>NC_140592.1:683171458-685571458 GCF_964204655.1 Triturus cristatus
ATATATATATATATATATATATATATATATATATATATATATATATATATACTAGGCCCACTCCAAAGCCCTATCAACAAGTGGTTGGTAAATACCAACACTGTAGCTGTGGTATGTATGAGTGTGGTAAATACCTCCAAATCTGAGTTTGAAATTGCATACGGATATTGTATTTTCTCCTCTAAACTATTCATGTATCAGATTTACCTCCCGTATTCCCTCCCCCCCGGAACTTTGAAGATGGAGCTGCTAAATTTGCCAGGAGAATATTGCTAGGTGTTCAGTGTTTACCAGTATTGGGAATTCCAATCGCTGGGCAGAGAGAGGTTTTCACTGGGACTGGAATGGAAAAACCCACTTGTAATAAGGGCCTCTGAGATCGTGGGAACAAGGGAGCATTAATGTTTGTCACAATCTGGACGTCATCGATCAGAGTCGTATTAACAGATGAATAATGGTAGTGCTTAGTTGCCCTGAATTTTAGGTTTAAGCACTGTGTACTTTTGATGATGATGAGGACGAGCATACATGCCTCATTACAAGGAATACTGAATTGAAGTACATATCAGACACTTCTTACTGTAAAACAAATACAAATTCCCAGCTTGAGATATTTAAGAAGCACAATGTTTTAGTTTCGTTTCAACATGTGGTATACATAGCTCAGTCTGATGTATGACATTTTATGTTTAATATGCGTCATTATGTGGAAGAGACTTCTCAGTATGTGTATACTGGGCGTTTTTAATGATTACAGCATTTTGAACCCCTTGTATTCCCACAATGACTCCCTATAATCCATTCATACAAAGCGTACTGTATCGGTATTCAAAACTAGCAGCTACCAACAATGAAACGGAACTTGACATGAGCATTGCAGTAAAGTGGGACTTGTCCGCTAGGTGGCAGTGATGCGCCACTTGCGTTCAACGGAGCAACGGGGTCCTTCTGGGTCTCGGAATCCGCATCCTCACCTGAACTGAACTCCACCGATGTGTTCTGTCCCTGCGAGATTACGTTTGTCATTCAGAGAGCTCTTGAATGCTGTATTTTTCCACTCACACTGAGCCCAGGGAATATAACGGTGGGGATTGGGTGGGCTGCTGCAGCGTCCTCGCAGAGCACGCGCTGTGTGGGGGGAGGGGAGGGCGTTGGCATGCAAGAAACAGTCACTGCGGGGAAAAGGAACTTGGAGTGAGCCCTCCCTAGAACACTTTTCAATCAATCAATCATGATTTGTAGAGGGGGCTGCTTCACCCGTGAGGGTCTCGAGGCGCTGTCGGATAGTGCTGCCTGTTCTACTCGTTGAACATCCATGTCTTGAGGTCCTTCTTGAACTGCTGGCGCGATGGTGAGGTTCTGAGGTGCAGGGGGAGGTCGTGGTTCAGTGAAGTGGCTATTCTGTTCCTTCACCTCGCACCCATACAGGGCCGGCTTTGGCGTTGGTGGCGCCCTGTGCAACAATGTTTGTTGGAGCCCCCCCCCCCAATGACCATCTTTGCTGCATATTCCTTAACCCTTTTACAGCGCCCCTCGTGTCTCCAAAACTACTCACTCGCTGAGATGCATTTATTTAGGGTTATAGCACCACTGTAGGGTGTCAGAGCACTTTAAATCATAGACACATTACACAGAGATAATCAATCACACATGGGTAATCAATGTATAGGAAAATTACATAACACAGAGGAATACAAGGTGCAGGAGTCACATGTCATTCATACTAGTAGACAGTATAGTTTAATCGTGCTTGGTGTAAAGAAGTACAAACTCAGAATTTAAAACATAACACCATAGTTGGGGGTTACATTTAAGAATTGATTTTTTTTCTTTTTTACAGAAATGAGCCTATTTTGCAAGTTTAGAATAATTTAAAGGCTGGGGGAGAAAGCATAACACTATAATAATAATAATATACCTTGCAGTTTGCATGTAGCTCTTAGATGTCAGTTATTAGCTCACTGTTCTATATTAGGATTTTAACTGATACACTGCAAGGAACAAAAGGAGCGATCTGACAAAAGCACTGACCTCTTTAGATTATATGCACTTTGTGATCTGCACGGTACACGTACTTTGCATCAGGCATATTATCCCACTGCGCTACTTTTGGTTATGTCACAACTTCCACTAAACAAAACTCGGATCTCACTACAGGAAGAACGTTAATCACCGGAGTTATGTAGGCCTTTTTTTTATTGGATGAAAACTGCTGGACACACGGAACGAGGCAGCAGGTGCTTTTAAAAGTATAACATAATTGTAAACACGGCGCCCCCAGAGGTCAGCACCCGGTGCAATGGCACCAGTCGCACCACCCTAAAGCCGGCCCTGCACCCATAGTAGGGCGAGACTGCGCAGTAGCCAGGGGTACAGGCTGGAGGGTGGGGATAGAAATCCACAGTGTCCTTGTGTAATGTAACCAGTGGCGTACCTAGACCATAGGGCGCCCATGGCGGTCCCTGCGTTTGCGGTTTTTCCCTCCCCCTCTGACCTCTTCTCTCACCCATTTCCCCCCCATCTCAAAAGAATCCTTTCTGACTCTGCTCACGAAGGTCAAATCGGGCTCTCCAGCCGACTGCGGACCAGCTCGCATTCTTAGAGAACTGCTCGCTGGCTGTCCTGACCCCCCCTTTGGCCCTCTTAAATTCATCTATTTCTCAGGGAATCGTGCTGTCTCAATTCAAATCTGCCACGGTCATCCCCATCTTAAAAAACCCGGCTCCGACCCCACCCTCCCCTCTAATTTCAGGCCTATCTCTCTGCTCCCGTATTTAGGCAAGGTCCTTGAGAGTTACATTACCTCTTGCCTGTCCACATACATTGAGGATAACCATCTTTTGGCTTCCCGCCAAGCTGGTTTCCGCCCGGTTCACTCGACCGAAACAGTGGTTCTCTCAGTTCTGGACGAGCTCAAGAACAAGGCGGATTCCAACAGCCCTCAAGCCTTGGTGCTTCTTGATCTTTCCGCCGCCTTTGACACGGTCGACCATTCCATCCTTCTCGATCACTTCAGGGCGGCGGGCATCCAGGGCACCGCCCTCTCTTGGCTCGCGTCATTCCTCCAAGGCCGGTCGCAGGCTGTCCAGCTCTCTGGCTTTTTTGCCCCACCGCGTATGGTGTCCTGCGGGGTCCCCCAGGGCTCTTCTCTTTCCCCTCTCCTCTTTAACCTCTACATCTACCCCCTCATTGCTTCTTTGCTCAAACTGGAGGTCTCCGTCTATAACTATGCGGATGACCTCCAGTTAATATTTGATCTTTCGTCCTCTTCTAACTCCCTCCCCAAATTTCAAAGTACACTCGTCTTTATCTCTGACTGGATGAGTCTAAATCATCTTAAACTCAATCCGGATAAAACGGAGCTGATCCTGACTGGTGGGACCTCTAGTCCTTGGTCCTCCGCCTTCTGGCCCCCCAGCCTTGGTTCCCCCCCGGCTCCCTCTGCCTCAGTGAGAACCCTTGGTATCAAAATCAGTAAGGATCTCTCCATGCGCCCTCAGATCAGCTCCGTTGTCTCTTCATGTTTTCTCTCTTTACGGATTATCCGTAAGATTTCTCGTTTCTTTTCTCTCGATGCCCTCAAAATAATCGTTTTAGCCATGGTCCTCTCCCGCTTAGACTTTGGCAACTGCCTTTATGCGGGTGTCCCCGCCTACGAGCTGCAACGCCTTCAGACCATCCAGAATCAGGCGGCTCGCCTTATCCACCAGCTCCCCAAATTTCACCACGCCTTCCCCCTTCTTAAATCCCTTCACTGGCTCCCCATTATGCACCGCACCCTTTTCAAAATGGGATGCATAGTTTTCATGGCCCGGGCCCACACTGCCCCTCTCTTCATCAACTCGCTGGTTACTCCTTACATCCCCAGCCGTACTCTCCGCTCTTCTAACCAGGCTCTCCTCATCATCCCCCGTTTTCGCAAGTCGAGAGCAGGTGGTACCAGGTTCTCTGTCCTTGCCCCCCGCTTCTGGAATGACCTTCCATTTTCCATCAGGTCCATAACCTCCTATCCACACTTTAGGAAGGCACTCAAGACTCACTTGTTTACCCTAGCATTCCTCTCTCACTGATCCCTCCTGCCCCTCCGTCTGACTCATGTAATCTACCAGCGCCAGGAAACCGCTTGGTCACAGCGCGCTTTACAAGCACTTTCAACTTCAACTTCAACTTCAACTTCCCGTGGCCGCATTGAAGAGCGGGGGCTGGGGGGTGCTGGCGATCTCCCTGATTGCCATCACCGCCTCCAGAAGTCAGGTAAGAGTGGGGGGAGGCCGCCACCCCCAAAACTCATGCTGCCCGGGGCGGACCGTTTCCTCCCCCCCCCACCCCCCTACTATGCCACTGAATATAACTAGTGTTCATCTAAAGCGCTCCAATACCTTCAGGTCAAGTCAAGTTCACACTATATAAAACTGCAACAACAAAAAAACACACACACAGGTGGCCTTTCCATTAGTGAGGTTTTTTCAGTCTTCAGAAAATTTTGGGGGAACATTGCGTGATGTTAGTCAGATTTTAAAGCCCTTACTGAATCTTTTACATTCATTGGGGCGAAATCGGACACAAATAGTTCATAAAAAAGCTTGTCCAAACGGAATGTTATCTAAATACAGTTTTGCAGAGGTGGTTGTTAGGGTTTTCCTCCTCAAGGGTACTATTTGATGCTTTAAATAGAGTACCAGTTTGCTCAGAAGTGCCAGTACTCTACCATTAAATATATTGCAGCAGTGCTGAAAAGTGCAGGTACTCTCCCTTTCAAATTAAAGAAGTGCAGTTACTCAGTACTGGACAGTACCTGCCCATTTGAAACACCAGTACTATGTAATTAGTGTCCAGTGGTGCACACAGAGCCCCTTAAGCCTGTAGTTTTGCTCAAAACTGAATAGCACTTAAAGGCAATTTAACAGGCTGCTTAAGGATCCTCCAGCCAAATCAGGGGAAGATTTACTAACAAGTCACGCAACGCAACACAGCAAGACAACTTGCTGCGCTGCATTGAGTGACAGGCAGCAGCAGCTCTTCCGCTAAGGCAGAGGAGCACCGACCTGCCTGCTGCTAGCGCAGCAGGTACACACAGATTAAAAAAGTGGTCATTACCTTATCATTTTATTATTCTGTGTGCTGCCAGGAGCGCTTGCACAAGCGTGACGTTTGGGACCGGGCAGACAGATTTCTGTGTATTGCAGGATGACTGCTTCAAGTGTGCTTGACAGATTTGCCGGCTGTAAAACAGTCGAGGGATTGAAGGCACAGGCCCCCAGCCTCAAAATGATCACTGGATTAGCCTGCTCCAACCAATACTGGAGCTGCTAAACAGCCGAAGGATTGGCTGGATTCAGAAGCAGGAAGTAAACCACCTTCCTTCCCAGCTCGTCATCGTCGGGAAGGGCAACAGGCAACATTTCAGTGATTTTTATGACATGCCGCGCCTCACCGATTTTTAAAGTTGCTAGCCAACCCTGGTGACAGGAAGAAGATATAATGCACCATATCTACTAAGAGACAAGCTTCACGTCTAACCTTTTGATGTTTTTATCCTTACCTAAGGATCCCTTGTTTAAAAATCGCCCTCTCTGGTAGAGATACCTTAAGGTAATTTTAACAGATCTGATCCCTGACAAAGAACAACCAGCTCCGCTGTAAGTGAGGTGTCGTTGCACATCCAGATGCACTAGGCGTCTCGGGTGAGAACCCTATGATGAAGCATGTCACTAGCGGTCGTTAGTGGGTGAGGGTTAATCTTTAAACAATTAGGAGCACCCGTTTAACAGATCAAGGGATCTAACAGGACATAGACAGTAGGCTCTCTTGTTGATTGTCAGATGTTTGATAGTGGAGTGAGCCTTCACACTCCGCTCTTTGTTAATGTTTTGTAAAACCCTCATTGTAGGAAGCTGGCTCTGTATATACAATTCCAAAATGAGGTATGGTGCGCACATAGTCCAGGGTGTCCCCAGAGGTATAGCAGAGGCTAAGTTAGGTAAGTACTAAAAGCTCTCTTTCTGATAGTGTGGGCAAGCAGTTAGGCTTATGCAGAAGGTGTCTTAAGCATTTATTGTATTCACTCAATCAAGGTCTGATACAGACACTCAGAGACAGAATCCAGACCAATTTGGCGAGTATAAATAAAAAGGTATACTTATGTTTTATTTTAGAACCAAGCAGGACTTGGCACACGTAAGTGATTTATACTTTCAGTATGCAAGACTGTTCAAGGTAATGCAGTTGTGCTTGAAATTACAGTTGTTACTGCAACAGAAACCCACTTTCCCACACTCCTTCATTGTAAAGTTATTGCTCAGCACTGGTAACAGATGTTTATTTTTAACTCATCCCAGCAGTGCGCATTGTATTGACCTCAGAAGGATAAAGGGATGAGTGTACCCACCAGGATTAGAAGATGTGAACACATATTTAAATACAAACTCCTGCTGTGGATATATTAGTAAGGATGATTAGAACTCTAGTAGACATCATAATAAATGATTTTGCAACATTAACTAGTTCCACAGCTTTATCGTTTTGAGCATTATAATTCACTAACATTACTATTACCCACGTGTATGTCGCTCCCTTTATCGCCCTTTTAAGGATGACAGGCTAAGTTTGCTTTCCTAGGAATTCGGATTAATGGCATGCTGGTCACAGTAGACTTGATGTAGCTCAAGATATAACCCATTTGAAACGCTAATGTAGAAGACTCCTTTGAATTTGAAATTCTAGAAGAAGGTCTTCTTTCTCTTCCACGAAAACATTTGATGAAGAGTTTTATTTTGTGTCTCGTACTTCCAACTCATATGGTCTGCCCTCTCAAATACATTAGAAAAATTGTAATCTCCAAATTAGGCACCTCTATCATACAACAAAGGCAAAGTAGGGCTGAAACTAGATTGACGGCAAAGGAAAACCCTTAAAACCGAACTACAAGTGGGAGAAAATCATTAAATCAGATAAAGCCACAGGAACACTTAAAATAGATCTAATCGAAAAGCAGGGTGTAACAACAGCTAAGATCAACTTCTGAAAAAATATTACTCATTTACCCCCCCTAGAAGTAACTTGCGGGGTACAGACCCAGAGTTTAAGAAACTTGATCTCGCCAGGCTCTGTTCTGACCTTCTAACATGCTGCTATATTTCAGTCACATCTGTTGACACTATGGCCAACAAATGTTTGCCATGTTGACACATTGGGAAACTGGAAGGGAAGACCAATCAATCTGCATATGTCAAAAGAAAAATGTCAAAGTGGTAATTGGACATAAAAAGATAGGACTGTCCTATATTTTTATTTGCAGAGACTCCGCACTCTTAAAGATACTACTTGTAAATCCCTTTGTGGATGCCAAATAAAAAGGAGGGGCATTGGCGAAGTGAGTGCCCAGAATTGTTACAGAAAGTTGCAGTACAGAGAGGAAGGGGTTGGAATGGCAGGGGTCGCGGCGAGGGCAGTCGAGATGAGGTTCAAGGGGATGCATCCTCAGGGGGTCAGTCTGATCAGAATTATTTTGATGATCCCCGAGGAAGACAGTATTATCATGATGACTACGATATTGATGAAGTTACAGGGATGTCCCATAGCTAGGACAGCAAGGGACCAGTCCAGATTCCTGTAGATCAGCGTGGTCCTTATCTCACAGCGGATTTATATGTTTCAAAAGAGTATATTTTGGTGGTTACAGGTGCAATCAATAGCTCTGTTTCTCATTAGCTGGTCCCCGGCGCCGCCCTGTCCGGCCCCAATAATATCTCGGTAGGTTTCTCAAGCGTACTGGTTGTGAGCCCCATCTCCAAACCTCTTGCTCTAACTGTTGGTCCTTTTACTGTGGATTCTCTGTTTTTGTTGACATCAAATTGTGGCGAAAATTTGTTAGGATTGGATTTGTTGAAGAAATTATATGCTACTATTTATTGTTCCCTAGTTGGTGTTTACATGACTTTTGGACCTAATGTGGACGGTGCAAAACAGTGTTTTGCAAAGGATGCGCCATTTCCTGTTGAATGTAAGGACGTACCATCTTCTTTGTGGGCTACAGTGGACACTGATGTCGGTTTGCTACAGATACCACCCGTTTCTATAAAGATCAAGGATAACGCTGTGCTCCCTCGTATTCCTCACTACAAAATATTGCAAGGTGGGGAACAGGCTCTGATGCAGATTATACAGGATTTGATCAAGTGGTGGAGAAGACAGTAGTGAATGTGTGTAATAGCCCAATTCTTCCTATTCTTAAAAAGGCACCTGTGGATTCCCCTGATGCACACCCTGATGTTTATCATTTCATGATCGATTTGGGGGAAGTAAACAAGATTATAAATTATTCCCCAATTTCCGGTGGTTCCTGATATTACCGTCCTTTTAACCATGATCCCTTCCACAGCAAAATATTTCTCTGTGATTGATTTGAAAAATGCTTTTTTTAGCATTCCTGTCCACCCTGATAGCCGATATTTATTCGGCTTTACTTTAGCTGGCAGGAGCTTCCAATTTTGTAGAGTTCCTCAGGAGTATCCAGAAAGTCGTAGTATTTATAGTCAAGCTTTAAAAAGTCAATTGGACTCTCTCTCTCTTCCCACAGGTAATATATTAATGTATCATTGCAATATGTAGATGACATTTTAATAGCCTTCTACACCGAGGAGGGTTGTCAGGATGCCACGGTCCAATTGTTAATGCATTTGGCGAAAAATGGACATAAAGTGCCCCTCTCTAAATTCCAATATTGTCAATAGCAGTTTACCTATTTAGGTCACCTGCTGTCGAAGGTTAACACGAATGAGTTGATGCCATTGTTAAGATGCCTGTCCCTGTGACTCAAAGGGATGTGCGTGCGTTCATAGGCATCACCTCGTATTGTCTGCACTGGATTCCTGCTTATTCTTTATTAATACAGCCTTTGCTTCGCCTAACAACCAAAGAGGTGCATGAACCCCTGCCCTGAACGCATGAATGTCAGCATGCTTTTGAGCAATTAAAAGTTGCACTTTGCTCTGCACCTGTGCTTGGTCTGCCTGATTACAAGAAGCCTTTTGTGCTGTACGTACATGAAACGGCTGGGTGTGGGCTTTCAGTGTGAACACAAGCCTTTGAAGGTAAGCAGAGGCCGTGTGAGTATTTTTCTGCTACACTTGACCCTGTCACCAGAGCCCTCTCGAGTTGTTTAAGAGCCGCCGCGGCTGCACTGGTCTCTATTCGCCAATCAGCAGGGCTCGTTCTCAATCATGATCTCACAGTAATGGTACTGCATGTGGATGTACTTTTGAATAGAACGGAGACGCAGCACCTTACCAGTGCTTGTTTGACTGAATATGAATTAACATAGATGTGCCGTTCTGAACCCAGCCGCATTACTACCCCTCACTTCGGAAGAAGAGGACTCGAATGTCCATGATTGTTCGGCACTGACGGACAGACAAAGGGACAGGTAGACTTGACTGATGTTCCCTTAGCTGACCCACAAGGGGAACTATATGTCGGTGGCTCTTGCTTCAAATTGTCAGATGGCACCAATGCCAGGTAGCGTATGCTATTACCACGCTGCACACTGTAGTTGAGACGTCACGTCTTCCTTATCAATCAGCACAGGCTGTCGAGTTGGTAGCCCTTCTGCAGGCATGTGAGTTAAGCGAAGGACTGACTGTCAATATTTATACTGACAGCCAGTATGCCTTCGGGGTGGCCCATAATTGTGGACACCTCTGGGCAGAGAGAGGATTCTTGACATCGCACGGGACCAAAATTCAACATGGTCCGTTGATAGAGAGGCTTCTGACAGCTTTGACTCTTCCTAAATGACTGGCAATAGTAAAATGCAGTGCTCATAAAACAATTACTGATGATGTGGGGAAAGAAAATGCATTTGCAAATCAGATAACTAAGGAGACAGCCAGATCTAAGATGAAAAAGATGTTTGTGGCGGGCCCAGCTAGGTGGGGGCCCGAGAATGGGATGTTTGAGGGCACACTAGCAAATGTCAAGGAGAACCAGAGTGAAGCAACAGTAGAAGAGTTGGCAGTGTGGCAGGAGCAAATAGGGTGTTTGGATTATTAGGGATGCTGGACTGATCTGTCATAGAAACAGAGATGGATGTTACCAGATGCATATGTACGTCCCATAGTTACTATGGCACATGGTCCAGCCCATATTAGCGCAAAAGACATCTGTAAATTGCTAAATCTTGTGTGGCGAAATGACAATATTCCAAAGGTTGCCACTCATTTGGTGAAATGCTGTCTTAGACACAATCCTCAGAGGGGTACTCCTACACCTTCTGGTAATTTTGCACCTCCTTCTTTCCCTTTTGAGGTACTCCAAATAAATTATATAGAATTACCAAGAGTTAGTAATTTGAAATACGTGTTAGTGGTAGTTTGTGCTTTTAGCAAATGGATTGAGGCTTACCCCACAAAAGAAAACACCGCCATGGCAAAAGCAAAGGCCCTCATTAAGGAGTTTTTCTCCCGCTACGGCTTGACCCGTTTGATTTGGAGTGATAACAGAAGTCACTTCAACGCCAAATTGATCCAACTGTTATGTGATGGTTTGCACATTCAGCAAAAATTCCATGCAGCCAATCACCGTCAGTCAGCAGGTTTGGTTGAGAAGTACAATGGTACTCGGGGCGCTAGAGGGCGCCAGACCGACATGGCCGCACATCCGTGAGGCTCTCGCCAGCCGGGCGATCTTCTGCTGCATTAGCCCATCCTGCATCATTGAGCCTCGGATTTAATCGGTGCCGCTTAAGGGGCTGGGGCCGGAGAGCACCTGTTGCCAATCCTGAGCCATTCTGCCCGGTGGCTCGGTGGATATCTTCGCCGACATCTCTGGCGGCCGCGGCTGGAACCCGCTCGGAGCAGGGAGGCTGCGTGCGTATGCACGCAATACCGCGGATCTGCAGTACGCGATAGGCCGCGGGACGCGGCCGGAGCTGGGAGACACGGACGGCGCCTAGTGCCTGTGCGGAGGCCTCTACTGACCACCGATGCCCATCCGGTAACGCGGGGGAGAACTGAGGCAACACTGAAGGCTGTGGGCTGCTGCCGCGTGGATTGCCTTGTCCATGGGCTGGAGAGGGGAGCGCCTGTCCTGATCTGCGCGGCCCTGGGTTAGGCGGGGGTTGTGATTCTTGATGGCTGGAGCCCCCCCCCCCCCGTGATCGCGGTGTGGAGCTACCCGCCTTTGGCTTACCTCGTATCGGTCCCGGCATGGGGCCGCTGGGAGTGGTGGCATCGCACGCAGCGGGCGACATGGACATCGCCTGGAGCTGAGGAACCGGTGAGAGCGCGTTATATTGCCCCACACGCTACCATCGCTACCCCTAACTGCCTGGAGGACTGGGGGGCACGGAGTGGACCGGGATGGGCCTACGCCTGGGCTGACTCGACCATTGGAGCCGTGCTCCTGTGGGCCTAGTGAGGTGAACTTTGTCTGGGTCGCGCTCCTTCCACAGCGGGGGGCGCCGTGGTGCAGACCAAGCATCGTGAGCAACAGGTGCCGCAGACATCATCTGGTGGCCTGAAGGGAGCTGCGAACCCGGTGAGAGCGCGTTGTGTTGCCCCACACTCTATTTTCATTACCCCTAACTGCCTGGAGGGCTGGGGGGCGCAGAGTTGGCCGGGATGGGCCTACGCCTGGGCTGACTTGATCATTTGAGCCATGCTCCTGCTGGCCTAGTGCGGTGACTATCGTGGATACTACTGCTGTGGGTCACGCTCCTACCACAGCGGGGGGAATCACTTGTGGTACTCTGCTGGCGGCTGATCCCCCCTTCTCGAGGACTGCTGGGCCTATCGCTTTGCTGCCGCTGTGTGAACATCCCGCGGCGGTGGCGCCGTGGTGTAGACCAAGCTCCGCACTGTGACAAGCATCCGGGTGCCGGCTGTCCCTGTGGATCTGCTCCGTGCGGGGGTTCCTACCTGGTGGTCCGGGTCTCAAACGCTATAATGGGGAAGACGGACAACAAGCAATCCCGGCTCCCCTTTGAATCCCAAAAAAAGAAGAAACCAAGCGCTCCGCCGCCGGGAGATGGCGATCCTGATGGAGGGGATCCTGAAGATGTAGATTGGAAGGCGCTCCTACTTAATATGCAAACTAGCCTCACCTCCATTGACTCCAAGATAGATGGCATGTCTCGCCGCCTGGACTCCGTAGTGCACAGATTGGATCAACAAGAGGAGCGAGTTAAAGAGACCGAACAACGCATTTCTGTGCTTGAGGATGGGTCGTCAGCCACCACGTCCAAGGTTTCGCAGATGGAGAGATTGCTGAAGGTGATCGCCGACAAGAACGAGGACTTAGAAGCGCGATCACGTCGCAATAACGTGCGCCTTATTGGTCTGGCAGAGACTACTTCTGTGGGCAAGATGGAATTCTTTATTGAAAAGCTCCTGTCTGACCTTTTTGGTACAGATGCCTTCTCTCCGCAGCTGGTGGTGGAGCGGGCGCATCGCACCCTGGGCCCTCGTCCCGTGCCCGGAGCGCCCCTGAGGCCAGTTGTCATCCGATTCTTGAATTACAGAGATCGCGACACCCTGCTTCGCCTCGCCCGGGAGAAACAACCTGTCCAATTTGAGAACACCACGCTCTCCTTCTTTCCGGACTTTACGCAGTCAGTGCAGGATGCGCGCCGCAAATTTGGTCAGGTCAAGAAACGACTGATTCAAAGTGGGATTCAATACTCCATGTTATACCCAGCCCGTCTGCGGGTGGTTCACCGGGGTAAGCCTCATATCTTCCAAGACCTATCCCAGGTCGAACTCTTTCTGAAGGACTATAAACGATCTTCTGAGTCTGAACGCTCTCCACGGGCGAGGGAGGGCTCCCGATCGCCCACTTCTGCTCTTGACTGATTGGAACATTCCTTCCTTCTGTCTTGACACTCTGGTTGTGAGGCCTTCCTTTGTTCCCGCCTTCTGCGGGGCTCTTGTGCTCGTTGGGTGCCTAGCTCTGCGCCCCGGCCCTCTATTGATGAGCCACCACTAGTTGGGCTCTGTTGCTGTCGGAGGTTCCTTGATGTTGTTTAAATTTGACTTCGCCCTGGCACTTTCCTCCCCCTCCCGAGTCTTCCGCTGGATATTGGTTCCAGGGGTAGCGGGTGCAATATTGGGGGAGTTGGATGGCGGGTCTGGACCCCTGGTGTCCCCCTATTGGGTATTCCCCAGTGAAGTTATGACAGTACATTGTGGGTATGTGTGGGTTGGGGGAGATGCCCGACATATTTGGGATGTCGGAGTGGGTGGGTGGGTGGGCATTCAAGGGGTTGTAGTTGTTATGTTCGAATTCAGTATGGACACTAACGTACTATATTTTAATTTTGCACAGTCTGACACTTTGGATAGACATTTGCTCTTGTGGGGAGGTTGCTTGCTGGGTTTCTTGATCCATGATTCCCCTATCTGCAGTTTTGAACCACGCCGCGCATCTTGATCCTGGTGGGGGGGGCCTGCTCTCCGTCATTACTTGGAATGTCAGAGGACTGGGGGATCCCAGGAAGCGGAGGCAAATTCTGGGTGCGCTTGATAGACTGAATGCTCAAGTAGTATTCTTGCAGGAGACCCATATGGACCCTCTCCGCAGAGGCGCCTTTGCTGCCAGATGGGCAGCGCACTCGATTCTAGCCCCATACTCATCTTATGCGAGAGGCACGGCAATTCTAATTAAAAGAGGCGTTCCCTACGTTCCCCTGGGTACCGCTGCAGACCGAGAGGGCCGGTATTGCATGGCTTGGGGCAGGATAGGGGTAGAGACCGTCACCCTGGCCTGTTCCTATGGCCCTAATTGCGATGACCCGAGTAGCTTCATTGCTCTTTGGAATAGGATCAGGGACGTGGGGTCGACACACCTCATCTGGGGAGGCGACTTCAACGCAGTGCTTGACCCCGCTCTTGACAGATCCAACCCCTCTGCACAACACTATACTAACACTCACAAATACCTGAGAGACATTTGCGACACGCAGGATGTAATTGATACCTGGCGTCACTTACACCCGACGTTACTGGAAGGCACACACTGGAACAATGCTCATGCTACTTGGGCTAGACTGGATTACATGTTGGTGAATAGGGCACTGGCCCCCTCCCTGGTCTCAGTGCAACACGTGGGTCGCACTTTCTCTGACCATTCCCCGGTGTTGGCCAAGTTCCGCTTACCGGACATGCTGGGTAGGCCCCCAACATGGCGACTTCCGCCCAACATTCTGCTCGACGAACTGTTCCGTACCGAACTATGTCAGGAACTTGAAGACTTCCTCTCTCGTAACAAGGGGTCAGTGGACCGGGTGGCTACCGTGTGGGAAGCGCTAAAGGTCACGATACGTGGGTTTTGTATCTCTAAAGGCTCAGGCGTGCTGAGAGCCTAACGCGCCACAATACATAGATTGGAGAACACATTGCACACACTAGAAGCTAGACCAGACTATGCCGTCAACTCTGATGCCCAGGCGCAATACCGCGAGGCACTGACCGAATACACCTCCACTGCTGAGCGGGAGGTTAATTTCCGGGGCAAATACTTCAGGGCGCGGGCGTACGGGGAGGGAGAACGGCCCGGCCAGTTCCTGGCGGGAGTGATTTGCCCACCACGTGGCTCAAATTTCGTGTTGGAGCTGGAGGGGGACGGGGGGGTTCCTATACGCGACACTCACTCGCTCCTGGCTGCCTTCACTACACATTACTCTGCACTTTACTCTACTACTAGAGTGGGTGAACTAAACATAGACGACTACCTGAAGGAGCTCACCCTGGGCTGGCTTTCAGATCGACAGAGGGAGTTTTTGTCCAAGCCTATAGGCCTGGAGGAAATTAGAGACGCAATCAATCAGATGGCACCCGGGAAGGCACCGGGCCTGGATGGTCTGCCTATGGACTTTTATAAGACGTATATGGATATTCTAGCTCCGGTGCTCCGAGAGGTTTTTATGGAGGCACATGAGTCTGGCACGCTCCCCCAGTCCATGCAGGAGGCGCTCATTACCTCCTTCCTAAAACCCGGGAAACCACCTCAATATTGCGACTCTTACCGTCCTCTCTCATTACTTAACTGTGATGCCAAAATTCTGACCAAGGTGTTGGCCAATCGCTTGCAGTTGCTATTGGGGGGTCTGGTGCTGTCGGATCAGGCGGGATTCGTCCCGGGCAGGGCTACCTCCCATAATCTTCGGACACTCTTCTCCATATTGCACAACGTGGACCCTGACTTGCCACTGGTGGCGGTCTTCTTGGACGCCACCAAGGCCTTTGATTCCTTAGAATGGGATTATCTTCAATGTATTCTGAGAAACATGGGCCTGCCATTGGGATTCACGCAGTGGATTGGTCTCCTGTATCGTAGACCGGCCGCTAGGGTGGTGGTGAATGGTAGAATGTCGGAGGCCTTTGCGGTGTCGAGGGGAACTCGTCAGGGATGCCCCCTATCTCCATTGCTGTTTGCCATAGCAATGGAGCCATTGGCTGCCCGGCTCCGACAGCACCACCGGGACAAGGCACTGCGTTGTCTTCAGCGGGAGGTGCTCATATCCCTGTACGCAGATGACATCACGCTCTACGTCCGCGACCCCGCTGCTAACCTCAACCCCCTCCTCAGGGAGTTCATTCGCTTTGCCGGTATGTCCGGTATCCATATTAACTGGGGGAAATTCACAATATTCCCGCTCACGGCGGCTGCTCGGCCGTTCCACCTGGACTACCCTTTACGGTGGGATGAGGATGAAGTCCGTTACCTGGGTATACTTCTCTCTCGTGATCGGGAGGAGTTGATGCGCATGAACTATGGCCGCACATTTGACCATATTCAAACCTGCGTGACCAGATGGATCACGCTACCCCTCTCTTTTGCGGGCCGTGCATCTCTCATTAAAATGGTGGTTTTTCCTAAGCTCCTCTACCTCTTCCTCAATATCCCATATCATCCAGGCAGGTCCTTTTTTCAACTCTTACGGTCTGAGCTTATCCCATTGGTCTGGGGAGGGAGGAGGCCGCGTCTGGGTTGGGAAGCTTTGACCCGTCCTTTCGCTCAGGGTGGCTTTGACTTACCGGATTTTGAGATGTACTATTACAGCGCTCAGGCCCACTACGTTTATCATTGAATCCACCCCACCCCCTTTCTTCCGCAGATAGCGGTGGAGCACTGGTTGGTGGATCCTATTCCTTTGGAAGGGGCACTATTTAGTGCACCAGAACCACGGGCGGCGTTTCCCACCACAATCTCCAGCACCATACTAGCTTGGCAGCGCATTGGGAAAAAAACCCACACGACACTGCTGTATTCTCCATTGCTTCCCTTGGCATACCACCCCCGAATATCCTTACTGCAGGAACAATTGTTCAAGAATTTTAGGGCCAAACTTAATCTTAAGACATGGGGAGATCTCTACCAGGACGGGCGATTCCGTTCGCAGACACACATGTTAGCTGACCTCACTCCTACTCCCATGGACACATTTCTATACATTCGTCTTCGCAGCGGTATTCGGGCATTGACGGGGGAGTTCCCTGATGAACCACCCACCTTAGAACCCCTACATCAGCTGCTCAAGGCCGCTACCCCGGCACACGCGGTTTCTCACCTTTATCACACGCTACGTACTACACAGGACCCAGCCCCTTGCAAGGCGCACGCCAAATGGGAGGCCGAATTGGGGATGCCCATTGAGGATGAGCTCTGGAGCTATTGCTGTTTGCAGACGGAACAGATCTCGTCCAGCAGCAGATTCAGGGTCATTCATTATAAGTTCTTACATAGGCTCTACTGTACTCCAACTCATATGTTTAGAGTGGGCCTCCGAGAGGAGGATGTCTGTTGGCGGTGGTGTCGTGCGCCGGCAGCGGACTTTCTACACATGGCCTGGGGATGCCGGGACATAACTGAATATTGGCAACAGGTATATTCTGGCATATCGGAGATGATAGACGTCCCATTGTCGCCTTCTCCAACGCAGGCGCTTCTAGGCTACACGAAAACCATTAAGAAACCGGTGCGCAAATTTGCCACAGTTGCTTTCCTCATGGCAAAGAGACTAATAGCCTGTAGATGGGGGAGAGGCAGGGCTCCTAAATTCAAGGATTGGATCAGGGACATGGTACACTGTCAGGACACTTTGCTCAGATATGCGGAACTGCTACCCACTGCATCCAGACCAGTTGACTTCTGGGGTCCACTGACGACCTATCTGTTGTCACATCCGCAGTCATAACACGCCTTCCTTGTCAGTGTGTCACCCGATGTCACGCCGATTGGCTCCACATTGTGCCCCTGTTGTACGGCATGACTGAGATGCAGCCGGGGATGCCATTACACATTACGATACTCTCCTAAGTCTCCCTTGTATATGCTGATACGGAACGATTGTTGCATGCCTGTCGTGGAACACAAGAACTTAGATGCTCATTGGAATATTTACTACTCATCGGGGAATTTTGTGCCGCGGCCGGCCCATGGCGAGTTGTAGGCGGGCAGCTGTGTAACACATCTAATCTGATTTTCCCACCACGCTGCCGGCAACTCGTTGGTTGTAGGCATGGGGCTGTGTACCATGTGTTCATGCTGAATAAAGTTTTTTTTTGGAAATAAAAAAAAGAAGTACAATGGTACTCTCAAGCTGAAGTTGGCAAAAGTGAAGGAAAGTACTCGGTTACAATGGCCAGATGCATTACCCCTTGCTTTGTTGTCCACCAGCCCATTCTAGAACAGGATTATCTTCGGCCATCCAGCGAATGTGTGGGGTGTCCCTAGACCAAAAAAGTTCTCCGAGATAGATTATCTCCTGTTGGTCGATTATTTGTATGAACTTACTAAAAGCTTGCATTCTATTCACCAACGGATACTTGAGGCGCTGCCTCCACCACCTGAGTGGCCTGAGCATGCCATTCAGCCTGGTGATTATACGTTAATACAAAGCTTTCACAGAAAAGATGGCTTGGAGCCTAGATGGAAGGGCCCCTACTTGGATCCACACCTCCCACTGTAAGCGGGTACCGTTACATCTCCCTTATGACCCCTGGGTACATTAGGGCATTGGAGACCACGAGACCGAAAGTGTCCCAAGATTTCTTCCGTTCTCGGATGCTCAACTGGGTTGGACGCAGACAGAGGAAGAAAATGATGCTGTTTTTAATGAAGCAGTCCCCCCGAAATAAGGGCTGCTCAGGGTTCCACTTTACCTGATCCACAAGAGCCTGAATCTCAGTCCCCGGCGCCCCCTGAATTTCAGATTTTACTCCGGGGTGAGACAGTTCCTGGGAAAGACAGGTACAATTTGCGTCCCGATTGAAGGGTAGTGCACCAAAAGAGAAGTGAGTGTAGTTGGAGATGGACTTCAGTGGATAAGATAAGATAAGTGAAAATGTCCCTTTTTTTTCGCTTTTTCCCATTAGATTAGGATTTAGAAGATTGGTGCACTACCTGTGACGCAGGACAGGATAAGTTGAGGCTATCTTCCAAGGAAGGAGAGCACCCTATCCTGAGAACATTAACATTGACCATTTGTCGATGAGCTGTGAGGGTGTGACTCCACTGCAGTGTGCTCAATAGCACCACCGAGGATTGGACGATAGAAGCCTGCCAGGGAGGCTTGGAACGGACCCTGATTATCGATCCTTTTTATTTATGGGCGTTTTCTTTTTCCTTTTTTTCTTTTTGTACCCTTATTTTCCATCAATCGCTCCATCCTAAGTCGTTTTTCTTTGATGCTTTGATTTTTGAATATAAACATAGAGAAAATGTATATTTTTGGTCGTCCTTTTGCAGCAGATGAACAGGCTTTTGTCGCCCTACGCCCAGGACAGGTTGGCTTCAAATGGTTGCTCTGTAAGAAAATATTTTGGGTTGTAGTTATGTTACTCTTCCTGTAGGGGGGCTGGTTTGGATAACTGAGTGCTCTGGGGTTACATCATCATGTGTCCTGTATCAAGCAGTTCCCTCAGATCGTCGAAAGCGAACTCTGCACAGAAATGTTTTCTTGGACACCCATCGGAAATTGGGGATAGCACAGCTTGTTACCCCACTGATTCTGTCACAAGTTTATGGACAGCTTATCCCCTATCACTAGTAAACTATACATATATTCGTCCTCCCACATTTGTAGAGGTGAAAGGTGAGTTTGACTTGGGATATCCTGGACCTTGCCTATATTATAGAAAGCCGAGAGGCACAGGATATTGGGGATGTATGCCTGAAATGTATTGTGGTGATCAATATTTTAGCAGAAGAAATATCACTTTGACAGGTTGGCATTACCAAGATCTGACTGTCACTCAAGAAGCAGGAACATATCCTGCGTGCTGTCCTAAATTAAAGAGTACTGATATATATTTGTATCTTAACTGTTCTGGAGGAATAGTATACAAAAATGTCCTACGTTTAGAAAAAAAAGATGACCCCAGTATGAAAGGAATGAATGCTAGATATGCTCTATTAGATTACCAAGGTCCACTTTATGCACACCCAGGGTTTTATTTTTTGTCAAATGGTATGTATTCTAGTATGTACAATGGTACAGAGGACGTGGCTTTGGGAATGGTGTTACTTCTTGGGGTACCTTGTAGGCATAGTAGACCAAATATAAGATGGGTAAAAAGAACATTGATCAAGGAATTCTGTGAGGGAGTCACCGATTTGGAAGTTAATAATTATAGCAATGGTATCACCTTTGAATATATCCTTTCCTCTATCATTACTTTTGGTGGTACTGTCATGGCCAGAGGTGAACGTGCTAGAGAGTATTTTGGGTGTAAATTACAAATGTTATCCAATTCGACAGTGGCAGCTTTACGGGACATCACCACTCAATTAGAAAGTATGCGCATACACTCCAAGCAAACAAGATATGCTATTGATTTTATTTTAGCTAAGAATGGTGGAGCATGCGCTGTCATAGGAGATCAGTGTGCGGTTGGCAACACAAGTATGAAAAAGAATATTACCCAACATATTTTAGACATCTTGGAGAATGTTAAAGGCATGGAGAGCCGTAATTGGAGTTGGTCCTTATTCGGAGGTTGGGGTTGGATCTTAGAAAAGATGATATACTTCATTGTTATTCTAATTTGTTGCTGTCGTCTTATACAGTAATATCCCTTATGTTGCTCATATTGTGCCGCTTATCTTACACCCAAAAGAATTTAGATTCATGATACAAATGCCAAAATAAAGCTTCAACAAGAGCTTGATACCCTCATGCAGCTCGACGAGGAAGTTTTTGGATCAGTTACTTCCCTTGCAGATTCTGTCTCCGGTGTTATTTTTGTTGCTAATGACTTATATTGTATCTCCTTTTCAGTGAGCTCTATTCATACATGCCTTCATATCTGACCGATTTTAGTCTATATAGTCATGTTTCTCCTAGTTATTAGAATTGTAAAGGTCCTTACCTGATAGCATAAATAAAGATGATTTAGCATAAAAAATGCTAAAAGGAGGGGGTCTGATAGAATTGAAACATAGTTCTACTTTATTACTCGTGTTTTACCCTTTATTATGTTAGCATTTATATGGCTAATACATTTTATTTACATATTGTGTGTAAGACGTAAGCAGTTGACCCAGACGTCACGTTAATTAGGTTGACATCTGTGCCACCATTTTAGTTAGAGAAGACGCCATG
The DNA here is from genome assembly GCF_964204655.1 of Triturus cristatus. NCBI lineage: Eukaryota > Metazoa > Chordata > Amphibia > Caudata > Salamandridae > Triturus > Triturus cristatus. The sequence continues at coordinate 683,192,058 of NC_140592.1, forward strand.
TTCTATTATAATCGAAAGTGTTATCTGCACATTTGAAACTGTTGTTTGCTCATTTACGAGAAATAGCTCTTGGTATTTTTTGTTTATTCAATGCTCATGTTAGCTCGTTAGTGCATTCCTTTTCTCTTAGATCAAGGCCTTCTCCCACCTGTCTAGAGGGGAGGATAGGCCAGACGACCTTGAAATGTAGATACCTTGTACCAGGCTGTGTAATCGAGACTTATGTTCTGTACCCTATTGTATTACGACACTCACCAGTGTTTTTCCATGGTGGTTCGGGTCTTTGTGGACTCCGCAACATACATAATGTAACGTTATGTTTGTTAAAGTCAGTCCCTCACCAGCCATTATAAGCGGCTGGTCAGATTGGACTCCACTGCAGTGAATAAACTTCTTTGCTTGTATTCTCTACTGCGCCATCTACTCTTCATTCTTGGAAGGCTAGAGGAGGTCGAGAGTGACCCTGGTGGCCCTAATCGGGTCATTTTCCTTCAAGAGGTTATCTTGTCAAGAGAGGAGAGACATGACCCACTTTTAGTCATTTCGGAAATAGGCCCTCTTGAAGAGAGGAGTTGACTATGTTGGTCCATATGGGGAGCAAGTGTGTGGCAAGAGATTTGCTATTAGAACCTGGACTGGCATCCTGAAGGTGGTTTGAGGGTTTCACTTTGGAGATTGTTTGCTGTAGGTCCTGTTCAGACATTAGGGGAAAAGATGACTATGAATGCAGCGCCTTGCATGGTAGAATCTCCACCGTTTATGGGCAGTTGCTGGTGGGTAGCTATAAATGTATGACTGACTTTTTTATCAAAGAAATCCACAAAGTTGGTGCAGCAGGCCACTGATGACTTAGGAGCTGAAGTGATGAAGGGGTTTGTAGGCTGCATGATAACCTCGAACAGGAGCTTCAGTTTGTTCTTTGCATAATTCACAAGGTCTCTGATATGGAAGGTTTTGGTATTGGGGATTCAGTCATTGTATTGTTTTCTCACCTTGCGAAGCTTAATCATACTCAAGTTAGAGGGCATTAATCTCCATTCTTTATCACATTTTCTGATACGCTCTCTTTCTTCGTAACGTTCTGGTCTGGATAATTTGCACTTCAAGGGTGCACATTTGTCGATAAGGTGGGCATGGGTTCTGCGTCAAGGACGGATGAGTCCCTGAACCATATTTTCTCTTTCTTGGGTTGCCCGAATGTTTTGGTATGCGATCCAGAGCGGGAGAACGGGATCTGCAGGTTGTCAGACAAGCCGACTGGAATGGGGTCATAAGACTGTATGTTGGGTGAATTGGAGATTATCAGGTCCAAAATGGTGGTGTGTGGCTTATGGCAGTGTTGGAGATCATTGCCTTTGAGAAAGGACTTAAAAATGTCCACATAGCTGTAACTCTCATCTCCCCAGAGGATGTTGAAGTCTCCAAGGAAGATAGTGTTGTCTCAGCTGATCAGTTGAAAGGCAAAGAGATCCATGCATTCCTCAATGAAGGTGTTGTTTTGACCCGGTTGATGGCAAATCACATTCATTCTGATGTTGCAGGAAGTAAATGTGGACATTTACACCAACAAGCATTCAAAAGACTGAAAATAATTAGTCGCTGGGAGGGTCCTGCATCTGGGAGAGTTTCTGTGAATGAGTGTGAGACCTCCATCTTGTCTATCTTCCAGGTCAAAATGCAAAGAGTAATTGGGAGGAAGTGGAAGGTCTTGAGTGTGGTTAAAAGAGTCATTGAACCACATTTCCGTGAGGATAAGGATATCGAGATTACGGGCCAAGATCGAATCCGATATCTCAAGACAGTATTTGACTGCAGACTGACAATTGTCTAGCATGCAGTTTAAGGAGAAACTGTTGCCTTTCTGACTGACTGTTAAGGGAGGGAAGTTGGGATTTGTATCAAGTTAAGAGAGGATGGTCGTTCACCGGGATGGTGTCTGTGAGTTTGACTGCGATCTGAGATGATGGTGGAATTTGGGCAGCTCATTGAAGAAAGAGAGGAGGAGGGAGGTAGTGGAATTTAAAGCTGTGTAACTCTGTAGGAGATAGAATAGGTCTGAGTTGTCATGGGGAGATTGTGGCTGTTTGGGTCTGGTTAAACCTCTGTCTCTTGTTATGCTGAAAGGTTGAGGGGGAGGGTCCGTGGGAGTGGTGAGGGGAGGAGCAACAAGTCCTTCTATTTTTGAGAAATGTCCCAATTTTTTACTTTCAAAATCTGGTCACCCTAGCCTTGATAGCTACCACTGTGTTCCCTGTTGTGCTAATTATAGGTGCAGCTAGAAAGGATGTCTACTACTTTGCTCCCTGTTGTGCTAATTATGTGTGCAACTAAAAGGGAAGGCAACCACTGTTCCCTGTTGTGATAATTATGGGTGCGGCTAGAAGGATTGTCCGCCTGGGGCCACACAGGAGTTATGGCATTGCCACCTGATGAGGAGGTGTCCCTGCTGCCTCCAGCATGCCCACCTGGAGCTTTCTTCCGTCTCACCCTGCGACCACTCAGCAGCCATAGATCTGCACCCGCTTTAGCTGCATGGCCACCAGGCAATACTTTCTAGTATTCTCCAGCAAGGTCCTGGTGAGCTTCTGGCATTTCCGGAGTGTCCAGTTGATCTGCACAGCCCCTCAGAACCTCAAAGCCATCATCCGATCACGTCCAAGTGCAGGTTTTCTTCATAGGATCTAAGAGCCACTTAGGTTCCATCCTGCAGTGCCATCATCTTGGGGCTTGCCCCTATCATTCACTTATGCTTATTATGTTTTTAATGGTTGTACTTTTGGTATATGTTTGTCTAGGAGTATCTCCAATATATGTTTTTGATACGAGAGCCTAATGTCAAATTATGCCAGTTTTTCTTAGAAATACCGGTCCAGATTTACTAACATTTTGTGTCCTGGGTGCACCGCATTTGTTGGCACAACCACTATGCAAAATGCATTTCCTGATTTACAAAGCTGCGCAAAGCCCAATTTGTTTTTATGTGTCTGCTTGCATTACTTTTCCTCTCAGAGGCATTACATGGGTGGAGCATCGGGTGTTCCTGTTCATCCACCCATTTATTTCTACAGATACTCAGATTTATTAAAGTCTGTTAACCTGGGTTTGCACCAATATGGTACACCTTTCTGAGGCTAGCATAACGAGGAGAAAGATTGTTATTTCTCCTCGTCACTTCCTTTTTGCATGTGTGCTGCCTTGTGCAGTACTTATGCAAAGAGAAATAAGCCTCTAAGAATATTTTTTTCTGCAGGAAGGTATCCCTTCCTGCAGAAAAAGTATTCTGACCTCAATACATGCACCCTTGCGTCATGGCGGATGGATGCCTGCATTGGTGCTAGGCTGCCATAGGGGCACCAATGCATTGAGTCAGTGCATTGAGAGGGCAGAAGTACATCATATCTTAGACAATATGGTGCATTCGGCACCATATTTCATACAACTCAGCAAAGCATATTACCTTTCTTCGCTGCATTGTATCAAAGTTTAGTACATCTGGGCCACAATATATTTGATCACATGCTTTGCAATATTTATTGATGAATCTCACATCCTCTGTGGTCCTGGATTTGCTTTGTGATGACCTCCTGAAAAGAGGACTTTGTTTCCATTTCTGTTGCTCTGTGTTTTCCATTTTCTACAATTTTCTCTGGATACCCTCTCTCATTTAACTTATCAATCAGTATTTTACTTCTTATTTAGTGATCTTTTTGTTTATTACAAATTTGACTCTTAAAAATTCTTGATTGGAGATGGTGTGTCAAAGCCATTTAGGGTGATCTGATTCAAAGAGGAGAAGTCTGTTGACTGCAGTTGGCTCTGTAAAGTGTTAAAAGATTTATTGTGAACATACAATTCGACATCTAGAAATTGAATTTTCTTTCTGCTGTACTCTAAAGTGGGTTTCGCATTACAAAGATTCTTGTTTAATAGCTGATGTTAGTCCAGCAGTTCCTTTTCATTCCTTTGCGAAACCGTTGTAGGCCAGATCATTATCTGGCATGGGAATGTAAAATAACTACTTCCCCTCTCATGATAGAAGGCCCCTCCAAACTCAACAATGCTAACAGGTAGCACGCATATTAGACTCTGCACATCTGCATGCACATGAAAGAGGCATTTTTTGATTTGCCAATAACTTTTGACTACGTGGACGAATTTGCACTAAATTTGGAAATCTACTTACTCAGGGGCATATTATCAAGAAACGGCAATAAAATTATCGCTGCTTTAGCGGCAGAAAACTGCCGCTACAGTGGTGATAATGGGCTTGATAATATGCCCTTGAGAACTCCCATAGAAGCCCATGTTCTGGTGTAATTCTCGGAGGTATATTATCAAGCCCATCGTCGCTGCTTTAGCGGCAGTTTTCTGCCGTTAAAGCGGCGATAATTTTAACACCGTGCTTGATAATATGCTCCTTAGTCAGATAGGTTTCGTTATACCAAGTTTGGTGAAGATACAAGTACGGAAGGAGGTGCAAGTACGGGGGAAAGGGTTCAGGAATTGTTAAAAAAAAGTGTATTATTTTCCATTTTACCTCCCATAGGAAATGTTGCTGAAAGACATAGCAGAAATTGCTCAACGCATCAACACCAAAGTTGCCAAAAACACAGATTTTTATTCAGAAAGGACGCTTCTTTTGATTTGGTTAAATCTGTTCAGTAGTTTTTGAGACATAAAAATTTGAAATTTTTTGAAAGAATGAACACTTTTGTATATGTTGTCAGTTGAAAAGCTCTTTGCATATAACATTTGCACTATTTTATAAATGTGCCTGAAATTTGGCAGACACTTTGGGGTCACCTTGCTGAACTGCACTGCGTGACAGCAAAAGGGCAGAATGCACTGTGATTATGGCAATGCGGCACAGTCCTGCCTTTTCCTCTGCACCGCACCCTTTTGGCAGCCTAGCCCCAATGCAGGCAACCTTCCACCATGGTGCAAGGGTGCCTGCGTTGCACGCAGGATTGTTTTTGTGCAGAAAGAGACGACTTCATGCGCAAAAACAATCCTGAGAGGCATTTTGCTCTTTCTATGTGTGCTGCAAAATGTAGCACACTAGCAAGAGGAAGTAACAAGGAGAAATAAAGATATTTCTCTTCGTTACACCTCTTCTGGGAAGGTGTAGCTTTTTGGCGCATTCCCAGGTTTACCAGTTCTGGTAAATCTGGAAATGCATCAAAAACCATGGGAGTTGCGCTGGAGCACCCAAAAAACACCCATGGAATGCCTTCCCAGGAAGAGTAAGGCAACGCAGCGATTTGCGCTGCGTTGCCTTCCTCCAGATTTATGGAGCCGCTCTGGGCCACGCAAAGCCTTCATAAATTTGATTTAAGGTTTGTGTTGCTCCTTCACCACGATGTGTGGTGCAAGAGCGACGCAAACCAGATCATCAATAGGCCCCCTTGTATGTTCAGATTAGTATTGGTATTTTCGAAGTAGTGCATATCCTTAAAGGGTGGGGCATGTAGAAAATTGGAGGTGGTGAAAAAAATCTTCATTTAATAATAAGTATGGCACTGAGTGATGAATCTGTCATGCATGGCAAAAGCTAGGATCCATTTTCTATTCATCATGTTTAATGCTAATTCATTAAAGGGGGGCATAGTTAAAGGGGCTGAATATTTTTTTAATTTCCTTATAAATTCAGTACCTTTTGATCAATCTGTTTCATATGTGGCAAGTAGTTAACAAGTGTTAACCAGGGCAGGTATATTAGGTTTCATTAAGATCCAGTGGCACAAAGTTAAACGTCAGGGTGATCAAACATATTTTTGAATTCCTCATAAATTTGCTATCATTTGATGAAGCTGCATAAAATGTGGGAGGGACTTCACACGTTTATGGTTCTTTTAGTATTGTTAAGTTTGTGCAGCTCCAACAAGGGTAGGGGTGGGGTGGCAAGAAGCTAGGAAGGATTCATTTTTATGTCTCGCCTGAGCCAGCGCTTTAGTGCTGCTCTCGCGAGAGCTTTTGTAAACGGGGGATTTGAAAGTGCAAACTAGTGCTTTCAGGCTGCCAACTACAGTGCATGTGCGCCGGGCCCGCGCACTATTTGGCAGCCTGCGTGATCATTTTGCGGCCGCTTTGATGTTCTCAGTGAGCCCGGCGGCCACTGAGAACATCAAAGCGGCTGCGAAAGTGCTCACCATTTGCCACCCCCTCCCTTATCCCACTTCCTGCTTGTTGAAAGAGGCAACCAATGCAGTGTCTTAAGCCTCCGACGCAGAGAAGTGACTTGGACATTGTAATGCTAATCTGGCAGCAGCAGTTTGAATTCTATAATGCTGCTTCAAAAACTAATCTGGAGAACCTAAAAAAAGTGCGAAACAATAGTCTAGCTTACTTAAGATGGTGAACTGTACTACCAGAGGTCGCGTCTGAGCCGGAAGAAGTGGTAGAATTTTTTGTATCACTCAATATGGAGAAGCAAGAGGATGACACCTTATTTACTTTACTTATTAGTGGCAGATCTTCATTCGCCCAAAAGCCAAAGTTCCCAATATTGGCTAAACACCAGAAGGAAGCTCTCTCAAGGATTGCACAAAATGTTAGTTTTATCACCATTGAATTGCTGAGCATTCATGGATCACTAAGCTGAAATTTCCCTCATAAAACTATAAAAAACAAGCATTGGCATAGCCAATAGGTCTCGCTTTTGGGACCTTATAAGTGTTTAGCCATGCAACAGTTGATGTTGTTGCACCAGGGATATTGTGCTGCATACCTAAATACTCATAAGGTCCCAAAAGCGAGACCTATTGGCTATGCCAATGCTTGTTTAAAAGGAGAGCGGTACAATGAAGTTGATACCAGAGGTATGTTTATTTGTCCGCAAACACCGAGAGCCAGGCAGCCACTGCCGACCTCGGAACCCACCCTTACATGCCAACGTGCCCTGCATTCCAGCACTGAAGACCATGCACAGAAATGCATAACACAAACCCCACAGATACCATTCCCTTACAATGCACAAAGATTAAGCATGTAACAAAATTACAACCGACACTGTTAATTGAAATGAGGAACATGACCAAGGAAATCCTGCAAAAGAAAATGAAAACAGAACAAAAAGAAATATAATGTATAAAATACTTTTGGCCAGATGTACGACCGTTTTTTGCGGTCTCAGAGGGGTTTCAGACCCCTTTGCGACTGCAAAAAACGAGTTGGCCATGTACTATTCCTATTTAGCAAGTTGCAAATTATTTGTGACTCACAAAATAGGAATAGCAAGTTGCTATTAGGAAGGGGCGTTCTGAGGGCATCCCTTCCTTATAGCGAGTCCTCCAGGTATGTATGGCTCTTTTGCAACCGCAATTGCAGCCGAAAAATAGTCGCAGTTTACCACCCTTCTCAGAAGGGTGGTAAAGCGCTCGCAAACGTGAAGGGGTCCCAAGGGGACCCCTTCCCCTTAGAGTCCCAGAGACCACTAACTGCCCTTAAAAAATTAAACGAAAACGTTTCATTTTTTCTTTTTTAAATGCATTCCGTTTTCCTTTAAGGAAAACGGGCAGCATTTAAAAAGAAAAAAACGGCTTTATTGAAAAGCAGTCACAGACATGCTGGTCTGCTGTACATTGGATTTAGCTCCTCGCAATTTGCGACACGCAAATTGTCGCAAATTGTGAGGCGCTAATTCCAATGGTCGTACATCTGGCCCTATATACTTAAAGAAAAAAAATAGAAAAACTAACTATAATGTTATAGAATACCGTATCTAAATGGATGCATAAAGACCATCCCTAGCATTTAAACTGGGTACTTACTTATACATAACAAACTCACTAAATCTTTTTGGTATACATTCCCTTTTTGCAGAGGTAAGGCGACTATTACCTATGCTCGTAGATTGCTCTGCCTTTTTGGACAAATCAGCTCACATTTTCTCACAGACAAAGCCAGCTTTTGGACCTGGAACCACGACCACCATACTCTTGTTCCATATCTTGCCATTCATTCTCCAGGACCACCACATGATCCTTTACCTCTCACGCTGACATCAGGGATGAAAATCTAGAATGGCCTTTCCTCACATGCCAAGGAATGAGAACTCTCACCCAATCACTAACACACACTCCAACCTCTCTGTTGGAACTGACATCACTCTCAGCGCTATACTTTTCTTGAACATGCCTGCACACATCCAACACACTTGCCACCTTCTCGCTGTCAAGAGTTTTTCTCCCCATCCACTCTCTGTTCATACGGGTACATGCAACTCTGCCTCTAAGTAAAGAAAATGGAGACATCCCTGTACTAATATGCGAAGCAATTCTTATGGCCCATAAGAAATCCTAGATAACTTTCTCCCAATCCAGCCCATTGATTAATGCTAGCTGAAGTTGATCTTTGATTACACGGTTCACTTTCTCCACAAGGTCATTACTGCGGGGGTGATATAAAGAGGTTCTCATGTGTTTGATGCTATTAGACTTGAGGAAATCACTAATTTCTTTGGACACTAATTAGGCGTCAATGTCCGTCACTAATTACTTAGGGAACCCTTCCCTGATGAACACCTCCCAAAAAAAGTTAAAACAATCACTCTCAAATTGACACAACTAACAAATTTCACCTTGGTCCATTTGGATGTGTAGTTCACCAATACAAGAACATATTTAGGCAAACTCCATATAACACCAAAAGGTCCAGATATGTCAAATGCTAGCTTGTGCCACGGCACATGATTACTAACTACAGCTATTCAGGTGACGGCACGGTAACTTGCAACTTGTTGCTTATAGCACATGCACTGCCCTCCCTCACATTGTGTTCCACAGTTCTGTCCATGTCCTGCCACCAAATATGTTCTCTGACTCTACGCTTCATTGCCCACATGCCAATGTGTCCTTAATGAGCAAATTCCAGGATTTTAGATCTCATGCCTTCGGGGACTACCAACCGTTCCAATCTCAATAAAACTCCCCCAAAGACAGTCAGCTCATTAACAGACCTCCAAAATAGGATCATTAGATCTTCTATGTCATGCGCACACTGCCACCGACCTATCACACACTTGACAACCTTCTGCAACACCTCATCATCAGTAGCAAGAGATACCACTCCTCTTCAGATAACACCCCATCACTGATGATACTCACAGAACACACAAACCACAACTCATCCTCTTTGTCCATGTCCACATCAGCCTCCTCTTATACCGGCAGGCGTGACAAACAATCGGCTGCAAAATTGCGGACTCCTGGAACAAACTGCAACTTCTAATGATACTCCTGCTTATGGCACAGACACTTCACAATACGCGGAGTTGCTCACCCTCCGTTGCCAGTATTGAATAGCTCCACTAGTGGCTTGTGATCAGTGTGAGGAATGAATTGATTGCACTACACAACATTTCTAAAGTAATGGACCACCCCCCAACAAACTCAAGGCCTCCATTTCAATGGTGGAATTAGTAGATTCAGCGCCACAAAGTGCCCTAGATGCGAAAGCAATAATTTCTTCCTTGCCGTCACCTCTTTTTCTGCATCAAGACCACACCCAGCCCATGGTTATTAGCATCAGTAGCAATGATACATATATCATGAGTGTCAAATGGCTTAGGAGGCTGGGCAGAGACAATTTTCTTTTTTATTAGGTCAAAAACACTCGTACACGCGGAGCTCCATTTCATATTTTACTCCTTTCTTCAATGACGCACGTAGACACACAGTCTTGCTAGCAAAATTACCCACAAATTTGGCTTAATATACAATAAAGCCTAGAAATTATCTGAGCTGATCCTTGTCAGTAGGCTTGTACCTCGGAAACGTGGCTTAGAACTGTCGCCGTGCAACTTTGTACTGACTATCCTTCTTTAGGTAGCTTGCATCTATGCCAGTGCAATTTTGCACGAGTATTTGGACAGGCTATTTGCATTGTCAAATGGAGCAGGTGTCATTTTTGCTTATGTCAGGTGGGTTCAAATTTGCGTGTAAATATTGGTGAGAAATGATGTCTTCCATTGTGAAAGAGCAGGCATTGTTCCACAGTGGCGATGGGGTGTTGTTGTCTCTGCTGGGTGTCTCACCTTGACAGTTGTATCCGGCTATCTTGACACCTTACCTCTAAGGGACGCTTTCAGTCGATTGCTTGTATGCAGTCTTCTGGTCGTGTGTGCTCTCCTTCTGGTGAAAGGCATGTGCATCATTCCATGAGTGTGCAAGTGGGTCAGAGAGTGAAATGCTGGTTCCGTGACAATTCATATTTCAGAATGCGTTATATAATCTTCATTGCTTTAGCCTGCCTCAACACCAGCCTGGGTGTTTTCTGTACAGCTTGAAGAGCCAAATGTCAAAAGTTGGATGTTTCCACCCACATTTTCAGTGAGTATTTACTTAAAAGCAAAAGAAACGATACACGAAATCCAAATGTGTGACCCTTTCTGTGAATGTGCGACATTCAGGCTCCTTTGAATGTCTAGCATGGGTTTGTTATCTCGTTTTAGAATTACTTCCATGCAGCTTTTATTGGTATGTCATCGTGTTTGCCAATCTACAAGAGTAGGCTAGTGAAAGGGGAGCACTAACGTTTATATTTGCTTATAACTTTGATGGAGTGTAGCGTAGCAAGGAGTTAGCAAGTGATTATCAGTGCAAGTTTTTACTTTTTGAGAAGACCCGGGGGGGGGCAAAGTTAAAGAGTGGGGATTCAAAATATTTTTTATTTACTAATAAATTTGGCCTTGTTTAATGGGTCTGCACGTAATTTAGTAGGGATTTAGCACGTTTAACCAGCTTTTCGTATTTTCAAGTTCGTCCAGCTCCACGATAGGATCGGTGGGCAGAGTTAAAAATAGAGGGGAAAATAGTGTTCACTTGCTCCTAACATTGCCACTATGTGCTGAATCTACAAAAAATCTGGCAGAGACGTGGAAGGATTTTTTTTTTTAATTGGTATGTCAAGTTTTGTGCCTATTTATCAAGGGGGAATCAAAGTTAAAGAGGGGGCAATATAATCTGGCGACCGTCCCAAAGCTGTTCCAATTTAGAAAACAAATGAAAATGCACCTCTTCGTAAAATAGTAAATAACCGCCCGGATCCCACAGTGACACTGAAGGCCGCGTGGGAGCTAGAAGTAGGGGACATTGACGAGGCTGACTGGTAGGAGGCACTTGTGTCCCCTAGGGAGGCTGCAATACCATCAAGACTTAGGCTACTACAATTAAAAGTCCTACACCGCACGTACTATACCAGGACCCTCCTACATAAAATACATCGCGCAGATACGCCGCTCTGTCTCAGGCAATGCGGAGATGCAGGTTCATTTTATCACACTATCTGGTTCTGCTCGAAGATAGCACACCACTGGAAGGCGGTGATGTGCACACTCTCCTAGGTCACACATATCACATTACTGCCAGACCCGAGGTGCGTCTCCTCAACATTTGGGAACCCACAGATTGCTCAGGACTGGGTAGCGTTAGGCATGACGGTAGCAAAACGAAACATTGCGCAACGTCGGGGATTCAGACTTAGCCCTACTCTCAATCAGTGGTGCAAAGATATAGACATGGCGATGATGGCGGAAAAGTCTGTATATATCCACCGAGGGTGTCCTAAAAAATGGATGAAGGGCTGGGGCGGATGGAATGCATATAGGGGCAATATATGTGAACCCCCCCACTAGAAGAGTCCGAGTTTGATGCTAATGAATGAGCACACCCTACTGAATGCTATCTATTGTACATACGTTTGGGAATCAGTGGGGTATATGGGATTGGACTGGGTGGTCTGTACATTGAAAAACGAAAGAATGAATCAATGCACAAGGCTGTGTCTGTATGCATACTCCACGTGAAACATACTGTCTCTGTACCGCTACGTGAAATGCTTAATAAAATAAAAAAAAAAAAAAAAGAAAATGCACCTCTTTAAAGATAAGTAAACTACAATACATGAACAGTCCGCAAACCAGCTACCTCTACTGTCATTCGTTGACTTTATGATTGTCTATGATCCTGTAGAACATTTCACTGCCTTTGACTAGGTTGGCTAGGTTTGCGCTAAATAAATGCCACCCTAAGGGTCACCCTAAACTTTTTGCCTTCCTCCTCCTCTGTTTCTGACCTTAAATTTATTGGCATTAGGACTCGGAGCACTTTACCACTGCTGATCAGTGCTAACGTGCATGTGCTCTCTCCCCTAAACATGGTTACATTGGTTTATCCACATGTGGGATATTTAATTTACTTTTCTGTCCCTTTTAAAGTGGTATACCATGTACCCAGGGCCTTTTAATTAAAAGACAGTAGCTGACCTGCAACACTGATTGTGCCACCCACACATGTAGCCCTTTAAACATGTCTCAGACTCATCACCACAGAGCTTGTGTGTGCAGTTTTAATGCCACTTTGACTTGGCATTTAAAACCCTTTGCCAAGCCTTAAACTCCCCTCTTATTGAACATAAGTCACCCCTAAGGTAGGCCCTAGGTAACCAATAGGGCAGGGTGCTGTATAAGCAAAAGGTAGGACATGTATTCTTTAGTTTTGCATGCCCTAGTAGTGACAAACATCCAAATTCATTTTTCACTAATGTGAGTCCTACTACTCTCATAGGTAAACATTGCAAATTATTTATTACACTTTTAAGCTGTAATTCCTGAATAGAAAGGAGTAGCTAAACCATGTTTCATATCTTTGGAATGGTAATGATACATCCTTCTTACTTTTAAAGTTGGAATTAACATTGCTGTTTTAGAAATGCTACTTTTAGAAAGTGGACATTTCCCTGCTCTCACTGCTCTGTGTGCCTGCAGCCTGTCTCCAATACACGTCTGGGGAGGGTAACAGCTACACTTTGTGCATTCCCTCTAGACAGCTACAAACACAGGAAGGTTAAGTGTGTCTGAATACTCATGTGCATCCTGATGGCTGTTTCTGGGTGGGAATGGAGGTGAGAGCTGACACATACACCTGAATAGGCAGTTTCCTGTTCTCACACCAAGGGCTGATTACGTCCTACTGATAGTTTGGAGCCAGGGCTGGGAAATAAGGACCTCTGTGCACTTTAAAGACCCTCCTTTGAAGTCACCCCCACTTCAAAGACACAACTGGGTAAAAGTACTGGGTCTCTGACCCCACCAAGACAGTATACCACTGTATCTCTAAAGAACTCTGCCAGGAAGATGAACTGCTGTGCTGCTACAAGGACTGCCACTCTGCTGGACTGCTGCTCTGAGAGAACTGCTTTTCTGCTCTGATGTGCTGCCTGTTTACTGCTGCTTGCTACCATCTATCTGCCCTGCTGAGGAAAGGACTGGACCCATCTTGCTTGAAGCCAGAGTGACTGTTCTAAAGTCTCAGGGCCATCAAGGACTTCCTACAGCCCTGCAAAAGCACCTGGGGCCGCATTATACATGTAGCGCGCCCGGCGCAATGAAGGAACATGCACCGTATTATGATGAAAACGCTTCTCTTCGGGGCAGCCGCAAACATTGCTGTCCTGGGGGCAGCGCATTCATGTGAAAAAGGGAGCAGCTTCATTGAAGCTGCTCCATGTTTTTACAGTGCAGGCGGCAACCCGCCTGCACTTTTAAAGGGGATTAGAGATCCCCTTGCGGGTGGGTGCAGTGGGGGGTCCATAGGACCCCCTTTTTCCCTTCCAGGGGCCTCCTCTCAGGAGGCGCACTGCCAGTGCGCTACCTTCTAGGTGGCACACTCATGAGAGCTTCTTTGCATCTGCGCATCTGTAATACACCACAGGCGCAGAGGCAAAGGGATTACCTCAATTGCATGGGGCACACCCCCATCCAAATTATAGAACCCCTCCTGAAGATATTGCTTTATGTGCACCAGCGCTTTCGGTATTACAGAAAGGGCTGCACAAGCGACTGCGGCCCCTCCAATAATGCCAAACTGCCTCGGAGAAACAGAAAGTGGGCACAAACGCCTGTTGCTCCCCTGGGGCACTTTGTGTAATATGGCCTCCGGACTCTGTCATCAGTAAGTAGTGCCTTGCAAAGTGGTGACAATCCAGTCCTGTGCCCATGTAAGTGACTTTTCTGTGCTGACCCAGCAGAATCGACACATCGATGACTTTGCACTGATCTTCAAAGCTGCCGCAGTTGCTGCTCGACAACTTCGCTTCGACTGTCTGTACGGCTTGACGAGGACTGTCTGTGTCACTTGATGATGACACATTGCCTGCAGACCAAGGGGGTTATGTGATGAGGCTTCACTGACTGCATGAATTGGAACAGAAGCATTGCCTACATGCAAGGGATTGATGATGTAAGAGATTGATGATGTTGCATCGCCTCGTCGGTTTCTCGCATCGGCTCTTTGACGCCAACTCTTCCTCCATCCAAGGTACTTTTTTAGCGGGACCTGCATGAGTCCTGTACCCTATCTGCACTTCATCGTGGTCGGTGTGAACTTTTGTATTTACCCTGTTCTAGCGCAACCAGATGCTCCAGGTTGACGAGTATTTGCACTATATTTTCATTTAATCTTCAACAATTCATAACTCCGGTTCTACTTATTGTATTTTTGTAATTTTGGTCACGTTTTATACTCAAAAATATATAATCTATTTTCTAACCTTGTGCGGATTATTTTAATGGTGCTTTCATTGTGTTACTGTGTGTGTGTGTGTTGCACAAATACTTTACACATTGCCTCTTTAGATGAGTGTTCTGTGCCAAGCAACCAGAGGGTGAGCACAGATTATCTTTTAGTGTGTATCTAGCTTACCCTGCCTAGAGTGGTGGTACCTACTTGGACATGGCGCATACCTCTGCCAACTTTAGACCCATTTCTAACAAGGTGTGAATGCAGGTGTAAGTGCATGTGCCAGTCTCCTGTGAGTACAGTTTAGAGTGGTTACTGTACAGGCACCAATGAAGTGTGATAAAAGGTGTGAGTGCAGAGTTTTAACTGTAAGTGCCAGTCAAGTGTGAGTGGAAGTATCAATGCAAGTGTGAGTGCAAGTGCCAGTGAAGGTGTAAACAGAGGTGCAGGTGAGGTTATTAATGTTAATGCATGTGTAACAGGTGTGATTGAGTTGATTGGGGTTTGTTCCAGTGCAGGGGTGAGTGAGGACAATGATGCATGTGAAAGTAGTGTTAAAAGTGTAGGCGCCAGTGTGAGTGACTTCATTGGTGCAAGCGCCTTGGCAGGTATGACAAAATGTATGAGGTCCAGTACAGTTGGATGCCAGTAGATGTGGGGGTGGAGGCGTGGGTGCAAGTGGGTATATAACTGTGATTGCAGCACAGAGTAAGGTTTAAGTCGATGCAAGGTTTTAGTGCAGGTACAAGTGAAGTAACTGATGCAAGTGCCAGAATGGGTTCAGGTGCCGGTGAGGTGCACATTCCACCAGTGGCGGCTGGCAACATTTGAAAGTGGTGAAGCGAGCGAAGTGCCCCAACACTTCCCAGCGAAATGCCCCACCACTTCCCAAAAAACCCAAATAAAGCACCTCTCCCTCCAAAAGCCCATAATTAAACCCCCCCCCCAAAAGCCCAAAATAAACACTCCTTCCCTCCAAAAGCCTATAATAAAGCAACCCCTCCCATCACCCAAAATAATAACTAACATTTTAAATAAATTAAAGTTAAATAAGCGGTGTTTACCCACTGCCACACGTTGTCCAGTCCTCCTCAGTGAAACTGCAGTCTGCTGTGGAGCTCCTCTAACCAGTCCTTGTGCTGCTCTCATGCTATATGAGAAAAGCGCCAGGATTGGATGGAGCAGGTTGATCGAACGCTCCTTCAGGCCTTGGAGGCCTATGCTTGCTCTCCACCGAGCTGAGTGGAGAGCTGCAAAGTACGCATGGCTGGCTGCCCATCGCAAGAAGGCCGGCCAAACTGACATGCACACTGTAGAGCGTCTGCCCAGTGCTCCAATCTTCTATGCTTCTAATCGGCAGCTGAGGCCATGCCCCTTTCTTGGCTCGGGCACTGTGAGCACATTGGAAAAATAAATGGCAATAAAATCATCTATTTCATTGCTGTTTTCGTTTTTCACTGGCGGCTCTCAGCGGGCAGAGGAGCGTAGCTCCCCTGCCCTCATGAAGAAACCTACGCTGCATGCCACTGTAGGTGTGAATGAGGTTATTGGTGCAAGTACCAGTGCAAGTGTTAGTGCAGATGTGAGTGAGGTTACTGGTGTAAGTTTTAGCACAAATGTGCATACATGCTCAAGTGAGGCTACTGGTACCTTTGCCAGTGTAGGCTTGAGTTTAGATGTAGGTGAGGTTATTGGTACAAGTGCAAGTGAGGATGAGAGGCCAATGACAGGGCTAGATATGTTGATGATGTATGTGCAACTAGCTCCAGCTTCTGAAGTGTGAGGCACAAGTTGGTGCAAAAAACAGCTTCTTCAGCCCCTCCTCCATCCACAGATCGTCTTTTGGGAATTCAGAAATCTTGGAAACATTTGAACCAGAACTGTAAAGGGCTTGGCTTACTCTGATAACAATGAGGGTAAAATTAAACTACAACAACATAAATCTAAACCAAAATAAATCTACATTTACTGGTATTACAAACCACCCATTGACTATTCCTCATCATACTCGAGGAAAACACAAGGTACTGATTCCACAGAATTCTAGATAGAAGCATGAATGGACAATGAAACTTTTGCACAGGTTAACTTTGCTCAACATTTCAACATATACTCCTGGTGTTCTCCATTTTAATCCTCAACTTAGATGGTGATGGTTAATAACAGAGAGCCCTGGTTTCAAACATAAGCCTTTGTGCACTACTTTCTATAATGTGACTTTTGCCAAGCAATCAAGGAATCATTTCCTGTCAACTAAATATTCAATTTGGATAGTCGCTAAATGTTGATATTTTTATCCCTTTATTCTTCATCTCACTTAAACCATCTACCTCCTGGACAGCTAGCCTTCCTTTCTATAGCCCTACATTAAGCAAGTGTGTTCTGGAGTTCTGCTTTGGCTGTCAGGTGAACGAGGAAATTAAGCAAGTAGGGGTGTACTCACTGGGCCGCCTCTAGGGGCACTGCTGCTGCAGTCTGTACAGAGGCAGTCTGAGGAAGGCCTGGCTTATTTGTGTAGCAATGGAGCCATGGGCCAAGGAAATGGGCTCTTCTACTCCCATTTAGTTAGTAAAATGCAGCATAATTTAGGTGCCGATGGTCCATTTACTCTCCTGGGCCCTGGTGCTACTGCAGAAATATTGATAGCTATGCACCCTAGCCTGGGGAAGGTTAGGGACCCCTAAATCTCTGTTTAAAGAAGATATCTATGTGACTTACTCAACAAGGTGCAGGAGGTGCAGCCGGGGTGGAAGAGCTGAGAGCTTCACTCCATTCAACAGAGGAGAAGACTCACCAAATCCAGGCAATTCCAAAAGCATATAAGAGGCGGTTTTGGCAGCAACACTCGGGAACATCTCAACTATTAGGACATTGCGCATTGGGGATTTGGGGAACAGCCGACCGCAGGGAGTGGGTGTAGTCAAAATTGACTGCCCTTTCCTCTTTTGGGTGTAGGCACTATTGGAGCCCAATATAGCCCAATAATGTTATATATGGCGCTTCTTTTGGGCTCCCTGGCATCATTTTAGGTTTTTGGTGACCTTATGGTTGCTGGCAGGGAGCCCTGTTTGTCTTTTTCCTTTAAAAGTATCACATTTAAACATAGGGCAGAAGATGTCTCCTAGCCCGAAAAAGTTGCAGATGTGATGCGCCTGTTGTGTGAAGCAGGTCGCAAGAATCTCGTGTTGGTGGTGAGAAGCAAAGCGACTGGCCTGGCGAGTCCACTGAGGCCGCGTGGCTGCCATTGCCTGTTTGACGCCCCACAAGATGTGGGAGGTATCTACAGAGGTGAGAACGCGAGGCTACTCCAAGCCACAGGGGGTGGCCTCGCGTGGTGCCTCACTGGGCAGGTGGGGCCTCACTGAGGGGGGGCAGTAGCAGAACAGGAGGTCAGTGCCCCGGCACCGCAGTGGCCTGCATCAGTGCCACGTAGAGAGAGGGGTAGCCGGGGTGAGGCAGCAGCTATGAGGGAGGCGTCCACGCTTAGTGAAGCAGCGCCTCCCTCTGAGGACCATGCAGCAGCCCGTCCGCATCCCAGATGCGTGTACATGACCACAAAGGAACATTGGTCAGGTGGGAGGCTGCTTCAGTGCCTCCCGCCGCCGAAGTGACACCAATTCCGTGGGAGGGTTCGGATGAGTCTCCCGCTATGAATGAGCCAGGCGGGGAATAGGAGGCCATTACAGCACCACACCACTAGGCAATATTTTATTGGAAGCAGAGTGGGCAGAGAGGGTGGGGCGGGAGCCCCTGTGCAATTATCTGGAGCCCCAGCAATATTGGTGCCCCATCAGGCAAGTACAGGCTGGGACGGTGAGGGGTAGTCCCCGTGACTGGAGGATGATCACTGGCTGGGGCTTTGGAACTGGCTACAGGGGATTCTGCAAGGACTACAGGGATGCTGGGAGGAGGGTGGCCCCTGGGGTCTGGGTCTGGGCTGCAAAGGTCACTCACTGGCTCATGGCGGGCAGGGCCAGGGAGGGTTAGGGGTTCCCCTGCACCTCAGGGGCCGGCCACTGCATTCGTCATGGCCATACTAGATTTGAGAGGAGAAGAGGAAGGGGCAGAGTCTGATGACCAGGAGGTGGTGTGGGCCAGGGTGTGAGAAGGGGTTCAGGTTGGGGAGGAGAGAGCTAGGTTGTAGTAATCCACAGTTGGTAGGGATGGGAGAGTTAGATAGGGCCAGTGGTCCTGGGTACCTGAGGTAGACGGAAGGGGGGAAAGGAGGGCTAGGGTTACCAGCACACCAGTCCTGTCCACTTCTTTGCAGGTTGAGGAACATCGCATTTTTCTTGGCTCACAAGAGCTTTGTGTGGCTCACAGGCACCGAGGTAAAGAGATGGCTGGACAGTGAGCGGTTCGCCAGAAATCTGAGGTTGATCCCATGGCAGCCAGGACGACCATGTTTGCTCGAACAGCGGGTGGTTCTTGGGCGAGATCTGGCTTCTTAGGCACGGTAGAAGGATGGATGGTATTGTCAGACCGGTATGGTGAGGTTCATAAGGCCCCCGCGGCCGCTGGCTACTGGACCACGGTGCAGGCCATGGGTGGGGCAAGGGTGGGGGGTACCACTAATGCATTCTTGACTACTGTGATACAGACGGGAGAAGCCTTGAACAGTGCAGTATCTGGATCATGGAAGCCACTAGCAAGGTGGCAAGCAGCTGCACGGGCACTGACCTTGTAGCCAGGTAAGGGCCATGAGGTGGGCATGGGCCCAGTGCTAGTATCCATAGATGTGGATGTGTGATGTGGCGAAGGGGAGGGGGAGCGACTGCGAAGAGGTAAGTTGATAGCTGATGTTGGTGTGGGTACAGACACTGCAGCTGGCAGTTCTGCAAAATAGACTGGAGTGGGTGCAGCAGAATTGGGGGACAGTGGAGATACTTGTTCAATAGGTACGGGGAAGAAGGTGGCAAGAAGGACGGGCTAGACAGCAAATGAAAGTGAAACAACTGCCATACATAGGGAGGACAAAGCCG
Organism: Triturus cristatus; assembly: GCF_964204655.1. Classification (NCBI taxonomy): domain Eukaryota; kingdom Metazoa; phylum Chordata; class Amphibia; order Caudata; family Salamandridae; genus Triturus; species Triturus cristatus. Next base: position 683,211,556 of record NC_140592.1, read on the forward strand.
CTGGTGGAAAACATAATGTGGCCAACGAAAGAGAAAATTTGGACTGAGGAAATATGTGGGGATTTTTCAGCTCCTCCATAGGGAACAGCGCTCCAAGGTAGAGTCAAAGGAGGAGTACGAGTTGGCCAAGAGGCCAAGGGTCCCCCTGACAATAGAGAATTGGATAGCGGGGTTTTTAATTTATGCCAATGTCCACTGCAAGAAGTTTTCTGACTGCTGCAATGCCCTGTTCAAATATATAGATGTCATACACAAGGCCCAACTGACTTTTGGGGGATATATCTGAGCTTATATGATGAGGATTTTAGGGCAAGATTGGCTTGGGACCCCATAGCTAAGTGGGGGAACTGGATATAGATCTATGGCAGCATGCCATAGGCCTGCTAAGTACGGAAAGGCAATGTTCACGTCTGGCAGTCTGCCGATAGTTTACAAGTCCTTTCGAAGGCGTCCCCCCCAGGTTGCCAGTGGGTGAAAGACATACAAAGGATAGGGAGTTTCAGGGAGCCCATTTTGGGACTACAAGAGAATGTGTACTTGTGAGTACTGCTAATTTTGGCATGAGTTCTCCAAATGCGCAGGCAGGTATGGGATTATCCACTGCTTCGGTAACACAGGTGTGTACCAGGGGCCGAATACAGGGCAGTGTCATCCTTATGCAGGCAGACAGGGACCACACCAGTAGCAACAGCAATTCAGCAATAGAGAGGGGAGAGGGACACAAGGACCTGGAGCGAAAGGCTCATACTTCGGTTAAACTGGGCAGGCTGGAATAATGGCTGGGGTTCTATGATCGGCCAGGGGAGGCCGGGATCTTGAGGGATGGTTTCAGAATGAGTTTCCAACTGGGATATGAAGGCCCTAGGTTTGGAAGTGGGCAGATAGTTTGTGATCTGCAAAAGAGCATAAACTCTCTGTGCAGGACAAACTTGATACGGAAATTTTAGAGGGGAGAATGGTGGGCCCCTTTGAGGATTGGCCAAAGGCAGACTTGATTGTGTCACCTATAGGTGTGGTGCCCAAAAAGGAATGGGGTCAATTTTGCCTAATTCAGCACCTGTCATGGCCTGAAAGCGGGTTGGTTAGTGATTTAATTCCTAGAAAAATGGCTTTGGTGTCCTGTTTATCAATGGACGTGGTCCCTCGTGGTGTCAGCAGGGCAAGGGGCCCAGATGGCAAAATGCGACGTGAAATCAGCTTTTTAGCTGCTTCTGGTTCACCCAAATGACTTTCAACTGTTGGGTATAAACTTTGAAGGAAAATGGTATGTGGACAAGACTTTGCAGATGGAATGTTCTATCTCACATGCACTTTTGGAGTGTTTCAGTTCCTTTCTGCAGTGGCTCTTTACATGGCACACGGGCCATGTATTGGTGACACACTACCTCAATAACTTTTTTTTCACCTAGCTCGGAGGACTGCCAGCATATGTTGGTAAGATTCCAGGAGCTCATGGGTAACCTGGGTGTTCTGCTTGCCCCTGAAAAAACAGTGGGCTCAGGTATTTTGTTGTTCTTTTTGGGAATTGATCTGGATGCGGAAAAAACGGAGGCAAGGTTGCCACAGGAAAAAAAGAAAGCTAATCAAACATTGTTGACAAACATGCTACTAGAGAGACGGTGAAGGTGAGGAAAGTGCAGGTCACCTCAATTTCGCCTGTTGGGTGGTCAGGGCAGGGAGGTCATTCTGTGGGAGACTAGGTTCGGCTTTTGCAGGGAAATCATTGCCGCACCGTCATGTACGCATATCGGCTGGGGTCAAAGAGGACTTTAAGATGTGTTTTTTTTCTTGAATTCCTTCAATGGAACTCCGTTGGCCTGACAGAATGATCTTGACTGGAATGTGCAGATAAACGTAGCTGGAGGTCTGGGCTTCGGTTTGTTTTGGCAGGGTTGTAGGTGCGCCTAGGAGTGGCGGACCCAGTGGAAGGCAGGAGGAAGAAGCATTGCATTCCTGGAACTCTTCCTGCTTGTGGTGGCAATTACACTGTGGGGAGCAGAGTTGGTGCACCGGAGGGTGCTATTCCGGGTGGACAACATGGCTGTCATGCAGGTAGTAAAGAGACAGTTGACAAGTAATGTGCTGGTGCTAAAGTTGTTGCATGTGTTCTTGCTGGATTGCCTGCGACATGATATGACTTTCCGGGCACTCCATGTGCCAGCGGTAGAAAATGACATTGCAGATGCTTTGTCTGGTTTTCAGTGGGAGAGATTCCGTGGGCTGGCCAAGGAAGCAGACAGATGCAAGATGCCTATACAGTGGAGCTGTGGTTGGTAGGCAACACAGGATGGTGCAGTTGGAGGTACGGTCCCTAGCTGTATCGACAAGTAGAATTCATGGTCAGGGTTGGTAGGAATTTTTGTCATCAAGGGTGGAGCACATGGAGGCAGGGTGGCGCAGGACAGAAGATGTGGTTCAATTTATCCTGGATTTGACGGTGAAGGGCTTGTCGCGTGTGGCAATCGCAGGGAAGGTAGGGGGTAATGCCTTCATGGGCAGATTGCTGTTGGGTTATGCCCCTTAAGCTGGGGAACTGGGGCAATGGATGCTTGAGGTTTGGGCGAGGGAACAAGGTTGCTTGGGGAGACCTTGAAGTCCCTCATCTTAGAATTTCTTCTGCCCGGTGCTAGGGGACTTGCTGTTGGTATGCGAGGGAGACAAGGAGGTGTATGTGTTTTTCACCCTGATGTCCTGGGTGTACTTTGGAGCCTTTCGAGTGTCCGAGTTGCTGGGCTGTAGGAGCAGGGGAGGGGTGACATGGGAGGATGTCATGAGGAGAAATAGCAGGTTGGCGGTGTGGCTGCACTGCTCCAAGACAGACCAGAAGCACAAGGTAAGTCTATTGGCTTAAAGGCCCTCCCAGCATCGGGGCGCTGCCCAGTGGCTTGGTTTGACAGGTGGGCTGGGCAATGCAGGGTTAGCGGGAGTAGTTTTCTGGTGCCGGTCTGGGGCAAAATGTTTCTACCTTCCAGCTCTTCTCTGTTTTGCACACGGCATTGGGGATCAATGCTTGCAGTCTTAGGCTGGAAGAGGAAGTTAAAGTTGAGAAGGCTAAAATGCGCTTTAATAGTAATGAGATACTTGAGCGGTGGGGTATTATAGGTGGGACAGTACGGGTGGGCAAAAGTTAGCTAATTGGATGATTATCGAGGTGCTAGTTTTGTAAGGGAGTTTGCCCAGGAATAAGCTGTTAATGTGCACGTTTCAACAAAGCGCCCTTTTCCACACTTTACAAGAGGGTCAGTGATTTGTCTGTGTCCCTATCTCCCAACTGAAGCTGGCAGCCCATCTCAAGCTGGCCCCCTTTTGCAGCAGTCCCTCCGACTCAGCCAGGACTTTCAGTCTTCCAATAACATGCAGAAAGTACCTCTGTTGTGCCTGTCCATGGGCCCGACCAAAAGCCCTTGCCCCACATAAGATCCAACCATCACCTAGACTGCAGAGTGTGATGCAGAGCTCTCAGCCTCACAGATCCTTGCGTGACTAGCTTGTCCAGTCCAGGATAGTTACTTTGCCTTTGTAGCCATTTTATCATGTAAATAACTCAGGTCTACAAGACTTGATTCAAAGAACATTTCAGAACTGGACAAACTTTTTGATTTATGCTAAGTGCATTCTTTTATCCTGAAGCTTTTAAGATAACAAAATAAGGACATAAACAGCAAACCTTATGCCTTTAGTTGGCAGGCAGATAAAGAATATGGGCTCCAGAGGGCCAATAGGCATAGGGCATGAGCGCTCAAGCAACAATCATACTTATAAAGTGACCTCTCTCGTTCCTAAATACACTCTAGTGTTCAGTTCAATAGGACACCAGGAATGTCCCTGCTCAGAGGCCTGATGGTACCTCTGCTCTGGCCCGTGAGCAGACCGAGTGAGCCAAGTTTTCCTTTATTTGCCTGAACAGGCCGAACCCAGCTTCAAGGATCACGTGGTGTGCTTTTGACTGAGCATGACTCCAATCAGATGTTTGGGGTATAGTTGCAAAGTAATATTTAACACAGGGTCGTTTAAAACCAGGGTGATAGTGCGAAAAGGGTGTAAATCTTATTGATGCCTCTGTTAGAGCACAATTTTGCTCTTTCATTAGTAGGGGTGCATAATAGTTGTGGGTAGTTCGCATCTATATGTAATCTTTTATTTCATTAACTCAGGCCAGTAGAACCTAAACTGTAATAACGTGAAATGTGAAGTGTTAGTGATATTTTCAATGTGATTGTGAAGAAATTAACGTTGCAACTACATGGGGTTAGACGAAAACATTAACGTGCTGGATTCGTACATGTCTCTAACAACTAAGAAAACAGCACCAAATGCACCACTCAGCTTGTATAATTTAAATAAGTCCAAATCATTAAAGTTGTTCTTTTTCAAAAAACTTCTTCTTTATTGTGCAGTTTATCATGCAATCTTTAAAAACTTCCAAAAACAGCCAAAGCAGCCGACGCGTTTCGTCCACCTTTGGACTTCATCAGGGCTGCAACAAATTTGTACAAAAGAGGCAATATAAATGACACACATAAGGACTAAACACGAGCAAAAGTTTCAACACAAATGAGAACATTAAAAACATTGTAAACACATGTCCAATACAAAAAGACATGAACACCAATATGTTTGCTTCAATCAAATTAACACTTACAAATCTGTATATAATGTCGTCAGGGGAATCCATAGTACATACAGTGAAAATTAATATTAACGACATCATATTTGTGACATATTAAACAGTTGGAGTTGCAGACGAGTGTATTTAGAAAACATATGAACACTCCTCTCAGTATGTCACATTTTTAGAGGCCTATAAGGATTATTGTATTAAAAACAGGCCAAAAGGGGACAACAGAAAAGAAAAGGCAACCACTTCACACAGATCTTAATGTAAGATGCATGAAGCGGATTTGATTGTAAAGAACCCACAGGTTAAAGGAGTATGTTAAGTGGTGGGGGCATTGTAGTCAAACCCCAATTATGGTCCCACCTAAACCCGAAGGAAACAAGGAAAGGAAATAATGACTACAGAGGGAAAAAATGAGTATGTACCCACCGAAAACAGTGGGATGAATGTCATCATCTTTAGGTTCTCTTTTACTTTCTTCAGAACCTTTACTTCTTCAATTTGTAGTGTATCCCAGACTGGTAATCCAAGTCCCTGAGAGGAAGAGAGGATCACATGAGGGGCGCTATGATGACGAAAGGTTCAGTACATAAAACCGCGAAGTTATATGGGTCATAATAATATCCTACTCACTTTTTTTCTTCAAAGCATGTGATACGATGTAGAAAGGTTCAATATCAAGTGACATCAGTGTTGTATATTAGTGTGATGATGGGTCTATACGATAACTCATCCAATGATAAGGACGAATATATACTGTTCTGAGATACCTATAAGAGAAGACATATGTAAGGAGCATTCCAGCAGAGAATGGAGCGTAACAGTTCCAGTAATCATGTGCCTAACCACATGTAAAGGAGGAAACCACAAACATATGGGGAAATGTATAATGTCCAACTCAACATGCCATCGTCGAGCTAAATAAAATAGAAAAGCTAATGTTATAAACAGAAGAGGGTGAGGTAACCTATAACTATCTAAGTGTGAAGCCAAATGAGATGAACATCTGAATAAGAGCAGCAGGCTGAGCAGCGAGAGTATAAAAAACGCCCCATGTTACTTGCCAAGGATAACTTCAAACTGCATACAAAACCAGTTTCAGAGAAGTGAGGCGAGATCAAACTTACCCGATTCCGTATCCAGTTTCGAGTGAAGGAAGGCACCGACCCTGTCTGGTAGCAACAGGACCCATGAGTAAAGCTTCCTGTTTATATAGCATCTTTAACAGGTGAGAGGGAGAACACCTGATTGTAATCCCAAAGCGCGGGAGTTTCAAATCTCAACCCAAGCGTTCCAGGTAGGGAAAGAGATTGATATGCCGGCCGCCATATTTGAACGGCGAGGGAAAACTGTGTAGCGATATAAGGAATTGTAACAAAGAGGGGTTTTCCTATTCCCATGCATCCGTGATTTCCATCGAAATGATCAAGTAAAAGTACACTGAAATTACGGGAGTATCGGATAACCATACAATATACAAAAGAGCGAGAGAATAAAAAGCTTGCCGCCATCTTGGAAAGGTGAGGTGAACCTACGTGGCGGTCAGAGAAGTGGGGAAAACGAAGAAAAAGTTGATCGTCATCTTAGAAAGGTGAAATAAACCTCCATTACGGTCTGGATGATTCAGGGTTCCGAAAGCCCACAGCCTGAGAATTTCAAGTCTCAACCAAGGCATATCATCAAACACGAAAATATAACAGACCGCCGCCATCTTTGAAAGGTAAAAACCTATGTGGCGGTTTGGAGGAAAGGAAGTGTGAGGGGTAGTTGTATATCCTAATTAGAGGAGTGTCCAGAAATGGGTAAATTTATTCAAATTTCAGACCCAAAAGATAAAAAACACAAAATCGGGAGTTTCAAATAACAGTAAATGTTCCAAACGATGCGTAAGTAATGAACTGGGCGCCATCTTAGAGAGGTGATGAGTGCCCATGAGTTGGTCAAGTTAACCAAAAATATCGCTAATAACTGATTAGTAATCGTGAAGATATGTGTAAATGTTGGGTTGTTGAAAGACAAGAGATGTAAGGACACGAACATGTAAATGATGATAACAAAATTCATTTGGACACGTATTTGCAACTGGCAGAGGCAACAAAACCGCCATATTAGAAAAGTCAATAAGTGCCAAAGAAAATGGGGGTCATTAATAGAAAAGTATATGCAAGGTATCCGCCAGAACAGGAAGTGACGTAACCACCATATTAGATGAGTGAATATGTACCAAGAAGAAAGGGGGTTGATGATGGAATGAAAGGCGCATGGTCAGCAACATGTGTTGTATAAGGAAGAGGGCTCAACAGGTGCATATTAATGAGCTATCTTCACAAAAAATTATTACATTTGGCCTAAGTCATATGTCATGCGGAAAGGAGTACTCATCAGAGGCATAGCAAAGAGAAAATCGACTCAGGGGCCAAAACGAAGTTCACCACAAAAGCATTCACATAAAGTATACTGGACACAGTGCATTAATCACTTTGTGGTGATGTCATTACAATTATCATATAGCTTGAATGCAGATAATTTAGGTAGTGGCCACCGTAAAGGGAGACAGTAGGATGATCTGATAGTTTTCAAAGGAAATAATGCATCTCGGATTCACTGTTATGACCCATCTCCACACAACGGAGTCTACATATCCAACTGGCTTCATTCCTTCTTAGATCCTGTTCCCTATTTCCACCCCTCGGTGATATCAGTATGTGATCTATTCCAAAAAACCATAACTCATCTGACTTGTGTTGTTCTTCCTGGCAGTGCAATGTTAAGGGGTATCTCAGATCCCCATTCTTTACTGCCCTAAGATGTTCTTGTATCCTGACCCTTAATTCTCTTTTGGTACTACCAACATATATCTTATTACATGGGCATCCCAATATGTATGTCACAAACTTGGTTTTGCATGTAATGATGTGTTTGATCATATGCACTCTCTCAGTATTAAATTGGAAGGTACGGGTTCTGTTTTTTCCCATTCTACAGACGGAACACTGGGTGCATGTAAAAAACCCACCTTGGCCTTCCCTCATCCAGTTGGAGGCTTTAGGGGATAAGACCAGGCTAGGACAGAGCATATTTCTCAAGTTTTGGCCACGCCTATAGGTAACCTTTGGGTTTTTGGTTATTTCGTCCTTGAGGCCCAGAACTTCTTCAAGTAGTCTCCAGTGTTTCCGCAAGATATTGTAAATCTTGCTACTGTCTCTATTGTAACCCGTTACCAAGGCAGTGGACGAACATTCCCCTTTCCTTTTGCTTAGCATTTTTACTCCAAGTGTGCTTTCTCGCTTGATATTCAATGCCCTTCTCTCAGTTTTGTTCATCAGGGTGGCGGGATAACCCCTTTCCAAGAATCTCTTTTTAGTTTCTGTTATGTTTTGAACAAATGTTTCCTGGGTACTGCAGATCCTTCTCATTCTTATCATTTCACCGAAGGGGATATTATTTACCACATGTCGGGGATGGGCACTGTCATAATGTAGAACACTGTTACAAGCAGTGTTTTTTCGATGGACTGTGCTTTGTATTGCATTATCATGGATGAAGAATTGGATATCAAGAAAGTCAATCCTCTCCTTGTTCCAATTCAAGGTAAATTTTACGTTATACGGGTTATCGTTGAGGTAATTATAGTACTCCATGAGATCAGGGACAGGTCCATTCCAGATAATAATCACATCGTCGATGTACCTGCCCCAAAACAATACATAATCTGTCCATGTAGAAGAGTGTCTGCCCCAGGCATGCACCCGCTCATACCAGCCCATACCAGTCCCATAAAGGACTTTTCCACTAAATTAATGGAATTGATCGCCCCTCATATGATCGCGACGGAAAATTTCCTATTACTAGGCGACTTCAACATACATAGTGAGAACCTTTTGTTGCCTGAAACAGCAACCTTCTCTTCTGATATGGCTTCCCTGCACCTTATTAAAAAGAACGAGGGTCCCACACATACGGCCGGACATACGATTGATATTATTTTCTCTAATTCAGATCGGCTTATCTGCAATACCCCTCGCCCTCTGTGCTGGACCGACCATGCCCTCATTAATTTTCAAGTGCAGTACCCCTCTACATCTTTGAAGATGGCTGCACATGTTCAATTCCCTTAGAGACAATGGGCGAAAATAAATCCTGAGTCTTTTGCATCAGCCTTTATACCTCCTCCGAGTAATAATATAGAAGACAATCTCACTCTTTTTAATACTACTGTTTCATCAGCCATTAACTTAATCGCCCCCGAAAAGATTTGCTCCAAAGCCCCTAGGAAAAATTTGGCGGTGTGGTTTACCCCTGAATTACGAATAATGAAAAGTAAATGTAAAAATCTTGAAAGAAAGTGGCGACGGACTAACTTAGACACTGAGAAAGGAAATTTTAGAGCAGCGCTTTTGCTCTATCACAAAAAAATTAAACAAGCACGTAGACTATACATAGCTGCTCAACTGAGATCAGCAGGTAATGCGCCGAAAATCCTGCATCAAATCCTGAAGGATTTTACTTGCCCTAAAGCCTGCGAGTTGGACAACCTGCACTCTCAATCCCTCTGTAATAAAATTAGCTCTTTCCTTGTTCAAAAAATTGACATTATCTATGATAAATTTCCTAATATCCGCCACCCCTCAATGTCGGATGACACTGTTAAATCTTCTATTGTTAATCCAGCACCATTGATGTCCTTTCCCCCTATCCTTCGAGAGGAGAGTATTACATTATTACATAATGTTACCTCTGGCTCTCCTGTTGATGTTATGCCGGCAAAATTAGGAGCATCTCTGGCACACGGACTTGCGGATTCTGTTTCCATGCTGTTTAACGCGTCCTTAAGTACGGGCTTCGTTCCCCTCTCTTGGAAAGCTGCTCAGGTTATACCTCTACGAAAAAATAATAAGCTTCCCATGGAGGATCTTACGAACCTTCGACCCATCTCCCTCCTTCCTCATTTGAGCAAGGTCCTAGAGAAATATGTGAAGAAACATATCTCTAACCACATTGAATCCACCGGCTATCTGGATCCGTCACAATCAGGATTCCGTGCTAACTATAGCACTGAGACGGCCTTGGTTGCAGTAACCGACTGTATCAGACGGACGTTAAATCGGGGACAATCTGCTATCTTGGTCCTTTTAGATCTCTCTGCCGCATTTGATACGGTAGACCATCGGACCTTGCTCGAAAGATTAAAAGGGGCAGGACTTGGAGGTACGGCGTTTAGCTGGGTAGCCAGCTTTCTCACTGACCGTACTCAAACGCTGAACTTTGGCCCTTTTCGTTCGCCTATCGAGTGTCTGTCCAAGGGTGTCCCACAGGGCTCATGCTTGAGCCCTACACTGTTTAATATTTATGTGGCTCCCCTTGCCTCTCTTCTAAGATCTCTTGGGTTCATCCCCATTTCTTATGCGGATGATACTCAACTAATTTTTCCATTTGACAAATTCTCATCTTCTGCTCAAACCCGTTTCTCACATGGTATGCTTGCCATCTCTGAGTGGATGTGCAGTAATTTTTTACAGCTCAACACCAGTAAAACAGAAATTATTCTCTTTGGAGACGCTACCATTTCATGGTCTCCCACCTGGTGGCCTACTGAGTTGGGGCCTGTTCCATTACCTAAGCAGACAGCAAAAAATCTGGGCATCCGTCTGGATCAGGCCATGTCTATGAAGGAGCATGTTTCTCATACCGTCAGCACATGTTTCTTCACCTTGCGCCTTCTGAAGAAAGCCTTGCCATTTCTTCCAGACCCTTTTCGTAGGACTCTGGTCCAGGCCTTGGTATTGAACAGGCTGGATTATTGTAATGCATTAATGGTTGCTGCCAATGAATCTGCTTTTAACCGTCTGCAAGTGGTGCAAAACACCGCTGCACGACTGGTTATGAAAGCTCCTAGCAGATCTGCTTCTATTCCGCTACTCCGGCAACTGCATTGGCTGCCAGTGAGGAAGCGTGTGAAGTTCAAACTTTGCTGCTTGACCCACAAAGCACTGTGGGGTCCTGGCCCTCCCTACCTGACTGAAAGGCTCCATAGGTATATTCCAAACCGTGATTTGAGGTCTGGATCCAAAGCGCTGCTTCTTGTTCCGAGGATTAAGAGAATACGTTTGGGAGGAAGATCTTTTTCCTACCAAGCTCCTTTGGTATGGAATCAATTGCCTCTCCCACTCAGACAATGTCCCGATTATCTCGGTTTCAGAAAGGCTCTTAAGACCACTCTCTTCTCAGAATGACCATACTTTACCACTTTTTTGCACTCGGCGGCCAGCGCTGAGAGACCCCTGCGGGGGTGATTCACGCGCTTTATAAACCATAAACTAAACTAAACTAAACTAAAGGCCAGCATAGGTGGGCGCAAACCTGGAGCCCATGGCAGTACCCTGTATCTGCTGGAACCACCCATTGTCATGAAGGAAGTAGTTTTTATATAGAATTATATCTGTCATTTCCATCAACATTTCATTGTGGGCCAAATGGTCGGCCGTCCTTTGTCCCAGAAAAAACTCCATAGCCCTAACACCAAACTCCTTTTTAATACTGGTGTAGAGACTGGTTACATCTAGGGTAACGCAAACCATGGAATCCAGCCACTCCAAACCCTCAAATTTAGATAAAATATCCTTGCTATCTTTTATATACGCAGGCTCTTCTCTTATAGGTATCTCAGAACAGTATATATTCGTCCTTATCATTGGATGAGTTATCGTATAGACCCATCATCACACTAATATACAACACTGATGTCACTTGATATTGAACCTTTCTACATCGTATCACATGCTTTGAAGAAAAAAAGTGAGTAGGATATTATTATGACCCATATAACTTCGCGGTTTTATGTACTGAACCTTTCGTCATCATAGCGCCCCTCATGTGATCCTCTCTTCCTCTCAGGGACTTGGATTACCATTCTGGGATACACTACAAATTGAAGTAGTAAAGGTTCTGAAGAAAGTAAAAGAGAACCTAAAGATGATGACATTCATCCCACTGTTTTCGGTGGGTACATACTCATTTTTTCCCTCTGTAGTCATTATTTCCTTTCCTTATTTCCTTCGGGTTTAGATGGGACCATAATTGGGGTTTGACTACAATGCCCCCACCACTTAACATACTCCTTTAACCTGTGGGTTCTTTACAATCAAATCCGCTTCATGCATCTTACATTAAGATCTGTGTGAAGTGGTTGCCTTTTCTTTTCTGTTGTCCCCTTTTGGCCTGTTTTTAATACAATAATCCTTATAGGCCTCTAAAAATGTGACATACTGAGAGGAGTGTTCATATGTTTTCTAAATACACTCGTCTGCAACTCCAACTGTTTAATATGTCACAAATATGATGTCGTTAATATTAATTTTCACTGTATGTACTGTGGATTCCCCTGACGACATTATATACAGATTTGTAAGTGTTAATTTGATTGAAGCAAACATATTGGTGTTCATGTCTTTTTGTATTGGACATGTGTTTACAATGTTTTTAATGTTCTCATTTGTGTTGAAACTTTTGCTCGTGTTTAGTCCTTATGTGTGTCATTTATATTGCCTCTTTTGTACAAATTTATTGCAGCCCTGAAGAAGTCCAAAGGTGGACGAAACGCGTCGGCTGCTTTGGCTGTTTTTGGAAGTTTTTAAAGATTGCATGATAAACTGCACAATAAAGAAGAAGTTTTTTGAAAAAGAACAACTTTAATGATTTGGACTTATTTAAATTATACAAGCTGAGTGGTGCATTTGGTGCTGTTTTCTTACATGTATATTCCAGTAATTGGAACGGCATTGTGCTGGCGGGTGCTAACCAAAATTGCACACTTATGGTGAACGAAATCTTTCACCGGTAGATATATTGAGTTACTTTTAAATCCGGTGCTGTCTTAGTGGGATACCGCTAGCTTTGTGTATTTTATTCATTGATGTCTCTAACAACTATTCACACAATTGATGTGCATATGTAACGTGTTAACTTAGATGTGCTCAGTAATAATGTTCATTTATATGTGTAACTTCATGAAGCCTTTTGCCATTCCTTATGTTGACCGATTTCTGCAGGCCGGTCTAGTATTTTTTCCCCCCGGAGGCTCTCGCATTAGATATATTAGTGAAATTCATGTGCATGTTGAATTTCTTCTTTCTCACGTTTCTGTTGCAGGTGGAGTAATTCATTCTTGTTAGCTAGAATAATGTCTTTGTTTTAAGAGTCAGGCTTAGGGAGGAGAGGATACATTGAACGGGTGATACTGATAATAAAGAACTGTTGTATTTTCTCATCGGAGTGAGCCTGGGAATCAAGGTCATCTCGCCAAAGCCTGGGAGCATCGCTACCATGTGGAACGTTTCCTACAAGGAGGTGGCTTGCATGGATGGGATGATGTCGCAAGGCATCTTTGGTTTCTCTTGCCAAATGAAGTATCTAAGTTAGGGACAGTGTCCGGGAACTTCTGCCTTGCCTTGAGAGAGAGATCATCTTAGAACGAGCTCTGTAGCTTCATGCTACTTGCCCGATCTAGACGTGAAAAGACTTCTTAGGAAGACTTCACACCCTGACACCTTTATGGATCTTGCCTTGGGAAATGCTAAGTAGGGATGTCAAGTTAGTGGTAAAGTAGGGACAGATTAATGCTTAATATCTACGAATTTCCAATGAAGGGGAATCTTGATGCTGGTGCCATAATTTTCTGCATCCTGATTCTTGAACTGATTATTCTGTGCATGTTGCATTGACTTAGCTTCACTCCTAGGTTTGTCTTTGTATTAGTTCCAATGTATTCTACACCCTCATTCTGAGGTGCTTGTGTGTCCAACTGTTCTTGGATTTGTAATAAACTAACTAAACTTAATTGGGAGTCTGTGCTTCTTCAGAGTCATAGTTAATTGGAACTGCAAATACTGATTGGCTAACATTTTTTTCTCCTCTCCACGCTTCCATGCTGATGAAAAGAGACATCGGCCTGGGACTCCAGAGTAGATCTGGAATGTGGAACCCGGCTCCTTCACCTGTTAAAGGATGCAATTGGCTGATCAGGGGCTGCAGATTACAGAAGTCTACTGGTGGGTGTAACAGGTGCATGCATGGGCAATGTGTTATGATGGCCCAGGGAGCCCTTCACATTGTTTATTCTGGCTGGATCTGACTGAAGGTGGAAGTGATGCCATCCTCTAATTGTTAGCAGCAAAGGAGGGATTGGGCAGTTAAACAATATAGGAGAGCTTCCACTCTAGTGCCAGGTGATATATTTGTAAAAAAAACAGGCTTTAGAGCGATTCACATGTGTAAAGGATGCTGGGGGGTGTCAGGGACAGAAATAAGACAACTATTGTCCAGGTGTTAGCACGATGAGCACAGAACATTTGTTTTGCCTTTTGGAAAATCACCTTTTTTAACGTAGCAAAAAAGGGTCACAAAACTCATCCCTTGTCAATGAACCTGCTCATGTGGCTAGGGCTGTGCCCACCCATTAATTTGGTGAGCATTGGGCCCTTCTGTGCATGCGCCTGATTTTCGGTCCTGTGGCGTGAAGCAGACGCTCGCGTAGCCCTTTCTGTAATACCCATCATGCAGGAGCACATTTTTCCCCCACACTATGTAAAGAGGGTTGTCTCACGTGCATGGGGGGATTGGCCTCAATAAAGTGAGGGAACAAAACCCTCTTGAATCCATGCCGCCTCATTATGGAATGATACCGCCGCGCTTGTCAAAGTGCATGCAAAATGTGATAGCACAAGTTTAGTTAGTAAAAATACTTTTCACATACATTGTTCTCCAACAATGTTTAGATCGGGGCAAAAGCGTGCCTAATACCCCTCACAAACTGAATTCGAATGTGGGTGTTGCCTGGTTCTGTTTTAATGCAGAGCTCTAATTAGGCTATATGTCTACTCTGCTTCATAGAGACACTCGCTTCCTCACTGCTTTGAATAGACCCTTGTTCCTTTCTGGTGCGTTACGTTCTTTCGCGATGTGAGGTGCTGCACTCAAAGGTGGACATACTCATTCCTCAGTCTTTGGGCCCTATTTACATATTGGCGGATGGGATGCTCCATCACAAACATCCCTGCAGTCCCGTCCGCCATTTTACAATTGTATTGTAGACGATGGCACTTGTAATATGGCAGACAAGATAGCCTCCATCTTTTGACAAATGTTCGCTCTGGTCAAAATCGAAATAAGGTCCATGATGGCGCAGGTCATTAATTGCTCAACCTTGAAACCTTTCTATGACCTGTGGGGTAACAGGTTTAATACTGCCAGGGGTGTCACAGTATTTCAAACCTCAGGTGTTGATGTCTTAGCTGATAGGGACTCCTTTCAGGGGCGTAACACAGGCCCCTGCAGCCCTTGCGGTGTCCTGGCGGGGAGAGTGGGGGGCAATGCTTCAAAGGGCCCCCCATTCAGACCAGAGCTAATGAATATCTGTGAGATATGGGAGACAGTCTCACAGAGGTACCCCATCATTTTGCCTTATGCGACTAGTTCCGAGTATTAACTGCTTAAAAACAAAAAACAGAGGTGGGTATCAATCCAATGAATGCTAAATGTTTTCTCAAGAACCTGCCTTACATTGTGTTTGTTGCTCCCAATACTTTTGAGACCTTGATTCCCAAGCTGTTCTCCGATTAATGAATGCATAACATCACGTCACAGGCCCACTGGGTGCCAGATCCCTTCTGTGCAGCAATTGGTTTACTTTAATTAGCTTTAAGTTTAAATTATGCATTATGCAAAGCCGAGTGCCAGCGTAAGGTTGCTTCCTGAGGCATCTTGCTGTGTTGTGAAAATGTTTTCTCTGATTTCTCTGACACTGGCATGCACAGTAGATGGTTCAGGTTTCTGGGAAAATGCGTGAACTGCCTTCTACTGTGACCTCACGCACCACGTAGGGAAGTTCATCAAGTGGAATGAGAAAGGTGGGGAGCTCTAAAAGAAGTATGGCTTTACTAGGGCATAAAATATCTAAAAGGGGTGGTTAGATTTAGGAGTTCAATGCAAGGACCCCCTTTATTGTAACCGTTTACGGATTGTAATTTATCTGGGATGTGAAAGGAGATTAGTATGTTTCTTCTCTTCTTTTTAAATCATTGTTTTTATAAAATGTTGTATTATTTATTTATACGAATAGGTATATTGTGTTTTTAATGTTTTGTGTTTTATGATGTGCTTTTATGATTTAATTGTTTTAAATCGAATAAAGCTTAATTTGACTTTGACTTACTAGGGCATCTAAGAAACTTCAAAGCGTGTCATGGCCTGTGTAAGGGTGTGGCCTATTTTACGTGACATGAGCTTAAGAAATTAATTGGGGCAGATTTACAAGCCCTTGAGCCACTTTTGTGTCACTTTTAACATGGGAAACGTGACGCAAAAGTGGCGCAAGGGGCTTGTAAATCTGCCCCATAGAGTCTTGTTAGGCATAAAAAAAAAAAATCAGGCAGTAACAGATTATCTTTTTTAATTTATATAGCACCATCATCCTGGGCCATAAACAATAAAGCACTTGAGATGTCAAACGTAAAGTAAGCTATCTTTGCAGAGTTAAGTGTACAAAGGTGATAAGTTTGCCATTCAACGGGGATGAAATACTACCTTATGCCCTCTATCCACCTTTCCAATTCATCCCAGTGTCAACACGCATTGGTGAATGCATTAGGTTTCGCCTACGTGATTATAATAAGCTGTTTTTTTGTGTAGTTGTACAATATAAGTTCCAGAAAGTCTGTTAAAGTGTTATGACTTGATTATGTACAAAAGTGCAATATATTGTGCTGTTACTAGTGGTACAATGCGGGTAAATATTTGCAAAAGTTGGAAAAATGAAATGAAAGAGGAAAATAAGAGAATTAATTGATGTAATAGCAATATTATGTGTTAAGAGGAGTTCTGACATCGTTTGGGCCTGTTGCCACTGCACCTTCTTTACCATTCAAATCATGCACCTAGTGCTAGCAAGATAACTGCTTTTGTGACTGCCTGTTTAGTAGTAAAATATAGCAATATTTGGTGTTTAGAGGAGTTATGACAAGTTTTGGTCCCTGTGCCACTGCACCTGCTGCAGCATTCAAATCATGACTCTGTTGCCTGTAAGGTAACTGTACTTGTGATTCCCTGTTTAGTAATAAAATAATGCAATATTTGGTGTTTAAAGGGATTCCTAGAGCTTTGGGTCCTGGTACCACGGCACCTGTTGCACCATTGAAATCATGGCACTAGTGCCTGCAAGGTAACTGCACTTGTGACTTCTAATTTGGTAGTTAAATATAGCAATATTTGGAGTTTAGAGGAGTTCTGACAACTTTCGGCCCCTGTGCCACAGCACCTACAGCACTATTGAAATCTTGGCCCTATTGCCTGCTCGATAACTGTACTTGTGACCGCTTCTTTAGTTGTAAAGTTTAGTAATATTCTGCATTTAGCAGGGTCCCTAGAGCTTTTGGCCCAGGTGCTGCTGCACCTGCTGCACCATTCAAATCAGGCCCATTTTAACTGCAATATATCTGCA
Organism: Triturus cristatus; assembly: GCF_964204655.1. Lineage (NCBI taxonomy): Eukaryota > Metazoa > Chordata > Amphibia > Caudata > Salamandridae > Triturus > Triturus cristatus. The sequence continues at coordinate 683,228,667 of NC_140592.1, forward strand.
ATTGTGTATAGTAGTGAAATATAGCAATATTAGATGTTTTGAGGAGGTAATGACACATTTTGGGCCTGGTGCCACTGCACCTGCTGCACCATTCAAATGTTGACCCTGTTGTCTGCAAGGTAACTGCACTTAGGACTGCCTGTGTAGTAGTAAAATATAGCAATTTTAGGTGTTTAGTGGGGTGCCTAGAGCTTTTGGTCCTGGTGCTACTGCACTTGCTGCACCATCTAAATCATGACCCTATTGCCTGCTAGATAAATGCACTTGTGACTGTATTGTTTAGTAGTAACATTTTGCAATAATCTGAGTTTAGTGGGGTCCCTAGAGCTTTTGGCCCCAGTGCCACTGTACCAGATGCACCATTCAAATCAAGTCCCTTTTAACTGCAAGCTGACTGCAATTGTGACTACCTGTTTAGATCTCAAATATAGTAATATTATGTGTTTAGACGAGTTCTGGCAACTTGTGGGCCCAGTGCTACTGCATTTGCAGCACCATTCAAATCATGACCCTGTTGTCTGCAAGGTGACTGCACTTGTGGTTTCCTATTTAGGAATAAGATACAGCAATATTAGGTGTTCAGTGGGGTGCCTGGAGCTTTTCGTCCCGGTGCCACTGCACCTGCTGCACTATTGAAATCATGACCCTAGTGTTTGCTAGATAACTGCACTTAAGACTGCATGTTTAGTTGTAAAATACAGCAACATTAGGTGTTTAGAGGAGTTCTGACAACTTTTGGGCCCAGTGCCACTGCACCTGCTGCACGCTTCAGATAATGACCTTGCTGCCTGCAAGATAACTGCACTTGTGACAGCCTGTTTAGTAGTAAAATATATAAATATTAGGTGTTTAGAGGGGTTCTGAAAAATCTTTGGTCCAGTGCTTCTGCCTCGATGCACCATTTAATCATGACCTTAGTGTCTGAAAGATACCTGCACTTGTGACTTCCTGTATAGTTGTAAAATATAGCAGTAATCGGTGTACAGTGGGGTGCCTGGAGCTTTTGGTCCCACTGCCACTGCTCCTGCTGCACTCTTAAAACCATGACCCTGGCACTTGCTAGATACCTGCACTTGTGACTGCCTGTTTAGTTGTAAAATATAGCAATAATCTGTGTTTAGAGGAGTCCTGACAACTTTTGGCCCCAGTGCCGCTGCACCAGATGCACCATTTACATCAAGCCCCTTTCAACTGCAAGGTAACTGCAATTGTGAATGCCTGTATAGCAGTAAAATATAGCAATATTAAGTGTTTAGAGAAGTTCTAACATCTTTTGGGCCCGGTACCACTGCACCATTCAAATCATGACCCTGTTCTCTGTAAGGTAACTGCACTTGTGACTACCTGTTTAGTAGTAAAATATAGCAATTGTAGGTGTTTAGTGGGGTGCCTAGAGCATTTGGTCCTGGTGTCACTACACCTGCTGTACCAATGAAATCATGACCCTGTTGTCTGCAAGGTAACGGCCTGTTTAGTTTTACATTTTAGCTATATTCTAGGTTTAATGAGGTCCCTAAAGCTTTTGGCCTCAGTGCCATTGTACTTGCTGCACCATTTAAATCCAATCCCCTTTCAATGCAAGCTAAATGCAATTGTGACTGCCTGTTTAGTAGTGAAATATAGCAATATTATGTGTTTAGAGGATTTCGGACAACTTTTGAGCCCGGTGCTACTGCACCAACATCACCATTCCAATCAAGACCCTGTTGTCTGTAAGGTAACTGCACTTGTGGCTGCCTACTTAGAAGTAAAATGTAGCATAGCTCTTGTATATTAACTTTATTTTTAACATACAATATTTATTGCAACATTAAGAATTTGATCATAATGACCAAATAGATTAAGTTGAAAAAATCAGTCCGATAATGCCTACAAAGTGCAAAGAAAGGTACTGAGGTAAGAATAGGAAATGCCACAAACGTTCTAAGGCTAAGGCACCTGCTTTACACAACTAAGTAATACAAAGCAAGCATTCCAGCATACTGTTAGAAGCTGTCTGCCTTTCTCCTATGGGAAGAGATCTTAACTTGACAGTGAATGTGGCTTAAACAGTGTGAACAGCTTTAGTAGAAGTAACGTAAATGTGTGCAGCCAGGGGAAGATAACAAATAAAAGGTTCCACACAAAAACGAATGAGCACAGTAATTAGGGTTGTGAACTGATAATACCCCCCTTTTAAGATATATTAAATACAAGAGATTTCTCATGCGACTTCCGGTGAAATTGTGTTGCATCTCCAGGGAGTGACAGGCAGGCAGGTACAGGTTTTTTTCCTCAGCAATTCAAAGACGGAAATAGAGGGCTCCAAAGGCCCTGCCTGGTTCAAAGTCTGCATATTTTTTTGCTTTATCAAGGTTCAGCTACAGCAGGACATGGCCCACCTAGAAATTTATAGCACTAATAGTGGTAGCTCATTGTGCTAGATTTGGACTAGCCCCTCATAAAAACGTTTGCAATAAGAACTTGTGTGGCCTGTTTTCTGTGACGTGTAACTGTGGCACCTCAGTTCTAACATTTATCTATCTCCAGGAAAGACTCATTGAGATGCAGGCCATCATCCATGCTGCCTGGTGATGAATGAAACTCACCTCATCATCTGACTACCTATGCTATGCCACACACAAAACTAAGGGGAAGGAGGGGAACTCCTACTTCGACCTCCTTTATAGTAGACACAACACACAAACAGAAGTAGGAGGGTGAAAGGTCGCTATTTTTAGAGGTTGACAGGCAAAAATTAAATGTTAGAAAAACCGCCCTCACCCACAAACATTTGTGGCATGCTTCATCATAGGGCCGCTAAACACACCTCTGTGCAAGCCAACACTCGAGGTGGAGCAATAGGGTGGGGAGACAATACAAACACATAGAAGAGTAGGGGTCAAGTAAGAATTAGGTACACACAAACAAAGCTAAAACTAACTCAAGGAATTTCAAATGCCTATTTTATTTGCGGATTCCCAGGCTAGGGTTAACAAAGGTTTTGCTAAACCTGTGGTTGGTGGTAAATTGGTGAGTTATGGACCGTTTACCCCTCCAGTCTGCAAAATTGACGACATGTTTCAGCCGGACCCAGTGTCTTCCCCGGCTTTCATCAGGACTACTGGATCCCAGTATTTATACCCTTTTATCCTACCTTAATATCTAGATAAAAGTTTGAGCCTGTATGAATACGTAGGTCTTATAATCACACTCTGATTAAAATCGAGTTTCACTACGAATGTATCCCTACACGGTGCTGAGAGGGATATAGTCGTAGTGACAAGCTCAACTTGATGAATGTGTGACTATAGGGAGCCGTCCTTGCACCCTCACCTTTTCGAGCGTGAACTACAATGAAACTCAATGCTAACATTTCTATGATGGATGCCTAACTCTCCATCAGTAGAAGTCCCCTTCTCATTGGTCCACTCTCAATCAAGCAAAAGTACCACCTCAAGGGATACTGGCATGTTGCTATGTGAGGATCGCTTACTGAGTCAGTCATGTTGAGAAGAATCCATGTCTCCTGAGAGGCCACAATGTTTTATGCAGGCACTGTCTTAGCCTAATACTGCCTTTTTTGGGCAGACTGTCTCCCGCCCAGATATGGTCATTTTGTAGAGAGCCCTCAACCCTATGTCCACCCACCTATCTAGGCACTTTCATGGAAGTCCATGCCCTGGTACATCCATGTATTGTCAGCCGAGTCTGGTGGTTTAGAGGACTAATGCATGCATGTTAGACCTGGCACCATTGGCGTGGGTCACCCTTCCATTTTTGTCTGTGCCTCAATGTATTTTTGTGCTGGTGTTAGCTGCTCAGGGCACTGTGCCACTGCCATCCAGTGCCACGGTGCAAGTGCTCCCTATGAGAAAATGTATTATGTGAATTGACTTCCATGGTTGGCTTATTTGGTTTACTATCAGTCCCTAGTAGAGTGCACCAGGGGTGCCAAGGGCTTGTATATCCAAATGCTGCTAGTGGGCTTGCAGCACTGGTTGTGCCACCCACAGAAGCAGCGGGGTAAAATGTGTCTAAGGTCTGCCATTGCAGAACCTGCATGCAGTCTGGTACTGTCGTGCTGACTGGGCAAGTGTCCTCACTTGCCAGTCCCTAAACCTTCCCTTACCTTCATGTTAGTCACCCCTATGGTAAGCCCTAGGGCAGGGTGCATTGTAAGGATAAGGTAGGACAGGCCCTGAAGTGTGTGGCATGTCCTGATAGTGAATTACAGCCATTTTCGTTTTTCGCTATTGTAAGGCTACCTGCTCTCCATAGGCCAGAATGGGCTGCTAGATTATAACACTCTATAATCCTAGCAGGCTCAGGAAGCATGGTAGAAATTCGTGTTTAGTATGCCTGAACTCAGAATAACAAAATACATCTTTTAGCAAAGGTTATTTTAGTATCCTGGGTTTGCAATTGCTACTTTTAGAAAGTTAGCCTTTGCGTGCCTAACCATTTCAGTCCGCCTCTGCTGGGAGGGGTTATCTTCTTTGTGTGTAGCTTGAGTGACAGGGCTGGGAAGTTCCAGGAGACAGGCTGGGGCTACCAGGTGGTGAATAGAGAGATTACACCAGGATGGGTGGGAGGAGTGCACCTTGACTCTGAATAGGGCAGTGCTCTGCCACCACAATGCTGGCTCCACCCCCTGGGGAGCGTCTGATGTCTCTGCCCTGCCTGCTGAAAGAAGAAGCCAGAGTCCCAACAACAAAGTGCTCCTCACTGAAAAGAACTGGACTGGGATTATGCAAAGGCCCCCCTGGCCTGTAAAGACAAAAGAAACTTGGTATAAATGTAGGAGCCCTGCTCCTAAGAAATCAGATCCTGATTGAACCACGAAGAAACTCTGCCTGACTAGAAGAACCTGGAAGAAGCTGAAGGAGGAGTAACTTTCCCTAACCTGGGGGATTGGCCTGCAGTTGGTGCCTTGCTGAGAAAGGAGAGGAAAAGACTGAAAGAGACTTTGCACTTTGTTTTCAACTATCTCCAAGGGCTTGGAAGAGAGCTTGCCCCCTGAACTGAGTCCCAGGACCATTGGACTCATCTGCCTTCCAAAATTGAGTTGCCTGGACGATTTGTGCTTGTTTCCCGCTGGATTTGGCCCCAGTACGCCTCGTACCCCATCCGCCGCGAAGCCGTGTCTTTGCCGCCCAGCACCGTGCGTCTACGCTGATCCAAAAGCGTTAGTACGCGCCGTATCCCTCCCGGCTGCATCGCACCTAACCTTCCCCGCCGATTCGAGACGTACAACACTGGCTGCCGAACCCTGTACGCCGGATCCAAGCTCCATCGTCCCACAGGTACGGTCTGTACGCTGCTAACGTACTGCACCGTGCCGTACTCAGAGCCGAGAAGCCGCAGTACGCTGATCCTCCCCGTACGCTGTACGGCGCCGAGAAGTGTCGCCGCCTATCCGCACCGGAGGGACGGCTCGAACGCCACGGACTCTGCAAGCTGATCCGGGCCATCCGCACGTATCCCTGAAGGTCCCGTACCAACGCCGCGTCCCAACGCCGCGACCCGACCAGCATCTGAATACGTTGCCGAACTACGACCCGGACCCATCAACTTGTCCCGCACTGTCCGTCGCGGACCCCACGAACTTAAGGTACTTTGTTCTGTTCGCACCGCAGCGTGCGCGTCACGGACCCCGGAGTCCGCACCGATTGTTTGACTCGTACTTCCCTTGTTTTTAATGCGGACGAGTCGCACACCCAGGTACGAACCGTACAAAGCCTGAAAAGAATTGACTAAAAGAAGCCTATTTTTGTATTTTAACCCTTTTTACAAGAACATTCAACTTTGAAATAATACTGTGGTCATTTCTAATCGTTATTCTGGTCTTGTGCTAAGCCTTACATAAAGAAACCTATTTTTGATATAACCTTGACTGGTGTCCATTTGTGGTGTGTCATTGTATTACTGTATGTGTTCACAAATACTTAACCTATGACGCCCTGAGAATAGTCTTGACTGCTTGCGCCACACTACCTAAAGGGTGAGCAGGGGTTATTTGAAAGGGTGATCCCCTTATCCTGACTTGGAATTGAGAGTCCCTGCTTGTCGTAAGTGCATACCTGTGCCAACTAGAGATTCCCAATTCTAACATTGGTGGCAGCGGTGGGATTTGAATTTGCATTTGTGATTCATGTTCAGTGATTGAGTGAACGCCACGTAGTGAGTTCAGACCGATAACGCAGCCACACAGTATTGATTTTTGTTTTGCTGAAAAATCTCCACTTTAAGAAACCATGCCTAGCTCAGTCAATGGAGGCGGAGCGTCCTCTATATTCTCTGGGGTTGATGACATAGATTGGGAGGAGGGGGCACTGCTGAAGTGCACAAAGGAAGTCTTGAAAGGATAACTCTCCAAGTACAGAATTAACCAAACTGGATTGAAAAACAAGGAACAGTACACAAAGGCGCTGAGGGCCTGGTACGAATCAAAGTTGCCAGAGAATGCGCTGGAGGTGATACCCCCAGAAGGTGTTTCTGAGCCTAGCAGAGGCCTGTCGCCAGAGGAGATGGCCGACAGGAGTGCTGCACGAGCACATGAAGTGGAGATGGCGAAACTGCAAATGGAAATGGAAAAACAAAGGCTGGCCATGGAACATGAGGTAAAAATGAGGGAGTTGGATCTCAAGGCCAAGAGTTTAGACCGCTCTCCCTCTGGTGGCAGCAATTTAACAGAGTCAAGGGTGCACATTCCTAAAGATGTAGTGAAAGAGTATTACAAGCAGGATGATATTGGGCAGTGGTTCAGGGCCTATGAAGTAGCCATGTCCTCCCACCGGGTCCCTGAGAGAGATTGGGGAGCGGGGTTGTGGGGAAGGTTCCTGAGTGAGGGGCGGGACACACTGCTGGATCTCCCCTCTGATGTCACCACATCCTATCCACACATGAAGGAAGCTCTGATGACAAGGTATGGGTTAACTCCTGAATTGTACAGGCAGAGGTTTAGGGATTGCACTAAGAAACCTGCTACCACTTATGTAGAATATGTGACTTTTTTTTCCAGAGCGCTAGATGGTTGGGTGAAGGGTAGCAAAGTAAATGATTACCAAGGGCTGTTTGATTTAATTGCATGGGAGCACTTGTCTGATAATTGTTTTCCTGAGCTACGCCAGCACCTGATCGATAGCAAGCTGACTAACCTTAGGAAGCTTGCTGAGGAGGTGGACCGCTGGATCAGCACCAGGGTCCACAAGGGTCCCGTGGGAGGCCTGCCAAAGGTGGTCAGGGTCCCCAGCAGAAGAGTGGGGGGGACAAGGGTAAACAGAGGGAGTTCTACAGAGGGCCCCAAAGTAATTCCCAGGGAAACCAAGGGAAAGGTTCTCAGCCACCCCCACCCCAGAAGCAGACCGGGGCCCCGACAGGTAACCCTGTTCAAAGAGGGCCCCCCAGATGTTACAAGTGTAACAACCTGGGGCACTATTCCATGCATCCCAAGTGCCCCATGTATGGTAAACCAACCTGGTGCTCCACCCCCCAAGCAGGTGGCTAGTGTTGCCTTTGGGAGGGAGGTAGATGTCCAAGGGGAGGGGGTTCCCGTACAGATGACCCTAGTCTCATTAGGAGACAGTGAGATGGTCGCTGAGGCCCAACTGCCCCCCAATACTCAAAAGTAAGGGCAGTGGGAGACCATAAATGGCCAAAGGGTGGTGGCTCTTAGAGATACAGGAGCCAGTGTGACTGCTGTCAAGCAACACCTGGTGTCTCAAGAGCAGGTTGTCCCACATGCATTCTGCCGTGTTATCAACGCCGACAACACAGAGAGTCAGTGTCCAATGGCTCAGGTTCCCTTTGAGTGGGGGGGGGGTCTCTGGTACTCTGCAAGTGGCTGTGAGAGCGGCCATGCCTGTTGATTGTCTCCTAGGTAATGATTTGGAGAGCTCCCGTTGGGAAAAGGTGGAGAAGACAACTCACCTGCGGATGGTGGGTTTACCTGATTGGGCGTGCGTGACCACCCGGTCAATGGCAGTCAGTAGGGGTGTTGAAGGGACCCTGGAGCCTGAAGGAGAGGCCCAGGAACCGGCCTTAGGGAGAGGGCGCAGGAGGCACGGGAAACCGGCTCCTAAAGTTCCCACGGCCCAGGAGGAAGCAGACCTTGAGGGGGATGCCCTGGAGCCTACCGGGGAACAGATAGCCGAACTGGGGGGCCTGCCTGAGCTGACCCATTGGCAGCAAGAAGGAGGCCCCACCAGGGAGGAATTCTGCAGGGAGCAGAAGGAGTGCCCCTCTCTAGTGGGTATGCGGCAGCAGGCTGCAGCCCAGGCCAATGGTGATCAGTCCGGTACTCACTTAGTCTACTGGGAGAACGACCTCCTATACTCAGAGCCTAAGGTTGCTGAACCTGGGTCAGCCCGTGAGCTGGTGGTACCCCAGAAGTTCAGAGCCTTCCTACTGGGGCTGGCTCACGACATTCCGTTAGCAGGGCATTTGGGGCGTGACAAGACCTTCGAAAGGCTTGTCACCCACTTTTATTGGCCTCAAATGCGCAAGAGTTCTGACACTCACTGCAGGATATGCCAGACTTGCTAGGCAAGTGGTAAGAGTGGAAGGAAGCTGAGGGCTCCACTCCAACCTTTCCCTGTGGTCAATACCCCATTCCAGTGAGTGGGGATTGACATTGTGGGGCCACTGGACCCCAAGACAGCCATGGGCAACAGGTTTATCCTGGTCTTGGTGGACCATGCCACCCGGTACCCTGAAGCCATTCCTCTGAGGACAGTGACGGCCCCGTGGTGGGACGGGCACTGATGGGAATTTTCTCACAAGTAGGATTCCCTCTAGAGGTGGTGTCTGACAGGGGGACCCATTTCATATCGAAATATATGAAATCCCTGTGGCAAGAGTGTGGTGTGACGTACAAGTTCACCACCCCTTACCATCCCCAAGGAAACGGGTTGGTTGAGCGCTTCAACCGAACCCTAAAAGGCATGATTATGGGTCTTGAGGAACCCATGAGGCGTAAGTGGGACGTCCTCTTACCATGCCTTCTCTTTGCGTACCGTGAGGTGCCACAAAAGTCTCTGGGGTTCAGTCCCTTTGTGCTTTTGTATGGCCACCCAGTACGAGGACCTCTTAGTCTGGTCAAGGAAGGCTGGGAGCAATCTCTCAGGAAACCTCCCCAGAATGTATACAGTTACATGCTGGCTTTCCGGAACCAGACTACGCGTTTCAGGCAACTTGCTGAGGCAAACCTGGAAGCCAGCCAGGAGGAAATGAAGCGGTGGTACAACCAGAATGCCACTCTGGTTGAGCTTCAACCTGGTCAAAAGGTGTGGGTCCTGGCCCCTGGGGAACCCTGTGCACTCCAGGACAAGTGGCAGGACCCTTTGAGATTGTGGAGATTGTGGAGCGCAAGAGTTCTGTCACCTACTTGGTGGACTTGCAGTCTCCGAGGAACCCCTTGAGGGTCCTCCATGTCAATCGACTGAAGCCCCACTTGGAGAGGTCCGAAGTGGGCATGCTCTTGGCCACAGATGATGGGATGGAGGAGGAGTCTGAGCCTCTTCCTGACCTCCTGGTAGCCTCAGAGCGAGACGGGTCAATGGATGGAGTTAACCTCTCACCCACCCTGACCCCTGAGCAACAGGATGACTGCCGCCAGCTGCTGGGGCAGTTTCCTGACCTGTTCTCCCTGGTTCCTGGTATCACAGATTGGTGCGTCCATGATGTGGATACAGGAGACAGCTTACCTGTGAATCACAAGGCTTACGGGGTAACTGACAGGGTCAGAGCCTGCATCAAAGAGGAGGTCTCAAAGATGCTTGCTCTAGGGGTGGTTGAGTCCTGCAGCAGTCCTTGGGCCAGCCCAGTGGTCTTGGTCCCAAAGGCTGCCTCTCCGGGTGCCACACCCGAACTCCGGTTCTGTGTGGACTACAGAGGACTCAATTCGGTCACGAAGACTGCCGCACACCCCATCCCCAGAGCTGATGAGCTCATCGATCGGTTAGGGGCTGCACGGTACCTCAGCACGTTTGATTTAACGTCTTGGTACTGGCAGATCGCCTTGACTGATGGGGCCAAAGAGAGGTCCGCATTCTCCACACCAGATGGGCATTTCCAGTTCCGGGTTATGCCATTTGGGATGAAGAATGCCCCTGCCACCTTCCAGAGGTTGGTCAACCAGGTGTTGGCTGGGCTGTCCGAGTTCAGCGCAGCCTACCTGGATGACATCGCAGTGTTCAGGGGCACATGGGAAGAACACCTGCGACATCTCTGGGAAGTGTTGATGGCACTGCGCAAGGCAGGCCTCACGATCAAGGCAAGCAAGTGTCAGATCGGGCAGGGTTCCGTGGTTTACTTGGGACACCAAGTAGGGAGCGGCCAGGTGGCGCCCCTACAACCCAAGATTGAGACCATCCTGGCTTGGGAGCCCCCAAAGACCCAGACGGAGGTGAGGGCCTTTTTAGGACTCACAGGGTACTACAGGAGGTTTGTCAAGGGGTATGGCAGCATCGTTGCCCCCTTGACAGAGCTGACTTCGAAGTAGCAGTCCAGAAAAGTGATATGGACTGACACCTGTCAGAAGGCCTTTGACACCCTGAAAACTGCCATGTGCATGGCGCCTGTGCTCCTGGCTCCTGACTTCTCCAAAGAATTCCTTGTGCAGACAGATGCATCAGAGCATGGTGTAGGGGCTGTTCTCTCACAGATCACTGAGGAGGGCTTTGACCAACCCGTAGCCTTTATTAGTAGGAGGTTACTTCCCCGGGAACAAAAGTGGAGTGCGATTGAGCGAGAAGCATTTGCTGTGGTCTGGGCATTGAAGAAGCTAAGACCCTACTTGTCTGGGTCTCACTTCCGGGTTCAAACAGACCACAGGCCCCTCAGATGGTTGATGCAGATGAGGGGTGAGAATCCTAAGTTGTTGAGGTGGTCCATTTCCCTACAGGGGATGGATTTCACGGTGGAACATCGCCCTGGTACAGACCACGCCAACGCTGATGGTCTTTCCAGATTTTTCCGCCTTAGTGATGAGAACTCCCTGGGGTAGGGTAGTTCTCCCCACATTTCAGCTGGAGGGGAAACGTGTTAGACCTGGCACCATTGGCGTGGGTCACCCTTCCATTTTTGTCTGTGCCTCAATGTATTTTTGTGCTGGTGTTAGCTGCTCAGGGCACTGTGCCACTGCCATCCAGTGCCACGGTGCAAGTGCTCCCTATGGGAAAATGTATTATGTGAATTGACTTCCATGTTTGGCTTATTTGGTTTACTATCAGTCCCTAGTAGAGTGCACCAGGGGTGCCAAGGGCTTGTATATCGAAATGCTGCTAGTGGGCTTGCAGCACTGGTTGTGCCACCCACAGAAGCAGCGGGGTAAAATGTGTCTAAGGTCTGCCATTGCAGAACCTGCATGCAGTCTGGTACTGTCGTGCTTACTGGGCAAGTGTCCCCACTTGCCAGTCCCTAAACCTTCCCCTACCTTCATGTTAGTCACCCCTATGGTAGGCCCTAGGGCAGGGTGCATTGTAAGGATAAGGTAGGACAGGCCCTGAAGTGTGTGGCATGTCCTGATAGGCTACCTGCTCTCCATAGGCCAGAATGGGCTGCTAGATTTTAACACTCTATAATCCTAGCAGGCTCAGGAAGCATGGTAGAAATTCGTGTTTAGTATGCCTGAACTCAGAATAATAAAATACATTTTTTAGCAAAGGTTATTTTAGTATCCTGGGTTTGCAAATGCTACTTTTAGAAAGTTAGCCTTTGCGTGCCTAACCATTTCAGTCCGCCTCTGCTGGGAGGGGTTATCTTCTTTGTGTGTAGCTTGAGTGACAGGGCTGGGAAGTTCCAGGAGACAGGCTGGGGCTACCAGGTGGTGAATAGAGAGATTACACCAGGATGGGTGGGAGGAGTGCACCTTGACTCTGAATAGGGCAGTGCTCTGCCACCACAATGCTGGCTCCACCCCCTGGGGAGCGTCTGATGTCTCTGCCCTGCCTGCTGAAAGAAGAAGCCAGAGTCCCAACAACAAAGTGCTCCTCACTGAAAAGAACTGGACTGGGATTATGCAAAGGCCCCCCTGGCCTGTAAAGACAAAAGAAACTTGGTATAAATGTAGGAGCCCTGCTCCTAAGAAATCAGATCCTGATTGAACCACGAAGAAACTCTGCCTGACTAGAAGGACCTGGAAGAAGCTGAAGGAGGAGTAACTTTCCCTAACCTGGGGGATTGGCCTGCAGTTGGTGCCTTGCTGAGAAAGGAGAGGAAAAGACTGAAAGAGACTTTGCACTTTGTTTTCAACTATCTCCAAGGGCTTGGAAGAGAGCTTGCCCCCTGAACTGAGTCCCAGGACCATTGGACTCACCTGCCTTCCAAAATTGAGTTGCCTGGACGATTTGTGCTTGTTTCCTGCTAGATTTGGCCCCAGTACGCCTCGTACCCCATCCGCCGCGAAGCCGTGTCTTTGCCGTCCAGCACCGTGCGTCTACGCTGATCCAAAAGCGTTAGTACGCGCCGTATCCCTCCCGGCTGCATCGCACCTAACCTTCCCCGCCGATTCGAGACGTACAACACTGGCTGCCGAACCCTGTACAATGGATCCAAGCTCCATCGTCCCGCAGGTACGGTCCGTACGCTGCTAACGTACTGCACCGTGCCGTACTCAGAGCCGAGAAGCCGCAGTACGCTGATCCTCCCCGTACGCTGTACGGCGCTGAGAAGTGTCGCCGCCTATCCGCACCGAAGGTACGGCTCGAACGCCGAACACCACGGACTCTGGAAGCTGATCCGGCCATCCGCACGTATCCCTGAAGGTCCCGTACCAACGCCACGTCCCGATGCCGCGACCCGACCAGCATCTGAATACGCTGTCGAACTACGACCCGGACCCATCAACTTGTCCCGCACTGTCTGTCGCGGACCCCACGAACTTAAGGTACTTTGTTCTGTTGGCACCGCAGCGTGCGCGTCACGGACCCCGGAGTCCGCACCATTGTTTGACTCGTACTTCCCTTGTTTTTAATGCGGACGAGTCGCACACCCAGGTACGAACCGTACAAAGCCTGAAAAGAAGCAGAATTGACTAAAAGAAGCCTATTTTTGTATTTTAAGCCTTTTTACAAGAACATTGAACTTTGAAATAATATGGTGGTCATTTCTAATCGTTATTCTGGTCTTGTGCTAAGCCTTACATAAAGAAACCTATTTTTGATATAACCTTGACTGGTGTCCATTTGTGGTGTGTCATTGTATTACTGTATGTGTTCACAAATGCTTAACCTATGACGCCCTGAGAATAGTCTTGACTGCTTGAGCCACACTACCTAAAGGGTGAGCAGGGGTCATTTGAAAGGGTGATCCCCTTATCCTGACTTGGAATTGAGAGTCCCTGCTTGTCGCAAGTGCATACCTGTGCCAACTAGAGATTCCCAATTCTAACAATGCACAGTATGGGCCTGTGTTCGACCTCATGGTCACTGATTCAAATCCTGGTGGATCTACTCAGCCTTTCATCCTTCTGAGGGGGATGAACTGAGTACCATTGAGCTGGGTAACAATAAACATCTGTTATTCAGAGCCAAGATACCCTTGATTAACGTGCGCTTTACAAATACACATTTTATGCTATTTTAAGGGCTTCATCTGGTAGATTTCTTTAACTCTCATATCCTTGGCCTTCACGAGAAAAGGATAAGGGACAGGTACTTCCTATCTCATTCTTTGGGCTTTAGTAATAAGGGCGTGAGAAGTTGTAGGAATCCAACAGGCCTGCTAGTGAAGTTGTTGCAGGGTGTGAATGAGGATCCTACCATGGAACCAAATACACACATCACCAGAAAAATTGATACCTCAGCAACTTGGCTCAAACCCCCAAAACGTACACTTTGATTATGATGAAAACTCATTAGAGAGGTTCTTAAGTTTGGGAAACTGTAGGTGTCAGTAAACTAGCTCCTGACTCATTAACTCATAAATTATGTAAACTAAAATGTTTGCATTTCTGAAATTCATAAAGGCAATAGTGACCCTCCAGTTGCTATGCATATCATATCCCACACTCCTCCCATAAAGAACGCCAGGATTTTGTAAATGTATGTTGACAGACCATATATATGGATCAGTTCCGTAGTGATATGATGGATAGTTACAATGTATGGGGTGTTTTAACCCCTTCTGTGCCCATGACGTGCTGGACTCGTCATGAGGCACAGTCGCGCTGTGCCCATGACAAGTCCAGCACGTCATGGGGAATCCCTCTGGTGCGGGCACCAGAGGGATTCCCATTAATTAAAAATAGCCTCGGGAGCTGGGGAAGAGCTTCCCCAGCTCCCGAGGCCCCCCTCCCCTTTCAGTGTAATGACAATCGGCGCGCACGTAGCGCCGACGTCATTACACTGAAAGTGAAACTGAAATGAGCCAAGAGGCTCATTTCAGATTCACTTTCTACGTGCTCAGGGGGCTATCTCAGCCCCCTGAGCCCGTAGAAAGACGGGAGAGGTATCGTTGGAAATGGGAGAATCTCCCCCTTCCAATGGTACCCCTCCCAGTGGATCCCTGCTTGGGGATCGCCACAGGAGGGCGATCCCCAAGCAGGGATCCACCCACTAGACACCAGGGAGGGGGGAGCGGCCCCTTGGGCAAGGGCCTTTGCTCCCCCAAATAATTTTGGCCAAATTTAGTCTTTTTTCCCCCCCTGGGGGGCAGATGGGGGCAGTATCCCCCAATCAGCCCCCCCCCCGGGGAGGGGGGGGCAAAAAGCCCACTAGACACCAGGGAGTTAAAAAAAAAAAGATAATAGAGGTGGGGGCTGCCCAAAACGGGCAGGCCCATGCCCCACCCCACCCCCCAATAACTACAGTCTTTCTGCCCCCCTGTGGGGCAGATGGGGCATTGGCCCCTAATCTGCCCCTTCGGTGGGGCAGGAAGCCCACTAAACACCAGGGTTTTATTTTTAGATTTTTTTTTAGGGTGGGGGCTGCCCGAAATGGGCACGCCAATACCCCCACCCACCCGCCATCATTACAGCCTTTCTACCCCCCCTGGGGGGCAGATGGGGCATTGGCCCCTAATCTGCCCCTTCGGGGGGGCGGAAAGCCCACTTGACGCCAGGGATTTGTTTTCACGCAATTTTCTTTAGGGTGATGGATTTTATTTAGGGTGGAGGCTGCCTGAAATGGGCATGCCAGATGGGGCAACAGCCCCCAATCTGCCCCCCCCCCCAGAGGGGCAGAAAGCCCACTATCCACCAGGGATTTTTTGGCGCAATTGTTTTTAGGGTATAGGCTGCCCGAAACAGGCACGCCAATGCCCCCACCCTCCCCCCCCAAAAATGACAGTCTTTCTGCCCCCCAGGAGGAAGATGGCAGCTGTAGCCCCCAATCTGGTCCCCCCGGGGGGCGCAGAAAGCCCACTAGAAACCATGGATTTTTTTGTTTTATTAGTGTTGGGGTAGGGGCTCCCCAAAATGGGCATGAAAATACCCCCACCCCACCCCCAGAGAAACTCCAGTCTCTCCGCCCCCCCCCGGGAGGGTAGTTGGCGGCGGCAGCCCCTGAGCTGCCCCCTGGGGGGGGGAGAAAGCCCACTAGGCGCCAGCGAGTACGTAGGCTTTTTTTATGCGTGGGGGTGAGGGCTGCCCAAAATGGTCATACCAATGCCCCCACCCCCACAAAAAATAGCCACAGTCTTTCTGCCCCTTTAGGGGCATTTCGGGATGAAACCCCCTTCCCCGATTCCCCCCCAGGGCGGCAGAAAGCCCACTGGGCTCCGGCTTTTTTTTAGCAATGTGCATACCTGTGGATTTTGGGCCCTAGCGCAGTTGGCACGTGGGCAAACCTAGCAAACCTGTACATTTTTTAAAACTAGACATCGAGGGGAATCCAGGATGGGGTGACTTGACTGGCTCTCACCAGGTTCTGTTACCCAGAATCCATTGCAAACCAAAATAACACATTTTCCTCACATTTCTGTGGGGGAAAGTTCTGGAATCTGCGTGGCTCCAAAAAATTCCACCCACCCCGCGTTCCCCAAAGTCTTCCGAGAAAAATGGTACCGCACTTGCGTGGGTAGGCCTAGTGCCCGTGCCAGGCAAGGGCCCAAAACCAATTGGGGAGACATCAAAATTACCTATCACAAAACAACCTGATTTTGCAAAGGGGGTCCCATGAGTTTTTGGCCCCGGGCTTGGCGGCTATCTAGGGAAACCTACCAAACCCACACATTTCTGAAAACTAGACACCTGGGGGATTCCAGGGAGGTATGGCTTGCGTGGATCCCCCAACGTTTCCTTACCCAGAATGCCCTGCAAACCTCAAATTTAGCTGAAAAACATCACCTTTTTCACACATTTTTGTGTGGGAAAGTTGTGGCATCACCGGGCTGACACAAATTTTCTACCACCCAGCGTTCCCCCGGGCCTCCCGATAAAAACGGTGCCTCGCTAGTGTGGGAGGCCCAAGTACCCGCGACAGGCAAGGGCCCACAACGTAGTGATTGAGTCCTGCAGCAGTCCTTGGGCCAGCCCAGTGGTCTTGGTCCCAAAGGCTGCCTCTCCGGGTGCCACACCCGAACTCCGGTTCTGTGTGGACTACAGAGGACTCAATTCGGTCACGAAGACTGCCGCACACCCCATCCCCAGAGCTGATGAGCTCATCGATCGGTTAGGGGCTGCACGGTACCTCAGCACGTTTGATTTAACGTCTTGGTACTGGCAGATCGCCTTGACTGATGGGGCCAAAGAGAGGTCCGCATTCTCCACACCAGATGGGCATTTCCAGTTCCGGGTTATGCCATTTGGGATGAAGAATGCCCCTGCCACCTTCCAGAGGTTGGTCAACCAGGTGTTGGCTGGGCTGTCCGAGTTCAGCGCAGCCTACCTGGATGACATCGCAGTGTTCAGGGGCACATGGGAAGAACACCTGCGACATCTCTGGGAAGTGTTGATGGCACTGCGCAAGGCAGGCCTCACGATCAAGGCAAGCAAGTGTCAGATCGGGCAGGGTTCCGTGGTTTACTTGGGACACCAAGTAGGGAGCGGCCAGGTGGCGCCCCTACAACCCAAGATTGAGACCATCCTGGCTTGGGAGCCCCCAAAGACCCAGACGGAGGTGAGGGCCTTTTTAGGACTCACAGGGTACTACAGGAGGTTTGTCAAGGGGTATGGCAGCATCGTTGCCCCCTTGACAGAGCTGACTTCGAAGTAGCAGTCCAGAAAAGTGATATGGACTGACACCTGTCAGAAGGCCTTTGACACCCTGAAAACTGCCATGTGCATGGCGCCTGTGCTCCTGGCTCCTGACTTCTCCAAAGAATTCCTTGTGCAGACAGATGCATCAGAGCATGGTGTAGGGGCTGTTCTCTCACAGATCACTGAGGAGGGCTTTGACCAACCCGTAGCCTTTATTAGTAGGAGGTTACTTCCCCGGGAACAAAAGTGGAGTGCGATTGAGCGAGAAGCATTTGCTGTGGTCTGGGCATTGAAGAAGCTAAGACCCTACTTGTCTGGGTCTCACTTCCGGGTTCAAACAGACCACAGGCCCCTCAGATGGTTGATGCAGATGAGGGGTGAGAATCCTAAGTTGTTGAGGTGGTCCATTTCCCTACAGGGGATGGATTTCACGGTGGAACATCGCCCTGGTACAGACCACGCCAACGCTGATGGTCTTTCCAGATTTTTCCGCCTTAGTGATGAGAACTCCCTGGGGTAGGGTAGTTCTCCCCACATTTCAGCTGGAGGGGAAACGTGTTAGACCTGGCACCATTGGCGTGGGTCACCCTTCCATTTTTGTCTGTGCCTCAATGTATTTTTGTGCTGGTGTTAGCTGCTCAGGGCACTGTGCCACTGCCATCCAGTGCCACGGTGCAAGTGCTCCCTATGGGAAAATGTATTATGTGAATTGACTTCCATGTTTGGCTTATTTGGTTTACTATCAGTCCCTAGTAGAGTGCACCAGGGGTGCCAAGGGCTTGTATATCGAAATGCTGCTAGTGGGCTTGCAGCACTGGTTGTGCCACCCACAGAAGCAGCGGGGTAAAATGTGTCTAAGGTCTGCCATTGCAGAACCTGCATGCAGTCTGGTACTGTCGTGCTTACTGGGCAAGTGTCCCCACTTGCCAGTCCCTAAACCTTCCCCTACCTTCATGTTAGTCACCCCTATGGTAGGCCCTAGGGCAGGGTGCATTGTAAGGATAAGGTAGGACAGGCCCTGAAGTGTGTGGCATGTCCTGATAGGCTACCTGCTCTCCATAGGCCAGAATGGGCTGCTAGATTTTAACACTCTATAATCCTAGCAGGCTCAGGAAGCATGGTAGAAATTCGTGTTTAGTATGCCTGAACTCAGAATAATAAAATAAATTTTTTAGCAAAGGTTATTTTAGTATCCTGGGTTTGCAAATGCTACTTTTAGAAAGTTAGCCTTTGCGTGCCTAACCATTTCAGTCCGCCTCTGCTGGGAGGGGTTATCTTCTTTGTGTGTAGCTTGAGTGACAGGGCTGGGAAGTTCCAGGAGACAGGCTGGGGCTACCAGGTGGTGAATAGAGAGATTACACCAGGATGGGTGGGAGGAGTGCACCTTGACTCTGAATAGGGCAGTGCTCTGCCACCACAATGCTGGCTCCACCCCCTGGGGAGCGTCTGATGTCTCTGCCCTGCCTGCTAAAAGAAGAAGCCAGAGTCCCAACAACAAAGTGCTCCTCACTGAAAAGAACTGGACTGGGATTATGCAAAGGCCCCCCTGGCCTGTAAAGACAAAAGAAACTTGGTATAAATGTAGGAGCCCTGCTCCTAAGAAATCAGATCCTGATTGAACCACGAAGAAACTCTGCCTGACTAGAAGGACCTGGAAGAAGCTGAAGGAGGAGTAACTTTCCCTAACCTGGGGGATTGGCCTGCAGTTGGTGCCTTGCTGAGAAAGGAGAGGAAAAGACTGAAAGAGACTTTGCACTTTGGCTTGGAAGAGAGCTTGCCCCCTGAACTGAGTCCCAGGACCATTGGACTCACCTGCCTTCCAAAATTGAGTTGCCTGGAC
Source organism: Triturus cristatus (assembly GCF_964204655.1). Classification (NCBI taxonomy): domain Eukaryota; kingdom Metazoa; phylum Chordata; class Amphibia; order Caudata; family Salamandridae; genus Triturus; species Triturus cristatus. The sequence goes on from NC_140592.1 coordinate 683,247,626, forward strand.
GATTTGTGCTTGTTTCCTGCTAGATTTGGCCCCAGTACGCCTCGTACCCCATCCGCCGCGAAGCCGTGTCTTTGCCGTCCAGCACCGTGCGTCTACGCTGATCCAAAAGCGTTAGTACGCGCCGTATCCCTCCCGGCTGCATCGCACCTAACCTTCCCCGCCGATTCGAGACGTACAACACTGGCTGCCGAACCCTGTACAATGGATCCAAGCTCCATCGTCCCGCAGGTACGGTCCGTACGCTGCTAACGTACTGCACCGTGCCGTACTCAGAGCCGAGAAGCCGCAGTACGCTGATCCTCCCCGTACGCTGTACGGCGCTGAGAAGTGTCGCCGCCTATCCGCACCGAAGGTACGGCTCGAACGCCGAACACCACGGACTCTGGAAGCTGATCCGGGCCATCCGCACGTATCCCTGAAGGTCCCGTACCAACGCCACGTCCCGATGCCGCGACCCGACCAGCATCTGAATACGCTGTCGAACTACGACCCGGACCCATCAACTTGTCCCGCACTGTCTGTCGCGGACCCCACGAACTTAAGGTACTTTGTTCTGTTGGCACCGCAGCGTGCGCGTCACGGACCCCGGAGTCCGCACCATTGTTTGACTCGTACTTCCCTTGTTTTTAATGCGGACGAGTCGCACACCCAGGTACGAACCGTACAAAGCCTGAAAAGAAGCAGAATTGACTAAAAGAAGCCTATTTTTGTATTTTAAGCCTTTTTACAAGAACATTGAACTTTGAAATAATATGGTGGTCATTTCTAATCGTTATTCTGGTCTTGTGCTAAGCCTTACATAAAGAAACCTATTTTTGATATAACCTTGACTGGTGTCCATTTGTGGTGTGTCATTGTATTACTGTATGTGTTCACAAATGCTTAACCTATGACGCCCTGAGAATAGTCTTGACTGCTTGAGCCACACTACCTAAAGGGTGAGCAGGGGTCATTTGAAAGGGTGATCCCCTTATCCTGACTTGGAATTGAGAGTCCCTGCTTGTCGCAAGTGCATACCTGTGCCAACTAGAGATTCCCAATTCTAACAATGCACAGTATGGGCCTGTGTTCGACCTCATGGTCACTGATTCAAATCCTGGTGGATCTACTCAGCCTTTCATCCTTCTGAGGGGGATGAACTGAGTACCATTGAGCTGGGTAACAATAAACATCTGTTATTCAGAGCCAAGATACCCTTGATTAACGTGCGCTTTACAAATACACATTTTATGCTATTTTAAGGGCTTCATCTGGTAGATTTCTTTAACTCTCATATCCTTGGCCTTCACGAGAAAAGGATAAGGGACAGGTACTTCCTATCTCATTCTTTGGGCTTTAGTAATAAGGGCGTGAGAAGTTGTAGGTATCCAACAGGCCTGCTAGTGAAGTTGTTGCAGGGTGTGAATGAGGATCCTACCATGGAACCAAATACACACATCACCAGAAAAATTGATACCTCAGCAACTTGGCTCAAACCCCCAAAACGTACACTTTGATTATGATGAAAACTCATTAGAGAGGTTCTTAAGTTTGGGAAACTGTAGGTGTCAGTAAACTAGCTCCTGACTCATTAACTCATAAATTATGTAAACTAAAATGTTTGCATTTCTGAAATTCATAAAGGCAATAGTGACCCTCCAGTTGCTATGCATATCATATCCCACACTCCTCCCATAAAGAACGCCAGGATTTTGTAAATGTATGTTGACAGACCATATATATGGATCAGTTCCCTAGTGATATGATGGATAGTTACAATGTATGGGGTGTTTTAACCCCTTCTGTGCCCATGACGTGCTGGACTCGTCATGAGGCACAGTCGCGCTGTGCCCATGACAAGTCCAGCACGTCATGGGGAATCCCTCTGGTGCGGGCACCAGAGGGATTCCCATTAATTAAAAATAGCCTCGGGAGCTGGGGAAGAGCTTCCCCAGCTCCCGAGGCCCCCCTCCCCTTTCAGTGTAATGACAATCGGCGCGCACGTAGCGCCGACGTCATTACACTGAAAGTGAAACTGAAATGAGCCAAGAGGCTCATTTCAGTTTCACTTTCTACGTGCTCAGGGGGCTATCTCAGCCCCCTGAGCCCGTAGAAAGACGGGAGAGGTATCGTTGGAAATGGGAGAATCTCCCCCTTCCAATGGTACCCCTCCCAGTGGATCCCTGCTTGGGGATCGCCACAGGAGGGCGATCCCCAAGCAGGGATCCACCCACTAGACACCAGGGAGGGGGGAGCGGCCCCTTGGGCAAGGGCCTTTGCTCCCCCAAATAATTTTGGCCAAATTTAGTCTTTTTTCCCCCCCTGGGGGGCAGATGGGGGCAGTATCCCCCAATCAGCCCCCCCCCAGGGGGGGGGGGGGCAAAAAGCCCACTAGACACCAGGGAGTTAAAAAAAAAAAGATAATAGAGGTGGGGGCTGCCCAAAACGGGCAGGCCCATGCCCCACCCCACCCCCCAATAACTACAGTCTTTCTGCCCCCCTGTGGGGCAGATGGGGCATTGGCCCCTAATCTGCCCCTTCGGTGGGGCAGGAAGCCCACTAAACACCAGGGTTTTATTTTTAGATTTTTTTTAGGGTGGGGGCTGCCCGAAATGGGCACGCCAATACCCCCACCCACCCGCCATCATTACAGCCTTTCTACCCCCCCTGGGGGGCAGATGGGGCATTGGCCCCTAATCTGCCCCTTCGGGGGGGCGGAAAGCCCACTTGACGCCAGGGATTTGTTTTCACGCAATTTTCTTTAGGGTGATGGATTTTATTTAGGGTGGAGGCTGCCTGAAACGGGCATGCCAGATGGGGCAACAGCCCCCAATCTGCCCCCCCCCCAGAGGGGCAGAAAGCCCACTATCCACCAGGGATTTTTTGGCGCAATTGTTTTTAGGGTATAGGCTGCCCGAAACAGGCACGCCAATGCCCCCACCCTCCCCCCCCAAAAATGACAGTCTTTCTGCCCCCCAGGAGGAAGATGGCAGCTGTAGCCCCCAATCTGGTCCCCCCGGGGGGCGCAGAAAGCCCACTAGAAACCATGGATTTTTTTGTTTTATTAGTGTTGGGGTAGGGGCTCCCCAAAATGGGCATGAAAATACCCCCACCCCACCCCCAGAGAAACTCCAGTCTCTCCGCCCCCCCCCGGGAGGGTAGTTGGCGGCGGCAGCCCCTGAGCTGCCCCCTGGGGGGGGCAGAAAGCCCACTAGGCGCCAGCGAGTACGTAGGCTTTTTTTATGCGTGGGGGTGAGGGCTGCCCAAAATGGTCATACCAATGCCCCCACCCCCACAAAAAATAGCCACAGTCTTTCTGCCCCTTTAGGGGCATTTCGGGATGAAACCCCCTTCCCCGATTCCCCCCCAGGGCGGCAGAAAGCCCACTGGGCTCCGGCTTTTTTTTAGCAATGTGCATACCTGTGGATTTTGGGCCCTAGCGCAGTTGGCACGTGGGCAAACCTAGCAAACCTGTACATTTTTTAAAACTAGACATCGAGGGGAATCCAGGATGGGGTGACTTGACTGGCTCTCACCAGGTTCTGTTACCCAGAATCCATTGCAAACCAAAATAACACATTTTCCTCACATTTCTGTGGGGGAAAGTTCTGGAATCTGCGTGGCTCCAAAAAATTCCACCCACCCCGCGTTCCCCAAAGTCTTCCGAGAAAAATGGTACCGCACTTGCGTGGGTAGGCCTAGTGCCCGTGCCAGGCAAGGGCCCAAAACCAATTGGGGAGACATCAAAATTACCTATCACAAAACAACCTGATTTTGCAAAGGGGGTCCCATGAGTTTTTGGCCCCGGGCTTGGCGGCTATCTAGGGAAACCTACCAAACCCACACATTTCTGAAAACTAGACACCTGGGGGATTCCAGGGAGGTATGGCTTGCATGGATCCCCCAACGTTTCCTTACCCAGAATGCCCTGCAAACCTCAAATTTAGCTGAAAAACATCACCTTTTTCACACATTTTTGTGTGGGAAAGTTGTGGCATCACCGGGCTGACACAAATTTTCTACCACCCAGCGTTCCCCCGGGCCTCCCAATAAAAACGGTGCCTCACTCGTGTGGGAGGCCCAAGTACCCGCGACAGGCAAGGGCCCACAACGTAGTGAGGCGACATAAAAATTGCCTATCTCAAAACGACCTGGTTTTGCAAGGGGGTCACTTGGGTTTTTGGCCCGGTGCTCGGTGGTCACCTAGAGAAACCTACCAAACCCACACATTTCTGAAAACTAGACACCCGGGGGATTCCAGGGAGGTATGGCTTGCGTGGATCCCCCAACGTTTCCTTACCCAGAATGCACTGCAAATCTCAAATTTAGCTGAAAAAATCACCTTTTTTGACACATTTTTCATGTGGGAAAGTTGTGGCATCACCGGGCTGACACAAATTTCCTACCACCCAGCGTTCCCCCGGGCCTCCCGATAAAAACGGTGCCTCGCTAGTGTGGGAGGCCCAAGTACCCGCGACAGGCAAGGGCCCACAACGTAGTGAGGCGAAATGAAAATTGCCTATCTCAAAACGACCTGGTTTTGCAAGGGGGTCACTTGGGTTTTTGGCCCGGTGCTCAGCGGCCACCAGGGAAACCTACCAAACCCACACATTTCTGAAAACTAGACACTGGGGGGATTCCAGGGAGGTATGGCTTGCGTGGATCCCCCAACGTTTCCTTACCCAGAATGCCCTGCAAACCTCAAATTTAGCTGAAAAAACACCTTTTTCACACATTTTTGTGTGGGAAAGTTATGGCATCACCGGGCTGACACAAATTTTCTACCACCCAGCGTTCCCCCGGGCCTCCCAATAAAAACGGTGCCTCACTCGTGTGGGAGGCCCAAGTACCCGCGACAGGCAAGGGCCCACAACGTAGTGAGGCGACATAAAAATTGCCTATCTCAAAACGACCTGGTTTTGCAAGGGGGTCACTTGGGTTTTTGGCCCGGTGCTCGGCGGCCACCTAGAGAAACCTACCAAAACCACACATTTCTGAAAACTAGACACCCGGGGGATTCCAGGGAGGTATGGCTTGCGTGGATCCCCCAACGTTTCCTTACCCAGAATGCACTGCAAATCTCAAATTTAGCTGAAAAAATCACCTTTTTTGACACATTTTTCATGTGGGAAAGTTGTGGCATCACCGGGCTGACACAAATTTCCTACCACCCAGCGTTCCCTTGGGTCTCCCGATAAAAATGGTGCCTCACTCGTGTGGGAGGCCCAAGTACTCGCGACAGGCAAGGGCCCACAACGTAGTGAGGCAACTTGAAAATTGCCTATCTCAAAATGACCTGGTTTTGTAAGGGGGGTCACTTGGGTTTTTGGCCCGGTGCTCGGCGGCCACCTAGGGAAACCTACCAAACCCACACATTTCTGAAAACTAGACACCGAGGGAATTCCAGGGAGGTATGGCTTGCATGGATCCCCCAACATTTCCTTACCCGTAATGCCCCGCAAACCTCAAATTTAGCTGAAAAAATCACCTTTTTTCACACATTTTTGTGTGGGAAAGTTGTGGCATCACCGGGCTGACACAAATTTCCTACCACCCAGCGTTTCCCCGGGTCTCCCGATAAAAACAGTGCCTCACTTGTGTGGGAGGCCTAAGGACCCGCCATGGGCAAGGGTCCAAAACGTAGTGAGGCACACTACGTTTAGGACCCTTACCTGTTGAGGCGCACTACGTTTTGGACCCTTGCCTGTCGCGGGTACTTGGGCCTCCCACACGAGTGAGGCACCGTTTTTATCGGGAGACCTGGGGGAACGCTGGGTGGTAGGAAATTTGTGTCAGCCCGGTGATGCCACAACTTTCCCACACAAAAATGTGTCAAAAAGGTGATTTTTCAGCTAAATTTGAGGTTTGCAGTACATTCTGGGTAAGGAAACGTTGGGGGATCCACGCAAGCCATACCTCCCTGGAATCCCCCGGATGTCTAGTTTTCAGAAATGTGTGCGTTTGGTAGGTTTCCCTAGGTGGCCGCCGAGCACCGGGCAAAAAACCCAAGTGACCCCCTTGCAAAACCAGGTCGTTTTGAGATAGGCAATTTTCATGTCGCCTCACTACGTTGTGGGCCCTTGCCTGTCGCGGGTACTTGGGCCTCCCACACGAGTGAGGCACCGTTTTTATCGGGAGACCCGGGGGAACGCTGGGTGGTAGGAAATTTGTGTCAGCCCGGTGATGCCACAACTTTCCCACACGAAAAATGTGCCAAAAAGGTGATTTTTTCAGCTAAATTTGAGATTTGCTGTGCATTCTGGGTAAGGAAACTTTGAGGGATCCACGCAAGCCATACCTCCCTGGAATCCCCCGGATGTATAGTTTTCAGAAATGTGTGGGTGTGGTAGGTTTCCCTAGGTGGCCGCCGAGCACCGGGCCAAAAACCCAAGTGACCCCCCCTTGCAAAACCAGGGCGTTTTGAGATAGGCAATATTCATGTCGCCTCACTACGTTTTGGGCCCTAGCCTGTCGCAGGTACTTGGGCCTCCCACATGAGTGAGGCACCGTTTTTATCGGGAGACCCGGGGGAACGTTGGGTGGTAGGAAATTTGTGTCAGCCCGGTGATGCCACAACTTTCCCACACAAAAATGTGTGAAAAAGGTGATTTTTTCAGCTAAAATTGAGGTTTGCAGGGCATTCTGGTTAAGGAAACGTTGGGGGATCCACGCAAGCCATACCTCCCTGGAATCCCCAGGGTGTCTAGTTTTCAGAAATGTGTGGGTTTGGTAGGTTTCCCTAGGTGCAGGCAGAGCTAGGATTAAAAAACTACAGCGAAATTGAGGTGTGTCCACGTTACATTTTGCGCCGTTTCCTGTCGCGGGCACTAGGCCGACCCACACAAGTGAAGTACCATTTTTCTCGGAAGACTTTGGGGAACACTGGGTGGGTGGAAATTTGGGGATCCAAGTAGATTCCAGAACTTTCCACCACAGAAATATGGGGAAAATGTGTTTTTTTTGGCAATTTTTGAGGTTTGCAAGGGATTCTGGGTAACAGAACCTGGTGGGACGCAGTCAAGTCACCCCATCCTGGATTCCTCTGGGTGTCTAGTTTTCAAAAATGTATAGATTTGCTAGGTTTCCCTAGGTGCCAGCAGAGCTATGGTTAAAAAACTACAGCTAGGCACTTATCCAAAAAAAGGGTCATTTTTCGCTACGAAATTGAGGTGTGTCCATGTTACGTTTTGCGCCGTTTCCTGTTGCGGGCACTAGGCTGACCCACACAAGTGAGGTACCATTTTTCTCAGAAGACTTTGGGGAACGTGGGGTGGGTGAAAATTTGTGGATCCACGCAGATTCCAGAACTTTCCACCAGATAAATGTGGGGAAAAAGGGGGTTTTTGGCAATTCTTTTAGGTTTGCAAGGGATTCTGGGTAACTGAACCTGGTGGGAGGCAGTCAAGTCACCCCATCCTGGATTCCCCTGGGTGTCTAGCTATCAAAAATGTATAGGTTTGCTAGGTTTCCCTAGGTGCCGGCAGAGATAGGGTTAAAAAACTACAGCTAGGCACTTTGCTAAAAAAGGGTAATTTTGCATTGTGAAAATGTGGTGTGTTCACGTTGGGTTTTGAGCCATTTCCTGTCGTGGGCACTATGCCTACCCCTACAAGTGAGGTACCATTTTTATCGAGAGACTTAGGGTAATTCAGATATGTAAAGGAACTGTTATTATTACCTATTGACTTTCGATGCATTTCTGCCTTCCAAATGAAAGACATTGTGTAAAAAAGAAGTCATTCTAAAAAATGACTGATAATTCTCATGCTAGTATGAGTGTTACCAAATTCGGAAATGTGCAAATATCTACTGTTTCTAAACTCTGTATTTTGTTCCCATTTCAGAAATACATAGGTGTCTTCCATACCGATTTTTCCATGTACACATTTTTACAGAATAATTACCATATACCCGGTACATAATAAAAAACCATTGCAAGTTGCTGCTCAGTTTTTGGCTCTGGGTCCATCGGGTTCTTGGTGAACCTACAAGTCCTATATATCCCCACAACTAGTAATGTCCAGCGGATGTAACAGTATATTGCTTTCAAAGAGCTGTCATAATTAGAAGTTACAGGTGAAAACGTTGACACAAAAGGCGCTTTTTTTCAACAAATGTTCAATTTATCCTATATTTAACTGTTAGTTTCTATAAAGAAACCTTGATGGATCTACACAAATGACCCCTTGCCGAATTCAGAATTTTGTCTACTTCTCTAAAATGTATAGCGTTCCAGGATCCATTATTGCTTTTGTACCCATTTCTACCATTAACTGGAAGGAGGTTGAAAGCACAAAAAATAGCAAAAATAGGCTATGTCCCAGAAAAATGCCAAAACTGTGTAAAAAATATTGGGTTTCTGACAAAAGTCTGGTATCCCCTAAAAGCTGGGAAAATGGTGATTTCAGCCCCACAACCCCTTTTTTGATAACACTTGCAGGGAAAAACCCAGATGCTTTCATTTGCAGCCCGTTTTTCCCATTTTCCCCCCAAAAAAACTAAATTTTGCTGTATTTTGGCTCATTGCTGTGACCCCTCCAGGGGAATCCACAAACCCTGAGTACCTTCAAAATCCCCATGATGTTGGAAGAAAAGGACGCAAATTTGGCGTGGATACCTTATGTGGTCAAAAAGTTAGAGGGACCTCAGCGTACACTACCCCAAATAGCCAAAAAAGGGCGTGGCACAGGAGGGGGAAAAGGCCTGGCAGCGAAGGGGTTAAAAGCACATTGTATTTATTTTTGTATTAGGATTGCCCCCAACGTAACAGCCAATTTGCGTCTCATCTCTTTTTACCTCCACAGTATTGACTACTCCCCCAGTTACACGTAATCAGAGTCGCGGGTACACGGCGTCCACCCACTATTTTCACAGGGTGGACGCCGTCCACCCTGCCAAGAAGTTGGGCCCCACAGAAATATGTTGAACTTGTCCCAGTGTAATTTTGAGACACCGGGACACGTTTAGAAGCTCCTGCACGTTGTCTGCTTCCATTCCCAGCAGAAACGTGCAGGCAGCGAGTAGGCTTTTTTTTAACCTCCAGCTGGGCAAAAATAAAGACAGAAGTTAAGGGGCGATCAGGCCTTCTTTTGATCGAGTATGGGACTGGCTGTTTCCAGGAACATCACAAATGCAAATGCACCCACGAGAAAAAAAAGCACACAGCTTGCTATCTCTTCACAGGTACTTAAGAGATGGATGCTTTTTATTTTGTTGTATATAAGTGCATGGTACATTTATGCTCATAACATTGTATAAGATTCAGACCATGTGTGTTGCAATATCATGATAACAAACCCAAAGAAGGTAGCAACAAAATAGAGGTTCTACAATCCCCAAATGCCTCCCCTCCCCAAGAACAGTGGGAAACAGCTTAATCTTCTATTCTACTTTGATTACAATTTGGGACTACACAAAAACAGATCTCTCCAACAAATGCGTTAAGCTCCAAAGTTATCTCACCATTATTATTATTCCCTGAGATTTACTGGGGACCTCTGCAGCAGATGCCTTAGCCCCATAAAATACTTTAAAATGCAGACTTTGCAACCAATTAAGCAGAACAGATCTACTACCATGCTTTTACTTCTTGCCAAATTCTTTGTGGCAGGGTTTTAAAAAAAAATATTCGTTGAGGTCCAGATTTTGCGTCAGGATTGCACAATTTTTTTGGCACTACCCTGACTTCAAATCTCATTTGTTAAATATCATAAAGCACTTAAATGTACTCATAATGCACCTGATAAACATATGTTTGAGATCTTAGTATCTGATGTCACTTCTTGTGATGTCACTTCCAGTGATGCCATGTGGAATGTGACGTGTTGTGATGTTGTGTGCTTTGATGGCACGTGTCATGATGTCACTTGCATACTGCCTAACTTGCTCAGTCCCCTCACTTCCTTTTTTAGGACTTATGCCCTGCATGTAATACTACTTTCTACTAATAGCTGATGTGCGGTGTTACGGGTTTAGGAACCATAGTGAATTGCCAATTGTGAACATGGTTTTATTATTGTATTTGTATTTCATTTGTTTATTTGTGCTAAATGCTATCCACATGACTATTATTACCCTAATAAAAAGTATATGAAGAACTTCAGTACATAAAATGCTTCCAATGTTTCTGCAGCAGATAAAAATGTATCACAAAATTCAGGCACTTCATCTTTCTGCACAAGGCTGGCTTCAGGGCTGCGACTGGTGCGGCTGCACTGGGCGGTAACCTAAGGAGGGGAGCTTACCTCAGGGTGGGAGGGTGCTGTGCCTAGCAAGATCTTACTATTTCAAAACACCGTCTGCAGAGTTCCTTGTGCATACAGCTTTCAGGCAGCAATAAAAATGTTGAGATAACTCTTGAGATTAATGTTCGAGTTAGAAAGAGAGAGCGGAGTTTTGTCTAGTGCATAAATTAGTGCAGAGAGTTAATATGACTGCGGCAAGGAACACGTACCGTGCAGATCAAAAATCTGTATTTTGTATGAATAGCTGAGTGGATTACTGCTTTTGTCACAGAGATCCTTGTGTTACTGCGATATGTAAGATAAATCCCTAATATAAAATAGTGACTGTTACGAACTGTCATCAAAGAGCTGCATTTAAACTGCTTAAAATAGTTAGGATGTTCTGCTTTTTTCCCCTAGCCTTTCATTATCTATTCCTAATGTTGTTAAAAAGGGTTCGTTTCGGTAGGTATACATTCTTTTTATAATTCTTTTTATTAAACAGCAGAGAAATGACATTTCTGATCACAGTTGGAAGGTATAATGCAAATTTCAAATGTACATACATAGGTATTGCCATTGCACGATATAATGCCTTGAATAATAGTGACTGACTGACTGAATAGTATAACTTCAGCTATGGCGTATTAGGATCTTCAAGAGAAGGGACAATCGGTGGGACACAAATATTACCACAATATGCATTCCATTTGCTCCATATAGGAGACCATTTTTTTGGGCATCCCCGTGCAACATACACAGATTTTTCTCTAGTCATACACCAATCCATATCAGCCTTCCAAGCCTCCACTTTGGGCGTGGTTTTCAGGGTGCATAACTGGTCCGCGTCCCACAAAGGAGTAGCCAGCGTTGAGCTTCTGATCCCACCCCCAGGCTTCTATTGACTGCCTGCCATACCTGCACCGAGTGCTTGGTTGGTCCCGTAAGGGGAATCTTTTGGGCTTAGAGTAAAGGGCCATGTTCTAATTACCACTCTGGAGTAACCATTTATCCATCCTGTAATCTGGGTCGTCCCATTGACGGTACGTACACTGGTTGATAGCCGCCAAATGGGCCACCCAGTAGTATTTTTTTACTTCAGGGAGTCCAATCCCCCATCATACCAACTCAAGACTAATTTTGGAACGGCCATGCGGGGTCGACCATCCCAGAGCAGTTCCCTCTGGAGAATCTCTATCTCCCTGATATATTGCTCCGGGACTGGACTTGGGAATTTTGAAGCGCGTAGAAAATGTGGTAATGACCTCATTTTAAACAGCGCTGCCATTCCCAATAGGGAAAGTGTGAGCGTTTTCCAGTTGGCCACATCTCCCTTCAGTCTCTGCAGTGGTGGGAGCAGGTTACGTTCGTAACAAGTTCTGGGGTCTGTCGTGATAAATAGTCCCAAATACTGGAAGCCCTCCTTCGCATCCTGCATAGGACATTTCTTAGGTAGGGGAGGAGACTCGCCACTGAGGACATACAAAAGGGATTTACTCCAGTTGATTGTATACCCGGAATATTTCCCAAAGTTTGTAAATATATTGAGAACTCTGTGGAGTGAGGCCTTAGGGTATGTGAAGTGCAGCAGAATGTCATCTGCATAAAGAGAAATGCGGTCCTCCCATGTTTCAGCCCACTTCAGTCCCCGGATTACTGGGTCTCTATGAATCCATCCGCCAGCGGTTCCATGGTGAGGGCAAAGAGTAAGGGGGACAACGGACATCCCTGTCGAGTCCCACGACTTAGCGTAAATACTCCCGACTTCTTATTGTTGACAACCACCTGCACTAAGGGCTCTGTGTACAAAAGGCGCACCCATCCAATGAAATTGGGTCCGAAACCCAACTTAGCCAAGACGGCAAACAGATACAGCCACCCAATGATGTCGAAGGCCATCGTGGCATCAAGGGAGACCACCACTGCTGCTTCTTGGATCGTGCCCTGTCATCCGAACACGTCACGCAATCTCCTCAAATTTAACATGGTGTTGCGGTGAGGCATAAAGCCCGATTGGTCCGGGTGTACCAATTTGCTTATCACTTGAGCCAGACGGCCGGCCAGCAGCTTCGCTAGAACTTTAGGCTCCGCATTTAATAAAGAGATGGGCCTATAAGGAGAGCACTTACTTCTGGGTTTGCCCATTTTGTGTAAGGTAACTAATGTAGCCACCCTTTGATCATAAGGGAGCATTCCCAGCTCTCAGCTTTTGGTAAACATGGCCCAAAGGTGTGGGGCTACTGTGTCTGGCTTCAGCTTATATAACTCGATCAGTAACCAACTGGGGCCCAGAGCTTTACCTGACTGGAGGTTTCTAATTGCCTGAGCAAGTTCATCATTAGTAAAATCGTTCTTGAGTGCGTCCCTTTCATCTGCGGCCAGGATTGGGACTTGCGAGTCCTCTTCTGGGCGGGAGGAGCTCGCTCGATAGATGGAGCGATAATAGTCTGCAAATTTGTTGGCAATCTCTTGTGGATCTGTTATTGTTACACCTGACTCGTTTAATAATTCTGGTACCAATCTACTTGCCAGCTTTTTCTTGTCTAACCAGGCCAATAACTTTCCAGCCTTGATCCCCAATTCATACAGTCTACCCTCTTTCTCTCTGCTAAGTGTCTTGGCCATATCAGTGGCAATGGATTTATATTCGTTTCTTTTGAGTTTCAGGGCATGAAGTCTATCTTGTGTCACCTATCCCTAATTTTCTTCCTCCAGGAGGAGGATCTCGTCCTCTAAGCGGGCTAGGTCTTTTGACTTTTCTTTCCGCACACCTGCAATCAGTGAAAGTGCCTGACCCCTCAGTACTGTTTTAAATGCTTCCCACAGGGTTTGGGATGAGCGCACTGATTCCTTATTTTCCTGAAAATAGTTTTCAATCACTTGCAAAAGTGAGTTTTAAACCACAGGGCTCCGAAGGTACCAGGGGTTGATGGGTGCTATTCTCCCCACCCTTTTCTCAGCCAGGACCAATTCAGCCCATAAAGGGGAGTGGTCAGATATGCCTCTCGCCAGGTGTCTAATTTCTTGAATATTCCCTCTTTGGGACGCTGGAATAAGAAGGTAACCCCGAGTGGGACGGGTATGCTCAGACGTGAGTCCCGTGCTCTCCATGCCACTGGAATCAAGCTATCCTGGCTGAAGAGGGGTGAAACCCCGAAACCGGTCCTAGGATGCTTGGTTCCAGTCCAGGGAGGACCTGGCTTGGCAGTTCGGGCTGGACTGTTCCCATGAGGCACAGGGCCAAGACTAATTTGCATATGGCTGGGTTCAAACTGGAATGGCATGGTGAGCTAAAAAACGATGGATTTAGGCCCAGATCTCTGTACTGGGGTGAATGTATGACATTGTTCTGCATTCTGTCCATCAATTGTTGTTTTTGCATTTGTCACCCTGAGTGGGACCGGTATGCTCAGACGTGAGTCCCGTGCTCTCCATGCCACTGGAATCAAGCTATCCTGGCTGAAGAGGGGTGAAACCCCGAAACCAGTCCTAGGATGCTTGGTTCCAGTCCAGGGAGGACCTAGCTTGGAAGTTCCGGCTGGACTGTTCCCATGAGGCACAGGGTCAAGACTTATTTGCATATTGCTGGGTTCAAACTGGAATGGCATGGGGAGCAAAAAAACGATGGATATAGGCACAGATCTCTGTAGTGGGGTGAATGTATGACATTGTTCTGCATTCTGTCCATCAATTGTTGTTTTTGCATTTGTCACCCCGAGTGGGACGGGTATGCTCAGACGTGAGCCCCGTGCTCTCCATGCCACTGGAATCAAGCTATCCTGGCTGAAGAGGGGTGAAACTCCGAAACCGGTCCTAGGGTGCTTGGTTCCAGTCCAGGCAGGACCTGGCTTGGCAGTTCAGGCTGGACTGTTCCCATGGGGCACAGGGTCAAGACTGATTTGCATATGGCTGGGTTCAAACGGGAATGGCATGGTGAGCAAAGAAACAATGGATTTAGGCCCAGATCTCTGTACTGGGGTGAATGTATGACATTGTTCTGCATTCTGTCCATCAATTGTTGTTTTTGGAATAAGAATATCGTCAATGCGAGATAGGCACTTGCGTGCCCCTGAGTGGAAGGTGTGTTGAATACTTTCGAAGTGATATGCCCTCCACACGTCTACAAGGCACAAAGCATCTAGGAAATCCGGGAGCCATCTATGTGAGGGACTCTTATCACTGGGAGGATATTGGTCAATAGAACCAGACGCGACGGAGTTAAGAATACCCCCCATGACCAGGTAGCCTTCCAGGAACGACAGCATGATTTTACCTAAATCTTTGAAGGTTTGGCCCTGTAACCCTGGCGTGACATATACTGCTACTAGCGTAAGTGACTTCCCTTCCCACTGCCCTGAAATTGTTGCGTATCTACCCATCTTGTCGGTCCAGGTGTGCTGTATGGACAGCGGGAAGGAATTTTTTAACATGATGCCCACTCCCCTGGAACCCGTGGTAAAACCAGAATGAACCACAAGCCGGTAGCCCCATCTATTCATTGCTTTACAGGAGTTGCCAACTTGGTGCGTTTCTTGAAGGAGTATGACGTCTGGGGCATGTCGCTTGATATATTGTAATATGATACTACGTTTTAGTTTGTCCCCAAGTCCGTTAATGTTCCAACTCAGGAGCCTAATGTTTTTTTCCCAGTGTGTGCCCATTAGTGGAGCTGTAAGCAGCATATCCCTTCTCTCGTCTAGCATTATTCAACGCCGCCCTCTCTGAAAAAACATGAAACAACCCCACCCCAACCCAACTACCCCCCTCCCTGCTCCCCTGCACTCTGGGCTTGCAACTGCCCATCGACCAAACTATGCAGAGTGCCAAACTTTAAACTAAAATTAAAATCTAGCGAGGGATGAAAAACTCTGCCTTCCCAACCCCTTCCCTTGAGCAAAAGAAAACATTGTGCCTCCCTAGGGGGGCCACAAAATGCCCCTAAGGACTCATAAGACAGTTAGGGCTATCATCCAAACCGTTGTTCACTGTATGGGCTCTGCACACCACTGCTAGACCATATAGTCCACTCGGTTGAGTGTTCAGAACGAGTCAATGGCACCGTGCATACCCTAAATAATGCCGGCAGTTGACGCGTTCAGGTCCACACTTAGCGAGTGTTATGTTCTTTTGCCACTCTCCAACCCTCCAGCCAGTCTGCAGTCGCCTCATGGTTATCAAAAAAACAGGCTTTGCCCTCAGCCTCAACTCGAAGTCGGGCCGGGAACAGCATAGCGTATTTGAGCCCCTTGTCTCAAAGTCTTTTCTTCACCTCCAGAAATGACCGACGTTGTCGCTGAACATGTAAGGTGAAGTCTGGGTAAAAGGAGATCTCTGAATTCTCCAGCCTGAGTGGAGTGGCCAATCGTGTGGTGTGCAATATGGCATCCCTGTCCCTAAAGTTTAAGAGATTCGTCAACATCAGGCGGGGAGGTGCGCCAGTTTTCGGTCATCCTCCAGGGACTCTATGCGCCCTTTCAACCACAAAAAAATGTTGATAAACCCTTAGGCTGAAGGTGTTTAAGTATGAGGTCCTCCACAAACAGGTCAGCCGCAGGAACTTCCGCTCTCTCCGGCACTCCGATAATTCGGACATTGTTCCTTCTAGTGCGACCTTCGTAGTCATCCAGTTTGTCCTCTGCAAATCTATGAAAGGCCTGCAGGTCCTTGATATCCTGTTGCATTTCCAAGGTGTCTCCGATGAGGCTAGTGGTAACAATCTCCATTTGTTTTACCTTCTCCCCAATTTTAGTCAGGTCTGCCCTGATTAGTGTGACCTCTGATGTGATGGCATCAATTCGTTGTTTCAAAGATGAGCGCACTCCCGAGATGGCGTCCATAACATCCTTCAATGTTGGGTCTTGATGCTCCCCCTCCGGGCCGGTCGCCATTTTCCCTTTGACGTTATGTTCAGAGTCAGCGGGCTTCGGCAGTGCATACTTGTCAAGCCTTGAATGTTGTGCCCCTTTTTGAGCCTTTCGCTCCCGACATTTTCTCTTCGGTCATCTAGGGCCAGCTCCTGCCTCCCAGCCCAGCCTCACACCCTGCAGAGGAGCGTCACACGATTTGCCAATGCCCTTGTGTGCTTCGTGGACTGCCAAAGTCTGACCCCACCAACTCAAAGCTGGGGTGGGACTCCAGTTGCCACTCCAGATGTGTGCGTCGAGGTGTATGTGACCGATGTGTCACTTGAGCCCAATCTGCTGCAGCTGTGATGATAATCTGCCTGCTCCATACTGGCCGTGCGGTTGCCCAGAGTTCCCAGTCCAGGACTCAGCCTTCAAGGGATGCCCGTGGCGTTTGATTAATGGTGGCCACAGAACGCCACCGCAGCATCTGATCACAGGCAGGCAGGGTAAACCACGTCAGGGCGGCCGACACCATCAGTGCGATGCAACGCACCCTTGCCACCAACACCCTGCCCCCAAGCCCAGACCATCACTCCACCGCTGCACCACGCAATCCATTCTATTCAGGGACACCTGGGGGCCCCAAGGGCCAGACAATGTCGGCTGGACGACTCCGGGAACCCCTGCTCTCAGCACTCCGTACGGACCCCGGCGG
Source organism: Triturus cristatus (assembly GCF_964204655.1). Classification (NCBI taxonomy): domain Eukaryota; kingdom Metazoa; phylum Chordata; class Amphibia; order Caudata; family Salamandridae; genus Triturus; species Triturus cristatus. Next base: position 683,264,389 of record NC_140592.1, read on the forward strand.
AATCGACGCTCACCTCTACTCGGCTGGCCCTGTAGCGCACTAGGGACGCCGGTGGGTCCTCCGTGCATCAGTCTCTTCTCGCCCGGCTAAGTGCCTGACGAAGGCCCCGACTTTGCGTTGTTGAGAGGCCGGATCAGCCACGTCACCGCACCCAGCTCAGCAGAACGATAGTCCCCAGCTCTGGATCGCGGGAAGGCCACTGGATGTAACAACAATGCACATTCAGGGACTAGCAGAGTCGTTTTTCGGCTTGACAGCACCTACGGCAGTTCCGGTGGCCCCAGCTCTGTGTGGGTGACAGATTGATGAGTCGGATTGCGGATAGCAATCAGGTATTTACGGAGCTAGTCTATTTAGCCGCCATTGTGCTCCACGGCGAAGCCACGCCGCGAGGTATACATTCTTATTAGTAAAGCCAGCTTTTGCCAGTGCTTTAAAACAAATTAAATGTATGTGAGAGAGGGGCTATGGAGAGATAAGGGGCACTTTTGCCTAGTGGAAGTCAGGAAATCCGAGGAGGTGGTCATGGGGAGCCAAAACTGATTGACCCACGAGGCACCACCAGCGCTAAACCCGGCGCTGTTTATGCAGGGGTGTTACATAAGCCCCTGTGGTGGAAGGGGCCACTGTGGTGGAAGGGGCCACCTCCAAGCACTGCAGGGGCCCCCCAACCCTTCACAGGGCCCCATTCAGCCCAAGGCCAATGAATATCTGTGAGATATGGGAGACTCAGGGGGTCCTATCATTTTGTTTTACACCATTAACTTTGTGGCCGTACTTCAATCTCTTCATACAGATCCTAAAAAACGATGGCCCTATGGGACTTGGGCTCTCCACTGGGTTGAAAGATTTATTATTGTGACTGTTCAGACCATGTTTCTCAGAATTCTTTAAGCATTCCCCCATCTTGATGTATACCTTGTTGTTCGGTCATGTGTCATTGTAAAGTGTTGTAGCACCTGCCCGGTCTATTTGTGGTATATAAATGGTAAAGATAAATTGTCAAAGCATCCTTGAGTGCCCTGTCCATACATAATCTAACGGAATACAGATGGGCCAAAAATGCTGGCCCTGACCACCATGTTAATTACCCACTAGCACCGGTGAGAGCACTGGCAACATTGCCCACTGACACACCACCATGAGCAGACATAACAGCAGGCCTACGCTGTATCTGAACACGTACGACAGTAATTTCCTTGAGTGATGAGTAAATAGAGTTAGAGAGGCAGATATCTTCTCTTGGCTCTAAACTTTTGCGCCACGGGAATGTCACTGTTTTGACGTTCCGGCGGCACAATGTGCCACTGGCATATTTATAAGGCCCCGTATAGCCAATTTACGTGGCTTTTCATGGCCTTATAAATATGTGCTCTTTTCAGGCACAAAATTACATGAAAGGGACGTTCCATGGGTGTTGCTGGGGGCATTCCCAGCAACATCCATTGCTTTTTGACAGTGCCCCTGATTTACAGGAAATCATAAGTCTGAGGCAGCTCCAAACACTTATGCCTCCCCAGGGACCACACATAGAAAGAGGAAAAAGCTTCTTGTGATTATTTTTGTGCAGGAAGGTTTCCTTACCTGCACAAAAAAATTCACCCCCGCAACGCCGGTACCCTTGCACCATGGCACAAAGTCGCCTGCGTTGGCGAATGGCAGCCCATTGTGTGCCAGCGCAGGGGAAAAGGAAAGGAATGCGCCGTATTTAATAGATAAGGCACATTCCTACCTTTTCTTTTGAAGTAGAGCAGTGCAGCAGCAAGGCCTGCTGCACTGCCCTACAGCAAATAAAACATAAATGAGGCCCAAATATGTATGAGTAAAACAAAAGTAAAATGTAATTATTGGGAAAAGAAAAAGAAGGCAGGTCAACAATTGAGAAAAAACAAAATGGTATATTTCAAGAAGAACTGCATATGCTAAATATATTGACTCAAACACAGAAATCAAATAATAGAATAAAACAGCATTGAAAAACATTTAGATCTGGTAATAGGCTGTTCTGACAAAAAGTAAATAGTGAAACGATGCAGTGCTCATGAATTGCGCATGTGCAAATTAGAGGGAAGAACTAACATGTAATCGAAGGCTACAGGGTATAGCTGCACCAGATTTTGTAATAGAGAGGAGATGGGGACTTATTTCTCCCAGTGGGTAAATTACATTAGCAGTCCATAAGAATAAGACAGCTTTCCGACCCTCCGGTATTACATTTTAGGGTCATCATCAGCACTGTTGTCAATGGGAGTGGAAAGGAGCTGGGGGGAGGTGCAGAAGAGCAACTTTTCCAAGGCAATGGATGTGTTAGTAAAAGAAGTCAGAAAAAGTGTAGAAACTAGGGACCCAAGACGTGGTTACTGTCCAGGAAGCATTGACTTGGATGTGGAGAGTGAAAACTCCAACTTTGAAAGGGCACATGTTCTCACGCTAAACCCAATCTACTTTATTTATTGATTTGGGTTTAGCGTGAGAAATCTTGGGTGGTTGGATGGGAACTAGCTCTGGAAACTAAATTGGGAAAAAAAGATTATGCGCTTATTCGCATAAATTTTGTGATGCAAACACGGCGCAAAATCGTAGTAAATCTCCCCCAAGTGTATTAAAAATAGTCTTAAGTAGATGTAAGTGAGATCAACCAACTGTCACATCTGCAAAAACTTGGGGCCAGATTTATCAATTTTTCATGCAGTGCAACGCAGCAAGCCACCCTGCTGTGCTGTGCTGCGTGAAAGAGCAGGAATGTACTGTATTTACCATTATGTGGCACATTTCATGCCCTTTCCTAGCATTGGCAATTTTTTGGATCCCTAGTGCCCACGCAGATACCCTTGTGTCATGTTGCAAGCAGGCCTGCATTGTAGGCAGGGTTGTTTTTGTGCAGGAAGGGTTATCTTCCTGCACAAAACAATCCTGAGAGACACTTTCCCAGAAAGAGGAAAAAACGAGGAGAAATAAAGATGTTTCTCCTTGTTACAGTTCACCTTGGTAGGCGTAGCATTTTGATGCTTTCCCACGTCTATCACTAATGGTAATATGAGAATGTGCGAAACTCTATGGGTGGATACATGGGAACATCCATGCCCCACCCATGAATGCCTCCCTGCTGCAGAGTAACGCAAGCCAGTGATTTGCACTGCCTTGTGCTACTCTAGATTTATCAGGCTATGCAGGGCCATGCGGGTGGCCTTGCATGGGTTAAGAAATCTTACCTAGGCTTTGCGTCCCCCTTGCGCCCCCTTGCATGGTGTAAGGATGACACAAAACCTTGATAAATCTGGCCCCAGGTCTTTCACAGAATTAAGTCCTTTGTTTTTTATATTCACTGCGGAAACGGGTCGACAGATTTGTTCAGGCTGGAATTCTTTGGCCAGACATTTGAAAGTGGACCAATGAGTGGCTGCTCCTCCCTTAAGGTGGAGGAGCGTCGCCCCACTTTTCTCGGAGCAGAGCAAAAGGAAAAATAAAAATGATAATAACAGAAGTTATCATCATTATATTTCTAGTACCAGCCAGGTTAGGGCAGGGCGGGGCTCCCGATGTCGGGGAGGAGGAAACAGTCATGTGCACTTTGCATGTTCCCCACCAGGCTGCAATACACAGCTGTGGGAGGGCATGCTGAGGTAAGGGAATTTTAGTTTTTCTTTATTTCTGCCACCCACGTTCCATACCGGCAGCCAATGGGACCCATCACCTTAATTTCTATCGTATCTACATTTAGCACCTTCTTCCCTATCTTTTACAGTTAGGGCTCCTGTTTTATGGTATCCTTTTTTTACATTTCCAGCTGGACTTACCCATATTTATTTTGTTGTCATCGTATCAGTATTTAACCATATCTATGATGCATCCTATGAAAAATATAGCTGCAGATAACCATAATCTGATACATAAGTGCATTTTCTGACTCAGTGCCTGTCTGGTTTTAGCACAATACGCAGCCACGTGTTATAGAATGAAACACTCACATACAAATATTTACATTTTCGTAAAAACATTCCACACTAGCAGTTTTTTAATAACGGTTCCTGTCTGTTTTAACTGTCTGTCAGTTTGTTCAGATATTGACCTGACTGTTATGGTTGACTACATGGTGAGTCTCTCAAAACAAGCCCAACTTTCCATATTTTTCGTTTTATGCAAATAACAGAGGGAACCCGTTGTTTACTCAAAATCAGCAAAAAGGGAAGACTGGGAGCCTTAATTACAATATTGGCATGCAGAAAGAGCCCTTCCTGGAAGCTGATGACTGCTGCCAAAAGTCAATGGGATTGGTGAATATTTCATACGTCTCTGATGAGCAGTGTGGCAAATATCATCATACATACTGCAAATAATTTATGCACGCGCACAAATTATGATATTCCACTGGGACATACAGGAGAGGAAGTTTTAAAATGGTTACACAGTAAGACTAGGTAATGTACGAGCGCTCAGTGGGTACTGAAGGAAGGTACAGTCCCAAAACTCCAGGAGAAAGAAGAATTATAATATGGGACGCCAGTCCTTATGCATCAGCTCCTTTGCCCATTGACAAGAGATATTTCAGGCCGAAGAATCTTCCAAAATTGCACACACGAGCTCACTATAACGCTTTCCTCTTGCACTGGTTCGCTTGTCCGCTGCAAGGTTCAATTGGAAAACAGACTCCAATCCATCATACACCGTGCTTAATTTGTGCCGGTGGTCGCAGGTGGTGGCCGCCAGCACTTCATTTTGGGCACCAGGACTTATTTTTCATCACCAGGCATTTAGGAGGAAAATATAGTTAGGGAAGTGGAGGAAAGGAAGGAAGCAGGGATAAAAAAGAACCAGTGAGAGTGAAAGACACAGGAAATATACAGCACTGGAAGAAGGAGGCATGAGGCGGGGTCAAGACTAGGCAGCCTTGAAAAACATATTATAATCATTTGGGCCTCATTTACAAAAAAGTGCAACAGCGTGGCACCGCATACCCTTTGGCCGCACCACGCTGCGGCACTTTCAAATCACAGGGATGCAGGGTCGGATCTAGGGCGGTGCCACCAGTGCCACCGTACCGGGGGTGTCTGAGTTTTAGGAATGATTGTTTTGTGCAGAAAAGGACTCCTTCCTGCACAAAAACAATCAATGGAGGCGTTTTTCTCCTTCTGTGAATGCTGCAGAATGCAGCCCACAGAATCAGAGGAAAAAATGGGGAGAAATAAAGCTGTTTGTCCTTGTTGCACCTCCCCTGGGGAGGGGTAGGCTTTTGACGCATTCCCAGGTTTACAAGTCCTTGTGAATCTGGGAATACTTCACATTCCATGGGTGCTGTGTGGGAACACCCACTGCAAGGCCCATGGAATGCCTCTTTGACGCAGAGTAATGCGGCGACTTGCGCTACTTTGCCTTATTCCATATATACAAGGCTATGAAAAGCCATGCAAAGTGGCTTTGTGTGGCCTTGTAGATATGGGTCTGCACTCTGAGCCACCGGTGCATCAAAAAAAAGTGATGCACCGGAAGTGCAATGGGCTTGTAAATTAGCCCCTTCTTGTTCAGAACATTTACAATTGGGAAGTTTTTGCTGTGAGCCCTTTATCCTTTAGTATGTTCATCACTTGACTAGTTTAAAGACATGTTCTTTCTTTTTCTTACCCATAACCAAGATTTTGTCTTGGAAACACACTATCCCCAACATGTCACCATATAACTGACTCATGAGCCTTTGGAAAATGGCAGTAGCCAAAGCAAGTCTGAAAGGATTGTGGAGAAACTGGGAACATCTAAAAGGGGTGATGAATGCAGTCAAGAACTTGTTATCTGATTTCAGTGAGATTTTCTGATAAGCTGAGGATAGATCAATTGTTGAAAACCACTTTGAATTTCTGGTGAGTGATAGCATCTCATCAATCCTGGGTAAGGAAAACTGATCTACCACAATATTGCTGTTTAGTTTGCTAAGATCAACACATAAACAAATTTTACCACTGGCATATCTAGCGACAACCAGAGATGAAATCCACTCAGAGGACTCGACCCATTCCATATTCTTAGCATCAAGCAGTTTTTTAAGTTCTCATTTCACTTCATTCCTAACAATTAATGGAATATTTCGAGCTATATACATTTTCAGTTTAGCATTCGATTTCAGGATCATCTGGAGTGAAAATCCCCTAGGTTTCCCAATTTTCTTTTAAAAATTCGAGGGAAATCTGATTTTTTGTTGTTGCATTTTCACTCTCACACAATACAAGTACCTGTTCTGGACTGTTAAGATCAAATACAATACTCAAAGAACATTTATCCTTCCATCCCAAAATGGAGGGACCTTCCTTAGCTACACGCAATTTGCATCTGTCCTTTTACCTTTAAACTTGAAAAATAACCTTCTGTCCAATAGTATTAATAGCATCAGCAGTAAACCTTTTTAGTTGATTTCAGGTGGATCAAGATGCCCACCAATTTTTCCAACAAATTCATTGTCCCATATATATTTTCAATAATAGAATAAGGACAACCAGAGTCTGCATCAACCTATACAGGAATAACCCAAATTGTTAACCAACACAATGGTTTGCTAGATTCCCTGCAGGTGATGTTAGACTATGTTTGTTTTCACCAACATTTTGAAGTCCTTCATCACTTGGGGAATTTGTTTCTTCATTGTCAGTAATGCATTTGACCGCACTTTTTTTGTCTTTTTCCTTTAGACTCTTGCAGGACACTTTGAAAAATTAGCCAGATGCTGAGTATTGCCACATCTATAAAATGTAACAATAGCTTTTTTTCCTGGTGGAGATTTCTTTCTTATTTCTCCTAGGTCATTGTCTACCTCCTGACAGAACCTTTGCTTGCAGATTCCTCAGGAACTTTATTACTATGTTGAAGTGCATCTTTAGCACATCGCTCTGAAAGTTCAGCCTTTAGTAGCAATGCAACAATTTCTTTAAAATCAGAATCTCCATGAATCCATAGTTTTTCCTGAATACTATAGGTTTTTGGTATGTGCAGGAAATCAGCTTATTAGTTTTGCAGGAAGTGAGGCCTGCAAAAGTAATAGGTCCACAAATGTCCACTCACCGGGAACTAAGTACCCCATTGTAGTGCTTGACACCCTCAGGGTAGCGGAGCAGAACAGTCCAAGGCTACTCAGGGGAGGTGTTGTGAGCTAGTAAACTTCATTCGCTGGCACGCAATAATGCCATTCAATAAATGATTGTCCAGTCTGTGCTTTTCCTTTGAGAAAGGAAAAGTACATTTAGTAGGCACACACTACTCAATTCAACACACTGATTTACAAATATGTGCATAAGGTAGGTGGAAGCACTTTTTGTGACATTCTGAAATCACATTTGACCCCTAATGGGTCATGACCCCCAAGACTCACAGTACCCCCTCACCTATACCATATAGCACACCACAATACAGGGAAGTATGACTTTAAATAAAGCAGGCCCATTGCCATTTTTGTTTTATAGCAGAAGTATTATGTAGCGAAAAAGCAATCCAGCAAAAAACATATGAAGAGAGTCAGCAGATTGATAAACTCTTTGCATGGTACTCTATGATAAGAAAAAATAAGAACTTAAAATATGCAATTGTTAACCTTGAAGTGAATTAAGAAGCCATTCATAGTGAAGAGATCAATACCGTTTTTCTTCAACACTATAAAGAATTATATCAGATGCAAAATCAGGTCTCCAGGTGTCAAGGTACTCATTGGAACACTCACTTCTAATCCAGTACTCGCGGGAGCAGAATGTCGAGAATTCCCAATTCCCTCTACAGGCCTTCCCACAAACCCCAATACAGAGGGAGTCATGTGAACCCTGCCGGGGGAAAGGGGTAGGGACAAGAAGAGATTGCCTCGCTTTCTTCGGTTCACCACTCTCTCTCTCAACTCCCTCTTGCTTCTCTTTTAGTAACTCGCTTCTGTCTCTATTCTTTCTTTCTTGGTGAACTAAAATACAAACACTATCATTAAAAACTTCCAAACTCACACCTAAAGCTCTATCTTGATAATACCTGCTGAGTTCCCTGAATTCTTACCCTTCTTGCGTCAGGCAATTGCTTCTCTTCTGAAAACTATTATTCTAGTTTTCTTGTTGAAATTCACACTCTTTCTTAAGGCTTCTAGAATATTTGTAGTTTCAGTAAACTATGTTTGAGGTAAGTATATAAAACTACTTCGACAACTCCCTAGAAACAATGTTTCTATATGTAGTTTACAATAACACAAAATACATTCTTCCTCTCCAACAGGAGAATACTTGTGGTTTCTTGAAGTACTCAGTTCAGGGTAAAGACTGGTTGAAGAAGTCCCTCGGGAAATGCTGAGGGGAAGACCAGTCTTCAGAATGTCGCTCAGAAATTACTTAGTAAGGAGGAATTTATGCAGTTAAATGTTCAAAATTCTCTGTCTAACTAACTATTCGCCGAACAGCGTTACGGAACAAACCTACACCTAAAGCCTGGCAAAAACGAACTACCTAACTCTGACTGACTACAAGAGCTAAGGGGCACAGGTCCTGTCAAGGTGAAGTAAACGGTGAAGTGAACGGTGAAGTGCGCGGCTTAGAACGCTGCCACCGCACTTCACAGCTGTGTCTGCAATCTTGCTCACGACCAAAACACGAGAGACTAGACCGGCGATTGTTTTGGCGTGCCGCCATCTTGGGCGCGCCCGTCCGAATGCCCGGGATTTAGTGACAAACACCTGAGGTCTCTGAAATACAGGCACGGAGCCCGGGATGTGTTTTAACATGATGCTGGGAATCACATAAGCCCTCGCAGCCCGAGCCCGGTCACCAGGGCAAATGTGGAGGAATTATTCAATCAAATAATGCAGCGAACTCTAATACCTTTCTCTTTTACAGAAGCTATAGTGGTTCACTTTCTTACAAGGATAAGTCACCTCACAATTTGAACTCCTATTGACCATTTAGCCTGCTATATTCAAATTACAAACCTTTCATGAAAGTATTAGCATCCTGAATTACGGCCATTGGTCAAAAAGTTATCTACAAGTACCAGACTGGGTTTTTACCATCTAGAGCCATTGTTGCTTATCCAAGTTATTTGACCCAGGCTATTAACGTTTTTAAACTAAGGACGGAAAGGCAGCAATTCTAATGAGAGATGCTGAAAAAGCATTCAATATACTTAATTGGGAGGCCCTCATGCGGATCCTTAAAAATGTGACTTCTCTAGGCAATATCAAACAATGCTTCAAAGTCTTTATAATGATGCACTGGTGACAATTGTTACTTACTCTCAGGAGATAGGCTCTATGGCAATCAGTAAGACCACCCACACAGCAGTGTCACCTATATTGTTTACCTCTTTTATAGAGCCACTGGCAGTAAAATTACATAAGAATCCTTCAACTGTTCTGCCATTAGAGAGGATTCCTAAATTGAAACTGTTCTCAGGTAATGAGATCTTGCATTTGAGAATGGAGAAAAAGAATATACAAGGGACCTTAGATTAAATACAAGATTGCACGGCTGTGGGGGCACTACATGATAAAACATCTAAAATTAGAGTTCCTACTGTTTACTGCAGAAGTTAATGATCTCCCTGAGCTTATAAAACAGCAGTTTCTTCCCCAGAACCCAATTTGTTATTTAGGGATTTATGTCACCTCAAACTTTTCAGGTCTCTATCATTTGAATTATACGGCCACAATTGCAAGGATTCAAAATCTACTGAGCAGATGGTCATCTTTATCACTGTCTCTAATAGACCGTGTTCCCCATATTACAATGTTGATCTTGACATTATTTTTGCTTTTGTTTACTATTGTTCAAATTAAGATTATTGGAGTATACTTTCGAGAAATTGATTCCCACTTCAGGAAGTTTATTTGAAATAATAAGCATCCTAGGGTTCAATTGCCAATTCTTCAATTAAATAAAGAATTGAGGTGGCTGGTCTTGCCCCAACTTAGAGAATACTATCAAGCATCCTTCTTAGATAGTACGGCGCAAATTACTCATGAAGGTGAATTTTATGATAATTTTTATTCTGATTAATGTTATAAAGAATCAGGAATAGAATTTGTCGGCTTCTCTAAAATCAGCAAAGTTCCTATACAATACAAGATGCGAAGTAGTTTTTTTTAAGGAACATAAGGGCTTATTTACAAGCCCCCTGCGCCGTTGATGTGTCACTTTTAATATGGGAAAAGGTGACGTACTGCTGGCGCAAGGGGCTTGTAAATAAGCCCCATAGTATTCCAACGTGACATCTATTTATCTGATTAAAAAAGTGTAAGTACTTGGGGTTGGATATTTCAGACAATGTTCTAGAGGGCTTGAACAAAGAAGGATTCTCCTTAGTTGGGGATTTTGTCTCCAATCAAGGATGGAAAACTTGGGCAGAGATAGGCCCGCAGATTGGTCAAGAAAACTCTTCTTTCTTCTTCAGCTATGTGCAGATAAGTAGCTTCTTAAAAAAAAACCTCCGAAATGCTGAGTTAATGTTCTCAAAATGTTATGATTCTACTGGTTAAGAACACATTGCTGAGGGTGGGGAACTGGCATAGGGTTTTACACCAAAATTCAATCCATTATTGATTACTATTTTTTTATATAAATTTCTAAAAAGCATTGTGATATATTTTTAACTTGAACAGCATTGCGGATTTTTTTTTAAATACCTTCAATGTTTAAATAAGATACTTGTGACTGATATCTACCCTGAAGCAGCATTGGTGTTGTTTTGGTATTCAAGAAGCACAAATACGTTCCTGAAATTTGATCAAATATAAAAAAAATTATATGTCTATTGCTCGTTCCCTGATTCTACAGCATTAGAGGTCAAAAGATTTGCCCACCATCAAACATTAGTGCACCTAAATGCCCCGGATTAGACTGTTTGAATATTTATATGCTCTGAAAAACAAGGGGGGGGGGTATGTACAACAGAAGTGGCGGAGTGAGGCGTTAGCCAAAACAAAACGTCCCGGTATCAAAAAAAGCAAAAGAGAACCAAATATCTCTGCCAGATTCCAAAGTGTGGATCTAGAAAGGTCTAGCTATAATCACTATCACTTATCTGGCATGCTAGTCACAGAGACAATAGTGACTCAGAAGTAAAACTCTCGGTGGCAAAAACACAGTACAGCATCTATTTGCACACAAAAAACATTAGAATGAAATATAAAAATATTGCGCAATGTTGTTTTATTAAAACAAGAAGTTGTGTATTAGAGGAAAAATCAATGGTAATCTGCCTCCCAATACAGGTTACAATCTAAACATTATAAAAACATATACATCCAAAATTATTAAAAGCAAGTCGACGCGGCATTTCGGTGTTGGGTATATTCACCTTCTTCAGGACTAAAACTTTCAATCTAAACATAAAAATACAGAAATTAAGATAAAATTTGGGCAAACTAGCTAGTACTGTGTCTATATAGAAAACATATTTCACCACCATATCGAACATTAATTAATTATGCTCATGTAGTTTAACTTACGACATGGATACTCGCAAGAAAAACAGTTCCTACTTGAAAATAATTACGACTATATAAAACATATAATGATAATACTATTGTGTCTATTATGACAAGGTACAAATGCCTCATTTTGAGTCGTATCATTCGCGGTTGACATGCTTCTATCAAAGAACATAAACTAAATGATTGATAACACCATATCTTGTACCTTAGTGCAGCAATGGACTATGACTCGTCATAAGCATAGTATTTGGAGGTAAAAAGAATAATCTCCTCTCTTTGTGCAGTATAAAAGGAACTTCTAAAATAAAGAGACAACCAAAAAATCATTTCATTATTAGTCATCCCTTTTGGATGCGGGTGATATATGCAGGAAAAACCACATGCAGAGAATAATGATATACCTATAAATGGATAGATCCTTATTTAGCACCGTCAGAGCCACCGTATCTCAATGGATGGGAACCATAAACTTCTTGGTATACAATTCTATAAGATAAAAGTATAAACCTAAGGCTCAAACATTAGGTGGACTATGAAGCTACAATTTATTAAAAAAGATTTTTTGGTTGTTTATATAAAGGGAGCTTACCTATGTTGTAGTAAGGCCTATAACGTGGGGTTTTATCATCTCCAACCTCGTTATTTGATGTCCCTGAGTATTGATTCCTCTTTATATAGGTGGGCACATCAGGTTTAAAATCTACAAAAATGATACGAGTACTATTAAGTATTCGCCACTCGCTTATTTTGTGACTACTCTAAACTACGTTGTGGATAGGCTAAATAAAATGTATTGGCTTTCCGGATCATTATAGTTATACGTGCCGCAGTTATGCTTAATAATTCTAGTACACATTATTACCAAGGAAGAATTAATTCTCTAATAAACGTGGTAACATTCAGATTTTTGGGCACACAGTGTTCTAGGGGCGACATTGATTTTAAGTCCGCCCTATTTTTACTCAGTAATAGTGATCTGCTACAAGCCATGAAGTAATCGGCGATATTATATGTTCATAAATATTGCCCTGAGACAGAAGTTTCAAACGGGACTGTAAGAGGTCATCATTAAGACAGGTTTAAGACATATTTCGAAATTTAAAGGGATTTAAATCGCAAGAGCAATCAATCATTCATAGCGCTACGGAAAGGGCAGAGTCTAGAGTTACGTATAAATCAGCATTTCATCGGTTTGGAGACGTACCTGTTTGATAAAAATCGGCCTTCCTGCTCTGACGGCGACTCCAGAAATGATTGAATGAAGAACTTCTGAGTCGCGGTCTATTTATACCCGTTGAGACGTTTCTAAATGATAATTACCTGTTGAATTGATCGAAATTACTACAAATTTTTATATATCTTTACCGTAGTTTTATGGAATAAAGGGATCTTTGGTGATATTTTAGTAAGTTCGGCATAAAGCCGGCATCGGTGCCTCACGATAAATCGCATTTGTGTCACTCTGGCGGCCATCTTAGTAGCTCGCGGGGTGTATGGACATTAAACTTGTCCTTTTACATCAGTGCGTCCATAGAGACTCTGCTAGACCAAAAATTTGTGACATTCACGAAACGGAAATTTAAAACATATTATGACCGAAAATCAAAGGACTTCGTTAATAATTAAGCGCGCTACTGTCACTATGGCGGTCATTTTAGGTCGGTATCAGATATGTCGACCCGAAATCAGCAATGAGCATTATTGACGTAGGATCTATAGACACATTCATTAGAATTTGAGTGCGACATTATATATGAATTAAAATAAAATAAGAATAAAACGAAAAAAAAACACACTGCCTTACAGGGCGAGTTGCTGAAAGGTGTTTTAAGACTATTGGCTAAAACTATTAGTAACGGACATCTTAGAATAACTGGATCTATTCAGCGATTACATTTCTTGGTGTCCTGTACCGCAAAAGACATTTGTGTGAGCGTAACAAAGGGATAATTTATTATGCAAAATAATAATTAATTTATTATAAGAAAAGGTTATAATTATCATTACGAATAAGGCTGGTATTTATTATTAGGAGTAGGGCTGGTTTTTCTACCAGATAAGTGTAATTCTGTTGCATTGTCAGATATAAGAATAAGGTTTCTAACAGTTGGCTATATCAGTCTCTCCCATTCCTCTTTACTGATGAGGCCATTCTTATATGTATTAAAGCGTGACATATAAATTGTTCACGTTTCTTCCTTTTACTGACTAGGTCGCCTCCACGGGTGCTAAGGAGAACTACTTCCACTCCACACCATCTAAGATCTTCTATTTTATGTTGGTGGGTGATCCAATGATCCACTAATGGAGCTGTTCTCTTTCCTGTCCTGATTGCTGATTTATGTTCGGTTATTCTAGTTCTGATTTCCCTGGAGGTTTCTCCAATGTACCCCTTTTGGCAGGGGCACATAATCAGGGATATCAGATTCTTGGTCCTACAGTTGATAAAACTCTTAATATGGTGGGTCAGACCATTATACCGAATTGCCTTGTCCTTAATGATATTTGCACAGTTTTTGCATGTGTTACATGCAAAATTTCCTACTGGGAGGGGATATTATTTATGCTAGATTGTCTGCATCTCTCCTCTTCTCTGTAGGTGTGCACTAAACGGTTACGGATAGTGCGATTTCTTCTAAAACTGAACATCTGTTTGGGTAGACTACCACTTTTTTTGTCAGTTAGTAATTGCCAATTCCTGTTTATAATATTCTTGACCTTATTGCTCACACTGCTAAAATTTGTAACAAAAATGAGGGGAGGATTCAATTCTTTAGTTTCCTGTGACTTGGGTACAAAGAGAGATTCTCTGTTGTAGTATTTTGCTCTTTTGTAAGCTTGCCTAATGAGATTTTTGGGGTATCCTCTGTTCTGGAGCTTTCTGGTAAGAACATCAGCATGTCGGTTATAGTCATTCATATTAGTGCTGTTTCGTCTGATCCTCAGGTATTGGCCAAATGGAATGTTGTTCTTTTGGCAAGAAGGGTGATTGCTACGATAATGCAGCATGGTGTTGCGGTCTGTGGGTTTCGTATATAGTTCCACAGACAATCTGCCAGAATTATGTTTGATCTTGATATCCAAGAAGTCACAGCTTTCTTTATTAATGTTGGAAGTAAACTTCAGGTTGGTATCCCCAAGATTAAGCCAATCAATGAATTCTGTGAGAAGCTCCCTCGTTCCTTCCCACATAAAAAAAACATCATCGATGTAGCGAGACCAGCATGTAATGTTCTCAGAGAAAGGTGCTGTAGTATTAAAGATATGTTTATCCTCAAAGGCAGCCACATAAAGGCAAGCCAGGCTGGGAGCACATGTGGCTCCCATGCTGGTCCCTTTGATCTGTTTAAAGTAGTCATTTCTAAATAAAAAAATGTTATTTTTCAGAATAATCTCAACACAGTCAACAAGAAATGTAGAATGTGCGCAAAGATCACCGGTGTCATTCTTTAGGAGGCCCTCCAACATATTGATAGTATCATCCTGAGGTATGTTGGTGTAGAGGGCCTCTATATCAAGTGTGACCAGCCATTGGCTTTCTACATTATATGCCAGATTCTCGATTTTATTAATCATGGCAGTGGTGTCTTTGATATATGCTGTCTGGCAAGTGACCAGCGGTTGAAGGAATTTATCAACATAAATGCTTAATGGTTCTGTTAAAGAATCAATGCTGGAAACAATAGGTCTCATTGGTGGATTCAGAAGATCTTTATGGACCTTAGGCAGGCCGTATATTGCTGGTATTTTAGGGTGAGTGTTCTTAAGGAAATTGTGCTCATCTTGGCAAAGGATATCATCTTCTTTTGCGAGGTCCAAAAACCTACTCACTTTGTCGATGAGCATGTTCCACTCTTCTTTATTGGATTTTTTATAATGAGAGGTGTTATTTAGGAGAGAAAACATCCTTGCATTATAGTCATCTGTATCCATCACAATGATACTGCCTCCCTTATCAGCAGGTTTGATGGTAAGGTCCCTACATTTTTCCAGATTGACCAAAGCTGTTTTTTCAGCGAGGCTAAGATTATTTTGCCAATAAAGTTTTTTATTTAGTAGATCATCTATGTTTTTCTCGACTACCTTTTCAAATAGATCATTATTCTTATTAACAAGGTTCAAAGACGGGGTCCATTTTGATTTAGGTTTGAGTCCTGATTTATTGATGGTCGGAGTATCCGGGTAATCTCTATTGTTAAAATAGTCTTTTAGCCGGATTTTGCTAAAAAAAACTCTGTAAATCTCTTTCCAGGTTATATTTGTCAGGGGGGGTACAGATAGCATAACCAAGTCCTTTTTCTAAAACAGAGATCTCATCCTTATTCAAAGTAGTATTTGAAAGGTTAATAAGAGGAGCCTTCCCTTCTAGTCCCAATTGGTCTGACTTCTGGTTCTCATATAGGGTCGTTTTTGAGGTGGATTCTGGGAGTAAAAACTCCCTCTCCCTCGGCCCTTGCCCCTGATGTGACCAGGATTGGAATGGCGTTGTTCTAAAAAAGAAAGAGTGTCCCTGCTAGTTCCTTGGTTTGGTTGGCGTTGTTCTAAAAAAGAAAGGGAATCTCTACTGGTCCCTGGGGTTATTTCTGCTTCTTTCCTACTGTCTTGTATATTGTCATTATCAGATTCTGAACTTGTATAAGACGTGTCCAGAAAAGTTACTCTTTTTCTCTGGAAATTCCTTCTTGGTTGTTGCCAATTGGGGCGATTGTACGTATCTTCCCTTGGTCTATCGAAGAAATCCTTTTGTAGATATGGGTATACTACCTCTAAGTTATATTTGGTGACATCTTTTCTTAGTTTATTAGATTTTTTATTAAGGAGGTATTCCCTGTAGCTTGAGATGTCGTTTTGGATTTCATCCAACTTTTTTTTGGCATCTTCCAAGGAAGTACTATCTTTTAGTTTCGCTTCCATTTCGTCAATCTCACTTCTCTCTATAATTAATATTTCATTGGCTGTTTCAATTATTAGCAACATCCAATCCCTACTGCAACGATTGGCTATAAATGTCCAATTTTCAATGAACTTGGGATTTCTGATGAATATACCTGGCTCATTCTTAACTTGCAAGCCTCTAGGTATGATTCCTTTCTTACAATACTCAATTAAGAAATCAGAATGAAGTTCAGTTCTAATGTTTTTTTTCTTATTATTCCACAAATCTCTCCACTTTTCTTCGTCACTATTATTAGTCGTTACGGACGAAAAGTTCTTTGATGTGCCATTGATAATTTTGTTGAATTGTTCTTCCGAAAAACCATAGGTTTTAAGTGCATCCATTATACTATAGGATGAAAGCCCTGTGTTAGTATGGGCGATTACAGACAGGATCCCCAGCTAACAAGCTGTGCAAAACAAAGTAAACAAGAAAGGGAAGTACCCCTATGTAATGATTAGGGACGAGGTATACTAGAGACTAGCCAAAACAAAAAGTCCCGGTATCAAAAAAAGCAAAAGAGAACCAAATATCTCTGCCAGATCCCAAAGTGTGGATCTAGAAAGGTCTAGCTATAATCACTATCACTTATCTGGCATGCTAGTCACAGAGACAATAGTGACTCAGAAGTAAAACTCTCGGTGGCAAAAACACAGTACAGCATCTATTTGCACACAAAAAACATTAGAATGAAATATAAAAATATTGCGCAATGTTGTTTTATTAAAACAAGAAGTTGTGTATTAGAGGAAAAATCAATGGTAATCTGCCTCCCAATACAGGTTACAATCTATATTTCGAAATATTTCGAAATTTAAAGGGATTTAAATCGCAAGAGCAATCAATCATTCATAGCGCTACGGAAAGGGCAGAGTCTAGAGTTACGTAGAAATCAGCATTTCATGGGTTTGAGGCGTTAGCCGTCATGGCTTAATGCCTCCTTCCGTCACTTCATAAACGCAAGGCTGCACCATATTTACAACAATATGGTGCAGCCTTGTGTTTCCCCTTGCGCTGGCGCTACACTTAGCAGTTTAGCGCCAACGCAGGCACCCTTGCACCTTGCACCATAGTGCACGGGTGTCTGCGTGCAGGGGAAAGATTGTTTATGTACAGGAAGGCCCCCCTTCCTACACATAAACAATCTTGAAATGCCATTTTGTCACTTCTACCTGTGCTGCTTAATGCAACACAAATGGAAATCACAAAATGTCCTTTTTTAAAAGACTGTATATGTGCAGGAAGGGGGACCTTCCTGTAGATAAACAATAAAAGGCTTTTTTGCTTTTTCCATGTGTGCTGCACAAGTCAGCACACATGTAAAAAACAAAAAACGAGGAGAAATATAGCATTTCTCCTCGTTTTGCCAACTTAAGTCCGGTTTTCCCCTGGTCTTAATTTTGGCACTGCCTCCAATTTACGCTGCCATTGTAAATAGGGAGCTGCGTAAAAATCAATGGGTGTTGCAACGCAACGCCCACCACAGCACCCACTGCCCACCCCTTTCACGCTAAGCATATTGTGAAAGGGGGCCTTATTTACAAGACAGTTAAGCCACATTAAGTGGCTTAACACTGCCTTGTAAATAAGGTGAAGCACCTATCGCCATAGAAACATCACAAACAAGCATTTGCAATGCAATAGGTCTCGCATTTATAAGAGTTTGAGCTATTGGCATTGTAAAATTACAATGCCTTTTATTTATGTTTTGGTTTTAAAACAAATAAAAGGCATTGTCATTTACAATGTCAGTAGCATAAACTCGCATAAAAGCAGTGTGTGGAGTGCAGCAGTGTGCCGCGTGCAGCAGTGTGCGGCGTGCAGCAGTGTGAGGCGTGCAGCAGTGTGAGGCGTGCAGCAGTGTGCAGCGTGCAGCAGTGTGCGGCGTGCAGCAGTGTTTTGTGTAGCAGTGTGAGGCATGCAGCACTGTGACGTGCGGCGTGCAGCAGTGTGCTGCGTGCAGCAGTGTGCGGCGTGCAGCAGTGTGAGGCATGCAGCACTGTGGCGTGCAGCGGCATGCAGCAGTGTGCTGCGTGCAGCAGTGTGCTGCATGCAGCAGTGTCGTGCAGCATGCAGCAGTGAGTAATGCAGCAGTGTGCAACAGTGTGCCGGTTGCATCAGTGTGTGCCGTGCAGCAGTGCGTGGCATGCAGCAATGTTTCGTGTAGCAGTGTGTGGCGTGCAGCAGTGTGCGGCGTGCAGCAGTGTGCGGCGTGCAGCAGTGTGCGGCATGCAGCAGTGTACGGCAGTGTGTGGCGTGCAGCAGTGTGAGGCGTGCAGCAGTGTGTGGCGTGCAGCGGCATGCAGCAGTGTGTGGCATGCAGCAGTGTGAGGCGTGCAGCAGTGTGAGGCGTGCAGCAGTGTGTGGCGTGCAGCAGTGTGTGGCATGCAGCAGAGACACGTGGAGGGTGAGGAGAGACACGTGGAGGGTGAGGAGAGACACATGGAGGGTTAGGAGAGACACGTGTGGAGGGTGAGGAGAGACACGTGTGGAGGGTGAGGAGAGACACGTGTGGAGGGTGAGGAGAGACACGTGTGGAGGGTGAGGAGAGACACCTGTGGAGCGTGAGGAGGAGACATGTGGAGGGTGAGGAGGAGACACATGTGGAGGGTGAGGAGGAGACACATGTGGAGGGTGAGGAGGAGGGTGAGGAGACACGTGTGGAGGGTGAGGAGAGACACGTGTGGAGGGTGAGGAGAGACACGTGTGAAGGGTGAGGAGAGACACGTGTGGAGGGTGAGGAGAGACACGTGTGGAGGGTGAGGAGAGACACGTGTGAAGGGTGAGGAGAGACGTGTGGAGGGTGAGGAGAGAGACGTGTGGAGGGTGAGGAGAGACACGTGTGGAGGGTGAGGAGAGACACGTGTGGAGGGTGAGGAGAGACACCTGTGGAGCGTGAGGAGGAGACACCTGTGGAGGGTGAGGAGGAGACACATGTGGAGGGTGAGGAGGAGACACATGTGGAGGGTGAGGCGGAGGGTGAGGAGACACGTGTGGAGGGTGAGGAGAGACACGTGTGGAGGGTGAGGAGAGACACGTGTGGAGGGTGAGGAGAGACACGTGTGGAGGGTGAGGAGAGACGTGTGGAGGGTGAGGAGAGACACGTGGAGGGTGAGGAGAGACGTGGAGGGTGAGGAGAGACACGGAGGGTGAGGAGAGACACGGAGGGTGAGAAGAGACACGGAGGGTGAGAAGAGACACGGAGGGTGAGGAGAGACACGGAGGGTGAGGAGAGACACGGAGGGTGAGGAGACACGTGTGGAGGGTGAGGTGGAGGTCTCGCATTTGCGAGAGTTTGAGCTATTGGCAATGTAAATACCAATGCCTTTTATTTATGCATTTGAAAACCTGCAGGCTGTGCGTAAACAAGCACTTTGTACTTATAGTCCTTGCTTTTGAGAAGCAAAGCTGGCAGTCTCTTTTACTGACAGCCTTGCTTCTCGTAATTAAGAATTATAGGTACAAAGTGCGTGTTTATGCACCACTTGCAGGTTTTCAAAACAAATTAATAAAAGGCATTGTCATTTACAATGCTGATAGCTCCAACTCTCGCAAATGCGAGACCTATTGCATTGCAAATGCTTGTTCATTATCCATGCACCACAAAAATAACACTTAGCACCAAACATTTGTAGTTTGTCCAGGACATTAAGAACACCCATAGCTCGGTGCCTGGAAGAGGGAGAAATAAACAGGAGGGAGAGGGAGATGTAGAAAGAAAGAAAATCAGGGACAGAAATTAGGAATTCCAGATAAGGACAGAGAGAGAGATAATGAGAGACAGGCAGAGCAGGACAAAAGTCAAAGATAGGGAGAAAATAGAAAGTCAGAGACAAGGATACACAAAGATACAGAGAGAGGGAAAAATAAGACAGACAGGAAGTGGCAGAGAAAGGCAGGCGGAGAGACAAGGAGAGAGCGTCAGAATGACAGATGGCTAGAGAAAGACGAGGAGAGAAAGGGAGACCAGAGAGGCATAGAAAGAGGGAAAGCAAAAGAAAGACAGAGACTAAGAAAGACAGAGGCAGGACGGGAGAAAAAATTGAGAAAGAGACAGGGAGAGACATACTAGGAGCCAACAAGAGAGCACACACAAAGCAAGCAGGCGGCCAAGGGAGGGGGATGGGAGGGGAGCAGAACAAGCCTTTATGTATACACAGATATCAACGCTGCCGCCCACGAGCTCGCTGAAAGCAAGAAATCGGGATAAAATAGAACAGTGCAAAATGTTTTACCTAGAGGAGGCAACCCCTTGTTTAGCAAATGAGAACTTCCCATTGAGGTGTATGTCCAGACTCCCTACAGTTAAGAACTTGAGGGAAATGTTTAAAAAATCCTAAGCATATGGCGGCCACTTCAGTTTTTCCCTGAAGTAACACACGAGCGCACACGCACCAAAGCCCCTGCGCTGCTGTCTCTGAAAGTGAGAGAGGTTTAGGCAGGCGGGGCTTGGCTCCGGCCGGATTGATCTTCTGTTTAGCAGGCTACAAAAAGAGCACTAAAAGATGAGGAGGGAGGTGTAAAAAGAAAAATGAAAACAATTCTCCATCCGCTTGATCTGCAAAATGGGGACCGTGCAGTTGTTCTGCTGGGTGTGGTCAGATGTGTAACACCAGCTTACAATGTCGCTGCTTTGCTGTTAGTGCAGGTAGTCTATACACAGTGACAGCTAACATCTTATTAAAAAATATATATAACCGTAGCAGGACAACAGAGCAAGCCAGTTTAAACAAGCAGGAAGGGGGTGGCAAATGGTGTTCACGGGCGCTTTGATGTCCTCAGTGGCCGCGTGGCTCACTGAAAACATCAAAGCGCCCGCGAAATGTAAGTGATCGCAATCGCGATCACACTTCAAAGCGCGGCCGTGTGGCAGGCGAAAGTGAAAGTAGTTTTGGAAGTGCAAACAGTGGCTTTTCAGGCCGCCAAATGGTGCGCGCGCCCGGGGCACATGCACTGTACTTGGAGGCCTGAAAAGCCACTGTTTGCACTTCCAAAACTCGCTTACTATAAGTCTCGCCAGAGCAGCGCTAAAGCGCTGTCTCAGGCGAGACCTAAAAATGACGTTCCCGTGGCAATAGGGGCTTGTACATTTACCCCAAGAGTTTTAAAAATGTATGCAATTTCGGAACCTCATGATCAGAATGTGTTGTAAATGATTATGTGATTTTCGAAAACAAGTATGTATCGATTTGAATAGGCAATTCTATTTATGTGTCATATTTTGGTTATGTTTCAGTACCCTAATGCACTTTATCTAGCATGCTACACTTTATCTTTGCTGTGATGTGCACTAAGCACTTTTATAATGTATTCGCTAGTCTCAGAGATGTACTAGATCTCTGAGTTTACTTGTCACAATGCACTTTGTTTGCACTTCGAACTTTACCTGTGCATCATTTGATATTGCTCAGCATTTTAGCAATTTGATTGTTAAGTGTTAGTGATGAATACAATTCGTTTTTTCCTTGATTTTTTAACAATTATTTTGAAATTGTTATATTATCTTGCAACTGTTCAATTAAAAAAAATACATCTGCAGTCTGTTGTTACCTTTTAACCTTTCCGGACTAATAATTTTTTTTTTAATTTTAAGTGAAAACACAGTTCCTTCAAACTCCATAGTTCCAATATAAATAAGGAAGTCATTCTTCCACTCAAACCACGGAAGAATAGGAGGGTTGTATGACGGAACCACGCATTCCATTCTAAAGCTTGCCATTACAGCGCGGCCGTTACAGCGGGAATCCTACTACTACCACGCGTAACCTTTACCATGCATGTTTTAACAATGAATACACCTTTACCACGCATGCCTTTACAATGAATTTTGTTGTAAAGGCATGATTGGTAAAGACATATGCGTGGTAAAGGTTACGTGTGGTAACGGTACCCGCCACTGCCCCTACGACGCCCCAAACACTTAAAACGCTGAGATCCCTGCCCTGAACCGTAAAATTGGCACCCGCCGCAGCCCATCCCCAGCCTCCACATTCAAAGTCTCCCTAACCGTAAGTCTTAAACACCACTCCTTCTCTCTCCCCCAGGTCTGTGCACCATCCCCCCCCCCAGCCCTGAGTCCTTAAACCCATCCGCACCCCTGTAAACAACCCCAACACCAGCCCTGATGTTCTAAATTTGCTCCTTATGCTCCCCTAACCGAATCTTGCTCCTTGCCAGACTCCACAAACCTACTGCTGATCCCAATCCCGGCCCTGAGCCCTAAAATCTTCCCATGGCGCAACCTCCCCTCCTCCCCTGAGCACCAGCCCTGAGTCCTCAAACCCCATGTTTGCCTTTGACTTGTAATTTGTAGTGGGGTGACAAGGGCTTAGCAAGTACCGCTGACACCCAGGTGTTTTATTTTTATTTATTTTTTTAATGGAAGCGGAAAAACGAAACTTAGGCAAAATGAATGAAGACTCCAAGCTAAGCCCGGGCTGGTAACTACGCTCCGCCTGCGTAGTTTATGTTGTTTTTCCTACTCCACGTTCCGCTGCAAACACGGAGTTTAAGCAAAACTACGACTCATTGGCGGACCATAGTTAGTCAGCCCCTCTACCCTCCTAAAGTAATTATAAAGTAATTAAAAAGGCACTTACCTGCTGTGGCTGCCTCCTCCTCAACATGGCCGCTCTCCTTGCTCCTTGCCATCCTTCTTCACTGATAACCCCTACGTTGTACATCTTGCGAGTGCCCATGCGCACGCGCAAGTCGTACAACGTAGGGGTTATCTAAGAAAAAGGATGGCGAGGACGAGGAAGGAGAGCGGCTATGGCGAGGAGGAGGCAGCCACGGCAGGTAAGAGCCTTTTTTATTACTTTATAGGACTTTGGGAGGGCACGTAACAGAGCGGAGCGTAGTTCCACGGAGTTATTTTCCAACTCCCTGGAACTTCGCGTAGAGGCAGTAAGCCTGCTCCACCCAGGGTTACTCCAAGCCTGAAACGTCGCTTGGAAGACTGATATTTAGCCTTCAGAGGGTCTCTAATGTTGAGGTAACGATACTTACTTACGCCTCGCATATGCCTTTACCAGGCATATGCCTTTACCAGCATATGCCTTTATCGTTCATACCTTTACAATATAATCCGTTGTAAAGGCATACTCATTGTAAAATCACACGTGATAAAGGCTATTTGTAGTACTTGTAGTCATGTGTTAAGAGCCACGTTGTAAATGCATTGTGTGGAAATGGCCGCATTGTTATGGCTGTTTCGAGAATAGGAGGAGCAGGAACAGGAAGAAATTCTTGGGGCAGATTAATGTTTATGTGTTGATTATCCAAAATTAAAATTTACAACTACAATTTTCTGTAGTTTTGCTTTTTAAATAAAATTATTGTTGTGAAACACTCATGCATAAACATGTGCATTCTATTGTGGAAATATTACACAACAACTGTATTTGCTTTTCCTCAATGCTTATTGGACTTAACTGTGCCTCATTGTAGAACAGCAAAAATGAAAGCTGGAGTGAGAAACCAACGGCATTGACTAATTCAAATTGTTGAAAGTGCCATGCTCAGCTTCTACTGGTTGCTTGGTAACAAAAACGAGCTGCACATTATAAAAGCAGTACATTTGGTGACACGCTGAAGGAACAACGGGGATATGTGCAGCACGTACAAGGTGGCTGGGGGGTGCATATGGTGGGGAGCATATGGGATAAAGAGGCAAAAACTAGGTCCTCAGATGTTCACAGTGTATTGGGTGGAATATGGAGCTCCTGTCCTCTGGGGAGGACTGCTTGTGGATGAGCAGGTCAGACAGGAGAGGGGGTCAGTTGTTGTAAATTTTAACTTGTAATGTACATGGCTTGAGTATGAGAAGGAAGCAAGATCTATCAGCCCAGTATTTAAGAGATTGGAATGCGTCAGTTATGATATTGCAGGAAAACCCATCTCCAAAAAGCAGAATGTCTGGCCATCTTTAACATGCTATAGTAGCTCACACAGGTTGGTTGTACTACGCAGATGACTTGTACAAAGGGGGTGGCAATATTAGTATGGTTGGAAGAAAGGAATCAAAGTATTAGAATCAAGGGTTGATCCTGGTGGTAGGTGGGTAATAGTGAAGATTAGTGTATGTATCAAGGTCTGGTTTGTAGGTTATTATGGTAGCAATATTGATGACCCAAGCCCCCTGAGAGGCGTCTTTTCCAATCTTTTAGATTTTCAAGAGCTAGTTATTATTAGAGGAGATTTTAATATTGTGTTAGATAGTGTTCTTGATAGATCAACACCGCATAGGCGGGTACATTATTCTAAATCCTACTCAAACTTATCAGTCTTAAGGAAGGAGCTTGGGCGTTGTGATGTCTGGATGTTAAGGGCCAACAGTAAGAGAGGGTATACCCACCACTGTGAAAAGTATAGGCATTATTCCCCTTGTGACTATTTTCTTATAGATGAGAGAAGAGGAGAATGTTACATGCATAGGCCACCATGCCATATGCATTTCAGACCATGCAGTGGTACACCTGGGGTTGGATATTAAACACCAAAGGGCAGAACTGAAATGGACTTTAGATAGAAGAGTCTTGTTGGAAAAGGTGATTTTTCTAGAATTGAGGATAGTACTGATACCTTATTTGATTTGAATTTAGGTACAGCCAGTATGCATATAGATAGGGACACCTATAAAGCATTCCTTAGAGGGAAACTGGTGGGCATAGATTCATATCTTAATAGGAGATTTAGGATGGGACTGCAGAACTTAAAAGAGAGCATTATGGCTATCCAACAAGAGTTAGTCGATAGAAACTTGTATGGGTTTGTTAGGTCACAGTTATTACAAGATCTTCAAGGTGCCCAGGATATGTTAAAAGGGCAGACACTCTGGTGGGGACAGGAACATGTCCCCCAGTGTACCCACACATGTCCTACCTGTCAGAAACTCACCCCTCCGCATCCGGGTCACCCATCAACCATGAATTCACAGCAATGTCCCGGTCACATCACCGCAGCAGTGAAGAAGCGGGAAAACCTGTGCACAATGTTGTAGACAGGGCCTGCGCCAGGCATGGGCAGTCCACCAAGATTCACAGGGCTCCACCTTCACCCTTCCCACACTACGCTTCCTACACCCATTTGGGAACATGCTGTGTGCTCCTCCTGTGCCCCCCTGCACAATTAATCTGCCAGGTGTAGCCAGACCTTGCACCTCACACATCAAAGGACAAGGGAGATTGACTGGGAAGGTGGGGGTGAAGAGGAACACCCTGCACAGTAGCTCAGGGGCTGGACAACCATCCTCCTCACACCAACCTTCCACTCATGTGAAGCAAACTGAGTATGATTACAAAATAAAGACTCACACTGCCTATGAACATCCACTGAACTGAACACACTGCGTGACAACTCACTCACAAACACCCAACAATGACACCCAGCCACATACTCATTCCATAGGTCAGCAGTAATGGAGGACAATAAATAGGTCAGCCAAAAGTGAAGTGGACAGTGCTGAAGAACCATGGAGCAAGCCACATAGCATTTGTACATCACATACAAGAGAAGGAACATGCCACACCACCCTTAGGCCATCAAATCAGACATGGGTGGCACAGTAAGTGAAATTAAAACCAAAGTGACCTCTGTGCAACAACTCAGGGAGACATCAAGGTATGCCATGGCTAGGCACAGGAATGGTAGGAAGTGTCTGAAGTCATACAGTGACCAGCCACACATCTATATCAACTTACTTGACATGTGTATGTCATCAGTACAACACACATGGCTCATTGTCACACTCCCTGACTGTCAAACACAAGTAGGACCATCACACATACCCCTCCTCTACCCAGCTCACACCTGCAGCACTCAACACCTGTGAGAAACACACATAATGGTCAAAATGATGTCCTGTGAGTTTAATGACAACCAATCACACTCCCTGTGGTGCATTCACAAATATCACACTCACACTCAGGGATGCCTGAACCAATGCTGACACAATAGCCAAACACAAAGCTCACAAACAACATTCACAGAAGTCCAACAAGCCCAGACATATGCAGCCAAACGGTGGAAAGGCAATGTGACCCTAGACAGAACAGGAATACACAACATTGTCAGTCAGGGCCAATGCACAGACACCATACACCAAAACAAACAAGAATTGCATCATCAAAAGCCAATCATGAACACTATCTGGGATCAATGGGACAATCATCTAACACAGACAGAGACACCACACTAGTCCTCAAGTGAATTTGGTGTCATAGTGTACCACAAGCATGCACATGCTCAATACTGACAAGTGAATGGTCAAAAATAGGAAGACAAACCACCAATGTGCACTCTTAACAAGCTCAGGAACAAGAATCTACCATGCTGCATATGACAGACACACAAGTAATGCACACTACACTTGCAACACACATCTGAATGCATCATACGGCAGCAACTACTCACACACAATGTCATGCAAATAGAACATCACACACACATAGCATCTGTTAGAAAGAGCCAACACAGGCCAAACAATGCATACATCCACAACAAAAACACAACAGATGCACATACCAATCCATCACATTGCAAACTCAGCTGGACATCAGGGGGATGCACACCAGGCAAGTACAAGGCAACATACACTGACTGCACTGCATGCACACCAAGCACTGTGTGCACACCAACCAAACCAATAGCACACATATCTGAGTGCCACACCATGAACTCCCACAACACAAATCATCACAGCACACAGAGAACATCACACTCAGGAAGGGTAGCAGTACCTCAGCAAACACACATACAGTTTAACCATCACCCACTGATGCACAACTAAGGTAAACCCAGTGGCAAACAACATGACTAAAGGACTGTGCTGCTCAAACATATATGCACTGCACATGAGCAACCATGACAGCAAAACATTAGAAGAAAATAACACATAACTAATTGGGAAACTGTCCTGAGTGTCACATTGGTCCTGTACACAGTTCAGCCTCATACAGCATAGTGTCACACTATGAAGTGGTGGGGAGGCTCACACACTGGCAAGCAATGGGGTGGAAAACATGAGATTGAAGTGGGGTGTACGTCAGTGGTGGACAGGTGAGGAGTGTACAGTACACAAACACATAGAGGGGTTACTCACAATGTGTAGGCTTCAGAAGCACATATAGTGGATGGCATGACTCCACATACCACATACCATACTGGAGCCAAAAAAGGGTCAAGTGACAGCAATACATGGGAAAACTCACAAATAATGTCAGTGTGGCTGAGCAGGTCTGCACAGTGAGCACACACAGTAACAAGACACATGGCTGATTAACAAAACACAACACAGACTAGGCAGTCACACACTCTCCATACTCACAACTGGCAGCAACAACAAGTAGGTGTCCCCTAGGAGTGCAAGGACACACAATCACACTGCACAGTGCCCAACCTACAACTCCCACATGTGCCCACAATTTGAAGCACATGGCAGACAATTGAAACAAACAGGCACTCATTACCTGGATCATACATGTGTGCAGTTGGCATTGCAGGGACACACACATCAACACTACTGACAATAACAGCCCATTCACACTGTATGACCACTCAAGTTCACATATTCAAATGTACCCATGTGACTAGGAAGACAGGCCTACACAAGATGACCACCCATCAACACTGCTGTTCACACATCAAAAAAGATCACATAGATATGATGGACCCTGGCCGGCCCGCAAGTAATCCTGTGGATAGAATTCACCTCTGTTGTGGTATTGCATCCTAACATGACATGTGTGCAATTTAGCAAACCTAACCATAGAGTGATTAGGATAAGAGTAGATCATCACAAACAACCATCATTGCACCCTCAAGCCTCAGAGTCAAGAAGAACTAAAGTGCCTGTCACCTCTGGCAAACTCTGAAAAAGTAAAACAAGCAATTGGCAATGTTAAAGTGGCATACAGAGCATGTGTCACATGAAACCATACCCATGCATAAAGCATTTTATTTAGCAAGGACATTGACAAAGCAGACAAGAGGAGTAACTATCTTTATTACATATTACCCAGATAGGCATCAAAAGTAGAAAATAGCAGGGCCATTAGCCATTCTATAGTTCAAAGTACGTACATGTGTGCATGAGAAACTGCACAGGAAATGGGCATCCAAAGTGACAAACAGCAAGGCCATTGGTCAGTCCATAGTGCAAAGTATGTACATGTGTGCATGAGAGACTGCACAGGAAATGGGTAACACCGTACACTGCCATGGGAATCACCACAGCTCCGGGGATACCAATGGGCAGTCCAGGCACCGCTGTGGGAGAGATGGGTTTGGGAGGGGGACTTTGCCTCAGACTTGGCTGTCAGTTGAACTGGGAAGTGGCTGATTGTCGGGACCAGTTGGAGGACTGGACCTGGGAGAGAGAGGACCAGTGGCTGTGGGAGCCGGAGGGCTGGTTGGACCGGGTGGCATGGTGGCACGGGGAGGCGAAGACATGCTGCTGTGAGACACCGTGTGTGAGGGTGAATGTGGAGGGCTGCCTCTCCACTTCTTGGGGATTCGATAGGTAAGAATTGTCTTGGTAGGAGTAGGAAGTGGGGAGGACACAACAGCCTCACTCTCCACCAAAGGTGCATCAGGTGCAGGTGGCTCTCCCTGTGGGGATTTGCTGGATCTGGTGGTACGCTTGGGGTGGCCTTGCTTTTTTCCCTCCATCCCCTTTTGTCCAGGTAAGCCTCCCACTTTGCTCTCCTGTCCCAGCTTCACAGGGGTGTGGGTGGGAGTTGACGTTCGGGGGTGAATCTGCCTGACAGAGCTGTTTGTGGTTACTCTTTGCAGGCACCAGCTTCACAGCAGGCAGGGCAACTGTTTGATTGTCTTTGGGAGCAGGTGTGGGGATGGGGGTGTCCTTAGCTGTGGGTGATTTGGATGCATGTGCGCCTGAGGCCTGCTTCTTGGCCTGATGCCCCTGAGTGTCACGTGAAGGGTGTTTGCCTTTGTGCTCCTATGTGCCTATTTTTTGTTTTGGGCCCCTTGGAGTGCTGCTGTTGTGTGCTGCGTGTGGAGTACTTGGAGCCTGAGGGCTGTGGTGTGTGGTCACTCTCGTCAGATGTTGCCACTGGCAGGGTGGTTGCTGAAGGGACTGGAGCTGGACTCTGAGCCTCTGACAGCTGAATGGCTGCCATCACTGTGGAGGAAAAAGCCTGGACAATTCTGTGTAGACCACTTACGTCAGAATGAATGCCCTCCATAAAGGCAACTACCTGTGTCAACTTCTTGTCATGATGCTGGAAGGCATTCAGGAGAGTAGTCTGACCCACACACAGCTGGCGCAAAAAGTCCACCGCCTCCACACTGAGGGCAGCAGGGGAGACGGGGGCAGGGGCAGCGGTGCCTGGGGGGGAAGAACACGTTACCCTTCTTAGTGCTGCGGGCACGGACAGCACTAGTGGTAGTAGCTGGGAGGGTGGGCACTGGACGATGTGAGGTGGAAGAAGAGGCAGATTTCCCACTCCCTGTGCCCGCCAACATCGAGGAGTCACCGCTGGAATCAGATGATGTTGAGGTTGGTGTTTCTGGGCGTGATTCTTCAAGGTCACTCCGGTCCCCCTCCGAGGCGCTGGTCACATCAGTGTCAGTGAGCTCATGTGTAGCAGTCGTGCCAGATGCCGCACCACTGGTGTCCGTCCCCTGTCCTTTTGTGCCCTCGGTAGATGCTGCAATAGACAGAGACGTAGGTTCAGTATAGTTTCATACTCACAAACATCATATGCAAGCAGAGCACAAAACTAGAATATGATACACACATGTTGCACACCACCCTGTGCAGTCTGCATGTGCAACCTTAATGCAAAACTCAGAAGATGACTGAAAACATGCATAATTGGCATTAATGACCCATGAGACGTTCACACAGCCAAATAGCTGGCCCGTGCCTCCTTGTAACCTGACATACTGATCTCTGTAAGCATACCTACGTGCCTGTAGGTGAGATAGATGTACATCTCAACATGTTGTCACAGTCACATGTGGAGTCACTTTAAGGGGACAAAAAAGATACTGACTCCAAAATGTCCTTTTACAATGGCCATGAGCTACTGATGTGCACCATGTTGTGCTTTGAAGTACAACGATCGTTGCACATTGGTATCAGATGTGTAGTACTCACAATTTCCAAGTCAGGCACTGCACACATCTACGAAAGCACACTAAGATGATGCACACTGCTGTTCACTGCCTGGTGATGTCTATGACACCCAAATGCATAGGGCCACATCTCATCTTAACATGTCAAGGGCCATTATATTAAACACATGAGAAAGTACATGTATCAAAAATGCATGACAGCTGCACTCAATACAGAGGCCCCTTGCAAGCCATTGCATCATACTAGAAACTTCACAGAGCTAAGCACTGGCTCAGGGTTGGGATACATGCAGTCACACACACCCAAAGTCACACTTCGCAGAATACTCACCCCCAACTTGCTGCTGATGGGCCCTCAAATGTCCATCCAGCTCTGGCTGTGTCACTGCCAAGATACGGGCCATTAGTGGTGTTATGCTGCTGCGCACCAACCTTCCAGTTCGAGGGAGCAGCCCCAGCGTCATCTCTGCCACGTTTTTGCTCAGCAGGCAGATATCATCCCACCTCTTGTGACAGTGTGTGTGCCATCGGTTGGAGACACCCAGAGCCCGCACCTTGTGTGCGATGGCCTTCCATAAGGCCTTACGCTGGTGGACTTTTAGCTGCAGGCATGGAAGACAAGGAGAGGAAGTTTCAGTGACACTGTGTTATGTACCACTGCCTCTCAGTATAGGAGCATGCAAAAACTTAGCAGAGCTATACAGAAATGATGAGCAAAGGCCATACAGCATGACACAATAGTACACTTGCGTCAGATAATTGCATTGAAATGCATGCAGGTATGAGGATGGACACAGTACCTGGCCATCTCATACACATGCAGAATGCCAGCACAGAAAGGAATCTGAAGAAGACCCTCATCTGTGATGCAGTATGTGAGGGAGCAAGACATACATTTCATTGGAAATGATGTGTCGGGGCAGACTCACTGTGTCCAACACTACACACTCCTCAATGTCCTTGGCATGTGAATTGCTCACTGTGTCATGGAGGTCACATTTAGGGACATGATCTTACATTCTCACACCCTTCTCACAAGGTCTGTCTTGTGCAATCCTCGAGCCTAAGATATCTCATTGAGAAATAGGGTGGCAGACAACACATATGTCTCACTCTATCCATTTACTGATAGGTCCCCGTCTAATTGGGCAGTATCTGTGCATGCCAGGGGGACTCACACTGAGGTTAAACGTGGGCCATCATAACATTCACATGCATGTATAATATGAGAGGGCAAACAGTGCCTACACATGCGAGTCAGTACACATAATGAAAACAATGGAAGGAGGATGTTTAAGAAGTACATCAATCTGATGTGTCATAGGTGATTTTCCACCAAGAGTGTCACCCTCAGGCATTTCATTCTTGTGCATATTGCTTACATATCCATGGTGGCAATATGAAAAGTGTACACACATCCTTCAGTAAATTCTGGATGAAACACATTTGTAATGTCACAAATGAGCATGTGAAAACCTCAT
This sequence comes from Triturus cristatus, assembly GCF_964204655.1. Lineage (NCBI taxonomy): Eukaryota > Metazoa > Chordata > Amphibia > Caudata > Salamandridae > Triturus > Triturus cristatus. The sequence goes on from NC_140592.1 coordinate 683,296,340, forward strand.
GGACACTGACATCCATTAGCACAGGCAATGTTTGTTCTGACTTCCACTTTCCAAACCAGCAGTGTTACTGTATGGCTGCAAAAACACTGCATGTCCCTCCCATCCTGAAATGCTGCCATGGATCTGTGTAAATTAGGCCACAAACCGCATTGACATGAAGTCAGCATGCTAGGCAGTGTATCACACAAACCTGCACTCACAGGCACTTACTACAGCAGATCAACTTCATGTGTGCACTCTTTGCACTCTCCAACTTTCACTCTGAAACACTTACCATTACATCAGGAGCACCATATAGCCTCCTATATTGTGAAAGCACCTCGTCCACCAGGACCTCCAGCTCCTCTGTGGCGGAGGGACGGGCCCTGCTGTTCTCAGTTCTCGCCATCACTGGGTCCAGGAGACAGGTACAGAAGCAGTTGTTGGTGAAGAATGGCAGACAGCAGTGTCTGGGTGCAGTGGAAATGTGTGGCTCTCTCCCAGACATATATAGCCCCCTGGGATTGTTTCAGTGGTACTCATATGCTGCAACTGGTGTTCCAGATCAGCTTTTTTCAAATGTAACCAATGACCGGCCCCGCAGTAGCAGAGCACGCCTACCACGATTTTCAAATATGTATTTCACTACCGCGATTGCGGTTCCCATTGGCTGAAAGGGCATGGGCATTGGCGGTGACACACCGTGGGGCACAGGCGGTCGCTACCGCGATTTGGCATTTATCAATTGGTGCCAATGACCGTGATTGGGGTGGCGGGGCACGCTTACAGCACGTATGGACACATAATGCTGTAGCAATGGCAATGGCCAGTTCTCATCATTGAACAATAGACGCTTACAATGAATCATGCCACCAGAAAGTTAAATTGAATGCTAGTGTGACCTTGACCTCACTGATGACTACACATGCCATGTCAGTGCACAGGATTACATACATTGGCATGTACTCCCTCACATGTGGCTTATGATGTTGTTGTGCATGTACACAGATCTGTTGTGTGCTGGAATATGGAAACATGTCAAAGTGTGAGATGGCTAAGCAACCCACAGTAATGATGGACTGACTATTTAATGTGCCTATTTCACTGTGTAGATTGCAGAACTCATGTTGATACTTGATCTTTATACACACACTGTGCTCATTGTGTTGCTAATGTGTGCCCTGTCCGACTCACGCAAGAAGGTGTGGCAGGTACAGCAGCTACCTAGAAGCCAGCAGTGTTGCTGTTTCAGACATGTGCTGTGTCAACTACTCTCAGGGCTGGTGACACAAGATGTTGGAATATACCATTTTACATTCACATAGTCTGAATCTGTTTTTGGGGTAATCAGTATGTACATACTGAACACGTATACAACTACTTTGGATCAAGTTGTCTCTGCATGTGACTTGTGCTGTAAGCTGTTGGTTCAGGCCAGTCATTGTTGGCGCTGTGTCAGTCAAAATGTAAGATGTGGGACTCATTTCATAGGGTAATTGAACTGACAAGTGTCCCCTTTTATCTTACCTAGGAGGTGACCAAATGTGCATCGTCCATTCACATTGGTTGCGGACATAGAGGATGAGGACATCATACGTAAATTCTGTTTGGATTGACCTACCCTTCAAGACCTATGTGCTCAGTAGGAGCCCCATCAGAGGCCTCGCAGAACATATCCGACTTCCTTGACACCAACATGTAAGGTGATGGCGGCCCTGCATGTATTTGCAACTGGTTCATTCCAGTACACAGAGGCCAGGACAGGTGGGATGTCCCAACCAATGTTCAGCATGGTGCTACGTGATGTCCTGTCCGCTATGATGACATACAAGGACACCTACATGCATTTTCCCAGAAGACATGAATTGGCAGCTGTGAAGGGTGATTTTTATGACCTTGCCCACATTCCTAATGTTGTTGGTGCCACTGACTGCACACATAGGAAGCATTTCAATTCCATTAATGCCAAGCGGATATGATAATCTCCCATGTCTGTGCCAGATTTCCCAGGGCAGCCCATGACTCCTACATCCTGCTTAACAGCAACGTACCACAAATGATGGAAAATCTGCATCGGGAGCGTGCATGGCTTTCAGGTGAGTAAGCTGAGTCAAGTATTGTGCTGTATGTGTGACATGCTGTCCTCAGCTACTGTTATATCACAAAATTGTTCTGTGTATCTCACACCTAGGTGACTCTGCATATCCCAACCGGCCTTGGTTGCTGAGCCCACTGCGGAATCCTAGGACCCTGGGTGAAGTCCGCTACAATGATGCCCATGGGAGGATACGTCGTGTAGTGGAGCATACTTTTGGGCTTCTGAAGTCTCGATTTCGGTGCCTGGACAGGACCGGAGGTGCATTGATGTACTCTCCCCAAAAGGTGTGCTAGATAATTGTTGCATGTTGCATGCTCCACAACCTGGCCTTGCGCAAAGAGATCCCCCTGCTCCTGGACGATGATGAGCAGCAGATGCCCCCCCTGACAGCCCACACAGGTCCAGTGATGAGGATAGTGGAGAGGAGGAAGGTGTCGACCTGCGCCAACAGCTCATAAACCGCTACTTCCCTTGAGTGTGAGTAACATTGTACATCAGTGTCATTGTCTGCTGTCTTTGATGGTAGTGAAAAGGCCTAGAGGAGCTTTTTGACTGCTGCCTGTTGTTAGCTCTGTGCTGATGGCTGATGTTTGTGGCACAGTGTAGTCATGACCAGCTACATGATGTCTATGTCAAGATTGTTTCTTATTGTGATGTGTGCTGATTTGTGTACCTTGATGACTAGTGTTGTGTACTGGCTGTGATGCCATCACCTGACAAGTAAATGTTGTTCTCTTGTGTCTTTCTAGGTCCCTTCATCCTCTCAATGCCTCGTCACAATCAGAGCTTCTGGTACATTGTGATCTGAGTCAACATTGTACATACTGTGATAAACATGGAGCTGACACAAAGACATAGGTGTTTAAAGAGTGTTTATTTACAAAGAGTGTTTGTGACAGATAAGTGATGTTTCAAAAAAATGGTGCTAGGTGAATTCATGAGTTTTCAGTGATGGTAACGAAGACAATAGTGTAGTCACCACATTGATGAGGTGACACAGTCCAATAGACACCTGCCATCAACATGGCAGTGTGGGTAAGGATAGTCAACAAAGTCAATGTCAAGGTGAACAGAGGTGCCATCATGGCTGGCTCCTTGACTTGCGTTTGGCTGGTGCTTTGCCACGTGATCCTCCCGTGGTGTTTCTCGGACGGCCCCTCTTGCATTTTCCAGGGGGGGGGCCCTGCTGCAGGCTCAGCGGTGTCTGAGGAGTTATCCTTTTGCGGCTCACCCCTCTCTGTGGCCGCAGCTGAGGTGGTTGGAGTATCATCATGCGGGCCACTTGAGGGGGTTTGAGCTGTCCTTTGGGCCACATGTCTGTCCCTCAGAACATCAGTTATGGAAATGGGATGCACTCCTTTCTTCTTCTAGTTTTCAAACTTATCCTAATTCTCCTTGGATTGCGTGCAGACTGGTAAGGTGCCAGCCCTTACGACACCCCTGTTCAAACATCAACGTTTAGGAAGGGGCGACATCTCGCCCCCGACCAATTGCACAGCTGAATATCGCCTGGTTGGCATTTTAAACTTCATTGATAATCATCAATCTACTCAACTGGATATTTCCCTTTTATCCTCTAAAATGGGAGGAGGAAGGTTCTACACATAGGGATTACAGTGGTGAGAAGTCCTGAGGAAAGCCGGGTTATTATTTTGTGCTGGCTGAAACATGTCAATATTTATGCAAAGTGGGGGGTTGGAATCTCATTATAAGCTCTCCAACCTGCCACCCACGTTTTTGTTTTGAAAATCTGGACGAGGCACCTAACATTAAAATTGTAATAAGGATTACCCGGTACCATTTTTATATCACTTATCATCAATTGTTCTGCACTGTTATCTCACCTATGATTCCACTTCACATTGTGTGTTGTATTGTCTTCCCCTCCCTATTGCTCCACCTCCAGCATTTGGCTGGCGCGGAGGTGTGTTAGCAGCCCTACAATGAAGCATGACACAGCTTGCTGTGTGTGCGGGCAGTTTCAAAAATTGGTGCATTTCTACACACTCTCCACGTAGCTTTTTAATCCCTCTTCTTTTTGTGATATTCAGTGGTTGAGGCCGCACAGGTCGTTGCAGCAGGGGTCAGCGCGGTTGTTGTTGCTGAGGAGGTGGTGGTGGGGACAGTTGGGGCTTGGGACGTGGTGTGCCCTGGCAGTCCGGACGGGCCAGGTTCGGGCTCCTCATCCGAGAAACGTATGGAGTCTGCATCTGAGAGTCCATGTTCCGAGGGTGGAGACTGGCTCTGCAGGTCGGTGTTGTCTTCTGCAGCAGTCAATTGTTGATCTCCTGTTGAACAGAGGTGAAATGGTCATTGAAGTGCACCCCACAAGCTTGGTGTTAGATGTTTGGTTGTTACATGTGATACACCACACAGTTTACATTGTTATCACTTTGTATGGCTGCAAGGTACTGCGCATCATGACATGATGTGTAGGTACCTACATTACTTGTCCATGTTGTGACATGTAAATAGATACCATGTTCCACGTACAGATTGTGTGATTACAAGGACATGTCGTCATCTAACAACTTACAGCACATCAACTTTATGTGATTTTTCTTTTTGGTTTGCTCTGCATGGAAGACACTACATCTGAGCAAGAACTAGCCATTGTAATCTTCTGCATACCTTTGCCATATTATATACTTTACTTTCTTTTGCCAACTGACCATGCATGTTTTGTGTTCATATGGGCCTTGATGCTCTGCCACCATGGCAATTACACATAGCATTCAGTGCTGTTCATGATTGTGCCATGAATTTCTTCAAAATGTGACTTGATGGTTTAAACTTTAATTTCTATGACAGTTACATACGCTTGGCTGTCTTCACACTGGAAGTGGCTATTGGATGTATGCCAAGTTAGGTGACATGTGAGGGCTGGTGTGGTCATATGGCTCCATGCTTTTTGAGAGGAATGGCAGGGTGCATGCACTGTCTACCTACCGGTTCTGTGACACAATTGAGGGGAATTGCTGCCACATGGTTCTGGGTGTGGGGGTGTACCATCCTGCTGAGCTCTGGGACAAGGGTGCCTGTTGGGAGTTGTAGTACTGCCTTCCCACCCACAAACACCCCTCCCTGTTAGGATGGCTGCCACCCTGTGAAGTGGAGCAGAGGAAGGGAATCGGCTACACATGGCTCTTGGATGGGGGAGTGTTCCATCTTGCTCAGGGGTGGTACATGAGGGCATAAGATGGCTACCTACCTGTAAGTTTGAAGGGAGCAATGCAATGTCTGCCACATGGTTCTGGGTGTGGGGTGGAGAGCTCCATCCTGCTGAGCTTTGGGACAAGTGGGCCTGGTGGGAGTTGTAGTGCAGTCTCCCCACACACAAACACCCCTCCCTGTTAAGATGGCTACCTACCTGTTATTTTGATGAGGGCAATGCAATGGCTGACACATGCTTTTGGCGGGGGGGGGGTTGCTCCATCATGCTGAGCTTTGTGAGAAGGGGACCTAGTGGGAGTTGTAGTGCAGTCTTCCCAACCACAAACACCCTCCCTGTTAAGATGGCTAACTACCTGTTAGGTCAAGGTGAACACTGCAATATCTGTCACATGGTTGTGGGGTGGAGTGTTCCACCCTGCTGAGCTTTGGGGCAAGTGGGCCTGGTGGGAGTTGCAGTGCAGTCTTCCCACCCACAAACACCGCCCTCCCTGTTAAGTTGGCTACCTACCTGTTAGTTTGATGAGGGCAATGCAATGACTGACACGTGCTTCTGCCTTGGGGGGGGGGGGGAGTGCTCCATCCTGCTGAGCTTTGTGACAAGGGGGCCTGGTGGGAGTTGTAGTGCTGGCTGCCTGTACACCTGCCCCCATGGAAATACTGCTAGCTACCTTTGGGGTGAATCAGAGGGAGTGAATGTTGGATCTGTGAGACATGTGTTGGGGTGAGTGTGGTGCACATGAATGCATTTGTGTCTAGGAAGTGTGGCTTTGTAGTTGTGCAAGGCAGTACATAGCAGTATAATGGTAGACATGTGTTGGTACTTACCAGCCTCCACTCCGGGTATTCCTGTGAATGTTCATAGTGGAATGGGAGGGCCACCGCCAGTCATCTGAGCCAGCTTAAGGTTCTTGTTGTTCCTCTCTTTCACCTTGCTCTTGAGGTCATTCCACTGCTTCCTGATCTTCTGGGAGCGTGGGATGGTCCTTACTGCATTGACCTTGTTGACTATCCTTACCCACATTTGATTTCTAGTGGCTTGTGGTGTCTGTTGGACCAGGCTTCCAAACAAATGTGGTTCTACTCTGATTACCTCATCTACCTTCACTGACAACTTATTGTCAGTGAATTTGGGCATTTCCTTCTGTGACATGAAATGTAATGTGCAAATGGGTTAAAGGTGCAGGTGTGAAGGTGGTGGTGGTGATATGTGTGGTGTGTGTGTGTTGTTGTGATGGTGTGATGTGTGCAGATTTGCTTCTCCTTTGTGCTGTGGGGTTGGGCCCTTCAGTTGTGGAATAGTGCAAAGGATTCTGGTCAGGGAAGGTGCTGGTTTTATACTCAGTTATGTGGTGGGTCAAAATGGAGTATTCCTTTCAGGGGTGTTGTGTGGGTTGACCTGGATTTTGTATTTTTTAGTTGCCATGGGGATGCTTCATTGGGGCGTGTTAGATGTTTTTTGAGGCTGAGCCAGGTTAAATGGCCACACTTGGTAGCCTTGTTGTGTGCTTTTTTGTCGACCGCCATTACTGTTCCGGAGCAACAGCAGTGGTCGGAAAACAACAGCCCTTCCACCGGCTCTCCCATTCATCAATTGTTGTGATTGCGGCGGTCGGAAACAGCTGATCCTTCTGCTGTCACCGCAATGGTGTCCTAATTTAATGTGCGGTCAATCCGCTGCCCGTGCGGCGGTTTTGGGTCTTTCCGCAGCAAATCCAACCGCCGCGGATGGATTTTCACCTGCTTCGCACGCTCCCGGCGATCTTTCATGGAATCCATCCCCCGCGGTCAGATTTTTCTGGCGGTTCATCTTAATCTGACCGTCGGGTCTCCCACGGTACCTGCGGACAGTTAATTTCCGCTACCACGTTGGTCGGAATGGTTTTCTGACCGCCATCCTAATCAACTCCTATGATATTACTAAATAAATACATTTTATAAATATGTCTTTGTTGTTCAGAGTTATATTATATATTTACTTTGTAAATTTAGATTGATTACCGTAAGGTTCTTGCTAAGTAGTCTAGATATGGTAGGCCTTGATTGTTAGCAAATAGTTAAGCTTTGCATTGTAAGAGTTTGTGTGTTTCTTTGGTTTGGTTTGATATTTTAGGTTTTAGTTGATTATAGTTTATTGTATTCTGAGTTGTTGGCAGCTATGCTCTTTTTTTAAATATCTGTTGGAATAAGCAGAGTGTAGGATGACTTTACTACTGTCCCTTGGAAGGAATTTTGCCACCCTTCCATTGCATTGTTTGTTTTTGCTTGCTGTGCCATGGTGCTGTAATATATATTTCACCATGCTATATGATACCTGGGTTAGCATTTGTGACAAGAATGTTGTGGATTGCCAACCCAATTACTTTCAAAATATTCCATTAGGAGGTTTAATTGGTGTTTCTGTCTTTTGAAATAGTATCAATTCTATTAGTAGGTTGTAGTGTTTTGTTACTTCAATTACTGAGAGATTTCCTAGGGCAAATAGTTTTTTTCACTTAATAGGCAAATTCGCTGTTTGCTGAGTATTCAAGTTTGTGCTGATTTTTGCAGATTTCTCTAAATACTTTTATTAACATGGTATTAACTGCCCTGCATACCTGCCTGTGAGTATGTTTTTAATATTATGGAAGTCATCGCCTGTTCAAAGTCAATAATTACCTTTTGAGGATAGTAAGTGTTAGTTTGAGATTTGATTTCAGTTAGAAGTTATTAGTATGTTGCACTTTGCTTATCTCATAAAGGTGTGTAGAGAAAAGGCATTTTTATGTTATGGTATTTTCTGTGTATTGTGGAGATTTAAATGTGTTGTCCATCATTCATGTGTTGCTTTCACTTAATTTAGTTCTTGTTGTCAGTTGCATATATAATTATTCTCCTGCTATCATCTGGTTTGTCATATGAAAGGAAAAGTTAATTGCTGTGTGTTACAATTAAGTTTACGGGACATTTATATCTAGAATCCTTTTTTGGAGAAGCAAGGGTTCCTGGTTACTTTTCTATTTCTGTCTGAGTCTTTTTAGATTTGGGATACCCAGGTATTGGTTGTAGTATAGTCAGGAACTTTTAGTGTTATATTTTTTTAATTGCTGCTGGATTCTCCTGAGAGCTCATGCTATCTTCCTTGAGGTCTTGTAATACATTTCTGACTTCAATTTTAATAATGTTTGTGGGGTGACTGTGCTCTCCAACATTTTCAACAATTTAATTTTTTATTGTAGCCTTCCCAAGACATGAATTAGAATAATATTTTATACATTTCCGGTGTGTTTTCTCACTTATTGTACTTTCTTGGCTGTAGGTATGTCCCACGTGACTCAATAATACATTTCCTTTTTGAGATTTGTTATATATAGCTCATTGCAACATTTTATCAGTAGGTTTTAGAATAATGTAATAATTATTTAATTTAAATAATATTTGTATCATTAATATGTAACCATGCATTATAGTTTTTTTTACATTAGACATACAAATTTTATGTTGTCTTTATCCAGAGATGTTTGACAAGGTTTTCATTTTAGTCGCAAGATTATGGTCCAGGTGCTTGTTTTTTTCTGTTAAGTTACATTTGTCAGTGTTACTTGTTTAATAAATATTTATAAATTTTGTGTGGTTAATATTATTTTAGTGCAATTTTTAACTTATAGATTTAAAAAAAATATATATATTTACTTACTATTCTAGTTTATTTTGTCAAATTTTGCATTTCCGAATTGTGATCGTTTTATTTTCTTTTTGTGGTCATTTTCATTTTGGGGCTGAAATATGAATAGAAATGTTTATGTTAATTATTTTGTTCAAGTAAAAGTTTTGACTTTTGTTGGTATTTAGTTATAAATAATTTCGTTTATTTCACTTAGTTTAAAAAATTCAGTTTTTCTTTTCTTTGGTTGCTTCGTTTCTACTTTGTCAGCAATCCAGCAGAGTGTCACTTTTGCTTTGAATTCTTGGACATTTTTGTGACCTTTTTAAAGTCCATTTTTAATTAGTAAACTATTTATTTTAGTTAATTAGTTTTAAGTTTAATTTCATTGTTTGTTTTCTTTGGTGTTTCACTGTTTTAATGTATAGTCCTTATTTCAATAATATTTAGAAATATTGTATATCACATGTTTAGCTTTTAAAATATTTGTTATTATATATAAATGTTTTGTTTGATATTGTATGAACTTTTCATGTAATCTATTTCAATTTATTTTATCTTTTTTTATTTAATAATAAAGTATTTTTTGTTGTCAATAATTTATTTTTGATATGTGTGTAGGATTGTACATGTTTAACTTAGTAAAATAGATTGTATGTCTTTATTTTTGTTTTTGATATTTGGGTATTTAAGAAATATTTTACGCAATATTTTTGTAGTCAATATTTGTGTTTTCGTTGTTTAAGTATAGGTCATGATATTTTTATAGTCAATATTTTTGCGATATTTGTGTATTTTAATATTGCTTTCCTCAATATTCTGTCATAGAAGCAGTTTGGCCTATTCTAAAGGTGTCCAATGGAGCAAACAGAAGAGCCAAAATATGACTACCAACAAGGTTAGTGGCAGAGAGGACCTCAAAAAAGTCTGTATTAGTTCATGCGCCTGTAAGTATATGAACATCATTGCAAATTCTTTCCTCCCTGTGAAAATAAAAATTATGAAATCTCCAAGGAATATGGTCATGGATGCTTTTTAAACAAAAGGGGAAAGAGCATCACTGAATACATTGAGAAATTTCATTGCAGGAAGAAGTGGGCCATGCACATTTATAAAAACAAAAAGTGAATTGAATACTAAGGCAAAATTCACTGCTAACATAACAGATTGATTAAGAAAATTTCAAATACCTTAGTAACATTTACAAGTGTATTCATAATTCCATCCAATAACATAACTATCGGCTAAAATAATCGAGCTTTAGGAGTATGGTATAAACTGTGTTTTATGCTTTTCATGGGGAATGAAAGTTGAGCATCTACCTATTACTTTCATCTGAACAATGTCACTGCCCAAGCATGCCAATATTTTGGTTCTGCCTGCTTAGCATGAAACCTTCTGGGATTGTTACCACCACATCAGGCCCAGACTATGCCCAATGCCAAGATTCTGATAATTCAATTAGATCTAAATGATGCTTTGGAATTAATTTAACAATGAACGAACTTTGTTTAGCAACTGACCTAGAATGAAGCAGCATTGTTTAGCAAAATGATGTACTCACTCGGGAGGAGCTACAAGCAGTTCTAGGTCTCTGTTAGAGTAGTGTAGTCGGCCTGCCGGTCCACTAGATCACTTGAGGCTCTTGTCTCTGTCCCATCAGTGGGGAACCACCTGCCCCAACTAAAGATGCCTGACTGGGTGGTGGGGATCTCATTGCTGAAAGTGTGTCCACCAGTGCACCAAATACACTTTGGCAAAACTGAGGGGCTTATTTACAAGCCCATTGCACTGCCGATGCATCACTTTTTTGGACAAGTAGCTTTTCATGGCCTTGCAAATATGGCCCCTTTCACACATTACTCTGCATGAAATAGGCATCCAATGGGTGTTGCTGTGGCTGTTTCTATGCAACATCCATAGAACCTGACTCATTCCCAGATTCACAAGAGGGCGAATGTACAAGCGTATTGCGAAACCGGTGTCACTTTTTTTTTTACACACTGGCGGCGCAGTGCGCCTCCCCATATTTACAAGGCCATGTAAAGCCACCCTGCCTGGCTTTTCATGGTCTTGTAAATATGGCCCACTTTCACGCATTACTCTGTGTGAAAGGGGTGTTTCATGGGTGTTGCTGTGGGACTTGGGAATGCGTCAGATTCCTACACCTCCGCAGGGGAGGTGTGATTGAGACTCTATGAGGGGAAATACCTTTATTTCTCCTCACTTTTGCTTTATTTTACAAGTGCTGCATTCTGCAGCATGCATAGAAAGAGGAAAACATCTCTTGTGATTGTTTTTTGTGTAGGAAGGTGTCCCTTTTTGGACAAAAGCAATCACCCCTACAACGCAGACACCCTTGCACCATGGCGTGGGGTGCCTGTGTTGGCTCATGGCAGCCCATTGTGCACCAGTGCAGGGGAAAAGGACAGGACTGTGCTGTCCTTTTCTTTTGACGCAAGGCAGCGCAGCAGGAAGGCTTGCTGCGCTGCTGTGCGTCAAAATATCGTAAATGATGCCCTAAATACCTTGCTGCCCATCATGTTGAGACCCACTATGCATTATGTTTTTCTTTTTTCAGAAACAAACTCCCAAAGTGAGTGGTTGTTTCTGGAAAAGACAAAGAAAGAAAAAAATCAATGTCCCTGGAAGAAAGGGAATTTTCTATTTGTGTGCCAGGGACGTTTTTCTACTTACCTGCCCTGTGACGGACTTATCGCAGTGTTTAGGGTTTCAAACGGCAGAGCCAGCTGAGGTATCTCTGTTATGGTACCCTCATGGATGAGGGAAACTGCAGATTTGGTGGAGCATGAGTCCCCCTGGAAGGCTTACTAGAGTTAAGAGGTGATAGAAAGGGAAGCAATTTCAGAATCTCCAAAGTTACTGACTGCAACTCTGATGCCACAGACATATACAGGTGAAGCATCTACAGTGTTTCCTAAGAATAATGCCTTTGCAGCTGGACACCCTGTGGCACCCAAGGTTGCTGGGAGCTCCTTGTCCATAGCTAGTAATCCAGTCAGGAAGACAAAGAAGGACAAAGAAATAATAACAAGAACAAATGTTGGGGTGGGCAAAACAAATACTGCAAGTGAACGCAGAGGCTCGAGTTGCAAGCAGCTGACTGAGAAATAAAATGAACAGAAAAGAGGTGAAAGAAACAATCAGAAGCAGCAGACGCTAAAATAATAAAGCACAGGACAAAAAATCATTGTGTATCTGAAATAGGTCCCGAACTGGCCGTTTCTTTTTACCAACCTTACCCGTTTTTAGTAGGGGTGGGCGGAATTTGTGAAATTAACTTTCGCAAATTATCGCGAAAATGCTGAAAATCTCCGCAAACACGCCGGAAATATCGCGAAGACGCAGAATTTTTTTTTCCGCCTGTTCGCGGTATTTTTTGCGTGATCGCGGGTCGCCAACTTACCCATGCGGTTGCTCACGGGCACGGCCATCTTGTTTTCACTTGTCCCGCCCTCTCGCGATGCTTACTTCCTGTTCCGGGTCGCGCAATGCATGTTCGCGCCCGTTCGCGGTCGAAATTTCCTGTTCGCGACCGCTTTTACTTGATCGCGTTGCTTTTTGCTTGCTCGGGGAGAAAATATCGCGCGAACTTGCGCACGTGGTCGCAATGGGCGCGGCCATCTTGTTTTTCACTCTATTTCATGGTTCTGGGGCCTGATTTTGAATCCTCCCAAAATCTTTTCAATCCTTTGTTTATAGCCACTTTTTTTGGATCTTTATTACTTATTATTTCTCTAACTATGTTCCTGCTTCTATATTTTTGGTTTTTGTCTACTTTTTTGTTGTTTTTTAGCTACTTTTTCTCTTTCTATTGCCTGCTATTTATTTCCTGTACTCCTTTATTTATTTTACCTTTTCTTTCCCGCCCCGTCCGCAGAACCATGTCCAAGGGTAGGGCTGTTCGCCGGCGCAGCCAGAGCCGCGACCGCCTTCCGCAAGGAAGGCGGCGCCCACAAGGGGTGCAGGCACGGGCCTTATTTGGGGAGGTGGAGTTGGCTGCACTAATTTTCTTTGTGCAGCGCCACCTCCCCTCAACCCTGGCAGCAGGTGGCAGGCCTGGGTCTGGGTACGGCCTCCGGGAGCGTCGGCAGCGGTGAGGGAAGGTGCGCCGGGCAGTGTCACGCTTCTCTGTTGTCCGCTGCACCCAGGCGCAGCTGACGCACCGGTGGTCCGACATCTTGGACCGTGAGCAGGACCTGCTGGACCTGCTGGGAGTGGAGGTTCCGGGGCTTGGTGAGTACCTATTTAATTATTACTACTTTGTGTCTGTTCTTCTGCTCTGTGTTATATATTGCGAATATCTTTTTTTTCTTCCAACCAGGTAGAATGTTGCTGCTTACATTCCAGGTTAATTACGTTTAAAAGTCTGTGATTTTTTTTGACACAGGTGCTCTTCTGCGCTACTTCTATTCTTACTTGTTTGCAGATTTGCGTTTGCGCTTGCTTAGCGTGATTCTTTATGAGTTTATTTTAGAGAAATTAAGTTACGTAATGCTACAGTGACTCTAGTCCACTCCTTACTTTGTCCTGTCACTAATAGATAGGGGCGGATTGATACTTAGGTTTAGGTACTTTGTATGAGCTTCTAATTTGTTAGTGGTATGCGTGATGCCCCCTCACTCAGTTACGTGACGTGCTGCTAGTACGGCAGTCTTTATTAGAACCTTTTCTAGTTTGTTCAATGAGTGGTGGTAGGCTTAGCAGTTACTTAGCACTAGCAGATCAGCATCAATCAATCAAACCCAAATTTGGTGTATACAAAAAATGTAGTCATGTTCATGTGTCCTCCATGATTTGACCATATGCATTGTTGAGGAATACAGTGGAAATGCATACTTAATGTACAATTGGCATGCCTGGAATAGGTGGGCTAGGTTGGGTGGTACGTTGTACTTAGGCTTAGTTGTAACTTAGTATTCTGGAATCAGAATGGAAGACTGGATTACTGTTGATAAATAGTAACTTAAGTAGTCGAACTGCGAATCCCCCGATATTACTTGTTGACCAGATGAGATCAGTCAATTTAATTATTGCAATTGTTGTTTACATAAGTGTTTTTTGACTGTTGTTGAAAAATATTTTATTTGTTTGACACCATCCATCAATGCTTGTCTCTTTCTTATATCTTTCCTGTTCATCAGCACCCAGGGGCAGACCAACAGGGACTGGGCAGTCGGCGGGACACACAGAACACCACCAGGCGGACACCGCTGAGGGCTCCTCTGCTGGCCCCAGTAAGTCTTCTTGTTTTTAATAATATTTCTTATTCCATAACTTTTACTGCCCCATATTTTTTCCGAACTATTGTTTGTTTCCAAATGCAATTTTTTTACCACCAATTATCCTTCGATCTGTACGGTTTCAAAAATCTTATCCCTGCCTCCGCTATGATGACTCTGAGTACTACTACTACATACTATCAGTCTGTCTGTACTGTAGTAGCTAGTCTTGCCCAGTTGGCCAGTGCCACTCTATGTGAAAGGTTGTAATATAAAACTCATATTCACCAGTAGCTTGAGCCATTGAGTCCAATCCGTTGGGTCGTCGTCTTCTACTACTTTTACTCTTATTGATCTTGAGGCTTTGAAAATTCACAGCAATAACAGCCCTATCAGATTTATTACTATTTTGATATGATACCCTATAGGACATACTACTGTTGTAGGGATCTTGCACATACACAGACATTTGCACCAGATAATAGGATGTTGGTGATGGTAGGTTGGACCTTCCTTGCACACCTCAATCAGAAATTCCGCACCCACCACAATTCTACTGCTTGACTATAGTACTGTCTTGTCATAACTATTAGGTCTCGGAACCCTCCCCCCAAGATACCCAACAAGTAGACAACCCAGAACATAACACACCCTACCTCTCAGTCGTGGAAGCAATTCACATGCACACCCTTACTTTAATTTGCTCACTCGTGTAAGTTAGTCCACACCAAATACCACCAAGTCTATGTAAGTTCAAAATGTTTATTTCAATTTGAGAAGGTCTGTACACTGTTTTCTTATAAATGCAGCACCAACCGGAAAATCAATAACATTAAAACAATATACATTGTTACACTTATACAGTTGGGAATTAAATCATGATAACTGAACAGTGGTGGAAGACAACACCACCATCCCCTAGGAATTTAGTTTATATAAATTTATAAATGAAGATGTGAGTGAAGGGACCCCTCACCTTAGAAGAACCTAGTACTGGTAGTTGTTGCATCATTCAGAAGCTCTGGTTCGTAAAAGGGAATCTTGCGTCTGTAATGCGAAAAATGAAATGGTGTGCATTAGTATATTGCATCTTGCAAGCAATTCTCAGCCGTGCCAAAAAGTGTAGCATTTATGGATAAGCAATATGGACTAACAGTAACAGTAGTACACCAGTACTTCCTAAAAAAGTGGCTTGTTAATGTTTGTTGACCGCTTGTACGCAGCACGTAGACTAGACAGTATCAGTGTGAGGCAGGTCATGTGGGCTCAAAGGTGTCTTAAGAAGCTGCAAGGTAACGTCACATGTGCAAAAATAAAAGACACAAAGGTAAAATGGTAGCATGGCTAGGGCTAATTAAGCAAAGGCTACAATGATCATATATAACTATTAGTGTCTACTCTACTACTACCTGATTTGTACTAGTGATGTATGTTAGTATTAACTCATTTTTCAACCTTGCTACTGATCAATAGGGGGGAGGTGTATATGACGCCTAATAAATGTGTAATGTTTTCTAGGCGCACTACCGACCACCATTGCCGGGGCCAGCGAACAAGGCGACGCGGAGAGCGAGGATGCGGCAGTTGCTGCCGATACCGACGATGGAGCGGTAGGGGGAGTGGCAGCACCAGTGGCAGGCGGTGGTAAGTTAGATTCATAATTCTTAACTATTGTTGAACTTGACAGTACACTCACTGCAAGGGTGTACTGTATGTATATGTATACTGTACAGTTGTGACTTAGGGACCCATTAGGATGGTGGGCGTATTACCCCCGCCGGGCTGGCTGGAATTCACTGCCGACACAGCAGGGGCAAACCTCCCGCCATCCCTGTAGAAAATATTCAGTCCCCCCACATGTCGACCAGGCGGAAAAGGGTTCAATATGCCGGTGGTGTCTCTCTGAACACACCGCCAGCCATATAATCTGCATTTTGGAATGCCTTTGCGTGGCGGCATTGCCGTCCGCCACGGAAAGGCATGCAGACATTGCAGAGTATGCTTGGGTGCCCCCATGGAGGGTACCTACCTATGCTATGGTACCCCCCGCCTTTCAAAGCAAAACATGACAGGCTCCATGCGGTGCCCGTCATGTTGTGCTTGGAAAAGCAGCACAACATTTTAGCATTGCTTTCAGCAAAGCCAACCAGAATGTAAAAAAAACCAGGATGCGCCCGCCACTGTGCCGGGCGCATCATCCTAATTAATTGTCCCCACGGGACCCCCACCCTTTTTAGCATGAGGATGGCGGGCGGACAAAGTCCGCCCGCTATCCGATGTCGTAAGTAAGTATGAGTTGTTGGGGACGTTTGAAGAGTGAACTAGAAGACTAGAATTCCCTTTAATTGGCATAGGAGCGGGAGTATTGAGTAACCAATGGCCTCATCTATCTGATTTCAACTCCGCTTTGAAAGTTTTATGGAGAAGAGCACCTGGTGCACTATTCAACTAAAAAGTGAAAGACGGGTGGAAGGAAGAAGGACGGGCGACATTTAAAATGTTATGTACTACTGTGCTTTATTTTATAGTGCTACTCTACCATGCCACTATGTGTATAAATAATTACCTTGTCCTACTGTTTTTCTAAGAGTATATTTTACAATTGTCTTGTTTTTTTCTTTTTGATACACAGCTACTCCGAAACAAAATCGGAAGGAGTTGGCCGCCAAGGCACGGCGCCGGAAGCAATCCAGCGAGAATACCGGCGGCTGGGGGTCTTAGCCGAGGAGGAGGAGGAGACTGCGGCTGCAATTGTTGAAGCCTCCTCCAGCGGCCCGGGCCCCAGCCATCGCCCTCCAGCAGTACGGCGCCACCATCTGGTGGCTGCCCGCTGCCACGTGCCATCTCCGGTGCCCCCCCCCACTGTGGCTGCAACTGCTGCACCCTTAGACGCCGCGTCGCCCGTTTAGAGGGCGAGATGCGCCAGATGCATGTCTCCTTGAGTCCCGCCCCACCACTTAGTCCCTGTCATCCTGTTCTGCCCCTTTTTTAATACTTGTTTGGGTGGGTGGGTGGGAACTTGTTTGGGCGTTACGGACTTCTATGGACATTGGTTGGGGTTAGGGAGGGGGGTGGGTCAGCTTTTGTGGGTTTAGTTTATTTTTGTTAGGGTAAATTAAATATATTTTTCTATGTTACATGCAATGTTGTTAATGTTTTGTAGGTGGGGTAACTGTTTTACATCACACTGTTTCCTTGCTGGTGCATGGCCGCCCATAGCCTGTGTTTGATTTCAATAATTGGCTGACTGTATAAGACACAAACAGATAGATGCGACACACCTCACTCATTGACTGGTCCGTCTAGTACTTTCAGTCTGTCCTCTAGTCTATGCATTCTTTGTACTGGTGTGTAAAAATGAAATCATTGACAACATGTCCATTATTAATTCTGCCTCCGCCAAACTTCTCTCTTACCGGTGCTTGATGTTTATGTCCAACTGTGGCACAGCACTGGCTGCATGGTGAAGATGGTTTCCTTTTTCATACATGCCATGATTGGGGTGGTGGTGGTGGTAGCATAGTAGTAGTAGTAGACACTGGCAGGGCGGCAGCATTTGCAAAAAAAGAAAAGGAGACAGTCAATCGCCTTTGAGAGACTGTTAGAGGAGTAGTTGAATGAAGTACAGTACAGAACTTACCGAGCAACAATAATATGCTCAAATATTTGACAAAAAAACAGAATGGTGGTTTGGGATAGCCTACTAGACAGAGTTACAAACTATAGTTGTGTCGAGTCACTTCACTAGGCCTACAGCCTAACAGTTAGTGCTGTATATGAGGAATGAGAACAAACAAATCCAATCAATGCCGGCAATTCATGCTGAGGTATGTGTCCTTTGTTAAATAAAATAACCTCTGAAATATCCTACTCATGGGTGGGCAAGCAGAAGAAGATCATCGCTCTGCCTTGAAATTGAAGTAGTGTTGCTTTCACCACATCCGCCCCAGCAAGTATGTGATTAAGTATTGGTGTACATTTAATTTAGTTACACCTCGACAATAAGTCACACAGCCCGGGGGAAGAGGGTTAGGGTTTGTTGAATGGATGGGAAGGGGGTTTTTGGGAAAGGTTTGACATAGAAAAACAGTATGCATATATAGACAAACAAACGACAATCATTGAAGACTACCATATCCATAGGTTAAGGGAGAAAAAGGCAATGCATGCATGATGATGAGAGACCCGGATTACATACACTTCTAGTTCTTGTTCTGTTCCGGCCTTAATACTTTTACAGATAGCAAATAGAAATGTTAAATATTGGTAGGGAAGAATCGTAAACACAGAGCAAACCTAATGATGATAATAACAACTCCAAGAACACACTGTTGTAAAGATTTTATACAAAATATTAATCAAATTATTTAAAAGAAGATAAAAGTGGATACTGTTACTGTGTTATCCTGGTCAAAAATGTGGACTGGATTTGCATCTCGGCATTCCTCTTGCTCCTCTCGTCCATCAATATTGGGTGTGTCGCCTCGCCACTCGCCACTGCCCGACTGGAAAAAAAGGTGATTTATTGGTAAGGTAATTAATATGCATTGTAATGTTTTACAAAGTTTAGGGCAAGGCCCGGCCTGTAATTGTAGATGGAAAACCAAAGGGGATATTGAGAAAGAAGTTAAAACAAATGCACAAGTGATGGTGTAGTGCAACAAGAACACTTTCCGAGGTGGCATGTATGCATCATCTCTACTACTCTAGTCTGTTTACAGCATTGACCTTCAACAGTAACAGGAGAGAGCAGGCCCACAGTGCTTAGCAGTAGCACATCCTACGTTAACAGTTTAGGGTCCTTTTTTCTCTCTCAAAGAGATGGACAAACGCAAAGCACATTATTCATTCCAAACATTGCATTTTACAGTTTCAGTTAGTAAAATCAATGAACTGCAGTCATCCCACGGCTACACTCTATTCCACTTCTACACAGACATTTGTGTCTGCTGTGGTTGTTGTTGGCGTCTTTACCTTTATGCTTTTCCGTTTTATGCCACTCATGAAACGTCCTCCTGACTTCATCATCATCTCCGATACTTTTACTGACTGACTGTGAAGATCGGCCTGCAGTATAAGTAACATTTTTATGACACAACAAGAGTAGAAATATAAATATTACTGACTTGAGTCATTCTTTATTGTGTACAGAAAGATAGATTACTACTAGTACACTTTGACATCACTTTGTGCACAACAAACAAGCAATGGAAACACAAAGACCAATCGCTCAGAGTCAGGTGTCCAATGCATGCCATTAATTGTCATCATTACCTGTTCCTTCTCATCTTAAGTTAACGGGCCGTCTATTTCGCCATCATCATGATGGACGGTTCTGTTGTATCAATCATACTCATTGCGCAGATTGAGTGAGTGCCCTTCCTGTATTGAATTAAAAGCAATGTGTCACCAAGCTGCAGGAGAAGTACAAATTTCTTATTTGCAAGAAGGGGAAAATTGAATTCACCTTGAGTTAAGTTTAGTGTGTTCTGTAGAAAGTTGATTAGTGGCAGTGCACAATTACATAAATTCATGCACAACAAACACAACAAAATCTAAATCATTCAGTCTGCGACTCTGCGTCCAATGCATGGCATCAATCATTACCTGTTCCATCTTATTTTCAGTTAATGGCCAGTCTCTCTCGGCTCTGAAAGGAGGATAGCTATAGTAGTCATCTTATTCATGCTCCACTTCTTTTGGAAGGACTAGGAAAGTTTGAATTTGTTGTTACCATCATCCAATCATCATTCATGAGGGAAATGGAATTGAGCAGGAGATTCAGTATGATTGAGCGGAGGAGCTGGATTCGGAGGACTGTACTGTCAAATAGCAGACACCTGAAACTTGTTTATTAAATTAGAAGAGTCGAAGACGGTGGTAATGGATTTGTTGTGATTCACAAGTTTATAACCGGAACGACAGACACATAAACAAAGGGGAAAAAAATGGAGGAAGACAGGAAGTGCGAGCCTAATTGTCAGGGAAGTATAGCACGTCCTCAAACTCTGGGGATTCAGCCAGTAGTAGGTAATCATCTGACACAATACTTCCGTCACCTGAGCCGCTGTCCTCATCTTCCTCCGTTGATTCATGTATTGTGTAATTCGGTGGTATGAAGTGCTGATTCATTTTGATCATTGTTAACCTCGCCACGTTTTTTGGAGATAGACTGGTCCTTCTCAATGTTACAATGGAACCAGCAGCACTGAAAACACGTTCGGAAGAGACACTTGCGACAGGGCAAGCCAGATAGCTTATCGCCAGCCTGCTGAGCTGTGGCCATTCAGACCTTTTCCTATACCAATACTGCAATGGGTTTTGATCAACGTACACCTCTGTTGGGTCCTCCAGATAGGCCTGGACCATCCGCTCAATGTTCAGGGTTGCTGCTGGCAAGCTTTCGTGCTGTTTTTTTCTGTGCATCAGCACCGTGCTTACAAAGGTCTATCTTTACATACCAATCCTGTAATGATAATGATTGTACTCGGCCTAATGATCCAGTTATTGTTTCTGTAGTCGATAGTGATGGTGAGTGTTGTGATTGTGAGCCAAACGCACTGCCCTCAGCCGACGAAGTTGCACTTGATCCTGCATGGCCTGCTTCAGTACTTGTTGTGGGTTGATCTTGCGGGCTTTTAATTAGCAGCCCTTCGTTTTCCAACTTACTGGCTGCTTCAGCTATGCAACTTTTGTAGTGGGCAACATCAATGTCGGAAAAAGCAAAGAATGTCTTCAGTAGTCCTAATTTTGCACGTGGATCCAGAATTGTGGCACAAATGTAATGTTCTTGTGACAAAATTTTATTTTGTATCCTTACATTTTCAGCTAAGCGCCGGGATAAGCTCTCCACCAAGTCACGGGCTTGCCTTCTGTCCTCTACACCTTTGTATGATTCAGACACATTATTCAGCTCATGCTCTAGCATTTGCAATAATGGGATAGCTTGGCCCATTGTACAGTCCTCCTTGCTGACTTCACGTGTGAAGACCTCAAAAGGAGACAGCATCTCAGTCAGGCATTTAATTAGGGTCCATTGATCCCTCTCAAGGTTCATGCCTTTAACACTAGCATCCCTGCTTCTGTACCAGACATATTCATGGAGTGACCTGTGCTGTTCATACAGACAGACGATCAAGCATGTAATACGTTGAGTTCCAACATGTTGCCACCTCCTGGATGAGTGCCTTGACTGGCATCCTAAGTTCACGTTGGATGATCCTCAGCTGCTTCCGAGCTTTAAAAGAATGGCTGAAATGAGTGCATATTCTTCGGCAGATGGCCAGTAAATTGCTGACTATGGGTTCTTTTTTCAGAAAGTCTTGAACTATAATGTTTATGCAGTGCGCCAAACACGGAACCCTCAAATTGGAACCAAGTTCCATGGCCTTAAGTACATTACTGCCATTGTCTGTGGCAACAAAACCAATACCAAGCCCTCTGGGCCGCAGCCATTCCAAAACCTTGCTGCGAAACTCTTGTAAAATGTTTTCAGCCGTATGAGATTTCTCCATGGCGAACATGGCTACAGTTGCATGTTTCCGAGTACCTTCAAAAATCGCAGCTGTGTCAACAACACCTCGTGCAGATAGTTTATCTCTAACCCCCACAAAAGAGATCCAGTGTGCAGTGATGCACATGTAATCTGTGGCTTGGCAACTGCTCCACATGTCTGTTGTCAGGTGGATATTGTGCACAGCACTCTGCTGCAAAGCTTGTGCAACCAATTCCAGCACATCATGATGTAGTGCCGGAACAGCAATTCTTGCGAAATAGGACGGCTGGGAACTTTCCATTTCGGGCAGATGGCAGACACAAATTCAAGGAAACCCACCCCTTCCACAAATGAAAAAGGAAGAAGGTCCAGCGCTAACATTTTAGCCAGCTTCGCATTGTACAATCGTGCCGTTGGGTGGTTGCGTTGGAACTGCCCCTCCAACCTAAACATGCTCTCAATGGTAGGCTGGCTTACTTTCCTTAGTGGTGCTGTTTTCATTAACCCACTAAGGCTCAACGACACAGATTGTCTCATTGAGGTACTCGCCGGTCACCTTGGTGTCTCACCCAGACTCTGAGTATGGCTCTTACTGCGGTGCCACTCTGATGTTACTGAGGAGGATGTGGGCGTTACCACTGCACTACTGGGGACAGGGCTAGAAATGCCTCCCTCTTCTTCACCTGCCACCGCAATAATATCGCTCTCTGATTCATCCTGACTTCAATGGGTTGACTTTTTCTACTTTCTTTTAACTTAAGTAGGTGATCATCTCACACGATAGTGTGGTGTATTCTTAGATGACTTGCTTGTCCTCCGGTACCATAGTTTGTACCAAGCTTACCACGCCGAACACCTTGCCGACAAATTGAGCATATAGCAATGTTCTCCTCCTTGGCGCTAACAGAAAAGAAGTCCCAAACTAGGGAGGAGAACTTTCTGGCACTGCTGGATGTGCCACTTCCAACACCAGATGAACTGGAGGGGGTGCTTGAAATGTGACCCTGTGCACCTAGACTGTGACTTTTACTACCACTACCTACTGAGATGGTTGAGCTGGATGTAGGTCCCTGCCGGGCCTTGGAAAATATGGCAGCTGGAGGTAGTGGTGGTGTAACCTGTGTTGGTGATATCCGTGCTACATCCCGCTCAGTAGCAGCCTTTCTGGATAGGGTGAGAATGTTGGTCTCCAATCCCTTTGGGGCAGGAGTAATGTGCGTGATGACTGGCTCGTCTTCATCAACATCATCACCCCCCTCTTCTACATCTACCTCCATAACTCTAAGTTTTTCTGGGACCTTCCTTTTCAGAAGCATTGTCTTGTGGCGTATATCACTCTCAGACTGAGCTGGTGGGAGCCAAGTGGCATCCCGATCATCAGAAGCGGGGCTTGAAGAAGAAGATGATGGACTAAGCCTCCTTTTCCTTGCTGGTGGTCTGGAAGACAATAGATGTTCTGAAACAGTGGTTTCACTTTGCTTCACTTTGTCTGCAGGAAGCTCGATTTCCTGAAATGCCCCTACGTCAGGAGCAACAACTACTATGGTGGGCTGCGGCGGCTGCTACTGTTCTTGTTGCGGCGGCTGCTGCTGTTCTTGTTGCGGCGGCTGCTGCTGTTCTTGTTGCGGCGGCTGCTGCTGTTCTTGTTGCGGCGGCTGCTGCTGTTCTTGTTGTGGCGGCTGCTGCTGTTCTTGTTGCGGCTGCACACTGATCTGCTGAGTTTGCGCCTGTGTTGAACTTGATTGTGTACTACTTTGCGGTAATGACATTTCTTCAACATCGCTGCTCGTTAGTAGACTGGCTACCTCTGCGACACTAAAGCCCTTGTGCCTAGGTTGGTGTGGTTGGACCGCTGTGCTGCTCCCAGCTTGGTTCCCGGACAACGCTGCTGCAGGCGTAACTTTTTGGGTGCCAAAAAAAACATTGGCCGGCACACCACCAGTCGTGGTTAATAGCACTTCCTTTTTCTGTTCCTTCTTCTCACCGGCAACTTTCTTGGTACTGGACCTGGTACCTTTCTTTGGTGCCATCTTCTTCAGATGTCAGGCAGGATGCAAATGCACAACAAGTTCTGGTCACACGTGGATGTGATGCGCAGCAGGACTTCTGTCTGGCTGGCAGTACAACGGGTAGCCGGGTGATGCTGATGACACCTCCTACTCTGTCTTTTGTGCACCTAAAAGCAAATAAGCCAGGAGAAGAACATCAGTGAAATGTTGCATTTGTTGTTGTGGTTCAGTTACTTAGTACTGTACTAGTGCAAACAAAAGATAGTCTAGCCATTTATGACTTTTTTTTTTAACTAGGGCTATGTTAAACTACTGTGTACAGCCACACACTACACTCTCAGTAAGGATAGGAAAGTTAATAATAACCACCAAAATACAAATGTAATGGAAGTGGGGTGGACCCTATTTGCCATTAAATTATTTGAGCAGCTCAGCATCCATGGAGCTGCTGCTGGCAAAGGGGGTGGATGGATGGAAGCAGTACGCCAAATAGCCAATAGGAAAACCATGCAGGCCTAGGGCAAAAGCAGGACACTAATAACTCCCAGTCCAAACACCAAAAAAGGCCACCACCCACATGGACACTCACAAATCACAAACAAGTCGGGGGCCTGGAGAACAGAACACCAGGAGCTGACAAAAGGCCTATAAAAGCCAGGTAAAGGATGCATGCTGCAGCACACTGCTCTGCCTTTTTAATGCAACAAAATGTAAATACGAACATTCACAGGCCCCAAAAATGTCTGCAGGGTGCATGCATTGCACACCAACAACACACCAGTAACCAGACACATACAACAAAAGCATGTCTTTAAGACAACCAACATCAGAAAGGCCACCCCCAAAAAGCACACTTCCCCAACTCAATCCAATGCCATCCATGCCCTAAATGAAGCCTAAATTCAACAGACCACACAGAAAACACTAGATTAATAAAGGTGTGGCTACCTGCTCTGATCCTAGTGGATGAAAGCAGACCTGTTGGCAGACAAGGCCAGGCAAGCTTGCAGGCCTAGGCTTCAAAATGGCCACCAGCCACATGGCCAGGCCCAACAACATCAGAAAGGGCACCCCCAAAAAGCACACTTCCCCAACTCAATCCAATGCCATCCATGCCCTAAATGAAGTCTAAATTCAACAGACCACACAGAAAACACTAGATTAATAAAGCTGTGGCTACATGCTCTGATCCTAGTGGATGAAAGCAGGCCTGTTGGCAGACAAGGCCAGGCAAGCTTGCAGGCTTAGGCTTCAAAATGGCCACCAGCCACATGGCCAGGCCCAACAACATCAGAAAGGCCACCCCGAAAAAGCACACTTCCCCAACTCAATCCAATGCCATCCATGCCCTAAATGAAGTCTAAATTCAACAGACCACACAGAAAACACTAGATTAATAAAGCTGTGGCTACATGCTCTGATCCTAGTGGTTGAAAGCAGGCCTATTGGCAGACAGGGCCAGGCAAGCTTGCAGGCCTAGGCTTCAAAATGGCCACCAGCCACATGGCCCGGCCCAACAACATCAGAAAGGCCACCCCCAAAAAGCACACTTCCCCAACTCAATCCAATGCCATCCATGCCCTAAATGAAGTCTAAATTCAACAGACCACACAGAAAACACTAGATTAATAAAGCTGTGGCTACATGCTCTGATCCTAGTGGATGAAAGCAGGCCTGTTGGCAGACAAGGCCAGGCAAACTTGCAGGCCTAGGCTTCAAAATGGCCACCAGCCACATGGCCAGGCCCATCAACATCAGAAAGGCCACCCCCAAAAAGCACACTTCCCCAACTCAATCCAATGCCATCCATGCCCTAAATGAAGTCAAAATTCAACAGACCACACAGAAAACACTAGATTAATAAAGCTGTGGCTACCTGCTCTGATCCTAGTGGATGAAAGCAGGCCTGTTGGCAGACAAGGCCAGGCAAGCTTGCAGGCCTAGGCTTCAATCAAAATGGCCACCAGCCACATGGCCAGGCCCAACAACATCAGAAAGGCCACCCCAAAAAACACACTTCCCCACTCAATCCAATGCCATCCATGCCCTAAATGATGCTTGAAAATGAAATGCATTCAAAAAACACCAAAAGGAACAGTTGCTTCATCATGCACACACCCATGAGGCCATGCCCATGGCTAACTTGGTGTCTACTACTACTACCCACAACATTTTTTAAAAAAAAGGAATGGTGATTGGTATCAAAAATAAATTGTAGTTACAACAACTGCAATGCCCACAATCAAACAGACACAACAACCACTTACTTGTAAAATATCCTATTCCAAAAATCCTCAAATCCAATTGCAATGATGCAGCAGACAAAAAGAGTGATCTTTCCAGCTCCAAATCCAAAGGCAGAATGAGCAGGAGATGGACAAAGCACTGGGAGGAGCCTGCTGGACAGGAACAGGAAGTTGGAGATTCTGTGTCACTTCCTCCCTCTCTCCACCTTTTTAAAAAAGGACTCCTTGCACAAAAAAGGACAGCCAAATGTCAATGTAAGGAGTTGTTTTCATCCAAAATCAGCATTTGCAGAAGGTTTCATGCTGCTAGAGCTGATATTCCTCTCCAAATTGAAAATTTTACATGTTCGAGTTCTCGAGCTTCACATTACTTCCGCCGGCGTGTTGAAAATGACATGATCGCGTTCTCTTCGTCCCTGACGCGTTGGATATGACGTGTTCGGGGTCTCTTTCTCCTGTTCGCGTTCGATTAGACGTGCCCGCGTCCTCACCCTCTTGCTCGCGATGTAGAATGACGTGTTCGAGATCTCAATCTTCTCATACTCGCGCGGTGCATGATCGCGAGAAGAATGACGTGTTCGCGCAACAAATGACGTCATCGCGCGACAATGCGAGCGCAAACTGTTGCGAGACAGCGCAAAATGGCTACCAACAATCCAATATCTCGTGGAGAACGCGACCGGGTCGGGAAAACTTGTCAGCGAACGCGGGGATTCAGGTAAGGCGATCGCACGCACGCAAGAATGTATTTTTTTACAGCGCGAGCAAGAAACAAATTATCGCTAAGCTGCGGAATGCGGAAATTTTGACATTTTCGCGCTTTCTGCGGAACGCGAAAATGCCAAATTATCGCAATTTCCGCGAACGGAACGGAATTTTGGCCCAGGCCTAGTTTTTAGGTATCGCTGAGTCAGCATTCATGCGCTGCTCGGAGAGACATTTTGTAGGTGAGTTTTCAAAGTGCTGCTGGCTGGCCTAGCGCTTGCGTTCACGCGAACGTGCACGCGCGAACTGCCAGCCTTCAGCCGCACTTTGAAAACTCGTGCTTTAGCGCGTCATCGCGATCGCGATGACTTTCGCTTTCATGGCAATGACTTTTGCTTTTATGGCCGCGCGGCGTTACTTTTACTGCCGCACGGCCAATGCTTGTTTTTTTTTTCTTTTCTACACTGGGCGATTACAAGAGGCACCAGAGAGTCTTCCTTCTCGATGCAGGAAGGACGCGGTTCATAGAGCGCTTTAGTGTACACTCCTGTCTACAAGGGGCAGGAGGCCGCTTCCGTGCCAAGTCGTCTCTCTTTGCTAGGTGTCCACAGGGGGCTAGCTTTGGTTCACCTGGCTTTTACTGAGCTGCTGCTTAAGGCGATCAGAAGGCGCAAATTAAATTAAAAAAACACGTCTGTCCCTATGTACTCATACAGCTCTCGCGAGTGCTCTGGTGACATCCCTTGCCTCTGAGATGCGGACTACCCAAATGAAGCTGGCCTTGCCAGGATGGAAAGTATACAATATGTTTTTTCCCCATGTCAAGTGGACTTCATTCCTGGTCGGGGTCCCTCTGATGCTCCGTGCTGGTAAACATCCCGTGGGGAACAGATAGTTCACGACTCGGAGAACAAGCACATGCGTGTTCTGAGTTTTCAGTGTTTTATCGTTTCTAGGAAGTTGTGCTTCACGCGGTTGCGCTTGAGGTCGCAGATGCACGATTTACTTTACTCTGAATAGTTTCAGACTGATTAAAAATAGTCGGTTGAAGAAAGGAGCCATGGTTACTAAGCAGCAATCTCCCTCCAAGACAGGACG
Organism: Triturus cristatus; assembly: GCF_964204655.1. NCBI lineage: Eukaryota > Metazoa > Chordata > Amphibia > Caudata > Salamandridae > Triturus > Triturus cristatus. The sequence continues at coordinate 683,324,027 of NC_140592.1, forward strand.
CTTAGATAAACAAGAAGTCTCATTGTGCATTAGTGTATCCCAAAAGCCATATGTTATGTTATATGTGGATTTATAACGCGCTCCGATAGTCAAGACTGTCCTGGCCTATTTTCAGTGGTGAAGCAAGGCTGTCATGCTGGGTTGGGCCCTAATAAAAGTGAAGGAAACAGGACCCATCCCAATGGCTAGCTAGTGAAAAAGGCCGACATTGAGCTGCAGTGGTCCTGCACGTCCCTTGCAATAGTCATGTTCCAATCTCTTCATTCCCCCACCACTGCATCACTCCTCGAATAACTCCAGCTGCTCCTCCTGTTTCTTGTCCTCTGTATCACGCTACCTTTCACTCTCCCCACTCCCTTTCTACCTCTCCACTTTCCCTCCGCCTCTCATTTACTATTGATGGCTATAATTCCCCAGTCCCCTCTCCCTTTTTTCCTGCATCCATCAGCACCTTTCTGTCCCCTGTATTGCTTTAGCTTCCAGAGGAGTTGGCCTAACGGTTAGGGCGCTCGACTTCGGACCTGTGGGAACTGGGTTCGAGTCTCAGTAACGACCATAAACCTCATGTGATTCTGGGCAAATCACTGCCTAGCAAAAAAATGAATGTGTGTCCTCATGTAAAATAACTGGTTCTATGTAAAGCGCTCTGATACCTGATTGGATTTGGGTCAAGTTCGCGCTTTATATAAAAAACTGTGCTAACTCTTCCCTATTCCTCTTTTTTCCTTACCTTCTTGCATTCATATGTCCACTCTACCGTCCTGTAGCTTCCACTGTATTTCGTCACTTTTTATGTTTCACCTCCCCATTCCCACCTGTACCTCTCCATTCTGGTCCGCAGCACCCTTCTACTCTTTTTTTCTAATTCATCAGTCTAGTACCTTTTACCTCTCTTTCCTTCTCTTAGCATTTCGATGTGCCGCATTTTACCCAGTATCTTGGTCTTCATATTTATGTAGCTGCTTTGCTCCTTTTGCTCTCTCATGTACGTTTCCATCCACCTGTATCTAGCTTCTTTACAACTTTTACTCTGCGCCACATTTCTGCATTCATCTCCATCGAGCTGCTTTATACCTGCTCTCTCCACTCACCCCTGCATCTTGCTATCCATCTGTATCTAGCTTCTTTACACCTTTTACTCTGCGCCGCATTTCATTATCCATCTCCATCGAGCTGCTTTACACCTGCTCTCTTCACTCACTCCTTCATCTTGCTATCCATCTGTATATAGCTATCTTCTGTCGTTAGCTCTCTCCCCTATATACCCTATTTCATCTGTATATTGCTACTTTACGCTCTCCCACATAGCCCGGTAACCGTCTGTATCTAGCAGTTTTAAATAGTTTGCTCTCGACCACTCACCTATCTTCTTCTCCATATGTTTCCCGCTATTTTCCGCCTTCCGTTCTCAGCCAGTCACCATTTATGGCACTATCCATCTTCATCGAGCCGCTTTACACGTTTTGCTTTTCTCCTCTATCCCCCTGTATCTCAGTAGCCACTTGTATCCAGTCGCTTTACACCTTTGACTCTCTCCCACATCCCCCTGTAGTCCCCTTACCTTTCTTACAATTCCCCAAGTAGCTTTAATATAACATAACACCTGTTGTTAAAGAGCAGGTTCACCCAAGCCTTGGATCTATTGGCGCTAGAATAACATGTTTATTGTTAGTAAATGGTACTCATTTTATGGACCTTGGAAGGATGAAAGGCTAAGTGGACCCGCCGGGATTTGAATCTATGAACATGAGGTCAAAAAGATCCCTGGAGTAATATGCATTAGCTCACTGAGTCACTGACTCGATCTTACATCCATTCTTGTATATCCTCACTTTCTCCTCCTTGCTCTACATTTGTAACACACACACACAAATACACGCATGCACGCACACACACACCTGCCTTTACAAGACCTCCTCTCAAGAAGCTGCTTAGGAAAGGGGGAGGGGCTGTATTTTCATATATGGGACTCATATATACATTCCCGTGGTATACTGTACATTTTAGTTTTGTGAATACATTTTATAACTTTTTTTTTTACCACATATGATGTGATATACTGTCTGTACAACTGCATGCTCCAAACAAGTGTGATGTTTTATATTGGGGATTACTTTCTCAATTCCCCGTGCAGACACTTTATGGTTGCAGGCGTGTCCTCTGTTGCACCATCAGTCCGGACCTCCTCTGTTGCACCATCAGTCCGGACCTCACCTTATTCCACTACTGACCATCTTCATTTGTAGATATTGCGGGTATTTTGAGTTCACTGCTACCATTGTGATGTTTTTTTTACTGTTTCAGCCCTTCTCTCTTTCTTCCCTGCCTCAATCCTTCTCTCTCCTCCCTCCTTTCTCTGCCTCAGGCCTCTTCTCCTTCCACTAATTCAGCCTCCTCTCTTTCTACTCTTACCCACTTTTGGCTGTCGCAGCCCCCTTTCCTATCTGTCCCTTCCCTGCCTCAGTCCTTCTCTCTCTCTGCCTTGTCTCAGCCCCTCTCTTGCCTGCCCCAGCCCTTCTCTCTCGCTTTTGAGACCTTATAAGTACTAAGTTATGCAACACAATATCCTTGGTACAACAACATCAACCGTTGCATGGCTAAACACTTATAAGGTCCCAAAAGCGAGACCTTTTGGCTATGCCAATCCTTGTTTAATATTCCGACGTGTACAAAAATTAGGAAAATCATCTAAAGCCGGTATTTTTTCTGCCTTCTCACTACATGCTTTAACCACTTAACATAAGAAGAAAAGATGTTAAAATGTGTTCTATAGCTGCCTAGATGATCCATGAGGGTTAAATAAAGAAAACAAAGACAGAAATGCCTTGTTAAAAATTAATACAGATGATTTTATATAAAGTTCTGTTCAAGTATTATGCCCAAACCTTTTGTTGAATCTTAAAAAGTGTACAAATGGCATATGTTTTATCTGTAAAAGGTTACAACCCTCATCTGAAACCAGGCTCAAACAACTCCCTTGCACAACTACAAATCCAAGGGTCACATTTCTGCCCAAAATGGACGTCAAGATGTCCGTTTTGACATCTGCTTTTTGCTGCCACATTTAGGCAGTGCATCGCAGATGGTGGAGGAGGCCTTCGGGCTCCACCATAGGGAACTCATATTTGGTAGTCCTGATTTCCAGGACAGTTGGGGCAGTGAATAATTTGAGCCAGTGGTTTCCGGTGCACAGCAGCTAATTGTGAATACACCTTCACTTATGACAGTCTGCCACATGGTGGCGCTGTTAGTCTAATTTAGAGATGAGCACAACAGCAGTTATTTATTAATTCAATACGTATCAAAAATGACTGATACCTGCCGCCCAAACCATTCTAATAGCTTTGGGGCCTGAAACAGCCTAGGAGTGCGATGGTTAGTGGTTGTGCTGGTTCTGTCACTGGAAGCGCTCGTGGCGGCAGTGGTTGTGCCGGTTGCACTGGCCTCACGTCACCGTGCAGGCGAGAGCTCTTTTTGAATAGCAATGCGCGCCACAACTGTGTATATTATTTAATTGAGGCGGCCAGCCTGCTGCACACAAAAGCGTAATGCAGCCTTCGGTAACCTTCTCCGCCATATTGTTGTCCGCCTTTTTCTGTGCTAGAGAGAGAGGCTGCCTTTCTATCAGTCTTATCCCAAGTGCAGCATGAAAATATAAATAAACCGAACTTCTTTTCGAAAAGGCCCTTAAGAGCTGAACAGTATGAATTATAGGGCGTGTACACTTGCAATTACTTTAATAATTCAAAAATCAAAAGAATGCTGGGCCTGGACAAGTAATGGAATATTTCTCCTTAGGCCTGCTGGATGGAACCTCCCTGTTCTCTGCAGTCAAGTCAGTCACATGGCCTCTGCTTTCTATGCATTCTCAATGAGAACTTCTTTTCTCATTCCAGTGTGCAACCACGCACTCCAAGCATTTTCAATTTAATGTTACCAAGCGTGGCCTTTCCCTATAAAGACACAAAATGTTGCTTGAATTCTTTTTAGTAAAGCACCAAAAATATATCTAATCAAAATAGAAAAACACACTACTAAAGAAATGGAAAAAAAGGCAAAAAGCAAATATCGAACAGGGATCACATATTGCCTTGTGTGAAATTAGATTCTGTAGATGACAAAGGGGTGGGGGGTGAGGAGGGGGATCAGCCAGCAAGAAATTAACCTGAATTTTAACAGGGAGAGGAGCTGCATAGCTCGCTGCCCCCTTCCTCTTCTGCAAGCTCCAATCACCATGAAAGGAAAGCAGGAGAAATGCAATGAATATTTCACATTAAAAATTCATCGGTCATTTTTCTTTCTGTCACCCATACAGAGGGAGCGCGGCGACACAGCAGGGTGTGCGACACGGCGCTAACGAAGTCGGATTAGCTGTCACTGTGTCAAAAAAAAATTCGGCAAATGAGGGGTTCTGGTCCCCTTCTCAACCATCCCCCAATCAACCATCCCCCAATTCATCGAAGTCTTTATGTTTTCAGACCCCGCTTTCCAGTTGCTCTCTGCAGACTGTATGTACCCTGGAAGTACAGCTAACTATCTTTAAATACATTTTTTCCCAATAGAATATTTTTTTTTATTTTAAAAAAAGCATCTTTATTAGATTTTTGAATTTTTCCTCAGACCAACCAATTTAGACTACGATTTGGATTTACTAATGCGCGCATGAACACTAGTGCAACACAATTTTGCACTGTGATCGAGGGCCTTTATAATCTATAGTACATGGGCACTGCATTTTGTGTTGTGGTACACCGCACGGGTACTTGTGCAAAATTGTAGTAAATTTACATCTGGGTGCCTGCCAATCGCTCTAGTCTGTAGGCCAACACTTCTCTTTGTGAAGGTTGAATGGTTTGTCCTCCTTTGGGTGGGCAAATAGAGGATTTTAGACTAAAACGCACTTTCTTAGAAGGATAATGTTTTTACTTTTGAAACTCCATTAAACACTCTGGATCCTTTGGGCCTGACCATGAGTGGGCCTTCCTTTCTTCCTGAATGCGTGAGCCTTGAGGTGGCTGTCTGTGCGTTAGGGCGTGGGTGTGGAGGCCCTTAACTCTGTCATCACTCTTTCCAAGAGTGTACAGGCATCCATTGCTATGACCTTTGGGGGAAGGAGGTAACCAGTGGCAGCTGGCATCTACTGAGGGTGGGGGGGACAGCCAAACAAAAGAAAAAACAATGCACTTACTGATCCTGATGACGGTGATGACGTCTTCCTCACTCCGACCTCGTCTCCTCCTGAGACTGCAGTGCAGGCCCCAGCAAACTCCCTCGACCTATCCAGGACTGCTCAAATGCTGTTAACCAGCATGTGAGCACTGCCCTGATTGGTGGGATCGGCCTCATGTCACCGCTGCTGAGTGTATTGGATGCCTGCACTTGCTCTCAACCTAACTTTCTTAAGACTGCTGGGTTGAGAGGTTTAAAGTGCACATGTGTGGCTGGCCGTCTCAAGACGGCCGGCCAAAGACACATGGGCGCTTTAAACAAGTGCAAAAGGCATTCCTCTGCCCACCACTCCTCCCTGCTCACTGAAGCAAGCCCCGCCCGTCTTGACACTCGGTTCAGGACGGTATGCTAAAAAATAAAATGGTAATAAATTACCATTTTAATTTTTAAATTCTGGGGCCTAGGGGAGCACATAAGTGGGGTGATGCTCCTCCGCTCTAATGGAAGTGCTGTTTATGGGTAACCCTAGAGTTTCTAGGGTGCTACAGTCAGTGCCACACTCTTCCTGGATGCTGTGCACCACTTGTGAGCCAGTGTCTGCCTGAATCTTCCCTCAGTGACTGTTGCAAGAAGATTCTCCGTTCATGCCCCAGTTAACAGAAGGTTCCATCCCCATATTATAGGTGGCACGTTGGCTTGCTGGGTTAATAAACCTACTGCAGACATCTATTTAAGACCTGCAAGTGACCGGTTTGAAAATCACAAAAGACAAAAAGTCTTCATTCTTCTGAGCTCAATAAATTGAGTACTTTTGAGTGGCGGGATAGTATTACATGTTATTTGTAGTGTTACGCAACAGAAAGGCTTCAGCAGTAAGCTCTATATAGTAACTAAATTATTAACTGCTCTTACCGATAAACTGCTGAGTCTTCTGCACTAATCTGTGGTTTAGGTTATCTTTAATAAGATTTTCTTCTCAGAAGTAGTGGCCATGACCTTATCGGTATAGTGGACAAGTCTCTACTTATGTTATCCCTTAAGGTGAGCCCCAAGACCTTGATTCCTTCTTCGGGAAACACCAAATGTATATCCTCTGAGAACTGGGAGCCTTCTACTAGTTCTTTGGGGATATTGTATAACACTTGACCAAGACCAGACCAGGAGCATGCCGTTGGGAGTTGCTTTATGCCCACAGGCGTAGCTCACTTATTGCGCCAAAAAAGCTGTTGACATGTTCTGTGCCTGGAAGACCTGCTGCTGGGCTGCTTGGTAAAGGAGCTGCCTTGACCTGGAGTACAAGCAAAGGCCCAGCCAGATCACTGAGACTTGTGTGGAGCAGGACTCGGGAGTCTGCACAAGATAATCAATAATCTGCATCCTTTTAGACTTGAGAGCACCCTGGGCCACTTCTTTCAATTCAATTCCGGTCATTAGACCTTTGTAGTAGCCTGAGAAGAAGAGGGATTAATGACAATTTACATCTCAAAGTACAGTGTGATGATACGGACCACACAATAAAAGTCTGAATCAACTTGAAGTCAAAAAGGTTTATTACAAACTCATAACCAGACACACATTTATATATATATATATATATATATATATATATATATATATATATATATATATTACCTACTGGCGGTCGCCAGTAGGTAGTTATAGTTAGGACCCTCTTACCATAGGAAAACCGCAACATTCTATTTTGAATAACTTTGGCGCCGGTCGACGAATCCTCGCGAAATTTTCAAAATAGGTGGGGCGCTGCGCTCCGCTCCTACCCTGAAAGTCTCGGGGGGATTCGTCAAGCGGGGGCTGAGATAAAAGGGGGGTCCCAAAACGCGTTTTTCCAATGCATTTTTCCATAGGACCTTTAGACACAGCTACAGCCCAAATGGCTGAACAGAGTTCCTTGAAATTTGGCAGAGAGGTAGTCTACAGGTCAAGGAAGTGCCTTTTGTAGGTTTGGTGTAAATCTGTTCAGTAGATTCTGAGAAAATAGCCTTTAAATCAATATATATATCTGAGCCAGCTTACGGTGTGCTTACGGTGCGCTTACCGTACGCGTACGGTGACGTGCGCGAGCGCGATTCTGATTGGCTGTTAGATCTAAGTAAACATTCGAATCGGTCGAAACCAGGAAGCGGCGGCCGCCATTTTCTCTCTCGCACTCTGAGTGGGGCAGCAAAAATAAAGCCAAAAAATGTCTAAAGGGGCAGTATATTGAGATCATAACCACCCAGCATTGATATAGGGGTCCCCAAACAACCCCCAAGGCCAAAAAAACCATTTTTTTTTTTTTTCGAAAAATCGCCGATTACGCTTACCGTACGCGTACGGTAAAAATTAAAAAAAAAAAAAAATTATCCACACTCTCCCCACCCCGTGTGCAAAAGGTGCCCGAAGGGCACCATTTGTGCATGGCATATTTCACCTGTGAAATTAATAAAGAATACATTTCACAACGATGCGCATAATATGTCCCCCATGTGCGCACAGTGCGCACGGAACGAACTGCGTTAACTGGGCGCGCACGCAACGAATGGCGTAAAGTAACTTAGCATTTAAAAAACCGTACAAATTCACTGAAAAAACCATAGGTTTCACACACGTTATAGTTAGGAATTAGCATTTAAAAAAACCTTGCAAATTCACTGAAAAAACCATAGGTTTCACACAAGTTATAGTTAGCTGTACATTTCACTCGTAAAAAACCAATGAAATTCCCCTGTTATAGTTAGTGCAGGCAACTATAACTCACGCGACCGCAATCCTCTGCTGATGACATATGTGTTTTTATGAAAAAAAAATATTTGTAATATATGTATAGCTAAAATTTAATGGAAGAAGACATGGGCAAATAAGTGTCTAAATACAGTATTAGCATCAGCAGAGGATTGCGGTCGCGTGAGTTATAGTTGCCTGCACTAACTATAACGGGGGAATTTCATTGGTTTTTTACGAGTCAAATGTACAGCTAACTATAACTTGTGTGAAACCTATGGTTTTTTCAGTGAATATATATATATATATATATATATATATATATATATATATATATATATATATATATATATATATATATATATATATATATATTATATACAATTTCAGTATAAAAGTATAATAACCAAAGGGAGAGCAAAGCATCTTACAATATCGGTCCTCAAGCAAAGAACATATAAGGATCTCAGTAGCTGTGATACATAAAATACGGAAATTAATTTGATGACTTGTCGAATGCTTTTAATCCTTGTACCCATACATGGAAAAGATTTTTCGCATCTACTAAACCCTACACCAACCCAAGGATAGGGGAAAACCTATTGAAACAAGGTAGCAAGGAAGGTGTCAGCATGAGGACCTATGTAGATGTTCTAGAGGTAAAGAATCATGTATAGCATGACGCCACATAATCAGAGATGCCAAGAGAGACCTGTGGCTCTCTAGGTCTAAAGGGAATCAGGCTAAACTCAAAGTGATTCACTAATTAAAATGCACAAAGGACATTCGACAAAACATGACCTCATACATATCATAATATGTTTTCCAGTTCCCAGAAAAGAACTTGGTGCCTTGAACCCTACTCCCATATTCCTGTCTTCACTTCCAAAGTGTCCTTGCTTCCTCCCTTCATCTGATAGTATCAACTGGTAACACTCCCTTTGTTTGTCATTAAAATCATTTGACCTTGCCAGCTCTCCCTCGCCTCACTACCTCTGAAATACAATGTGCTTTTCACTGACCATTGAATGCCTTTGGTCTGCACCTGCAAAGGAGAAAAACATGCATAAAAACAACTTTCATGTTAGTATTAACTGTCTTGACTGTAAGCTTAAGGACCATAATCACATTAACTTAACATTTCTCTTTAAAACACAGTAGTTCTAGAACCTACATATAGTCCAATAAATTATTTTTTTAATAATGAATTAAGCTATATCGTGTTGTACTCTTATATGTGGCACAATAACTAATACATGTAATTTCAAGCAAAAACACCAACTGGTCACAATTTATAAAGAAAGCATTAAACAAACAAATGATTCAATCTCACTAATCCCTTATGAATGCACAGCATTAAATGCAGTTTAGCGCACCACCTTACAATCTAAACCTATAAAAGATTAATGTCGGCAATTCAGATGATTCTGAAAAGAAAAAGCTTAATAAAACCACTCATATATATGTCAAAAATGCAATAGATGAACTTCTATACCTTCGGTGCACCATATCTCTTTAATATTATTATGTCACATGAGTACATAAGGCCAAAAGTAAATATATATGTATGTTGGCCTATCCAAGCTTAGAAGGATGGAGCCACAGTTATGCTACTCCAGACCATTCCCAAATTGATGAAATATGTATCACAGAGGGGTGCAGATGTGTTTGGATTATCAAACATCTGTACCATTTGATCAGCCTGCACTGTCCATTGGTCATCTTTTCATTGTGATAATCTGCATAATTCTTCCTTAACCTGAACAGTACAGGTACATTTTAGTTCTTTCGGAATGGGCCCTTGAAATCTGGACCCAGTAGGTATGTTGATTGCAGTAAAAGTGTTGAACCATCTGTCTATGTCTTATGGCCCAAGAGATGTTGACATTTAAAGTGGTGGTGGATCATAACACAGTATTTCTACCAGTTATTGGTGGGAACTGGTGTGCCCAAAGAGTGCACCCATCCAACTGGGTGCCCTGTCACCAGAAAATAATTGCTTTTGACTAACCATTTAGGAGCTACAAGTCCATAAAGTCAAGGTGCTACCAGAAACTTCCTGTGGGTTTGAAGTTAATTGCCAGGACCAGAGACCCTCTGAACTTTGATTGGTTGCCAGTCTAATTTAGGGGTGGTTGCCCTAAGCTATGTCCAATTTCTGTCTCCATGGACCATTAGGTCCTGTGTGACGCATTAACAGGATAATGGAAACATTTAATTTGAACTAGTATCCCCTTGCCAACTTTCTGGAAAGGTCCAGTTCACTTTTGAGTGTTGAGTTTTGGGCAAGGTCTGAACAGCTTGGGGTCAATCTATGAGCTAAACGTATTGGACCAGTAGTCACTTTGAAACTATCACAGACACATCCATGAATGTCAATCGAGCAAAACGTCAGGGGTGGCACTAATTGCATTGCACACCCGTTTGCACCCCATGTCATCACATTATTCACCATTTGTTTAAGACTTCACTCCTCAAAATACTTCTATGGGTTCTTTAAAGACTAGATAGAGGGCATGAACTCAAAACAACAGACTTAAACTAACTTAAACCCTGAAATTAGAGGTTGTAAGTGTACCTGCAGTTGCTACGCCTGGCTTCCCCCAATTGATGTCCTGTCTCGAACATAGATTCATTAAGGGGCATATTATCAAGACAGGCGATAAAATTATCGCCGCTTTAGCGGCAGAAAACTGCCGCTAAAACGGCGATAATGGGCTTGATAATATGCTCTATGGAATTCCAATTGAAGCCCATCTTAGATGTCCTTCACATCTAACATGGGCTTCAATTGGAATTCCATAGAGCACATTATCAAGCCCATTATCGCCGTTTTAGCGGCAGTTTTCTGCCTCTAAAGCGGCGATAATTTTATCGCCTGTCTTGATAATATTCCCCTAAATCCGTAGGAAAGAACTGAGTTCTGGGAATTTCTGGAGACGGATGTGAATTTCCAATCAGTGGCTTATGGGATAACATTGCCCATGGATCACAATCCTATTGCAGTTATACTGCTGTAAAGGGTAAGAAATATAAAACTGATTGGGTCATATCCAAGCCACAGAAGGAGCTAGAATCTTCTACAATTTTCTGTTTTTTTTTTAGCTGATCACCCTTTAAATGCAGTGCTGTTTGTAAGTAGAGACTTATTCGTTTTAAAAGTAGTAGTTTTGACTGGACTGTTTTTATTGTGTGTGTGATTGTTGGAATTCAACCTTCTACTGCAGGAGATGTTTACTACTTTGGATATATGATCAGCAGGAGTTGAAGGGCCCACCATCTCTGTTTGTCCAAGGGTAGGTCTAGTAGGATAAAGTACTGTAGGATTTGTTTGTGCTTAGCATGAGTGCATGTAAAACAACACTCTAATCAGAATTATATTAAACCCTTTGTCCACATCTGATACAACAGTGAATAATAATGCCTGATGTTGGAATTACCTGCGCATGCGTCATTAACAAATCACTATCCAGTTATACTTTCTGTGGAAAGAACATCGGAAATAAAAATACACGCACAACTAAGTGATAACGATTAAAAAGCAAACAAATTATTTCAGTACATGCATATAAAATATTCCAATTCATTACATTACTAAACAAATAAAAAACAGTTACGAAAATAACAGTTGCTCTACAATATTCTGTGTTCCTATCCTCACATGCTAACTGCAAATAACATGAAATTTCAGTTAAGGTAAATAAAAGTTCGAGCTTCTAGTTTTGATATTTAAGAAATATATATTTAACTTTTGTTGCAGGCTTCCTAGGGTCTTTTTGTATAATCTTATCAGTTTCTATTCTTATAGTTAAAAGATTTGATTTCCCCAAAACCAAATATGCACAGGGCAGGAGATTTTCAGGTTATGAATAAATACATGTTGAACTCGCCACCAGTGTCAGAATCTATGACTGCATTTTTTGAAAAGGAGGTAATAATGTCCTTTCTGCCAGAAATTTGAAACCAAAAGAAGATGATGTTCTAGCTTGTCATCCTTTTTTTCCTTTTAGAAATATTACGTTTGTATGGACCTTGATCCATTAAACTGAGCCGTGCTCAAACATATCACAGCTTCTTACACACAATATATCTAGCTAAAAATATCCAATAAAATACAAAAGACGCCTTAATAAAATCCTGCATATTATTGACATTCATAAATTTGAATGTCACACTGATAACTAATCCATACATGTAACAACTATATATATATATATATATATATATATATATATATTATCTACTGGCGGTCGCCAGTAGATAGTTATAGTTAGGACCCTCTTACCATAGGAAATCCGCAACATTCTATTTTGAATAACTTTGGCGCCGGTCGACGAATCCTCGCAAAAGTTTCAAAATAGGTGGGGCGTTGAGCTCCGCTCCTACCCTGAAAGTCTCGGGGGGATTCGTCAAGCGGGGGCTGAGATAAAAGGGGGGTCCCAAAACGCGTTTTTCCCATGCATTTTTCCATAGGACCTTTAGACAGAGCTACAGCCCGAACGGTTGAACAGAATTTAATGAAATTTGGCAGAGAGGTAGTCCTCAGGTCAAGGAAGTGCCTTTTGTAGGTTTGGTGTAAATCTGTTCAGTAGATTCTGAGAAAATAGCCTTTAAATCAATATATATATCTGAGCCAGCTTACGGAGCGCTTACGGTGCGCTTACCGTACGCGTACGGTGTCGTGTGCGAGCGCGATTCTGATTGGCCGTTAGATCTTAGTAAACATTCGAATCGGTCGAAACCAGGAAGCGGCGGCCGCCATTTTCTCTCTCGCACTCTGACAGGGGGTTTGAAAAACAAAGTGCAAAAACATGTAAAGGGGCTGTTTAGACAGCTCCCAAGCACCTAGCCATGTCGAGGGAGTCCCCAACGATCCCCCAAGTGAAAAAAGGCAATTTTAATTTTTTCAAAAATTTCGCCGATTACGCGTACGGTAATAAATAAATTAAAAAAAAAAAAAATGCACATTCTCCCCACCCCGTGTGCAAATGGTGCCCGAAGGGCACCATTTGTGCATCGCTTATTACAGCAAAACAAAACATATATTTTACCTGTCACAACGATGCTCATCATATGTCCTCGATGTGCGCACGGTGCGCGAAGCGCATCGTGCGTTCATGGCCCATCTAGCGTAACGTGGGCACACGGTGCGCGAAGCGCACCGCGTGCTCACTGTGCACGCACGGTGCGCGAAGCGCACCGTGCGCGCACGGAACGAACTGCGTTAAGTGGGCGCGCACGCCACAAATGGCGTAAAGTAACTTAGCATTTAAAAAACCGTACAAATTAACTGAAAAAACCATAGGTTTCACACACTTTATAGTTAGGAATTAGCATTTAAAAAACCTTGCAAATTCACTGAAAAAACCATAGGTTTCACACATGTTATAGTTAGCTGGACATTTTACTGATAAAAAACCAATGAAATTCCCCCGTTATAGTTACTGTAGGCAACTATAACTCACGCGACCGTAATCCTCTGCTGATGCTAATACTGGATTTAGACACTTATTTGCCCATGTCTTCTTCCATTAAATTTTAGCTATACATATATTACAAATATTTTTTTTTCATAAAGACACATATGTCATCAGCAGAGGATTACGGTCGCGGGAGTTATAGTTGCCTACAGTAACTATAACGGGGGAATTTCATTGGTTTTTTATCAGTAAAATGTCCAGCTAACTATAACATGTGTGAAACCTATGGTTTTTTCAGTGAATATATATATATATATATATATATATATATATATATATATATATATATATATATATATATATATATATATATATATATATATATATATATATATATATATATATATATATATATATATATATATATATATGCACTCAAACACCTCTCAGAACCTCCTTTGCGGCGAACTGACAGAAACGGACCACCAGGACAAGTTAGTGGCAAATTATCTTCTTTTTATTTTCAATTCCTCATTTCATGACGCGTTTCGGGCATCAAGTGCCCTTGATCACATACAGAGCTTGTAGTATGTCGTCTTTATATATACATTGAATGGGAAAGAACACACCCCTATAGTGCTAAACAGTGAAGAAACACTTTCTTTTTTCGGTTTCTGTGCTCCAATGTTAACTTAGACATTCATGGAATTAGAAGACAGAATCTGTTGTATTTTAAATCACATAAATCGGTGATAAAAACAGTCATCATAGTGTGGATTATACATAAATAATTTAAAATGTATAAAACATATAAAGAAACATTACATTTTCAATAATAAATAAATATGTATAAATAGTTAAAATATACACATTGATTCACCATGATGAAAGCATATTTTCAACAGTATTCTGTGCAAATGTCTGCCATATATATATATATACATATATACTAAAAAATATCCAATAAAATACATTTGACACATTCATAAAATCCTGCATATTATTGACATTCCTAAATCTGAATGTCACACTGATTACTTACCCATACATGTAACAGCCTTTTATACACACACACATATATATACACACACACATAATATATATATATTTATGTATATACTAAAAATATTCCATAAAATACATTGTAAAATCATAAAATACAAATTTAAGTAACAATCAGAATCTAAAAATCTCAATAATAAATATTCATAAAATCCATTTGCAGTAGTCACCCAAATACACAAGAGAAATATCAACATCTAGAATTCCAATTGTTGGAGAGATCATTTCCATCTCACATACATATTCCATTTACAGGAGCTAAAAGACAACTGATTGAACTGGTGACATCTAAAAAATGCAACTCATACAATAGTTTTATTGCATTTAGCCTCATCCTTATACTGTACCTAATTAAAATAGGCTGTACAAACTTTCGCCTAAGATGAATAAAATATAGGCAACCTATTAAAATATGCATAATGGAGCTTTATGTGTTCAACCCACACTCGCAGAGATGTTCTGCATCCATCATACTCTCCTTATCCGAGGCATAGCAAAACCCAAGATTTAACCCCACCCGGAGTTTCAAGATTGTTGTGGGACATATTGAGTTTTGGAGTTCTGAGATATATGGGAAGTTTGTGACTTCCTGCCAGGAGTTTTGTAGATACAGTGTGTTTTTGTTTTAAGGTATCTTAGGTCCTTAATTCTGGACTCTGTAGTGGCCTTTTCCTTTAGTTCCTTCTTGATATAAATATTTAACATCTCAGTACTAAAATTGTCTAAGTTTAACGAGCAAGCCAAATCCTTTAGCGGGTGACTAGTATCTCTAGCCCAGTGTAATTCACTGCCGCATATTTCTTTCATGCAGTGCAGGGACACTTTGTCTATTGAGGATGTTTGCAATCTTTTCCAAAACGGTATAGTTATATTGGCAGAGATATTATTCTAAGAGGTTAAGCCAGGTTTTACAGGAATGGCTTGTATCATCGAGGAAGGAGGAAGACACAAGAAACATTTCAAACATCTGGCTTCCATTTTATTCCAATCATATTGCAAGCCGAGACTTAAAATGTCTGTATTATAGAGCAATTGAGAAGGCACTAGAGCTTTATAAGAATGTAATCACTGAAGTTAAAGATGGGCCTCCAAATTCTCTCTTAAACTGCTTCAAACCCCCCACAGATGTACAAGCTCTAACTTTGAGGGAGTCTAGATGTAGATTCCTCTGCAGATTATTTCTAAACATCATACCCAGGTATTTGTATGTGGAGGACTTTTCCACCAACATATCCCCAATATACCATTTATGTGTTTTAGTTTTTCTCCCCATTACTAAAACATTTTGTTTATCTCTTTTATCAGGTAATATGATTTGTAGTAATAATTAAAAGCTTGCAGTTTCCTTTGCAGACCCACCCGGTCTACATCTAGAATAACAAGGTCATCAGCATATAATAGACATGGAATATGGCAACCTCTCATCTGTGGAGAAAAAGAACGTGTCATGTTTAAAAAAGTGGGTAGATCATCCACATAAAGAGAAAACAACGTAGAAGCCAAATACATCCCTTCCGAAGCCAACTAGATTTATTGATTTACCGTGAAAGGGTCACATGTCCAATTGTCATGATGAAATTCTTTTACGTATGAAAGGGCCACTTACAAATGCCAATCCCTATCAAATTTTGCCAGAGCCAACATCTATTAACTAGGTCAAAGGCTGAGCAAAAGTGAACAAAACAAGTTCCCTCTCGTTTCTATGGCATTTTGACCCATAGTCCAAAGACTGAAACAATGGTCTTTAACGGAAAGCCCATTCTTAAATCCATCTTGCTCAATTGGCATTAAGCTAGCATCCTCAATCCAGTCCTTCAGTTACAGAAGGATTTGCTTAGCAAATATTTTGGCCCCTACATAGGGTTACTTAGATCATTTTTTTTAAATGACTGCACCCTTCCAGCTCTCTGTATATTTTCCCTTATTCAAGAATCCATTAAAGGAAGTATGAAAGAAGTTTGCCCACCAGCCTGGGTTGAATTTAACTGTAATTGTCGGAACATTGTGCCGACCCGCAGCTCTGTTAAGATTTATACCTACTGTCCTCTTTCTTATTGCAGACAGAGAAGTAAAATACAGAAGATCTTTATCTGGGTCATCCTATTCTCCTAAATCTAACTCGCTTTTAGCTATATACAACTCCAAAAAAAAATCAACAGACTCAATATTAAGACTCAAAACATTTTTACTTTTGTTTCCTCCTTCCTTCACCAACTCCCAGAATTACTTTGTATCATTTCCTGCAATTACTGTTAGCATCCTATTCCAATTCATTCGATAATACTCCTTCTTCCTTTCTATAATTAATTCAACATTTTCTACTTTTATTTTCTTAATAATTTCTAATTTTTCTTGGTCATTTCCTATCCCCTCATATTTCTTTGGTTTCCTTAATTGTTTTTTGTGCGCCTGGCACTGCATATCAAACCAACCTATACACAGTGTCTTATTATTAAATGTTTGCAGATAATTTGAATTACTCTTCAGAGAGAACACCAGACATTCAGACACCTTGATTGCTACACCATTGTGCTACTTCAGTATATCTTTACTTACAACCTTAATATTTCCTGGATCACTATTGAATTATAAAATGGATAATGAAGCAAATTGCAGCTCATTTATACGGATAGTCAACCTTCTTGGATACTCAATTCTCAAAGGCAACACTTGATCCCTGTTCAAGATCCCAAGTTGTAAGTGTGTATGTGTGTGTGTGTGTGTGTGTGTGCGTGTGCGTGTTTGTGTGTGCGTGTGTGTTTGTGTGCATGTGTGTGTGTGTGTATTTAATGGTGAGTAACGATCTGCGAGCTGAGGATCTAATTAAGGAATGAGTCTTTTTAGTACTGTAGGCATAGGCACATTTGTAATCTGGAGAATATTATCTATTGACATGTTCAAAATCACCATTATGGGTACTGAAAGTGATAGGTCTCATATCTAATCTAATCTGATCTGTAACACTCTTCAGTGGTGTCTGTACTGGAAAAAAGACAAAACTGCTGAGCGCAATTCAATACTCCCAGACTTCGGTTGGTGACCAAAAATGCAAGGCACGTGTACTGTAGACACAACTGGAATAAGGTCACTCTTTGAAATGGAAGGAGCTGGAGGCAGGGCAGTGGATATCAACATCATTTGAAGCTAGCAAGAGGGAATTAGAGTTGTTGATCAGTTTGGGCTGGTCTGTTCCCATGAGGAACAGGGTCTAGACTGATTTGTGTATGGCTGGGCCTGAACTGGGGTGGCGAAGTGAGCTAAAGAACAATGATGGATTCAACACAGATCTGTGACTGGGGTTGAGTCTCTGAGAGGTTTGTGTTTGCTTTGATCAGGACAGATAACCTACTAGAGAAATAATACTTCAGCCTCAATGCTCTAGTTCCAACTCACTCTTGTTGATCTCTTTTTCATCCATTTTACCACTCTCTCTCTCTCTCTCTTTCCCTCTCTCACTCTCTCTCTAAACCTCATCAATCTCTTTTCCTCATCTATCTCTTAATACCTTACCGAGACTCCTCTCTCAACCCTCAATTTACTTCGCCACTCTCTGATTCACCTTTGTGTACCTTGCTTCTCTCTACCCTATGGAGCAGCTTACTTTGGCTCCTCCTTAACGTGTCACATTTTACATTGTTATATATAGATTACTAATTATTTGATTCCATGTGTTTTAACTTTTAATAAACTAGGTGGGGGGGATTTTGAATGTATTTCTCAAATGCTCCATGATAAACTTTAACAGGCTCATTTAATGAATGTATATTAATGTTGAAAATTGTATATTTTATATGAGAAATATAGCTCTGATTCACAATTATACGAATGCCTAAAATTTAACACACTATTTTATGTAACCATTATTTATGATGTCAATATTTCATACATGAATTTATTTGAAGGTGTGTGCACATACATTCAATTATCCGAGTGCACTCTAACTGCTTTGTTAAATTAGTGTAACAAAAGGGCCTAAACGTCTGAATTTCAATGTCTAACTTTCAGGTGAGAGTTGCTTTGTTTCCAGCAAAAGGGACAAGGGAAATCGGATTTTGAGTTTAAATAATTTGGTGTTTTTTTGTTTGAAAATTTCTAGAAATGTTTAGTAAATGCTGTATTATATTGGTAAATGTGAACGGAATATTGAACAAACAAAAGTATGGAGGGCTTATAAGGTGGTTGGCTTCTTTTACGCCACAAGTATTATTTCTTCAAGAAACACATTTAACAACTAATTCTCCTAAGCTTTTTCTCCCCGGAGTATTTTCCAGAGCTTTCTTTGCATCTGCGGGGCTGGCCAAAAGAGGTGTAGCTATTTACTTTAGTAGAGGGTTGCCTTGGGAATTTGGCCAAGTCCAGAGAGATCCATATGGGTCGTGGCTAAACTAAATGGGACAACTCTAAATGTTGTAAACTTTTACGGTCCAGTAATAGACGATCCCGCAGCTCTATCAAAGGTTAGCGAGCTACTTAGGGGGGACCCTGGGCATATTATTTTAGGAGGGGATTTCTTTTTTTTTTTTTTGTCCTCATCTGCCAAGCAAGTTTCAATATGCAATCTTGTAGGTTTACACACATTGTGCTGCCTCAGTAGCCAAGACTGGTTGGAGCAGTAATAGAACGGAAGGCTCACCCCTCAGCAACATGTTTCAACCTTCAATGATCACTAATTTGCTACCAGACAAGCAATTGCTAAAGTCCAGCCAAGGTACTAAACTTAGCACCATGAAACAAGTGACCCCCGGAATGAGGATGATGGCATAATCATTGGACCTGGGGGAAAAAAAAAAAAAGAAAAAAACCCCAGATGTTCAATGATCCCAATTCAGGAGGTGCCAGAAAGATCTTGTATCTGGATTACCAGATCTAGCCAGGTCCAGCTTGGAGACCAGCAAAGTAGAAGCATACCAGTCATTAATGGAAGGAGGTGAAGAATCCTTCCATTTTCTGTATATCTCCCTCCTGGCTAGCAGGATAGCATAAAAAATAAGCTTTTTTGCCAAGGAGGGGACCCCTTGGTAGCAACCAAAAATTACTGATGTTAAATCTAGGGTAATGTTAACTCCAACAGAAAGTGAAAGAGTCTTACTAATGGCATCCCAAAATGAGGACAAATGTGGGCAATCAAAGAACATATGAATGTCAGAAGCAGCCACCAAACCACATCTCGCACAGGCCACACTACTCCCCTCAGAGAATTTAGAAAGACGAAGGGGTGAGTAGTATGCTCGATGAATGGTGAAAAGATGGTTCCTGCGTAACCATGCAGGCTTGACAATATCCCACAACATCTTACAAGACGAATTCCAAAGATGTTGCAAATCGGAATTGATGACATGTTGAGACCAAAGATCCTCCGGCAGTGAAAAAGTTCCGTCCATTTCCTCCAAGATTAAATTATACCACAGTGAAATTTCCTTTTTGGCAGGTGGCTTATCTGCCAAAAGCGTTATAAGATAGCTATATACGCCCAAGGAATATTTAACACCATGTGGAGGTTGAGCAGAGTATGCACGAGACCAGCTCAACATCTGAAGATATTTAAGCCTGGAGAAGTGTGGACCAATTTTTGTACAAAGATAATCCCAGGGTAACAAGTCCCCGTCAACAAATAGGTTACCCCACTCCTCCAACCCTGCCTCTCTCATAGGTGTAGCTAGTGCATCCCTTAACCATGCTGGACCATCAGGAAGGCCCCACAAAGGTGTCCTACTTCCATAGTAACCAACTTTAATTGCTTTAGACACCTGGGCCCACATTCTTGCCATACCCCTTAAAATTTTCAATTTAATTTTTTTGAAAAACTTGGGGTTTCCAAATTTAAAAAGAAACCCTGACTGACTTACACCTTCTACATCCAATAACATTGAATAGAGGGAACCCACTCCAACCCCTACTGGTCTTTTTAATAGAATCCTAACATGTGAAAGCTGGAAAGCCCAGGCATAGGCCTGGAGATCAGGAGCAGCAAGCCCTCCTTTTTCCCTACGTCTCCTAATTTTTTCCAGGAGATTCTTGGCAGATGTTTATCCCAAATAAAGGTGCTAATATCCGACTGTAATTTCCTGATAGAGGCGGGATCAAAACATAGAGGTATCGCATTAAACAAAAAAGAAACCTTAGGCAGGATGGACATTTTGACAAGGTTGACCCTGCCCAGTAGGGAGAGTGGAAGATGGGCCCAGGACTGGAGCAACCTACGACAATCCTTTGCAATTTTTAAAAAATTAATAATAGTAATCTGATCGAGGTCAGATACAATATCCAAACCTAAGTATCTCATCCGACTCGCCGGCCGGATTTCAGAATCGAAGGTACTTTGATCGATGTTCCAGGTCATCATCTCAGTCTTTAGAGCATTAATCTCATATCCAGAGACCATCCCAAACTCCGATGCCAGCCTGAATATTACTGGGAGGGCCTCGTGCGGGTCAGAGGTGAAAATGAGAATATCGTCGGCGTAAAGTGCCATCTTTCTCTCCCAACCCCTGTACGCAAATGCCTTGATGTTAACACTATCCCTCAAAATCTGGGCAAAGGGTTCAGCATATAAATCGAACAGGAGTGGGGAGAGAGGACATCCCTGCCTAGTACCCCTCGAGATGTCAAATGAGTCAGAGAGTATACCATTAACCAAGATACGGGCACTAGGGTTACTATAAAGAAGACTAATCGCCTGACGAAATCTACCCCCCACACCAAACTTTGCCAAGGCCTCCGACAGATACAACCAATTAACTCTGTCGAAGGCCTTGGTGGCGTCCAGCGTGAGCACCGCCAAGGGCAAAGACTTCAAACATGCCATTTCTATTGAACCAATCAAATCAAAAGTTAGTTCAAAAAGCTGTCGCCCCTTAATAAATCCCTTCTGATCGACATGTAAAATGGAAGGAGCAACCAAGGCCAATCTATTTGCAAGAATGGAGGCAAAGATCTTATAGTCTCCATTCAAAACAGAGATCGGCCTGTAGGAGCCACAGGCGGTTGGAGACTTCCCTGGTTTCAAAATAACAGTTATGGATGCGTTATCCCATGACACAGGTGGTCGTACTCCATCTAGCAGTATCTGATTGAACAATATAACTAGGAAAGGAACAAGTTCCTGCTCCAAAGATTTATATATTTCAGCAGGCAGCCCGTCAGGCCCAGAGGCCTTGCCTTTCCTGGCATCCCGAATGGCTTCCCTTACCTCCTCTTCCGAGATTTTACTATCTAGCATTGCTGACTGATCAACAGAGAGTTTTGGTAGATCTATTTTCCCAAGCCATTCATTAATCATATCAGTATCCAATATCTTATCTTCATGATAAATATCTTGATAGAAATCTTTAAATGCTGCTCTAATATCTGCATCAGAAGAAAGAGGGACATTATTGACATAGATCTGGTTGATGTTGTTACGAACCTGATCAGTTTTAACTTTCCATGCCAATAATTTACCAGCACACTCCCCATACTGAAAATGTGCAATTTTGCTGGCCTCCCATCTTTCCTGAAGCCGCCGGTTAAGGATCGAGGTCAGTTGGCCTCTTAGTGACAATAGTTTAACCCGCAAAGGTGCCAAAACAGCTTCTGTGGAAGCTAAGTTGGCATCAATGTCGGCCTGTGCACTAGTCAGGTCCGCCTCAACTGAGGCAATAGCCTCTCTATATTCCCTCCTTCTATATGATATCTTACTTGTAATAAGACCCCTCAAAGAGGCTTTAAGTGAGTCCCAGACCACACCAGGTCCAGCAGAACCCACATTCATCTCTAAGAAAGACCTCACTTCAGATTTTAAAAAAGAGACATCTTCAGGGTGAGAAAGTAGAGAACGGTCAAAAGACCAAGTCCTTACTACGTCAGAGGTAGGTACCATAAGTTCCAGAAAAACTGCAGAGTGGTCAGATAAATGTGACGGGAAATAACAAATGTCCCTAACTGCATCGGATAAACTATGGTTGATTAATATAAAATCTATCCTGGACTGGTGATTATATTTATAATTTCTGAAAGAAACACCCTGCTGCTGCCCGGCTCTTAACCTCCAAATATCGATATATCCGTATTGTTTCATCTCATTCAACAAGAAAGATCTTGATTTTGAAGGGACACGGGATCTACTGTTATGAGATTTATCCAAGACTGGATCTAAAACAATATTGAAGTCGCCGGCTAATATAACTGGTTCCGGGAAGGCCAAAAGGTGAGAAAAAATCACTTCCAAAGATGTAGGGTCATCAAGATTGGGACCATAGTATCCAACAATAGTAAAACAGGCACCCATAATTACCACAGAAGCAATAACCCATCTTCCCGCAGGGTCGACTTTAAACTCTAATACCCTGGCCCTAAGCTGTTTTCTGAAAATCAGTGACACTCCTCGGGAAGTCATAGATTGTGAAGTTGATATCATAAAATCAATCCATTTATTCTTTTTAGCCAAGGTGTCAATTTCAGACTGGATCAAATGTGTCTCTTGAAGGATGATGACCTGGGCATCAGAGTCCCGGCGATACTGCATCAATCTTCTAGCCCTAGGATTAGTACGGAGCCCATTGACATTCCAGGACATAATCTTTAAACTAGACATCACTACTGAACCAGAGCACAACCAGTCTTGCCTTTATAATGCGACCAGATATATACCAGATATATACCGACCCACCTCCAAAAGAAGACTCGCAGAACAACATGAGAGACTTTGACAAAACCTACAGAAAATAGAAAAGATGGCTGATGAGGAATTTTTAAATTTTGCCCGTGAACCCCCCCCACCCACCCTTCACCCTCCCCATGGAGAACCCGTGGTGTATCTAACCGGATCAAGTCCAGTAGATGGCACCCCTACCTCAGGCTCCCGTTACACCCCCCCCAAACTCACAGCTGAAAAGTAAAGAAAAAGAGGTGATCCCACTTAAGATAGTGTACTTTTTTTTTAATATTATTATATATATATATATATATTTTTTATTTTTTCTCCCTCTCTCCCCTCTTCATCTTCTTTCCCCCATCCACTTTCCTTCTCATTCTTTTTTTTTTTTTTTCTTTCCTTTCTCTTTTCTTTTTTAAATGCTTCAATCCCTGTGAGCAACCAAAAGGACCTAAACCAAAACCCCCCAAAAAAAACGAGTTAGGTGCTATTACCGGATGACTTATTGCCTATATCCACAAGGAATTCATCGGCAGCTTCAATTGACCTGATGTTTACCATATTATTATTATACATGACCTTCAGAGAGGCCGGGAACACCAATTGAGCAGAAGCGCCCAACTTCCTAAAGGACTCGAGCCGCCTTCCAAACTCCCATTGCTTCTCAAGTGTGACCCTAGAAAGATCAGATCTGATGAGAAAAGTAAACCCCTTACCAAGTAGGGACTTCTGTTTAAGAGCTGCACTCAGTATCTGCTCTTTGAGAGTATATGTAAGGAAATTAACAAGGATTTTACGCGGCTTTTGCCTTTGTGGGTTCTGTTTGAATGGTTCCCGATGGATCCTCTGAATGTCGGTTGCTAGCTGCTCCAGGGATTGACCCAAACATAAACCTTCCTTCAAAAGGCAAACAATAAACTGCTTAATATCTGCCCCCTCAGACCCCTCCGGAACATTAAGAATGCGAATGTTACATCTTCTTGCGTTATTTTCTAAAACCTCCATCCTGTCCAGCAAGGCCTGATCATCTCTTTTAAGTTTACTAATGTCCTCTTCTGTCTTAACTAGATGTACCGACATTATAGCTAGTTTTTCCTCCAAGACTTCTGTCCTAGTTGACAGCCCATCGATCTTATTATCCAATGATTGACAGTAATCGCGAATCTCCTTCTGCATAACTGAGGATTGCTCAAACCCCTTTTTTATGTCCTGGGACAAGGTAGTGAGCATCGCAAATAAAGTGGCTGCCGAGATGTTTTCCGATGTTGCTTCTTGACAAGGTGGAGTTGAAGGAGCAAGGACAGGGACAGATGTTGCCAAAGATAGCTCGAGAGATGGCTCCAATACAGTACCCCCCCCGGAATCGGAGTGGGTAAGACCACCTTCACTAGCGGCTGCAACGTCGCCCCTCATGTTAGAACTAATAGATGATGCCTGGCCTCCCACCATTTCACAAGACAAAACTCCACTTTTGGATATACTAATAGGTGGGGAAGGTACGGAAACTATAGGAGCAACTGAGACAGCTGGCGCTACCTCCGTCACAGTCATCACGGAGCCACCAGGAACCGAAAGGGTTGGCACAACAACTGAAGGGGCGGGGGTTGAGAAAGATGATGGAGGTAAAGCAGGGGAAAACATTTGAGCTGAATCATTTAGTGAGGTCATTGTCTTGGATTCCACAAGGTGCAAGACCTGTGGAACAACTTTGAAGTATGACCGTAAAGATGGTGTAATTTTAGATGTAGCCTCGACTCCAGCAACAGGATTGCGTGTTGCTTTCCCTCTGGTGCCCTTTGATTTCACCTCCTTAGATAGATAGGAGGAGGTTCTCTTACCAAGTTGGGGTGGAAATACTGCACCAGGCAAATTAGAGCCGGTAACAACCCCCCTCGTAGGCACTCTAGCCTGCTCCTTACCTCGTCCTCGTCCTCGGCCTGATTTCCCACCTCTCCCCTTACCTCTGGACGTTTGATAGTATTGGTGCAAACCTTCAGAATCTTTTGATAGCCCACACTGAGGTAAGACTGAGGCTGATTCCTGTGTGCTTGTATCGCTGTAACCGTCTGCTGCCGTCGTAACCGCTTCAGTACTCTCAGCTGTCACCTGAGAAGAGTTTTCAAGGCTGTCACCAACACACACAGCACGCACCAAACTGCGCGCTCTCCTGCCGCGCCGCAGCTCCAGGGCGGCTAAGGACCACGACCACCGGACTAGTGAACAGCTGATGTAAGACGAAGATCCGCGGCAACCAGGAGTGTCAGCTGCACCTCCAAAAATATCAAAGGCGTCCCCAGCCGGTATTCTGATACCAGAGCAGCAAGGCATAGAGAGAAGGGAGGAATTAGGACCCAGCGGAATCAGGCGGCAGGCAGGCAACAGACCACGGCCACCGCACGTAGCACGGAGAAGGAAACAGAGGGAAACCAGCAAGGCTCCGAGAAACTGCCAAAACCGGGAGGACAGAACAGGCAAAATACACCGGTAAGAAATTCAACACGGTAAAGTAGTTTCCGCCATCAGCAGTCATCGATATCACAGGCGGGAAAATCGAGGGAGCCGGGGGAAGCGAGGAAACGGGAGCCCGAACTTACGGAGCACCACGGCAGATCAGCCGTCTGCCGCCATGTTCTCCGCCATCCTTGTGCTCTCCCCAAAAAAAGAGGAGGGGATTTCAATTTCATTCAAGATTTGAGGAAAGACACTTCAAATAAAAATAAGAAGCAATTGAAGCCAAAAACTAAAAAAGCTCTAGATGCTATAAAACAGGAATATGTTCTGATAGAGCCCTGGCGCCTAACCAACCAGGCAAATTGTAAATATACATGTCATTCCCGTCAATTCCAAACGGCTTCTTGTATCGATTTTTTCCTCATATCTCGATCATTGAATCATAGAGATGCTGAAATAGAGGCCAACTCATTCTCGGAACACTCTTTTGTAAGATTACAGCTGGAAATTGAGATGGGAAGGAGGAGGAGATCTAGGTGGCAGATGGATCGTCTCTTCCTTCAAAATCATCACTGAGTAGCTGATCTGAGAGATTGGATAATAGACTATTTTAGGATCAACAAAGGAACAGCAGAACTCTTTTCAGTTTGGGGTGGGTTCATGGCAGCTCTGCGCGGGCAAATTATTTCTTTCTCTGCTGCCCAAATAAAAAAATGCTGTGCAAAAATTATGGAACTTCAGCAGGCTGTTAACAGTGCCTTGAGTCAGAGGAATAGCTCTCTACGGGGAGAGGGGGAAGCTGGGGGTCAGTACGAGAAGGCCAAAACTGCGCTTAGGGAATTCTTTTTAACTGAAGAGATAAATAGCTCTAGGACATATCAACAATGAGTATAAGAGTATAGTCAAGTGGTGGGTAAATTATTGGCCAGTTTAACTAAGACCAGACAGGAAGCAGCCTTAATCACTGAGGTAACCGATCCCAAGACCAAAACCATGGCAACAGATAAGGATAGTATAGCACAAGTCTTTATGGAGCACTATCAACAGCTTTATACTACTGAATATATGGTTGGACAGAACCCGATCCAAGAATACTTTGAAAGGGTAAAGCTTCCGAACTTGTCCGATTTGCTTGTAGAGCAGATCCAACTAGATATACCAGAGGCAGACACTGTAATAGCTCTGAATTCAATCGCTGGGGCAAAATCCTGTGGGAACGATGGACTTGCGATAGAATTGTATAAGGCATTTTCCCAGGAATTGACCTCCTTCTTGATGAAGCTGTTTAATAATATAAAGTGGGGTTGTCCTGTCCCCTCAAGTTTTAAGGAGTCGATAATAGTAAGTTTTATGAAGAAGGGCAAAAACCCCAAGGATGTTAATTCTTACAGACCAATTAGTCTTCTTAATGCCGATTTATAAAATTCTAATGAAAATCTGGGCCCAACGCTTCACTCCTCTAGCGCAGGAGCTGATTCTTAGGGCCAGTCCAAGTTTATAGCCGGAAGATCAATGTCCTCCAATACCGGGTTTTTAATTCAGGCCCTTGACTTTTTTAATAATAATAATATTTCGACCCTCATTATGATGGTGGACTCTGAAAAAGCGTTCGACCTGGTTAATTGGGACGCACTTTTTTCGGTTTGGGCAAATTTGGTATACCTGTTCAGGTTATTGATATGTTGAGAAACATCTATCAGGGTGCCCAGGCCCAGGTGGTGATAAATGCTAATCAAATAGGGACAGTAAATATCAATCGTGGGACTAGACAAGGGTGTCCGATGTCCCCCTTGCTGTTTACCTTCTTTATCGAGCCCCTGGTCACAAAAATTCGCGACAACTTGGAAATTAGAGTGTCAATACCGGGTATGGCGAAATTAAAATTGTTCGCTGATGATATTGTTTAATATCTAAGTCCTAAGGGCCTGAATCTGGACCGGGTATTAATAGAATTTAATCAATTTGAATTGATCAGGGGCTATAAAAAATAAATCCAAATAAAACCGAGATTTTGATTTTAAACACTGATTGTGATTTTCTTCCTTTGAATCTCAAACCCTAAGCTTTAAAAGCATAACCAATACATTATCTGAGGGTATTTGTTTCCAACCAATATGAACAGCTATTTAATCTAAATTATCAAGCAATGAGGAATAAAATCAAAGTATTGCTCAATAAATGGTCTTTCTTACCCTTAACATTAATAGGCCGCGTAGCCATAATAAAAATGTCCATACTTCCCCTACTCGTGTTTCTTTTTATAAATGTGCCTTTAAAAATTTATATCAAGTATTTTAAAGAGTTAGAATGTATGTTTAGGGAATTTGTTTGGAGTAAAAATGCTTCCAGGGTCAAGTTAGCAATATTACAGCTAGAAATGAATCAAGGCGGTTTAGCACTGCTGAAAATACGAACTTATTATGAGGCAGCACCACGGGACTGAGAGGGCATGAAGCTTCCTGATACCCTTTATGTATAAACGATATATCCGGAAGATTGCACGAGGCCAACATAAATCCTGTCCTTATGCCGGCTTCTCATCATTAGAGCTCTTATAACTTAAAAGGACTCGTTCAATTGAAGTTCTATCTTTTGGCCATCGTGTCACAGAGGACGGTACCTCATTCAAAAAACTTTATGCCAGATGAGCGTTATGGAAATACTCTAAATGATGTGACCATCCAATTGTAGAGATATTACAATATATTCTCTCAGGAAGCGATTAATCTAACCTCATCACCCCAATGCTGCAGCAAGATCGATTCTAATCAGATACCACAGTATTGGTGGTGTGCCCTGTACCACGGAGAAGTCCTTATCTATTCTGGTCTCAATCATCGATTTTGAGTTCTAGATCAAATAATAGAGAAAGTTGAGACGGGCCCACCGAATGAAGGCTTTAACCCCGAAACGCGTGTTGTGTTTTCTTTTTATCGACCTCCAGCCTTTGAATTGTTCAATAACTCCTTCTCTAGGTTTTTAATAATTTTTGTGTTTAATACTCTTTTGGGGTGTTTGTGAAAAACAATTTGTGCTTTTTGACATTTATGTATATATAATAAAAAATCATAAAATATAAAAAGAAATATATATTTGATATATGTGATGAAATCATAAGAAGATCACAAATCATAAGAAATTGACTAATTATAATGAAATATAATTTCGTATCAAATAATAAGTGGTTGTGACATTTCATTAATATACAAATTTAATGTTCACTGTTTTCACATAGATCAAGGCCTGATATGTTTCATTGTAAATGCAATATATATCTTGTGGTTAGCTTGTCGTCTTACCCCCACTGATCTTTTTATAAATGTGCCTTTAAAAATTAATTTAAAGTATTTTAAAGAGTTAGAATCTATGTTTAGGGACTTTGTTTGGAGTGAAAATGCTTTCAGGGTCAAGTTAGCAATATTACAGCTAGAAATTAATCAGGGCACTGCTGAAAATTCGAATTTATTATGAGGCATCAAGTTTAGATCTTACAGCGCGTTTACTGGAACCAAATGGATTTTTAGATCATTTTTTTTTTTAGATAAAATGATACAGGATTCTGGCTTGCAAATCACGATATTTTTGAAAATATCTAAATTGCCGAAGAGGACTAGATACAAGACTTTGCAGGACTACGCTTCTAGATTGCAATTCTTCTTTAAACAAGCCGGCTCTTCCGGATTTCGATATTTAAAGTTCGTGGAATGTAAAAGTTTGGGTCTTCAAATCCATTCTAGTCATCTTAAACACTGGAGGGACTGTGGCTTAGAACAACTAGGGCACTTTTTAATGAATAATAAAATAATTACTTGGCAAGAGGTTCAAAATAGATATGGTGAACGTAACAAGCTTGGCTTTTATGAGTATCTACAGATTGTGAATTTTATAAATAGATATAATCTTTTATCAAGTGGCGCCTCAACCAAGCAGGAGATTACCTTATTTCGAGCCAAACTAAAAGTGGTGGGCAACTGGTACTCTCAACTTGAGTAAAATGAATGAATCTTCCTTGGTGGAGAAATGTTTAGAAAGAGTAACACGGTAAACAAATGGCAGTCCATATCCCTGTTAGGGAGCAAGGTGATAAGATCTGCCAATTTTAAAAGGATGTCCTTCTTGTCACGGTGGATGGCATACTAACCTCCTAAAAATCGAAGTCAAAAATATCCGGAAGTGGAGAATAGATGCTTTCGCTGCCAGGCAGAAGGTGAAGGGGCGCGGTCACATATATTCTTCACGTGTCCAAAACAAGTGTCATTCTGGGTCGCAATGGTTTCGGCAATTAGTCAAGCAATTCAGAAGAGGCTAGATCCGGAGACTGGGGTAGCCCTCTTTAGCATTACAAGAGTAAGGAAAGACCTGACAAAAGCAGAGGAGACCTTCATAGCGATTTGCTCCCTTGTTGCTCGCTATTTAGTCCTCCAGAATTGGAGGTCGAAAGATGTACCTGCCTACTTAAAGAGGTTAAACAAAATGAAAAGAACTATGAAGTTTGAAGAAGCGTACGCTAGGAGGGTTGGTGCTACAGGAAAATTCACATCTGTGGTTAACGAACCTCAAAACCATGGTGGGAATAGAAATTTTATTGATTTTTGCACTTTAGCACTTTTGAATTTTAGCACCTGGCACTTTACTATGTAGGATTTGCACTTCTAGAAATAGTAAGGATTTCTGATTAAAAAAGCTCCGCTTAGAAAATTTGAGGAAGCTACTTTTTCTCTCCTATGTTAATTTATGATGGCGATATGCCGGTAAAAGACAGCTTATTGTGGGCCTGCCTGGCTACCAAAGCAACCAAGCACTGTAGCACTTTAGCACTAATGTTAGGGGGGTAAAACATTTGTACATTTGCAAATGGTTGCGATATGGACACAAGCATAGCCCAAAACAATTAAGGGCCCAGCTGGAGTACAGTTGTAATACGCTTTTCGTTATCCTCTTGTATTTAATTTATAATGGTTTCAGGTTAAATACATAAGGTTTGGACTAGTTGATTACAGGTTTTTCTAGGTACTGTAACATCTCACGCATGTTAGCACTTTATTAAGCAAGGTTTGCACATTTATGATCAGTTTAGGATGTTGTTAGATTATATGCTTTCTTTTTTCATTATTTTGTATATTGTATTTAATGCATGTCGTTTTTTTAAGTATAACAAACTAGTTTTCTAACGCAAACTGTTAGCTAAATTCCCTGTTGACAATCGTTTTGCTATGTTTACTTTGCTCTGCTCAATAAAAAATCTTTTAAAAAAAATAAAATAAAGAGCTTTTTTTTAATGTTGTCTCCTTTTCAGGTGCAGATACAAGGCTTTGTTAGTTAGAATCATTCATTGTTTGTTTGTAGTGATAGTAAGGTACAGGAGGAATTACTAAGCAAGAAGAAGACATGTTAACTCGGGGGGGAAGAGTTCTCATGGCGGAGAGGGCAGCTCAAGGACAATTGAATGTGCCCCATCAAGAGTGTGGGAGAAGAGATGAATCTTGCAAATTTCTACCTCGGACGATGGAAATGTACTGAAAATTGATGACGCTGGTTACCTTGATTGCTTGTGTGTCAAAAGATGCTGTATTGTTAGTTAAAGAGCAGAACCCTTTAGGATTTCAAGAGGTACAGACCTCTGGTGTGATTCCTCTAATTTTACGAAAGACTGCCTGATACTGACATCTGTTACTTGCTTCCCATGGCTTACTAGGGGTTCCCTGAAGCTTGTATAGAGTAGTGTTAATTAGATTTATCAGAAAGACCAATGACTAGGCAGGAAGATCGAAATCTGCAAAGAAATCTGCAAATAAACCTCAAGATTCTTTTCCTCATCTTTTGCATTGCAGCCACCAAATTTTTGGCATGTTTCATATTGTTTAGTCCGAACTTTAGAAGGAAGTTCAGATTCATTCTTGTGATACTATGGGGAAGATTCACAAGAAACTGACACATCTGTAGAGATGTGTCAGTTTCCCTGCGTCAGCCTGCGATACCCTTGTGCCACCATGGATGCGCCGTATTTATTATACGGCGCACCATGGCAAAAGGATTGACAGATGCATCAGAAATTCTGACGCTTCTGCTGGCCCAAAAGTTACGCATTGCTGGAGTTGTGTCGCAAGCATGACGCAACTACAGCAATGCATGTTGAGACCTATACTTATTGTTCTGCATCACTCCTTACGCCTGCTTAAAGCAGGCAAAAGGTTTTGAGGCACTGGCATACTAGAAGTGGCACCATGAAATCTTGTAGATTTCACTGAGTCACTTTTACATGGCTTTCCTGCGTGGGAAACGCCTACCATGTATACATTATACCTGACGCAGGTATAATGTGACGCAGGGCTTTACAACGTGACACATCTCCCTAGATGCTGCACATTGTAAATTGGCCGCATTGTATACGCCGCTGCTGCGTCACAAAAGTGAAGCAATGTTAGCACAAAAGTGTCGCAAGGGGCTTGTTAATCTGCCCCTATATTTCTAGAATATGCTTTTGAGACTCATTTATATTAGTTTGTTTTTGTGTTTGTAATAATACACTTTAACTTTTTTCGTAGTCTTAGTCTTATTGAGGATACCTTTGTCACACTATTATTGGATTTTGTAACTTATGTTTACTCCTTCTTACTTCTCATGCAAGAAATAAAGATCCTCTGACCAACGAGAGAAAAGTAGTGTCAGAAAGAGAACGTTCTCACCCACATCTCTCTATCTCTCACTAACCTGCCAGTGTATCTTTTCACCACACATTTAATACCTCACACCTCCTCTCCCACTTACCCTCTCGCTCTCTCTACAACTATTCTTTCTACCTCACCTCTCAAACTATCTTACTTCTCTCTTTTTTTGTCTACCTCTTTTTCTCTATCATTACCACTTCTATTCTCTCTCTTTCTTTGCATCCCCTTTTCTACCTCATTGCTCCATCTCGGCCTCTCTCTCTCATCAGATCAGTGGGGGTAAGACGACAAGCTAACCACTCGACCTCTGTATCAACATTCCCTCTCTTTATCTACCTTGCATCTGTCTCTCTACTTCACCTCTGGTCTTTCTACAACTTTCATCTATTTTTCAACCCTTCACCATGCTCTCTCTACTTTACTGTGTCCCTAACTGCTTTCATTAAGCAGCCTATTTATCTATAGCTCTTCTCTTTTTGTCCCTCTTTCTACTTCACTCTTTCTCCCTGTACTTTGCATCTCGCTATACTTCTCTCAATACCTCAACTCTCCACTTTTTCTCCCTCTACTTCTCTCTGGCTCTCTATTTCAGTTCTCTTTATACCTTATTACTCTGTCTTCCTCACACCTCAATGTACTCTACTTACTTTACACCACTACTCTGTACTTTCCACCTCCTTATTTCCAGCTTTTCCACCCAGTAAATCTTACTCTAAAACCTTGAATTTTGCTCTACTTTTCATTGGTTTTTTTTTAAACAGACTTTTATTGGGTTACAAACCATAATACATTCAGTCCCCTTGCCCGTTACCCAGCCCTCCAGATAAGTCATTGCGTAGGGCAATAAGCAGTCAACTAAACTGAACACAATGGTACAGCTTTGATCCCAACGACATCTGTGCTGTAATGTAATCCATCCACAGGAATGATCCATTACCATGGTACGTTGCAACCAGAATACCCCCCGCCCCTTCCCCGATCAACCCCCCCAACATATCCCCCCAGCCTAACCGCCCACCCAAGCATGCCGCCAGTGTCTACCATAATTACGTCCATAACAAAGCCTCCCGTGCCACTTGTCGGATCCTCCTCCCGCAGAACACAGCAGAAATTGCATCAAGAACATAGGGGGAAGCCTGTTACAAAAAGGGGGGGGGGTTCTCAAGGGACCTGAGCCACATCCCCCTCCACCGGATCCCCCCCATCGTCTACAGCTGAGCGCCTGAACAGTTCCAGGAGCGCCACCCATGCCCGGGCCAATTCCTGCAACTTCTCATTTCCACTACGTCTAGCCAGACATAATCTATAATTCCCCTCGCTGCCCGCCCATTTCTCCATTTCCCTATTCCAGCGCAAGAAATTAGGCCCCTGCCTCGCCTTCCAGTGGGAAGTAATCTCCCGCTTGGCCAGGACCAGCCCCAGGTCAATCAACCTGCTGGTGACCTTAGTCTTGGCAGTGTGCGGGAACCAATGCAGCAAGCAGACCCCCGGGCCCACCTCCAATTCCCTCTCTGTCACAGTCAGCAGTACAGTCGTCACTTCCCGCCAAAATGTTACCACCTGTGGACAGTCCCAGAACATGTGAAAAAAAGTCACCCCAACATGGTCACATCGGGGGCAAACATCCGACCCCCCAAAGTACTCAGCTATTTTGCTATGGAATACATAAAACTGGATGAGTTGGAAACGTGCATTTCGTGAACATTTCCAAGGTCGCTCCGTGATTTCTTCCCAGTTTTTATCCGCAATGGATGCCCCCAGATCCGCCTCCCACTTGAGTCGCAATGCAGCCAGGGGTTGACGCATATCACCAGTAATCCGCCGGTAAAGGCAGGTCACTGCCTTAAATATACCCGCCGCCATCACTACATATTGACAGGCCAGGGATGTGTCCGGTTCCACAAGCCCCTGCCGCCAGTGCTTCCTGATAGCCGCAGTCAGAGCTGCATGCAAGAGGAAGTCCCCCTGCGGGAGGTCATGACGCTCCCTAAAGTCGTCAACAGGGAGTAGATTACCGTCCTCATAAAGGTCACCCAGCGCCATAACTCCCGCCTCCTCCCACGCCAGCAACCGGCTCCAATCTCCCCCGTGAGGTAACGCCTCATACATCCGTAAAGGGATCTCGGGCGCGTACGGAATTACAACACGTGCCCTCCTGGCCAAGCGCGCCTAGCACTGCCGCACCGTCCTCAAGTCCGAGGGCAGCGAAGCATCTCTCACCGGGACTCGGAGCAATACACAAGATAACTGGTGCCAGCTCGGATCCGACCCTCCCTGTTCCTCTGGGCGCCTGATGTGACCCGCCACTCACTTCGTAAACCACTGGAGCTGCGCAGCATGGTAATAGGACTCCAGGTCTGGCAACGCAAGGCCTCCCTCTCCCCTGGGTCTCTGCAGAGTAAGTAGCGCTACCCTCCACCTACCTGCACCCCAGATGAACCCTGTTATCAAAGTGTTCAGCTGTGCGAAGAGCTTTCCCGGGATCCAAACTGGGAGAGTCCCAAGTAATAAAGAAATCTGGGCAAGATGACCATTTTCACCAGGGCGGCCCTGCCGGCCACCGACAGTGGGAGAGTCCCCCAGAACTCAAAACAGGTTTTCGTCCCTCGCACTGCTCGCCCCACGTTGCCCTCCAATAAATCAGCGGGAGCGTGATCGATCTGAGTCCCCAAATAGGGCAAGCACCGGGATTCCCACGGGACATCCCCCTGGCGGACCAGCCCGTCCGGCCCAGTAGGAAACAGACATGACTTGGTCCAATTCACCCGGAGGCCCGCCACCCTCCCCAAGGTCTCCAGCAAGGCCCGTGCCCCCTGCAGGGCCTCCCCAGCATCTGGCAAGAAAAGAAGTAGATCGTCCGCATATAATGCTATGTGTTGCACTCGTCCCTCGACTAATAGCCCTGGAAAATACCGACCGTATCTGGCGTGAGCAGCCATGGGCTCCATTGCCAGTGCAAATAATAGGGGGGACAGCGGGCACCCCTGCCTCGTCCCCCGAGCGACCGCACAGGCACCAGAAATCAAGCCCCCCGTCCGCACCCTGGCAGTGGAAGCACTATAAGAAAGCGCCGTCCATTGTACAAAACGTTCCCCCAGCCCGAATGCCCTCAATACGTCAAAAAGGTAAGGCCACTCCAGGCTATCGAAGGCCTTTTCGATGTCTACCGCAAATATGCAGGCCTCCTCCTTGTCATAAGAGTCGGACCCCAAGATTCGCATCAGTCTGCGTACATTCATTGCAGTGTTGCGGGATGGAATGAACCCAGCCTGGTTCCCATGAATCAGTTTCAGCATATCGGGCATCAACCGACTAGCCAGAACGTGACTCAAGATCTTGTAGTCAAGGTTGAGCATCGCCAGAGGTCTATACGAGGAGCGATCCCACGCAGGCTTGCCCGGCTTATGAAGGTGAACTATGAGGGCTTCTCGCATGGTGGCAGGGAGGGTCCCCTCTCGGCATGCCCCATTATAAAGCGCCACCAAACAGGGTACTAAAACATCTGCATAAGCTGCATAGAACTCAATGGGGAGCCCATCGGTGCCCGGGGTTTTATTCCTAGCCATGTGTTTTATGGCATTTCGTACTTCGCCCGCTTCTACGTCCCGACCCAGCGCCTCAGCGTCTGTAGCCACAAGCTGCGGGAGCCCCGCCCCTGGCAAAAATGCTTCATCCTCCGGGCACCCAGGACCCGCCCCGCTCTGATACAACTTGGCGTAATACTGTAGGAAGTGGTCATTGATGCCCTTTTGGGTACAAAACACCTCAGCACCCTGCCCCCGCAGTTCCACTATCGGGGTCCCCCTGCAGGCCGGATTGGCCAGCCAGGCTAGTAATGTCCCCACCTTATCACGTTCCACATGCGCCTTATCCATGTAGGTTTTATAGTGAAAACAACGCAATCTCTCGGTTTGGACTGCTAATGCCTTCCGGGCCTCAAACTTCGCTCTACTTTTCTTTTTCTATCCATCTGTTCCCCCGGGAAAATCCTTTACCCTGCTGTCACAACAACGACCTACCTTTACAACGCTGTCACTACCCCGACTGCAACGTTATCACGCACTACTTTACCATGCAAGGCGTTACGACTTGCTTTAGGGAGCTCGTTGTGGGACTTATGTTGGATTTTTAAGTCCAACACCTTCCCTATTGTTGCGTAGACTGGAGTTGGAATAGTAATTTATACGATTCCAAAGTTCAGTGCCCCCTAAAGCAAGTTGTTTTAACAACTTGCGTGGTCAAGTAACGCGTGGTAATGTCGCAGTCGGGGTAGTGACTGCGTTGTAAAGGCATGCGGAGTAAATGCATGCGGTGTTCCATCATACAACCGTTCCCCCCACCACCAGAGTTAGACGTCACTGGCCAGAGAAGTGTACACATAGAAAGAAGAAAGGAGGTATAAGGCAGATAACGAGAATTAAGGAGAAAATGCCTTTGAATAGTGACTGATTTTAATTGTTGAACTGTGAACTAGGAATATCCTGCAAAGCAGACATTCATCTCTAAAAATAACAGTTTAATCTGTTTCCAGAAATCCCTTGAATTACAAAAACTCAAACCTATATGAATTAGCCAGAACTCCATAATGACATTGGATTATTAGGAACGGGTAGAGAGATAGACAGAGCGAGAGAGAAAGAGACAGAGAGAGAGAGAGAAAGAGAGAGAGAGAGAGAGAGAGAAAGAGAGAGATGTCATGGAGGCAGCTGGGGTGTAGAATTAAAGAGAGCGACAATGCAGCAGCGACAGGCGCCTCATGGCTCATCACTTATCAAATTGGTCAATGTCTATGACAGGAACTGCAATCTCCTTAGCATTTCCACCCCTAGCCCCCTGTTATCTCACATAACATTATAGGGATCCTAACTTGGAGAAGACACAGTTATACAGTTTCATTGACCGGAAAAGAGGGCTTGCCCAGGTGAGCTGCCCACCTAAGTACCCTCGGCCTCCCGGAAGTGCCTTGTCCCTGGGTGGAGCGAGATCTGCTGTCCTTGTGATTGTCCCCTTCCGGCCACCTAGGCGTGGAAAAAATACTAGCCCCTTCCGGGCAGTGGGGAAATGCTGAGGGGCTGTCGCCTTCTGGCCAGAGGGAGCTGCTCTGGCGCCCAATCTAGTAGTGAAAGCGGCTTGGAGATATTAGGTTGCCAGCAGGCTAAATTACCACAGCAGTGAATGTAAGCAGGCCAGGCCTTCCTCTGAACCGGGAAGAATGCGCGGTGTAGTGGAAATAAAGAAAGTACAGAGCTTTAGGCGACACGAGGACAGTGCTGCGTCATTTCTCTGTTTCCCTCGCTGCCTTTTCGTCTCCTGGGCTCGCTTCGTGTTTCCCGTCTCTGCCTTTTTCTTCTGGTGTCTGATTTGATGGATAACCACTCTTTGATGCTCGCTGTATAATGCTGCAACTCACTCATCAATTCTGTTTTGGCTTTTAAATCTCTTCAGGTTAAACTTATGTACGCGTGCCTTCAGTATTCCTTCTGTATATTTTGCACATTCTAAATTCTATGTATTCTTGTATTCTTATATTTTGCACATTCTAAATTCTATGTATATTTTTTCATTCTAATTCTATGTATTCTTGCCTACAATTGTACTAACTTTGATAACGGAATTATTGTGAAGATGTGATTGTTTTGTTTTCTCAAATGTTTGGATTTTTGTGGACTAGAATGAGCCCATTAGACTTTCGCAAGGTCGGCTTTTCTTTTTTTTTTTTTTTTGTTTGAAACCGTTTATTACAAAACTAAAAAAATATACAAAGATGGGCCTACAACCTCACGGCCGGCCGCTAGCAGACAAAAGGAGCATATGATACACATTGTAGAGCGTGTGTTGCGGATGAGGAAGATGCACAGGAGTTAGCAGCGTTGATAGCCACACCATCCGGACCCCACTGTACGGTTTCATTTTAAACTGAAAGAACAACCAGAAAAACAAACCCACAAGGCAATCCACAATCAGAAATAGCAGCATGTGCTCCCCTGAGAGGAGGACCCTACCAGTCCATAGGAGTATCAAGAAGGGGAAGAGATCAGGACTAGGGCTGGGTAAACTCAATGCCCGGAACAAGGAAGCTGGGTCGGCTAAGGGGATGGGGCAGGCGACGGATCGGGCAATAACGGCGGAGCACAGATTCCCCCGCGGTAGGCGTTCCAGGGGCCCCACACTTTCACCCATGTCCCAGGCTTACCTCTCGCCACATACACCACCTTTTCCCGAAACATGCACCAATCCATATGTTCCTTCCAGGCCGAGACAGTCGGGGACCTCTGGGATCCCCACAGTTGAGCAATATCGCGCTTGGCCACCATATATCCCAGAGTCACCCACCACGTCTGTGGCGCCGAGTAGTCGGTAGGTTCCCACACATTCAACAGGCATCTCCTCGCTTCGGGTAGCAGCACCACATGCGTAACCACACGCAGGACCACATGCACACCACGCCAGAATCGCTCCACCTCCGGGCATTCCCACAATATATGCAGAAAGGTCCCCAAAGCGCCACACCCACGCTTACACAACCCGTCCACAGCATAGCCCATACGCAGGAGCCTTGGCCCCGTCATGTAGACTCTGTGGAGTATCTTGAGCTGGACGAAGCGAAGGCGGGCCGGTATGGCCACCTCTTTCGGGGAGGCCACCGCAGAGGTCCAGTCCTCGTCGTCCAGCTCCAGTCCATCGGCAACCCAAGCCTCACGAAGGGCAGTCAGCAATCCCGAGCGGTCATTGATCAGTTTTTTGTAGATCAGTGAGATTGTGCTGTCCGGAACGTGCCCATCCAGCACTCTATCTTCCAGGGGGGAATACTCCGGGATGGATGCAACGTCCGGGAAGACGGAGCCCAGTGCATGACGGATCTGCAAATACCGAAAGTACTCCCTGTCATGCAACTGGAATTCCGTCTGCAGCATCTCGAACGTTTTAAATCCTCCCCTCATCCAGAGATCCCCCACTTTGCTGATGCCTATCATGTCCCACTTCTCGAAGGTCCACAGGGAGCCCAACTGCTCGGACGCGTATAGTGGTGATGCCCGGGTCAGACGGTCCTTCCACCCCATCGCCACATTAGCCGCGTGCCACACTCGCACCATGACACGCGTGGGGCCGGTCAGCCGAGCGTCGGGCGCGCTGGAGTAGAGCGCTCGATTATAGTCCCCACCCGGGAGTAGCATCTTATCCATTTCGAATGCCGGGTTTAAGGCGGGCCCGTACAGGCCGTGATTAATCGCAGCCAGCTGGGAGGCCCAATAGTACCGTTTGATATCCGGGAGGGCAATCCCTCCGTCATACCATGGGAGCGTCAGCTTCGCCAGGGCGATACGCGGCCTCCCGTCCCAGAACAGGCGGCGCTGCAAACTCTCCACCTCGCGGAAGTAGCGCGCTGGGACGAGGTCCATAGTATTCTGCAAAGCGTACAGGAAACACGGCAGAGACATCATCTTAAACAATGCCGCCCGGCCGAGCGGCGAAAGCGGCAAGCGCCGCCAGCGCGTGACATCTTCCTTCAGGCGCTGGAGGGGGGGAAGCAAGTTCCGATCATACCGGGCCTCCAGGTCCAGAGTAATGAAGACACCCAGGTACCGAAATCCCTGCGGGGCGATCTGGATCGGACAGCCCCGCGGGAGAATAGGAGCCTCCCCAGAGAGAACATACACGCACGATTTAGCCCAGTTGATGACAAGGCCGGAGTTACGACCAAATGAATGCAAAACATCAACCAGGACTATCAGTGATTTACGTGGGGAAGCTAGGTACAAGAGGATGTCATCAGCGTATAGGGATACGCGATCCTCATACTCGGGGGTCCAACGGAGACCACGAATAGAAGGTTCCCACCGTAGCCACTCCGCCAGGGGCTCCAAGGCAAGCGCAAAAAGGAGCGGCGATAAGGGGCAGCCCTGCCGCGTGCCCCGGCCCAGCTCGAACGGAGCCGATACTCTACCGTTCACCACCACCTGCGCCAATGGGCCCGAATACAGCAATTTGACCCAACTCATGAACCCTGCGCCAAAGCCAAACTTCGCAAGCATCGCCCAGATGTATGGCCATTCAAGCGTGTCAAACGCCATGGTGGCGTCCAAGGACGCCAAAATGGCCGGCTCCCGTATGTACTGAACACGTGCGAGCACCCCATGTAAACGCCGCAAGTTAAGGGCCGTGTTACGATGGGGAATAAAGCCGGACTGATCCTGGTGAACCAGGTCGCCCACCACGCCGACCAGCCGATTGGCCAGGACCTTGGCGAGAATTTTGGGCTCCGCGTTCAGTAGCGAAATAGGCCGATAGGATGTAACCCGGTCCCGAGGTCTCCCCTCCTTGTGGATAACCACGATTGTAGCCAGACGCTGGTCCAGCGGGAGGGAGCCCACCGAGTGAGCCTCCAGGAACATCGATCGGAGATATGGTGCCAGCGTATCCGGTCGCAACTTGTACAACTCGATGGGGAGACCATTAGGACCCATGGCCTTGCCGGAAGCGACCGAACGTATGGCGAGGGCGATTTCGTCGGAGGTTGGAGCGGCGTCCAACGACACTCTGTCCTCCTCCGAAAGGGAAGGCAGCGCGATATCCCTGAGCAGGGCACGGGAATCCTCTTCAGAGCGGGAAGACACCGGGGAATACACCCCACGGAAATAATCCGCGAAGCAGGAGACAATTTCTTCCGGCTCAGTAACACACACACCGTCCGTTTTCTCAATCAGCGGGACTACACGACTCGCTCTCTCCTTTTTGTCCAGCCACGCAATCAATTTACCAGCCTTATCACCCACATCATACAGTCTCCCCTGTTGCTCTCTACTGAGGCCCCTGGCCGCCTCCGTGACGAGGGCCCGATAGGCCGCTTGCTTGAGTTGGAGAACATGTAATATGGCATCCGTCACCCCACATTCTAGATTACCCTCCAACTCGGCTATCTCAGCTTCCACCCGGGTCACCTCCTCCCGCTCGCGCCTCCGGGTGTGGGAAATAAGGGACAGGGCCTCTCCTCGTAGTACTGTCTTGAATGCCTCCCACAGTGAGACAGCCGAAGGCACGGACCCCATATTCTCGTCAAAATAGCGCTGGAGGGATTTAATCAATTCAGCGCGAATGGTGGGGTCGCGCAGGTACCAGGGATTGATCGGGACCACCCTACCCTCACCCCTCGGAAAAAGATCCAGGTGTAACAGGAGCGGGGAATGGTCCGAGATACCCCGTGCCAAATGGCGCACCTCTCCCACCCTCCCAACATAGGCCGCCGGGACCAGGACATAATCTAGTCGTGAGAGACTACCATGGGCCCCCGAATGGAAGGTATACTGTAGCTGCGTGGGATGTTTTAAACGCCAGCAATCCACCAATCCCAAAGTGTCCAATAAGCCAGATAGCCACGCTTGGGCCCGGGGGAGGTCCCTAGGGGGGTGACGATCCACAGTCCCGGAAACCACCGCATTGAAATCCCCCCCCACCACCAGAATCCCCCCCGGAAGGCCAAGGAGGAGGCGCCCCAGGTCCGCAAAGGTAGTCGACTGCAGCCCCGGCGGGACGTATACTGACACAAAAACGACCACTTTGCCCTCCATCCTACCCACCAAGACCGTGTAACGTCCCCTGTCGTCATGGAGCACCTCATCAATCTCCAACGGGAGCGAGTTCTTAACCATGATGCCCACACCCCTTGAGCCAGACGTGAAGCCCGAATGGGCCACTAGGCGATAGCCACGCCGATTCATGGCGCAGAAGGAGTTGCCAATGAGGTGTGTCTCCTGCAGAAAAACTACATCGGGCGAGATTCGCTTCAAGAACTGCAGGACCACACCACGTTTAATCCTGTCCCCCAGTCCATTTACGTTCCAGGACAACAGAGTTAGTTCCCTACCCCCCATCATAGACAGAAGCCACCATTTGTCCCCCCGAGAGCACTATAGAGCTAACACAATGATACTTTTGCCTTGTGGTAAAAACGAACAACACCCCCCCATCCCTGCCCACCCGCCCCAACAAAACTCCCCCCTCCCTGCACCCCTGCATGAGCCCGAACAGCCCCCCCAACGTGCAGTGTGCCTGTCGCCCCATATATATAGTAAAACTAGCTAAACCCCCTAGAGGAGGAAGGAGAACCCCCAGTAGACCCCACACAACCTCCATAGGAGGGGAAATTATACAGGCAGACGCTTAATCGAAAGTGGCATCATTTTTGTCCAGAGTGAAGCCCAATATTACCCCCTCAATCCCGATCCAGTGTGCCGTCTCCCCCCGCCGCCCCCCCCGCCCCCTCGATCACGATCCCCAGACAGAGTGTCCAGCCAGTCTCCGGCCGCTTCGGGACGATCAAAAAAGTGCGTACGACCCTCTACCTCCACTCGCAGCTTGGCTGGGAAGAGCATAGCGTATTTAAGGTTCAGGTCCCGAAGACGGCGCTTGACGCCTAGGAAGCTCAGTCTCTGCTTCTGGACCGCTGGGGTGAAATCAGGGTAAAAATTCACCTCCATATTGTCAAGCCTAACCGGCCCATGCAGTCTGGAGGCTTGCAGGATAGCGTCTCTGTCCCGAAAGTTGAAAATCCGGGCAATGAGAGGTCGCGGAGGGGCTCCGACCTTCGGCCTTCCCCCGGGAACCCTGTGGGCCCGCTCCACCGCGAAGAATTTACTCAGCCCCCGTGGCTGGAGATGGGTAACAATCAGGTCCTCCACAAGTAGGTCCGCCGCCACTTCCTCCCGTCCCTCGGGCACCCCGATGATGCGGATGTTGTTCCTCCGGGCCCGACTCTCGGAGTCCTCCAGGCGCCGATCCATAAGCGCGCTCGCCTGACTAAGCCGGCGCACCTCTGCTTGTAGTGCCGCCACCTCCGTAGTAAGGCCCGATGCGGTGTGGGCCAAAGAATCAACTCAGTCGTTGGTCTTGGAAAGATCGGCCCTCACCAGGCCAACATCCACGAGGACCGAGTCGATCTTCTGTGCCAGTGTGTCGAACCGCTGGCCCACCGAGGCCTTCATTTCGGCAATGGCGCCCATGACATCCCGCAGAGTCAGATCCGTGGGCAGGTCCGGGGCATCAGGAGGGCCCTCAGGGGACTTGTGCGGTCCGCCGGGAGATCCCTTCTGGAGGGTATAGCGGTCCATACTGTTGGCCTGATGGGTGGTACCACGCCGGGTCGACTTGGTCTTTGCCCGGTCTCCATCTTGTTTCGTGGCCATGGCCACCAGTCCCCCGGTCGCACCAGCCACGTCGTGAAGGGCAGGCAATCAGGGCCACAAGCTCCGGGGGGGGCCACCCCAGATCGGCGGGGTGGGTCACAGCCGGCAGGCAGGCCGAGTCTCCCAGAGAGGCCACACCAACACAAAGAGCCCCGCGACCCAACCCTGCAGAGACGGCAAGGGGGGTGCGAAAGCGAAAGCGAAAGTGCGGGGTACGCGACTCGCCAGGCCCGGCCCGCCGCTGTTGTTCACTTTGTCGCTGGGTCACCCCTCAGCGCAAATCCGGGGTCTGGCGAGGAGAAGGCCGCAGACTTCAATCGGTGCTCACTCCTGTGTCCGAGGTCCGATTTGACAACGGGAAACGGGTGCCACCTCAGCTCAGGCTCACCAACACAGTCCCCTCATCTGAGACAGGATAAATTCAGGATAGTCGTAGGAGGTTGCGGAGGTCCCCGGGAGCCTCGCACCTACGCGGCCATCTTGGTTGCGCGCTAGGCTCCTCCCGGCTTTTCTTTTTAATACATATTCTTGGAAACAGTTTGTGACATTTCTAAAAAAAAAAGTATTCAACTGTGGAGGAACTGTGTCGGAAAGCTGATATTGCAAAGGTCGTTGAGACTTGCTACTTTTGTACAGGGCTGAAGAAGTAGTTATGTCATTCCACAGTATCAGTGGATACGTCATATTTGCATATCTCACAGCTCTTATTCGGGGCTCGGGGACGGTATCCGTCTGCAACAAGACCTGGCGGATCACATACTACAAGTGAAGTGCCCAAGCCCAGCTCCAGCAATTTTTATTTGGGTGGGCCTAGGGTGCATTCGGGTGGGCCATTGCGGGCACTCCTTTGTCTCTAATTAGTCTTACAAGGCCCAGTAAAACGCACTCTTTTCCAAATCTCTTTCTAAATGTTATCACTCTAAAAACGTGTTTTTTTCTCCATGTAATGTCCCTTTGATGGGAAGAGGAGGTTTTTGAGGTGGGAGTATCAGGCAAGTGACACTACTCGGGCTCCCTCTGTGCGAGCCTTCAGGGAGAATCCCTCTTCATTACTACCTCCACCTGACCCCTGACCCTGCAGCGCGGTGAACAACCATTACAACGCAACTTTTACAACGCACTGCCATTACAACGAAAC
Organism: Triturus cristatus; assembly: GCF_964204655.1. Taxonomy (NCBI): domain Eukaryota; kingdom Metazoa; phylum Chordata; class Amphibia; order Caudata; family Salamandridae; genus Triturus; species Triturus cristatus. The sequence goes on from NC_140592.1 coordinate 683,368,468, forward strand.
TGTTACAACGCAAATGCTGTGACAACGCATGCCATTACAACGCAAGTCTTTACATCGACTTGCACTAGATGGCGTGCTAACATTAAAAATAGTGTAGTTTACTATCCAAACACCTTCCCTACTGCAACGTGGACTGGAGTTAGAATAGTAAATTACCCTTTTTTAATGTTAGCACGCCATCTACTGCAAGTCGATGTAAAGACTTGCGTTGTAAAGACTTGCGTTGTCACAGCATTTGCGTTGTAAAAAATTCGTTGTAACAGCATGCGTTGTAAAAGCATGCGTTGTAACATCATACATCCCTGCAGCGCACTCCCTTACAGGCCTGATTATCCACTTTTCTACCGCCCCTCTCCAGTGCACCTTATCTCATAGCTGAGCTTGGGCCCAAGCCCCATATCAGCCATCATCCGGTTCCACTTTCATTCTTCCCGGAAAAAACACATTAGTAAAATCACCTTCAAACTTGAAACATTGAATATAGCAATAAATGTTATTAGTATGTACTTTAAATTATGTTCCACAGTTGCCCTAATGACCCAACTGTTAATTAAATAACCAAAAACAGAAGGGCCATGACAGGGCCGGCTTTAGCGCTGGTGTGAAAGTCTTTCTTTGAGCCCCACCAATTACCTCTTTCTCTGCAGATGCCATTACTACCACCCTCCAACAGTGCCCTTTATCTCTCCGTAGCCCCTCCCCTCATGACCTCCTCCTCAGACTCCCCCACTACCACCCTCCACCAGTGCCCCTCATCTCTCCGTAGCCCCACCTCCCCATGACCTCCACCTCGGATTGCCTCACTGCCACCCTCCACTAGTGTCCCTCATCTCTCCGTAGCCCCTCCCCTCATGACCTCCTCCTCAGACTCCCCCACTACCACCCTCCACCAGTGCCACTCATCTCTCCGTAGCCCCCCCACCCCATGACCTCCACCTCGGATTGCCTCACTGCCACCCTCCACTAGTGTCCCTCATCTCTCCGTAGCCCCTCCCCTCATGACCTCCTCCTCAGACTCCCCCACTACCACCCTCCACCAGTGCCCCTCATCTCTCCGTAGCCCCCCCACCCCATGACCTCCTCCTCGGATTGCCTCACCGCCACCCTCCACTAGTGTCCCTCATCTCTCCGTAGCCCCTCCCCTCATGACCTCCTCCTCAGACTCCCCCACTACCACCCTCCACCAGTGCCCCTCATCTCTCCGTAGCCCCCCCACCCCATGACCTCCACCTCAGATTGCCTCACTGCCACCCTCCACTAGTGTCCCTCATCTCTCCATAGCCCCTCCCCTCATGACCTCCTCCTCAGACTCCCCCACTACCACCCTCCACCAGTGCCCCTCATCTCTCCGTAGCCCCTCCACCCCATGACCTCCTCCTCGGATTGCCTCACTGCCACCCTCCACTAGTGTCCCTCATCTCTCCGTAGCCCCACCTCCCCATGACCTCCTCCTCGGATTGCCTCACTGCCACCCTCCACTAGTGTCCCTCATCTCTCCGTAGCCCCACCTCCCCATGACCTCCTACTCGGATTCCCTCACTGCCACACTTTCACTAGTGCCCCTCATCTCTCCATAGCTCCTACCCCCAGCCCATGACCTCCTCCTCGGATTCCCTCACTACCCCCCTCCACCAGTGCTCCTCCTCTCTCTGTTGCCCCTCTCTCATATGCATTTCATTTGTTGTATAGCGCTACTCCATATCAGTGTATGGTGTCACAGTACTTTACATGATCACGCACACATTATACAGAGACAATAAATCAGTGTACAGGGAATGTCACATAAGGCAATGAGGATTACAATATGAAGGAATCACATGTCATCCATGCTGGTGGGCAATATATTTTACGATGGTTTGGTCTGGAGAAGCACAAACTCAGGATTTGAAGAGTACTCCAGTGGTTGCGGGTTGGCTTTACTGATAAAAATGTATAACTGCCCAAACAAACTCTTTTTATCAGCATTAGAATAATAAAAGACTGGGGAAGTTCTAACTATATCACGACACAAAAAAGCGAAGTTTGTGTGCAGCTCTTTCATAGGTCACTGTCCTATCTTAGGATTGCAACTTCTGAACTGTGAGTAACACAAGGATCTCTGTGACAAAGGCAGTAACCCACTGGCCTATCCACATAAAATTCAGTTTATCTGCATTTAAAAACTATCAACAGACAAATGATTGCTCTCCAGCTGGATCATAAACCACCAGTCATCTGAATTTGTTTTGGTGTTGTTGTACATCGGTGGCAGATTCACTGTGAGGGCCAGGCTCATGTTTGGGTGTGCCTGGCCCACCCGGCCCACCCATTACAACCGGCCTGGAAGTGCCCTGTGTATTGTATTTCGCACCACTTTGTTAAGGTCTGAGTTGAGTGTTCCATACTGGAACCTAACATTTTACTAAGACAAAAGGACATATCCTCCGCTCCCCGCCCCATCACCCCCATCACCCCAGGGGACCATAGATACTAGATCAGACCGTCAATTTTATATGATTGAGGGAAAGTTACATAGAGTGGTTGTGAGTCACACTATCAGTAGGAAAAACAGGCGGTGGGACATAGGCTTCATAACACGCCAAGTACAGGATACTGGGGTCAAGATGCCACCTGCCCCCCTTGGGGATTGTTACTTTTGCCAGATCACCTGGCTAGTCCATGCCATCTGTCAAACTGTGCGTGCTCTCTCCCACCCCCTTCAACTGAGGTACAGGTGGAACCATCTTGGGAGAGGCTGTCTCCAGGGCTGTGGACCACTATCGGGGAAATACTCCACCCTGCCCCTTGACTAGGATGCTGGCAGAGGGGATAGGCTTCCCGTGATGTCTAAGCATCTAGATTTGTGTTTAAGGGAAACCATCTCTGGAGACTGCCACCATCCAGAACAAAAATCAATAGATTGGTGTCCCCAGTGGTGTACTGGAGGTTTGGCAAAGATCAGACCACCTTACGGATCACAGCCAGTGTCTCTGGGTCCCAAACCCCACCTGTCAATCTCCTAGGATAGTCACAAAATGCTGTCCCCTGAGGGAAGCTCCTGTGAAGGTCTTTGATAGGGGTATACTCTGTTGCATGGAGAGGACACCCTTCACTAAAGGTGTCCTCTCACCCCAGCTCACACCATCTCAGCAACTTATTCAACTAATGAGTCACGGAGAGTATTTTGGTTCAAGGATACTACAGGCACACCTATCTCAGCGCTGGACCAACTCCTCGCTCACACTATGTACACTGACTGTCACGCCCTGCATATGCACACCATTAGAAACAGCCTCCTGTGAACAGAGGGTGTCTGTCAGTCCTCCCACCTCCACTAGGTCATATGAAGTAAGTGCAGCAAGCTTCTAGTTCACATTCATCCTGCTAATATGGACAAACACACCAGTGACGTAGACACTGCACTCACTCACCCACTCACTCAGTGTGTAGGGACCCCTAGAGAGTCATCAACGTCCATGTCGTTGCTCAGTGCAAATATTTTCCCCAGTACTTATCTACAGGTGGTTGCTTTAAGAACCTCGTTTAAGTTATTCCTTCTTGCTAAGTACTAGATTCCAGGGATGCTTCTTCCTTTAGGCTTGACAATATCTAGGTTTACCAGATGATTCCATGTCATGAGGTACACCATGTTCCTGTCGTGGGCATTCAATCAACAACAATGCATTCTGGGAGATGTGGTTCTGGTAAATTTCAATTACACTAAAGTTCTACATTTCATTTACGTGTGAAATAAAATAATCTGGACTATGGTATGCCATCCTCGAGGACACAGTCATCTGGTAAGTTAACCCTACCTCAGCTGGGAGTGCCATTTTAGGCACTGGTTTATTTTGTCGCATTCTGAATACATTCCGGAAAGGCAGAAAGCCCCTAAGAAGGAAGCCTCCAGACAGCACTAGGCTTTGCCATGAGTATACTAGGCAACAACTGTAAAAAATCAATACAGTGTGAAGTGTCAATTATGTTCTCAGCAGCAGTTCTTTGTTGCCTGGAGTCTGATGCCACTGGAGAAGGATGCTAAGACAGGCGGCGGCGGAAACCAAGGCAGACGTGACAAGAGACGTGACAAGAGACAAGGAGTGGAAATTGGGGAATTGTGAGAGTGGAGAGGCAGAAAGCGAGATGAAGGACGGGGTAGTAGAGTGGGGCGTGGAGAAGAAAGCACCTTGAGAAATAGTGGTGGGCGGGGGAAGGATGAACGGAGGGGGATAAAGATTGGAGAAGAGGGGCAGTGTAGAGGAACAGGGGAAGGAAGATAGATGGGTCGGTGACAAAGGGATCTGACGTCATACCAGGTCAGGCACAAGTAGATCCTGCAATCCTGGTTTTCCTTTCCGTTCTGGCAATTGCAAGTTTGCATTTTCATTACTAACTTTTTTTAAAAGTACCAGAATGCAAAAAAAGACAAGAATGTATGTGATCCTCATACATTTTTTTTTTTTATTGAGCAGAGCATCGAGAGCAATACATAACATATACGCAGACATATTAGACTTCGTTTGTGCTAAAATCATTAACTTCATCATTTCCAGGTAGCAAACAATGGTACAAAAACTATCTCTATTTTCTTTTAACAAACACAGCTATCCAAAACACTTCTATAATACCAAAGTGCTAAAGTGCAAGAAAAAAAGTGCAAGGGCTAGTGCAAAACATGTAAAACAATCACGATCTTAAAGTGCAAATGTGCTAAGCAGAATACATTTCTAAATCCTCCAAATATTTTAGACCCAATAGACCATCAAGATAATTCTAGATTCCGAGGAGTATTATCCCTCTATTGGTTTTTCCATCTTACTTAGAAACTTCCAGTTCTTTCCAAATTTTCTGGTAGCTCCCACCCGCTTTGCGTATGCTTTTTCAAAAGCCCGCATCCTTTTCATTTTATTCAGCCATTTGTCATATGTGGGAACTTCCCTGGACCTCCAATTTTGTAAGATTAAAGAGCGGGCCACTGCACAGGTAATAGAAAGAAAATTTGCTTCGGCTTCCGTTAAAAGTATTTTATTTTTGCACACGCCAAACAGTGGCTTCAGCCTCCGGCGATAGCCTCTTCTCAAATGCCCGATTTAAAGCCCAAAAAATTGCCTCCCAAAAAGGCCCCAATCTCGAACACAAAAAGAAAATATGGAGCCAACCCCCTTCTCCGTCGGCCTGACACTGAAAATACCTATCTTCGGCATCCAAATATCTTTTCTTCAGTGCACTCGGGGTAAGATAGGTCAACCATCAGGATAGAAAGGCCATCCTTTTGTAGTTGGCTGCTCTCAGAGACTTACTTCCCCGAAGGCATAGTGTTTCCCATTCGGGGATAGAAAAGGTACATTGTGTTTCACGGGTCAACTTTTCCAGATGATTCCCAATCAATGGAAGTTGGCCCTGATTTCGCAATAGACAATACCAATTCCCTACCCCACTTATTTTGGCCCCAAAGAGTGCTATCACCAGTTTATTTGGGGTATCAAAAATGCCTTTCATGCTTTTAACAAAGTAGACAATTTGTAAGTATTCAAAGAAGGTGGGCCTCCTCTGGCTCCCATCCCTCAATGCCACCTCTTGCCAAGAGATCATCCTATTCTGTATTGAAAAGTCACTTAGCGCCCCAAGCCCGCAAGTTTCCCATTGCTTCAGGTGACCTGCTTGAATTTGGAGGCCGAGGCTCTTACATTTTTGTAACTTTAAATACTGAATCCCAGTAGAGCCCGTCATTTAAAAAAAGCCTGGAGTCTAAAAGAATAATCCTTTAGTGTCTTATACCGAGTTTTTTTCAGCAATTTGGAGGTTTTTAGGAATATTTGAATCTGAGAGCCGGTTTCCTGTACTATTTTTTCATCAAAAAATGTATCTCTAACACCTTTGAGCCCATTAGACTCGCCAATAGGTCCATAAAAGCAGCATCATAGTACATTTTAAGATGGGGTAAAGCCAGACCTCCTTGCGCAATTGTTAATTGAAGTGATGTAAGTTTCACCCTTGGGGTTTTCTTTCCCCAAACAAACTGTCTAATTAGGGTTTCTATTTCTTTGAAAAAACATGTCTTAATTTTAATAGGAACATTAATAAATAAAAAAGTAAGTAACGGAAATACGGACATCTTGATAAGGGAAACCCTACCCACTAAGGTTAAGGGAAGTAACAACCACTGATCTAAAAGTCCCCTTATTTTTTCCAGCATTCTCACATAATTCAAATTATATAGCTGTTGGTTTTGATTGGACACAAATATCGCCAAATATCTAATTGGTTCCGATTTTACAGCTTGCGCCCTAAGACAAAGTGGAAGAAAATTCCTATCTGAATTTAAAAGCAGAACTTCAGTTTTATTTGGGTTTATTTTATAGCCCCCAATTAGCTCGAATTTACTAAATTCCCTCAATACCGCTTCCAAAATATAATTAGTAAGCTTCAAATATAAAATGATGTCATCCGCAAAGAGTTTTAGTATGGCCATGTCATAGATTGGGGCCTTGATTGCAGCATTATTACGTATTCTGATAGCCAGCGGTTCTATAAAAAAGGTAAAAAGTAGGGGGGAGAGCGGGCAATCTTGTCTTGTCCCCCGCTTAATCTGTACTACACCTGCCCATTTCATATTAATCACTACCTGGGCTTGAGCCCCCTGGTAGACATTATGTAGCATTGCAGTAACCTGAGGGGGGAACCAAATTGGTACAAAGAAGAGGGTATTCAATTCACCAAATCGAATGCTTTCTCAGCATCGACCATTGTTATACAGGCCGGGATAGAATTGGTGTTACAAAAATCCAGAGCCTGTATTATAAATTCAGTATTGGCTGCCATAGATCTTCCTGCTATAAAACCTGCCTGATCTTTGTGAATTACATCCTGTGCCACCATTAAAAAACGCTCAGCCCATACCTTCATAAAAATCTTGTAGTCTGAGTTGAGGAGGCTAATAGGCCTGTATGAGTTTAAGTGTTTCGGGTTCTTAACCTTTTTAACGAAGCATATAACAATTGCCTCTTTAAAGGCCAAAGGAAACTGGCCCCCCATTCATAATATGATTAAAACGTTTTTGCATCTGTGGAATTAATTCTTTTGAAAAAATCTTATAAAATTCTATTGGGTACCCATCTTCCCCACACACCTTAGCCCCGGCCATTGCCTTAATAGCTGCCCCAATCTCTGCGGTTTTTCTCTCGGACTTTAATTGAACGATCCGAGGACCAGGTAATCTAGGAATATCTACATTCTCAAAATACTCATATATCACCTCCTCTCCCATCTGATACTCAGTGGAGTAAAGTTGCTGAAAATGCTCTAGAAAAATCTGCCGAATCTCTTCCCTATTAGTTACTTCCAATCCAGTCTTAGGATCATTAACCTTCAATATCAAAGATGCCTCCTGTTTAGCTTTTGTAGAGCTGACCAGCACTTTGCCGACAAGCTGATTATCCTCATAAATCTTTTGTTGGAAGGTTCTGGAGCTGTTGATCTCTTCTAAGACAAAAAAGTCTCTCAAAACCTCTCTAGCTTTCTCCAGCTGCTGTGGACATGACCGGGTCCTCTGGGCATAAGCCTTCTCCGCTGCTCCCTGCAATTCAGCTATTTTCGTCCGCTGTGCACTAAATTGGGTGGCCGAGAAGGAGATTATTTGCCCGCGTGCTGTGGCCTTAAAGCCCCCCCAGATGGCAAAGGGTTTGGCCGTTTCTGCATTGATCCTAAAAAATTCAGAGATCCATACTTTAAAATTCTCCACCATTCCTGATCCTGGAGGAGAAGGCGGTCCAGCTGCCACCTGGGTCGCTCTTCTCTCCCCATGCCAAGTTTGAGGTCAAGCCTTACATAAGCATGATCCGAGAAAGGGTTTGCCCCAATATCTACCCTTGAGACAAGGAGGGCTCTAGATGATAAAAAAAAAATCTACTCGAGAAGCAGTCTGATAGCGCTGTGAGCGACAGGTAAAAGTTTTTTATCCAAATTAACATTCCACCAAGGATCTATTATTTGATACTGGTGTCTAATAACCTCAAAGATTTCTTTCGTATTTGGTTTTACTTGTTTTTTATTTTTATTTGAGGTTTCTTTCTTTAAATCCTGTATGTAATTAAAATCCCCACCGATAATGATTTGCCCTGGCGCCCCCCTTAAAAGTTCATTAATCACTTGAGGCATCGTCTGTGACTGAGCCATAATAGTTTATGAAGTTTAGAATCCTCCCCTTCAACTTAGCTACTACCCAAAGCCATCTCTCCTGTGGATCGCGTTGTATTTGTTCAAATTCCCATGGCAGTTTTTTAGAAAAATAAATGGCGGCCCCTCTCATGGCCAAACCTGAAGATGCAAAAAAAGCATCTGAAAAAACCCGGGGTATTATATAATTTAGGTGAATTCGTTTTCAGAAGCGTTTCTTGAAAAAACAAGACATGGGGACTCGGTGAGGTGAGCCATCTAACTAAACCCACCGTATTTTTTCTTATTAAGCATTCCAGTAACATTGATCGAGTCCTACATATATTAGCCATTTCTATTTCTTAGATAAACTTTTTGTGATCCTCATACATGATATAGGACTACTTAAAATCTCTAAGGGAAGAGAAAGGATGACAGGAATTAGTGGAAAGAGAGATGACCGAGGGAGAACGTGAGGCGGAGAGGGAAAAGGAAGATGAGGGAGAGGTGAAGATGAAAAGGGATGGAGAACACACGTGAGCCAGGAAAACGGAGGAATAGAGTGAGACCACGAGAAGTCAAATGAAACTGATAGAAAGATGAAAGCGCACCAAGGAAACCAAGAATGGAGCAGAGGAAGAGCAGAATGAAGGGAGGAAGGACTGATAGGGAGGAAAAGGGACAGTCCTGGGGAGCTGAGAAGAGAAAAGTGGGATCAGGGAGGTGGAGGCAGGGGGCAGGTAACTGATGTTGTCTTAAGTAATGTGAGAGGACATACTCCGGTCCCGTTTTATCTCGACTTTTGGCATTTGTTGCTTACTATTTGAGTGCCGGAGTGTAACTGTCAAGTGCACAGGAAAACCGGGAATAAATGAGGCAAATTTAACTACCATGGGACAACTTGAAATCTCCGGGGGTAGAAGAGGGACATGGGGGTAGAGGGGAAGAGACATCAAATTATTAATTTTTAATCAATTATTTAACTGATCATCAATTACGTAAATTGTGCTATACTAATTTATTTGAGTTACGTTTTAGGCCTGGGTTTCTAGGTTTGTATGAGTAGAGGGTGGGAAGTTAAATAAGTAATAATTAACTAACAATTACATATAATTTAATTAATAATTATTTGATTATGTAAATTGTGTAATAATTATATATTGTATGAGTAGATCTCCTGTGTGCAGTCCAGCCTACTAAATTAGTTGTTTTTACTTGATTGAAAAATATGTGTATACCAAAATCGAGAGTGTGTATTTTAAAATGTTGATCCATGGTCTTATGAATCATGGTGGTATGCTCACCCATTTATGATTTTAATGAAATCAAATAAAAGTATTTTTTGATTGATGAGTGTGTATTTGGAAGGAAAAATGTGTGCATTTTCATACATCATTAGCTGATTTTTCAAGAAAAAATGCTCAATTTTCAAAACATATTTAAACCGATATTTGAGTGATAAATCATGTGGTGTTTGGCATACTTATCACCAATATCGTCACCTTGGTGCCAGGGGCATTTCAGCTATCGCTGCTATTTAATACCCATGTTGCAGCATTCGAAATTTATAAAGCCTTTTTTACATTACTGCTGCCAATCCTAAAACAGTAGAAAAGGCACACCAGTACAGCATTTCAATATTAAGAATTTTGGTTTGGGTATTCAGGGCTGGACACAACTTTTATGTCACCGGGCATTTCTCTAGTGGGCTGAAGGCCAGTTTTGACAGCCCGGAGCCACTTCTGGTGCCTCTGTCCATTTCCCCAGCTCCCGAGTTGAGTTGCAGCAGTCACAGGGAGTCCTCAAGAGGGAGAGAAAGACAGGGAGAGATTGGGAAGGTAGAGAGTGTGATCAGAGTAGGAGAAGAGAGAGAAGAGAAAAGAAAAATGGAGAGATTGACAGGAAGACAAAGAGAGCGGGCTGGTTTGAGCATTTTTGCTGAGCTGCTTTTGGTTCCTCAGCCAGGTCCTGGGGGTATTCTGGTTTTAAATTAGGCACATTTATAAAGGATAGAAGTGAGCAGAAAACACCTTTGAAGATTATAAGAAAATGCAAGAAATCTTTGCATCTCCTTTAGCACAAGGCACTTCCATTTCATATAAGTACCTTGTGTTCCAATGGGCGTTTCGGTAGCCCATTAGTTTATATGTAAGCCCCTCACCAAGAAAACCACCAATGTGTTAGATGGGGAGTGACAAGCACACTAATAACCTAAGGAATCAAAAGAAAGCTATATGTTTCTGGTGTCAAGGTCTAACACAAGTATATGATCCAAAGTCTCCTTTTTTATATCAAAAACGTTTTATTGAGATTTTAATATTGACAGAGAAACAATACATAAATGGAACATAAAGAAAGAAGTATAATCCTAATGGGTTGTCCAGAATGCATTTACGTACAATATTGTATTGAATAAGCAATTTAGTTTTGGAGGTACACATAAACTCATATTGGCATATTTACAAGCCCCTTGTGCCGCCGCTGCGTCCCTTTTAACATGGGAAAAAGTTACGTACTGCAAGTGGCTTGTAAATAAGCCCCAAAGTATGGATGTGTGCGGTTGTGTGTAAGCCACGTGAATCAAGAGTTTTTATATGGAGGGGAACTGAAGGATGTGTACTGGTGATTTAGCATGGGCTAGGTAGTGTGTGGCAATCCTGCGCTTAGCATGGAGGTAGGAATACAGACTTACTGGGTTGGCATCCACTCTACACTTGGGAAAATAGTTGGTTTGCCTCTCAATCCTATTCCAGAGATTGCACTGCTGGGGTACACGGTTAACTTCCCAAAGGGGGTCAGACGCTTTGCCTCACTGGGACTTCTATTGGCAAAAAGAGAAGTCGCCATACACTGGGGTAGAAAGACAGCACCCAAAGTACAGAACTGGCTGCGCAGTTTAGCTTATTGCAATGTCAATGCAGAGACCTATGCCAGTATCATGCCATCAACTTCACGCCCCAGGGATATATGGGGTCCATTCCGGGCATATAAAGCAGAAACTGAACAAACCTCAAACTCTCAATCAGAAAACGGTATTGCGCCTGAGGGGGTGGGATGAGTATGTCAGACTTCTTCACATCTGCACTGACGGCAACAATTTGAGTTGTTGTATTATTATGTTAATATGCTGAAAGTCATGTAGGGGCGGAGGGATGTACATCTGAGACAAGAAATATGGTTGGGCTGAAGCCAAGCCTTCTTGAGCAGGATAATTATGGATCCGATGCTTCATTATACTAGACGTTCTAACTGCAATTGTTATTGAACTATCCAGATTGCCATGTAGAACTTGCGAAGTGAATTTGTACGAAGGGATGAACGAGGAGACTTATTTGCAAAATTTGTATGTGTTTCCTACTGGAAAATAAACTTTATTTAGCATTGAGGTAGGAAGAAAGAGAGAGAAAGCAAAAGAGCAGAGAAGAAGAGGGAGAAGGGAGAGTGGATGCAGAGGGGGGTGGTGGGGTAAGGGAGTGGGTGATGGGGGAGTGCCGGGGGAATGGTGGGGGAGGTAGTGGAGAGGAGGTGAGGTAGCTATTGCGAGGACCGATCTGAGATGTAGGTGTCTAATTTAGATCAGATTCTGTCCTTCCTCCTAGAGATTGTTTTCAAATATTCATTTAGTGAGATATCCACACCTCTAGTGAATTGTATTCATTCCCACCAAGAGTGAGAGAAGTATTTGGATACGTCTTTCCTCTCTGAAAGGATGGTTTTGAGGCCTTTAGAGACAAGGATGTCACACAGAGAGTGGTCTCCTCTTTTTAATGCTGTGTGTGTCAGGCGAAAGGATTCCCAAGGTGATGGAGGCCATGGTAGGCGTCCATTTTATGTGTAGGATTCATGAGATGGTTTTGCTTATTTCGTTCCAGAACTTCTTAGAGAAGGTGCATTCCATTACCATATGTTTCAGGTCACCTGGCTCCTCTTTGCAACTCCAGCATCTATCTGCGGGCTGTAATCCAAGTTTGGCTAATTTGGTAGGAGTCCAGTGCACCATGTAAGCCATCCAATATCTGTTTTGAGCTAGTGATAGTGTGATTTTGTTTGAGGTAAGGTTCCACCATATGGATAGCCAGTTCAAGGTTGTCTCTTGGTGGCTACAAGACTCCAGTAGGAGCGATTTGGTTTGTGTAGAGTTTGTAGAAGACAGGAGAGAGTAGTCCAAAGTCTCCTTGAAGGAAACTGTTTTGGTTAAGAATAGATAATATGAGGCAGGTTGGGAAAGCAAACTGTCTTTCTAGTGAGAGGAGATGAGTTGCTGTTTTCAGGTCGGATTGACATCACAGCTGTCTTCCACCACTTTTGTCACTAATACACATATACATGCATGGGCTTCAGAGAAGTAAACATCTTTCACTTCATTCTAGTGGCTGTTTCATGTAGTAATCAGCCTCCTCCACAGTGCTTGCATTGTAATGTATTAAACGCTTATTAACATCTATTTTTTCTGAAAGGCTAATAGGTCTGTCTGGGATTTGCAGTTCTAAACCAGACCTATTGACGTTGCCAATGCTTAGTGAAAATGTTAAGAATAAAGAAACATTTAAGCCTATTCACAATTATATTTTAGTGGGACGGCACAGGCACTCTAGCACTGGTTATCAGTGGTAAAAAGAACAGAGCAATAAAGCCCACAAAAACAAATCCAGCAAAACAGAAGGGGTGAAGGCTAAACGTTAAGGGAAATACCCTCCAAGGGTGTCAAATCTAAGACTTCTCTAAACCCTTCCCATTTAGTAGTAAGCATGCCCGTTTTCCCTTGGTCCCCTTAACATCTACTATAAAGTAATAAACTAGCTTGTGTGAGTATCTCCACATAGAAAAGATGGGAGAGGTTGAGGCAGAGGTTTACATTTGCAGGTTTGTGAATTGTATTTTGTAGCACTTTAGTAGTATTACTGTGGTACTAATGGATGTACTACAAAATGCTGTTTGTGAATAGACCCAATTAATTAGAGATTTAATAAAGCACAGGAGGAAATGTGACATGCAGAGACAAGTAATGCTATGCCAGCATCAAAGAGAATTAGGCACCTCATTTCATTATATGTATATGAAAATATGAACCAAAGTCTCAGGTGCTCTTATTGGTGTGAACAAGTGGTATATTACAGAAATGAATTGTAAATACAGTCAACAACATGAAATTGTCTTCGGCATTTGGCTCAAAAGACCTTGCATCTAAAGTGCTAATATACTGCACTGAATTTTGTGAAAAGATTCCAACTCTAAAATTTGCAGATGTTTGGCCTTTAGGGCTAACCCTGGGCTCATAGCCCAGTGTGATAATATGTCCAATTTACAAGAAAGCCAACCTCTCTATTTCACTCAACTGCAAATTTATGCTCTCCGTGAGGCAAATAATAAGTAAAAATATTTTGGAAGTCTTGCATCTTCGCCTGAATGCAAATGTTTATTCTGTCCATTGCTAAACTGAGTTGTGGCACAATGTATAATATCATAGCCTTTACTGTAGGTCCATAAGGCGATATACTACCAGAAGCTCCCCTTCTATGCCTGATGCAGTGACCACCCTTCACACTTTGACTGAGTAGACCAAAAAGCCTTTGATGAGGTGGGGCATCGATAGAGGTCCCTTTGTCAGGATCCAGTCCTCCCTCACCTGGAGAAGTAATTCTTTGAACTTCATGGGCAAAGCAGGTTCTTCATTTCAGTAGTTAACATAGGTCTTTGCAGACTTTAGGCACCACTTGAATGGAGGCGTTGCAGTTGTGAGATCAATACTCTACAAACCACGTAACAAAAGTCATGTGAATTACAATTCCCAATATGCAGCAGACTTTTTTGTGACTTTCTGCGGCGATGGTCATCTTGATCCTTTGAGAATAACCTCCTTGTGTTGTATGGCATTCATAGGAGCTCATTTAAAGTTTTTTAGAGAGGGTACTCTATTGCTGTGGCGATGGAGTACCGTCTCCGCCAAACTGTTAGTCAGCCCAGCTCATTTAGAGGCAGGTGGATAAGAAGTATGAATACAACGAAGCTTACTCTGGCTCCATCACCAACATACTCCCTAGATGGTCCAATGGAGTATGGGCTGTCGGAGGTTAGACATGCGACCAGTAGCCCTTTCTAGAGTGAGGTGTTAGATGTTTTTTTTATGCTGCCCATCACTGCTAGGTAAAACCTGCTGGTGAGGGACAGTAAACAAAAATGACTCCCAACACCATGGGAAAAAACTGCCAAGTGATGGGGGCCTTTATTTTTACTTTTTCAAAAAACAAGCTCCAGCTTTGGAAGCTTGTTTTGGAGAAAATAACATTTTGTAAAAGTTTGATGAGTGGCTGTCCTGTTCAATGGAGCCATCTGTCAAACTTTCACTACATTGACAGGAACCGCTGTTCCGACCATTAAACTTTTACTACATTGACAGAAGTTCCTGTCAGTTTATAGATGTCTGTGGGCTGGTGGAGAACTCTTGATTTAGAAGGCTGAGGTCCGTTGGATGGGGGGAGGGACAATGACCTACTCCATGCCCTACTCCACCTGCCTAATCATAAATTATATCAAAAACCAAAAAGGGAGTGAAGAGATATATCAGTCATTGACTCAATATCCTCTGTAAGTTATGAAAAAACAAAAAGAGTCCACTCAGAATTTACAAAATAAAGTGCTAACCTTCCAAAAAGTGACTAAACCCAAGTGAACCGTTTGGTTACTAGCATGAGAAAGCAATAAAGTTTCTTAAAATAACCCTCACCCACCAAAAGGTCCCTTGGTGGCATTCTTCCTCATCGGATAGTTTGCCATTTGATCTTCATGTTTGTGCAGTCGGAACCCATTTTGCGAAAAGTCATATTTCTTTGCATCTTCACATCAAAGTGATTTAGGATCTTGTCAACAAAAAAATGTATGCTGGATATCACTGTTGATATGAACAATATCTTAGGGTCTGCTGCTTTGAGCTATGAATTTTGTGCTGGAATCATTTAGTTATGTGCTGTGCACTCTATAGTAAAGTCATCTACCTTTGTGCTATGGTACTGTATTAGACTCATCTGGTTTAGTGTTATGAACTTTATAATGGGTTTATCTAATTGAATTCTTCAAGCTCTGTACTGCAACCATTCTTAGGCCAATGAACTCCCATGTGCAGACTTTGTTAATTCATTTGATTTGTTTGCGGTAGTGAGATATTACTAGTGGTGGGGAAGTGATTGTATTTGATCGGGGTGAAACTCATAATTCTAATGTTTAAGATTATTAGCAATGTAATTTAGGATTATTCAAGTCACAGATCTAACTCACAATCCGATTCAAGTAATTATAGAGTATAAAACATTATATTCAGGGTTATTTTCTATGTAGTCTTTCTAAAGATTATTCTTTTCTTTCAGCTTTCTTGTTGCAGATATCCCCACAGCATAAGCTGAGACCAGTAGGAAGTTCAGGCAAGGTGAAGATATCCATTGTCTCTGTTTCTTTCTCTCTTGATCCATTCCCTTACCGAACGCTAACTGGCATACTATTTCCTGGCATACTCACTAGTGTGTCCAGGGAAGTGTGCATATTACCATTGTTCCTGTTCAATCCAAATTACCAGATTAGTGCAACCGTGACACTCCTTCCAGCATTTTAATTTTTTGGCAGTTTTATATAGAGCAGGCTCAACCTGAAGGTATTGGAGCGCTTTACATGAGCACCAGTTATATTACACAAGGACACATTAATTCATTTTTTTCAGTTCATAGGCACGGGAGATTAAGTGATTTGACCAGAATCACAGCATGTTGAGCCAATGCTGGGACTCAAATCTGGTTCCCCATTTCCAAAGTCGGCAACTCTGGCCGTTACACCAGATCCTCTCCTAATATAATCATTATATTCTGTTACCTGGCTCAGGATCCAATTGGATAAAGAACAGCACTAAGAATTGAAAGCAAGAGAGATCTAAAACAGGTTTATTTGCCAGACCCCACAGTGATCTACCTTATTTATTCAGTCTGTATGTTCTTTTACTCCTAAAGTTAAGTGCAGAACACATGTAGGTTTTACAGTATGTAGACAATGCGTTGGTGTTGTAATTACTTGTTGCACAGCCCCTTTAAGTGCACATATGCAGCTCATGCCAGGAATGATCACGGTCTCCATGTAAGTAAGGTTCCATTGAATTTCATTTGGAGACTGGGAGCTGACTTGCAGGCTGCATTGTTGGTGGTACGTTACTGCCACTAATTAAAGGAGTTTAGAAGCACGTCGTGATTCTGCGTTGTTTCCACCAGATATCAATCCAGTTAGCTCTGGTGGCTCACACATTGATGTTCTAGGGTATGTTGTTAAAAGGATCGGGTTTAATGGCAGGAAAACAATTGGTAAGATATATGTAGTCAAGAGGGGAGACGACCTCTTTTGCAGGAGGCACCAAAGAGATATAAGGATTATACTGAATACCAATGCTCGGGGTAAGGTGATGTTGATCAAGTGTGGTGATGGGGATGGCTTTTATGAAGACCTCCCTGAAGTGTTTAAGAATGATTTGAGGTTGCTCAAAGATTCTGAGCACAGGGTTGTACTGAAATAAGAATGTTAAACCCTGTGGGCATAGGGTGCACAAAGTTCCTCACTTGATGCTCAAGCCCTTGAAGGAGGAGCTAGACAGGTTGTTGCTTTTAAAAGTTATTGAGGAGATTCAGTCATCAGAGTAGTTGGCACCAATTGTTTTGGCACCCATGGATGGAAGGAAGTCGATCAGATGTGGTTTGAACTTAAGAGATCTTAATAAGTGGATTTGGGTGAATTGCCATCCACTCCTTAACATCTTGAAATCCCTCACTATGTTAAAAGGGGTAACATTTTTCTTTGTCCTGGATCACTCCTCGGCCTATCACCAGGTACAGCTGCATCAAGACTCAAGGCATCTTACCTTGTTTGTAATGCTGTTGGGAGTTTGTCGATTTATCAGGATGCCATTTGAGCTGACCTCTGTTTCCAGAGAATTATGAAGCTGGTCCAGGGAGAAATACCTAACATTTTATTCTTTCAGGATGACATTCTCATTTATGGCAAGCATGTAGGTGAGCATAATGAGGTCTTAGGAAGGGTGTTGGGGAGACTGGCAGATAAAGGGCTCATTGGTTAAGCGGCAGAGGTGCAAGATTGAGTACCTTCCGTCACCTATCTGGGTCATAACATAAAGGGGGGATGCCAATTTTGTAGGCAGGGGGAAGTCGGTTGAATAGAGCCTCATGGATATACAGACTGATGCGTATTTTGGACAAGAGGGCTAAGCAATAAAGACCACATTTAATGTTACTGCTCTCTAACTATCTGCATTTATTGCTGGTACCAGTGGGAGGCTATTCAGCCACCACTTCTTTTTGATTGTGGACCACTAAAGTAAAGCCTAATTTTATCCACATCACGCTTGAAGGGTCATTCATCTCTATAGAAAATTTCCTGAAGATGGTCTAGCGGATATGTACAATATTAGACTGAAACGTCGACCTTGACACCTATTTCTTGCATTATTGGATTGAAGGACATGCTGTCTGTTTAGTCGGTCACATTTTCCTATGACTGTCTTTGAAAAGGTGTTCACAGTTGTAACAAAGAGGTGTTTGTAATATTGAATCATTGTAAACTTCTGGTTACATTGTGTTTTTTATGGAATATTTTTTATATTTGTCTCTGTACCCTTTGTAAATTGTCTTGCTAATAAAAATCTAATTTTTTTAATACATATATCCGTGTTCAAGAATTCTTTTGAGGATTTGTTCATATGGAAATAACTGCAATTATATCTGTAAAAATTGAATTGTAAGCGACTGGACAGAGCTTGTTAATATTGATTGCAGAAAATAATGAATTTGTAATTTAACAAATCCCTTGCAGGCACACATACCTGACAATATCTGAATTGCCCAAGCCTCCAAGGGTGTATTGGGTTTCCCACTTTTCGTAATACTATAACGGGGGAAAGGCATCCAACCTAAATTGGAGTTGGCTGACAGCATAGTGTGAGACCTCGTTCCCACTGATATGGAACAGACAAGGTCATTCCTAGGACTCGCTGAGTTATATTCAAAGTTCATAAAACGATTTGCCAGTTTAGCTGCGCCCATAGGAGCATTGCTGAAAATGGGGGTCCACTTTGTTTGGTCGGCAATGTGGCAAGTGACATTTCAGGTGGTGAAGTCGGGAATCAGCAAGGTGCCTATCCTGGGTCATCTTGACATTAGGAGGAAGAACATTCTGACCACCGACACCAGCTTGCATGGCCTGGGGGCAGTCCTCTTTCAGGTTGAAGCTGGAGAAGAGAAAGTAGTGGTGTTTGCCTCCAGGGCCCTTAAGAGCTTTGAGGAGCATTACTCATGCACTGAAAGGGAGGCCTTAGCGATAGTTTGGGCAGTGAAACATTTTAGGTTTTATCTGTGGGGCATTTCCTTTCTGGTGAAGACAGACCACTGACCGCTGGTCCAAGTCTTCTCCTGCAGCCAAAGTGAGAGGGTGACTCCTAGACTTAAACGATGGAGCAAAGTTTTGGAGGAGTTCAACTTTCCAGATTCAATTTCTTCTGTGGTTGGCTAACAAACCTGCTAACTGTTTGTCATGCCTATCAGTAGAAGCTGAAAATGAGGTGGCTGTTGATGACTTGGATTGTGTGAGCTGGGTAAGGGAACCCACGATCACGAGGAATGAGTGGATAAAGAATGGTGAGGAGCAAGAATGGTTTCCCAAATCAAAACTTCTGTTGTGAAGGGCTGGCCTTACTACAAGGGGCTAGATCTAGAATTAAGACCTTTCTGGTCAGTGAGGCATGAACTCACTTTATTCCAAGGTGACCTTGTGCCAGAATCAGATCTTACCATCAAAAGAAAAAAACGCAGGTATGATGTGAAAACTCAGTGAAAAACAAGAAGTGGAATGTGGCGGATCACGTTCTGATAAAGAAACCAAGCTGGGAGAGGAAGGAGTTGACTGAGTGTTAGAACTGGGGGTCTCTAGTTGGCAGAGGTAGGTACCTTTGACCAAATAGGGACCCTTGCTTCTAGTCAGGGTAAGGGGGAACACACTGCTCACCCCCCTTGGTAGCTTGGCACGAGCAGACAGGCTTATCCCCAAGGCAATATGTAAAGTATTTGCGCCAACACCCACAGTGATCCAGTGAAACACCACAAATGGACACCACACAGGTATTTATAAAAATAGATCTCTTTATCTAAAATGAGGCAAGACCAAACGACATAGATTCCCACATACACAATAAAGCTTTTGATGTAAAAAGGTTCTCTCGTAGTGTTCTTTCAACAATCAAGCGTGTAATTCTTGTTTCTGTTCAGTAATAGTTATGGGGCCAAACAGTTCTGTAATCGCGCGCGATCAGTGTGGATTTTACCTGCACACGTGTCTGAGGCATGAACCAACAATGTCTCTCCTCAATTTGAGTCCCCTCTCATGTATCTACCGCTGACTCTGCAGTCAGCGATGGTGCCGATATGCCCCCAAAGCTACGGGCGTGGATTCAGCCAACTTCTACTGTTACCGGTGACAATGGCCATCTAGGCAGCCCTTCCGCAACCCCCACAATCGACCCCTAGGCAAGGACACACACCACGGCTCGGGAATGTACTCCGAGTGTTACCTGGGGGATTGCGGCTTCACTTCTAGGGATGGGCAGTCCTGGCGGCAACGGAGCTGGAAGTCCTCGGTTGCAGGGTGACGAACAGCGCTTCTAGGAGCTCCGCGTGGCTCCACCGGGACGATCCCCTTACTGCTAAGCAACCGGCGACATAGGAGCCAATCCCAGCGCGGCCGGGTCTGAAGGAGCCTCCTTGTTGCTGGGAGAGCCGCACCATGGGGACCAATCCCAGCGCGGCTCAGCGATGACGCTCCGGACTCCCTCTCAGCGGCAGTGATCTCAGCCAGGGAATCTCACGGCTCTTTTCCTCTGGTGAACCTGGCCCCGGGCAGGCCCGCGGCGGTGATTCTTCCGGGTACAGCACTTCTCCTGTGAGTTTTACCGAGCCAGCGGCTGTGATCTCGGCCCCTTTTCTAACGGCCTCGGGTAGTGTACAGGCACGCACTCTCGAGCGCTGGATGAATAAGGCAAAGGCACCGCGGACCTCACCTAGCCCCGCTGTGTGCCAATCGCACACCGAGCTCTATAATCACACGGGCAGGCAGTCTTCACCAAGGAGCACGGGCTGTGCGCAGAGACACACACCCAGCTCCTTACAAAAATGTTTTCTTGGGAACTTTGATATCCCTGCGTTCCCAACATGAGGCCAGCTCTTCTCAGGCCCTTGGAGACTCTTTAAGACACAGCACACAGCAAAGTCTTATCTTCAAGCAGGTGGGGGGAGTACAGCACACAGCAAAGTCCCCTTTTCCCTCCTTCAGTGGAAACAGCAAACTGCAGGTCAGCCCCAGAACACACAGCAAGGGCAGTCTTCCTTCTCAGTCTCTTCAGCTGATCTTCTTCTGGCAGAGGTTCCTCTTGATTGTAGAAGTCTTCTTTGGCAAACTTTTATATCCCTGAGTTTCAACAGGAGGCCAGCTCTTCTCAGGCCCTTGGAGATTTCCTCTTCAGAAGGGGACACAGCACACAGCAACAAATCCTTCTCCTTTCCTTGGCAGAATAGCAACTGCAAGTCAGCCCCAGAACACACAGCCAGGGCAGTCCTTCTTCTCAGTTACAAGCACTCTTCTCCTTGGCAAAGGTTCTTCTTACTTCCAGGATTGATCTAATTTTACAGGGGTTTCAGCTCTTACTTTTATACCCCAAAAATCTTTGTTCTTCATGTGTGAGGGGTCCTGGACACAGTCCAAACCAGTTCTGGGTGCACTCTGCCAGTACACAACTTCTTCCTTTGTCAGTGTGGCCAGGGTCATCAGACACACCCCAGGAGGTGGAGCCAGCATTGTGGAAGGCAGGCACAGCGGTAAACAACGTTTACCCCGCAACTTTTTCCCCGCTTGGAATCACAACGCAGTTGTTACAACGACCGCGTTGTGATTCCGCATACCATTACTCCGCAAGTCGGAAGAACGACTTGCGGGGGGAGGTGTTGGATTTAAAATCCAACACCTTCCCTAGTGTCCGCACACACTGGAGTTGGAATAGTAAATTATACTATTCCAACATCCAGCGCCCCCCCTCCGCAAGTTGTTGTTCCAACTTGCGGAGTAATGGTATGCGAAATCACAACGCGGTCGTTGTAACGACCGCGTTGTGATTCCAAGCGGGGAAAAAGACGGCGGAATAACGTCGTACATTCAGGCACAGCCCTATTCAGACCCAGGTGTGACTCCTCCCACCACTCCAAATGCAGATAGGTCTATTCAGCCTAGGGCTAACTCACCCAGACTCCTGGAGCCACCCCAGCCCCTGTCACTTCCAAACCAGACAGTTAATCCACAAATAGGCAGAGGCACACAGAAAGGTTGAACAAGAAAATAGCCACTTTCTAAAAGTGCTATTTCCAAACACTGAATTTAAAAACCATCCTCCCTAAAAGATGCGTTAATAAATTCTGAGTTCAGGGATACCAGATTCCAAGTTTCTATCTTGCTCCTATGGGAAGATATGCAGGTCCACATGAGACACAGCATTCCCCAATCTGTCCTATGGGCAAGATAGCCTTTCAATAGTTAAAAAACGAAATCAGCAGTATTTCACTATCAGAACATGTTACCCACACTAGTACATGTTCTACCTTTCACATACACTGCACCCTGCCCAGGGGGGTACCTTGGGCCTACCATAGGGGTGTCCAATGTGTAAGAAAAGGGAAGGTTACGCCTGGCAAGTGTGTACACTGGCCAGGACAACATGGCAGTTCACAGACTGTGCACAGGCACTGCAGTGGCAGGCCTGAGACACCATTTTAGGGCTACTCATGTGGGTGGCACAATCAGTGCTGCAGGCCCACTAGTAGCATTTGAATTACCAGCCCTGGCACACTCAGTGCAGTCTACTAGGGACCTACTGGTAAAACAAATATGCCAGGGAATCTCACGGCTCTTTTCCTCTGGTGAACCTGGCCCCGGGCAGGCCCGCGGCGGTGATTCTTCCGGGTACAGCACTTCTCCTGTGAGTTTTACCGAGCCAGCGGCTGTGATCTCGGCCCCTTTTCTAACGGCCTCGGGTAGTGTACAGGCACGCACTCTCGAGCGCTGGATGAATAAGGCAAAGGCACCGCGGACCTCACCTAGCCCCGCTGTGTGCCAATCGCACACCGAGCTCTATAATCACACGGGCAGGCAGTCTTCACCAAGGAGCACGGGCTGTGCGCAGAGACACACACCCAGCTCCTTACAAAAATGTTTTCTTGGGAACTTTGATATCCCTGCGTTCCCAACATGAGGCCAGCTCTTCTCAGGCCCTTGGAGACTCTTTAAGACACAGCACACAGCAAAGTCTTATCTTCAAGCAGGTGGGGGGAGTACAGCACACAGCAAAGTCCCCTTTTCCCTCCTTCAGTGGAAACAGCAAACTGCAGGTCAGCCCCAGAACACACAGCAAGGGCAGTCTTCCTTCTCAGTCTCTTCAGCTGATCTTCTTCTGGCAGAGGTTCCTCTTGATTGTAGAAGTCTTCTTTGGCAAACTTTTATATCCCTGAGTTTCAACAGGAGGCCAGCTCTTCTCAGGCCCTTGGAGATTTCCTCTTCAGAAGGGGACACAGCACACAGCAACAAATCCTTCTCCTTTCCTTGGCAGAATAGCAACTGCAAGTCAGCCCCAGAACACACAGCCAGGGCAGTCCTTCTTCTCAGTTACAAGCACTCTTCTCCTTGGCAAAGGTTCTTCTTACTTCCAGGATTGATCTAATTTTACAGGGGTTTCAGCTCTTACTTTTATACCCCAAAAATCTTTGTTCTTCATGTGTGAGGGGTCCTGGACACAGTCCAAACCAGTTCTGGGTGCACTCTGCCAGTACACAACTTCTTCCTTTGTCAGTGTGGCCAGGGTCATCAGACACACCCCAGGAGGTGGAGCCAGCATTGTGGAAGGCAGGCACAGCGGTAAACAACGTTTACCCCGCAACTTTTTCCCCGCTTGGAATCACAACGCAGTTGTTACAACGACCGCGTTGTGATTCCGCATACCATTACTCCGCAAGTCGGAAGAACGACTTGCGTGGGGAGGTGTTGGATTTAAAATCCAACACCTTCCCTAGTGTCCGCACACACTGGAGTTGGAATAGTAAATTATACTATTCCAACATCCAGCGCCCCCCCTCCGCAAGTCGTTGTTCCAACTTGCGGAGTAATGGTATGCGAAATCACAACGCGGTCGTTGTAACGACCGCGTTGTGATTCCAAGCGGGGAAAAAGACGGCGGAATAACGTCGTACATTCAGGCACAGCCCTATTCAGACCCAGGTGTGACTCCTCCCACCACTCCAAATGCAGATAGGTCTATTCAGCCTAGGGCTAACTCACCCAGACTCCTGGAGCCACCCCAGCCCCTGTCACTTCCAAACCAGACAGTTAATCCACAAATAGGCAGAGGCACACAGAAAGGTTGAACAAGAAAATAGCCACTTTCTAAAAGTGCTATTTCCAAACACTGAATTTAAAAACCATCCTCCCTAAAAGATGCGTTAATAAATTCTGAGTTCAGGGATACCAGATTCCAAGTTTCTATCTTGCTCCTATGGGAAGATATGCAGGTCCACATGAGACACAGCATTCCCCAATCTGTCCTATGGGCAAGATAGCCTTTCAATAGTTAAAAAACTAAATCAGCAGTATTTCACTATCAGAACATGTTACCCACACTAGTACATGTTCTACCTTTCACATACACTGCACCCTGCCCAGGGGGGTACCTTGGGCCTACCATAGGGGTGTCCAATGTGTAAGAAAAGGGAAGGTTACGCCTGGCAAGTGTGTACACTGGCCAGGACAACATGGCAGTTCACAGACTGTGCACAGGCACTGCAGTGGCAGGCCTGAGACACCATTTTAGGGCTACTCATGTGGGTGGCACAATCAGTGCTGCAGGCCCACTAGTAGCATTTGAATTACCAGCCCTGGCACACTCAGTGCACTCTACTAGGGACCTACTGGTAAAACAAATATGCCAATCATGGATAAGCAATCATAATACCAATTTACAGAGAGAAAATATGCACTTTAGCACTGATCAGCAGTGGTAAAGTGCCCAGAGTTCTATAGCCAACAACCACAGGTCAGGAAAAACAAGGGAGGAAGAAGCAAAATGTTTGGGGATAACCCTGCAAAAAGGGCTATTTCCAACACAACCCCCTTCCAGCCTAAAGCCAGGGTAGACCAAACGATACCTCGATGGGATTCCCTGCTTGGGGCGATAGAACACGGAACCTGTCCCAAACAGCAGGGGTCTATTCCTGTTCTACACCTTCCTGAACCCAGTTGGATCCCTCTATCTATACTCTCAGGGCCCACTAGGCTAAACCATGGGGGACCCTTCTCCTCACCTGGGGACCCCATCTGTGCAGCGCCTCACCTTACTTCGCTCACAGATGTGTCCGCACTGGTAGACAGTACCCACCTGGCTAGCACAATGGTGTGGTCCAGCCCAACCACAAAGTGTGACTCCTGCCCCCCTCCCGGGGGCAACTCTGTCCACCAAGACAACCAGCCACAGTGGCCACTGACAGCTGTCAGTGATGAGAGCCAGGCCTCATGCCTGTCAGGCCTCTCTAACCTCTGTGGCATCAGAAAGTGGGGGG
Source organism: Triturus cristatus (assembly GCF_964204655.1). Classification (NCBI taxonomy): domain Eukaryota; kingdom Metazoa; phylum Chordata; class Amphibia; order Caudata; family Salamandridae; genus Triturus; species Triturus cristatus. The sequence goes on from NC_140592.1 coordinate 683,393,283, forward strand.
CAGTAGCCCCAGGTGCCCGGCACCTTTTCTCCACTCTCCCTCCTGCCAAGTCAGATATGGCATCCTGACACCGGCCCGCCAGCACAGGGTCTGTACCCTCAGGCTGACCAGAGGTCACGGGCGAGGCTCTACTCTCCCTACCCCTCCTTCTGGGGTCCCGCACTCTCCTCACAGGAGAGGCACCCTCAGAACACAACTCTCCCACTATTTCAGGACCTCTCTCTTGCAACTGGTCTCCTAACCTAGGGTCTAAACCCTCAGGTTGACCCGGGGTCAAAGGCGAGGACTCCCTCCCTCTGCACTCCCTTCCGGAGGACTGCACCCCCCAACTGGGGTGATCCCCCTGGAAGCCAAACCAGTCAGGCACATCCTGAACCTGGCCTCCCAACCCAGGGACTAAACCCTGTGGTTGAACACTTGCCTGGCGTGCCAGGACTTCTGGGGACTCACACATTATCCCCGAAGGTGACACATGACTGCTGTGTCGTGTGACAGTCTGCCTGGTGCAGATCTCCCGACCCCTTTCCACCTGGCAGTGCATGAAGATCCCCCAGGACAGCAATGGTGTCACCATGGTCCCATCTAGGAGACTCAGCCCTTATGGCTGGCCTCTGACCCACTGATTCTCCCACTGGGGAACACATCCCCCTCTCACCCCTCAATCTGGACTTCAGCACCCTCCCAATTGGAGTGGCACCGCCAGACACCAGAACCACTGGAGATCCATTTACATATGCTCCAGGTTCTTCTGATACTAGGAGATGCCCCTCAAATGGTCTACTAGTACAGCCAAGGCCCCCATCCTGATACTGGGTTTCGGGCACCTTGGGACACACAGTCCCACACTCACTCCTTCTCCACTGAGACAGGACGTGAGCCCTTACACCCCTCCCACTACACTGGGACCTAGCTGGGCTACAATGAACCTCTTCCACCACACAGGACCGGAAGATACCTGAGCCACTCCTTTTGGGATCACTCCCCAATGCCTCTTCAGACCCTCTGGAATCCACCAAAAGGTCTGCCTCCAACGCAAGCTCCCTGGAATCAGAGAACTCACACACCACCAGGTGTTGGCATAGCTCTGGAAAACAGGGACTCAAAATATGCTCTCCAACAAATGAATCACACAGCCCTCCACTGTCATTAACCAAGCTACCCTCTGCCTCACCCTCCCGTGCCTCACACAAGCACCCCACACCACTCTCCTGAGATTGGCAAGACAGTGTCTGACTGTCTCTGTCACTCAACCCATACTCTTCGGGCAGTCTTCACACTCACATACCAGGATTTCTACCGTGGGAGAACCCCTATCCCTGTATCTCTCATCTGGAGTCAGTAGAGTGTCCCTCCCACCACTAGGAATATGATCCCCGGTGTCAGTTCCCCAATCTACTTCAGGGATACTGCACACCACTGAAGCTACCTCATAAACCTGCACCCCCTGGTGTATGTCAACCCCCTTCCTCAAGTCAGGCCCCACATCTCCGGGTGTTTGTGCTTCCCCCTCAGCACTAGATGTCACAATTTTGCTGCCACCATCTGAGCTGGACTCCATCTCCAACTCAGCAAAGCTCACTACCTGAGCTACACATATCTCTTTTTGCTGGCCTGAGACACTCATGGCCTCAAGACTCCCGAGCTCCAACTCAAGCTCCCTCATCTTTAGCTCATGAGCCAAAAGCAATTTCATTTCCTCAAGAGCGCGCTTGCTCTCTTCAGCTCTTTGTTCACTTTCCAAGCGCTCCTTCTCCATCTGGATCTTGAGTTTCAAAACTTCTAGCTCATGTTCTCTGATTCTTTGGTTCTCCTGTAACTCCTCTGGAGAGAGTCCCCTACTGGAATGGTTGCTGCCAGCCCTTGAGGCCGGTCTGCCCACTGGCAGATCATGTGACCTAAATCCATCCCTCCTAAGATTCTCCTCTCCATTCTCAGCATCTCCGCCTCTTTAGCCTCCCACCAGGCCTTCAAGGCTTCCTGCAGCTCCTCCTTCCTGGAGCTGCTTTTCATGGCGCAACCAAAATCTTTGCAAAATTGTTTGAGCTCATCCTTTTTGTGAGAATACAGATCCTCAATATGAAATTCCAATTCTGCCTTCTCATTTGCTGCACTCCCCTTCTGAGACATGACGCTTCCTGGGCGTTACGCAAAAATAGTACCAAAAACCATGTATGGGATGTGGAAAGGAGCGGGGAGAACTTTGACGGCAATCAGAACTGAAATTTAAGATATGACCAATGGGTGTCAGTTTTGGGGTAAGACAGCGCAGCAAGTCACCTTGCGGCACTGCCTTACAATAAAGTTAAAGGGCCGGAATGCACTGTATTTATTGAATACAGTGCATTCCTGTCCTTTCCCCCTGTGCTGGCACCGTACTGCTAATGCGGACACCCTTCCACCATGGCGTAAGAGTGCCTGTGTTGTAGGCAGGATTGTTTTTGTGCAGGAGGGGGTACCTTACTGAAAAAGAACAATCCACAGTGGCCTTTCCCTCCTATGTGTGATGCAGACTGCAAAAACAAGGAGAAATAAACATATTTCTCCTCGTTACGCCTGCCCTGGGGAGCTGTAAGATTTTGACGCATTCCCAGGTTTACAAGTCTTTGTAAAACTGTGAATGTGTAAAAAACCATGGGAGTTGTGTGGAACACCCAACCGCAGTGCCCAAGGGGACGCCTCCCTTGCGCAGGTTAAGGATACCCAGCGATTTGTGCTGCGTTGCTTCACTCACAATTTATGAGGCCACTCAAAGTCACGCAATGTGGCTTTGCGTGGCTTTATAAATCTGACATAGAACTTTGCGTCATGCATGTACCACTTTGCATGGTGCAAACGTGATGCAAGGCTCTCATAAATATGCCCCATTGTCTCTTGAATGACTGTCGTCTACACTTTTTGAAATCTGTATTAATTCTGAGTGCTGAGGCTGAGTTGGGTACCACAGGAGTTTTCAAAACTGAAATAAAGTTTAAGGGGGAGAGCCACGTATGCATAAATAGTCCACGCTGCCATTGTTATTGTTATGATTAGTTCTTGGGAATTGTATGTAACTCGTCTGTTTTAAGTACCTGAACTGAGCGGGCGGCATATGCTTACATGTACGGAGCATTGGTTGGCGCACGGTTGCTCCTGTCACTCCTTGTGAGACTGCACCAGAACTGCTAAAGATAATGCAGTTAGCTCTGGAGTGAGTAGCGGTTGAAGTATAGTTTGAATGCATGTTACAGTACAGTAGCTATCGGCCCAAGTACGGTACAATCACCTGCACATGCTTACGAATTCCTGTCTGTAATGTATGCAGCCAAAGAGTGTTTTCTTTTAAAACAATAAAAACAGATATAAACAAAAAAACTGAAATAAAGTTTAAAATTGCCAGTTCGAAAACCAAAAAAGCGGCTAAATATGTTTCCACTAATTCACGAAGTTAGCAGCTCCTTTGTCATGACCAATGGTAGAACATTTTTCTCACTACTTCCAGTCAGGGCTTGTAGATTTATTTGGGGGACTACGTCCTTTGGGTGTTGATACTGATATGAATTGAAAGATGTGATGCTTTTCCTTTGCTCTTTCTCTGAGATAAATGAATAAAGAGTTTTCTAAATGTGATTTGTTCCTTGTGCCCACCATATACCTAGAAGGGAGGATGTGCTAAAGGCTAAAGCAATGTTTTATAGGTAATTATGAACACGTAGGCCAAATTACTAATGCTTTGCACCATTGCAAATGGACGCAAAGTCACGCAAAATGATGCAATGGCATTTACTTTCCAGCACAAAAGGTATTTAGAAGCCCCACAAATAGCCCTTTGTAATGTTTTGCATCCCTTTGAGGCAAAGAAGCATGACCAGGTTTTACTTGGGCAGATCAGCCCAAACACCTATGGATTTTGAAGCAACGCCCGGTATACTGAGATAGATAGACCTGGCTTTGCCTCAGAAATCAATGCCTACTTGAAACAGGCGCTACCCAAGGAGTAATTTGTTTATTTCGCCCCAAAAAAACATGCACTGCCGGTGCACTGAACTTTACAGCACACGTCCAGTGGCAGCATCCTTCCTTGTTGGTCTAGACACAGGAGTTTGTGCTTGAAGGGTATGCTTCCAATACAAGTCCTATGCTAGACAGGGCCACTGAACTCTGTGAGGCACAGCTGAGGAAGGCTACAGCGACAGCCATTCTCAATAGACATGGTACTACCCTGTGTTTTCCCCAGTGCTTACATTGCCAAATAGTGTGTGCCAGTATTAAATGTCAGCGTGCCAAAAGCCAAGGCTGTGCAATCCTAAATCCAGCTCAAGCCTTTTTAATCCACTGCCAGACACTGCCTCAGCAGCGGCCCATGCAGGTAAGAGAGGTGGGGGCCGGGTTAGGGGGGAGTCGACAGACGACCACAAGGAAAAAAGCAATAAATAATTAATTTTCCCTTGACATCTGTCAAAATCCCCCCCACCCGGCCCCAGAGCTCTTACCTGCAGGGGCTGCTGCTGGCTTTCAATGCTCCCCCCGCCAGCCCTTAGGCTCTCAGCCCCCGGCACCCCTCTCCTCTAAACCTCCCTCGCCTCACACAGGCCTCCTCGTTCCCATTTATTACATGCTAAGAGCATGTTATTCCCCATTCTGGGGACAGGTACTGGGAAGAGGTACCTCTAGAGGCCAAAGTCGCAGTCAGGCTCTATTGCCAGCTACACCATATCCCCACATCCAGAAGTGGCCCGAGCAGGTTCACGGTTATGCCTGGTTGGCGGGGGATTCGACAGACGACCACGAGGGAAAATGAAATAATTAATTGTCCCTCGTCGGCTGTCGAAACCCCACCCCCAACCCGGCCCCACCGCTCTTACCTGCACGTGCCGCTGCTGCACTCCCTGCCCCTATGTCTCACTCTTGCAGGTTCCTGCTTTCTCTCTTGGTGATGATTTTTCCATCGTTCTTTTCCTGCTGCTCTCCCGTCTGTGTCTAAGTGTCAGGAAATGTTGAGGAAAAATAAGGGCCAGTCCCCAAGAATCAGCAGCAGTGGCCCCACCTAACCACTGGCTCAAATTAAGCAATGGTTTTCCCCAGGGGCAACCCAGCGCGGCATACTTGGTTGCTGCTTGGTGTTGCCTGACATATTAATAAATCTGCCCCTTAATGTCAAAAAATATACAATTTTAAGCGTTGTATTAAAACCTGATAGAGTTAGACAGTAGATATAAATGTCGGCGCTGTGATTAACAAAGTATTTTTACAATCTGCATGGCGGTGGTGATTTCTTTTATTTTATTGATGTTTTAAGAGCAGATTGTTTTGTTGTATTTGGTTTCAATTCACTTAAAAAAATAAAGAACCATTTCTGATAACTGTGAGTGCACGTTTTGAACTCACCCTTCTAGCATAGAAAGGAATGCAGGCCTTACCGAATTGATAGAATCGTGTGATAGGAGGGCTATTTATTAGCTTTTAAATCAAAGTATTTGTATAATGATGCCTCAGGCATGCAGTCACAGAGTGCTGACAATAATATGCTTTTTTATTTTCCATGGTCAGTGCTCCTCCTTTCATCAGCCTAAAGTGAATGAAAGGCCAATTTAACTGTACCTGAATTCAGTACTGTGACTTTCAAGTTGCAAATAAACATGAGCAGCAAGCAGTTAACCCCCTGAATCCTCTCAGTGGCCTTAATGCTATCAAATATCGATTCCTAAAACATTCAGAAGAAAGAGAGGAAATGCTGCTACGTTTGATGTCAGCATATCACTTCATATAGCCACCTTATGCTTCTTAGGTCAGGAAGCTGCACCAAGACTTTGATGAAGCACGATTTAAAAAAATCACAATTAGGGCTCCCGGTTTTATGGTATTTATATTTTTGTCATTTCCGTCTGTATTTATCCATATTTATTTTTTGCTAATTTTTCCTGTATTTATCCATATTTATTTTAGGTTTCATGAAAAAATTAAGCTGAAATTTGTATATTTCTGCATTTATTTCACCAGTTAATGTGAACTGGTGCCTCAACGCCTGACAGGTTTCAGTGATATAAACGCACTCAGATGGTAAAATATGCACTTGTAAGAAAATATGTAAATTTGAATACCAAGATTGTGCAAATCTACTGCTCAAGGCTCATCACTAAAATCCCTATAGATTTTTAATCCCCTTGCTTGTCAGTCCGCACTGCTATTGGACTGGCAGTCATGATAGGCAGCATTTAGAAACACTCAAAAAACAAATCATATTTCAGTTTTTATCCACATTTAAAAATAAATACAGAAAGGAAAATAAATGGTTTTCTGTACGTATTTATCTGTAAATATCAGTAAAAATGGAAAACAGAAAGCCTTAATCATAATACACGACATATTTACCGATTAAAGACACGAAAAAGCTGAAAGTTCGGTTTGCATGCATTAGACACAGTGACAAGTAAAACTGAGACAAGTCTAGTAGAAGCCCCATAGAAGCATGCTTTTAAAATGCAAGATGACAACAAACAACGTTGTACTAATACATATAAATGAGTTGCACTAATAAGAGTTTCTTATGAATATGTTGTTTATTAACTTTTACTGATGACATTTTGCTGTTAATAAAGTTGCCTAGTGCTTCTAATGCTTTTTGTTAGAGTGCACCATTTGGAAAAGTCGGTGCAAAAATGTGTAGAAATTAGGTATGATCTTGAAATTTCACATAGTATAACTAGAGATTCTATATGATATCAAAAGTGAAAAATGTTGTAGTATGAACTTAGAAAAGTATACCCTTATATGAATGTTGGGGAAAATTGGGGTAGTAGGGTAGTAGGGTAGTAGGGGTAGTAGGGGTAGTAGGGCTAAAGTTAGCTATTTCCATGTAATAACCTATGGTGAAAGTTCTATTTATTCCCTATTTGAATTGATTATATTACACTATATTTGATATTGATTTAGAGTGTATTTTATTTAAACGTGTGATACTAACTTAAAGGCTTTTCGAAAATGCTTTTTCGAAAAATGCTGACCTTTTCCCTGACCTAATACAATGAACCATTTACAACTAGCAAAATGTTGCTTTATTTGTTCAGTACATGTATAAATCTTGACATTATTAAATGTTTCTTCAATGTTCACAGTGAAATATTCCTGTGGGAGCAGGATTTCAGCTGTTGCTATAGATGGATACTTTGAATTTCCTTTTACCGATATTAGGTCTATGCGGGCTCTCAAATCTTTAGTTTCTCATGACCAGCATGGGAAAGCATCTCACTGTTGCAAGTGTCCTTGATGACATTGTGTGAATTTGAGCATATGACAGCCTTTTAATGGTGGTGTGATGCTACATCACTGGAATTTGCTAGAGACTTTATAAAAGAAGAAACCCCAAGGAAGGGGCAACGCATACTTTTTCTTTCCAACCAGTAAATTTCAGCAGGTCTAACCTGAAGAATTTTATCGAGGAAAAATTACGAGGGGATCAGTATTGACGGAATTTCTTTATGTTTGGTAATAGGAGGAACCACACATATTGAAATGTAACTACACACTCATAATCAGGGGCTGGAAGTAGCATGAAATGTGTTTTAGGTTATAATTGGCTTGCACTATACAATAGGAATGTCCCCTTTCTTGCATGCTGTGTAGGATTACCACACCTGCATAACTAGGGTTGGTCTGGCCTACAGTGGTGGCTGTCAGGAGAGAAAAAATTGGGTCGAGCAGCATGGGGGACATAATAATAAATAAACTGAATTTAAAACTTAGCAACTGCATCGCTGCCTGCCACCTTGATACTCTTCTCCTGACCAGTGGCTCCCAGAATCACCTGGTCCAATCCAGACGCTGCTCTCATGCTGATGATACTTTTACCCAGCATGAGTGCAGCTCCAGGATTGGGCGGAGCGGGTTGGTTTTAAGCATCCAGAGGGACTGGGAGCCTGTGTCTGCTGTTCTCCATGCAATAGCCTGGAGACATCTAAATGAGAATGACGGTTTGGCTGTCCTAAATCGGCGAGCCAAACCATCATGCGCACTTGCAGTGCCTACCACTGCAAGTGCCCTCCGTGCTTGCCTGTCAGAGGATGGCCCCATCCCCAAGACTCGGCTCCAGTCATGAAAAAGAAAATGATAATAAAACAGCTTTATTATAATGTTATTTTACGTGTTTTTAACTGCTGACTGAGGCAGTGGGTCGATGCTTCTCTGCCAAAATGGAGGAGCCGCCGCTGCTGGCCCATAGGGCAATCCTACAGTTCTAGAAGGGCTGAGATGACAGATCAGTGTGTGGGCCATTGCAGACAGCGCTTGGACTATCAGCAGGGGAAATCTCTTGTAGACTATAATCTTCAAGTGGGCTTCGAGCCCGCCCATTACTTACTATTGTTCCTTGCACCTCACTCTTGCTTCCTTGCTTCTTATTGGTCAGCAGCTCCCTGCTTCCTCCTGGACTTCAAGGTTCTGTCCCTGCACTGGAGCATGGACCCTGTTTGCAGCTAGTGCCCTTTGACTGGCTGCGCATTTCCAGAGGTACTTCTTTTTTTCTTCTAGACATGCACTTTTTAAGAGTGCAGGTGTCTGCAGTCCGCCTGCCCTCCCCCGCTGACCATGCTTTACTTGACTCTTTCCCACCTCCTGCCGTCTGTGGTCTTGGCCAAACCTCCCTCACCCACCCGCCCATGCTTTGCTTGCCCCCCTCCTGCTGTCTGTTTTCATTGTGCTCTCCCTCCCTCCTGCCTCTGTTCCTCGTCTTCCACCTACTCAGTCCTCCACCCCCCTCATCTTGCCTGCCTATCCCGCCCTACTCCTTCCTTCAGGTGTCCATCTCCCTCCATACCCACCTGGCCCTCCTGTTCGTCACAAAGAAAAAAACATTAACAAAGTGAAATAGCTCTCACAGATCCATTTGGCTTTGTTAATGTTTTTAGAGATGTTGCGTAGCAGTGCGGATAGCTGTGCAATATGGCTTAAAGTAAACAAAAAGAAGCCTAATAACGCGGTCAACGCTTGCCGAGCCATAGCATTTTGTTTTTATCTGCTTTAATCCATATTGCACAACCGCCCACGCTGCTGTGCAACATGTCTAAAAAACACATTGACAATGCCAGTATGTCTCACATAGGCAAAACCTATTAGCTTTGCCAGTGCTTGTTTTTGGGTGTTGATGGCCTGGTGTATGGGCTGGATTTTACTTTTAATTTCCCTGATATCACCACAAACATTGCCTAAAGCAAATACAAATGTATGTATGCTCCCATACCTTGTAAAATTCTTATACAGCATGCCTTTTCGAATTCAAACCCGCGCCTATTTGCTAATATGGACTGCTCTTTTAGCTATCCGATTCGCAAATGGAGGCCACTTTTATTTTCGTGCACAGGCCACTTTTCCACCTCAATCTGGCCCTCTACTTAATCTGCCCTTTCCTATCCCGCGTCCAATGGCCCGGTAAGACATGGCGGTGACCCTCACCACAGACATGGATAGTTCTGGGTCACTGGAGGATTCCCCTCTAGTCAATGGACTTGTTCGTAGAGTGCTTCACTTATGTCCCTGAGCCTGGGGTAAGTCTCAGGCTAAACCCAGCTCAAGCAAGGTAATCCCTCCCTGATCTCTCCTCTGTTTACAGATGGGAGGTGGAATCCCTCTGCTGACAAGGCAGGAAGGGTGGAGGGAGCTCGTGGAAATCCCTCGTTGCTGTTTTCTCAATGAATTTTCATTAGGGAGAGAACAGAGCAAGTGACAGTTTCAGATTTAATGTCTGGCTGCTGCTCAACACAGCCCATTTTAGACATTAAAGCACTGGGCATGTCAATATCTCTGGTTCATGACTGTCAATGACTGAAGTATGTGTGTAATGTAATGTAAGCGGATCTGTAGAGCGCAGACTCATCACCCATGAGGGTCTCTAGGCGCTTGAGTATGCATGAGAGCAAAGATGAGTGACAAAGTTTATGCATAATAAATGCACACTTTCTGTAGTAGTCCAGACTTCATGGTATGGGCAGTGGTTGTGTAAGGAGTCAATTCAATTCAGTTCTATGGTGAAAAGACTGCAAAGTGGGGGTGAATCTTCAAACAGTGTCAAGCAAGGACAAGATTCAGAGTTACTTCACTGTCTTATTAGCCCTAATGTGGACGGGGAACCTCATTTGTTTTCGTTTGTACAGTCATTGAAAGGGGAGAGGCCTTTCTGTGAAAAGGCACGAGCAGACAAGGAGCCTGTAAGAGGTGTGATGAGTCACTTTTCCTGTGAAAGGTGTCATGATTCACTTTTGTTAAGAGTGATCTATATGGGGTCACACTAGCTGCAGCATGTGCCCCACAAACAGCAGTACTGCTTCATGTGTTCTTTGCTGAGTGCATATAAGTGGAAGGTGCACATTCCACCATGTGTAGTTGACAGCCCCTGCACAAGAGGAAGGTCCCAACTAGAGTACAGTAGGCCATGGGATGCCAGAAGGCCCTCTCCTCTAGCTGGACCTCAAAGGTAGCACACACTTAGGAAGTATCCTGACTGATTTCTCCTTTGGTGGCAACCACAAAGAAACAAAACCTATGATGAAGCATGCCAAACGTTGTGAGTGAGAGTTTGTTGTCCTTTCAACAATACCTTAGTATTTCTCGTATAAGTTCACATATTTGAGAGAGGGAATTGCTAACCCAGAGTTGAGTTTCTTAATGCAGTAGAAGGGGTGCTACCATTCTGATATTTCATGAGATTATTAGGGGGGATGAGGTCCTACCCAATAATTTCTAAGCCTGGGCAAAGCACTACGCTACGCTCGCGTAGTTTGCGAAGTTTGTGCTACTTCGCACTACACAAATTGCAAATAGCACAGTGCAAACATGCATAGCGTTGCGTAGTGCAGCGGTCATTTTTTGCTTGCTCGCGGTCCTCAACATCAAGTTGGCGACCGCGTGCAAGCAAAATGACATCCCGGCGAGACTTTTTCCTTGTTCGCGATCAGCAACATCAAGTTGCCGATCGCGAGTGTGGAAAATAAACATCCCGGCGAGATTCTCAACGCGATGAGGTCAGGTTTCTCATTGCAAGTGGTCGCGTATGCTCGCGACCGCTCGCGATGAGAAACTACCAGTCCGCGTTGAGAAAGCTGCCGCTTGAGTAAAAATCTACTCGAGCAGCAGAAAACTACAGCTCGCACTGTGCAAGATGCCGTTTTCAATGATTGCACAGTGCCGGATGCTGGTCCGCACTGTGCAATCATTGAAAACGGCATCTTGCACAGTGCGAACAGGGTACTACGCAGTTCGTGAAGTGCAACGCGTAGCTCGCGTAGTGCGAAGTGCACTTTGCTTAGCTTCTCGTAGTGCTACTTCGCGAACTATGCCCAGGGTTAATAGTTTCCTCTTACTTCCCCACTTAGTTCAATTGAGCTCAAAGCAAACAAGCATGATCTGTTCTAGAAGGTATGGGGACTGCATAGGAGCGCTACTGGACCTTTGGTATACTATATTTAGACAGAGCCGGCAATAGGTTGTCATTGCACTGCAGCTATATGACCCAGCAGCCATTGATACTATTGTAGTGAAATTCACACACAGCTCTGCCAGTGCACTTCAGTCCTGCCGCTTACACTACTATTTCTATCCTGGTGCTCACACATAAATCTAGCAGACCTGGTGGCGACGGCCGGTACTAAACCTCGAACAGTACTCGACATTATGGAAACTGCAAACAAACAGTTCTGAGTTTCAGTGCTGCATAGTTCTCTGTAAAGCACCCTTCGTGAATTCAGCCATGAAATGCACACACAGCCTCGAGCCATGCTATGACCAGGGCTGGGTGGGGCGGGGTAGCGCATTTCCATCCTATCTCTCAGCGCACTTTCCTGTTCCAGTACTAGGTCCACACACAGCTCATTAGACATCTCCATACCTGCCAACTTGAAGAACAATCTCACCGTGTGAGGAGGTGGTGGGGCCGTGAAGGGGCAGGGCCTCTTGCCGAGAGGTACCTAGGTGGCACTCTTGAACCCCACTGCGCCCCCTAGCTCCCTCCAACCCCCAAAAAAACATGCTGAGGCTGGTGCCTATGTCCTGGGATATTTTCACAACCTTTAATGGACGCCAGCAGTACAAAGCCTCGGAAAACGAGCTGGAAAGCCACTATTGACTGGTTTTCTGCTCATTTTCCCTGCCACAGTGTGATATCAGTTCCTCACTGGGTAACCGTGTGATGGGAGCCGATATCGTGTGTCACACTGTGGCACCGTGTGAGGTGGCAGGTATGCACCTCTACCAGTTCACCTTGGTCCTACACTGCAGGCAACCTCTGTCATGACTGCTGCCATTTCAGTAGTGAGACCCACACACAGCTCTGCCAATGTACTTCGTCATCACTTTCAGACCACGCAACGTGCTACTGTTCAGTACTGGAAGCTCTGTCTATGCCAGTTATAAACCATTGCTCTCAAAAATCCCACAATTCCAGCCCTGGGACCCACACTCAGCTATACCAGTGCACTTCAGTCATGCCCTGCAATTCTAGCACTGGTGATCACACATAGCTCTGCCAGTACATGTTACCATGAAAGGAAGACGTAATTTCCAACTCTTACAGCACTAGAATATGCACAGAGCTCTACCTATGCACCTCAGCCCTAATCTTCTACACCTTACTTCTGTTCCAATAGTGAGACTTTAACAACAGCTCCAGCTAGCAATGTACCTCAAGCCATGCCTGCAGAACCCCCCTGCTACTCCAGGACTGGTGACCAGCTCACAACAGCCCTGCCCTGCAGCGCCTTTTGCCATTCTGGCATTGAGTCACACACAGAGTGGTATCTAAGCGCCTTAGTCCACTTGCAACCTTGTGCACATCTAATGCTGCTTACATGGCTCACATGTAACGAAGAAGGAACACTGACTCCCTGCAGCCTCTGTATAACAAGCATTGGCATAGCCAATAGGTCTCGCCTTTGGGACCTTATAAGTGATTAGCTATGCAACAGTTTCATAACTAAATACTTATAAGGTCCCAAAAGCGAGACCTATTGGCTATGCAAAGCGACCGTGCGGCAGCGAAAGTGAAAGTAATTGCGGTAAAGCGAGGCACGTGCACCCGCACACATGCACTGCAGCTCTAGGCTGGCTTAGTAGCACTTTTTAGAGCCCTCTCAATAAGTCTCGCCAGACCAGCGCATGCGCTGGGTCAGGCGAGACCTAAAAAGTAGTGGGAAAGAGAGAGAATCCACATTCTCCGTTCATCCAGGCAGCTGATCTGCGAGGATGAACCCTGGGTCACATTGCACTTGCATCAGAGAATATTTAGCAGAGACAATGAAAGAAAAATCACTGCAACAAGATTTCAGGAGTAAAATCAACGGATACTGCAGAAACACCTAAAACTGAACTTGTCCAGAACAGAACTGTGGGGAATGGAAGGATTAGCAGCCTACATCCATCTGGAGAAAGAAACTCAGCACACCGTCAGCAGCACGTAACCACTGATATTGACAGAAGTGGGAAACTTGTTGAGTGATCACGGACTCCAGCTTGTTCCTGGTCTCCAAAGTAAACCAAGTCAGAAGAAGCACCTTCTACACCAAGCAAACTCTTCAATTCATCAAGGTCTCCCTCAAAAGTTCCATGCTACCATTGCCCCGTCTTGTCTCATCATAACTACACAAACAGAATCTACATGGGGCCTACTCCTAATAGTCCATATAATATAGAGAATGGAAAACACTGCAGCAAGACAACTGCTGCACTTTCATCTAAGAGAGCGCATCTCACCTGCCCTCCAAGCTCTTCATTGGCTACCAAGTCTTCAAGGCTCAAGCATCAACCATAGGGGTATCTATCGGAAGGGTCCTACCTGCATCCAAGTAAAACTACAACCATAATCGCAAACAAAACCCCTCTGCTCTAAATTGGCACCATGGCTTGTCATCCTTCCTACAACAAGAGACACATCAAGTCGAACCACTTACACACGTGCAGCAAAATATCGAATTCCAGCAAAGAAAAGAAGCAGACAAAATCACCTGAAATTCGAAAGTATCAAAACCATGCTTTCCCCGGCCTCATTCAAGAAAGAAGTCAAAAGGCAGTGCTTAATTTGTGCAGGTGGTTTCCGGTGCTGAGCACCTGCACCTATTTCTCTATTGAATTTTTCTCCCATGCACAGTCAGCACTGTGCAAAGGCCATTAAAACGCCCCAGCTTCAGAGCGAGGCTTGTGCAGCTGTACATTCAGATTTGGTGCATGCTGCTAGTGTGCTTGCATTGGCATGCACCAGTGCCTGGTCTTCAGGGTGGGGGAAGGGCGGGTGTGTTGTGTCATGCGCAGTATAAACTGCACGCATGATGAACTGGGAGCATAATTTCAGCTGCGTCAGCCATCGGTCTGCCCTTTTCAGTGTAGCCAAAGCTGCAAGGTTAGGTGAGTTGTGTGTGCATTATTTTACACACAAATGTTATCACATAGGTAACAGAATAGTACTTGGCCATGGGACACCATTGATCCATTCCTACACAGTGGCACCCGCAGGAAACTGCCCAGTAACAGCCTGCCTCAAGAGCCCAGACAAGGCCTTGCAGCGTAATAACAAAATACGGGAAGCAGTTGAGGGTGCTTCAAAAGTGAAAACTGCCAGTCAGTGTAGTTGTACCACGCTCCTACCTGTCCCAGTACCATCTCATCTCTATCACACCAGTCCTCTCTCTTCTGCAATGGGCACCATTGCAGCCACAAGCGCCTTGAAGAACACCTTCCATCCCTGCCACTGTGACTGTGTCCCACCGCTACCTCCAACAGTGCCCCTCTCTCCACAGTGGCCTTCTCCCGCTATCCCAGTGCCCCTCTCCCCACTGTGCCTTCCTCACCTGTATCTCTGTGGCCCTCTGCTTTCGGTCCCCTTCCTCTCTGTATCACAATGCCCCTCCCTGCCACAACACTGGCAGTACACCTTGGCTCCCTCCCTTACTCGCACAGCACCCCTCCCTACCATTGCTTCGTATTAAAGCATGCACTGGGCCCTGAGTAACCATACTTTAAGAGTTCGCAGGTGAGACCGCAAAGCCCTTCTCAGTCTTGGCCACTCGAACCACGAGGCTTTCCCAATCCCCCCAACCAGAGAGAGGATACACAGGGAATTTCTCAGCTTCGACCTGGAGAAAAATAGCATTGATTCAAAACGTGCTATCAGAGGGAATAGCCTGTGTTGGGCGCTCTGTACCTCCCCCCCAAGCCTGCTGAGGTCTATCACGCCACACTGTCTCTTCACCTCCAAAGACCCATGTCCCGTAAACCCCTGTTGCATACTTACAGCCTTATGTCCCTGTTGGAGAGAGATCAGAGTTTTGTCTAGTTGTAGTTTTGACTGTAGCACAGAGGGGTAATGTAGAACATGTACCATGCAGATGACAGAACTATATTTATGTGGATAACTCAGTGGGTTTCTATTTTTGTCACAGACATCCTTTTATTACTCACTGATCATAAATTACAATCCTAATATAGCACAGTTGGCAGACTCAGTTGAATTTTGTGATTTGTTAGTTAAAAAGTGTGTGTGGAAGCCTCTCTGAATGGAGTTGAATGTCTGACTTAATTTGAAAATAGGTGGCAGTGGGATTTCGCGACTTATAGCCTGATCATGTAATAGAACTATTTGTTTGAAGCATGAGAGTGTGGTTCTCCAACAAGGCGTAATCCCAATGGTATAACTGACACTTTATTATGTTTTATCAGGAATACCTATTGTGATGGCACAAAACATCTTTTGATGGCATAAAACTTAACATACTTAAAGAATTGGTATTGTGTGTCTTGGACAACACTGCTGTGCATTGATGAGACAGGCCACGAATGACACACTCCTGTCACCCCTCAACTTTACATAATTAATGAATGCTTATTTAATAAAGCAGAGGTGTACTCTTTGCTTGCTCTCCCTCGGTATCTGCTTTTCTTCCTCCCCTTCACACCTCACTCCTTCACTTCTCTTCAATCTTCCTTCACTTTCTGCCCTACATCTGTGTTTTCTCTTAATCGCCACCTGCCCTCATTAAATGCTTTTCATTTTTCACCTTTCCATCTTTCCCTTCCACTCTACTCTCACACGCTGCCCACTGTCCTCTCTTCTTCCCCTGCCTTTCACCTCTTTTCACTTTTCCTTCTCATCACGTTCCACTCCAATCTTGCAATCCCAATCTCTGCTTTCCACATTTCTCTCCACATTCTTTGTCTACTGTATCTATCTTTGCCTTCGGACCTCTCCTCCTCCCACACTCTCCCTTTCAATTTTTTCCTTCTTGCATATATGTTTATATCTACTCCAGGAATCTGTGTTCTTTCTCAGGGTCATATATTGAAATCTTGGTGTGGCCACTCAGTCTTTTAGCCTTTATATAAAATCAGTGCAATTGAGCTGGATAACAACATTTTTAATTTGGTGTCAAGGCCCCCTCTAGTGAATATGTGCTTTACAAACCTACATGGTGTGTTTCTCCCTCTATCCCTTAATTTCTTACTTTCACATTCTTTTCTTATTAACTCCTTCTTTCATCCATTACTTATTTATTTCCTTACTCCAGTGCTCCTCTTTCTGCCTGCATTCCTTACTACCTTCTTTAATGCATTCCTTCCTTCATCCTTTCCTTTCTTTTAAACAGCGCAGAGCAGGCACATTTTCTTTCATTTGCAAAGCTGCCTCAAGTCCTCAAATGACCTTATCTAAAGCTGCATTTTGAGATTTACACACATTCTCTAATTTGAGTTCATTTTTAGGTTGTTGTCATAGGCTGCCTATATGTTATATTATGTTATATTGATTTGTATAGTGCACTAATCACCCAGGAGGGTATCCAGGGACTTGGGCAGGTGTGTAGGTGTGGGGTGCTTGGGGTGCTTTTGTGAAGAGCCAGGCCTTCAGCTTCTTGCAGAACTTAAAATGTGAGGAGGTGGATGTGGGTGGAGCCAATAAAGGGAAGTGAGTGGGGCCACTGGAGGGAGTGGGCGGAGCTGGGAAATGGGTGTGGCCTCTTTAAAAACTATGAGCACCTGCACTTCATATTTTACAAATTAAGCACTGTCAAAAGGACACTGATGAACAAGTCTATGCCAGTGAACGCATGAACTATGCCCGAACATGATTTATCCCTTGCCTGCATGCATGATTATTTCTCGCAAACTGTGTTCTTACTCTGTTTTACTGGTTGCTGTCCACCTGGAACCTGTGGTCTTTTCTCTAGGAGATTCTCCCATACCTTGTCCCTCCTTGATGATGTTGCTATTTTTATACATGTCGCCTTGATCATTGTAAAGCGCTTTCATACCTGCAAGGGTCATTTTTGCTCGGTATAAAACTTTACAAATAAATAAATGCCACAGAATTAAAGTTATAGGCACCCAGAACTGGAATCCTCAAGGTTGGCCGGCACAAGTACACACTTTTCTATCTATCATTCCCCAACCCACGCATAAGCGCATCTACACGTTTACAGCGACATAAAAGCCGCCTCTTTCAATCACACAGTAGATACCAAAACGCCACCCATAAGGCCATGCACCTCTCCCTGCCCCTTCCAAACTAACACATCAACCTCTTATAAGTGCATGAGCCCTGTGACTCTTTTCACTCCACTACACACTTATGCTCAGTGACCCTTAACCATGGCCACTAGAATTATGCGATTCTGGGGCTGAGGCATTTTCCACATAATTATGGATTTGCCTCATTTGCCACATAATTCATCAATTACTGCACAATCTGCAGATTTTTTACCACAAAAAAGTTTCTAGCCCAAACGCATCAAAAGTTACTTGAAAAAGTGGCTATGTTTTTCCACACTGTGGAGGACACTTCGCAAAAGTTGACTGGTCATATTTCAGTTGTTTATTGCTGTATTTTTTGTTAATCTAGTACTAATGAGGTGACATCTTTGCATAGACAGTGTTAAAAGTATCACAAAATGTGTCGCATATTTTGACATTCCTGCCGCATAACTTAATCCACCCTGTTGTATAAATCGGTCCTCCCCTGCCACATAATTTCAGTGGCCCTGCACATAACGTTACAAAAGAACACACAACATGGAAACGCCCCCACTTTGGACAGTCCCAGAACGAACATCCTCACAACAAAGCCTGTCCACATTGAGCAGAACACGTCGTTACCATGCCAGGGATATCAGTCAAGGATTATACAAATGAGATTGCAATGCCTTTAACTGGACCGCGTCCAGGTGTTCGTGATTCGAGATATTAAGGCGCTTTTGTACATCATTTCGTTTGCATGATTGCAGATGTAATGGAATATGTATGTGCACCTAAAATCCAGGAAGCCGAGGAGAAACAAACTGATAAATATGTAAAGCGAACATTCGGAATGTTTTTTTCGCACTTATTTAGGTCTCGACGGTGACACCACCAGACAGTCGGTGTGTCTGCTTCCTATGCAGACGAACAGCTGGTTGCCTTGACGATGGCTTCCAGCTGTGAGCCGCTGCTTGGATTGGCCCTGAATTATCTGCTGATTGTGTGAAAGCATTTTAGTAAAAATCCCTCTCGGATTTTTCCCTTGCTCTTTGATCAATTTTTTTTTTGCGTGATCACTCCTCTATCTCGGTCTTCCTTTTCTTCCTTGAAGGTGATATTTTTTAATGCAGAAAGTTTGTTTTTTCCATTTCATTATTGGGGGAGGGATAAGCGTTAGCATTCTGTGGCACAATTTCTCAGTCCTAGACCTTTTTGTGTATTTTTGAAGTGCATAACTCATTGCCCAGATTTAGCAGATAGACACATATACAAGGCAGAAGGGGCCGCAATTTTAAATTATGCTATGACTTACTTCTTAGCCTCAGTCTTCCGCATATGCCAGCTTTAAGGATCTGACGTTGTCTATGTCAGGAAGAAGGGAATATCCAGAAAATGAAAATACCCCCCACTTCGAACCAAAGCTCTTATAGCACCAAGCAAACAAAGCAAGTCCCCGGAAGAGCTCTCTTGGGTCTTCCATCCAAGTATCTATCCATTCATTCTTTCCTCCTTCCATCCACCTGCTGATATCCACAATTTCACCTTGACATTCTATCATCCATTCAGTCTTTCACCATTCTGTTCGTCCGCCCAACCATATCCAAACCTATCCATCAAACATGTCCAAGTCATCTATCTTTCTATCTGTCCATCTATCCAACTAGCCACCCTTTCACCCATCCATCTCTCCATCAACCCTTTTACTCATCATTCCATCCTTTCAGTTATTCATCCATTGATACATTGATCCACCCTTTCACTTTATCCATCTATTCAATCACCCTTTCACTCCATCCATCCATGGTCCCTTTCAATCACCCATCCATCTTTTCACTTATCCTTCCAATCTTCTAGCCGTCCACTCATACATCCAGCCATTTACCTTTTCACTCATCCATCCATCCACTACCTCATCCATCCATATACTCCCTCATCCATCCACGCTTTCACACATACGACAATCCACTCACCCTCATTTTCACTCATCGTCCATTCTTTCACTCATTCATCCAACCACCCTTTCATCCATCCATCCTTCCTTTCACTCATCCATCCATCCACCCTTTCATCTAGCTATCCATCCACACTCGCTTTCACTTATCTATCCTTCCTTTCACTCTCTCATCCATCATCTCATCATCCATCCATCTTGTCACTCATCAATCCATCCTCTCTCATCCACCCATCCATTCATTCTGTCTCTCATCATCCATCCACCCTTTTACTCATCCATCGATTCGTTCATCCATCCATCCACCATCCCTTTCCCTCATCCAACCTTACATCCACTTTTTCACTCATTCATCCATCCATCTACTCGTCCAGCCATTCTTTCACTCACCCATCCATCCACCCTTTCACTTACACATCCATCCATCCTTTCACTCACTCATTCATCTTTGTCTGCCAAGTTGCAGACAGAGGAGACCCATCAAATAAGAACTCTACCCATGCTGTAGCTGCTAAAGTTGGGGGTTAACAACACCTGAGCTCCACACTTTCACTCATCCATCTATCTTTTCGCTCACCCATTTACCACCCTTATATTTCATTCATCCAGCTATATTTTCACACATCCATTCATCTACCCTTTCACTCATACAGCCCCCTTTCTCTCATCCATCTATCCTTTCACATCATCCATCCACCCTTTCACTCATCCAAACATTGACCCTTTCATCCATCCATCCACCTTTCCTTTCATTCATCCATCCATTATTTCACTTATCCATCCATCCACCCTTTCATCCATCCACCCTCCCTCTCATTCACTAATTCAGCCATTTTTCACTCATCCATCCTTCCACTCATTCATTCACCCATCCATATCCATCCATCTACCCATCCACTCTTTCACTCACCCATCCACCCTTTCATTCACACACCCATCCATCCACCCTTTCACTCACTCAACACTTTCACAAGTCTTCGGCTGCTGAGTTACAGAGGCTCATGAAGAACTCCACCTCAGCTGTAGCTGCTAAAGCGGAGGGTTGATGACCTCCCAGGTTGCAAATCTCAAGTGTCAGCTAATATAGGCAGGTCTGGCCTTTCCTCAGACAGTGCCCAGGTGAAACGAAATTCAGGCTTAAGGTTTACACGTTCTAAGTCGGACCCGTATGGTAGATGGGTTATTACCCAATGCTTTATTGAGGGCTACACTTTTACTCTATGTTCTTTGTACGGTTCGATATTAGACGATCCGGCTCTACTTAACTGGCTAAACATTGAACTAGTGGGCTGGCCTCTTCCTATTGTCATTTGTGGTGATGCCAATATAAATCTAAGCAATCAAATTGGTATAATTGGTGGAAGATCTTATACGGGACGCAAACCTAAGGTTTTCAAGGCTCTATCCAATTTATGTCATAATCATGGCCTTTTGGATGTGTGGCCCAAGCTGAATCTTCATGATATGGGTTACACCTTTTTTTTCTTTTTCTGCCCCACACCAGACTCATGCTAGGCTCCATTATTTCTTTGTATCTCAAGAAATACTATCAAAATCTTATATACAGAAATATCCACGGGTGATGACAGATCATAACCCACTAGTTTTAGAAATTCCGCTACAAACTAGAAAATCTCCAATTTCTCGCTGGACGTTTAATAGAACATTACTCTATGAAGATGAATATATACAACACATAAGAGAGTGGATTCCTCAATTTTTAGAAGAGAATAAAGAAAGCGCATCTATTGAGACAATTTGGGATACACTTAAAGCCGGGATTAGAGGGGAAACAACTGGGGATGGGTGGGCTGCACAATCGAAAGAGAAAAAGCTTTTATGCGGACAATATCAGAAATTGACTACAGCCGAAACGCAAGTGATTCAAGCCATTATTAGCAAACAAGGAATAGAACAGGCATTGAATATAGTTGCTACTACCAAATCTAGTATTATAGAAACATCAACAATTAAAGCAGCAGGAAAATACACTGCTTGGCGCTCAAGCTTGTATGAATGTGGGGAAAAGGTAGGCCACGTACTGGCGATGCGGGCAAGACAACGAATAACTCATGGAAACATTTAATAGAAGAACCGGGGAGAGGGCCGGCCACTGAACCTAGCGAAATCCGGGCTGCTTTTCATGGCTTTTATCAGAAACTCTATTGTGATGATGGTAGCAATGATGAAGAAGCAATGTTAGGATTTTTACATGGAATTGTAGCAGAGAATTTAAATTTAGAAGATCAAATAACTTTAGAATCTCCTATTACAATTGAAGAAATTCAGAGTGCTATTAGTTCACTGGCTAGTGGTAAAGCCGCTGGACCAGATGCTATTCCTGGAGAGTTTTATAAAAATCTTTTCTTCATCATTACTAGAAATAATGAAACATGTATTCTTGAATGCTCAGAATGGTTTGGCGGTCCCTAAATCATGGGAAAACGGCAATATTGTGGTGTTCCCCAAAAAAGCAAAACCACCTAGTGAAATGGGATCATATCAACCGATTACTTTAATAAACAGCGATAACAAAATATATGCTGAAATATTAGCTGTTCGCCTGGCAGCCTTCATTAAGGGATTAGTTTCGCCAGTACAACATGGGTTTGTACATGGACGCAGTACAATTGACCACATCCAATGGGTTATTACCCTTTTTGATGTTGCCGTCATTACAGGGGACCTTATCGGACTTATCCTTCTTGATGCAGAGAAGGCGTTCGATAGGGTCTCCTGGCCCTTTTTATGGGCAACCTTAAGGGATAGAGGATTGGGTGACAAATATATTACAGCTTAAAAATCTATGTATCGCAACCCAACGGCCCGTATCTCTATCATGGGAGAAATGTCGGACCCAATCCTAATTAACAGAGGGACCCGGCAGGGGTGTCCCTGCTCACCATTATTGTTTGCGCTTTACATAGATCCTCTAGTCAGGAAAATAGAAGTCAATAATTTGATCCTTGGAGTACAGAGTATCGGGGGGAATACAAAAATATTAGTTTATGCTGATGACCTTGCCATTGTCACTTCTAGCCCTTTGATTGCCTTACGAGAAATTGGGAAAGAAGCAGATCTATTTGGAAAATACTCAGGCTATCGATTAAATCAGACTAAAACTCAGATATTGACCAGCAATAGCCTTCAAATAAATGATAATCGTGTAGTCCAAAAAGCGGTCTATCTGGGTGTAGAAATTACAGCTGATGTGTCCAAAATTATGGAGAATAATTTAAGTCCCTTAAATGCCAAATTTAAAACTGAATTTGCACATTTAGAGAATTTAAAACTTACGCTGGTAGGGAGATGTAACATTATTAAAATAATTTTTTTCCCTAAGATTTTATATTTTTTAAGAGCCATACCTTTGCTTATCAATAAGACGTGGCTAACCTCGATGAATCAACTTTTCTCTAGATTTATTTGGGCAAACTGCCACCCTCGCCGAGCCTATAGACTATTAACCTTGCCTAGAGATAGAGGAGGGTGGGCGGTACCCAATCTTCAATTATATCACTGGGCAGCAATGTTACAGATCATGAAGTTATTGCTTAATGAAAAAAATGATGTACTAAGATATGACTCTTCTATTCCTATTTTTGAACTAATCTTAGCAAATGAAGCTAAGGGTTGTCTCCTACGGCATGTCGATTTTAATTATTATAAACGCGTAAAATTTAAAACTGTAATTAGTGCATTTAAGATTTGGACCACGGTTCGCAAAAAACTTGGGTTAGGGCGTTTTAATGTGTGTACCCCTCTATATAAAAATAACTTTTCCTCATATTTTTTAATTATGGATGTATGAGGCAATGGTATGATAAAGGAATACGAACTATCGGAGAGCTTATAATTGGATCTGATATGCTACTGTTTGATACTATAAGAGATAAATTTGGGTTAGATAATCGCCTTTTTTTTAAAAATATCTCCAATTAAGAGACTTTTTGAGTAAAAAAACTGGTGGATTTTCTGGCTTCTCCAGGATGCAAGCAATTGAAGAACTATTTAAAGAGTCAAGTACTTTGAGGGAATTGTATGGAATCCTCATTGATTTAATACCTGATGATCTGGTTAAACATATAGATCGATGGCAAAATCTGCTGGAGATTGAAGCTGGGGATATTGAGGACTCACTACACATGGCGCAGACATCTTTTTTGGCAACTAATTTACAAATCCAATGTTTTAAAACATGGTTCAATTTGTATATAACACCTGCTAAGATTGCCAAATGGAGTAGAGTAACAAGCTCTACCTGTCCTCGTTGCCAGTACCCAGCAGCAGACATTATTCATATGTTTGCGACATGCCCTATGCTCGAAAATTTGAAATGCAGTGTGAAGAGTTTTTTAACAAGCATGCTTGGTTTCGAATTTGAACTCAGTCCTCAATTGATTGTGTTAGGGATAGGAGATCCTCTTTCTTTGAATTTAAATCATTCTTTTGTATTTATCACCTCTACGGTATTTAGGTTATGTTTAGCCACTCATTGGCTTGATTCTACTCCTCTGTCTGGTCATCAATGGTTAGAAAGGATTCTCGCAATATACAGATTTGAAAAAGCTGTTTATGCCAGGAAAGGCCGTAAATTGAAAGCTAAAGGTCTAGCAATATGGGCCCCTTTACATAATTGGACTACTTTGAATGAATAACAATGAATTTATGGATTGCATATTACTCTGCTTTGTTCAATTTCTCTTCTTTTTTCTTTTTATAGTCTCTGTATAAAATATTGCTGGTTTCTGGCACCTAGAATATATGTATTTAGCCGTGGGTGGGAAGGGTGGGGTGGGGGAGGAAGACGTGGTATATAAACTGGCTTTTTTCTTCTCTTTGGTGTTATTTTGATTTGGATATAACTGTGAAAATATCAATAAAGAATTTAAAAAAAACAACAAAAAATAAGTCTTCGGCTGCTGAGTTACAGAGGCTCATCAAGAACTCCACACCAGCTGTAGCTGCTAAATCGGAGGGTTGATGACCTCCCAGGTTGCAAATCTCAAGTGTCAGCTAATATAGGTATGTCTGGCCTTTCCTCAGACAGTGCCCAGGCGAAACGAAATTTAGCGCCTCAGAACAGTGACCAGCCTCCTAACATTTGACCCATGCCCCCTCACCTTAATCACCTATTTAGTTGCTAAACTGGAGGTGAGAGTCCATGGGAGGGGGAGAGTAAGAAAGAAAGGGGAATGGTGTGGGAGTGGGAGAAAGGTAATCAGATGGAGGCTAGTGAAAGTAAAGAAATCAAGATTTCCTAGACAGCCTGGAGGCATTGAACTCAATCGGCGGCCTGTAATAAAAGCTTTATTCTATGCAGCTCGGGAGGTCAGCTATGGGTTCGCCCCTCTAACCCTGGGCACAAAAGTCTGGGCCACCTCCCCCATGCCAAAAGCCAACCCTGAATGTGGGTTTTGGCCTCATTCTATGAATTCAGAAGTTCTTTTTGGTCCTAATAAGAGACACTTTTGTTACATGTGGTAAATCAGTGCTTTATTTGTGCCGGTGTTGCTAGTGTTGACAACAGACACTTAATTTGTAACATTGGTTCTTAGTTATAGCAGTACACCACATGGCTATGTCTTTTATGTAATGTTTTGTTGAATTGATTTGTATAGTGCACTAATTACCCAAGAGGGTATGCAGTCTCTTGGGCAGTTGTGTAGGTTTATGGTCTACAAGTTGCTTATACGAAGAGCCAGATCTTTAGCTTGTTGCAGAACCCGAGGAGTGAGGAGGAGGTTCTGATGTGTTGAGGGAGGTTCTTCCACGTCTTTGGTGCGATGTAAGAGAATGAGCGACCTCCAGGTTGTTTTTGCAGATGAGGAGAAGGTGTACGAGTGAGGCAGAGCGTGGGTGTCTGGTGGGCTTGTGAAAATTTATGCGTCGGGTCATGTATTCTGGCCCTGTGTTGTGCAAGGCTTTGTATGTGTGCATGAGATGTTTGAATTGCAGCGGTGTTCTGGATGATGTGTAGTCTGTGTAGGAGTTGTTTGGAGATTTCATCGTAGAGAGTGTTGCCGTAGTCTAGACTTCTGGTGATGAGTGCTTACGTGATGGTCCGGCTGGTGTTATGAGGCAACCATCTGATGATTTTTCACAGCATGCGTAGGATGTGGAGGCAGGAGGTGCTCATTGCATTGACTTGAGCCATCATGTTGATCTTGTCGTCTACGATGATCGCTATATTTCTTGCGTGGGCTGTGGGTGTGGGTGTTGGTCCTGGCTCCAATGGCCACCAGGTGGAGTTCCATGGAGCGGTTTTGTTGCCAAAGACCAGTACTTCTGTCTTGTTTGCAGTTGCTTCATTTCCAATCTGCATACCTGTCTGGCTATTTTTGAGCAGGCTGCATCAGTTTAACAATTCAATACACATAAATAAAAAAAATAGTATCTCTAGTGCATCAAAGCCATTTTCACAGCTTTGGGTCACCTGGAATTGTCCAAACTGTCACATTTGAAGAGTGTGATGGTTAATAGTGAGCATTTATACCGGCGCGTGGCAGCGATGGCAAGTCCAGTGGGTAATGCAATTGCAGTGGCTTCCTGGGCAACCCCTTGGGGCCTACCACTTATTTCATTACATGTTAAGCATTGAGGTAGATGCACCATCCTGAAGAAGGACTGCGCTTGTGAAACACTGAACATGTCCAGAAAATGTTGTTAGTTAAAAGGACACCTCCAGACATAGGGGCAGATTTACACGCCCCTTGCGCCACTTTTGCGTCATTTTTAACATGGGGAAAAATTACACAAAAGTGGCGCAAGAGGGTTGTAAATCTGCCCCATGGCTTCCTAGGGTGTACTTTGTAGGGTAGACAGATGATCTAGTATCAAGTTAATGAGTGAGCATTGTGTGGGACTCAGTGGCTCCGTTAGCCCACACTACAGCCCAGAGGAAAAGGTTAGGTGTAGCAAGAAGATGCAGAAAATTCATAGAGACGAGTAGCCATCGCATAGCTCCACAGAACGAGAGAGCCTCTGGGCGGCATCAAGGTCCCTGTACTACAGAAAGTCACGAGGTAGAAGAGGTTTCTATCCTAGACTTATGGACCGATTAAGTATCAGATAGAGCGATATCCTTCCACCCAACCGCAAGAGGCACAGGGATTCCGCTCAGGGATGTTCTGAATAAGGAAACACCTGGGCTGATTTTACTGGTGGGAAAATCCAGCCAATAAAATTATGTGCAGATGTGTGGATTGGGCATAAACCAGCCCAGCCCCAGCCCCACCTTCTCCTATGGCACGGGAGGGCTTGCAATGCTATCCCCGCCAGCCCTTAGGCTCTCATCCCTCCGGCACCCCTATCCGACAAACCTCCCCTGCCCCACACAGGCCATCTCTTTCCCATTTACTACATGTTATTTCCCATTCCAGGAATTATTACTGAAAAGAGACCCATCTAGATGCCTAAGTCACAGCCATACTCTCTATTTCCAGTTACACGGTATCCCCACACCCACATCCGACCCA
The DNA here is from genome assembly GCF_964204655.1 of Triturus cristatus. Classification (NCBI taxonomy): domain Eukaryota; kingdom Metazoa; phylum Chordata; class Amphibia; order Caudata; family Salamandridae; genus Triturus; species Triturus cristatus. The sequence goes on from NC_140592.1 coordinate 683,420,169, forward strand.
CTATTAATCAGCGTGTTAGATACAGGGGAAATAGCCAGCAGTGGTGGCTGGTGCCAGGGCATGGGGAGGGATGACAGACAACAGCTGACGACAAAAATAAAAATACAAATACAAATAAGGACTTACCTGACGCATGGCGCTCTTCCGATCTTCAGGCTCCTCTGCAGGCAGCACAGGCTCCCAGACTACCTTGTGACCAATCCTGATGTTGCTCTCATGCCATGATAGCAGCATCAGGATTAGCCTGAGTGCCCTCCATTGCGCTCCCAGGGAGACTGGAAGCCTGTGCCTGCTGTCTCCAACCCGGCAATGCAGTTTGGGTTAGAGACAGCTTTAGTGCGCATGACGGTTTGGCCGGCCTTCTCAGGCCGGCCAAACTGTCATGCGCACCGATAACAATGCCCACCACTCCCCCTGTGACTGAACCACGCGCCCCTTCAGGATGGCTCCAGCCCCAAGCCTTGCCACGAGGGCAAAAATAAAACGATAATAAACATGTTTTATTATCGTTTTATTTTTGACATTTTTGAGGCTGCTGACAAGGGTGGGTGACGCTCCTCCGCCATAGCATAGGAGCCACAGCTGGGAGTTCTTTGCTATTCAGCCAAGAAAGAGGTACTTTGAGGCACTTTGTACATCACTACAATGTGACCATTATTTTAGAGGTAATACAGCACTCGGTAAATACTGAAACCACCAGGTGTGGTTTAAACCACAGTGTGTGGTATTTACCTCTGGCAATGCTACCCGTCACTTAAATTATGGGTTCCAATTCCCTGTCGGGTTCTGTGGCTGTCACAAGCTAATACTGCACAGCTGGAGAACATTGTGCAGCTAGGCCTTGTAAAGAATTATGGGATATTCAAAATCTGGCAAGTGTGTTCTGTACACCCCATAGTTCTGATAGGAAATGGGTCCTTGTCCTGACATGCAGTGTGATACACTGCAATGTCTAAATCTGTGGTTCTCTACCATTTGACTTCTGGGGACCCCCACTTAATCATTACTGAAACCCAGGGTCCCTCACTGAAACATTAATGGAATCTGGGAACCCACGACTGAGTCATTTTTGGAATCCAGAGACCCGGCCCTAAGCATTGTTGATTATTTGAACCGCAAAACAATACAGAAAAAATGCTGAAAAAAGCATTCTGTCCATTATTTGTGTGTCTTTTGCTTTCTCGCCGGGTATGCCCAGACGTGGGTCCCGGTCTCATTGTGCCACTAGATTCAAGCTAGCTTGGCTGATAAGGGGTAATACCCTGAAACTCGTCCCAGGATGCTTGTTTATGGCTTGGGGAGGACATGGCTTGGCAGTTCAGGCTGGACTGTTCCCATGAGGAACAGGGTCAATAAATCAATCAATCAATCAATCAGGAAATTGTAAGCGCGCTATTCACCCATGAGGGTCTCAAGGCGCTGGGGGAAGGGGGGGTGGCAGATCCGCTTAACCAAAGAGCCAGGTCTTGAGGGTCTTGAAAGTGTTCAGGGAGGGGCACGTCTGATGTCTGCAGGTCAAGACTGATTTGCATATGGCTGGGTCTGAACTGGGGTGGCAAAGTGAGCTAAAGAACGGTGATGGATTCAACCCAGATCTGTGACTGGGGGTGAAAGGTTTCAACACTCTGTCCATCATCTCCTTGTGTTTGCTTTGTTCGCCCTAAGTTGGCAGGGTATGCCCAGATGTGGGCCCCTTGCTCACGTTGCCACTGGATTCAAGCTAGCCTGGCTGATGAGGGGTGTTACCCCGAAACCTGTCCTAGGATGCTTGTTCCAGGAAAGACCTGGCTAGACAGTTCGGGCTTGGACTGTTCCCATGAGGAACAGGGTCAAGACTGATTTGAATACGGCTGGGTCTGAATTGATGTGACGAAGAGAGCTAAAGAAGGATGATGGATTCAACCCAGATTTGTGACTGGGGGGTGTGTCTGAAAGGTTTCAGTGCTCTTTCCATCATCTCCTTGTGTTTGCCTTGGAACACAGGATCGGCATACCTTATTGGACGTCGTTTGGAGCTCAATTTTTGTGGTGAGTATTCATTTTCACTATTAGTGTAATAAAAAAATGGATTATAATTACCTGTGATAGGACCCTGTCTGACAGCTAAGGTTAGAAACAAATGCTTTTAAATGCAATCTGAATGCATGCGTGTAGGCGAGTGTGTTTATCTGAAAGTGTGTAAATGTGTGTGTACGTTTAAGTATATGTATGTGTGACTCAAAGTAAAAGGTCAAATGGTGTGTGTTGTCACTTCCTCTACCCCAGGCACTTTGGTGAATTGACGCTCATGAATGGTAGTGTCCGCTGCATGATGTAAAGGCATGTTCCAATGACTTTTATTTTGCCCCAACCTGCAACCTGAGCCTGTGTGCAGAGGTCTCAGCCTTTCCCTGACTAGGTAAGGTCCCCCAGACCCAGCCCTGTGACAAGGAAGGGTGCACCAAGAATGTCCTTATTATTGGTAGATGACTGCTCTCCCTGTTCTGGGTATAGCCCATAAAGAAATGGTGCCCACATACTGTGTTATTAGAAGGGCAAATGGTGTGATTTGATATTTGTATCTGTGTTACTCTACTTGAGACCTACTCGTTCTACTTTGTAAAGCTTTTCTGTTATGTGTATGCCTAGATCCTCGTGTTGAGATCCTGCATGTATGTCAAATGCAAGTGCATGTGTTGTGCTTGTAACATGTGTGGTGATAAACTGTGTGTGAGTAAGCCTGAGTATTGGGGTCAGTGGGATCCATTTTGTACACTCCTGGCCTAGCTGAACACAATATGGAGAATGAGTGTTGTCCTAGACAGGGAAAGTGTATTACCTGAATTCCTGTAGCTAGAAGGAGGGGATCCAAACACTAGACTTGAGAGGGTAGAGACAGGGTCATCTGCGGAAATTGCATGAAGCCTTTTGTTAACGAGGAGCTGCTGCTTGGTCTTCTTGAGCACTGCTGTTTGGTAGATGGCAGGGGTGAAAGGTGGGACTGTGGTTTCTGTCGCGTGTGGTACGGAGGTTTATAGACCATGCCTTCCTCTTTTCTGTCCCTATTTACTCCTCCACTTGTACAGATGCGCATAAACCTCACACGTCATTGTGTCTGTGGATGCTTCAGATTAGAGATTCTAACTGCTGTTAGAAGTGTCACTCTACACAAGGGCTGTGTCTGGAGAACAGCCTCTTTGAAAGAAAATCCATCTTGAACCCAGATTGGTTCTTCAGTTTTCAGCGGGTGAATCCACATCCCCTGTTTAGAACTTGTGTAGAACAGTGAGACCCGACCCACCCCACTTTGTTCTAGAGCCAAGTCTTTATGATCACTGAAAGGAGAGCACCATAGAGTACTCAAAGGACTGCTGTGCAACCATGACCAGCCTCTGCCTGACAGCCAGTATCCCAGAAGTGAGGGGATGTCACCTGAAATCCGCATTTTCTGCTGAAGCAGCTGTGGATCTGCTTGAAGGACCTATAAACTTGCCTGCCAGTTGTGAGAGGGAAAGAGTCTGCATGGCCCTGAAGGATGAGAACTGTCCAGACAGTGAAAGGCCCAGCATATCCCCCAAAGCTGGGAGACATCTAGAGAGTGCTGCCTATCTGAGAGCAAGTATGGAGTGGCCTGTGTAATGGAGGTTCTTTCTGGTCTCTCCTCCCGGTTACGGGCAGGAAACTCTACAACTGCTTTGATCAATGACGGCCCAGACAGGTGCTGCAAATTCTGTGATCATCACACACCTGGAAGATAGCTACAACTAGCGTGATACTGATGATCCCAGACGGGGCTGTCCCTACCTCCAGCCAGATCGGAATGCAACTTCTGTGACCACAACTGGCTTGTTCCAGGCTGTAACTGCCATTGTCCCCGGCAGGGCAGCATTGCCATAATTAAAAGAGACCACCATGGCAGGATCTGCATCTGTACCAGAGTGGCAGCATTGGAATACTGAAGCTGGCTGCCCGAGAGTGAGCTGGGAGTGACTCATGTGATGGAAGGTCTTCCTGGTCTCTCCGCTGGTTCCTGGCAGGAACCACTGCAACTGCCATGGTCAGCCTAGGCAATTTATGTCACGTATTACCCAGCCTGCCTTTGGGCTCAATATCAGGTGCTCACAAACCAGTCCTGATGATGATCTAGAATTATTGAGTTCGAAACACCGTTGACCCCATACAACTAAACTCCTTGTTCATTATATAAAAATTGTTTAGAAGGAGTTTTTCTCATGTTGTCAATGTGATGAATGTTTTTAAAGTTTATCCTACTCACCACAGCACACCCACATTGTTTTCACTTATTTATGAGCACCATATCTATCCTTTTGAACAGTCTGATATGAATATTGTGGAATAAATGTATTACTGAACAATGTCCATATGTGTCCCGCCCCATTCCTGCTTAAAAGAATTGTGTGATACTGTGGGGTATAGAAATTTCTGCCCTCTGTGCTTTGTTGAAAAAAACACTGTTATCAGGACTTATTGGCCTTCTATAAACCACTGTTTTCTCCTAAACTAAACACTCAGGCCAACGGAATACAGGCTGGAAATTTGGGTTATTGCTCAGTATCATGATTTCAGTTTTGTCCCTGTTCAGCTTAAGGCAGCAGCTGGCCATCGATCTTGCTACCTTCTCCATATGTGGCCCCAGGTGTATAGATTGAGGCCTGTGTATCGGTACAAGGCAGAACAATAACTGAGTGTCATCAGCATATGAAACTATTGATACCATGAAGGACATAACAATTCCTGTCGGAGAGCGCGCGTACAGATTAAAGAGCGTAGGATTGAGCGCTCAGTCCTGTGGCACTCCACATTTCAGAGAGAATGTGTCAGAGAAACAGGATTTATCGAGCATCTGAGAGGTCCTATCTTTAAGAAATGAGTTAACCCATTGTAAGGCATTGTAAGTAATTCCAGCTTTGTTGATTCTCTTAATAAGAATTCCATGGCCTACTGTATCGAATGCAGCACTGAGATCAAGGAGAATGATGGCAGCCGTACCTCCTTGATCCACTACCAACTTCAGCTCCTCCACAACCAACAGAAGAGCACTTTCTGTGCTGTGCTGCGGTCAGAACCCTGTCTCGTGGGATGCAGGACATTGATTGCTTCCAAAAACAAAGACAGATGTTGGTTAACATGCTTCTCCAACACCTTACCAATTCCAGGGAGCAGCGAGATAGGTCTATAATTCCCTAGCCAGAGAGGGTCCAGAATGGCTTTTTCAAAAAAGATTTTACTGCTGCAAGTTTCCATGCAGGTGGTACTGAACCATTCGACAATGAAAGATTCAGCGGTTCCAGCAGGACCGGGAAAATATATTCTGCACCTTGAGAGAGGATGTGGGACGGGGCGGGATAAAGAGGGGATCTTTGCTAAATAGCACTGCCGGGGTGTCAGAAGTGATGTTATGGAAATCAGAGAGACAGACCTTCACGTTCTTCTGTGTCCCCTCATTAAAAGTTATATCTGGTTCTCTGTCAATATCTTGGAAGATGGAATATATATCTGTAATTTGTTTGATAAAGAAATTCGCTAGATCATTACAGCGGGCTACAGAAGGCTCAGGTAAAGAGCTGCCCGAGTTTGATTCCGTCAACTCTTTGACAATGCGCAATATTTCCAGAAGGGAATTGGCTGCTTTGTTAATTTTGGCTTCATAATAAGAAACTTGGGCAGATTTAATTTTAGCATGATATTTTCTGATGGCCAGCCGATAATTCAATTCACACTGCTCATCATATGTTTTCCTCCACTTCCTCTCTGGTCTTTTACATTCTTTCTTGTGTGTCAAAAGCTGTGGGGTATACCAAGGAGCAGATTTGCCCTCCGAACTCGATTTGTGGGTATTCACCAGGATAACTTGATCTAAGGAATTTTTAACCCAGTCAGTGATCTTTTCATCAGCTAAGATGGGGTCATTACCCAGTTCAAGTCTGGAGGCCCTGAGAGAAGATTTCCATCCCTCGCTGTGAAGTTTCGCCCAACTACAATCCCTTTGAGTAGCTAGCAGGGAGGGGGAAATGTTGGGAGGTACTCAGAACCATTGGAATCTGACCACAACACAGGTAGCGGGTCAAGGACATTAAGATTAGGATCATTGCTAAATATAGGATCAATAAGGGGTACTTTCCCATGCATTGGGCACGTCACTTTCAGTAGTAGTTGAAAAGAAGATCATAAAGTAGCCCTGAGGACTAGGAGCACTTGGGATCTGCAGGATGGGTGTTGAAGTCCCCCAGTAACGTAAAGTTAGGCTTATTAATTGCCAAACCTGCAATCATATCAGGAAGAGCCTGAGGGAATTGACCACAGGGACCTGGGGGTCGATATAAAGGCACTCCTGCAAAAGTGAAAGTTGGGGTTACGGAGATAGCAAAGGCGAGGCTCTCACAGTCAGGAACATCTGAAGGCTAACAGATACATTTGAATGATTCCTTAAGAATAATAGCTAGTCCTCCATTCTTTTTGTTCGAATGGTCCCTTCGACAAATGTGTCATCCCAAGTGCAAGGTTTGGATAATGTCAGGCATCGACTCATCATGTAACCAGGTTTCCTTGGGGAAGACCAGATCTGGCCCCTCATCCTCCAGGAGAGTAAGTAATTCAAATTTATGACATGGTAGTGACCTACAATTGATCATGTACCTATGCCAACCATTCCATGCATTCTGCACATTGCTATGAACTGTGGGCCATTGGCTGTGGCAGAGCAAGCAACTTTAGAATTCGGATTTGTATAAGTCAATCGAATGGCAGCAGTTCTCATTAGGCACTCCCCATAGTGTGCGCAATTGTTGCAAATATTATGTAAACTTACTTGGATTAACTGGGGCAGGGTTCCTGGCCCCAGTAGGGCGCGGACGGGAGCAGATGGGCTAGCCTTTGGCGCGCCAGCGGTGTGACCGTGCCCCTGTCATCATTTTATACCATCAGGAAAAAACAGCTAGAGAGCAGACAAAAATGGCATCTCTAGTAACATGGACAATCACCACAGTACAATGTAAGTAATAAAGTACTCAGTAGAATATTTAAAAATGTAGATGTTTTCCAACAATTCAGAGATGCTTTGAATTAAAAATAACCCCCCCTTGAACAGCGAGGTGACAGAATGATGCATTAGCTGTGCGACTGTGCCCCGACCTTCATTTCATGGATCAGGAAAAAACAGCTAGAGCGCCAACCAAAATGGCATCTCTTGTAATGTGCAAATTCACCACAGTACCATGAACTCTAATGTAAGTAATAAAGTGCTCAGTAGAACATATAACATTTTTAACGTTTTCCAGTAATTCAGAGATGCTTTGAATTTAAAAAATGGCTCCCTTGAAGAGCGCGGTGACAGTGTGCTGCATTAGACCTGCACCAATGCCGGAACCGGTGCTGTAATCGGAAGATTGGAACTGACTGCAAGAGAGCGAGGTGGGAGTAACCTGTGTGACGAAGGGTATTCCTCAGCAGCTCTCACCCTAGTTGCTGGCAGGAACAGCTTGAGCTGCCATGATCATCGTTGACCCAGACAGGGGTTTTAAATGCCATGCTCATCATAGTACCAGACGGGGCCTACAGCTGCTGTGATCATTGCAGCCCCTGATGAAGGCTGCAACTGCTATGATCATCATTGGCTCATTCTCAGCTATGACTGATTTGGCCCAGGTGGAGATGCATCACCGTTGCTTCCCAAGCTGGATCTGCCTCCCTGCTGGAGCTGCAGCATCAGAAGACTGACGCGGACTGCCCAAGAGTGAGCTGGCAGTGACCCATGTGGCGAAGGGTCTTCCTGGGCTCTTACCCCAGATCCTGGCATGAAATTAATTCTACAGCTGCTGTGATCATTGCATGCCTAGATGGAGCCTACAACTGCTATGATCATGGTAGGTCCAGTCGAGGCTACACCTACCATGGCCCTATCAGGGCAGCAACTGACATGACCTTAGTTGGTCCATTTGTAGCTTCAGCTGCCATTGGCCAAGGGGGGAGGCACATCACCTTAAATAAAACAGAGAAACAGAGGGTAAATCAAGGAACAGGCAAGTCTTAAATGTCTTCTGACATTTTGTAGGACAATGAGAGTGATTGAATGCCAGTGGCGCATTAATGTTAACCTTGGCAACTACAAGAATCTTGACCTAGCAAGGCAAGATTTTTCATTCCATCCACTTAATGCCTGAGATACATCAGTGAGATGCCTTGAGTTATCTTGCTCCTGCTGGTCTTCAAAGTAAGATTGGCAGCTCACAGGGTTTACAATCGAATGTGTGTTCCTCCCAGAAGGCACTGAAGATAGAAATCCTTATAGGCTAAGAGAATCTATCTGTGCAAATTAGCGGTTTATTGACTGATCTTTGGAAGGTGTCAGGCGCCATATTATTGCTTATGAGCATCACCAAGATTTTGCGTTGTACTCCCGGTTTGGAGACTGCGAGCCTCTGCTGCAAATTCTTTGTGAAAGGAATCTGCCAGTAGCTACTATTCAAATGAGAGGTACTGAGCGTCCGTCAGCTTGTCCATGAGTTCATCAACTCTAGGAAAAGGATATATGTCGGTCTCCAAGATATCATCGAGCCCTCTGTATTCCACAAAAAATAATGATTTCTTGCCTCTCCAAAATGAGTGAATGAATTCCACCAACTGGCATTGGGATTTTGAGCTGTTTAACCACCCACCCATTGGTCCAATATTTCTAGGTACACCTAATAATTTCTTGAACTTTGTTTACATCCTGTACATTTTTGTCCTAAGAGCCATACTTTCTCCAATGTGCAAATTGTTGAAACAGGTTCGGACGGGGGTACTGGGCACACAGGTGCTACTGGGCTCCAATCATGTCAATCAGAGTTATTTGCTTCTGATGTTATGGGCTGCAACCTTGTAATGGACAACACATTGGTCACCATGTACACCATTTTAGCTCTCAACTCTCAGGGTAGCAGTGCAGTCCAGGAGTTGATCATGTAGATGTGGTCCAATGCGATGAAGTGAGGACATTTGACAAAGAGCTTTGGCCCACTAGCCCTACAGCCAACTAAATATCTGAAAGTTAAAATAGCCAGCCAGCTGTAAGACCAGCACTGTTGTGTACGAACAGTGCGCTGCAGCATATAAAGTATAAAAGAATGCCCAGACCAGACAGAGCATATAATTCACAGAGGGCTACTGGACCCCAGCCTGAAAACCAAAGAAAGCGCTTGTATGATGACTGAGATCTGGACTGTAGCAGTAAGAGACTGGTGTGCAGGGCCGGACTGGGAACCAAAACCGGCCCTGGCAAAGTGCTCGGCCGGCCCCCCCAGGGGGTTGGGGGTGGCGCCGAGCTCTTTGCCAAGGCCGGTTTTTGGCCGTTTTTGTGACAGGGCCGATTTTGCAGCTATCCGGGGGATTGCCCGGTGCCCGCTACGGCCAGTCCGGCCCTGCTGGTGTGCACAATGGAGCCGGCGACGTGCTACAAGGAACAAGTTGCCAGAGACAGAGGAGCATTGACTGAATGGGAGCACTGCCCCGCTGTGAGGAGGTATAGAGGAGTGAATCGGATGCTTGAGCAGGCAGCAAGGATGCGGCAAATCAGCACCAGTCCTGGTGTTGCGGCTGGATTGGCTGCGGCTTAGGCGCTCCACGCAGGGGCGTAGGATACACTAAATTTCTGGAGGGGACAAGGACACCGTTTAGGACTTTCCAGTGACCCTGCACAAATCGCCCATTGTCTGAGAGCTGTATGCTCCGTTAAATGAATACAATCACATCGTTTTGTAGTGCAAAATTGATAAAGGCAGGCACGTAGTCAAAGTTTGCAAGTATGCTTTACTTTTTATTTACATTCACAAAGCAATTAGACAATATGTGAAAAATCATGTTTTTAAATCTTACATCTTGATGCACCAAGCAAACAAAGGTGGGACGAAAAAGTGCTCTTTGCGACATTCCTAAATCTCTAAATGCATTTGGACTAATATTGGAGTGTATTGGAGACAGGCTGTGGGCACACAGAGTTGTAAGAGCCAGAAAAATGTCCACTTTCTAAAAGTAGAATAAAAAAACAGGAATACACCCTTTACTCCAGTCGAGACCCGGGTAGAGTATGCAAACAAAAAACAATGTCTCAACCGGTAATCATACACAAGTCAATTAAACAGAAGAATTAATCAAACAGAGAGATGGACAAAAGGGAGACCAAAGGAAATTGTAAAAAGACAAAAAAGATTCTTATTTGCAAGTAGTCATGTCAGTACTACAGTACAATGTATGTATAAGTAACCACAAGTGGGTTGTACACTAATCGTGCTTGTGACAGTGAACGGCGCAGTGACACAATAAGGTGAAGAAACAGCGTGAACGGTGCACAAATACAACAACATTTGTGGTCAACAGCAAAGGATCAAGGTATATACAAGGTAAGTTTTCTGCTTTCAATTATTTAGGCTGACCACATTAATGCCAGAAGTAACGCTGGGTGGTCAACGGCGTTTCGATCTGTCTGAGTTCAGGTCATCAACAGGACCAGGTTACTTAAATCGTTATAGTGCTGAATTGGTAGTGGACGGTCCAAGTCGAAGGGCGAGAGAGGGAAGGCTGTCCAGGTATGATCTGCGGAATATTAAGCTGGCGTGACCAGCTTTACAGTACAGGAAAAGTATTTGTAGGGGAAGCTGGGATAAGAAGACATTGAGAAACAGTACTTGGGCCATGCTTCAGGGAAGAAAACAAAAACATGGAGACAAAGTGAAGCCAGCATGCATAGAGACGCACTCATCAATGAAAAGGAAGCAAAAAAGGGTGACAATGAAGCCAACCAGTAGTAAGGGGGGGGGGGGGTAAAAGACACTTTATATGTGCCTTTTAGTAGTCACTTTCTAAGAGTTTAGCAGTGCCTGAAGCTAAGTTAGATTGAACAACGTGTCAAGGATCACACTATGTTGAGTGGAGGTGGAGGGGGAGCCAGAATTAGAAAAAAAACGTTTCGCCCTCACATTGGCTGTAGTGAAGACCTTGTCATTTCCTCTCATTCAGCACAGCATTATTTAGACACAAAGAGCAACGAGTAACGGAATCTCTCAGAAGTGTCAAGGGAAATAGATTCAGTTATCTTGAAAGCGAGCAAATAAAATATGAGTTTGTCTGAAAAGGAGCTGTCGCACAACACAACGTATTGGTTTTAAAGAAACATATCACTTCTTCTAAACTGTGCAGATAACTGAATGCGGGTAAAAAACGGGTATTTTCGCCTACACAAAGAAAAAGCAATGAAGAACACCATAAAAGGTTAACCGACATTGGCAGATGTGAACTTTACAGTATCACTGTGGACAATTAGAAAATATGAGCATTACACCGTCAATGTCAACACTGGGCAAAAAAGTGCCCTACTACTCTCCTTTGTAAAGTGTAAACATAGGCAGGTGATCATTCATATAGGATTCTCGAAATATAGTACATACATGCTATTGTGGGGTACTCTATTCTGACTGTGTTCATAATGTAAAATTATGTTTTAATAATGGGGCTTATGTTTATTATGGTTTTGTGCTAACTTTAGCCATCATGAACACTAATAGCAAAGACAATGTAATGTGCTGGCAGTGACATCTATTATATCTAATCTTAAGTAAAGGTATGTCACTGCTGTCACCTCCTGTGACAGACAGACTTGTGTGGAAAATTCTGAGGAAGGTAAAAGAGTAGCAAGGTTAGCTGAGGATTTGGGACAGCTTTCTGGTGGAGTGGGGTTTTATTTTCCATGTTTGCATTAGGGCCCATGGTCACCAAGTTATGTAACTGGTGGAAAGAGATATCTCCATCCAACAACACCTAGACCACACCCAATTCTACCTTAACGCGCCTTCACCACTGGCTATGCTCGTTCTGTACTTGTAAACATTTACAACATTTAAAGAACTTATCTATTCTAAATACACAAAAAAAGAATTCATCCTGTTCTTCTCCATAGGCAAAAAGTCGTTAAGCCCTAACCTGCTGAAGCAATTACACATTATTATTATTATTTAAAGATTTGTAAAGCGCAACAACTGCTCAATAGAGTGTCCTGGCGCTAAGTAGCAAGTCTGATCCCTAAATAACAGAGGTACTAAAAGGCAGAACCAAAGAGCGAGGTCTTAAGAAGTGTCTTAAAGGTCAGAATGTCCCCGAAAGCAGGGAGATGAACTGGGAGGGCATTTCACTTCCTGGCAGCCAGATAAGAAAAGGAGCTACAGCTGCACATTTCTTTTTGTCTAAAATGAGGAATTACTACCAGCAAGGAGTTGGATGACCGAAGAGACCAAGCTGGTTGGTAAGGTGTGAATCTGTTGACAAATATTGAGGACCTCTGTGGTAAAAATGTGTGCCAGAACCAAACCTTTGAATCTCACACATTCTTTTATAGGCAGCCAGTAGAGTTCCTTTAGGCCTGGCTGAATGTGTGCTGTCTTGGGAAAGCGTAGTAGAAGCCTGGCAGCATCATTCTGCACCAGCTGTAATCACTTCAGGAGATAGGCAGGTAGGCCCAAGTACAGAGAGTTAACATAATCCCGCCTTGATGTGATCAAGGCCTGGATCACTGTGTTCTGCTGCAGGAGGAGGAGGAGTTAGAGGAAATTTAAAATTTTTGGCAGGCCAAGGCAGGTGCAGTAGCATTGAATTTTACCCCAAGATTTCACGCTACCATGGTAGGGGGTGGTGACGGGGCGACGTCCTTGGGCCAATGGTCATTGTCCCAGCTGGGCAGGGCCCAAAGAGCAGAATTTCTGTTTTGTTAGTATTACACTGGAGGCCACTATCGCGCATCCATTAAAACACAGACGTCAAGCAGGTCTGGAAGTTACGCAGTGCTTTAGGTTAATTTCTGTTAAGGGTGAGGAGCAGTTGTGTATCATCTGCATAAGATATTGTCTGTACTCCAAAGGATCCAATTAGGGGTGCCAAAGGGGTCATGTACACATTGAAAATAATGTGAGGCTTAGTGCAGACCCTTGAGGGACCCCATAACCCAATAGTTTAGGATCAGAGGCAAATGGAACCACCCAGACTGACTGGGAACTGTCTGTCAAAAAGGAATGGAGTCATGCCAAAGCAGCACCGCAGACACTTATGGCTTCAAGGTGCTGAAGGAGTGTTGACTGGGTCAAAAGCCATGGATAGATCGAGGAGGATCAGTGTCACCTGCTGCCCTTGATCTAGCACTAGCCTAATTGTATCTGAGACCTCTAACAGTGTGGTCATGGTGCTGAAAACTGGGTAGAAGCCCGGCTGGGTAGGGTGAAGAAGCGCATTTTGTTCTCAAAAGACAGACAGCAGCTTGTTTATAAGCTTCTCTAAAATTGGATAGAGATAGGATGACAGCCGAGAAATGAGATGGAAATGGGCAAGATTGGTCTTATCTACCGAGGGTATGTTTAAAAGAGGAATCAACTTGGCCTGCTTCCAAACATTGGGCACAGTGGCCAAACAAAATGGCCAATTTAGAAGCTGGTTTAAAACAGAGTTGATGGCCGTACAATTGGGGGCAAGAATGTGAGGAGGACAGGGGCCATATGGCGACCCTGATTTGCAGGCACTCAAGGCCTGGGCGGACTCCTCAAGTGAAATCAAGGCAAATTCCTGCAGCAACTGGCCACAAGAGGGCATTATTTCTACCTTCAGTGCCGTATGGTCACTGATCCTCATCGAGGTGTCGTCCGTGAGATGTAAAACATCCATGATGGTTTGGATTTTAATGTCAAAGAAGTTGGACAATTGGGTACAAAAATTAAGACAAGGTTTTAAAGGCTGAAGCAAGGCTTCTGGGTGCATACACTTTTTGACCATTTTAAATATCTCCCCAGACTTGTTTTGAGACAAGTCAATCCGATCTGTGAAAAAGTCAGACTGAGCTTTCTTAATTGCACAATGGTAGATATTTGGAGCCTTCTTGTAGAGCACTTTGCCATTACCAACGTAATGATGCCTCCAATCCCTTTCCATTTCCTTACAGTGCTTACAAAGCAGTTCAAGCTCGTTACTAACCCAAGGGGTTGACTGTCTTTTTCATGAGGAATTAACATCTCAGTGTTTAATAGGTATGATGTGGTTAGCCACCTGGGTAAGCCAGGAGTTGACCGACTGACATCTACCTCCATGTCCTCCCTCATAGGTGGAGAGTGCCTGCTCAAGGCAAGACTAAACTCTGTAGAGAGAACAGCGAAACCTGCATCCATAAGGGCCGAGGTCCAGTGAGCAATGCAAGTGAACGAGATCATGGTCTGATCAAGTCTGGGGACTAATGTCAAGTACGGAAACTTCATTGTTAGAAAAAACGGTGTCTAAGATGTGACCCGCGATGTGAGTGGGCTGAGTCACAAACTGTGACATATCCCAAGATGACAAATGCTCCAAAATAAGTTGACCATGTTGGTCAGAAGATGCGTCCACATGTATATTAAGGTCCCATAAAACTGTGAAATTCAAGGATTTCAACATATACTTCAAAAGAAACTCTTCCAGGGAAGACAGAAACCCCCCTGCATGCTGGGAGGTGGGGGGGGCAATATATCAGCATGCCAGCCAGGATTTTATTAGCGGACAATGGAATGCAGAAGCCCATAGACACAGACATTGCTGACTTCCCATCAATCTAACGTGCTGTTTCATTGCTCATCATCATGTTTGGCACCTCCTTATACACAAAATCTTTAAAGTGGCAAACTATTACCTCTGGGCCATGATAATATTAATCAATTCTTGTCTCATTTCTTCTAAAAATATTTTCATGTCTGGACTTTGGCCACACCATACTTGTGGGCGTCTCACAAGCCTGCCTCTTACCACTGAAAACTGTCCTACATGCATGCGAAACTAGACGTGTGTCTTTATCTCTGAAATTCGATCACATTACTCTAAGTCTTGTCGAGTTACACTGGCCTCTTAATAAGGCAAGGATAATATTTAAATTTGATGCCTAGCCTACAAAACCACTAACACCAGTTCTCCATTATACTTCTCCCACCAGGGCACAAGTCTTAAAAGAAGAAGTGGAACACTAACCAAGTTAGGCAGTATGACATCGCACGTGACATCACAACCCATGACCTCACAGTAAGTGATATCACAAAAAATGTAATCAGATTCTAATTATCACATATGTTAAGCAGGTCTATCATGGGTAAATTTGAGCGCACTATAAAAAAAATTATATGTAACCCCAGTGCAAGATCTAGGCCTTCACTAATACATGTATTTCTACAGTCTCTTGGTGATTGTAATAAAGCTGCTCCCGTCTACTGTGGGACTTGCAGTCCTGGCAGAGATTCCCTTGAGTGTCAGGTCCAACCCCTGGAGATAGCCAATCCGATTGGAGATGTGCCTGTTACAGTGCATTTTTTTGCCCTCAGAGTTTGTCAAATTCTCCTACACCTTTTGATTGGTTCTCACTCTTGTTGGCATTCTCTACGCTGCCTCTGGCATGACCACATCTTTCGCAAGACTCTGCCACTCTTAATATGTACGTACACAGGTCGCAAATTTCTGAATGTGGTGGTTTGTGCTTGGGAGCGAAGGACTGGGTGTCCGCACACCACAGATCTACAGGTTGTTGACACTAGGGTGCGAAAGCGAGTGATCAATTAGATCGGGACTCAGTATAGGTGGGGACATAAAGTGGCAATGCTGCAGCTAGAGGAAGTCTCAGAGCCCCCACATCTACAAGTGCTGGGTCAGTACTACCAGTAGTGGCTGCTACCGATCGCAAGTGGTAGGGTGGGGGCTGGGGGGTTGCGGGACGGAACTAAATAAAAACAAATTCACTAACCTGGACTGGCCGGTGCCTCTTCTCCGTCTTCTTCTTCGTGTCTCCTCCGGCTTTAGGTAGGAGCAGGAAGCACCCAGGCTCCCCATAGCCAATCACAATGCTACTGTGTGATTGGTCTGACGGGACTGGAAGGCTTTGCATGTTCCTCACCAAGCTGTGTAATGCAGCCTGGTAGGGAAGATGCAAAGTGCGCAGGATTGTTTGGCCTGCCCGAGAGGACCGGCCAAGCAGTCATGCGCATGTAAGGAGTGCAAATCACTCCTCTCCCTGCTCTAGCCTGCCCCGCCCCAAGAACCACTCACTTCAATAGGAAAAATAAAAAGATAATAACAGTATGTTATTATCATTTTATTTTTCCTATTGAAGTCAGTGCGGCAACGCTCCTTCGCCTTAGCTGAGGAGCCGCCACTGAGTAGGACCCATGGGGTAAACGCAAGCTTCCACATGACCTTCTCTCCAAAAAGTTTCCAACTCAGTATTAGTGAACCCAAAGGTAGGCCTCGGGTCTACAGGGAGTCAAGGCTGGATAGTGCACCAGAACGGACAGGGAGAGCAATGTGCTTACCACAGCCCAAGGCAAAAGTCTCCCCTACCAATGTCTCACTCCATGTTAATATCTCCAGTTTTAGTCCTTTGTGCACAGCTCCCTATTTCTACAGGCAGCTGGGCTGCCGGAGGCTGTTCAATGCAGTTCCTCAAAACATGCCTCCAGTTTTCTAGAATGTAAAATTGCGATATACGAGCCGAGTGCACAAAGCAGCTCCTGCTTGGAAGAAGATGTGGTTCTACTCTGTTGCTCTCTAGTGAATCCACCCAAAGAACAAAACTAATGGAAGAGGTAACAAACGCTCCACCAAACCAGCTCATGATTATCACAGACGTGTACCTGTACTGGTACATACATGCTTCCTCCTGCTGATCTTGAACTTGAAACAAAGCAGAAGCTTGTTAAAAATTTCGAGTGAAGTCAATAAGAATATAATTTTTGACTCTCTAAAGTGCTGATTCCGAGTCCACGGGCAAATGTTAAGTCAGTTCAATGTTTGATCTGTAAAAATAATCAATATGTAACTGCGGTCAAAATTGTGCCGGTGTATGCCGAAAAAAAGGAAGCCCCAAGTGCATGGACCAGACCCTCTGGCCATCGCTGCCACAGATCTGCCAACTTCAAAGACAATTTCACTGTTTGAAGAGGGGTGGGGAATCATACTGGGAACTGCCTGAGAGACACATCTGACCCATCTCTCCACCAAACTCCTCCACCCCGTAAAACAACAAAAGCAAGCTGAGGTGTTTTTACGCATCTTTTTTACAAAAAAAAGTTAAATTTGTTTATTGGGATTTTACATTTCTCATTGTTTGTTGACTTTTTACATTATTCCAATGCATTAATACACAATTACAGATGGGTGTTGAGTACTTGTAATCGTAAGCATACATTATTACTACTTCACATTGTTATAACCATTTAGTCCGTAGAGAGAGACTATTAGGGAGGGTCAGAGCGAGACTATTAGGGAGGGTCAGAGCGAGACTATTTGGGAGGGTCAGAGCGAGACTATTAGGGAGGGTCCCTCCCGCTGTTTTGAGCTTTACAGCGACGCTGTCTCGTGTTCAGATTGAACTTGCCTCCGTCGGGCGTGTGTGAATATTCCACTGTTGTGGAGTCTTCCCAATGTTATCGTGTCTTGTCTATATGTATTCCCATCAACTGTCATCTGAGTTATGTCTGCCAATGTGAACTTGAGAACTTTCTACAATTGGGGTAAACTGTGGGGAAAGCGGGGGAGCTACCGGACTAAGGGGCATATGTATCAAGCAAATTTTTAATCGCAAACGCTGCGATTCGCAAAATACAGCGTTTGCGATTAAAAATTCGCAAAACGGGATGTATTAGGCAAAATCCCATCGCAAAATTAAGGAATTGCTAATTTAGCGATTTCTTAATTTTGCGTAAGCATTTAAGAAATCGCAAATTGCGATTTCTTAAATGATATGTAAAAAGCACCCAAGTTGTGCGAATTATCCTTAAGAAATCGCAAATTACCACCAACTTCCAGTTGGTGGTAATTTGCGATTTCCTTTCAAAATGCACTATTTTTACTTTTGCAAAGTGCCACGTGACGCTCATACATGCCCTTAGGGCATGTATGTGCGCCATATGCACACACATGCTCATTTCAGGGGTGCATCAGGGTGTCATCATGACACCCTTGCACCTTTGAAATTATTCTCAAATAGCGATTAGCAAATTGCGAATTCGCTATTTGAGAATTACTTCCCATTCATTCCTATGGGTCTCCTGGCCCATAGAAATGAATGGGCAGGTATTCCTTAATTGCGATTTCGCAATTTGCTAATCGCAATTACGGAATTTTAAGAAATCGCAAAAAGTTTGCGATTTTTAAATACATCCCGTTTTGCAATTCTCAAATAGCGATTCTTTAAAAATCGCTATTTGAGAATCGCAAATGGTGATGTTGATACATATGCCCCTAAGAGTCTATAGGATCTATAGTGTCAGTGGTATCGTTTCCTTTTTAAGGTGTGGGGGTGTGGTGGTGCACATGTGGAGGGGGGTTGGGAGTGTGGAACCTCATTTGTGAGGTACTCTAGTGTGTTTTTACGCCTCTTAATGGACATTGGCTGCTTAAAGTCTCCAAAGATAAGCTGGAAACCCATTCAGTGCAGGGATTTCCAGGTCATATTCCCTGCCACGTTGTGACCTTGTGAATAGAGCTGGTATCGTGTGAAACCTGGAGGCACCGTGTGAGTTGGCAGGTCTACTGCCAGTCAGTCAGATGTACCGTCGACCTGGCCAGTGAGCAGCATGCAACACCAATCAGGAGAATCTTCAGTACTCCTACATTTATTTCTTTTGTTGTTCATGGAAATAGAAGAAGGACCACCACTCCACATAAATCCCTGTATTGGTTGTCTTTCTCCTATCTGTATTTCCGCCGGCAATAGAACAAGCATTGGCTAAGCCAATAGGTCTCGCCTTTGTAAGTGACCAGCTATTGCCTTTGCCAATGTTCTACTGCAAAGTATTGTAAATTCACAGTGTGGTGTGATGAGTTTTCAAGCTGTCCACATGTACAAATGGCGTTACTAACGCAGGGCTAATCATGGGAAAAAAAGACCAATGGCATCTCCCAGAGCAACACTTCGATTCACAAATGGATCCACAGAGCTGCTGAACACGTGCCTATAAACGTCCCAATGATGAATTAAAAACAAACAGGGCACCTCAAACTGCTAAGGTGATGGCAGTACATGAAAATGAAGCTATCGCATGCATCGCTTGTTGCATTCGCAGCCGTGTGTTAGACAAGCCCTCAGATCTGTTATTTTATCTCAAATAATAAACACAAAGGATGGATAAGGAAAGCCCAGTAGCAAGCAAGGTAAATAAGCTCCTCTAAGAATGAAGGCAGAAGACTGGTGGGACTGATATACATGGAGGAGAAACTAAACACCATGGTTTTTTCTACCTGAACAACTTGCTGTTTGCTGCGGCGATCAACAAACTTTTCAAATAGGGTTTTCACTTCAGGCGATCTGTTCATTCTACAGATGCCAGCATAATAGAACAAATAAGTGCAATACGATTTTTAAAGATGGCGATTCAAAACGCCTACACGATGACACAACTACTTGTTGTAAGAGGCTTGGAAGCATACGCAGAAGTTTCCAAAATGCAAAGGAGCACATTCTCCTTCATAAGCGATTCCCACTGATAGTAGAGAAAACATGGGTGGACAAGGCGGGTAGTATGCTCCACCCTCGGGGAGATGGGAGGGGGATACGATAAACATAATCTTGATATACGCCCCACCGACACTTCACAATGCTACACTTTTGGATCTAGGAACACTCATACTGGAACTGCCATTAGGTCACCTCCTCCTAGGCAGAGATTTCAATATGACACTGAACGATGCAATAGCCCGACTGTCTGTGAGGAGGACACATGTTGCACAAACATGACTGATTGAGTTCAAAGGTGCCCTGGGACTGATCGACATTTGGAGAACGCTTAACCCTACCACTCGGAATTCACATTTCACTCTGGAGTGCACAGCAGCCTCTCACGAATTGACCTTCTGGTTGTGCTAACATCCCAACTTCCCGGTTTTAGAGATGTGAAATGCCTGCCTCGGGGAGTATCTGACCACGCCCCAATCTGGGAACAATATAGCATTGGCAAGCTGTGAACCAGCAACACAATAACCATCAGTACCTCGTGCCTAAAAATGCCGAAATTTAGGGAAGACCTTACAAGGGCAACGGACCACTACTTCAAGGAAAATGAGCAATCGGTGGACTCACCGAGGACACTTTGGGAGGCATATAAAACAGTAATTAGAGAACAGGCACTCTTGCTGGAGCAGAGTTTTCTGTTGAAAATCTATTGGGTTTTTAAGCTCCGGTTTGTCTATATGTCGAAAATTAAAAATATTAATTTGTAACGTTAATTATTTGTTTTGTGTGAAAATTCTGATTAATCAACATGAACTAACAAGAGAAATTACGTGGGAAAGCATACGTGTTGCTTAATAATAATGTGCAGGTTTTATTAAATGAATGTTGCTAAGTGTTGTTTGTTTTAAAGCACAAAACGCTTTTTTAAATAACGTGTACTAATGCTTAAATATGTTGCAGATGGCTAGTTAATTACATACACATAAGGGTATTAGAGGGAATTAACACTGTTTAATCATTGCGATGATGTAGTAACGTTGTTTGTATTTCTTTCGATTAAGATGGTTCATTTTGGCCTAAGACAAGATGGCTACCGTTTGCAGCCTGTATTCGAGTGATCGAATTTTGATGAGAGGGCCTTGCTGAACATGGTCGAGAGTCACCTGACCACAGCCTTCGCCTGGTTTAAAAGTTTTCCGTGAGGACAGCAGTTCTGGGCGTAAGTCCAAGTCCTTGGGCAAGGATAAAGTACAATGAACATTGTCCAGTTTGTGGTGACTCTGCTAAGATATCAAGGAAGAGCGGCTTCGAAAGAAACATTTGTAAAATTGAGTTTCCTTCTTCCGTTTTTATTTTTGTGATTTTTCTGAGCGGAGATTTTCCAAATGTAGCGATGCTACATCCTTTCCTGCTCGCTCTGCTCAGCGGCTCAACGGAAATCAAGAATATTTTATGTTGCTATTATTTTGTAATTTTGATTATAAATATACTAGACTAGAGAGGGTTTGTGTCATTGCATTTGGATTTTTGAGGCCACTTCTTTCCGAACTTGTGTTGGTGAGGATCGATGCTGTGAGGACGGCGACTTGGGAGACTTCTACTAAGAGACCTGTCCTGACTCACTTATGACATTTAGCTAGAATAGGTAACTATGAGAATAATGATTTTATTTTGATTGCATTTCTAATTGAACTAATTTTAGATAAAGAATCATAATTTTAAAATATAGTGTTGGTGGTTATTTCTTGTCAATTATTGAGTACTCTATTGTGATTATTGTTGTTTAAATCATGACTCAAGACAGTGTCAATTAGGTCTTATCGACCTTGTTGTAGATGCAGGGTGTTTAGGAGGTTTCCTCTCTCATGGTTGGTACTGATAGAGTAATCTGAGTGTATGTTAGTGAAATGGGCCCAAGTGTATGGTGAGTGTATGTTTGTATATCTGTGAAATTACTCTATCCATGGAAGTAGGGAGAATTTATATGCCCTGATCTGCACCAATTTCCTGGTAGCAGAATTTGATGGTTATTGATTATTGTCTTGATCTGATTAGATTGCTTGTACATTGGCTTTTTGATTTATTGATTATTGATTGATGTACTAATACTATATGTTGGAGTCGTCGTGTTGAGTTTTATGTAGTGCTTCTGGAATTTGGGAGCTGGTAGCAGTTCCGTAGTAGGGCAGAGGGAAGTATATGCTGCTCTCGGGAAAGACGGGATTGTTGGAATTACCTGTATGTATGCAGGAAAACGTGTGACAATTGAAGTTGCGCGTCACATTGTCTGGGTTCGGAATCAGTAACATCGTCGTGTGTTACTATTAGGGGTATATTTCTAGTATAAAAGGAGTGTGTATGATAGCGAAGGTTATCTGTGAAACTCTGGTCTTAAGTCCCAGGGATCCGTAAGGTTTGCCGTTAAAGCTTATCGCGGGAGAAGTAATAGGTATTCTCTGAGCTTGTTTGGAGGACTGGGCAGAGGTAAATGCTGCTTGGTTAATGTGTGATATAATTCTGTAGTGGGATAGACTGTTCGCTGTTCTCGGGAAAAGCAGGATTCTGTGTGCATGTACTACATTTTCTTGTATGAAAGTGCGTGAATGTATGAGCATTTAGTTGATTGTAAGACTCTTTGGAGCAGTCCTAGAGGAAACAGTTAATGGATGCATGTTAGAAGGGCAGAGTAGAGGAATGTGCTACTGTGTCAACGGGAGTAATAATTCCGTGGTGGAGCAGAGGTAAGCGCTGTTCTAGAGAGAAGCGGGATTCTTGTGAAAAAGATTTTCTTTACTATTCTATGGTTAGCGAAGCAGACAATGGAGATGTTTATATGTTGTAACTAATAGATTTTGTAAAATTTTGACACGAAGTCTACTGAGAAGATTTTGTAAAGGAGGGGTAGACGAGTGACAGGAGACAGGAGCAGGAGCGACTGGAGCGACTGCTGACGTCATACAGACTGCGCTCTGATTGGATAGTGAATCAGAATAGTGCTCGCGCTGGGATTGGTGCATTGGTGTGAGCCGCGCAAGGATTGGAAGGGATACAAGGTGACGTAGACGCTCCAGGATTGGTGCGTTGGTGTGAGTCGCGCTGTTATTGGATAAAATATCGTACTGTACAGTTGTATTACGAAAGGGATTAGAAAGTTTTGGTAAACGCAGAAATGTATTACCAAGAAGAGAAAAAGAAGAAATCCTTGTTCGGAAAAATAAAGAGATGGTTTGACAAGGATAAAGATGTTAAAACAAGAGAAGGTGAATTGTTACCTCCAACGAAAACGCCTGCATCCTTTATGGTTGCGAGATATGGGTATCATACCTGTATATGTTTGGAGAATTGGGCTAGATATACTAAGGAAGATGGTGTCTTAGCTTTCCCAGAACATGGTTCATTTAATCTGGCTGTGTTGAGAAATTTGAGAGAGAAAATGATGAGCCTAGAGCCTAGACCAAGGCCGACACAGTTTGAGGCTTTAGTGGAATGGGAAGAGGAAGTACATGAGCGAGAAAAGCAGAGGTCTGGAGGCAATTATAGGTACATGTTTGGGAGGAAACATGATCGTGAAACTCATCATGACCGAATGAGGAGATGGCGAGATGCTAGTATGTCAGAGGGATTATATCCTATGAGAACAGTTGACGAGAAGGAAGAAAGGAAGGGTACGGAGAGGGTTCCTGAGGCAGAAGTGAGAAGATATGGAGTTAGCGATTATGAGGATGAGGTCTTGAATGACATGATTTACAAGAGACCACCTCCATATAGACCAGAACCAGAAGAGAGCACACCAGTTGTTTCACCGATAAGAGATACATTGCGTATCATTGAGACAGAAGTTGTGACACCTGAATTAAGAAGTGGTAACCCTTTCAGAGAAAAAGAGGGAGAGAAAAGATGTGGTGATGAGAATACGCCAGAACTACATCAGAACTGACTGAAAGGATTAGGGAACTAACGAAGAATCTAGAAGCTGTTACGGTGCCTGTAACTATAGGTCCGGTTATGCCTGTTTTTGATAAACAGAGGATGGGTGAAAATGGTCTGGTGGTTCCATATGTTGGGAATAAGATAACAAGTTTGGCTGGTCCTTCAGGAGATTCAGGAAAAAGGACAGTAGGTAATGATGATTTGAGACAATCCAGACGTGACACATGCAGTGGAGGATTAGAGGTACAGTCTAATTCAAGATTGGATACTAGTGATGCTAGTTGTTCAGGGATGCCAGTGTTAGAACCACAGAGGATGCCAGAAAAAGTGGTTCCAGTGAAAAGAACTACTGAAATAACAACTGAAGATTTGAATGAATGGATGAAAGTCCTTCAAAAGAGGGATAAAGATTCCCAGGCAATTGATGTGGCCAAGTTACGCATAGAATTAGAGGAGCTTGTTGTAGGGACAGTTCCTACAGACATTCTAAAAAATCATCATGATGGAGAATTGTTATTCATGTGTAAAAACATTACCTGGAGAGCTAAAAATACACATGACAGGTTAAGAGCAATAGCGAATGAGCAAGGAGTTGACATTGATAAGGTGAAAGCATTGCAGAGGTCTTACAGGATGGATTTTACAGACAAGGATATTGAAAATTTGAATAGTAATGGTAGAACAGGACAGATTAAAGAGATGATCGCCTTATTGCGAAAATGGGGTGACGTAGAAAAATGGAAGGATAGGTGGTATAAGATAAGGGAAGAATCAGTGGACAGGACTTATTCAGCATTTCCTGTGAGAGAAAAAGAGAAAACAGTGGATGCTTATCCTATGAGAGAAATACCTGGAGGAGGATATGTACATGTTCCATGGACCAGACAGGATATTCTATCATTTACGAATGATTTCCCTCGACTGAGAGAAAAGCCCGTCGAGTGGTATAGGCAGGTAGACAGGTTTGTGAAATTGTCAAAAGTGCTGTGGATTGACCTGAATAGTCTGTTTGATATAATCGTTCCAGCAGATTTGTGGACTGAGTGTAAAATAGTTGTAAGTTGGCCTACTGAGGAATATCCAAGAGATCCGAGAACAGGAGCACCAGATCCAGAGGTAATGAGGAAGTATGATCAGGTGATTGTATACCTGAAAAGTAAAGTACCTCCAAAAGAGACAGACTGGGTTAAGATAGATCGAACACATCAGGAAGCAAAAGAATCAGTTCATGCTTTTTATGAGAGGCTGATACTGGCTTTTAAACAATTCAGTGGGGATGAGCACCTGGGTGACAAAGATTTGAGTCATTTTGTATACAGATTTGTATATGGCCTGAGACCTGAGATTAGTGAGAGAATTCGTGAGCATACAGTGGATTGGCAGAGTAAGAAAATAGATGAGATTCTGAGACATGCAAAGTACTTCAGTGATGAAATTGAAGCAAAACAGAGAAAGCTGAAAGAGAAAGCAATGTGGGCACAAGTGAAGGTTGCGGAGAGACAAGAAGCACAGTTGGTGGAACAGACAAATAATTCAGGGAATAGGCCCAGATATGCAGGGAAAGGAAAGGGGAATCTTGAGGAAGCGAAGAGGAAGTTCCCTTGTCACAACTGTGGCCAACTGGGACATTGGAGATCTGAATGTACTAATCCACCATTAGCGAATAATGAGAGTAAAACCTTAAATCAACAGGTGCAGAACGAGGGGAATAATCAACAGCAGCAACAACAGAAGGTTGTGAGACAGCAGAGCCAAGACCCAAAACCGCCCTTGCCGCAGAATAGAGGGTCACAAAAGTACAATCAGGATTCGGGATTCTACAATGAGGAGCAGGTAAACAAACCAAGGCGTTCTAAACAGGTACAACAGTATTTGTTAAAGAATGAAGGGAGTGAGTCTGAAGGTGATTATTGACGGTGCCGAGGAGAGGAGGAAGAGTGCATACTTGGTGCAACTCTAGAAATAGACCAGGCAGGACCATTTGTAGATGGGAAAATAAATGAAGAAAGTGTTACTTTTTTAGTAGACACAGGTGCGACAAGATCAACTGTCAGGTCAGCAGATATTAGAAATCTTCCTCTCTCGGATGAAGCAATCCAAGTAGTTGGTGTAGCCAATACACAAATCAAGACACATCTTACTGAACCAGTAAGGGTACAAATAGGGAAATTTTCGGACATGCAGAGATTTGTGGTCTGTGACACTAGTCCAGTGAACTTGTTGGGCAGGGATCTGCTATGCAAGATGAACTGTACAATTTTTTGTACTCCGGATGGAATAGCTTTTGAAACACAAGATGAAGATGTTTTGTACCGAATGACTCTAGATAATAGAGAAAGTGAGATGCTTGGTACATATGCTGTGTTTAATCCAGAGGATTTGCCTCAAGAGCTGAGAGACACAGTGAAAAAGACAGTTTGGGATTTTACTGGAGAGGATGTGGGATTGATGAATAATGTAGATCCTGTGAAAATTTCAGTGAAAGAGGGAATTACTTATCCTAACATTCCTCAGTATAAAATGACACCAGAAATAATTGAAGGAATAACTCCAATAATTGAGAAAATGATTCAGCAAGAAGTTTTGAGAGAACTACTGAGTAGTCCGTGTAATTCACCGATAATGGGGCTAAAGAAACCTAATGGGAAGTTCAGGATTGTACAGGATTTGAGAAAAGTTAACCAAATTGTGGTGGCATGTTGTCCTATTGTGCCAAATCCGTCAGTGATTTTGTATCAGATTCCACATGATGCTGAGTGGTACACAGTGATTGATTTGTGTCATGCTTTCTTTTTAATTCCATTGCATCATGATAGCCAACCGATTTTTGCATTTAGGTTTGGCCAGCGTATTGTAGCATGGTGTCGAATCCCACAGGGGTATACAGAGAGTCCTTCGATATTCAATCAGTTATTGAAAAAGTCATTGGACAGTTTGATCATGCCTGAAAGCTCAGTACTAGTGCAGTATATTGATGACCCACTCGTGGCATCAAAGACACGTGAAGCTTGTGAAGTAGATACCATAGCTTTACTGAATCATCTGGCAGATGGAGGGTTAAAGGTATCTCCAGCCAAATTGCAATTTTGCAAGAAAGAGGTGCATTATCTTGGACACAATATTGAAAAGGGTCTGAGAAAAGTGACTGATGACAGGATCAGAATTATCAGAGAAATGAAAGCCCCAAAGACCCAGAGAGAAGTGAGGATGTTTCTGGGGATGGTGGGTTATTGTCGTCAGTGGATAATTAATTTCTCGCTGATAGCAAAGCCACTGATTAAGTTGACAAAAAGTGAGATGAAAGACCCATTGGAACTAGATGGAGAACAAATGGCAGCATTTGAGGAGTTGAAGAGCAGAATGTGTGAAGCCCCTGCTTTAGGTATGCCAGACTATGAAAAAGAGTTTGAGTTGTATTGCAGTGAGAGAAATGGATGTGCACTTTCAGTGTTAATTCAGAAACATGGATCACTGAGAAGGCCTATTGCGTACTTCTCATCGACACTTGACCCTGTAGCTGTGGGTTTACCAGGTTGTCTGAAATCTGTAGCTGCAACATGTAAAAGTTTGGAACAGAGTGAGGGTATAATAATGGGATATCCTGTAAGGGTATTTGTACCTCACAATGTGGCAATTCTTTTGACAAGAAGCAGAACTCAGTATATGTCACATAGTCGGCTGACTAAATATGAGAAAGTCATTCTGGGAGCATCAAATGTAACTCTTGAGAGATGTGTGAATGTGAATCCAGCAACATTATTGCCAGATAATGAAGGTGTGGGGATAAAGACAGAAGATGATCACAATTGTTTGGATGTGCTGGATTACTGTACAAAACCGAGGCCAGACATAAGAGATCTTCCATTGCCTGAGAGTGATCATGTGCTGTTTGTGGATGGATCATGTCTGAGGAATGATGATGGTGTGCTGAGTGCAGCATATGCAGTGTGCAAGGTTTCAGAAGTTATGGAAGCATCGCCATTGAAAGGAGTGAAATCTGCACAAGTTGCTGAATTGGTGGCATTGACGAAAGCTTGTGAAATTGGGAAAGATCTGAGAGTGACTGTGATGACTGATAGTCAGTATGGATTTGGAGTTGTGCATGATTTTGGCCAGCTTTGGCTACAGAGAGGTTTCTTGACGTCGAGTGGGACTCCAATAAAGAATGCTGAGGTGATTGGAAGATTCCTTGAGGCGATACAGCTGCCTAAGGAATTAGCGGTTGTAAAATGTGCTGCTCATGGACAAGGAGATGATTTTGTGACAATTGGAAACAGATTTGCAAATGACATTGCACAGTATTGTGCTAAAAATAATCATTCGATTAATAGGGAACGAGAAGGGGAAATGTCTTTTTGTTCTGTGATGTTTACTAATGTCCTAGAAACGTGGGATGAGGTGAAACAGTTGCAGGATGAGGCAGGAAAGGAAGAAAAGAAAGACTAGATCAAGGCAGGTTGTGCCCCAAGAGAAACAGATCATGTCTGGATCTATAGAGATGGTAGACCAGTCATGCCTAACTCTATGTTGTCAGCAATGGCAAGGATGTATCATGGCCAGGGACATTTGGGAAGGGATGCGATGATCAGGTCTTTTAAACAGACTTGGTACAATGCAAAGTTCAGGACGATTGCAGAAAGCATTTGTCAAAGATGTTTGATTTGTCAGCAATTTAACACTGGGAAAAAGACAGTGGTGAGTCTATGAACAATAGGCAGAGAAGATGGTCCTTTTACCAGAATGCAGATTGATTTAATTGAAATGCCACAAGTGAACAGATTGAGGTATGTTTTAGTGGTAGTCTGTTTGTTCTCAAGATGGGTGGAGGCTTATCCGACTAGGAGAAATGATGGAATAACAGTTGCAAAGTTACTGTTAAGAGAGTTGATTCCTAGGTACGGATTTCCAGTAACGATTGAGTCTGATAGAGGTGGACACTTCTATAATGATTTGTGAAGCATTGGGCATACAGCAGAAGCTACATTGTGCTTACAGACCAGAGGCTTCTGGTGTTGTGGAGCAGATAAATGGCACAATTAAGAACAGGATTGGTAAGATGTGTTTAGCCACTGGAATGAAATGGCTTGATGTCTTGCCTCTAGTACTAATGACTATTAGATCTACTCCAGATAGAACTACTGGTTTGAGTCCACATGAGATTTTGATGGGACGTGCAATGCGTCATGCATTTGTACCTGTCAATAAGTTGATGACAATAACTGATCACATGATTCTGGATTACTGTAAAGGCCTGGCTGACGCAGTTCATTCTGTGTTTCACCAGGT
Source organism: Triturus cristatus (assembly GCF_964204655.1). Lineage (NCBI taxonomy): Eukaryota > Metazoa > Chordata > Amphibia > Caudata > Salamandridae > Triturus > Triturus cristatus. The sequence continues at coordinate 683,448,853 of NC_140592.1, forward strand.
TGGAGAAGACGCTACTACACTTGAGAAGAAGCAAGCTCATGATCTGAGTCCAGGGGACTGGGTGAGGATTAAAGTGCACAGAAGAAGAAATTGCTTGGTTCCAAGGTGGGGAAGACCAAGACAAGTCATTCTGACTACGACAACTGCAGTGAAGTGTGCTGGTGTGAAAAACTGGGTGCATGCAAGTCATACTCTGAGAGTTCCAAACCCAAAAGACGGGACTGGTAAAGAGTATTTTGAAGAGTCAGATTCCAGTGATGATGAAGAAACAGAACCAGTAAGGAGAAATCAAAATTCTGGAAGAGCTGAAGGAGAAAGAGAGTCAGGTGATTCTTTCTTTCCAGGAGAAGCTTCAAGAGAAACATTGAGAGTTTCAAAAGGGAGATCAGATTCTGTAAGAGAGCCTGAAGTTCAAACAAGCAGTGGAAAAGAAAGAAGAGAAAAGAGCAGTTCCACAGAGACTACTCCTGCATCAGATGAGGAGGTTGAAAATCCACTTGAGATTACATCTGAAGAAGTAGGGTCAGAAGAAGATAGAGAGGGACAGATTGCGGAAGACCCCCGAGGAGGTGTAGGGAATATTTCTGATGAGCTAGGTGAAGGGACAAGTAGACAGCAAGAAGATTGCGTGTTGGAGACCCGAGGAGGGAAAGAAATAGGGAAGTCTCAAACAGTGGTGATAAAGAGTGTGGAGCGAAAGAAAACTGCTGAAGAACAAGAGGCATTTGAAACAGAATCGGATGAGAGTGAAAATGAGAAATCAGAAGGTCGAGTTCTGAGAAAGAGAACTTGGATTGGAGAAAGAAATAATAAAGAAACAAGACCAAAAAAGGTTGTAAGAGGAGATCTTTGGCCTAACAACAGAGTAAAGAAGCTGAGATACAGACTGATAAGAGCAAATACATCGAAAGCTGAACAAGTGAATGAGGTATCGAGTCAAAACGTAGTGAAGAGAAAGGAGCAAAAGGAGTCAAGAGAACCGGAGGAGATAAAGAGAATTAGAAGACCCAACCAAAAGTACAGATCACCGGAATGGTCTTATGTGGCACTGTCTGAAGGAGGAGAAGAAGAAGAAACAGTGAATCGAGACAATCCGGAGGGGATCTTGAGAAAAGTGGTTGAGGAAAAGGAAAAGTCTGTTGGAATCTTAAAAGTTATCCTGACTGACATTGGAGAAGAGTCGGATGCACAGGATGTTGTTGATGATCTGATACAATTTGATATTGCTGAAGAAGGAGAGAAGAGTGATGAATATCCAAACTGAGTGAACTGAAGAAATCACTTGGTGAAAAGTGAAAAGGAGAAAGTCTGAAATTTAGCTGTCTGAAGTAATCCAGAAATAAAGAATTGCAGTAGGGGAGTAGTAGAGGCTAAGTCAAAAGACACGGTCAAAGTAGTAAAATGGCTAACATAGAGAATAAGCAAAGTAGATGTGCCTTTTTGAAAAGATGGTGTAGAATGTGCTGTTGCTGTACTGGATTAATAATGCTACTATGGGGTGTTTTAGCTTTATTAGTTACATTTAGAGTTACAATAGGTACATTTGAGATACATACTGAGAATGAGACTAATGTAGAGAAAGATTCACAAAAAGTAGTCCCAACTAGAATTAGTAATACTTACATGCATAAAGATAGGTCAATTAATGATTTTTCTAGTAATGTTTTTTCAAAATTATTGTATGAATATGTGAAGACAATGGAAGTAAGGGATTGCTACGTATGTATGCAGTTACCTGCATCCGTTTCAGAGGGTGTTACTTATCACCATTTACCAGCTACGTATGGAATTTCATGTAGTGTGTTGAGTAGTGTTTTCTATTTGTTAGGGAAAATAGATTATGAGATGTCTAACCAAGATAATATTTTTGGGCAATTGTCCATGAGCAAAAGGCTGAATCCAGCTAAAGAAGCTAACAATTTTGGTGAGATTTTTATTGAGAAAGAAGAATTAACATTAGATTATATTTTCAAGAATAATTTGACTTGTAGTTTGAAAGAAGAGGAGAAGGCTTTCCTAAACATGGTAGAGGAAAGGAGAATGAGCATGCATGAAGAGGTAGGGAAATACAAAGTGAGTGAGACAATTTGGGACATTGAGATGGGGAAAGAATTGAAGAATGGGGCTAGTCCAACGTTAGCTCTAGATGCACCACAGAAGGGTAAACTATGCATTACAAGGAAGAAATCCCAATATGATACATATTTTGTTGGGACTAGTGAGTGTCATGATACATACTTCATTGCGACAGGATGGGGTTTTAAAGGAGGAGAGGATCCAGTTTTCCCAGGAGTGTATTATGTTTGTGGGAACAAGGCTTATTACAGGTTGCCTGACCATTGGTATGGTACGTGTTATGTGGGCCTGGTCTTTCCAAAGATTTTTCATATAGATAGAATAGAAGATGTAGAACATATTAATTTACTAACACGATTTAAGAGAGAAACTTGGTCCGAAATAGTGGGTGATATTTTTGGAGCTTTAATTCCAGCAGTGGGAATTTCTTTAAATGCATATGGAATTCGGAAATTGTCAACAGTGGTGGATCGCTTATCGACAAGTACCGCTGGAGGGTTTCTTTTGGTGAATACGGAGATGATTGCCGTACGTGCCATCTCTATGCAAAATCGACTTGTCCTTGATATTTTATTGGCCAAGGAGGGTGGAGTTTGTGGAATGCTGAAAGTTCAACATTGTTGCACTTACATTCCTGACGAAAGCAAAGACCTGAAGGTCTATATTAAAAATATTACTGATTTGCATGAAGAATTAGTACCACTGGAAGCTGAAAGTATCTGGACCAAAATAGCTAATAAAATAGTTGCTGTTAAGAGTTTTATTGCAAAAATAGGTAGTACTATTATAGGTAAGATATTGTTTCCTTTGACTTGTGTAATTGTTGCTCTATTGATACTAAGATTGGGGTGTTTGTGTTGTAAAAACAGGGGAGGGAAAAATAAATTAATCAAAAGAAATATTGAAAAGAGAAATAAGAGGTCAAAAAGAGATCCACAAGAAATAGAATTAGAAGAATTGAGGGAGAGTGTTTACTTGGAGACGAAGAGGGATGATGAAAGGGAGTCTGGTGTGTAGTGTTGTGAAAAAGAAAAAGACATTTCCAATTTCTCCTAAAATGGGACTAAATTTGACAAAAAAAATTTTTTTGGGGGTTGTTTATTTGGTGATAATATCACCAAAGGGGGGATTGCTGGAGCAGAGTTTTCTGTTGAAAATCTATTGGGTTTTTAAGCTCCGGTTTGTCTATATGTCGAAAATTAAAAATATTAATTTGTAACGTTAATTATTTGTTTTGTGTGAAAATTCTGATTAATCAACATGAACTAACAAGAGAAATTACGTGGGAAAGCATACGTGTTGCTTAACAATAATGTGCAGGTTTTATTAAATGAATGTTGCTAAGTGTTGTTTGTTTTAAAGCACAAAACGCTTTTTTAAATAACGTGTACTAATGCTTAAATATGTTGCAGATGGCTAGTTAATTACATACACATAAGGGTATTAGTGGGAATTAACACTGTTTAATCATTGCGATGATGTAGTAACGTTGTTTGTATTTCTTTCGATTAAGATGGTTCATTTTGGCCTAAGACAAGATGGCTACTGTTTGCAGCCTGTATTCGAGTGATCGAATTTTGATGAGAGGGCCTTGCTGAACATGGTCGAGAGTCACCTGACCACAGCCTTCGCCTGGTTTAAAAGTTTTCCGTGAGGACAGCAGTTCTGGGCGTAAGTCCAAGTCCTTGGGCAAGGATAAAGTACAATGAACATTGTCCAGTTTGTGGTGACTCTGCTAAGATATCAAGGAAGAGCGGCTTCGAAAGAAACATTTGTAAAATTGAGTTTCCTTCTTCCGTTTTTATTTTTGTGATTTTTCTGAGCGGAGATTTTCCAAATGTAGCGATGCTACAACCTTTCCTGCTCGCTCTGCTCAGCGGCTCAACGGAAATCAAGAATATTTTATGTTGCTATTATTTTGTAATTTTGATTATAAATATACTAGACTAGAGAGGGTTCGTGTCATTGCATTTGGATTTTTGAGGCCACTTCTTTCCGAACTTGTGTTGGTGAGGATCGATGCTGTGAGGACGGCGACGTGGGAGACTTCTACTAAGAGACCTGTCCTGACTCACTTATGACATTTAGCTAGAATAGGTAACTATGAGAATAATGATTTTATTTTGATTGCATTTCTAATTGAACTAATTTTAGATAAAGAATCATAATTTTAAAATATAGTGTTGGTGGTTATTTCTTGTCAATTATTGAGTACTCTATTGTGATTATTGTTGTTTAAATCATGACTCAAGACAGTGTCAATTAGGTCTTATCGACCTTGTTGTAGATGCAGGGTGTTTAGGAGGTTTCCTCTCTCATGGTTGGTACTTATAGAGTAATCTGAGTGTATGTTAGTGAAATGGGCCCAAGTGTATGGTGAGTGTATGTGTGTATATCTGTGAAATTACTCTATCCATGGAAGTAGGGAGAATTTATATGCCCTGATCTGCACCACTCTCACTGATGGTGGAACATAAGAGAGACAACAGGAAGGAGGTAGAGGGGTTAGAACGTAACATTTTAGACTTAGAAGCACGATTGATACGACTAAACGATGAGGACACAAGACACTTGATGAGTCTCAAACAGCAAGAAAACAAAGGCCTAACAACAGAAGTGTCCAGGGATGCAAATAAGATGACCCAGCACCGAGTATATAAGCAATGGGACAAAGCAAAGAAGCTTCTTGCCTTGCTAGATAAACGAGAAAAAGCCAGCCGTTGGTTGGACGCTATCCAACCGACAGATGGCGAAAGCCTCACAGACCCCCAAGATATAGCAAATGCGTTTGCGGCCCATGATGAGTGCACTTACACCTCAGAGACGACAACTACCATACAAGATGCTTTGGCTCTCCTTAGAGACCAACCCCTCCCACACTCACACCAGCAGACCATCAAATCTTAAATAGTGGCCTGACTTGCGAGGAAGTGAGGCAAACGATCACAGCGATTAACTCAGGGAAGGCACTGGGTTCCAATGGGATACCAATTGAACTGTATAAAATAATGGCAGCACATACAGTACCCTACCTGCTCAAGATGTACGAACAGAGCAGGAAAACGGGAACTCTACCCAGAGAACAGCACCTCGCTTCGATAGTGGTAATTCATAAGGAAGGAAAAACGGTTGACCAATGTGGATTGTATCGACCCATATCCTTGCTAAATGCAGAGGCAAAAATCCTTTCCAATCTGCTGGCCCTCCGCCTTATTCCGATCATTGCCTGATTAGTACACCCAGATCAATCAGAGTTCATGCCAGGCCGAAACATGGCCCTCAATCTCCGATGCCTCCGTGAGGTCTTGGGACGTGCAAATAGAATTCAAGAGGATTCAGCAGTTCTGTCTTTCGATGCTCATATGGCCTTTGACACAATCGAGTGGCCACACCTATTTGCAGTTCTTGAACATCTGGGTGTGGGACCTCGGTTCATGGCCTGGATTCAACCCCTTTACACTGCCCCACTGGCACAGGTGGTGGTGAATTCTAAAGTGTCATGGATCTTCCTGCTAGAGCGAGGAACCAGACAGGGCTGCCCCCTTTCACCTCTGCTATTCGCATTAGTGCTTGAGCCATTGACGGCTTGAATCCAAGATGACTCACTGATCCAAGGCCTCTGCTGGACGGCAGACTGGTAGGACAGAATATCCCTGTATGCAGATGATATTCTTCTCTATGTAGCATTGCCCCAATCCTCCATTTTCAGAATTCTTAATATTTTTGCCACATCCCGGAGATATTCTGGATACACAATCAACTGGTCTAAATCAGTGGTCTTCATCTTGTATGGTCTGGCACCACAAATGCCAAAAGAGTGCGAGGCACAGGTGGTAACCGAGGGATTCCAATATTTAGGAATCTTTTCACAACCAACCAAAACCTATTTACAACTAAAAATCTCCACCTGCCATTAAATCTATTGATAGTCGATGTGCAGCACTGGTGGTCTCTACCTCTCTCCTTGCTGGGTAGAGTGGCCCTTTTTAAAATGATGGCACTAACACGTTTCCTGTATGTCTTACAGAAAACTCAGTTCCTGGTACCAGATACCTACATCAGAGCTATATAGAGTGAGGTCAGAGCCCTACTATGGGATGGAGGTTCCCCTAGAATTGCTCTTAACAAATTAACCTTGGGATGGTTCGACGGTGCAATCCCCCTCCCAGACATCCAGGTGTATTACCGTGCAGTGCAATTGACAGAAATCAACAGGTGGGCACATCAACGTATGATGGAACCAGCATATCGGATGGATCTACTGGTTCTACAGCCAAGGGGGTACTTACGCAAACTCTACACTGCATGAAGATACAACCCACTGGTAGGGCCAACGGCACTGACGGTCTAATTTTGGCACTCTACACCAAATAAGTTGGGAGGGAAAAATACGATTGCCTTAGCAACAAACTTGTGGGACTCTAATCTCCTGGGGGCATTGGTAAGAGGCAAGGATTTGACAAATGAAACTTATTGGGACTCTCGAGAGTGGGAGTTATATACTCGGCAACGGGAATAATACAGTTTACAGACCTACAAAAATCACATAATTTAGCACCCTCTGAGGTGTTCCAGTACTTACAACTCCGCCACGCCCAGCGGGCGGTAATACCCAGTGGAGAAACTCTGCCAGAATCTTTGGCCTTAGAGAACAGACTACTTGAGGAACATATCACCCAAAAGACGATCTTGCTAACATATAAGAATCTTGTGAACAGTGCTCCTGATATGTTAACGTGGCTGCTGGAGAATCAGTAGTGAGACATTACAGACATGCAAGAAGATGACTGGCCCGAGGCCCTAGTTCCCCCTAGAGAAGTAGCCTTTAGGTCCCACTTCCACCTCATACAACTCAAAATATTACACAGAGTCTATATCTCGTGCACCACAAAGATAAGGATGGGTAGGTGATCAGACCTACTCTGTCGTAGAGGATGCAGACAAGAGGGAACGTTTTTCCATATAATATGGGCCTGCACCAAAATTCAGTCCTACTGGGCCTTGATAACACAATGCTTAAGAAGACTATACAGGGTTCAGCTACCATTATCAGCCAAGTGGTGCCTGCTTAATGTATGGGAAGCGACAAATCTGGGTAGGGGAGAACAGATTGGAGTTACTTTGGCCCTGATGATACCGCTGCACGACTGGAGGAAAGTATGGTGGCCGAAAAAACAATTTATCAAAACAGAGGTTGCCCCCAAAAATGCCTAAAGGGTGTGGAATAAATGGAATGAATATACAGGATGCCCTTGCTCCGCCCCTAGGGCCCAAACACGGCACACTGTGTTGGGGGATGAAAACGGTTAAAGTGGTGTCCTTGAGGGGGGGGTGAAGACTATACAATATTAAGGAGAATATGGAATAGAATATACAATGTGATGGAATGGTTCTGGTATGAATCATATGATATATGGGTGGTGTAATGCAATATATCAATTATTTTTCGCAATAAAAAGAGGCTTTCAAAAAACAGAGGTCCCTTTTTTTCTGAATATTAGATGTAAACATTTAAAATTGAGACAAGTGTGTCTGTTTGCACTGTCAGTGCAAGTGATCTGGTCAAAGAGGGCATTAAAAAGCTCAAATTGGATCATAAGTTCAAAGCTGTTTCTGACAGGGGCCCCCAACATACATTTCGCCTAGGGCCCCCAAAATCATTAAGAGGTCCCTGGCCCCTGGAGCTTGGCCCCTCCTACAACATGGGGGCTGCGGGTGCTAATGTTTCACCAGTGGCAGGCACCCTTGCACCATGGCGCAAAGGTGCCTACGTTGACACATGGCAGCCCATTGTGCGCCAGTGCAGGGGAAAAGCGCAGGAATGCGCCGTATCTGATAGATACAGCGCACTCCTGCCCTTTTCTTTTTCCGTAGGGAAGCGCAGCAGGAAGACCTGTGGCACTGCCCTACAGCAAAATCTTGTAAATAAGGCCCTAAGTTTCCTCGAAGAGACAGCCCGACATTTGACCTCTGTCTTTGAACACACAGCAAATGTGACAAGGTAAGAACAAGATTTAAAGGCCTGTTTACAGAAAGTGAGTTCGTGGAAGAATACAGTAAACACGGCTTAGGCAACAGGAGGGACAAAATGAACCTGGAGAGCCTAAAGCTATAAAGACAGCAAATAGAAAGCCGGATAAGGTGAGTTATAAACCTCAAAGGCAATGGTAATCAACGGACGGAATACATTCCTAGGTCAACTCTGATAGGCTGTGACCTAAAAAGGACTAATCTTCTGTCCTGAGTGCTCAAACCTAGACCAGAACAAGTAGGTGAAAAGAGTCATGGTCCCCTGAAGTAAGTGGCATTTGTTCCAAGTGGGAGCCCCCAGGGAAAGTACTAACAAATTGCACCTGGACCCTCACGTTTTTCTTTCAGTAAATTTCTCCAAGCATAATCTGGAGGAATTCACTCTTGCCAAGAAGGTCAGAAAGGGAGTATACGACTTTTACTAACCAGTAAAATTGAATCCACGTTAATCAGCATTCAGACCTTGAAAACTTTGAAATGAAAAGGTAAAACCCACTCTGGGAATTGCCGTGACCATGCAATAAAGTTAGTTCTTGGAGGCGGTTTTACCTCACGAGAAATAAGATTACATTGGAATGCGCTTCTATGTCCTTTTTGTAAAATGAAATCCCTTTGGTGAAGGCACTGTGAAACTGAAGCAAATGGCTCAGCAAGCCAATAATGTATACACATACACATGTGGGTCTCCTGGCATTCAGTTAATATGTCACATTATGTTGAGTAATCCAGGAAATGAAATAAGAGTTTATTGTTATTAGTTAATAAAAACCATCACAATGTACATATCAAAGAAATCTTTTTTTAAATAATCACTTATCTTAAAAACAGGAATTAATATTGCTACAACTCAGGAAAATCTTGTTGTCTCATTTAAAACATTATCATTGTAAAATTAATTCAGTCATTAATATGAATATGGATGAGTAATCCAGGACCCTGACCCTTACCAGGTAAAACCGTGAAGTCCTTCCTCCATGATCATTAGAGCAACATCATCTTTATTATTGCGTTGAATGGATCATGCACAGTGCTTAGAAATGGGACCGCAACGCAAGCTGTATGCAGTGCTGTGTGCACACACCAAGCTTAAATCTCTCTGTATTCCGCAGGGACAAATTACCCATCTCTTTTATTCTGTAGCTGTAGTAACTGAGACAGAGCTCAGCTTTGAGAGCACGGAATTGCAAAATAAAAAAAAAATGACTGGGACCCATATATCTCCCCAGAGACAAGATGCCCCCCGCCCTTTGATTGTGCCGGAGAATATAATGTTCTGTCAAAATAGAACAGTCAAAAAGCTGCGGCAAATATTCGCAAAGTCTCCAGCACAAAAAAGACAACCACAAAATAAATTAAAGCTGTTGCAAAGAAGCAGCACGTTCTTATCAGACGGTTTCAAGACAAGCTTTCCTTTATTCATTTTCTTTCACTTTAAAAAGAAGGTAGATATGCGTGGCCGGTCTAATTGTGGCCTCTAAAAAAGGTCTTTAGATTGCTCATATATAGGCAGGAGGACTGGTGAACACGAACAGACGGTCAAAGTTGTAATGTTGTTTGCCAAGAATAGCAAACAAAAAACAGTCCAAACCTGGCTCAATTACATGAACCTAGAAGGTTTTGAACCCAATCTTTCACAGACACGTGGATTTATTCACCGTGGACAACAACCTCATCCTCAAGGAACACATTGCCAAAGAAACAAACATGGCCTGTGACCAGCTTTCCCTCCTAAAGAAAGTAAAACAGTTCCTTTGAAAAAAGCAACTTCAAAGTGGCTGTTAAAGTCCTCGTACTCTTGCATCTGGATTGTGGAAACCCCAGGCTCCATGGCCTCCGAAACTCCACACAGACACTGTCTTAAGGGCATGCTACATGCGGCAGCACGTCTCATCCAGGACCTGAAGAAATATGATCACATCGCCCTCGTCCTAATGAAACTCCATTGGCTCCCCTTGCCTGCTCAGATCATTTTCAAAACCAACGGCATCATTTACAAAGTCATTACGATAAGCACCCCACTTGTCTTGTAGACAAGCTCATCATCTCTGGTGGTTCTCAGCAAATCCGCAGCCAGAACACAATCAGACTGCAGACTAAGAAGTGCAAACAAGCAAATAAAAGGCAGCCGACTTTTCAATCTCTGCACCCAGGATAGGGAACGTCCTCACATCCATCGGGACACGGCTCCAATACAGAAAGACCCACCACTTTAAAGAACACTACATCACAACACATTAACCGTCTACAACCCAGCTACCTCACCTATCTCTTGTTGACTTTATGCTTGTCTTTGACCCTGTACAGTACGCCACTGACCTTTGCTAAGTTTGTGCCATAGAAATACCACATACATACATACAATGTAAGGAACTATAATGAAATAGCCTTTGCATGAAGTTGTGAAACAAAAAAGAATGCATAGTAGGAGACAGTTGAGTGGTACCCTGACTCTTACGGGCAAAAATACCTCAAAGTGTCCTGGGTATAGTTTAAAGAGCTTTTCTCCTGTGTATCTCTCTGAACTTATAGACTTCTTAATTCTTCTTAACGGCTCCCTCCATCCAAGGCTTGTAATTGGTCACTCTCGCAACACTCCTGGGTATTCTCAATAGGTCACCCATCCAGATTTTCTGCTATAATGTATTCACAGGAGTCCCCTGCATCTCAATTCTAGGGTGGGGGCATGTAGAAATTCACTTATGTTGACTGTAATTAAATGCACACATCTGTGTCACTCGACTACCATTCACAAGTAGTCCCTAAAAACACTCTTTGTCAGAAGCACAGATTTAATAGTGGTGCAGGGGCTTTGGGGCCCAGTGGTGTGAGGGACCCATTGCACACTAGGGGCTGCATTCATCACTTTTTCATTCAACGTAGCATGACACCTTGCTGCTTGAAAGGGAGAGGGCCAGAATGGACCATATCTATCAAGATAGGGTGCATCCTGCCCTCTCCTTATGCTGGCACGCTTTTGGCTGCCTAGTGCCAATGCAGGAACCCTTGCACCATGGTGCAAGGGTGCCTGCATTGCAGGCAGGATTGTTTTTGTGCAGGAAGGTACACCTTCCTGCACATAAACAACCCTTTGAGGCGTTTTCCTCTTTCTATGTGTGCTCCAGAATGAAGCACATGTAGAAAGAGATAAAAACGAGGAGAACTAAAGATATTTTGGCACATTACCAGGACTACCAATCATGGAAAATCTGGGAATGGGCCAAAATCCATGGGATGGATGCTTGGAAACACCCACACTAAACCCATGGAACGCATCCCTAGGGCAGAGTAATGCAAGGCAGCGACTTGCGCTGCCTTGCGTTACTCCAAATTTACCAAGCACCAGAGGAGCCACACAAGGTGGCCTCTCTTGGCTTGGTGAATTTGACTTTAGTGTTGCGTTGCCCTTGCTTTACTTTGTGTGGTGCACAGGTAATGCAAAACTTTGATAAATATGCCCCCTATTATTGCTGAATTGTAATGCCCAAATAAGTTGCAGAAAGACAAATTTTACTTCCTTGCGTTAGGGCCCACAGCCCCCTTGCTATGGCATTGCTTACTTTGGCTGCGTTTCTTCTGTGCCTTCCTGGTGGTTGCACTCAGTTGTTACTGGGTGGACTCTGCAGGTCATCTACCACAGTCAAATGTACACAGCCCATGGCAAGGTGGGGATAGGTCAAAATCATCTATCAAGATTTGCTGTTTTCACCTGCTTGTGTGGGTTGACCTCATCACGCAGTCAAAGTAAATAGGGGCAGATTTACAGGCCCCTTGCGCCTCATTTACGCTGCCGTTGCGTCACTTTTGTGACGCAGTGGCGGCGCAGATCCTGTGCCATGGTGCGGGATACTTACAACGTGACACATCTGGGAGATGCGTCACGTTGTAAAGCACTGCGCCAGAAGTAGGCGTTCCTGCGCGGGAGGGGGCGTTCCGTCACAGGAACGCCTCCTAAAAGTGGCTGAGTGAAATCTACAAGATTTCACTCAGTCACTTTTAGGCCCATGCTGCGTCAAAACCCTGCGCCTGCCTGAAGCAGGCGTAAGGATTGATGCAGCATTCACAAGATAGGGCCCCCCAGAGCATTGCTGGAGCTGCGTCGCGCTTGCGACGCAACTCCAGCAATGCGCCACTTTTACGGCACAGATGCGTCTGTGCCGTTTTTGCCCTATGGTGCGCCGCATTGTAAATGCGGCGCATCCATGGCGACGGAGCTGTGGCGCACAATAACTGGCGCATCCCTGCTGATATGCAGGGATGCGCCAGTTATTGTAAATATGCCCCATAGACTGTCCACCATGAGTGTCTGTTTCCAGTGCTTTTTCTGGAGAGCTCTGCTCCCGTTCAAAGGTGAATCCTTGGAGACCTGCAAAGTAAGACAAAATTAACAATATATCAATGTAAAATGCATGTGCTCTGGCTCTGTCACCTGTGTCACACTTCTTCCTCCTATCAAAACCAAGGAGCAATGGCTTAAGACAAGATAAGAGGACTCTGTGGTCCTTTGTTCAGGATACTAAAATGCTTCTCAATAGGCACCCCAGCAAATTCAACCCTCTCCATATCCAAACACTCTCCCACGATAAAGCATGCCATCCTCCACATCAGCGTCGTATAAATACATCTACAGTATAATACATTTAACTTGAAGGCTTTTTAGTAAGTTTGTTGAAAGGACAACATTTGTTTTATTAAGAATTTAGGTTAAAACAGAAATTGCTACAAAGCCTGCTAACTAATTAAAAATAGTCTCCAGCTCTGAATCGGGTGTAACATTTCCCTTTGAGCATACACATATTTTAAACACATTTTCATATAACCTTATGATTATAGACAATGGGGTCGAATACGATGTAGTCCGGAAACTCTTTTGAACGAATCGGTTTCGGAATCGTTTCCTACAGAATCGGGTTCTGCAAGTCTGACCAAATGATTACGATGCTTCCGGACATCGTTCGGTTGGACTTGCATTTACTTCAATGGGAGCCTGTGTTCCGAGCGAGAACACAGGCTCCCATTGAGAAAAGGGTTGTTTGGGGAAACCTTGCACCCTGTGGCAGGCACCCCATGATGCCTGCCACACTGTGCATGCATGGGAAGGGAGGATCCATGGGTACCCCCACGGACCCGGTTTGGAGGGCCCTGGGTGGAGGAGGGCCTGCTATGGGCCCCCAAAGTCAGATTCCGACAGCTGATCCGTGTCGGAACAACTGATTCTGAAAGGCTGTCTGAATCTGACATCCTAATCGCTCGGCTGGAAACGCGGTCCGTAGACTGCTATGATTTGGCTCCGATTTACTCGATTACTGACAATGCCTTTCGGAACCAAGGCAGACAGTCTGAACGCTTCCAGCCATCATAATTGGTCGTGGGAAAAGTGTCCGAGTTGGTTGGAAAGGCGGGTTCCGAACCGGATTCAGACTAATCGAATGCTGTTCAGAGCCTTTCCGAACAACATCGTAATCGACCCCTAAGAATGGCAAATCTAAGTTGTGTCTCCAGAAATAGTTCTCAGGGTTTGGGCAGTTTTTATTTGTGATTGTTAAACACCTTTGAAACTCTTCATTTATCTGTAAATACAAATGGAAAGATGTACCTTTTTGCATTTGAAATGTGGTAACGTGTGTGGCTTACTCAGCATCAATTGTCGATAAGAAAGGAGGCATGCTAAAATTATTAGAAATAGGGCTCCTGGCCAGGGAGGCCAAAATGACAATCGTGTTTTAGGAGTGCTCCAGACCTCCTCTGTCATCCAGACTCCCCAGCATCCCATCCTTGCCATCCATGGTAGCTGCCCGCTTCTACAGGACACTCGAGAGGTCTCTCGCTGAGTGCGGGCAGTGCAGAGAACTGGGCCGAGTGGCAGCCTTCCAAGATAATGGCATCTGACTTCCTGCGCTACCCTATGCCAAATCCTAAAGGATGGCCATGGTCTGTTAAGAAAATACCTTTTCTAGATGGCTTTGCTCATTTTTTTTCCACCCAGCAATTCCATCCTCTTCAGAGAGAGACAAGGTGGGGCTGTGCACTTTAATATCCTTGTTCCTGAACTGTGTTGTGGCAGAGGTGGAGACAAATTGTCCAAATATAGGGGCAGTATTACTTACTTTCCCTGACAAATCAATTGTATTGATTGTGAATATTTATAATTCTAACACACACATTCCTTATTCTGAAGTCATTTCCTTCCTGGGTGTAGTCATACAGAAATATAAGACCTTGTAGTCTGTCCTTGGCCTAAGTTCCACCTCATACATCTCAGCTTTGGCCCTGGGTGACCTTAACATCCACCCTTGTTTAAAAACTTACCACATTTTTCAGGACTTACCCTTTGAGGATTATCTTCAATTGGCTCATTTTGAACATACTACCCAAGGGGACCAGACACATGTATTATTCCAATACTTGAATCTGGTTATGCCCAGCACTCGAGTAGCTCCTACCTGTGTTAGAAAATGGTCAGTATCAATTGTGGATCACATTTTGAATTCCTCACCCCTTTATAGTTCCTTACTTGATTACCAGACCAAATTATCTGGTTGGAGCTTCCATAATCCTCTAGTGCTAGTTCCTACAATTACAATGTCAGAGACCACCACCAACAGCCCTTCCCATGAAATATCTGGTTCCTTCAGACCAGGGTAGATGTCTGAAATGGATCAAAGTGATACCAGAGGAGTTTATTTGTAATTTGTTTAGACAGAGAAGTCATGAGTTGGAATGCTGCCTCAATCCTAAACCAGCCCCAATTGATTTTCTGGACGCCTTTTCTGCATTATGTGCTGGTGTGAGGACTGCCCTCTCCACACCTAGTCAAGGCCATACTATTTACAGGGGGGCCCGTTGGTTTAATGTGCCCTGCTCTAAAGCTCACCATGCCCATACTCACAGTATGGGTTCAGGCCTGGCCTGAGCACAATTGATCAGAGATTTGAATCTGTATTTACTAATTCAGAAGTACATGGTGGCTGAAAAGGGTACTTTTTTCTTGGGTTTTATAGACCCTATATTAGCATTTGACCCGGTGAATCGCTCTAAGCTCTGGTCAGTGTTGCTGACCTTAGGCGTTTATCCAGCTCTGTCTGTGTCAGTTAGATTCGAGAAGGACGGCTCATGCTCCAAACACTTCCCCATTACTCAAGGCATCAGCCAGGGGTACATTTTGGACGCCTTTTCATTTACCATTCATATTAATGGTTTAGAGGAGGTGCTGTTGGGAAAACAGTGTGACGGCTGTTGTGCAGTCGGTTACTGGCTGTCCCATAAATCACTTCAGCCCATTCTGTTCACGAGAAGTTGGGCCTCAAATATATTTCGTACACTATCAAACTCAGGCCATTGTCCCTTTTTCACGAAATATTTTAAAATATTGATGTTATGCATTGATTGTTTTTACCTGATTTTATGTATCTTTTATGATTATACCTTTTTTTACCCAAAGATATAATTTTACTCCTACTAGTATTGTGCCTCCTGCACAGCAGGTGTCCACCCTGCATTGATCCTGGGCCCGAGTGGCCTGCAGGACTCCTGTGAAACACAGCTGTGGAGGACCTCGAGGAGGGCCGGCTGTGGGGGCCACCGTCAGTCAGACAGGGCGGGGAGGCAGAGGAGCAGGGGTGTCCCTGCTGATCCTGCCGTCCTGCCACAGTCGGTGGGGCAAGCGGACCAGGTGCGTATTTTTTTGTTTTTTTGAACACGCAGACCTCCCTGAGGTGGGGCACTAGTGGGGCCTGATCATCAAGCCACCCCCCCCCCACCCTCTTTTTAAGACCCAACTGGCGTCATGGAGGTGGCAGAGAAGGTCTCTCTCTCTCTCCAGTGTTGGACCCACCTGGGGCCTCAACTGACCTCAACAGTGTGCTGGTGGATGGAGGGAGCTCGCATTTGTGAGTGAACACATGGTGGGGGGGCCCTGATGATGCGTGACCCCACTGGAGATTGTAGTGGGGGAGACAGGCCCTAGGATCCTTCCCCTAGTTGGCCCCAGGGCTGGAGGCCTCAGCGCCACTAGTTAAGGGTCCCTGATAACTGGGAATCGTCATGGTGAAAGACAAGAGTGAAACCTTGCATAGCATCAACAAATGTGCCACGCCAGTGACAGATCACCCTAGGCAGTCCAGCAAGGCCGTCTGGGATATCCAGCTGGAGCTGGACTGCTCTCCAAACCTCCAGAGAGGCAGTTGAAGTGAAGGTCAGAGATGTGGGAATAGATGAGGCCCTCCTTCCACAGGACCAACGGAATGTTGCGGGCAGGGTGACAGAGACCAAAGGAAGGATCTCTCAACTTGCAGATGAAGTTGCCAACTTCAAAATTATAGTAGCCAAACTGAACACTACCACCCAAACACTAGAAATTAGGGCCAAAGTTGCAGAAAACATATAGCGCCAGAACAATTTCAGCTTGGCAGGTTTCCCTGAAGGAGTTCAATCCACGGCCATATGCAATTTCTCAATGCTTGGCTCATTTCTTGGGTTCCAGAGGGTGTTCTCCCACCTTTGTTTATCATAGAAAGGGCACACAGGGGCTTGGCACAGCACCCGCCTCCTGGTGTACACCCACACCTATGTTTTCTTGTATACTGAATCACCATGATTGGGACACAATTCTGCGAGAAGCACACAAGACAGGAACCCTTCACTTTGATTCGACCTGCATTATGATATTCCCGGACTATATCAAGCTGGTTCAAAGTCAACGTAAATCCTTTGATGTGGTCAAAACAAAACTGCATACGTTTGTCTTTGTTGTATATGCTGATATACCCGGCAAAGTTGAAAGTGGTCTATGACTCCCGAACTTCTTTTCGAGTCCCAAGGATGCATGGGAGTGGGCCTCCTAATGGCGTGAGCTCCAGCATCTGGACCTGCCCTCCTTCTGCCAGGAATATCAGCTACATTTGACTCTCTAGAGCAGTGGAGGCTCACACAGGTAAGAGTGGTAGCGGGGTGGGGAGGTGGAATTCGACAGACGATGAACTAAGTAATATTAAATTAATAAAACCACTTACTTTGCGCTCACCGCATTGCCAGTGAGCGTAAAGTAAGTGTTTATTTATTTATTCAACATTACTCAGCCCATCATCTGTCGAATTACACCCCCCACCCCACCGACCCCCACCCTGCCTTACGCTCCCACCTGTGCAAGCCGCTACAGTCCAGATACTCTGAGTGTCCATGGCCAAGAAATCATCGAGGTCCCGGAAAGACCTGCGACGCCATAGAACCTCTCCCGACTCCTCTGGCACAGAGTGGGACCGTCGGAGGCGGGCACTGGGATCCATTACCCCAGAGAGATGCTCCCTTCTAGGTGACTTACAGGAGGCTGCCTCTGGAGGCAAATGACGAGGGAGTTCTCCCCTTCTTTACGGCTGCTGTCTGACAAAGTTCTGCATTGAGTGGGTGAGGATACCAGCCGGATCAGTGGGAGTTGTTACATTGCCGAGTCTGAGGGCAATACTCTTGGTATCTGAGGTGGAAGATATCACTATGTGGTAGAAATCAGCCAAACCTCCACCGCTCCATGGCTGGCACGGGGAAGTAGTGAGATGGGGAAGCGCAGAAAGCGCGACAATTAGGCGAGAGGAAGCCCACGGGCTGCGCAAAAAAGTAATTTCCATGGAATGGTATACCAATTTGGAAGCCTTCAAGTAACTTGCGCCGGCACCAGTCTCCACAGCGCAAGATCAGTAGGAGCCTCCAATGGCCCAAGTCCTCACATGGAATGCAAAGGCCTGTTAGACAGGATCAATCGAACAGCGGTTCTCCGCTACGCCCAAAAATCCCGCCCTGCGGTCCTGATGCTGCAAGAAACCCACCTGTTGGGCACTCAGTGCTCACTCTTGCCCATATTCAGTTGCGACTGAGCCCATCATGCGGGATACAACAGGTGCTTCAGGGGGGTGACTATAATCCTGCAGAAAACATTCCCTTTAGTGGTAACCAAGACAAGCCTGGACCAACAGGGCCACTGTGTAGTGATGAAGAGCACTCTGGAAGGTGACTTATTAACTTTCTGAGCTTCTACGTCTCTCCTCACCTCCTGACACAGACCGTATTGACACTTACGGAGGTCACCTCTGGGCTACCACCATCCTTTGGGGGTCTTAAAGGCGACACCTCATCCTGAACTGGACTCCTTCAGCCCTCTCCCGACAAACCATCAGCATCGTATGTGCAAAAACTGTGGTCCTTGATAGCCACCGACATGCTACATACAATGGCACCACATATACTTCCAAGAGGCATTTCTTATCACTTTCCAGTTATCATTAGTTTTAGGGCACTGGTTCACTCTAGGCGCCCGATGTGGCAGCTTAATGCCTGGTGTCTGACGGGCGATCAGTTTCTGGAGAACATTCGGACTGAACTCAAAATGTACTTCGAGATCAATTTGGGATCAGTGGCCTCCCCGGCACACTTTAAGCAGCCAGTAAAGTCACGATTATGGGGGTCACCAGATCTTATATCCGCAGGGCAGAAAGGCTCAAAAGCCAAAAGCAAAGAGCTGGTCTGTCTCGAAACCCAAATACTGAAGCTAGAGCAACCCTTCTCCCCTGGCGCCCATGAGGTGGTCCACAGGCAACTCGACAAAGCCTGTCTGCGCCAGCTGGCGTGGGATGAAGCCCACTAGTGTTAGATAACATTTACCCAGCAGGTGTACGAATATGGTGATAAAAATGGAAGTCTCCTTTATTGGTTAGCTACAGGTGGAATGAGGTCAAGGATTATTCCTGGTGTCAGGAGTGTAACAGGGATTCCATGCCACTAGCGAGTAGGATATAGGTGAGGTATTCGCTGTCTATTATCAGGCACTGTACAATCACCACCCTCTACTTGAGCGGAAGTGCATCAACCTGCTTCTTCTGGACATACTTGAATTAAATTTCCACACTTTACCCCGACAAATGGAACAACTCACAGCTAATATATAACTTAAACAGTATCTTAATTACACAATTTACATAATTAAATTATCGATTAAATAATTATTATAAATAAACATTAATTATTAATTATTATACTTAATTTCCTATGCACCCTTTACCCATTCAAAACAACAACACACACCCAAAAAATATATGTATTACACAATTTACATAATTCATTTTCAATTAAATAATTAATTATAATAATGAATAATTATTAATTAATTATTTGAATTATAATTAATTTACTTCCCACCCTATATCCCTACAAAACCCACACCTAAACATACCTTTAAAAAAGTAAAGTGTTATAAAATCAATATCAATAATTATCTATTAAATAATTATTATTATTTAAAAATAGATTATGAATTAATTATAATTTACTTCCCATCCTATATCTCTACAAAACCCACAACCCACAACTATACATAACTTACATTTTTTGCTGTACAAATAACATAAATAATTATAAATGAAATAACTAATATCAATTAAAAATGAATTATTAATTAATAATTAATTTACTTCCCACCCTGTACCCCTACAAAACCCACAAGCCACACCTACAACGCAATTTAAAAGAAATATAAACTGAGGCGTGGCTTGGCGCCCGAGCTGAATGGACGCACACGGGTGAAGCTCCGCGGCTCGCCTGGAAGACTTGGCGCTCCGCAGCAGTTTGCACCTCGGATGGAGGCGTGTAAGGGCACATGAGGTCTCAAGGCACACTCGGAGACCCTCGGAGACTTCTTTTATGGGCGCAAAGTTACTTAATCTACCGCAGTGAGTTTTTTCAAGATGCGCTTTCATTGCGGCCACCATTTTGAATTTATTGCACGAAGGCGCGTTTTTTCATAAAGATGCTGAAAAGATGCCCCTTTTTCACACTGCCACCTATTACACTACAAGCATGCCAGAAATGACATTTTCAATGTTTTTATTGAGGTAATTGAGGATTTTATTGAGGTGCATTACGAAGCAATCCTCATTTCAGCTTCTTCAGAGCATTCTGCATAGCGGACATTTTGTGCTCACCTTCAGTTCCTCACAGCATTTACTTGAATTGCAATACTTCTGAGACAACTGTAACCTTTTGTTCTCAGCATATTCTGGACTGAGGCACTATTCTTCTGCAAATTGAGATTCTACCACCTTGTGCTGCATTTCAGCAACTGTTTCTTGTTGCACATTGGCATTTCCAGTTGCAGTACAATTATTTTTGGTTTATATGTGACTCCCTGGAATGTGTTTCTTTATTTCTCCCATATCACTGCTTTAAAGAGGGCACGAAGTCTGGTTAATGACCCTCATTAAAAAGGACTTCTTAACTTGATATCAGCGGTCTTTCCACATACCAAGGTATTGAGTTTTCTCTTCACGAACCCACCTATTTTGGCGCTGTTTCTATCTCATCGCACTTGACCCTCAATACGCTCGCATTAGTACGGAGTATGCTAAATGTGATTTATGGGCAGAATAAAATTAACACATTCTCCACTGTCTAAACCTAAGAACATTTTTGTAAAGAACTCTAAGATTTTTTCTCAGTTCTCTAGATTAGAAGATTCTCTGCTATCCTCTTCTCAAAGCTTGGAACTAACAATGGAATCCTCTCCTACAATTCCTGGAAAATCCAACACTAAAAGACTCAAAACGGACCCTCCATCACCACCAAAATCAACAACACCAGTGTCAATGGAATTATTACTGGAGGAAATTAGGGCTCTTAGACCCTTCATGGAAGAGACTAACAATAAATTGCAAGTCTTAACGGACAATTGGTTGCAACTTGAAACAAGGGTCTCGTCAGTTGAACAAAATGTTTCCTCCTTAACAGAGACATGTGCCAGCGTTTCTCAACTCCATTCTCAAGTCTCTACACTTCAGAAACAGGTTGAGGACTTGCAAAATCGAAACAGACTAAATAATTTACGTATTTATGGCCTGGAAGAGGGCCTTGAAGGGAACGACTCTCTTGCTTTTTTCAAATCTTTTCTCCCTAAATTACTCCACATGCCAGAGGGAATGGTACGTAACATTTAACAAGTGCACCAGCTAGGTCGTGCTCCATCCAGTGCATCGCCATCACAAAGAGCAAGAGGAGTTATTATATATTTCCTAGAATACACGGATTTGCTGAAGGTTCTCTCTGCGGTCAGAGCTTCTCCAAGACTCACATGGTCCGGATCATCTTTGTTCTTCGCTGCAAGACTATGCTAAAGCTACTGCTAATCAATGCAAGGCTTTTCTAAACTTACGAGCTGATCTTCGCTCAATAGGGGCCAGATATGGTCTTTTTCCCCCTTGCCTCTTTAAAGTCACCTACAACAACAGAACAACCACATATGAAGATCCTCTGCGCACAGTGCATGGATGTTTAAATATGCCTTTTTCAATTGCAGCTTGTGCTGCGACCCTTTTCCGGGCCGCAACATAAGCCGTAATTGAAAAAGGCTTTTTTCCAACCGCTGTGCTGCCGGTTGCATTGGAATACAGGGAGTAGAACTGACAACTACTAATCGTCCGGTTCCACTCCCACTGCAATATTTTTCACTCTATATTTTGTCCGAATACCCCCCCTGAACACTCTGGGCACGGTGGCCATTTTTAAGATGTCTATGCCTTGCAAAACTACCCACTCCCAATCACCAATTCTTGCTTCAAACTACTTATGGCCTGATTAAGGGTCGGCTGTCCAAAAAGCTCCAGACTCGCCTGGGCGCGGTGGTGGCGGTCGAGCCACTGCTGCACCAGTGGTTCAACTGCCCCATTATGAGTTGGGTGGTCAGACCGCCCTGGGACTGCCGCCGCCAGGGAACAACTGTTCCCTTGAGGTGTCGTGGTGGTCAAAGGCCGCAATATGTTTGGCGGGACCGCCACAGTCCCGCCAAGCATATTACGTGTTTCCTCTCCATCAGCGGTGACATGGAGGTTTCTACCCCATGTCAACCATGGAGGAGAGGAACCAGGCCCCCTGTGCCTCCTCCAATTGTGCATGCATATATAGCAGGGCATAACATGTGCCCCCCTGTGTGTAAGCATGAGTTAATGTACAGCATGGACTTTTCAGTCCATGGCAAATCACTGACAAAATATTGATTACAAAAATATCGAGGTACAAAAATATTGTGACAAAAATATAGAAGTCTAGAATAATGAAATCCTATCTACATCATGGTAAGTACAAAAATATCAAGAAAAAAATATCGATGTCAAAAATATCGTAAAAATATTGGGGTTTTATATGTTAAAAAATAATGTAAAATAAAGTAAATAATACATATAATTAAAAGAAACATAGTTAAAAATATGTTAATAACTTATAAATTGTTAAAACACTTTAAAAATTATAAATACATATATACACATACAGAAATAATATAAATAACAATATAAAAAATATATAACAAATTAAAAAACTGCAATATTTTTAATGTTTTTAAAATAAATTATACACAACATTAACTAAAATAATACAGAAAAATATTGGATAGCGGAGAGAAAACAAATTACTATTCCCACTTCAAACAGTGCAACAGTAGGGGTAAAAATTACTATTCCAACTCCAGAGAGTGCAACAGTAAGGAAAGTGTTGAATAGCGAAAGAGTTAAAATTACTATTCCCACTCCAGTGAGTGCAACAGTAGGGAAAGTGTTGGATAGCGTAGGGGTAAAAATTACTATTCCCACGCCAGTGAGTGCAACAGTAGGGAAAGCGTTGGGTAGCGTAGAGGTAAAAACTTACTAATCCCACTCCAGAGAGTGCAATAGTAGGGAAAGTGTTGGATAGCGAAAGGGTTAAAATTACTATTCCCACTCCAGTGAGTGCAACAGTAGGGAAAGTGTTGGATAGCGTAGGGGTAAAAATTACTATTACTACTACAGTGAGTGCAACAGTAGGGAAATTGTTGTATAGCGTAGGGGTTATAATTGCTATTCCAACTCCAGAAAGTGCAACAGCAGGGAAAGTGTTGGATAGAGTAGGGGTAAAAATTACTATTCCAACTCCAAAGAGTGCAACAGTAGGGAAAGTGTTGGATAGCGTAGGGGTAAACATTACTATTCCCACTCCAGAGAGTGCAACAGTAGGGAAAGTGTTGGATAGCGTAGGGGTAAAAAGTACTATTCCAACTCAGAGAGTGCAACAGTAGGGAAAGTGTTGGATAGCATAGGGGTAAAAATGACTATTCTCACTCCAAAGAGTGCAACAGTAGGGAAAGTGTTGGATAGCGCAGGGGTAAAGATTACTATTCCCACTCCAGAGAGTGCAACAGAATGGAAAGTGTTGGATAGCGTAGGAAATAAAATAAATAATGATTTATTAATATATTAACAATACATTAATTATAAATACCAATAAATTAAAAGTAATAATTACTTTAATAACATTAAATTACTTCCCACCCTATTCACCAATAAACACACAACCCACTCCATAAAATTTAACACAATTAATATGATATATTAATCAATTAATAAAAATGAATTACCAATTAATAATTAACAATACATTAATTATCAATACCAATAAATAAAAATTATTAAAAATTAATTACTAATTAAGAATTAATTAACAACAATGTTCCCAAGCAACTCTCATGGTTTTTGACGCATTACCAGATTTACCAAACCTAGAAAACTGGGAATGTGCCAACTAAATATGCCTCCCCAGGAGAGGCATTACAAAGAGAAATGTCTTTATTTCTCCTCGCTTTTTTCCTCTTTTAATGTGTGCTGCATTCTACAGCACACATAGAGAGAGGAAAACCCCTCTCAGGATTGTTTTGTGCTAGAAGATGTCCCTTCCTGCACAAAATTAATCCTGCCTACAACACAGGCACCCTTGCACAATGGTGCAAGTGTGCCTTTATTGACGCTAGGCTGCCAAAACTGACCTTTCCATGTGACGCAGGGCAGTGCAGAAAGGTGACCTGCTGCGCTGCCCTACACCACAATTTTCATAAATATGCACCTAAATTGGTCATTTTTGGGGTAGCCTGAGCTCGTTCATTGGGTGTAGCAACAGCAGTTCTGGAATGAATACAAGAAACACAGGGTTCACCCGGCAACCTACCCAGCTTCCTTTGATCTGACATCTACATAACTGCAGCATTTGATATAGTGTGCAAAATGTTGAGGTATTTAAAACATAATACTTCATACACTTTACCACAACTGGTACTAATGCTTGAGTTGGGCTCTAAACTACACAGCAGCACTATTTGGTGTCCTCCATTATGGAAAATGTGATCCCGTCTTAGCGAATAAAAGAAATGTGTAGAATCCCACACTGCTATTTAATTTTCTATTTTACAGAAATGAAATTGGTAAGCAATTGTAGGAAAGTGGAGTATTATGTGGTGTGGTGGTTAGACCACACCATGTAATACTATCACAATATCCAAAGATGGTCCTTGGATTCACACTAATAAATCCTTAGCTCAGTCCTGGTAGTGTGGCGAAGAGAAGTCGGGTTTTACTAGAGGAGCATGTGTTAAGCATTTGAGAGTACCAACATAGATGATGATTAACTGACACGACATGAGAGAAATCCAACACCAGTTTATACAAATAGAGTGCATTTTTATCTTAATTTAGATATCTAAATGAATGGAAGAGCATATATAGAACCATAGTTATAGATTATTTAAGCAACATAAAATCAGCGCAGAATAATACAGTCAAACTTTATCATTGCGGTCAATGGGAAAAACCACTAGTGACAATCGGTTACGTGGTACGCTTTAGGGTAAAAGTGATGCCGGCCCCAGGACCAAGCCACGACAGTCAGTTCAATTTTACCTGCCCCCTGTAACCCGGGTGTGCAGTTGTCCTAGCTCTCCTTGGTGCTGAACGGGAGCAGTGGGAGTGCTGTTTTTACAGCTGAAATGGTGCTGTGAGGGAAAAAGATACAAAAACACAAAATCTGAGTGGTTGTTGACATTGGTCGAAGGTCAAATGGAGTTCCCTCTTGATGCAGTGTTTGGTAAAGGGGTCGGTTGCTGGACTGGCGACCAAAAATCCTTGGCAGCTGTAAGTAGAGCAGGAAAATAACTTCAACGTCTGGTGACCCAGGGGAACGCTGTAGCTGGCTGTAACTTCATGCAAGACAGGACTACAGTTCCCACAATGAACTAGACTATATGGATTCGGGAGATCCCACTGCTCTGGATTCTTCAGATCCGGAGCAGTGTTTTACTTGCAGCTTGCAGGGGACTAGTGCCACTAGTTCAGGGGAATTTGAGGGTGCTTCAGGCTTCCACAGGGGTCCCTCTATCTGGAGGAACCAACAGCCTAGGATGAGTCCCGATCAGGCAGAATCCTCTATCCTGCCACTTCTAAAGGTGGCAGAAATCTAAGGGTACAGATCAGGCTGCCCACCCTAGAAGTGTGGCTAGCCTTCTGAGAGTATACACCTCCTTGAATAACTAATTTCCTGCCTTCCAGGGTGCAAATGGGCCTGGGGCAGGGGGAGGTCTGTTTCCTCCACTGGGTGTCAGCGTGATGCAAATCAGAGGCAGTGCAGCCTTTGAAGTTCACTGCCTTGATGTGCCCCTTCACTAGCCTGCTTGGGAGGAGGGAGGTGTGACCTTGGTCCTGCTCAAACCTTTGTTCCTGACCCCTGAGAGTGATCACACTGCCTGGAACATGGTCAGAATCCTTTCTTGGCAGCAGCAAATGCAGGACGTACAAGCTTGCCAGCCAAAGCACAGAGAAGCTGGGGCAACCAGGTGGACAACCTCTTAGGTAGTCACCTGGGTGCATACCACAACACTTAAGACACAGGATTTGTGTCTGGGTGAGAGGGCTCATTGTTTGATACCAAACATGACATATTTAGGCTGTACTATAATGGAGCTGCCAACCTCAGGTTTGCCCGGGTGCCAACCCATGTTATCCTACTGACTGTCTATCACTTAAAGTGTCCTTTAATGGTCAAGGGCACTATAGGGTCATATAAGCTTCCATTTAAATAAATGTCTGCACCTTTGATATAATGCACCCTCCCTCCTGGGCTTTAGGATGCCTTCCTTAGGGGTGACTGGCATATATCAGAGATAGTGCATTGACTTTGCCACTTGTGGTGAGGGCAAAGTCAAATTCGAGCACTTTGCACTGCCCCTGCAGCCTGCAGTGACAAGCCCTCTGTCAGTAGTTTATTTGGGTCACTCAGGGTGGCACAAACAGTGCTGCAAGCCCTGGGGACTCCTTTACCACCCATGTCCTGGGTACCTGTGGTACCATATACTAGGGACTTATAAGGGTGGTAAAGTCTTTGTCAATTAGGATTGCCGATTCACACATAACAGTTTTACAGAGAGAGCACTGGCGCTGGTGCTTGTTTAGCAGGCTTCAGTTCACTGTTAAAGTCTAAAACCAGCATCAAATAGGCCAAATGGAGGCAAAAAGTGGGGCGGACATCTACAAAAAGCCCTGTTTTCTTACAGCAATCAATTGCATGTCACGGGCCAGCAACTGTTTCCCTTCTGCGGCACAACGCTGCAACCTCTTCATTTCTACGACACCTTGCTGCTAAAGGTGCAATTCTGCCCCAGGTGGGAATACCAGTTGGCAATTTTCAAATGTTATCTAAGGACGATAGTTGAAACACATGAGTTTTAGGACATTGAACATATATCATGCATAGAGAAGGAACATTCTACTGCTGAAATAGAACACCTGGAACCCCCACATACTATTAGTAACAAACTATTTTCAAGACATTATGGGAATCAGCTGACAGGCAGTTCAGTAGATTTACAAAAACATATGTACAGGTGTCTGAATTCTATAGAAGCCATTTGTAACTGGACAACTAGACCTTCGAGCAAGGATGAAATATGGACCGCCAAATAGCTCAATGTACGCGGGATACCATAGGTCAGAAGAGGAAGGTTGAAAAATGCAGAACTTCCATTTTTAGATTCTCTTGGCCTGGCACACAGCCTCATTCACAGATAGACTCAAAGCTACATCTGAAGGAGAATCCATCGGTTTTGTTCCCTCCACCATATGAATAATTTGGTGGAGAAAATTCTAGTGTTGATTCCTGCTCAGATTTAGCACTTCCCCTAGAAATGTGAGGATTTTAACTTTCATCATCCAAATCTTAATGCCCTTAGTCGAATCCCACCATCATTGGCATGCTAAAAGTGAATAGAACAATGGGCAAATAGGACAGAAGATGCACCGTCAAAATAAACCGGAAAATACGTACTGCAGAGATAAACAGATGTGCATGACCAGCGTCCTCGAGGAAATTAAGCGCTGACGTCAACTAACTACCTGATTCACTCAACCTTACAAATATAAATTGCACAAAAGGCATATTTTACAAACACACTAAACAAAAACAAAATTTCACAAAATAATTAAGAATAAGAAAGAGAACACAAACAACATAAACAAATGTAGAAATATTATGTTTATTCACAGTAAAGCTCGTACAATATGCAGCATTCAGAATAAATGTACAAACGAAACAGGAGAGCTAATTATCAAGGGAGCTGTATGCCTGATGATAGGTGCATCTGCAACATGACAACCATTGTCAAATGACAGGTTCAGACACACACCTGCAAGTTCCCAATTTGGGGGTCCCATGCCAAGAAGCACTTTAAGTGAGCAGATGCAATGAAAGGGTCTTGGGTTTCCCTTCCTATAAGGTGTAGTGTGATCATAGTTTTAGGCCCCCCACCAATCACTACTGAGTTAACATTCTATCTTGTGACTCCCACCAACAGGAAAGCTGCACGCAGCCAAACAACTTGACCTCCTGAAGTCCAAAGGAAGATAAAGGAGCAGAGGACATCTTAAAAATGGAAGCAGCAAGCCCGTTTGGGATAGGACTTTTGCCTGTGGTCTTGAAGAAGAAAGGGTGGGGTAGTCTATCTTCCCTTTAAAAGCAAAACCTGGGTCCCAAAGAAGTGATCCTGAAAGGTTTGGAGCACTTTGCATATATAGGAAGAAAATATTTAACCCTTCATGAAGTTGGGACTGAGAAATATTTAGACACCGGTGGACCTAGACAAAGTGATGAGACTACTCAACAAAGGTGGTGTTTACAAGGGGATTGTGCAACTGGAAGATCACTTTTTCTGACGTCCCGGTGACACAATGTCCTGCTCCATATTTGTGTGGCTTAACAACGCTTTGTAAATATTGTCCTTTTCACGCATGTATCTGCGTAAAAGGGGCGTGCAATGGGTGTTGCTATGGGTGTTCTACCACAACACCCATTGCTTTTTGAAGCTCCCCCAGATTTACAAGGATGTGTAAATCTGAGGCAGCTCTAAAAACTAACGCCTCTGCATAGCAGACATTAGATTGGTGCAACAAGGAGAAATACTTTTATTTCTCCTCATTTTTGCTCTTTTTGTGTGTCTTTAAAGATTGTTTATGTGCAGGAAGGCCCTTCCTGCACATACACAATAATTCCCTGCAGCACAGACACCCTTGCACTATGGTGCAAGGGTGTCTGTGTTGGTGGTAGGGAGCATTTTTTAGTGCCAGCGCTAGGGAAAACACAGGGGTGCGCCGTCTTCTTGCAAATACGGCTCATCCCTGCGTTTTTTAAATGACCCAGCATGATGCTGCTAAATTGCATGCAGTGCCACGCCATTTACTTGTAAATATTCCCCAAAGTTGCGACATCTGTTGGCAAGATTTCCTGGTTCATTTTGCCAAGAGCTTCTTGCAGCTAAGTTTGAGGACTGTGTGATCTATTTGAAATCAAGCAACTGATTTTGTGAAGACCTTCAAGACCAGGACTTCCTGGAGGATTTTGAGCTCAAAAGTGCTCAGAGATAGAGTGGGAAAAGGTGGAAAGTGACGCTAATGGTAAGATAAGGCTTCGACCAATACAATTTTTTAGTCTATGCCTCAGGGGATATTTGATGCCAAAACGAGTCTTCCTCAGGACCACAAATTTGACCCGCCTGAGTCTACCTTTGCCCCACCTAACAATTTTGACAACCATCTCAAAGACTAGGGGGTCGAGTGAGAGAACTACTGTAAAACAGCCAGGCTAATGCTCCACCAAGCTCGTATAGAGTGGGGGGGGGGGGGGTGCTACGTTTACAGCAGCAGCCTCAGCTGGCTCCACTGTTGGAATACTCTGGGGAGGCGCTTGGTCAGTAAGATTGGGAGCGTCTGCTTCAGGTTTTCCAACGATGACGCTGGCGTATAATGTTAAAATACATTATAGGACAAGCAGGGCGCATGAGACGGGCTATGTGAGAGAAAACACATTATTTTGTAAAATAACCAACATTATTGAAGACTTTCAAAACAGAGAGGGAAAAGTGGGTGTGCGTTTTTATCTGCGTGTAGGTACAAATTCCTAATGAAATCCGACACACACCTCAACATACCAGACTGAAAGTACCTGTACCCAACTATTTAGGAGAAAATAAATGTATCAGGGGGATGTAACACCTCAAACACCCCGCCTGAAGCTACTTCCCTGGGAATGCTCAAACCACAGGGAAACCGGGCCTCTGCATAAGAAAGTTTGCTCTTTTTAGGGCGAGACTGCAGACATATTTTGTTAAACAAACAATAAAGTAATGGAAGGAGTGCTGGAGGTAATCTTAGCCAATAGAAATTGCTTGAACCGCTTTTTAATTTTTTTCCCACTGTGCCACTCTAGAGAGAGACCTGCCATATGCAAATCAGTCTGGTCTTGCGATAGGAGCTGTCCGGCTCATCTGCCCAGCCAGCTCCCCCCAGCCAGGACAGCCAAGTGCTGTATAGATTGTAATTAATGTAATTAATCATATACATATATATTTCTTTCTTTTGTTTTCTTTTGCTCAGGTTACCGTCTGTGGAGTTTGAAAACAAAAATAAATCTGTACACACACACATAATTATAGATATACATCTGGCATTCTTACAATGCATGCATAATACTTATACATACAGCTTGGAAAAGTGAAAAACCTGTCCCCAAATCATAGCGAATCTCTTAAGCATTTGTCAAATGGCAAGCTGCGTGTCTTCGTTTCCTTGATGTGATTAAGCTCCAGCTAGCTCACGGGCAAGATAAGACTCGAGCACAAGGATTGCTGATGGCCCTTTAAGTGAGGCATTGGATTGGGACCTAGCTGGAGCTGAAAATAAGAGCTTGCCTCAGGTCTCGCAGGTCGTTGCTCTGAACACAAAGCACAGAAAATGGTAGCACTGCAAAATGTGTCCTGGGGTAGGCACATTGCAGGGCAGCAGAATCAGCACATTTCACTAACGCCAGCCCGGATCCGGCTCAATGATCGCTCCTGGATCTGGATCTAGCTAGATCCCCATATTTTACAGTTCTTTGTAATGGTACTAAGCAACATCACCAGTCAATGAACCATCCAACCTCACACATGCTTACATGAACATGATGTGTTAATGACACTTCCAAAAAAGCAGCTTATTGGTCGTGTAGATACTGCTGGAGTACACAGTGAGTTATTTAAATGGTCCCTAACAGTCTTCTTGTAAGAAATGAAAATGCTATGTGTGGGCATCAATCATGAGGCACAATTCGCTTTTTATGCTAAGGGTGTTCAAAATGTATGTGAAATTATACAAACTTTCAGGAAATTCCCTTTGTGATTTCCCACATGAAATAGAAAGTGAGGGCAAGCCTCATATTCAGGTCACTCAAAGCCAGTAGGGCGGCTCGACGAGAAACCTCTCTCGCAAGACAGTTTGTGCTTGAACCAGCCCTTGAAAAGCAAAAATTTAGAGCAATTTTGCATTTGCAAAAATGTAAGAATTTCGGAACTTTCCTGTCATATGGGCATAAGAAACGAAAATGCAGGGATCTAATCGACACTGTTTACTCATAAATTGGCAGCTAGTACTCTGATTGCTGGCAGAAATTAAAACATTCGATTGCATTTTTGAATGCGAGGTGTGACTAAATACGAAATTACCGATGCACGTTTGCTTCATTGGCTAACAAAGGATTGTACTAGGAGACGCTTGAGGCCTCTGCATCATAACAACTACCGTTAATTCTCGAGCCATTCATTCATTCATTCATTCATACATCTCCATTACTAGATTGTGCTGTTTCAAGGGCAAATGAAACCGTTCCCTTGTGGAACAGACCCAAAATTAATCAGCTTTTGACCCAGAGGTGCTGTCTGATTGATTAAATTATGGATTTATAGTGTGCCGTTTGTCATCGGGTTGTGTGGGACCTGAGGGGGGGGGGGGGGGGGGGATGTGGGGGGGGGGCGGGTGGGATGTGGGTGGAACCTCCGACATGTGGCCTTGATGAGGCTTCTCTGTCCCTTCGTCTAAGCAAATTTTACTCTGGGCCTAGAAAAAGCGACTGTATATATCAGTGGGCGAAATGCGAATGGATCTATATACTTAGGCCTGATTTAGATCTCGGTGGACGGGTTACTCCGTCACAATGGTGAGGGATATCCAGCCGGCAAAATAAAAATCCCATTATATCCTACGGAATTTATATTTCGGCAGACAGGATATCCGTCACCGTTGTGGCAGAACCCATCCACCGAGATCTAAATGTGACTCTTATTGAGATGCATGATGCCCCAGCCTAATAATTCACTCCGAGCGTTCCAAAAGATATGAGGAATTTATAGACGTTCTCATTTCGTGTGAAACAGAAATGATAGATATGTGTATCTATGTATGTATATGGTATGTCTGTACCCCAAACCTAGCCAAAGGCAGTCAAGCACTGCATATGGTCAAAGTCAAGCTTAAAGTCGGCCAGTAATAGGAGTGGAATTCTGAGTTGTGGATGGTTGATGCTTTGTGACGAAGTGTTCTTTAAAGAGGCGGGTCTTCAACTCTTTCCTAAATTGGAGCGGTAGTTGAGGCCGTCCTCATTGATATGGGGAACGTGTTCCAGATCCTGGGTGCATAGATGGAAAGGTCTCTTGATGGTGTGGAAGCAGTGAGTGTGCCGAGAACCACCAGAGATGGTGAGATTGTCTGCAAAATAAGCGGGGGTGCTAGTTACAGGGGGTGTCTTTGTAAATGATGCAGCTGGTTTTGAAGATTGTGGAACTGGAAAGGGGAGCCTATGAAGTTTCTTTGAGGGTGGGGATGATACAATTACATTTCTTCACGTCCTGGATCAGGTGTGCGGCGGCGTGGAAGATCCTCCTATACGTGTGGTAATTGTACAGTACAGTTGTACCTTTCCCATTGTTTTTTCACCACTCTGTATATCCGAATTAAGACAAAGCAATTGCCACAATCAAAAGGCTGACCCAGAGCAAATATATAATGTGTGGTGCAGCCAGTGCTTAATTTCAGCCAGTGTTTTCCAGTGCTCGACACCGACACTTAATTGTCAACACCGGCACTCACAACAGCCTGCCACATGGTGATGCTGTCTGTCTAATTTAGAAATGAGCACAACAACAGTTGTTTTTTTTAAATTCATTATAGATTGTAAAGGACTAATACCTGGTGCCCAAGCCATGCTTATTGTTGTGCACCTTGAATAGTAATACTTGTAGTAGTGTAGGAGTTAGTAGTTAGTAGCTGTGTTGGTCCTGTCATTAACAGCGCTGGCAGGGGCAGTGGGTAGTGCAAGCTGCAATGACCTGCTAACGAGGGCCGTTGCACTTATTTTTTCACAAATTGAGCACCGTGCAGCAGGTGCTTGCCGCATTTAATCGAAATCGGACTCTGACTAATAAGATAATAGTGCATCCTCTCAATGCACTAACATTATTAACACATCAGTGCTTGATATGTAAACACATAAGTGCCAGGGCTCTCATCAGGAGGCCAATGCAGCTTGCATGACACAGTGCCCCTGCTATGCTGCCACTGATAGTCACCCCGAGTGGGACTGGTATGCTCAGACGTGAGTCCCGTGCTCTCCATGCCACTGGAACACCCCGACTGATAGTAACAACAAAACTTCTACCCATCACACTCCCACACGTGTGACAATTTGGACTATTCCAGGTCCCCAAAGCTATAAGAATGGCTTTTGTGGCAGGTAATAGTCATTTTGAATGTATATTTAATGAATAATTAACTGCTGTTGTGGTCGTCTCTAAATTAACCAGACAGCACCACCTTGTGGCAGACTGTCACAAACACCGGTGGTGACAATAAAGTGCCGATGCCGAGACCGGAACCCACCACCTCAAATTAAGCACTGTAAACCACACCATAGAATCTGGTGCCCAACTGTAAACCAGAACCAAATGTAGCAAAAGGTCAGGGGAATGCATGCGCACAGTTCAGGAGTGAGTAATGCACACCCTTTGACATACGGCATACTGGCCTCGTACCCCGGACGATCATTTTATAGCGAGAGGTGTAAAAGTTAATGCTGAGGCTTGCACAGACGTGTCTACCTCTACCCCTCAGTGCAAAGAGTTCATGGATCATAGCTCGGACAGCTGAATTAGAAGCTGAGGCAGGCTGGAGAAATACGTGCCTCATTGTTGAGATGACGCACAAAATAAATGTAAAATGGATGCGTCCCTGTCGCACCGGTAAAGCTGTTATTTTCAACTGCCACATCCCTCCCCACACCCACAACAATGTTATTCCTA
Source organism: Triturus cristatus (assembly GCF_964204655.1). Classification (NCBI taxonomy): domain Eukaryota; kingdom Metazoa; phylum Chordata; class Amphibia; order Caudata; family Salamandridae; genus Triturus; species Triturus cristatus. The sequence continues at coordinate 683,482,439 of NC_140592.1, forward strand.
AATCATGCGCGAGCCTTAGTGAATGCCGTATACGTAGTGAAGAGAATGGTACAGATGAGGAACAGGAAGAGGAAATGACAACGGTAAACACTAAATGAAAGAATACTTCTTCTCCACGCTATAGAGAAAATAACCCAATTTGATACTCAAACGGGGAGATTTGCTAAGATTTTTCCTGTGTTTGCGTCACAAAAGTGACGCAATTTGAAGCAAAATCTTTTTTTTCCAACTTTCTTTCAAAACTTGTTTAGCGCTGGAAATAACGGAAAAGTAACGTGAAGCAGCACATAGCGCTGCTTTGCATTACTTTGTGCTATGGGGGCGTACCAAGGGTGGAGCATGGGCGTTCCCATGCAACCACCCAAGGTTTCTCACGCTAAACCCAATCTACTAAGTAAAGAAGATTGGGTTTAACTTGAGAAAATGGGGCCCTTTTCAAGTAGGCGCAAGGAAGGAGACATGCTTTCATTTCTCCGTCCTTTTCCAACTTTGCATGTGTGCTGCACTTTACAGCACACATACAAAGAGGGAAAAGGTTTGAAGTGAGACTCTGCATAGTATTTTGTACCGGAAGGATTCCCTTCCAGTACAAAACCTATGCTAGACTTACGGAGTCACCCTTGCAACATGGCACAAAGGTGTCTCCACGGTGCACGGCAGCTGATTTCTAGTGAGAGGGGAGGAGAGTGCCTCTCCTTTTCACGTAGCACAGCACAGCATTTACAGCCGCTGCAGCGCGCTACGTGAAAAGTAGGTAAATCTCCCCCAAATTACGGCCCGGGTATCACATGCGGCCCTCCTGACCTATTTTCTAGAGAGATGCTAACAATAAGAAGGATGTTAAATAAACAGGCGAGCATTTATTTTAAAGTTAATTAGCCTTAAAGTAAGGAAGTAACTATTGAGTCCTGCACCTCTTAACTGTAGGAGCAACTTTATTTTTAAAGCCATCTTGCAGCAAAAGTATACAAATATGATAAAGTCTCTTCAAGAGTCAAAAGTGTATTTAATTGACAAGCAGAACCTTTTCACTTTAGTACAGCAGATAATATCAGGGCATTGAGAAGTAATATTATGACGTGAACAATTTTAAACACCAATTTAGAAACACTAAATCTTCCCCCACCCTGACTAACAACAATGCCAATTGTGAACTAAAGAGGCAAGTTAGTTGTTATGTGCACTCTTTGGGTGACCTGGGTTCCTATTATACTAGTAAAACATTATAGTTTATTAAATCAAACACGGAAGAAGGTTTTTGTACAGGGTGCATCCTCCTGTCATTTATTTCGAGGTCCTCGTACATGTGAAAAAGACGGGAAAGTGAAATAAATCTATTGCCTAGCATCGCACAATTTGGTAAAGTGGGGAAGCCAGGATTAATCCCAGATTTTCTCTGTTTCAGATTGTGCAATTTAGCAACTAGATTTATATGCTTTGCTTCCCCTACAGCCACCTTACGGCAAAGCCCCCCACATCTCCCCGGCCCGACCGCACCCTGCTGGCATCAATGCAACCCTCAGTCACATCACAGACCACATCTTTTGGGCCCTGGGAAAATGTATGCGTGTACCCATGATCTACATCGTCACCTTGTTCCAGTTGGACAGCATCAGAGTTCTGCACTTTGGGAGCATTAACTTTAACAGCCGGTGAACATTCCAACTTTGCCAGTTCTCTAGTCAAATGACAAACCCTTCCCCCATACCTCATAATGCTGCACTGTAAGTGCGTCCTCCCAATTTGAGCCCTAGTTGTTCCATCCATAACCCGTCAAAAACAGCAATTTTCTATCTAGCAACATCTTTTCTGGTATCAGACTGTTTCTTTACTACACTCCTTCTGTTGAACAGTGGAGCTTTCAACACCATTCTCCTCCAAACATTTATTCACTTCCCACTATCTCCACTCTCTTAACCAGTGCGGGTACAACTCACTGACAGTCATTCTACCTGTCAATAAATCAAATGGAGTTTTACCTGTCATTAAGTGCATGTGTTTGTTGGGGGTGGGGCGCAATATACCCCAAAACAGACTCATAATGTTTCCATACTTGACACACCGCCAATCTGGGTGAATAGTGCAGTCTCTTTCATCAATCGGCTGACCCTCTCAACTTAGCCAGTACTCTGCAGATGGTACAATTTGGTTCTGAATTCTTGATGTCATTTTATTTGAGGAATCTGCTCATCTACAATGATATAATTTGAAAGCAATTGTCCCTGCCCAATTTCTTCAGGAACCACTCTGACAAAAATCGATCTGGAAAAATGCATCATCTTCTTGGTGGTGGGCGGGGATCTAAATTTGACCTCTACCCACTTACTGATGTAGTCGATGAGCATAATGGCAAAAACGTATTTTGTTAGACAAAGCATTCATTGGACAAGGAACACTGGAGACTGCGGAGACTTTTTTTTGCTTTATTCTCCAGATGCAATTGCAAGTTGCGCTGCAGCACAGAAACACTGCTAACTGGTCTCTGCCAATGCCTCCACACACCACACATCACTCACATTTCACACCTCACATTCGACGTTCCATTCACAACATCTGACTCTGGTGCCTTGGTTCCGGCCACAATATGTGAGTCTTCCCAGAAGATGCATCCCAAGTTACGGCAACGAGAGTCAAGATGTTCAGGGGCAGAGCGTGGTATGTCAGAAGTCCGGACGACGTCAAAGTCTCTATCACCACCATCTTCAAGGTCTTCTAAGAAGAAGCACAGAAAAAGAGGAGGTACGAATCTCAGAGACATGCCTCCCGAAGTAAGTCACCAAGACCTTCAAATTCACTTTAACTGGCGTTTGATCAAAAAGCATAAAACAGAAGATCCTTTGGAGGATTCGGGGCTTGCGGTTCCATCTGACCCAGTGTCAGCCCCAGATACTGTACCGCCTGTAGCACCGACTCCAAAATCCCAGACTGATCAACCATGCCCACAGTTTCCAAGAAGTGGGACAGATCCAACACAGACAGCACTGGAGCTGGGAACAGCGCAGCCTCCATTGCTCGTTTCAACTCTGTCTCCTTCGGTGCCAGAACTCAACATTTCTCCAGCGCTCAATCGACTCCATGGTCACTACAGATGATGCCATCTGAGCCACAAGTGACTCCACCAGTGCTGCAGTCCATATCATCACCGGTGCAATGTTTATCTCCAACCCCACAAGTACTGCAGCCTATGAATCTTCCACTGAAGCCGCACCACTCTAGAAGACAGGCTCAGAGACTTATTAAAGAAGGCAGATAATTATTTGTAGATATTGATCCTCAAGAAAATCCAAACGATGATGGGGATGGATAAACTGCTTTCAACCGGGATTTTGAGGGATTAAAAAATGCAAGCGGACTTGACACCTCCCTGGAATAGGAGCTCTTCTCCCCTACTGGTATCCCTCCACCAGATGTTACATCATATCACGCTGTGATAAGAAGGACAGCAAACATGCTTCATCTACAGCTGCCACCTACTGATGCAAAGTCTTATATCATCACTGAGATCTTACATTCCACATCTCACACAGCACAACTGCTACATCCATTCAATAAAGCACTAACAGAACTGACAATGGTCATATGGGAAATGCCAACAACTTCAACAGCTGACGTAAGAATGATATAAGCCAGCTCATGGAGATTCTGATTCCATCACCAGATAGTTTAGAGGGGCAGACGTCTTGTTCCTCTATACTGACTTCTGGTGCTTGTCCATCTACACCATCTAATCGGGAGTCAAATAAAGTGGAGCAATGCGCCAAAAATATATTTTCAGTGAGAGCTTGTTTCTCAAATCTATTAGCACCACATGTTTACGAGGCAGATATGTGCATGCATTGCTGGATTCAACACAGTCATCCCTACTTTGTCGAAAGACCTCAGACCCCATTTTAGAGAACTGATCGGGGATGGTCAAGTAGTTGCAAAACAGGTAATGCAATCTATCCTGGATACTGCAGATTCAGTGGCAAGAGCCATAGGAATAGCCGTCTTCTGTAAGATGGATTAAGCCACGCCCTATTTACAACACTAAGTTAGCATAACCTAGCTAATTGTTAGCAAGCCAGCTTGTCGTTTCTGCTGCGCTGCACACAACACTGTTGTTATGTGTTATTCATTTTAGAAATGCTGACTCGACTTTGCCTCACAGGATAACAAACTGTTGGTTTACATTCTTAACAGTGAAATGTGCCCTTGGTCTGTACATCATGTAAAGAACGAGTCTGGGTCACTAGAAGGTACAGAGTGTTGTGATTAGATTGATCGTACCACTTTTTAGACATATCATACATGCCGCTCCCCAATCTCAGAAGGACAAGTGTCTTTAATATTGCAGAACAGTTTGGTTTTACATTCATTCGAACAGAAGAGCTGATGCATGAGAGAGCTAGCTGATCCTTTGATGTGATTCTACTACGCTGATCTATACGGTATGGGGTCCCCCCTGTTAGCCTAAGAGACCTTCTATTAGTCTAATAATAATGTATTAGATTCTAGAGAAAGGAGTGTGGCTGTATACCACTGTCATTATTAGTATGATTGCTCCTTTCATTTTATATGGTATTATAACAATGCTTATGGTTCTGATCTGTATCATTTGTCTGCTAGTGTTAGCCAAAGTACTGCATCTTAGGACGCGAGGTTTATAAAATAAACTCTTTTAACTTTACCGTGTCTGTATTATTCTGTTGTGGACTGACAAATAGATACGAACAGGTATTTCGGATTCCCACCACTCCTGAGAAATATCTAAGTTGCTTGTTCTGGTTTGTCTATACATTGGGACCGCCTAGCTAGATCTAGGCTAACGAATGGGATACTAAGCTAGTCGGATAAGGGGTTCTTGGTTCTGAGGGGAGTTTCTGGTACACCACAATTCTCTGAGGTCCTGGTCTCCTGCGCATAGTTCTGTGCAAAAGCAGAATCCCTGCAACATGGCGCACCTAACGTTTGGTCTTATGATCTGAGACGCCTTAGTAGTACTTGTTTAGTCCACAATTACCCTCACTCTCGTTTCCGGAGAACGGGAGTGACGGTTTAGCCTACCTAAGGTTTTGACTAAAGGTTCTTTTCAAGCTTGATAATTAAAAAGGTTACAAACTTTTAAGCCCAAGTGCTACTGTGAATATCGTTGTTGCTCTTTAGTGTGTCCTTATGGCGGTCAATATTCCCGCTCATAGTAGGGTTCCTCTGCGCACTCATTTGAGAGCTTATGGGGTACCTGATAACGGGATGGCCGTGGTCTTTGTGGTAAGTGCTGATGCCACCTACCCTTATGAGTTGTTTTACTCTTGGGTGACCTTTGAGGAGGTGGATGCGAACGATAAATTGTTCCACGAATATACAGCCACGCCCGTGCCTGCGGTTTATGCCCCATATAGGACGCTAGAGATACCTATTTCTGCTTGGCAGCATACAATTTGGTTTAATGGCGCCCTCCCCCATGAGGCCGTACCGGCGAGAATGGGCCCGTTGTCCATTGCAGGGGCCACTTGGCCGGTACTGGCCGGACATACACCACACCCCCGCTACCTAACGGTGGGAGTGGGTGAATTACGAACACTACACACAGCCATGATTACGGTCCATAGGGCTTTAGTGCAGTATGTGTCACGCACAGTACAGGTGGGAGCACCTGCGGTTGCTGGGCACGGGGCTGACCATCATCACGCGGTGGTGATAAGCCCTGTTATGGTTAATGCGGTTGTCGGCAAGCGCCCCCCTAAGTAAGGATGAATTTCCTTTCTGGCTTGCAGAAAAATTTGATCAATTGGAAGCCGTGTTTCCAAACACTACTCCTGTGGATAAACACAGGATACTCACCATTACTTTGCCAAAGGACCTAGTCCCTGATATTGTTGATTGTGACAATTGGGGCAAAGTCTTTGCTGCGACATATGCGAAGTGCTATGGCACTCCGACTATGGCTGTACTACCCTCCGTCATCAAGAAAGTCCAAGACAATCATGGTGCGGAGGCAGCTATTGAGTTAGGATTACGGCTTGTCGACAATTTCAATGTGGTTTGTTCCATGATAATGGGTAACCTCAAAGGAGATGCCATGCAGTTCCAAGTTGGTAATATGCTGGCACTTGTGGATGATGCCGATAAACCCAGGGAGTTCGCAAAAATTATTGCAAAAGCCTATAGGATGGTTGGACGTAGTGCCTTAGGCGTGAAACCCACCATCAAAATTCCTGATGTAGTACAGCAAAATAAGGTGAGTTCGTCTACAAAAGACGAAAAGCCCAACTTTCCGAAACAAAGTTGGCGAGCCAAAAAACAAGAAAAACAGCAACAGAAACAGGTTTCTCGTTCTGCCTCACCCGTCTAGTCGTATAGTGAACGCACTTATGATTTGCGCGATCGTACTCGTATTAAGTCACCTGATAGGTTTCAGGTTTCTGAACAACGCTCTCCTCGTTCTTCACAGGACACATCAACTTCTCATACTGGTGGTGGAGTGCGTGGGAAAGGACGGGGAACTCAAGGTCGAGACCAGCCCCGCCAGACTGACGGTAAAGGCAAGCAGGAAGACACTGTCAGACAACGTCCACCGTTTCAGAAAAAGAAAGTTGCTGCAATCTCAGCGAGGTATGCCTCAGATGGTACGGACACAGCTTCGGAACCTGACATGGGCACTAACGCTGCTAGACAGCGCGGCGGAAGTTACAGTAGTGCGGCAAGCATTGCGTCCATTTCTGGAGGCGACAGCAACTGACATTTATGTGACAGTTGAAACTGCTGATACTCGCGTAGCTCCCCCAGAAAGATTATTTGAAATAGTCCTTAATATTGAGGGTGACATACAACGTAAAATTAAAGTGTTTTTTTGGGACAATCTTACGACCACCTATGATTTACTTTTGGCGGAGAAAGATTGGCCTCCGGCTTTCATTTTGGACGCTCCAAGGGGAGAGGAAGTTATTCTTCCTTCCTTTGGGCACGCAGTGCCCACGGATGAGTCTAATAGGTTAGCCGGGGAGTGGGCACAGGTGCTTGCACCTGCGTTGTATCATAATCAGGTTGGCTGGGATAAATGTTCTCCCAATCATGAGATTCCATTGCGGTCCGATCCCCAGCCTCAGCCCCAATACCCCATGCGTCGCGAGGCAAGATCTCACGTCGCGTCCATCCTTGAACAATTGGAATATCAAGGAGTGATTGAGACATGTGTGTCACCCATGAATAATCCTTTATTCACTGTGACGAAGCCTGACGGGTCGTACCGCCTAGTTTTGGATTACCGGCACTTAAACTCGCACTGCCGGACGTGTGCGGTACAAAATACTCATAGTTCGGCTCTCGTCGATAGTCTTGTGAGAAAACGTTTCAAAACCACGCTCGACTTATCCAATGACTTTTATTGCCATAACCTGGCCCCTCATAGTTATGAGTGGACGGCATTTACATCGGGTGGAAAACAAAAATTGTTCAAGAGGCTCCCGATGGGCTATAAAATCAGCCCTGGAGTTTTTTCTGCTCGCGTGGTCTCTCTCTTGGAGATGGTAGACCCGGAGGCATACTCGTATGTTGATGACATCTATCTGACTGACGACGAGTTGCTTCCACACCTAGCTCGTGTGGATAACATAGTGACTATGTTTGCAGACTTCGGTTACAAGTTTAACTTTAAGAAGTCCCACATTGCTGAATTCACAGTGTTATTCTTGGGGTACGAACTCAATAATGAGGGTCGAGGCTTGGCACCGCACTTCCTTGAGAAATGCGCACGCCTTCGTATCCCTACGACACTGAAAAAACTACAATCATTGCTGGGCTTTCTGAATTTCGGTCGTTCCTACATTACTGATTATGCCCAGCGTATCAAGACGCTTTACGCCTTGGTACAACCAACTTTTACCAAATCTTGCTGGCTGCCTGAGCATTCATCTGCATTGTATTCTTTGCAGACTGATCTACTTACTGCTAAATATTTAAAAACTCGTGATAATCACACCAACCTGGTCATTAGAATTGTTCCAGGCGTGGAGGGTTTCATGTACTTAACGTTCAATGAGGGCGACACAGTCCCCATTGCTTACAAATCTCATCTGTATACTTCGGCTGAGCTGCGATTTTCCACTGTTGAAAAAGTCTTGACAGCAGTTCAGATGGTGATCCTGAAAGAACGAGCGCTGTCACGAGGAAAGCGCATGCTAGTGGTAACACCGTTTCCTGCTCTCGAAGCAGTCACTAAAGCTAGTGTACCGTATTCTAAGGCTTTGCATCCAAGGTGGATACAATGGGCAACATCCTTAGCTTCGCCTGTTCCATGATAATGGGTAACCTCAAAGGAGATGCCATGCAGTTCCAAGTTGGTAATATGCTGGCACTTGTGGATGATGCCGATAAACCCAGGGAGTTCGCAAAAATTATTGCAAAAGCCTATAGGATGGTTGGACGTAGTGCCTTAGGCGTGAAACCCACCATCAAAATTCCTGATGTAGTACAGCAAACTAAGGTGAGTTCATCTACAAAAGACAAAAAGCCCAACTTTCCGAAACAAAGTTGGCGAGCCAAAAAACAAGAAAAACAGCAACAGAAACAGGTTTCTCGTTCTGCCTCACGCGTCTAGTCGTATAGTGAACGCACTTATGATTTGCGCGATCGTACTCGTATTAAGTCACCTGATAGGTTTCAGGTTTCTGAACAACGCTCTCCTCGTTCTTCACAGGACACATCAACTTCTCATACTGGTGGTGGAGTGCGTGGGAAAGGACGGGGAACACAAGGTCGAGACCAGCCCCGCCAGACTGACGGTAAAGGCAAGCAGGAAGACACTGCCAGACAACGTCCACCGTTTCAGAAAAAGAAAGTTGCTGCAATCTCAGCGAGGTATGCCTCAGATGGTACGGACACAGCTTCGGAACCTGACATGGGCACTAACGCTGCTAGACAGCGCGGCGGAAGTTACAGTAGTGCGGCAAGCATTGCGTCCATTTCTGGAGGCGACAGCAACTGACATTTATGTGACAGTTGAAACTGCTGATACTCGCGTAGCTCCCCCAGAAAGATTATTTGAAATAGTCCTTAATATTGAGGGTGACATACAACGTAAAATTAAAGTGTTTTTTTGGGACAATCTTACGACCACCTATGATTTACTTTTGGCGGAGAAAGATTGGCCTCCGGCTTTCATTTTGGACGCTCCAAGGGGAGAGGAAGTTATTCTTCCTTCCTTTGGGCACGCAGTGCCCACGGATGAGTCTAATAGGTTAGCCGGGGAGTGGGCACAGGTGCTTGCACCTGCGTTGTATCATAATCAGGTTGGCTGGGATAAATGTTCTCCCAATCATGAGATTCCATTGCGGTCCGATCCCCAGCCTCAGCCCCAATGACGTCGAATACATCTTTGACGCGGCGTTGCAGACTCAGGAGAGTTTGGAGTATGAATTCGTTCTTCCTGCTCCTCTGTCAATGCGCCCCATCGAGGAATACCATTGTGTCATATACACTGACGGGTCGGCGCAACCCGCAACTGGATCGAAGCACGCTTATTCAGCGGCTTGCGCAATTGTAGTCGGTACTTTCGTAAATGGAGAGTTCCAATCTGATGCAGTGCATACGCAGTCATTGGGTGATTGTACCGCACAGTTGGCGGAGCTTCATGCTCTGGTGCTTGCACTTGAGTTTGCTGATCACAGGGTCACTACTCTTATAGTGAGTGATTCTTACTATTGTGTTCAATCTTACAACGACAATTTGCTTTTTTGGATTATGAATGGTTTTCGTGATTCCAAAGGTGACACAGTGAAGCATAAAACGCTTTGGGCTCGGGTGGCAGAACTTAAAGGGAGTCTGCCACTTGTGAATGTAATTCACACTCTTGGTCACCAACGAGTTGGTGTCCATGCTGTCGGTAACAGTTTGGCTGACGAGGCAGCAAAAACCGCAGTGGCGACATATTTAGTAGCAGCAGTTACAAGATCAAAATCTAAGATTGATGCTGACATCTTGGCAGCTATTGCTGCTTCAGAGACTGGGACACACTTCCCTAGAGGTTTCTCTTCTCAATACCATTATCACTTAAGTCCTGATAACGTTCCGTTAGTGAGGATTAACGACGTTGGTGATAGATTGATTCCCAACGCGGACTGCAGACCAGCTTTGATAACGGCTGCCCCAGAAGGTGTTGCGTCTGCGCATGCTGGAGTATCGGCAACTGTGTCTCTTTTGCAGCAACGTTACTGGTGGTACGGTTTGTATAAACAAGCGCGGGCTTATGTACTTCATTGTGACATTTGCCAACAGATTAAACCTTCTTCTGTTGCGCGTCCACCTCCAACGCAGCTGCATATATCTAATCAACCACTTGCGTGTGTTTATTTAGATCACTGCGGTCCTTTTACCTCTGATACTGCGTACAAGTACATCTTGGTTGCAGTGGATTCGTGCACACGTTTTCTGTGGGTGTGGCCACAAAGGAGTGCTGATGCCAGGACTATCATCAAAGTATTGCGTGTCTTTATAGGGAGTTTTGCATGTGGTACCCTTCACTCTGATCAGGGCCCGGCATTCGCCTCTAAGGCGTACAAAGAAGCAATGAGAAGTTTGGGGGTCCAAGTCAAATTTTCGTCTCCATACCGGCCTGAGGGCAATAGTGTTGTGGAACGAATGAACCGTGACCTAAAGCAATCGTTGACAGCCAAGGTATTAGGTACAGGCCGGAACTGGCTTGCCCACTTGTATGACGTCCAACGTGCACTTAATAACCTCCCTAGAAGGTCTCTGGGTGGGAGGACCCCGTACATGATGCTCTTTGGAGTGAGAATGTTTGTTCCAGACCTTGATGGTCTAGACATGGCGGCGGCTGCCGCGCCTTTTGACCTAGATGACCACTGTGCTGTATTGCAGAATCTACTAGAAGCCAGAGACACTCTAGCAAAGGAACACGTGCCCTCTACATCTGAAGAAGCGCTCCAGATTCCGGTAGTCGGCTGGCTACCTCGAGTCTGTGACCTGGTCCGTGAGAAGGTGGAGAACAAGAAGGAGTTTGGCCCCTCTATCGTGCACCAGTCCTGGTGCTTGGAGTACTGGGTACACGTACAGTTGTTTTACCCCCACTTCCTGGTTGCAAGGATAACAGGTACATTTCAATTGAGAATGTCAAGCTACACAGGGTGGCCGATTCTCCATAGTATGACACCTTCGGTTTTCTGCCCTTCGATGCTGAGAAACTCTGTTGTGGTGCCACCCTCTATCATCGTGCCTGAGGTTTCCATTGAGATGCTCTCAGTTACTGATCCGCCTGTGCCACCAACTGCTGGTGGTTTGCCTGATGATCCTGAGTATGCTTATCCTACAGAAGTCCCTTTGCCCCTATTACATACAACAACACTTACCCAGTCCCATTCTTCCTTTGAAACTGAATCATTGACTTCCACTGCCCCTTCCAAAATTTCTATATTTTTTGCCTGGTTCAAGAGACATTTTTTGGTTGCACCTTGGACTTACATCTGGCTGGTGCTGATTTGTATTTTTTTTATTCATGACAATTGGCTTTGTGGTAGTGTTTTTTAGACTTATCAATGGACACTACCTGAATGAACGTTCTACAATTCGATTAATTGATGGAACTTTGGCCCCCCATTCCTCATCACACATCATGAAAAGAGACCAGACTTTTGTGAACATCACCGCCTGGCCTGTACGTGATGGGATTGCTTGGGATGCAGTGAACTTTCAAATTCATGGTCCCACCGAAGTTATTAATGTGCCAACTGTTTTTAGTGTTTCTATGGGTGATGTAGTTAAACAAAACATCAGATCAGATGATTGGGATGTACAAGCAATAGAAGCACTGTTTTCTGATTTAAAATATTATGCTGCATTTGATGCTGAAGATCTGTATTTAAATACTGCAAACTACGATGAACAATTTTGTTTTCAACATTATGGCACACATTTCCTACACAGAGCAAATACTTTTCGAAATTTTGTTAATTTCACTCAATGGGAACATTGTCCGGTCCCTGTGCCCGGCAGCTCTGCCACTGTTTTTGAATTCGTCTATTTTCCAGACCACCTGTTTTGGATTGGCTATATCTAAAAAATTAATGTACCCCTCGATCCCGGATCTGGGTGCTTATCCTGGTTGGGAGAATCACTCAGATCTGTCCCTTAATATGTTGCAGTCCCTTGTTTCCAACGGCACCTTCAATATTTCAACATTGAATCCTGAAGGTTGGTTGGTTTGGCAAACAAGCTCAGATTCCTGTCAACGTCGGTTTCTGGATTTGGCTCCAGGGTATACACAGCTTAGGGTTGACCCTCGTTTTACATCTTCGCACACAGTGACCACCTACTCTGTAGGTAAGTTATGTCAATCATGGCTGCAACATTCCACGTTAGCTTCAGTTAAGCTTCATTTATCACTATTAAATGACAAAATAGAGTTGAATGATTTTATTAAGGGTCCTGCAAAGGGCAGGTCCAAAAGATGGGTTTATGCTATTTACAATGAAATTTGGAAATTGTCGCAAATTGAAGCTGCTTCTAGATTACGTGCTATTGACCAGGCCAATATGGAAAAAGTATTGGCTGTGATAGATAATAGTATTAATACTTTGTCTTCTAGAATTTATACATTAGATAATATTGTTTCTTCTGTCGTAGACATTGTGCAAGATGATGTATCTGTGTTGTATCATGGCCAAAATCAATTGCGTTCAATTATGCAGTTTGCATGGACATTGCAAACGTTAAAGACAGGGAAAGTCCCTTGGGATTACATGAATATTTCATTGTTGTTCCTTCCTTTTAATTTGACAGCAAAACAGCAGTTCATGTCCATGAAAGACGCAACTTACGCATTGCTGCACATTGAGAAATTAGAACCTTTACCTTTTTCTGTTGCTGAGTTAAATTCAGCCGTGTGGCTTATACACGGATTGGTCACGTTACCTTTTAGCCTGTTTAAGTTTAGTTCGTGCATGAAGCATTATGCCATTGGCAGATATGAACAACTTGGTGATGCATTCCTGCACGAAGTTTGGTCACTTCCGTTCACTTACAGATGCATAAGGGATGGCAAGGAGGTTTACTTAAAAGGTGACGAATGCACTTCAGCACCTGATCATTCTGTGGTTTGTAGACATATACAATTACATGGCGCTTGCAATATACACGCTTCTAATTTGGCTTGTGTCCTAAAAGGGATTCCAATGCCAGTTATAACGTCTTCTTTTAAGCTGCTTGCTAACGGTAGTTATTTGCTTTTAAATAGTGAAGCTTGCTGTGGGATGCTAGTGGGTATTCCTTACATAGTAACTGTTTCACAAAAAGTGGTTTGCTGTAATAACGTCCTTTTCCCACCCCCGCAAGGCCGACTCGATATATCTATCTGGCCGGCGATTCCAACCTTGAACGCAGAGTTCAATAGGATGAGCAGAATAAGGGCTCTTTTGTCTAAGAAGGAAGTTGCGTTGACTTCGTCCCGTGAAACATTTCTTCTTAATGTAGCAAACACACGCACTGAGGTACAAGCTCTTTTAAATACTGACCTCCCCCTCCATTTTGGAACTTTGATTCAAACTATCTTTAATGCTTCATCTACGACTGGCCTTGTTCATTTTTTTAAAATTGTGGGCTCGGGCCTCGTGACATCTTTCCAAACGGTTTTTGGTGTGATACCCGCATTTTTGCATTCTATTTTTTCGAGTGTCTTCGGAGGGTTTCCCTTGCTCCTCGCTCTTGTGGCTGGGATCCTTTTATTAATCTGCGCACTTCGTTATGGCTGCACACCAGGAGTTGCAAGACAACATGCTCCGCCTGCTCCATCTTCGTAGCCGGATGCTTGAATACTACGGCACTTTACCTCTGGCGATCTTAAGCGTCAAATATGGATTGTCCTTCCGGTTTCCCTTTTTTACGTGTGTGCAGCCTGTCTTTCATTGCCTAGATTGTCCCTTCCAGTGGGCTCTGGACTTGTGCCTGACAACCTTGGCGTCACCTGACCCGGATTTTGATGAACTAATGTGTCCCTTAGTGGCACATGATTTCGATTGTTCTGGTGTTGGGTTTATGGCTTTGGGTGCTACACAAGGAGTCCTTGGGACCTGGGATATCGGAGAGGCCGCTATTGAATTCCTTGAAAGGAGTTATATCGAGGATGCTGGCAATTGTCCTATGATGGTGCTGGATGCTCCAATAATTGACGAACACGTATGTTCCTTTCCCTTGCTAAATTGGATGGCAGATACTTTTGCGGAACGCTCCAATGATTTCCTCTTGGAAGCTGTTGCAACTTACGGTGCATATACCTTTATGGATTGACTGATTGACATTGTCAAAACAGGGTGCATTTTTTATTGATTTTTTAAGATATCGTTTTTTTTCTTTTTAACGATTTTTTTTCTTTCTCGGATTTACACTTACCTTATATGGACTTATAGTTCATGCCCTTGGTTCCGTTCTATATCCCTTGAACTCTGCGTTCTTGATAAGTGTACCCCTATTGGTTAGTGCTCCGATCATGGGGGGATGTAAAATGGATTAAGCCACGCCCTATTTACAACACTAAGTTAGCATAACCAAGCTAATTGTTAGCAAGCCAGCTTGTCGTTTCTGCTGCGCTGCACACGACACTGTTGTTATGTGTTATTCATTTTAGAAATGCTGACTCGACTTTTCTTCACAGGATAACAAACTGTTGGTTTACATTCTTAACAGTGAAATGTGCCCTTGGTCTGTACATCATGTAAAGAACGAGTCTGGGTCACTAGAAGGTACAGAGTGTTGTGATTAGATTGATCGTACCACTTTTTAGACATATCATACATGCCGCTGCCAATATCTGAAGGACAAGTGTCTTTAATATTGCAGAACAGTTTGGTTTTACATTCATTCGAACAGAAGAGCTGATGCATGAGAGAGCTAGCTGATCCTTTGATGTGATTCTACTACGCTGATCTATACGGTATGGGGTCCCCCCTGTTAGCCTAAGAGACCTTCTATTAGTCTAATAATAATGTATTAGATTCTAGAGAAAGGAGTGTGGCTGTATACCACTGTCATTATTAGTATGATTGCTCCTTTCATTTTATATGGTATTATAACAATGCTTATGGTTCTGATCTGTATCATTTGTCTGCTAGTGTTAGCCAAAGTACTGCATCTTAGGACGCGAGGTTTATAAAATAAACTCTTTTAACTTTACCGTGTCTGTATTATTCTGTTGTGGACTGACAAATAGATACGAACAGGTATTTTGGATTCCCACCACTCCTGAGAAATATCTAAGTCGCTTGTTCTGGTTTGTCTATACATTGGGACCGCCTAGCTAGATCTAGGCTAACGAATGGGATACTAAGCTAGTCGGATAAGGGGTTCTTGGTTCTGAGGGGAGTTTCTGGTACACCACAATTCTCTGAGGTCCTGGTCTCCTGCGCATAGTTCTGTGCATAAGCAGAATCCCTGCAACACTTCCTATGCCAGCCATGCAAGAGCGATAGGAATAGCCATCTCCTTATGCAGGCCATGCATGGTTGCAAAATTCAGGGTTTTTGCAGGCTGTTCAGACCGGCAAAAGGACCTTTCCTTTGATGGCTCTCGCCTCTTTGGTGCTAAAGCAGACTCTGCAGTAAAAAGATTTACTGCCAGGTGCCTGGGTCTTCAAACACAGACAGGGATTGCAGACTATTTTGAAAGTTTCGAGACTTTAGCTGAGGCCTTTCCTTCTAGGCCATCAACAATAGAGTCAACTGCAGCAACAACAACAAGCAAACTCCATCTATAAACAATGGAGAGGATGAGGCAGAGGAAGACAGCGTGCCCTACCTCTCCCTCCCTCCGCTTACTCCTCCTTCTCTTCCCCATATACTGCAGGGAAGCAGTCCTAATTACATCTTACCAGAACACACAGAGTCCATTGCGGTAGCGGCTGGCTGGCAATGAGGGTGGAGGGCGGGGTAGGGTAGAGCGTGGGACAAAATGAAATGGGTAAAAAAGAACACTTACCTCTTTCGCCGTCCATGTTTTTCCTCTGCTTCTCTGGGAGTCCTTGAACCAGGAAGCACCCAGGCTTCCCACAGCCAATCACAACGTTGAAGCAGCATTGTGATTAGCTCCCCTAAATCATTCACAACGCTGCAATGCAGCGCTGTGATTGGTCTGCCTGGCTTGGTAGTTGGGCTTAACTGTTCCCATTGGAGCAGGATCAAGACTGATTTGCATATAGCCGGGTCCAAACTGAGGTGGCATTGTGTGCAAAATAATGATGGATTGGGATGCGGCCCGAGTAATTGCCAGTAGCTGAGATTAATTCAAGCATTCCATCCATCACTTTTTGTATACTTTTGTATGTCACCCTAAGTAGGACGGACATGCCCAGACGTGGGTCCCATGCACACTGCATCACAGTAACCAAGCTATACCCAGCTAATGAGCACATAACAAGGGCAAAAACCATCCTGGGTTGCTTGTGTTCTGGTTCAGGGAGAACCTGGCTTGCCAATTCAGCTGCACGCCCCGCCCTTTCTTGCCTACATAACGCGGCCCAGGGCGCGGACGCGCGCAGCCACAGACACTGCTCCTGGTCGGTGACTGTATGTTTTTGTCTCTACAGCACCCCCATTCCTTTTAAAATCCTGCTATTTGTGTAATATGCTACTTGTTTAGTGGACTTATGAATTTTATATGTATTTTATACTGTTTTTAAAATTCGCATTGTTCACTGTGCGTGTACATTTGTAAAATCTCTAGATCAGAAACCCATCACTTGCTGCTCTTGCTCTCTTGCACACTTGCTTTTACTTGTACCGGCTGGTCCCCGTTCCGCCACGGCTTGTGCCGATTGTTGCGGAGGGACGTTGAGGCCATTTGCGTTGTTTCAGGGCGGACGAGTCACCTTGGTCTAATTAGGTTACCGCTCTAGCCTCCATTTCAGCTGCACGTCCCGCCCTTTCTTGCCTACATAACGCGGCCCAGGGCGCGGACGCGCGCAGCCACAGACACTGCTCCTGGTCGGTGACTGTATGTTTTTGTCTCTACAGCACCCCCATTCCTTTTAAAATCCTGCTATTTGTGTAATATGCTACTTGTTTAGTGGACTTATGAATTTTATATGTATTTTATACTGTTTTTAAAATTCGCATTGTTCACTGTGCGTGTACATTTGTAAAATCTCTGGATCAGAAACCCATCACTTGCTGCTCTTGCTCTCTTGCACACTTGCTTTTACTTGTACCGGCTGGTCCCCGTTCCGCCACGGCTTGTGCCGATTGTTGCGGAGGGACGTTGAGGCCATTTGCGTTGTTTCAGGGCGGACGAGTCACCTTGGTCTAATTAGGTTACCGCTCTAGTCTCCATTTCAGCTGCACGCCCCGCCCTTTCTTGCCTACATAACGCGGCCCAGGGTGCGGCCGCGCGCAGCGGCGCGCCAAAGGCAAGCCCGTCTGCGCCCGTCAGCACCAGAACGCCGCCTGACGCCCTGACTTCTTGGAGGAATTCAGTGAGTAAAGATCGCCATTATGTTGTGCTACTCGAGTTTGGAGCTCCATCTCCTAAATCCCAGTAGACTCTCTCTGCCCAGCCCTCATCAACCTCCTTTAGTGACAAACAGTAGAGAGACGGCCTG
The DNA here is from genome assembly GCF_964204655.1 of Triturus cristatus. Lineage (NCBI taxonomy): Eukaryota > Metazoa > Chordata > Amphibia > Caudata > Salamandridae > Triturus > Triturus cristatus. The sequence continues at coordinate 683,500,017 of NC_140592.1, forward strand.
CATTTGCCCTCCGGTGCCAGATATTCTTCCCTCTAAGCCCACTAAAACTGCCCCGAACCCCCTGTCGGCCTTATATTTAAACGCTCGGTCCATACCTAAGCACGCATTTGAGCTCTGGAGCCTCCTTGATGAAGAAAAACCTGGAATTTGCTTTATCACCGAGACTTGGCTCCACGGCCTCTCGTCAGCGTGCGTAGCTTTAGCGTTTCCCCAACAATATCATTTGACACGGCTCGACAGAGAGTCGGGAAGAGGTGGTGGTATTGCAATAGCAGAAACAGCCCCGATCACAATTCGAATATTAGATTCACTTTCCTCCATACAATTGGAGATCCTAATCTTTGCCTTAGACATGTCTGGCTCAGAATCATGGAACGGGGCATTGATATATAGACCTCCAGGCTCGAAGTTACACTTTGTCAATCAACTGTTAGAACTTATTGCACCTCATGTACTTGCGGCAGATAACTTCATCTTACTTGGTGATTTTAACTATCATGCTGAACAGTCACTCGACCTTGATACAGGCCACCTTATTGGGGCAATGTTAACACTGGGTTTGACTCAGAAGGTGGTTGGACCAACTCACTCTGCAGGTCACACCTTAGACCTAATATTCACTAATTCCCCTAAATTAACTATTAATCCTCCCCGCCCGACAATATGGACTGATCACTTCATTCTTGACTTCAGTATGCCCTTAACCATGCCTACCAATGATAGTTTAAAGACAAACACCTGGATACGGCCTTGGCGCAAACTTTCAATCGACACCTTTTTATCTCACTTTGGGCCTCTCTCACAAGGAGTAAAGGTGGATGCGGTTGATTCCGCTGTTAGTAACTTAGAATCATCCATCACAAAGACCCTTGATAAAGTTCTCCCTCTTACAAGGGTCCAAGTAAAAAGGAATGCTTCACCATGGTTCACTGAGGCACTAAAAGTCGACAAACAAAAATGTCGGGCCGCTGAACGCCAGTGGAGGAAATCAAAGACTGATGAGCACCGCAGATATTATATAAATTTTCATTCAATTTATATGAATAAGATTAAATCCGCAAAAAGGGCCTATCTTACTCAGCGTATCAACAAAGCAGCCCACTCTAGTAAAGAGCTGCACAAGATACTGAAGGAATTTACCGCTCCCCAGGTTGAGCGATCTTCTTTTGTACCTACCCAAGACTGGGTCGACTCCATTGCCTTGTTTTTTGATAACAAGATCAAAACTATCTATGCCTCATTTCTCTCTCGGGCAGCCGTTCATGTCTGCCATACCACCAATATGAGTCAAACCAGTCCCTCGCCTCAACAGAATAACATTCCTTTATTAACGGAGTTTGATCCCATAACAAGCATCGAAGTCAGTGAGAGCCTAGGAAGGGTTAAGTCCGGCTCCCCCGCCGATCCCTTTCCTCCCCGTCCCTGTGCCAAAATTTTACCTCTATTTGTGGATATTTTAACCTTTGTTTTCAATCTGTCTCTTAATCAAGCCACATTCCCCCGAAGCTGGAAACTGGCACAGGTGAAGCCCATTCTTAAAAAACCCTCGGCCGACCCTAGCGTGCCAGCCAACTATCGCCCTATCTCCTTGCTCCCCTACTTTGGGAAGGTCCTGGAGTTCTTAGTCAATAAACGCCTCACGACCTATCTCGAAACCCACAGGCTCCTCGATCCTTCCCAATCTGGCTTCCGTGCGGCTCATAGCACAGAGACCGCAGTCATTGAGGTAGTGGACAATATTAGACTGGCCCTGGATCGCCGAGAGTCGGCAATTCTGGTCCTTCTGGACCTGTCGGCAGCATTTGACACAATCTCCCACAGTATTCTCAAACATCGTCTGTGGGAGATTGGTGTCAGAGGGAGGGCCCTGGACTGGTTTGCGAGTTATCTGGCAGATCGTTTTACTAAGGTTTCTGTGGACGGGATTACTTCTTGTTCCTACCCAGTAACGGTCGGGGTCCCGCAGGGCTCGATCCTCAGCCCAATGCTGTTTAATGTTTACCTAGCCCCGTTGGCTGACATCATCAGGTCTTATGGTTTTGACACACTATCATATGCCGATGATACCCAGCTGTTAGTGACTTGTGATCCTGACCAGTCTGATGTCCAAACTCGTTTCAAGAGCTGTTTGACTAAGATCAATGACTGGATGCACTTAAACAGGCTTCAGCTCAACGGTGGGAAGACTGAGGTAATCCTATTCGGGAAGGCCGAACAGTTCTGGACCTGTGACTGGTGGCCTCCAGAGCTGGGTACCTGCCCTTCGCCCAAGCTCGCAGTCCGCAACCTGGGTATTACAATTGATAATTCTTTATCCCTGAAGACCCACATAAATCAAGTGCTGGGGACCTGTTTCGGCATCATGCGTCTGCTACGCAAGATTTTCAAATGGCTACCCATAGAAGCCAGGAAACCGCTGGTCCAGGGTCTAATCATTAGTCGATTAGATTATGGCAATGCTTTATTTACTGCACTCAACCAGGACCAACTTTCCAAACTTCAGATTCTCCAGAACACGGCCGCGAGGCTTGTTCTGGACCTCCCTCCATGCACTCCCTCTGCCCCCATTTTGAACACCCTACATTGGCTGTCAATTCGCCAAAGAGGGCACTTTAAAATCCTATGCCTTACGCACAAGCTAATGCAAGGCACTGGCCCTCTATATCTGGCGAAAAAACTTCAAAGGTACGTCCCAGGACGCTCGCTGCGGTCTAGCTCTAGACCTCTACTTGTCCAACCCCGTGTCCGGACCGCCCGTAATGGAGGTCGCTCTTTTTCATACCAGGCTCCCATGCTATGGAATAGACTTCCATTGGATTTACTTTCCATAACTGACCATCCACTTTTTCGTAGAAAGCTGAAAACCTGGCTCTTTTCTCAAAAAGCTTAGGCACATTAATATCACGTTACTGCCCGGTTTCTTTGTCTTGGTTGCTAGCGCCCTGCGACCTTTGGTGATTTGTGCGCTATACAAAAATCTTTGACATTGACATTGACTGTTTCCATTGGAGCAGGTTCAAGACTGATTTGCATAAAGCCGGGTCCATACTGAGGTTAAATAATTCAAACATTCCATTCATCACTTTTTGTATGTTTTTCTATGCTGCCCTAAGTGGGACAGGTATGCCCAGACGTTGTTCTGTGCACACTATGTCACTGGAACCAAGCCATACTTGGCTGATGAGCCCATAACAAGGGAAAAACCGGTATTGGGCTGTTTGTGTACTGGTTCAGGCACTACCTGTCTTGACAGTTTGGGCTGGATTGTTCCAATTGAAGCAGGGTCGAGACGTATTTGCATATAGCCGGGTCCAAACGGAGGTGGCATGGTGTACAGATTAATCATGTAGCCTGAGTAATTATGTTCCATCCATCACTTTTTGTATACTTTTGCATGTTTAAAGGGGGAGCACATGCACTTTACAATTAGTTAGCAGGATTAAGGCGCATAGGGATCTAAAGTCAGCAACAATATAGGGTCCAATAAAAGGCAAAAAACCCAGGGTGACCATGCAGAAAAAATGTATATGGCCTACAGTTTCCATCATTCATTACATTGCCCCTGTGACCTGCATTAGTGTAATCCTCAAAAGAATTTCTACAATGTCATTATTACCCTTTCCTCTTTCCCTTTTCCCTTGAACTCTGGCTTGCTGATCCATCCTCACTGTCAGGTAAAGATAGCTTACTCAGGTTCCACACACGACCAGTTTCAGATCTTACATCTACTGGCAACATTTCCATCACCTTAACATGACCTAATCACTGAAAAAAACCATTCTTCGACTTTCTCTGTAGTTTATTCCTGACACACTGACCACCCGTGATTTCTTTCCTCATGTCTCTGCCACTCTTCTTGTAGATATAATTGCACATTATTTCTTTATCCCCATTAACCTTCTCTCGCAGCTCCACAATATACTGACTCAGTAGAGCCAATTATGTATTCCTTATCGACTATAGAGTCAAATAGGGACATTTTTATGCTCCCTGAAAGAATTCAAATGGAGAATTCCCTGTTACGGAATTAGATGTGGTGCGATATGACAGAAAAGTAGCCTGCAAGGCTGTTCTCCAACACAGGATACCTTTTGTTGATAAGTGGAATGATTCAGCTGTAACTCTATTAAAATACTCCCCATGGCCATTGGCTTTGGGTTGGCGTATGGAAATCCACTTTTATGTGATTCCACACTTAGCCAAAACTTCTTTGATCTCTGCGCTCTTAAACTTTGGCCCATTGTCTTTAACTGCCGTTTGAGGCAGACCCTGACAACAGAATACACCGTCGAAGCATTCAATAACAGCATCTGAAGTAACCTTTCCAACAACTCTTATCTCTGGCCACTTGAGAAATTGTAAATCGCAACTAGAGCCTAAACAACATACCTTGCCTAAAATGTAAACCCAACTTCAGCAAAGGACCATCCAGTATCACCACACGCATGGGATGTACCAAGCAATCCTTGACTGATTTGTCACTGGCCTTACAAAGACTGCAGTTGCAAAACCAAAATGGCTATCATCACGTCCGTTCCTGGTCACCAATCTTTTCCTCCGCACCTATGCTTAGTTCCTGACATCCCTAGATGTCCTTCATGTCCTAGACCAGCGATAAGATCTTGCAACCAACACAGAGGAACAACCTTATCACCTCTCAATAATGTCATCTCTAATAGTGCCAACTCTCCTTGAAGTGTACAGAAGCCCCAAAGTTCACCTTGTAACTTCTGCTCATCCGACCAACCATCCTTCAGTTACAACAAGCATTCTTCAACTACACAATCATCAATTTACATGCCACATCTAAATCCACCTCCTTCAATCAATAAATCAATCATAACATTTGTAAAGCGCACTACTTACCTGTGAGGGTCTCAAGGCGCGGGGGGGGGGAATGCTGCTACTGGTCAACAAGCCAGGTCTTGAGGAGTCTCCTTGTACTACTCAGCCTCAGAAATCATCCTCCCACCTGGAATTTGAATCTAATTTTGTGACAACATCATTGTAAGCATATGCCACTTTCATTCATCTCCCCATCATTTTCATGGTAAGAGGTAATAAGAAGCATTCCTTGTGTATATTGTTTCTTCCTGCTAAATACATCATATTGAAAAGCTTATAGCTTTACTGCCAACCTTGCCAGACAACTTGTAAATGTTCTTCTACCCCCTTGGTTCGGCACATTAGCCAAAGGTTTATTGCCTGTGTCGTTCACAATCCTCATTCCCCTCAAGAACATATGATAATCCACTTCTACCATAAATATGCTAAAAGTTATCTAAGCTTCTTGCTTGTTTAAGTAGAACTTATAGTGATCTATGACCATGTTAACTTTTCTGCCACAATAACTCTGTGTTATTTGTTTTATTGCATAGTCAAATCTATTTAAGTCACTAGAGTTCCCTATAGGTGGTAAGATCTTCAACTCTTTTAGCCATTCACCACCCAGAGAATGATGTTTTAGTAAGGACAGTTTTCTTGGAAATGTTCAAACCTTGCCCTTCAACACCTTCACAAATCTTAATAATACCTCGTATCGGAGTCCTGGTGAGGTGCTTTAAGGGAGTTTCAGCAAGCACATGTGCATTACGAGGATGACACCCTTGTGGTGGGGAAAGTGGCTGCTGTCTTTGTCATGGCTTTGCAGGTTTAAATCCCAGGATCTTACAGGCATCTCCACAGTTGGGGATGTGTATGAGTGGGGGTCCCATGTGAGGTTCTATGACCAGTTCAAGTCAGACTTTCAGTTGGCTGACTCGTAATTCTTTCGATACCTGCAGCTACGACATGCTCTTGAGGCCCATGGATCCGCCATGCAATAGGTGCTGGAGTTCAAACCCCCAGAAGCCAAACTGTTGACAAGTCAGATCCAAGTTAAAGGGATCTCACATACCTACCACACGATAGTGATGAACCAGACCCACTAAGGGTGCTAAGGGAATAGTGGGAGGGGGATATTGCGACCCTCGTGGAGGAAAGATTAGGTGGAGGCAAAAATGGCTGTGTGAACCCTTGCTATTTCCGCAAGCCTTCGCCTGATCCAATTCGAGTATTTCCATTTTGTCTATTATACTCCTTTGTGATTGTTCAAAATGGGGAGAATTCAGGATGGGGGGTGCTGGAGGTGTACAGCCCCAGTGACCTTTTTTAGCAATATAGTGTGGGAATGTCCAGAGATCCGGAGCTACTGGGGCAGGGTCTATCCCGAAATTGAGCAGATCCTCGGGATGTCACTCACACTTGACCCTAGAGTTGCCCTTTTGGGTATCATGTCGGATGTTGGATAGAGCTGGAATGCCCGCAGACTAGCATTCATGAGCATGCTCTTGGCCAAGCAGGATATTGAAAAGCATTGGATGTCGACTCTTCCCCCACCGATGACTGAGTGGTACGGGGGAATGAACAGATGCGCAGTGGCTGAAGAGGCAGTGTATAAGACAAGGGGCTACCCACAGAAATCCCAAATAATTAGGGGTGTATGGTGGGCTCATTTTCCCTCCACAACTGGTGGACTGTGACTCTCCTTTTTTACTAGATAAAATGACTCGCTATACTTGGCTCCATTATTGGTATGCCATGTAGCGATTGCGCTCTTTGAAGATGTTGGATAAATCGGGGGGGGGCAGTTGAGTAGTTGGGGGGTATGTTGATTGTTTTGCTCATTTACACAAAAACACCAAACAATATTTTCTTTAAAGAAAAGGATACCTCAAACCATGTGTTCTGTTCATTGGGAGGTGCCCCAGCTAAGGGCAAGAAAACAAGAGGAGGAGGTAGAAAACTAGACACTGTTGTGTTCACCTCAGTATTATTGGAGTCATACCCAGTAGATCTCCTTAGCCTCAGTAGGGAATGTACCTGTTTTCTGATAAAAGGACAACAAGCAGGTGCCTTTCACGCCTCTTTTAGGGAGTTATCCTCTGTTAGACAGGGAGCATTCAGAGTCAGACAAACCTGTCAGAGAACCTCTTATCTGCAGTTAATGATAAAATGTATCCTCCCCTTTGTACCCCCAAAAACGTGCGTACACACAATGAATGGTCTTTAACTTTTATGATTATTGAGCACAATTTGTCTACAAATCATGCATTTCAGAATCATCATAATTAGTATAAACAACTCAGCAGATAATAAGCATATTAGGGCAAATGTCAGATAGACTCCAATCATATTTCATCACACATCCCTAACATATTAGTCTGTTCCCTACACACAGTGCCTAGCTTATATGGTGGTATCAGTTTGTAAAACTTATATTATGCCAAATCATTTATATTTTCCTGCATACCATATGCTTTGTTAGCACTTTTCTCCATGCAAATGTGGGGCCCATAAAGAGCTATCTGATAAATCAAAATCCACACCTGAGGCTAGACATCTACATAATTTAAATAACGTGAAGCACATTAGGACCCACAAGGAAGTCAGAGAGGGGTTAAGCTTTCAAACTATAAAGTTTTAATAAAGGTTAAGAAGGTTTAGAGACTCAAAATAATCAAATTAGGACCAGTTGGTAATCAATACATGAATGCATTAGTCAATATGAAGTTCAAATAAATCATAGCCATTTAAGCAAGAGGACAAGTTATAATAAAGTAGCCTCAAAGGAACAGTTAAGTAAAATAGTTTTTCCCGGAAAGATTATACCTACTCTTCTCTAGGCTGTCTCCAAAGTGGACAAAGCATGTCTAAAAAATGTCCTGAGCTCTCCTCCACAAGTTAAATCACACAATTCTAACATTGTTACATCCACACATAGCTCCTACAAAGCGCTTCAATCAGGTTAAACTATAAAGATACAATCTAGAGCTCATTAGTTTCTCAAGATACTTTACAGCACAGCTTCTCTAAAAGTCCTTCAAACTTACAATTATCTGCAAACAAAATGGGATACATTGGACCAGTCTGTACCCTGCAGATGTAGTTGCCATCAATAAGAACATTCTACAGTTGTCACGCAAAGGAAAACATTTCACACGAGAAGAAAGCAAAGACTCACCTGTTTGTTAATTGGTACTTCATCTATATGTATATGACATGAAACAAGATGATAACCAGCTATTGTCAACCTAAATGTGAATAGTACATAGTTAATAGCATTTGCATGTTTACATGTTAATGTTGATAAAATACAAAGCCCTTTCAACTATTATTGAGTCAGCAGTTGGAATTCAGTCATTCAGCATTTCCTCTCAGCAAACGGTCTACGTGTCCTACCCTGTACCTGCCTCGGTACCTTATATACCTTTATTGACAATTATATCTTATGGGATGAGGAGGAGTCTGTCATGCCTGGCTCCTGCTTTGCTGAAGAAATAAACAATCCCCCTTTCCAGAAGTATACAGAAGGCAATGCTATCTTTTTTTCCTTCTTACTTCCAAGACGCATCTCTACAGGGTCATCTTTACTTTTTTTGTCTTTTTTTGCAGGTTTATATAGCGCAAACTCGACACGAAGGTATTGGAGCGCTTTACATGAGCACCAGTTACGTTACACAAGGACACATTAATTTTTTTGGTAGGCACAGGGAGATAAAGGGGCATATTATCAAGCACAGCGTTAGAATTATCGCCGCTTTAGCGGCAGGAAACTGCCGCTAAAGCGGCGATAATGGTTTTGATAATATGCCCTGGAGAATTCCCATAGAAGCCCATGTTTACACCAGAACATGGGCTTCTATGGGAATTCTTAAGGGCATATTATCAAGCCCATTATCGCCGCTTTAGCGGCAGTTTTCTGCCGCTAAAGCAGCGATAATTTTAACGCCATTTCTTGATAATATGCCCCTCAGTGATTTGCCCAGAATCACAGGATGTGGAGTCAACCCTGAGGCTCGAACCTTGGTTTCCCAGCTCCAAAGTCGGCAGTCTAGTCGTGAGACCACATGCTTTCCTTACAGGTGTGGGTACAGAGCTCACACCAGAGAATTGTTATAATTACCATTTAAACAATTAATGCCTCATCTACAAGAAAATTACGCAGCGTAACACAGCAAGCCATTTAGCTGCGCCGTGCTGCATCATTTTCAAAGCACAGGGAAGTGTCATATTACCAACAATACAACATATCCCTGTGCTTTCCCTGCACTTGCACACAATTGGCTGCCATGCGCCAGAGTAGGCACCCTTCTGTCATTTTGCAAGGGTGCCTGCACTGCGGGGATGATTGTTTTTGTGCAGGAAGGGACATCTTCCTGCACAAAAACAATCCTTAATGGCATTTTCCTCTTTCTTTGCGTGGACAGAAAGAGGAAAAACTAGCAGGAATAAAAAGGATTTCTCCTCGCTGCGCCATTGGTACACCTCCCCTGGGGAGGCGTAGGATTCTGACGCATTCCCAGTTTTGCAAAATGTTGCAAATCTGGGAATGTATCAAGTTCCATGGATGTTGCATTGGAACACCCACAGCAACACCCATGGAATGCCCCTTTCATGCAGAGTAGAGTAATGCGTGAAAGGGGCACATATTTACAAGGCCATGAAAAGTCACGCAAGGTAAATATGGGAAAGTCCATTGTGCCGCCGGGGAGTCAAAAAATTGATGCACCAGAGGCGCAATGGGCTTTTTTAAATGATTATTTATGTGCAGGAAGGAGCACCTTCTTGCACATAAACAATCACTGGCGTTTTGCTGTTTCTATGTGTGCTGCACAACGTAGCACACATGAAAACAGCAAAAACGAGGAGAAATAAAGCATTTCTCCTCGTTTTTCCTGTTTAAGACCAAGTTTTCCCTGGTCTTATTTTTGGCACTGCCTCCTATTTACACTACTCCCGTAAATAAGGGGCAGCATCAAAATCAATGGCAGTTGCGGTGAAACGCCCACTACAACACCAATTGCCCGCCCCTATCGTGAAAGGGTGCCTTATTTACAAGGCAGCGTTAAGCCACATTAAGTGGCTTAAGGCTGCCTTGTAAATAAGGCGACGCTCCTATCGCCCCCACAACGTCACTAAAAGTGACTTTGTTGTGGCGATAGGGGCTTGTAAATGTTTTGAAATGTAAACAGTCTTACTTTGTGGTGGCGTTTGTTATCGCTTTTACAGCACATATGCTTTTTTCGACCTTTACCTCATGAAATATATGCTGCAGACCCAACATTAAATCATTGCGTATCAGTTACTCTGATCATCAACCGCCATTCTCCTCTGGCATTGAGCAGAAACAACTGCCACGCTCTGTAAAATGTGCAGTCTGTGATACCCACGCTGCTTCCTTTCTGATCTGAAAATTGTGCTCTCCATGTACCTCTGGTTATTAAGATACACACTGAAACAAATGGCTTCAGCGTCACTGCAATGCCTGACGCACTGTTCTCATGAAGCAGACCACCCCATGGCCTGAAAAAAGGAGCACCTGCATCAAATACTATGGCAAAGTACATGGGTACTCCCTAACACTTACATGAGGCTGCATATCTGCCCATTCTTCACACATACAACAGGTCTGTGAGTACTTTGCCCCAACTGCAGTCTCTGCAGTTGTAAACTTACTATTAAACAGGGACAGCTCCTCTGCTATGGCGGGGGAGCGTCGCCCCACTGCTAAAATGCAGCAGACAGAAGAAAAATAACATGACAATAAAACTATTTTATTTTATTTTTCACTTCTAGTCGCGTATTCTAGGGCGGGGTGGGGCCTTGTGTCAGAGTCAGCAGCAAGGGGGGGAGGAGTGGTAGGCACTGAAAGTGCGCATGTCAGTTTGGCCAGCCGTCTTAGGACGACCAAACCGGCATCTGCACTTGGATATCTTCAGGCTGTTCCTTGGAGATATCAGCAGTGCTCAGGCGCACAGGCTCCAAGTACCCGCTGGAGCGTGAATCCGGCCTGCTCCGCCCAATCCCAGTACTTCTCTCATGCTGGGAGTAATACCATTAGAGAAGTGTTGGGATTACGTGGGGTGTCTGGGAGCCTGTGCTCATGGGGATTGCAGTGCCGGGAGCAGAGGAGCAGCGAGGCGCGGTGCGGGAGTTGAAGATCGCGGCAGCTGTCAGTGAAAGGTAATTCTATATATATTTTTTTTTCCTCGCGCTACCCCTCCCCTCGAAGTCAGGTTGGCAGCAGCCGCCGCTGCTATTAACTCGTAATTTGTGAATACCCCAAAAAAACATAAACGTGCACAAAAGTGTACCTTTGCCTTTATGAATGAGGACCCCAGTCTCCAGCTCTGGCAAGGATATTTGAACCCAGCCACAGCCATTAATTGGTAGAAAATGTGTCTGGGACCGATAAACATAAAAAGCGTGCATTATGAAACATCTGGAGCCAGAATGATGGTGCATATTATGAATTAATTGTTTCCGTGGAACTACCAAAATGTAGACTTAGCAAAGATTAGATCACTCGAATCAGTGCAGTTTTAACCCTTTCCATGCGCCCGTCGGCCAAATGGCCGTTGCAAGCACTACCTCCGTAGTGCTGCACATGTCCGTTGGCCGACGCGGCCCCGTCCGCGCAAGAATTTACCCGCACCGCGGCGGATTTTACGCCGCGGTCAACGGGTTAAAACTAAGGGGCATATTATCAAGCACAGCGTTAAAATTATCGCCGCTTTAGTGGCAGAAAACTGCCGCTAAAGCGGCGATAATGGGCTTGATAATATGCCGCAGAGAATTCCAATAGAAACCCATGTTGACACCAGAACATAGGCTTCTAAGGGAATTCTCAAGGGCATATTATCAAGCCCATTATCACCGCTTTAGCGGTAGTTTTCTGCCACTAAAGCGGCGAGAATCTTAACGTCGTTTCTTGATAATATGCCCCCAAATTTTGAGTCGGCTGACACCAACTTCCACTATTTCTGGAGTCAGGCTGGCCTTGCGAGTCATGCAATTCTTTCGACTTCAGCTGATTTTTACACTACATGGAAAAAAGGTCTGAAGTGAACCCAATACAGGAAGCCTGGCTGTCTCTTGGAGTAGAGGCCAGTGTTCTACGACTGAGGAAAAGAGTTTGCTTCTACAGCAACCTGAAAGAAATTAAAAGGAGGTAGTTTGCCTGTTGAGATAGAAACTGCTACATTTAATGTCAGAATTGCAGGCCCAAGTCTCCTATGATCTTTATACCAAAATAACTCATTCCGCTTACTACAAACCCTTACATGTATTGTATTCCAGGCCATCGCTCCTGGTTTGTCTTTATCTGATATGTGCAGATCTGTCCAAAGAGGTCAACTACCTCCTTTAATTATGGGCTACTCTTAAGGGTCAGAGGTATACATTAGAAGATCATCCGCAAAATGGCGACCTTACTTTTATAACTCAGATCTTTAAATGGGATCGTATCTTTTACCTGCTATATCCTTTGAGCTTAAGGTTATATATACACAGATCAATAGACAGGGGCACCTCTTAAATGTTTAACTTGTCAGTCAAGTGACCATTCATAGAAATGTTGGGGGTTTGAAAAATATGGGGTATATTTATCAAACTTTTACTCAATGCAGCAAGTCACCTTGCTGCGCTGCGTGTAAGGGAATGGGCAGCAATGCACCTCATTTAACATCATACAGCGTACTCCTGTGCTTTCCATGTACTGGCACACTTTTGGCTGCCTAGCACCAATGCAGGCACCCTTGCAAGCGTGCCTAGTTTGTAAGCAGGATTGCTTTGTCCAGGAAGGGACACCTTCCTGCACAAAAACAATCCTGAGAGGCATTTTTCTCTTGCAGTGCACATGGAAAGCTGCAGCACACATGGAAGGAGGAAACAACAAAGATAAATAAAGACATTTCTTCTCGTTATGCCTCCCCTGGGAAGGCATAGCATTTTGACGCAATCTCAGGTGTACAAACCTTTGTAAATCAGGGAATGTGCCAAAATCCATGGATGAGTGGGAACACTCACGCTCCACCCGTGGAACACCTACCTGAGGCAGAGTAACGCTAGGCAACAATTTGCGTTGCGTTGCGTTACTCTATATTTATCAAGCCTTGCATGGCCACACAACGCGGTCTTGTGTGGCTTGATAAATCTGACTTTGTTGTTGCGTCACCCTAGCAATAAATATGGTGCTATATTTGGGTATAAAGCTCATAAGACATCTGTGTAACCTCCCTGAAGTATCCCTCAGTTGTCTCCACAGGAGTCTACACTGACTTGTCGTTATTATGATCCTTTTATATCTCTAGTCTGTTTCTTTTATTGTTTATGTCCACATGCTTGTTATAGCACTGCCTTCATTCCAAGTTCAGCTTGTTGAAGCTGGGAACCTGGACACCAGCTGCATGTCAATGGGTGTTGTATCCCATATCATTGACATTATGATGTGTGTTATTTTCAAGTTATACTTGACTTCATCGTTTGTGTGTTTTGACGCCTTGGGCTGTGTCTCGGGCCTTTCCATGTTTTTGCGTGCTTTGGCAGTCTGGTTCCAGAACTGCAGCTGTTGTGGCAGTTGGAGCTTGGAACCAGTCCCTGCAGGACGCTGGCTGGTGGGCTAGTTTTCTGCACTAATTAAATTACTTTATTTTACATACTTGATGCTGATTTTTGCTGTCACGTTAATTGAGGAGTTGCTTCAATGAACAAGAGTACATCTGGAGCCTGCCAGCTTGCGTTTACATGTATCGAATGCCTTACGTGGTTGTCTACCGCCTTCTGGGAAGCCCAGCATTTTGTTGCCTGCTGTCGGCTCACTTTCTTCTAGGTTAGTGCGTGAGCTGCAGCGGGTAGTTTGAGCAGTTTGAGGTGGTGCCGCGCCATCAAATTAGACCCCGATATTCGTCACTACAATGATGCAAAAGTGAGACAAGGCAGTGGGACTTGTAGGACAGGAGTCTTCATTCAAGGTTAGTTCATCAGCATGCACATATCGCGACGTGCATGCAGTCATCCTGAATGACCGCAGATCAGCTTTACAACTTGTGATCAGAAGACTCCTCAAGACCTGACTCTTCGACCAGTAGCAGCTCCCCCCCCCTAGCGCCTTGAGACCCTCGCGGTTATGTAGTGCGCTTTACAAATGCCATGATTGATTGATTGATTGTGATTCAGTGCACTAACAAGGATGATCATGAAATGCCGCTGGTAGTGCAACCTGCGCTGGATGCTTAAGTGTCTTGCTTTGGCCACATTTCCTCTTCATTTAGAGTCATATTAATTAACAGTTCATGCAACGTGTTGGCAGAAAGCAAAGTTGCTTTACTACATTGGTGAGAACAAGAGAGCTGAACAGGGCCATCTCCACTATGATATGGTGCACTTCATCTGTCTTCCTGCACTGACGCACTTGAGGCTGCCTGGCGCCAGTGGCGGCCACTCTAAACTGGAAGCGGTGGGGCAATGGAACAGGAGTTGGGCGAGGGGGGAAAATAAATTAAACATCTTACCTTCACCTACGACCGCCACCTCCGTGCTCCTCTCCCAACACTGGTCACGCTGCACAGGCTTCCAGAGGGCAATCACAGCGCTGCTCTTATGTAGGTAATATGATTTACCAGTATGAAAGCAACACTGTGATTGGCTGAGGGGGCTGACTTGATGCTCGCTCAGGCACAGGGAGCCTGTAGATTGTATCCAGCCCCGCTGTACAACACAGCTTGATTGGAGAAACCAAAGTGTGCATGTCTGTTCGGCCGGCATAAGACGGCTGGCCACACTGACATGCACACTTTTATGTGCTTACCACTCCTCCTTACTGTGACACTCTGTCAGGATGGCCCTGCCCTGACCTCAGCTGGCAAATGGTAGGATTTAGAAATAAAAATAAAATGATAATAAAATGGTGTTATTATCATTTCATTTTTCAGTGGGTTGACACTCCTCCGCCATAACAGAGGAGCCGCCCCTGCCTAGCACCAATGCAACCTTCCTGCAGAAAATCAATACTTAGAGGCATATTCCTCTTTCTATGTGTGATGAGGAACAGATCACACAGTGAGAATGGAAGTAATGAAGAGAAATAAAGATGTTTGTTATGTTATGTTAAATCGACATGATATAGTGCACAAATCACCCTGGGGCATCTCGGCGCTGAAAGTGGGTCAAGAACAGAAATCACACGCAGGGGTAGTTAGAATAGATGAGCTTATTTACAGTAACTGGGACAGGAATGGACTTGAAGAGGGAGCTTGTTCCAGTACAAGGGGGCGAGATAGGATAAAGCCTTACCACCACTGCGTGTAAGACGGATGCGGGGGATCCACAGCAGTGCATTCGAGCTGGATCTTAAATTACGACTGAGGGCATATGCTTTTATGCTCCTCTGAAGATAGAGTGGACCTTTACACTTTAAGGCATTGTATGTGAGGCAGCAGATTTTAAAATGTGCGCATTTCCTCATAGGAAGCCAGTGTAGTTCTTTCAGCAGCGAGGGGGTGCCTTCAGGCAATTGAGCGCAAGCCGTGCAGCAGTATTTGGAACCACTTGAAGCTTAGAAATGAGTGAGTCAGTCGCTTCGGCCAACAGGGCGTTGCCATAGTCCAATCTGCTCATTACTAAGGACTGAACCAGCGTTCTCCGGGCGGTGATAGGAAGACAGGGGAAGATTCTACGCAGAAGGCGTAAGTAGTGGCAGCATGAGCCAGTAGTGGTCAGGATATGATTTCTCATGGTTAGGTCTTGGTCTATTTTTATCCCCAAGTTTCTCACTGCCTGATTGGTAGCGGGGGGGGGGGCAGCACCTGCTGCGGCCACGAGTCGTCAGTCCACAAGGCAGGAGCTTTACCGAACAGCATAATCTTGGTCTTATTTGCATGTTTCTCCTGGTTACGCCTCTGTCCGGGTTGCGTATTATTTTGGGGCAATCTCATGTTTACTCCTTTTAGTAAATCTGGTATTGTATTAAATCCCATGGATGGATGCATGGATACCAACATGCTCCACCCATGGAACGCCTATTACTATGAAACGCAACACTGCATTGCGTTACATTTCTTTACAAAGGCATGCAAGGCTGTTCAAAAAGCTCCTTGTGTGGGTTCGCAAATACCATTTAAGGACTTTTGTTGCCTTGTGACGACTGGTGTCAAGCAAAGACAACACAAGTCCTAAATAAATCTGGGCCTTAATTTCACTGGACAACATGACCTCAAAAATGGCTTTTATACTATTTACTCCAGCATAAGACTCCATTGATTCTTATGTAGAAAGACTACATTGGCGTATTTTAAAGGCTCACTTCTGCTGTAAGCTTCTTGTAGTTTGTATGGAAATTGTATTTTAGTTTTTTTTCTCGCTGAGAGACATTGTAGAGTGCTGTGGGAAAAAAACGTATTTTGGTGTGTTACTGAGTGAAGGTGAGGATCCAGATTTAAAGGTTATAGCTAGAGGAGGTCATGTAGAACAACTACCTTATTTTCAACAAAGTCCTTGAAAACCTGGAAACAATAGAACTGTTTTTTTGAGAATTGCTTGGTTGCCATGTGGCATATGCACAATGAAGGAAGCTAAATGAACAGGTGATTAACTGAATGATGAACAATGTAAACATTCAACCCCCGTCACAGACCTGGGTTTAATCCATAATTATTTTACTCACCACACCACCCCAGTTTGGACTCAGCTATATCAAATTAGTCTTGGTTCTGCTCTCATGGGAACAGTCCAGCCCGAACTGCCAAGCCAGGTCCTCCCTGGACTGAAAACAGGCATACTGGGACTGGTTTCTGGGTATCTGGGAATCCAGTGGCACAGTGAGCACGGGACCCACACTTCACACTCATGGCGGCAAAAGCAAAAAAGAACAGATGATAGACAGAATGCTGAACAATGCAAACATTCACCCCAGTCACAGATCTGGTTTTAATCCATCATTTTTTTACCTACCACACCACCTCAGTTTGGACCCAGCCATGTGCAAATCAGTCTTGACTCTGCTCCTCATGGGAATAGTCCAGCCCGAACTGCCAAGCCACAACTTCCCTGGACTGAAAACAAGCATCCTCAGACCGGTTTCGGGGTATCATCCCTCATCAGCCAGGCTAACTTGAATCCAGTGGCATAGTGAGCATGGAATCCATATCCCAAAGGAAGCTGGCATAATTGTTCAGTTGTTTAGGTATGCAAGCACAAAGTATTTTTGATCACTTAACTGAGCTGAAGCCTACAACTGATGATTTTGAAATTTGGGACAAACATGCAGTAGCAGAAAGGAGTCTTGCTAAACATTTTTTTTGATGAACAAATCATTGTTTTTAAAAGGTTCAACAATCAAATTCAGAAAGTATTATACGCATATGCATTCTCTAAGAATTTTGGCTAGCACTTGCAACATTGAAAGCTGTCTGGACTACTACATTAGAGATCTAATAGCACTTAGTTGTTCTTCAAAAAAGGTTCAATAAAATGTTTTATGTTGTACAAATCCCTTTCTAGAAGACACTAATTAAGATTGCAAATGGAGTTGAACTCTCTGTGGTGCACGTGGCACCTCCCTGTAAGCAAATAAGAGGCAGGGCAGTAAGACACCTCACATACACATTAAGGACTCAGAGAGCCAAAGATTATGCCTTTCGGAGTCTTGTTAAACCTTCAATAAGCCCATTTGACTGGGGATTGTATGGCGCAGATAGCTTGTATTTAACCCCGCACTCATCCCACATGGACTTCATTTCTGCTGACATGGAGTTGGCCCCTCTATCAGACACAATCACCTTAGGAAACCCATCACTGCCCTGGTCACCAGAGGTGCATAATGTCCACACCTACACTCACAAAGGTTGTCCCCACTATAGGGAAGTTCTGTAGGAGAGCCTTGTGCTTCCCTCCTGGTTTGCTCTGGCCTGACAAGTCACACAGGACCGGCAGAATTTACCTACCTTCATTTTTATCTGGGGCCATAAAAAAGTGGGTGGCCAGGTGGTCAAATGTTTTGGCCTGCCCCAGCTGTACTGCTAAGGGGATATCATGATCCAGCTCCAGTAGGAAGGCCCAATCACTCTGGCAGACCACCAACTCTCTGGTGGACCCATACTCAGGGACCTTAGCCCACAGTATAGGCAGTAATTCTTTTAGTAAGTGAGGTGATCACCAGAGATGTCTACCTCCTTCTGGGCCGCTCACTAAAGACCCTCAAGAGTGGGGCACTCCTAACATACCTAGCAGAACTCTGTCAGGGATAGTCCTCTTGCAGATTGCCACCAGGCCAGCTCATGCAGATACATCCTTCCCTGTAGGTACCTGGTCCTCCGCCACATGACTGGACTCCTCCCTGTAAATGGGAATCTTAGGGGCTGGTTTCCCATGCCCCTACCCCTTTCTACTTGGCTGGAACCTGGGCTACTGTTTCACACTCCAGGTCCTTCTGACTCCCCTGATAGGCTACCAGGCACCATGTGGTCACGAGCACCCAGTCAGGCAATCTCAACATCTTAGCATGGGTCCTGCACTCTACCTCCTGTCAGATAGTGTACTCCAGGCAATTTCCCAGCAGACAATCAACTGGCATAGCTGGACATACAGCAACTTCAGACACTCATTGGGGTGTTGCCATAAGATAGAGGTGGACCTGATTGTCATAAATCACTTCTTAGTGTACAGGCTTCTGTGTTTCGCAGAGTCTCTACCCTCCTCCAATTGATGGTAAGCCATTGGCAGTACTTTTTAGTGTTATCAGGCAAATGAGCCTATCATCTTTTTGTCACCCAGGGACACTAGTGTGATCGCTACCCATTTGCAAATCCAAACCATGGCAAACTCCTTCCCCACACTACGCTGGTAATCTCGAGTGTGCGCCCATAAGTGGACGCTTCTTGGAATATCCTGAGTACCCTGTCTGAAGACAGTCATAGCGCGTGGGCTGGTAGGGCACCGCGTGTTTCTTACCACTAAATCCACCCTTGTTTTCAGGATTGGAATAAAAATTCCTCCTCTTAAAACTATTTTGAGGCCCCTTATAGAATTCCTTGGAATGTCATTAGTAATGTCATGAGTGGTGTTACTGAACATGTCATGAGTGATATAATATGCGAGCTCATAAGCAGTGCGTTGCGGGCACAAGTTATAGTTAGCTCAGGTAACTATAAATGCTGAATTTCCATGGTTTTGTGCAAGTAAAATCTGAACCTAGCTATAACGCCCAGTAACCTTTGTTTTTTTAAAGTGAATTTCCAAGTCTTTTAATATGTTATTTCCTAACTATAACGTCCCTATACCTTTGATTTTTGTCAGTGAATTTCAAAGGCTTTTTGTATTTTATTTTTGTAACTTCAACCTGTAATCTTAAGGTATTAGTGTGTGAGTGGCTGTATGTGTTGTAGAGTGGATGTGGGTGGCTATATGAGTATGTGAGTGGGTATGTGATAGGCTGTATGGGTCTATGAATGAGTGTATAGTGGTTTTGTGGGTGTGTGACTTGGTGCATGAGCATCTGTATTGGTGAGTGTAAATGGTTATGTGAGTGGCTGCATAGATGCCAGGTTTTTATAGTGCTTATGTGTGACATTTTCATGGTTTCAGTGCATGTGTGAGTGATATTCTACTACCAAATATGTGTGACACTTTGAGTGACACCTTCTCACAACTAAAACCAAGGAATTAAGTCCAAATAAAGAGCTAAAGTGTTGTTACCCTTCTTCACACACTCTTTTAGCTCAGTTTCCATAGGAACCCCCTTTGGAACAATCACTTGTACCAGTAGGTCAAACGTTCACAACACCCTCTATAAGCAGCATACCAGCTTCAAATTCAAATGTAGCAGGTGTGGTTGACTGTTTGGAAATATAATCATCTCCAATATAGCATAACATTTTTTTTTCCAGAGCCAATGTGGACATTACTTGGGTTGGCCAGAGAGTGTTAAAGAGGAATCAGTTGCTGCCTTTGGTTGTAACCACTGTGATTGCCCACATCCAGACCTCATTATTGTACACTGCTGTGGAAATACGCTAAGAACACTTACTGGGGTAGGATTGGAAATCCTAATGAAGGATACCTTTGGTAAATTAATGGCACTATCCCTCACACTGCCTTGATGTTCTCCAACATTTGCCAAATGCATAAATGGAAGTGGTCAAACAAATTCTGTCCACAGATAAACCAAACATGGAAACATGTCAATTAATCAGTTTCTGCATTCCTCACAGACCATAACATGGGTTTATATACCATAACAATTTACGCTTTGTTATGGACAGTATATATGGTGGAGTACAGTTCACAGAACAAAAAGGAAACAGGGTGTTCCTCAATAATTTGAAAGACTGCATCCTGTTTTATATGTAGTTATCATCAAAACACCATAAACAGAAAGAGCCACACTTTTCCCAAACACTGGGTCATTTTCTTTTTAAATCCCTTTTTTTATTTCTTATTCAAATTCACAGATCTGTTGTGAATGCACAAACCAAAAGCACACATTCAATACACAGTAGCTCATTTAGGATTTGCAACTGTGTGAGTGACTCTGCCTGTGTCAATGGCAATGTGAGTGGGTGTGTGAGTGTCTGAGTGCATCTGTTAGTGGGTGTGTGAGTCCCAATGTGGATCTGTGAGTGGGTGCATGAGTATCTGAGTAAGTCTGTGAGCAGGTGTGAGAGTTTCTGAGTGGGTCTGAGTTGGTGACAGAGTGTCTGAGTGGGTCTGTGAGTGGGTGGATGAGTGTCTGAGTGGGTCAGTGAGTGGCTGTTAGTGTCTGAGTGGGTCTGTGAGAAGGTACATGACTGTCTGAGTGGGTCTGTGAACGCATGTAGGATTGTCTGAGTGGGTCTGCCTGTGGGCATGTGAGTGTCTGAGTGGGTTTGTAAGTGTGTGTTTGAGTGTCTAAGTGGATCTGTGAGTGGTTGCGAGAGTGTCTGAGTAAGTCAGCCAGTAGGTGTGTGAGTGTCTAAGTAGGTCTGTGAGTGGGTGTGTGAGTGTCTGAGTAGGTTTCTGAGTAGGCCCATGAGTGTGTGAGTAGATCTGCCAGTGGTACATGAGTATCTGAATGGGTCCATGAGTGGGTGTGAGAGTATCTGAGTGGGTCTGCCAGTGAGTATGTGAGTGTCTGAGTGTGGATGTCAGAGTATCTGAGTGGGTTTGTGAGTAGGTGTTAGAGTGTCTGAGTGGGTCTTTGGGTGGGTGTGAGAGTGTCTGAGTGGGTTATTGACTGTGTGGGTTAGTGTCTGAGTGGGTCTGCCAGTGGGTGTGTGAGTGCCTGAGTTGGTCTGTCAATGAGTGTGTGAGTGTCTGAATGGGTCTGTGAGTGGGTCTGTGAGTGTCTAAATAGGTCTGTGAGATGTGAGTGTTTCTGAGTGGGTCTGCCAGTGGGCATTTCAGTATCTGAGTAGATCTGGTCTTTGAGTGGGTGCATGAGTGTCTGAGTGGGTCTGTCAACAGGTGCATGAGTGTCTGAGTGGGTGTGAGAGTGTCTCAGTGGGTCTGTGAGTGGGTGTGAGAGTGTCTCAGTGGGTCTACCATTAGGTATGTGAGTGTCTCAATGGGTCTAAGAGTGGGTGGGTGTGTGAGCGCCTGAGTAGTTCTCTGAGTGTT
Source organism: Triturus cristatus (assembly GCF_964204655.1). Classification (NCBI taxonomy): domain Eukaryota; kingdom Metazoa; phylum Chordata; class Amphibia; order Caudata; family Salamandridae; genus Triturus; species Triturus cristatus. The sequence continues at coordinate 683,521,428 of NC_140592.1, forward strand.
GTGTGTGAGTGTCTGAGTGGGTCTGTGAGTAGGTGAATGAGTGTCTGAGTGGGTTTCTGAGTGGTGTGAGAGTGTCTGAGTAGGTCTACCAATGGGTGTGTGAGTGTCTGAGTGAGTGTGTAAGTGTCTGAGTGTGTGTCTGAGTGGGTGCATGAGTTTCTGAATGGGTGTGCCAGTGGGTGCATGAGTGCCTAAGTGGGCCTGTGAGTGGGTATGTGTCTGGGTAGCTCTGCCAGTGGGTGTGTGAGTATAAGAAGGGGTCTGTGAGTGGGTGTGAGAGTATCTAAGTGGGTCTCTGAGTGGGTTTGAGAGTGTCTGATTTGGTTTATGAGTGGGTGTGTGAGTGTCTGAGTGGGTCTGCCAGTGGGTGTGTGAGTGTCTGAGTGAGTCTGCCAGTGAGTATCTGAGTGAGTTTCTGAGTGGGAGCAAAGGTATCCAAGAGTGTCTGTGAGTGAGCATGAGAGTGTCTGCATGGGTCTGCCAGTGGGTGTGTGAGTGTCTGAGTGGGTCTGTGAATTGGTATGAGAGTGTCTGAGTGGGTGTGAGTGGGTTTGTGAGAGGGTACATGAGTGTCTGAAGGGGTCTGTGAGTGGGTGCATAGGTGTTTGAGTGAGTGTGAGAGTGTCTGAGTGGGTCTGTGAGTGGGTGTATGAGTATCTGAGTGGATCTTCCAGTGGGTGTGTGGGTGTCTGAGTAGCTCTCTGAGTGGGTGTGAGAGTATCTTGGTGGGTCTCTGAGTATGTATGAGAGTGTATGGGTAGGTTTGTGAGTGAGAGCATACATGGCTGAGTGGGTCTGGGAGTGGGTGCGTGAGTGTCTGAGTTGGTCTCTGAGTGGGTGTAAGAGTGTCTGAGGGGGTATGTGAGTGGGTGTGTGAATGTGTAAGTGGGCCTGCCGTTGGATGTGTGAGTGGGTATGGGAGTGTCTGAGTGGGTCTGACAGTGGGTGTGTGAGTGTCCGAGTGGGTCTGGAAATGGGTGTGAGAGTGTCTGAGTGGGTCTCTGAGCAGGTGTGAGAGTGTCTGAGTGGGTCTATGAGTAGGTGTAAGAATGTCTGAGTGGGTCTGTGAGCAGGTGATTGAGTGCCTGAGTGGGTCTGTCAGTGGTTGCCTGAGTGTCCGAGTGGGTCTTGAAGTAGATGCGTGAATATCTGAGTGGATTTGCCAGTGAGTGTGTGAGTGTCTGACGGGGTTTCTGAGTGGGTGCATTAGTGTCTGAGTGAGGTTGCGAATGTATATTTTTTTAATTTTAGGCCAAATTCAAAAATCTGCTGCAGTATTACACGGGCTGCCGCACTGAGTGTTGTGGCGATTCACAAACCCTGGCACGTGGAAAAAGTTTTATTTCGGGGTATTTTCGTACCCATCAGGAGTCGTACACAGACCCCCATATTGCACCCAGGGGGTCAAGGTACCTCTAACCTGCCCCCTTCTACTACATTCCATGTCAATTTTCCCAGCCAGGGGCCATTTCTCGATTTCTAAAATGGGGCCACAACTTTCTATTTAAGTTGAGGCCAGCCAATCACAGAATTGTTGTTGGCATGTGGATTCACGAAGTGCCATGATGGATCTGCAAAGGATTCGCGTCCCTAGATATACACATTTGTTTTTCCTTTAATATCTCAAAAACGACTGAATGGACCACTCTTTCTGGAACAAGATCTAGCTTTCTGCCAAATTTGGTGTAATTCCATTCAGCGGTACGGGCTGCAGTCATATTTAAACTCACTATGAGAAATTTCATGTGGAAAATGCGTTTTGACGAATCGCCCTGAAACTTTCAGGACAGCAGTTAAGTGAGTGGCAAATTAGTTTTGTTCCGTGAAGATTTGTCAAATGGCGTCAAAGTCATTAGCCAAACAAAAAGCAATTTTCCTATGGAAACTAGGTCATAACTATAACTACATACTGGCAACCGTCAGTAAGTAATATGTGTGTGTGTGTGTGTGTGTAGATGTATATATATATTTATATTTCACTGAAAAAAACAAAAGTTAAAGTGACATTATAGTTAGGTCTGGTAATAATATCCATTTTTATAGTTAGGTGAAAATGTCAGTTATAACATACCCCCTTCTACTAACAAAATCACTGAAGTTCACCTTCAGCCATGCGTGGCTTTTGCGCAGCGTGGGATTGGTCCAGGGCCTGGTGGCCTTACTCCTGAGGGTGCACATGGCTGAACAAAAGGGGTGTCATTTTAAGTAATGCAGACACACTGACTTTGTCAAAGGGTCAGAACACTAAAATATTAATAGTGGGCCCATTGGCTTTATGAAGGGGTCAGAATATCAACATATATAAGCATCCCTATTAGGTTTGCCAAAAAGTCACCAATATCTAAATTAAATATAATATTTAGTAAATTAACACATTGCACTGTTTAACAAAAGTGATTAAATACACATAAAAAGGGTTCAGCAACAGTCTCAAATAATGTTGTTAATCCACTCAGAGATCTCTCTGGGAAAAGCATGGCCCTCAACCACATCAAGATGTGGCATGCTTCATCCTCGGGCTTTCCACACCATGGACCCAAATGTGTCCTCGGTGGTCCCTACCACACAAAGAGGTCCATTAGGATGTAGGACGAATCTCCCTACATCGTTTCCCGCCCGCCACCCATTTACCCCCCACCATATTAGTACGGCAGGGGGTACCGCAGCGGACGGGAGGACTGTCCACCGCTTTTCCGCCCAGTCGACCAGTCGACCGGGCGGAAAAGGGTTTAATATGGTGGCGGTGTCTGCTAGACACCGCCGTCCATATTAGCATGGGTGCGGAAACATGCCTTTCCGTGGCGGCAACACCGCCACGGAAAGGCATTCGGAATTCTCTTCTGGGGGCCCGTTGCGGCCCCCAGGGTATTGGGGGGGTGGGGGTGCCCAGGAGGGGTACCTATGGTACCCCCCTGCCTTGTCATGGACATGGTGGCAGGCACCCCGTGGTGCCTGTCACCTTGTGCATGACAATGCACGCAGTGCATTCCCAGCATTGTGGCAGGTGGTGCTCACAGCACTGCCCACCACAATGCTGGGAATGGAGTGTGCCACCGCCACGGTGGCGGTGGCATCCTAATCGCCAGTGCGGGACTGCCGCACCACTGGCGGCCGGTCCCAGCACAGCGCCTCTATGTGTGGGAAAGAGGTTTTTTTTGCATTTAGGAAGTGTTTTAAGAGTGGAGTATATACTCCACGACTACCAGAGAAGTGAGGACAAAAGATTAACATTACCTAGAGCAATCTAATGTATTAATTTTATTAGTGGATCCCCTGACAGGATTAAAAATATAAATAGGGAGAAGAGTTGAAATTGGGGAAATTAGTACCCCTGTCATCCCTTATATGACCAGCATGTTTTGGCCGTCCTAAATATGCCTAACAATGTTGGGAGCTGCACGCTCAAAGAAAAGGATCATTCTGTAATGTTAGATTTGGAGATAGTCACATGACAGTCATGGCTGATTGAGGTTCACCAATGCAACTCTTATGAGAGGAGACTTTTAAGAGGCTTTGGAAGAACATAAGTTTGAGAAAACTTGACATTAAGGGCCTCACTACAACTTTGGTGGTGTGGGAGCGGGCTGCCATGCCAGTGCCCCGCGCCCACACCACCAAAGTTGACCGCCGCCTGCCCGCCAGATTACGAGTTTCCTCATAGTCTGGCAGGCTGTGCTAGGGGAGTTCTGCGGCAGTGCAGTTCCAAGGCTCATATGTGAGCCTTAGAACTGCAGCACCAAGGGAGTGCCGAAGCCCATTCCTGTATGGCATAAACTGTGCAGTCCATGCATTGCAGGAACAGGGGAGCACACACACAGGGGGGCACAGAATGTGCCCCCTTGCATGCACCCACATGCACAGGGGCACAATGAGGCCCCCTTACTTTCCTGACTGCTACACTTTTTATGGCAGACTCACAACCATGAAAAGTGTGGAGTTCTGGAAAGTCATAATATGCTTGCTGGTGTTGCAGTGGTACCGCAAGCATATTGCTGCCAAGACTGCAGTGCCACCGCAGAAGGATCGCAGATCCCCGGTGGTTGCGTAGGTCCCATGGCAGTCTGATGGCCAAAGTTGAAATACAGTGGTTTTACCACCGGTGTGACGGTAGCCGCATGGCCACCACTGCGCTACCCTGGATTGGGTGGTCTATGCACTGCTAAACTCAAAATCAGGCCCTAAATCTGTAACGTTTGGTGATTATGTTGTCAACACATTGTCTTATTGTAAGGATAAATTGAGTTCCAAAGCAAGATATTTTCATAGCAAGATATGCATATATATATATATCTCATAGAGGATGACAGGGACATAATGGAATGGGTGGAGGTTGGGATTAACATTAACGCCAGGACCATCTCCTGTTGTGCTTGAAGAGCAAATTGATGAATAACTGTACAGGATTTTGGCAAAGTATGCTGATGTGCTCAGTGGAAAAATGGAAAGTGTGGATGGTTTGAACATTAAGTACAGTTGAAGTAAAATGCTGTTTTGATGGTGCGCAAGATGCGTAATGTACCACTAATCCCGAGAAGAACTTTAAAACAGCTAGAAACTTTGTGTGCAAAAGTGATCATTATGCATGTGGATGCTGAAGAATGGGTTTTAGTGATTGTAACAGTGAAAAAAAGAGAAACATATGTTTGTGTGCAAATCTTAGGTCACTGAATAAGAATATCATCATTGAGTGTCACCCACTGACAAGAATACAAGAAATGTTGCCTCTGATTGAGGAGGCAGACATTTTCACAATTATTGACTTAAGAACTGCATATCATCAATTTCCACTTGCAAAAGATTCCCAGCATTTACCAGCATATATCACACCATTTGGGGCTTACAAATTACTTTGTATGCCTTTTGAACTAGCATTGGTGGCAAATGTGTTTCCCGAATTGGCATATTAGTGCTTTAAAGATAAACGCACCATTATGGTATTGCAGGATAACATCCAAATATTTACAGAGGGCATAAAAGATCATAATGATATTTTAGTAGAGCGCTATATATACCAACAGATAAAGGTGAGCTAATTTATAGGGAGAAATGCACATTTATTACACCCACAATGGAATATCAGATGATAACACAGGATGGTATCAAACCTAAAGACAATCTTGAAAAGGTTTTATTGATAGACCCAGACCTCTTGCTAAGGATGAATTGAGACCATTTCTTGGGTTATGTGATTGTTACAGTAGACTCATAATGAGGGTATGCTACTGTGACAGAGGGCCTGATTTAGATCTTGGCAGGACTCCCATTGTCCCTCCGTGGTGAAGTTTACAAAAACTCTGTGAAGCTGATGGATTCCAGCCCGCCCTATTTAGATGTGGGCTAGCTGATCCCCCGTCCGCACTGACAGAGTGTTTTCTGTTGCGTAAGCGGCTCACCTTCGTCGACGCGTCAGACTCCTATTCTGGCCAACATTACCTCGGCGCCGCCAGGGGGGTGTGATTGAGCCAAGCCTATTTAGATTTCGCAGTTGTGCTGGCATTGTCCTAGTGGCGGATTCCTGACGTAAAATTCATTGCGTGATGCGTCCAACATTGTACTATTCCTGAAGTATTTTGGCTAATTGTTTTCACCTGCACACTACATATAAAATACACTCCATTTCAGACCATGATCATTTTCCATTCCACTGCAGCAGAATATTGTTCATGAGAACATTTTCACTGAAGTTAAGTGTTTTTTTTGCTTTCTCTGTTTCTTGTTTATTTTTAATTATTTTACAAAGTTTGTCATAACAGTAGTATTCATTTACAATTCATTTATTTAAAATGTTAATGATGAAAATGTGAAATACATATTCCTACTTAGATTTATAAGAGAAAATATAAAAGATTTTTTAAATGACATATTTGTAAAGTCCAAACGTTAGAAAAAAAAAATGTAATGGACATTAGCATTTTGGTGAAGGCATTCATTATGATGATGGATAAATACACCAAAGAAACTATTGAAATATATATTTTTCAGTGTTAATACAGGTGTGTTTATTTTAACTAACTAATAACTAAATAAGTGAGAAAATAAACGCATATGCTTTACACCTTAAAAAAAAATACAGGAAATGCCCTTGTCAAGGGAGAATGTTACATAAATAAATAAAATACATGATGTAAGTTTAGAACTAACATTGATTTTACATTTATTTTTTTAAACGCTCTACCTTGTCTAGTACAATTACTGAATTATGTTACATTTAAATTATTCAAAAAATGTGTAATGCATATGTTTATAATTCGATAGTTTATGAAAAATTATTAAATATACCTGTGTGAACACATTATGAATTTTGATTAATGTCAAGTTTTTTGAAAGTGTCCATTTTCATGATGGAAGCTTGCAAAAAATGTGAAGAAAAAAAAGTTAATACAGGTGTGTTTCTCTAAATTTCTTAAATGACAACATTAGACATTAGAAAAAAAGTGGTTATAAGCAAAATTTAAAAATGCTCGAGTCCAGAGCAAATGTAACCAGACTGTTCTAAAGAAAACAAGTAAAAAAGAAGCGTACCTTTGATTCTGATGATGACGGGGTTGATTTGCTTCGTGGTAAAGTAGCAGCTGCAAAGGAAGGACTTGGACGATAGGGTTCATGATGCAAAGAGAAGTGGAAAAAAGAAAAAATGCACGTTTCTACCTTATGTCCCTTCAAAACGGCCAACTCAGGTGTGGAGGATTATCCGCCACAGTTTCATCAACAGGAACACACATTGTGATTTGCCCGGAAGAAATATTGGCTGCACTCCTTTAGACTGCTAATTTTGGCTATGACGCCATTGACGCAGGAGGAACATTCTGGGGGAGACAGCAGGACTCAGGACTATTGTCCATAGACTTGCCAACATCTAATTTAGCGGGCGGACCGCCTAGTAGGTGGATGGATCAACTAACGGAAAAGTGACGCAGGACCAGTTCCGCCAAGATTGAAATCAGGTCCAGAGTCTTTAAAGAATTAATGAGGAAAAAAGAGAAAAAAGAGAAATCCATATGAATGAGTGCACACAAAGTGTATTTGAAAATGTGATGAAGGTGATAGTTGAGGCACCAGCATTGAAATCTTATGTGACAGGGTACAAATGTGTGTTGACTGTATATAAAAGTGCTATAAGCATTGAGGTTGAGATTGTATCGAACCACCTTGTGTGTGGGAAGGAAAATATAATTCCATTTGAATCTAAGGTTGTGAGTGATGCTAAGCACTAATACACCACAATTATGAGAGAGGCATTAGCCTACATTTGTGGTGTGGTAAAGTATAAGATCTATTTATAGGAGTGTGCCTTTTTATCGGAACTGATTGTAAGACTTTGATTTATATGATGTGAGTTATGTGGTCAGGAAGAGCATCTTCTTGATTTATACGATTAATCGAAAGGTATTAGGTATATAGTTAAAAATTAAGCATATTCCTGGTAGGTGAATGCTCATGCTGATTTAATTTCATACTTACCCATTTGTGATGAGATAATTTTGGATGAGCTAAATGATGTAAGTGGTGAATGCGTATGGAATCCGTTGATGTGTATCAGCGTGAGAAGGAGTGATTAGTGAGGAAAGATGGCTTACTAGAACGAAAGTCAATAAAGTTCTGGGCCAGGTCATGATGTTTGTGAACAACGATTGTCTAATAATAGACGTTTAGTGGGGCAGCTGTGAAGTTTTGAACAGATTGCATCTAAACTGAGTCAGTAAGTGGGAATTCCTCTTCAGTGGAATGCATTTGTGTCTCCAGAATCTGTACATAAAAGTATAATTACCTTTGTTCCCGAAGAGCATCTAGGGAGCACAGCCATGGAGAAAAATCTAGGAATCAATTTTGGTGATTTGGCATGGATCGCCATGTTGAGGGATTGGTCAATACTTGTGAAATATGTCTAAGAGCTGCCAAACATTGGAAGAACATTGTAAAAACTCCTCTGTGAAATGTCCCTTTACCCAGGGCACATTGGGATGAAGTAGCCTTGGGCTGTGCCAGTCCAGTGCATAGTCCACCTGATGAGTGTTGTTACATGATAGTCTTAGTTGATTAATTTTCTAAATGGAATGATGTTGGCTTAATTGTTTGAAAATTACGATTCCATAGATATTATTGTACTGCTGATAAATGTGCGAGCAACTCGTTCTTACGAGTATGAGCCTGTGTATGCTCACTGGATGTGTTCTTAACAGTATCAGTGATATTCTGACCATACCTTATGTAAATGTACTTGTGAGTACTTATACTTGATGTACTTGAACGCAGTCTTTAATAAAGTTTTTAAAAAAAAGTTTCCTAAATGGAATATTATTCTTATGAAATGTTGACCAAAATGGATGTGTCTATAGACTTCCTTAGTGAGATTTTGCAATTGAAGGAGCACCATAGAAGCATCGTTGTACATGAATTTTCATTGCCAGTCTGCAGGAGTGCCATAAAGTTAATCCTGTTCACCTCCACACTACTACCAAGACTTCTAAATGTAACAGAAATCACAGCAGCCCACAAAAAGGGAGGAAAGGGAGAAGAGAGGAAAAACATAGATGCAAGGCTCTTCACACTTCATTCTTAACTGCTATGGAGGTCCGCAATGAAACAATACCATATCAAAAAAGAACCTTGTAACATTCATATCATGCACAATCCTTTCACCTAATTACCTCAAGTCCACTACGTCAGTCCTCTCTACTCTAAAACATGATGCAGTCTCTTATTGGAAATATTTTTTTTAATTATTATTTTTCCTCATGAAAATCATTGTGGTGTATTTTTTGTGTATGACTCTTATGAACTTACTAGAAAGGATTATAGGATCTGGAGTTTTTTCAAGTTGAGTACCTTTCTTAAATGGTTTTCACAGGGTAACATGAAACACGGGTTGGATTTTCATTGTCTCTGGTAATGTCAAGTACAGAGCCACCAGGCTAACCCCTTTACTTTTAGAGAAGAAATTTTCTTTTAACATGCAATTTAATATGAGTGGAAAGCCATACTTCATCTCCTACCTGGTACTGAAGTTTTTTGTTCCGTTGTCATTTGCTTGTCTCGTCTTCCTTTATTTAGCTTTCATAAAATTTTCCATCGCATACTCATGAATGTTTCTTAAACAGGTGGATAATTGGAACATCTGAGTAGTGTATTAGGGAAAAAACCTGAATGAAATTGTTGCATGATAATAAAGGAATTAATAGTGTTATTGTGACAACGTTCAGACAACCACAAAAGATCCAGGCATGATTTCTGATCTTGAATAAAAAATATGTTTCCAACCCTTGGTTAACTCTTTCAGTTTGACTTCTGTCTGAGGATAATATGCAGATAGCAGCCTGATTTCCAATTTCAAATTATTACAAAATGATTTCCAAAATCTGCAGATTAACTGAGCCCCATGCCCAGAAACCACTACTGTGGGTAGCCCATAACGTTTTACTACATGTTGCAAAAACAAAAGAGTGGTCTCTGATGCTGATGGCAACCCTTTAGTTTGTATATAAAGATAAGCTTTGAAAAGGAATTGACAATTACAAGAATTGCTGTGGACCATTTATCAGAATGAAGATCTACAATAAAATCCATGAAATAACTTGCCACGTTTGTTTGGGAACTTCCAATAGTTATAACAATCCCATTTGCTTATTATGATCATTCTCGTTTCTGGAGCAAATATCACAAGTGGAAAAATGTCCCTTTGAATTTGTACTGATGTTTTCCCACCAAAATTATCTTTGTATTAATTCAGTTGTGAAGCTATACCTGGATGACCTGTCAATGGAGAATCATGAATTCACTCTAAGTCTGATTTCTAATCTCAATGGAAGGTAAAAATAGATACTGGTTAAATCATTATAACTGATTTTTAATTCCACGTCTTGTCTTTCATTATTACCAGCCCATTCTAGCATTTCCTCATCAGGCATATTTCTCTTAATACTCTCTCAAATGGATAACATAATGATTTTCTTTTTTGGAACTATTGGATAGAATGTTTGTTCCTTCTCATAACTGTCATGATTTTTACAAGACAAGTCAGCGTTTTGATTTTGTTTCGCCAGTCTGAATGATATGACAAAACATACAGGTGCCGATCACGATCCGGTAAAAAATTCCCCCGTGCGACTCGTATCCGGTCTTTTTACCCTACGAATTTACAAGTGCCGTACGAACTGGCAATCACGATTCGCATGGTAAAAAGTCCATACGAACCGCATTGGGAACATTTCCCCACACGTCCTCGGGTCGGAAAATGTGTCCGATACGTCCTCGGACGATTTACCGTACAAACGTGAAAAGTCAAGTCCGACCGAGGAATCACGATCCATCCCGTGCGTCCGAACTCACAACCGTATGGAAAAAACACCGTCCGCACCGAACTCCTACAGCAACCATGGAGACATGTGCCCGCATACGTGCCCAACACTCCCCCCAGCCCCCGTACGTCCGACACGTACCCCCCGTGTATGTACACCCCCACCCGTCTAGGTACACCCCAGTACGTCCGAGTCCTACCCCCACACCTGTACGTGTCATACCCCCGTGTACCCACACCCCAGTACATGTCGTCCCACCGTCTATGTACACCCCAGTACATTCCAGTCGTACCCCCACCCCAGTACGTGTCATACCACCGTCTATGTACACCCCAGTACGTTCCAGTCCTACCCCCACCCCAGTACGTGTCGTACCATCGTCAATGTACACCCCAGTACGTTCCAGTCCTACCCCCACCACAGTACGTGTCGTCCCACCGTCTATGTACACCCCAGTACGTTCCAGTCGTACCCCCACCCCAGTACGTGTCGTACCCCCGTGTACCCCCACCCCAGTACGTGTCGTACCACCGTCAATGTACACCCCAGTACGTTCCAGTCGTACCCCCACCCCAGTACGTGTCGTACCACCGTCTATGTACACCCCAGTACGTTCGAGCCCCACCCCCACCCCAGTACGTGTCATACCCCCCGTGTACCTACACCCCAGTACGTTCCAGTCGTAACCCCACCCCAGTACGTGTCGTACCACCGTCTATGTACACCCCAGTACGTTCGAGCCCCACCCCCACCCCAGTACGTGTCATACCCCCCGTGTACCTACACCCCAGTACGTTCCAGTCGTACCCCCACCCCAGTACGTGTCATACCCCCGTGTACCTACACCCCAGTATGTTCCAGTCGTACCCCCACCCCAGTACGTGTCGTACCACCGTCTATGTACACCCCAGTACGTTCGAGCCCCACCCCCACCCCAGTACGTGTCATACCCCCCGTGTACCTACACCCCAGTACGTTCCAGTCGTACCCCCACCCCAGTACGTGTCGTACCACCGTCTATGTACACCCCAGTACGTTCGAGCCCCACCCCCACCCCAGTACGTGTCATACCCCCCGTGTACCTACACCCCAGTACGTTCCAGTCGTACCCCCACCCCAGTACGTGTCATACCCCCCGTGTACCTACACCCCAGTACGTTCCAGTCGTACCCCCACCCCAGTACGTGTCATACCCCCGTGTACCTACACCCCAGTACGTTCCAGTCGTACCCCCACCCCAGTACGTGTCGTACCCCCGTGTACCTACACCCCAGTACGTTCCAGTCGTACCCCCACCCCAGTACGTGTCATACCCCCGTGTACCTACACCCCAGTACGTTCCAGTCGTACCCCCACCCCAGTACGTGTCATACCCCCCGTGTACCTACACCCCAGTACGTTCCAGTCGTACCCCCACCCCAGTACGTGTCATACCCCCGTGTACCTACACCCCAGTACGTTCCAGTCGTACCCCCACCCCAGTACGTGTCGTACCACCGTCTATGTACACCCCAGTACGTTCCAGTCCTACCCCCACCCCAGTACGTGTCGTACCACCGTCTATGTACACCCCAGTACGTTCCAGTCGTACCCCCACCCCAGTACGTGTCATACCCCCGTGTACCTACACCCCAGTACGTTCCAGTCGTACCCCCACCCCAGTACGTGTCATACCCCCCGTGTACCTACACCCCAGTACGTTCCAGTCGTACCCCCACCCCAGTACGTGTCATACCCCGTGTACCTACACCCCAGTACGTTCCAGTCGTACCCCCACCCCAGTACGTGTCGTACCACCGTCAATGTACACCCCAGTACGTTCCAGTCCTACCCCCACCCCAGTACGTGTCGTACCACCGTCTATGGACACCCCAGTACGTTCCAGTCCTACCCCCACCCCAGTACGTGTCGTACCATCGTCAATGTACACCCCAGTACGTTCCAGTCCTACCCCCACCCCAGTACGTGTCGTCCCACCGTCTATGTACACCCCAGTACGTTCCAGTCGTACCCCCACCCCAGTACGTGTCGTCCCACCATCTATGTACACCCCAGTACGTTCCAGTCCTACCCCCACCCCAGTACGTGTCGTCCCACCGTCTAAGTACACCCCAGTACGTTCCAGTCGTACCCCCACCCCAGTACGTTCCGGTCCTACCCCCAACACAACCTCCTAAGTACGGAGCGCACCCCAGGCCCCAACATCACCACCGCATGTACGAGTCGTACCAACCCACACACAAGGACAGCACCGTACAACCAAATGGCCCATGTACACACCGTACACACGCCCAAAACGCACGTACACAACCAGGACAAAACAAAACAACACAAGAATACACCATTCGAATGGCACAAAGCCACTAAACATGTCCAACAACCACTAAAACAACACATTCACTGACCTGCAACTGCCAAAAACAAACAGAGGCCAAATACACCACCACTCCTTATAACCAACCCACCCAAGATTCAAACACAGCCACACCCACCAATGGACCAATAAAAAGGGCCCACACACACAAACCATGAGCCTTTGCAACAGACTCACTGCTGCCAGACACCACAGAACCACACTACAAGCTACACCACATCTTACACTTGCACACCTTCACACAACCACCCTCACAAACACCCCCTCATCACATTCACACACACACACACACAACCATCCACACACCCCCCAACATCCACACACCCCCCCCCACCATCCCCACCCACACCCCTCACCATGCCCACCACCAAGAATCCAAAGTTCAGTAACCGAGAATTGGAGGTCCTTGTTGATCAAATCCTCAGAGTCGAGCCACAGATCTTTGGAACATTGGTCAGAAGCACCAGCCTGGCAGCAAAAACTACCATCGTCGATGCTGTGAATGCTGTTGCGGACACCAGACGGACCAAGCAGGAATGCCAGAACAGGTGGTACGATCTGCGGAGGAGGGTCCGAGCCAAGAGGCAGGATGAACACGACCAGGCCAACGCCACCGGAGGAGGGCCCTCCCGCAGACCCGTACACTACCATCCCTGGGAGGAGAGGGTGATGGCCATACTGCCGGTGGAGGCAGTCGAAGGATTAGAAGGACTCCGAGACCCGGGTGAGTACACAAACAACGCACCTCACAAGGGGGGAACGGCATCCACAACCAAAATCACCAACAGGCACGCAACCACCACAAGCCATCGCATGACTCAACCACACTCCATGAGCACGCACATGCCACTGCTGCCACCATGCCCCATGCACCCAGCTGGACAATGTCAAGTCACAGGCCACAGAAGACAACAACACATGACACGGTAACCCGGATGGCGGCAGGCTGGGCCCAAAAAAGCACATAGTGCAACTCAGAAGCAGACAACAATTCACTCTACCCATATGGCCTAGGTCACAGCCAGACAAACAGTGTGTCCCAACACAGGAATGACTTGCCAGCAAATGGCGGACGCCTTGCATCAACACATGGGGGTGAAGGCACTGTTTTGCACATGACAGCAGCTAATGAACAGCCAACATTGTGAACGAGTGGCAGCACACACCACCACAGCAGCAGCGCACAGACACAGACACTACACCCAATGGGTGCCTGGAGATCAGAAACAAACTCACATCAACAATCCAAGGGCCACTCAAAGATCTGCTAACAGTGTGTGCCCAGGAAGCTGGGCAGAGGTGACAGAGGGTGACACACGGAGGGAGGGAGAGGGGGACAGAGAGGGAGGGAGACGGACAGAGGGAGGAGGCTGACACACGGAGGGAGGGAGAGGGGGACTGAGAGGGAGGGAGAGGGGGACAGAGAGGGAGGGAGAGGGGGACAGAGATGGAGGGAGAGGGGGACAGAGATGGAGGGAGAGGGGGACAGAGAGGGAGGGAGAGGGGGACAGAGATGGAGGGAGAGGGGGACAGAGATGGAGGGAGAGGGGGACAGAGATGGAGGGAGAGGGGGACAGAGAGGGAGGGAGACGGACAGAGGGAGGAGGCTGACACACGGAGGGAGGGAGAGGGGGACAGAGAGGGAGGGAGAGGGGGACAGAGATGGAGGGAGAGGGGGACAGAGATGGAGGGAGAGGGGGATAGAGAGGGAGGGAGAGGGGGACAGAGATGGAGGGAGAGGGGGACAGAGATGGAGGGAGAGGGGGACAGAGATGGAGGGAGAGGGGGACAGAGAGGGAGGGAGAGGGGGACACAGAGGGAGCGAGACACAGGGAGAGCCAATCAGCCGTGTTGCGTGTGTGAATGTCTGCTCGTCAGCAGGTAGACTGCGTGCATGTAGACAAGGGTGGCCAGTGCCAGAAGCCCCCCTCTTCACCATGGCAAAACACATGGCCATGTCACAACCTGTTCACGAGCACAAGGACAGCTACCTGGATCATATAAGTGTGTGGATCCACTCCATGTGCACATGTACAGTGCATGGCTCGCCACACCTGCCCACTCCACTGCTGACTGCAGTCACACTTGACGCAGCAAGTAAGACTGTGCCACACATAGTTAAAGGGGCCAAAGTGGTGCCCAAGGGACACACCCATGCACAAGTGCACTGTGAGTGGAATGCAAGACAAATCCTAATTCCAAGAGGAAATGTGCCAACTGTGAAAATGATGAAACATGGATGTTGCATGGACAAAAATTAACATTGTCTCTCTCACACACAGGTCAACGTCGTGGTGCACCCCCCAACACTGGGGGGGAACACTCACAGGACCTGGATCTGCAGGAGCCCGATCCCACCGGCAGCGACCACTCTCACCACTCTGCGGACGACCCCGACCAACCTGGCCCCTCTGGTGTCCAACCACCTGCAGCACCTGCGTCAGGTACAACTGTGCCAACCACCACCCCCACTCCTGCCACATCCCAGGAGACACCCAGGATCCCTGCCCCAACACCACAATGCAGCCAGGCTCGCCAGGAGGGACACGGTGTCCCGGGCACCCAGGAGGAGGCAGGCGACAACGCCAATGCCACCCCTCAGGGGTCCCGGAGACCCCATGTGCCCACAAGTGCAGGCCAGGTGCAAGTGGGCAGGGGTGGAGGGAGTGGAGGACGGCGGAGGCGCGAGCCTGACCAGTTGGCAGGGGATCCGGTATTTTCCCATGTCCGTAACATCCTGGACTCATACCGGCAGGACACCACGGGCATGGCCCAGGTTGTGTCCGTCCTCGAGGGGATCAAGGCCCAGCAGGCCCAGCAACATGCGGAGCTAATTGCCTGTCTACTGGTACACCAACGGAGGATGGAGGACAGACAGGCTGAGCAAGTGACGGCATTCCAGGGGATTCACGCCACACTCCGTCGGATGGCCGACACCATGGCCGACCCTCCCTGTGCCAGAAGGCGGAGAACATCACCACCCACAGGGAGGGATCAGGAGGAGGAGGAGGAAACATCCGACGGAGCATCCCAGACGTCGTCACGGCCTGCTGGTGAGGTTCCCCGCAGGAGGCCGGGTCGTCCACGGAAAGGACCGTGAGGGTGGCTGCTACATCACCATCTCCCAGGACACCTGGCCTGGCACCTGGCCCACTGGAGCAACAGCATCACAGCATCAAGAGACATTCTCTGCCACATGGCCCTGCTGGTCACTGGCTGACCAATGTTGACAAAGACTGTGGCATGGACTCTGAGGATTTCCAATGGCAAGGACCCCAACTCCCCTACTGAACTTTGGATTCAAACATCCCGGAAAGACCCTTACTTTGCCCCCCCCCCCCCACTAATAAATCACACTATGATGAGTAGATGCCTGCTGGTAGCATTATTAACTAACATGTGTCTTGTAAAGTCAAAACATGCCTGAGTCATCTTTTGTCTTCAACCATCCACACCCTGGGGCCTGAGTCTGGCACAGGACACATGGGTCACAGTGTATTAGGCAAGACAGACATGGAGCACCATACACACCCGTGATGGGCCCAACCAGCTGAGGGGGTTGCCGAACAACCGTGCTGACACACACATTGAGTACAGCAACTGTCATGCGCAGTGGTCAGGGATCCAGTCCAGTGTCCTGGGGGGCACCCAGGCATGTGTACACAGGTGGCAGAACCATGTCCTGCAAGCCGGAGTCCGGTGGATGCCGAGAATGGGGGCCTGGCCAACGTTGGATGCATGGGGATGGCACATGTCACAATACCAACACAGTCATGGACATCATGCCCAATACACAGTCTCAGCCCACACACACAGCTTGCATCTTGCAACTCGACACATTGACACATAGCAACAATCAGGGAATACCATGCCAGACATGCAGGATGCACCGTGGCAACACACCAGCATTGACTGAGAAGAGGCACCTTGGAGGCATAGGGACACCTTTATTAGACATGTATTCGGGATTGCAGAGGCCACTCGAAGTACACATGAACACATCATGTGGAGTAACATGTGGGTCCAACACTGGCACCCCCCTTCTGCAGCACACATGCGTGTTTGCCATGGAAGTGGCACACAAGCGTCGGCTAACAGCTAAATACCCACAGCTGCACACGGAGAGCCTGCCATACACCATAGATCCGCTGATGTCGAAGTCCCACACCATGTCCAGCCAATGCTAACCGTATGTGGCCAAGGGCAGTGTCACACACATTGATGCCATCATCACAATCCCCTATCCCATCACTGATGCCTGTCAACCAGGCAGACCATCTATTCAGGTGTACACAGCTGCATGTCGTGTCCCATGGGGATGCGACATGGCTGCAGAGGAACAACACATCGACAGGGGCAGTGTGCATACATCGTGAACAACTGCCACACCCAATACACCCCAGATGCATCCCTTACCCCATGGAGACTTCCAAACGTGTCCGTGCCTGTAACGCTGAGTCAGCCCACGATGTCATGTCCATGATGAACAGCAGTGCCACAACAATGCAACCAGCAGACGGCATGTGCAGGTACCTGGGGAAGAGAGACACACAAGAAGTCAGCCACAAAAATGCACAGCCACTTGCATGTGCATTTACTCGACACATGTATGGATGACAACATGCTAGGTCATTATAATGACTGGGGAAATACTACCATCACTGGCACCATCACTCCAGTGACACACCCACACACACCTCTGAGTCACGTGCCATACATGCAGGTGGAGACACACATCACAACGCATGCCACACGGGGACCAATGCGTGCACACTCAGACACTGGTACTCACCACTAAGCAAAGAAGTCGCGTATGAGCCGAGTCCGGATGTCCTCTTGCGGCTCCACATCCTCCACATCACTAGCCCCATTGCCAAGCCCTTCGTCCTCCACGGGTGGATGGTCCTCGTCATGTTGATTCAGGATGAGTGGCACAGCTCTTTCAACTGCCATGTTGTGCAGCATGCAGCAGACCATGAAGATCTTGCAGACCTTTGCCGGGGCATAAGGGAGTGCACCGCCGGTCTTGTGGAGGCACCGGAATCGGCTCTTCAGCATGCCAAACGTCCTCTCTATCACTCGCCTTGTCCGGCCATGGGCGGTGTTGTAGCGGAGCTGTGCCGGCGTGATGGGGGTGCGGAGAGGTGTGATCAGCCATGGCATGTTGGGATAGCCAGCGTCCCCTACATGGGAAGCACATGGTCATCGTTAGAAGTGGTGAAGCAGTTGTGCTGGTAGGCGATACAGAATAGAAGACAGACAGACTGTACCCACCTACAACACATGCCCGTTCGTTGCGCAGCTGCATCATCATATCAGGCATCCCGCTACGCCTCATGATGTAGGCATCGTGTGCTGATCCTGGAAAACGAGCACAGACATGTGAAATCACCATGTTGGAGAGACACACCACAAGGGCATTGATGGAGTGGTAGTGCTTCCGATTGCGGTACGCCACCTCCCGTGCGTGTGGTGGTACCAAAGCTACATGTGTCCCATCTATGGACCCTATGACATGGGGCATCCCTCCCAGGGCATAGAATCCACGCTTGACCTCAGTCATCTGTTCAGGGGTTGGGAACTTGATGAAGTCATCCAGGTGAATCAACATGGCCTCCAAGAAATCATGCAGCACACCGCTGAACATGCTCTGGGACATGCCACCAACATGAGCTATGGTATTTTGAAAGGTACCCGTGGCAAGAAAATGTAGGGCAGCCATTACCTTCAGCTGGGGTGTCAGTGCCGTAGGATACCTGTGCAGCGGTTGCAGGTGTGGTGCCAGTCTCGCCGTCAACTCCAGAATAAACGGTTGGGTGAAGCGGTAGAGCCGGATGCTGTCATTCTCCTGCATGGCAGCCAAGTCTGGAATTATTCGGGCAAGAGGCGGCGCTCTGCAGTAATTTGGAAGTGACAAGGAAGAGTGAGTGCACCACGACAACAACTCATGTCTACTGAGCACATGTTAATCTGGCAATACACACATGCTACATAGGGAGTCAGGTATGTGCTACATGGCCAGCACACGTATGGATGCAAGGTGGCACTCCTTCCAAGACCCAGCTACACACGGAGATTGAGAACCTCCCCATGCCACGCCATGGGAATAGCTGTGTCCCAGTGCAAGTGAACAGCCAGACGCAAGACAGGAGTGACATACACCCACACATCAGCAGAAGTAGGATGCCGATTGCAGAGACTGGTCGCGGAACACTGGAGCCACAGGTCACATGACATTACACTAGGACAGCCCACACACCTTGCCATGAAGGTGCACATGTCATGACTCACCACACATTCCTTGTGAGGATGCAGACATGGCCTTGTCACGCTACTCCGTGTCCCATGCATACATGTGCACCTCACATCCGATACCACATGTGGCATGGTGTGCGGAACAGTGTGCAATGACAATCTACACACAGACACATGTTGGTTGCTGCTACGGCTGCAGCTTATGAGGGTGCTACAACATCAACCTGATGTAAATCCCCCACACATAAATGACATAGTCACATTGTGCACTGTGGGTAGTGACAAGTCAGGTGTCATAACCCCTGTACTGGGCATCATGGGACACTTCCGTGTGTTGGTGTCCGTGCCATGCCAGTGACGCTTACCCCAAGTGTGCAGTCCGACATGCACACATGTCAAAGGAGTCAAGGGCATGGCTGGCACACATTGCACCGTCACACAGTACACCTATACACATCTCATCATACATCTGGTGCCTTCTCCACTCAGGAGTCATGTTCCACATCACAGCCTGTCACACCTGTGCCCCACACATGTAGTAATGCACAGACGATGCCTTGATGTCCATTCCTGGACAAGTATGTCCATCCATGGACAAGTATGTCCATCCATGGACAAGTATGTCCGCCCTATTCCTACCTGTGTGTCGCCTATCACCACTGTGATGTGTAAAAACCGCCGTACTGCTGCTAAGAGGGCCTGTGTACGTTCCCACATCACTGTGGGAGTGCTGCCGTATGTGTACCCATCGTGATGGCGAGCGTACAGGCATTTGTACGGTCCGTACCACTACGAGTACGCATACGCGTGCAGACCCATAGTGATAGTGAGCGTAGATGCGTGTGTACGGCCCTGTCACAATGTGTGTCCTCGCGTATGCGTACTCGTAGTGGTACGGGCCGTACACACGCATCTACGCTCACTGTCACTATGGGTCTGCACGCGTATGCGTACTCGTAGTGGTACGGACCGTACACACGCATCTACGCTCACTATCACTATGGGTCTGCACGCGTATGCGTACTCGTAGTGGTACGGACCGTACACACGCATCTACGCTCACTATCACTATGGGTCTGCACGCGTATGCGTACTCGTAGTGATAGTGAGCGGACATGCGTGTGTACGGGCCGTACCACTACGAGTACGCATACGCGTGCAGACCCATAGTGATAGTGAGCGTAGATGCGTGTGTACGGTCCGTACCACTACGAGTACGCATACGCGTGCAGACCCATAGTGATAGTGAGCGTAGATGCGTGTGTACGGGCCGTACCACTACGAATACGCATACGCGAGGACACCCATACTGATAGTGAACGTAGGCATGCGTGTACGGGCCATTGCAACGCATTTGGGGTGCCCTAGGGCCCCGAAACGCACCGTACATGTGTGTGATGCTCCAAATTACATAGGGGACAAGTATTGAGGCCTACATGCATGCTGGTTGTCATGGAGACCAAGTTCAAAATCCGAAATTGTTCTGGAAGGTGCACAGCAGAAGTCAGTTGGAATTCTTCTACATTGTTGCAATGTGTTTGTGGGTCTGACATCATGCAGGAGAATGAAACCGATAGAGAACCCACAGACTTCTAGGTTCGAAGGGATTGGTGGAAACATAGGATGCAAATGTGAGTGACCAATCACTCTGTACTCCTGTGCATGAGACAGGGCAGAAAGGCAGATATAAGGCAGCCAGGTCCCATGAGGGAGTACTTGCCTGCACATCTTTGCATTCGTCGACCCAGCTGCTGCTACTGATTCCCTGGAACCATGTCAAGGGCTGTGGAGAGGACACAGCCATTCACCCTGGAGGAGAACATGGCTCTGCTGGATGTGATCCTCCCACAGTACTCCATGCTGTATGGGCGACCAGGGTATCAGGTGAGTGCATAGGCCACTGGCACAGACTGTCCCTATGTTGTGACTGTGACTTCTGGCATTGTGTCCTGGTGTGACACACATGCCATGTACTGTAGGGGGGGTCCCAGGGAGGGGAAGCCTGATGTCTCCCAGCAGTGCCCTGAGACAGGAGGGGTGGGTGTGGAGTCCTCCCAGCAGTGCCCTGAGACAGGAGGGGTGTGTGCCTATCACTCCCAGCAGTGCCCTGAGACAGGAGGGGTGTGTGCCTATCACTCCCAGCAGTGCCCTGAGACAGGAGGGGTGGGTGCCTATCACTCCCAGCAGTGCCCTGAGACAGGAGGGGTGGGTGTGGAGTCCTCCCAGCAGTGCCCTGAGACAGGAGGGGTGGGTGTGGAGTCCTCCCAGCAGTGCCCTGAGACAGGAGGGGTGGGTGTGGAGTCCTGCCAGCAGTGCCCTGAGACAGGAGGGGTGGGTGCCTATCACTCCCAGCAGTGCCCTGAGACAGGAGGGGTGGGTGCCTATCACTCCCAGCAGTGCCCTGAGACAGGAGGGGTGGGTGTGGAGTCCTCCCAGCAGTGCCCTGAGACAGGAGGGGTGGGTGTGGAGTCCTCCCAGCAGTGCCCTGAGACAGGAGGGGTGGGTGCCTATCACTCCCAGCAGTGCCCTGAGACAGGAGGGGTGGGTGCCTATCACTCCCAGCAGTGCCCTGAGACAGGAGGGGTGGGTGTGGAGTCCTCCCAGCAGTGCCCTGAGACAGGAGGGGTGGGTGTGGAGTCCTCCCAGCAGTGCCCTGAGACAGGAGGGGTGGGTGTGGAGTCCTCCCAGCAGTGCCCTGAGACAGGAGGGGTGGGTGCCTATCACTCCCAGCAGTGCCCTGAGACAGGAGGGGTGGGTGTGATGCACAGTGTGAGCCTTGATCACTGATTGTGACATTGCCATCATTCCACCTGTGTACCCACTATGGCACGTACAGCTTTTTCCCTCACCAGGGGATGATGTCCCTATGACAAAGGTGCAATGCGTTGGCTGCATGACATGCCTTGTTGTAAACAGCGAATTTGTTCTCATATGTCTCTCTGTGACATGTGGCTGGTGTATTGATGTGGTGTCACTTGTTCTTCCTCACAGGTAGGCGCCACTGCCAAGGAGCAGATCTGGCTGACCGCCGTCAGTGCCGTGAGGGGTGTGGATGGTCGGAGGCGAAGCCTGCCCCAGGTGAGGAAACGCTGGCAGGATATCCGGTGCTGGACGCGGAGGATTGCACGGCTCCTGCTGGGGGACTCACCTGAGAGCCACAAGAACCGCGGCCGCCGCCGTCTGAGCCACCTCCACAGGCGTGTGCTGCCGGTGGTCTTTCCAGACCTGGAGAGGCGCTTACAGGCGATGCAGCAGCCGGAAGGGGGTAGGTACATGTGCGTTTGTTGTGTGTCACCGGCATTTGTAAGGGCACGGTAGCATTAATTCACTGGCAGGGTTTAAAGGTGCTGTGCAGATCCTGTTTGCCCCAGTATAGCGCTGCGCCCCTGCCACCCTTCCCCTCCTTGCAATGTGTTCCCTGGTCTGTGTGTGGTCACTCCTTCACAAGGTAATGTAGGCTGGTGCTTTGTCCACGAGAACAATGCCTGTAGCATCATGTGTGGGGGTGGTGTGTAACAGCTTTTTGGACCTTGGCTGTGCCCTGTCAAGTGCACTGCATGTGGGTTCCATGTCAGTTGGCACTGATGCTGACTCCAGACATGGGAGTTGGTCTCTCATGTGTCATGCCTTACAGCGCGCATGTCCTATGTAGTGGCCTGTGACATGATGTGCATGAGTGTGCGATACGCATAGTGCAGGGATGGTGGCGTGTGTTGCAGTCATTACCATTCAGTAGCCTGTGGTTGCGTGGCCACTACTGTCCCCTGGAGCACCTTTTCCTCAGTGGTGTGTGTCATCATAAACGTGGACACTCTCAGTGTCTACAGCGTAGGTTGTGCTCTGTGCCATTGTCCCCTGGCACCATGTATATAGACGTGCTATTTTGTACAGGTGTCCACTGTGCAGCCTGACCTGATTGTCCTTCTTCATACTCACAGTTGGCAGTGCCTGTGTGTCTTGTTATACTCATCTGAGGATGGGCACTGGTACCTCATTATTTGTACAGGTGCACCTTGGCTGTTTGGCGTCCAATCTTGCATTTTGCCTGCCCCTGTGTTTATCACCCAGACTGTTAGAAAGGATAGACGGACCTGGAGGGTCGGCCGGGGTCAGGAGGAGAGGTCTCCGGGGAGAGCCGTCTCCAGCGATCGTACAGATAAGTAACTTCCCCCCCACAGACAGATACCACACAAGGATAAGGTTCAGTGTTCTTTATAAGCACTTCTTATGGTACGGTCGAATGGTACAAGGAGGTCTGGACTCCGGGGTCCCCTCGATTCAAGTCTCTCAAAGCAGGGTAAGGGGTAGCGGGACAGTCTGTCTACCAGTCAGGTAGTTTGGATGAGATGATGATTAGCTCACAATCCTCGAGCTTAGTTGGTGCGGGCCGCGGCAGCGCCAGCAGGTCCCGGAACGATGGTCGATGTACGGTCCGCGGCGGC
This sequence comes from Triturus cristatus, assembly GCF_964204655.1. Lineage (NCBI taxonomy): Eukaryota > Metazoa > Chordata > Amphibia > Caudata > Salamandridae > Triturus > Triturus cristatus. The sequence goes on from NC_140592.1 coordinate 683,544,794, forward strand.
GCCAGCAGGTCCCGGTGAGGGTGGTCGTTACAACGGGCCGCGGCAGCGCCAGCAGGTCCCGACGAGGATGGTCGTTACAACGGGCCGCGGCAGCGCCAGCAGGTCCCGACGAGGATGGATGTTGTAGAAGGCCGCGGCAGCGCCAGCAGGCAGGACGATGGTTCACAAGAGCGGGCTACGGCAGCGCCAGTAGTCCGTCAAGGCTGAGTTCTCTCGGTGTCTCTCGACTCCAGGATACAACTGCCTTCCTGCTCCGGAGTTGCCCCAGTTATAGGGCAGGCGCTCTTTGATGTCCGGACCCTCGCACTTGGAGGTCGGAGGGCCCGGGATGAAGGTGTCCAGACACCCAGCAGGGGGTGGAGCCAGCGCCTGGGGGAGCTGGGGGCGATCGACACCTGGTGGGGGAAGAGCTCTTGACACTGCGTCCTCCCATTGACCTGCCAAGTGGTCCGCTCACCTCCTGGGGGGATGGTGGTGCCGGGATGTCGGGGCCGGTCAGGCCCGGGGTTAGGGTCGGGGCGAGGCCACGCGGCCTCGTGGTGCAGGGCCCAAGATGGCGGCTTGAACCGGCCGGGGAAGCCGGTGGGGCTGGGCCTCGTGATGAGTAGAGGTCCGAGGGCAGAAGATCCGTCGGGAGACGGGGTACGGGTGCTTTTCGTGGGTTATACCTGGTGGGCCGGAGCTCGGGCCCTGTCGTGCGGGGAGGGAGCAAGCCCTTCGTGTGGCCTGTCCAACACAGACTATGAGATGTTGGTGCCACCTGTGTCTCAACAATTTGCCTCGTGTAGGGGTTGGTTGGGGCGGGCAATGCCTATATGTAAAATCCTGATTTCTACTTGCTGGGTCTGGGCAGTGTGTGATGTTTGTCTGGACACACACGCAAGGTGCAGTGACCGAGTCATGTTGGGCATGTTTCCAGCATTACCTATGCAGCATGTGTCTCAAGTTCGTGCATATGGTCCCTGGTCATCGGTATTTTCACCGACGCTGTGTGGTGCAGATGCAGTGCTGGATTGTCCCCAGGGCCTGGGTGCTATGTCAGACTACGTTTCCTGTCTTGAGCTATTGTCTCATGCTCTCCATGGTGTTGCAGTGGCATGGTGGCTCAACCAACTGTGTGTTTCATGCCCCACATCGGTACCTTGTTTAGTAGATGTCAGGGATCTTCCTTTTCAGGCTATGCAATGTTACCTATGTAGATTGGACTCATGTGACTGATGTGTACAGCTGTCTGATTAATTTCTGTCTCTCCACCCTGCCCACAGCATTGTCGGGGGACACAGAGGGAGACATGGACACAGGCAAGGCGGAGGGACCGAGCACCAGTGCCAGCCGTGACATCGGGGCTGGCACATCGAGTGGGACAGAGGTGGAGGATAGTGCGGCCGAGGACCTGTCGACTGGCACGTCAGAATACGAAGCTGACAGGTCCGAGGAGGATGTCTCCGAGTGGGCGGTGGCTGCACCAGCAGCTGACAGCGGAACAACACCTCGCACCGCCCCCTCAGTTCCCATCAGCCGCCTCCCACTTGCTCGTGTCCCTTCCCAGCGTGCCCGGTCACAGCATGTCTCCTTCCTGCCAGGCACCGCACCCCCTGCCCCTGTCTCCACTGCTGCCGCCAATGCAGAGTCTGTGGACATCCAGCGGCAACTGCAGGTTGGTCAGGTTGCGATCCTTAATGTCCTCCATGCCCACGGCAAAACCCTCACCAACATCGAGGCATTCTTGGAGGGCATTCATTCATCGCAGGCTGACCAACGCAACTTGCTGAGGTCCATAGACCCCACACTGACTGCAGCAGTGGGTCTCCTGCAGCGCGACCTCCCCCCACCTACCCCTGCCCCATCCACACTTCCCACTCCCATGCCTGTCCCACGTACACCCAGACGTCGGCATGCACCCACATCAACAGACACGGGCACCACACCAGCAGGGAAGGTCCACCGCACTCCTCCTGACACGCACACACAGGGTGAGGTAGGCACACCCACTGGGTCGGGGGGCAAACGTGTGACACGCAGCCATAGTGGGAGTCCGCATTCCACCCAGTCCACTCCCTCCAAATCCCCTCCCCTCAGCTCTCCTGGCCACATCTCCCCCAAGGACTCCTTCATGGCCGCACTGTCCCTGAGCCCCACAGTTACACCACCACGCAAGCGGTCAAGGAGGTCCCCGGTCAGGGTGGTTGAGTCTCCCCCCCTGTCTCCACCCTCCCCCGCTGGCGCTGCGACCCATCCCTCTGACCCCCCCCTCCTTGGGGCCTGAGGTCCCTTCGGGTGCAGGGGACTCCCTGGAGGACCTTGCAAAGGTGTGTAGTGCCATCCTGGCCTCCGCCTTTGGCACTGACCCACCCCCTGTGGTGGAGTCCTCCATCCCTGCACCCACAACGCCGCCCCTTTGCCCTGATGTCCCTGCGGTGCCTGTTGCTTCCCCCCCCCCTGATGCCCTCACCAGTGTGGAAGACGATGCCATTTGACTGTGCAGGCAAGGTAGGGGACACGCATCCCACTGTGTCCCCCATCCAGCTGAGAATCATTGACTGCCCTATGGGCTTTGTGAATATTGAACTGCCTGCGATCCACGGACATTGTGCTCATGCTGAATAAAGCTTAATTTTGTTTTCATTATCACACTACTGCTATGCTGGTATTGGTGTTGGTGGGGCTGCTACATGGTTTTGGGTGGTGTTTAAGGGTTTGGGTGTGTGGGATATGTAGTAGTGTGCTGCTCATTGGTGGGACCCTGGGATCTGTGTGCCATCACAAGGTGTTGGCTAACTTTCTTTGTTCATGTAAGCAGTTACTGCATGGTGCACTTGTCCCAGGGTGTATTCCTTCCTCTGTGTACCCAGCTTTCTTCCCTGCAGGGTGTTCCCAATGTTTAGCGCAGAGCTGTGTCTACATGAGCTGTGTGTGTGACGGAGCCCTGCTACTTTGGCCATGCATGCAGGGCCATGTCTCCACCTGCAACAATCGTGGCATCCTTGGTGATCACTGTACTTGTGTGTGGAGTCTGTTGACATGAGTTCATGGGGACATGTTCCCTTGTAGGCAGTATGCATGTGGATAATTCTGGCCTCACACACATGTGTTACACCCCTCCTGTCTCAGGGCACTGCTGGGAGTGATAGGCACCCACCCCTCCTGTCTCAGGGCACTGCTGGGAGTGATAGGCACCCACCCCTCCTGTCTCAGGGCACTGCTGTTAGTGATAGGCACCCACCCCTCCTGTCTCAGGGCACTGCTGGGAGGACTCCACACCCACCCCTCCTGGCTCAGGGCACTGCTGGGAGTGATAGGCACCCACCCCTCCTGTCTCTGGGCACTGCTGGGAGGACTCTGCACACACCCCTCCTGTCTCAGGGCACTGCTGGGAGTGATAGGCACCCACCCCTCCTGTCTCAGGGCACTGCTGGGAGTGATAGGCACCCACCCCTCCTGTCTCAGGGCACTGCTGTTAGTGATAGGCACCCACCCCTCCTGTCTCAGGGCACTGCTTTTAGTGATAGGCACCCACCCCTCCTGTCTCTGGGCACTGCTGGGAGGACTCTGCACACACCCCTCCTGTCTCAGGGCACTGCTGGGAGTGATAGGCACCCACCCCTCCTGTCTCAGGGCACTGCTGGGAGTGATAGGCACCCACCCCTCCTGTCTCAGGGCACTGCTGTTAGTGATAGGCACCCACCCCTCCTGTCTCAGGGCACTGCTGTTAGTGATAGGCACCCACCCCTCCTGTCTCAGGGCACTGCTGGGAGGACTCCACACCCACCCCTCCTGTCTCTGGGCACTGCTGGGAGGACTCTGCACACACCCCTCCTGTCTCTGGGCACTGCTGGGAGTGATAGGCACCCACCCCTCCTGTCTCTGGGCACTGCTGGGAGGACTCTGCACCCACCCCTCCTGTCTCAGGGCACTGCTGGGAGTGATAGGCACCCACCCCTCCTGTCTCAGGGCACTGCTGGGAGTGATAGGCACACACCCCTCCTGTCTCAGGGCACTGCTGGGAGTGATAGGCACACACCCCTCCTGTCTCAGGGCACTGCTGGGAGGACTCCACACCCACCCCTCCTGTCTCTGGGCACTGCTGGGAGGACTCCACACCCACCCCTCCTGTCTCAGGGCACTGCTGGGTGGACTCTGCACACACCCCTCCTGGCTCAGGGCACTGCTGGGAGGACTCCACACCCACCCCTCCTGTCTCAGGGCACTGCTGGGAGGACTCCACACCCACCCCTCCTGGCTCAGGGCACTGCTGGGAGTGATAGGCACCCACCCCTCCTGTCTCTGGGCACTGCTGGGAGGACTCTGCACACACCCCTCCTGTCTCAGGGCACTGCTGGGAGTGATAGGCACCCACCCCTCCTGTCTCAGGGCACTGCTGGGAGTGATAGGCACCCACCCCTCCTGTCTCAGGGCACTGCTGTTAGTGATAGGCACCCACCCCTCCTGTCTCAGGGCACTGCTGGGAGGACTACACACCCACCCCTCCTGTCTCAGGGCACTGCTGGGTGGACTCTGCACACACACCTCCGATTTCAGGATATGTACGCTTGGAACATACACGGTGGGGGTACGCTCAATGCATTCGAGGTGAGGGTACGAGTCTACTTACACTGGTGTGGTGGGGGTACGCTCCATGCATACGCGGGTGAGGGTACGGGTCGTACTTACACTGTTGGGGTGTGGGGTACGCTCCTTGCATACGCGGGTGAGGGTACGGGTCGTACTTACACTGTTGGGGTGGGGGGTACGCTCCTTGCATACGCGGGTGAGGGTACGGGTCGTACTTACACTGTTGGGGTGGGGGTACGGTCCGTGAGTCCGCGGGTGGGGGTAGGAGTCGTACTTACACTGGTGGGGGTGGGGGTACGGTCCGTACGTCCGCGGGTGAGGGTTCGAGTCGTAATTACACTGTTGGCATGGGGGGTACGCTCCATGCATACGCGGGTGGGGGTACGGGTCGTACTTACACTGTTGGCATGGGGGGTACGCTCCATGCATACGCGGGTGGGGGTACGGGTCGTACTTACACTGTTGGGGTGGGGGGTACGCTCCATGCATACGCGGGTGGGGGTACGGGTCGTACTTACACTGTTGGGGTGGGGGGTACGCTCCTTGCATACGCGGGTGAGGGTACGGGTCGTACTTACACTGTTGGGGTGTGGGGTACGCTCCTTGCATACGCGGGTGAGGGTACGGGTCGTACTTACACTGTTGGGGTGGGGGTACGGTCCGTGAGTCCGCGGGTGGGGGTAGGAGTCGTACTTACACTGGTGGGGGTGGGGGTACGGTCTGTACGTCCGCGGGTGAGGGTTCGAGTCGTACTTACACTGTTGGCATGGGGGGTACGCTCCATGCATACGCGGGTGGGGGTACGGGTCGTACTTACACTGTTGGCATGGGGGGTACGCTCCATGCATACGCGGGTGGGGGTACGGGTCGTACTTACACTGTTGGGGTGGGGGGTACGCTCCATGCATACGCGGGTGGGGGTACGGGTCGTAATTACACTGTTGGGGTGGGGGGTACGCTCCTTGCATACGCGGGTGGGGGTACGGGTCGTACTTTCACTGTTGGGGTGGGGGGTACGCTCCTTGCATACGGGGTGGGGGTAGGGTCCGTACATATACGTCCCCACGCTATGTGATGCTTGTGCGGCCCGTACCCAGGCCTTTGCCACGTGGGTGCGATCCGTCCCGCCATTGTTGGGGTGACGTGTGTGGGCGTGGTACGACTCGTACCCACGCTCTTCAGGCGTGGGTACGGGACGTACCTGTCTGGTTGTGTTGCCGGTTCGCGTGGTGACGGACTTCCGTTGTGGCGGTCGCTGGCTTATCAGGACACGCCCCCACCCCCTCATGGTGACCAGGGCATGGGAGTCAGGTATGTCCAGGCCATGTGTGGTGTGTGACTTATGTGGTTGTTTTGTGGCCTGCCCTGGTCCTGCCACCCCCACCCCACCCCACTTTCCCCCCTCCCTTAGTTATTCTGACCTTCTGCGGCGTCTGCGTCGTAACCTGTAGAGGAGGTGGACTGCTATGAGGGCAGGGATGACTCGTAGGTTCGGGTCCATGTCTGTCCGTCGCGTACTGGTACTCCTTGATCGCTTCGTCCTGTCGCGTACGGGTCCTCCTTGATCGCGTCGTCCTGTCGCGTACGGGTCCTCCTTGGTCGCGTCGTCCTGTGTGTCCGTCGCGTACTGGTCCTCCTTGTTCGCGTCGTCCTGTCTGTCCGTCGCGTACTGGTGGTCCTTGTTCACGTCGTCCTGATTTCCCGGCAGTTTTTGGGTGCCGGAAAATATTCACCGTGCGGGATGACGTCGGTGCGAATCGTAATTCCTGGGTCGTGAATGGCTGGCTGCGAGCGTCCCGACGTCAGGTCGGCGCTTTCCCGGATGCCATTGGTAGGGTTTTTTTGTTCGGTCGGGCTTTTTTACGAATCGTACGGTGATGGTGTACCCGTGCGAATCGTAATTCCTTGTTTGTATGAATTGACGACCGGGTACGCGTCGGACGGAGATTATGCTCCGTCCGACGGTTCGTACCCGGTTTTTACCGGATCGTGATCGGCACCTACATGTGTGGTAAGGGTTAATTGGACTTTTGAACATGTACAAACTACATGACCCATTGCAGGAGTAGAAGAAAAATCTACCATTTTGATGTCAAATGTGTTTGCATTGCCCTCTCATTTGTGACATATTAATTTTGGCTCAATGGTAGCCATCACAGTTCAAGAAAACAAGCTTCCTTTTTCCTACGAATGCAATTCTGAAAGAACCAGAGTAACACGAATTGAATCTCTGAGAACAATTCCTGTGTGCACACAGACTCATGGTGGGATTCTAGGCAGAAAACGAAATTTGATTTGCAATTTGAAAGCACACTTACTACTGTGGTAGAGCAAGTGATAATTACTCTAACAGTCTGACACATTTTCATTATATTTTTCAGAAACAGAAAATCGCACATGCCCAAACAGCTGTTTTATGCTGAATACAAACCATCACAGTTCTAAAAAACAAGCTGCGTCTTTCCTATGAATGCCATTCTTACAGAACCAGACCAACACAAATTAATTCTCTGACAACAATTCCTTTGTGCACACAGACTCATAGTGTGATTGTAGGCAGAAAACAGTATTCCTGGGTGATACCAGTACACCTTAACTTATGGTGAAGTCATACTCCATAATATCTGACATGTTCAAGGCACTTAAATATCTTCCTTAACATAAAGGTGCCAATTCCGATCCGGTAAAAACCGGGTACGAACCGTCGGACGGAGCCTTTTCTCCGTCCGACTCGTACCCGGTGCGAAATCCATCCGAAAATGCAAGTACGATTCATACGGAAACACCATTTCCGTACGATTCGAACAAAACACCGACCGAACAGAAACTAAACACAATTCCGATCCTGAAAGGAGCCGACGTGACGTCGGTACGCATCCAGCCTACGTTTCACGAACCAGGAAGTACGATTCGAACCGACGTCATCCCGCACGGAAAATATTTACCGGCTGCCAAAAACTGCCGGGAAATCAGGACGACACACGCAAGGAGCAGCTGGACGCGACGAACAGACATGGACCCGAACCTACGTGCCATCCCTGCCCTCCTAGCAGTCCACCTGGCGTACAGGAACCGACGCAGACGCCGCAGAAGGTCAGCACAACAACCAGGGGCAAAGGGGGGGGCAGGGGCAGGACACACAACACCAACACATGGTACCAAATCACACATGGCCTGGACATACCTGACCATCAGGGCCTGGTCACTTCCAGGGGGTGGGGGCGAGGCCAGCAACGCAAGCGTCCGCCACAACGGAAGTGGATGGTCACGCGAACCGGTACGTACCCTACCCAGGCCGCAAGAGCGTGGGTACGGAACGTACCACGCGTCCCCCTACGTCACTCCAACAATAGCGGTACGGCCCGTACCCACGTCAGAAAGGCCTTGGTACAGCTCGTACCAGCATTGCTGGGGTCATGTAGGGGTACGCGTGGTACGACCCGTAGCCACGCCCCCAAGGCCTGTGTACGGTGCGGACCCCACGGCCCGCAACAATGGTGGGACGCACCGTACCCACCCACCAAAGGCATGGGTACGGCCCGTACCCAGGCACGCAGAGCGTGGGCAGGGGTATGTACGGACCGTACCCCCACCCGTGGAAGTACGGCCCGTACCCCCACCCGTGCATGTACGCCCCGAACCCCCACTCGTGTATGTACGCCCCGAACCCCCACCCGTGTATGTACGCCCCGAACCGCCACCCGTGTATGTACGCACCCAAGCGCCACCCTTGTATGTACGCCCCGAACCCCCACCCCACCCTGGTATGTACGCCCCGAACCCCCAGCCGTGTATGTACGCACCGAACCCCCACCCCAGCAGAGTATGTACGCCCCGAACCCCCACCCGTGTATGTACGGACCGAACCCCCACCCCAGCCGTGTATGTACCCACCAAACCACCACCCGTGTATGTACGCCCACGAACCCCCCCCACCCGTGTATGTACGCCCCCGAACCCCCCCCCAGCCGTGTATGTACGCACCGAACCACCACCCGTGTATGTACGGACCGAACCCCCACCCCAGCAGAGTATGTACGCCCCGAACCCCCACCCGTGTATGTACGGACCGAACCCCCACCCCACCCTGGTATGTACGCCCCGAACCCCCAGCCGTGTATGTACGCACCAAACCCCCACCCGTGTATGTACGCACCAAACCACCACACCAGCCGTGTATGTACGCACCAAACCCCCACCCCAGCCGTGTATGTACGCACCAAACCCCCACCCGTGTATGTACGCACCAAACCACCACACCAGCCGTGTATGTACGCACCAAACCCCCAACCCAGCCGTGTATGTACGCACCGAACCACCACCCGTGTATGTACGCACCGAACCCCCACCCCAGCAGAGTATGTACGCACCGAACCACCAGCCGTGTATGTACGCACCAAACTCCCACCCGTGTATGTACGCACCTAACACCCACCCCAGCCGTGTATGTACGCACCGAACCACCACCCGTGTATGTACGGACCGAACTCCCACCCGTGTATGTACGCACCTAACACCCACCCCAGCCGTGTATGTACGCACCAAACCACCACACCAGCCGTGTATGTACGCACCAAACCCCCACCCCAGCCGTGTATGTACGCACCGAACCACCACCCGTGTATGTACGCACCGAACCCCCACCCCAGCAGAGTATGTACGCACCGAACCACCAGCCGTGTATGTACGCACCAAACTCCCACCCGTGTATGTACGCACCTAACACCCACCCCAGCCGTGTATGTACGCACCGAACCACCACCCGTGTATGTACGGACCGAACTCCCACCCGTGTATGTACGCACCTAACACCCACCCCAGCCGTGTATGTACGCACCAAACCACCACACCAGCCGTGTATGTACGCACCAAACCCCCACCCCAGCCGTGTATGTACGCACCAAACCCCCACCCGTGTATGTACGCACCAAACCACCACACCACCCGTGTATGTACGCACCGAACCCCCACCCCAGCAGAGTATGTACGCCCGAACCCCCACCCGTGTATGTACGGACCGAACCCCCACCCCAGCCGTGTATGTACGCACCAAACCACCACCCGTGTATGTACGCCCCCGAACCCCCCCCAGCCGTGTATGTACGCACCGAACCACCAGCCGTGTATGTACGCACCAAACCCCCACCCGTGTATGTACGCACCTAACACCCACCCCAGCAGAGTATGTACGCACCGAACCACCAGCCGTGTATGTACGCACCAAACTCCCACCCGTGTATGTACGCACCTAACACCCACCCCAGCCGTGTATGTACGCACCGAACCACCACCCGTGTATGTACGGACCGAACTCCCACCCGTGTATGTACGCACCTAACACCCACCCCAGCCGTGTATGTACGCACCGAACCACCACCCGTGTATGTACGGACCGAACCCCCACCCCAGCAGAGTATGTACGCCCCGAACCCCCACCCGTGTATGTACGGACCGAACCCCCACCCCAGCCGTGTATGTACGCACCAAACCACCACCCGTGTATGTACGCCCCCGAACCCCCCCCAGCCGTGTATGTACGCCCCCGAACCCCCCCCAGCCGTGTATGTACGCACCGAACCACCACCCGTGTATGTACGGACCGAACCCCCACCCCAGCAGAGTATGTACGCCCCGAACCCCCACCCGTGTATGTACGGACCGAACCCCCACCCCAGCCGTGTATGTACGCACCAAACCACCACCCGTGTATGTACGCCCCCGAACCCCCCCCAGCCGTGTATGTACGCACCGAACCACCAGCCGTGTATGTACGCACCAAACCCCCACCCGTGTATGTACGCACCTAACACCCACCCCAGCAGAGTATGTACGCACCGAACCACCACCCGTGTATGTACGGACCGAACTCCCACCCGTGTATGTACGCACCTAACACCCACCCCAGCCGTGTATGTACGCACCGAACCACCACCCGTGTATGTACGGACCGAACTCCCACCCGTGTATGTACGCACCTAACACCCACCCCACCCGTGTATGTACGCACCTAACACCCACCCCAGCCGTGTATGTACGCACCGAACCACCACCCGTGTATGTACGGACCGAACCCCCACCACAGCAGAGTATGTACGCCCCGAACCCCCACCCGTGTATGTACGGACCGAACCCCCACCCCAGCCGTGTATGTACGCACCAAACCACCACCCGTGTATGTACGCCCCCGAACCCCCCCCACCCGTGTATGTACGCCCCCGAACCCCCCCCAGCCGTGTATGTACGCACCCAACCCCCACCCGTGCATGTACGCACCGAACCTGCTATAAGAATGGGGTGTGCAAAACACCCCCAGCAGTGCCCAGACACAGGAGGGGTGGGTGCAGGGTCCTCCCAGCAGTGCCCAGACACAGGAGGGGTGTGTGCCTATCACTCCCAGCAGTGCCCAGACACAGGAGGGGTGTGTACCTATCACTCCCAGCAGTGCCCAGACATCGGACAATATACCCCATCAACAAGTTCAGTGACCTACAAGGGTGATACCCCAGATGCAGGCGGAGCCATCGCTGAGCCAGCATGGCTATATTGAAAGGCAACCCTCACACATCCAGGAAATGTAGACACAGCACAGCACAGCATTTGGGAGACACCCTGCAGGAAAAATGGCCTGGGCCACAGAGGATGGAACACACCTTGGGACAATGTCACCATACAGTGAGAGCAAACATGACCAAATACCATTTGCAGAGACCTTTGTGATGGCACGCAGATGGCAGGGTACACCCCATGAGCAGCACACTCCAACATTTCACAGACCCCTAACACATTATCACCACCCCAACGCAGGGAGCACCAGCACCAACAGCAAGTCCAGGAAAGCATCAGTGTGCAAAACAAAAAGAAAAGGCTTTATTCAGCAGGAAAATATATCAGAGAAAATGTCCACTATGTACAAGGGCCATGGGCCAGCCCAGCAGCAATGTCCGGGGGGGGGGGTACACATCGGGACGTGTGTCCCCTAGCTTGCCTGCACAGTTCACAAGTCCATTTCATCCACAGAAGAGGGGGCATCAGGGGGGAGGGTGGAAACAGGCACCGCAGGGACAGGAGGGGAAAGGGTAGGTGTTGTGGGTGCAGGGAGGGATGAATCTGCCACAGGGGGGGTGCCAGCGCCAAAGGTGGAGGACAGAATGGCGCTGCACACGTCGGCAAGTTCCCCCAGCGACTCCCCCGTACCCAAACCAACCACAGGCCCCAATGAGGGGGGGGGGGCAAAGGGATGGGTCGCAGCGCCACTGGGGGAGGGTGTGGACAGGGTGGGGGACTCAACTCCCCTGGCCGGGTCCCGCCTCCACCGCTTGCGGGGTGGTGTCATCCTGGGGCTGGGGGGCACACTCGCAGTGGATGATGCTGTCACTGACTGTTGGCCAGGAGAGCTAAGGGGAGTGGATTTGGAGGGAGTGGGTTGTGTGGAATGCGGACTCCCACTGTGGCTGCGTGTTCTACGTTTCTCCCCCGACCCAGTGGGTGTGCCTTCCTCACCCTGTGTGTGCGTGACAGGAGGTGTGCGCTTCGCCTTCCCTGGTGGTGTGGTGCCTGTGTCTGTTGGGGTGCGTGCACGCTGACGTCTGGATGTGCGTGGGATAGGCACGGGAGTGGGAATTGTGGATGGGGCAGGGGTAGGGGGTGTTACGCAGCGCTGCAGGAGATCCAGTGCTGCAGTCAGTGTGGAGTCTATGGACCTCAGCAACTGCCGTTGGTCAGACTGCGCAGCCGACATGCCCTCCATGTATGCCTCCATCTGGGTCAGCACCTGGGTGTGGGCATGGAGGACATTTAGCATCGCAGTCTGACCAACCTGCAACTGCCTCAGGATGTCCACAGACTCCGCACTCACCGCAGCAGTGGTGACAGGGGCAGGGGGTGCGGTGCCTGGCAGGAAGGAGACATGTGGGGACCGAGCACGGAGGGAAGGGCCACGAGCATGTGGGAGGCCGGTGATGGAACCTGAGGTGGCGGGGGGATGTGGAGGGCTGCCATCAGCTGGGGGGGCAGACTCCGCCACCTCTGGGAGCTCAGCCTCGGACCCGTCTGCGTCATAGTCTGTGTTGGCAGTCAACAGGTCCTCCGCCTCACTCCCTTCGGCCTCCGTGCCACTCCATGTGCCAGACAGGACAGCACTGCTGGTACTGGTGCTCAATCTCTCCTCCCGGTCCGTGCTAGTGTCTCCTTCCGTGTCCCCCGGCGATGCTGTGGGCAAGGTGAAGAGACAGGAGAAAATCAGACACCTGTACACTTATGTCACATGAGTCAAATATACATAGGTCACATTGCATAGCCTGAAAAGCAACAGGAGTAACACCTACAAAACAATGTACACATGTAGGCCATGGAACACACAGTTTTTCTACCCACCATGCCACTGAGACACAATGGAGATCATGACACAACAGCAAATCACTGCACCTGAAATTTTAGAGAGGAGTCAGCCTCTGGGGACAAATGTGCACAGCACCTGCACCACACTGCGTCGTCAAAAAGGGATGAGCATGAATCATATCCATTTACTCTTGCCGCATGCTGCAAAGGCAATACATGAAACCAGGCCACACATGACAGGGTCACTGCACCTTGAGCGTATGTCCAGTCAAACATCACACACAGGCTAAACCCAGCAAGGAGGATGAAGCTTCTGACATGTAGGCCTTGTACGCACAAACCACCCACACCTGAGACAATCTCATTGAGACGGAGAAAGTATGTACACCTCTTACTCTGGGATGGAAACACATGGCCTCCACTAATTCATGACTGTACACACACAGCCCCTGGTGGCCATGTCCACACATCATTGACAGGCAAACATCATCAGATTGTCTCAACAACACACACAGGTAATGCCCACTGTGAGTATGCACAAGCAAAATGGGTCCCCCTGTACAGTGGACACATGTAGCAACCTGTAGGTCCTAACAGTTGAGCCCAGGGTACAATGCCACCCTACCCAACCCATGGTGAAGACACAGTGAATGGCCATATTGTTGGATGACGCACATGATACCTAGGAAGAGGTGCCCCAGGGCACAGTAGTGCCCACACTCCTCCATGGTCCAGGATGGACATGACTGCAAATTAAGCAACCGTCCCTGCACTTAGCAGGCCTCCCACTCAGGCACATCATGTCAGAGGGCACACAATTGGACATGCATGCTGGAAGGCTGTACATTTTGGAGACACACCCCTATGTCGTGATTCACAATCAGTGCCAAGTGACATGGACACCACAATGACTGAAATTGGCCATGGCACACGCAAGGTCCCCATACCTGTGGCACATCACCCCCACATATGATGCTGATAGCATAGGGCACCTGCATGAACTGCCTGCCTAAATAACCTTGTGCAAGAGTGGCTACAGACAGACCAGGGAACACATTGCAAGGAGGGGAAGGGAGGGAGTGAGAACAGCACTGTGCTACTTTGTGGAGAAGTTGACGCACTGCACAATCAAACCCTGGCAGTGTATCCATGCAACTGCACACTTACATTGGCTGGGGACACACAACTGACACACATGTACCTACCCCCTTCCTGCTGCTGCCTCTCCTGTAGGCGCCTGTCCATATCGGGGAAGACCACCGCCAGCACACGCTTCTGGATGTGGGTCAGACGACGGCGCCCACGGTTCTTACGGCTCTCAGGTGAGTCCCCCAGCAGGAGCCGTGCAATCCTCCTCGTCCAGCACCGGATGTCCTGCCAGCGTTTCCTCACCTGAGACAGGCTCCGCCTCCGACCCTCTGTACCCCTCACGGCACTGACGGCTTCCCTCCAGATCTCCCCCTTGGCAATGGCGCCTACCTGTGAGGATGCAAAAGAGAGAATACATTAATCCACATGAGCAAAGACACAGAGACACACATATAGAACAATCCTCATTATGAACAGGCCATGGTATGCATGCAACTAATTGCACCTTTGTCATAGGGACATTATCCACTGTGGAAGGCCAAATGCACTACGTGCCAGTGAAAGCACACGGGTGGCATGAGGGGTACCACACACTCAATGACCAGGGATCACACTGTGCCTCACAGGCTACACCAGGATTATGTACAGCACTTCACAGCAGTCACCTGCCCCAGCACACTGATGCTACCTCAGCAGAGTACACAGACACACACAGGTACAGGACAATCACATGGCATTGCCAACTGCGGGTACACACCTCACTCTGCCCATGTGCCAGTAGACGGGGGTGTCACAGGTGTGGGGCTGGCTCAGCACGGCATGCACACAGCACTGCTCCCTGCTCACATCGGATGGCCAGGCCATATCCATCCCTCATGCTGCTTGTGTGCAACACTCCCCATATGCACTCATCCACATGACAGGGGACTAACACACACCAATGTGCAGGGGACGAACACGGCCTTTGGACACTCACAGCACAGGTACACTGAACAAACACACATCCATGGGTACTGACACCTGTCACACTGGGGGGAACACAGGATCACATCAGGACTGTGGAAACAACATCCCCAGGAGGAGTATGCAGGCAGAATGTGGCATGCACCTTGCATTCATTGTCACAGTAGGCACTATGCAAGTGAGGAGTGCACACAGGAAACACAGCATGCTCTGCATGGGTGACATGAGGCCTTCCACACCCTGGGACCCACTCCAAACAACAGTGCATGTCTGTCACACATGGACACAATGCCAGAAGTCACTGTCACACAAAAGGGGCACAGTCTAAGCTAGTGGAGTCTGCACTCACCTGAACCCCTGGTCGACCATACAGGCTCTGGAACTGTGGGAGGATCACATCTATCAGGGCAAGGTTCTCCTCCTGGGTGAATGGCTGTGACCTCTCCACAGTCCTGGACATGGTGCCAGAGGAATCACAATCAGCAGCAGTGGTCATGGATGAATGGATGTGCAGGCAAGTGCTCTCTCATGGGACCTGGCTGCCTTATATATGCCTGGCTGGCCTGTTCATGTATAGGAGTACAGATTGATTGGTCAGTCACATTAGCATCCTACGTTTCATCCAATCCCTTCAAACCTACCCCAGTGTGTGGCTTTGCATGGTTTCAGTTTTGATAATGATGTCAAGTCAACACCCACATTGCAACAATGTAGATTCTTTCAAACTGACTTCTGCTGTGCACCTGGTGCTCAAATTCAAAAATTTAACTCCATGGCAACCATCATGCATTTAGGCCCTTATACTTGTCCCTCATGTGTCCCCTATGTGTTTTCATACATTTACACACAGGTACGGTGCGTTCCACGCCCTAGGGCACCCCACAAGCAGTGATACCGACCGTACAAGCGCTTGTACGGTCCGGATCACAATATGGGCGCTGGCGTATGCGTACGCCACAGTAGTACGGACTGTACAAGCGCTTGTACGGTCCGGATCACAATATGGGCGCTGGCGTATGCGTACGCCACAGTAGTACGGACTGTACACGCGCTTGTGCGGTCCGGATCACAATATGGGCGCTGGCGTATGCGTACGCCACAGTAGTACGGACTGTACACGCGCTTGTACGGTCCGTACTACTGTGGCGTACGCATACGCCAGCGCCCATATTGTGATCCGGACCGTACAAGCGCTTGTACAGTCCGTACTACTGTGGCGTACGCATACGCCAGCGCCCATATTGTGATCCGGACCGTACAAGCGCTTGTACAGTCCGTACTACTGTGGCGTACGCATACGCCAGCGCCCATATTGTGATCCGGACCGCACAAGCGCGTGTACAGTCCGTACTACTGTGGCGTACGCATACGCCAGCGCCCTTATTGTGATCCGGACCGTACAAGCGCGTGTACAGTCCGTACTACTGTGGCGTACGCATACGCCAGCGCCCATATTGTGATCCGGACCGCACAAGCGCGTGTACAGTCCGTACTACTGTGGCGTACGCATACGCCAGCGGCAATATTGGCCCAGGGACCCTATACACGCGCTCCGAGCGTATGTACGGTGCGTATAACAACTGTCAGTGGTGACAGGCGGCACACAGACAGGAATGGAGCGGACAGGTATTGCCAAGGGTGGACACAAATGCATTGTCTGTGCAATACCACCTGTGTGTGACACAGGTGTGTCAGGATGTGATGTGGCACTTTACCCCTGAGGTGTGGGCAAAGCACATGTACGATGAGCTGTGTACACATGTCGTGTGTGATGGTGCGCATTGTACCACACATCCCCTGCACTCCTTTGACATGTGTGCATGTCGTACACACTAGTGGAGCCATGAGTCACTTGCATGTCCCAGTCACGGACACCCGCACCTGTCCCCTGATGCCAGGTACACGGAATATTACATATGACACGTGTATGGCTGCGTTGCATGCTGCAACCATGTCATGTGTGTGGCATGTCTTTCCATGATTTTGCTGTAGGTGTGTGGTTCAATGCGTCAGCAGTTGCTGCTGCCAACATGTGTCTGTGTGTCGATGGGCATGGCACACTGTTCCGCACACCAGCCCACATATGTGATTTGCCATGAGGTGTGTATGTATCCAACTACACGGAGTATCAACACAAGTACATATCCACATGCTCCCTATGTATGTTCTGTCTCGACATGTACTCCTCAAAGGCAATGTGTGTGGCCTGTCCTATTCCTATGACATGTGACCAGTGCATATCGCATCCAACTACCTGTCTGTACCATACGCATACTACTTCTGCACATGTGTGGATGTCTGTGAATCCTGTGATGCGTGTGCATGTTCACTTACACTGGCCCACAGCTAGTCTCATGCCATGTCATCGTGATCTTGCCCCCCTCCGTTAGTGGCTGTCCCTTGGTAGGAGTGTAACCTGACTGGCGTACGTGTCCAGGAACTGGGGCACAGACCTGACTCACAACGTGGCATATGTGTATTGGCTGTGTAACATGTGCTCAGTGCATTGACGATGTTGTTGTACAGTGCTCACTCTTAGGTGTTCCTTCCATTTCACTGCAGGGCTCCGCCTCTCCCTCGACGTATGCCAGACATTGCTGCCCTGCATGAACGGGACTGTATACGCCGCTACAGATTCAGCCAACGGTTGATTGATGAGTTGACTGGCCGGCTGGAAGCACAACTCCTCCCGCGCCACAGGTATCCAAGTGCACTGACACCCAAGTTGAAGGTGATGGCAGCCCTACCTTTCCTTGCCACGGGTACGTTCCAACATACCATTGCTGATGTCGGGGGCATGTCCCAGACGATGTTCAGCCGTGTTCTGCATGATTTCTTAGAGGCCATGTTGGTTCACCTGGATGAGTACATTAAATTCCCAAATCGTGAGCAGTTGACAGATGTCAAGCGTGAGTTCTATGCCCTGGGAGGGATGCCCCATGTCATTGGGTCCATAGATGGGACACATGTTGCGTTGGTACCACCACAGGCACAGGAGGTGGTGTATAGGAATCGCAAACATTATCACTCCATTAATGCCCTTGTGGTGTGTCTGTCCAACATGGTGATTTCACATGTCTGTGTTCGCTTTCCAGGATCAGCACACGATGCCTTCATCATGAGGCGTAGCAGGGTGCCAGAAATGATGCTGCAGCTGCGGAACGAGCGAGCATGTATTGTTGGTGGGTAGACTCTGGCAGTTCAGTGTTTGGCGTCATCTTCCAATCTCACTGCCTGTGCTGACACACTTCTGTCCATGATGTTTCCTTGTAGGGGACGCTGGCTATCCCAACATGCCATGGCTGATGACGCCTGTCCGCAACCCCAGCACGGCTGCCGAGCACCGCTACAACAACGCACATGGGCGGACCAGGAGAGTCATTGAGAGGACGTTTGGACTTCTGAAGAGCCGATTCCGGTGCCTCCACAAGACCGGCGGAGCACTCCCATATGCCCCGGTGAAGGTGTGCAAGATCATCATCGTCTGCTGCATGCTGCACAACATGGCAGTGGAGGAAGCTGTTCCACTCATACTGGATCAAGATGACCAGGACCATCCACCCGTGGAGGATGAAGGGCTTGGTGACGGGGCAAGTGATGTGGAGGAGGAGGAGGCTGTGGAGGACATGCGGAGTCGGCTCATACGCAACTTCTTTGCTTAGTGGTGAGTTCCAGTGTCTGAGTGTGCACGCATTGGGCCGTGTGTGGCATGTGTTGCAATGTGTGTGTCCATCTGCATGTCTGCCAAGTGAGTCAGTGGTGTGTATTGAAGTGTCACTCAAGTGATGGCGCAATGGAAGGATGTTTTCTGAGGGTCATCATTGTCACCTGTCATGTTAACAACATGATACGTGTAAAGTACATGCTTGCGGATGTGCTCCTTTGTGCTGAATCCTTGTGTGTCTCTCTTCCACAGGTCCATGTGCATGCTGTCTGCTGGTGGCATTGTTGTGCTCCTGCTACTCCTCATGAACACAGCGACATGTGCTGATTCAGCGTCACATGCACGGGCAAGTGTTGAAATCTCCTCAGGGTAAGGGATGCCTCACGTCGTTTTGGGTGTGTGAATTGTTTGTAGTCTGTGTGCACTTCTCCGGTTCATGTGTGTTCCATTTGCATACATGGTGATCCTACATGGGGAACATGACATGGGGCAGGCTTCACCTGGAGCCATGCTCAGACTTGGTGACTGTCATGTGGCAGGGGATTGGGGATTGTGATGAGGCCATCATTGTGTGTAACACTGGCCTCGGAAACATACAGGTTGCACCGGGTTGACATGGTGTGTGATTGCCCCATCAGGGCCTCAATGGTGTATAGCGGCCTCTCCGTGGCAGCAGGGGGTGTTTAGCTGTTATCCGTCACTTGTGTGCCAGGTCAATGGGATGCCAGCATCTGTGTTGCAATGGGGGGTGCCAGTGTTGCTCCCACATGTACATCCACATGACCTGTGTATGTTTTGACAGAGTATCATTGTCATTCCAACACACATGACTAATAAATTTGTCCCTCTGTCTCCAAGGTGCCTCTTCCCTGTCAATGGTGCCCTGTTGCCACTGTGCGTGCCGCAGGTCTGGCATAGTTTTCATAGGTGGTGCATATGTGTCTATGTGTAGAGTGACAAGATGCTAGGGGTTTGTCAGGGAGTGGGAACTGTATTATGCACAAGATGCACAGTTCCATCCACCTCAAGGCAAGAGAGACCATCCCCCAGGGCAACTACAACATCCGTGTCGAATCCTACCCTGCAGTCTACGGACATGTGCCTCACGACTCCCATGGTACTTGTCCATATCCGGAGTGCATCTGCACAGCTCTGCTACTGCGTCGGGCAACCAGGCCACATCAACGTCCTAACGGGATGGGGGGAATGTTTCACAGCCAGCTGCAGGATGACCTTCTAGATCCACGCCCACACTCATGATGCAGCCCACAACCCCAACACAACCATGTGGCACAGTGATCCTAAACTGCATTCTGGCATCTCCATGCATCCAACCTTGGCCTAGCCACCATTCTCAACATCCGCCTGACGCAAGCATGCTGCACATTGTAGGGACACATGTCTAGACATACCTGGGAGCGGCGAGCCAGGTCACTCAACATGATCCCTGACCTCTGCGCATGACTGTTGCTCCCCTGAATGTGTCTGTAGCCACAGTTGTGCGGGAACCACTCAGCTGGTTGGGCCCAGCACAGGTGAGTTTGGTACTCCATGTCTGTATCAGATGAGACATTGGGACCCATGTGTGTCCTGGGCAAGACTGCGACCCCACGGTTTGGATGGTTGGAGTTAATTCTGAGATCAGGCATGCTTTGACTGTACGACACACACATGTATTGTAATAATGTAGAATCACGGCATCATCTTGTAAGTGTGATTAATTTATTTGTGGTGGGGTACGGGTTTGTGGGGATGACAAGAGGTGCACAGTGGGAGTGTAGAATCCAAAGTTCACTGGGGGAGTTGGTATCCTTGTCGTAGCAAAATGTCAGAGTCCATGCCACAGTCTTCGTCAACATAGGTCAGACAGTGACCAGCAAGTCCATGTGGCAGAGAATGTCATGTGCTGCTATTGGGCCAGAGGGCCAGGTGCCAGGCCAGGTGACCTGGGAGATGGTGATGTTCTGCTGACTCTCACAGTCTTTTTCGTGGACGACCCACCTTCCTGCGGGGACCCTCGGAAGCAGTCCGTGACGATGTCTGTGACGCTCCGTCGGATGAATCCTCCTCCTCCTGATCCCTCCCTGTGTCTGGTAATGGCCTTCGCCTGGTGCCACAGGGAGGGTTGCCCATGTTGTCGGCAATCCGACGGAGTACACCGGTCATTTGGGTTTGCACCGCCACGAGCTCAGCCTGTCTATCCTCCATCCTTCCTTGGTGTTGCAGTTGACAGGCATGTTGCTGGGACTGCAGGGTCTTCATCTCCTGGAGGGTCCCCTTGATGTCATTGAGGGTGGACGCAATCTGGTCCATGCCCCTGGTGTCACGCCGGTATGTATCCAGGATGTTGCTGACCTGGGACACTACCGGGTCCTGAGCTGCCTGGTCAGGTTCGCGCCTCCGCCGTCCTCCACTCCCGCCACCCCTGCCCACGTGCACCTGGCCTGCCGTTGTGGGTGCATCGGGTCTCCGGGACCCCTGAGGGATGGCATCTGCGTTGCCGCCTGCCTCCTCCTGGGTGCCCGGAGGACCGTGTCCCTCCTGGGCAGACTGGCTGGGTGGTCGTGTGCGGGCAGGGCTCCTGGACGTCTCCTGGGATGTGGCAGGAATGGGGGTGGTGGTTGGCACAGTTGTACCTGACGCAGGTGCTGCAGGTGGTTGGACACCAGAGGGGCCAGGTTGGTCTGGGTCATCCACGGAGTGGTGAGAGTCATCGCTGGCGGTGGGGTCATCATCCCGCGGAGCCTGGTCCTGTGTGACTTCCCCCCCAGTGTTGGGGGGTGTTCGTCGACGTTGACCTGTGTGTGAGAGAGACAATGTTAACAGTGTCACATGTGGCATCCATGTTGCATGCATTTCTGATTTGGCACTCTTCCTCTGGGTAGTTGGATCTGTCCTGCATTCCTCTCACAGTGCACTTGTGCATGGCTATGTCCCTTGGCCACAGCTGTCAGGGCTTTACGCATGTGTGAGACACTATTTTAGTTGATGCATCTATTTGGGTACACAGTCAGCAGTGTGGTGTGCGGGCGTAGCGAGCCATGCAGAGGCGCCTTACGTGTTGCACTGTACGTGGCCAAATGGTGTTTTGGCAAGGCAATTTGATGTTGCAGGTAGGGGACTGAAGCATTTGTGACAGGGTTCTTACCGACACGGTGGGTGGGTATACTGGGTGTGTGGTTAGGTCTGTGCCTGCAGCACGGATGGACTCGTGCACAGATTGACACATGGACCGGTCTTCATCTACGGAAGGGGGGGTTGAGGCACTGCCAGACCTGGTCTGCATGCACACAGTCCACCGGCTGACGAGTGGACATGGCCACACCACCCAAGGGTGATTTAGTCTCCCTGTGTCTCCCTTCCTCCCTCCCTCTGTCACCCTCCTCCCTCCCTCTGTCGGTCTCCCTCTGTCACCCTACTCCCTCCCTCTGTCTGTCTCCCTGTGTCCCCCCTCTGTCTCCTTCCCTCTCATTCCCCCTCTCCCTCCCTCTCTTTGTCACTCTCTGTCACCTCAGGCCAGCTTCCTGGGCACACACAGTTAGCCGGTCTTTGAATGGCCATTGGCTTGTTCATGTGAGTTAGTCCCTGTTCTCCGGGCACCCATTGGGCAGTGTGTCTGAGTGTAGGCTGCTGCTGTGGCGGTGTGTGCTGAGACTCTATCAGAGCGATGCATCTTCATTGTCTGCTGTTATGTGCAAATTGTGCCTTCAGACCCATGGCATCCAGCATGGCAGCCATCATTTGCAGGCAAGACAGTACTGTGTGGGTACACACAGTTTGTATGGCTGTGCCCTGGGCCATATGGGCTGAGGGCATTGTTGTGTGCTTGTGAGTTGCTCAATGTTAGTTTTGCTGCCCCCACTCCCAGCATCGACCACATCCTGTGTTGTGTTGGTGTTTTGTGTGGCCTGTGACTTGGCATGGCCCTGATTGATGCATGGGGCATGGAGGCGCCAGTGGCATGTGTGTGTTTGTGGAGTGTTGTTGTGTCCGGTGGTGGCTTGGGGGGGGGTGGCATGCATGATTGATTGTGTATGGCATCCCCCCCATGTGAGGTGAGTTGTTTGTGTACTCACCAGGGTCTGGGAGTCCTGGCAGTCCGTGTAGTCCCTCCACCGCCAGCGTGGACATCACCTTCTCCTCCCAGGGATGGTATTGTACCGGTCTGGGGGGCGGCCCTCCTCCAGTGATGTTCCCCTGGTTGTGATTGTCAGTCATCTTCCTCTTGACCGTCCTCCGCAGATCGTACCACCTGGATTGGCACTCGTGCCTGGTCCTTCTGGTTGTCCCAACAGCATTCACAGAATCGACGATCCTCTGCCACATGGCGGTTTTTTCGGATATGCTGGTCTGTCTGACCAATGTCCCAAAGAGCTGTGGCTCGACTCTGAGGATTTCGTCGACAAGGATCTCCAGCTCCTCCTTTGTGAACTTTGGATTCTTGGTGGTGGACATGGCGTGGGGTGTGGTTGTGGATGGTTGTGGGGGTGTGGGTGTGGATGGTTGTGGATGGTTGTGGGGGTGTGGGTGTGGATGGTTGTGGGTGTGTGGGTGTGGTAGTGGAGGTGTGTGTGTGAATGTGATGAGGGGGTGTTTGTGTAGGTGGTTGTGTGAAGGTATGCAAGTGTGAGGTTCAAGTATGGTGGTGTGGGTCGTCTGTGGGCTCTGGCAGCAGTGGGTCTGTTGCAAAGGCTCATGGTTTGTGTGTGTGGTCCATTTTTATTGGTCCATTTGTGGGTGTGGCTGTGTTTGAAATTTGTGTGGGTGTGTTATGAGGAGTGATTGAGTTTTGGGCCTCTGTTTGGCAGTTTGGCAGTTGCAGGTGAGTGTATGTGATGTTTGTGGGGTTGTTGGGCCTGTTTGGTGGTGTGGGGAAACTCTACTTGACTCTCCTTGTGTAAATATGGTTTGTCCGGGTTCAGTACGTGTTTTTTTGGCGTCAGTACGGTCCGTACATGCACTGGTGGGGGTGCGGTCCGTACATTCCCTGGTGGGGTGGTGGTTCGGTGCGTACATACACGGCTGGGGTGGGTGTTTGGTGCGTACATACACGGCTGGTGGTTCGGTGCGTACATACACGGCTGGGGGGGGGTTCGGGGGCGTACATACACGGCTGGTGGTTCGGTGCGTACATACACGGCTGGGGGGGGGGGTTCGGGGGCGTACATACACGGGTGGGTGTTTGGTGCGTACATACACGGCTGGTGGT
The DNA here is from genome assembly GCF_964204655.1 of Triturus cristatus. Classification (NCBI taxonomy): domain Eukaryota; kingdom Metazoa; phylum Chordata; class Amphibia; order Caudata; family Salamandridae; genus Triturus; species Triturus cristatus. Next base: position 683,568,628 of record NC_140592.1, read on the forward strand.
TCGGTGCGTACATACACGGCTGGGGTGGGGGTTTGGTGCGTACATACACGGCTGTTGGTTCGGTGCGTACATACACGGCTGGGGGGGGTTCGGGGGCGTACATACACGGCTGTTGGTTCGGTGCGTACATACACGGCTGGGGGGGGTTCGGGGGCGTACATACACGGCTGGTGGTTAGGTGCGTACATACACGGCTGGGGGGGGGGTTCGGGGGCGTACATACACGGCTGGTGGTTAGGTGCGTACATACGCGGCTGGGGTGGGGGTTTGGTGCGTACATACACGGCTGGGGTGGGGGTTTGGTGCGTACATACACGGCTGGGGTGGGTGTTTGGTGCGTACATACACGGGTGGTGGTTCGGTGCGTACATACACGGCTGGGGGGGGGTTCGGGGGCGTACATACACGGGTGGGTGTTTGGTGCGTACATACACGGCTGGTGGTTCGGTGCGTACATACACGGCTGGGGGGGGTTCGGGGGCGTACATACACGGGTGGTGGTTCGGTGCGTACATACACGGCTGGGGGGGGTTCGGGGGCCTACATACACGGCTGGTGGTTCGGTGCGTACATACACGGCTGGGGGGGGTTCGGGGGCGTACATACACGGGTGGGTGTTTGGTGCGTACATACACGGCTGGTGGTTCGGTGCGTACATACACGGCTGGGGTGGGGGTTTGGTGCGTACATACACGGCTGTTGGTTCGGTGCGTACATACACGGCTGGGGGGGGTTCGGGGGCGTACATACACGGCTGTTGGTTCGGTGCGTACATACACGGCTGGGGGGGGGTTCGGGGGCGTACATACACGGCTGGTGGTTAGGTGCGTACATACACGGCTGGGGGGGGGGTTCGGGGGCGTACATACACGGCTGGTGGTTTGGTGCGTACATACACGGCTGGGGTGGGGGTTTGGTGCGTACATACACGGCTGGGGTGGGTGTTTGGTGCGTACATACACGGGTGGTGGTTCGGTGCGTACATACACGGCTGGGGGGGGTTCGGGGGCGTACATACACGGCTGGTGGTTCGGTGCGTACATACACGGCTGGGGGGGGGTTCGGGGGCGTACATACACGGGTGGGTGTTTGGTGCGTACATACACGGCTGGTGGTTCGGTGCGTACATACACGGCTGGGGTGGGGGTTTGGTGCGTACATACACGGCTGTTGGTTCGGTGCGTACATACACGGCTGGGGGGGGTTCGGGGGCGTACATACACGGCTGTTGGTTCGGTGCGTACATACACGGCTGGGGGGGGGTTCGGGGGCGTACATACACGGCTGGTGGTTAGGTGCGTACATACACGGCTGGGGGGGGGGTTCGGGGGCGTACATACACGGCTGGTGGTTTGGTGCGTACATACACGGCTGGGGTGGGGGTTTGGTGCGTACATACACGGCTGGGGTGGGTGTTTGGTGCGTACATACACGGGTGGTGGTTCGGTGCGTACATACACGGCTGGGGTGGGGGTTTGGTGCGTACATACACGGCTGGGGTGGGTGTTTGGTGCGTACATACACGGGTGGTGGTTCGGTGCGTACATACACGGCTGGGGGGGGGTTCGGGGGCGTACATACACGGGTGGGTGTTTGGTGCGTACATACACGGCTGGTGGTTCGGTGCGTACATACACGGCTGGGGGGGGTTCGGGGGCGTACATACACGGGTGGTGGTTCGGTGCGTACATACACGGCTGGGGGGGGTTCGGGGGCGTACATACACGGCTGGTGGTTCGGTGCGTACATACACGGCTGGGGGGGGGTTCGGGGGCGTACATACACGGCTGGTGGTTCGGTGCGTACATACACGGCTGGGGTGGGGGTTTGGTGCGTACATACATGGGTGGGGGTTTGGTGCGTACATACACGGGTGGGGGTTCGGGGCGTACATACTCTGCTGGGGTGGGGGTTCGGTCCGTACATACACGGGTGGGGGTTCGGGGCGTACATACGCGGGCGGGGGGTGGTGGGGTGTTCGGCGCGTATGCGGGCACATGTCTCCATGGTTGCTATGGGAGTTCGGTTCGGACGGTGTTTTTTGCGTACGGTTGTGAAATGGGGAGGACGGGAGGGATCGTACTTGCGCAGTCGGACTTTATTTTTACGCACGGTGGGTTTCTCGCCCGGGGACGTGTCGGTGACTTTTCCCGACCCGAGGACGTGTGGGGAAATCTTCCCAATGCGATTCGTATGGACTTTTTTCCGTTCGAATCGTACTTGGCAGTTTGTACGCTACTTTGACGATTCGGACGGAAAAAAATCCGGATACGAGTCGGACGGGGAATTTTTTTACCGGATCGGAATTGGCACCAAAATGTAAAAAACAACTTTTAAAGTGCTAGGAAAATGTACCATGCTATTTTCAAATGTGTTTGCATTTGCCTCTCATTTGTGAGTAAGTGATTTCTGCTGAATGCTAACCATCACAGTTCAAGAAAACAAACTGCCCCTTTCCTGCGAGTGCAAGACTAACAGAGCAAGAGCAACACAAATTAAATCTCTGATAACAATTCCTGTGAGCACACAGACTCATGGTGTGATTCTAGGCAGAAAACAGTATTCCTGGGTGATACCAGTACACCTTAACTTATGGTGAAGACATTCTCAATAATATCTTACAAGTTCAAGACAGTTAAATATCTCCCAAAACACAAAATGTGAAAAACAACTTTAAAAGTACAATCTCTTTTCTATTATTTATATCGGATCTCTGACATATTATCGACAGACACATTATCGAACTACACAAATATCGCATCAAATATATCGACATCAAAAATATCGACATTGTATACTTATTTAAAAAACTACACTAATATCGACACTACAATATCGTAATACAATTATATCGATCACACAAATATCGCACACATTAATATCGCAATACTAAATATCGACATAAGTTAATAAATATGACACATGTCACAAATATCGATAACCAAAATATAGACATCAATAATATCGTTTTTTTAAATATATCGACAATTCTAATACTAATAAAACCAATACTTTCAACAACATAAAGACAATATTTTACCAAAACATACATTTTCAAATGAGATTCTACTTAAACATAAACATAACATTTATAGCGATCTCAATATTTAACAACATAATAAAAAAACACTAAAATAATTATCACATTGGCATTTCGAACACATTTAAATAAAATTACTACACATTATAAACAATCTTTTTATATATAATGATTTAAAACTCTCCTCCTTTAAAACTAAATATACTCTTACTTAGCATTTTCCATAAAAGGAAACCAATTAACTAAAAAAAATTCAAACCATCCAATAGAAAGGCCACATACAGAAAACAACCAATAACATTCAAGAAACAATTTGAAACCACTATATAAACCAATTAAAACAAGTCTTCTACGGTGCCTTAAACCAAAGCATTGAACGAAGAAGAAGCTCTACTAAACAGAAGAAACCTACATCCTACTACTATTCTAAAAACGCAAGTAAATATTCTTTTCTAACTAAACTGCCAAATTAAACTAAAACACTAATTTATCTTTACTCAAATAAATAACTAACTTATATATTCCATCTCTTTATGTTTCCACTACAGATATTACTCCAAACAGCTAAAGAAAATATTGAAGATTGCCATAAAAGACTCACTAAAAAGTAAGTATACTATCAAAATACTTTATAAAATATTAATTAAATCCTACTCAAACCCCAAAACATCCTAAACCCCTAAACAAATCCATGTTCTCTTTTTTAAATTTTTTAAAACCTGTATAAATTAACACCTATAGTCTATACCACTGGGCATGAGGGTAGGCTCTGTTTACTTAGTGAGAGGTTAGGCTACTGCATCTTATTTATTAGGCAGGAGGGGCACATAGTAAGAGGGGTAGGGGACGGGGGTACATTGACATGTGGTGGGGGAGGGGGGGGGGTAGAGAACTGGGTGGAAAGGTTGTTCATTCTCCTGAATAATTGGTCTTGATGATAAATGTGTGGTACTTCCGGGACAGGTGAAGGTGGGGGAATGTTTTTTGAGTTGTTAATTTGTAAAACAATAAAATACGTTTCTACAATAAAAATATAGTCTACACCAAACAGCAATACCACCCCACTTAAAAAACGAAACCAACCACAACAATAAATGTTCTTTAACTTTCAGAGACTAAATCAACTAAACAACATTTTGGCGACAAACAACATCTTCATTCAAATACAACCAAAAAGACTTGGTAAGTATATATACAAAAAATGCTTTTTTGCTATTTTCATATAAATATATAAAGTACTATTGCATATATTTTCATATACATTTTTTCCAGAATTGTAACACATCACGATGACAGAAGAAGCCCAATTTATAACTTCGCAGAAAGGAAAATTCCTATTGTGTTACATGGGTTACACATACACCCAAGAAAAGCAGACGGACCGAAAAGTGAACTGGAAGTGTACTAAATATTATTCTAACAAATGCTACGGACGAGCAACAACAAGAGAAACAACTGTACTATATACAAGAGAGCATAACCATCCACCCAATCTCTCTGAAATAGAAGTCAGATCAACTCTTGAAAATATCAAAGAATTAAGCACAGGTTCACAAACTGCTACAAGTGTAATCCTAAAAGAACTATTACCTAGAGTGCCCAAAGAAGCAAGAGGCCAATTACCATCAATTGCTTCTATAAAAAGAACTATTGCTAGGACCAAAAAAGCAACCACGACAACTATACCATCCCCTAAAACTTTTCAAGAGATCATCATTCCACCAGAATTAAGTATCACCCACAATAATGAACCTTTTATTTTTTTTGATAACAAGCCCAGAAAAAAGAATCATAATGTTTGCTACTGCAAACAATATAACTAAACTGCAACAATGCCAAACATGGATGATGGATGGCACCTTTACAATATGCCCAAAACCATTCTACCAGCTTTACACAATACACGGTCAATATCACAACACTTCCATACCTCTAATTTATGCACTATTACCTAACAAACAAAACACAAGATATAATGAAATGCTAGGACCAGGGCAGGCCACAAAACCCCCACCAAAGTCACACACCACACATGCCCAGGACATACCTGACACCCATGCCCTGGTCACTACGAGGGGGTGGGGGCGTGTCCAGCTAAGCCAGCGACCGCCACAACGGAAGTCCGTCACCACGCGAACCGGCAACACAACCAGACCGGTACGTCCCGTACCCACGCCTCAAGAGCGTGGGTACGAGACGTACCACGCCCACACCCACGTCACCCCAACAATGGCGGGACGGATCGTACCCACGTGGCAAAGGCCTGGGTACGGCCCGCACAAGCATCACATAGCATGGGGACGGAGATGTACGGACCCTGCCCCCACCCCCCCTATGCATGGAACGTACACCCACCCCACCAGTGTAAGTACGACTCGTACCCTCACCCTCGTATGCATGGAGCGTACCCCCACCCCAACAGTGTAAGTACGACCCGTACCCTCACCCGCGTATGCATGGAGCGTACCCCCACCCCAACCGCGTATGTACGTACCGTACCCCCACCCCAACAGTGTAAGTACGACCCGTACCCTCACCCTCGTATGCATGGAGAGTACCCCCACCCCAACAGTGTAAGTACGACCCGTACCCTCACCCTCGTATGCATGGAGCGTACCCCCGCCCCAACAGTGTAAGTACGACCCGTACCCTCACCCGCGTATGCATGGAGCGTACCCCCACCCCAACCGCGTATGTACGTACCGTACCCCCACCCCAACAGTGTAAGTACGACCCGTACCCTCACCTCGAATGCATGCAGCGTACCCCCACCCCAACAGTGTAAATACGACCCGTACCCTCACCCGCGTATGCATGGAGCGTACCCCCACCCCAACCGCGTATGTACGTACCGTACCCCCACCCCAACAGTGTAAGTACGACCCGTACCCTCACCCTCGTATGCATGGAGCGTACCCCCACCCCAACAGTGTAAGTACGACCCGTACCCTCACCCTCGTATGCATGGAGCGTACCCCCACCCCAACAGTGTAAGTACGACCCGTACCCTCACCCGCGTATGCATGGAGCGTACCCCCACCCCAACCGCGTATGTACGTACCGTACCCCCACCCCAACAGTGTAAGTACGACCCGTACCCTCACCCTCGTATGCATGGAGCATACCCCCACCCCAACAGTGTAAGTACGACCCGTACCCTCACCCGCGTATGCATGGAGCGTACCCCCACCCCAATCGCGTATGTACGTACCGTACCCCCAACCCAACAGTGTAAGTACGACCCGTACCCTCACCTCGAATGCATGGAGCGTACCCCCACCCCAACAGTGTAAGTACGACCCGTACCCTCACCCGTGTATGCATGGAGCGTACCCCCACCCCAACAGTGTAAGTACGACCCGTACCCTCACCCGCGTATGCATGGAGCGTACCCCCACCCCAACCGCGTATGTACGTACCATACCCCCACCCCAACAGTGTAAGTACGACCCGTACCCTCACCTCGAATGCATGGAGCGTACCCCCACCCCAACAGTGTAAGTACGACCCGTACCCTCACCCGCGTATGCATGGAGCGTACCCCCACCCCAACAGTGTAAGTACGACCCGTACCCTCACCCTCGTATGCATGGAGCGTACCCCCACCCCAACAGTGTAAGTACGACCCGTACCCTCACCTCGAATGCATGGAGCGTACCCCCACCGTGTATGTTCCAAGCGTACATATCCAGAAATAGGAGGTGTGTGTGCAGAGTCCTCCCAGCAGTGCCCTGAGACAGGAGGGGTGGGTGTGGAGTCCTCCCAGCAGTGCCCTGAGACAGGAGGGGTGGGTGTGGAGTCCTCCCAGCAGTGCCCTGAGACAGAAGGGGTGTGTGCCTATCACTCCCAGCAGTGCCCTGAGACAGGAGGTGTGTGTGCAGAGTCCTCCCAGCAGTGCCCAGACGCAGGAGGGGTGTGTGCAGAGTCCTCCCAGCAGTGCCCAGAGACAGGAGGGGTGGGTGCCTATCACTCCCAGCAGTGCCCAGAGACAGGAGGTGTGCAACACATGTGTGTGAGGCTGGAAGTACCCACATGCATACTGCCTACAAGGGAACATGTCCCCATGAACTCATGTCAACAGACTCCACACACAAGTACAGTGATCACCAAGGATGCCACGAATGTTGCAGGTGGAGACATGGCCCTGCATGCATGGCCAAAGTAGAAGGGCTCCGTCACACACACAGCTCATGTAGACACAGCTCTGCGCTAAACATTGGGAACACCCTGCAGGGAAGATATCAGGGTACACAGAGGAAGGAATACACCCTGGGACAATTGCACCATGCAGTAACTGCTTACATGAACAAAGAAAGTTAGCTAACACCTTGTGGTGGCACACAGATCCCAGGGTCCCCCCAATGAGCAGCACACTACTACATATCCCACAAACCCAACACATAAACACCACCCAAAACCATGTAGCAGCCCCACCAACACCAATACCAGCATAGCAGTAGTGTTATAATGAAAAGAAAATTAAGCTTTATTCAGCATGAGCACAATGTCCGTGGATCGCAGGCAGTTCAATATTCACAAAGCCCATAGGGCAGTCAATAAGTCTCAGCTGGATGGGGGACACAGTGGGATGCGTGTCCCCTACCTTGCCTGCACAGTTACATGCCATCGTCTTCCACAGGGGTGAGGGCATCATGGGGGGGGGAAGCAACAGGCACCGCAGGGACATCAGGGCAAAGGGGAGGCGTTGTGGGTGCAGGGATGGAGGACTCCACCACAGGGGGTGGGGCAGGGCCAAAGGCGGAGGCCAGGATGGCACTACACACCTTTGCAAGGTCCTCCAGGGATTCCCCTGCACCCGAAGGATCCACAGGCCCCAAGGAGGGGGGGGGGTCAGAGGGATGGGTCGCAGCGCCACCGGGGGAGGGTGTAGACAGGGGGGGAGAATCAACCACCCTGACCGAGGACTTCCTTGACCGCTTGCGGGGTGGTGTCACTGTGGGGCTCAGGGACAGAGCGGCCATGAAGGAGTCCTTGGGGGAGATGTGGCCAGGAGAGCTGAGGGGAGGGGATTTGGAGGGAGTGGACTGGGTGGAATGCGGACTCCCACTATGGCTGCGTGTCACACGTTTGCCCCCCGACCCAGTGGGTGTGCCTACCTCACCCTGTGTGTGCGTGTCAGGAGGAGTGCGGTGGACCTTCCCTGCTGGTGTGGTGCCTGTGTCTGTTGATGTGGGTGCATGCCGACGTCTGGGTGTATGTGGGACAGGCATGGGAGTGGGAAGTGTGGATGAGGCAGGGGTAGGTGGGGGGAGGTCGCGCTGCAGGAGACCCACTGCTGCAGTCAGTGTGGAGTCTATGGACCTCAGCAAGTTGCGTTGGTCAGCCTGCGATGAATGAATGCCCTCCAAGTATGCCTCGATGTTGTTGAGGGTTTGCCCGTGGGCATGGAGGACATTAAGGATCGCAGCCTGACCAACCTGCAGTTGCCGCTGGATGTCCACAGACTCAGCATTGGCGGCAGCAGTGGAGACAGGGGCAGGGGGTGCGGTGCCTGGCATGAAGGAGACATGCGGTGACCGGGCACGCTGGGAAGGGACACGAGCAAGTGGGAGGCGGCTGATGGGAACTGAGGGGGCGGTGCGAGGTGTTGTTCCGCTGTCAGCTGCTGGTGCAGCCTCCGCCCACTCGGAGACATCCTCCTCGGACCTGTCAGCTTCGTATTCTGATGTGCCAGTCGACAGGTCCTCGGCCGCACTATCCTCCGCCTCTGTCCCACTCGATGTGCCAGCCCCGATGTCACGGCTGGCACTGGTGCTCGGTCCCTCCGCCTGGTCTGTGTCCATGTCTCCCTCTGTGTCCCCCGACGATGCTGTGGGCAGGGTGGAGAGACAGAAATTAATCAGACACCTGTACACATCTGTCACATGAGTCCAATCTACATAGGTAACATTGCATAGCCTGAAAAGGAAGATCCCTAACATCTACTAAACAAGGTACCGATGTAGGGCATGAAACACACAGTTGGTTGAGCCACCATGCCACTGAAATACCATGGAGAGCATGAGACAATAGCTAAAGACAGGAAACGGAGTCTGACATAGCACCCAGGCCCTGGGGACAATCCAGCACTGCATCTGCACCACACAGCGTTGGTGAAAATACCGATGACCAGGGACCATATCCATGAACTTGAGACACATGCTGCATAGGTAATGCTGAAAACATGCACAACATGACTCGGTCACTGCACCTTGCGTGTGTGTCCAGACAAACATCACACACTGCCCAGACCCAGCAAGTAGAAATCTGGATTTGACATATAGGCTTTGCCCGCCCCAACCACCCCCTACACGAGGCAAATAGTTGAGACACAGGTGGCACCAACATCTCATAGTCTGGGTGATAAACACAGGGGCAGGCAAAATGCAAGATTGGACGCCAAACAGCCAAGGTGCGCCTGTACAAATAATGAGGTACCAGTGCCCATCCTCAGATGAGTATAACAAGACACACAGGCACTAGCAACTGTGAGTATGAAGAAGGACATTCAGGTCAGGCTGCACAGTGGACACCTGTACAAGATAGCACGTCTATATACATGGTGCCAGGGGACAATGGCACAGAGCACAACCTACGCTGTAGACACTGAGAGTGTCCACGTTTATGATGACACATACAACACCAATTGAAAGGTGCCCCAGGGGACAGTAGCGGCCACGCAACTCCATGCTCCTGAATGGTAATGACTGCAACACACGCCACCATCCCTGCACTATGCGTATCGCACACTCATGCACATCATGTCACAGGCCACTACATAGGACATGCGCGCTGTAAGGCATGACACATGAGAGACCAACTCCCATGTCTGGAGTCAGCATCAGTGCCAACTGACATGGAACCCACATGCAGTGAACTTGACAGGGCACAGCCAAGGTCCCAAAACCTGTTACACACCACCCCCACACATGATGCTACAGGCATAGTTCTCGTGGACAAAGCGCCAGCCTACATTACCTTGTGAAGGAGTGACTACACACAGACCAGGGAACACATTGCAAGGAGGGGAAGGGTGGCAGGGGCGCAGCGCTATACTGGGGCAAAATGGATCTGCACAGCACCTTTAAACCCTGGCAGTGAATTCATGCTACTGTGCCCTTACAAATGCCGGTGACACACAACAAACACACATGTACCTACCCCCTTCCGGCTGCTGCTTCGCCTGTAAGCGCCTATCCAAGTCTGGAAAAACAACCGGCAGCACACGCCTGTGGAGGTGGCTCAGACGGCGGCGGCCGCGGTTCTTGTGGCTCTCAGGTGAGTCCCCCAGCAGGACCCGTGCAATCCTCCTCGTCCAGCACCGGATATCCTGCCAGCGTTTCCTCACCTGGGACAGGCTCTGCCTCCGACCATCCACACCCCTCACGGCACTGACGGCGGTCAGCCAGATCTGCTCCTTGGCAGTGGCGCCTACCTGTGAGGAAGAACAAGTGACACCACATCAATACACCAGCCACATGTCACAGAGAGACATTTGATAACAAATTAGCTGGTAACAACAAGGCATGTCATGCAGCCAACGCATTGCACCTTTGTCATAGGGACATGATCCTCTGGTGAGGGAAAAAGCAGTACGTGCCATAGTGGGTACACAGGTGGAATGATGGCAATGTCACAATCAATGATCAAGGCTCACACTGTGCATCACACCCACCCCTCCTGTCTCAGGGCACTGCTGGGAGCACACTGTACCCACCCCTCCTGTCTCAGGGCACTGCTGGGAGCACTCTGTACCCACCCCTCCTGTCTCAGGGCACTGCTGTTAGTGATAGGCACACACCCCTCCTGTCTCAGGGCACTGCTGGGAGCACTCTGTACCCACCCCTCCTGTCTCAGGGCACTGCTGTTAGTGATAGGCACACACCCCTCCTGTCTCAGGGCACTGCTGGGAGACATCAGGCATCCCCCCCCCTGGGACCCCCCCAACAGTACATGGCATGTGTGTCACACCAGGACACAATGCCAGAAGTCACAGTCACAACATAGGGACAGTCTGTGCCAGTGGCCTATGCACTCACCTGATACCATGGTCGCCCATACAGCATGGGGTACTGTGGGAGGATCACATCCAGCAATGCCATGTTCTCCTCCAGGGTGAATGGCTGTGAGCTCTCCACAGCCCTTGACATGGTTCCAGGGAATCAGTAGCAGCAGCTGGGTCGACGAAGTCAAAGATGTGCAGGCAAGTACTCCCTCATGGGACCTGGCTGCCTTATATGTGCCTTTCTGCCCTGTCTCATGCACAGGAGTACAGAGTGATTGGTCACTCACATTTGCATCCTATGTTTCCACCAATCCCTTCAAACCTAGCAGTCTGTGTTTACTCTATCGGTTTCATTCTCCTGCATGATGTCAGCTCCACAAACACATTGCAACAAAGTATTTTTATTCCAACTGACTTCTGCTGTTCACCTTCCAGAAGAAATTCGAATTTTGAACTTGGTCTCCATGACAACCAGCATGCATGTAGGCCTTAATACTTGTCCCTCATGTGTCCCCTATGTAATTTTGAGCTCCACACACAGGTACGGTGCGTTCCGGGGCCCTAGGGCACCCCAAATGCATTGCAACGGCCCGTACACGCGTGACTACGTTCACTATCAGTATGGGTGGCCTCGCGTATGCGTACTCGTAGTGGTACGGGCCGTACACACGCCTGTACGCTCCCTATCACTACGAGTACGCATACGCGAGCCCACCCATACTGATAGGGAGCGTACACACGCCTGTACGCTCCCTATCAGTATGGGTGGCCTCGCGTATGCGTACTCGTAGTGGTACGGGCCGTACACACGCCTGTACGCTCCCTATCAGTATGGGTGGCCTCGCGTATGCGTACTCGTAGTGGTACGGGCTGTACACACGCCTGTACGCTCCCTATCACTATGAGTACGCATACGCGAGCCCACCCATACTGATAGGGAGCGTACACACGCCTGTACGCTCCCTATCAGTATGGGTGGCCTCGCGTATGCGTACTCGTAGTGGTACGGGCCGTACACACGCCTGTACGCTCCCTATCAGTATGGGTGGCCTCGCGTATGCGTACTCGTAGTGGTACGGGCCGTACACACGCCTGTACGCTCCCTATCACTACGAGTACGCATACGCGAGCCCACCCATACTGATAGGGAGCGTACACACGCCTGTACGCTCCCTATCAGTATGGGTGGCCTCGCGTATGCGTACTCGTAGTGGTACGGGCCGTACACACGCCTGTACGCTCCCGATCAGTATGGGTGGCCTCGCGTATGCGTACTCGTAGTGGTACGGGCCGTACACATGCCTGTACGCTCGCCATCACGATGGGTACACATACGGCAGCACTCCCATAGTGATATGGGAACGTACACAGGCCCTCTTTGCAGCGGTACAGCGGTATTCACACATCACAGTGGTGACAGGCGGCACACAGGTAGGGATAGGGCGGACATACTTGTCCATGGATGGACATACTTGTCCATTAATTGACATCGAGGCATCGTCTGTGCATCACTACATGTGTGGGGCACAGGTGTGAAAGGCCTGTGATGTGGAACATTACTCCTGAGTCGAGAAGGCACCAGATGTATGATGAGATGTCTACAGATGTACTGTGTGATGGTGCGATGTGTGCCAGGCATGCCCTTGACTCCTTTGACATGTGTGCATGTCGTACTGCGCACTTGGGGTGAGCGTCACTGGCATGGCACGGACACCAACACACGGAAGTGTCCCCTGATGCCCGGTACAGGGGTTATGACACCTGACTTGTCACTACCCACGGTGCACAATGTGACTATGTCATGTATGTGTGGGGGCTTCCCATCAGGTTGATGTTGGAGCACCCTCAAAAGCTGCAGCCGTTGCAGCAACCAACATGTGTCTGTGTGTAGATTGTCATTGCACACTGTTCCGCACACCATGCCACATGTGGTATCGGATGTGAGGTGCACATGTATGCATGGGACACGGAGTAGCTTGACAAGGACATGTCAGCATCCTCACAAGGTATGTGTGGTGAGTCATGACATGTGCACCTTCATGGCAAGGTGTGTGGGCTGGCCTAGTGTAATGTCATGTGACCTGTGGCTCCAGTGTTCCGCTACCAATCTCTGCAATCGGCATCCTACTGCTGCTGATGTGTGGGCGTATGTCACTCCTGTGTTGCATCTGGCTGTTCACTTGCACTGGGACACAGCTATTCCCATGGCGTGGCATGGGGAGGTTCTCAATCTCCGTGTGTAGCTGGGTCTTTGAAGGAGTGTCACCTTGCATCCATACGTGTCCTGGCCATGTAGCACATACCTGACTCCCTATGTAGCATGTGTGTATTGCCAGATTAACATGTGCTCAGTACACATGAGTTGTTGTCGTAGTGCACTCACTCTTCGTTGTCACTTCCTAATTACTGCAGAGCGCCGCCTCTTGCCCGAAGAATTCCAGACTTGGCTGCCATGCAGGAGAATGACAGCATCCGGCTCTACCGCTTCACCCAACCGTTGATTCTGGAGTTGACGGCGAGACTGGCACCACACCTGCAACCGCAGCACAGGTATCCCACGGCACTGACACCCCAGCTGAAGGTAATGGCTGCCCTACATTTTCTTGCCACGGGTACCTTTCAAAATACCATAGCTCATGTTGGTGGCATGTCCCAGAGCACGTTCAGTGGTGTGCTGCATGATTTCTTAGAGGCCATGTTGATTCACCTGGATGACTTCATCAAGTTCCCAACCCCTGAACAGATGACTGAGGTCAAGCGTGGATTCTATGCCCTGGGAGGGATGCCCCATGTCATTGGGTCCATAGATGGGACACATGTAGCTTTGGTACCACCACACGCACGGGAGGTGGCGTACCGCAATCGGAAGCACTACCACTCCATCAATGCCCTTGTGGTGTGTCTGTCCAACATGGTGATTTCACATGTCTGTGCTCGTTTTCCAGGATCAGCACACGATGCCTACATCATGAGGCGTAGCGGGATGCCTGATATGATGATGCAGCTGCGCAACGAACAGGCATGTGTTGTTGGTGGGTACAGTCTGTCTGTCCTGTATTCAGTATAGCCTACCAGCACAACCGCTTCACCACTTCTAACGTTGACCATGTGCTTTCCATGTAGGGCACGCTGGCTATCCCAACATGCCTTGGCTGCTCACACCTCTCCGCAACCCCATCACGCCGGCCCAGCTCCGCTACAACACCGCCCATGGCCGGACAAGGCGAGTGATAGAGAGGACGTTTGGCATGCTGAAGAGCCGATTCAGGTGCCTCCACAAGACCGGCGGCACACTCCCATATGCCCCGGCGAAGGTCTGCAAGATCTTCATGGTCTGCTGCATGCTGCACAACATGGCAGTTGAAAGAGCAGTGCCACTCATCCTGAATCAACATGACGAGGACCATCCACCCGTGGAGGACGAAGGGCTTGGCAATGGGGCTAGTGATGTGGAGGATGTGGAGCCGCAAGAGGACATCCGGACTCGGCTCATACGCGACTTCTTTGCATAGTGGTGAGTACCAGTGTCTGAGTGTGCACGCATTGGTCCCCGTGTGGCATGCGTTGTGATGTGTGTCTCCACCTGCATGTATGGCACGTGAGTCAGAGGTGTGTGTGGGTGTGTCACTGGAGTGATGGTGCCAGTGATGGTTGTACTTCCTCAGTCATAATTGTGACCTAGCATGTTGTCATCCATACATGTGTCGAGTAAATGCACATGCAAGTGGCTGTGCTTTTTGTGGCTGACTTCTTGTGTGTCTCTCTTCCCCAGGTACCTGCGCATGCCGTCTGCTGGTTGCATTGTTGTGGCACTGCTATTCCTCATGGACATGACATCGTGGGCTGACTCAGCGTTACAGGCACGGACACGTTTGGAAGTCTCCATGGGGTAAGGGATGCATCTGGGGTGTATTGGGTGTGGCAGTTGTTCACGATGTGTGCACACTGCCCCTGTCGGTGTTTGGTTCCTCTGCAGCCATGTCGCATCCCCATGGGACACGACATGCAGCTGTGTACACCTGAATAGATGGTCTGCCTGGTTGACAGTCATCAGTGATGGGATAGGGGATTGTGATGATGGCATCAATGTGTGTGACACTGCCCTCGGACACATTCGGTTAGCATTGGCTTGACATGGTGTGGGACTTCGACATCCGCGGATCTATGGTGTATGGCAGGCTCTCCGTGTGCAGCTGTGGGTATTTAGCTGTTAGCCGACGCTTGTGTGCCAGTTCCATGGCGAACACGCATGTGTGCTGCTGAAGGGGGGTGCCAGTGTTGGACCCACATGTTACTCCACATGATGTGTTCATGTGTACTTCGAGTTGCCTCTGCAATCCCGAATACATGACTAATAAAGGTGTCCCTATGCCTCCAAGGTGCCTCTTCTCAGTCAATGCTGGTGTGTTGCCACGGTGCATCCTGCTTGTCTGGCATGGTATTCCCTGATTGTGGCTATGTGTCAATGTGTCGAGTGGCAAGATGCAAGCTGTGTGTGTGGGCTGAGACTGTGTATTGGGCATGATGTCCATGACTGTGTGGGTATTGTGACATGTGCCATCCCCATGCATCCAACGTTGGCCAGGCCCCCATTCTCTGCATCCACCGGACTCAAGCTTGCAGGACATGTTTCTGCCACCTGTCTACACATACCTGGGTGCCCCCCAGGACACTGGACTGGATCCCTGACCTCTGCGCATGACTGTTGCTGTACTCAATGTGTGTGTCAGCACGGTTGTTCGGTAACCCCCTCAGCTGGTTGGGCCCATCACGGGTGTGTATGGTGCTCCATGTCTGTCTTGCCTAATACACTGTGACCCATGTGTCCTGTGCCAGACTCAGGCCCCAGGGTGTGGGTGGTTGAAGACAAAAGATGACTCAGGCATGTTTTGACTTTACAAGACACATGTTAGGTAATAATGCTACCAGCAGGCATCTACTCTTCATAGTGTGATTTATTATTGGGGGGGGGGGGGGGAAACAAAGTGAGTGTCTTTCCGGGAATTTGGAATCCAAAGTTCAGTAGGGGAGTTGGTGTCCTTGCCATTGGATGTCCTCAGAGTCCATGCCACAGTCTTTGTCAACATTGGTCAGCCAGTGACCAGCAGGGCCATGTGGCAGAGAATGTCTCTTGATGCTGTGATGCTGTTGCTCCAGTGGGCCAGGTGCCAGGCCAGGTGTCCTGGGAGATGGTGATGTAGCGCCGACCCTCACGGTCCTTTCCGTGGACGACCCGGCCTCCTGCGGGGAACCTCAGCAGCAGGCCGTGACGACATCTGGGATGCTCCGTCGGATGTTTCCTCCTCCTCCTCCTCCTGATCCCTCCCTGTGGGTGGTGATGTTCTCCGCCTTCTGGCACAGGGAGGGTCGGCCATGTTGTCGGCCATCCGACGGAGTGTAGCGTGAATCCCCTGGAATGCCGTCACTTGCTCAGCCTGTCTGTCCTCCATCCTCCGTTGGTGTACCAGTAGACAGGCATGTAGCTCCGCATGTTGCTGGGCCTGCTGGGTCTTTATCTCATCGAGGCTCCCCTTGATCTCATTGAGGGTGGACACAACCTGGGCCATGCCCGTGGTGTCCTGCCGGTATGAGTCCAGGATGTTACGGACATGGGAAAATACCGGATCCCCAGCCAACTGGTCAGGCTCGTGCCTCCGCCGTCCTCCACTCCCACCACCACTGCCCACTTGCGCCTGGACTGCCCTTGTGGGCACATCGGGTCTCCGGGACCCCTGAGGGGTGGCATTGGCGTTGTCGCCTGCCTCCTCCTGGGTGCCCGGGACACCGTGTCCCTCCTGGCCAGCCTGGCTGCATTGTGGTGTTGGGGCAGGGATCCTGGGTGTCTCCTGGGATGTGGCAGGAGTGGGGGTGGTGGTTGGCACAGTTGTACCTGACGCAGGTGCTGCAGGCGGTTGGACACCAGAGGGGCCAGATCGGTCGGGGTCGTCCACAGAGTGGTGAGAGTGGTCGCTGCCGGTGGGATCGGGCTCCTGCAGATCTGGGTCCTGTGAGTGTTCCCCCCCAGTGTTGGGGGGTGCACCACGACGTTGACCTGTGTGTGAGAGAGACAATGTTAATTTTGGTCCATGCAACATCCATGTTTCATCATTTCCAAAGTTGGCACATTTCCTCTTGGAATTAGGATCTGTCTTGCATTCCACTCACAGTGCACTTGTGCATGGGTGTGTCCCTTGGGCACCACTTTGGCCCCTTTAACTATGTGTGGCACAGTCTTACTTGCTGCGTCAAGTGTGACTGCAGTCAGCAGTGGAGTGGGCAGGTGTTGCGAGCCATGCATTGGCGCCTTCCGTGTAGCACTGTACATGTGCACATGGAGTTGTTCCACACACTTATGTGATGCAGGTAGCTGTCATTGTGCTCGTGCACAGGTTGTGACATGGCCCTGTGTTTTGCCATGGAGAAGAGGGGGGGTTCTGGCACGGGCCACCCTTGGCTACATGCACGCAGTCTACCTGCTGACGAGCAGACATTCCCACACACCACACGGCTGATTTGCTCTCCCTGTGTCTCCCTCCCTCTCTGTCCCCCTCTCCCTCCCTCTCTGTCCCCCTCTCCCTCCCTCTCTGTCACCCTCTCCCTCCCTCTGTGTGTCAGCCTCCTCCCTCTGTCCGTCTCCCTGTGTCTCCCTCCCTCTCTGTCCCCCTCTCCCTCCCTCTCCCTCCCTCTCTGTCCCCCTCTCCCTCCCTCTGTGTGTCACCCTCTGTCACCTCAGCCCAGCTTCCTGGGCACACACTGTTAGCAGATCTTTGAGTGGCCCTTGGCTTGTTGATGTGAGTTTGTTTCTGATCTCCAGGCACCCATTGGGTGTGATGTGTGTCTGTGCGCTGCTGCTGTGGTGGTGTGTGCTGCCACTCTTTCACAATGTTGGCTGTTCATTAGCTGCTGTCATGTGCAAAACAGTGCCTTCACCCCCATGTGTTGATGCAAGGCGTCCGCCATTTGCTGGCAAGTCATTCCTGTGTTGGGACACACTGTTTGTCTGGCTGTGACCTAGGCCATATGGGCAGAGTGCATTGTTGTCTGCTTCGGAGTCGCACTATGTGATTTTTGGGGCCCAGCCTCCCGCCATCCGGGTTACCGTGTCATGTGTTGTTGTCTTCTGTGGCCTGTGACTTGACATTGTCCAGCTGGGTGCATGGGGCATGGTGGCAGCAGTGGCATGTGCGTGCTCATGGAGTGTGGTTGAGTAATGCGATGGCTTGTGGTGGTTGCGTGCCTGTTAGTGATTGTGGTTGTGGATGCCGTTCCCCCCATGTGAGGTGCGTTGTTTGTGTACTCACCCGGGTCTCGGAGTCCTTCTAATCCTTCGACTGCCTCCACCGGCAGTATGGCCATTACCCTCTCCTCCCAGGGATGGTACTGTACGGGTCTGCGGGAGGGCCCTCCTCCGGTGGCGTTGGCCTGGTCGTGTTCCTCCTGCCTCTTGGCTCTGACCCTCCTCCGCAGATCGTACCACCTGTTCTGGCATTCCTGCCTGGTCCTTCTGGTGTCCGCAACAGCATTCACAGCATCGACGATGGTCTGCCACATGGCTGTTTTTGCTGCCAGGCTGGTGTTTCTGACCAATGTTCCAAAGATCTGTGGCTCGACTCTGAGGATTTGATCAACAAGGACCTCCAACTCTTGGTTACTGAACTTTGGATTCTTGGTAGTGGGCATGGTGAGGGGTGTGGGTGGGGATGGTGGGGGGGGGTGTGTGGATGTTGGGGGGGCGTGTGGATGTTGGGGGGGGTGTGTGGATGGTTGTGTGTGTGTGTGTGTGAATGTGATGAGGGGGTGTTTGTGAGGGTGGTTGTGTGAAGGTGTGCAAGTGTAAGGTGTGGTGTAGCTTGTTGTATGGTTCTGTGGTGTCTGGCAGCAGTGAGTCTGTTGCAAAGGCTCATGGTTTGTGTGTGTGGGCCCTTTTTATTGGTCCATGGGTGGGTGTGGCAGTGTTTGAATTTTGGGTGGGTGTGTTATAAGTAGTGGTGGTGTTTTGGCCCTCTGTTTGTCTTTGGCAGTTGCAGGTCAGTGAAGGTGTATTTGTAGTGTTTGTTGGCCATGTTTAGTGGCTTTGTGCCATTCGAATAGTGTCTTCTTGTGTTGTTTTGTTTTGTCCTGGTTGTGTACGTGCGTTTTGAGCGTGTGTACGGTGTGTAGATGGGCCATTTGGTTGTACGGTGCTGTCCTTGTGTGTGGGTTGGTACAACTCGTACATGCGGTTGTGATGTTGGGGCCTGGGGTGCGCTCCGTACTTAGGAGGTTGTGTTGGGGGTAGGACCGGAACGTACTGGGGTGTACATAGACGGTGGTACGACACGTACTGGGGTGGGGGTACGACTGGAACGTACTGGGGTGCAGGTACACGGGGGTATGACACGTACAGGGGTGGGGGTACGACTGGAACGTACTGGGTGCACGGTTGTGCGACACGTACAGGGGTGGGGGTAGGACTCGAACGTACTGGGGTGTACATAGACGGTGGTACGACACGTACTGGGGTGGGGGTACGACTGGGACGTACTGGGGTGTAGGTACACGGGGGTATGACACGTACAGGGGTGGGGGTACGACTGGAACGTACTGGGTACACGGTGGTGCAACACGTACAGGGGTGGGGGTAGGACTCGAACGTACTGGGGTGTACATAGACGGTGGTACGACACGTACTGGGGTGGGGGTACGACTGGAACGTACTGGGGTGCAGGTACACGGGGGTATGACACGTACAGGGGTGGGGGTACGACTGGAACGTACTGGGTGCACGGTGGTGCGACACGTACAGGGGTGGGGGTAGGACTCGAACGTACTGGGGTGTACATAGACGGTGGTACGACACGTACTGGGGTGGGGGTACGACTGGGACGTACTGGGGTGTAGGTACACGGGGGTATGACACGTACAGGGGTGGGGGTACGACTGGAACGTACTGGGTACACGGTGGTGCGACACGTACAGGGGTGGGGGTAGGACTCGAACGTACTGGGGTGTACATAGACGGTGGTACGATACGTACTGGGGTGGGGGTACGACTGGAACGTACTGGGGTGCAGGTACACGGGGGTATGACACGTACAGGGGTGGGGGTACGACTGGAACGTACTGGGTGCACGGTGGTGCGACACGTACAGGGGTGGGGGTAGGACTCGAACGTACTGGGGTGTACATAGACGGTGGTACGACACGTACTGGGGTGGGGGTACGACTGGAACGTACTGGGGTGCAGGTACACGGGGGTATGACACGTACAGGGGTGGGGGTATGACTGGAACGTACTGGGTGGGGACGTACTGGGGTGTAGGTACACGGTGGTACGACACGTACTGGGGTGGGGGTACGACTGGAACGTACTGGGTACACGGTGGTGCGACACGTACAGGGGTGGGGGTAGGACTCGAACGTACTGGGGTGTACCTAGACGGGTGGGGGTATACATACACGGGGGGTACGTGTCGGACGTACGGGGGCTGGGGGGAGTGTTGGGCGCGTATGTGGGCACATGTCTCCATGGTTGCTATAGGAGTTCGGTGCGGACGGTGTTTTTTCCATACGGTTGTAAGCTCGGACGCACGGGATGGATCGTGATTCCTCGGTCGGACTTGGCTTTTCACGTTTGTAAGGTAAATCGTCCGAGGACGTGTCGGACACATTTTCCGACCCAAGGACGTGTGGGGAATGATTCCCAGTGCGGTTCGTATGGACTTTTTACCATGCGAATCGTGATTGCCAGTTCGTACGGCACTTGTACGATTCGTACGGTAAAAAGACCGGATACGAGTCGTACGGGGACATTTTTTACCGGATCGTAATTGGCACCTGAGTGTAGAATACGCCACTAACATAAGTTTTGCACATCAAATAAAACTTCTAACAGCCCTAGCTTATGTACCAACCACAGATGTTGCAGAACATTACAATCTTTTATTAGAAAGTCCATTCTACAAACAAAATGAAGTAAAGTTATCTCCCCTGTTAGATTATTTTGAGGATACCTGGGTGGGGAGACTGCACAGATCAGGCCATAGACGTCAGCCCAAGTTCCAAATACCTTGGTGGAATGTATATGTAAGTACACTCAACCAACAAGCCAAAACTAACTACTGGGAGAACAACTCCAACACTACAAAAACTACTAATTGCCATACAAAAGGAACAAAGTTTCCAAGAATTAAGAATGCAACAATCTGTCCTACAATTAAAACCAAAACAGTCTAGACAAACTACTCAAATGTATAATTACCTACAACAACAGGTACAGCTATACCCATCCACAAGAGGACTTGAGTACTTAAATATAATAGCTCAAACTCTCTTCTAAACCCTTTTCTAAATATTAACCCACAATTCTACTAAAACAACTATCACAACATAAATAATCCACTTTATTATATCACATATTTAATTATGTGGTCTAAAATATATACATCAATTATATGGACATATATTTAGACAACATAATTAAACAAACCAAGTACACAACAACAATATTAAATATATAAGGTTTGGCCACCAACAATAAAAATATTTAAATGAACTTACCCGTGTAGTATCTCCAATGGGATAATAACATTCCTTCCAAATAAATCCAGGGAGTTCAAAATCCATAGGTATCCAAAAAAAAATCCCAATAAAATGTAAAAATACAACTGTTTATCGAAAACAACGTCTACGCCAAAAAACGACTATCCATTAACCATAAAAATCCCGAAAAATATTAAAAAGTTAAATAACCGCTCCTGGAAACCCGAACAATAAAGGAAGTGTTAAATAAACATTAGTAAACACAACTAATACACACTTCCTTTAAAAAAAATAAGGTGTTTGAAACCGACGAAAATATCTTCTCCGTAAAACCTACAAAACAGAAACAAACATTCCCACCCACCCACAAACACACAAAACGCACGTACAAACATCACTACAAACGTTATTCAAACACTATAAAACTTTAACACACCAAAATAACAAAACACTAACAAAGCCACAAACACGGAACACAACGTTAATTATAAAACCGTATACAAACTATTACTAACACCCTAACTTCTAAAACATTAATCAATACACACTTATTACAACATAACTACTTCCACAAAACACTTAAAACTATTTAATAATAAAGCAAATAACTCTTACCTTCTCAAACGCGAAACAGCTCCGAACCGCGACCTGGATTCGACAAAAATAACCCAAAACAACAGCGAGCGGTTACAAAATAAAAGAACCAAACAAACATGGGAAGTTTGGAAATTAAAGCAGCAGGGTTTTACGTGAATGCTCAGCCTGGACTTTTCACTTTATCAGTAACGATAATATTTCCCACCTCAAATGGTCAGCTGCTCAAATGACCACCAAGACAACAATTATCCACAAGTATGAGAGGCAACATATTGGAAGAAATGTAAATTAATGTCAAAATAAACAATTATGTTTCGAATCCACACAGTAGTTGAGTATTTGCTTGAATTCCTTTATTCCAAGATTTAGTGAGACCAGATCAGCAGCCAATGCATTTCGCCCAAACATGGGATTTTCAAGGCGAGTTTCAACAATAAGAAATATTTACACGTCAAAACGGGGGGTAGTATGACGAAAGCGGCAGGACTCAGAATTCAATCTAGGTAATAGGTCGATAGCTTTAGACCGTTCGTATGGTATATATCAGACATGTTTATTTCAATGATTTAATTATTAGAATATGCGTAATAATAAAGAAAATTTTCTCTCGAATGAATATACATTCCAACAACTATAAAATAAATATTATTTTCCTTTCTACTATTTAATTTAAAAATAATTTGGAATTTGCATTCTGATATAACTTCTATCTTTTATCCAACCCAAACTAAAATCTACAGATTTTTTGTCAATTAAATCCAATTAATTTAACTATTCCTATTCAACTCTATAATTAATTCTAATATTTGCTATTTACCAAACTTAATTAACATACTACTCCCACTACATACTGAACTTAATTAATTTACTATTCTCAGTCCAATCTATATTTAATTAGGGTAGATGCTGGACACTGAACTTAAATAATTTACTATTCCCACTCTAGTCTATATTTAATTAAAATAAGTGCTGGACACTTAACATAATTAATTTACTATTCTCACTCCAACCTATATTATATTAAATTAGAGTAGGTGCTGGATACTGAACTTAATTAATGTACTATACCCACTCCACTCTATATTTAATAAACAAAACTGCTGGACACTGAACTAAATTAATTTACTATTCTCACTCCAACCTATATTAAATTAAGGTAGGTGCTGGACACTGAACTAAATTAATTTACTATTCCCACTCCAGTCTATATTAAATTAAAATAAGTGCTGGACACTGAACTTAATTAATTTACTATTCTCACTCCAACCTATATTTAATTAGAGTATGTGCTGGACACTGAACTGAATGAATTTACTATTCCCACTCCAATCTATATTTAATTAAGATAAGTGCTGGACACTGAACTTAATTAATTTACTATTCTCACTCCAAACTATATTAAATTACAGTAGGTGCTGTACAATGAACTTAATTAATTTACTATTCCCACTCCACTCTATATTTAATAAAGATAACTGCTGGACACTGAACTTAATTAATTTACTATTCTCACTCCAACCTATATTAAATTAGGGTAGGTGCTGGACACTGAACTAAATTAATTTACTATTCCCACTCCAGTCTATATTAAATTAAAATAAGTGCTGGACACTGAACTTAATAAATTTACTATTCTCACTCCAACCTATATTTAATTAGAGTATGTGCTGGACACTGAACTGAATTAATTTACTATTCCCACTCCAATCTATATTTTATTAAGATAAGTGCTGGACACTGAACTTAATTAATTTACTATTCTCACTCCAAACTATATTAAATTACAGTAGGTGCTGGACAATGAACTTAATGAATTTACTATTCCCACTCCACTCTATATTTAATTAAGATAAGTGCTGGACACTGAACTTAATTAATTTACTATACTCACTCCAACCTATATTAAATTAGGGTAGGTGCTGGACACTGAACTAAATTAATTTACTATTCCCACTCCAGTCTATATTAAATTAAAATAAGTGCTGGACACTGAACTTAATTAATTTACTATTCTCACTCCAACCTATATTTAATTAGAGTATGTGCTGGACACTGAACTGAATTCATTTACTATTCCCACTCCAATCTATATTTAATTAAGATAAGTGCTGGACACTGAACTTAATTAATTTACTATTCTCACTCCAAACTATATTAAATTACAGTAGGTGCTGGACAATGAACTTAATTAATTTACTATTCCCACTCCACTCTATATTTAATTCAGATAAGTGCTGGACACTGAACTTAATTAATTTACTATTCCCACTCCACTCTATATTTAATAAAGATAAGTGCTGGACACTGAACTAAATTAATTTACTATTCCCACTCCAGTCTATATTAAATTAAAATAAGTGCTGGACACTGAACTTAATTAATTTACTATTCTCACTCCAACCTATATTTAATTAGAGTATGTGCTGGACACTGAACTGAATTAATTTACTATTCCCACTCCAATCTATATTTAATTAAGATAAGTGCTGGACACTGAACTTAATTAATTTACTATTCTCACTCCAAACTATATTAAATTACAGTAGGTGCTGGACAATGAACTTAATTAATTTACTATTCCCACTCCACTCTATATTTAATTAAGATAAGTGCTGGACACTGAACTTAATTAATTTACTATTCTCACTCCAACCTATATTAAATTAGGGTAGGTGCTGGACACTGAAATAAATAAATTTACTATTCCCACTCCAGTCTATATTAAATTAAAATAAGTGCTGGACACTGAACTTAATTAATTTACTATTCTCACTCCAACCTCTATTTAATTAGAGTATGTGCTGGACACTGAACTGAATTCATTTACTATTCCCACTCCAATCTATATTTAATTAAGATTATTGCTGGACACTGAACTTAATTAATTTACTATTCTCACTCCAAACTATATTAAATTACAGTAGGTGCTGGACAATGAACTTAATTAATTTACTATTCCCACTCCACTCTATATTTAATTAAGATAAGTGCTGGACACTGAACTTAATTAATTTACTATTCTCACTCCAACCTATATTAAATTAGGGTAGGTGCTGGACACTGAACTAAATTAATTTACTATTCCCACTCCAGTCTATATTAAATTAATATAAGTGCTGGACACTGAACTTAATTAATTTACTATTCTCACTCCAACCTATATTTAATTAGAGTATGTGCTGGACACTGAACTAAATTAATTTACTATTCCCAATCCAATCTATATTTAATTAAGATAAGTGCTGGACACTGAACTTAATTAATTTACTATTCTCACTCCAAACTATATTAAATTACAGTAGGTGCTGGACAATGAACTTAATTAATTTACTATTCCCACTCCACTCTATATTTAATTAAGATAAGTGCTGGGCACTGAACTTAATTAATTTACTATTCTCACTCCAACCTATATTAAATTAGGGTAGGTGCTGGACACTGAACTAAATTAATTTACTATTCCCACTCCAGTCTATATTAAATTAAAATAAGTGCTGGACACTTAACTTAATTAATTTCCTATTCTCACTCCAACCTATATTTAATTACAGTATGTGCTGGACACTGAACTAAATTAATTTACTATTCCCACTCCATTCTATATTAAATTAAAATAAGTGCTGGACAGTGAACTTAATTAATTTAATATTCTGACTGAAATCTATATTTAATTATGGGATTAGTTAAATTCTAAAATATATTTAAAATTTCTAAATATTAATATTTTTTAAATTAACAATATATAAACATTTTAAATTAACTTCCCACCCTTATCCCCTATAACCCAACATTCCGCTCCTAAAATTATTTGTAACATTCTAAAAAAAATGT
Source organism: Triturus cristatus (assembly GCF_964204655.1). Classification (NCBI taxonomy): domain Eukaryota; kingdom Metazoa; phylum Chordata; class Amphibia; order Caudata; family Salamandridae; genus Triturus; species Triturus cristatus. Next base: position 683,594,622 of record NC_140592.1, read on the forward strand.
ACAATTTCTAAATTAATTTGTTAAAAAATTAACAAATATATAAACATTTTTACAACACTTCCCACCCTTATCCCCTATCAACCAACATCCCGCTCCGAAATATATTTGTAAAAATCGAAAATTTATTTCCTATTTATAAATATTTTTAATAAAAAATTAACAAATATATAAAAAAAATTAAAAAACTTCCCACCCTTATCCCCTATAAACCAACATCCCGCTCCTAACATTTTTTCTCAAAATCTAAATTTAATTTACAATTTCTAAATAAATTTTAAAAAATTTGAAACAATATATAAACATTTTTAAAACACTTCCCACCCTTATACCCTATAAACCAACATCCCGCTCCTAAAATTTTATTTAAAATTCAAATTTTAATTTACAATTTCTAAATTATTATTTTTTTTTAATTAAACAATATATAAACATTTTTAAAACACTTCCCACCCTTATCCCCTATAAACCAACATCCCGCTCCTAAAATTATTTCTAAAATTCTAAATTTAATTTACAATTTCTAAATAAATTTCAAAAAAATTCTAACAATATATAAACATTTTTAATACACTTCCCACCCTTATCCCCTATAAACCAACATCCCGCTCCTAAATTTTTTTTTAAAATTCTAAATTTAATTTACAATTTCTAGAAAATTATTTTTAAAAATTTACAAATATATAAAAAAAATTAAAACACTTCCCACACTTATCCCCTATAAACCAACATCCCGGTCCTAAAATATTTTTAAAATTCTAAATTTAATTTACAATTTCTAAATAAGTTTTTTAAAAAATTCAAACAATATATAAACATTTTTAATACACTTCCCACCCTTATCCCCTATAAACCAACATCCCGCTCCTAAAATTAAATATACATTTCACATTTTAAATTAAATTTAATAATTAAAATTTACAATATATTAAAAAAATAAATTAACTTTTTTAAAACACTCCCCACCCTTATCCCCTATAACCCAACATCCCGCCCCTAAAACAATATAAATATTTCTCATATTATATACATTTTAACTATTTATACAAACAACTTCAAAATATTTACTAAACACACAATAACGATATTTTCACATGTCGATATTATTACTAACGATATTACTTACATCGACATATAAGTAAAAAAAAAAACGATATTTTTCACATCGATATTAGCTATTTCGATATTTTGGACATTCGATATTTTTGACTCGATATTTATGTCCCTCGATATTAAAAAGTGGATATATAGACTGCTCACCGTGCATATCAAAATGCACCACATACATTCCCTCTCAAATTCATAACTCACCTTTAAAAGTAGTTAGTTCTGAAAGAAATGTGGCACTCAAACAGCAGATTATCAGAGCCAGAATCTCTGAGCTGTACACCTCTCTCCTCTCACCAGAACCAGTTAATGGCAATGTTTCCCTCTCTTTTTCCACACATATACATGTTAACTCCAAATCACAGTGTTTCCCTCATTTTTTCAAATGGAATCACGCATTTCTATTGGTTCCAAATTTCAACCCTTTCCAAATGATCCCTTCCCCCAAAAAGACTTCTGCCTGCTACCATAGCAACAGGTCATGGAACACTGGTGTGAGCAGAGAGGTCAGAAGTTCAACACACAATGTTTCTAATCCTTAGAGCAAGTGTGCTTGACTTTTCAAACCTAACAGCAAGTCCAAACTAATGTTCTGTGGGAACACATTTTTCTTTACCAATACAAAACATGCTTGTAAAAATCTAAACATACAGCCTAGTTTTAACTGTAAAATGGTTTGAATCAGCCAATCAGTTCTTTTTAAAAAAAAAAAAGTATGTTAGCCTCCATTTTTCACCTATCTTTCTTTTCATATTGCCATTCTACTGAAAGACACCTTCTGAGTGCATCCAGATCTCCTTGAAAGATGTTCACAGTGTGGATTGTAGGTCACAGCTATGTCTTCTGGAGTGAAAAGTTTGCAGAAAAAAGAGGTATTGTGAAAGACCTTGCTTTGCCAAATGTAGACATTAAATGGATTGGTCAGAGAGGGTTAAAGTGGCACCAATTAATGCCTTTGGTGAAAACCTTTCTACATCTCCCACAGCCTGACCTTATTATTGTGCACTGTGGTGGAAATGACCTAGGCACTTTAACTGGGGTAGGTCTGGAAATGCTTGTTAAGGACACCTTTGTGCAATTGATGTCACTTTTTCCACAAACTGCCTTTGTATATTCTAATATATGCCAAAGGCAAAAGTGGAACTGGTCCAACCAATTTTGTTCGCAGATTGACAAAGCAAGAAAGCACGTCAATAAGTCTGTTTCTGCTTTCCTCAGAGACTATGGTATGGGTTCTATATACCACAACAACTTGCGTTACAACATGCAAGACATTTATAGAGGAGACGGTGTACATTTCAATGATGAAGGGAACAGAGTCTTCCAATTGAACTTTAGACTCTGCATCGGTACTTACTTGCAGGTACCAAAAAAACACTTCATAAACACAACGGCTCTTTTTAGAGCCACCTAACATCTAAACATTTTTATTTTATTTTTAATTCTTTTTTTTGATTTTTTTTTTACCGCCGTACGCTTACCGTACGCGCACGGTACGCTTACCCCGCGATTTTTTTTCAAAAAATAAAAATTTATTTTTCACACTTCTGGGTCCTTCTTGGACCCCCTGACAAAAGCTAGGGGGTCTCCAACTCTCTTCCTTGCCCCCTTTTCACGTTCTCCACCTTTGTTTTTCAGTATGAGACACACAAAATGGCGGCCGACACTTCCTGATTTCGACCGACTGGAATGTTTACTGTCATGTAACCACCAATCAGAATTACGCTCGCGCACGGCACCGTGCGCGTACGGTATGCTTACCGTACGCGTATGGTGCGTGCCTATAGATATATATGTACTTTTAACTGCAATTTTCTCAGGAACTACTGAACAGATTGACTCCAGATATCCAAAAGGCACATCCCTGACCTGAGGACTACCTCTCTGCCAAATTTCAAGTAATTCTGTTCAGCCGTTCGGGCTGTACCTTGGACTAAAGGTCCCTATGGAAAAATGCATGGGGAAAACGTGTTTTGGGACCCCCCTTTTTTCTCAGCCCCCGCTTGACGAATCCCCCCAAGACTTTGAGGGTAGGAGCGGAGCGGAGCGCCCCACCTATTTTGAAAATTTCACAAGGATTCGTCAACCGGCGCCAAAGTTATTTAAAACAGAATTTTCAGATTTCCTATGGAAACACGGCCCTAACCATAACTATCTACTGGCGACCGCCAGTAGATAATATATATATATATATATATATATATATATATATATATATATATATATATATATATATATATGTATATATATATATATATATATATGTGTGTATATTACCTACTGGCGGTCGCCAGTAGGTAGTTATAGTTAGGACCACGTTTCCATAGGAAAACCTCAACATTCTATTTTGAATAACTTTGGCGCCGGTCGACGAATCCTCGCGAATTTCTCAAAATAGGTGGGGCGCTACGCTCCGCTCCTACCCTGAAAGTCTCGGGGGGATTCGTCAAGCGGGGGCTGAGATAAAAGGGGGGTCCCAAAACGCGTTTTTCCCATGCATTTTTCCATAGGACCTTTAGAACGAGCTACAGCCCGAACGGCTGAACAGAATTACTCAAAATTTGGCAGAGAGGTAGTCCCTAGGTCAAGGAAGTGCCTTTTGTAGGTTTGGTGTAAATCTGTTCAGTAGATTCTGAGAAAATAGCCTTTAAATCAATATATATATCTGAGCCCGCTTACGGTACGCTTACCGTACGCTTACGGTAAGCGTACGGTGGCGTGCGCGAGCGCGATTCTGATTGGCTCTTAGATCTTAGTAAACATTCGAATCGGTCGAAACCAGGAAGCGGCGGCCGCCATTTTGTGTATTTCACTCTGAAAAAAAAGAGTGAAAACAAGGAAAGGGGGCAATGAGGAGAGTTACAGACCCCCTAACATTTGTAAGGGGGTCAAAGAAGGACAGAAAAGTACAAAAAAAACATTTATTGATTTTAAAAAAAATCACGGGGTACGCGTACGGTAAGCTTACGGTAAGCGTACGGTAGAAAAAAAAAAAAAAAAAAAATGAAAATCAGATTTAAGTGTTTAGATATTAGGGGGCTCTAAAAAGAGCCGTTGTGTTTATGAAATGATTTTTTAGTGGTACCTACAAGTAAGTACCGATGCAGAGTCTAAGGTTCAAGAGGAAGACTCTGTTCCCTTCATCATTGAAGTGCACACCATCTCCTCTATAAATGTCTTGCATGTCATAACGCAAGTTGTTGTGGTAAATGGCACCCATACCATAGTCACGGAGGAAAGCAGAAACAGATTTGTTGACGTGCTTTCTTGCTTTGTCATCGCACCGCGTGCCCACCGTGCGTGCACGGCACTAACTGCGTAAAGTGGGCGCGCGGTGCGCGAAGCGCAACGCGTGCTCACTGTGCGCGCACGGTGCGCGAAGCGCACCGTGCGCGCACGGAACGAACTGCGTTAAGTGGGCGCGCACGCCACGAATGGCGTAAAGTAACTTAGCATTTAAAAAACCGTACAAATTCACTGAAAAAACCATAGGTTTCACACACGTTATAGTTAGGAATTAGCATTTAAAAAACCTTGCAAATTCACTGAAAAAACCATAGGTTTCACACATGTTATAGTTAGCGGAAATTTTACTGATAAAAAACCAATGAAATTCCCCCGTTATAGTTAGTGCAGGCAACTATAACTCACGCGACCGCAATCTTCTGCTGATGACATATGTGTCTTTATGAAAAAAAAATATTTGTAATATATGTATAGCTAAAAATGTATGGAAGAAGACATGGGCAAATAAGTGTCTAAATACAGTATTAGCATCAGCAGAGGATTGCGGTCGCGTGAGTTATAGTTGCCTGCACTAACTATAACGGGGGAATTTCATTGGTTTTTTATCAGTAAAATTTCCGCTAACTATAACAGGTGTGAAACCTATGGTTTTTTCAGTGAATATATATATATATATATATATATATATATATATATATATATATATATATATATATATATATAATATGTATTGAAAAATAAAAATGTAAGTTTATTTTTTTTAACTAAACAATAGAAGTAATCCGTGGTCTATGGCAACAACTGTAAATCTAGATATGATTCTAGAATAACAACATAGATAATGCTGATAATCTGAGTGCAACCAAGGAGAAAGAAGATCCAGAAAAGAAAAGAAAATAATAATAGGAACCCATTTAGGATTATTGGCCTCCCATCATTTCACCAAGGTGACCAGTGTCATCATTTGGGGTTCCAAACAACTCTTCTTTCTTCCGTCAGATTCGGAGGAATATCAAATGAGTTGTATCCTCTCATTAGGTTCTTATCAGAGGAAAAGGAAAAGTCATAAGACAAGGTCTAAAGTTTGTATTTAAACCTTTCAAAATAATTGCCAAATAGAAAGAATGCAGTGCAAAAAATAGAGAAATGTGTGATTAAAATAGGATTAGCAAGAGAAAAGAGAAAATCTATTCTTTTCAATAATCTCAATTGCGTTTCTACGTAAAAACAGTGCAGGAGAGAAAAGCAGTTTGAACAATTCACTGCTAATATATGGTCGACATGTTTCAGCCAATGGGATCATTCTCCCCGGCTTTCTTCAGGACCTCGCTACAACAAATCCTCGCTACTGCAATACTTTTTCTTGAGTGTCAAAAGATAAATATACATACTGATGGGATATATTTGCCCTTGTTCTTATCCTCAGTATTTAAGAGATGTATAGGACAAAACAATAAGATTGCAAACTCAGTCAAAATTTACATCTGTATCTCTTTAGTCATAACGTACAGTTTTGTTTTTATAGAAAAATATTCACAATGGAAAATTCAAATGCTCACCCGTTAAATACGAGGGCTAGACCTCACCTCACCCAGCTCCAGCTCTTGTCAATGAGGCCCGCTCTATATTGAATCTATCAAATGCCCAAAAAAAAAATGGTTAGAAATGTTTTGGGTTTAAAGCATGTCCTTTTGGTGTCTTAATCACCTGGATCACCTTTAGTCATTAAGTGCACATACAGTATATCATTTACGAATATACATCACAAAAATATAATAATAATCATAAAACATTGACCTGTTCATGGCTAATTTGTGAATGGCGGCTTGATGAACTACAGTCATCCTTAATATACTTGTGTCAGTAATGTGGTAGCGATTATTGTTTGGTCACATTCATCGCTCCTATCTTGTAATATACCTACTTTACAAAACTTCTTTGAGGATATATTTACTGTACTTCTTATATCTTCTTTATCGTTTTTAGTAATTGCATAGAGAGAGACTCATGTGCTCTCGCTATTTCTAAACCTCATTAATACCCATCTTCATGATATATGTTACTGTGTTGTTATTGTCTATAATCGAACTATTATCCAAGACACTATTATATCATAGACGCCATTATTTCAAGTGACTCAGTTCTACATCAGGACTCGATCATGCATTAACAACGGTAACTTGAGAAATTTATGCCCATATCATTGTGAGTTAGAGGCATATAAGCACTAGTTCTAGTCTGATAGGATAGATGAAAAAATCCGTTCTCTTCAGACAAATATGTCTGTAGGGCTTATGCTCGTGTCATTGCAAGTAAAAGCCTACAAGCATTAGTTCTAATCTGATAAAATAGATTGAGAACTCCATGCGGCGGGTGATTATGCCTACTCTTCAGATTACCCAAAGGTAATGCGTGCTGTGTCTGAATTTCCCTTACCTGTCCGTCGGTACATTGAGTTTGGACGTCACTGGGATAGAGGTAACAGACAAGGGGAAACCTTTGTTTTTATGTGTTTAGACGCCTACAGGTGAAATGTGTTATCGTACTCCCGTCGCGAAACAAGCACGTCATGATCGACTACAAAATTATGTCATTCATGACGGGATTTGTAGTTTTTGTGTGTTTTATATCGCTAATATGCCTAATTAGTTCATTATTTGATGTTCTGAACATTGGTACTAAGTTTAAATTAAAATAGACGAAACGTGAAGTCTCTCACTTTCTTGATGTCGCGGATCTTGCCTAAGTATGGACACCAATGTATGCATAATATCCAGACTTATTATTTGTGTTCTTCGTTTATTCAATTCATACCTCATATAAAATATTGGCGCATGTTTGAAATGTCAATAAATAGTGTTATAATCATAAATTTTCATATCGCTCTTTAACTCTGGACAGTGGGTTCTCATTGGATAGTTAAAAACTACCAAATGACGTCATTCCACTCGGGATTGGTAGTTCAATCGAGAAAACCTCAATACAAGATAGGGTTCGCATAACCACGATGTTAAAGAGCTAATCACAAAAATTGATACTCGCTTGTTTAACAATTAGTTTAAAATTTACAGTTTTTTCCTATAATTAATCACTGCTTTTAAAAATAAAGCAATATTTCTAGCATAACATTCATTTTCCAGTAGTTGCAGTGCAATATAAGCCTGACGGCATTGCCTCAAACCCCAATGTTTTAATCACTATTACAATTAGTGAAGTTCTTTTGGATCCATGGTCTTGTGGTTCCAATATTTATAGATTTTGACTGTCTTGTTTGTGGACAGATGGCACAAGATTCACAAGGGTGATGGCCTTGTACTGCTGGTAAACCCCACAGCGTACCACCTAAACATGGTTTATTACCAAACAGACGTGTGTGGACAAGTTTATCTCGCAGGTTTGTGCCTCTTTTCAATGAAAACAAAGGCAAGGGTATTTTGTCTGTACAACAATTCAAAATTCGCCAGTGTTTCCTGACGCTCCTTTGTATACCATTGGTCAGGGCACTAAAAGTGTTTGCAAATGTGAGGCGACCTAATGATGGTTTTGCTATGGAGGGTTCTAATAAGGCCTCTCGATTATTATTGAGAGCTCTTTTATGAGCTCGTCTGATTAATCTTTTAGGATATTTCTTTTCTTTAAGTTGTTCAATGAGCTTTGTTGAGTGTTCTTCAAATTTTTCCACGGTGGAACAGTTTCTCCGAACCCGGAGGAACAGCCCATATTGCAAATTTTTCCGGAGGGATTTTGGGTGCTGACTGTCAAAACTAAGTAAGGAGTTTCGAGCCATCGGTTTACGATATAGTTCACTTTGCAGACCAGTTGGTGTACTATAGACAGGCTTAAATTCTGCGTGAGGCAATTTGTAAATACATCAAAGTGCAAATTGATAACATTTGCCAAATCATTAATCCAATGTGCTTGAACAATCCTTGATTTTTTCACAAACGGTGGTATGTAAGATTATATTCCGGCATATAGAGTCGTCAAAAATATGTTTGCAGCTGTTAGATGGGTGTAAAGGCACTAGGTGGACTATGATAGGTCCTTCTAAAGTGTACGTTTATGCAGCAATTCTGGCGCCAATCCGTAGACTTTGATGTATTTACAAATTGCCTCACCCAGAATTTAAGCCTTGATAAAGTTACGTACTGTAACGAAACACGTGTTGGCTGTCCTGGATTGTTTCCCCAACGGGGTGGCGGATTTGGACTGTTTCCCCCGACGGGGTTTTTTGTTCTCTGGCCTTTTCTCAAACAACAATCTTGAGAAACCTTTAGGATTAGATCTCCATATTGGGTCATTACTTTGTATATTTGTGCTGTACTCAAAAAAGAAAAATACATTATTGGAACATTGCAAATGAGTTATTTGAACATTGAAATGGTGTACCTGAACCTTGTACAGTGTATGTAGAATCACTTTGGAACCACATTTGGGTGCCGATCACGATCCGGTAAAAAATGTCCCCGTACGACTCGTATCGGGTCTTTTTACCGTACGAATCGTACAAGTGCCGTACGAACTGGCAATCACGATTCGCATGGTAAAAAGTCCATACGAACCGCACTGGGAATCATTCCCCACACGTCCTCGGGTCGGAAAATGTGTCCGACACGTCCTCGGACGATTTACCTTACAAACGTGAAAAGCCAAGTCCGACCGAGGAATCACGATCCATCCCGTGCGTCCGAGCTTACAACCGTATGGAAAAAACACCGTCCGCACCGAACTCCTATAGCAACCAAGGAGACATGTGCCCGCATACGCGCCCAACACTCCCCGCAGCCCCCGTACGTCCGACACGTACCCCCCGTGTATGTATACCCCCACCCGTCTAGGTACACCCCAGTACGTTCAAGTCGTACCCCCACCCCAGTACGTGTCATACCCCCGTGTACCTACACCCCAGTACGTTCCAGTCGTACCCCCACCCCAGTACGTGTCGTACCACCGTCTATGTACACCCCAGTACGTTCGAGCCCCACCCCCACCCCAGTACGTGTCATACCCCCCGTGTACCTACACCCCAGTACGTTCCAGTCGTACCCCCACCCCAGTACGTGTCGTACCACCGTCTATGTACACCCCAGTACGTTCCAGACGTACCCCCACCCCAGTACGTGTCATACCCCCGTGTACCTACACCCCAGTACGTTCCAGTCGTACCCCCACCCCAGTACGTGTCGTACCACCGTCTATGTACACCCCAGTACGTTCCAGTCGTACCCCCACCCCAGTACGTGTCATACCCCCGTGTACCTACACCCCAGTACGTTCCAGTCGTACCCCCACCCCAGTACGTGTCGTACCACCGTCTATGTACACCCCAGTACGTTCCAGTCGTACCCCCACCCCAGTACGTGTCATACCCCCGTGTACCTACACCCCAGTACGTTCCAGTCGTACCCCCACCCCAGTACGTGTCGTACCACCGTCTATGTACACCCCAGTACGTTCGAGCCCCACCCCCACCCCAGTACGTGTCATACCCCCCGTGTACCTACACCCCAGTACGTTCCAGTCGTACCCCCACCCCAGTACGTGTCGTACCACCGTCTATGTACACCCCAGTACGTTCCAGTCGTACCCCCACCCCAGTACGTGTCATACCCCCGTGTACCTACACCCCAGTACGTTCCAGTCGTACCCCCACCCCAGTACGTGTCGTACCACCGTCTATGTACACCCCAGTACGTTCCAGTCATACCCCCACCCCAGTACGTGTCATACCCCCGTGTACCTACACCCCAGTACATTCCAGTCGTACCCCCACCCCAGTACGTGTCGTACCACCGTCTATGTACACCCCAGTACGTTCGAGCCGCACCCCCACCCCAGTACGTGTCATACCCCCGTGTACCTACACCCCAGTACGTTCCAGTCGTACCCCCACCCCAGTACGTGTCGTACCACCGTCTATGTACACCCCAGTACGTTCCAATCGTACCCCCACCCCAGTACGTGTCATACCCCCGTGTACCTACACCCCAGTACGTTCCAGTCGTACCCCCACCCCAGTACGTGTCGTACCACCGTCTATGTACACCCCAGTATGTTCCAGTCGTACCCCCACCCCAGTACGTGTCATACCCCCGTGTACCTACACCCCAGTACGTTCCAGTCGTACCCCCACCCCAGTACGTGTCGTACCACCGTCTATGTACACCCCAGTACGTTCGAGCCCCACCCCCACCCCAGTACGTGTCATACCCCCCGTGTACCTACACCCCAGTACGTTCCAGTCGTACCCCCACCCCAGTACGTGTCGTACCACCGTCTATGTACACCCCAGTACGTTCCAGTCGTACCCCCACCCCAGTACGTGTCATACCCCCGTGTACCTACACCCCAGTACGTTCCAGTCGTACCCCCACCCCAGTACGTGTCGTACCACCGTCTATGTACACCCCAGTATGTTCCAGTCGTATCCCCCACCCCAGTACGTGTCATACCCCCGTGTACCTACACCCCAGTACGTTCCAGTCGTACCCCCACCCCAGTACGTGTCGTACCACCGTCTATGTACACCCCAGTACGTTCGAGCCCCACCCCAGTACGTGTCATACCCCCGTGTACCTACACCCCAGTACGTTCCAGTCGTACCCCACCCCAGTACGTGTCATACCCCCGTCTATGTACACCCCAGTACGTTCCAGTCGTACCCCCACCCCAGTACGTGTCGTACCACCCTCTATGTACACCCCAGTACGTTCGAGCCCCACCCCCACCCCAGTACGTGTCCAACCCCCCGTGTACCTACACCCCAGTACGTTCCAGTCGTACCCCCACCCCAGTACGTGTCATACCCCCGTCTATGTACACCCCAGTACGTTCCAGTCGTACCCCCACCCCAGTACGTGTCGTACCACCGTCTATGTACACCCCAGTACGTTCGAGCCCCACCCCCACCCCAGTACGTGTCATACCCCCCGTGTACCTACACCCCAGTACGTTCCAGTCGTACCCCCACCCCAGTACGTGTCATACCCCCGTCTATGTACACCCCAGTACGTTCCAGTCGTACCCCCACCCCAGTACGTGTCGTACCACCCTCTATGTACACCCCAGTACGTTCGAGCCCCACCCCCACCCCAGTACGTGTCATACCCCCCGTGTACCTACACCCCAGTACGTTCCAGTCGTACCCCCACCCCAGTACGTGTCATACCCCCGTCTATGTACACCCCAGTACGTTCCAGTCATACCCCCACCCCAGTACATGTCGTACCACCCTCTATGTACACCCCAGTACGTTCGAGCCCCACCCCCACCCCAGTACGTGTCATACCCCCGTGTACCTACACCCCAGTACGTTCCAGTCGTACCCCCACCCCAGTACGTGTCATACCACCGTCTATGTACACCCCAGTACGTTCCGGTCCTACCCCCAACACAACCTCCTAAGTACGGAGCGCACCCCAGGCCCCAACATCACAACCGCATGTACGAGTCGTACCAACCCACACACAAGGACAGCACCGTACAACCAAATGGCCCATCTACACACCGTACACACGCTCAAAACGCACGTACACAACCAGGACAAAACAAAACAACACAAGAAGACACTATTCGAATGGCACAAAGCCACTAAACATGGCCAACAAACACTACAAATACACCTTCACTGACCTGCAACTGCCAAAGACAAACAGAGGGCCAAAACACCACCACTACTTATAACACACCCACCCAAAATTCAAACACTGCCACACCCACCCATGGACCAATAAAAAGGGCCCACACACACAAACCATGAGCCTTTGCAACAGACTCACTGCTGCCAGACACCACAGAACCATACAACAAGCTACACCACACCTTACACTTGCACACCTTCACACAACCACCCTCACAAACACCCCCTCATCACATTCACACACACACACACACACAACCATCCACACCCCCCCCAACATCCACACACCCCCCCCACCATCCCCACCCACACCCCTCACCATGCCCACTACCAAGAATCCAAAGTTCAGTAACCGAGAGTTGGAGGTCCTTGTTGATCAAATCCTCAGAGTCGAGCCACAGATCTTTGGAACATTGGTCAGAAACACCAGCCTGGCAGCAAAAACAGCCATGTGGCAGACCATCGTCGATGCTGTGAATGCTGTTGCGGACACCAGGAGGACCAGGCAGGAATGCCAGAACAGGTGGTACGATCCGCGGAGGAGGGTCAGAGCCAAGAGGCAGGAGGAACACGACCAGGCCAACGCCACCGGAGGAGGGCCCTCCCGCAGACCCGTACAGTACCATCCCTGGGAGGAGAGGGTGATGGCCATACTGCCGGTGGAGGCAGTCGAAGGATTAGAAGGACTCCGAGACCCGGGTGAGTACACAAACAACGCACCTCACATGGGGGGAACGGCATCCACAACCAAAATCACTAACAGGCACGCAACCACCACAAGCCATCGCATTACTCAACCACACTCCATGAGCACGCACATGCCACTGCTGCCACCATGCCCCATGCACCCAGCTGGACAATGGCAAGTCACTGAAGACAACAACACATGACACGGTAACCCGGATGGCGGGAGGCTGGGCCCCAAAAATCACATAGTGCGACTCCGAAGCAGACAACAATGCACTCTGCCCATATGGCCTAGGTCACAGCCAGACAAACAGTGTGTCCCAACACAGGAATGACTTGCCAGCAAATGGCGGACGCCTTGCATCAACACATGGGGGTGAAGGCACTGTTTTGCACATGACAGCAGCTAATGAACAGCCAACATTGTGAAAGAGTGGCAGCACACACCACCACAGCAGCAGCGCACAGACACACATCACACCCAATGGGTGCCTGGAGATCAGAAACAAACTCACATCAACAAGCCAAGGGCCACTCAAAGATCTGCTAACAGTGTGTGCCCAGGAAGCTGGGCTGAGGTGACAGAGGGTGACACACAGAGGGAGGGAGAGGGGGACAGAGAGGGAGGGAGAGGGGGACAGAGAGGGAGGGAGAGGGGGACAGAGAGGGAGGGAGACACAGGGAGACGGACAGAGGGAGGAGGCTGACACACAGAGGGAGGGAGAGGGTGACAGAGAGGGAGGGAGAGGGAGACAGAGAGGGAGGGAGAGGGGGACAGAGAGGGAGGGAGACACAGGGAGACGGACAGAGGGAGGAGGCTGACACACAGAGGGAGGGAGAGGGTGACAGAGAGGGAGGGAGAGGGGGACAGAGAGGGAGGGAGAGGGGGACAGAGAGGGAGGGAGACACAGGGAGAGCAAATCAGCCGTGTGGTGTGTGGGAATGTCTGCTCGTCAGCAGGTAGACTGCGTGCATGTAGCCAAGGGTGGCCCGTGCCAGAACCCCCCCTCTTCTCCATGGCAAAACACAGGGCCATGTCACAACCTGTGCACGAGCACAATGACAGCTACCTGCATCACATAAGTGTGTGGAACAAATCCATGTGCACATGTACAGTGCTACACGGAAGGCGCCAATGCATGGCTCGCAACACCTGCCCACTCCACTGCTGACTGCAGTCACACTTGACGCAGCAAGTAAGACTGTGCCACACATAGTAAAAGGTGCCAAAGTGGTGCCCAAGGGACACACCCATGCACAAGTGCACTGTGAGTGGAATGCAAGACAGATCCTAATTCCAAGAGGAAATGTGCCAACTTATGAAATGATGAAACATGGATGTTGCATGGACCAAAATTAACATTGTCTCTCTCACACACAGGTCAACGTCATGGTGCACCCCCCAACACTGGGGGGGAACACTCACAGGACCCGGATCGGCAGGAGCCCGATCCCACCGGCAGCGACCACTCTCACCACTTTGTGGACGACCCCGACCGACCTGGCCCCTCTGGTTTCCAACCGCCTGCAGCACCTGCGTCAGGTACAACTGTGCCAACCACCACCCCCACTCCTGCCACATCCCAGGAGACACCCAGGATCCCTGCCCCAACACCACAATGCAGCCAGGCTGGCCAGGAGGGACACGGTGTCCCGGGCACCCAGGAGGAGGCAGGCGACAACGCCAATGCCACCCCTCAGGGGTCCCGGAGACCCGATGTGCCCGCAAGGGCAGGCCAGGCGCAAGTGGGCAGGGGTGGTGGGAGTGGAGGACGGCGGAGGCACGAGCCTGACCAGTTGGCTGGGGATCCGGTATTTTCCCATGTCCGTAACATCCTGGACTCATACCGGCAGGACACCACGGGCATGGCCCAGGTTGTGTCCACCCTCAATGAGATCAAGGGGAGCCTCGATGAGATAAAGACCCAGCAGGCCCAGCAACATGCGGAGCTACATGCCTGTCTACTGGTACACCAACGGAGGATGGAGGACAGACAGGCTGAGCAAGTGACGGCATTCCAGGGGATTCACGCTACACTCCGTCGGATGGCCGACAACATGGCCGACCCTCCCTGTGCCAGAAGGCGGAGAACATCACCACCCACAGGGAGGGATCAGGAGGAGGAGGAGGAAACATCCGACGGAGCATCCCAGATGTCGTCACGGCCTGCTGGTGAGGTTCCCCGCAGGAGGCCGGGTCGTCCACGGAAAGGACCGTGAGGGTCGGCGCTACATCACCATCTCCCAGGACACCTGGCCTGGCACCTGGCCCACTGGAGCAACAGCATCACAGCATCAAGAGACATTCTCTGCCACATGGCCCTGCTGGTCACTGGCTGACCAATGTTGACAAAGACTGTGGCATGGACTCTGAGGACATCCAATGGCAAGGACACCAACTCCCCTACTGAACTTTGGATTCAAACTTCCCGGAAAGACACTCACTTTGTTTCCCCCCCCCCCCCCCCCAATAATAAATCACACTATGAAGAGTAGATGCCTGCTGGTAGCATTATTACCTAACATGTGTCTTGTAAACTCAAAACATGCCTGAGTCATCTTTTGTCTTCAACCACCCACACCCTGGGGCCTGAGTCTGGCACAGGACACATGGGTCACAGTGTATTAGGCAAGACAGACATGGAGCACCATACACACCCGTGATGGGCCCAACCAGCTGAGGGGGTTACCGAACAACCGTGCTGACAGACACATTGAGTACAGCAACAGTCATGCGCAGAGGTCAGGGATCCAGTCCAGTGTCCTGGGGGGCACCCAGGTATGTGTAGACAGGTGGCAGAAACATGTCCTGCAAGCTTGAGTCCGGTGGATGCAGAGAATGGGGGCCTGGCCAACGTTGGATGCATGGGGATGGCACATGTCACAATACCCACACAGTCATGGACATCATGCCCAATACACAGTCTCAGCCCACACACACAGCTTGCATCTTGCCACTCGACACATTGACACATAGCCACAATCAGGGAATACCATGCCAGACAAGCAGGATGCACCATGGCAACACACCAGCATTGACTGAGAAGAGGCACCTTGGAGGCATAGGGACACCTTTATTAGTCATGTATTCGGGATTGCAGAGGCAACTCGAAGTACACATGAACACATCATGTGGAGTAACATGTGGGTCCAACACTGGCACCCCCCTTCAGCAGCACACATGCGTGTTCGCCATGGAACTGGCACACAAGCGTCGGCTAACAGCTAAATACCCACAGCTGCACACGGAGAGCCTGCCATACACCATAGATCCGCCGATGTCGAAGTCCCACACCATGTCAAGCCAATGCTAACCGAATGTGTCCGAGGGCAGTGTCACACACATTGATGCCATCATCACAATCCCCTATCCCATCACTGATGACTGTCAACCAGGCAGACCATCTATTCAGGTGTACACAGCTGCATGTCGTGTCCCATGGGGATGCGACATGGCTGCAAAGGAACCAAACACCGACAGGGGCAGTGTGCACACATCGTGAACAACTGCCACACCCAATACACCCCAGATGCATCCCTTACCCCATGGAGACTTCCAAACGTGTCCGTGCCTGTAACGCTGAGTCAGCCCACGATGTCATGTCCATGAGGAATAGCAGTGCCACAACAATGCAACCAGCAGACGGCATGCACAGGTACCTGGGGAAGAGAAACACACAAGAAGTCAGCCACAAAAAGCACAGCCACTTGCATGTGCATTTACTCGACACATGTATGGATGACAACATGCTAGGTCACAATTATGACTGCGGAAGTACAACCATCACTGGCACCATCACTCCAGTGACACACCCACACACACCTCTGACTCACGTGCCATACATGCAGGTGGAGACACACATCACAACGCATGCCACACGGGGACCAATGCGTGCACACTCAGACACTGGTACTCACCACTATGCAAAGAAGTCGCGTATGAGCCGAGTCCGGATGTCCTCTTGCGGCTCCACATCCTCCACATCACTAGCCCCATTGCCAAGCCCTTCGTCCTCCACGGGTGGATGGTCCTCGTCATGTTTATTCAGGATGAGTGGCACTGCTCTTTCAACTGCCATGTTGTGCAGCATGCAGCAGACCATGAAGATCTTGCAGACCTTCGCCGGGGCATATGGGAGTGCGCCGCCGGTCTTGTGGAGGCACCTGAATCGGCTCTTCAGCATGCCAAACGTCCTCTCTATCACTCGCCTTGTCCGGCCATGGGCGGTGTTGTAGCGGAGCTGGGCCGGCGTGATGGGGTTGCGGAGAGGTGTGAGCAGCCAAGGCATGTTGGGATACCCAGCGTCCCCTACATGGAAAGCACATGGTCATCGTTAGAAGTGGTGAAGCGGTCGTGCTGGTAGGCTATACTGAATACAGGACAGACAGACTGTACCCACCAACAACACATGCCCGTTCGTTGCGCAGCTGCATCATCATATCAGGCATCCCGCTACGCCTCATGATGTAGGCATCGTGTGCTGATCCTGGAAAACGAGCACAGACATGTGAAATCACCATATTGGACAGACACACCACAAGGGCATTGATGGAGTGGTAGTGCTTCCGATTGCGGTACGCCACCTCCCGTGCGTGTGGTGGTACCAAAGCTACATGTGTCCCATCTATGGACCCAATGACATGGGGCATCCCTCCCAGGGCATAGAATCCACGCTTGACCTCAGTCATCTGTTCAGGGGTTGGGAACTTGATGAAGTCATCCAGGTGAATCAACATGGCCTCTAAGAAATCATGCAGCACACCACTGAACGTGCTCTGGGACATGCCACCAACATGAGCTATGGTATTTTGAAAGGTACCCGTGGCAAGAAAATGTAGGGCAGCCATTACCTTCAGCTGGGGTGTCAGTGCCGTGGGATACCTGTGCTGCGGTTGCAGGTGTGGTGCCAGTCTCGCCGTCAACTCCAGAATCAACGGTTGGGTGAAGCGGTAGAGCCGGATGCTGTCATTATCCTGCATGGCAGCCAAGTCTGGAATTCTTCGGGCAAGAGGCGGCGCTCTGCAGTAATTTTGAAGTGACAAGGAAGAGTGAGTGCACTACGACAACAACTCATGTGTACTGAGCACATGTTAATCTGGCAATACACACATGCTACATAGGGAGTCAGGTATGTGCTACATGGCCAGGACACGTATGGATGCAAGGTGACACTCCTTCAAAGACCCAGCTACACACGGAGATTGAGAACCTCCCCATGCCACGCCATGGGAATAGCTGCGTCCCAGTGCAAGTGAACAGCCAGACGCAACACAGGAGTGACATACGCCCACACATCAGCAGCAGTAGGATGCCGATTGCAGAGATTGGTAGCGGAACACTGGAGCCACAGGTCACATGACATTACACTAGGCCAGCCCACACACCTTGCCATGAAGGTGCACATGTCATGACTCACCACACATACCTTGTGAGGATGCTGACATGTCCTTGTCATGCTACTCCGTGTCCCATGCATACATGTGCACCTCACATCCGATACCACATGTGGCATGGTGTGCGGAACAGTGTGCAATGACAATCTACACACAGACACATGTTTGTTGCTGCAACGGCTGCAGCTTTTGAGGGTGCTCCAACATCAACCTGATGTGAAGCCCCCACACATACATGACATAGTCACATTGTGCACCGTGGGTAGTGACAAGTCAGGTGTCATAACCCCTGTACCGGGCATCAGGGGACACTTCCGTGTGTTGGTGTCCGTGCCATGCCAGTGACGCTCACCCCAAGTGCGCAGTACGACATGCACACATGTCAAAGGAGTCAAGGGCATGCCTGGCACACATCGCACCATCACACAGTACATCTGTACACATCTCATCATACATCTGGTGCCTTCTCGACTCAGGAGTAATGTTCCACATCACAGGCCTTTCACACCTGTGCCCCACACATGTAGTGATGCACAGACGATGCCTCAATGTCAATTAATGGACAAGTATGTCCATCCATGGACAAGTATGTCCGCCCTATCCCTACCTGTGTGCCGCCTGTCACCACTGTGATGTGTGAATACCGCTGTACTGCTGCAAAGAGGGCCTGTGTACGTTCCCATATCACTATGGGAGTGCTGCCGTATGTGTACCCATCGTGATGGCGAGCGTACAGGCATGTGTACGGCCCGTACCACTACGAGTACGCATACGCGAGGCCACACATACTGATAGGGAGCGTACACACGCCTGTATGCTCCCTATCACTACGAGTACGCATACGCGAACCACACATACTGATAGGGAGCGTACACACGCCTGTACGCGCCCTATCAGTATGTGTGGCCTCGCGTATGCGTACTCGTAGTGGTACGGGCCGTACACACGCCTGTACGCTCCCTATCAGTATGGGTGGGCTCGCGTATGCGTACTCGTAGTGATAGGGAGCGTACAGGCGTGTGTACGGCCCGTACCACTACGAGTACGCATACGCGAGGCCACACATACTGATAGGGCGCGTACAGGCGTGTGTACGCTCCCTATCAGTATGTGTGGTTCGCGTATGCGTACTCGTAGTGATAGGGAGCATACAGGCGTGTGTACGCTCCCTCTCAGTATGTGTGGCCTCGCGTATGCGTACTCGTAGTGGTACGGGCCGTACACACGCCTGTACGCTCCCTATCAGTATGGGTGGGCTCGCGTATGCGTACTCGTAGTGATAGGGAGCGTACAGGCGTGTGTACGGCCCGTACCACTACGAGTACGCATACGCGAGGCCACACATACTGATAGTGAACGTAGTCACGCGTGTACGGGCCGTTGCAATGCATTTGGGGTGCCCTAGGGCCCCGGAACGCACCGTACCTGTGTGTGGAGCTCAGAATTACATAGGGGACACATGAGGGACAAGTATTAAGGCCTGCACGCATGCTGGTTGTCATGGAGACCAAGTTCAAAATTCGAATTTCTTCTGGAAGGTGAACAGCAGAAGTCAGTTGGAATAAAAATACTTTGTTGCAATGTGTTTGTGGAGCTGACATCATGCAGGAGAATGAAACCGATAGAGTACACACAGACTGCTAGGTTTGAAGGGATTGGTGGAAACATAGGATGCAAATGTGAGTGACCAATCACTCTGTACTCCTGTGCATGAGACAGGGCAGAAAGGCACATATAAGGCAGCCAGGTCCCATGAGGGAGTACTTGCCTGCACATCTTTGAATTCGTCGACCCAGCTGCTGCTACTGATTCCCTGGAACCATGTCAAGGGCTGTGGAGAGGTCACAGCCATTCACCCTGGAGGAGAACATGGCATTGCTGGATGTGATCCTCCCACAGTACCCCATGCTGTATGGGCGACCAGGGTATCAGGTGAGTGCATAGGCCACTGGCACAGACTGTCCCTATGTTGTGACTGTGACTTCTGCCATTGTGTCCTGGTGTGACACACATGCCATGTACTGTTGGGGGGGTCCCAGGGGGGGGGGATGCCTGATGTCTCCCAGCAGTGCCCTGAGACAGGAGGGGTGTGTGCCTATCACTAACAGCAGTGCCCTGAGACAGGAGGGGTGTGTGCCTATCACTAACAGCAGTGCCCTGAGACAGGAGGGGTGGGTACAGAGTGCTCCCAGCAGTGCCCTGAGACAGGAGGGGTGGGTACAGAGTGCTCCCAGCAGTGCCCTGAGACAGGAGGGGTGGGTACAGAGTGCTCCCAGCAGTGCCCTGAGACAGGAGGGGTGTGTGCCTATCACTAACATCAGTGCCCTGAGACAGGAGGGGTGTGTGCCTATCACTAACAGCAGTGCCCTGAGACAGGAGGGGTGTGTGCCTATCACTAACAGCAGTGCCCTGAGACAGGAGGGGTGGGTACAGAGTGCTCCCAGCAGTGCCCTGAGACAGGAGGGGTGGGTACAGAGTGCTCCCAGCAGTGCCCTGAGACAGGAGAGGTGGGTACAGAGTGCTCCCAGCAGTGCCCTGAGACAGGAGGGGTGTGTGCCTATCACTAACAGCAGTGCCCTGAGACAGGAGGGGTGTGTGCCTATCACTAACAGCAGTGCCCTGAGACAGGAGGGGTGGGTGTGATGCACAGTGTGAGCCTTGATCATTGATTGTGACATTGCCATCATTCCACCTGTGTACCCACTATGGCACGTACTGCTTTTTCCCTCACCAGAGGATCATGTCCCTATGACAAAGGTGCAATGCGTTGGCTGCATGACATGCCTTGTTGTTACCAGCTAATTTGTTATCAAATGTCTCTCTGTGACATGTGGCTGGTGTATTGATGTGGTGTCACTTGTTCTTCCTCACAGGTAGGCGCCACTGCCAAGGAGCAGATCTGGCTGACCGCCGTCAGTGCCGTGAGGGGTGTGGATGGTCGGAGGCGGAGCCTGTCCCAGGTGAGGAAACGTTGGCAGGATATCCGGTGCTGGACGCGGAGGATTGCACGGGTCCTGCTGGAGGACTCACCTGAGAGCCACAAGAACCGCGGGCACCGCCGTCTGAGCCACCTCCACAGGCGTGTGCTGCCGGTGGTCTTTCCAGACTTGGATCGGCGCTTACAGGCGAAGCAGCAGCCGGAAGGGGGTAGGTACATGTGTGTGTTGTGTGTCACCGGCATTTGTAAGGGCACAGTAGCATGAATTCACTGCCAGGGTTTAAAGGTGCTGTGCAGATCCATTTTGCCCCAGTATAGCGCTGCGCCCCTGCCACCCTTACCCTCCTTCCAATGTGTTCCCTGGTCTGTGTGTAGCCACTCCTTCACAAGGTAATGTAGGCTGGCGCTTTGTCCACGAGAACTATGCCTGTAGCATCATGTGTGGGGGTGGTGGGTAACAGGTTTTGGGACCTTGGCTGTGCCCTGTCAAGTTCACGGCATGTGGGATCCATGTCAGTTGGCACTGATGCTGACTCCAGACATGGGAGTTGGTCTCTCATGTGTCATGCCTTACAGTGCGCATGTCCTATGTAGTGGCCTGTGACATGATGTGCATGAGTGTGCGATACGCATACTGCAGGGATGGTGGCGTGGGTTGCAGTCATTACCATTCAGGAGCATGGAGTTGCGTGGCCACTACTGTCCCCTGGGGCACCTTTTCATCGGTGTTGTATGTGTCATCATAAACGTGGACACTCTCAGTGTCTACAGCGTAGGTTGTGCTCTGTGCCATTGTCCCCTGGCACCATGTATATAGACGTGCTATTTTGTACAGGTGTCCACTGTGCAGCCTGACCTGAATGTCCTTCTTCATACTCACAGTTGCTAGTGCCTGTGTGTCTTGTTATACTCATCTGAGGATGGGCACTGGTACCTCATTATTTGTACAGGCGCACCTTGGCTGTTTGGCGTCCAATCTTGCATTTTGCCTGCCCCTGTGTTTATCACCCAGACTATGAGATGTTGGTGCCACCTGTGTCTCAACTATTTGCCTCGTGTAGGGGGTGGTTGGGGCGGGCAAAGCCTATATGTCAAATCCAGATTTCTACTTGCTGGGTCTGGGCAGTGTGTGATGTTTGTCTGGACACACACGCAAGGTGCAGTGACCGAGTCATGTTGTGCATGTTTTCTGCATTACCTATGCAGCATGTGTCTCAAGTTCATGGATATGGTCCCTGGTCATCGGTATTTTCGCCAACGCTGTGTGGTGCAGATGCAGTGCTGGATTGTCCCCAGGGCCTGGGTGCTATGTCAGACTCCGTTTCCTGTCTTTAGCTATTGTCTCATGCTCTCCATGGTATTTCAGTGGCATGGTGGCTCAACCAACTGTGTGTTTCATGCCCTACATCGGTACCTTGTTTAGTAGATGTTAGGGATCTTCCTTTTCAGGCTATGCAATGTTACCTATGTAGATTGGACTCATGTGACAGATGTGTACAGGTGTCTGATTAATTTCTGTCTCTCCACCCTGCCCACAGCATCGTCGGGGGACACAGAGGGAGACATGGACACAGACCAGGCGGAGGGACCGAGCACCAGTGCCAGCCGTGACATCGGGGCTGGCACATCGAGTGGGACAGAGGCGGAGGAGAGTGTGGCCGAGGACCTGTCGACTGGCACATCAGAATACGAAGCTGACAGGTCCGAGGAGGATGTCTCCGAGTGGGCGGAGGCTGCACCAGCAGCTGACAGCGGAACAACACCTCGCACCGCCCCCTCAGTTCCCATCAGCCGCCTCCCACTTGCTCGTGTCCCTTCCCAGCGTGCCCGATCACCGCATGTCTCCTTCATGCCAGGCACCGCACCCCCTGCCCCTGTCTCCACTGCTGCCGCCAATGCTGAGTCTGTGGACATCCGGCGGCAACTGCAGGTTGGTCAGGCTGCGATCCTTAATGTCCTCCATGCCCACGGGCAAACACTCAACAACATCGAGGCATACTTGGAGGGCATTCATTCATCGCAGGCTGACCAACGCAACTTGCTGAGGTCCATAGACTCGACACTGACTGCAGCAGTGGGTCTCCTGCAGCGCGACCTCCCCCCACCTACCCCTGCCCCATACACACTTCCCACTCCCATGCCTGTCCCACGTACACCCAGACGTCGGCATGCACCCACATCAACAGACACAGGCACCACACCAGCAGGGAAGGTCCACCGCACTCCTCCTGACACGCACACACAGGGTGAGGTAGGCACACCCACTGGGTCGGGGGGCAAACGTGTGACACGCAGCCATAGTGGGAGTCCGCATTCCACCCAGTCCACTCCCTCCAAATCCCCTCCCCTCAGCTCTCCTGGCCACATCTCCCCCAAGGACTCCTTCATGGCCGCTCTGTCCCTGAGCCCCACAGTGACACCACCCCGCAAGCGGTCAAGGAAGTCCTCGGTCACGGTGGTTGATTCTCCCCCCTGTCTACGCCCTCCCCCGGTGGCGCTGCGACCCATCCCTCTGACCCCCCCCCCCCCTCCTTGGGGCCTGTGGATCCTTCGGGTGCAGGGGACTCCCTGGAGGACCTTGCAAAGGTGTGTAGTGCCATCCTGGCCTCCGCCTTTGGTCCTGCCCCACCCCCTGTGGTGGAGTCCTCCATCCCTGCACCCACAACGCCTCCCCTTTGCCCTGATGTCCCTGCGGTGCCTGGTGCTTCCCCCCCCCCTGATGGCCTCACCCCTGTGGAAGACGACGGCATGTAACTGTGCAGGCAAGCTAGGGGACACGCATCCCACTGTGTCCCCCATCCAGCTGAGACTTATTGACTGCCCTATGGGCTTTGTGAATATTTAACTGCCTGCAATCCACGGACACTGTGATCATGCTGAATAAAGCTTTATTTTTTTTTTCATTCTGACACTACTGCTATGCTGGTATTGGTGTTGGTTGCGCTGCTACATGGTTTTGGGTGGTGTTTATGTGTTGGGTGTGTGGGAAATGTAGTAGTGGGCTGCTCATTGGGGGGACCCTGGGATCTGTGTGCCATCACAAGGTGTTAGCTAACTTTCTTTGTTCATGTAAGCAGTTACTGCATGGTGCAATTGTCCCAGGGTGTATTCCTCCCTCTGTGTACCCTGATATCTTCCCTGCAGGGTGTTCCCAATCTTTAGCGCAGAGCTGTGTCTACATGAGCTGTGTGTGTGACGGAGCCCTTCTACTTTGGCCATGCATGCAGGGCCATGTCTCCACCTGCAACATTCGTGGCATCCTTGGTGATCACTGTACTTGTGTGTGGAGTCTGTTGACATGAGTTCATGGGGACATGTTCCCTTGTAGGCAGTATGCATGTGGGTACTTCCAGCCTCACACACATGTGTTGCACACCTCCTGTCTCTGGGCACTGCTGGGAGTGATAGGCACCCACCCCTCCTGTCTCTGGGCACTGCTGGGAGGACTCTGCACCCACCCCTCCTGTCTCAGGGCACTGCTGGGAGTGTTAGGCACCCACCCCTCCTGTCTCAGGGCACTGCTGGGAGGACTCTGCACCCACCCCTCCTGTCTCAGGGCACTGCTGGGAGGACTCTGCACCCACCCCTCCTGTCTCAGGGCACTGCTGGGAGGACTCTGCACCCACCCCTCCTGTCTCAGGGCACTGCTGGGAGTGTTAGGCACCCACCCCTCCTGTCTCAGGGCACTGCTGGGAGGACTCCACACCCACCCCTCCTGTCTCAGGGCACTGCTGGGAGGACTCTGCACCCACCCCTCCTGTCTCAGGGCACTGCTGGGAGTGTTAGGCACCCACCCCTCCTGTCTCAGGGCACTGCTGGGAGTGTTAGGCACCCACCCCTCCTGTCTCAGGGCACTGCTGGGAGGACTCCACACCCACCCCTCCTGTCTCAGGGCACTGCTGGGAGGACTCTGCACCCACCCCTCCTGTCTCAGGGCACTGCTGGGAGGACTCTGCACCCACCCCTCCTGTCTCAGGGCACTGCTGGGAGTGTTAGGCACCCACCCCTCCTGTCTCAGGGCACTGCTGGGAGGACTCCACACCCACCCCTCCTGTCTCAGGGCACTGCTGGGAGGACTCTGCACCCACCCCTCCTGTCTCAGGGCACTGCTGGGAGTGTTAGGCACCCACCCCTCCTGTCTCAGGGCACTGCTGGGAGTGTTAGGCACCCACCCCTCCTGTCTCAGGGCACTGCTGGGAGGACTCTGCACCCACCCCTCCTGTCTCAGGGCACTGCTGGGAGGACTCCACACCCACCCCTCCTGTCTCAGGGCACTGCTGGGAGGACTCTGCACCCACCCCTCCTGTCTCAGGGCACTGCTGGGAGGACTCTGCACCCACCCCTCCTGTCTCAGGGCACTGCTGGGAGTGTTAGGCACCCACCCCTCCTGTCTCAGGGCACTGCTGGGAGTGTTAGGCACCCACCCCTCCTGTCTCAGGGCACTGCTGGGAGGACTCTGCACCCACCCCTCCTGTCTCAGGGCACTGCTGGGAGTGTTAGGCACCCACCCCTCCTGTCTCAGGGCACTGCTGGGAGTGTTAGGCACCCACCCCTCCTGTCTCAGGGCACTGCTGGGAGGACTCCACACCCACCCCTCCTGTCTCAGGGCACTGCTGGGAGGACTCTGCACCCACCCCTCCTGTCTCAGGGCACTGCTGGGAGGACTCTGCACCCACCCCTCCTGTCTCAGGGCACTGCTGGGAGTGTTAGGCACCCACCCCTCCTGTCTCAGGGCACTGCTGGGAGGACTCCACACCCACCCCTCCTGTCTCAGGGCACTGCTGGGAGGACTCTGCACCCACCCCTCCTGTCTCAGGGCACTGCTGGGAGTGTTAGGCACCCACCCCTCCTGTCTCAGGGCACTGCTGGGAGTGTTAGGCACCCACCCCTCCTGTCTCAGGGCACTGCTGGGAGGACTCTGCACCCACCCCTCCTGTCTCAGGGCACTGCTGGGAGGACTCTGCACCCACCCCTCCTGTCTCAGGGCACTGCTGGGAGTGTTAGGCACCCACCCCTCCTGTCTCAGGGCACTGCTGGGAGGACTCCACGCCCACCCCTCCTGTCTCAGGGCACTGCTGGGAGGACTCTGCACCCACCCCTCCTGTCTCAGGGCACTGCTGGGAGTGTTAGGCACCCACCCCTCCTGTCTCAGGGCACTGCTGGGAGGACTCTGCACCCACCCCTCCTGTCTCAGGGCACTGCTGGGAGTGTTAGGCACCCACCCCTCCTGTCTCAGGGCACTGCTGGGAGTGTTAGGCACCCACCCCTCCTGTCTCAGGGCACTGCTGGGAGGACTCCACACCCACCCCTCCTGTCTCAGGGCACTGCTGGGAGGACTCTGCACCCACCCCTCCTGTCTCAGGGCACTGCTGGGAGTGTTAGGCACCCACCCCTCCTGTCTCAGGGCACTGCTGGGAGGACTCTGCACACACACCTCCTATTTCTGGATATGTACGCTTGGAACATACACGGTGGGGGTACGCTCCATGCATACGAGGGTGATGGTACGGGTCGTACTTACACTGTTGGGGTGGGTGTACGGTACGTACATACGCGGTTGGGGGTACGCTCCATGCATACGCGGGTGAGGGTACGGGTCGTACTTACACTGTTGGGGTGGGGGTACGGTACGTACATACGCGGTTGGGGGTACGCTCCATGCATACGCGGGTGAGGGTACGGGTCGTACTTACACTGTTGGGGTGGGGGTACGCTCCATGCATACGCGGGTGAGGGTACGGTACGTACATACGCGGTTGGGGTGGGGGTACGCTCCATGCATACGCGGGTGAGGGTACGGGTCGTACTTACACTGTTGGGGTGGGGGTACGCTCCATGCATACGCGGGTGAGGGTACGGGTCGTACTTACACTGTTGGGGTGGGGGTACGGTACGTACATACGCGGTTGGGGGTACGCTCCATGCATACGCGGGTGAGGGTATGGGTCGTACTTACACTGTTGGGGTGGGGGTACGCTCCATGCATACGCGGGTGAGGGTACGGTACGTACATACGCGGTTGGGGTGGGGGTACGCTCCATGCATATGCGGGTGAGGGTACGGGTCGTACTTACACTGTTGGGGTGGGGGTACGCTCCATGCATACGCGGGTGAGGGTACGGTACGTACATACGCGGTTGGGGTGGGGGTACGCTCCATGCATACGAGGGTGAGGGTACGGGTCGTACTTACACTGTTGGGGTGGGGGTACGCTCCATGCATACGCGGGTGAGGGTACGGGTCGTACTTACACTGTTGGGGTGGGGGTACGCTCCATGCATACGAGGGTGAGGGTACGGGTCGTACTTACACTGTTGGGGTGGGGGTACGCTCCATGCATACGAGGGTGAGGGTACGGGTCGTACTTACACTGTTGGGGTGGGGGTACGGTACGTACATACGCGGTTGGGGTGGGGGTACGCTCCATGCATACGCGGGTGAGGGTACGGGTCGTACTTACACTGTTGGGGTGGGGGTACAGTACGTACATACGCGGTTGGGGGTACGCCCCATGCATACGCGGGTGAGGGTACGGGTCGTACTTACACTGTTGGGGTGGGGGTACGTTCCAAGCATAGGGGGGGTGGGGGTAGGGTCCGTACATCTCTATCCCCACGCTATGTGATGCTTGTGCGGGCCGTACCCAGGCCTTTGCCACGTGGGTACGATCCGTCCCGCCATTGTTGGGGTGACGTGGGTGTGGGCGTGGTACGTCTCGTACCCACGCTCTTGAGGCGTGGGTACGGGACGTACCGGTCTGGTTGTGTTGCCGGTTCGCGTGGTGACGGACTTCCGTTGTGGCGGTCGCTGGCTTAGCTGGACACGCCCCCACCCCCTCGTAGTGACCAGGGCATGGGTGTCAGGTATGTCCTGGGCATGTGTGGTGTGTGACTTTGGTGGGGGTTTTGTGGCCTGCCCTGGTCCTGCCACCCCCACCCCCCTTTCCCCCCTCCCTTAGTTGTTCTGACCTTCTGCGGCGTCTGCGTCGTAACCTGTAGAGGAGGTGGACTGCTATGAGGGCCGGGATGACCCGTAGGTTCGGGTCCATGTCTGTCCGTCGCGTACGGGTCCTCCTTGTTCGCGTCGTCCTGTGTGTCCGTCGCGTACTGGTGGTCCTTGTTCGCGTCGTCCTGATTTCCCGGCAGTTTTTCGCAGCCGGAAAATATTCACCGTGCGGGATGACGTCGGTGCGAATCGTGATTCCTGGTTCGTGAATGGCAGGCTGCGAGCGTCCCGACGTCAGGTCGGCCCTTTCCCGGATCGCATTGGTAGGTTTATTTTGTTCGGTCGGGCTTTTTTACGAATCGTACGGAAATGGTGTTCCGTGCGAATCGTAATTCCTTGTTTGTAAATTTTGACGACCGGGTACGCGTCGGACGGAGAATATGCTCCGTCCGACGGTTCGTACCCGGTTTTTACCGGATCGTGATCGGCACCAGAGTGTGCCGTTATTACCTTGAAATTGCACATGTTGTGCTTTAAAACTATATGTAATTGATACTACTCCTTGAACATACCACATTAAACTGTGTGGATACAAACTATGCAAATAATGTCTGCTTTTTGATGTTCTTTTCTGTTTTCCTTTTCTCTCAAGGGAATTTTTATGATATATATGGTCTCTCACTGAGTGGACAGAACACCAATTATACAAAAAGTAAATCTATTGGTACAAGAGTACTGGTTGACATTTCAACTATAACGTTAGAGTGCCGGGGTATATCTGAATAAAAAAACCCTTATAGAGTGTTCTTCTTATTATTTTTTTTTACTTACATTAATTATTTATAAATTTTTAGGTTATTTCAGTATTTTTAAGTATGTTTTAGTTAATTATAATTATTAATTTATTAATTTTACATTACTTTTAAGACATTTTTAAAAATTCGATATTTTGACTAACTATAATTTTTACAACGATATTTTTGATTCGATATTTTTGTACTTACCTGTTTGAAGATAGGAATTCGATATTCTTGTATTTGATATTTTGACCTCGACATTTTGTCAGGTCGATATTTTCAGCATCGATATTCTGTCAGTGTTCCAGTGTGACCATATATTATAAAGAATAAAATATGCCCTACCGTACATGAGAAAGATATTGCAAGTTTCCTCAGAGTTCCATAACCTTACAAAGGAACTCAGCGTTCCGCCTTCTTTCTCTATAGGGCCATGGAATTCTTCTAATGTACAGCAGGGGTACATTGTCCCATACACAACCTTTGACTCTGGGGTTGGAAATGAACTGGTTTTCCACAAAAAATGTAACCCACATTGATATTAAAAGTTCCTAACTTTTGTGAGTCACCACTATACTTTCAGTTGGAGCTAATGGCGTGGGCATTTGTAGTATTGTGCATAGATTCACTTTTAGTTTATTTTATTATATTGTGTATACATTCACTGCTAGTTTCTTTAATGTATTATTACTATATTGCTATGTTATAGTATTTCTTCCTTGTCATTGTAGATCCTTCAGTCGTTCCACATTCTTTATCTAGTTGCTAGGAGAGAGATCAGAATCTCTGGGCTTTCTCCTGAGCAACTGGCGTTGGCTGTGGGTCCTTCTCAATTATACTTGTAATTTTGTAATAAATACTTTTGAGGCAATCATCACCGTTTCTTGGCTCCTGTGATTTCTCGACACTACAGCATTGTAACTATAATGTGATCTTTCTGACTGAAAGTACTCCCTGATTTGGCATGTCCGTCTGATTAAATTGAGCACTTCCACTTGATTGAATACCTGTGAAGTTATTTGCTCATCAGAGTGCGTGTTGCGGCAGCGATCGGAGGAGAATCGGGTAGGGAACTGGGCCCCTCACCCTGACACGCACCACTATCGAGAGGGTTCCAGCTCAGAGGTCTAGTGAGGTTGTATATATATATATATATATTTTTTTAATATATATATATATATTTGTTTATCAAGAGTAGTAATTATTGAAAGGATTCGGATTCCCAGAGATAGGAATTGATTAGATTTGTGGTTGCTACTAACTTTGCACTTGTTTGACGAATCTCTACAACCCTTACAGACCTATTCCTTTTTTACATTGGTGGATGATGAAAAGTTTCACAGAGATTTGTCAAGGGGGTGCAAAGACATAAGGGGGGTTCCAAAATGCATTTTGGAACCAGTGCATTTTCCCTTGACTTTGCACTCATGACTTGCACGAAAATGGCTGAACAGATTTGAATGTTATTCGGCAGGAATATAGATTATGGTGTGTAGATGATTCTTTAATGTAGTACAGTAGGGTAAGCATTTTTTAACTTATAAGATATTTTAACATAATGATATCTGTTGTCACAGTAATGTTGCAGTATTTCGTGAGCATACCATGGTACCTAGCGATCACAAGGCATTATGTGACTGGCTAAAGACTGCCTTTACAAAAGTTAAAGGCAAACCATGGTGTTTAAAGGCCACTTTTCCTGAGTTCTGGATTTGGGGCTTAGATACAGCTTAGTATTAGGTTTTATAATTTTCACCTACCTATTATCACTTAATTAAAGCTGTAATGGATATGGAAAATGATATATAGTTTCTATATATTTAAAGAAAAATGTCACAGAGGTATTGCGGTACTTAAATTTTTTTTAAAACAAAATAACATATGTAAAACATTAAAAAACAATGTAATACACTATTTTTCACACATATAGTACAGTGTATTTTTGTTTTTACATATTTAATTCTTTATAAAAAGTCTTTTAGGAGTACCGCGGAAATATCAATAAATTACAGAGCAACTTAAAAACAATTAAAATAAAGGTACATTTCTTTTTTTGAGTACTTTCTAGGTACTAGAGCAGTACTCTGTAAACATTTTCTTAAATAGATGGAAAATATAAATTAATTTCTCTACCTAATATGTAGGGAATAATATTAATACCTATCACTTACCCATAATTGAGGCCCTAACCCAGAACATAGTTAAAGTGCATTTAAAAATATGCCTGCCTTTTAATTGACTAAAGGTAGCCATTATGCAATTATATACTGCCTTGTCATCGGCATATAGCATGGTATGCTGAGAAGTTACCACGTTATACAGTGGCACAATATATAACTAAGGGCCTGATGTATTATTGTATTGTGTTACCCTTCTGTCATGCATGATCTCACATGGGCAACGCAATACTTAAGTCATATATACAAAGCAATACAAGTCCACCATGCTTGGCCCTGCTGTTGCTTGGCAAATGTGGAGAAACACAAGCCATCACAAATTGCTGTCTTGCATTAATCTGCACACCATACTGTACATTCATGCCACTCCAACTCTCTACCACTCCCCTCTATGCCACTCTACTCTATGACACTCGACTGTATGTCACTACTCTGTACGCTACTTCAACTCTACGCTATTCCACTGTATGCCACTCCACTCTACGCTACTCCACTCTGCACTATTCCATTTTATACCACTACAGTGCACACTGCTTCACTCTACACCACTCAACTGTATGCCACTTCACACCACTCTACCGTATGCCACTACACTGATGGCCACTCAATTTTATACCTTTCCAATCTATGCCACTCCACTCTACACCATTCTACTCTACGCCACTCCACTTTATGCAACTCCACTCTACACCACTACGCTCTAAGCAATTCTACAGTACGCCACTCCACTCTGTGCTACTCCACTCTACCCTGTTCCACTGTACTCCACTCCACTGTAAGTCACTCCACTCTATGACACTGGACTCTTTGCTAATCCACTGTACACAACTACACTATACGCCACTCCACTGTATGCTATTCCACTACACCCCACGCAATTGTGCTCCACTTTATTCCACTCCACCCAACGCTATTCCACTGTTTGCCACTCCACTATAGGCCAATCCACTCTACACCACTCCACTGTACCCTACTTTACTCTACACCAATCCTCTCTATGCTATTCCACTGTATGCAACTCCACTATACACCGCTCCACTCTATGCTATTTCACTCTGCCCCACTCTATTGAACGCCACTCCAGTGTATGCCTCCATACTGTACGCCACTCCACTGTATGCTACTCCACTCTACACTATTCCACTTTACACCACTGCACTGTACACCAACCCAGTCTGTGCTATTCCACTGTATACCACTGCACTCTACACCACTCCACTGTATGCTATTCAACTCTATGGCACTCCAGCATAGGCTATTGCACTGTACCCCACTCCATTGCGTGCTATCCCGCACTGCCACACTCCACTGTACACCATTTCAGTCTAGGACACTCCACTAGTCGTTCCTTCACTGCACACTAATTCACTCTTTGCTATTCCACTCTATGCTACTCCACCGTACGCTACTCCACTCCATGCAGTTCCACTTTATGCCACTCCACTGTATGCCATTCCACTGTACGCTGCTCAACTATACGCCATTCCACTCTATGCCATTCCACACCACTCCACTGTACTCCACGACACTCTACACCATGACACTGTACGTATGATACTCAATGATACGACACGGTGCTGTACAACACTGTACTCTATGTCACTCAAGTCCATGCTACTTGAGTCTACTCTGCTCTATGAAACTCTACTCCACTGTACGATACTGTACATCACTCCACTCTTCTAAACTGTACTCCACTCTATACTACTCCCCTGTACAATACTGTACTCACATCTATGCCACTATACAACACTGCGGTGCATGCTACCAAACTGTACTCTACTCTGTCTCTGTGCAACTCCCTTCATGCCACTCCACAGAATTTACTCCGCTCTACTATATAACACACTGCTCACACTAATTAACTCTACTCCACTAGCCCACTCTATGCCACTCCTCTCTTCCTTCATCTTGCCCAAATATGTTCTCTATCATGTAAACCATTGATAGTGTGACACTCTAGACCTTAAACATAGTGGAAACTCTCAAATAATCTAGGT
Source organism: Triturus cristatus (assembly GCF_964204655.1). Classification (NCBI taxonomy): domain Eukaryota; kingdom Metazoa; phylum Chordata; class Amphibia; order Caudata; family Salamandridae; genus Triturus; species Triturus cristatus. The sequence continues at coordinate 683,627,549 of NC_140592.1, forward strand.
CCACGACCAGTAAAGCTGAGGTCAACAAACAGTTTAACAACAACCATAGCACTTTGAAACATTGGGGTTAGAGGCTTCAAAAGATACTGGAGATTTCATATAACAGAGGCTACAAGCTTGCTCTGCTTAAAACCAAAGCACTGTTTTTTCAGAGAAGGACTGGCCCTGCTGATGATCTACTTATGCACCTCTTACAGAAAACTCACATTTCCCATTCAGACGATTGCCTTGCTCCTTTGTAAGAAATGTGTAAAAGCCACTACTCGCTCTATGGAGTGCCTCAATAGTGCACCCTCTCCCCTCTCATGCTACACGTTTACTGCAATCTTGGAATCTAACTTCACTTATAGACTTGATGGCTGCAGACTCTCTTCAGCATGGCATAATATTTGTACCCTCGGAGTGCTCAGGATTGGCCTCCCAAGTCATTGTCCCACTTGTCACTCGACTAATCAACCTGTCTCCCAGCAATGAGGACATTTATGCTGGGTTTCCCAATAAATCTCTATATCACTGGTACTGGACCAAAAGCCAAACAGCGGCCTCATCTTTGGCATGAACTGGTTGCATCACATCACACAATCTCTGCCTGCTGACGGAAGAACACATTCACTTCAAGATATCTGACCCACAAACCCTTCAATAACCAGATACCCATGAACCTCACCCCACCTCTGGAGACACAGGTCCACAAGTGGTGAAAAGAAAACCTTTCACAGCAATCGTAGATGATGCTGTAACTCCTCATGCTCTGTCGATGAACATCTAGCCTTGTTTACCACATCATGTTGAGCACTACTTGTAACAGCTTCCACGCAGTTGTGTGCCTGCAGCAATACGGGAAAGCAGATGTCTAGCAATGGTACAAGACACTGTGTAGGGAATGGCGGCCATAATTGTTTGTGCTCAGTGTGCCCAGGATTGGCCTCCCAAATCATTGTCCACTTGTCACTCAGCTACTCCACACGTCTCCCAACCAAGAGGAAGCTCCTGTAAACTGAAGCAACCCAACACCATCCTGTGTCTTAAAGGCTGACTGCTGACCTGGGCATCATGGAGAACTTTTACCGGTCTCTGGACTGGTTTGGCAGCCAAAAACTGTGGTCAGTGTACAATTCTCCTACGTTCAATTGAATGGATTAATTAGAGGCCAAGAGTCTGGTTTCTGCCCTTACTTGGGCATCACAGTGATTCTACAGGATATCAGGGAAGAACTCCTTACTTCTAGAGAACAGGGTCACACGTGCCTATGATCTGTGTTTTACTGCAACCTTGCACTTGGCAGCCCCCATTTCCCATTTAGACCCTTGAAGAAATGTCTTCTTGAACCCATCATCTTGAGTTGGGACACTTTATCTCCTCGACCACCAATATTACATGGGGAGGAGCGGTTAATGAGGGGTCGGCGTTCAATTGCTGACCTTTTTTAACATGTATATAGCCCTGCTTTTAAGACGCTGGTTTACATTTGTGCGCTGATGGTGCCTAACTCCTCCTCTAGCTCGTCAGAGCAGTGCTTCAAATTATTAGGTACTGATAGTTACTAAATTTCTGTCAGTTATCTTAATTTCAAAGGAAGAGTTCCTGGTACTTTTTTTTTTTTCTTACGGAGTTTATGTAGAGCGAACTTGACCCCGCATCGGGTATCAGAGCGCTTTACATAGCACCTGTTGCGTTACATGAGAACACATTCATTTTTTGTTAGGTACAGGGAGATTAAGTAATTTGCCCAGAATCACAGGATGTTCAGCGTCATTGCCGAGACACGAACTCGGTTCCCCAGATTTGAGGTCGACAGCCCTAGCCGTTAGGCCAACTCCTCTCCTGAGCAGGAATTCATTAGCTTTAATAGTAGAATACCAACACTTTTCAGAAACAAAGAGGTACTCTGGGATAGTGAGTGCAAACATTTGTGTATTTCCATTTCAGGCAAAGCCTGTAAAGGCTATTGGTATGCTTCGAACATACCCAAAATGTCTAAAAACCATACTGACTATGAGACCAAACTTCTCCTCCTAAAACTGGTGAATCCAGGCTCCCTACTTTTTATGTGACTCCCCTTCATGGGACTAACAAATTCCCCAAATCCCATGCTTGCGTCCTCTTTGATACTTAACTGCCCTCCACACTGCAAAAGAATGTGATTCCCAAAGCGTCTTTTTATCATTGGTGACCCATCTTTTGATCCTCTGCCTCCTACAAACACATAAAAAAGTCACCATGTCCAAACTTGAGACTACAAAGACATTTGTGCTGGGCGTCCCACTAAATCTCTGTATCACTTGTATTGGAACCAAAATCACACTGCCGCCTTATCTTGATTTTAAAAAACATTCGGATCACATCACACATTCTCTGCCTGCCAACCAAAGAACACATCAAGAGCCTTATTTATGAGGCCTTGCAGCACTTTTACGCTACTGGTGCGTCACTTTTTGTGATGCACCAGCGGCATAAAAAAGGCGCCAGGTTGTGTCTTGTTTACCAATCTAGGCAGATGCGTCACTTTGTAAACTCCTGCGCCACATTAGACCTACGCCAAGTATAATGTATGCAGGGTGGGTGTTCCACCGCAAGAAGCCTAGTAGAAGTGGCACATTGAAATCTATGAGATTTCAGTGCGCCACTTCTAGGATACCTTTGCGTCAATATCTTACGTCTGCCTTACAGCAAGCATACAACTGACGCAGTGCTATAATCATAGTCCTCCCCCGTGCATTGCTGGTGTTGCGTCACGCTTACGACACAACTCTAGCAATGAGTCAGTTCTGCACCAACAGATACGTCAGTAATTCTGACGTATGTCATTCCTTGCGACATGATGCATCATACAGTAAATATGACACATCCATCATGTCGCAAGGAGGGCGCAGTGAAAACTGTCCTATCGCTGTTTTCACGCAGGGATGCAACAGTTTTCATAAACAAGACCCCAAGCTCCTCTGCATGAGCCCAAGCCTTCAATTATAAGACACCATTGAACCTCGCCAGTGCACTGAAGACACACACAGCTCCACAGCGGTGAATGCCACTCATAGCAATAGTAGATGGTGCTCCAAATCCCAAGCTCTCTGATAAACATCTAGGGGCAGATCTACAAGAAAGTGCCGCAGCGCGGCACCCCAAGCTCTTTGGCTGCGCCGCACGGAGTCACTTTCAGAGCACAGGAATGGCGACATATTTACAATGATATGTGGCATTCATGTGCTCTCCCCTGCGCTGGCGCACAAACAGCTGCCATGCGCCGGCGCAGGCACCCTTGCACTATGGTGCAAGGATGCCTTCACCATGGGGAGATTGTTTTTGTGTAGGAAGGGGCACCTTCCTGTACAAAAACAATCACTACAGGCATTTTCCTCTTTCAATGCGTGCTGCAGAATGCAGCACGCATTGAAAGAGGAAAAAACAAGGAGAAATGAAAACATTTCTCCTTGAGCCTGGCTACACGACCCCTAGGGTAGCATAGCAAACTGGCGCATTTCCAGGTTTACGATTTCGCGTAAATCTGGAAATGTGTCTGGCTCCATGGGTGTTGCGTGAGAACACCCACAGCAACACCCATGGAACGGCCCTTTCACGCAAAGTGCTGCGTGTAAAGGGGCAATATTCACAAGGACAGGAAAAGCCACCAGGGTGGCTTTTCCTGTCCTTGTAAATTTGGGGCAAAGAAATGCGCTGACAGTGCGTCACATAACGTGACGTACTGTCAGCGCAAGGGGCTTGTAAATCTGCCCCTTAGACTTGTTTAGCACATGGTGGTGAGCGCTATTTCTAACAGCTGCTCCGCAGCTATGTGCCTGCAGCAATACAGGAAAGCAGATGCCTGGCTTTGGGATGCCACACTGTGTGAGGGATGCCTGCAGTTCATTACCAGCATGGCGGAAGCTGGAATAGGCCAGGCAGCTTTTAGCCACAGCCGTCCTTATCTCTGTCAACACCTCAGCGACACAGACAAGCGCCTTTGCCCCGGGAAACCTTTAGCCACCCGCCTGTGGCGCAGTCAGAGGTGTGACCCCCTCTCCCGCTCCACCCACAGCAGTGAGCTGCGCCATCTGTTTCCACACCTTCTCCCACCTGACGCGGGGACTGGGAGTGGATGTGCCACAGAATCAATTATCGCCTCCCAGCACTGCCTGCTTAGCATGCTAATAATATTCAATTCTCTCACACGTTTTTGGGGTGTAAATGGTCTGACTGCTTTGCACGGAGGGGCTCGCGCTCGCATTGTGTCTGCGACGCGTTCAGTAGTCCACGAGTTTCAACAACTTGCGAAAATAGAGAAACGAGACAGCCCCAAATAAATCCTATTGGTTTGGCAGTCCCTGAAAGAAAAAAAACTATTGTGCTGTCCTACAATTTAGAGATGTGAAAAACAGGCATGCGCACAGAGGGACGCCAATGCACTCTTCTGAAAGGCCGCTTTTTTATTTTTAGCTTGTTCATATACATTTGCATAGGCATGAGGTATAAACACACATTAACATGTCTGTCAGGCCCACTCACGACTGCTCTGTTTCCACGTAGGCACACGGTCTTATTAAGAGAGGTGTAAAAAGAATGGGGCACAGGCAACCTGCTCAAATATCTCTTGCACCTGCTAGAGCATATGTTATTGTATCCAAAAATGGGAAATGTAGCGTGCAAATAGCAGTTGGACGTTATTCTGGAATTTTCTTATGGGTAAGCAGTTACCAGTGGCTAAAAGTGGTGGCAAGAGTAATTTGTACTCAATTTGTGATAGGCCTTTGTGCTAAAATCGCAGCAAATAGCGCCTGTCCCCATTATACAGCTATCCAATGTGTCTCAATGTCCCCATAGTGTTTAATATCCTCTTTACCGAGACCGATGGGAGCGCGTGTGCCTCGTCCTCACCTCCCCCACATACCAAGTGTCACTTACTTACTTATTTCTTCGTTTATTCACTTTTGAATTGCTCCAACACGGCCATTGGATACTAAATCGCTTTACAATAAGAAGAAATTACCATAATGGAAGGTGACAACACAGAACATGGCATGATATAGCGCAGAATAAAAATAAAACCAAATCAAAACACAAAGTGAAGAATGGAGGGCGTATAAAACAAGGAGTACAACGTTTTCTAGGAAGCAGAAACTCAGTGCTTTAAATGGGGAAACATAAGTGCAGGTACTTATTAAATTGAGCTAGGGGCGTGACTAGTGGGCGGGGCTAGAGGCAGGACGAAACATGGTGATAGACATTCCAATGGAGTATTCATTTTGCCCTTACATTTCTGTTGATAGTAGTTTTAAGCTTCCCATATCTGCAGATTAACATCTGGATATGCTAATAGAGGGTGGTGTGAAGATCTGCTGGGAACAGGCCCTAAATCATAATAGAAGGAGTGTTTAAATGAATGCAAACCATCAACAACACTAGTCAGGCTAAGATTCAGTGTGCCTCAGAACAACAGAGACTTTAGAATAGCAGCATTACTAATGAGTTCTACACCAGTAGCAGGACATATCAAAACATGTGAGTAATGTTTCAATATACACAAAACGTGTTAACTCCATGCACAAAATGAAGGCCAAACACAATAGTTTAATCTTTCCTAGTTTTGCAATATTTGCAGCTTCTTACTACCATACTGTTCTTACTTGGTTGCATTTTGGCACAATACCTATATATGCTAGAGTGCACACACACATTTACACATTACAAGCCGGGATGCACATACAAAAGCATTCACGCATTTCTTTTAAACTACCTCCTGAGTGTCCTGATTCTCTTCCTGTCTGAGCTCCACACGCACGCACACAGATACTTTCAAAAACGTTTCAATTGAGGTTATTCCTGCATTGCTTCACAGCAAGGACAGTGTGAATGTGCTTGACAAAGCAGGACCTGAATGGGCCTGCTCTATCAAACACAGCAGGACGGTGACATTTTCAACACCCGGGCATCCTTTGCATAACGCAAATGAACCGCTGCTGAATGTTTCCACAGTGACTAAGCTCCGAGCTAGGGAGGCGCTTTGGTTGTTAGAATGCTGTACAGATCTGCTCCGCTACGATACCCTCGAACTCAGCAGCACCAGCATCAGGGACCTTACCTTCATGAGTACCGGTACTCTCCTTGGCAGTGGAGAAGTGCCGGTACTCAGATCGGTAAAAATAAGAAGTGCCGGTACTCAGTACCGGTGAGTACCGGCCCATTTAAAGCACTGCAGAAACTGGCATAGAATGCTATGCAATAAAGGACAGAATTGCCACAGTAGGAAGCAGCAGTACATAAAGCATGAAATGGTACAAAAGAGTAATTTAACAGCAAAATAAACAATAGATTGAGGCGAAAAGATGTTTATCAGTGAGCACAAACATTTCCAAAGTGCAGGTGCTATAAACATCAGTAGGTAAATGAAGTGACAAGGTGAACTAATCTAACTTTGCCAAAGAAGTAGGTAGCATGAAGGTAAGTAAAAGAGAGAGGGGCATATGTACAAGCCCCTATCGCCACGGGAACGTCACTTTTTTCGACGTTCCTGTGGCGATGGGGGCTTCGCCTTATTTACAAGGCAACGTTAAGCCACTTAACGTGGCTTAACGCTGCCTTGTAAATAAGGTCCCCTTTCACGCTATGCTTAGCGTGAAGGGGGGGCAGTGGGTGTTGCGGTGTTGCGGTGGGTGTTCCACCGCAACACCCATTGATTTTGACGCTGCCCCTTTTTACAAGGGTGGCGTAAATAGGAGGCAGCACCAAACAAGCACCAAACTTGGTGAAGCGAGGAGAATGACAAGCGCGAAATATAATGAAGCGCGCACTTAGGACTCGGCCCCCCGGGCACCCGGGCACGCCCCCCCCTCCCCCTTGGTGATCGTCATAGGTGGAGTAATATGACGGCAACACGAATAACTTCCGGGTCAACGTCGTGACATCACTTCCGGCCGGCACCCCGAGGGGGGGAGAGGGCGGAGGCCTATTTAGGGCGACTTGCCCTTGTCCTCGCCCTCTCTTTACTTACTGCGCCGGCACCGGTACGCAGGGATTTTCTTTCTAATCTTCGTCGTATTGCGCATTGTTAGAGGACTGGCGCTTGCTGGAGTTTTTACTGGACGGCAGCTGTGGGAGAGCATGGCTGCAGGTCCGGACGGAGGAGAGCAGTGGAGTGCACGTATGGCCGGAAGTGCGGCGAGGCCTAAGAAGAGGTGATTGAGCCATAAGTTGTTTTGGTGGATTTTTGAGGTAAAGGGAAGGGAGCCTTTTTTGATTGTTTTGCGTTAGAAGTGCGGGAATTGAGCCTTGGTCTTTGGTCGTTTGTTTCTAATCACGATAACTCGGCAGTGGATCCGATGGGCTCACATATATCTACACTCGTAGGGGCGCGGGAGCTACGGGGGCTTAGCATTGTATCATACGAGTATCCTTGATAAATCAAGCTATAAGTAAATTTGAGCACAAACTAAATTTAGACAAGATGAGTCAAAACATCATCCACTTCATTCGAAATGGGACATTTCGACCCATCTACAAAAGAACCTTTTTGTTTCTTTCCATTTCATTGGTAAAGGTTCGAACGGGATCGTCAGAGAGGCGTCGGCTCTGGCGCCGTTGCCTGGTAACCGCCGCAGAGGCGGCTCCCTTGGAACAGGAAGTGGTTACGGGGTTTTTTCCCAGCAGATGGGACACTCCTTTTCCACCGCCGCCCACGTGTTAGCCGTCGCAGCTCTTCGCATCGGTTGTACGAGTTCGATTGTCACAGAGGTATCTCTGACAAGCGCGAAATATAATATGATGGTGAGGGGCAGCCCAGGTTTCCGAGGGTGAGGGGCCCAGGTTCGGGCCTCGGCGGGCTGGGAGGTACTGGGATCCGTTGATACAGTAGCCTAAGGGGAAAAATATGAGACGTTGTTTCACAAAGTGTCATGTTTATTTCACGTTGATTTTGTTCGTTTTTTGATATCCTGTGGAGCCTCTGGGAGCTCAGTTGGTAGAGCGGAAGACTGTAGTAAAGTGTCTAACATCTTGGGTTGCTGGTGAAAATCCGGTTTTGGGCGGGTCAGCCCAAGTGTTCGATGCCGAGGGGCCTAGGGTGGGTCCTAGGCGGGGCTGAGGGACACCGGGATCCGGAACTAAGGTGGCATAAGGGTGTAAGGTTTGAGACGCTGATTTTCGGGGTGCCATGTGTAATTTCCTTTCGTTTGTTTGGTTCGACGTCCCCTTTTGTCTGTTATGATTGGGGACCGGGATCCGGAACTAGTGTGGCTGAAAGGGTTTGAGGTTTGAGACGCAGAATCTCAGGATAGCATGTTCATTTCCTTTCGTTTGTTCGGTTCAACATCCCCCTTTTTCTGTTATGATTGGGGGGCCAGCCCGGTTGCGCGAGGTTGAGGGGCCCGGGTTCGGACCTCGGCGGGGCTGAGGGTTAGAACGGGCTGCGCGGATAGCAGCACGCAGACAAGCAGTCACTGGTTGGGGGGCTCCCAGATATACTGTGCAGGGAAGGCGCCAAACATGCGCGGACTCGGAAATTAGAGCAACTCGGTAAAAGAAACAGTGGGACAGAGTAGTGCAATACATATGGGCAAGCAGCCCTTCTATGAGTTGCCTTTGCCAAAGAGAAGTGAGAGAGGTTGCACTTTGCACCGAGTAGAACACCGAGGGCACAAGCAGAACGCGAATAAACCATACTTTATGATAGAGCTTCCGACTTCAGTAGCGTGTTGTGTTGTTTATTTTAACCAGGTTGTGCCTAAGTATCAGAACCTCATTTGTGCGCTCAGGCTACCTGATCCGAACCTCTAATTTGTGAATGCTGTGTTCAGTTGGAGGCCGAAAGGGTATTAGGTACTATGAACATGGTACCAAACAATGTTAACATCTTCTCTTCATTTGGAAGGAACACCATGGTTGTATGGGCGGTCGGAGGTAGGAAGGCGGTGCACGTCACGAGGGAAAGTAACTGGGAAGTGGAACGTGGTGGTGGCATCGGATCAGCACAGGTATTGCTAGCTTAGGATTGGGCGGCACGAATATTTCCCCCTCCAACAGTTAATGAGCATATCGTAGAAGATGACTTCGACGTGGTTGAATTGGTGGTGGCGTTGTTTTCCGCGGGAACGGGTGAGACTGCGTGGTGTGCGCAAGATTGTGTTTTTTTTGGGCTTCCGATTGAAGTCCGTTCGAGGCGGTGTCGGGTTACACTAGCAGTCATGGTGTAGTATCAACGGTTCAGTACTCCAGAAGGAAAACAAAGTGGGTTATGAGCCAGTGCCTTGCGATACGCCTAGCGGCTTCACGGCGCATTGTGCCTACTCTGGGGTTATGGGAAGGACTGGCACACATGCAGGGCACGAGCATAGTGGACTCCTTATCCTCATCTGTAAATACCTGGCTTTAGGGATGATGCCTTTCGCAAGCTTTGTATATATGAAAGTGACGTAGACTGAATCCAGGCTTTCCATGCATAACCGAGCTAGTGCATAGCACACTAATCTAGTCTGGGGAACCAGGTTCGAGTCGCAGCGCCTTCTAAGTGCAGGGTTTCTGGGGAAGCACTTAATCTCCTCGTGCCTGAAAAGAAATGGGTGTGGCCTTGGGCAACGTAGCTGGTGCGCACGTAAAGTGCTCAAACGTTCAATATCTTTGGGTCGTGCAGCACCATCTAAAACCACAGAAATATAAAGATTACAAAATATTCTATCATGGGGTGGGGCCAGGACTGAGTGAAGTAATCCGCAGTTCACTAGTTACCTATTACCCGGATGAGCGTGGTTACATGGGGTTAGACGTTTGATCGGGCATTTTCATTCGAAAAATTGCAGCAGTCACGTTAAATATTCGCTGATATTTGGGGTATGTAACAAGAGAGCACCCACCTAGATTGTCAGTAGGAGCATTCCTCACTGGGCCAGCGGGTTAGTTAGTAGCCCTAGAATGGGCGGTCGCAGCTAATTAGCCGCAGCAGTAGCCTTGGTCTCCTAAGGTATTTGAAAATAAATTCTGTTTGTCACCAATGGTGGCTGGCGGTAGTACGGAAGTTGTTGATGACTTTCGGTGCTGGCTGGAATGGGCGGGGGTTGAGAGCTTGGTATTCTCGAAAAAAGTGGGAGACTTTCTCTCGCCGATGCTGTTGATGGAAACAGTCTATGGATACATGGCGACTTTCTCGCGTCATGCGCTTCCGGTCGTCTTGTTCAATTGTCCTTTGCTTAACGCGGGGTCCTCTTAGGGCCGGGCTGTGCCGGGCCTTGCCCCAACTTTGGAGTTGCCACTTCCTCATCGCCTGTGGCATATACGTCTTTGAGGTCGGTCTGCTTTGGGGAAGGTATACGCGCAGGATGTGTCGGACATCGCCGCAATGGGGCCCAGAGGGGCGTATTCGTCCATTTGACGTGGGTTCGCGGTTCCCTCGGGGCAATCTTAGGGGGGATCCTGTATTTCCACCAGGCCCCCCCCCCCTGTTTTTCCCCGGGGCAGGCGGCGGGGGTTTTGGCACCTCCCGCTTCTGTATATGTGAGTCCTGGGGACACGATTTCCTTCTCCATTCTGGCCGGGGGTGGGCTTGAGGCTGGCATTCCTCTTTTTTCTTTTGCGTATGCGACCCTGGGCCAGGACCTGTCCCTGCTTATGCATGCAGTGTATGTCATTACGTATCTGGGGACGTAGAGGCGGTTTCTTTAGCAAGTAGCAGGAAAGGAGGATGCTTAGTGAGGGTGGCCCCCTTTTTTTCGCCCAGTGGAGGCAGCTGGCAGGGACGGAGGGCGAATAAGATGGCCCGTATCTGGCGCGAGGACGCAACAGTTGGTGGTTACTTTCATGGGTACATTTGGGGTAATTCCTTCCTGAGGAATTAAATATTAGTAGGGGTCTGGCGATGTATCCCCTACTGCAACAGCAGTCATCCGATCGTTTTACCCGATTTCCCGCAGCGGATGCAGAGTAGTGGGGCGCTTGTGAGGGCTCCTCCAGGGGGAGCAGGCTTGGGCGGGCATCGCGTCCTAGAGCGGTGGGAGAGCGGCAGTGCCCGGACATGGGGTAGCTAGGGTAGACTGGCCCTCTCCTGACGCAATTTTGATAGCAGGAGTACGTGGCGGCGGGTGGATGTTCACAGAGGTATGCATGCTCATCGATTAGCATGACAGTCCCATGCATAGTTAGGGCATATCGCTTGCAGGGCTATTTCCCGCAGCCGACGGTGCGCGTGAGTTGGTCACTAGAGGCAGGATTAGGGAGCCTGGCTAGCTCAGTCGGTGGAGGGTGAGACTCTTACTCTCAGGGTCGTGGGTTTGTGCCCCACGTGGGGCAAAAAAGGAGTAATTGAGCCGCGTCATGCGCAGCAGGATAGATATGGCGCGGGACAAGAGTTAGGTAGGGTGGAAGGAGCGGTGTAGACCCTGGGTGGCCTGCCTGTGAGCAGAGCTGGTAGGGCAGGTGCTGCGCACACAGTGACAGTGGGCGCAAGACGTCGTGTGGGATTCCTGTTCCCTGGGTGGGTTATCCTGCATCGCAGAGGGAACATGACTGACGAACCAGGCCATTTGAATAAGATATGCTCCAAGCCTGATGATTGAGAACCTAGGGGTCACAGGTCGCTTGGGGTGGGGAGGGCGAAGGGCGGTCTGCCCTGGTCCCCCTTGTGGCGGTAAAGAGGCAACATAAATTGCCTTTACATTGATAAGGGGAGTCCTCCGGCATATTCCGTAGGCCAGCACTGAGGTGGAGAGACGGTAAGCTCACCCCAGAGAGAATGGGACACCGGCTGGGGGCAAGGTCGCCAGTTTAAAAATAGGGCATGGGGCTTCCGCCCCTGGTTATTCCCTACGAGCCCCGATGAGCAGCCTGGTGGTGGAGGGGTGGGCCCCTCAGGTGGCGGACCTAGACCAGATGACAAGGGCTCACCCCTCAAGGACGCAGGTGGGTTGCGCCTTGCATGGTTCTCAGTTGGTTGGGCGAAGCGAGCCAGAAGGCCCCTTAGTGCTGGAGCAATAGACAACGTTTTCTGGTGAATAAATTGAGTTCTGCCCGACTGGCATGAAGCTAGGGGCAACTTGAATATAAATATTGTTTAACGATTGAATTTGATAAATCCATATCGTATCAAATTGTATGAATTATATATTGTCATGTTTGTGTGATGATTTGTAATAAACATGGCCTTTTTTATCCCACAGCTCTGGTTGTCAAGCATTGATTTGTGGGTTTGGTTGGGGGCAGGGGCTGGGAGCCATCCTGGGGGGTACGAGTCCTATGACAAGCGCAAAATATAATGAAGCGTGCACTTAGGACTCGGCCCCCCGGGCACCCGGCACACCCCCCCCTCCCCCTTGGTGATCGTCATAGGTGGAGTAATATGACGGCAACACGAATAACTTCCGGGTCAACGTCGTGACGTCACTTCCGGCCGGCACCCCGAGGGGGGGAGAGGGCGGGGGCCTATTTAGGGCGACTTGCCCTTGTCCTCGCCCTCTCTTTACTTACTGCGCCGGCACCGGTACGCAGGGGTTTTCTTTCTAATCTCCCACCCACCCGTCCCTAAAGTTAGAGATTGGGGAGGTGTTGGATAGGGATTAGAGTGTGGCGGTAAAGAGGCCACATAAATTGCCTTTACATTGATAAGGGGAGTCCTCCGGCATATTCCGTAGGCCAGCACTGAGGTGGAGAGACGGTAAGCTCACCCCAGAGAGAATGGGACACCGGCTGGGGGCAAGGGCGCCAGTTTAAAATAGGGCATGGGGCTTCCACCCCTGGTTATTCCCTACGAGCCCCGATGAGCAGCCTGGTGGTGGAGGGGTGGGCCCCTCAGGTGGCGGACCTAGACCAGATGACAGGGGCTCACCCCTCAAGGACGCAGGTGGGTTGCGCCTTGCGTGGTTCTCAGTTGGTTGGGCGAAGCGAGCCAGAAGGCCCCTTAGTGCTGGAGCAATAGACAACGTTTTCTGGTGAATAAATTGAGTTCTGCCCGACTGGCATGAAGCTAGGGGCAACTTGAATATAAATATTGTTTAACGATTGAATTTGATAAATCCATATCGTATCAAATTGTATGAATTATATATTGTCATGTTTGTGTGATGATTTGTAATAAACATGGCCATTTTTATCCCACAGCTCTGGTTGTCAAGCATTGATTTATGGGTTTGGTTGGGGGCAGGGGCTGGGAGCCATCCTGGGGGGTACGAGTCCTAATGCTTTATTTCTCCTAGTTTTTGCTTTTTCCATGTGTGCTGCCTTGTGCAGCTCACAGAAAAAAAGCAAAACGCCTTGGATTGTTTACGTGTAGGAAGATTTCCCTTCCTGCACATAAACAATCTTTAAAAGAAATGACATTTTGTAACTTCCATTTGTGCTGCATTAAGCAGCACACATAGAAGTTACAAAACGGCATTTAAAGATTGTTTATGTGCAGGAAGGGACACCTTCCTACACATAAGCAATCTTCCCCTGTACGCAGACACCCTTGCACTAATGTGCAAGGGTGCCTGCGTTGGTGCTAAACTTAGCACCAGCGCAGCGGGAAACGCAAGGCTGCACCATATTCTTGTAAATATGGTGCAGCATTGTGTTTCTGAAGTGGCAGAGTAAGGCGTTAAGCCATGACGGCTAACGCCTCACTCCGCCACTTCTTTGTACATATGGCCCAGAATTTGCTTTAAAAATTCCAATTAGGGCATAGGAGAGAGAGGAGACAAGAAAAGGGAGGAAGTCCTCGACAGGAGAAGGGTGGGATGAAAGGAAGAGTATGGTGGGATGACAAAAAAGTTGTGAGTGACAAAGAGGCAACTTGAGCAGTTAGTTAAGGCCTGATTTGGAAGTATCCATGAAATAATAGCAGTCTTGAGTTCATTCTTGAATAAAACACCCTTAAGGTGTAAATCTGATGGTTAGGGGTTCAAAATGATAGTTGCACAGCAATCTTGCGCACTTCTCTAAATGCTGATTCCAGGGAAAGCCTTCCTATGCTGATAAAAGAGCCCTGGCCTGGTGCCTGCCTCAGCTTGCTAGTCAGGTAGCGAGGAGTGGCTGAGCGGATACCCTTATATGTGGTTCATACTGTCTTTCATATTGATGTAGAATCAATGGAGAGCCGCTGAGGCATATATGCCTGATAGGGGAGATATGATCAAATGTACTGCTTGCAGTAACTGAATGTGCTGCTGCATTCAGAACTGCTTTAAGAGGCAATTCTGCACTTACATATATTTTTTTAATAATGTTTGTATTAAAATACAGTGAAAACCTTAACACTGGAGCTTAAAGTTTCACAGGGCAGACCAAAACGTGGTAAGTTTAACTGCTGTCGTAGACCCGTAAACGGGTGCAAGTATGAGTGAAAGTGTGAAACCCACAAAGTGTAGGATTTTCACTCTATTTTAAATTTTTTATTGTGAATTTTCTGTAGCGCTTCATGTTACCTTTCAATTCAGAGCACAAGAGGAACTGACAGTGTAAAGATAGGTGAATAGGCAAGGGAGGTTGGGGTCCAATGAGAACTATGGAGCTCATAAGCGTTGTTATTCAATTGCAGCGATTGATCAGTTATGAGTCCAGTTAGATAGCAAGCCTGAAAACAAATCGATCAATACACCCTTGCCATTCTTGACCCACTCTATTTTTGACCAACCTTATCTTTCCACGTTGGTTTTGAAGCAGAAAAGTAAGCATTGTATTAACTGATTTATTCACAAAGCAGAAGCCTTGCTAACTTAGCAAGGAGTTCCGTATGAGCAAACGAGAGGCGCGAGGTCACGCTTCCACAGCTGGAAGGCTATTGGCTTGGTTAGTTACAAAGATACAAATAAATACTACTGGGCATATCATCAAGCACCGGCGATAATTATCGCTAAACGCACTTAGCGCCAGGATACTTATCGCCGGCTAACGTGGATTTTTATCGCTGAGATAGCGTGCAATTAGCAACGCTTATCTCAAAAGCGATAAAAATCCTAGCGCTAACTGCCAAACATGAGAAATCTCAGGAAGTTTGGCGTTAGCTTGATGATAGGGCAAGGCAAACTTAGCCATGATATCCACCTTCCATAGGATATCATGGCTAAGTCAGTCCTGAAGCAGGCGTAAGGAAAGTAGCAATAACAGGGGTTATCGCTACTTTTTTTGCCGCTGTGCTTCATAGCGTTGGGCTTGATGATAGGAGAAATGTCGCTTAGCGACATTTCTCCAGTCATGTCAGGGCAGGAACGCCCACTTTGCATCTCATTAGAGATGCAAAGCTGGGCGTTCAGAATTCAGGCGCTAATGCAAGGTTTCACGCGATAGCGTGACCTTGCTGATTAGGCGATAAAATTATCGCCGCTTTTCGCCCGAAAACAGACGCAAAAGTGGCGATAATCTTTTATCGCCTCGTTGCTGATATGCCCTACAAAGGTTAATTGGGCGAATGTTCCATACCCAAAGCTCTTTTCTTTGAAAACTAGTCCTAGCCACCTTTAACTTGCAGAGTACATGTTTTTTTGTGTCAGACATTGACTGAAATCTGTTCTCTTTGTTTTCACCCTATGGACCTACCTCCAACCAAGGAAAGAATCGGGGATCCTTCATTGACTACTGAATCCTTCCAAACAAATAAGAGGGGAGGGGAACAGTTATGTGGGAAAGGCCCTCAGTTTTCCCAAACTTATATACACAAACCAAAAGTGGAGGGTGTCTCCCAAAACAAGCATTCACTTTGCCCTGCTCCTTAGTGCTCACCAAGCACAGTACATGTGTTCTTATCGCACCTTCACCCAAATGATAATCATGTGACATGCTTCTCATCGGGTCCTCACCAGGTGAGGTGCTCACCACCAGGTGGGCTCAACCTCGCAGTGGGAGGGAGCACTTTGATATTCCTTATGTTCTTAATGGAATCTTAGGACATAAAATGTTAAAAATATCTCCAGGGAACCCTAACCCAATTCTTTAATAAGAGGGGCCCTGTGATATGGTTAAAGATATAACATGACACACAGAGGCATTCACTGAGGCAGCGTGTCTATTCTAGGTCGACATGTTTTTTCTGCTTCACAAGGTGTACAGATTTCATCAGGACCTCTAAGACCCTTAGGTTTTCACTCCTAACCTATACTGAGCAGGAGTTATGCACCTGCACGCATTCCATGCAAGATCAAGTTAGTTGGGTTTTCCCTATTTCGCTATCTGGCAAATATATTTCTGTCTTGCATTTGCATATCTTTTACAATAGTATGAATTATTGTGCCCATTGTCTCTTCATCTATCACTCCTAATGCATTTGAGTTGTTGAAAGTGTCTGTATTTTGAATGAAATTTGATAAATGAATTTTTCTCTCCCTTGAAAGTTGATGGAGTTTGCACTGTGAATCTGTACAAATGAGCGTTCGTTTTGATTGAATTATTAGATAAAATCTATTGAATCTTACCTGGAGTCCGTGATTATTTTACTGCAGAAATTATAAGATGAATTAATGAATTTGTTAATATCACCATCAACTACTCGACTAATGGTCCATTGACCAAAGGAAGAGCGTTGATCTGTGAAGATTAGTTAGGCATAGACTAAATTCAGATCAAAGGAAAATAAAAATGACCCCCAGTGAAGCAGTCAGGAAATCTAAATGTGTACATGGGCCTATTGTAAGTGATATTTTGATGTGTGAAATGTTTATCCTGGCCTTTTGCTGGATCAGTTTCTCTGGTGCCAGAATGATGGCTATTATCGATTAGTTTGGTGATTACTGATTATTGATTATTGACTATTGTTATGACAAACTGACTATCTGTTTAACATAAAGAGTTAGTGTCACGTTTTATGTCGTCTGGAAGCACAGGTACAGAGATACCTGGGAATCCGATGAATGGAATTTAGAAGAGTGTCGTAAATGGAAATCACACTGCAGAAGGTTACTCGTCTGTTGTCGTAATACTGAGAAGCTACGGAGGGCTGGCAGTATTGCAGTAGGGACTATGGGGCATATTATCAAGGACGGCGTTAAAATTATCGCCGCTTTAGCGTCAGGAAACTGCCGCTAAAGCGGCGATAATGGGCTTGATAATATGCCACAGAGAATTCCAATAGAAGCCCATGTTCACACCAATATGCCCCTATATCGTATAAAAGTAGAGTGTGATTGATAGCAGAGGGCCCGCCTGTGAAACCTTGGCTTCACCCAAAGGAGGAGTATCCCTAGAGGAGTAACAGGTCCTCCCCGAACTTGAGTGAAGAGTAAACAGGGTTTTTACTCGTAGTGACAGGAAGGAAGTTTCTTTTGTAGCGCGTGACAAAACTCTCTTTGGTCTAGTGGAGAAGACAGAGTAGCGCTGTTTTTACGTTGTTATTAACAAGAATTTATAACGAAAGACGAATAAAGACATTGTTGTATTACCTTGTGAAAGGAGGGTCAGTAGCAGGAGCCGTACTGACGTCATAGAGAGCCACGCTGGTATTGGTCGAAGCAGCGGGTGTGAGAACACTGCAGATTGTAAAGGGAGGGTCAGTGGAAGGAGTAATACTGATGTCACAGAGAACCGAGCTGGCATTGGTCAGACAAGAGGGTGTGTTAAAAGGTCTGATTGGTCAATAGATCGGTAGTGTGCTGGAATTGGGCGAAGATGAAAATCCGTAGTAAGCTATGATTGGTTTGTTGGTGTGAGTCGTGCAAGCATTGGATGAGTGTTGAATAATAGGCTTAGTAAAAATACGGAAGAGTTTTTGGATTTTGACGAGTTAATAAAATAAAGAGAACAAAGAAAAATGAAGCTGATTAACAAAATAAATAATTTCTTTAAGAAGGATAAGCACGTAATAACTACGGAGGGAATTCTTAAGCCACCTCCAAATATGCCGGCTTCCTATATGATGATGGAAAGTGGATATCATACGTGTATATGGCTGGAGAATTGGGTGGAGTATACGAAAGATGATGGTGTTTTAGCTTTTCCAGAACATGGTACTTTTAATGTAAGAGTTCTTCGGAATCTGAGAAACAGGATGAATTCATTAGACCCAAATCACAGGTTAACGCAGTATGAAGCTTTAGAAGAATGGGAAGTTGAGGCATTTGAGCGTGAGAGATACAGAGGGGGCAGGAGAAATAATAGAGGATTTTCACCAAGATACCCATTTGACACGCGAGGAGATCAGATGAAAAGATGAAGAAAGGCTGTAGTGACAGAGGGTTTGTATCCAGTATTGATGGCTGAGAATCAAAAGGAGGGCAAATGTAAAGAGAAGACGAGACACATAGGTGTAACAGTCGTGTGATGAATTGGGTGATGAATTATTGGAAGATATTTTAGTAAAAAGACCTCCGCCTTATCAGGAAAGTGTTAGAGACACAACTCCAAGTGCTCCTATGATTGGAACACCATTGGTTCCACAAGTTCTATATGATCCAACAGTCATCAGAGCATCACAAGAAAAGGAAAGGGATACATTGAAGCAAACCAAAGAAGAGATAATTCAGAATTTAAATCAGTTAGGCTTAAATGCAGACACACTAACAGTACTAGTAACAATTGGTCCTGTTATTCCCTTGTATGGAGATAAACAAAGCACATCAAAATCACAGCATGTGGTAGTTTCACAGAAGAATGCAAGAAGAGAGATAGTCATGCTAGATGATCAAGTTATTGAGAGTGAGTTGAATGTTTCATTAATGGATCTCCCAAATATTGAAGCTGTGACAGAGACCCCAAAAAGAATTTCGTCCACGGTTGTGAGAGGGAAAATACCAACTGTCACTCCAGTGGCGGGGGTTCCGCTGGATTTTCTCCTGAAGATCTAGAGGTATGGACATAAGGATTAGAAAAGAAGAAACCTACAACTATAGATGTAAATTAAGGGTGGATTTGGAAGAAATGATCATTGATACAATAGGTCTTGATAAATTGGGTTCTTATGAAGATGAAGAATTGTTGTTTTTGTGTAAAAGTATAACATGGAGAACAAAGAATTTACATGAGAAAATTGCGGAAGTAGCATTGGAATTTGGAATAGACATAGAAAAGTCAAGAGTACTACAGAAGCATTATAGAGCAGGATTTACTGAAAAGTATTTGGAGAGCTTGAATGGGTCAGGAAGGAGATTGCAAATAAAGGAATTGATACACCTTTTGAAGAAATGGGAGAGATGTAGATCGTTGGAGAAGTAGATGGACTAAGAAAAGAGAGGAGGTGATTGCTAAAGAGTTATCTGCATTTCCGATGAGAGAAGCGGAACAGGTTGAAAAGATGTGTCCGATGAGGGAAGTTCCAGGTGGTGGATATGTTCATGTTCCATGGAGCAGACAGGATATTTTGTCTTTTACAAATGACTTCCTGAGGTTGAGAGAGAAGCCTGTTGAATGGTACAAGCAGAGATTTGTTAAAGTATCAAAGGTTTTGTTAAAAGATTTGGATGGGTTGTTTTATATAGTGGTACCAACGGATTTGTGGACTGTATGTAAGATTACAGTTGATTGGCTGACTGAAGAATATCCTAGAGTGACGAGAACAGGAGCACCTTCAGAGGAGGTAATGAAAAAGTACAATCAGGTGATTACTTTCCTGAAAGGGAAAATTTCCCCGATAGAAACAGATTGGGTTAAAATAGACAGAACAACTCAAGAGCCTAAAGAGTCAGTGCCTGCCTATTATCAGAGACTACTGCAGGTGTTTAACCGTATAGTGGATTTGAGAATAATGGTGATAAAGATATGGGACATTTTGTATATAGATTTGTCTATGGATTAAGATTAGAAATAAATCAGATGATTCAGCAACATATGCTTTGCTGGCAAAGCAAGCCGATCGATGACATTCTGAAGTATGCAAAATACTGCAGTGATGACATTGATGCAAAGCATAAAAAGTTAAAATAGAAAATGATGTGGGCTCAAGTGAAGATGGCAGAACGCCAAGAAGTAAATACAAATTCTCAGATTGATAATCAGATGAATGGACAGAATCAGAGTGGTCAGAATTTGAATGAGAATAAAGGAAAAGGAAGAATGAGTAGAGAGGAAGCGAGAAATAAATATCCTTGTCATGGGTGTGGAAAGCTTGGACATTGGAAGAATGAGTGTAGAAACCGTCAACAGAATAAAGGGGAAAATCTAATTTTAAATGCACAGATGCAGGATGGGGTGGCTGTGAACCAGCAGAAACAGCAGCAGGTACTTACTCCTCAGTTACAGGTGCCTCAAGCCCCTTTGCCCAACTATGTGAACGCTCAGGTGCAGAGCTACAGTGTGAACACCGGATTCCGAGGAGAAAGTGGTAAGAATACACAGACTATTCAACAGTTTTGGATGCAGAGTGATGCGGATGAATTGGGAATGGCGCAATGGCGGTGCCTGAGGGGGGAGGAGGAGTGCGTGCTTGGCGCATCCTTGGCGGTAGATCAGTCAGGTCAATTTATTGATGGGAAAGTCAAAGGCAATGATATTACTTTCTTAGTGAACACTGGTGGTCCCGTTCTACTGTGTGAATAGCAGAAATCCCAAACCTGCCCCTCTCGGGAGAAACTATCCAAGTTGTAGGAGTATCAAATAAGCAGATTAGGCCCCTGATCACAAAACCAATACAAGTGATTATCGGAAATTTCAGAGACATGCATCGATTTGTGGTATGTGATTCAAGTCCAGTAAACCTATTAGGGTGCCGATTCCGATCAGGTAAAACAAATTCCCTTACGATACGTATCCGTATTTTTTTACGTACGATTCGTACAAGTCCCGTCCCACCGGTGAAGTACGATTCGTATGTGAAAAATGCATATGAATCGCTGCGGGATAAGTCTACGAGACGTACCCGGACAGTTTTACATACAAATTATAAAATTGAAGTCCGAGCACACAAGTACGATTCATACCACCCTTCCGAATATACAAGCGTATGTAACACGTCCCGTACGGAGCGAACTCTGTACCACTCGTATCCCGGGTAAACTTGTGCCCGGGATACGAGTATTACAGCCCCCCCCTCCCCCCGCTTATGTCCGCACGTCCCCCCGTATGTCAGCACCGTACCCCTCCTATGTCAGCACCGTACCCCCCCATGTCCGCACCGTACCCCAGCCCCGTACTTGGACGCACCGTACCCCAGCACCGTACCCCAGCACCGTACTTGGACACACCATCCCCCAGCCCCGTACTTGGACGCACCGTACCCCAGCACCGTACCCCAGCACCGTACCCCAGCCCCGTACTTGTACGCACCGTACCCCAGCACCGTACCCCAGCACCGTACCCCAGCACCGTACTTGGACACACCGTACCCAAGCCCCGTACTTGTGCGCACCGTACCCCAGCCCTGTACTTGTACGCACCGTACCCCAGCACCGTACCCCAGCCCCGTACTTGTACGCACCGTACCCCAGCACCGTACCCCAGCCCCGTACTTGTACGCACCATACCCCAGCCCCGTACTTGGACGCACCATACCCAAGCCCCGTACTTATACGCACCGTACCCCAGCACTGTGCCCCGGACTTGTACGCACCGTACCCCAGCACCGTACCCCAGCCCCTTACTTGGACACACCGTACCCAAGCCCCGTACTTGTACGCACCGTACCCCAGCACCGTACCCCAGCCCCATAATGTACGCACCGTACCCCAGCATTGTACCCCAGCCCCGTACTTGGACGCACCGTACCCAAGCCCCGTACTTGAACCCACCGTACCCCAGCCCCATACTTGTACGCACCATACCCCATCACGGTACCCCAGCCCCGTACTTGGACGCACCGTACCCCAGCACCGTACTTGGACGCACCGTACCCCTGAACCGTCCCCCAGCATCACGTATGTATGGACCTTACAACAACATTGCGTATGCGAGCACGGTACAACAACATCGCGTATGGACGCACCTTACATACACGAAAACGACTCATACTGAACCAGGACACTGTAAAACAGCACAAGGAGGGTCAATTCGACTCGCACAACACCACAAAACACGTCTACAGTACAAAAATCATCAAAATGACTGACCTGGCACATCCAAACAGGTAAACAGAGGACCAAACTCACAACCACCTCTTATAACACACCCACCAAAAATTCAAACTCAGGCCCACCCACAAATGGACCAATAAAAAGGGCCCACACACACAAACCATGAGCCTTTGCAACAGACTCACTGCAGCTACAGAGCACACCCCAACAACTGCACCCATACACCTTAACATATACACCTTCACACACACTCCTTCACACAAACCCCCTCTCCACATTCCTACACACACCTTCACATTCACACCCACACACCCACAACCATCCACACCCTCACCCCACACCATGCCCACAGACAAGAATCCAAAGTTCACAAGGGAGGAGCTGGACATCCTTGTCAACGAAGTCATCAGAGTCGAGCCACAGCTCTTTGGAACATTGGTCAGACAGACCAGCATAGCCGAAAAATCACGCCTGTGGCAGAGGATCGTCGATAGGGTGAATGCTGTTGCGCCCATCAGAAGGACCAGGAATGAATGCCAAGCCAGGTGGTACGATCTGCGGAGGGCAGTCAAGCGCAAAATGAACGAGGACTACGCCCAGAGCAACATCACTGGAGGTGGGCTGCCCCGCAGACCGGTACTTTACCATCCCTGGGAGGAGATGGTGATGGCCCTGCTTCCGCCGGTGGGAGTACACGGAGTCGAAGGAGTTGCAGAGCCTGGTGAGTACACTAACAACTTACGTAACATGGGGGTAATGGCATCCACACCCCAACTACACAAAATGCACGCAACTACCCCAAGCCCTCACCGGACACCACCACACTCAAAAACAACGCTCATACCACTAAAATGTGTATGCCCCATCCACAAAGCAAGGCCATGCCATGTCCCAGGCTACACGAAGCACAAACCCAAGACTGCATGTCCGGGATGCTGGGAGGGTGGGGCTCACAAAACACATTGTTCAACTCTGAATCAGACACCATTGCC
This sequence comes from Triturus cristatus, assembly GCF_964204655.1. Taxonomy (NCBI): domain Eukaryota; kingdom Metazoa; phylum Chordata; class Amphibia; order Caudata; family Salamandridae; genus Triturus; species Triturus cristatus. The sequence continues at coordinate 683,650,419 of NC_140592.1, forward strand.
CTCAGCCCATATGGCCCAGGTACATACCCATGCACCATGCTCAATGCACAGGGACTGGCAAAGTACTGACAAGGTAGCTGACACTTGGCCCTGCTGTAGCCAGCACAAGGCCCTTCTGTGACCACTGTAAACTCAAACACCAACACCACAAGCTCAGATATCTAGGACAGGAACTCACACTCACTGTCATGCCAGCATGCACCACGAGGGGACAGATACATCACCTGGGAGACCCACAGCCAAATCACACTACACCCACCAGCAGGCCCTGTCACACACACCCCTTACACAAGCACACCCCCCCCGGGAAGCCAATGGATTTACCCACTTCCACAATGGACATGTGACACAACAAGATCAATCCATAGCCAAAGAAGCATCCAAGCCAAACGTCTACATGTCAAACACTCAGGAGACCATATCAATCTGTCCCCCGCAACATACCCATCCACAAGTGAACAGTGAGGGGAATGCTAGGCACATACAACTACCTGGAGGAACTGTGCCAACTTGAATATGTATGAAACATGGATGTCGCATGAAACAGCATTAGCATTGTCTCTCTCTCACACACAGGGCAACGTCATGGATCTCCCCCCAACAATGGGGGGAAGAATCACAGTCCCAGGCTCGGGAGGAACCTGATCCCACTGGCAGCGACGCCTCTCAACACTCCACGGATGACCCCAACCCACCTGGACCCTCTGGTGTCCAAGCCCCTGCAGCACCTGCCTCAGGTACATCTGTGCCAACCACCACCCCCATTCCTGCCACATCACAGGAGACACCCAGGAGCCCTGCCCGCAGTGAATAACTGAGCCAGTCTGACCTGGAGGGACAAGGTTCGCCGGGCACCCAGGAGAGGCAGACAACCCCGCAACTGCCATCCCTCAGGGGTCCTGTAGACCTGATGTGCCCACAACGGCAGGCCAGGCTCGTGTGGGCAGGGGTGGTGGGAGTGGAGGCAGGCGGAGGCGAGAACCTGACCAGCCAACTGAAGGGACCGGTATGTTACACATACGCCACATCATGGAGGCATACCGGCGTGACACCAGGGCCATCAGCCAGGTAGTGGAGACCCTCACAGAGATTAAGAACCAGCAGGCTGAGCAACACGCCAGTCAACAACAACACCAAGGACGGATGGAGGCAAGACTGGCTGAGCTCCTGGCGGTGCAAACGGTCATAAGCCGTTCACTCCATCGGATCGCCGAGACCATGGCCAACCCTCCCTGTGCCACCAGGCGAAGACCAACACCAGCCACAGGGAGGGAGGAGGAGGAGGATTCGTCCGACGGAGCGTCCCAAACATCGTCAAGGCCTGCATCTGAGGGTCCCACGAGGAAGGTGGGTCATCCACGGAAAAGACCGTGAGAGGCAGCGGACCATCCACATCTCCCAGGTCACCTGGCCTGGCACCTGGCCTTCATGCGCAACAGCAGCACCTCCTCCACTGACATTCTCTGCCACATGGACCTGCTGGTCACAGTCTGACCAATGATGACAAACACTGTGTTCTGGACTCTGATGACTTAAAATGCCAAGGATCCCATCTCCCCCTGTGAACTTTGGATTCTAGCCACACTGTATAGCACCTATTTTCACCCACAATATACGCCCCCCACCGAGAATAAAACAAACTTCCTTTAATTAGATGTTGTAGTCATTTTGCATGAGTCCACAACATACGCGTGGGGAAATGTCAAACTATGCCTGAGTGTTGAACGAACTCCAGCCATCCATACCCTTGGATCTGAGTCCGGTACAGGACACACATGGGTCACAATGTATCATCCAATACAGACATGGAGCACAATACTCACCCGTGATGGGCTCAAGCTGCTGAGGTTGGGCTTGCAATACTGTGCGGACAGACCAATTTGGAAGAGCATCATTAAGGTGTAGAAGTCATGGCTCATGTGGAGGTGCCCGGGGAGGGAGTCCCAGGTATGTGTAGCCAGAAGGGAGAACTATGTCCTGCATGCTGGAGTGTGGTGGATGTGAAAAATGTTGGCCAGGGCAAGGTTTGATGCACGCAGTTGGCCCAACGGGGTCTTGGATGACAGACGTCCAAGGTTGGTTTGGGGTCTGCGGTTGTGGACTGCCTCCTGAGTGTGGGTGAGGAGTCTGAAGGTCATCCTGCAGCAGACAGTGATCCATTGCAGCTATCTCAGGTGAACGGTGATGTGGCTGGGGCACGGGATGTTGAAGCTGAGGTGTGCAGATGCACCCTGGATGCGGACAAGTTTTCCGGGAGTTTGGCTGTACTTGCTCCGTAGCGGGTGGGGCTGTAATTGACACGGCTGGTGTCGTGGACCTGGGGGACGGTCTGTCTTGCCTTGGAGTGGATCTATCTGTGGGTCATGTGCATCATGCGGAGGGTGTTGCAGCATGAGGTACAGATGCTGGTGAGTTGCATGGCAATTGTGAGCGACGAGTCGATGATGCACACCTTCTTGTGTGCGTGGCCACTGGGTGCTGGTGCAGTGCCCTGGCGGGTGGGACACAAGGAGTTGACCCAGCTGTAAGGGAACAATCCTCAGATGATTACCTCAGTCCTGTACAAGTCCAGCCTCAGGTGAATGATGTTCAGCCATTCATCAACGGACCTCATGCCTTCTTGAAGGTTGGAACTGGCAATGGCTGTGTCTTTGGTGAGGGTGAGGAGCAGCTGACTGTCAATGGCATACGAGTTGATGATGAGGTTGTGTGTGCATGTGATGGTGGAGAGGGTGGTCATGGACACATTGAAGATTGACACGCTGAGAGATGAGCCCTGGGCCATGTGCCAGATGACGCCACTGTACTACATGCTGAAGGCGTGAGTCCCACTCCCATGGCCTTGCTGGTGAGCCACTTGGTAATTTCATCCTGGTCCATCCCCTGGATACCAGTGTTGGAGATGTGTGAGCTGACAGTGTGTGACCACATCGTGCATAATGCTGTGGAGAGGTCAAGGGGGGTGTCCTCACCATTGTTGAGCAGGGAAAAGTTGTCGGTGTTGGATGGCAATGATGATGGTTGCAGTGGGGTGATTACTGTGGAAGACGGTCTTGTGCAGGTTGCCTGGAGCTCTTTGCATGGAGGAAGGTTGCCAGTTGCTTGTTGACTGTCTTCCTGATGACATTTGCTGGCTAGGGAAGCACGTTGAGGTTCCTTGAGAGCCAGTGTTCCTGTCGTCCATTGTCTAAGAAGGGCCTGGGTCACTGCATGCCTCTATCTACCATGGAATGTGGCTAACTCCAAAGATACATACATGACGTGCTGGACGGGGGCTACAAGGATGGGGAATGATGTGGTTGAGATGTTGTGTGGGAAGGGGCCTGATGGAGATCCCCAGGGGATGTTGCACATGAGCCAGGTGTTGTATCTGCTGATGATGGAAGTCCAAAACCTGAGGGTGGTTGGTCCCGCGTATAATAGTGCGTTCTGCCTCTGTGTGCCAAGGCTTGCGTGTATGTCCATGAGCTTGCAGTGGTAGGAAGTTGCAAGGGATTGGCTCAACCTTGCAAGGGTGGGGTGTCTTTTGGATGGAGAGCTGATGTCAGTGCACTCACGATGCTGATGAGCTCCTTGATGTCGTGCTGTTTTTTGTCCTCCTCCCCATCTGAAGGATCTCCAATTGTCCTTGCTGATGATATGGTGATGGCTATGTGTGCCGTTTTCCAGGGCTGTAAGGCCACTGATGGGTATTTGTGTTGCAAGCTGTGCACAAGAGTCCTGCTAGACGTGTATGAGTCCAGTAGGTCTGCCTTGGCTTAATTGTTGATGTGCGTCACAGGAAAGTCCGTCAACGTGGCTAGATTGTTGGATCAGTTGCTGATCCAGTGAGTGAGGTTGCAGGGTGTGGCGGTGGTGTTGGCTCCAGTGTCCCACACAGCATGTCTGTGTTGACTTACACCAAGCATCTTTGGGGGATTGGTAGCGGGGTGTGTGGCAGTGTGTTGCCTGTCGGAGATGTGGATGCTAATGTGGATGGACCAATGATGGATGCTGGTGTTGTTCTCATCCAGCCAGAAGTTCCTGGTCCACAGCCACATGTATCCTGTGGATGTGAGGGCGTGCATGACGATGGACGTGTTGATGGCTTTGCGGAATTGTGGATGTAGGGCTGGAGATCTGTAGATGAGTGTTACTCTGATGGTTTGCAGGGGGTTTGTGCCAAACTGGATTTGTGACCCTGAGTGCGTACTTGGGAATAGATATCAATTCATCCTGCGGGATTGTTAGTGCGGTCCCTGCGGGTGCTCTTGTATCCGTCTGAGATGGCAATGAAGAAGTTGTGTGCTGAGGATGCTTTCATCCAGGTCACTGCCATGATGGTGATGTGTGGGCCTGTTGTGTTGAGGAGGTAACAGAGTCCAATGGCGTGCTGTTGGACGGAGCCGGTGTGGAGTAGGAGGGACATGACCTGGTTGGTGTGACAGGACCTGGAAGGCGGGGCAGCGCTGTGTAGGCAGTTGGAGTTGCACACTCAGCATGCGAAGGTGTCGTGTGTGTGCTTAGGGTATGCCTGAGAGCAGGCGGTAGATTTTTGCTTGGACATTGCTTGGAGGGTGGCTGCAACATGAGACTGTTGTGTGATGTGGGTCATGCAAGGACATGAGGGTCGTACAATGTGCACGTTGCATGCGCTGGCGGTCCTGCCTTTGGCACCGCCTGGCTGCAACAGTGGCACAGGCAAGCTGATGACAGCTTAATGAATGGGTGGAGGGAGGAAGTGAGGAACATCTTGGAGGCGTGTGGGTTGCAGAATCCTGGAACTTGGTGGGCCAAAAGTAGCACACAAAGACAAGGATGTCAGAAAGGACAACTGCAACAGGTACATGTAAAGGAAGGAGTGTCAGGTTACTCATGGCTCACCCAGAGAAAATGGATGAACAATCACCAAAGATGACTGACACAGGATCAGGAAACAGAAGGCCGAGCTGCGCACAGGAGACACACCCTCAGCAGGCGTTGACGGCCCGTTGGTGGGAGCAACCTGACCAAATACATACACAACCATGGACTTCATGCACAATAGAGATCATTATCCATGAAGAACTGCATGCATGTTGCCGAACTACACATACACTCATATGCACAATCTTTGACAACTATGCCAGAGATGACGCATGCAAAGTGGCAAGAGTCCTGCATTGACAGAGATGAGGCACTTCGGAGGGTGAGGAACACCTTTATTACTCAAGCTCACACTGAGGGAAATGCATCAATGCGAACAGACTCAGAGGTGATTTGACTGAACATGTGGGACCTACGCTGGACACCCCCTTCACAACACGGATGTAGTAAATCCAAATCAACTGGCACACAAGTTAAGGGGATGAGCCAAACACCTCCTGCTGCACACGGAGAGGCTGCAATTCCCCATTGAGCCCGTCATGGGGATGTCCCACACTATGTCCACCCGTAGCATTCCGTATGTTTCAGAGGGAAGTTTTACACACATTGATGCCTTCATCAGAATCCTAAATCCATTACAGATGACTGTCACGAAGGGTGACTGTCAATTCATGGGAGTCATGCTACATGTTATGTGCCCCATGGTGAGTCAACATGTATGCATGTTAACACAACATGCACAGAGGCAGTCCCCACACATTCCAAACACGTACCACCCCCAAAATGCCTTGCTGCAATCCTTACCCAAAATGAAATTTCCCCATGTCCGTGCATGGAACGGTGATCCAGCACACGTTGCAATACTCATGAGGAATAGCAGGAGGACAACGATGACACGAGCAGACAACATGCGCAAGAACCTGGGAATGACAGAAACACAAGAAGTCAGCGAAAATATTTTTTCTCCGCATACATGGACATTTACTAAACAGGAACAATGTTGTCCCCATGCTAATTTAAAAGAAACTGTCCCTGCTAAAATGTGTGGAATAACATCATCACTTGAGTGACACATCAGAACACAAATCTAAGTCACTTAGCATACAGTCAGCTGGACACACACATTGCAACACATGCCACCCAAGCCTCCAAGCGTGCACACTCAGACCCAGTGACTCACCATTATGAGAAGAAGTTGCGTATGAGCTGACACCGGATATCCTCCTCCTCCTCCTCCTCATCACTTGCCTCGTTACCAAGCCCTTCATCCTCCACGGGTGGATGTTCCTGCTCATCCTGCTCCAGGATGAGTGGCACTGCCTTCTCCACTGCCATGTTGTGCAGCATGCAGCACACGATGAAGATTTTGCAGACCTTCGCCGGTGCATATGGGAGGGACCCGCCTGTCTTGTGAAGGCACCGGAATCGGCTCTTCAGGAGTCCAAATGTCCTCTCAATCACTCGCCTGGTCTGCCCGTGTGCATTGTTGTACCGGTGATCTACAGCTTACCTTGGGTTGCGGAGAGGCGTCATCAGCCATGGCATGTTGGGATAGCCAGAGTCCCCTACATGGAAACATCATGTAAATAAGTGGGTCATGAGATGCCGTAAGAGCCAGAGATACCGCAACACACAGGACAAACAGAGTATACCCACCAACAAGACATGCTCGTTCGTTGTGCAGCCGCAGCATCATTTGTGGCACCCTGCTACGCCTCATGATGTAGGCATCGTGTGCTGACCCTGGAAAACGTGCACAGACATGGGAAATCAGCATGTTAGCAAGACACACCACAAGGGCATTTATAGAGTGGTAATGTTTACGGTTGCGATAGGCTACCTCCTGTGCCTGTGGTGGTACCAAAGCCACATGTGTCCCATCAATGGACCCAATGACATGGGGCATCCCTCCCAGGGCATAGAAATCACCCTTGACACCTGTCAACTCCTCAGGAGTCGGAAAATGGATGAATTCATCAAGGTGCTCCAACATGGCTGCCAAAACATCAGGCAGGACACGGCTGAACATGGTCTGTGACATGCCACCAACATCAGCTATGGTGAATTGAAACGTACCTGTGGCAAAAAAATGTAGGGCTGCCATCACCTTCATCTTGGGGGTCAGCGCAGTGGGATACCTGTGTCGTGGTTGGAGGTGTGGTGCCACCTTGGCGGTCAAGTCCTCAATCAACTGTTGAGTGAATCGGTAACGTCGGATGCAGGCACGTTCCCTCATGGCACCCAAGTATGGCATTGTTTGGGGGACAGGCGGTGCCCTGCAGAAATTTGTGATGAATGACGAGGATTGAGAGCATAACAACATCAATGTCAATGAACAGAGCACATGCTCAACTGCTACTACACATCTGCTAAATACAGAGTCTGGTGTGTGCAATACATTCAGGACACGTATGCTAGCTTGGTGATACTCCTACGAAAAGCCAGATACACCCGTTGATTGGCAAGTCTACATGACATGCCCTGAAATGAGCTTGGGGCCAGTCTGAGTGAACAGCCAGAGACATCACAGGAGTGACATACATCCACATAGCTGCATTTGAAGGATGTCATCTCATACAGACAGCTGACGGCAAGCTAGACGCACAGGTCACATGGAAACTCATATGTACAGATCACACACATTGCCATGAAGGGGTACACGTGAAAACAGAAAACACAGACATTGAGACGACGCAGATATGTCCTGAGGTGAAAATATCATGTCCGATGCATACAGACCCTGCTTACGTGGGAATCCACATGTTACATGGTCTGCGTAGATGTGTGCCATGCCCATCTCCACACAGACACATGTTGGATGCAGCAACAGCAGATGTAGTTGACGGAACAGTAACAGCAAGCTCATGGGAACACATGACACACACATGACATAGTCACATCTGGGCATGGTGATTGTCAGTTGTTAGTGTCCATGTCCCTGGCATCAGGGGACAGTTGCAGGTGGTGGTGGTGACTGTGCCATACCAGTGATGCTGTGCTTGACACGTTTGTACTACAGTGCAAAGTGTGAAGGGGAAGTGTGCCACATAGTGCCCCATCACACATGACATGTGTACACAGGTCATCACACATCAATTGTGCAACTACATGAGGAGACATGTGCAAATCACTGCCTGACACACCTAAGCCCCACACATGAAAGTCTGCAATGACAATGACTTGATGTACAGCCTTGTGCGAGTCGGAGACCTCCATTCCTTTCGTGTGCGCCTCTGCGTGTGTACAGTCCGTATCACTATAGTAGTGGTGCCATAGGAGTACACGTGGTACGGACCATACATACGCTCTCAGAGCATGTGCACGGTCTGTATCACTATAGTAGTGGTGCCGTAGGAGTACGCTTGGTACGGACCGTACACACGCGTGTACTCCTACGGCACCACTACCACAGTGATACGGACCGCACACACGCTCTCAGAGCGTATGTATAGTCCGTATCCCTATAGTAGTGGTGCCGTAGGAGTACGCGTGGTACGGACCGTACACACGCGCGTACTCCTACGGCACCACTACCACAGTGATACGGACCGTACACACGCTCTCAGAGCGTATGTACGGTCCGTATCACTATAGTAGTGGTGCCGTAGGAGTACGTGTGGTACGGACCGTACATACACTCTGAGAGCGTGTGTACGGTCCGTATCACTATAGTAGTGGTGCCGTAGGAGTATGCGTGGTACGGACCGTACACACGCGCGTACTCCTACGGCACCACTACTATAGTGATACGGACCTTACACAGCCTCTCAGAGCGTGTGTACGGTCCGTATCACTATTGTAGTGGTGCCATACGTGTACAGGTACGTGTGAAACGCACCATACATGTTTTTGGGATTCAAAAATTACATAGGGGACAAGTATTAGGCCCAAAATGCATGCTGGTTGTCATGGATACAGAGATTTTAGTTGCAATGTGGCCATCATGTGGCCTTGAAAAGTCAGTTGGGTCAAAAATTAAAATGTTGCAAAGTGGTGTTTGCCTTGCTATGATGCTCAAAATTTGAACCATGCAAATTCGTGTCATTGGTGTATGTTTAAAGGGATTGGAGGAAACGTAGGATGCAACTGAGTCTGACCATTCACTCTGTACTCCTGTAAATGAAAGCCCCCAGCAAGACAGATATAAGTCAGCCAGAACCCATGAGAGGGCACTTGCCTGCACAACTTTCCTGTCGACCACACTGCTGCTGTCTGTGCTTCCTCTGGCACCATGTCGCGTGCTGTGGAGGGGGCCCAGCCATTCACCATGGAGGAGAATGAGGCCCTGCTGAATGTCCTCCTCCCACAGTACCCCAGCCTGTATGGGAGACCAGGGGAGCAGATGAGTGCTGACCCCACTACCTTTGACTGTGCACCTGTTTCGTGGCTGTCACTTCTGGCATTGTGTCCAGGTGTGACAGACATGCAATGAGGTTTAGAGTGGGTCCCAGGGGGGGGGGGGAAGTCTTATGTCTGTCATGCAGAGCATGAAGTAATTCCTGTGAGCACTCCTCACTTGCATTGTGCTTACTGTGACATTCACTTCATAGTGCATGACACATTCAGCCTGGCAAATCCTGGGTGGCATTTTTTGGCTATTGTCCTGAGGTGATTCAGTGGTCCCCCCGGTGTGACAGGTGACTGTACCCACAGATGTGTATGAGTTGAGGGGAGCTGTGGTGAGAGTGTCCAAGTGATGTGTACGCCCTCCTGGACATTGATGTGTGTGAAGGTTCCTTGTCATGTGGGTGAGTGTCTATGTGAAGTGTTGTACCACAGCTGCATGGAGGATGCAACAGCTCTACCCATCTGATGTGAGGAGTAAGCCGTGCTGTGTGTCTGACTTGCTGGGCTAGCCCGACACCTGTGACACCCCACAGGCAAGTGGCACATGTGCAGAGTGAGGTATGTATCCGCTGTAGCCAATGGTAGGTGATTGATCTGTGCCTGTGTGTGTCTGTGTACTCTGCTGAGGTTGCGTCAGTGGGCTGGGGCATGTAACTGCTTTGAGGTGCTGTCCATCAGCCTGGTGTTGCATGTGATGCACAGTGTGTGCCATGATCAGGGAGTGTGTCGCACCACTCCTGCCACCTGTGTAGTTTCAATGCCATGTAGTGCATTGGGGCTTCCACAGAGGCCAATGTCGATATGAGTAAGATGGGATTCCTTGGCAGCATCCTATGCCCTGTTCAACATATCATCGATGTTCAAATGTGTGTCTCTGTGACATGGAGCAGGTGTAGTGATGTTGTCTCACTTTGCCATCCTCACAGGTAACTGCCTACGAGAAGGGGGTGATTTGGAAGCGGATCGTCAGGGCTGTGAGAGTGACGGGGGGTCGCAGTCGGCGCCTAGCCCAAGTCAGAAAACGGTGGCAGGACATCCGGTGCTGGACCCGGCGGATCGCCCGGGTCCAGCTGGGGCCCTCACCTCCATGCCCCCACGGCGGGCGCCGACGCCTGACCACCCACATGATGCGTGTCCTGGCGGTGGTGTTCCCTGACCTGGATAGGCAGTTACAGGAGGGACAGCAGCAAGGAGGGGGTAGGTACCTGTCTGTTTGTTGTGTTGTGTGTCCCCAGCTTTTGGAAGTGCTCTGTAGCCTGGATACACTGCCAGGGTTTATATGTGCAGTGCATATTCTGTTCCCCAAAGTCAACCAGTGCTCTTATCCGTCCCTTCCCCTGCTTGACATGTGTCCCCTGGTCTGTGTGTAATCACAATTTCACATGGCCATCTAGCCTGTCAGTTGATTCAAGTGCACATTGCTTTCAGCATCATGTGGGAGGGTGGTCTGTGACATGTGTTGGTACCTTGCCTGTGCCCTGTCATGTTCACTCTGTTGGGGGTACATATTTGTTGGCACTGATGATGAGTCTCAACATGGGAGTGTGAGGTTTCAAATGTACACCCTTCCAGCATGCATGACCAATGTTGTGGCCTCAGACATGATGTGCATGAGTGGGAGATATGCATAGTGCCAGGACGGTTGCTCATGTTACAGTCAGATCATTCCAGGAACAAGGAGCAGTGTGCCCACTACAGTCCCCTGAGACACCCTTGCCTCGTAATCATGTGTGTCATCCAACACTGTGTCCATTCTCAGTGTGTTCAGCATATGTTTGCCTCTGTGGCATTGTTCCCTGGCCTCATTTGTATTTATCCAAAGTGTGCTACATGTGTCCACTGGACAGTGAGACCCCATTTGGCTTGTGCATACTCACACTGGGCAGTGCCTGTGTGTCTATTCACAACTATCTGTCAATGGTTTTTTGTCACAAATATGTGTTGGCAGCCTCACAAGGTGATGTGGAGTACATTTGGGAAGTCTTGCTACACATTTTCGTAAAGCCTGATTAAGAGGTGTCACTTCTTGATCTGTCTCAATAACATTGTCTCGGGTATGGGGGATTTGTGCGGGCGAGGCCTACATGGCCAGACCTTATGTCTCCTTGCCAGGTCTGACCTGTGTGTGATAATTGGCTGGACAGAGACTCAACGTGCAGTGTCCCAGTGATGTTGTGCAGGGTTTAATGTTTGTGCTTTGCAGCATGTGTCAATTGTTTGGATACATGATTCCTGCTCATTCATGTTTTGCACCAGTGTGTGGCCAAGATGCTACGTAGTTCGGTCTTTGTGTGCTGACATCTGTGTGGACATTCTGGCTTGCCATGGGGGTGTCTCCTCAGTGCAGGTATGCCTATTTACAACACAATAGCAGGCCCATTGGCTCATGCATTGCCCTGTGTTTGGACATGTGTGCCACTCCACATGACAGGCAGTGGGTCAGATGTGTTGGCAACTGTGTCATCAGGTAACGGATGGCCATGTGACAACTGACATAATTCAAGTTGTTAGTCACAAGGTATTGTACCTTGCCACTCACAACACTTGTCAACAGGTCTTCATGTTTTCTATGCTTTAGTTTGATGTTTTGTTGTTAAGAACTATTATGTGCCTGCATGACAGATGTATCCCAAGGAAGTGCACACCAAACCACCTTTACACTTTCAGGGAACACACTGGCACAATTTAAAAGAAGGCACTGTTCTAATGAGACTGTTTTTCTGATTATACATCTACATGTTCCCCCAGTGTTGTGGAAATTGGGTAGGTCGTTGTGTCGAGTGTCAGGTCATCAAGCCCTCCATGGGCCCATGCATATGTACTTGCTGCAACTACATTTCTTACTAACAGTGGCTTCTTTAAAGAAGGCTGGCAGCTTCTTCAATGACTGGGTACATGTAGTTTTGTGTGCACCTCCTTGGGAGCCATCTGTTATGAAGGCACATGTGTGTTCTGTTCACAAAATGGCACATTCCGACCATGTCGATTGTGTCAAGTATTGTGATTACCAAGGGACCATGTTTTTTTAGTTTTGTGTTCCACAGTACTTACAGGTCTCTGAGTGTGGGGACACCTTTGGTATTGAGGTGTGTAACTTAGCCTTGGGTGCACCACTACTGTTTCTTTCAGGGTAAACAAGAGGTGGCATGACTTCATTGTATTGCTGTGCTCACCTGTTCCCAGACGCTAGCTCCTCAGTGTTTTCTCATTCAAGTTTTGGCCTGGTGTGTCCTATAGTTCCTTGTGTCCAAGTGGCATGGTGGGTCTACCAACTGGGGAGTACAGGGCTTACATATGTGCAGAGTAATCTAGCTGTTACTCATGATGCATTGCCTGATATGCACTGTGACCTATTGTTTTTGTACTCATGTGTCAGATGTATACAGGTGACTGATGTTTTTCTGTATCTTCACCTTGCCCACATCATCATTATTGGAAACCGAGGGAGACACCGGCACGGACCTGGATGAGGGACCCAGCACCAGTGCCACCAGTGCTGGCGAGTCTGCGGGAGCCAGTGGCACGGAGGGCGAGGGGAGTCAGTCAGAGGACCTGTCTGGTGGCGAATCCAACTACGACGCAGACGGGTCCGAGACTGACCTCATCGAGGTGGCGGAGGCTGCTACAACACCTGGCAGCAGCCCAACATCTGTCCCCGCCTCCTCCATTCCCAGCTCTGCCCTCCCAGTTGCTCTGGTCCCTTCTGTCCGTGCAGGGCACCCCCATGTCTCCTTCAGGACAGCCACCGCACCCCTTGACCCTGTCACCCCTGCTGCCCTCAGTGCAGAGTCTGTGGACATACTGCGGCAGTTGCAGGTTGGGCAGGCATCGGTGCTGACTGTCCTCCATGGCCACACCGTAATGCTAACACAGATGGTGTCGTTCATGGAGGACATGTCAGCATCGATGTCTGAACAACGCAGGTTTCTGTGGTCCATGGACTCTTCACTGACGGCAGCAGTGAGTCTCCTGCAGCGCTTTGTCCCCCCCCTACCCCAGCCCCATCCACACTCCCCTCTCCCATACCTGTCCCATGCACACCCAGACATTCCCAAGCACGCACCCCACCAGACACAGGCAGCACACCACCAAGTAAGGGCAAGCGCACACCTCCTGGCACGCACACTCAGGGGGATGTAGGCACACCCACTGGGTCTGGGGCAAAAAGACATGCACGCAGCCACAGTCGGAGTCTGCAGGCCTCACAACCCGGTCCCTCCAGAAGCACTCCCCTTGGCTCCCCTGCCAAACTGACACCCGAAGAGCTGGCCATCACCCACACTGTGACACCACCCCGCAAGCGGGCAAGGAAGTCCCCGGCCAGGGTAGTCAAGTTCCCCACCCCCTGTCCACCCCCTCCCCCACGGGCGCTGCACCCCATCCCTTGCCCACCCCCCCTCGGCCACCCCCCCTCCATTGGCCCTGGGGTTTCTTCCGGTGCAGGGCTTACCCTGGACAGCCTGGCAGCAGTGTGCAGCGACGGGCTAACATCCACCTTTGCCGCTGTCCCACCCCCTGTGTTGGAGACGTCCACCCCTGCACCCACCACACCTGCCCTTCCCCCTCCTGTCCCTGCGGTGCCTGGTCCTTCCCCACATGATGTCCCCTCCCGGCCGACGAACCTGAGGGTTCCAATGTGCAGGCAAGCTAGGGGAGACGCATGCCCATGTGTCCCCCCAAGGACTTCTGTTGTGGACTGGCCATTGGCCTTTGTATATAGTGTCACATGTCTGTCCACTGCTGGGAGTGATATGCACCCACCCCTCATATTGCAGGCCACTGCTTGGAGTCATCTGCACCCACCCCTCACATGCCTGTCCACTGCTGGGAGTCCTCTGCAGCCACCCCTCACATGTCTGTACACTGCTGGGAGTCCTCTGCACCCACCCCTCACATGTCTGTCCACTGCTGGGAGTCCTCTGCAGCCACCCCTCACATGTCTGTCCACTGCTGGGTGTCCTCTGCACCCACCCCTCACATGTCTGTCCACTGCTGGGAGTCCTCTGCAGCCACCCCTCACATGTCTGTCCACTGCTGGGAGTCCTCTGCACCCACCCCTCATATTGCAGGCCACTGCTGGGAGTCCTCTGCACCCACCCCTCACATGTCTGTCCACTGCTGGGAGTCCTTTGCACCCACCCCTCACATGTCTGTCCACTGCTGGGAGTCCGCTGCACCCACCCCTCACATTTCTGTCCACTGCTGGGAGTGATATGCACCCACCCCTCATATTGCAGGCCACTGCTGGGAGTCCTCTGCAGCCACCCCTCACATGTCTGTCCACTGCTGGGAGTCCACTGCACCCACCCCTCACTTGTCTGCCCACTGCTGGGAGTCCTCTGCACCCACCCCGCACATTTCTGTCCACTGCTGGAAGTGATATGCACCCACCCCTCAAATTGCAGGCCACTGCTGGGAGTCCTCTGCACCCACCCCTCACATGTCTGTCTACTGCTGGGAGTCCTCTGCACCCACCCCTCACATGTCTGTCCACTGCTGGGAGTCCTCTCAGCCACCCCTCACATGTCTGTCCACTGCTGGGAGTGATATGCACCCACCCCTCATATTGCAGGCCACTGCTGGGAGTCCTCTGCAGCCACCCGTCGCATGTCTGTCCACTGCTGGGAATCCTATGCAGCCACCCACCCACCCACCCAACCCCTTGGTGCAGTACACTGCTGTCCTGGGCCTACACACACACCAATATAGTGGTAATATGCTGCACCAGGCCTTAGGACAACATTCGTGACGTGTGTATGCCTTGTATCCCAAATGTACTGGTATCGTAGGGGTACGTGTGATACGGACCGTACCCCCACATTCATGGGATGTGTACGTTCTGTACCACTCGTACCCCGACGGCACAAACACAATGGGGATACGGCCTGTACCCACGCTATGTATGCGTGGGTGCGGTCTGTATCACTATGGTAGTGGTGCCATAGGGGTACGCGTGGTACGGCCCTGTGAGCGTGTGTACAGTCCGTACCACGCGTACCCCTACGGCACCACTACAATGGTGGTATGGACCGTACACACGCTCAGAGGGCATGTGTACGGGCCGTACCATGCGTACCCCTACGGCACCACTACAATGGTGATACGGACCGTACACACGCTCTGAGGGTGTGTGTACGGTCCGTACCACGCGTACCCCTACGGCACCACTACAATGGTGGTACGGACCGTACAGACGCTCTGAGGGCGTGTGTATGGTCCGTACCACGCGTACCCCTACGGAACCACTACAATGGTGGTACGGACCGTACACACGCTCTGAGAGCGTGTGTACGGTCCGTACCACACGTACCCCCACGGCACCACTGATATAGTGCTACGGACCGTACCCACGCTATGTATGTGTGAGTACGGTGCGTTTCACTATTGTAGTGTTGCCGTAGGGGTAGCCGTACACGTCCACTTCCATTGTTGCGTGACGCAGGGATTGGTGGACACGCCCCCCGGAATGACCGGACCCTTGAGGTAATGTATGTCCTCAATATTGTAGGTTTTAATTTGGGTAGGGCGTATGTTTCCTGGCCCTCACCCCCCCCTTGGCACCTGGGTGTTGTTCTCACCTTCTGCGGCGTGTGCGTCATGTTCGGTGCACCAGGTCGTAGGCTAAGAGGGCAGGGATGACATGTAGGATGGGGTCCATGGCTGTCCGTCGCATACCGGGGCTCCGTTTTCGCATCGGACTCAGTTTTCCGGCTTTTTTTGGCTGCCGTAAAAAAATAGCTGTGCGGAGTGACGTAGGGACGAATCGTACTTGCTGGTCCGTAAAACGCTGCCTGACTCCGTACGGACGTCGCGTACGCGCTGTCCAGGATCAGACTCGTAGGTAATTTTTAGCCGTACGGTGTTTTTTACGATTCGTACGGAAATGGTATTTCTGTACGAATCGTACTTGCTGGATTGTACGGTGGATTTCCCGGGTACGAGTCGTATGGAGAATACGCTCCGGACGACGAATCGTACCCGGGTTTTACAGGATCGGAATCGGCACCTAGGTAGGGTCATATCGTGCAAAATTAATTGCACTATCTTCTGTACGCCCAATGGTGTAGCCTTTCAAACACCGGATGAAGATGTAGCATACAAAATGAAGCTAGCTAAACAGGGAACAGAAGTGGATGAGATGTTTTCCCTTCTTACTGAAAGAGGCTTGCCTGATGAACTAAGAGATACAGTAAGATCAGATGTATGGGATTTTGCAGGAAAAGAAATTGGTCTAATGGCTGAAGAAGACCCTGTTAAAGTTATGGCAAAGGAAGGTGCAGCATATCCAAACACTCCACAATACAAAATGAGCCCTGAAGTGAAAGCAGGAGTAGCCCAAGTAATTGATCAGATGATTGAACAAGGAATAATAAAAGAAATATTAGGCAGTCCTTGTAATTCGCCAATCATGGGACTTCAGAAGCCTAGTGGAAAATATAGAATAGTACAAGACCTGAGGAAAATTAATAAAATAGTAATACCTTGTTGTCCTGTAGTACCAAATCCAGCAGTGATTCTTTATCAGATACCATGGGATGCTCATTGGTATACTGTGATTGATTTGTGTCACGCATTCTTCTCAAGTCCATTGCACCCGGATAGCCAATATCTTTTTGCTTTCTGGTTTGAAGATCGTGTTTTGGCATGGTGCCGAGTACCTCAAGGGTACACAGAAAGTCCATCGATATTTAATAAAATTTTGAAAAAGAGGTTATTTACGTTAGTGATGCCAGGGAATTCTGTTTTGGTTCAGTACATTGATGACCTATTGGTGGCATCAAAGACAAGGGAAGCTTGTGTCACTGACACAATAGCTTTACTGAACCATTTGGCAGAAGGCGGATCCAACGTTTCCCCAGATAATTACAATTTTGTAAACAAGAAGTTCAATATCTTGGACATAAGATAGAGAAAAAAGGAGTCAGAAAAGTGACACCAGAAAGAATAAAAGTGATTCGACAAATGAGCATGCCCAAAACTAAGAGAGAAGTGCAAATGTTTTTGGAAGTGGTTGGATATTGTCGCCAATGGATCAGTGGATTCTCACTTCTGGCGAAACCTTTAATAAGGTTCACACAGAAAGAAATGACAGATCCGATTGAATGGGATGATGAAAGTGAAGAGGCATTTATAAAACTGAAAAGTTGTTTGTGTCAAGCCCCAGCCTTGGGAATGCCGGACTATACAAAAGAGTTTGCACTATTTTGCTGTGAAAGAGAAGGGTGTGCACTTTCAGTGTTAACCCAGAGACATGGATTGTCTCAACGTCCTGTAGCATACTTTTCTGCTCCTCTTGACCCAGTGGCTGCAGCATTACCTGGCTGTTTAAAAGCAGTAGCTGCTACTTGTGTGAGCTTGGAGCAAAGTGAATCGATTGTGATGGGACATCCCTTCAAAGTGTATGTGCCACATTCAGTTGAGATCCTTTTCACAAGGACTCGTACTCAACATTTGACCCCTAGTTGGCTGACTAAGTATGAAAGAGTAATTTTGGGTGCTGAGAATGTAAGTGTGATAAGATGTACCATGGTGAATCCAGCAACCTTGTTGCCTGATTTTTATTGTGAAGAAGTGAAAGAAGAAGTGGATCATGATTGTCTGGATGAGACAGAGATGTGTACTAAGCCCAGGCTTGACCTCCTTGATGTTTCCCTAGGAGAATCAGATTTTGTGCTGTTTGTTGATGGATCATGCTTGAGAAGAGAAAATGGAGAACTGATGTCTGGTTATGATGTATGTACTGTGTCAGGCATTATAGAAGCTTCATGTTTAAGAGGAGTCAAGTTTGCCCAAATTGCTGAGTTGTTTGCATTGACAAGGCCATGTAAAGTTGGGAAAAATTTGAGAGTAACCGTATTTATGGACAGTCAATATGGTTTCGGGGTGGTACATGATTTTGGCCAATTGTGGCTACAAAGGGAATTTCTGATCTCCTCAGGATTATCCTATATGAAATGGCAAATTTGTTAAAGAACTATTGGAAGCATTACAATTGCCAAAAGAAATTTCAGTGGTCAAGTGTGCTGCACATAAGTCAGGAAATGATTATGTGACAATGGGTAATCTGTACACAGACCAAGTGGCACAATTTTGTACAAGAAATACAATGTCAGTGAGCAGAGGGATGGAAAAAGACGTTACCAATTGCCAACAAATGTTTTTCTCTGCTTTTGAGACATTGGATGAAGTTAGACAATTACAGGAAGAGGCAGACATGAAAGAGAAGGAACGATGGTTCAAAACAAGTTGCACAAGAAGGGCTGATGATGAAGTATGGGTGTGTCCAGATGGTAGATCAATAATGCCAGATAGCTTGTTGTCACAAATGGCTAGAGTGTATCATGGGGTTGCACACGTTGGGAGAGATGCCATGATCAGACAGCTTAGACAAATGTGGTTTAATCCCAAGTTCAGGATAGTTGCAGAGAGCCTCTGCCAAAGGTGCTTGACTTGCCAATTGCAAAACCCAGGAAGGAAAACTTTGGTTAGTTGGGGAAAAATTGGGAAAGCAGAAGGACCATTCACAAAATTGCAATCAGACTTCATCGAGTTGCCACCTTGCAACGGGTTGAAGTACGTCCTTGTCATTGTTTGTCTGTTTTCTAGATGGGTGGAAGCCTATCCAATGGGAAGAAATGACAGCCCAACAGTTGCTAAACTACTGTTAAGAGAGCTTATACCGAGATTCGGATTTCCAGTCACTTTAAAATCAGACAGAGGACCTCATTTTAATAATGAGATAATTAAACTAATTATTTGAAGCCTTCAAATTTGAGCAGAAGTTACATTGTGCCTACCGACCAGAAGCCTCTGGAGTGGTCGAACAGCTCAATGGCACAATAAAATCCAGGTTAGGAAAAGTGTGTGCATCCACTTCACTGAAATGGCCTGATGCTTTGTCCATTGTATTGATGAGCCTTAGAAGCATTCCTGATCGAAGAACAGGATTGAGTCCTCATGAAATCCTCATGTGGAGAGCAATGAGACAATCATATATACCTAGAAACAAACTGATGAATATAACTGATGATTTAATATTGGACTATTGCAAAGGGCTGGCTGATCTGGTACATTCTGTGTCTCACCAGGTTGGAGAAGATCCAAACGCCGCACAGCCAAATCAAGCTCATGATTTGTGTCCTGGAGACTGGGTCATGATAAAGAAGCATACGAGAAAATCATGCTTGGAACCCAGGTGGAAGGGGCCGCATCAAGTCATATTGGTCACGACAACAGCAGTAAAGTGTGCTGGGATTACAAATTGGATCCACACAAGCCATACTCAAAGAGTCCCAAGTCCACCTGATTGACCAAAGCAGCAACTGGTAGAACAAAGAAAAGAACCAGAAGCTGAGAGTTGTGAAGTCGAAGAGACCAGAGAATCAGACTTTGAAGAACGCATTGACGATTAGCAACCAAGTACGAATCAGATAGAGTGGGCACCAGTTACTGGGACTGAAGAGACTGCTGTAAATACCAGAAGAGAGCTTGAATTTGAAAGACCAGAACGAAGTGAGAAAAATCCAGAAGAATCTGTTGCAGAAATCAAAGTTACAGCCCAGCCAGAAAAAGAAGAACACATTGCAGAGGACTTAGATCAGGCTCAGTTACAAGAAGAAAAAGTAGGGAAGGCTAGTACTGAAAACTCAAATTCAGCCAAGTTATAAGAAGAGAACGAATTCACAGGAGAACATTTAGATCAGAGTCAGTCGGAAGAAGAGAGAATAGAAAGTCAAGAAGAAGAACAAACCAAAGAAGAAGAAAAAGCAGAGAATTCAAGGCAAACCAAATAAAATGAAAGAGAAAAAAAGGACACTTGAAATAGGTGAAGAAGGTGAAGGGGCAGTGCAGACAAAGAGAGTTAGAAAAGAAGATTGCTGGCCAAGTGGAGTGAAAAGACTGAGATACATTCTAAGAAGAAGACCAGAGAAGAGACTAGAACAAGTAGATGAGGTATCAAGTCAGACAGAACAAGAACAAACAAGGAGAAAAGCAAAGGTTCCAAGTAGAAAGTATAAAGCTCCAGAGTGGACCTACATCATTCTTGAAGATTTTGAAAATCTTGATCTAAATGAAGATCCAAAAAGTGGTACTTTTGAAGGGTCTGATGAAAGGGAATTGAGACCACCTTAAAGAAAGACTTTCCTTTTACATGAAAGTAAATTCTATTAAAGAGATTGATAAACAAGGACCCTGAAAGAAAGGCAAAGGCGGAAGCTTTTGAAGTGTGGGATCACACGAAGAGTTTACGTGCTTATTATATAGAAATTAAATATTTGAATTAGTTTTAGAAATTGAAAATGGCAGAAATAAAAGTGATTGAACATATGAAAACTAACATAAAACAACGGTGTGTTAAATGTTGTCTATGTAGTATAACAATATTAATATTGATGTGGTTATTATTAACACTTGTAATACCAGTTCTAAAGATAATTAATAATAAGAATAACACAAATGTGAGTGAGAAAGTAAATTTGGTTACTAAGAAAGCTATTACTACATATTTAACACAAGCAGGTAAGGGTATATATTCTCATGACAAATCGAATAGTGATTCGTCATTAAATGTATTTACTAAACTTCTCTACCACTACGTGGAAAGAATGGATGTGAGTGATTGTTATGTTTGCATGAAATTACCTACGTCTGTCTCGGAGGGTGTGACCTATCATCACCTTCCCTTAACATATGGTATGTCTTGAAGTGTTGTAAATAGTTTGTTCTATGTTACTGTTAAATTGCAATATTATTATAGTAACATGGATTCAGTCTTTTTTGAAATTCCTATTAGAAGAAATATGAATCCAGTACTTAGTGCTAAAAATGCCGAGTTTATAGGAGATTTCTTTTTAATTACAAACCCCATAGGCATAACATAAGCGCATAGAAATAATTTAACTTGCTTTTTGCAAGATGAAGAAAAAGATTTTTTGAATTTAGTAGAAGAAAGAAGGCAGGATTTTCAAAGGAAAGCAAGTGAGCAAAGGTCCCATATACCTCCATGGGCTGCTTGAGAAGAAGAATATAACAAAGGCGAGGCTCATGCTGCAATGTCCATGGACTTGGCAAAAATGGGAACATTTTGTCTTCATAGATTAAAAAGAGAGTATAATAGTATATTCATTGGCACTAGTGAATGTGAACATACCTTCATAATAATGGGGGATGGGGACTAAAAGGAGGAATGGATTCTGTATTTCCAGGAATTTATTATGTATGCAGAAAAAATGCCTATTACAGGTTACCTGCAAGATGGTATATTGCCATTGTATTCCCGAAGGTATATCACATTACTAAGAACAATGAAATGAGTGATATAAGTAAAGGACTAACCCGAAATAAGAGAGCAAGTTTTACTGAAATAGTAGGTGATGTATTTGGTGCATTGATACCGTCAGTTGACATCTCATTAAATTCTCATAAAATACGTCTATTGTCCACTGTGGTTGATCGATTATCAACTGATACCGCTGGAGGATTATACCGCTGGAGGATTCTTAATGATTAATACTGAAATGCTTGCGATCAGATCTATGGTTCGACAAAATAGACTTGCCCTTGATATTCTGTTGACCAAAGAGGGTGGAGTCTGTGGCATGTTGAAAGTACAACATTGCTGTACATATATCCCGGATAAAAGTAAAAGTATTGAGGGATATATCAAGATGATTATGAAGATTCATAATGATTTGACCCAACTGGAGGTTGACGGTGCATGGGAAAAATTTAGTAAAGGTCTGTCAAAAATAGGTAGCTGGTTTTCCACTTTTGGAAATAGTTTATTAGGGAAAATAGTAATCTCTATGATTTCAATAACCTTAGTGATATTAATTATAGTAATGACCCATAAATGTTGCAAGAGAAGATTAAAGACCAAGTCAATGATTGAAATGAAGAACAAAAGAATGGGAAGAAAGAGAAAATGGGAAGAAATTGAACTAGAAGAAATGAAAGACAATCTGTATGTTAGAATGAAAGGGATGAATATAA
Organism: Triturus cristatus; assembly: GCF_964204655.1. Taxonomy (NCBI): domain Eukaryota; kingdom Metazoa; phylum Chordata; class Amphibia; order Caudata; family Salamandridae; genus Triturus; species Triturus cristatus. Next base: position 683,672,604 of record NC_140592.1, read on the forward strand.
AGGAAATGAATAAAGAAAATATAAAAGCAAATGTAGACACCAAAATCTAATTGGCAATTGGTAATGATGGGTATTTTATGATGGCTCAACAATTCCATCAGAGGGGGGATTGATGGAGCAAGGATTCAAAGAAAAGAAATTTGCTCGGATCAATCTCTCGTTAACATGTACTAACAAGTAGGAATAGAGATATAAAAGAAAAATTAACATACATACGATATTCATACATGGGGAAAAGACTTTCTGCTTGCTTAAATAACAAAGAATAATTTGCTGCATAACCAAAGTCCCGCTTGAAACTGGAAAATTGCTTTGCGCATGTGTGAACCCATCCTGCGTAAGTAAACACGTGACTAACCCATGTGGGAGGAAACTCTCACACATGCGCAATGAGTTGCTAACTGTAGGTCTCAAAGTACCGCATGCCGGGCATATGCTTGCCCGAATCTTAAAATACGTTTTTCACAGCTAATGCTTAGCTTAACAAAGAAGAAATAACACAGGATAGAGTAGAAGGGGGAGGTAAACAATGATAATCACATATTTGAGAAATTAACATCTGTTTTTGATTCTTTTGTCAATAGTGAACGTTTTGGGCCTGATATGCTATGCCGAAAGAAATATGGCAGGTGAAACGTAAGGAAAGTTCAGTCTGCGCATTGGAGACCCAGAGTGACCCGCTGACCGGGACATTGATCGTCTGCCAAAACCCAAGGACGAGTGCTTGAGAAAAGATCCTGAATTGAAGAAAATATATAAAATTTGTATCTATCTATCTATCGATAGATATGATAGATACGTGTGAGACGTATGAGAAAAGGTAGAGTCATGAGAAGTGAATAAATTAAGTGGGAAGGGTCTACTAAACAAAGAATTAGTTAAGGATTTTGGGATGACCGCATGAGGTGATGACAACTCCCCTGCCCCGGCCCAATCATAGTTCAGGATTCACAGACATTTGCAACCTTTGAGGGTGGGACATGCAAAATTAAAGGGTATAATTTGAGTAACTTAAAGTTCAGAGCAGAGCTGAGCTGCTGCTGCTGAGAAGAATCGTTGATGCTGAATGAGGAGTAGGCGAGAACTGCTACTGAGAAGAACAGACTGGGAAGATTCAATACTGAAAGGCAGCCTGATTAGATTGAAGATTTGTGGTAGAACATCGAGGAGGGAGAGAGTGTAAGAGAGGGATGTGCTCCGGTACGTCGGGTATTAGAAAAGTGTAGTAAGTACAAACCTATCCTGCACCTGTCCTACAGTCTTTGTCTCCTGACTCTTTATCAGGTGACCTACACCAAACATTTGGCCAGGGGATGGGTTTCCCTATTTCGCTATCTGGTAAATATATTTCTGTCTTGCATTTGCATATCTTTTACAATAGTATGAATTATTGTGCCTATTGTCTCTTCATCTATCACTCCTAATGCATTTGAGTTGTTTAAAGTGTCTGTATTTTGAATGAAATTTGATGAATGAATTTTTCTCTACCATGAAAGTTGATGGAGTTTGCACTGTGAATCTGTACAAATGAGCGTTCGTTTTGATTGCATTATTAGATAAAATCTATTGAATCTTACCTGGAGTCTGTGATTATTTTACTGCAGAAATTATAAGATGAATTCATGACTTTGTTAATATCATCATCAACTACTTGACTAATGGCCCATTGACCAAAGGAAGAGTGTTGATCTGTGAAGATTAGTTAGGCATAGACTAAATTCAGATCAAAGGAAAATAAAACTTGACCCCCAGCGAAACAGTCAGGAAATCTAAATGTGTACATAGGCCCATTGTAAGTGATATTTTGATGTGTGAAATGTTTATCCTGGCTTTTCGCTAGATCAACATCGCAAGTCGTTGCAATGACTTACTCTCGGTGGCGTGCAACACCAGGGAATGTGTTGGATTTTAAATCCAACACCTTCCCTGCCGTTGCGCTAACTGGAGTAGGAATAGTAATTTATACTATTCCTAAGTCCAGCGCACTACCTAGCGCAAGTCGTTGAAAGGACTTGCGATGTAATGCCACGCGTGGTAACAACGCAGTCATTGTAACGACTGCGTTGTTACCTACCGCGTGGTGACACCACATGTTGTAACATCATACATTCATCAGGGGTCGCAACTGCAACCACAGGCAACTCTAAAATGATGTCCATGCTCTATCATCACTGCCTTACTCTCATTGCTGTGTCAATCTCTCCTATTAGTTTTACATCTCCTCCTACTGTCTCTCTTCTCTTAAACTCACTCTCCTGTAACAAATTATTTTCCCTCTCAGCCATTTCATTGCCCCCTCTGCAAGACAATCTTCCCTTTTCCCTGTCGTCGGTCATCACACACCTCACCCTGTTATTACTGGCAGTCAGTACCGTTGCTACCTCCTTCCTCTCATAACCCCCTGTATCACCACTGTCAACTAGCTGGTGCTCTTGAAAGTCTGGTAGGGTTCCCACCGCTACTGGCCTTTCACAGGCCCAGAGAGGAACAATACTATCTAGCTTTCTTTTCCTCTGATGGTCTCTATGAAACAACCTGAAATTCTACATTAGCAGGAAAAGAACTGGAGTTGTAATCATGCCTCCATTTTGCCCTACACCTCTGCCCAAGCCCTACCACTGGATTCAGCACTAAAAGCAAAGAGAAACGTTTTTGCAGAACAAGCACAAGTGCTTCTATAAACAATAAAAGGTTAATGCACAAAATGATATTGACAGGTCAGGCACAACACTTCTGGCAACAGCCAGCAAGTTGCAATTTTGTGCACAGCTGGCTCACTTCCCAGGTCAGCTGCCCCCACTATTTGAAGGACACTGCATAGCTGGAGCATGCCATTTTGTTAAGGCATGTAGGGTGATTGAAGCTTTCTCACAGTTCTGCAGTGTTCTGTACTGTTACTGTCAACCATATTATTTACCCATTTGTTAAATCTGTTCCCCTGGGAAAAGACAAGCTCTGCTTTCTCCACCCTCCGTTTTCCTATCGGACATGCTATCTAGGATGCCAATCTGTTCCCCGTCAGAGGTATAAAAAAATTGTTGGCGGAGAAACTCCTTTGGAACAAATCAAATGAATATTTTTAAAGGTTTTAGTGATTGAGTGCAATTGCAACTATTGGAACGACATTGTGAGCAAATCCTCTGCTAACCAGTAAATGGGGCATGGTTGAAGCCTTTGCAGCCACATAGAATTAATATGAGTAACAATTTCCAATAGGTATAGATTCAACATTTTTGTTAACCATGTAAAAGCATTTAAAATTATTAGGTTTCTTAAAAAGTTGATTAAAAAAGTCTCAATCTGCCTGAGGTCTTCATGGGTTATTCCGACAGCAGTATGTGTAACAAGCATTTGCAATGCATTAGGTCTCGCATCTGCGAGAGTTTAATCTATTGGCATTGTAAATGACCATGCTTTTTATTTGTTTTAAAAACCAACACGGCAGTAAAAGGCGTTGTCATTTACAATGCAATAGCTCAAACTCTTGCAAATGCGATACCTATTGCATTGCAAAAGCTTTTTTTGTTATGATCGGCTTCATAGTGCAGAATTGCGGCAACTAGGACAAAGGGTTTGGAGGGGCAAGTGAAAAGGAATGTGGCACTGAGGAAAGAAGAAAAGATTGGGATCCGGGTAGGAAAGAAGTAAGACGACCCATGCAGCTCTCGAATCATTCATGGAGATTTTAATAAAACTGAGTGGGCGCTTTTAAGCTCCAGGCTAGAGCTCAAATACCCCCAAAACAGAACACTTGTAAGCAATTGCCACATACCTGCAATATTTCCCAAAGCCCTCACTGCGTGCTCAGAATGTCAGGAAACATTTGCAGTGGCAGCCGCGAGGGAAAGCAAAATATGTTGGTTGTTTATCTTCATTACTGCAACCACACGAAAGGCAAGCTTCGCAAAGATATTACACCCTGGCCACTGCCTATAACAAGCATGCTTGCACATTCGTTTCCTACTATGACAAACACCTAAGGTGCCGAGGCATTACCCTCACAAAGCTAACCAACTCCACATGGAGAAAAGCACTCGATTGGGTACAAATACAAAACAAAGGCATCTTGCATGTCCAATCAAATTACTGTCAAACATATTATTTGCATTGTATTTCAGAAGACCCACCGGTCTAGGGCATCCTGAGCAACCCAGAGCCATTGACTTTCGTTTGCTAAAACATATTGACATTCTTGCAGCAGGCTACAATATTTCGCAAAAGTCTGACTCATGAAGCATCTGAATTCTGTGATTACTTCAGAAATGAATGGCAACCATCAACACAGTTAATATCAATGTGGTACCTTGGCCACCAGTCGCACATACAAAATGTAAGTGATTTCAAATACCGATACAGGGGCAGCTTTACTTTATCAATGACCATTAGCACATTCAAATTACCTCGAAAGTGAACAGATTACTCTTTCGAAGACACTACAGCCTGAAAATGAAACCGCGGCCATAAAAGAGAAAGTGAGTCACACGGGTAACATGGAAGGGGGTGGGGGGGGGGGGCGGTGAGTGCTAAAGCAACACAGGGAAGCCTGGCATATGGTGAGCACTATCGCGGCCGCTTTGATGTTCTCAGTGGCCACGCGGCTCACTGAGAACATCAAAGCGGCCGCGAAAGTGATCAGCAGGCTGACAAATGGTGCGCGCGCCCGGCGCACATGCACTGTAGTTGGCGGCCTCAAAAGCACTAGTTTGCACTTCCAAATCCCACTTTCTATAGCTCTCGCAAGAGCAGCGCTAAAGCGCTGGCTCAGGCGAGACCTAAAAACCCTGTGGCCTCGCCCTTTCTCAGCATTGTATTGGCCCCATCCCCGGTCCCCAAATAGCCGAACACAGACCAGAATCGGCTTGTGCTTCCTCCCGGGCTGGTGTGGAGGTCTCTGGCGGCCGCATTGGTGCTCCTGGCGAGGTGCCTGGCCGGGCCGCGTTTGGGCTGAGCGGGCGAGCGCCGGAGCCAGCGACACGATCAGGCACTGCCCAAGGAGCCTGCAGCAGGTTGCAGCTGGTGTGCTGACAGCGCGACGTGAAACAGAGTGGCTGTCCAGGGGGAGGCCTGCAGAGAGCTCGCCATTTTGCCTCATTCCCGGCGCTGGCCGCGTGCAGGAGACCGGTGTGCCTGGAGCCTTGTGATTCCCATCCACGGGGCCCGGGAGAGCGGCTGGCCTAGTGACCCGCCCAGCCAGGTGTGAGAACTGGTGGCCAACGACGTTCCAGACCATATGGTGAGCCTAGCACTGACCTTCTTGATCTCCGGTGAGTGGGGCCTACATGCCAATAACTACCCTGCCTGACCCTGCCTGGCTCCTGCCCACCACAACAGCGGCTGCTCTGCTTTCCGGAGGCGATAGCCCAGCTGAGTGTCTGGGACCCCCTCTCCCCCTTGGGACCCGGCTGCTGATAGGGGGCAAAGACTGTGGGACTGCACCTGTGCACGATTGAGCTGATGCCAGAGGGGGGCCAAGTGCAGCTGGTGCATCCCTGCATGAACGCGCCTTCAACAGTACTCTCGCATGTAGCCTGTGAAGGACTGAGCTCTGAGCACCCCATCCGGTTGTCGGTTTGTGCTGACTGAGGCCCTTTAGCCAGCCTAGCACCTGCCCAGCCTGGCGCAAGAACTAGTGGCAAACGACGCTGTAGCCTGCCTGGTGAGCCCCGTACCGGCCATATGATAGGGGGCGAAGACTGAGGGTTCGCGCATGCTGCCTGTGCACGACTGAGCTGATACTAGAGGGGGGGGGCCACGTGCAGCTGGTGCGTCCCGGCAAGAGCACGCCTTCCACTGTATTTTCTCTGAGCACCCCATCCGACTGTAGGCTCGAGCTGCCTAGACCTTTCCACGCACCATTTTACGCCGCGGGAGATGGGATCTCTGTGACCCGAAAGACTGCCTGGACAGCGCAAACTTCGGCCGCAGAGAAGAGGTAGGCCCTGGGCGCATTTTGCTGTATACCACAGGCACATTTTGGCGGGTCATCGACTTCCTACTGGCTTATTCCAGCTCTGGGGCCAGAGCTGGGGTGTATCTGGGCGCGTTGTGCCCACGGAGCTACGGATCTCCAGACCTCCCCTAGCCACCTCCTCGACCTCATTACGGCATTATGGCTTCGGCTCGAGCAAATAGGGAGAAGACCCTCAAAAACCTGCTGTTGAAGCAATCCAGCGGAACCGACATGGCGCACGTGGCGCCCCGGGATCAGGCGCACCCAAACTCACTGGAGGGGGCAGACGGACCGGCCACGAAAGCCTTCATGATGGAGCTGTTCTCTGCCATCAAAGAGGACATTCTCGACCTAAAGGGCCAACTCTCTGCGGATCTCAAGGAAGTCCGGCAGGACACAGACGAAGTGGGTGAACGGGTGGCCATCCTTGAAGAGCATGAGCTGAACCGAGAAGATCTTCACCAGCTACAACAGGAAGTCCTCTGGCTGCAGGATCAAAAGCTGGACCTACAGGCATACGCGGAGGACCTAGGGAACCACTCACGAAAGAACAATATCCGCATCCGGGCGGTACTCTGGCGAGCGGAGGGTGATGACCTTCGATCCTACGTCCTGTCTCTCTTTCGGCAGGTGCTGGTGGGATGACGGACCGCAAGAATTAAGATGGACCGAGTACACAGTGTGGGTCTCCCTAGGGGACGGAAGCCCCCCCGGCCCGTCATTTGCGCTTCGCTTCCTCCACCCTATGGTTGCACTTCGCACGCTAATCCTCATCTGTTATGACTAGACACCTGAAAAATGTGAGCCTCAATGTTCGGGGCCTGAATCACCCTACGAAGCGTGCTGCGATCCTCTCCCTACTCGAGCAGACCAAAGGTGATATCTGTCTGCTTCAAGAGACCCATATGCTTGCTAAAGATACTCCCTGCATGCGCACGCAGCACTTCCCTCGTCAATATTGGTCCTCTGGTGCAACGAAAAAGAATGGTGTAGCCATCCTTCTAGGGGCTAAATTTGAGGGCAAGGTTCTGTCTACTTTTTATGTGTCCAAGGGTAGGGTCCTAGCTCTCCGGATTCAATTGAGGTCTACTATTCTAACTTTAATTAATATTTATGAACCCAATGCACACCAAGAGCCCTTTCTTCGTCGGCATGTCACAGAGGGTCTGGCCTCCCCGGACTCTGCATTAGTGGTGGGTGGAGACCCAAACCTGGTCATGGACAACAATTGGGACCGCTCGAGACAGCCCTACACTCAGGTAGGAGCACTCTCCCTGGAGGGTAAGCAATGGCTGGCCGATAGCAGCCTTCACAATGTCTGGTGCCTTAAGCATTCAGACATGCGCGATTACACCCATTACTATGCGGCGCACAAATCCTATCCGCGTCTTGATATGTTTTTGGTCTCTAATACGCTTCTCTCCAGGATCAGTGACGCCTCTATAGCCACACGCACCTTCTCTGACCATGCACATATCTCTTTTTCCTTACGACCTGAAGGGGTGGGGCACGTCCCTGCTAGATGGCGGCTGCGCGTATGTCTCTTACACACCCCTACCACCGTAGAGAGTGTGCATGCCAAGCTCTTAGAATACCTCCAACACAATGACACTGGTGAGACATCCCTGGCTACTGTTTGGGAAACCCTCAAAGCGGTGTAAAAGCACAAAATTAGTAAGAAGAAACAAGAAGAGCACACACAAAGGCTTCAGTTAGTGGCTTTATTGCCAATGAACTGCAGTTATTGCCAATGAACTGCAGTTGAGACAATTTGCAAGTAGGACTGCAAAGAGATCTGATTACAGAAAGGAAAACCAGTCCTTATATACAATTTTCAGAACCTTCACACATGTTAATCATTAATACCAAGACCATGGTGTGAGCATTTCACAAATATGTCCACGTGTACATTACTTTATACATGACGTACATGACCGTGCTAATATTTAGCCAACTCTTCAAGTTACTGCCTCCTGACCTAGAGCTCTAGCTTGTTATCTTGTTTTTGTCAAACAAGCACTGTTTGATCTAGTCAGCAGATGCGTGTGCTCTCTGCTTTCTATGCACTATTTCCATACGTGATATTTGCCATGAACAAACACTTTACCCAAGTAAGAGCAGAGCAGGTTGACATGCTCTAGTTCAGAGAGCCATTCCCAAGAATGAACTCGCTGATCTGGCTTCTGTACATAGTTGAACGCCAGTGGGCCATTTCTAAGAATTTTGAGCAAGGGCCTGCAAGTTACACGTATATGCACAAAGTACAGTTGCAATCCATTTGATTCTTGCTGAATTTCAGACAGTTTAGTTTAACCATTTGTGTACCACCGAACTGTATCTCATGAGTGAACTCATATATTTGTAAGCTGGTGAAACACAGAAATTAATGTAAAACTATGGTTCACTCTAATATATCTTTTCACTAAAAGGGGCTAATTAATTTTTCATCTTTTACAGCGGTGATTTGCGGGGAATTTATGGCCATCTCCTCCGCTGACAATCGGCGACGTAAGGAAGCCCGCCTGGGCCTTGAAAAGGAAGTGGCAGACCTGGAAGCGGTACATAAACGCACGGGGGCCCCGAGGCTCTGGCGGTCATTAGAAAATAAGCGGATGCTTCTTAAACGTTTGGACCTTGATAGGGCGGAATATGCTTTGCTTCGCCTCCGATATAAGTTCGATCTGGGTAGTGACAGATGTGGGAGGATGTTAGCACAGAAATTGCGTGCCAGTGCAGTGGCAGGGTCTATCCCCTCCCTAAAGCGGCCTACAGGAGAAGAGATCCAACTGGACTCCCAGATTGTTGAGGAATTCCGACGTTTCTACCAATCTCTCTATAGCGGGGAAGCACATGGTCCCTCTGACGCAGGGGACTACCGGGAATCTAGCAACTTTACTCGCCTTCATAAGACACAGGTGGAACCACTGGAGGATCCCATTCGATTGGAGGAGGTGATCTCAGCCATCTCACGGCTGAAACTTGACAAGTCGCCGGGCCCAACGGCTATCCTGCCCTGTTTTATAAAACATTCTGTCATGAACTGGCTCCCCTCCTAACCCGCCTGTTCAACTCTTTCCTAGACAGTGGGGTGGGTACGGACTCTATGTCCGAGGCGGCGATTTCCGTACTCCTTAAGCCTAATAAAAACCCAGGGCTCTGTAGTTCCTACCGCCTGATCTCGCTGCTTAATGTTGACGCGAAACTCGTCACGGGCATACTGGCGTCTCGGTTGAACCCCCCAATGGCGGGCCTCATCGATCCCAACCAGGGCGGCAACAACACCAAGCGCCTTCTCCACCTTCTAAATAGTGTTCATCGCTCCCAAGTAGGAGCTGTGCTCTTCTCTGTCGACGCCGAAAAGGCGTTCAATAGAGTTTGCTGGAACTATCTCTTCGACGTCTTACGGGGCTTCGGGTTTGGCCCCCGTTTCATCCAGTGGGTGCAGTGCATCTATCGTGCTCCCCGGGCATTTGTTAGAGTTAATGGGATGTCCTTGTCCCCTTTTGAGATCACCCGAGGCACGAGACAGGGGTGTCCACTCTCACCTCTCTTATTTGCACTTTACATGGAACCTCTCGCGCAGAAACTTCGCGATCACCCGGGCATCCAGGGTCTTAAGTTCGGGGCCGACATCCACAAGATCAGCCTCTATGCGGATTATGTCATCCTTTCCCTCGCGCAGCCTCTCACCTCCCTCCCTGCGCTGGTGGGAGAGCTCAAGTCTTTTGGCCGTCTCTCTGGCTTCAAGGTCAACCTTGGCAAGTCCCAGGTCCTTTATTTGTCACTTCCACACGCACAGGTAGAAGCCCTCCGGCAGACTCTCCCTCTGCACTGGTCTAGCGACCCTTATGTGGGCATCCTCCTGACCCCCTCACTCCCACGCACGCTGGAGTTGAACTACTCAACTTTAGTGACTCAGACGCGGGGGGCTCTGGACGGGTGGACCAAACACAACTTCTGGTTTGGGTGCATCGCCGCGGTCAAAATGACGATCCTGCCGCGAATACTCTACCTGGTCCAGACCCTCACGTTATCACCGCCACCTAAAGCCCTGCGAGCCTTGCAGCTTGCTATGAACAAATTCCTCTGGGGCAACAAGAAGGCACAACTCTCGGTAGCGCGACTGTCGCGTCCCAAAGGTGACGGAGGGGTGAACCTGCCGCTAGTCCACAGATACCTACAGGCTGCACACCTTTGCTATGTGCTGGAGTGGAACCGTCCACTTTCCGAGAAGCACTGGACCTTCATGGATCAGGCGGTAGCCGGTGCGGATGTCTGGCGGGAAATCTGGCTTCCCCGGCGCTCATGAGCATGGGGCCTTAACTCTTCCCCAGTCACAGCAGCGACAATGAAAGTGTGGGACGCCGTGGCACTTTCGAGAGGCCTTACTACCTTCCCCTCCCCAAAGATGCAGATGGTTGACAATCTGGATTTCCCTCTGGGAGGATGTAGGACGGCGGATGCCCAGAGATGAACAGAAGCGGGTTGTAAGCGCTTAGGCCATTTATTCAACCTCAAGATCTTAACCTTCCTCGAACTGACAAGTTCTATTACCTACAGCTCCTGCACTGGGCAACCTCTACGGCTTATCTCCCACACGTCTCTCTTGAGCTTACCCCTTTCGAGAAATGGATAGCAAACAAGAAAGATGACAAGCACTCATAACAGACCTTTATGCCCTCCTTGCCCCACGTGTGATAGGGAAGCGCTCTCGCGGTCAACTCCAGTGGTAGGCAGAACTGGGACAGGCTCTCACAGACAAGGAATGGGACAACATTCACTACAGGGCTCAACACACGGCATACAACACTGCTGGGACTGAATCCGCGTTCAAGGTCGTATCCTATTGGTATCTTACGCCAGCTAGGATACACCAATGGGACAAGAATCACACGGAAGACTGTTGGCGAGGCTGCGGACTATCAGGCTCCCTTGCACATCTTCTTTGGCACTGCCCGAGGCTAGAGAGATTTTGGGAGCAGGTGCTTAATGACATCAACACGGCATTTGACACTGAGATCCCTCGCTTCCCGGCTTACACCCTGCTGGGGCTATCGAACCCACTCACTTTCCCATTGAGGTCACTACGAGGCAGGCAGATGGCGTTAGCATTGCTCACAGCGCGGCAGGTGATATTACTTCATTCGGGTACTCCCATGGTGCCAGACCACACGGCTTGGCTCCATAGGCTCTGGATGACCCTTACCATGGAACGACTCTCGCTGAGTCAAGATCAGAAGGGCGAGAAATACGCAGAACGTTGGGCTCTTTTCATAACGCTGTTGTTGAAGGACTACTCGGGAGGTCACTTGCCCCAAACTCCTTCAAGTGCTCCGTCTAATACCTCCAACTTCGGAATAAGTAGTGCCCCATCTGAGCGAGCGAGAGGGCTGGGGCTGGGTGGTGTGGGTCGCTATACACCTTCTGAAGACCTTGGTATGGGCCACATTCTGTTTTCCCTTTTCCTTTGGGGGGTGGTCGGGAGGGGGGGTTTCCTTTACTTATTGTTCTCCCTTTATGATCGGTTTGCGTTCTTATACCTGCATTGTTTTTGACAGTCTATGCTACTCCTATTTGGTAGGTGTGACTTTGGTAGGTGTGACTTTGAGTGTTGCCAGCCTCCGGGATGTCGGCATTAATGCGGTGGAGATATATATGCCCTCAATGCATTGTCCTTTAGCCGCCGGCCCCTGTGATTGTAGGCGAATGGCTGTGTGCAGATGTTGAGACATCTACCAACCAAATCAATAAAAAAGATTTGTTCCATAAAAACCCTGTGACCCACGTGAGTCTGTAAACTCTGGTATAGAAATCAATGTATGCATCAGATAAGGGTTGACACTGTCATAAGGTGAGGTAAAGCAGCAGTCTTTGAGCACCTTCACCACCGTGAGGTACTAAATTACAAGTAAACTCAGGAAATTAGACTTTTACAAAGAGACCCAGACTTATTCAACCGCAAAATGCAATTTTGCCTAGATTACTGAAAACCCTTTCACGATTTCTATATCAGATATGTACAAATGGAGATCCTCTTGTACATTGCCTGCCAGTGGTCTTACTTATGTCTGGGAGAAACTATGTAGCAGGACCTTTAAGAAAGGTGTCCTGGTTCTCTAGAGGGGAGTGGAATTCTCCAGTTAAAAACGCAGTACCAACATGGGCTGCCAGAAGAGAGTGATGAAAGTAAGAATCCTTCAACCGTGCACAGATGTAGTCCTTCACACTATTGACTAAAATGGAATATTAATTTTCTATTAGTTGCACATTTATACTGTAACATACATAGTTAAGAACACTGGAATGTTGTGAGCTACTCTGAAGACAATGGACCGAGATACGCCCATTAATGTCTACTTCAAGACAGCAGCAGCCAGAGCAGAAGGTCTCCCAGAATGCTCCCTTCCGCGAACTGTAGGCATTCTGTGGCGGCCCGCTCCCAACGTCCCTCCAATTCCCTTGAGCGCTGTCCTTGTTGGGCAAATCTCGACTTACCTCATAGCAATGTAGACCCTGAACACTAAAATGAAGGAGCACAGTTTTTCTTATCTTATCTGCATAGCCCATGTTTGTTTGTCTTAAGGTGCTGAAAATAGTTTATTCTTTCGCTGCTACAGAATGCTGGCTCCATCTGGGTCTTCGAATAAGAAAACCTAATCAACCACAGAAATAAAGCAATAATAAGTGAACCTCCGCATCCCGCACGGATATCCTGCATGAGATCCTTATTCTGCGCTACGAGATCGTGTTCGTAAACGAAAGTGGCAACCGATCGTGTGACCCTGAGGTTTCTGACTGCAGTACCGCCGGAGAAATCAGCGATTGAACTTTGCGGCCCGTGCGGTCCCGAAGCCGGGACCTCGAGTGGACGCCTTGGCCGGGCGGCAGTTTAACAACAGCGGCCTGTGGTGACTGGGTGGAGTCGGTCCGCCGGAGTGGTGCTCCCCTCGGCCTGCATTTTGCTGTGGTCGCTCCCCCCCTGCTGAGCGCTGCGGACCGAGGACATGCCCGGGTGTGCAATTCTCGGATTCTGTGGTGTTTGCCCCTGCCTTTGACGGTGAGCTGCCCGGACGCCGTCCCTGGTTCGGCCTGATCCTTGCGGGCTGCTCCCGGCTTTTTGCGGGAGCTGGTCCGTGGCGGAGACGACTATTGCCCGTGACCGCGCAACGGTTGAATCTGTTCCTCCCCCAGGATCCCTGTCTTCAGCGACGTGGACCTTGAGGCGTTGGTCCCGGGGTCCTGGCCCCAATACGAGTCGGGCCTTCCCAGCGGCCATTTTGTCACTATGCAGCCTACCATCCTGTCCGCTGGGACGCAGCGGGACTGGGGGTGTGTGACGGTCGGGAGTGTGGCAAGGCGATCGGAGAGAGCTGCTCTGGGGTACGGCGACCTCCTGGAGGCCCTTGGTGCCCTTCATTACTCCTTGGCTCATGGCGCCGGGGTCCTGGGGAGGAAGCTAGATGGTGTGGTATCAGCGTTGGGACAGTGGCGGCATGCTGGTCCACAAGTACACAGTGGCTTTCCACACTGCACACAGGAGGAAGATGTTGCGGCCCCCCCCGCGATTAGTGTACAGCCGGACACTCCGGACAGTATGCTACCGTGTGGTCGGCTAACTGTGGGCTTGATCTGCTCCGGAGGTATTGGCCCTGAGCGGAAGATGGTGGCCTTGTCCCGTGCGCAATCTCCGGCGGCCCAGGGACGATTCCAGCAACGTGTGTCTCATTTGACTGCTTCAGCCTGTCTGGACCTTGTGTGCAGTGCAGATCCTGGGGCGGCACTGGAAAAGACGCCCCCCCATGAAGCGGTCCGTGCTGATGCTCAGAGACTTCCACCCCACCTGTGTGCGTCGCTTCCCGACTGTTTTTGGACACTCCTGTACCTTGGGACATCGGACATGGTGCTGGGTCGAGGGGCAGGCATGGGCAGAATCGCAAAGAGCGGTCAAGGCTGAGGCTGATCCTTCGGGAGTGGTCACCTAGTAGACAGGCGGACTCATGGTTGCGTGCTCTCATGGTTATTCGCATAGTTGGTGCATAATGCTCCCCACTCCCCCCCTCCTTTTTTGATATGATCAACTTGGTGTTGCTAATTGTTTGCTGTGGGGAGACTTCACCGTGCGGGAGGGAGAAGCCGGGGGTATGTTTTGAAGGCCCTCCTCCAGTTTATTACATTCCCTCCGCCCCCCCGTCTGGGGGGGCTCTTTCTTACTCCTTTTTTCCCTGTCTCTTCTATATTTCGGGTCTAGTCCCAGGGCGACAGGCACACTGCTGGGGGGTGGGGCCATACTCATTCGCAGAGGTGCAGGGTGGGGGGATGGGGGAGGGGACTCTTTAGTCTTTATCTCTTTTTCCATGGCCTCTTTTTTCTTCTCTGTTTCTTTTTGCTTGTTTTTCTGGGATCAGCGCGGTACACCTCTCTTATTGTGAATCGCTTGCTCTTAATGTGCGCCACAGTTTCCGGGGGGTTCGCTGGGCTTTAGGTACGGGGACCTGTAGGCGCAACTATCTTTGATATTTCTCCCCATCCGTACTTTCCCGTGTCTGCGCCATTGATTCAATGTATTGCTGCTTGCTGCTTGCGTCTCTTATCCTTGCCCCTTATCGCTGTTGGGAAACTGTTTGGCACCTGATCCTACTGTTTTGTTTTATTATAAAATGAAAAACCCTTTCTCTCCTGGTGTCCTACCTGAGCGGCTCATTGGCCGGACTATACTGTATTGTAGACTTTGCTCTCCGAGGTGCCGCCTGTGTTTACATGTGCTTTTATTGTTCTGATTGCTTAGCGGCCGGCCCCGGGGGGTTGTAGGCCCATACGTGTAAATGATTGAAACGTCAATAAAGGTTTTTCAAAAAAAAAAAAAAAAAAAAAAAAAAAAAGAAATAAAGCAATAAGTAAACAAACGCATTTCTCTACTTCCGTGGTTGACTAGGGTTGTTTGTAGTAAGGCAAGGGTGGAGCCTGCAATGGGCGGCTCCTCCATTAGAGCAGAGGAGCGTCAACCAACTTGAGTGCCTCCCAAAGCCCCAGACGTAAAAAATAAAATGGTAATTTATTATCATTTTAATTTTCATCGTCCCATCCTGAACCGAGCACAAGGATGGGGTGGGGCCTGCTGAGTGACAGCAGGGAGGAGTGATGGGCAGAGGGCTGCCTTCACACGTGTTCAAAGTGCACATGTCTTTTTGGCAGGATGTTTTTCGATGGCCAGCCAGACATGCGTGCTTTAAAGCTCTCAACCTAGGTGTCTTAAAACAGATAGGTTGGGTGCAAGTGCAGTCATCCAATGCCCTTGGAAGCACTGAGAAAGGCCGCTCCCACCGAGCAGGGCACTGCCCACATGCTGGTTAACAGCACGTGAGCTGACCAGAATTGGTCGAGGAAGTTTGCTGGGGCCCGCACTGCAGTTCCAGCAGAAGAGGTCAGAGTGAGGAGGACGTCGTCGGTCACAATCCGATAAGTATTATTCTTTTTTCTTTTGTTTAGCCACCCCCCTCCCCATAATAGATACCAGCTGCCACTGAGCCTGCATTCCCTAGCAGGGAGGGGGTAGCACCTTTTCTTTCAGCAGCAGCACCTGAAGAGCTCTGGTCACATCACACTATGCATGCCCATAGAAGAGACACTTGCAGTCTTATTGTTCGCACCTTCGCTGCCATAATATCTGTTAATTACCCTTTTGTCATTATGGGCTTGAGTCATGCTGGAACGGGTATTTGACAGCTGGTATTATTCTGCAGAGGCGTGCAATATGCTTTATCATTGGCCCTCTGCCACTCCTTTGCTTCAACATTCTGTTTGTTTCATGTTGCTCCCTGTAGTATTTACAACATCCTAAATTTGGTCAGGGGAATGTTATAATAGCTTTATAGCTCTTCTGCCCCAGGCTTAGCCAGCAGTGGTGGCTGCTCCCAGGAAGCAGTAGTTGGGCAGGGAGGGGGTTTAAAAAAAAAAATGTACCTGCCGACGGGCAGGCCAGCCACCACCTCCCCTCCGACCTCTCCGCCCTCTTCCTTCTGTGGAAGTAGAAAGCAGAAAGCTCCCCTAAGCCAATCACAATGCTGCAATGCAGTACTGTTATTGGTCTGGGTGCCTCGGCATGTTCTTCATCCAGGCTGTACAATACAGCCGGTGGAGAATATGCAAAGTGCGCATGACTGTTTGGCTGGCCGGTGGAGAATATGCAAAGTGTGCATGACTGTTTGGCTGGCGCAAGACGGCCGGCAAAACCATGATGCGCACTTAGAGAGTGCCGCCACTCCTCCCACTGGTCTGCCCAGCCTAGCACCACCCGGCAAAACTGCATCAGCGAGGAAAAAAATATATAATAACATCATGTTATTATCAATCATTTGTCCTTTTTTGCAGTGCTGAAAGGCAGTCGGGCGACGCTTCTCCACCTTAGCGGAGGAGCTGCCCCTGTTAGCCAGTAGTTTAAATCTCCCCACTTGTGAGAGGTTTAACGACTAGTATAGCCCTTAGCAGCAGGCTATTATGCTATATCAGTATGTGTTTTATCAAACCATAATATTGCTGAGTCAACATAAGAAGCAGGATTGCCAAGAACATATTCCAAAAATTATGTGTATGCACAATGTACCCTCGAATCCTGACATTATTTTGCCCCTTGTTTTAAATCGACAGAGATACAACCTTAAAGAGACAAGGAAACAGATAACCAGCCATTTGTTTTTTAATACACAATAATCAAACACATAAGTGCAGGCAACAAAAATACACCATATACACAGTTAACCCATACAGGCAAAATATCAAATTCTTGGCGGTAAAAATTACCGCAATGAACACTTTCATTTCTTTCATTTTTTAAATATGATTTTTTGAGCACCTTTTAGTAACAAGTACTTTTTTGTGCAAATTGATTTATTAATTTTTATTTCATTTAAATAGGATCACAAACAACACATGAAATAGCTCGTCAAAGGGAGAGGGATTTGGGGAGCACCAGTATTCTATAACACACCCCCAATTTTTGGGCATCAAAGACTTTGCATCAGTTGTTTCTCTAAAGTGGTGGAATGACAGCTCAACTTCTATGGATAGATTTTGTGAAGTTTCTTCAAATGTTCATGATAAGAGTCATTTGGTAGATGGCTCACAATTCAAAAGATCTGATGGGATATGCTGACTATGCAACTTGACCTAAAGATTAAAACCAGAAAGCCCACACATTTCCCAGTGCTTAATTTGTAAAAACATAAGTACCAGTACCCAAGGTATTCTACTGCAGCTGGCATCACCCACAACTAATGCCACTGCTGTCCAGTGTGATGTTTTGAACTATTCCAGGTCACCCCATGCTGTAGGGATGAGATGGTAAATTCTAGCTTTAATATTTCTTTATACATTGAATCGCTAACCATTGTACTGACATGCTCTGCTCAAACATAGGCTGTGTGTGCCACCATGTGGTGTACTCTAATAAACAAGTGCAGGTATTCAAAAATAAGTTCTAGTGCTGAGCACAGGCAAACACCGGCACAAATTAAGCACTGCTATTTCCAAGTCCATCTTAAGCCAAACTAAGAATGAATACACATTTTTTTTTATTTGTTCAACGGACTCTAGCAGCACATCCATTCCCTTAAAAAGAGTTTTCAGAGTTAAAAGTTAAACCTCAGTACAAAGCAGCAATGTATGTGTATATTAATTACACATAGCCGACGCATAATGAGTAACTATGCAATATGGTCACTATAAGGCGATTCAATGTACTGCCTGACATTATAAAGACATTATCCATTATTATGTATATTTTGTATGACACAGTGTGATTTGTGTGCTAGTCTCATTATTTCCAATAGATTTCAAAATTCATAAAGTGCTATTGGGATGTAAATCGTGGGTATTGAAATCATTATGACGTGTGAAATATAACAAACATGAATCATGAATTTCATCAATATATTTCTATCACAGAGTTGGCAAACTTACCTAAAGTTATAGTTTGTGAGCCTAAAATACTCACAGAGTGCACTATACTTTTAAATTTCCTTAATAAGCCTACACATTGTTTGTTTTATAGTATAAGGGAAAATATAATCGTGTTGTACGAGGCAAAATATTTTACTTTGACATGTTCATCAGGGAAATGAAAAAATATGAGTTATCTGTTTAGCACTGCAAAAATATTTGGAAATATTTTGGAGTGATGCATCAGGAAATATAGTCAAGTATATATGTACATATACATTCTAAACTTGTTCTTAGAATAATATTAAGTATAATGCTACCACTATAAAGGTTGTGAAATATGTTCAAAGTTAAAAATAATTAAATGATTTGAAAAAAGCGGCTACGTTTATCCCCTAGCTTTAAAACATGTTGACCATTATGAGGCTCCCCAACCTTAATTTATCTCAGTGTTTTGTTGAAGACATCACACATTGACTTTAGATTTTATATATCTGTCATGAGCAATAGCATCACATTAAACGCTACCAATTGCATACTCAAAGACATAAATGCTTACTAACAAGACCCTTCGAAAACAAAATATTATACATTTGGGAAATGGGATGTTCACATAGTGGAAAAAGAGTGACTTGGCAAAAGAGGATGCAGGAAAGTATGAAATATATACATTTGTTTCATTTATGCTACAAGATGAAGTCAGCTTTATCATGTGAACTCATTTACAAGTGAAATGCATGCTGTAGACTTGTGACAAGCAACAGAGGTTGCACAAATATACCAGTCATGTACAGCACAAGTTGTGGTCTAGCAGATAAAGCATGTCTTCAACAACTCATAACGGAAAGTGCTCTGCACACAGCAGAAGCAAAGAAGAAACTTGGAGAAGAGTTGGAGCACCCAAATTTCAAAGTAGTGAATGACGAGGAAACAAAAAGTGTGCTTATGATACTTGATGCTAAGCACGCCAGGGGTTTGAGATGTTGATATCTTTGTGAAACCAAGAGTAAACTAGAAATATAACATCTAATGAAAGAAGAAACGAAAGCAGAGAAACAACTTTGTACACAATATGTAGAAAAGTATTTGTAGAAAAACAGGAGTAGTTCATTTAAACATAACAGAAAAACTCCTTTGTAAACAGGAGTGGGAGCTCCAGAACATAACAGAACAATTACAGTGTGGCTATAGGTATTTCTGAATAGCAGAGATACAACATGTAGAGATAATGAAATGAAATGTTAGCATATGACTATTAGTGAGGATGCTGTAATGTCACAGGTATTGCAATTCGTGATATTCTATAGGGGTTATTAGCAGAGCACATAAAGGAAATAAAGGTCGTGTTGTTCTGTGCTATTTCAATTTCATAGTGGGTGGGAGATAAATGTAAAGGAAATGTAGTAAGTCATTCTCTAAGCATAGTCACAAAGTGTTTTAAAAACATAACTTATATATCTTATGGACTAAACCTGCATTTCATTTTATAGCGAGTTTTGTGACTTTCTTTTATTTGTTTATACCGATCATAAATTTTATCTTGAGGGATATTAACAAGAAGACAATTTTACTAATGTATTTTCAACTATTAATATTATATAAACTGTATATGCATGCCCCTTAGTAATCACTGCTATAATCTCACTTTTTATGTGAGATTCATTTGCAGAGCAGGAACTCCCTTGTAGGTGCCCACATGGCATTACATAACACCTCTTTCTAACAAACAAACTGAGTTAAAGTTCACAGAAAGGGGTCCGTAACAATAACTTTAACATGGTGTTTCCACAAAACGGTACTTTGGAGCATTTTTAAGGATTGTGTGAAGTTGCAAAATAGACATTATATCTCGGTTTATTGGCTGCTACGCAACTATCCAATTTATTAGGGAACTATAGCTCTTTAGGTTGTTTGCCTTAATACTATTTAGAGGAATACGTCTACTAAATTGCCTTCACCTTTTTTATATTAAATCATTACTATTGTATTTTAAGTACAAGTAGAAAATGGTGGAGGGACAAAATCACTGGGCCACTTTCAGAAACACCCAGCGGTACACAGTCACGTATCTGTTGTAATTACATTACATTAGCTTTTGCAGAAACTCTTCTTTGGTTTTTCGCTGAAGAACCCTTCGGCCACCTTTCAATAGGATCAGAAACAGTGAGTTAGACAGTTAAATTGAATGCGAATAGGGGACAAATAGAATGTTCACCCTGTAAAGACCTGACCCTTCGCCTCTTAGGTGGGCTTACCCCGCAGATTTGAATATAGCTAGCTGATAGACAAAGCACGGAGCGAGCCAAGACATAAAATCTCCACGGGAATTGTTAAAGGATGGCTGTCTATCGAACAAGCAGTGCATGACAATTACAGGTAGATAACATTTTAGCACGTTTGCATGCAGTCCTACTCTGACACAGATTTGAAGAGATAACTAGGTAGAAGGTTTGACGATTATGGAGACATCTTTAGGCCAAACCAAGCAATTTGTGAATGTACTTGGCAAGATAACCTAAACAAATTGAGCTTTTGCTTAACTTGCATCTGGCAAGTAGTGTTTACTCAACACATGTGAGTTGATCTACATTACAACTTTCTGCATCTCTTGGAAGTGAGCCTATTTTGGAAGGCCATGGAACCTGGGTTTGCTTTGTTTGAGTGGGTATGCATCCCTGCCTAGTTCATACTTCGTTTTTTGTAATAGCAATAGGTTATGCACAATTAATTGGGTAATGTAGATAATGACAGACGTCCTGGTAGGCATATTTCCTGCATAAAAAATCTTTACTCCAGAAGTGCATTTAAACTCCAAGGTACAATTAAAGTAAAAGCAGTGCTTAATTTGAGCCATTAGTTGCAAATGCTGTACATGGGGCCCTCATGCTTGAGGACTGGGGCCTATTTTACAATATCTGACTTTGACTCAGAGCAAGAAAGACTGAATGAAAGGCAGAAAAGGGAGAAAGAAGGGAGGAGAAAATAGATGTAGTGTCCATAAAATGAACTTCTAGACATTAGAGAGTTGTCAGTATTTGTGACCCAAAGCCTTTGAGGAGTTCTGATGAGATACCACAAGGCTAAAGTCTGAGTCTTATGGAGGTGTCAACTGAGCCTTGAGAGAACACTTCACATATGTTACAAGTTGAGTGTTTGTACAATGCAATAACATTGCAATTAATGGTAATGACATCTTTAATCAGGATTGTTTTGACAGCTATTTTAAAATTCCCATGAACTGAGAATTTGACAACACTGCTTTTTGATTTGTTATTTTTAAGATGTGTTTTTAGTGTTTGAAATGCAATGTTTGTAATTGGGCTTCAGCCCAGAATAACTTTTACAATGCTCTTTGTGAAATAGCAGTAGAGAAATATGTAATATGTACAGGATACATAAAAGGCAACAAACGTTGTGGTTTATGTAAGCAAGGGGTTCTGGAAATATAATGAACAACAAGACGGATAGTTGAGTGCTTTGTGAAGTCAACTGAAACCTTAAATGGGACTATCAGCTCATAATTCATGGTTAACCTGTTATGTATTTTTATAGTAACAGGTGTACTTTTCAAAAATACTGTAATTTAGCAATAATTTATGTGTAGAGTTTTGGTTGAATGTAGTTCTTTAATGGTACTGCAGTGATATGTTAATAATTTTACAAATGGTAAACAACTTTGTAAGCTTACTGGAAGTATTTTGGCTTAAGAACTGAAACGATTTTGTTTAAAATGTTGTTTCACTGTGCTTGTCTTTCAGAAGGAAATATAGCTTTATTGCTATTAGTTTGCTAGTGAACTCTCTCAAAGAAGATTGTTGTCTCCATTTAGTGCTGTGAAGGATTTGTTTGACTACTCTTTAGTGCCTGTCACGTTATAAGTTGTGGGTTCCTGCATTATTCCTCTGCAATATGGATTTGAAACCCATATTGAGCATGAAATTAAGCACACTACAATACCCAAAAGATCAACCTTTGCAATTGGTCAATAGCTGTTTCTCATGGCCACTTGTGGCCTCATTGTTAATCCCTTCTGTAGTAAACTGTACTACTTCTACATATATTGTTGCTTTACATGGGATTAAACATTAAGCATGAGAAAGGTCACCGTCAAGTTATGGGTGTGAAATAAGATGTTATGGTTAGAATTTGAATATCTATGTGCAAACTCTGTGTTTGGACATGGAATTTGGAACTTTTGATCCATCAAACTGGTAGTTTTAGTAGCATTCTTCTACCTAGATCTGGACCAGATTACACTGGATGGCCATGCCATTTGGTATTTGTCACTCCGCAGGGATCTATTACATTTCCTATCTTCAGAGTGTAAGAAGCTCAACATCCATTTCTTATAACTGCTCTGATGCACTCTCTTTTATTCAGATTGGGAGAGTCTTCTCCCCACCAACCATAACAAAATTACTGTTAGGTTTGGTAGGTTATCGTCACGTCAGGGGAAATAGTCAGATTCTTTCCGATGGACACTAGAGTTCACACGTTCATTTAAATATGTGGGAAATCTATCATACTAAGATGACAAACAAGCATCTAAAAACTTTAGAAAGCGAATAAAACAACAAAACTTGATGAGCAAAATGCTTTCAAGGCTCAGCCACTGGCTATCACTTGAGCAGTATTCCAGTCCATCGATGTGTGGCCTTGCAGTTTGGGCTGCACCGTACTATTTGAGCAAGGCTATGACTGGTTTGCATATGGTTGCTCCTTGTCTGGAGTGGCACCGTAAGCAAAAAAAGTTAGACTGAAATGTGGACCAGAGCAATTTCCAATGGCTTTGATGCATTTAAGCATTTAGCTCTTAATTCTATCTTAAAAAACAAATAAGCAAGGATTCAATACAAACTGCAACAGTAAGAAATTGAGTTAAAACTGAGTTGTGGGCTATCAAAAGGTTTCCACCTTTCTCTTTTCTCACCATTTTAATGTCATGGTTGTTGAGTATGGAGAGAGTACAGTAAGTCTTCAGGCTTATAAATCTTCAGATGATCCACCCATTGGTTTGTGTTTCTAAAACTGATGCCATTAGATTCTCGGGGACACAAAGCTGCAGCTCACAACATATGACATAGCTCCAGGCACTGAAATCACTGAAGTAAAATGCAAGAATGGGACATGTATTGCATGAAGGTCTCCAATAGAGGAAGCCCTAGTTTATGGTAAAACTGCACATGTGTATCTCAGACTGTGTTAAGGAAAAGATGCAGGTATATGCAGTAGTCATGCACTGTGGAAAAAGGATGCCTTCTACAGGACAGAAGGGGGTGACCCTTTGCTTTTCAAAAACATGTGCTGCACAAATTTGAAAGATAAATTAAAAAATATATAATATCCATGGCTCTGCACAGAGGTTAGGTGAGGGGATACATTTCATGATATCTAAAGGAAAGGAAGTTGGCTTGAAGCAGCTAAAGCAGATAGGATAACGTGGTCCCATCTCTTTTTTCACAACATATTTTGTGGGTAGGTGTGGTTGTAGGAAAAGTAGGGGGGCATTTAGCTGTGCTCTTTTCCATTTTCACCATAGGAAATATATGTAGCACAATTGGGCTGCCCAACCATCCAAAGTGCAATGCCACCCCAAAGGCCATGGCACTAATTATGCCTGCATGCTAATTGTTGACCTGCACTATCTAGGCACATTGTGTCCTGCTAGAACAGAGAGCTGGTATAGAGTATCTTGGTAACGGAGTCCTCACCAGTTGCGTGTAGACGGCTTTTCTTGACCAGTGTTTTTATAAATGGTATGCCATCTGAATTAACACAAATATATATGATAAAACTAAATCTGGAAGGAAGTCTTGGATACAGCCTTGCCACCTGTAAAGTGGAACTCCCAGGGACAGGCATTTGCCTACATTTCCCACCCTCGTATCCCATGGCATGACAGCCAAAATGAAGGAGATGAGGGAGTTCTGGACCATAAAATGTAGTTGTTCTATCGGTCCTACAACAAAGAGTGATAAGGCATTAAAGTCTATCAGGCATTTAAAGTCAAGTCATTAGTAAGATTGCCTTCCAGTGAATATGTCAGCCTCAGTGAGTCTCACTCTATATAAACTACAAACCACCACATTTGGGAGAGCCACTGCCATTCACTATATTTGGGAAAGAGGCTGCCATCATGGATGGGTGAGATGAGTGGCTAGAAACAATTACAAGTGATAATTTTGGTACAGTTTTTAAAAAATGCAAACCAAAACATCAATAATGTGTTACTATCTCTTCTGATGAAGAACAACTCACTTTACATATTTAGGAAACAAAAACTGGGGGTGGGTTATAAATACATTATTGCGCAATAAGTGTGCTTAAATTCTTTTAATTTTTTCCATTTTCCTAAAGGAAAAAAGAAACAAATATTTCCTTCACATCATGCAAAGCAAAAAAATAAAATACAAAAATAAAACTTAAGCCTCTGCCTGGATAGCTTACAGAGAGCGCATTCATTTTTCAGGGTTCTGATCCCAACTATACACAGACAAGTAGGAAAGAATTCAACAGACACACTCTTTCACCAAGCACCATCGATCAATTGCTATCAACGAGTAGCTAACACCCTATTTTCAAAGTGCCATGGTACCGTGCCTAGCGTACACACACTAGCACTCTTGATTTAGGTAGGAAACATGTTTTTTTTAAATGCTTCTTTTCTATATTTCTCCTGCTTAAAACTTCTTACACTCCAATACAAGTTAATGGGGTGAATAAACTCCCCTGACTTTGTTCTCTAAATCTCCCTCTTAGCTTTTCCTATATGTTAGCATGCATGTTAATGTCAAAAGTATACTCTTAATTCAGATAGCGCTGCTCAGTGAAAAACAAATGTTTGGCTCTGGGTATATTTCCCAGTGCAGGACATCACCCGATATCAGGTCAGACTCTAATATCAGAGTGGAGAGAACAAGAAGGATTGTATTGTAACTGCATTTATATAGCTCTTACTACCCCATACGAGGGCACACTACTCCGGAACCCATAAAGGATTAGTGGTGACAGGGCCGGCTTTAGCGCTGGTGGCGCCCTGTGTGATAATCATTTTTGGTGCCCCACACCCCATGACGGCCTCCTTGGATTCTCTCACTACCACCGGGCAAAAGTGCCACTCACCTCTACAGTCATACCTTATTGCTAAACACAGCGCCCCCCCCCAAACAGGTCAGCGCCCCCTCCACAGGTCAGCGCCCAGTGCGGCCGCACCAGTCGCACTGCCCTAAAGCCGCCCCTGATTGGTGAATTAGTATAGTGAAATATGAAAGTAATTTGAGTGCATTAGATAACGCTTGCTACCCATGATGGGGTGTTGAAGCACTTTTTCGGCGAGTAGCACGCTACTCTGGAACCCATAAAGGATTAGTATGAGAGTTACATATTCATTTTTGTCACTGAACATTACCTTAGATGCTCATTCCAAAGAAAATATCAGGCAGGACGTCCAAGTACAGACCTCAACTGACGTGGAAGCCCTAAGTACATTGGTTTCTAAATCAAGGAACGAACCTGACTCAAAAGGCAAGTGGAGTTCTGACCAAGCGCCAAAAGATCAGTATCAAAAGAGAAAAAAGTAGCCAACGTAACTTTGAGACGATCTAACCTGAACACCAACATCAGCCATGACCTGGATTTGGAAAAGAACTGAAACTCTAGAAATACACGTCATTAGAAAGTCCTCTGGAGCCCGCTTGATTCCTATATGCTGTTGGGGTTCATGATCTCCAGTTTCCCTTGCCCCAGAGCAACTGTGCTAAAGGCCTTTTCATAACTGTATGCCTGATGATCAAAGCACATGCTGGCTTCATCTGATTCAGACAAGTGCACTTTTTGATGTGTTTTTTATCTAGTTGGCATGAGTTTTCATGATCATGATTTGATGTTTTGGTTATATCATTGCAGCTTTCGTGGTATGATCATTTGTGAATTTTGAAAAAGCCGGGTTTAGAATGTGATTACACTCGCTTGAGGTTTGTCTTCTGTACACTGCTCTACCCAGGAATTTAAACTTCTGCACGTTTAATTATGAACAACTGGAATATTACACAGCAGGGTTTCAATTTCCAGAACACAGCAGGGGCTGTAAGCTCAAGAACTGAGAAAAATCATGAGCAAAATCAAAACTTTGGGCGTTTCCTGAAGAGCAATTTTTTCTCTTTAGAAATGTAAATGCCATGGCGAAAAACAGAACCAAGATGAAGCCTGGATGAAATTTTCATTACGCAATTGTAAGCTCGCGTAATTCTCAATTACAGAATTTTGGGTATATCATTCAAATTTCTTTTGTTTGTTATCTTTTTTCCCATAATTTCCTCTCGCAAGAGACTTGGTTGAATAGAAAATGTCTTGCGGGAACTGTAAAACTGATGTGCCTGTCAACATTTTTTGCCAGAACAAACATCCTACCCATGACTACTGTGTGCGAGGCATGCCCCTGCATTCAGTTTTCACCCATGATACTGCACAAGTGCAGTATATGTCGTGCGCATAATTGTTTTGTGAAAATTATTTGGAAAAATGTTATCAATTACGTGTCATGGCTGCCCTAAAAGCTAGAGAACCCAGTATCAAAGGACCACATTAAATACATACAAAAGCTGATAGTGTACAGCTTGAGATGTTGGGAAGTGGAATAATTAGGGCTTCCGGGTCGGACACGTGCTATTGGGTTACCTCTAATATCACTGTGCTATGAAAAATGTCCTGATAAACAAAAACTAATAATATGCACCTAGTTTTGGACTTCTTAAGATATTTTGGCCAATGAATGGCCAGTGATTGCATTGGTCGATAAACCATGGGGGGGGGGGGAGGAGGGGGGTGGTTATTGACGCATTTCTTTATGCAAACTGATATTTTAGCAGGTTTTCCTCTCAGGGATCTAATTTTCTTATGGTCCTCCATCACAAAGAAATACATGCTTGGTTTATTCTTTTCGGCCATGTTGAGCAGCTTCAAGCTGCCACTGTCTGGCCCGCTGATGCCTGAGAGGTTAAGTACATACAGCAGAGCATTTAGTGCATATAGGGCAATTGCAGATCCCCAAACAGACCGTTTTGACGTTTCCAGTTGGAGAAATCTACTAAAGCTAGTCTCCTGTCAGCATGTGCAGCAGCAAACACGCACTCGTACACACACAAACACACAACTCTCCAGTTGATAGTTCAGAACCCTTTCCAAAACACTCAGAAACAACGGCAAGCAGTGACTGGCGAATAAAGCTTTGTGCCGAGCATGCTCAGAGCCACGTTGAAGTGCATTGTCTTCTCCTGCCGCGTCACCATCTCGCTGCTGATGGTTGCGGACAGGCTGCTATGGCTTAATTTGGGATTTTCTGAAGTTACTGTACTTTTGCGCAGATAGTGAGAATTCAGCGCAATCCCAGGTGTGAAAAAATACATTTCAAGAAGTATACTGTTTCACCCAAGTTCACAATATTGGTTAGACTCTGAATGGAATTGCTCTTGCCAGAATATGAGTTACATGATTACTTGCCTGAAAGTTCCTGACAAATCTTGAAATAATTTCATAAAAGTAAAATGAGGTTAAGATGCAATAACGGCTATCAGGTTTAGGCCTGGAGCAGCGATAAAAAAGTAGGTGCGGCCTTCTGGTTCATGGAAAACGTAAGCTGAGCTCCTAAAGGTTTCTCCACTGAAGGCTGAAAATATATGGACGCTTTATTTATATGTAACACTGATTGCCTCCATGGGTAAATCCTTTAACAGATTCACACTGGCTTCAGGAGAATTTTGATGGTGCGAATCTCTGACAAGAATTTCCCATGGTTGAGAGCAGACGCAGTTGTAGGATTAAGAGCTGATATACACTGTCTTTGCAAGCTGCTTCCTACACCGATAGCAAGCTTTGCAGACACAGAATCACTGACATTTCGGTCAACCACCAGCCTTGCACTTTCAGAGAAGGCTTAGGAGGGTGAATTACTCATAACGACTGGAGACATCAACAATAGTGTCATGTGTTAAAAGTTGGCAGTGCCATATATTAATTGAAATCTTACCCCGCTTGCATCAATAACCTACCAATCACAATGGAGTAAGATTTTGCCAGGATCGGGGTGCATTTCAGGCAACAAATTTCAGCTAAAGTGATATGTGCCAAAATTGTGCACTGGTGGAGCGAGCGATCATGTTCTAAATCGTAAGTCACTAAAGTACAAGTGATCGCTGGCCCAACCCTAGCAAACAATGCTATTGCCGCCAGCAGACCTATTTGTATCATGTAGGAGACAGCCATTAGCACACTCAAGGGGACAGAAATATACAAACATTCAAGCCCACAGTAGGCCTCTGACAATGTCCTAACATGACCATTCCCATAGTTTACCCTTTTAAGGAGGCTATAGCGCTGTTAACTCAATATTATACCCATCGATGTTTAAGTTAACCCTTTTGACCTAGTGACTGTCAGCTGGCCAATGACATGGAATCCTACAATGTCATTTTTGGGAAAAGTGGATGGTCCATCTTTACAGCTTATTGAGTTACAAAAAAAGAAGTCTGCCTAACAATACTGATGGCCAACAGCTAAACCTAAACCTAACAAACTAACCACTTATAGCCGACCAAAATTATTCTATTTGTAAACCAAATTCCGATAAGCTATCCACAGGTAGGAAATGGAATGTCAAGCTAGGAACAAAACTAAGCAGTGATGCGTCACTGACCCCCCAAGTAGGGATTCTTTAATATGTACACAAATCTCCCATTTTAGCTACTGTTCCACCAAATGTGAAACTTTACTGCGATTTCAAGTGCATCTTAGAAAGATTAAAATGCATAGACCCTGGTCATCAGATTAATCTGGAAACAGAAGATGAGATTACACTCTCTCTGTAATAATCTCTCAGCATTTCTCTGAGAATGCTCTGAACAAAACGGACACAAATGTGAATGGCGGAGGGGTAAAATATGGGCAAAATTCACTCATTCAATGCACAAAATGTTCTTAAAATGACATTTATGTCCTTAGCTGTTACTCAAAATAAAGGAAGAGGTAATGAGCTCAGATTACAATGTCAGGGTCTCGTGCTTGGAATGTTCAGGCTCGCGACTGTAATGCGATGGACGAAACGCTTTCTTTGTCAGTAGCTTCATGATCCAAGCACAGGTCTTCTAGGTGAGGGTGATGTAGGCAGAGGCCTTTTCCTTCAGTTGTCGCAGGCACAAATGACAGCTCCAGCTCCCTGTAGGAATAAGGTGAAAAAGTAAAAAAGCGTTCCAACACTCACGATTGGTCGGCGCACCTTGGCAGGTGCACGCGCACAATGGGCAAAGATCTATATTGGCTACTGAAAGCAAGACTGTAAGAAATAAAATTTCTTTCGACAGATGCGCTTTTTGGCATATAAGTTGTAAAAGTGATAAAGGTTCCAGCACTGTAAAATTAATATATTTTTAGGAAAAACTCCTTGCTCGTAAAGGTGTAGAATTTGGAGGGCTCATTTCTGCAAATGAGGCAGGTAAATAAATTTGAATGCAAGAGTAGTGATCTTTGACTATAATTTAAGCACCAACTTAAGGTGCTTAAATTATAGGATAAACGGGTGGCCAAGGCAACACAGAGGTGCATATACCTCTAAAATGGAGCTACCGTTTCAGCACTAAAACACTTTAATTCTGACCCTATTGTTTAACGTTATGAAAGCCCATCTTACTAAAGGAAGGAATATAAAACTTAACATTTTCTAAGAGTGGTAACTGAACCAGATACTTGTTCCAGAGTATCTAGTGTTCTGAGAATAGTGCTATTTATAGTAACGCATACATTTGGACTTAAATTAAAATTTCGACCTTAAATGAAAACAGGACCAAAAGGGAACATTCAATAATTCCAGAATAGGTTGAATAATACTACATTGGGTTGAGAATAACGACCTACAATAATATCACGCCAAGTACATCGATTGCTACTACAGGGTCATGGTGAGCACAATATTACTATTTTTACCTACACATTATCTACCTAATCTTGTTACCAATTATACTATTGCATAGCAGTTACCCATGCCCCCTTTATCTCCACCTATTCACTCTTTCTTACCATCTGCAATTCATTTTGATTTCCCAGCTTGCATCATGCTTGGGTGTGCGTGCGCGTGCTGGTTCACACAGGCACATACGCGCGCGCCCCCACACACATTTTGAAGGGAAAACCAGCCAACCGCTTGCCCTTTACACCAGCCTACTACCGGAAATAAATAAGATGGCAAAGGAAGAAGCTGGGCTGGAGTCCACGGGATAAAATATCAGCCGGCGCTTGCAGCGTTCAGCTATGGAGTGCTGGAGTGTTATGAATAGATAAATCATTTTTTATGATGTGCAAATTTCTCTTAAGATGACATCTTTTAAGACTAGCTTGTGTTTTACTGGAGTCTATTAACCTCGCACAGTTTCAACTCACCCACGCTGAGAAACCAGATTTTTTTTTTCCTTTTTAGACAAGAGACTGAGCCGATTATAAAGGCGGAAGGAGAAGAAGAGGGCTCACTGAAAAGAGGCATTTAATCTCCAAAGCCTGAGGGGATAGGAGGAGTCTTGCTTTTGTGTGTAAAACATATCTACATGTCCAGTTGTAACCAACATACACCATTAATGAGGAGAGATCTGTCTGATGGGCAGATATATACCCAGATATGGGTAGCTCTCCTCTAGCCACTATCTAGATTAGGAAGTTGTTAGACGGACCGGGAGGGTCGGCTGAGGACAAGGGGAGAGGTCTCCGGGGAGAGCCGTCTCCAGCGATCGTACAGACAAGTAACTTCCCCCCCACAGATATACACCACACAAGGATAGGATTTAACGTTCTTTATAAGCGATTTCTTAAGGTACGATGGAATGGTACAAGGAGGTCTGGACTCAGGGGTCCCCTCGATTCTAGTCTCTTGGTTTGGGAAAGGGGGTAGCGGGACAGTCTGGTTACCAATCTGGTAGCTGAGATGGTATGATGGATAGCTCACAATCCTCGAGCTCGATGTTCTAGCTTTGGACGGGCCGCGGCAGCGCCAGCAGGTCCCGGTGAAGATGGTCGTTACACGGTCCGCGGCAGCGCCAGCAGGTCCCGATGAAGGTGGTCGTTACACGGTCTGCGGCAGCGCCAGCAGGTCCCGATGAAGGTGGTCGTTACAACGGTCCGCGGCAGCGCCAGCAGGTCCCGAAGAGGTTGGAGGATGCAGAAGGCCGCGGCAGCGCCAGCAGTTAGGACGATAGTTCACAAGGCAGGGCTACGGCAGCGCCGGTAGTCCGTCAAGGCTGAGTTCGTCTCGGTGTCTCTCGACTCCAGGATACAACTGCCTTCCTGCTCTGGAGCTGCCCTAGTTATAGGTCTGGCGCCCTTTGATGTCCGGACCCTCGCGCTTGGAGGTCGGAAGGTCCGGGATGAGGGAGTCCAGACACCCAGCAGGGGGGTGGAGCCAGCACCCGGGGGAGCTGGAGGGCGATCGGCACCTGGCGGGGGAGAGCCATCGACATTTCTTTCTCCCATTGACCTGCCAAGTGGTCCGTTCACCTCCTGGGTGGATGGTGGTGCCGGGATGTCGGGGCCTGGCCAGGCCCAGGGTTAGGGTCGAGCTGAGGCCACGCGGCCTCGTGGTGCAGTGTCCAAGATGGCGGCTGGTCCGGCCGGGGGAGCCGGTAGTGGTTCGGCCCCATGATACATGGATGTCTGGGGGCAGGAGTTCCGTCGGGAGACGGGGTGCGGGTTGCTCTTGTGGGTAACACCTGGGGGTCCGGGGCTTGGGCCCTGTCATGCGGGGAGGGAGCAAGCCCTTCATGTGGCCTGTCCAACATGCGTCCCCCCCAGCTGAAGGCGGGGAGAGTCACCCATCCTCTTGGGGACTCTCCTCGTCGAGGCGGAAAAAGCGTGACAGGCCATCTGCGTTGGCGTGGTCTTGGCCCGGTCGATGTTCCACAGTGAAGTCCATCCCCTGCAGGGAGATGGACCAGCGCAATAGTTTTGGGTTTTCCCCCCGCATCTGCATTAGCCACTGCAGGGGTCGATGATCGGTTTGCACCCGGAAGTGGGTACCGAAGAGATAGGGCCGGAGCTTTTTGAGGGCCCACACCACTGCGAAGGCCTCCCTCTCGATTGTGCTCCAGCGCTGTTCTCGGGCCAGGAGGCGTCTGCTGATGAAGGCCACCGGCTGGTCAAGACCCTCGGGGTTCAGCTGGGAGAGAACCGCCCCGATGCCGTGGTCGGAGGCGTCCGTTTGCACAATGAATTCCCAACTGTAATCGGGGGCCTGGAGCACAGGGGCAGTGTACAGGGCGGCTTTCAGCTTCTCGAAGGCCGCTTGACAGTCGGGGGTCCAGTTAATCTTCCTCGGGTGGTTTTTGGACGTGAGACCCGTGAGGGGCCCCACAATGCTGCCATAGTCCCTCACGAACCGCCGGTAGTAGCCGGTGAGTCCCAAGAAGGCTCGGACCTCGGTCTGCGTGACTGGGGGTTGCCAGGACTGGATGGCAGCGATTTTGAGTTGCAGAGGGGCCACCAGACCGCTTCCCACCTGGTGTCCGAGGTAGGTCACGGATCCCTGACCAATTTGGCACTTGCCGGCCTTGATTGTGAGGCCGGCCCGCTGGAGGGCCTGCAGGACCTCTCGGAGGTGGTGGAGGTGGTCGGACCAGTGGCGGCTGTACACAGCGATATCGTCCAGGTAGGCGGCGCTGAACTCTTCGAGCCCCGCCAAGACCTGGTTCACTAGTCGCTGAAAAGTAGCTGGGGCATTCTTCATGCCGAAGGGCATGACCTTGAAGTGGTAGTGGCCATCGGGGGTAGAAAAGGCGGACCGTTCTTGGGCTCGGGGTGTGAGACCGATCTGCCAGTAGCCCGCTGTCAGGTCGAAGATGCTGAGGTAGCGGGCAGCCCCCATGCGGTCGATCAATTCATCCGCTCGGGGGATGGGATGAGCGTCGGTCCTGGTGACAGCATTCAAGCCCCGATAGTCGACGCAGAATCGGAGTTCAGGAGTGGTGCCGGGGGCAGCAGCTTTGGGGACCAGCACGACCGGGCTGGCCCAGGGGCTGTCCGAGGGCTCGATGACCCAGAGCGTGAGCATCTTGGACACTTCCTCCTGGATGCAGGCCCGCACCCGATCTGGTACGCGGTATGCCCGGTGTCTGATAGGGGGACTGTCCCCAGTGTCCACGTCGTGCAAGCACCAGGGGGTGACCCCTGGGGTGAGGGAAAACAAAGTAGCAAACTGCAGCAGGAGGTCCCGGCAGCCTTGGCGCTGCTCTGGGGTGAGGGCCTCGGAGAGCCGGACCCCGTCCACGGAACCATCTTTCTCCTGAGTCTTCAGGAGATCAGGGAGAGGCTCGGAGTCTTCTTCCGCCCCACTGTCTGTAGCCATCAGGAGGCTGAGTTCCGAGCGCACAAAGTGGGGTTTGGGTCTGTTGGTGTGGAGGACCCGGAGGGGGTTCCGGGGAGACTCCATATCGATGAGATAGGTGACGGGGCTCTTGCGTTCGACCACTTTGAAGGGCCCCGTCCACTTGTCCTGCAAGGCACATGGTTCGGTGGGGGACATCACCCACACTTGTTGACCAGGTTCGAATTCGACGGAGGAGGCATTTTGATCGTACCATTTTTTCATGTCCTCCTGACTGGCCTCAAGATTCGCTTTTGCCATTTCCCTGAATCGCCGGGTCTGATTGCGTAGTGCCAGGAGGTACTTGAAGACGTCTGGAAGGGTCTTTAGGGGGGCCATCTCCCAACCTTCTTTGACTAGGCTGAGGGGCCCTCGCACAGGGTGCCCGTACAAGAGTTTGAAAGGGCTAAAACCGAGGGACTTCTGGGGAACTTCTCGATAGGCGAAGAGGAGGCACGGAAGTAGTACATCCCACTGGCGACGGAGGGGCTCTTCCAATCCCCCAATCATTCCCTTGAGCGTGCGGTTGAATCGCTCAACTAGTCCGTTTCCTTGAGGATGATAGGGGGTCGTGAATCGGTAGGTGACCCCGCACTGTTGCCAGAGGGACTTCATATATTTCGAAATAAAGTTTGTGCCTCGGTCGCTGACGACTTCTCGGGGGAAGCCCACCCGGGAGAAGATCCCCATTAAGGCCCGGCCGACCACCGGAGCTGTTACAGTTCGCAGGGGCACAGCCTCGGGGTAGCGGGTGGCGTGGTCCACCAGTACCAGGATGAACCGATGTCCTTGTGCTGTGCGGGGGTCCAGGGGCCCCACAATGTCTATTCCCACCCTCTCGAACGGGGTGGTGACAACTGGGAAGGGTTGCAGAGGTGCTTTGAGCTTGCGGCCGCTCTTCCCGCTGGCCTGGCACGTGGGGCAGGACCGGCAGTGGTTGAGGACGTCGTTTCGCATCCTCGGCCAGAAAAAGTGGGTCACCAGGCGACTGTAGGTTTTGTCCTGGCCCAGGTGTCCAGCCAGAGGGACATGGTGGGCCAAATTTAACAGGAAGTCTCTGAAACGGAGGGGCACCACCAGCACTCGACTGGCCCCTAACTCCGCGATTCTCTGTTCACTGTATAACAGGTCGTTATCCCAATAGACCCAATGGGCTCCGGTGGTGTCCCCTGCGCTCTGGGCGATGGCTTGCTGGCGGAGTCCCTCGAGGGAGGGACAGGTCTTCTGCTCTTGGCGGAACTGTTCCTGGGTGGGCCCCCCTTCTTGACGCCACTGAGCCAGGTCGGGAAGGTCCTGGGGCTGGGCGACCCCTTCGGGGGTTTGCTCTGGGGGGTCGGTATAGTCGGTGTCCTCTACTGGAGCGATCGGGGGAGGAGGTGCAGGCCATTCTGGTTCTTCTGGTCGGGGGATGGCACGGGCGGCCATGGACCGGATGGTTACGCACGCCCAGTCCGGGAGGCCCAGCATCCCCAGGTGCTCTCTTCTTTCGACGGCGGCCCACGGGGAACTCTCAAGATCATTCCCCAGGAGACAGTCCACGGGGGCATCATCCCGGACCGTCACCTTCAACATGCCGGAGACCCCTCCCCATTCGAAGGGGACGCAGGCCATCCGACATAGAAACTGCTCTGGTTTTACCAGGTGACAGCGGACGGCCGTCACACTGGCCCCTGTGTCACGTAGGGCTTCGGCCCGGCGCCCATTAATGTTCACCCACTGGCTATATTTTCTGGTGTTGGCGGGTAGGGGGGCCCGCGGGACCATGTCTTTTCCCCCTAGGCACGCTAGAACCATGGCGGCCGGTTCCCACTCTTGTTGTGCCTGCTCGTATTCTTCTTGTTCTTCGGAGATTTGTTCTCCCCCCAGGGCGGCGGCAGCTACCTGGCGGGGTTTTGGAGTTTGGTTCTGTGGACAGTTCGGGTCATTGGTGTAGTGGCCGACTCGCTGGCATCGGTGACACGTGACGTTGGCTCGGAACCCCGGGCGCATCGGGGGGCGGGGTGCTGGCAGCGGGAGCGGCCGGGACGGTGTCTCTCCCTCGCCCCTGGCCTCCTCCTCCTCCTCGGGGACGGTGCTGACCTTGGTTGTTCCGGTTCTGCTCGTGTGGCCCTCTCCGGCCCACTCGGGTGCTTTCCCACCGGTCAGCTTCGGCGGCGAGTTGCCGTGGGTCAGTCAATTTACTGTCGAGGAGGTGCTGCCTGAGCTCGACGAAGCAGTTGTTAGAGAGGTGCTCCCACACCATGAGGTTAAAAAGTTGCTCGTAGGTCGTTACGTGGCTTCCCTTGATCCAACCCTCGAAGGCTCGGCTGAAATAGTTGACATATTCCACCCAAGTTGTACCCGGGATCCGGGTGCAGTCCCGAAACCTCTGGCGGTACATTTCGGGTGTGAGCCCATATCGGGTGAGGAGGGCAGCCTTCATGTGGTCATAGGATGACATCTGATGGTCTGGGAGCTGTAGCAGGGCATCGCGGCCTTCGTTGACGAACCTCCCCCATAGGCCGGCTCCCCAGTCACTTCGATCGATCCGGTGGGAGGTCATGGCGATCTCGTAGGCCTTGAACCACTGTTGTATGTCGTCCTCTCGGACATACTCTCGGACGACATCCTTGGGGATGTGGACTTTCTTTTCTGTCGATCCTGGGGTGCGCGGTCGCTCGGGCACCTCCGGTTCTTTGTTCTGCTTCCGTAGTTCTATTTCTGCCAGTTGGCGCTCGTGTTCGTATGCTAATCTTTTTTCTTCGAGCTCTCTCTGCCTCTGTTTTTCTTCCCGTTCTTCTCGGAGCCGCAGATGTTCTAGGTTCAGTTTTTGCTCGGCTAATTTTAGTTCGCCGTCCATTTTGAGCCGTGCCATTTCTAACTCATGTAGTCTGTTTTTTCTCTTTCTTGGATCTCTTCCTGTGAGAGGCCCGTTCCTCGCTCCTCGGGAGCCGTGGCGTTCCTCTCTGATGCTGCACCGTTTCGGTCTGGGGATCTGGCGACCCCGGTTTCTGCCCACGACTCAATGGCGTGCTTAAAATCGTCTTTGGTACTCAGGCCGGTGGTAGCAATGCCTAGTTCCATGCAGAATTGTTTCAATTCACGATGGCTGTACTCTTCCAATTTATCCATCTGGAATTTCTCGGTGGATCCGCTCTCTTTGGTTGACATTGTGGTTTTGTCGTGGGGTGAGCTACTCTCTGTACGATTACGCGTTGATTCGGATCGCGCCGCTGGCCACCAATGTTAGACGGACCGGGAGGGTCGGCCGAGGACAAGGGGAGAGGTCTCCGGGGAGAGCCGTCTCCAGCGATCGTACAGACGAGTAACTTCCCCCCCACAGATATACACCACACAAGGATAGGATTTAACGTTCTTTATAAGCGATTTCTTAAGGTACGATGGAATGGTACAAGGAGGTCTGGACTCAGGGGTCCCCTCGATTCTAGTCTCTTGGTTTGGGAAAGGGGGTAGCGGGACAGTCTGGTTACCAATCTGGTAGCTGAGATGGTATGATGGATAGCTCACAATCCTCGAGCTCGATGTTCTAGCTTTGGACGGGCCGCGGCAGCGCCAGCAGGTCCCGGTGAAGATGGTCGTTACACGGTCCGCGGCAGCGCCAGCAGGTCCCGATGAAGGTCGTCGTTACACGGTCTGCGGCAGCGCCAGCAGGTCCCGATGAAGGTGGTCGTTACACGGTCCGCGGCAGCGCCAGCAGGTCCCGATGAAGGTGGTCGTTACAACGGTCCGCGGCAGCGCCAGCAGGTCCCGAAGAGGTTGGAGGATGCAGAAGGCCGCGGCAGCGCCAGCAGGCAGGACGATAGTTCACAAGGCAGGGCTACGGCAGCGCCGGTAGTCCGTCAAGGCTGAGTTCGTCTCGGTGTCTCTCGACTCCAGGATACAACTGCCTTCCTGCTCTGGAGCTGCCCTAGTTATAGGTCTGGCGCCCTTTGATGTCCGGACCCTCGCGCTTGGAGGTCGGAAGGTCCGGGATGAGGGAGTCCAGACACCCAGCAGGGGGGTGGAGCCAGCGCCCGGGGGAGCTGGAGGGCGATCGGCACCTGGCGGGGGAGAGCCATCGACATTTCTTTCTCCCATTGACCTGCCAAGTGGTCCGTTCACCTCCTGGGTGGATGGTGGTGCCGGGATGTCGGGGCCTGGCCAGGCCCAGGGTTAGGGTCGAGCTGAGGCCACGCGGCCTCGTGGTGCAGTGTCCAAGATGGCGGCTGGTCCGGCCGGGGGAGCCGGTAGTGGTTCGGCCCCATGATACATGGATGTCCGGGGGCAGGAGTTCCGTCGGGAGACGGGGTGCGGGTTGCTCTTGTGGGTAACACCTGGGGGTCCGGGGCTTGGGCCCTGTCATGCGGGGAGGGAGCAAGCCCTTCATGTGGCCTGTCCAACAGAAGTTTTGTTCCGGACCCCTTAATCACAACACAGGCGTATAGTGGCAATGAAGGAGGCTGCTTTTTTCAGGCACATGTGCCATGTCTGACAGTCAGAATGATGAACTTCCTGGGCATTATTGCATACTAAACTGTCTGCTTTGCACTGAAGATTACAGGTGTGCTGGTGCATTGATGGGCATTACAGCTTCTATATATTGACAAAGATGACAGCTGATTAATAAACTTATATCTAACATCAAGAATCCTATGTGGGGAACCTAGAGAGGGAAAAAGCTGTCACAAGAGAATGACCGAACAAAACACATATCTCTCCAATGGAGCTATTTTGACTCAGCTGATACTGGGTCCAGAATCATTGGTACCCCTCAGAAACAACTCAGGGATCACAGGATGAGTTCTGTCAAGCAAAAGAACAAGTTACTTACCATCGACAACACTCTTTCTGGTAGAGACTTTCTCGAAACACAAATTCCTCAAGTTTGTAATATACCCCGGGCGTCAGACTGGATATGAAAACTCTTCCAAAAGTACCTCTAGTAGGTGGTGCTGTGCGGCTCCACACTGACGTTGTTCCGCTACAGAAATACCATTCGGAGCCTATAGAGGTGCTACTCCCATGTGCTGGTGTTAGCTGTTTTCAAAGCTGTCCTGGCTCCCAGGCACATAGCCCTAATATCAGTGTGAAGATTCCTAGACTTAGGATCTTATTAATGGATAGAGTACAAGTCACAGAATGGGAATGATTGGAGGGTAGTGTGGAATCTGTGGTTAGACAGAGACTCTACCAGAAAGAGTGTTACCGAAGGTAAGTAACTTGTTCTTGTTATCAAGCCGTCTAACCGCAGATTCCTCACCTTTTCAATAGATACCAAAACAATAAATATTTTGAGCTGGGTCTGTGAATGGACTCAAGCAAAATGTCCTATAGGACCGTGCAGCCGAAATGCCCCTTTCAGTGAATCTATCAGTTGTGCATCTTGAATGTATGGAGTGACACCCACATAGCTTCCTGGCAGATATCCAGAACAGAAACTCAGCATGTCAACACAGCGGCAGCAGCTTTTGCACTGGTGGAATGAGCTTGTAGTCCTTCTAGCCATTGGGTAGCAGAGCTTAATGCAGAGCACGATCCAGAGGGAGATGGTCCACTTCTGCTCTGCCTTGCCTTCTTTTGCTCCAGCGAACCCCTAAAGAGCTGATCGTACACTCGGTATTCTCTGGCATAATGGACATAAAAGATTAGGGCTCTTTTGGGGTCCAAGCGATAGAGTCTCTGCTCCTTCTTCAAGGGGTGAAGCAGAGCATAGAATACTAGCAGGGTAATGGTTTGACCTACATGGATAAGCGCTACAACTCTGCAGAACCAGTTTCTCTGAGAAGAGGGTGGTGTACTGTGTGTTGACACCAAGAGCTTGAAGAGCAACTACATGCCATCCGATGTTATGGCAACATGGAACTCTATCTTGAGAGTGGGAAGATGTAAGGGACAGCTGCGAAGCAGCTCAAAGGGAGTAAACATCAGGAATGTAAGGATTAAGTTAAGATCCCACTGTAGCATGACAAAGGGAGAGGGAGGAAACAGATGTTGTAGGTCTTCCAAAAACAC
Source organism: Triturus cristatus (assembly GCF_964204655.1). Lineage (NCBI taxonomy): Eukaryota > Metazoa > Chordata > Amphibia > Caudata > Salamandridae > Triturus > Triturus cristatus. Next base: position 683,711,870 of record NC_140592.1, read on the forward strand.
ATCACAACCAGTGGTTTTATTAATGAGGGATGATCCACCAACTGCAAAAAGGCAGAAAGAGCAGAAAAATACTCTTTAACTGTGCCCAGAGCAAAACCTTGCCAGGTGAGGGACAAAACAGACAACAAAATGCCAAATAACTTTGCTTGGAGAAGGTCTATCTGCCACGTGCTGCACCAAACCCCTAATTTGTCCCAATGACAGCCGTATGCAAGTTTGTGGAGGGATGCCTGTCTGCCAAGATGACATCAACCACAACCAGAGAAAGGTTCAAGATGTTCATCTGTCGCCGCTCAACCTCCAAGCATGAAGGTAGAGTTTGCGAAGTTCCGGGTGCCGAACCCCTCTCTGTTGCTGCAACAGATCCTCCCGGAGAGGCAGCCTGATTCAGCTTTCCTGCAGTATCAGGATCATGTTAGAATGTGCGCCAAACAAAGAATGCAATGTGTGAGATCTTCTTTGTGGAGTGGGATGTCAAGCACAGGTTGTGGTTCGTTGGAAACCAGGCACAGCCTTGATTACAGTCACAGCGATGCCCACACAGAGTCGGAGATCTCAATAGGCGCCCTATAATCTGATGGCGATGGAGTCGGCATCAGTGTCGATGCTCCAGGAACATGTGTGGATTGTGGAGCCGGAAGCAAATTCCGTACAGGAGGAGGGGAAAGCCCAGTTTGGGTATTGGAGGCTCCAACTGGCGCCGATGATGAACCCGCTGGTAGAATCCCAGATGGAGGGCCTCTGTTCTCTTTGAGGTCAGCAGGTGCACCGGAGGGAGTAGTAAAGCATCCGAAGAGTCAGAGCATGCCTCTCTGAACTTTTGGATCTGTTTCACTGTCGTACACAGCCCTAGATACTCGGGTTGTGAGGGGACAATTTAAGGGACGGGCTCCGAAGCTGGGCGAGATTGATAAGAATAGTGACACCATTGCACCTTCTTAGGAATATGAAAGTGGCAGAAAGGGGCCGAGAGCTGCTTCGACTTTTTAATGTTTTTTCTTTGACTTACCTGAAGATTTGGAGTGTGACAATGAACAACCTCGGGATTGACTCCTGAGACTTGTGGATGGGGAACGGTACTGAGAGCAACCTTTGCACCTGAACCAATCTCGATGTGGAGTCATCAGGTGCCTGGCGACGTAAAGTTTCACCTCAAAGTACACAATATTGCCTTCGGGTTCATCCACACACAGTTATTACAGGCCCCGGCACCACAGGTAAAATTGATGAGGAACTGTCACAGACAGTTGCTTGCAACAATCCTTAGGGGTTTCACAGCCTGTCGTCTTGGGAGGTGCCAATTCCCTTGTACACTGTCATTTTTGCAGGTTAATGAGGTATCAACGAGACAAGAGGTGCTCCGGATCCACGTCTGGTGGCACAGACATAAAGGAACTGACGTCAACATGCAGGAGTGGCACCTATATAGGCACTGCATGTGAATTCCGGAGCAGAACGGCTTCACACTACATTTCAAAGTGTCCCTGGTTTCTTCAGGTCTGTGTATTATTAAGGATCACTTTGGACAATATTGCACCTTTATAATGCTGTTCAGACCTGTAATTTCAAAACATGCCCCCTATGTCAAATGTAGGTAGTGAATTGCTCCTGGCAGATTGCTAAAGGGGTCTTTCTATTTTTAGTTCAACCTATTTCGTTCTAATGTTTCATTCTTCCAACTTTGAGAGGAAGCTCTGCAGACTGGCTGACAAAAAGACTCTGACAGCTTTATCGTGACCGCCAGCTGTACATATTCCCATGAATCTAGATGTGCTTGTATATCGAAATATCGTCCCACATATAATATTAGACATATTTAAGATGATTAAAACACCCATGAAGGCTTTGTATGGTCCCTCTTACCACATTCGTTCATCTGGTCTGACTCACACATCATGAAAGACAGAGCACACGCAGTAAGCTTATTGCCAGCACTTAGAGGAGGCTGGGTGGGAGATGTATGCATTAAACTCAGCAGATTTGGGAGTTGTGTCTAGTACAGATCCTGAGACTAGGAGTAGATGCTGAATCAAATAACAAACAGTAAAGGATCTCAGAGCTGTGTAGAAAATTAAGTGGGTGGAGAATGTCTTGTTGCAAATAAATGGTAGCCTGACAACTCAATTATCTCCCAGGAACTCTGCAACAGTTACTTCAATGCCCCAGAGGAGAAGCAACTATCAATGACCCTGCATATGTGGTGTGAGAGTTTAGAATTCCAATGAGTGAGGAAGTTTGGGGCAGAATTAATAAAAGTTATCCTTGTGGTCTTCTGCTGAACATTCTTATCACTAGATCAGGAAATGCAAACGCAAAGACTGTGCGCCAGTTACAATTCAGAACCTTTACATGTGTTGGTGATCCTCTGTCCTGTCCTATACAAGTCAATTTGGCCTTAAGTTCAATATTGCACAGCACCAATATGCACATTAATATGCATACCGCAAGAGGGGAAAAAGCAACACAAATTAGTTGATTGTTTTGCTCATTGTTTTTATGTCACAAAGGTCTTGATTTCAAGTGTTGCAGAGCTAGCAGTGATAATTATCAAACCTGCTAAAATCCGGTGCCGCAGGGTTCAGAATTTAGCTGGAACAATAATTATTCCTTCAAAATGGCGCATTATATGCAGGTTTTGGTGCTTTAAACAACATGGAATTTTAGGTTTGAATACATTTTTAATAACCTTTTAGTACCATGTTCCACCTTCCATAGAGTATCATAAGTATGTGTAGTCACCACTACTGTGAACAACTGGTAATCCCTGAATAACTGTCCTCTCCCATCCACAAGCTGTCTACTCTGCTCCGCCTGTCCCTTTAGAGAGTTGCGTCACTGTGCTAACCATAAATTGGGTTTCTTAAGGTCCATTGTCGGCCTCGTCTCAGCCCTGCAAGTCTCTATGGAGCTGGTAGACTGTGGTGTGATAGTCCTCAAGCCTGCAGGAAGGAAGAAGCTTCAGGATTTGGAGGCGTTTTGGACACAGTTCCATATAATCTCTGCTGAAGTAGTCTAGAAGACGCCCCCATTGTTTAGCAAATGTTTTCTCCTCCCCCTGCACCGGCCGGCCTTGAAAGCTTTTCCATGCTGAGAATCCACCACAGTCTTTCAATCCATTTGTGCTCAGATGGCAGGGTCAGATTCCCCCAGAGACTCAAGATGCTTTGTTTAGCTGCCAGCAGAAGGTGGGAGATCATTTTAACTATGGCTAAGTCAGAACCTGTGATGTGCTCTATTATAGACAGTATGGAGTTTCAGAAGGGTTGTATCATGGGGCATGACCAGAGTAAATGTGTGATAGATCCCTCCTCCCTGCAGCCCCTACAGCAGCCCCTCCTGCAGAGAGGGATGTGTCCTCCCTTCATTGTGGCCAGGCAAGCTGGGGTGTAGAGCCACCGATATAGTATCTTAAAGATGGTTTCCTTTCCTCCCGAGTGTGATGCATGGTTGGCTGTCTAAATCGGGGATTTTTGCCCATTGGTCAAGGACTACTGTGGTATCCAATTCCTTTTCCCAGGCATGCTGGTAGGTCTGTGTAGTGGGGATTCATGTAGTGTGTAGCATGTTTTTTTATGCTTGAAATTGCATGTTCATCGTGCTTGCAATGTAGGAGGTACTTTCAAAAGGTGTTAGATTCTAAGGTATGGTAGCCTGTGGCACAGTTGCAAGTAGCCATAACTTTCGATTTCTGTGAGGTGGAACTCCATAAGTTTACGAAGGATTTGATTGATCCTTGTGATAACGTGTCTCTCAATGTTTTGCAACGACGCTTCTGCCACTTGCCATTGGGGGCGCTAGTCAGTCTCGGAATAAATTTGGAGTTACCCCACATGGGTGTGAATGGGGAGGGGAATGTGGTCAGGCCCCACTTCATCCCCACTCTGTCCCATACCTCTAAAGTAGCTCTTGTGATGGGGGGATATATTGAGCGTTTTAGTTCATTCGGATCTGGGTCGCCAGGGGATTTCCAATAGGGGACCCGCAGTCATCGTTTGGTCTATCATGCACCAACCTCTCTCTGTTTCTTGGAGCGTCCAGTGGATGGAATAGCATAGGTGGATCGCCGCGTAATAACTGGTCGTGTTGGGGATCCCCAATCCTTCCAATTGAGGGTGTAGTGAGCCCTACTTTTGGCTGATTCGCTCTGCCCTGCCATATGAAATTGGCCTAGGTCATTTGAGGCCAGCTATGTATTTCCTTGATATTCGGAAAGTTAGAGTCAAGTCTTAGAATTTTAATTTCAGCACATTTTGCACTGGTTATTATCTGCAGGATTTAATCTGGCATACTTGTACATACGGTGAAAGAGTATGTGAATGTAAGCTGCAAGTTCCAGTCTGCTACAGCCACTGAGCATTTACTGCTTTCATAAGATGCATTCCAATGCCAAAATCCTTATTGCTGCCACAAAGTGCTTAAGTGAATATTTTCCCTAGTGATTACTATGTACTTGTGACACAAAGGCGAATGCTTGCTGTGACAAAGGTATCCTTTAGATTGTTTTCTATCTTATCCATTTGGGTCCTGCTATGGACACAGAGCATCTGATGGCTTTCTCTTCTAGTGACTTTAGTAGTGCTGTGGACCACAAGATCCAAAAGTCTGTCAAGCTGGTGTAGGAAGGTTGTCATCTGCTTAGCAAGCTCTTCAGGCTTCAGAGAAACCGCTGTACCGGCAGCTGCTCTGAAGGCTTAGCGATTTCTCTAAATATGATGGGGGGGGAGGGGCCTCCACTGGAAATGAAAGTAATAGTCTTCGCTGACCTGGTAATCTGCATTGCCTCTGGGTCATATCCTAGGGTCAAATAGACAACCCTCATTTTATATTCCTGGGCATACTATGGTTATTTATGCTTTATACATGGTCAACCATAGATGACCAGGATTATCCCAGCCTAATTTACTGTTAAAAAGACGTTTAAACCAGGGTCCATTTTGAAGGGAAGCCCATGCATTACGTTGATGGAGTTTTCAGAGTCACAGTTTGGGGTGGTAGCTTGACCCCTTCACATAGTGCAGAACAATTGTAGCCATTTGGGGATACACTACTCTCAAGAGATGGTAAGATCCAAACCTTTGGGATGGTCCACCATGTGTCTGGGACATGCAAATATTAAAATCAAACTAAATAAATATATTGACTGAGGCCACCAATCCCAAAACTCTGGAATAGAAGGCCCTGCTCACCTGGATGAGCAGACCTTTACTTTTAAATAGGTGCATCAGTTCCTGAGGTGAGGCTGATCCAAATAGCCACTGAGGGCATCATATAGCATCTGACACTACAGCAGTCTGGTGGACAGATGCAATGGGCATTAAGTAAGCACTGCAAAACTAAACTGTTGTTTTCACTTCCCATGCATAAACAATTCCCAAGAGATAAGGTTCCAGTTTGCAACTAAACAGAATCATTTGTGTGTGTTCCTTAATCTAGGACCTTGGAGAATCGCCAGAGAAAGAGGTGTAACTTACCTTCAGGAGGTTCAGACATTGGAGGGCTCAAGCAGTACATGTGGTATCCTCGGTCGCAGTCATCACAGAACAGCAATTGGTCCTATCAAAAAAATAGAGGAAAACCATAAACCAGTTCCCTGTTTTGGTTTCCTCAATCTTGTCCCTTCTATGTTTAAATAATTAATACACTGACTCTTGGTACATTTGCTCTATCTCTATTGCTGCTGGTTTTGTCGATTCTCCTTACAACTCTGCAACCCAATTAACCAAAGCATTTGCCAATCCCACGGTATATAATTTGCTTCTCTCGCTCTCTGTGTTTGTGTTGTTTAGTATCCTGCTTTATTCAGATTTGGTGGCTGATCTGTTTCATTTCAATACATAAAGACATGTATTTGTTTGCACTTATTTACTTACTGTAGCATTTACTTTGCTGTGCACATCAAAAATTATTTAAACAAAGGTAATCCTCTTTAAACTGTGTTGCCTTAATCATAAAGCCTTAACTGGTAGTGGCTATGCTTATTTAGGTACCAAACTTAGACACTACTGCCTGCCTAGATTTTTGAGATCAAGTGATAAAGCAATGTGAATCATTCCGCGTGTCAAGAGGGCCCATTTGGGCGACAGGTGCTTTTCCTATTTGGCTCCTTTACATTGGAACAAGCTGCCACACTATATTAGGATCTGTACGGATCATTTTTATTTTAGGAGATGACTTAAGACAATTTTGTTTTTTAGCTGCGTACGCTGCCCTGTCACCTGGTCGCGCCGAGATACCCTTTGGGGTGATTCGAGAGTGTTAAAATGGCATTAACATAACATAACTGTACATATAAAAATAGCAGTGGATACGCCATTCTTCGAGAATGTGCATGCACTTTGCATAACACTTATTTTGATCTGACCATATTGTTCTGTTTTTTGGACATCTGTGTCCCTAGCTTGAGAAAGGCATCTGTATGTACTCCTCTCACTGACTCTTGAGCTGTAAAATAAAGAATGACTTATGGCTCTCATCTAATCCATCCTATATTCAAGAGGTCCTATTAGCCATGTCCCATGGCACTATACACACCCCAACTACACATTTTCAAGCCTCCAAACTAAATATTCTCAATCATCTGATGTGCAAAGAGGGATGAAAAATGAGCATGGCAAAGTTTAGTGCCAACAAAACAAACAACCTCAGAAATAACTATACCACTCTATTGCCTAAACACCCAACAATTCCACAAAACCTTTAAAAGTAATGGCAATCTCCCTTCAGACCATTCCTTAAACCCTAACTGCGTCCCATGTAAGATCTGCATCACTTGTTGAAACTGCACCTTCACAAACAAGTTTATAAAAATCAGAGACAACATCCAAATCAATCTTTCCCCTCAGCGGATTACACTCAACAATTCCGTAACTCCAAAAGGCTGCTCTTAGTTCCTTCTCCCCAATGAACACATACAAATATATCATGTGAATCCCGCTATTACCCCACTGGATGTCTGCTCAGATTCCTTCATCACAGGCTACATGGCTGTTCTTACCCTAAGCCACTTGGGCCCTGATTACGTAGGTACTGGAGTATTTCGACCACTGGGCAAATCCCTATCTGCACAGGGGTTACAATTACAAATTGAGCATAGTTTACCACACTCTGTAATTAGCGGGTGCTTTAAAGTCTGCACTCTTCATTAAATTTCAGCAGGTCAAACTACTGGAATTTAGTGGGGTAGTGTATAGTATTTAGTGTGACATGCCAATTCGGATGAGGTAAGTACTAAATGATGTATGTTATTCGCCAGAAACTTGTAATAGGTGCAATCTATTGCATCTGATAAATGATGAAAACCGAGAAGTTGGATTTCATTGGGTGTGCTAAATATTACTTACTCTTCCAGGGCACTCATAATCAGGCCTTATTTTTAAATGATAACGTTCATATTAAACCTCTTCTAAAAAAGACACGGTTGGACCCGGACAATTGGACGAATTACAGGCCAAGATCCAGCTTAAAGTTCCCTTTCAAGAAATATGTAACACTGTGTAATCTCTAGCAGACCCCAAGCCTCTGAAAATTACTTCACCTGATCCTTCAGTGCCCCAGACACTGTTTCCCCTCTGCCATTGTACTTCTTCCACTGTCCAGCCCCCCGCCTAACCCCTACAACTCCTATCACCCCAAGTAATCACCCTCACCCAGTCTTCCACCCGAACCCGATTGTTGAATCGTACTCTCCCAAGCCCCCCTTTATTACCCTAGATACAGAACACCCTTGAATTGTACAGTGCACCGTTGCTTCATGCCTAGGTTTACATTATTCATACATCCATACTCTTCGTCACCATGCATCTGCTTTCTGTCTTCCAACTCTCTTGTCACTATCAGTGTGCTTCAAGGTACTTCCTGGTTCCTTTCCCTTTTTAAAGCCAAGTTGTGATCAGAAGATATCAAATTCCTTTTCTAAGATAAGCTAAGGACAATCAGCGTTAATTCCACCTTGATGACAATAACTTTGATAATTCTAAAACCTGCGGACTGCCTCCTCTCCATTAACCTATAGATGTAAAAACTTACTTTAATGGAACTACTGTTCCAAACTGACAGAACAGTTAATTAGCCTTGGACTAATCAAACTCACTTCCGGTCCTTTGCACAAAGCAGGTAACACTCTGGATCTTATCATGTTCACCACTAAGGACATTATATTCCAAAAGATGAAAGAAATCCTTTTGAGAGATCTCTTTTTTTTTTAACCATTTTAATCAATAAACTACAAAAGCTAAGTCTAAACTAAGCAATCTTAGCACTAAAAAGCAATAAAATAATTATTAATTAGGACCAGTTCCTCTAATTTTTTAACATTCAATTTGAAATTCTGCATACAAACACAACAGATGCTTTAAATACATTAAACACAGTCCTATACAAAGCCCTAGGTACCACAGCCCGATGTATAAAAAACATCAAACCTAAATATGCATCCTGCCCTTTGTTCTCTAGTAAACTTTGAGAGGAGAAACAGAAAATTAAAAAGCTAGAACACAATTAGAGAAAGAATCAAGAGATCAACAAGATAAACTCCTTTATTTAATTCATATCCTTTATTACATCTATTTGGTATGCAAAACAAAAAGAAGCTTCTGTTCTCAAAACATGTTTAGGACCTTCAAAGATGTGAATATGCCATTCAAAACCATGAACCAGCTGACAAATTCCCTTATTATCAAATACTGGACTCCCTAGTCAACTTTGTTCTCAAACAAGATAAAATAAATCAGAGCCGGCCCACTCTCATCAGTGCAGGCGAGATCCCTGAGTCAGAGCTTAACCTCCATCCAACCCAATCGTCTCTGCTCTCCAATGATGAGAGTCTCTCTCTCCAATAAATGCCAGTAAACCTTCAGGGTCCCCTGATGCTCTTTGCCCTGCCTCAGTCGTGAAAAGATTTAAAACCACCCTCACCCCAACCATTCTAACCATCACTAGCACCTCCCTTCCACAGGGTCTAATACCTACTGTTAGCAAGAAAGTCAGTACTCATCCTTTGTTTAAAAACCCAACCCTAAACTAAAATAGCCTGTCTAACTACAGACCAATATCTCTCCTCCCTTATCAATCCAAATTATTGGGGAAAGTTATAACAAAACTACTACAAAGATTTATTGAAGACAGCAATATACTAGCCCCTACCCAAGCTGCTGCTCTACAGAACTGGTCCTCACTTTAGCTATGGATGACCTCAGGATGATCGCTTACTTTGACATTTCTGAAGTAGCTAACCTTTTCACGCTGATCAGTGTCCAACCAACACATTAAATTGAACTCAAATGAGAACAAACCTTCAGATCTTCCAAAACTTCTACATAGACAAACTACGGGTCAAATTCATCTCTCACCCTTTAACTTCCATGTTATGACGTAAACAGCCTTTTGAGCAACTAGAAATAAGTGAAGATCTAGGAGCCAACTAAAACACAAATGTGCAACGTCAACCTCTCAGTACCTTTTACTTTGACAACAAGCACTCCATCTGGAGACAGGAAAGAAAATATAAGAACAGTTGCTCCACGTCAGACACAGATTAGATGTCAAACATCAGCAAAGTACAACACGAACACCATCAATGAAATTGTCAGTAGAAAAAGAACACTCTTTAAAACGATCAAGCACCCCATCAACCGCTGCCTGGCCCTCCTCTACCACACTCCATAGACAGTTGCAATGCCATCAAACACTTCTTCAATGAGAAAATACAGACGTTTCTACAGCAGATCACCAAGCATTCTTTACCTCTGACATCCACTCCTCCGCGCTGCATTTCAAAATGGTCATCCTCAAATATCTCAAATACGCCACCTACAAAGATGACATCTTACCATCATCGTTCATCAAATCCCACTCTGGAGAAGCTCTCTCACCTTTACTCACAAACATCAACGCCCCCTCACTCACTTAGGAGCTCTTTGGCTAACGCACTCAAGATAGGTTAGACCCTCCCTTTCCTGATGAATTCCACAGTAGACGTTTGAGAGCCTTGCCAACCATCGGCCTATTATTCATCTACCCTTCATCCACAAAATCACTAAACAAGCATTAGCAAAGACAGTAGGTCTTGCCTTTGGGAACTATTGCAATGCTGTGCAGAATGGCTAAAAAGGGTAGGAAAATAATTGCTGAAAGGCTTATAATGCAACCAGATGCATTAATTTGTAGGCGTGTGCACTGCGCATGTGCTTGCCTTCAAAAAGACTACAGAGCTTCTTTTTCTTTTTATGTAAAGAGACGAGTTGAATAAGTAAATTAAAGAAAAGTAGTACAAAAGTGTTTTTTAAAGTAGGTGGGGAACCAACATAGAGGGACTGGCTGGGGGAAGCAAAACAGAGGATCCGGTGGGAGTACAACACAGAGGGCAGGGAGAATACACAGTATGGGCAAGAAAGAGCAACCTGGAGAGGAGCGGGAAGGGAAGCACAATGCGGAGGGAGTAGCACATGGGTGAGAAAGGAACATGCGGACGCGCACAGAGGGGGTGCGGAGAAGTACACAGGGGAGAGACAGCAACACAGAGCATGGAAGGGGGAAAAGAAGCATACAAGAGAGACATCTCCCACCTGACGGGGCCAGCCTAATGTGGTTGTAGGCGGATTGCTGTGTACCTCTCCCCGCCTATAATGCTTTGTGGAATGTCAATCTGTTTTGCCGGCCCGCCTGGGATGTAGGCATCATGCTGTGTTTAAAAACTCTTGGCATCAATAAAGGTTGTGGGAACTTAAAAAAAAATAATAATACAATGGAGACATCTGGAAAACTCATGCGCTCTCATGGAGTGCTTAACTAAAAGGAAAAAGTAGTGCTTGAAAATTCAGCAGATGAAGGACACCAGTAATGAGGCACTGCTCCATATTAGGGACAAACACAGGAAGAAATAAAAGAAAAGCCACACAAGCGGAGGGAAAAAAAATAAATGGGAAGAAATGAGAGTAACAATAGAGCCACCAATGGTAAGCAATGGGCAGGTTCTAAGCCCACTGTAAGCTGGCAATAGGTATTTTCACAAACAAACAGGTTGAGCCGCCAAGCAGGCGAGACTTAAAAAACAGTTTATGCACCATTTCAAAACCATATCAACAACTATCTCTTACATTATTCTCAATCTGGACATGGAGACAGCTACCTTACAAATTAGAGACCTGACCATAGACAAAGACAATTCATGTCTCTCCTGATACTACTGGAACTCTCAGCTGCCTAGATACCAGTGATCACTCCACCCTCACCCACACCGATGTCTTGGATGAGATTTATGTCCTTCACAAATACTCCTCTGACCTACCCAACCAACATCAATTCATTTACACAGTCACCTCCAGATCCCAGAAAATCATGATCATCTGCAGAATTCCCCAGGGTTCCATCTTTTGATCTGTCATCTTCAGCCTCTACATGGAAACTTTGGGGCTCTGCACACAGATAACAAAATCAAAATTAACCAATATGCTAACAATGCCCAGCTGTATTTCCAAGTCTAACCTACTCCAGACATCCAATGTCTCAAACATTTTTTGCATTTCATCCAGACCTGGATATCCAGCATCTACCTGGGTTTAACTCAACCAAAACAGAATGTCTGCGTTTTATCACTAACAAGATAAAACGACCCCAAACCTGTCCGGATGTTATGAACCTGGATGGATTTGAACCCCAACTTTCACCCAAAGCCAGCTTCTTGACACTGATTGACCCTTGACACCGATCTCACTGTCAAGGATTACATCACCTAGAAAACCAAGATGGCTCTACTAAAGAAAGTTAAACCATTTCTCCAAGAAAGAAAGCCGCTTCAGAATTGCCATTCAAGCACTCACACAACTGTATCTGTATTGTGAAAATGCTCTCTTCCATGGTCTCCCAGATTCCACACTTGTCCACTTTAAGTGCATCTTATGAGCAGTGGCACGGCTCATCAAGAGCCTGAAGAAATATGACATCAACGCCACTCTGGTGGAACTCCTGTCGCTGCCCTTGCCAACTTGTACCTCGTTCAAAGCTAGAGAATCATCTACACAACTAACTGGCATCCCATCCTATTTGGCTGAAAATGTCACCAACAGCGGTGGCTCTTGGCACCGGCCACAACCAAGGCATCATCAAACTGGAGACTAAAAAGTGTAAAAAAAAGACTGCTCCATTCGTTTTGTATCAAGAATTAAGAAGCTTACAAAAGGTGGCTACAGTACAGACCATCCTTTTCTGGAACAGGTCATTCAGTCTATCTCCTTTCAATGAGTTTTGACTCATCGAGCCTTGACACCAATATGAATATGATAACCATGCAGGTATGTTTGGCACAAGTTAGTCTTATGCTCCAAATTAGAAAAGAGCTGAAGACACACCTTTTTAGAGAACACTTCATCATGAAGCAGTAAGGGTACACATTTGCTCGCTGAAACCATTCCTGTCACTCAAGGACTGTGTAAGTGCCTAGGATAGCATAGAGTGCCATTCAGCTAGGTTTGTGCTACATAAAAACCACATACACACATATAAATATGATTTCAGCAGGCAATTCATGAACCTATCTTTTCTAATAAAACACGATAGAAAGGCGGGAAGACTCATTAACCTGATACCTGCATGGTTATCATATTCATATTGGTGTCAAGGCTCGATGAGTCAAAACTCATTGAAAGGAGATAGACTGAATGACCTGTTCCAGAAAAGGATGGTCTGTACTGTAGCCACCTTTTGTAAGCTTCTTAATTCTTGATACAAAACGAAGACTAACTTGTGCCAAACACCAATACTGCACTAAGCAAATAGTGTCTTTCTGGTGTTTTGGGACTGATACGACCTGCCGGCCTGTGGACTACACCTTGACTGTAACACAGGTTTCCCTGAGCAACCACAAAGCACACACAAGGTATAGTAAAAATGCAATCCCAAAAAGCATGCAAGCAGATCTTAACACAAAAATCTATTCAGTATTTATGGATTTGATACTGGTGTTTTGAAAGGAAAATCTAACTTTTATATTGCAATCGACTTTCGATCAGTATTTAACAAGTGACTAATCTTACAGATAGCAGCGTTCGGTGCAGGTAAGCGCGGTGAAGCGGTGGCGGGGCAGGAGAGGGAAGTCGACAGATGACCGAATAGCGAAAAATAATTAAATAAATAAATCTTATTCTGTTGTCTTTCGACATCCCCACCGCCCGCCCCACCGCGATTACCTGCAGCGACTGCCGCTGCTTACTGATCCTTTAAATAATCCAAATTAAACAGACGATGTGGAGTGTGATGATATGTCAGTAGGCCTGCTGAGATATTATGTGATTATTCCAACAATGCAGAGCCATTTTAAATGAAATAGGTTTTCTTCCTCAGAAAACACTTGTCAAATTTCTCTGTCGATGTAGCAATGCTCACACACTGGTCAAAATGCAGACATGCGAATGCTCAGAGCAGGTGCACCTCTGACACCCTGAAGGCACACCTCATACCTTCCTATCATGGACTGATGCAGGCAGGATTGCCTGCGACAGTTCATGGCAGGAAGGTGCTACTGGTACGGAATTTTGCCAAGGCAAAATGTAGTACTTTTATCTCTATGCTCAGCTCGTTTCTCCTCTCTGTAGAACCCTCACAAATCAAAGCTTTTTAGCAAATCTACTACCTACTACTTAGTTTGACTTGAAACTCTGTAGAATTGTGGTAGAGAACACCTTTGATAAAATAAGTTTAATGAAACTTTAATAAAAAGAGTTGTAAAGGCACAAACATTCTTTGCTACTCATGAATCTTACTCAGGGTAATCAAAGCCACTTAGATGAGCCAGATGGCATTCATAAATGATCAGGGATGCTTAATCCAGACGAACTCTACTAAAACATATAGATTCGATATGTCTGCCTTGCTAGTGTCGAGATCGTATAATTTTTGGTCAATCACCAAAGGAGTTTTTTACAGAACAGGATAAACTTCTTGTTGATTGCATGATAATGAGCAAAAATACCAAGAAAAAATAACCAGGGGGCTAGTCATCATTTTGAAGGATACAGTTTCTAGCAAACCCATTGATATTGTTCCTGGTCCTATGTGTAAGGTTCTTCCAAAATACCGTTCCTTGGCATCACTGTAGTGCTGTAACTTTCTGATCGTACAAAGCCATCACAATTTTTGATTATTTTTTCTTACCAAGGGCATTGTTGGCACATTGCCTCATGCATGTTGTAACATAATCATCAACAGTAATCACCAAATATAAAATTTGACAGTCTTTGTGGACAATAATATTTAATTTGAAGATTCCCGCCAGTGCCAACTTCTTGTACAGTAAATACACTCTATTCCTAGTTTTTCACTTGGAAATGAGGCGTAACAGTATTTTAATGCGCCAAATTGTTTGCCTTTTTTTCATCACTTTCCTACCAACAAATTTCAGGAAGTTTGACCAAGCAAAATCTCTCAGGGGAAAACTGCGGTATTCCCAGCCCTGAAAAGAAACACAGGCGTTTGCACTGGGCTCGGAATTTAGCTTTTTACTTGGAATCGGGGCTTAAGACAAACCTTCATTTGGGAAGGCAAAATCCACCCGTAGGGATTTGGAAACAAAATGGAAGTAGGCTTATATTCCCATCGATAAGGCGTTGTTTTCTAAACATCTACAAGGGGTCAAGAATACATTGGCTAAGATGATTGGGTCATGCAATTGACATTTTAACTGTGACTAGTGTTTTCTCATTCATACATTAGGAAATAAGCTTCCTCTCAGACAAACTTTCAGATAACCTTATGTTACAGGTACTTTACAACGACACCTAGATAGCATATTACTTAAGGTGTAGTGTATAACATGGCCCAGCACCTTCCCATTCGATGACTTCACTGACATCTTGTTTACATTTGAGTATGTCCTGGCATGCTGCCTGTACTCACATCATTTTCTGAAGTGCCGCAAAGACTGCACGATTTACACTCGATGCACTGCCAGCGGTAGGTTCGTACAGCCGCTGTCATATTTACTGTAAACTGTAAACAGGATGGGTGACCTACAATGGAAAACACAACAGCAGAAAGAACGCGTTAGCTAAGTTAATCAACACTGCAGCATCTCAACGTGTCAGTTGAAAGCAATCGTAAACTTCACTTTGGAGGAAGCCAAAAATCTCTATCTGTTCTAAGAATGCCTTAGAAGCTACATCTCCACTTATGGCCACATGTACCACGAAAATCGGTTTGAGACCTCCTAACTGCTAATCTTTGCGAATCGAAATTAGGAAGTCGCAAACAGCGATGTACTTATGTTCTCAGACACATTTAGCCATTCCCAGTGGGTCACAAATGGACCTACCTCATAAATATTCATGCTAGAGGCCGCGATTTGTGACCCATTGGGATCTGCTATAAACAAATGAATGATGGCCTGCTGGGGACAGCAGACCACCTTGTCTGTGTTTGCTTTTAAACTAAATAAAGGCTCAAAAAAACAAAATGCAGTCCATTGTTCTTAAAGGAAAATGGGATACATTTAAAAAAATAAAAATAATTTGTTTTTTCATTTTTTAAGTGTAGGCACTGGTCCGTGTGACCACTGCCACCTCTGAAAAAAACGTTTTCGTAACCAGTCCTCTGGGGACCACTTCCCATATGCGACTGGGATACCAACTACTTGAAGTTATCGATAAACTGCAAATGTTTTACGACCGCATTCCGGTCGTAAAACATTCATACATCCACTGCGACTTGCTTTCAGGAAGGTACGCCCTTAATACGCCCCTTCCTAATACCGACTCGCAAACCCTGTTTTGCGATTCGGTAATACGTTACGGACTCACAAAATCTGGTTAGTCCATCTCAAAAGGCTATTAAGGGGTTGCAAACGGTCCGATTCTCTGTTTGCGACCGCTAAAACCTTTTGTACATGTGTCCCAAAGTAATGCAGAATGAAAACAGTGCAAAACAAAACAAGCTTTTGCAGAGTCAGTAGGTCTTGCCTTTGGACCTACTGGTTTTGGCAATGCAGTTTGCACGTGCTGTGCAGCATCGACAAAAAGTAAAAGAAAGACTGAAAAAGTGCAATGACGCAATCACTGTCAGTCATGTCATCCTGCAAGTGTGCGCATGCATCACCACATATTTGCTCTCCTACAGAATGGCACAGGTGACATGTTTCTTTTTTTAGTTAATGATCCAAACCGCAAATCTGTAAATAAAAGCACAAAATAAAAATAAACAAGCATTGGCATAGCCAATAGGTCTCACCTTTGGGACCTTATAAGTGTTTAGCCATGCAACAGTTGCATAACTAAATACTTATAAGGTCCCAAAAGCGAGACCTATTGGCTATGCCCAGCGGCCGTGCAGCCGCGAAAGTGAAAGTAATCCCGGTCAAGCGCGGCACACGCGCCCGCGCCCATGCACTGTAGCTTTAGGCTGGCCTGGTAGCACTTTTTGGAGCCCTCTCAATAAGTCTCGCCAGACCAGCGCATGCGCTGGGTCCGGCGAGACCTAAAAAGGGCATTAAGTGTTGGACAACAGAACAGTGGGTGGACAGAGCAGATGGGAAGAGGACCGGTAAAGCAGCACACAAGGGGGAGAATAAAACAGTGGCAAGGAGAAGAAAGAGATGAAGAGAACAAAAGAAAAATTTGGATTTTGGCATGGAAGAACCACACGAGAAGAGAGAGAAAGAAAAAGCAGTACACGAGGGCGAAATCAACACGGGTGGAGGAAAGCGCAACCTGGAGAATGAGAGTTGGTGGAGAGAATCACATGAGAGAAATCAGCTCACAAGGGAGGGAGAAACACTGAACATGTGGTGGGTATTTGGCAGGAGCAAAACCCACAAGGAACAGAGCTGGAAAACAGGTGCAGTATCATTAAGTGCTTGTCCAAAAAGGAAAAAGTTGTTCTTGAAAACTGAGCAGTGGAAGTATACAAGTCAATCAAAAGATTAGTACAGAGGCTATAATCCATAGAATGAACAAACAGAAGATGCGGAATCTATGGAATAAGACATAAGCAAAGGAGAGTGACAATAAAGCAACCAATGGAAAGCATTGGGCAATGTGTATGTCCACTATCATTTAAAAAATAGGTCTTTCGCATCCAGACAACTTGCTGGTAGGCAAGACGTTGATAAAGTATTTCATAGATTTATATTTTTGCATATCTTTAATAATGTTTAATATTCCTTTTCACACATGATTTAACATCTACAGACTGATATAGTGTAATTGTCTTTCAAATGAAGCGTGTTAATAATGTGTTTAAGTTTTGTCACATTTCTGTGTAAAACACCATCATGATCTTAGACAAGATGGATGCCATCTCTGTCACTGCTTCGCCCCTGCGCACATTCTCTCCCCATAGTCTGCACAGCACACAGTCAAACTGAGCTCACATTAGTTTATTTTTTATTAATGTATCGTTTTACTCATAAAGGGCTTTGGGGGTCAGCCGACCGCTGGGAAGTATGCCCCTCCCACGGGTGGATTGGGTAAATGGAACAGCCCAGGCGGCATATGGGCTTTATTTGGGCTGTTACCTGATGAGCTTGTAGCCCAACATATAACTGCCCATTTTAGCTGTCACCATTTTGGAAAGGTGACACAGTGGCCAGACCAAGATCAGTGTTTTTGTAGCATAAATTGACCTTTGAGTACGTTTAGCGGATAGGGAGAAGAATAATTGTGGTCATGGAAGATGCACGAGTGAAAGAGGCCATGAGCCTGCTCTCAGCGACAGGTCGCATTGACCTCCTTACACTGAGCTCGCGGGACATGGCGCGCCTGGCACTTCTCGCAGCTAGCGATGTGGCGGCAGCAATCTTGGAGTGTTCACTGCAGCGCAGCGAGAGGCCAGAGGACTTGAAGTCCAAGGTAGGCAGTAAGGGCCACTCACGAGACAGAAGAGCGGCCCCTGGATTGGTCTGAGGTACCCTTGGGGGCGGGCTACAGCGCGGCGGCCCATGCTAGAATTTATGGCTGGCAGGGGACGGGGCACGTGGGAGGCAGGCAGCTCAGGCCGCGAAGCAGCAGGATCACCTTGAGGAGGCCGCATGGGCAGCGGCCTCCGATATAAAAAGGCAAACGGGCGAGATGTACGTCAGGGGGAGGGGATGCATCATGGGAGCAAAGTGGGCAAGTCTGTGGGCTCCGACACAGACCAGAGGACGCGTTGGGAGGGCTGGGGTTTTCATTGGCAGCACAAATGGCCAGCTGTGGAGGCCTGAAAACAACGAACCAGTGGGTAAAAAAGGGCGACAAGGAGTGCAGCATGGCCCAGAGGACACAATGGACAACTAGTGGGGGCAGAGTGGCACGGAGGGCTCCCACAGCACATATACAGTGGCGGGGGTGGGAGGACAAGGGAGAGTGCGAAAGCTGGCAGGGGGATAAGGAGTCAGCAGGCGAAGGCAATTTCATTCAGCACTGGCCCAAAGTGTCGTTGTCGTGGGGGGGGGGGGGGGGGGGGGGGGTTAGAGAGGGCCTCCGCCCAGCTGCAGTCATGTTGGTCGTAGGGGATTGGGTGAGGACAGGAAGACACAGCGAGTTTCCCCGCCAGGAGAGGTGGGGGTGTACAGGTCAGGATACAGGAGAAGAAAGGGGCCATGTGTGAGAAGATAGGTCAACATTGGTGGCAGTGATGTGGGAATGGGGCAATGAGGAAGAGTAGGATTGCGAGGGGGGGTCGGGGGGGATGAGGATGGGCAATTTGGGGGCTGGAAGTTAAGACACCACAATAGACATAAATGTGGAGGGATAAGGAGAGGGGCACGATCCTGGCAAGGTGGGGGAGACACTCGGCAGGGGCGAATCAGGGCAGGGCAGGGGCAAGCGACACACTGGGGCAGCAGGAGCAGAGGGAAATGGAGGAGGTCTTAGGGCAGTTGGAAGCACAGCTGTGGGTTCCTGAATTGGACGACAATCAGGTAGGCAGGAGTATTAACCTCGGCAAGACGGATCTCCCCTTTATATTGCATCTCTTCTTTTCAGCAGTCAAGCAAACTCTGGAGAGCTTTATGAGTCTCATGGACCCTACGGGGAAGAGAAGGCAGGGTGTAGGGCGGCCGGCTTCCACAATGCCTCGCGAAGGCCTGGTGTGGCAGTGCATCAAACTGGACTGGTCGCGTCCGCTCCTGGGGTGGATGCGAGAGGCGAGGAATGACAACAAGCAGGGTTAAGGCCAGGAGGGCATACCACGGCCCCATGGAGTACTTCAGCAGGTGCAGCGGCACTGGCAAAAAATGCGGAATGTGGTGCAGATACACAGGTCGTAGACTCCACAGGGCAGAGGGATTTCGTGGAGGTTCAACCACTGTTAGATTACAATGAGTTGGGCCTGTCAGAAGGTGAAGTGATGGATGATGATGCCCCTGTAAAAGAGGGACACAGGTGGTGCCCAATTGGTTCGTGCAGGGTGGTACAGATAACAGGATGGTCCCTAGTGTTTTACAGGAGTGTCACGATAATCAGGAAGCATGTGCGAAAGCAGCAGATGGTGGTCTCCCCTCGCTACTGGTCAGGCGGCTGGATCCCGTGTGGAGGCCGACCTTGACTCTAGGTAAGGGCACTAAGTGTTTCAGGGTAAAGGGAAGCGGGGACAAAGTCTCCATTGGGCTGGATGCAGGGGGAGACTGGGGCAAGGAAGACATCCAGTTATGGAAAGGTTTGTATGTCAAAGATGCCGGGGTGGGTACAGAGGCACAACCTTCCGAGGAAAAAGTCAAGGTCGCACAGGTGGTGTCAGAAGGGGCAAGGTGACAGGTCAAAAGAAGGGACGACTGGACAAGGGGCTAAGGGGGAGCAGGTCACGCTGCAGGATAAAGGAGGGGGGAATACAGGAGAATGTGGGATCACCAGACGCAGGTAACAAAGAGAGTAAAGAGCTTAAAACTAAAGAAGTTACCATATATGGGGGTGACAAAAGCCCTGGGTGCCAACTTGATGTTGGCAACCAAAGAAAAGAAATGGAAAGGGGAGTATGTGGAGCTTTTGAAACTGCTCCATAGGGAACTTAGAGTGAAAGAAGGTTAAAAGGAGGAGGAATATCAGTTGTCTAAATGGACTAAGATGCCGACAACAATTTAGAACTTTATGGCGATATTCTTAATTTTTGCAAGTGTACATTGCGAAAAATACCCCAGAGGTGCGTGTCACTTTTCAAATATATAGATGTGATCAGGTGAGCTAAGATTACATACGGAGGTTATGCCTGGGTGCATTACGACGAGAAGTTCCATGCACGCCTAGCATGGGACCCTGAGGCAATGTGGGGGGAGCTCGATACCAATCTCTTATCAGTAGACAATGGGTTCAGTTGGCGTGTCTTTGGTATACCAGCCCTTTCAGCCCTGCCCCACCCGAGGAGGGGTGGAGATGTTGGCCAAGGCGCAGGGTGGGGAACTTGGGACCTGCTGGGATTTTAAGAAATGCCAATGTACAAGAGAGTACTGCCAATTCCGCCACGAGTGCTCCAACTGTGTAGGTAGACGCTCTTGTGCATTGCTGCAGGGCAGAGGTAGTGGACAGGGGCAGCAGACAGGGCACTGGACACAACATCCAGGGATCTACAGTGGGCAGCAGGGAAATCAGACGGCAGGAAACAGGGGAGGGCGCGGTACGCATGGAAATATGGGCAAGAGCTCATACGCCAATTTATGTGGAGCACCTCAATTTCTAGTTGGCACAATATCACAACAGGGAAGATGCTAAATTGTTGAGTGATGGCTTTTGGGAGGGTTTCAGGTTGGGGTATGAAGGTCCATCTCTGGTGCTCTGTTTGAGCGTTTCAGCTCTTTTCTACAGTGAGTGTTCACATGGCACACTGGAAAAGGGACAGTGACGTATTACCTAGATTACTTTTTCTTTGTGGGTCAACCCGGTCTGCAGACTGCCAACAGTTGGCAGGTTTTCCAGAGCTCTTGAGTGACCTCGGGATGTCACTGGCTCCACAAAAGACAATGGGGCAAAGAACTGTGCTCTCCTTTCTAGGTATCGAATTGGACAAGAAAATACATATGCAACTGTTGCTAGACCCTATGTTAGCGAAGCCCAAGGTGACTGTCAGGGAGGTACAAGTCCTGATGGCAAACTTGAATTTTGCTTGTAGAGTAGTGAGGGCAGGAAGGACTTTGTGTTGGTGGCTGAGCAGATCCCTAGCCTGGCTGCGTCTGTCTTATTTCCACAGGGGTGAAGGAGGACTTGCGTATGTGGCACAGGTTTTTAGAGGAATTCAATGGCATCCCAAAAGTGGCACAGAAACATTGCAAATGGGATGTACAGATATATTCCGATGCAGTAGGGGGCTTTGGATATGGCAGGGCAAGTGGTGCGCAGAGGAGTGGCCTGCGGGTTGGAAACTTGGGGGCAGGATCAGAGCTTTTCTTGAATTCTTTCTCCTCGTAGTAGCAGTTATGCTGTGGGTTTAGGATTTTGCGCACAATGTTGTGCTTTTCAGAACTGACAACATGACAGTAGTGCATATTGTTAACAGGCAGTCTTCAAGGGATGTGCAGGTGCTCAAACTCTGAGAGTGTTCATGTTGGTTTGTTTGAGACATTACATTTTGTTCAAAGCCCAACATGTGCCAGGGCTGGTCAATTACATTGCAGATGCTCTGTCTCGTTCACAGTGGAAGAGGTTCCATGGGCTGGCTACAGAGGCAGACAAGGTCAAGGCACCAATGCCAGAGGACATGTGGACCATAGGCGAGAAAGGATGCTTCAGTTGGCAATAGGGACTTTGGTGGAGTCTACCAGGTAGTCATTCAGGCAGGCTTGTCAGGAGTTCCTATTTGGTGGTGCCCGGCGGAGGTCTGAGGTTTGGAGCAGGGAAAAGGGTGTTGTTCAGTTAATTCTAGCATTGATAGACAGGGTTTATCGAGAGTCACGATAACAGTGAAGTTGGCAGGAATTGCACTTATGGGCCAGCTCCTCTGGGGTTATGCACCACTGGCCGGGGAGCTGGGACGCAAGATGTTCGAAGGTTGTGCGAGGGAAAGGGGCCGTAGACCGCGAGTGAAACGGCCTTTGTCAAGTCTACTTGTCAGTGAGGTGATATGGGTCCTTCCCTCAATATGCGAAGGGAGGGAGGAGAAGATTTTGTTTTCCTCTCTAATGTCATTGATGTTTTTTGGGGCTTTCCGGCTGTCCGAATTGCTAGGGAGGAAAGGGATCCCCGGGTAACACTGGGTGGACGTGGAGAGTTCGAGGGGCGGTTTAAAGCTGCACCTTCGTCACTCGAAAACAGATCATAGAGCAAAAGGGAGGACCGGGGTTTTACCAGCATTCCCAGTTACGGGGCTGTGCTTGGTGAGCTGGAGCACAAAGCTGCTAATGGGACGAGGGTGACTTCATTTCAGCTTTTGTGGGTCCTGCATGAGGTGTTGATGTCCATGGAGGAAACCCCAGGTGGTTATGGGACCCATTCATTCTGGATTGGTGTTGCCACAGAGCCAGAATGGTGGGGATGGGGTAGGGGTAGGATCATGCAGCTGGGGCAGAGGTCTCTGGACTGCTTTTGTTGGTATGGGCAGTTGCAGGAAGAAGGTTGTTGATGGTATGGGACATTTTGGTGTATCTCACATTTGGTTCTTTTCAGGTGCAGTTGCTGGTCCGGAGGCATTCGAGCTGTCTATTTGGATCATAGGACATTCCTTTATTATGTGGGGAGAGAAGCACGAATTCCAAAAAGGTCAAGGTGTTAACCTTGGGCTCAACGGATGCTGGTTTAAAGTTTCCTTGCATGGGAAAGGTGGTATGAAATTGTGAAAGTTATTGCAATGTTTCAATAAGCTGTTGATAAGGCACAGGTGTCCGGATGTGTTATTGATTCACCTGGGTGAAAATTTAATTTAATTTCAAATAACTTTATTTCGGCTCAAGCCATAAAAGTAAGCAAATAAATAAATACAGATCATACTTAAGCACAGTAAAGTTAACAGGATAATCAATACCCAACTATTTGTGTCCCTAACTGCAAAGTCGATAAGTCACTACAATAAAATTACTGAAACAAATTTCACACTATGTCATAAAATAAACCATTATAAAAATAATACACTAAGCAAAACCTTAACATCACTTAGCCGAAATAATAGCCCTCCTTTTGCCCACATCAACCCCAAGAAATTTGCAACTGTGCATACATACAAGTGAGATTGATCAGTATGTGGTATTCTTAAGGCAATCACATGGCTTGAGGTACACAGTGACCTACACATTGGTGCAATCCAGAAAGAGTGAAACCTGGTATATGCTGGACACACAAATAACACAGGTGGAATGGTTTCTCTTTGCCTTACACAAAATGGGCACTCCTCACTAGACAAACTTTTCCATTTCACTATAAACACTTTGACAGGGAGTGTACCCACTCTAAAATGATGGTACAGCTTCCTTCAAAAGGAACAGTAACCAAATCCCAATACTGCTCTAAAGCATATGAAGACTTAAAATTTTAAAAATCACTTGTCAGTGTTGCATTCACAACCACACGCTTTTCCTGGTGGAGAGAGTCGGCACAGTTGTATTTTTTCAACATATACTTTGGTGGAATCTTCTCAACCTCAGGAAGGAGATCTAGGTCACCAAAAACAATTGCCTTCAAGAGCTGCCTCACTGAGGACAGCCAAGGGACTTTGTTAGCTTTATCCAACTTAATTATCTCCTCTAAGGGCGCTGCATAGTGTCCCAATTTCGGGGTGGCCCAGATCCAACGCCAATAGAGGAGGAGTCGCAAATAGGATTTAAGAATAACCTTTTTCACGCTTGAATCCATAAATAGAGGATGCAAGGGGGTGCTAATTGGAAGCGAAACCAGTTCATCCGCCACGGTCACATAATTTCAATTAAGGGGACAAAGGCATAGAAAGGACGTGATTTGGCTAACATCAAATAATTTGGTGAAGCAGGAGCAGCAACACCACAGCACCAGATTCCATGGCTTTCTCACTACACTACATTTTATTGAGTGTACTGTGAGACTGGGGGTTATGTTTTATTATGTTGTTATGTTTTGCAGATTTGTACAATGCACTATCACCGGCGAGGGTATCCTTGTGCTAATCAGGAGTGAGCCCAGCCAAACCTAGGGCTTCTGAGACCAGTCAAAAAGCCAGGTCTTCAGCTACTTGCAGAATTCAAGATGTTATGAGGAGGCTCGTATGTGTAGCAGCAGGTTAATCCATGCTTTAGGAGCAATGTAGGAGAAGGCTTGACCACAGGATCTGTTTTTCTGTAAGTGTGGGATGGAGCACGTAGGAGTCCGGACGGGCGGTGGTGTCTGGAATGTTTGTGAAAGCAGATGGGATTCTTGAGTTGTTCTGGGTCCGTGTTATGTATTGCCTTGAACGTGGGGGTAAGGCGTCTGAATTGTGCTTGTTTGTGTATGGAGAGCCAATGGAGCCCCTTCAGGAATGGTATGATGTGAGCCCGGTCACACCACACACCATACTTTTTAGCCCCTGGGAAATGTTTGTGAGAACCCATGAAACAGAACAATGATATTAAACACTCCAGGAAATCTACAACTGAATGGCTAAAAAGAAAAGAATCAGAATTTTAGCCTAGCCAAATCAAAGTCTAGACCTCAATCTCTCTGAGATACTGTGGTGAGTCCTAAAGAAAGCTGTAACTAGCCAAGTATCTTTAAACCCCACTGAACCATAAGCAGTTTTGTAAGGAGCAGTCAGATCTTAACCCGGTGACCTGAGAGACTGATAAACTCTTAGTGGAAACATGTACTTCAAGCTATTGCTTGCAAAGAGGATCCCAAATGTTACTGAAGCAAAGAGTGCATCTAAATGTTCACCCAACACTTAATGTTGACTGAATTTGTTTGTTTTATAAATGACAAAATCAAATGCATGTGTATTGGCACAAGGTTACATGTATCTAATGTTGACACTTGATGACGGCTGGACGAAGATCAGAAATGATTTAGGGCCACATGCATCAACGAGAAACCTGGTCGCAAAGGGGCAGATTAGCAGAATCTGCCCCTTTGCGACCGGTATTTTTGCATTTGGGATGCATCATCCCCAATGCAAAAATCGCAATTTAAGGAATCTCTAAATAGGGATTCCTTAAATGCAATGCATTAAAGTAAAAAAATTAGCGATTTCGCTAATAGGGGGAGCAAATTACCATGAAGTTGAACTTCATGGTAATTTGCAAAAACTTTGAAAAATGCACTTTTGTGCATTTTTCAAAGTTTCATGTTGCGCACACACATGCCCTTAGAGCATGTGTGTGTGCAACATATGTGCACAGATCAATTTCAGGGGTGCAATAGGGTGTCATTTTGACACCCTTGCACCCTTGAAATTGCATGAGCAATTTGCGAGTACCTACTGGTACTCGCAATTTGCTCATGCAATCTCCAATTCATTCCTATGGGCCTGGAGGCCCATAGGAATGATTGGGACGGCATTCCTTAATTGCCACTCGAATGTGTAGGAATCGCTATTTTTATAGCGATTCGTACATGCATAGGTTTTTGCAATTCCTTAATTGCGATTCCTTAAAAATTGCAATTAAGGAATCGCAAAAGTCTTTGTTGATGCATGTGCCAGTTAATGTGTAAAAAATAGATTCTTAACCCCTTCGCCGCGGCAGGAATTCTGCCGCGGCGCTGGGGGGGTTTGGGGGCAGGTGCGGTGGCGCTGTGCTCATGACGGAACCACTCCGTCACGAGCCACGGGTGAGCTGTGCTCATGACGGAGTGGTTCCGTCACGTCTCCGCCCACTGCGCTAATCGCCCGCACAGGCGGGGAATTAGCGGCGCGTGGGCGGAGCGGCCGCCAACGGCCGCAGCATGACGGAACCACTCCGTCATGAGCACACGGCACCCGTGGCTCATGACGGAGTGGTTCCATCATGAGCAGGGAAGGGGTTAAGGGACTGCACATTCTTATTGACATGACTGGACATACTGTAGTTTTCATACGCCATTAACATATGTGCAATCAGATGGTATTCTCAGTCCAATTTCCAGTTGGCAGGTGACCACTGAACACTAAACCAGGCATCATATTTGACATAAAATGGTAGCCAGTCTGTAAACATCAGTGGGAGAGGGAACAAGTCTAATATACACTTTCCTCAGTCTGAGCAGCTTTAATTTATGCTGGATGGTTGAGTGAGAAGGTCCGCTACACAATAAGAGAACAGTGCTCCCAGTATGACGCAAATGGTACATTTACAAATGCAAGGCATGTAAACACCTAGCAGTAAATCACCTTGCAGAAGGCACTACATAGAAAACGTTACCTTCTCAACCACTCCTTAGTATTCTAAAAACTTGCGTTCGCATGGCAACATTCACATTTTGAAAAATATCATCTTTTGTCACACTTTTGGATTATTTATAGTTTGTATTAAGCAGACTGACAATTTTTTCAATGGCAAGGTGTGGTTGTGCAACGTTATAACAATCTGATTTCAAACTGTAAAGTGATTCAATATCAGCGATAGTATTTCAGTTTCTAGCATTTTATTAATTTACCTGAAATTGTGTTCAGAAAAATTAAACAGTAAAAACGGTCGTGGGTAAATTAAAGTACATGCCGCATTTATTATAAAAAAAAAAAAATGAAAACTGGCTTTGTACGAAACTGAAATTATATTGAAGTTTTAGTAACCTCTGTATTATATAAAAAATCATTTGGTTACTGTACTTCCTTTGGAAGACGTTGGCAGTTGGTCACAGAATCACGTACTGGTCAAAAAGCCTGTCTGAGGAGAGCTGGTGTCCTTGAAATTGGCTCTTGTCCATGCCTGCTCCAAGGCATCCCATCCCCGCCTTGACATTTTCTTCCTCTCCTCTTTTTTATGTGAATTTAATTGGTACTTTTGAAAAGTGCCGAATTGAGAGGCCTTTAAACTGAAGTCCTCCATTTATCTAAAGAGCAAGAAGAGCGCAGGTGTGAACATTCGAGGCTCCGACACTCAACCACACAATCACCAACGGACTCTGCGCGCGCGCGCACACACACACACACACACACACACACACACACACACACAGCAATGGCAAAGTCAATTGGTCTGGCTATTATTTTGAGTCCTGACTAAAATATGTTTATTGTAAAATTTAAAAAAAGGCTGCTCCAGTGAAAAAAATAAAAATAGGGCTGCTTGTGTATGTCAGGCACGTCTTAGATAAATAATTGGGCGTATGATGATTCAGTGCACATTTGAGATGTAAAAGAGTTCCTCATGCACTGAAATACAAGCTGTCTAAATGAGAAGGCATAATACACCAAACAGCCAACAGCAGGAAGTAAAAGGGTAATTCTATTGTGGAGCGAGCCTGAACCCACTATATGTACATACTGAAAAATTGGTGTCTACAGGTCACAGACAACAGTGCCGGCAAACCAGACCTAAGAAGTACAGCACAGAAAGCAGGAGAGTGCGCTTAATTTGCACCCATGACAAGAGCACTATACGGAGAAAAGGTGTGAATTTATGCAGATAAAAAGTCTACCAATGATAGTACGTGCATACACTATACACTATACAGTTAACACTGGGGCAATGTTACACAACACATGTGACACAACACAGTAGCACAAGTACAAGCCCTTCAAGTTTTGCTCACATACAGAAAAATAGAAAGCAAAAGGGCGGGTGGCTGGGTATGAGTTGTCTTGCTGATGGCCGATGTAACTATTATCATATAGAACTTGGAGTTAACAAGATCTAAAGAAGACTTCTACGGAAAAAACTGTGTGGACTTATTAATTCATTACGGACTCTTATTCAGGTTTTTGAACCTTTTAGTTTTTTACATACAGAACAAGTGGTGCAGGCACTGGCAGCAGCAGTGCAGGCTCCATCATGACACAAGTGAACCAGGTATCGTCGCGTGCCTGCACATACACACACACCACGTATAGGATCCTGTTAAGGTTTACTCACATACAAAGAGCAGGTATACAACGTGCTATACCAGAACAAGATTCACTGACACTGATCCGATACACATGGGTAAGGTTACTACAATCTTCGAAAAAGTTTCTAAGACCTGCTTCAGACAGGGGCTTTGCCATTTTTTTTTTAAAGAAAACGTTGACATTTCTTTTTAAGTCCTAATGGAGAATGGAAATGCACTACTTTTTGATGTTGCTGAAATTGTAGCCACCGCCATTGAACCAAAGGCCGGATACCTGAAGCCAGTTGGTCCCTTTGCTGCTCTGGAGCTTTGTAGATTTATCGCTGAAGTCCCAACACAGAATGGGACTGTGTCACTTTTTCAGAGATGCGGTGGTCGCAGCACAGGGAGCTGTGGAACTGTTGGTCAGATACTTTTCCTGGCGGGTCACACTGAAGGTCTTGAAGAACGTTTTCGGATTCTCTGGGTGTAAGGGAGAGGCCAACAGCAAAGTACAGTCCAGGTGCCACTGGTCAGCTGGGCACTTCAAAGAAAAGGCCCTGCAGTTTGTTGTGTACCTGTAGCCATACAGGAGTTCAGCCAACTGATCCTTGAAGTCTACTTCTTTGTCCTAGCTTCAAGAGGGAACAGGTCCAGTCCTTCGGGCTCTTTTCAGGTCACAGACAGCAGGTCCAGCCCTCTTTTGATCTTCACAGACAGCAGGTCCAGCCCTCTTTTGATCTTCCACAGGTCCAGAAACTGTTCTGAAGATGGTGTCTTGAAGTGCCATCTTTATTGGTGGTGTCAGATAGTAGATGAGAGGGACTCCTGACTCTTTCCTAACCAAAGGAGTAAATGTTTCCAGAGGCAACACTACGGACTTTTGCAGCAGATCGTGTTTGCCATACTGAAAACAATCCAACAGTGCACTTTATTCCCAAAATCAAAGATGGGGAAATGCTTCTCTCCTCGTGCAGAGTCTGGGTGCTCACTTAGAGGTGCAGCCAGGGTAATGAGCAGCCCCCCCCCCCCCCCCCCCCCGTGGACACTCAAAACCAGTTCTGGGGGTAGTTTCCCTCTCACTGGGTTTGGTATCAACCTGACATGGAGGACAAAAGACTGCTTCTTCCAGGTCTCACTTTACATTTACTTGTGAAAGGGCAGAACCAGTAACATCCTGGGCAGTGACAATGTTGTTATGGTTCTAGTCACTGGGGGAACATGCCATTTCTACTGTCACACGTTTTACTGTCACATATTATGCGCCATACATTGTGCTCAGAAATGGGTGTTTAGCTGTGACATTTAATATTTGAAATCAGGTTTTCCTACTTGTCAAACTTCCAGGCCCTGGGTGTATTTTCTGCACCATATACTAGGGACTTATAGGCAAGGTAAATGTGTCAATAAGGGGTAAGGCAATTTAACAATGTTTAAAGAGGAGCACAGACACTTTACTCCTGTTCAGTATGGGAATAACAGTGCACAGAGTTCTGAGCCCCATAAAAAAAGGGTACAGAATAAGGAGAGAAATCTAGAGTGATCATACATTAAAGGTGGATTTCCTACAATCAGCTATTAAAATGTCATGGCAGCTAATAAATACATCAAAATACACACTAGATCTCCATTGCAAAACTCATGGTGCATTAGCGGTCTAACAAAATCAGCAAAACCTAACAGGAACGCAAATGGACAATGTAATCATCCATGAAATGTCCAGGCCTTGATGGACACCTCATCCAAGCAATAACATAAAGGTGAGTGGGAGAGAAGGGCCGACCAAAATTCAAACCTCTTATCTTAACATTCTCATTTCATCTGTGACATATTGACATTACTCACTTTTTTAGGTCCATTGCTCAAAGCAGATTTCATGAGTATTAGAAAAACCCTGATAACACACCATTGTTGATAAGAGTTTGCTCTTCAACACAGTTCAATATTTACTGAGGCAACAGGCTTTCGCCAAAAAATGCAGTTGTGGATAATGTGATTATCCCAGACCTTTTTGTAACCGTCCCTTCACCAAAGCACGCAAGACTTTGAAGACATCCTACAGTCAGCACTATAATAAAGCAACAGATAATATAAATAACATATTTACATCTCATTGCAAACCTGTTAAAAAGGTTTCTGAATTTGTATATAGCTCTATATAAAAATGCAATCTCTCTGTACCCTAAACTGATCATGACATCACTAAGGTACCTATTTGTAAGAAATGACCCATTTTCTCTGTGTTCCATCAAGTACTGCATAACTTCGATTTCAATTCAATACTTTACTTCGGTTTTACAACCATAAAAGTTCATACATGAATAAGTTAATTGTAATTGTAATTGTAATTGTAATTGTAAAAATATTTATTAAGCGCGGTTGCTGCCCGTAGGCGTCCAAGCGCTGAGTTGAACAGAGAGGTGAAGGGAAGAGGAGCTAAGGTATGCAGGATCTGGCGAACAGCAGTGTCTTCAAGTTTTTACGAAATGAGAAAAGGTCAGGGTTGGAACGGAGTGAAAGGGGGAGAGCATTCCAGAGCCTGGCGGCATTCAAAGAAAACAGCCTGCCCCCAGACCTGGCTCGCTTCACTCTGGGAACAACGGCGAGGAACGCCTCCGTCGACCGAAGGTTTCTGTTAGGGTGGTAGGGGATGACAAGGTCGTTGTTAATGGCTGGGCCCGTTTTCCAGAAGGCGCGGTGCGACAAGCACAGTGCCTTAAAGGCCACTCGCTGCCTAACTGGCAACCAGTGGAGACTTTTTAGAGCAGGTCTAGCCGACTGGGTGCGCGGGACTTTCAGCAGAGAACGTGCTGCACAATTTTGCAAAACCTGCAATTTTCGGAGGGTCATCTCAAGAGCCCCCACATATAAGGCATTATTCGAGTCCAGGCGAGACTGGATGAGACCTTGTACAGCCACCTTTTTTGCCTCTAAGGAAAGTAACGGGAGAACCTTCCTCAAGATTCTAAGTAAACCAAAACATGAGGCGGACAGTTTTTTGGCCTGGGTGGAGAAGGAGAGTTTGTTGTCCAGCCACACTCCCAGGCTTTTAACACTTTCCTTAGGGGAGGGGGGGGGCCCAGAGTACTGGGCCACAAGGAGGTGAAAGGCACAGGAGATGTTGGACCTAGGAGCATGAGCTCCGTCTTTTCTCCGTTTAGTTTAAGGGAGGAGTTGGTCATCCATCCCTTGACGTCCTCTAGGCATTTTAACAGATTGGCTGGGGAATGCCTGTTATTCCCAGTTGCCAGCGAGACCACAAGCTGGGTGTCGTCGGCGTATGACACCATTTTAATGCCATACGGTTCGATAACACCCGCCAGCGGCCCCATGTACACGTTAAACAAAACCGGGCTTAGGGAGGAGCCCTGTGGTACTCCGCAGCTCAGGGGTTTGGTAGAGGACATTGTCTCACCGTCGAAGATCTGAAACGACCTCCCAGACAGAAAGGAGTCAAACCACCTTAAAGCATCACCTGAAACTCCGATGTTATGGAGACGGTCCAGCAAGGTGGTATAGCTGACCGTATCGAAGGCGGCACTTAGATCGAGGAGGATCACTGCCACTGATCCTCCCTGATCCAATATCCTTCTCGTTTCTTCGGTGACCGCTAACAAGGCGGTTTCCGTACCATGCTTTGGTCTGAAGCCTGTCTGGGATGTGTGTAGTAGAGAATGCTCCTCCAGAAACTGGACCAGCTGTGCATTTATATATTTCTCTAGCACCTTGCTGGCCCAGGGGAGAAGTGAGATGGGGCGGTAGCTAGAGTGGTCATCTGGGTCTAGACTGGGTTTCTTCAACAGCGCCCGTACCATGGCTTGCTTCCAAGCTGTGGGGACAGAGCAGGCAGATATGGACGAGTTTAGAAGATCCAGAATTACAGGCAGGGTGGCTTTGCTAGCCTGCATCAGGACTTCTGGAGGGGCAGGATCACAGGGAGAGCCCGACTTGACCTGTCGTGCCACTTTGCTTACAGTGTCGAGGTCCAGAGGAGGGAAGTGATCGAGAGAAGGCTGGTCAGGGTGAAAAGATGGTCTGGGGGGGGTGGATTAATCACATCCGGGGTTGTAGCTGTAGTTGGAAAGGAAGAGAAAATTTTTAAAACTTTCTTGTAAAAGAAATCTGCAAGCTCGTTGCATTGGTCCTGGGTTTTATTAGGAGGGGGTGCCGTATTGGCACTGGAACATTGCTTTATAATTTGGAAAATTTCTTTGGGCTTTGATTTCGCTTCTAAAATTTTCTCAGCGTAGTGGGTTGCCTGGGCCGCTCTGATCCCTTCTCTGTAGGCTTTAATCGCCTCTTTGTAGGAGGCCTTTTTGTCTGGGAGGAAGTCTAAACGCCAGGCTCTCTCTCGTTGCCTGCAACAGCGTTTTAACTGTCTTAGAGAGTCAGAGAACCAAGGGGCAGATTTCTGTAGTCTCTTCGAGGAGGATCTATGAAACGGGAGGATCGAGTCTAGCGAGTAGTTGATCCAACTTTCATAGTTGACATTTGCCACATTAGGGTCTAGGCAAGGTGCCGGGCGAGTGGAGTCCAGGTTGTGCAGCCAGGCTTCCAAAGGGAGTTTTGGCCAGTTCCTCCTAGTGGTGACTTGAGGAGGTACATTGGAGGTTTTAAGTGTGACCCAAGTAAACGGGACCAAAAAATGGTCTGTCCATGGAAGAGGAATGGGTTGATCAACAGTTATATCCAGGCAGTTACTGAATATAGGGTCAAGTAGGTTGCCTTTTTCATGGGTCGGGGCTGCAACCAGTTGGAACAGTTGGAGAGCTTCCAGATCGTCTAGTAATTCCTGAGCAACGTGGTCTGAGGGGGAGTTAAAATGGAGATTAAGGTCCCCTAGGATCGTGTAGTTGGCGGAAGAGAGGATTCTTTCCGCTATAATTTCAGGAAGAGACCTATGAAACATTTTTACAGGCTCAGGGGGGCGGTAGATCAGGGTGCCTGAGAAGGAGCTGTTTGCGTTGAACTCTATGCAGAATGCTACACTCTCGCACTCAGAGATAGTTTCTGCTGTAGTGCGGCATCGGTATTGGTTCTTCAATATGATCGCCAGACCTCCGCCTCTCCCTACCTGTCTATCCAGTCTAAGGATATGGTAGCCTACGGGTAGGGCTAAAACTACATCTGGCTCAGAATGAACAGTGAGCCACGTTTCAGTCAGGAAAATCGCGTCTGGCTTTTGCTCCTCAAGCAGCATGGCAATCTGTGTGCTGTGTTTTGGTAAGGAGCGGCAATTTAGCACGTACATACTGTACTTTTGTGCCGCGGCCGACGGGGATTTGCGGAAGGAGTGTTTGCACCCCGGACATCGGGCGGGTAGCTCTGTGGGAGCATAGATATGGGAACACTGGGAAGTGGCAGTCCTGCCTATGCTGTATAAGGCCGCCAAGCTGTATGTCCTACTCTGGATAGGGTGGGAGCCAGGGTTTGTGGCCCCGGGTCCCGGTTGGTCGCGGACGGGCGCAGACGGGCTTGACTTGTGCGCGACTTCGGCGCGCAGTCGGCGCTCCCGCTGCGCTCGTCCGCTGCGCTTGCGTGGAAAGCACATTTGAAGTGAGGGGGTGTGTGTGTGTCCTATAAGGTGGGCGTGGCCTCGCAAGAGCAGCGATGGCGTCCCTGACAGAATGATGTCCCAAACAACGCTAAATCCGCTGGTTTGTAAAATCCTGTCAGCGCTTCAGCCCAGAAGAAAGCACAGGTGAGAGTGCGAGTGAGTTAAAAGCACAACAAAAGAATAAACAATTTTTAAAAATTCTGCGAGTTTTCTCCTCCGGCTTCCGCCTCAGAGGTCAAAGTTCAACTAACGCGCTGATGCTCCGCGCTGTAGTTATAGGCGGGGTGTGTGGGCGTGGCCTATAAGGTGGGCGTGGCCTCGCAAGAGCAGCGATGGCGTCCCTGACAGAATGATGTCCCAAACAGCGCTAAATCCGCTGGTTTGTAAAATCCTGTCAGCGCTTCAGCCCAGAAGAAAGCACAGGTGAGAGTGCGAGTGAGTTAAAAGCACAACAAAAGAATAAACAATTTTTAAAAATTCTGCGAGTTTTCTCCTCCGGCTTCCGCCTCAGAGGTCAAAGTTCAACAGTTAAAACAGTAAACTACTGTTCACATTAAAAAGATATATTAAATAGTTCTAAAAACCTGCACAAAAACCCACATGGGCGTACCCAGTTACAAAGATACACAGGATCACAAACAAAGACAATGTTAAAAAGACATAGTAGAGTACATGAATCAGATGAAACTACTTAATAGCCCACAGAGACAAACATATTGAAAGAATGTAACTAGCAGCAACAATGGTTGAACTGTAGGTGCAGTTTAGAGTGTGATCACTCACAATAGGGCCAGGGCACCTTTCAACTAAGTTGACACCAAGTGCTTGCTTAGTCTGATTCTCCAAGCCCAAAGTACAAATCTAGAAGCAGCAAACACAATGGACTCTGTAGTATGACGCCTAAGTACCTTGGATGCTTCCCTATAGTGAACAATGTCCAATTGCTTGCACACTGGAATAATCATTTTTTTACGAAGCAGGGTGTAACTAGGACAGAAAAAAAGAAATTGATCTACTATTCTTCCAACTGTGGACGAAAAGGGCACAGGGCGATGTGGAGCAACTTTTGCCCAATTTGGATATGAAAGATTTTAACGGCAGAGTCTGCTCTGAACTGTATGTACATACTTTTTGCTGGGGCGGGGCATATCCTCTCCAGATATGGTTCAAATCTAATGAAGTATTTGTGTCTCAAAAACTCAATTCTGCAAAAATGGGTTGTCGACTGAGATGCTCCTATTCATCGTGGTTTACTGTGTCCAATAAATATAGAAGTTGTGTGTCTAAACTTCAGAACTCCTAGGCTTCCAGCTCTCTTTTCAAATATGTGGAAGTATAATCTAATAAACGCACTGCGAATGAGTGCCATTGGTTAATAGTAGCATATTGTGTAAATGGTAGGAGAGGTGCCACTCTACTCTACATAGTCGGTATGGTTCTGCTGCCTACGTATAAGGTTTATATTGCTACATTCAAGTTTCAAACCTGCTATATCCCTTTCAGTAACTACATCACAAGAACAGCTAGCTCACTATTTGGGGCATATGAATTCTCAAAACTACTGCCGGAGCAAAGAGCTACCGCATGACGTCTGTTTGAGCTCTTGAGAATAATAGCACTGCGGGATGCTCAAAAAGTTGCCTCCCATTCCGACCCCTAAAGAGGATTGAACAGTATCTTTATGTGTATCCCAGGTGCTCCAAGTAAGCTGGAAGCAAGGATGACAGAGGTAATCTGGTGGCACCAGTTGAATTTTATGATGGATTTGTGTTATTACGATTTCTAAGTTACTAACATGTTGACTAACCAGCACATCTAGTACACTCCATAAAGGAGCATACTTTTGACTTTTTGTCTTCCTGATTCTATAGGGACTCCTGGTCAAGCGTGTCATTTGAGTGAAGCCACACAAGGATTTCTTTAAAATACTGGCTACTAACAAAGAGAGGGGATATCTTTCAGGTCCTCAGGATATCAAAATAAAATAAACATGCATACAATTTGTGGAAATGGAAATTGGTTATGGAGTCATTGGTTATCCTGACAATCTGGCATGGATCAGGATTCATATAGAATGCCCTTGCTTTAAAATGTCTCATGTTTGTGCAATAATTACCAAGTGCAGATCTTGATTTGAGCTTTACAAATATTGTATGGGTTAATCTTGATATTCGACACCCTGTGCATGCCTGACACAACTTGGTAAACTACACACAGCAATCATGAACCTGTCAGCTTAGCACATAGTATATCATGGGGATAGTATGCAACGCCCTTTCGCATTCAGAAAAGACCCTTTACTATTTACCATAACTACCTCCTATTCTGAGTGTGCTATGCCACAATGAGGCATGGCATATGAAATTGGTGTTTATTGAATGTTTTCAGTTGTTTTCCTCAATAGATGGAGCCTGGGTTCCAAGTGAAATCCACCAGGGCTAGGATAACGAGGTCACGCCAGGTCATTATGAACAGTCTCCAGCCCTGAACTTTTCACTCAAAATCATTGCTTTAGGTGTGTTAGTTTAATTAGTTAGATGGAGGGTGTGGTAATGGTAAAAAAAAACGTGGAATTCTGATATGTGCTGTAACATGAGTTTACTGCACCTACTGAAGTGCAGTGATTCGTTTGTGATCAGGAGTTAACAGATTGACTCCCAGTGTCTGCTTGAACTCATTCACTTGGGCTCTTCCTTCACTGTGGAACTTGATTCCACCTGAATTAAAGCACAGCAGGAAAACGTTCAGTCACTGATAAGGCATGTGAAATATGGTGTTGTACATACCACTCAAGGCAAATACCATTACCCAGAGGTGAGGTATTTTGCAGGTGTGTATCATACAGAATCTTCATTTAACACACCAAAGTATGCAGTTTTTTCCGTTTGTTGGCCTTCCCTTAGCACCCTCACCGCCTCACTAATCTCGCCAACTTGACCTGCCGGCATCTGTTAGAGGAAAACTACAAAAGGTGAACTTATTATCAAACGACAGGTAGTTCCGATCCAAAGGATCGGAATGTAGCACAAAAATTGTAATCAAGGCCTTCAACTTTCATATTAACCATCATTGTTCCCCTTCAGCACTTACCTCCTTTCCTACATTTCGCTATTTTCCTTCTACTTTACCCTGTCAAGATTTCCATCATCTACTTTAGTCAGTCTGAGCAATCCCATGCACTTGGCATTTTGTGCTATGTGTTTTGTCGTACTATGAACAAATGCAGAAATATGTTCTGGAATTAATTGGATGCTAATCTCTCATCCATTATATACATAATGGTTCCCTAAGAGACACCTTTTACCCTGTTTTCTACTTGTGAAGGAGGGGGCATGGACACCAAGTTATGGGTAAGAGTGGCACTTATATAAATATCTTCATCAAGAATAATATTACTGAAAGTAAAGAATATGGCACACACCACACCAACAGGCAACAATCATTTGTTCCCACCTGGAGATGTATGCGTTTATGCACAATGCAAGCTGAGCCTTGGCAGAACTAAAGGTATCATGTCAGAGCCTGGAAAAGCCTCAGTTTTACACAAAAGTACTTGAGCCGTTTAAGCTCAGACTTTCCAACTCACACAAAGATACACATCATTGGCTCCCTTCACACGGTCACCCAGTGAGGAGCTGATTTAAAAAGGTTTGCACACAACCCTTGCGGAGACTAGGGGTGGGCGGAATTTGCGTAATCGCGTTACGCAAATCTCCGCGAAACAGTAAAAAATCTCCGCGAACACGCAGAAATTCCGCGAACACGCGGAATTGCTTGTTCGCGATGCTTTTTTCCTGTTCACAATCGCTGTTTGCGTGCTCGGGGAGAAATATCTCGCGAACACGCATTTTGAGAACGCGAACAAGCAAAAATTTCGCGAAGTCGCGGAAAGCGGAATTTTGGGCAATTTCGCGTTCTCCGCGGAACGCGAAATTACCCAAATTCCGCAAATTCCGCGAACGGAACGGAATTTACCGCCCAGGCCTAGCGGAGAGCATGTTTCTAGCTTATTGTGCGAAGTCTTCCAGCAGCTGTTAGCCATTCCGAGGTGTGAAACCTACCGAGGTCATCTGTAGCCGTTTTTGGGGGTGTATGGGAGTGGTGAGGCGCCGAGTAAAGTTGCCTCTGGCTGTGCTCGGTTCAAAGCCCCACCCCGCCTAGTTCCCACCTCACACAGTGAAAAGGGGAGGCATCTTTTTACTACCTTTTTCCTCAACACTTAGAAACATGGGTCCCAATTCAATTTATTTTGCATCAAAGTTCATCTTAGATGTTCAAAAAATTAGAGGGCATACATTATGTCAATTCTGAGATCTGATTAAGAGTTAGCATATACAGGTAATTATGCTGACCGACCGTCCTTAGTATTGCAGAAATTCAGCTAGTACAGATGTTGTTAGGGCACAAGCCAGAAAGGAAATGTTTAGGGGGACTTGCAGTAGATGATATCCATGCAATATCCATGAGCAGCACAAATGTTGATTTTTTTTGCATATTTCCAAACATTTATTAGTGGCTTTTCCTCAAATGGAAATACATCTAATGACAAATAACAGCTGGGCTCTCCAAACAGATTTCCTGAAATTATGAGTTAAACCCCTCGGAATGGGGAATACCTGCAGACCCAGAATTACCAGATGGAATTCTACAGGGTATTTCCTATTGTTGGGGATTTAATACAGACATTTACCGCTAGTTCTAAGCAGGTTTAGGTGTCTGTACCAGGAATAGGAGACGGGTCGGTTAGGGTATGGAAGGATGTTGTTTGGCAGGGAGGAGCATTACATGCTCCGCCATGCTTGGATGGGGGTGGTGTTTGCTGGGAATATAGGTCTAGGCTGCATTGCAGCCCTTTCACTTTGTGATTTCACCTGCTGAATTTTCAGGCCGATAACTTCAGGTCCAGTGTCCTTGCATCTAGAAAATCCAGCTGTGGAGACACAGACCACTTATATGCCCAGAGAACCACTATCCTCTGACTGGGCTGCAGTTTAAATGCACTTCCGTGAAACATGACTGGGAAAAATGCCTTTGATTGCATGAAAACCTATTTTTATATATTTGTCACCTCTAAAATTATGCATCATAAGCCCACAGAGTAA
Organism: Triturus cristatus; assembly: GCF_964204655.1. Taxonomy (NCBI): domain Eukaryota; kingdom Metazoa; phylum Chordata; class Amphibia; order Caudata; family Salamandridae; genus Triturus; species Triturus cristatus. The sequence goes on from NC_140592.1 coordinate 683,750,359, forward strand.
GGTGCTACTATAAAAAAGTAGGGCAAACTACATGTTACAGTTAGTGTGCCCTCACAGTGAAATAAAGCTCAAAAGCTTTTTCACTTTGTACACATAGCCTGACCTTTCCCTAATGAGCCAAAGTGGGATTAAGTCTTTATTTTCCACAACCGCTTAGGAAATGGCTAGAAAAATGCTTCAAAGTTATATCTTGATCAGTTTTTAAATTCTGACTTACTGATTAAATCAATTTTTTGATAACATAAACAGAAAAGTAACTTTGTAAAAATGTACTTTAGGCAGCCTGTGTCAAAACTGACTTTAAATCATTTCTGCCAATCTTCACACTTCCAGGGCTGTAACACCCATCCTAGGCTGGGAAACTTAATGAACCTGATTCAAAGGATAATGGCTTGTCTCTCAGGCCAAGAAAGGTAAATGGATGTTAACTGCTGACCACTTAACAGAGATTAGCTATCTGGGAGTAGACAGGAACAAATGGCAGAACAAAGGCCAGCTTTAAGCACTGCCTCTTTTGACTTATTGATGCCAGGAAGGGCTTCTCCTATTCATTCCCAGGATCACCCCGGCAGCCCATAGCAAGTCACAGTAGGAGGGGAATCCATGTGTACTACCAATCACACTTCCAGTCTCTGGGCTAGGAAAGGCCAACTGGCGTTAACTGCTAACCACTTGGCAGGAATTAGCTATTGGGGAGTAGACAGGAACACATTGCAGAACAAATACCGGCTTTAGTACTACTTAATTTGACTTGGTGATGCCAAGGAGGGCTTCTTCTATTCATCAACTGGACTCTCACAGAAAGTCAGGCTCCAGCCACAGTAGGAGGAAAACCCAGCTTTGACCTTGTCAGGCACGGGAGTAGCCAAGAAGCTGGAGATAGGCCTGCATGGAAGTAGCTGGGGGCCACCACCTTGAAACAGGGTCATTTTACATGAAGGTAAGAGGAACTGCTTCAAAAGGAGGTGTGAACTGCAAGAAAACTTATAGGATTGGGCTGTAAAAGTCCTCCAATCACTCGCTGGTGCACAGGATAAATCGGACAACTCCATCACCACCTCTTCAGAACATTTAGAGACCCAGAAAGACTCGATCTGAAGAAGAAGTCACAGCTGTAAGAATAATCCAGACTCCTGGCTCCTGCTCCAAGAAGAGGACTGACTGAAGGACTCCTGAATAGTGCTGCCACCCAGGTACTGGAACTGCTCTTCAAGGATCAAGCATCTGGCCTCCTGATTACCAGGATTCAGGGTCACAAAAACAAACAGGACTAGACCCTGCAGGAGACCTGGCTGTAGAGAGAACTGGTGTCTAGAAGCCTTCCCTGAGGGGGTCGGGCTACAGTCCTGACCACAAGAGGCTTTCCTAGCAGTTGAAGACTAGGTCTAAAAGTAAAATCTTTCCCCATACAACCTCCTTGGTGTATCTGAACTCTGCTCCATCATAGTCGGACTGAAATTGTTCCAAAGTCACAGTGCACCTCGAACTGGTGTTTTTTCATAGTGCTTGACTTTCTCCTGGGCGCTTTTTTCCATAAAACTTTTAAAATCCATATCTCATGTTCCTCTTCACCTATTTTGATGATCTTGGTGTCTTTTTGCTCATTATAATTGTCTCTATGTTTCTATATTGCTTTGGGAATTTTATTGTGCAGTGATCTTTGCTTTGACATTGATTGTACTGCTTGAACTTACCACACACTTTTCTAGTTGCATGCTTCTTTTGCCATCACTACCAGGTGCTGAAAAGAGATTCTTTCAGAACTTTGTTTTGATTTAACCAGAATGGGTTTATTGCGTTGGCAGGGATGACCACACCCAAATGAATAACCCCAATTCTAGCTAGACTAATTTCAATGACTTAGCATTTCAAAGCTTATCCTCCAGCACTTAACAGTAAAAGACAAAAAACATGCTGAGGATTCAGTTTTTGATTCTGAGCTGGTGCCAGTGCTACTGAATGCTGGCGTTGCCAAATGCCATCGCCGGCTGACACAGCTGCAAATTAGGCACTGATTTCCTCACGCGAGGCCGAGCCTTTGATGGACCTTTGGTCATTGCCTTGGGTTTACCTTATAGATTAATAAGATTTTAATTATCACTGACATAATATTGTCTAAAATTATACGAAAAAGATTCATCTACAGTCGAATGCCTTTGAATGCCCTGCTCCTTTAAAATGGCGATATGTCGCACTATAACCAAAATCAAAGAATGAGTTTATGTCTGATCTCAGTACTGCACAGGAACAGCTTCAATGCAGGTGGAATTAAAAAAGAAGAACTTTCAACTAGCATTCCGGATAAATAAAAAAGGAATGGATATAAATGTCCAGTGTGCCTGATATTTTTTTCGGGAAAACAAAGCGAGCAGGATGAAAATCCGTTAAAACGATTTTTATAGCTGGGAGATGACTGGGACACGCTTTTGGACTGTTTCTTTTTTCATAAGTTAGAATTTCTTGAAAGGGTAGCTATATAAGACAAAGGAGATTGCTGGAAGCCAGATGATGTTAGACGACCTGCTATCACCAGATAAAAGTCCTTCTCTCCAGGGCAAATTAACATATTCTTAAGAGGATACAAATTGCAGGTGCTGCAGCCTTCACGAGATAAAGTGAGGTGCCCGCCATGCTCCTGAAAGGCAATTCAATGTAATGGAGCAGACGGGGTGCCCTCCCAAGGCCCCAAACATTGCGCGGTGTCACTCTATACAGAATTACCCCTAAACACCCACTGCTTCTGAGAATGCGCACAGTCCCTCGCATTATCTACATTTTTATGGACTGGCTTGGTACTGCAGCTGTCGCCAGACAATTATGTGAGCATCAGAAGAAAGGGGCTTTGGCTTCGCCCACGTGTTGGGAGCCAGGAGTTAACGTTTTGATTGGGCAGAAGTTGTGTGTTTCCACAAAAAAAAAGTGCTTGCCCTTCACACTGCTGTGATCCTTTTGTTCATTTACCAGTTACCTGAGCTTGAACATTCAGGGGCCCACACATATACATTGTAATGCTATTAAAGCGGTTTAGACATAATTTATGTCTTTCTCTGGCAGCAGCAAGATGGGAGGAGGGCAACCAGTAGCGGCTAGTGTAAGTGAAATGGGGTGATGCAGTGAGGGAGCCGAATCGAAAACAAAAAAAAATTACCTGCTTGTCTTCTGCTCGCCGGTCTTCTCGTCTGGACACAGCCTGAAGCTCCCAGCGTCCGTGCGGAAATCCTAAGGCTGCTCTCAACATGACAGCAGTGTTGGGATTGGGCGGAGCGGGCTTGTTCTGCACTCCATTGGGAGCTGGGAGCCTGTGCCTGCTGATCTCTCCACCCAGCAACACAGCTGGGTTGGAGAGATGCAGGGGGCATTGAGGTTTGGCTGTCCTAAGACAGCCGGTCAAACAGTCATGCGCACTGACAGCAGAGCCTACCACTCATCCTCCCCCTGCTGCCGTGCTGTGGCCCCGCCCACACGACTCAGCCACGGGACGGAAAATGGAATCATCTGACTTAAGATCGTTTTATTTTTCGTTTGCCTCTGTGGGAAGTGGGGCGGCCCTCCTCTGCCATACCGGAGGAGCCACCCCTGAGGGCAACTATTAACATACATGTAAGTTTAGGTCTGGCTTGACAGTGCATCTGTCACCAGACCTTTTAACCTGCACCAATATTATTCTTCAGTTCTTAGCTGCCCCACAAATACATATCCATTCCCAAGCTATTTACATGCAGTGCAACATTTCCTAAAAGCCAGACCTATTAGCATTACATTAAAGATGTCCGTAACATAATAATTATTCAAATACACTAAGGAATAAAACAGCCATGTTGAAATAATTTCAAGCTTAAAATACATCACAAAATAATGAATACAATGCACAATTAAAGGATACAGAACCTGCATCAGTAGAGTGCTTATGAGCTTTCAACGGCAAAATAATCAATAGAATAGTTTAAGAAAAAGACAGAAATGTGCCAAAAAGTGCTTAACAGGCTTCAATGACTGACTAAGCAATAAATTAGCCTTGGAATACAAAATTAAGGACAAAATATTTCATTAAATGCTAACACACCAGCCTTTGCAAAGTGATCAATAAAAGCCCAGCTACAGGTCTTTCACTGTCGTGTGTAGTGGGCATCGCCTATCAGCGTTACGGCTGTGTTATTTAGTGTGCCCTTCTCGAGTAAAAGAAACTATAATTTACAGAGTGGTTCATTTCCTTTGCAACCATTTTAATGTATTTTATAAAGTTGGAAGTCAGCTGTCCTGAGTCATCCTTTAAACAAACTTCCAGAACGGTCGGACAAGATCCATCTACAAATCAGCACTAGCCAAACATTTTGAAAAACAGTTAACTTAGGGCAAATGCAAATGATGTGACTAGGTGGTTGATTACATGATCGATCTGTCCTTTTCCAAGCCTGCCATACCAAAGATCTTTTAGAGAAATTAGCCTAAAATTAGGTCTCATCAAGGCCCTTTTCTGATCAAGCAGCCAGGCCAGCTTACAATAATATGGGGCCACCGTCACGTCATACACTGGAAGAGCATGTTTAGTGTGGTTTTTTTTACTAAGATGTCAAGATTCAATTTTGGGGATAGCAATTTTGCCTGTTTATTCAAGATTTTAGGGAAAAAATGTATCTAGGAGACCCTTATTCCTAAATTCCTTGGATTCCAACTGCATAAGGGATTTTTGTCAAGTAAGCCGACTAACTAGAGCTTCATTTATACATGTTTTCAACGTCACCGTCGTGATAACGCGCTCATGATTTAGTCATTTGGATGCTTAACTCCAAGAACTGATATGGGGTGCAACAGAGTCTCCCTGACAGTTCCCTAGAGAGCCCAGAGAGACGGCGGCCTGGGCGCCCCTGGTTTTGAATTAAAATATTTGGCTGTTCGACTACAGTGGTTGGCCCAGTGGTTGGATGATGAGGGCCTTGAGATGCTGGGTTCAACTGGGTTGGTTGGCAACCAGGGTCTACTGGTGGCAAAACTACTTGATACAAAAGTGGTAATTCCCTAGCAGGGAGCATTGTTAAGAGTGGCATCATAGTGCTGGCGACGATGTCTGAGGAGGACGGCGGGGACCTCTGAATATGCCCCAGACTTGCCACTGGTGGGACTACCTCATGGGGACCAACCCTGTCACTTTACGGGACAACAATGATTAGACTGGATAGCAGTGGGATTGATCACAGTGAGCGATTGTTACCAGCTTGAGGAACTCATTCCACTTGGTGAATTGATGACACAGTGTGCACTGCCACCTGGCCAATTCTTGATCTACCATGCTTTAGCACGGACATTAGGCAACCTGTGGTCCACGTGCAGGCGAGAGCCTGCGACACGCGCTGTCCTTCAGCCGCTGTTGAACCTTAGGTTCTGCACACCATCTGGTGAAAATGCTTTATAGGGCTCAACAAGAGATGATTAGGAAACAGTTGGTAGAGATCTGGGAGTAGAGACCTTTCGGACTTGAAGTGGGGTAAGATTTGTGAAGCCCTAAGCTCATTTCTAGAAATACTAGATTTAAATATGTCCAATTTAATTCTATACATATGGTCTATCTGCACCCCTCCCCCCCATAGATTGCAGGTGAAGTATAGGGAAGAACTGATGACTTGTCTCAAATGCATGTAGAATTCTTAGATTTTACAACCCAATATGACAGCAGGTACCTCGGCTGCTGTTTTAGGTGGAAGATTTCCAGTGATACTAGAAACACATTTACCAACACCTATACCTACATTTTAGCCAAAACTTGGCCGTCAAACTTTCGGGTTTGCTAAGATTCTGACAAACTGTTCTGCAAATTCAGGCTCCTGGCTTACGATAAGAACAGTGCTTCCACACATCTTTGAGGTTGCCCTGATAAACCCAATCATTTAACCAGCACCGCAAGTTACTTTTTTCAATTTCTTAGTACAGCATGCCATCTCTGTACTGCACAACCATTCTGCAAGCCGTAGTATGAGGCTTATTCAAAGGGCACAGATGTACAGGTGAAGTACGACTCCTCATCATTTGAGAAAAGTCCATCTAAAATGTGATAATCCGTAAATACCGATAATGCCATCTTCAGCCCAATAGGTGGCAAAATAAAATGAAAATGGTCATCGTACTGTGAAATGGAGATATTTCAGGTGGACAGTAAGATTGTCACATAACTGTAGGCATTTCTTCCAGCATACGGCCGAACGGAGTTATGTAAATAAATAAATAAATAAAGGAAAACGAATTACATTGCACGCGCTGCATAGCCATTTGGCGTAGCAGTGCGAGCAATGTAATTTGTTTTATTTATTTATTCACTTAACTCCGTTAGGCCAATTGCCGGAGTTTACTACCCCCCACCCTGACATTCCCCCGCCCCGCACTACCGCCCTTCAGCACTCCCTCAAGGAGCGGCCACTGACATAGACCCTCCCATCAGAACAAATTGTGGCTAAAGAAAAATGCATATGAGAGGGACAGGACCCTACATTTTTCAACTATCTTTATTTCTAAACATTGACAAATGTTGAAAATAAATCCAGTGCGTGCAGTGTGATAGTCTTTTCTACCTAATGCTGGTATTGGTCATGAGTTTACACCATCTTTTTCTGCAGATTTTACTAAACGTTTTACAGATCTTTTCGCAGGATAGAACTGCCTTTACCCATGAGCATAGGTTCCTGAAATGTAGCACAGATGTGGAAAGGGCATGCTTATTTCTAATTAACAAGGCATTATAACCATAACTTTCAGCATTTACCCAAAAATGTTTCATCGGAAGATGGCGCGTGTAAAGGACAGCTTTTCTAGTTGCCGCTCGCTCTATCAGATGCTTTGTCACCTTGCCATCGGTGCTTCCCCCTTCAATCCTACTGCTTATATTGAATCGATTGTTTCAACAGATGCAGGCTACATCTACTGTTCCATTGACTGGAGACCTATACACTTCACTTTTTCTCTCTAGGCCCACAACTACTTCTTAATAGACCTGGCAATTCACACACATCAGACTCCCCTCTTCCATTTACCTTTTTAAATGGAAGCCACTTTCATCCTCTACAGCTATCCTCATTATTTTTTTTAGCTATCTTCATGTGCCATTGATGTCCTTTTGTCTGAACTAGGGCCCAAGGAATCACCAAAACCAGTTTGGAAAAAGCTTGCTCCTGCTTCTTCCACTGAGCACATACTGGATACAAATTTCAGGAAGACGTGTTTCTCTTTGACTTTCCATTGTCTAGCACTTGAAGTCTTCATAAACTTAAGAAGCGGTGTTTGAGAGGTAGATAAGTTCTTATAAGGCCTTTCGACCTTTTTCCTTGGATCGCGGATCCACTGAGGGGAATGGCAGCCCCGCGCTAACATATTCCAGAACATCCTAAATGTGCATTTGGACACATTGGACCCCTTGGTTTCAGGCTAATTATCCCTAATTGCCTCTCCCTTTTACACTGGCAGTGTGGAATCTGACTGATGTCTCGAACCCTTTCGTCCAGTTGTGTGACCCTTCATTAAGGCAACCAGGACTGCATCTATCATGGTCTGGAAATGTGACCTTTCCAACCACATTACATACCCCCACCCCCAGGTTTCAGCTCTGTCCTGCCACTGAACACCTATTTCATGCATCATCAGTTTCAAGGCATCGTTAGCACAGCCAGAAGCTCGTCTTGTTATCCCTAAGAACACTTTGGAGTGTTCCGCACGTATGGCTATCCCTGTACCTTTTTCTGTGACTATAATCCTCCCTGTGGCTCCAGAAGAATTTTCCAAATTAATTGATCTAGTAAAAATGCCTCAATAGCCGTATACCAAGTCACAAATACAGACAATATCACTTCAGAGCAGGATCAGTACCAGAATATCGGAACCACAAATAGCGTGAGTAGAATATCGAGTCAAAAATATCGAGGACAAGAATATCGAGAAGGTAAGTACAATTAGGTAAATATAAACTTACTATTTTTAACTACTGATCTACGTACCTTGAAGATATATGTTAGGAAGGTACATATATGTGGAGTTATATATAGTAAAACTATACTCACCAATAGAAAATGACTACACAATATTCTTATCCTCGATATTTTTGACATGATATTCTGTCCCACGATATTTGTGTTTCCGATATTTTGTCCAAACACATTCTGAGCACCCTGCCATCTTAAAGGATTAAAAAAAGACACAGATGGAAGCATGGAGGGGTGCCTCCATCGCCTATGTCCCTTGAATGGGTGGGGCCTGTGGGATTTGGAAGAGAGAGAGTGAAAAAACAAAAACCAGAAGGTAGGCTTACACAATGTCAACTTTGGGGCAACAAAATACTTATCTGGGTTATGGGAGTAACTCCTGAGTAAGGAATATTGTATGAATAAAAGTAGAGGGAATAATAGTCAACACATTCCTCGCTTAAGGCACAGATCATGAGAAGATACTCGTACCCAGCCGTATTCAGAATTTGTCAGTGAGAGCGTCATCAAGAACAACAAGTCGTCGACATGCAAACCAAATCCCAAGGACAAAGACAACACACATCCCTCTTCTCCATATACTTGCTTGGGATGCCAAGAAATTGTAAGATTAGTCATCCATGGAGACCTCTGTGATAATCGCTGACAACTAAAAATCAGCAGTCAGCGTGAGAGAGATGACACGGAGAAGGATGTATGACGTTACAACGCATACATTTACAACGCATGCACTTACAACGCAATTTTTACATCGCAACATTCACTACAACGCATTCCATTACATCGCATGACACTACAACGCATTTTAAAAAACTACCTTTACAACGCATTCCAATACATCGCATACTACCTTTACAACGCATACCATTACAACGCATACTGTTACATTGCATTTAAGGTAAGTATTGGATAGTATAGGGGTAAAAATTACTATTCTTACTCCAGGGGGTGCAACAGTATGGTAAGTGTTGGATAGTATAGGGGTAAACATTACTATTCTAACTCCAGGGGGTGCAACAGTAGGGTAAGTGTTGGATAGTATAGGGGTAAAAATTACTATTCTAACTCCAGGGGGTGCAACAGTAGGGTAAGTGTTGGATAGTATAGGGGTAAAAATTACTATTCTAACTCCAGGGGGTGCAACAGTAGGGTAAGTGTTGGATAGTATAGGGGTAAAAATTACTATTCTAACTCCAGGGGGTGCAACAGTAGGGTAAGTGTTGGATAGTATAGGGCTAAAAATTACTATTCTAACTCCAGGGGGTGCAACAGTAGGGTAAGTGTTGGATAGTGTAGGGGTTAAAAATTACTATTCTAACTCCAATGGTATGCATTGTAATGGTATGCGTTGTAATGCCTGCGTTGTAGTGACATGCGATGTAGTGTCTGCGTTGTAATGGTATGCGTTGTAATGGTATGCGTTGTAGTGTCATGCGTTGTAAAGGATGTTACGTTGTAATGCCTGCGTTGTAAGTGTAGTGCGATGTAATAGTTGCGTTGTAAAGGTTGTTTCCCCACGGAGAATGAAACTGAGAACACTCGGTCACTTGTATAACTCCAACCAGTGGAAGCAAGAAATGTACACTCTACTAACAGTAAAGACAAACACTTTCAGGAGCAGACTCCATATACAAATAAAAGACTTGAGGCCGAGGGTCACTAGTCTTCGTCCATAAAAGGAGCACTGTCCTCTTAAGGCCTATCTGCACCCTGTGGTCCTTGTTAGCGAATGGCATTTTGCTATATAAAACATTTTAACATTACATAAAAATTTTAACTCTGACACTGTACTATCCAATTAAATATCCAGCACCCATAAAATCCTGATTTTTGTTTTATTTTATTTAGAATTTTTCTTAAGCTCTTTTAAAAAAAAACCCAGTTGGTCACCACTGAGTACTCAATTAGACCCAAAGTTGGTCAGCTGGAGGCGCAGTATATAGAAATGGGTCCCATCCAATCTATCTACTTAGATGGTTTGTTATAGTTCTGTGAGAAAGTTCACACTAATGTTAAAGATGTTATACACTCTCAAATCTTTCCCACACACAAAACTTGTATATACACAGTGTCAGATGTTTTATATAACTTCCACCACTACACACATGTTCTGTACAAAATATTGTGCTGCTCCTCCTCAAAACGAGGCTCACACTGGAACAAGTACATACAAACATTACACAAATAATTGTCGGTTCTGAAGACGTTTTTTTCTGGAGCCCTAGAAGAAAGGTTTTGGTCAGGAATATTCTGCAATTTGAAGTAAAATAACATTTTAACATAGAAAATGACTAGAGGGGACAAGGTTCCATCGCACTCTGCTGTTTCCCTTTCTTATATAGCGCCAAAGAACTAGGAGCTGCCAAGTAACAGCGAGGGATTCAAAGCTCTTCACGTGAGCCGGCCTGTGCACATGACTTCGCCAAGAGAAGTGCTCTTCAGAAAATCACCCACCTCTCTGAAAGCGGTTTGAGTAAGGAAGAAAAGAGTAGCCTTTCCCGCCAAAACGGCAAGCGCTTTCCTCGCACATGATGGCATCTCTAGCACATGGCCGTGGAGTCCTTCACGCAAGCGGCGGAGCGCCACCTCCGCCCCCGCTTCCCGCGCTTTTGACTCTCAGCCAACAGCCGCCGCCTCTACAGACCTCAGGGAGGCTGTCTAGGGCTTCGCACTCAAAGCAAACGACGACCCGTAGTACACCAGAGACTGCAGTGTGAGTAAATGAAACCGACAGCCGCCTGCACGAGGCCGACGCGAAGGAGACCGAAGTGAATAAGCGCCAGAAAGCATCAAGGCCCACGCTTAAGCCTTTGTTCCCTGGGCATCAAAATTCAATTAAAGAATGAGGCATGGCGCATTTTATAAAGTGTGGGTATGTACGTTTGCATAAGTCTTGTTGTCGGGTCTTTCTCTAAGACACCAAGTCCCTGTCACTGGGTCTCCTCTCCTAAGGCCCAACCCTGCAGATACTTCTTTTTATTTGTTGTAAACCACTCAGAGTCTTAACTGTGTACCTATGCTGTCCATACCTATACAACTCAAAAAACAAATACAAGTATTTCTAGCGGCTAAGCATGCGCTGTTTAGTATACTAACATCATAATGAGTGCTGGAGTACCATGGCAGCTACAAATATGCTGCAGAGTTCAGCAGCCAGTGGTGGGGTGTGAATTTCAGTTTCACTTTAATTTCACAACATGGGTACCTAAGCTACGAACAGCAGCTCCACCATCAATACTGCTGAGTCAATAACTTACCAGGATCCCCACTGACACACAATAGTCTCCAATGAACATGCACCAGAACCTGCAATTCCTTTCTAGTTCATCTCCCGTGCCCCCAGTCCTTAGCTCTGGAGCTACTGATCCCATGTTCCACAAAGCAGGAAGTAGGCCATCCCTACTTCTGTTTTTTTGGGGGCTCTGTGCTGTTCTTCACCATTGCCCTAACAAAGTCCTAATCTGGTAGGTAAATAAAAATATAAGTTGTAATGTATTTTATCGTGTAAGTGTATTGTGACATAATTGCGCTATAATGTTATGAAATGGTATATGGATTTGTAAAGTGCAGAGCCGAACCCAAGAGAGGTATCCAGGCTCACTAGACCTCTACAGAGAGAAGCTGGAAACAGGATGACGCCTGTTTCCGAGGCGCTTTAAGTGGTGGAATCAATGAACTGGGTATTAGAGGCAATGTTGAAACAGAAAGGTTTGATAATCCTTGACAGAGGGATCATATAGACTATGCAGAGTGGGACTCAGGAAGGAGCTTTTTTTTGTTCTCTAACATCGCAAGAAGAATATGGTGTTTCTAGATAGTTCAGTTCAAGAGAGAAGAAGATTTCTTCTTTTAATATCAGAAAAAAGAACCTGAAAGTCTGCCTATCGATTCCTGCAACAAGGAAGGTACTAGACAATCAATGGAGGGAAACAGATAAACAGTATTTTCCCAGCTTTTTTACGAAGCGACATCTGTTGCAGGAAATTGCACAATAATTCCCTACAGTTGTCAAGATAGACTCTCTGATGGTGGAGTTATCATCCTTATGAATGAGGAGGCTTCACCTTCAGATCCAATTGACAAAAGGGTGGAATTGACAGTAAAACGCTCTAATCAGCATCCAATTTTTCGAGCTGAAACATATGCAAGCTACACAATCCAGTAAAGACTAGTTGACAAAAAGAGTTTCAAAACTTGGTGGATCAGTTACAGCAAGCTGAAGAGGTAACATCGACATTTGCGATAATAGACCAACAAGTATGTTTTCTATCAGCCATTTCTTTTGACACATTTGGTGCGTCTGCAACAGCACAGGATAATCAGTGGTTGACCGGTACAAGATCTGGTTATCTTTGTCAAACCACTCAAAATCTCACCTCATGCCGACTCAAGATCTCCAGTTCATACGAGTCCATTCTAATTAGACTTGGGAATGGAGTTTCTGCCTTTATCTCGGAAACAGAGACTGACTTCATGCCTGTCCTCCCTCTGGTCTTAACAGTTCCATCAGCCAGGGAGCAGTTCAGGGTGCAAGGGTTGATGGCCACAACCCTGATCATCATCCCATGGGCCAGATTGCATGTGCACCTCTTGTAAACCATCTACTGAACTTTTGAAGTCCGAGCTCTCATTTATTCGAGCAGAAATTCGGGTGACTCTGGAGATTCGTCAGTCATTACAATGGTGGTTACAGGAGGGGAAATTGAACAAAGGGACTCCTCTTCAGCTACATCGAACTGTGGTAGTAGCTATGGAGGCCAACAGTCTGTGATGGGGGCTACCTTGGGAGAGGAGTGAGTCCAAGTGAGACGGTCCAGCCAGCATGCCGAGATTCTTTCCAACTGGAGGGAGCCCGATGGAATGCAGTTAGCCCAATTGCATTTCACGCAGTAGGTGAAGGGCCAAGATCATTCAGGTCAGGGGAGACACCTGTGTGCTTATGTCGTATGCCATCCATCAAGGAGGCCTTCAGGTTCATTTTCTGGGGTGTCTGGCTTAGGAGGTCTGAACAAAGGTCGAATGCAGTCTCCTCTCTCTGGGGGTACCATGTCTCCTGATGAGAGAGATTGGGCCTGCTGACTGCTTTACAAGGATTTTACCTCTCTGATACCCTTGTCCTTGACCTGATAGTGAAGAGGGCTGAACTCTTAAAAGCTGGCCTTTTCCAACCAAGGAAATGTTTGCATACTTGCTTCTGCACGATAACTCCGTGTCAGGACGCATGAAGGGTGGATGCGATGACCTTTGCATAGCTGAAGGGGGTTCTCTAAGTTTTCCCCCATTCCATTAATCCCGAGGGTACTGCAAAAGATCAAGGAAGATCGAGGACAGATTCTATTGGTCGACCAAGATTGGAATCGGAGTCCTTGACATCACTTCTCATATCGTTGGCAATCCAACCTCACTGGACCATCAAAGTCGATATAGCAGCTACAATTAGGGCCAGATACACCTTTCTGGACTGGCAGTCGACTCTTCCTTTCTAACAAAGCATAAGGCTAAATATTGTTCGATTAACTAATCTAAAAAAAGTAGTGTAATTTAACCCTTAGCATACCTGCGCTATGACCGATAGTGCCAGTAGCAATACTTCAGCTGGCTCACAGTACACCCTCTCTTTTGTGCCTTCTTTTCTCCTGTTGAGTCTCAAAATCCCTGTCTCTTTTCACTGTAACATCAACAACATTGCACTTGCGCCACAAGTCATGCTATTCACACTTTGCTTCTATTCTCCATCTTGAAACAAACTCTCATAATGGCGATTTTTTTATCTAATCCGCCATGCCCCTGTGGGTTGATTGTCTCTCGAAGAACAAGCTCTTGAGTGCTTGTAAGGTGTGTGACTCAGGCTGCACCCTTCATCCAGTCCACAGTACCACATTATCTGCAACCCTTTGCTTCACAGACCCATCTCAGCACCTTTCTTGGTGCTGCCCACGCAGCCGAAATATCTGGCAGCACCTGGGTGCATTGGTCACCACCTCAATCACCAAAGTGCTATCCATTTACACTGCTGCATCGGTTCACAATTCACTCTGAAAGGCCATATGACCAGGGCCCGCCTTAGCACGACCAATTAGCTTCATGGCATTGTTGCACAGGAGTAGCCCTTTACACACCAACTTTTTCTCAGTGGTGTTGCTGACAGTGCCGGGTTGGTCAATTTTCCCGTTGATTATTTAGCTCCAAGATACCCACATGTGAACATGCACTACATACAGATGTGCTTTGTGCAAGTATAATTCATGTAAGGGCATATAAATAAGAATATCATACTTACAGTATCAACAAAAGAAGGCTCTCCAAGCTTTAGTGTTACACTGCTATCAGTTTTTCGATTAACATAATCGTTAATAGTCCAAATCCTGCGCTCAGGCATACACATGTTAGGGAACACTTAACAAAACACTCGCACGTGCCGCAGCTGCATCTTACACACCAGATTCACATGGGCAGTGGAAGGTGTGTGATGACCTAACACTGATATCCAATAGAAATGAAAACCTACCCAACACAACTGGGTCCCACTAAGGGAATTCTACAGATCACTTAGGCACTACAGGGCTTAGACCCAAGGGCAACCTCAAGGTTCTCCACTTCAGTCTGGGGTGCATCACAATTTTGGCTTCAGGGGTCCTCATCATGAAGGATCTAGGTGCTAGATTAGCTTAACTACTAACCCATGTGACACTAGCACCCACCTGACTATCCTGGGAATTTGAAGTGGAGGTTGCAACATTACCTGCTAACAACATGCTCTCCTCGCCTCCTCCCTCGTCGGTATGTAGCCGGGCCACCTCTAACCAGATGAAGGAAAGAAAAGGCCTACTACACAGCTACACACCCCAGGGTGAAACAGGCAACAACCCCACAGGTACGCATTTTGGTTTCTCAGGTGAACACATACATGCTATGGAGGGGGCTAAGTTGCTCCTGCTGCAGTGTCTCCCTTCAAATATACCCAAAAATCCAATGTCACGCGGGTAAACTTTAAGCAATCAGTAATTCTCCTGTCCAATCAGACATGCCTCCATCGCGACAAGCTGCATAGACAGTCACAAGGATCCCCATGTCTGCTGACAGGGAAAATCCACTTCTTTTAGCCACGGTGCATTGCACTGTCCAAATCACATTTTAAAAAGAACAATAATAACAACTGTTTGATGATCCAGATCGACATAATCAAAGCAAAGGTACAGCTGCCATTTTGTTTACAGCCCACTGCATGACAAACAACTTTATCCAATGAATTTAGAGCACCGCTGAGCTTGAAAATAAAGGTAAGCTCCAAGAGAAACAAAGTTCTCAGTAATTTCCACAATATGGTTCTGTTAATTTAGCTATGGGATAGTAACTAATACATTCATTGCAGTGGTCGAGACCGTGGAGAAGGCCATGAAGGGTAAACCGCTGTCACCCCCATGTGTTATGGGTGGCTTCCGTCCAAGAATTTCCATATCACCTATAGATACTTATTTATTGATTTGAGTTTTATTTTATAGAGTGGAGCAGGTAACGTCAATGCTGGAGCGCTTTACACAGCGGTAAACATTATAGGAACGGGTACTAAACACTTCACAGAATAAAACACATTGACATTAGAATTGAAGGCTTCTACAACAGAGTTTTTAATACCATGAGTACCTTTATGATAAATAAAGGAGAAAACGTTTCTTGAAATGATCTTTTGCTACTGTTCTTCTTGGAGAACATTCGACAAGGTGGACTTGAACTCAAAAGGTAGTCTTTGCTGAATTGAGTGGACTGTTTAAGAGGAATTCTTTCAACCATTTGGTCAAGATGGTTATCTTAACTGCTGGGGGAATGGTTCCAGAGTCTTGGTGCCAGACCAGAAAAGGACTGGAAGAGACTTTTTGTTTATTGAATTTCTGTATTTCAAATTAAGCATTTCATTGTTCATTGCATTTCTGTTTTAGCTCTAGGATGCTTATCAGGGCTTTAAATAGGCCGGTAGGGAGTACCGGCACTTTTTTATTTTGAGATGGAGAGTACCGGCACTTCTCAGAAACAAGCAGGTACTCTGGTACAGAGTACCTGCACCTCCATTTTTCCATTTCAAGCACTGATGCTTATGACTGTCTACATGACTTGGGTCCCTCTTCTACTGCAATCTTTTCGATGCATATGTCTCGCCCTCACCCACCATGCTCACCAGATTGCTGAAACCATGGCATACAAATTTCCTTCTCCACCTTGTTCTTTCAGCTTTTTGACTATCGATCCCTGTTGTCGCCACTGTGCTGATATCGAGAAGATGGTGCTAGGTCTGCATGTACCATTTGAGACAAGACCCACAGCACCAGCTAACACCTACACTGATGTGTCAGTGCACTATCAATGCTATCAGAATTGGTGTAATCGGTATTCTAAAAGGAAGGGAAGGGCCTGCCCATGGCAGAGACAAACGTTGGCGTTCTCGTAGAACTCTTGCGCAGAATAGCGAAGGCTCTATTGAGATACTTCTTCTCTACCCGCTACGATGCACAGGCATCCTACGACAGTAGTTAGTCACAGGCTGACATTAACCAATGCTGCCTTTGATCTAAATTAGTGAAATGTAAAAAAAGCACATAGTGTTATAGCTTGGCAAGCTGATTAACGCCCGCTAAAAAAAAGAAATAAAAAAAAAGATTTTCAAAGAATTCTTTCAGTTGACACTTCTGCACCTTCCACGGGATCACCTTTCTACAACAAACGTGTTGGCCTGAAAAGACCAGGATCTGGCATATCTTTAGCGAAGAAGGAAAAATTCATTATTTCTGTCTTCTAGATTCTGAAGGAAATGTTTAAAACGACTGCTGATTATTTTTTTTATCAGTCTGTGCTTCGACTTTGGCCATTAGGCCATTTGCCAATAAGCAGCGACTTTTGTTGACAATGCCACTGTTTCTAATATTGCATTCTCTTTTGATCAACAAACAGCAGTCTCCAATCTAACTTTCCCACAGTTATTTGCTTTTATTCCTCTTGCTGTTGTGATTTTATATAAATACTGCTTTTACTGGTCTTCAGCATACCCCAGACTACCAGACTCAAGACAAATTTAAAGTACCAACCAAACAAATTATATTTTCCAAACAGGTAGCTGTAACACCAATCACACGGAAAGCCTCAATTGATGTAGCTGAACCAGCATACTTCATGGCCTACTTTGAATCATTGTTTAATTTCTACTGTGTTAAAAAGACCTGCAAGTTATCAACAGCAGGAATATGTTGAATTTGACCATCTTTTAAATTTGCCGTAATCTGTCTTTTGTCACAACCAGACAGGCCGTGTTAGAATCTCATTGGGAGCTTTCCCCGACCTTAATAGATGTTTTCCAGACAGAAGACAGTTTACTCTGTTTCCCGCATTCACCTATGCTCCTGACTAGCCAGGTTTCTCAGAGGACTTTGTTTTCTCCAATTCTTTATTATTTGTGGGTTCATTTGTATCTTTGCCCACTTGCCTGTTCCCCTCAAGCCTGCAGATTTCTGTTATATATTGGTACTAACGACCATCAAGTTCTGTTTTGAAATGATGACGAGCAGAAGGCACTGTCATGTCAGATACATTCCTGCTTACACTCGACCTGGCCCTATATGCCTTAAAACTGGCTACAGCGAAATAATTGGAAAACAGAGATGGTTATCTTCTTATAAGAAATTGATCTTGAGTTTCAAAAGACCTGCTTAAAAGGAAAACCCAATTTAGCCGCTGCATATCTCTCAGAGAGCATTTTAATCTCAAGTTGTTGTTTTTTGACACATAACTTACACACCAGGATCTCCATTGGCGCCCAATAGTGTCCGCCCTGAGCACACACCAGGATCTGCACTGAACTCACAACAGGATCTGCACTGAGCACACACCCGGATCTGCACCGAAGACACACCAGAATGTGCATAATTCACACTCCAGGATCTCTACTGATTAGTCTCCAGAATCTGCACTTGGCACATGCTGAGAGCTGCATGCCTGCACACAGACACACACAAAAACACACACACCCCCGGTCACTGTGGACTCAACAGGATTTGCACAGAGCACACACCAGGATCTGCGGTGAGCACACGCCAGGATGTCCCCTGACAAAACACTTGGATCTGCAAGGAGCTCACACAAGAGTCTGCACTGAGCTCAGAGTAGTATCTGCTGTGAGCACACACCAGAATGCGTATTGGGCAAAGCGCCGGGGTCCACTCGGAGCACACACCACGATCTGCACTGAGCTAATTCTGGGATAAGCTATGAGTCGCACTGGTTCCTTCGTTCAGGTGCCAGATACACCTTTTGTGTCTTCTTCCTATCAAAGCTTACTACTAATCACAAATTATTGTTTAACTAATCAAGAAAATCCAAGTGTCTGCAATGGTCAAGAAGAATCCCGTAAGATGAACTAAAGGCACAATATCAAAGTAAGAGACGCCACTCTGCCCACTGCAAAGAGCGTCAGCATGTGTCAAATGTCTTCTTCCAACATCAAAATATGTTATAATTTAGTTCAACCAAAAAACTTTAAGCACTACATACGGTAGAGATGTAAACTTATAGGATGTAGGGGTAAAGAGGAGTGGCAAAACAAATATTGCATGGCAGTGTCAAATTGTTCCTCAGGCCACAGTCATTTATGTGAGACTGAGGGTCGTTTTTGTATGCGAGTTGTGCTCCACCATGCCCACACAGAATCGAGTCTTGGAAATGTAGAATGAAGCCTAACAAATGTAGGACTGGAGAGATGGAATTCTTTTAATTGTAGCCCAATTGCCAGTTGCCAGTAAACTGTGTTAGGCAATTCACTGGCTTATGGAAAAGGTTAGGTGATACACAGTAGTAAATCGCAAAGCCTTATCTCCCTGCAGTAGCGGCCGGCGTATCAAGGTGGACGGACAACACAAATGCAAAATTAAAAAAAACACTTACCTGCTGCATCGCGTCCCTCTCTTCTGTAGGCACAAGCGCCCAGAGTGCACTACGGCCAATCTTGATGCTGCTTTCATGCTGCTGAAAGCAGAGTCAGGATTGGCCTGAGTGATGATGATTTGAGCTGCCAGTTAGACTGGGAGCCTGTGCCTGCTCTCTCCAACCCGGCAACATAAATCAGGTTGGAGGGAGCTTCAGTGCGCATGACAGTTTGGCCGGCCTGCGAGGACTGGCCGTACTGTCATGCGCACTGAATAGCAGTGTAGCCACTCCTCCACCAGCCTGTCATCACCTTGTCCCCGCCCCCAAAACCTCAGCTCAGACAGAAACAATAAAACGATACTAAACAAGGGTTTATTATCGTTTTGTTTTTATTTGTTTGGCTCCTGGCAGGTGGGGCGACACTCCTCCGCCATAGCAGAGGAGCCACCACTGTCTCCCTTGCATGCTATCAGCCATAGGCCGAGCAGAAAAGGTTATTTTTTTCCTGAACCTTATGAAATTCTTCTAGAGCCTTAAGTAAAGAGGTAGGTCATTTCTGATAGTTAGCCACCTTGTTGAGGCATGCTGAGAGTAACCCCGGGCGGGTATCTCCACTCCGCCAGCGGAGTTTCCAGAGTTTTGCCTACTCCGCGTTTGGTGGCGAACGCAGAGTTTAGGCAAAACTCCGATTCCGTCGCTGAGCGGAGTTAGCCTGCCCCTCCACCCTCCCAAAGTAATTATAATGTTGAAAAAAAGGCACTTACCTACGTTGTACACGCGCAATACGTACAATGTAGGGGTTATCAAAGAACAAGGACGGGGAGGACGTGGAAGGAGTGCGGCCATTGTGAGGAGGAGGCAGCCACGGCAGGTAAGTGCCTTTTTCTTAACATTATAATTACTCTGGGAGGGAGCGGAGCAGAGTTGTTTTCCAACTCTATGGAACTCCGCGAAGAGGCACTACGCCTGCTCCGCCCGGGTTTAACTGAGAGTAGGTGCTTGAGAGGCTGGTAGGAGTGCTAAAGGTGAGGCGAGACCATAGAGGATTTTGTGAAATTTTGCAAAGAGTCTGGAACTATGACCTTTCGCTCATGGAATAGCTTGAGGTTCAGCAAAATATGTTTATTTTGTTCCACCCTAACCATAGGTTGACTCTGGGTGGTATGGTCTTGGACACTAAGCACCTTAGCAGTGCATAAACTGCTGATACACGTTACTAAGACTATCTGGGAAACCAAAAGGCAATTCTTTCTCTTTTCTCTCACATCCACTTGGTCAAATGAATAACCCATGAAAGTAAACAGCACACAACTCCATGGTGAATGTGGTATAAACAGAAGGAAACTTCAAGAGAGTAGACTGACTGCAAAACCCAGTGATTAATTTCTGCGGGTGGATGGAGTTGGAAGGCTCCGTCTCACATTTTGGGGAGTGAGATTTATTTTTCATCATCTAGAGAAAGGGGCAGAAAGGCAGAGCAGGGGAAAAGAAGAAGGAACAGGAAACCTAAAAATTGACGAGTGGCGAAAGCAGGGATGATAAAGAAGCACAATCTGCTAGGTGCTCTTGATATTAGGCAACTCAGGCATACGGCAACGCCGGCAGCAGGCCTCTCAGAAATAGTTTAGGTCCTTTCTCGTGTCAGGGGCGTAGCTTGGTCAGTAAGATGGGGGGGTGGGGGGCAGGAGAGCTTCAGATTTCCCGACAATCCAAGCAGGGCCCATGAGAAGCGCTTAAGAAGCAGCAGAAAGGGACAGGAATGTGGATTGGTATGAGTACTAAGTGAGAGAAACACAATATTTGGTAAAATAAGCAAGATTTTTTGGGACTTTCAAAACAAAGGTGAAAAGTGTGTTTGTGTTTTCGTCAGTATGTGTGTGCAAAAATCCCAGGTGAAATCTGACAGACACCTCACCATACCCGACTGAAAGCACCTGCATGCCACTAGTCATCAGAAAATACATTTATTAGGGGGTGTAACACCCCCCCTGAAGGAACGCCCTCGGCTCTTGTTTTTGTTTTAACAAATTAAGTGCTGAGAACAGGTCGGAGGTCGGCCGCAATTGAAATCCTAAACATCTTCCCCAACAACACTATGTGCCCACCGACTCATTCTCACTCTCCCTCACTCTTATCTCTCGATATCTCTCCCTCTCCCTTCCTCCATCTGGCGCTCTAGAGGATCAGTCTGCATCTATACTCTGCTCATTTGCATATAATGGGTCTATTTGCATGTGAATGCAGTGCTTTTGCATACGAATGGGTTATTTCAGAGCAGGGTTGGGTGGAGCAGAAAGCGTGGCTGTGAGGCAGCAAGACCTAGAGTTAGCAAACGCTTCTTTTTTCAATCACAGCTGTTCATCTGCAGCGATTGTGCGAGAAAGCTGGTTAACACAACCCATCTGGTGGAAGGGAAAGGCAGCAGAGAATGCATTAATAGTGTTTCTCCCTCGCGCAATGATAGTATTTCATTGGCGTACACCGTGCTAACCACACCGAGGCCAGAAAATGCAGCTTTTGCAACTTGACAATACAGCAACACCGGAAATGCCACAGACGGACACAAATCTCTCCAAATCTTCAAACAATACAATTATAAGGAGCACAGTCTCTTTGTTTTTCTGTTTTTAAAGAGCTCTAGGACAGGGGTCTCCAACCTTTTCTGTAGTGAGAGCTACTTCTGATCAGTGAAAATCATTGTGAGCTACTGAAGGCCAAGCAACTTAGTAATGTTACCAGACACCCCCGCGCCCAGCTTCGCTGGCTTTAAGCCTAATGTCCATAGAATCGAAGACTATTTGAACAAAATACTTTGACTAAGGGCACTCTGACAGGGCTGCCATGTGTGTCAGTGAGCGCATGGTCTATGGGCGTGTATGAACACGTGTGCATATGAATGTGATATATGTGGATGGGTGAGTATGTACTTGTGGTACAGGACATACCTTTTGCCATATGGAGCACTGCTACATGTATAACACAAACATACAACCATTTTTTTAATGTGAGAAATGTAAAGTGCAGAACAATGTTCTGCAAAACAATATCAGAATATGGAACATTTTTCTACACTTTAAATTTTTCCCACTTCAAAAAATGACTGCATTTTTTTCAGTTATAAATATGACACTGTGTCTACCAGCAACTGGGAGCAAGATGCCTAGTGTGTGTAAATGCCACGTAGACATGGTGCCATATTTAAAACAGAAAAATACTGACATTTGTTAGAAATTTAAAGTGAAGAAACATGCTTCATAAAATATTAAGATGTAATTTTTTTTAATTGAAAGCAGAGGAAATCATTGACTCAATACCTCATAGAAATTATTTTATCCAATTTAACTTTCTCCCATTTGAACAAAATACCAGTATTTTTCAGTTCAAATATGGGATTGTCTACTGGCCAATGGGAGCATGAGGCCTGCTGTTTGTAAGTCAACACTTTGAAACGGGCTACAATTAAAATGAAGAGTTAACTGAATCATGAAGTTAACTCTTCATTTTAATTTTCTCCCATCTAAAAGTATTCATAAAAGCATTCAGAAACATTATTTTGTTCTCCTGCTCCAATATTGAGTTAACATGGAATTTTATTTCAGATTTAAATACCTCAGTGATTCAGTTCTTCACCTCTGTGCCCTTGGTCATAACTGACTCCAGCACTGCTCATTATCAAGCCCTGCTATCTGCAGCTTGAAGATAAGAATGTAAAAAAATACAGACTTCCCTCAACTTTAAAAGGAATGTGTGACCCTTTGCTGATTGAAAATTAAACTCAAGGCTATGAGCTACTCTGAAGGTGTCTGTGAACAACTGGTATCTCGCGATCCACTGGTTCGAGACACCTGCTCTAGGGTAACCAGGTTTTGAAAACTAAAACCTGGTACACGCCAAAGCCACTGAAGTAGAAGTAGAACTATAGTTCTGCCGCAAATCTGGTTCACAGAAATAACTTCTTTGCAAGCACACCCGCACACTACAAAGAATCACTTTGGGGAAATGAAATCTGGTTTTGAGAAATGGTATTAACCGAGTTATTTAAATTGCTTTCTCATAAGGACAACAAGCGAATTCTAGTAGTACACGAATACTTATCCCTTTAATTAGTCAACCATCTTGAATACTAGGTCATCTGATATTTTCAACGGTTTGCCTAGAACCAGTGCTTTAAATGGAAATATAGAAACACAGGCACTCGCTATCTAGAGCAAGGGAGTAGCCAGAAAAATACAATACCCCATATATAGCAATAAATGTGCAAGTAAATTGAGCAATCCTAGCTTTCTATCCTTCTTTATATCTGTTTATTCTTATATTGCTCCTGATATTCTCTCACATCTTTGCATCTTTTCTTATTGTATTTCTTCCATTCGTTAATTACTTCATTCTCTTCTTTCCGTCATCTCGCATTTCTTCTGCTATTTCATTATATTTTTCTGCTTCCCTTCTTTATTTCCTTTTATTTTTATTTTTTATTTCTTTGATCTTTTAGTCGAATATGTGATGTTACAATGCGATCAAAATGATCGCGGAGCGTTGCATCGCAGTTTTTACAACACAAGTCATTACAACGGCTTGCGCTGGAGGGCGCTGGACTTGGGAATAGTATGATTTACTATTCCAACACCAGTCTACGTACAGTAGGGAAGGTGTTGGAATAGTAAATCATACTATGCCTAAGGTTAGAGCGCCATCCAGCGCAAGTCGTTGTAACGACTTGCGCAGTATTACCCGCGATGTAAAGGCATTGCGATGCAATGCCCGCGTGGTAATGGATGTTTCCCCATTTAGTCTTTCCTTTTCTTCTTTACATCCTTCCTTTTCTTCTTTCTTTGTCTTCTTTTCTGCATTTTTCATAACGTTATGTGTTCATTTGAACCATCTTTCCTTTATGCTTTCTTTTTCCTTCCTTCATTATTTGCAATTTACTTGCTTTTCTTCACTCCATTGGCCTCTTACTTTTTTTTCTTTGTCATTTTAATAATTTGTCTTTCTATCTGTCACCGTTTTAGGCTGCTTTTAGGTTTTCTTTTGGTACCCACCACACAGCTGTGTAATTATAGCTTATTCTTGCCGAGTTTACTAGTTTTAAATGTGTGACCTGCGATGGCCTACAAGCCATAGTTAAAGTCAAGTCAAGTCAAGTCACAAAACTTATATAGCGCACTACATACCCATAGGGTTTCAAGGCGCTTAGGAAGGGGAGGAGGATTACCTTTCAAATATCCAGGTTTTAAGTTGCTTTCTGAATGCTAGGTGGTTCTGGGTGAGGCGAAGGTATGCGGGGAGAGAGTTCCATGTTTTAGCAGCCAGGTAAGAAAAGGATCTGCCTCCCATGGTGGTCTTGTTGATGCGAGGGATAGTGGCGAGGGCTTGGCTGGAAGAGCGTAGTTGGCGGGAGGGGGTGTAAAAGGACAGACGTGAGTTGAGGCATTCTGGTCCGATGTCGTAGAGTGATTTGTGTGCGTGGGTAAGCAGTCTGAAAGTGATCCTCTTATTGACGGGTAGCCAGTGGAGGTCTTTGAGGTGACCAGAGATGTGTTCGTTGCGTGGGATGTCTAATATGATTCTGGCTGAGGCGTTTTGGATTCGTTGGAGTTTCTTCTGGAGTTTTGCGGTAGTACCTGCGTAGAGGGTGTTTCCGTAGTCCAGTCGGCTCGTGACCAGAGCGTGGGTGACAGTTTTCCTTGTTTCGGTGGGGATCCAGCGAAATGTTTTTCTGAGCATGCGAAGAATGTTGAAGCAGGAAGAGGATACGGCGCTGACTTGTCTGTTCATTGAGAGTGAGGAATCCAGGATGACGCCTAGGTTCCGTGCGTGGTCCGTCGGGATGGGTGCTTTTCCGAGGGCTTCCGGCCACCAGGAGTCGTCCCATGAAGAGGGGGACGTACCTAGGATGAGTACTTCAGTTTTGTCTGAGTTCAGTTTCAGACGGCTGTGTTTCATCCATTCGGCAACTTCTTTCATTCCTTCGTGTAGGTTAGTTTTGGCGGTGCTGGGGTCATTGGTGAGAGAAAGGATAAGTTGGGTGTCATCCGCGTAAGAGATGATGTTGAGGTTGTGATGGCGTGCGATGGCCGCGAGGGGGCTCATGTATACGTTGAAGAGGGTGGGACTGAGTGAGGATCCTTGTGGTACGCCGCAGATGACTTCATAGGCCTCGGACTTGAATGGTGGAAGGCGGACTCTCTGGGTTCTTCCGGTGAGGAACGAGGTGATCCAATCAAGTGCTTTTCCTTGGATCCCGATGTTTCTGAGGCGCTGTAAAAGGGTGCTGTGGCAGACTGTGTCGAATGCTGCAGAGAGGTCAAGGAGGATGAGGGCGACTGTGTCTCCATTGTCCAGTAGAGTTCGAATGTCGTCTGTTGCTGCGATGAGGGCGGTCTCAGTGCTGTGTTTTGCTCGGAAGCCAGATTGTGAGGGGTCGAGGGATTTGTTGGCTTCGAGGAAGGCGGCGAGCTGGTTGTTGACAGCTTTCTCGATGACTTTGGCCGGAAATGGAAGAAGCGAGATGGGGCGGTAATTTTTGAGTTCGGTGGGGTCTGCTGTGGGTTTTTTCAGAAGGGCAGTGAGTTCAGCGTGTTTCCAGTCTTCTGGGAAGGTAGCGGAGTTGAAGGAGCAGTTGATGACGTCTCGGAGGTGCGGTGCTATGACGGAGTCTGCTTTGTTGAGGACGTGGTGAGGGCATGGGTCTGTGGGGGATCCTGAGTGGATGGAATTCATCAGGCGGATGGTGTCCTCAGTGGAGATTGGGTTCCAGGCGTTAAGGGTGTTCACGGGGGGAAGGTGTACAGCAGATGGTGGGGTGGGTTGGTTTCCGGGTTGGTTGTCAAAGCTGTTGTGGATGTCTGCAATCTTGTTGTGGAAAAATGAGGCTAGGGAGTCGCAGAGGGTTTGAGAGGGGGTGATGTCGTTGGAGTTGGCCGAGGGATTGGAGAATTCCTTGACGATGTTGAAAAGTTCCTTGCTGTTGTGGGCGTTGTTGTCAAGTCGATCCTTGAATGCTGTTTTCTTGGCTTTTCGGATTAGTTGGTGGTGAGTACGGGTGGCGTTTTTGAAGGCGTCCTTGGTGCTGGTGGTAGGGTCTTTTTTCCAGGCCTTTTCGAGGGAGCGGCAGAGTTTCTTGGATTTCTTAAGCTCATCGTTGAACCATGAGGCCTTCTTGTTGCCGGGTTTGTTTTGACGTTTTTTCAGTGGAGCTAAGGTATCAGCGGTGTTGGATAGCCATAGGGTGAGGTTGGCGGCGGCTTCGTTAACGTTAGAAGAGAGGGCTGGGGTGTTTTGAAGGAGTAATGCGGAGATTTGGTCCGTGGTGATTTTGTTCCAGTTTCTTTGCAGAGTTGGTTGGAGGTGGTTGGTGGGTTTGGGCTTGTTGTAGGTGAAGTGGACGCAGCTGTGGTCAGTCCAGATGAGATCCGTAGTGTGGCTGAAGGAGACATGATTGCTGGAGGTGAAGATGGGGTCGAGTGTGTGACCTGCGATGTGGGTGGGGGAAGTGACCAGTTGTTTAAGTCCGAGGTTGGCGAGGTTGTCCACGAGGGTGGTGGTGTTGCGGTCGTTGATCTTTTCGAGGTGAAAGTTTAGGTCTCCCAGAAGGATGTATTCTTTGGAGGGGAGCGCGTGTGGGGTGATGAAGTCCGTGATGTCTTCACTGAATTTTGCGCGGGGTCCTGGTGGCCTGTAGAGGAGTGTGCCTCTGAGTGTGGTCTTGGGGTCGGTGTGGATCTGGAAGTGAAGGTGTTCGGAGTTGGCGAGGTTGGCGTCGGAGCTGGTTGAGATGCGGATGGCCCTAAAACAATTTAAAATTCCTCAGCAGCAGCCCCACGTAAGCTGGTACAGGGGGTGGTTCACTATGCCCTTGATTTAGAGTACCTGTTTGCTTCTGAGAAGTGCTGGCACTCTATATTCAATGTATTGCAGCAGTGCTGAGAAGTGCAGGTACTCTCCCTTTCAAATTAAACAAGAGTAAGTACCCAGCACCTGACAGTACCTACCCATTTAAAGCACTGACCTTGAACATACGTTGAAAACAAAGGACTGCCCTTGCAAATGCTGGACGTATGGTCACTCTAACTTTAAGACCCATGCCTATCTAAGCCAGGTACCAGCACATTTGGAAAATATTAAAGAGGACATTTTACGGGGTGGCCATCTGATCTCACTTTTAATCATAGCTACATCTTAGAGCCCAGAAGCATGAAAGAGACAAAGAACCATCATTTCTTAGGTACTTACTAAATAGCAAAATTTTATTTGAGCATTTTCCCAAATTTCTCTAAATAAGCCAGACAGTGATTACACACATTTATCACCAACACTTGCATTGATCTCATCAATCGGTGTACCTGTTGTTCACTGTTCTTGTGTACTGTTTTGTCTGTTTAAATGTTGGTGCAAACTTGCATGACGTGCAGTTTTATGTGATTTTTTTGCTGGGGCTCTGGTCAAAGTGCCAATTTGAAAAGAAGAGAGATCCACAGGGTTGGTAGGCATTAATGCCATCCCTGCTGTTGTTGCCCAACCGAGAGGCTGGTGAGGGAAAAGTCATCCAAGATACCAACAATTATTGCATGGCAAGATTGTTTAAATGGTTTACAGTATACAGTTATGGTAATGGATGGTAGATGTAGGTGCGTTGGCTGCAACTCCTCTTAGTATTGAGTGGAATGGTTTAGGAGTGTTGATGTTTGCTTCCTGGATCTATAGGTGTGTCCGATGAGGTTCTATGACTCCATGTTGCCATAATATGACATTTCTAAAAGTTCAGTCTGTAGGGGAGGAACAATCTGCAGTTTGCCCTAGCTTCAGGTAAACAGCAAACAGCAAAGAGAACTATGTCTAGTCTAAGGCCTGGACTGATTGCAGTTGGACATGGTAGCACAATATGTGAGTGGTTTTTCAGGCTTGAAGCTGATCTTATTCCTGTGTATGTCTTGAAGCACCAACAAGGTTGAATGTGTTTTGAGCTGGGCCAGGGACATGTTGACAACATTTTGCATACTGCACTGATAATACTGCAAGAGGAGTTGGTCATTCATGAGAAACAGGATGGTCAGAATATTGAGAGGAAAAGGAAGCCAATGGAAGTCAGAGAATCTGAGCCTGGAATTGAGAACATGCTTAACTGTATTCTGATTGGAGGTGGAGGTGATGAGAGACACACATAGAATAGTAATTTGTATTGTAAATACCAAGTGAAATAAAGCTACATATCTTTGCAATAAGAGAAAGGTAGCTTACATTCTATATTGAAGGACTGTGAGTCAGATATGTGTTACTTTGTATATTATAGTGAATCTTGAAAAGAAACTCAGGACACGCTGAGAATGCTATTGTGTAAAGTATATTACACTCTGAAGAAGCAGTTAGATGAGGTTACAGAGAAATGGGCCAAAATGGGAACACAATAAAACTTACCCAGGTGCTCTATGGGCAACTGCTGTATAAAGAGGATGACCTCCCGACCTCCGCCCCCAATTCCCTGCCATTGTTGTGAAGACAGATTTATGTTGGATTTGTGATAAGGACAACCAATTCAAAATATTTAGAAAAAAACTTACAGAACAGTAGAAAACATTTCAGACCTCCCAGTGAAAATGGGTTAATAAGTCAAGGATAGGAGGCCGATTTAGATAATAGCCTAGAGATGGAATGTTAGGAATGTGGCAGTGGACATCCTTATTCGAAGGTCAATAGGTTGTTGTTTTATTGGATAACTGTGAGTGGGTGAATTGATCTACAAAAATAATCCTTATGGGCAGGGACCTGTTGCAGTCAGCAGCTCCCTCTTGATTTCATCTTCAGATTCCTGCAAAGGAAGAGAAGAGGACATGTTCTGTGTTTGCCGCTGCCACACAGGAGCAACACTCAACAAAGATCTTCTTCCCATCCACCACACCAAAATGGCAGATGACCTCTTTCTCCGAGAAACTGCACAGGTGAAGCCAGGGATATTTATTTTCACTTCCACACAGGCACAAGAGAGGTGATGCTCCACCAAAAAGTTGTGCAAATTCCATTTCATCCAAATAATGCAGTAGGGAGGGTATAGAGTACAGATGGGCCAGAGAGTTGGACCGCAGTGAGCACTGATTTCATCAGTGTGTGAAACCAGTGGAGACACTACATCTTTTAAAAGTATAAACACTAGTTAAGCCAACACACATCTCGTATATCTAATGATACATTAGTTAAACATAATCAGAATGTTTTAAAGACCAGTAAAAGTAAAGCAAAAAACGTAAAAAAAAATAGAAACTAGGAAGTCAAGGATTCCACAGATAGCAATGGGCCTCTGTGAGTCAGTTGGAGTGGTTTCCCCAGAGGATAACACCCTGCCCAAATCTGAGTTCTACCAGGTGCTGAACGCACCCGGTAAACCAGGAGCTTTGGATTGGAAAGCAGGCAATCCTCTTGTGGGCGTCTTGACAGCAATTCCTGTAGGATATGCTACTTGTTTTACTCAAGATATCAGAGTAGTGTAGATCATTTCAGGGGTGAAGGCAGCATGTCAGTGCAGGTGAAGTAGTGGGTGACAGCTGAAATTGGCTACTGAGTACAGTAGTGGAGGCATGAGGCAGATAAAGAAGAGTAAAAAATACCTTGATAATATTCATCAGTAAAAATACATGGGAATTTTTACAGTGCAGTATCATCTACACCTCAGAGCCCGGAAATTATCTGGTTTTACTAACTTTTCCAAAACCTTGACTATTGGCTCTGTGGCCCAAGTCTACCAATCCATAACCTTTTCAGTTAGCAATCAGATAATTAATAAAGTTCAGGCTTTTCATATATGGGGGTTGTTTTTGATAATACAGAGCGTTGGTCCCACATCTCTCTTTCAGTCGGAAACTTTTTGTGCAGTCTCAGGCATGTGTGTTCAACTTTGCATCTAGAGGGAAAAACATCTCTTACTCAAATTATTAAATCCTATAACAGTAAATATATGCCCTCTGTTTTTGTGGGGCAGGGGTTTAGGGTTATGCTGAATCTTCTTTCCTTCAGATAGAAGACAATAGGTTTTATAAGCGTTTACCAGCTGTACCCTCCAGTTGGTCACACTTTTCATACCATGCGGAGCTTGGCCTATCTTATTCAGAAGACAGAAATATAATATATTGTCTCCTCTTCTGCTTTGAATTTGTATGTGGACCAGTCCCTCTGTGAACCTCAATAAACAGATTATTAAGGAATGTTTGGTGTTGAACCCTTATATATATATATATATCAATTGGCTCCTGTTATAGTCCTTTCAAAATCGTTGCTTTTCATTCGTGAATAGGCTTACTAGTCCCTCCTTTGTACCACCTTGTTTGCATTTGTAACCTCCCATAACGACTGGACTTTTTACTTGTGGTTTTACACGGTCTGCTTTATCTAATCGGTGAGCACTATTTTCTTTAATGGTAATTAATGTAAAGAGCGCACGCCAGCTTTAGCAATGGGAGCCATTTTTTAGGGAAGGTATTTGCAGTGCGCTGTGCACGCTTTCACATAATAGGCATCGGCTATAAATATGCCCCCCCATCCCCCTACACAGACGCCGTGCGAAGCGGGCACTGTTAATTTGCCAAAACTGATTTCTAGTACCTCAGAGCTATTAGTTTTAAATATGCTCTGTTTCTTGCCCCCTCCCCCCGCTGCACAGACGCCCGAATGATTTTTTTCCCACTATTTCAAGTTTTGGTTGTTTTCATGCGCTCCATACTGCGCTGTCACATTAATAGAAGCCACGCCCCTTTCTTTAGACGAGCTGTGCACAGAAAGGTCCGCATCTGCTATTAAAGTGAAAGTGCGGCATGGGGCACATTTACCAAAAAAAGCATTTGTTTGTCAACTTGACAAACAAATTAATTTTTTGGTAAAAGCGCCCAATACTGCTCTTTCACTTTAATAGCCCCCGCGGACCTTTCTGTGGCCTAGGGTGACCAACCGGCCGTAAATTTCACGGACAGTCCGTAATTTCGGCCGTCTGTCCGTTGTCCGTGAAGAATTCTTTAACGGACGCCATTTGTCCGTAATTTTAACCGGCCACCGGTCACACCACCCTAAAGCCGGCACAGCTTCCACCCACCTCCCTGCTTGACTCCGATGCTGTTGAGGTCGGGTGTAACAGACTCCGATGCAGTACTAAAGCTCAGATACCCAGCAGCATTGGAGAGGCACAGCGGGATGGCAGCCCTCACACCTTCAGCCCTTGATGAGCTGTTAAGAGATGCTGGAAGGTGATTGAGAGGGAGGGGTTGCAGCGTCAGGAGGGGGGGGCATCTATTCAGATGCAAACAGCCCTGAATGCATCATGTCTCTGCAATTTAGAGGGGTCTCACACATTCCCTTTCTGCCCAGGGCCCCAAACATCCTAGAACAGGCCCTGATTACCCCGAGGCAGCACGTTGCTTTTCATTCGTGAATAGGCTTACTAGTCCCTCCTTTGTACCACCTTGTTTGCATTTGTAACCTCCCATAACGACTGGACTTTTTACTTGTGGTTTTACACGGTCTGCTTTATCTAATCGGTGAGCACTATTTTCTTTAATGGTAATTAATGTAAAGAGCGCACGCCAGCTTTAGCAATGGGAGCCATTTTTTAGGGAAGGTATTTGCAGTGCGCTGTGCACGCTTTCACATAATAGGCATCGGCTATAAATATGCCCCCCCATCCCCCTACACAGACGCCGTGCGAAGCGGGCACTGTTAATTTGCCAAAACTGATTTCTAGTACCTCAGAGCTGTTAGTTTTAAATATGCTCTGTTTCTTGCCCCCTCCCCCCGCTGCACAGACGCCCGAATGATTTTTTTCCCACTATTTCAAGTTTTGGTTGTTTTCATGCGCTCCATACTGCGCTGTCACATTAATAGAAGCCACGCCCCTTTCTTTAGACGAGCTGTGCACAGAAAGGTCCGCATCTGCTATTAAAGTGAAAGTGCGGCATGGGGCACATTTACCAAAAAAAGCATTTGTTTGTCAACTTGACAAACAAATTCATTTTTTGGTAAAAGCGCCCAATACTGCTCTTTCACTTTAATAGCCCCCGCGGACCTTTCTGTGGCCTAGGGTGACCAACCGGCCGTAAATTTCACGGACAGTCCGTAATTTCGGCCGTCTGTCCGTTGTCCGTGAAGGATTCTTTAACGGACGCCATTTGTCCGTAATTTTAACCGGCCACCGGTCGCACCACCCTAAAGCCGGCACAGCTTCCACCCACCTCCCTGCTTGACTCCGATGCTGTTGAGGTCGGGTGTAACAGACTCCGATGCAGTACTAAAGCTCAGATACCCAGCAGCATTGGAGAGGCACAGCGGGATGGCAGCCCTCACACCTTCAGCCCTTGATGAGCTGTTAAGAGATGCTGGAAGGTGATTGAGAGGGAGGGGTTGCAGCGTCAGGAGGGGGGGGCATCTATTCAGATGCAAACAGCCCTGAATGCATCATGTCTCTGCAATTTAGAGGGGTCTCACACATTCCCTTTCTGCCCAGGGCCCCAAACATCCTAGAACAGGCCCTGATTACCCCGAGGCAGCACGTGGTTCTCTTCACAGAGCTTAATTACTGTTACTAATTTGTAAGCAAACCTCGGTTCTTCAAACATGCAGTCTATAATGTAATAAAATAAAGAAATGGCACAATCGCACCCACACTGATTAACAAAGTATGGAGGACAATCAGTTAAATCAATTCTCTTGGAGTATCTCCTTTAAGTACTGTACATCACAGTGGGGGATGGCAAAACTAACATTTGGAAAGAGAGCCTGTCCTCTCGTTGTCTTGTCCAGGAGGGGCGAGGAGCCCTACCCCACCCTGGAAAAGACCAAGATGATACTAGAATTCTGCATGCCCACCCCTGTGCCCACCCTGGTGGATCCTGTTCCCCCTCCTGTGATGGCTCCTGCCCCCCCCAGTGATGGCTCCATCCCCCCCAACCCGCCTGTGATGGCTTCTGTCCCCCCTGTGGTGGATCCTGTCTCCGCCCTGGGTGGCTTCTGCCCCAGTCCTGGAATGGCTCCTGCAGCGAGGGTGAAGTTCTTGATGGGCCTCTTCTCAAAAAGGCTCAGCTCAAAATTAATATGAAAAGGTGGGCGAGTGAGTAAGTGAAGGGATGGGTGGATGGCTGGATGAATTAGTGAAAGGGTGAATGAATGAATGAAAGATTGAATAGATGCAGAATGAGAGAGGATGGATGGATGTATTGATGAGTGAGTGGAAGGATGGATGAGAGAAAAGGTAAATAGCTGGATGTATGGGTGGAAGGGTAGCTGGATGGGTAAAAGGGTGGATGGATGAGTGAAAGGATGGATGAGTGAAAAGGTGGATGATGAGTGAGTGAGTGAGTGAGTGGATGGATGAGTGAAATGATGGATGGATTGATGAATTGATAAGTGCAAGGGTGAATGGATGGACGGATGAGTGAAAGGGTGGATGTAAGGATGGATGAGTGAGTGAAAAGGAGGGTAGATGGACAAAAGGATGAATAGATGAGTGAAGGAGTGAAAGGATAGATGGATGAGAGAAAGGATAGATGAGTGATAGGGTCAATGGATGGATTCATGAGTGGATGAGTAGATGGATGGGTGGGTGGATGGAAGGAAGGATGGCTAAGTGAAAGGGTCGATGGAGAGAGAAAGGGAGGATGGATGTCTGAAAGGGTGGATGGGTGGAAGGATGAGTGACTGGGTGACTGGGTGGATGGATGAGTAAGTGAAAGGATGGGTGAAAGGGTAAATGGCTGGATGGATGAGTGAATGGATGGATGGGTAGAAGAGTGAATGGATGAGTGTACAGATGGATAGGGTGAAAGGGTGGATGGATGATGGATGAATGAGTGAAAGGATGGATGAAGGGATGGATGAGTGAAATGATAGATGGAAGGATACATGATGGATAGGTTTGCAAATGTGAATATGTGGGCTTACTTATATACTATTGCGCAACCTCCTCTGATGTGTCTGTAAAACTTATCTATTATCCTGAAATTTTAACCTCCTGTCCTGAATTTGTGTCCTGAACTTTGACCCTTTGTCCTGAATTTTTACACTCACTGTCCTGAATTTGCACCAATGTCAGTTGGTCACCCTACTGTGGCCACGGCTCGTCTAAAGAAAGGGGCGTGGCCCCTATTAATGTGAAAGCGTGGCATGGGGCACTTGTAAACATAAGCTTTTTCAATGCAATAGGTTGCGCATTTGCGAGAGTTTAAGCTATTGGCATTGTAAATGACAATGACTTTTATTTATGTTTTAAAAAACAACACATAAATAATAGGCGGTGTCATTTACACTGCCAATAGCTCAAACTTGCGTAAATGCGAGACCTATTGCATTGCAAATGCTAGTCTATGTGCTGCTATTAGGTTATGGGATAAGATGTTGCCGTAACTTGTTTTTGAATTACATTTATTATAACTGATGTTACTTACATTTTGTATGAAGTGTCATTGCTCAATGACTATATGTGTGTAACATTTATAGAGGTTTTAAACCAAATAAAGTAAACTGATGATGATGTGAGTTACTATTTCCATAACAATGACATCAATTGGATGAGACAGCAGTGGTTAAATTCAGTGCTTCGCCTCCAAGTTGTTCGGGGAAGTAATAACCACTGAGGTATCCTACTTTGCTAACATAGTGCCTAGGGTCACACTCAAATGGGAGTTAAAGCTGTGCTATAGATGCATGTACCTGGAGACTGAGAGTCGAAGACATTTTCCATTGATGCCCTAAACCTGAAATCTGGACCCTTCCCTCCATTTATCTAAAATATCATCTTTAGCCCCCAGAACACTGGTAGAAACAGGACAAGAGCATCATAGGCAGGAGGAGTACAAATCGTTAGATTTTCCAGTAGAAAATGCAGCTGTCTTAAGTTTCCTGCACATTTTGGAAACAGGAAAGGTGAAAAACAAGTATCCTGATACAGTAAAAATGAGAGAAAGCGAACCTGGCCGTCATAACGCCCAAAAAGAAATTTAGAAAAAAATATGTGCAAGGGGGGGGCAGAGGCATTATTTATTCCATTTACCTTTCTAAATATTCTGTAAAAAGGAATATAGAAAATAGTGAGAAACATTAATATTCGTCTTCTCAGATATTTCCACAAATGCCCTAGTCTTTCTCACTGAAATTTGAGAATATTTCAACAGATGCTTTATTTATTTTCCCCGAATGGTTGGACTGACACCAAATAAGCGAAGTTGAGCTTATGAGAACGAGATGAGTGTATCTTGTAATTAATCTTCATTCTAGTTAGACAAGGGAGCAGCCAGGAAAATAAAATACCCCCAACTTTGAACTGTATTTCAAATAGCTCTTGAGGCAGATGAGTAGCCAGGAAAATAAAATACCCCCAACTTTGAACTGTATTTCAAATAGCTCTTGAGGCAGATGAGTAGCCAGGAAAATAAAATACCCCCAACTTTGAACTGTATTTCAAATAGCTCTTGAGGCAGATGAGTAGCCAGGAAAATAAAATACCCCCAACTTTGAACTGTATTTCAAATAGCTCTTGAGGCAGATGAGTAGCCAGGAAAATAAAATACCCCCAACTTTGAACTGTATTTCAAATAGCTCTTGAGGCAGATG
Source organism: Triturus cristatus (assembly GCF_964204655.1). Classification (NCBI taxonomy): domain Eukaryota; kingdom Metazoa; phylum Chordata; class Amphibia; order Caudata; family Salamandridae; genus Triturus; species Triturus cristatus. Next base: position 683,785,809 of record NC_140592.1, read on the forward strand.
AGGCAGTCGAACCCGACAATGTTTTGGAGACTGCTTTTGAGGGATTTTTAAAATTCTTAATTTTTTCCCCTCCTTTTTCTCCATACTTCCTTTTGTCATTTGTCTTTCCTGTCTTCATCCTTCTTTCAGTCTTTTTCCAACTTGCTTTCATCCTTTATTTCCCTCCTTTCACTGTGCTCTTCCGCCCACCTATCCATCCTTCAATCCATCATTTTCTCTTTAACTATCATTCATTCTCTTTTATCTTTCCTTTACATCCATCATCCAGCCATATTACCTTCCTTCTTTTCACACATCACTATCTTTTCTCTCCATCTATTCATCCTTCTCTCCATCCATCCAACAGCCATCCATATCTCCATACATCCATCACCCATTCTTCACTCCATCCACCCATCTCTGCATTTATCCATCCATGCTCTCACCATCCTTCTCATCATCTCTCTAACTGTCTTTGTCTCATGTCCTTCCACTGCAAGAGATCATCTTTATGAGCTTCTTGGAGAACAAACTGAAAGGAGCCAATAATAATATCTTAAAAGTTTCATGTTACACAGAACTGTCCACTGAACCCACCCCTGGTGGGCATAACTGCGCAAGAAAGACCCTCCTGCAGTAAGAGAAACTCATTGAAGAAAATAGTGCTTATAGACTGAAGAAGACGTACTGTGTAAAAACCGAAGTAAAAGGGCCAGTCCTCATGGGAGGTTACAAATGAAGACAAAGCGGTACTAAGGAGGGACTAACAAGCCTAATAAGGAATCAGAAGGCAGCATTTACGAAGGACAATGACAAAAGCCAATGACATATATGGGCGGAGAGTGGGCGGGGCTTCAAGTACATACTCCAATACAGCATGGCTCGCAGAGCAGCGCATGCGCTGCCCAGGCTTGACCTAAAATGGTGGGGCCCTAAAATGGGTGTGGCTTGAGAAGCCTTTAAACAAGGCAAGGTCTATGTAATGATTAAATGTGAAATAGCAACTTGTGTCTGACTTATTCATAAATTAGATCTCACTGGACAAAGCATATTGAAAATCAGCAGGATATTTTATTTAGCAGTTTATATAGCACCTTTATCCAGGGGCAAAAGCAATAAATCAGTTTGACAAGGAAACTTTTCAGAGAAGGGACTTCCGGTGACATGGATTTACAGCACAAGCATGTAACAGACATGTAGATAGATGTTTTTATTTTTCTTGAGCCGGTGAATGACGGGCCCTTGTTCAATGTGCATGTTTTTGGCTAAGCCAGGGCCCAACCATGGCGGACCCGTGTCTTTTTAGAGCACTGAGCATTTCTCTCTCACCTTCCTTCCAAGTTTGCATGCCATGGACTGGCAGTCTTTGACAATTTCACTCCTTAACCCTTAACATGCATACCATTCCCGTGAACAAGGAGATGAAGGTGGCCTGGGATCATGTACAATGCTCAGGGAGAAGGGGGTCTTTGTACACACAACTGTGGGCGAGAAGCAGTGGGAGGATCACTATAGACTTCATGAATAAAAAATAAATAAATTGGTCATTTGCCCAAAACCTGCTTTCAGAAAGACATAAAGGAAAGCCACGATCTGAACAAAAGCAAGTGTACTAGAACCCACCATTGTCGAGGAACGTGTTTGCATTATAACTAGGAATGAAACAGTATGAGCATGCTAATTCACTAACAATTATAGCATTGGTGAAAGCTTCCCATTTCATGCAGTGTTAAAATAACCTGTAATTGCAAGCATGCCTGGCAAGTCTTAACCTTAATACACTGATTTTTTACCGTGCCATGCGACCGCGCACGTTCATGCCCTGTTATCAATGTACAGAACAAAAAGGAGCTAACAAGGGGATCATTCACTGCATTACTTAAGGATTAATCCTTAGGCCATATAAATATTTCAGTAATTTAAAGAAACGTATATTAAATGCAAAAATGTAGTGATAAAGAAAAAAGAACAGCTTGACAGCTGGGCGCACAGGAAAACACAAATGTTCTACGGACACAACAAATGAACATTACAAATGGCACATATAATCACATAATAAGAAGGGGGCTACAAAATGTCAACCACCCAACACCAGAATGACCCATAATGGTCCTAAATAGCACAGTCGATAATAAGGTCATAGGCAGTGCTGATCTACTCTTGCAAAAGGTAAAAAATCCTATGATAAGCCACTTGGAGAAGAGATCACATATATGATGACAAGCAAAGTCTTATTATTGCAGAGGCGAGTAGCAGAGAAACTTTGACGTTTCGGTCTCTATAATAAATAATAAGTGAGACCCTCTTCAGGACAATGTTACAGCTTACAGATATTTTGATAGTTCAGTAATATAAAGGCTGTGGAATGTTCCAACAACTGCTTATCTATCATAATGTTACTTTGAATGGTATTCAATGTGGTTTTTATAGGAATGGATTAGCCATTAAGAGCTATGGTTCCCCGGTGCTGCTTGTGGATGCTGGCAATGGCTAAAACACCGATATGGCTTCTTTGCACACAATTTATTTTAATACATTTATTTTGGGGCTTGAACATAGCGCTTGGGTCCCTTGATAGCAATTTGAAAGTGTTGTAGTTGGTGGAAAACTAAATCCATGCTTGGTTTGCCATGAAGCGATGCTGTGTTGGTAGAGGTTATTGAGAACAGGTGGGCTTTCAGTTGTACCCTGAATATGCAGAACTTTTAAAGTTTAAGTCAATTGGGTAGGAAGGTCAAAAGAGTGGAACTTTGAAAGAGGAGGAATATTTCACAGAACAACTTGTATTTTCCAGGCTGAATGGCAAGCAGACACAGGGATGCTGACTTTGGGCATTTAGTCGGCTAGCATTTCCTGAAGAACTTGTAAAGGTGAGTCGGGGCTCATCTGTGCAAAGCCCTGTGACCATAGTAGACTGTTGCAAATGAGGGTGGTTCCTTACTCATTAACTAACTCAGTGCTAGGGTGCTGTGGTCAGAATGGCACATTCTAGAGGGTGTGGTACGAAGCAGGATTCATAGCCCTTGGTAGTTTGCTGACTGTTTTGGCAGGTAGCCCTGTGCAGATGGAATTACACAAGTTCTGTTGATATATAGGCTGAGCATTGACCAGGGCGATCTGTTGGGGGAGGGACAGCATGAGGAACAGTCCCTGTAGTAGGTGAAAAGGCATTTGACATTATGTTTTTGACTTAGGAAATGAAGGTCAGCTTGGAACAGAGTGTGATTCATAGGTTCTGACGGGACTCCAGTTGGCCTGATTAAGGGAAGGCCAGAACTGACAGTTATGGCCACAAGAAGAATCTCTGTCTTTGAAAGGTGGAGTTTGTTTTGGTGTATTCAACCTTTTTTTTTCTGCCACGCAGGGCCCAATTTGCTGTTGTATGCAGAGAGGTCCTGCAGTCTTAGGTGCTGCTGAGTGTCATGAGAATACATGTACAATGCTGCTCATTAAGATTCAACGATCCCTTCAAAGGAGCTAGGTATGGGCATACCAAAAGGGGCAGAAGCTGTTTGGAGCACAAAGTGCCAAGCTTAACTCGAAAGAATGTGCAACAGTTGTGCGCTGTGCTGCAAAGCCCAAAATGTGTGGCTGGGCAAGAACAAAACTTTGTATGGTCGATGATTCGGAAAAATAAGTACAATGATGGTACAGATATGACCTCAATCCTAGGAAGAAAATAGTCTTTCAAAATGTTGCCTAGATAAATTTCCACAGGTTCGTGTGGAAGCTGGGCTCAATGCCGTAGCAGAGGTGGAGAGTCTGAAGAGTAGAAGACAGTTGAATAGCGATAAATATTTTAAAGATCTCAGCCAAACAGGATTGTTCCTTCATTAGTAGACGCTGATGAGGGTGTCTAGACCTTCCCCAGTTATTTTGTATATGTGTGTGACAATATCTTGTTTTTTAGGCACTTTTCTGTTGACAGTCAATGTTTTTATGAGCAGAGCAAATAGATATTATGTTATAGCAGAGGCCTGCTAAATTCTCTGAAAATAGCTGGTAAGGACTTGTGTCAGTTCTCAGTTCTTCGAGCAAATGGCATCGCATTTTCCCGGCAATTATATATTTAGTGACCACCACCTTAGTGTGATAAACTATCATCAGCTAATGATATGACAAAACTGGTCATGCCTGTATGGTGCATTTGCAAATACCTCAACTATGAAACGAGGCAGAAAGCCAAAATGCTACTCCATGGAATGGTATTGAACTATGGTACTCAAATGCTAGCCAAGTGTACTACATTAGAGATGGAGCTTTTAAGGCAGTAATGTGTTGGCCGTGCCAACACTTCCAGTAAAGTTAGACGTATGACTGTCTCTGCAAGCAATATAAGCAGTCCGCCTGGCATTCTGGATCTTCTCTAAGGGAGAAGGAACAATGTCTGATGAGATGTTTTTTAACTAGAACTTTCAAAGGCCAACCTTGAAATCCTCACTGGGAAATATCATATATGTTTTAGCACACTGGATTGTTTATTGAATAGCTGCTTTTTATGGATGATGAGAAAAAAATGTCATGGATGCAAGCCCTGGCAGCAAAACCTAAAGCGTTGGGGAGCTTCAAGAAGCCTAATTATGCAGCGAGTGCACAGCAAACTCAAGTAGAAAAGCTATTAGCATGAATATTTCGGTATGCCTGACCAAACAGTCTATTTAAGAAAGTGTTGGTAGGTTGGCTAATACTACAAGAGGCTTTCATTTGATGAGTCCAATCTCATCTTACTGACAATTTAAATCAGAAAATTGCCAGTTCCCTTCTGTGATTCTTCCAACTATCATCCAGTTAAATGCATGTCAATTTAAATTTCAAGTGGGCTCAGCTTTTCTATCTAAAGGAGCATATGTACATTTCTGATAAGTTGATATATCTTGCCCCTTCAATTTCTTGACATGTTGAGCCACAAATCAATGAGTTCCACACCACATCAGACAAGTGCAAAACCAACGATCTAGGTTGCAATTAATTGGGCAGGTACCAATAACACTTGGGCTTAGAGAACACCAAAACACCCCCCACGGCTGGAACAACCATCATATTCTTCAATGTGATTTTTTTGTGCAAAACACACCTTCGAAGCCAACATTAATACATCATACAAAAAATCAATGAGATAAAAAAACAATTAGAAAAGAAGCATACAAATACTAGAAAGAAGATAGTTATACTGAAAAAGGGGAGATTCTCCTAACACACTTATAATCCAGACAGTGCCAGACACCCAGATTTGCCACTCAAGAACGCCCATCCTCATAATTCTGTATGCACTGCTCTAGATCTAAAAAGAGAACACCCTCCAAGTGCCCAAGACTGTAGGCTAGAGCCCTCTGGCACACTAAACTAGTATGGGGAATAGGGAAAGTTTTTCTGATTTCATGTGTACTCATTTCACCTGAAAGAGACACCGGCGGGTAAAGACTGACTTCATAAAAACAGGAATGCAAGTACCAGAATGCATTGGGATCGAGAGTGCATCACAAATCATCATAGCCCCTTCCAGAGGCTTAACATGCATGTCCCTCTTCCCTCCCACACACCCACCCTATTGTTCTCCACCTTGAACACCTCCGGTACACCCACTACATTAGCTCTCCTCCTCCCAACCCAACAGCTCTGTTGAGCTCCCTATTAGTGGTGCTTCAGACCCTCCAAGTGGAGGGCGAGTGAGAGTAGCATTACCAGAGCGTCCACAGTCGGCGCAGGAGATGAGGTCCTCTGGACAGCCAGTCTTCTTTGAGCCGCCTAGACAGAAATCGCAATACCCATTGGGAATGACTGTGCCGTCTGGAGCTTTCTTAGCTGTAAAACAGCAATAAAATTGCACACTTGATTTTGGAGGTAGTGTTTTGTTTTCTTTCTTTTAAATAATGTTAACACCCACCCAGCAGAAATGAATGTTGCATGGTGATATAAATGAGGTGCGATACTGGATGGAGATGAAAGTTCTTGTGCCCTTAAATACTTCTCAAATTGCTTTCTTTTCATTTTTAGACATTTGTCATTAGTTGTCGTGCATTAGGTGCTTACTAGGTTTCACCCATACCCTCTTCACAGATGCTAGTTGGCAACGACTGACAGGTGGTTTGTGGGTGTAGAAAATGTCATGTTAATACTAAGGAAAATGGATGGAGAAGCTTGAAATTTCCTTATAGACACGCAACCTGTGGGAGACCGAGGTCATATGAATTCCCCAAATCAACCTAGTGTTGACTTTAACACGTGGCTCAAAAGCGTTAATTTGTTTGCCCCAAATTCCAGTAGGTACAAACCATTGCAGTGTCTGTGTGATGGCAGTGACATAAATGCCTAGTGTAGTCACTTTGTGTTTGTGCACTCACTACTGGAATGCTCTACTTGTCAATGCACTTGCATACATTGATCCATCTTCAATCAGGCATGGTATGGCAAATGGCAATGAGATTTCAAAAAGGTCTTGGAAAGGTACACAAATGCTACCACTGTGCAGATCTAGTGCTGGGCCCAATTAAAGGTTACTGCATAGAGGGTAAGAACAGGATAGATAGGATGAGACAGATAGTTATTTGCACGTAAAATGTGTGTTAGAACGAAATTCACAAAATGTCAACCAGTGCTAAAATTTACATCCGAATTGTTAAATACCTCTAAAGCCTGTGGCAATGGAAAGGGGTGGCCTTGTGAAAAAAACAAGCTCTTCCAAATGCTGCTCAGGTAGTAGCTTCAGCTGTACCACATTTGCTCTGATAGGGCAGAAAAGACCATTAAATGTGCCCTGTCAAATTTGCTACCTCTCAATCTCATTTTGTGACACAACTGGTTGCCCCAACCAAAGAAAGGTGCCTATTTTGAAATTTGATGATGTTGTAGAGGGTAGCATTGTGAAGCCCTAAGCGGGTGTAGGTGAGAAGAGACACTGTGGAAATCTTCCCTTGCCAGGAACGCCTTAGAGGAATCAGCAGGATTTAGGTCAGCAAATAAATGGCAAGTTCTAATGTCACTGTCAGCCAAGAGATCACACCCACAGATATGACAAGCTCCTCTGAAAGAAGTACACCCTGTGTAGGTAGGGGTGGGGGACACAGTGCACTCTTCTGAAGGACAGTGGGGTTTTAGTCTATGTGATTGCAGCGTATGTGGTATCTAGCTAGGGTAGCAGCAGATGTGGAAAGGATGTGACCGTGGACTCTGGATGTGTATCTAGCATTTCATCCTTTGAAAGCAGCAACTACTTATATGAAGATAAATATTCCTGTTTCATTAAATGATGACCTATGACTGGGTGAAGGCTATAAGGGGTGGAGGGAGGAGGAAGGTATTTGGTCTATATATTGAAGTGTGTATGCCACAGAGATAACTATTATGGTTGGCCTTACAATTGATGGAAGTGTATACCTCCTGGATTCTCAGCTCTTATATATGGTATGTTCTGTTGTGGGTTATCTGGGCAGCTCCTAAGCAGCCCACATTCAGGGTCAAAGCGCTGAGAGTTGAATTTAAATGGAGCAAAAAGCTTAAATGGTTTGTCATGTGCTGTTAGGATGTTATGGACCAGATTGGTATGGTAGAGAATCCTAAATTTCAAGTGTTGGGTGAACCAGACATGCCCCACGAAACATTGCACTTTGGACTATGGAAGTCTCAAAGTTATAACCTTCATTATGAGTGCTATGCAAGTCCCACTGATACTCAGTTCCCTTTGGCAAAACAAAGAGTAAGATGGAGTCTTTGCAGGTCACCACTTTGACATAAGGGAAAGCTGAAGCTGTTTTCTCTTCGAGCCTGGCTACACATCCACATTACTATATAGACACCTATTTGGTCTTGGCATACCTCTCAATCTTTTGAGTCTCTGATGACAGGGTGAAATTGTATGGTTTTGGAAGGAGACCCTGTTGAAATCAATGGACGTTATATATTTTTGGGACAGTGAGAAAGGTTCTCAGAGTGTATACACTAAAGTGTATGAAAGGTATTTTAGGAAGGTGAAACCATCAAAATAGGGTCAGGTGAGAGGTGTCTATCTGGGTTGAGGGTACATTTAGACAACATGGGAAATGCAAATCTACTCTGTGGTGGAAGAGCTCTGTGGGAGATATGATTTGTTATTCTTGAGTGGTGATACTAGAGTGAACTCTGGTGCATTGGTTGTGCTGTAATGGGGAACGGGATTAAAGTACCAATGAGATGCCGTAGTGGACTATGGTGCCCTGGCATGGCCGTGAGGATGAGCAGAAAATGTCAGTTTAAGAAAATGTTGGGATGCACTTGGGTGAGATGTGTGGAGAAGCTGATTTTCAATGCTTATGGAGATGATGGAAAGGTATGGCCCAATAACAGAGTTGTTTCGGTGAGCTGTAATACTCGGGGAGTTGCTGTAGAGGACTGTAGTGTATTTCCACAGTTGCGTGGAGGAGGAAGACCACAATGCCCAGTGAGGTAGTAAAGCATACTCTGGTGTACAGGAACAGCTGTGTCAGTGAGCAGGTTGACCATTTGAAAGATTCTGAAGTAGAATGGGGGGGTGGGCACTGGCAAAGGTACGTAAAGGTGCTGATTTATAATGCCCGGTGATATGATGGAGCAGTGTGGTGGGACTTGCAGAGCTATGTGAAGAGGAGTAACTGCAAAACTTATGGAGATGCCGTTGAGGAGACTGGACTATTTTGAGAATTAGTGATGTAGACTGTGGAGATTAGCAGAGCTTTGCTGGGGAGATGGGCCATAATGCCTAGAGAGATACTAAAGAGTAAAGTGGTGGCAGAGACCGCTTTGTGGCAGTGCAGAAGAATCCACCTAGAGAAATGTTATGGTGGACTGTGGAAATGTGCAAGGGGTTTAAGACGCCAGTCTACCTTCAGATTAATCACAAAGACACCTTAAATCGCTTCTGCAGTTCCCTGTCAGGCTTTTTCTATGGACAATGTGGGCCCTACAACTCACCCAACCAAAAGTATTAATGTAAATAACAAACAACATGGCAGGCTTCAGATCAACATGAGTCATGAATTAACAAACCACAGAGAATAGTTTTTGAGAGGGCAAAGTAAGCTTTCATCCACTCACAACCCAATGCATTATGGTACTTGACGTCCTGTAGATACATTTTAAAAAAAAATCACAATGAGAAGACATGTGGGGAAGAGACGATGAATTGAATGGGGACGGCAACACCTACCTTGATCCAATTAAAAACCGTGAGTACACTCTAGTTCAGGTAGCACACAGAGGTTCACTTTAATGTAAATCAGACAGGATGGCATTGAAAAGGATTAGCATGAACAATTTGAGTGCCTCATTTACAGATAAAGGTTTACAGAGTATCATTTATGGCATACCTTCTGTCCTTCAGCAAGACAAAGTCAAACAAAGTGTCAACTCAGCTGGCAAGAGAGCCTCAACAGACTAGTTGGTATTTCTACATATGGACTGTGCAAATGATGTATCACAGCCAGAAACATATCTTTTCCATGACAGTTGATGCCCACCCATTTCTCAGCACCAGTGCTCTTGTGTCTACCTGTTTATACATCACTATATCAATGACGTTAAGATTGACGTACAAAAATATTGCATCCATAACATCACCTACGACTACATTGTCGTGATATGCACATATTTACTATTCTCAATTACACATCTACTTACTTATGCTACCAATGCCAGATAGTGGTTAGATTGATGTAGCGAATGGTTGATTTCTGTAATGCGATATGCTGTTTCCAATATCATAAGGGCATACCATAAAGGTACGGGCTCTCTCTGACCAGATATGAGGTCTCAAACCCCACTGGAGATGTATTTGTAGTGTCCAGTCCCCTTTAAGCGCCCAGTTTCCTCAATCATCCCTAAATACAACTCTGTGCAGTTTGGATTGTACTTTTTATATCTTCAAATTTCAAAGGCTTGCAGTCTGAAAAAAGTGTCTCCTTCCTTTCACCCAGAATGGAACCCCAAGTTACCAAATTAAGGTTTTCAGTGTGCCTCTCAGACTGAGCTTCAATCCATTCTGACTCAGTTTCAGCTCTATGGTTCAAGTTTGCGCCTTAACCTTGGGGTACCTTGCTTTTTTTTTGCATGTTTTCTCTTTATTTCTCTGTGGTGGAAGGCCTCTTTGAAATAACTATTGGGACACAGCTGTGTGACTGAATGATCTGTAATCTGACCTGCATGGGTCTCGTGTATGTCACGGCTCCCTCTGATAAAGCCTTCTTCCATCTCTGGTTTCATGTCCTTGTCACTCTCAGTTTGCCAGCAATCATTGAACCCCCTTGGCTGTTCGTTCTCTTCGCTGTGCTTTACTTATTTATGACACAGTCCTACACAGACAGTTTCGCACAATTTATATGTCGGTCTCAGCTTTACAATCTATGTTTATTGTGTTATCCTCTTTCTGATCCCAACACACAAAGTTTTTCACCCCTTTTTAATTTCCTTTTCCAATCTCTTTCGCTCTGTCTCTCTATTCTTTTCACTCCATATGGTCGTATATTGTCTTGTAAGACCCAGCTGTCTGCCACTTTGTGTTAGTTTTCTAATTATTCATTTGCTTACTTTTTACTCTGACAGTCTTCTAATCTCACAGTCTTCCAATGCATATTTTTACTTGTATTTCTACTTCTTTATTTTGGTTGGCAACTCCCCCAAAATATGCACAGGTGCTACCCTTTCACACTCTTGCCTACCTTTGTCACCTGCACTGGTCCTTCATCTCATCCTTCCAACAGAGTGGCTATGTTCTATTACCCCAATTCCCCACCATATTTCCTGTGTTTCATCATATGAAGAAAGATCCACGTGGTGAGGTCATGCCTTGAGGTCAGGCCTCATATCTCACTGGTGTCCCTCGACTCATCAATTGCTTATAGATTTTCCTATCCATAATAATTAGCGCTGTGTGTGTTCTCAATGGAGAACAACTATGTTTCTTGCACTATCTCTTTGCTGATTTCCTTCTCCATTTCTATTCTTTTTCCTCCTCACTTCTGTATAATGTTGCTAGACCCTAATATAAAAGCAAAAGTGCACTGTACATACCACTGGAGATTCTCTAAAATATCACAACACCTTGCCACCACTGAATTATGAGCCATTCCACCACATCACTGGCATCACTAATCAAATTAATAGCACCCCCAAGTAAATCAGTAGCCCCTTATGTCATAACTAGCTTATGCAACTTTAACACTGACCCCTGCCACCATATCAAAAGTTCATTCACCACATCAATACCCAATAGGATAAATCAACAGCCACTCCCTCATATCCCCAGACATTTTTGCTCCTGTGTCATTATCTGCAATGAAGCAAAGGTCCTCGCTGTGTAAGGCAGTACCTGATGGACTTGAGATGGTCACCTCTGTATCAAACCACGTCACAAGACTGTGTACAAAATGAAAACAGCTCACCTAAGGATGCCTCAGATAGAGCAAGGGAATCATGGAAGACATGCATAAATATCAAATGCTCTGACTTGCAGGAGATGCCAGAATACAGTTTCAACATTATCCAAGAATGGTTTTTTTTTGTTTCTTCTGATTTAGTTGGTGGTGACAAGAACTTGTCATTTGAGGATGGCATTATCGGAATGACCGTTTTGATATGTTTTTGTGATTTTCCTGTGTTTGAGAGGAATGCTTGTTTGCCACTGGAACATCTATCACAATAAATCCAAACAGACAGTGGAAACAAGAATGTTACTCACCTAAGTAATGTATGTAATGTTAGTCCACTAAACCTCCCTGAACACACGCCACCAATCACCATACCACTAGTTAGGTCTTCATAACCCTTAACATTCTTATCCGACCTCCCTTTTCTCTGTTTATTTTTTCTACATCTAGCAAAATGAAATGTATATGCAGGCATGAGAATATGAAAGGCAAGCAATTCAAATAAAAGAAGAGGAATATGACTTTGGTGGCTAACTTGTTGATATTTTTACAGCCACAGATCCCTTCTTCCATACACTGGAAACTATTCCCAAGCTCATGAGTAATTTGTGAAGGGGAATTAACAAACACTAAGGCCCTGCCTTCCTTCTCTCTGACTGGAGTAATCATACATTATGACTATCTTACAGAATACACCATTAGAAGCATGCTTTGGAAAACTAGTTATGATGTCTGGACCTTCACTGCATAATCCTAAACATGCTTTTGTAAACACTGAAGATGATTTAACCTTAACAGAACAAGCATGGTGCCCCAGTGGCTCTCTTGCAGATTACCTGAACAGAAAGGTGCTTTTGGAAAACTTTAAAGATGCCTTAGATGTAACTCCAAAAGCATTGGATTGCCTCGTAGAATACCTTAACATGTACAAAACATAGAGATCCACCCATAGATAAATGCGGAACCGCGTCCTCCCAGACTAAGTGTGCTTCCTACAGTGGTGGGAAAAACACACAGTTTTGTTAAAATACACCTCACACACCAAAAGGGCCCTTGGTGTCATGCTTCATCATAGGGGTCTTCCCACCCCGCTGTGGAACGGAGCGTGCTACGACCTACGGCTACGTGGGAGCACAATTTTTGAAACAACAAGACTATGTGTCGTGTAGGAGTGTGAGTGGAAGGGTCAGGGGTGAATGAAAGAGTGAATTAAAAAATACCTGGCTCTTTGGACTAAAAAACTTTAATATTCCTTTGAGCTGGCATTATTAAAAGTGGGGAAACAGGGTTGGAGGTATATTGCCTTTAATGAGCAGTCCCTCCTATGTCTGTCTACATGTTTTGAAGCCCTCCCCTGGCTTCTTCTTCAGTACCGAGATGATCCCTTCTACACTCACCAAGTTTGGTCTCTGGAATCCCAATTTAAAATCCGAACTTATGGTGAAGTCGGATTATAAAGACACCACCACTTCAGTACACTTCTGGACCTGTGGATACTTTGCCAAGAAGAAGGACTGCTGTGGTTGGCCTGCCCTCCATCGCGGTTGGCCTGAATTTGTGACTTGGTCCTGGTCTGGCACGACCAGATATCCATGGTTGGCTCATTGTGCTTTCTGCCGCTTCTTTCCCTAAAAACTTTCAAATTCAATAGCTCCAGTTCTACTAATTGGATTTTTGTTGTTTTGGCCATTTTATTTATTAAAAAGCACTCAATTTTTTTAATACTGTTGTGGGCTTCTTTTGTCATGAGTTTTCACTGTGTTACTGTTTGAAGTGTTCCAGAAAAACTTTACACATTGCCTCTAAGTTAAGCTTGACTACTCTGTGCCAAGCTACCAGGGGGTTGAGCACATGTTAATTTGGGGTTTGCTTGTGCCTTACCCTGACAAGGATTGTGGTGGCTACTTGACCAGGACTCACACTCCAGTCAACCACCAATCCAATTTCTTACAATACTCATACAGTCTGAGAATGAAGCCACCACACAGAGTATCATTCTTGTACAGCACACTACCCACTGAGAAAGAGAGACGTTTTAGACCTTTTTTCCAGGATCATATGACTTTGTGTACTCCTAGTGGAATCTAGAAGCCCTTTCATGTCACAAGAGGGCAGGTTCAATAGGCTTTTAAGATCAAAAGAATGTGGTACCAAAATATTGAAGCACACAAAAGGTGATGGGAGGATGCTCGTACTAAGTCTAATCACAGCAATAGTTTGGGGTAGAACTCCTACATATAGTTGTTTTGCTCACCATGCGACCTCAGTTTGGACTCAGCCATATGCAAATCAGTCTTGACCCTGTTCCACATGGGAACAGTCCAGCCCACACTGCCCAGCCAGGTCCTCCCTAAAAAGGAACACAAGCAACCCAGGACTGGTTTTGCCCTAGCTATGGGCTCATCAGCTGGGTACAGCTTGGTTCCAGTGGCACAGTGAGCATGGGACCCAGGTCTAGGCCTACCCATGCCACTTAGGGCAGTGCATGAAACACACAAAAGGTGACAAGCAACCACCGGCTCAATTTACGCACTGAGTAGCATACAAAGAAGTGCTCCTGTCAGAATTACATCTTAATGACTAACCTGCACTTGCAGATGAGTGGAATACCAACTGTTTATTGACACGGTAGACATACAAGAGTTTGTTGGTGGCAGGAGAAAGGGTATGGTGTACAAGAGATTTTTGGTGGATACACCAATAATCTAGAGTTCAAAGTATGTCTGCAAAGCTGCAATCCACATGTAACTGTGCGTTTTTCTCTGATCCAATTGCAAGCCCAATTGAAGCGCTATAGGCACATAAATATTTGGCCATAACCTACTATCTGCACCCAGCAAGCCATGATAGGCATGTGTATTTGAAAATGGACTCACAACTCAAAAGTATGAATAAAGACTGAAGGGGAAAATGATTCTACCACTGCCCCTATGAATAAGGCAGCAACTAGTGATGACCTTATGTGATTGACTGAAAATCCCACATTGAACAGAACAGTTTCTCGTTTGAGGTGGATACAATGTTTCATGTAGCCACTGACCAGGTGGGCAATTTTCTGGAAATATTTGCTTACCAAACCATTTATTCCTTGAATTCAGTCTGAGAAGGTCAGGAATGAGAAAAGAAGACAGCAGATTGTAGTTAATGGGGTAACACCCTTTTGACGCTAGACACAAGGAGAGTATTTTGGTTTCCTTCTCTTGATACTCTCTATCTGTGCAATGTCCTATAACGAGTTGGTTCGGTGTCCCAGACCCAGATTTTAATGTTGCCACTCTTGACAGTCTTTAGCTGTGCAGTGTCCTATAACAAGTTGGTTCGATGTCCCAGACCTAGAGTTCAACGCTGCCTCTCTCACTAAGCAAAACCATGAGGTCCTTGGGAGTCAGAGCCACTCTTGTGGCTTAAACTTGAACTGTGCCCATACGGACTCACGAAGTGGAAAGCTTCTAAGCCAAGCTGCATATTTGCCAGGAGATCTGCAAAACATACAAACATTAATGGTGAAACTGGAGCCAGAGATGGCCAGGGAGGGCCTAACCTTGCGATATCAGGACAAAAATATCGAGAGTAAGGGGAAAGGAATTTCTTGGCTACAACAGACTAGCCCAAGATGACTTTACTTTTTCGAACCCAATGGCCTTGCGAATACTTTTTGTGGTTGCCCTGCAGAATCATCAAAAAAGGAAATAAAAACGAAAAGAAAAATGAAAAAAGCATGATGACTTACTGTTCCAAGATGGAGGATGCCACATGGAAAGATTTTTTTAAAAATGTATGTGTGCACAAAAATGCTTTTTTGAAAACGGAGCAGCTGCAGCAAATGGCTGCTGCTGTGCCCCCAAAAGCCGAAACAAAACATTGCACTGGAAGAGCAGTGGGAGCAATGAGGGAGGGAAGGGGTGAGGAGAAATCAATGTGGGGGTGTACAACATCAAGTATGTGGGTATCAACATAGAAGTTTGACAGGAATAAAAAAGAGCTGATGTGGAGAAAACATTGACAACCTGGGGTGGAGAGAGGAGGAAGCAGCACAGAGCACGTGTTATCTGTGGGGAGAAAAGCACCAGAGAAATGTAAGAGAAGAACATGCACTCATTCACTGAGTGCTGAAAGAAACAAGCATTTGCAAAGCCAACAGGTCTCGGCAAAGTCTTTACAACGGAGCATACCACCCGGCAGTTGTGTATTGCGAGAGCAGCCAATTGCATGGTCCCCTTGATAAGCTGGAAAGCAACACTGCTTGACCTTAGCCGCGGCATGGTCCCCTTGATAAGCTGGAAAGCAACACTGCTTGACCTTAGCCGCGGCATGGTCCCCTTGATAAGCTGGAAAGTGACACTGCTTGACCTTAGCTGAGGCCTGAGAAATGGAAATGAAAGTAGGACTCAACTTGCAGTCTGAAGAGGACAGTCACAACGTCAGGAAGCTTGCATGTGACTGTCATGCTTTCACATGTAGACGAAACAGATATTTACGTATGTTAGAAGAACAGAGCGAAATCAATAACAGAACAACCATTCCAAAATGTGGAATGAATATATATATTTACTGCTTACCATACACTAATATGCACTGCATATTTGTTTAAATTCACATACACAAGCCTCCTTTATTTTATTTTCCGGAAAGTTTGCTTTACTTTGTTCAAAGTCACAGTTCCTGAGGAAATCTTCAAAAGTTGTTGATGTGTCCACATATCTTTTCGAAAATAATAAGAATCAGCACTAATCAAATATGGCTGCACAGATTCACATATGTCACTATCCCCGGCTTAGATGTCAGGGCAGAAATATGCAATCATGCGTTTCTGCCGTGGGTGTCCTTTAGGTAACCTAGTGCCTAGTTTTTGATCTGAACTAAAGTGTGATTTAGTTCAGGGGTGAGGGACAGTACAAGATGCAGGCAGCGCGACGGGGGCACTATGCCGGGCAGGCTGGACAGCTGGGTGGCAGCTCTGCTGCTGAAGCCTGTGAGGTGAGAACACTAGATCTTGAATGCAGGAAGAGAAAACAGGAACAATTCTCCAATATCAGAGTTAGGGGCTGGCGTCTAGTATTAAGAGACCAAATCTAATTTTGACGAGATAACAAGATTTACAAGGCTATTTACAAACGGAGCTCGGAGTGAGTGAAAACACGAACGCTCGTGTCAAGTGCTCGTAAACAAATTAAAAAGTAGTTTCTAAACCCGCAGTTAAAATGGGAGCAATAGATGGATAGTAGTAATTGGTCCATGCTCTCTAGGAGGGCTAAACACAGGAAAAGGCATGAGGCATGCATGCCATGAACAAATGGGAAGAAAGAATATGAGAGAGACGAGGGTGTCAGCAAATGGGAAGTCTATGGGTGGGCTGAAGCGCACAAAGTATATACAACATTTCTCTTCGAGACAGTGCATTAGCTGCCTAGAGCCGAAACCTAAAAAGCAGTTCTCTGAAGTCATCCAACTAAATGGATGGTAAAGAAGCTATGCTCCAGGGGAGTGAGAAACATAAAAAGAGCAATGAAAAGCCATTGAATAAGAAGCAAGAAAATGAAAGTGACAGGAAACCAAACAAATGGTAAACAATAAACTGGCATAAAGCCCACTGTAACTCCATAATAGGTATTTTAACAACAGACAGCTAAAAGCTCTCTGTGAACAAGACCTCAAATGTTTGGAGTTTTCTACAAACTTGTTGGTACTCTAATACGTTAATAAACTAAGCAAATCCAGGCACTGCTATAATATCACACCCATCATGTGTGAATTGATTAGACTTTGGTGCCTCCTTTGGCAGCTCATTGAGATGGTCAATTAGTACATTAGAGGGTGAGGTTTGCAGCTCAAGTTAGCCCATTTGACATGCAATTGTTGCAGTATGTATCACAACAAAGACCACAATTCCAGTTTTAGCAGGAAAAGGGTCCACCCAAAAAGTATGCACCAAAAGACGTTCATCACAATTTTCAATATTATAATGGACAGTCGTCATATATTTCCAAACGCTTCCTTACATGCCACATATGACCCACATAAAGAGAGAGAGAGAGAGGGAGAGACAGAGGCTTGGAGCGTAGACACCTACTATCTGCTTAGCTGAGGTAAAGATGTCTTACTAAAGGAGTTGATTGGTATCTGGGCCATTCAGCATCTCAGTTATAATCCAGAACCCCATGTACCAAATAAATGTCAACATATTCATGTTTTTAGTTTAGTGAGATTATAATTGAGATGCGCTGTTGACCTCAATGGAAACTCCTGTTTTTTAATGTGCCTGCAGATGACAAACAAAAGAAGGGCCGAAATACCAGTTTGCCCACTTTGCCTCAGTGTGGCTCAACCATCTTGTAAAGACCCCTTCAGCTTAGCCTGGGAAACAACTATCCTCATCTTTCTCTCCCGCCCCTGAGGGTGTGCACACTTGTTTTCAGATATCTGTGAGCATTTGCTTACTGAATCAGAGAGATATTGGCAATCTGCATATGCTGTTATTTTATGGCACCACCATTAAGTTGGGGGGGAATAAAGAAGGTTCTAATGACCTACGAATAACGGCCTTGAAGGGATGAATAAAATGTGTGTGGCAGGAAAGCCCTTCTGTACTCCTCTCTCTTTCTCTCGCTGTCTCTCTCTCATTCTCCTTCTCTTTCTCTCTGCCATTAACACTTCTCTCAATTCCCTTCCATCTTCTACCATCTCTTCTCTCTTTTACAACTTTCATGTATCTCCTATTACCTTCATTTCATTTCCATCTCTTCTCTAGCTATCCTACACCTGATTTGCTTTCAGTCTCAAGCAATATGTGCTATGCCTTCCCCCGATCTCACATTCACATGGCCTCCAACCCTTCTTTCCAACTTACTCTCTCCTTCTTTCCTCTGTTGTTTTTCCTCCGGTTTCCTCTCCCTCTGCACAGGTGCTAACTTCTCTTCAGAATCTCCCATAGTGTGCCTTCCCTCACTGTATCCTATGCCTTCACCTCCTTATTTGCATTTCTCTAGCTCCCAATTCTGTCTTTCTCTACTGTACTTTTTTTTAAGTTACCTTTCTCTTTTTCTCTGCCTCCTATCTTTTTTTTCTCACACCACTAACAACTCAACTCACACACTTGCCAACTAGTTATCCTCAGGGCGTAGTACCTGTCATATTATGCAAGCCTAACCCACTTTTGGAGTTTGAAGGCTGGTATCCCTGTTTTTGACTTTTTCACAAACAGTCCTTCTCTCTTTCTGCGTTTCCACTTTACTCATTTTTTATATTCTCTTTTTTTGGTCTGTTCTATCTGTTCTGCCTGTACTTGTGTTTTTTCACTCATTGCTCTTATCTCCTCCACTCACACTTGGCTGCCTCTCTCTTCCTAACCCTGAGCCTATTTTACTTGCCTCTTTTTAGCTCTACATTTATAAATAATTTCTCTTGCACCCCCCTCAATCCCCACCCGTACCGAAAGTGAATAAAATAAAATCAAGGCACCATAACAGAGTTGTTTACCTGTATGCCTCGGCTGCATGTCAGGCACCCAATTCATCTCTCTGTAAAACTCTGAGAGGACAGCAAAAAACAAACAAAATAAAAAATACTGCCTCAGAGTCCAGCATGCATGCATTGCCCCTCCCCAAAACAACTATTGTGACTTTTGCATTAAACCCTAAAATGCTAGGAAAGAACTAGGCCTCAGACATGCGTCATGCCACCGTGGTACTTTCAATAAGAAATTGGGCACTGTAGATTTGTATGGCAAATCAGACGACGGTTTTTAGGAACGGATCTTAGCTTCTAACTGTAGAAGGTACTCACCTGTCGTACTAACATCTGTTCTCACAGTAGAAAATTCTTTAATTGACAAAGTGTTGGCAGGCCATTGCCCTAATGGATGGTCATTAAAATTGTGTCAAGGTAACATCGCCAAGACTGTGATACTGAGGCCAAAAGTTGCATGCATGGTTACAGGTTCAGCTGCAATGCTATGCATGTGATGCATGTCTAGGTATGTTGGCAAGCAGTATGGTATTTCAATTAGTCAAGGCCTGGTGGTTCAAATTGTTGCTGATAGGAAGAGGAGAGTACTATCTGTAGTGGTCGCACTGACAATCACTAACCCTGGGCGGTCAAGCAGATACTATGAATTCTTGACTGGAGGGAGCCAAGAGCCTTTGCTGGTCTTTGTTGCCTTTGGTCACTGACCGAAGTAGTCTGCCCTGAGTGAAGTCTTCAGAACACTAGAAGACCTACTCAGAGGACAGCTGGAATTTTGACATCCTAGCGCGTCACACTATATCTCCTCCCTATATATAGAAAGAACAACTTAGTTGGAACCCTTTCTCTACTCATTCAGATCACACACAATAGTACTGCAGGACATATAGAGTAATCCAGCAACTGGTGCTCTGAATTCGAAGGGGACCTATTTTGCAGAGAATGGAAAGTAATTGCCTTATTTGAAAGGATTCTGCTACAGCCAAAGATATCTGGCATGGTTATTAAAAGTTCCAGCTTCGCATAATGGTTGAGGGTAACTTCCCTACTCAAGGTGTATTCTGTCACTGCTGCACATTAAACGCGGCCATGGCATATCAATGAGCTCAATTAATATTTGTTTTTTAGTGAGAAAGTTTTCTCCTATGAGAAAGTAGAACATTATTGAAGGAAAATAGGATCTGCTTTTATGGTTACCCCCACTTTTAGCTGGTGTTATTCTGTTTTCTGACTAGTCTGACTGCTAATCAGGACCCCAGTCACTGCGCTTCCTCCCTAAGTTTGAAAGTGGTAAGTACTTTGGTACCTTTCCAATTGACTACTGGTGTAGCCATGAAGTCCCTAGTATATGGTACTAAGGTATCCAGGGCATAGGTACACCAGGGGTCTCCCATTGGCTGCTGCAGCATGTATTAGGCCACCCATGAGAGACCACTCAAACTATAACTACAGGCCTGCCATTGCAGCCTGTGTACGCTGGTGCTAGCGTCACTTACGACAGATATAAGTTTCCTTATATCTGAGGTCACTGCACTTAAAACCTACAAGTCACCCCTAAGGCAGGCCTTTAAATACTGATGGCAGGATGCTAGGTTATAAGTGTGAGGGTGCCCTGCATGAGCAGGACACCTACTACACACCCCGGAGTCGATTCTCTAGGCTTTGTGAGTGCGGTAAGGCATTTTAATACATATAGTGGCCATGCGTCATTACGCAATGGCTAACTATATATTGGCTGTGAAGAACCTGGGCATGTTTGGTATCAAACATGTTGTAATCATAGCCCAACACCGTTACTGGTGTTGGAGGCATGATTCCATGCACCAGGGGGGTACTCTTGGAAGCCCTCAGTGTTCCCAGTGACAGCCTTCCAGGGTCTGCCAGCAAGCTAGTGCTGCTGCCGACCCCAGGCACGATTCTGCCCTCCTGCTGCTGAGCTGGGCTCGAGCAGGTGAAGGTAGAACAATAGGTTTCCTGTCACAGGGAGGTGTGACCACCTCCCAGACAGGACTTAGTGTATTGGGCTGGGGTGGCGGTGCTTGCCAGCGCCAACAGACTGCTTTGGAGGGCACGTTTGGTGCCCTTCTTGCATACTCTAGTTAGAACCAGTTAAGGGAGCCCTTGCCTCCCGCTCTGGCGTGAAACTGGACAAAGGAGATGGGAGTATCCTCCCCTCTATCCAGCCCCTCCTCTGGGAGGGGCCCTTGAATCATCTCAACCCATTCCCCAGGGTACTTAAGACCTTACCTGTGGGTGGCTCTTCAGATTCAGCGTGGGACAAGATTCAAACTCAAGACCACTTCAACTTCGACCGTCTGGGCACTTTGGACTTCGCTGGACCTCGCCTGGAACTGAGACTGCACCAAGGCTCCTGGTCTCGCTGTTCTGCCAGTCTTCTTCATCATCTGTGCCTGTGCTTCATTCAGGTTCCTCTCCAGGCCTGTGGGCATCAAAGATACCCAAAGTAATCTCCCCTGGAGTGAAGGAGTCACACCCCTGTATCTGCAGGCACCGCAACGAAGCTGACCGGTCTGCTGCTCCTGATGTCCCACTGACTCCGAAAGGCTCAGCCACATAGGTGGTGGTTCAGCAACTCCCTCGAGGTCTGACCTGTCCGCTCAGCAAGTATGAGGCCAGTATCCCTCGTCGGGACCGATGGAACAGAACCCCTGTGCACCATGTCGACTTGCCATTGCCAAGGCTTGTTAGCTCTATAGTCCAGAGATCTTTGGGCTACAAGAAGCTCCAGCTTCCAGCCTCTCTTCCTGCTAAGATCTTCATCCTCAATGCATCCTCTGAACCGCGGGCCTGCATCTTTGGTGAGCTGCTCGAGGTCCTCTTGCGTGATCTGTGTTCTTCACATATGAGCTCTAGTCCTTGCTCTACTAAAATCAAAGATACTTCAAAGAAGCATCTATCAGGGCAACCTAAGATGCATTTCTTGACTACTAAAAGCCCAATCACAGCCATACTACATTAGGCAAGAGCTAGGACCAAGCTCCCTGCTCCCTGAGTGAACTCTTCCTCTAATCCCGATGCCTCTCACTGTCTTCTCATAGGCACGAGCACCACAGAAAATTAGTAGCTGGCTCCAGATCTCCTTTCCTGTAACTTTTTCTTATGGGTGCTCAAGTAATTACATCCCTTAGGGAGCGGTTGCACAACAGCTCTATCTGTAGACAGTGCAGAAATTGAAGAGGCAGTCTCTAAGAAGTTCTTTTGGGCCAGCCTTAGTATCTCAAGACCATTTTAACATGATATGCAACCCTGTCGTGTACTGATTCCTTTCATTGGCCCTCGCCCCAGCCCCTCTTTCTTCGACCTTGGAGTCTCCCCTGTTTCCTTTTGCCCTCTTAGGGCTTACTACCTACAATGCATCTGGTTAGATAATCAGATTTGTAAAAAGCCATTCGACCAATAAAGCTCCTTCCACATTCCCTCTATGTTTGGTCCATTCCCTTCTCCGGGTCCCTCTTTCCATCACGTCTCTTCTCTTGTCTGCACTTAAAAGTAACCTTAGATTTAAGGAGGAGCAAAATGGAGACCCTTTGTCCTTGTAGTAGACTGAGGTTGGAAGCTTTTAAGGGAAGGTTGTAGAGATTTTGGATTTAAACTAATCGAAGGTTCTCTGCTGACAACCGCAAAAAAGGGCTGCTCTCGAGTCACAAGATGTCCCGCTCTTCAAGGGTAGCACATCCTGTAACTATAAACCAGGAAAGACATAGCTCTGCACTGGAACTTAAGGGTTTGTGTCACCAGTGAAAATACAAATAATTTTTTAACAGCTTAAGACACCACTTGAGAAGACCCACCGTGCTTTATCTGTAAAATGTATTTCACTTACCTTTGTTATGCAAGATTGAGACATGCCAATTTTACCTTCACAGTTATACACTTTCCACCAGACCGTGAAACCAGAATATGCTGTTGACACTTTTTGCCCAGAATTTTACATTTGGATTTCCTAAAAGAGGGCTGTCCCAAGGTGAACCATGAGGGGCTTATCTGTGTCACATTTTCAGGATATCCATGCGTTAAATTTATATACAATGGATTTAAATGTCAAGCATTTGCATAGTAAGTGGTTATGCCCCCAAATAATTTGCCAAGGCTTGGCCCCTTGTGGAACAACACTTGGCATCCATGTCCTATGCACTCTCTTGTGCTCTTCCTGGACATGATCCTTCATGGTTATACTATTGTCTAAGTCTGAGTAGAAATGTACTGTCATTCTACTCCTCCCTGGCACTTTAAATGCTTCTTTGTCATTGTTTTCATATCGCATTAGCCTGGGGCTGCACTGTCTAGTGCCTGTCTTCATATGGGAGCCTGTACTTTCAAACATCATTCCAGAAAAAAAGGAAGGTTTTGTAGAGGAAAGATATTAGCCCTTTCAATCCAAACCCTGTGAGATCCAACACTTCTCTACCACAAGCACCTCACTAATTTGTGCCATTCCTAGAGCGGGCCCTGATTCACCTGTACATGACGCTTACCCTACAGAGGTTTCAAGTTTCATCTATATCCATTCCATTTCCTTAAATGGGTCACTATGGTAGGGACAGCAACTGCCGTACCCACCAACAAGGGTTGATTCTTCACACTAACATTGACTCACCTCGGTCCTGAAGCTACACCACCTCAGCGAAACTTATCATCTCTTTGCCCTTAACAATTAAGTTCTCACACAGGTCAATAAACCACCTGTATCAAAGTATCCTTTGCTAGTCTCCTCTTACAAGAGGCTGGGCTTCGCAAAACTTACCTTGCAACTATTAGCACATACCCAGAATGTGAAGCAGGAGAGATGTGGCGCAGTGGCCACAGCAGCTGACTCCGGAGCACGGGGCTCACGGTTCGATCCGCAGAGGCAGCTCAGCTCAGCATCATGTAACTCTGAGCAATAGCTCACTTAATATCCCCGACAGCCCCCTGCGCCCGGATACCCTTAGGGGTGATAAGTTTGCACTTACTACCTCAAGTGTTTTCCCTGGTAAAGTCTATCATGACATTGAGAAAAAATGGAGGAAAACCTTAGCGGCATTCCAAAATAGACGCATGTAGCCTTTATTGCTTCTCTTGCATGCAGGATTAGTCCAAACGTTAGTTCAGTCTCAACAGTTTTATGCTAGACAAATCTACTAAATAAGCATAAGAAATGCTGCATTTGCTCTTGAAACTGGAACTGGTTGTCCTCTGTGGTGGTGTACTTTCCTTTGCTTGGGAAGAACCTAGCCCGTAGCAATTCTGCCTTACAATGTTAGATAGCAGAGTCTGGTCGTGTTACTCTGGACCCATAATAAGCTCAGAGTCTGAGCTAGAATCATTGGAGAACCAAAAAAGCGAGCTTCACCCAGGATATTCGGTAAAGTAATGTGCTGAGACGCTGAACAAGGATTTGTGGAAGACTTGGAAGTAGACTGGGGGAACCTTAGTCAGAGACTAATTATGTAAGTCTATACACTTCATCCCTGAAGCCATAAAGATCACGCCTTTGGCAGACGAGGACCACCTGTGCTAGCTTGAAGAACACATTATTATCAATAAAATAGCGTTAGAGCCCATCCACACACAAGAGAGAGATTCTCAGAGGGCACCAAAATCATGTTGTTCCGCCAAGTGTGATCTAAAATACTGACGCGGAAGAAAGCCCGACAGACATTAAGTAAAAAGATGAAGAACCCTACACTGTTTCTCTGCTACCCAGCCAGACTGAAGGTGGTTCACCGAGAACGGACTACACCCTTTTTGAGAATGTTGAATTGCAATATCCAGAGAAGCTGGAACCAGAGAGACTGGCTATTGAGTTTGAAATAGTTGTGACTGCTGGGTTGAGACTGGGCCAAAGGCATATGGAATTGGATGAATCTTCTAAAGAAAAAAAGTGAGACTCAGCTCAATTTACACATGACTGCCTCCTCAGTTCTACCTCATAACATCCCAACTACAGCCTTTTGTGCCTTGGAATGTGACTGCACTTCAACATTCCTGTACTTATGTAAATACCAAACACAATTCTTTTATGACTGATAAAGACACATGGTCAGGTAAAAAAATATTACAAAAGCATGAAGGAGGAAACATCCTGAACTAATATTCTTTCAAGTGTGCCTGGGGTTAAGTGCTTAATCTGTGTCGGTGATTGCTGGTGGTGGGCACCAGCACACAGTTTTGGGGAATCGGGACTTGTTTTTTATCATCAGATCCTGAGCAAGCAATAGAAAGGCAAAGAAGGGAGAAAACATTAGGAAGAGTAAGATAGGAAAGCAGTATCAATGGAGTAAAGAGGAGTAAAAAAGAACTCAAAAGAGTCCCATAAAGAGATGAAGTATAGAATGATGGAAGAAAGAGACATGAGCTGGAATCAAATCTCGTCAGTCTTGGCTTCTGGCAACCCCGGCATTCGGCAGTGCCAGGCTCCTAAGAAAAACTTTTGACCATATAATTATTAATTTATTTACAAATAAAACGCTTCTCACATTTAGGCTTGCACCCCTTTTATGCTGCCACGTGCATTGCTTTGGTTTAATGGAAGATGCTGAAAGCCAGTGGACCCCATTAGCTATAGAGATGTGCCTGCCAGTCAACATCACCGGGTCTGTGGCTGAGTACTCGGGGATTTATTACTTACGCCGAATGATTGATAGCCAATCCTCTTGTCCGCAGCTGGCAGACAATAAAAAGGGACGGGTCTGAAGAGCAATAAATGAGCCCAAGAACTGTCTGTCAGCGAGGCCGAGAGAAATATGAAATCCCCGTCTCGTCACGGTGTAATAAGGAAGGGGGAAAGATGGCTGCCGGTGGCCTGACACTTCCCCGCTCTACAATGAGCCGGCGGTGCGTCTGAAATGCCAGCCAGTTGGCGAACTCACCTTGCAGAAGACAGGGTGGAAGATAATGTAGGAATCATTTTGGCTTTTACGTTTTTTTTCAGTTTGAACTCAAAACATATTTTCGCAGTTAAGTTTTTGCCGTGGTTTTTATAGACACTGCCTGACATTTTGATTCTCCTCCAACAGAATCTCTGACGTGAAAGCGCAGCCCATCATTATTTTGGGTGCTTTTCTAATTCTTGTGTCTACTTTTTTCAGTTTTATATTGCGCGAACTCGACCCGTAGGTACTGGAGCCTTTACATTAGCACCAGTTAACATTACACAAGGACGCATTCAATTTTGGTAGGCATGGGGAGATTAAGGGTCCTGATTACAATGTTGGACAGAAAGTCTCCTACGGCTGCGGAGACTTTCCACCCGACATGGTAGGTTTAAAGTCTGACCGCGGTATTCGGATGACGGCGGTCGGAGTTTAAACCTGCAGCGGGATTCCGACGTGGTTCAGACATTTTGAAGTCGTTTTTAATCTCTTAAGGATGGCGTTTCCGCTGTCGGAATTATGATGGCACTTTCCCACAGCAGTTTCATGCCGGCCTTTTCGACATGGAGCTGCAGTCAGAAAGTGTCTTTGGGGGCCTCCGCATACTGCCCTGGAGAGCACCTAAGGTGCCCCCTCAACATCCCTGCACTGTGTGGCAGGGACCCGGTGCAGGGATGTTTACAAAATTTAATTTTTCAATAGCAGATGGTGCTGCAGGTGTTTTCAGCCCGCCGCACAAGTTCCCATTGAAAAATCGAAGTTTCCGACTGCACTATCTGCGGTCGCATCCTAATTGGGAATGTAGGAACCGCTGAGCTATGGTAATTAGGACCTAAGTGATTTGCCCAGAATCACAGGATGTTGAGCCGACACAGAGATTCGAACCTGGTTCCCCAGAGGATGTGGCGTAACAGCCAGAGCGGCCGACTCTGGAACCAGGGAATCAGGTTTGTATCTCATAATAAACTTAATAAAGATTATTATCCTCATTTTGAACACTCATGTGGTACTTTCGAACTTCACATTTGGCGACGAGGATGGGATGTGTCTTGATATGTATACTGCATTTTATTTTTATCATTTGTTACAACTATATAGTAATTTGGTAATGTGCTTAGTTATGTGTTAAGAAGTTTTTCATTTAGTTGTTGATGTAATATGGGTGAGGGAGGTGATGTGGTGTTCTATTACTATGGGCCTGATTACGATGCCGGTTTCACCGGCTTCCGCAGTCCTGTCAGAGGCAGTCCGGCCACTGCAGTCTCGTCGGAAGCAGTCGGTCCTGACTGCCGGATTACGATGCATGCCTCCTGTATTCCGACCGACCACTAAAAGACCGCCGACTCCGACATCCTTTCTCCAACCACTTAGATGGCAGTCAGAGAAGAACAGCATCCATATGGTAGTACAGGGATCTCCGACCTTCGTCTGGATTACGAAGTGAGTTTCCGATGACCTGACTGCCTCGAGTTGTCAGAAATTATGGATTTAGGGTGCATGCTCACAGAAATCAGCTGCTCCCTGACAGTCTTCAGCATGGTTCCCTTTCTACAGGTCCCCCCTACACCACAGTAGCTAAACCTCAAAGATTACGACCCTGTGGGCACCAGAATGCAGGTAAGTCCGTAGGTGGCATGTGTATCCATTGACTGGACTGTGCACAGATAGCCACACTCCAGCAATGGGGTAAATGGTGCACATTTGTTATCAGAACTTCCCAGAGGCCTATTCAGAGTGTAGTATGGCACCCTCATTAACGATGGCAAAAAATGTTAAATTCTTTCCACAAGTAATATCACGACTTGTGACAGATATGCATATCACGTAAGTCATACAAGATACCTACTCAATGTATTGGGCAGTTGTCTTCATGACAATTTCTTCTCAAACTATTCTCCCATACATACAAATTAAGTTAAATGGGTACGAAAAAAAAACGTACGTAAAACATCTGAAACCCAGTAGTCACAATTTACAGAAGAGTACACTCTTAAAAAGAAAAATTCACCCAAGCCCAATTCTCACTCATGCTGAAAAAAATGTTCCTCTACTTAGACTTGTTCAAGTAGAAAAGCTAAATTCGGCTGCCAGCACCTCATCCCCCCACTCCCTAGTCAAAGTCTTCCTCAGTAAGAAACAGCAATGGGTCAGACCATTTAACTATGGCAATTCCCTCTACTATTTAACCTTTCCATGTTCCATGGGCTGACCGCACAGACTGCTGAACAATCTTTCCACTCACAGCGAATGACACAGGGACACAGAAATATACCACAAAGCCTGAGACCCCAAACACCAGCTCACTTCCAAAGATTTTCCATTCGGGAAAAGTGAATGGCCAGAAGCAACCCTTAAGAAAATGAAGCTGTGACCATTGGCTTCCACTATATTCTCCAGTATGCAGCATACAACTCTGACCCACTGTCTTTCTCAACCACCAAAGAAACATTCCGCCGGCTGAATTAATTCAAGAAATGTCTCTACAATATCAAACCTACATTTCATGGTAGCACACAACACCCAGGTCATAAAAACTCAACGCTAGAGGGTGTGGTAGCAGAGTATCCTAACCAAAACACTGTCTGACAGAAACATGTCTACAACACAATATTTCTGCCTGAGGACATTGTTCTCTAACAATATTCTCTCAAACAAGTCTGTAGCACTGTGCCTTGAGACAGTGGCGGCTCGCAGTGGGAGTGCTGCGGGGCAGTAGGTTGGGGGAGGGGCAGGGTGGGAGGGCAGTGGAGTCGGACATACGACAGCCACGAGTAAAGTAAGTAAATAAATAAATAAAACTATTTACCTTGCGCTCGCTGCATCGCCAAGTTGGTGATGCAGCGAGCGCAAGGTAAATAGTTGTATTTATTTATGTACTTACTTTACTCGTGGCTGACGTATGTCCGACTCCACTACCCCCCCACCCTGCCCCACCCACGCCCCGCATCACTCCCACTGCGAGCTGCCACTGCCTAGAGATGAAAAACAGCAGGGACTATTCACAAATTGCATTTTGTAGTACATAAAGCACTACAAGATGCTTTTTACTAACTTGTGACTAGAGTCATATGCCTCTTCTATCTTTTCTGCATACAGATCTTCACCTAGGTGACAGAGATTTTTACACTTGTAAGGTTATGTTTCAGTTGTAAATGTGGGAGAGAAAAGGGGAGTCGCTAGAAAATGTGGACTTCTTACTATAAAATGTGAGCAGTTTAGTGAAATGTAAGGAGAGGTTTAGGGAGGGACAATCAGTTCTTTAAATGGGCAGGTGCTGTCCATTACTGAGTACCTGCATTTCTTTAAATTGAAAGGTAGAGTACCTGCACTTCACAGCACTGCTGCAATACATTTAATGGAAGAGCACCGGCCCTTTCCCGGAGGAAGCAGATATTTTAATTAGTGAGTGCATGCACTTCTATTTTTCAATTTAAAGCAGTAGGGATAGGCTACTACAAACACCCACCCACAAAAGAGTAAGCCCATTGCTGTTCACAAACTATGCTTTCAAAGTTTCTGCAGGCCAAAGGTAACAAAGCAGTAGTAAACTGACCCCAGTCCAGCTCTGGAGCAAGTAAAACACAACACATTCCACTCACAGGTACCGCAGCACACCCACAGAAAATAATGGAGGCAGGGCCTTACCACCCCACAATTGTTTTTTAATAAATAACATTATTTTGACTTTTAAAAATATATATATATATATATATATTTTAATTGTATATAATTATTAAAGAATGATTTTATTATTTTAAAAAAAATCATAATATAACTAATTTACAAACACAATTAAATTAAACGTTTAAGCTTCTGTTAAATAATCAAATTAATGAATTAATTGTACATACATATTTTAATAAAATCAGATACATATTTAATAAAAAAGAAAAATGCTGCAGGTAGGACTTTTGTAAATGTTTTTTTCAAACGTATTATTCATAAACAAAATATGTTTTAATTCATGAAATATTTAATATACATTTATTAGTAATGAGTTAATGTACTGTTACATTATATATTAATGGCTTTAGATTTTTAAGAAATATTTTTAATTAACTGTATATATCTATATTAAATTATGTTTAATTATTGTTTAAGAATAATAAAGTTAATTTTTTTTCCTTATACTTTTCCAAAGGGAGAGCTCTGCAGACATCACCACCTACACATAAGAAGTTACTTGTAGTAACTTTACACTCGTAAATCCTGTTGTTGATGTCTCCACCAGGGAATACAGACATGTAAGTCTATGCTTAGGTGAAAATTTACATTTGGAAATGGCCAATAGTACCTAGATGCAGCAGTAGATTCACACGAGTAAATCTACATAGGCAAATTTTCCTTCCAGAATCTAGCTCTTTGTGTTAAAAATGATATTAATATGTAGATGTGGCATCCTTTTACGGATCTCAGCCTGGACGTATATCACCACAAAGTTACTTAGTGTGCTCCTAGAGGTGCAGTTTAAAGTGGTTTCTTTGTAATGTGTTATGATGTGTTTTGCATTAGGAGCATCAAGTTATTGTGTCAAAGAACCACACTGTGTCACGATCCATGCCGTGATCCATTGGTCAGCTGATAAATAATCCCTCCTTGTTGGGCTCACCGAGCCCCTGACCAATCAATTGTTTATTGTTCAGTTAATTAAAATTTTAACGAGGTGCAGCCAGTCAGTACAATACGGAATCAAATAATTAAACATGATGTTTGCAGGAGCATGGCCAACAATTACAAACATAATTATGAAATTCATCGCACTGCGCTAGTGTGGTACCACATTTACGGACTGTCACAAACCTGCTAAGGACATTCACCAATCAATACACCCTTTAATTTTGCTCACCTTGCCTGCATCGTTTTCTTTAGATTCTTCGGGTACTTTAAATGGGCTGGTAGTCTCAGGTACCAAGTTACTGCACTTATTTAATTTGCCAGGAAGGCTCAAGTGCTGGTTGATTAAAGACCTCGCTCTCAATCACTTGATTTTAAAGGGATGTATGAGCCTGCATCATGCGTCCCGCATACCATGGCTTAATTACATTAGACGTAGCTTTGCCGAGCTGGGGCGCCCGGATTTATTTTTGAAGCCAGAATCTATTGTAAAAAAGGATGTGGAGATAGTTAAGAAAGCCTTCAGTAGTTCAAGGAGGCTAGAAAGAGACGAGAGAGAAGTGAGCAATCCTAGCGTCCGAATTTTTTTTACGTTAAAATCAAATCCATCCACTGAGCCTTATCTACTGGAGCCTTTGTCTATATATGAGCGGTTTTTATTGTCCAGATTTTGTCTGGATCTTTTTCACCTCCTGCTTGCTGTTCCTAAAGGGTGCAGTAGAGGTCACGTGTTAGCACCCTGTGGCTGTGACGGAGAGTCTTCACAGGATTTGCTACACTTTATGATTTTTTGTAAGTTTTATGAGGAACCCCGGAGATACTTTTTAGTTCCTTTATTAAAGAAGTTGAATATTAACCAAGCTCGCCCTGTGCTTTTGTTCCTTCAACTGCTGAAGGCTGATTGTATCTTTTTTATTGTGGGTTACTTGAAATCTACGGTGAGAACCAGGGACTGCCTGGATAGTTAGTGACCCATCTGTGGAGTATATGTGGTGACCTGGCTCATAATGTTATGACTGTTTTTATATGAAATTTTATGTATTATGTTTTAATGAAATTTGGATGGTCTCAACTTTTATGGGTTTTTTGCACATGAAACCGAATAAAGTTTATTTGATGCGATTTGACAGGAAGAGTATCAGCACTTTTCATCAGTACTGCAATACCTTTAATGGGATAGTGCAAGCCACTTCTCTATAGCAGACTGGCATTCTGGGATGCTGGGTGCCTGCACTTTTCTACTTTCATTTAAACCACTTGATAATTTAATTATTACTTACTTTAGCAGCCTTTTGCAGCCTCTTGTAAGTAAAAATGCATACAAAACTACATACAAAGCGGGGATTTAGGTCAGTCCTCTTAATCCATTGGCTTGCTCAACTGTCATTCACATTAGGCTTCCACCAACCACAGCACTCAACAAGGGGCAATGTGTCAGCACACAGTGAGTGACAGCATTTTTACCTGATCACATGCGCCCATCCACATAAACTGAAGTGCTCACATGAACTGACCAACCTAAAAAGAAGTGCATTTTAGTGACAGAGCTGGTGGCCCAATACTATACTTTGCAAATGTTTTTTTCCTTTTCTATTCTACATCCTTTTTGCTTTGTTTTAGTCAACTTTCTGTGTTTAAACTGTCTTCAGGTGGCAGTGTCTCAATACAATAACACCTTTTCGTTGTGCCCCTGAGAAATATATATCACAGATGTGCATTCAAAATAAAAAGAGTTTCTACACCAGTTCCAATGACACCGATCAGCTAGGAAGCACCCAAACTGCCTATTGACATTTTATGTGATGATTGATGTTTCCTAAATTAAAAAAAATTGTTGCAAGCATATGGCTGACATCTTTGGCTGCAGCATTTTTTCTACTTTTTATTTTTGTGGCATCTGCTGGGACTAAAAAGTAAAAAAATGTTAGCATCACACCTACGTGCCAAAGCCAGATCTACTGGCTTGGAAAATGCTTTTTTTTAAAGCGCCCCCCAGCTCTTCAGCCTTTACAGAAAAATGTAAAATATGTTTTGGTGTTGAGGGGGAAGGGGCACTGCTTTTATATTTTTAATGTGGCACACTTACATCATGTTGTGCTGTCTTTGATTTATGAGTTCCAAATTTCGACAGACCTTACTTGTGCCATCCTGATTGCTGTTTAAGGCCGAGAGCATGAACACTACTGCCTTTAGCAAACACGTCCCTTTAATAAACCCTAAATATATAAGGTGTCGGAGGATTTCAGGTCTGCAGTGAGGACAGCTCTCCTCACAAGACACTGTACATGCTTCCCTCAGTGTCATTCTATTGCATGAATTTCATCAAAGGTTATTGATGTTTCAAGAAAAACATGACTGGAGCATGAACAACTGGTCCTCTCTCACCTTATTTTCTTCGAGAAGATAAGCGGCAAAACTACAGATTTTTGGTACACTGATACGCAACCTCATCTCTTACTGGGGGGCGTATGACAGGAACAGACACCTCTGAAGCAGCGTTTCCTGCTCTGTATGAAAACTCTGGCTGCCTCACTGCTTTCACACACAGTAAACCCTTATAACCCATGTTATACCATGTCCAGCCTGTAGGTGTCATTCTCTTGTGACATGATTTGGTCCCTCTCTCCAAGACCTCAACCAGTGCTATATTCTCTCTGTCCACTAGATGGCTACAACAATAATTCTTCCTTACTGGCCTGCAACGATTCCTGGGGTATGCTTGACAACCAGGCGTAATGAATCAACAATTACAATCCATTCCTTTCATAACTTTCGTTAAAGCCAAACTACTTGGCAGAGCTACAAAGCTACCGGCCTTCTCGCTAGCATCAAGGGCTGCAGGCATGGCTGCAAAGGACAGGGCAACCAAGCAGGAGACCGTTGCAATGAGTTGATCAGACTCTGTCAGTGAATACCCCCAGCACCTTCACTATTCATTGGCGGCAGCAATGACTAAAAGACATTGCCGTCTTTCCCAAAACCTTGTTATTAGAAGGAAGGAGGTGTCCGTTGAAGGAGGAACACAACTCCCCACTGCCGGGATGGTCCTTTCAGCCAGGGCCGGCTTTAGCGCTGATGGCGCCAGGTGCGACAATCACTTTTGGCGCCCCCACGTCCCATGACCGCCTCCTCGGATTCTCTCCCTACCGCCTGCAAAAGTGCCCCTCATCTCTCCTATCATAAGATATTGCTAAACACAGCGCCCCCCTGAGGTCACGAGCCCTCCCCCACATGTCAGCACCCAGTGCGGCCGCACCAGTCGCACTGCCCTAAAGCCGGCCAGTCAACAAACAGTCAGGACGAGGGCCCTAACGTTTTGAGAGAATACACTTTGAGCTGATAGGAACCAGAGACGCTTTAAGGCATGGGCAAAGTGGGCTCTGGCCCAGGGCCCCAGCCTGTCAGGGGGTCCCCTGAGAGAGCCAGCTCTGTTAATTCCCGGAGTACCTTGAATAATTCTTCAACAGATTGTTTCAAATACCGTTTTCCTTTCATTTACTTTTAATGTGGGTGATGTGTGAGAGTCTATTAGAAACATTTTGCAGAGAAATGTGTTTTTGTTTCATACAACATACATAAAAAGTTTATTTTAGATCAAAAAAGGACCTTACATATTCGTATGTCACAGAGATTATTTGCAGTAATATTAGTGAGCTACTGCCGTGTTACAATATTGAAAACACATCACTATCCTAAATATTAGAATGTAGACAGGTTTAGAATTTGGACCAGTGTGTGTGTGTGCATTGTGAGTGACCTGGCCAAAGAGGGCATAAAAGAGCTAAACTGGATCATAAATTCAAAGCTATTTGAAAAGGGGCCCACACAATATCTTTGGCCCAGGGCCCCCACAATCCTTAAGACGTCCCTGATAGGAATGCAGACAAAGTGGCCCACTGGAACGGACCTAAAGTCTGATAGAGTCCCTGCCACTCTTGTCCACTTGAAGCAGAATCCAGTTTGAGTGACCGATCCCAAAGATTATATGCTACTTGCAACTAGAATGAATAACAAAGGCAAAAAAGAATTGACCCAGCTTGCAGCTTGTTACCAAACCGTACCAGGCATCTATGTGGTTCCAACAAACTGACGGCTTGTCTGTCAGATCAGAAATATGGGACCTCAGGAAGAACGCTGAACTGAAGCCTTGCCGTCCATCTATTTTTGGGATAAGTAACACCTATCACATGTTACTAGGATATTACAAGTCTCTTAGAAGCTCCATGGCTGTGAACAGACTAGGGTGTCTGAAGCTGCAAGAGTAGGTTGCCTCAGTTGTCCAGGGCAGGATGCTTTGGAACAGCTCTGCACACTGTTGCTAAGAGCTGTGCAGAAGTACCTGCGCGTGGCCAGCATGATTGCACTGGTCACTGAGATGGAGGGGCGGCAGCACATAAGGTGCAATACACAAGACGGCGTAAGAAACGGGAATTATGATCAGATGCAATGAAGTGCAATACCTGCAGGGGGCCGGCACACAGCTTTTAAAGCAGTTGGCGACGAGGCATTGGCCAGTGAAGGTTACTGGCCAGCCCAACTGGTCGAGACCACATAGATGAACAAGGCTGAAGGTACATAGTATTCATAAGCATTCTGAACTCCGAAGTGACCCACTATACCTTTTTATGAGGAAGGGGGCATTTTATTCCTTGTAATACATTATTCCACCCTTACCGCATCCCTCTTTAGATTCGTGTTCTCAAGCTCATCTATGTGAAAGAGATACTGTGGTCTAAGATATTTAAAATGCAGCCGTTACTGTGAAAATAAATACACCATTATGCAGTTGGAAATTTGTTGGGAAAACATAAGCAGTGTAAAGTCAGTCACTTTCAAATACATCTACAGTTCAGAATGCATGGTAATATGCACACGTGTTTATGTTTTATGCAAAGGACTTGTAATAAATAGACATCCTACAGGGAACGTGTCTTGATCAGCTGAGAGAACAGCTTTAGAATTAGTTATCCTTTAATATGTTTCAGCCGCAGGTGTAACTCTGCTGACTGACCCACATTTCACACTGTCTGTCTGGCACTACGGCAGAAGGCACTGTGGCATCACCGCCACACTATAATATAACGGTTCACAGTAGTGACAGGTAAATGTCTGTAGAAAACAGAATGTCAAATACTGAACTAGAATGTTTGATGGTCTGTAGTAAATGATCGGAAAATAGTTATAAAGTTAGGAATGTAGAATTCTATCAAATACACCTTTTGCCTTATAAAAATATTTATAGCTGTAGAATGGCGAGCTTGTTGAAGCTGTTCTCTTAGAGGTTCAGTCAACAACAAGCAACGACTGGAACTGGAATAATCAGGTTTTGTGGTAAAGCTCTTGAGAGTGGTTTGGGGTATCGTCATGATGATGAACCCATATATCACAGCTAGCCATGAAAGGGTTTCTTGTAACATAGGCACCAAGAGTTTAAATACCCCAGTGAATTTTGAGGAACAGCAGCACCCAAAAATGCCGTATATGTATATCTCTGGATCTAGGCATGCTTACGTGCCAGTAGCCTTGAGGTTCATATCTCTGACGAAGCAGACGCGACTGCTCAGACACACTCCCTGTGAGCAGACCTTAATCATGGTTACTGTGTCAGAAGGCTGACAAATACAGACAAATGAGCGGTTGTGTTTTCCTTGGTTGCCTGGTTACGTCAGGGCTGCAGTTGCCATGTTCCCTGGAAGGACCACAACTAAGATGCACACAGAGCCGGGAGAGGTTAGCATATTCCTCACTGGTATAAGAGATGAAGGGTTGTAAGGGTGTCAGTCAGGGATCCCCAGTGTTGACAGCTACTACCTTGGTATGACCTATATTACCCTGTGCTACTACTGCTCTGACGGGTAGCTGCATCAACAGTTGGTAAGAACACTTTATTCTCTGCAGTTTCTTCTTCTTGACCTGATCCACACCCTTCTGCGGTGGTTGGCAGTCTGTTGGGAGGCTAAGAGAGGGACTAAGGGTAAACTCTGAGGTCACTGGCAAGAAAAGAGGGCACAATGTCACTTCCACTGCCCATGGCATTCCAGGGAACTGACAATCATGAGCGGTGTGGTATAGACACAGTGGCCACAAAATGCTTCAGAGCATGCAGGTTACTTGGATAACGACACTGTACACGCCATCATGACACGAGTACCTAAATGAAAATAAAGGCCAGGGGCCGACAACTTTCTGACTCCCTGAAAGCATCTTTGGGTTGAGGATCCGATGCGAAACCAGGTTTGCAGCCGCAGCACCCAGCCCTTACCTGACACTTAGCTCAATGAGGTTTGACACATTATAGTTTGGAGGCTGCCTACTCCTAGCACCCCGTACCTCTGGTTCTCTTCCCCAGGTCCTCCCTGGGGTTTTGTGGGTAAACACTTAGCTCAATGAGCCCTGAAGATTCAGAATATATTATATTAAAGATTATTTGTTAGTTAAGTTCAAATTTCACCTTGAGCCTAAGACAAGAGAAGATTAATGGAGGATGATGAGGAAAAAATATAGGTTTCCAGTTTTTGTTTTTTTTAATGAAAAGTAGGGGCGCCCGTCTTCTGTGATCTCTAACCACCTTAGCCAACGCACCCAAATTAACAGATAACTGCAAATTCGCAAAGCTACGAACTACTATATTAACTTGGCCCGAAAAACGCCCGACAGGCCCACCTTAGTGGTCTAGTTACTGGATAATACGAATGCAGGGGTTCGAGTAAGAGTGCTACATCCTAGCTCACCATTCATAACAGTATTTGATCAATCAAGGAGTAGGGGCCAGATGTACAAAGCCTGTTTGTGGTTGCAAATATATCAATGCCCTAAACACAGGGCTTCGGAACACAAAAGAGCTTTTGATAATGCACAAATGTGTTTTTTGCCAGTCTGAAAAGTCATGTAAAAGAAGGGGATGTGAAAGAGGCTTCCCCCTCCTGTTTAAGAGTGATAAAGATATGTATCATTTATTAATAATTTACTGACTCCTGAGTTGGCGATATAACTGATTTATAAAAGGGGTGTACGTGAAGCACAAAGAGGAGTAGGTTTTCGTATCTTTTTATGCCCTCGTTCCTCTTGCTGCAAAATTCCCAGTTCAGGTGCAAATGGACGTTTGTGCCCGAACAGGACTACACCGGGGGCAATACTGCACCGTGCATGTTTTGCACGTCTGATTTTCGCAAGTTGCAATCTGATTTCTGCACCTCGCAACGAGGCAGAACAGAGTAATACTGATATACTGAAAAGGGTCTTTGTTGGCTCTCTAGGTATGTAGCGGGTGTGGGCAGGGTCGGATTGGGATCACAATTAGGCCAGAGTACTCCTAAAAAAGTGGCCCACATTCGCAGGTAGTGTCATGAGACACAAATAGATTAGTCTCATTGGGCACATGTTTATAGAAATGTTAGGTAATTTTAACATTTTATAGCTTATACACCCAGTAACGTGGGTAAAAACTAAAAGCATTGAATTTTGGCCAGGCGGGCAAGGTGGACTATATTGGTCCAAGGGCCTCAGCACTTGAGCTGATTGGTATTTTAATATTCTGGCCTGTACGTAAATGACAAAAATCACCTGAATATTATTTTCCACAAATCTGAATGTATGTTAACCAGTAAAAGTAAGGCAAATGCACTTTATATTGATTTCTAAAGCTGCCTTAATGATCTGTGACTTATCGTCAAATTAACAAAGGCAGAAAAGCCATTTTAAAAAGAAATAAGGTTTTTATTATATATACTACACGCTTGGTGGTTGTTCTAGTGGGGCAGTAGTGCTCTTAGACAGTGCGCGGATATTATTAGATATGGGTTAAATGTAAATGCAGTGCAAAAGGGTAGGGAGAACCACCCCTCTCCCCATACTGTGGTAAACCACAAACAAAATGCTCAAAGGTCCCCTGCCCAAGCTTGTAATAAACACATTTAGTTGATACAATGTAGGCTATGCTAAGGCTTTGTACGAAGGAACTTACAACAAGGACAATAAATCTGGAGTCACAGGAAACAGTGGATGAATAATGTCTCCTTCTGCTCTTTCTCTCTCATAAATTTTATCAACTAAATTTGTTTATTACAAGCGTGTGCAGGAGACCTTTGAACATTTTTATTATATATAAAGATTTGTCGTTAATTATTATGCTCTGGTGTTTGCAGAATTTTAAAACATGAACAATGGCCAGTTCTTTTTTTAATGTTTTTTGTAGTTATATATACTGTGAACTAGTCCGAAGGGCATTGGATCTATTTACATGAGCACCAGTTGCGTCAGAGGACATCAAATTCGTTTTTATTTTCAGGAGATTAAGTTATTTGCAAAGAATCAAAGGATGTTGAACTTATGCTGGGACATCAACATAGTTCCCGAGTTCCAAAGTTGGCAGCTCTGGTCAAGGTAGCCTCACAGCTAGGCCTATGAAAACACACCGGTGCCCCCTCCACCCCTCCTCCTTACACTCAGTCCAGAAAGACACTGGGGCTGAGGTGACAGCACCTGGCCCCCTGCAAAGACCATGCATACTCTCTTCCTCCCCATCCACCAAGGCCTAAATGTGATGTGATGGCCAAGTGGGGGAGGGCCCAAGGAAAATGCAGTGCAGTCCAGCACAACACAAGCAAGCAATGCGGACAGAGGCACGCAAGGCTTAATGAGCCATGACACAAACCCACATGGCGGCTGCGCGCCTGCACGCGCGCGTGAACGCAAGCTTGAGGCCAGCAAGCCTCTGGTGGCACTTTGAAAACCCCCTTACTAAATGTCTCGCAGAGCAGCGCATGCGCTGGCTCAGGCGAGACCTAAAAAACTGCCAACAGATGCCTCTTAGGCGCCGGCCCATCGACCAATGCCTGACTACCCGCCTTCCCAATCCGACCCTGGGTGTGGGCGGGAGGGCTATATTTGATGTATTAGATGGGGTACCTCCGGAATGTGTATTAGGAACCTTGATCCGATTAGGATCGCTTCTTTTGGTTATCTTTTTGTTATGTTTATATAGCCAAATGTTCTCTAACTGAAACTTTTTTTTAAAGTGAAGCACTCCTGTAGTTAGGGGCTTAATGCACTTCCGGCTCCAGGTACCAAAGCAATTTGTAATGTTTGACTTCAGTGTGCAGAGATCATTAACAGAACATTCAGCAATTTTCGTTAGTCTTTCAGTTCTCCCTCCAGCTCTCAATCTCAGAGAAATCAAGAGGCTGAGGAGCAAAAAAGAGTTCACTGCAGCTCTATGCCAATGCTGCACTAGCTCTGGCCACTAGGCCCATATTGTCGCAGCAATGACGATCCTTCAATGGGATTTCAACGGCTGATGTACTGTGTCTGACTTCTTACTGCCACATGTACCAGGGATTGTATGCACCTTACCGGACTACAATCAATGTGTATGTTCACAAGGAGCTTTGATGGGAGCCGGGATTGGCTTATCACGCTCTACCGGTCTGTACCAAATGCTGCCTCGAAAAAAGGGGGACGGGTTACAGACACAGGATGCACAAGGGGCAAGGCGATTGGTTGAAGGATAGAGGGGACTTACATGTAAGTGGATATCCCTGTTTGTGGGAGGGAGGATCTGCTTCTAAAGCTGAATTTTTGTTTTTGACTATCGCTTTGCAGGGCACTCTATGCGTCCTTGTGTTATACTTGTGTGACTTTATAACCACTGAATGCTGCATTGTTCAAGTATGACAAACGGATCCCCTCATGTACCTCTTGTAAAAATTATCAGATAAAAGGGAAGAGGTGTGGCGCCGCGGTCAGTGCGGCTGACTCCAGAATCTGGGGATCACGGTTCGATCGCCGGCGGCAGATTAGCTCAGCACCATGTGACTCTGGGAAATAGCTTGCTTAATCTTCCCCAACGGCCCACAGCGCCTAGAGACCCTTTCAGGTGATTGTTCGCGCTTTATAAATGTGGATTATTATTATTATAATTACATGTAAAGCGCTAGGATACCTTTGGGTCTAGCTAGCGCTATATAAAACTAAAAAAATAATAATACTATTAATAATAATATGTATATTATTTAAATGCCAAGGGCATCTGGAGACCTAGATATTGCTGTCAGAACCCTTATCATGCACTGGTTACAGGAAAAAGATTAAATGCATTAGAACAGGCTTCCCCAAAGAGTAGTTGACGATCTACTGGTAGCTCTCCACTTAACTATAAGTAGCTTTTCTGAGAGCAGCTCAGCCTACTAAGTTAGAAACGTTTGCTTTGCTCAATTAATATATCAAACATTGAAAAGCCTGTATTTCAGACGTAAATGTGTTTAATTTCAGAACTCACAAGCTCAGGTTTAAGAAAAAAAAATTAATTGCCAAATGTATTTAAAGCTGATGTTTGAATGACAAATCATGAGGCGCTGGAGAGACATTACTAATATTACCTTGGTGCCTAGGGTATTGCAGCTAAGGCTGTCATTTATTAGCCATCTAAAGGCATTCAAAATTGATAAGGCCTTTTTTTGGTCGAACCTAGAGGCAGCTCACATGCACTGCTCTGCGAGGCATGCTGTATTCCCTCTGTGGTGTTTGGACACACCCGACACACCCACCACTTTTTCATTGGTTGCTGAGTCTACCTTTACAAATTGCATTGTTTTCGTTGGTGAACAGTGTACATTTGTCCAGCCTAGTGGCTGGTTTGTTCCGACCCTGGCGACTGCCCCTGCTCCGTGGATCCTTTCACTATGGGCCATATTTTTTTGTTTGAGTGCACTACTTCTCCTTTCGTCCTCGCCACTCGCTGGTGCACCGAGCTGTTCTAGTTTAGTTAATCTCCCCGTGCCTTCCCCCAATAACACCTCCCACCCCTTGCAGCTTGTTATTTTTTGCAGTGTCATTGTTCTGTGATCGCGCCTTTTAGAGGAAGTGTGCACACTGCTCTCATTGCATTTCTTGGTCCACCACTCTCTACGCCGGACACCGTTTCCTATCTTGACTGGCGCCGTCTGCCATGACTGACAACTCATCAAATCCAGCAATAACGTTCTCCCTTTGGTCCTCCCACCTGCGCAGTTTATTGCTTTTTAATGCACTGCAACCACTATTTGAAGCCCATATCACTCTTCAAAAAAAAATTCATTTACCCACACCCTGTAGGGTCTCCAGTTGATATGGGAAAGCTCCTCCGCTAAGGCGGAGGAGCATCTCCCCACTTTTCTTAGAGCAGGAGAAAGGAAAAATAAAATGATAATAACCCTGTTATTATCATTTTATTTTGCACTATGGGGCTAAGTTAGGGCTGGGGTCACAAGGGGAGGAGTGGTTTGTACTCCCTAAGTGCTCATGACTGTTTGGCAAGCCCTTTACGGCCGGCCAAACAGTCATGCGCCCGGCCCTTTAGGGCCAGCCAAACAGTCATGCGCACTTTGCATGTTCCCCACCAGGCTACATTACACAGCCTGCGAGGAAAAATGCCCAGGCTCCCATTACCCGTCTGTGTGCCAAACCATAGCGCTCAGACCAATCACAACAATACATTGCAGCGTTGTGTTCCAAATGTTGGCATGTACAACTGCTGTGCATTTTAATTTCATATATTATCCTGCAGATAAATATTGCATAAATCATCACCACTTAATTCTCGGGTCCACTCTTCACATACGCTAGCAGTTGACCATTGAAAGATGGCCTCCGCACGAACTACGTGTCCACGGATCTCTTAGATGGTACTTGTTGTCTAAAGATGTCAGCCAGTGAGATATTTTTGTTATTAATAGCAAACAATCAGCTTTGCAGTGCCAGAACTAAATACTCAAGCCTCAAAGCGTGGATTCCTACCAGGGTTGGTGATGTTATCTGTATACCTGCCAGGTAAGTTAACCCTTAAGTTCTGTTCATAGCATGAAGGGCTATGCCAAACCATCAGTCATTCCATTTCTGATGTAGTATCCGTCTAGAGGGTTATATGAGTCAGTGCATTATCTAAGGTGTTTTTTGTTCTCTCATTAACACCCGAAAATGTAAACATCGCAAGACCTATTTTGACCATAGTTCCTCGCGTAAACATGTCACCTGAAAACAACTTAGCACACGGATGGAATGCCTCTGTCCATTGAAACAAGCCTTATCTCTTGCCAGTCCTCTCAGCCTTAAAAACATCTCTTAGGAACAACACACGTGTCTTTAACACCCCACCTTCTATCTGAACGATTCCACTATATAACCAGCGTGACTTTAACTTCCGTTTGATTTGTGATGTCAGTTTAGCTGTTAAGTATCTGGTAATAAAGGGCAACATATGGGTTATGATGGATGCTTACTTTCAAAATAACCAGTGTGATTTTAAGTTGTGCGGCTTGATAACTTTGGTGTGGGTGAATCAAGTGGAAAGTAACATGTACATTCTTCGTGTTGGGAGGTTGACAAAGTGATTTATTAGACTTTTCGACCTATGATTTACTAGGCAATAGAAGAAGTCATTTAAAGATGTGCATTAAAACACAAATTTCTATAATTGTCCTTGTACACAGTAAAACTTCGAGCTTTGCCTTAAACTATCTTGCTTCTTTTGAGAGATTTCAAGCATAGTTTTGCGCTGATATGGATGCTTTTATTAGTTGGTCTTTTGGCAGGCTCTTTATGGAGCATATTGTGCAGACATTTATACCTAAGTATGTGCAGCTCCTCGTTCCCTTTCTTTTAGATCAATGGTAACCTGCTATACACCTCTGCAGCAGAGAATATAATTGGAAGACATGTTAGCTTATATGAATTGAAGCAGATGTCAATTTTATTTTTGTGAAGGGTGGTTTTGAAATGTATTTCTTGTAATAGACTTTATTGTGTCAACAAGTCACCTGCTAAGATTCCATTGAGTAGTACTACAAAATGTTTGAGAGTGCACCTCTGAGGTTTTTGCCTTATTTTACCATATACCCACTCAAACTGCATGTCCCCTCCCTAATCAGTGCCTCTTCGCTGTTCCCTATCTCTCCCAGTCGATTGTTTCTCCTCACTGTGTACTGTACTCCCCCATGCATTTACTTTCTTATATTCCCAGATCATTATTCTCCCCGATGTTTCCGTCGCCAGTGCGCCTCCCAGTACTCTGTCCATATCCATTACCACTCACTGTGTAATGCACACGTTGGCTGTGTGACTCTCCTCTCTCTGCACTGCCACCAACATGCCCCCACCTTTGCTCTGGACCATATTTCTTTGAATGCTCTCCTTGTATATTGCAAACCTTTGCTTTAATATGTCCCTCCTCATACAATAGCAAGATCTCTTGTTCATCCCCACCCCTTTTGCAGTTCATCACACACACATACACGTGATGCAAGCATAACACAAACAGGTACACATTGCTGTCTAATGTCTTCATGCCCATCCTGTCTTCACTCCCTCAGCTACTGTCTAAAGCCCTCCTAGGGCGGAGCAGCCCCTTCTCCACCCCCCTTCCTTACTTGGATTTGTTTTACGTCGAGCTTCAATTATTGGTCCCAGCTACTCCCTTATTCTGCCTTGGATGAATGAAAGGCTGTGTCAAGCACAACAATCGCTACAGGCCTTACTACACATTTCTCTTTTACCCGATCTCTAGAACCAGTAAATACAATTTTGTTCAGTGGTGACCTAGTTCTATTCTACCTTGCCACATAACATTTGTATAGCTCTTCAATCCCTAGTGGCACAGCACCCACAATAATCTGGTGCATGGCTAAACACTTATAAGGTCGGCTAAACACTTATAAGGTCCCACAGGCAAGACCTATTGGCTTTGCCAATGCTTGTGACATTACTGCTGGCAACCC
The DNA here is from genome assembly GCF_964204655.1 of Triturus cristatus. Taxonomy (NCBI): domain Eukaryota; kingdom Metazoa; phylum Chordata; class Amphibia; order Caudata; family Salamandridae; genus Triturus; species Triturus cristatus. The sequence goes on from NC_140592.1 coordinate 683,829,858, forward strand.
TACCTGGTGCGCCAAGGTGAGGACTTCTGGTAATCTTGCATGGGGTAGCCTCTAATGTAATCTTGTCTGATGTGCTCACTATTACAACACCAATAATATTAGTAGCTCGGGGTGATTTTCATTGAACATAAGTAGCTCTTATTGCAGAAACTCCTGCCTTATAGTGTCCTAGACTGCGACCCAGATCTATTGGGAGCAGAGATGGCGTCATTTCAGGAAGTAAACAAACTTGAGGTGAAACAATTTATAAAGAAAATGCATTAGGGAGCTCTGACATTCAAGCTACATAGTGGCAACTAATTTACTATAGCAAACCAGTTTTCCGTGATCCAGGGAACAGAGAGGAAACTGAGCATCCTGGTAACAGTTATTGATTGTTGATCCTAGAAAATCCTTTTTAGGCGTGGTCAGGAGCCAGCCAGAAGGAAATGTTATGGTTTACTAATGAAATGTGATGTGGTACAGAAAGGTCAGGTACTGTTAAGACTTGAATTGTGTCAAATAAATATAATGTCCAGTGGGTTTAATAATTTTATCTTTCAAAAAGTATAAGACTTTATTTCACAATAAAAGTTAGTATCATGACAAAAAGGTCATTTTCCCTAAAAACAAGGCAAATTATATTTAACACAGCCATGTGAAATTTCCTGATGTCTACAGGGAGACCTCTCCTTGGACTGACTAAGCGGTGCTGCAGTGGTCCAAGGACAAGTATCTGGTCTACAGGGTGGAGTACAAAAGCACTATTTATCTGGTTGGGGAAAATCCTACACTCTGTTTTAGACAGGCATCTGAGTTTGTTCAGGTTAGTCATGAATGGTTGAACATCTGAAGTCAGATTTCTCATGTGGAGACACAGTGGGCAGGCAGTGAGCAAAGCAATTGGAGATGGGAAAGGAGTCCTTCAAGTCTACTCCTGATGCTTTAAGCAGGACAGTAGTTATTCCTGTCCCTGGCGCAATCCTTCTCTGGCTGGGCAAGGAGCCTTTGCTGGAAGACAAGGTGAGCAAATATACAAACTCGGACAAGCAGCTTATTTTCTCAAAGATTGGCAGCTTAGCTGCATCCAACCAAGGTAATCAGAACGGGAGCAGCGCTGGAATATTTAGAGGTTCAATCAGGTTCAGGTGAATCTTGCTCAAACCAGAGTTTGATCGCTTAGCTATAAACAGCCCTTAATGGTCTGCAAGCTCGGGTCCCTGGTGATGGCAGGGATCATAGCAAATCTTGTTGGTCAGTGGGTTTCAAAGAGACCGTTCTTCAGATAATGGGTTACTTGTTCAAGTTCAAGTTCTCTCTTGACACAGTTGGCAACATTGGGCAGAGAGAAACATGTAGAAAGTCTCCTTTGTTCAGGTGTTGTACCTGCTTTGCCTCTGGTCACTTTTCAATATGATGATGCTTCCTTCGAGACCGCAGTGAGACCTGTCAGAACCAGTATGAATCAGTGGGTAAGTGGTTGACAGTTTTAGTCAGAATGAGTCACATAAGAACATAGGTGCAATAGCCTGGGCAGGACCTGGGGAGAGCGGTCAGGAGCGCAGGGATATAAATGGGGGGGAACTAACACGGTCACTGTGCTGTCTATCATGGCAACCCACTGTTCTGAGATGACACATACTTTACAAGACCCTCACCTCAATCATAACGCTCGCACTCAGAGAATCACATACACACAGACACCTACTCCCACCCCAACACTGTAGGAAATTAATAAAGGGTTCAAATCAAGTAGACTACAGTTTTACCTCTTAGAAAGGTCTGTTAATCTCAGCAGCCAACAACTGCTGGACCTGGGTAACTTGTGTACTTTGGGTGGCCCTATCTCCAGCACCATTTAGCACCTCTGATGGAGAGCACCAAATAAAATCATGTACAGCACCTGCAATATCCAGTGGATCTGAATTTTCTGCGTAGGAAGCATACCAAGCAAATCACAAAGTGATAAAAGTAGTTGCAGGGCTGCACAGCACAGTGCGACTGAGCTGTGAGTCTTCTGACCCTACAAAGTGTAATTCTGTACATTTTCTTAAGGTGTAGCAAGTCGTCTTTTGCAATTGTCAGGTTAAATACAACCACCACTATTGTTATTTTTTAAACCCAGTTGCAAAATTCAAAACTTAATCCCTGAAACTACCAGCTACCCAGCAGTGTCCATTCCAGTCTCCCTCGTGGAAACAGTTGACTCAAGATAGGGTCTGCTCTGGCTCAAAATCTATAACATATCACCGAAACAAGGAGTTCCCAAGTAGCATGGAAAAAAGCCCAACCACATCTTTGTTAAAAATAAATATGGATGACATGAATGACGCCTCATCAGCTCCTCTATCTACTGGCTAAGGCTAGCAAAAGGTGCTTTTTCATCTAGATGAGTAAATTGATCACAGCCACTCTTCATATTGCTGATGATGTCCTACCCAATTTGGACGATAGAGAGATCTGGCTTCTCATCTTCCTTAACTTCTTTGCAGCCTTTGACAATGACAACCACATAACTCTGACAAGTATCCAAACAAGGACACGTGGGCATGGACTGAGTTGGTTATCCTCTTTACAAAACGTATCTCAGCTTGTAAAATCTGATGATTAGATACCCTCCCTGTGCCGGTGCCTCACCAAGTATCCTTAGATTTCTACACGTCTGAGAGTACTGTACCATAGTTTACCAGAATCCTAACCATCTGTCTGGGAATCTTGAAAATGTACAATCATGGGTGTCAGAGCACAAAGTAGATCTTCCGAAATGTGTCTCCATTCTTACCCTCATGGATCTGGCACCTCCCAATTTAAATTTTGTATTTTCCCTTTGGCATCTGTTATAAATGGGGTCTCTAGTTGGCCGAGGTATGCACCATATCCAAGTAGGGACCACCACTCTAGTCAGGGTAAGCTAGATATACACTAAAAGATAACCTGTGGTCACCCTCTTGTAGCTTGGCATAGAGCAATAAGGCTTATCTAAAGAGGCAATGTGTTAAGTATTTGAGCAACACACACACATAGTAAAACAATGAAAGCAACACAAAAAGACTCCACACAAGTTTAGAAAAGAAAACAATAACTTTATAAATAATTCAAGACCAAAACAACAAAAATCCATAAGTGGACACTGAGTTGTGAATTTTTAAAGAATAGAAAGAGTTCTAGCACTTAGAAGCTATAAGCACAAATGGGGGTTATCTGGTCGCGCTGGACCGGGGTAATGTCAATCGTTCGGGCCAACTGCGATGAAGCGCAGGCTGGCTACAGGACCCACACAGGCCCCGGTGAACAAAGTACTTTATCCTGGTTGCAACAGCAAGTTGCGGGGCACAGTCGAGCGATGCGTCGATTTCGGTCCTGCAGGGGTGGCGATGTGTTGGTTCCGTAGACAAAGCTCTGAGCTGATATGCTTTGGTTCCAAAGTGCAATGCACCGGGTTTCTCCGTGCAGTTGAAGGATACGTCGATCTCTCTACACTGCTGCGGCAGCGGTGCGCAGTTCCGATGCATCAGGGCTCTTAAGGCGATCAGTTCAGTGCAAGGCAGAGCCCAGCTCTCCTCAGCAGATTCAGAGAGCAGCATGGCAGCACAAGAGAAAAGCAGGCCTTACAGGTCAGCAGTCCAGCAGAGTGTCAGTCCTTGATGCAGCACAGCGTCCATTTGCAGGTCCAGATGATTCTGATCTGGTGGGATCAGAGCCCCAGTACTTAATCCAGTTGTGCTTTTGAAGTGGGGGTGACTTCAAAGAAGGCTCTTCAAAGTGTACAGAAGCCCTTCCCAGCCCTGACTCCAGGCTATCAGTAGGGGGTAATCAGCCCTTTGTTTGGTGACAGAGCACTGCCTATTCAGGTGTGAGCATCAGCCCCTCACTCCCTTCCCGCCCAAGAAGAGCCAACAGAATGCAGATGACTACTCAGACACACATAACCTTCCTGTGTTTGTGCCTGACGAGAGAGAAAGCACAAAGTGTAGCTGTCACCCACCCCAGATGTGCATTGAAAACCGGCTGCAGGCACACAGATCTGTAAGAGCAGAGAACTATCTACTTTCTAAAAGTGGTATTTTTAAAACAGTAATGTTAAATACAACTTTACCATTAAAGAGGATTTATCATTACCATTCCAAAGATATAAAACAGTTTACTGAGGAATTCCCAGGGTTAACCTATGAGAGGAGTATGCCTCATAGAAGTGAAACACGATTTTTATGGGGGTTTCACTACCAGGACATGCAAAACTTAAAAGTACATGGCCTACCTTTTACTTGCACAGCACCCTGCCCTATGGGCTACATTGGGTATACCTTATGAGTAATAAAAGGAGAGTCTAAGAATTGGCAAAGGGTTTTCTATGCCAACTCAAAGTTGCAGTAAAACTGCACACACAGGCTCTGCTTGTTTAAAGGGCTACTTGTGTGAGTGGCACAATCAGTGCTGAAGGCCCTAATTAAAAAGACTTCTGTGGTAAAAAGAAAAAATCATTTCATGGTGCCTGAGGCATTTGTTTGTTTGAAACTTGTTCTAATGATTCCAGCCTCAGACTTCCCTAACTAAATCACTCCCCATTGTTTATAGTCACTGAATGAAAATAATTGTGCTGTCAGGCTATGCTTTTCTACTGTAATTACTAGGGGGGTTTAGTGAGCTAAGCTCATCACGTACCTTGATCACACTTCTCGCTGTGGTGCAGTCTTTCACAGCCTGTGTAAATAAAATCACATATCAACACGACCAGTCGTGCTCCTTCTAATTTTAGTAGGCTTTATATGTGTAGCTCACATCCTACCAGGTCTTGATACAATGGAGGTTTCTGATGTTCGTAGCCTCCTTTTCTCTGTCTTTTATGTTTACAATCTGAGGGAAAATGAGTAATGTAAGGGAATGGGGAGTACGTTTTGAGTCATTGCGTTTTTTTAATGCTAATGTGCTAAAGTCATGCAGTTTAATTTAAACGTACTCCCCATTCCCTTACATTACTCATTTTAGCCTTACAGCACAATTATTTTCATTCAATACAGGTATTAGATGTCCTACCAGTAAATAGCCCCGCCCTGATGAAGACCTTCATCTAAATAAAACATTCTGGTCCAACCATCACGAAGGTCGAAACGTGTTAGCAACCACACACAAGGAGGTCAAGAGCAAACAAGGACAAAATCATGCCAATTGTTTGGCATCTTGAGCTGGAAAGGTTAAGCTCAAGTTAGAAGTGTGAGACTAGTCTCTGACCCCCACAGGACCTAGAAAATAACGTCTATTGAGGACAAAAAAATAAGTTTCCCAATAGTAGATAAAACAAGTAGGACTGTCAATTGAAAATAAGGCTTTTCATACAGAGTGAATGTATTTTTACCGTGATTTGAATGTTAAGACATGTGTTTGTATATGTGAATTTTTTTTTATTGTGTTGTTAATGTTTTCATATATGTAAATGTTGTACATACTGCTTTTTGCTCTAAGAAAATAACGACAGTATGTTCAAAAACAATTGGTGATAGGAATCCTGAATGTAAAAAATATATCAAAAAGAGAAGAATACGAATAGTGAACCCAGAATTAATTAAAAAGACTTCTGTGGTAAAAAGAAAGTTTTAATTAATGGTGTCTGAGGCATTTGTTTGTTTGAAAGGAGGCCCACTAGTAGAATTTAATTTATAGGCCCTGGGTTTATGGCATACCACTTTACAAGGGACTTACAAGTAAATTAAATATGCCAATTTTGTGTAGACCAATGTTAACATGTTTAGGGGAGAAGCACTTGCACTTTAGCACTAGTCAACAGGCAAAACATTTGGGAGAAGACTACCCTAAGGATGACAGATCTAGGAGCATATAAGGGAGAGTCCCCTTCACTGGAGTGTATTTTGCTAAACTGTTTACCTTCAGGCAACACTAATCTTGAACTTGACTTGCAGATTGAAGAATGGTCAAAAGAGTCCAAGCTCAACTTCATTTGTCAAGACTGATAAGAGACTAAATTCCAGATTTGTGTCTGAAGACAGTCAAAACATTCTGGAGATGTCAAGACTTGACTATTAAGACGCCCTGTCTTGCTTTATTAACAGTAGTGCAAAGTGCAGCTGTCAGTTTCATGACATCCTATTTAATCTAACTGTATCTTTGCAATAGCTCACCTTACATAAACAGCATTCACCTCAGTCTATCCGAATATCTTGCTGAGATGACTGTCGCCCTGAAAGGCTCTGGCACACTTTGACCTATGATTAGAAATCTAGAGTTTCTAATAACTATTTCTTGGGGTGTGCTTTGCAAACCTAGAATATGCTTTCTATTAAGCTCCACTTAGCCTTTAATAATCATCTTCTTATGGAAAACAACTTAAAGCTTTCCTTTTTAAACAGTTAATGTCTATTTTCCTTCTTCCTCCTGTCTATTGTTGTCTTTCAAAAGCTTAAACCAAGTCCTGGTGGTGACTCTGTCCACGTACAATTTCAACCCAGTAGCATATCGTCCCTGTAGGGCTTCTTGGCTCCTTTGACGCCACTGATGGTCACCAATTATCATAAAAACTGTCTAACACTGTCCCTTCATCATTAGGTATGGATACTCACCTCACAAACACGAGCCATTGCTTAGTCGGATCTAATGGCTCAATTGAGTGATGCATCCACTACAGACATCTTTGTTTGACCCTATGATCACACATTCGATTCCAGGGGAGTCAGCTCTGTTTCTTATCCTCTCAAAGTCAACAAAATGGGTACCACTGAGTTGGGAAACATGAATCATTGGTAATTCCATATTAAGACACAGACGGTTGACATGCTTTTTACAAATATAGGTTGCATGTTCCTTTAAGGACCTTGTTTTATCAGGTATGTTCATTCAGTGCCACAACCACATTTATGGGGTCCGCTGAGCATAATCGGGAGGAAAGATAATAACTATGGAGCATCCTCCCAGCTGGGAAAGTCATCCAACAGAGAGCCATGGATGCTCCAACCCAACTTGAAAGCATACTTATGCCATATGAGATTAACTCAGGCCTAATGAAACAGTCTAGCTAGAGATGGAAAGTTTGCCTCTTCTTTCCTAACGACCAAAAGAGGAATAGCAATAAGGAAGAAGCTCTCATTGTGCCTTATTGCACTTTATGACATACCAGCAAGAACAGTTGCCCGTGATTCTTCAAGTTGAGCATATCTAAGGTACACTCCTTAAATGCTGAAACCGCATGCACTTCATTAATATGACTTAAATACAGAAAGAACGCCTTATACCAAAAGTACTCCACATGCATAGATGTGTCCTTCCATAGCATGGCATGCTTTGAACACTACTTCTCCACCTCTGGGAGTAAAAGTGAACATTTGAGAGCTAAAAGGTTAACAGCCACTGAACCAGATTGGAAGTGAACATCCATCCACTGTTATAACACCACAGCGGCTAAAAGACATGCTGTTGTGATGCCATTTTACACCAACAGGAAAACAACAGCAGAAACCCCTTGCTAGGAACGGTGACATAAGAGTCCATAAAAGGCAGCTGGGGACCAAATGAAACATGTAGGTTTTCTAGCACGCAATCCATATAACCATGACAGAAAATACCACAAAGCATTAAGAACATATTCTGGAGACTAATCGCATGCAAAGCTTCCCAGGAAAATATTTCTGAGGAACGGTTGACTAGCATGAGCATGAACCCTGGAGATAGTTTCTTTTTAAACCTTTATCTTGCCATTTTAATAAGGCACTATAACATGCATCCCAGCCAGGATCCTATAAAACCTGCTGATTATGAGACAGGAGTTAGTCAGGATGCCAGGCCACCACATTCAGAAAATTCATGAACAACCCTACAGAACACACAAGTGTCAAAACATCAATTTACCAACACTAACAACTGGAGCAGGCAGCCAAGTCGAGGGGTGATACTATACAAACCCTCAACGCTACTCAAACAGAGCCTGAATTCTGGACATTTATCTAGACCCGTGATTCTGCGATTGACCTGTTCATGAAAAGCTTCCATCTAGCCTGCTTCCTCCTGGGGACACCATTCCTTTATTTGCTGCAACAAACCCCTTGTGATGTCTGCAGGGCACCTACACCATGCTCAGAACATTGCCTGCTCCATAATAAATGCCCTCACTCCCCAGGGCACCCGGGGAGCCACCTCAGGGGTATTACACGTGGGGTTCCTAGCACCGCTCGGACCACGCTGACCTTCTTTCTTCCCTAAATGGCTCTTCAGATCAACGAGCTGCATGGCCCTACACTCTGAAACAGGGAAATAAAGGGAGGAATACAAAGTTAAGAGCAGCTTAAGTTCAGTATAGAAGAGACAGAACATATTTTCTCTCTGTTCCCCAAAAATATAGTGACCCCCCTAATTCTTTTAGCTCTCTGCTCCAAACCAAGATATAAAATGTATTTATGGCAGGACGATCCTGTCGTGTGACACCAAGAAAGTATACAAGACCTGAAATTCAAAGAGACGGTACATCACGATCCTTTGGATTATTATTACAGTAATTTTCACCATCCCCTTGCCTCTATTTTGCCCCAATCCCTCCTATTTGTCTGTTTTTGTTCTACATCTCCTAGTTATTTATTGCTGTATTCCTTGGTTCTCCCTTCTTTAGTGCCTACAACATTCAATTTCTGTGGGTGTTTGACTGTGGTTGGCTGTGCGCTACAAATCTCTGCAAGTTTCACTGTTGTTTTGGCTCTTTTTTCTTCTGGAGGAAATTGATGGATACACAAGTATAGTTCTGTGAAGGTATAATGTGTACTGGAAGGAGTCAACCTTACATTGGTGTATCATATTAAATTATCGATGTCCTGGACCTTATCCATCCATCGGCAATTTCATCTGTGCCATTAAAGGATTGTGTGATCCATCCTTTCCCTATTCAAAGGGGCCATGCCCAGCATACACCACCGAGCAACCCTACTTCAAGCAATCATGGTGCCCCTCGCAGAAATGTAGCATACTTTGTATTCTGCATAAAACCTAGAGGAAAGGCAAGAGGCGTGGCAGAGATGTGAAGTCCAAGGTTATCCGAGAGTACCGCAGAGATCCTATCTCAGAAAATAGGCACCCTGTACCAGTTGCATGAAACCAGCTGGAAAGAAACTTCGAATCCAGCAAAGATCACATCTATGCTATTTGTCAGGAGCATAGTATAGTCATTGAGCATATTTCTACTGTATAATGCATAGAACAGAGACGAAGAGTGCACCATCCCGTGGTTCTCATAGTTTGCACAACCAAGGCCCACGGCCAACGAACATGACCATGTTCAACAGACACGCCTCATAGATTCTCGAGTACTAGGCGGCGACCTCACAAGGGAGGTCTCCAGCCCAAGCAATGATGTATTGTGCGATCCGAGACATGAAAGGATGGCGAGTGAAGCCTGGTGACAACTTCCTCAAAGTAGCTCTAGTTCTATAGTACTTGGAAACTATATTTGATAAACTACCGGCCATCCAAAATACTGTGTATTTTGTGATAAATTTGCAATCAATCAGAACACTGGCGTTTACTGTATTAGCTGGCAGGCGACAACATTGATAACCAGTTTAAGCCAGAGTCCGAGAGACAACAAGCGGACTATCTATGTCCTCTGTGCACTCTGCCGCCAAGCCCATTGGATAAAGTCTGATCTTATGCGGTAGGAGGGTGATGCCTAGTGCCAGTTTGGAGTGAGTTAGGGGAAGCCTCCGCCCTTTCAATGTGCTTACATGAACAAATGCATTGCAAGAGTGACAGTGATGCCAGCCAATTAAGTTTAATTTCAGGAAAGGTTAGTACAACCTTCACCTCGATCCTTTTAAGAGACATTGACTGCAGCAGCTAGCAAAGATTAGGGGGGGTCGAGCTGAACGGAGGGAAAGTGTAAAAGAAGGTCCTGGACAAGCTAAAGGAAGCTCATATGCTGGTCATATTATATTCTAGTTCTTGATGTGGGATCATGGAATTTGCATGTGAAAAAAACATTTATTTGGAGCGGTGCTTAATGTGCGCAGAAGGTGGCACGTGGCGTGCACAGGCACTCTTTTTTGGAGCCAAGAACTTATTTTTCATCACCCAAGGCAAGAATGCAAGATCAGAAAAAGGAGAATAGAGGAGCAAGGGAATGATATGAAAACGGTGCCAAAAGAGGAAAGGAGGGATGAAAAAGAACATGCAAGGGTGAGATGAAAAGACAGGAAATGATGGGATAAAAGAGGTGGAATTTAGCTGGGCAACGTTGTTTTTCACCACCCCCTGCATTTGTCAGTACCACGGGAGAACATTTTGGACACCTGTCATTATAATTAATGTTATTATTATTTTTGTTTTACGAACTAAGGACTTATTTGAGTGATTTCCAACTGGAGGAAATGAATTCCCACTACATTCTCCTTCAGCTCACTCATGTGGGATCATCTTGTCCCAGATTAGGGCATTCAATAGGTTTTTTTTTAATACCTGTGAGCTAGTTTGCTCCTAGTCATCCCATTAGTAAGAACCCAGATCCAGAATGGCTGGCATTCTTATACACCATGCAGGACTGTATCTGCCCCTGCCTCATGTTCACTGTCATGTTGGCGTCCATAAAGAGCAACACATCTCACTGCATGGAATGGTAGGAGGTTAGATGGGACAGCCTTACTCTCTCTGTTCCAAGATACTGTGGTGAAAGACTTGAACTTGTGTTCCTGTTTGGTGAAAAAGTCGAAGACTAAAAGTCTAACAGTGTGGCATTTTAGCCCACTCCCATGATGGATGGCTTCCGAAAAGCAACAAACGGAACTAGAGTCGTATGGAGATCAGTCACGACAGAGATACTGCTGAATCCTTCTGTCGTCTCTGTATCGGTTTCCCACCTGTTGTGCATGCACTCCTCCACCGGCCTTATCAGGGGCACACAGCGAGCACTCGGGAACGTGCTGGGCGATATAGTCAGATGGTTCTTGCTGTTAACTGAGCATTATTGGTGGCCAAAGTTAGCCTATACTTTCTCTTCGCAGCTGCAAATAAAGGTGTTTTCAGCGTTAAAGTTGTCACCAAGGATTTGATTCTTCTTCTGAGGGAGAAGAGTAGATGCCTCCTAGTTTATTGAGAAGGACACAAAGACGATGGACAGCCAGTGTGGCAAGAAGGCTTGCTTTTGCAAATGACTTATCATCCGTTGACCTGGAAGGCCAGGAAGAATTGATCACCTAGAGGATCTACGCTGGATCCCATCACCTTTCTAACAAGTAGGCATAATCAATATTAGACTCAGTTTTTTAAAATTATTTTTATTGGTGAACTGTAAATGGTATATGATGCACAAACATATGGGAAGTGGCTGACATTCAATGAATGATGAGTGGCTTTTACTAAGACAATATTTCACTTGAAATGGCGATCACAAAAACTGCAACAGTTCAAGATGGCATATGTGTTCCCCTCCATGACATGTTGAACAGTAGTACCAGAACTTTAGCTCGAGTTGCCTTTTTTGATTCTGCAGCTTTCACAATTGTATGAAGCGACACCCCTTACATATCTGTGCCTTTGACAATGATCATCATCATCCAGAATAAATTGTCAGAATTGTGTCCATACATTCCAGCTTTTGTGAAAGGTACTCTTCATTGTTGCAGTTATGTCCTCCATTGCCTACAAGAAGTACCTCTTTGTGCCATATAATAAGTGAGGGTCTGGCTACAAACTTCCACTGGCAAGCTATCATCATATTCACTGACACGTGGTTTATGTAACTGCTCGTAGGGAACCTCAAAGGCATATATCCTGTTCATCCACATTTCCCAGTATCATAACTAAGAGATCTCAGGATGCCTCTGATTGTGGTATGCTCTTCATCAGAGGTAATAAATGTTGTTTTTAAGAAAGCTCAGCTAAAGGGCTACCATGTGTAATTTAAATGATATCTCTGATTACAAACTCACCAGAAAGATGTGGGTTGCCCCTGCATACTAGCCCAAATCTACCAGAAACATAACTTTGAAGTTTTATCTACAGACAGTGGCAGCTGGTAGCGAACGGGGGTGGGGTGTGGGGTGGGCGAAGGTGGGGGTAGAAAATAAAAAAAGAAACAAAAAAAATGTAAAACAAGTACCTACAGGTCGCGCCACCAGCCGCCGCCTCTGTGCAGCCTCTCCTCGTCGCGGGGGAAGCACCTGGTCTCCCGATTGGTCCCCCAAAGCCAATCACAATGCTGCATTGCAGAGTTGTGATTGGTGTGAGCCCCATGGTTCGGTGCTCGGACGGGGACAGGAAGCCTGTGAATGTTTTCCACCAGGCAATGTAATGCAGCCTGGTGGGGAACATGCAAAGTGTGCATGAATGTTTGGCTGGCTCAAGACGGCCAGTCAAACATTCATGCGCACTTTAGGTGGGCAAACCCCTCCTCCCCTGCTCTGGCCGGTCCGCCACTCCCCGCACCTGGGAATGGAAAAAGAAAATAACAATTATGTGTTTCGTTATTGTAATTTTCTTTTTCCTCCGAACAACCCCTAAAGCAGTAGGGCGGCGCGCCTCCGCCTTAGCGACGGAGCCTCCCCTGCTCTCAAATATTGAGCTGAGCCTTGATTGGATTTCTTTCTGCATTTTTAACACTAATCAAATATTTGCATTTGGAGGCTTCCTCCTCTCTATCCAGTACATTGTAAAAAACAGTGATGGTTCATTTTGTCCCTAATAAGGCTTTTAAATTCGGATTAACTGCCTAATGCTATATTTTTGCAGAAAGTTCCGGGACACCCAGGTGTTTGCTTGTTGGGACATCCAGTTTTCTGCAAATGCAGTTTAGATAACAGGTCAGGGAGGCAAGTCACGCAAATGTTGAGTCCTTTTATAACTGCCTCACCTAGCTCTTGGAGTGATGGCAAACATTTGAAAGAAGGCCATGGTTGGTATGCTTCAATACCGACTTAATAATGTCACTTTCAATCTTATTTTTCCCAGTTGAACTCAAAAGCATCCAAATAGATGAGATTTAGACTGGACTCTTTTTAGCAAGACATCTTTAAATTTCTTATGAACATGTCTTGCAATGCAAATCAGAACTGGAGGATATGTATGATAGCCTATATTGTAGTCTGTTTCTGAGGCAGTTTAAGCATGTATTTATTTATTCTGGAAGAATTAGTTCAAGCTCTAACTAGTCTTGCTTTACTAATGCACTGTTGGTAGGAACCAGAGGGAATACCTCACGCCGAAGATCACCAACTCTTATTACCCCTCAGGGAGGACTTGAGTTCTGTGGTGTCCAGTGTAATTTGTTGTATTGTCACTCCTTAGTGAGTTGTGCGAGATGTCAGTATTCCAGGTCCCAGGGACACGTGTACGTGCTCTACAAAGCTTCAGTCTCCGAGCTACACACTCCTCTCTATTTTTTCACCATTGACCTCTGACTTTCTTGCAAGCTTTATCAACACAGGACACATGTGCATGTCTTTATTATCTCAGGGGATGCCTTTCTAGTGATAGGATGTAGAGTCAACCTGTAAGTCACAACAAAGGGAGGAACAATGTTGTTGAGATTAACTAGGCTTTTGCGAATATCTCAAGGATTTTTTTGCACCAAAAAAAGAAAAAATAGAAACATCGTTAGTACGGGCCTGTGCAAGACGTTGTATTGCGGCATCCGCCTAAAAACATAATGAGCGTGTGATGAGTAATCATGTACAGTCTTGCTACTGTGCATGGAATGTTATTATTTCCTTGTGCTACCACAAGGCCTGCTCTTTTATACTGTTACGCTATCGAAGGTACTCTGGTACCAGGTACCCAGCTGTGGTTTGCTCTCTCTAAAAACCTTGAGTAAGTCAATGATTTTACTCAGCATTGATAATCCATGGGAGTTTGTGGTGCTCTGGACCCTCACCTAATGGTTTCCTGCAGCCACTGTCTGAGAAGCCTAACTTGGGGGGACCTGGACCTGACATCATCCCTGGGGAGAGGAATCATATTTGAGGGAACAAGGGCTGGGTACCAGCTACAAGCCCTCACAACCATTCAGCAGGAACCTCGTTGAGGCAGGACCAAGACACAGAGATAACAGAGGAGCGTCTAGACCAGGATCCACAATTCCTCAGATAGGCAGTGAGATGGTTACGCCCGGCAAGTCACCACAGAGGAATGCCACCCGCAGCTGTGATTCACAAGTCACTTGGGAGAAGACTTAAGCGCAACGAGGAAATCTTTGCCCGAGGGACAGGGCCACAGTTACAAGCCCTGCATTTCTCCAGCTTGGATTGAAGACACAGCCCATTACTTAGATGGACCGAACAGGGCTGGTTGTATGTCAAAGTATAGAATACATAAGCATTCTGCTACCAAAATATCATGGCCAAAATATCGGGACGGTAAGTGGATATCAGTAAATATAGGTTTACTTTACTTAACTTCGTGTTTATGTACCTATCATCAAGGTACATATACAGGAAGTAGCGTGACCTATACCTACCAATATATTATTACCTTCTTGATATTCTGTTCCTCGATCTTTTGGGTTTGATATTCCGGTAGCATGATACTCTGGAATCGATACTGCGGTGGACTACGCCAGGGACAGAAGAAGGGACTGGTGCCTTGGGTGTGTGCATGATTATTTGTTGCCTCACTTCAAAAGCAGTTTCTGAATGAGGTGTTGCAGAGAGAAAGGTGCAGTTTATGGGTTTTGGGGGATTAAATCACTATTTTTCGTAATTAATTTACGGTACAGTTCCCACAATGCTGTTGTGTTAAACGCTGATCTTAGTGTTTCTGGTTTCCTTACTTTCTGACAGGTGTTTAAAAGTATCTCCAGTTTGATTGAGAGCTTGATGATGTGTTTGGTGTGTCTGGTTCTTTTGGCACCCTTGTTATAGCCTGTCTCCCCAAGTTTACCCATGCAACTGACAGCTCAAGTTTATCAACTACGTATATGCAGTACAACTAATTAACAAATTACTATTGTTCCATTAACCTGTTAATATTACGCACTGTACCAAATTTTTCATCCTTTTACTGTGTGATCGCATGAGCACTGATCACTTCTTGAAGCAGTAAATGTTCATATTTGCAAAGTTTGATTACTTTCTTCGCTAATGCCTAAAATGCTATGATCATTTATTGTTGTTTACATTGATCTTTCTGCCACACAGAACTTCTGCTAGAATATTCTCTGAGCGTTTCAGGAGATTGATGGCTAGTGGGGGTTGGGGACAGTGTGGTTGTGCTGAGGCCAATGGCCAAACAGCTTTACACAGCCATGCAGAATAGAGGAGGCTAAAACGCAAGACAGAATATTTTTTATACACATGAACGATACATTGTAAATGTGATCAGGGTTGTAGCAAGGGAGGGGAGGGGCCGGCGGCACGAGATTTGGGGGCGGCGCCGGCGGCCGCCCTTTTTAGGTCCCGCCTGACCCAGCGCATGCGCTGGTCTGGCGAGACTTATTGAGAGGGCTCCAAAAAGTGCTACCAGGCCAGTCTAGAGCTACAGTGCATGTGCCCGGGCGTGCGCGCCGCGCTTTACCGCAATTACTTTCACTTTTGCGGCCGCATGGCTGCTTTGATGTATGATCGTGATCTCGATCGCGATCACTTTAACTTTCGGGGCCGCACGGCCGCTTTGCATAGCCAATAGGTCTCGCTTTTGTGACCTTATAAGTATTTAGTTATGCAACTGTTGCATAGCTAAACACTTATAAGGTCCCAAAGGCGAGACCTATTGGCTATGCCAATGCTTGTTATCGTCGTCGTCTGTCTCCTCAACACCCACCCCTCTTAGCTGCAGCTGTCGCGGGTTGGCAACTGCAGGGACCGCCGCAGGGGGCAAAAGGTCTAGCTACGCCACTGAATGTGTTCCACGCATACACAAATCACTGACAATTCAGAATTCCACCCGACACTACTAAGTAAGAAGAAAACCACATGGCTCCAAAAAGACAACCTCTTACTGCACTGAACGAAGGCACCACATATTGCAGCTGAGACACATCCTATAGTTTTTCCCTCCAGAGTAACCACCTGGCTCAGAGTAGTCAAGCACTGGAGCAAAACACCAAATACTGCAAAAAACATATTCAATACAACACTTGTTTCTGAGAGAACGTAACAAACCTCAAAGCACACAACCACTCAAGCACTTGCCTGCAAAGAAACACCATAAGTTGCTTACAAAATAAACATAACAACTTTGCAATGTTAAACTGTACAAAGCTCAACACCACATAGCTCTGAGGAGACAGGCACTGAAGCAGCAAACAAACACTGCATGGCTTTATGATAGACAAGCCATCACCTGCAAGAAACATGGAGTATTGCATAAAAATGACCTCTGTATCACTAGCCACTAGAGAACATCACATTAAGAAAAGTACCAACTAGCGCTTGAATCCCCTTGATCTATTCAATATAATCACTGTGTATGTTTTGGATTATATACAATGTCAATGAGGAATGTTGAAGTCGTCTGCCTGTAGCTAATTGATGTGTTTTGGTCGAACTGTTTAATAAAAAGAAACAAAACAAAAGTACCAACTATTGCAAAAAATACAAATACAACTCTGGACAACAGAACAGAACATAGCTCAACATCACAGCCTAGAGGAGACAACCACTCAAATGAGCATACGCGGAGGGGCGTGGCACCACACCGCTGCAATCCTGCTCTCTCTTTATGATGGAAAGCAGTCCTACAGGGGCCCGCCACCAGTACTCTTCACTGACAGGAAACTATAGTGTTTGAAAAGAAAATGGAACAGAGGAGGTACTCACAGCCCTAGACTTCCTGTTCTCTAACGAGAAGGGCAGGCGGTTGGTTTCCCATTAACCTCTTCAGTGCCCATGACGAGATAGTCTCGTCATGGAGCACGGTTGCGCTGTGCCCATGACGAGACTATCTCGTCATGAACCCCACCCACTAGTACAACGCCCGGCACAGGAGGGGGAAAGGGCGTGGCACTGAAGGGGTTAAGTAGATTTGCGATCTTGTTGGTAAATATCTGCCTGATATCCTTAAAGTCCGGCCTCCCACATGTGGTGAGAGGGCTTTCTCCTTTGCAGCTACCAGAGTAGAATATTCTTCCTGGGAAATTAAGTTCACAAACCTCTCTTGTCCTGTTCAAGAAGTAGTTAAAAACCTGGCTGTTATAAGGCCGCTTTTAATTTACAATACCAAAGTCTATTCTGAAGATATGAAATCTTTCCTCAGAATAGTTATTGCTTTAGCGCAAAGAACAACACAGCTGCTTGCAAATGGGTCAAATTAGTAGCTTCTTTTGGGGGAAATAGATTAGCAGAGCTATCAATTGCTAGGGTGATCAGACGTCCCGGATTTCCCTTGACAATGCCGGTTTTCAGGGGACTGTCTCGCAGTCCCCACGTTTTTTAAAATGTTAAATACATATCCCAGTTTTTGGGACAAATGTCAAGTGGAAAGCAGAATTTAAACATGTATGCGCGCGCCCACGTGTATCAAAACTGGGACAGGCCAGATAAGGCTAACACTAAAAGCTTTAGTCCTACTTTTATGTCTGGCCTGTCCCTGTTTTTGCATCTCAAGATCTGGTCACCCTATCAATAGTGCAGCAGGTGCAGAGCACCAGGGGTTTACGGGTTCTCTCATCTCTACTTATGGCTATCTGCGATTAGGGGCCATGTTCCTTGCTTGCTCCAAGACCCATCTATGGCAACCTTTCTAAGGCACACAGCAGTTTTCGGTCTCATGGAAAAAAAAAAAACACAGCAAGAAACGGAATTAAAACGCCTTAAACATTGTGGCTGCCTGCGGTCCACGCAGGGGACCCCCTTTAGAGGGCGGCCGCCTTAGTGCCACATGAGGGCACACGGTGACAGCCTAGTGCTGAGGGACCCCCTCTGGGTCACCAAGCCCCGCGTCATTACCGGGCACTGGTGGGCGGGGAGATAGGTATAAGTACCTCTCCCGCCCACCTGACGTCCTCTTTTGGCCGCAATCCTTCACGCCGCTCTTTCGTGCCGGGCATCATTCTGTGACAGTCTCCCGCTGGACACGCTGTCCAGACACCGGTTCGGAGTCGCGACGGTCGGGGTCTATTCGCCGGTGTGAGGCTCTGCGGGCGTCGGGTGTTTGCAGTGGGTGATTGCATGTCTCCTCTGGGCCTGGGATTGTTCTGTCTGCCTGAGCCTCAGGCCGGGCAGTGTGCTTTGATGGACTGCTTGGCCAAGTGCGGCAACGACCCACGGCATTCTTTTCCGGTGGCAGGTGGCAGGGGTCATGGGAGCAGAGCCGTAGCAGACGTGGCTATTCTCTGCAGAGTCCTGCTCGACCTCGCAGGTGCAGTCGGAGGACGATGAGGGTAAACAGCGCCATGCGCAAAATTCACGGAACAGAAGGGTTCCTGGCTTTATGAGACTCGGCTCTTGCATGCCAAGACCGCAGGATGTTTTGATGTGGAGGGGGTCCACTTGTCTCGAGTGGGCATGGACTTGCTTTGTTGGACCTGGGTGATGCCCTGGCATCATTAGGGTGTAAGTAAGAATGCCGGCATTGGTGGGGGGCCCTGGTTGTGACGGTGGCCACACCCAGAGCTGTGGCGGAGTTACAGGGCGATCCAGAGGCTGAAAGGTACACAGGGGTACCCTCTTCAGGAGCACAACAAGGGTGCAAATGCCTAATCTCCCCAGGAAGTCCTCGCGGTGGACCCTGGAGGAGCGACGGCGTCCCGCTAGTCCTACGGGCAGTTGTAAACCTGAGCAACCGGGGCCTAACCCACCATGTTGGCATATTTTAGTATGCAAATAAACCTGCAGCAATTTACTCCATGAAAAAGTTATCTTGTCTGTTATTTCATCAGGAGATTGCAGTATGTGTGATGGGGAGTGTGTTGCCAATATTGGCACTATGTCATGTACACACACTATAGCCGCTGCCAGTACTGGGCACAAGAGGAAGGCGTACCTGCTGGCTGCCCTCCAGCCCCCTGGCTACAATTGCCTACTACGGGCTGTTCGCCAGCTGCTTCACTACCCCTGAAGCCGAGGTCCTAGCTGCACACGAGTGAGAATGACTTAAGTTTAACAATTTGCTGCTGCCATGGCTGACTCCTCCTGGGTACGAGTTCTTGCAAACCGCAGCAGCACCCTTCTGACTCGAGTTTCTTAGGTCATGCCAGTTTCCACGCCTGCAGTAGGGCGTTCAGCTCTGTCAGCGAAGCCGGCTAAACATTCACATAGAGGGGGAGCCGGTGACAGTGCATGAAACATTTGTGCTTGAGTAATCTGATCAAATGATGGAATTAGAAGGCCTGTAGTTTGGGGAGTAAATCAAATCCAGTGGAATACAGCGCACTACGGGCCTGAATCACAAAAGCAAACATCCGCTTTTGTGTAAGTTTACTACTTTTAAGTATTCACAAACTATGAGTTGATAGTAAGTTTATGACTGCATAGACTCTGCAGTCAGGGCTGAGAACTCCGCAAATAAAAAGATAGGCCTTGCCTAGCTTATGTGCGGAGTTTTCCACCCTGCAGTCATAAACTTACTATTAACTCGTAGCTTGGCGAATACTAAAAAAAAACGTAAACTTACACAAAGGTGTGAGTTTACCTTTGTGAATCAGGCCCTTTAATGTTCATACACCTGAGATGGGAAAAAAGCAAAATAAAGTGCTATGGATTGGAATGCCCAGTTACTTTCCGGTAAGGTTCATTATTCCGAGTCTACGGTCTCCCTGTCACAGTCCTTACATCTCTGAGCGTCAGCTCCTCGCTGCAGCCTTAATCAAGCAAAACCAAAAAAACACATACAGCTCCCATCTCTTCCCTCTATGCCACACCAACATCCTGTGGGATATAAATCTTCTGACCTCACACCCAGAAATCCTGTAATCCAAAGCAAATGAAGCGAACATAGGGAGGGAAGAATGGGAACCAGGACTGGGATGGGGAGGTCGTAGACTCAGAGTAATGAACCTTACCGGTACGTAATGGGGCATTACCTCCCTGTCCGACCTCCCCGTCACAGTCCTTATATCTATGAGTGCATACCCAAGCAACCATCTGCTTCAGGCACCACCAGTGCAGAAACAGAAATCATCACAAAAGCCTCTGAGGCACACAGAAGGAATGGTGAACAAAACACAGCACAGCAGCACCAAAACATTTAGAAACTGCACCACCCACCACCAACTGAAATACGACAGAAAGGTGCGTGGCCTACTCCAAGAGCCGGCCCGCAGAAACCTGCTGTGGAAGCACCCCACAAGCTCACGCCAGAAGCAACGACCCTTCTTAGAGAGGGACCCTGAACGGAGTCAGGCCCAGACATTCCCATGGACAAAAAAGCCGCAACGATAGCCCACATCAACCACCACCCGAGAGTAGACACAGAAGGCTTCAGACCCTTTCCAGCCAAACCAGAAGGAACTACCAGAGAAGCCACAGCACGAAAGGAAGAGCACAAGATATAGACATCCAAAGGCCCGGCTTACTTCCAAAACAGTGCACAGGAACCCCAACCACAGGCTGAGGGACAGAACAAAAAACAAACAAAACCAGCACCACCAAACAATGGCAAGTGGAAGGCACCCAAGGAACAACACGGGAACCGGCCCTATAACCACCCTATACAAACAGCATGACAACCAGGGTTCAAACACAGCAAGGAGCCCAACACATCCACTAGACGAAATAGCCACCAGAAAATCACCATGAGGGCAAGAAAAAGAAGAGAAACCTCAACCAAAGGCTCAAAGCAAGACTGGCAATACCAACAATGGGACACCCCAACAAGGAGAACTTGACCGCACCACCGGGTCCCAAGAAAACAACTACGCAAGGGACCTGCCACCAACGGAATCATACCACACAGACCTTAGCTCCGAAAGCCCAGCAGCAGTCCCCAGTGCCCACAACTGGGACACTGTCAAGCCCAAACAAAACCGTCTTGAAGAAAGTCCAAGAACATAAGCAAGTACACAGGAAAAAGCCAACCAACTTTTTCCAGGACACCATCTCCGGAAAAAAAACCTCCCGGAAGAAGGACACCTCATAGGCGGTTTCCAGGAATACAGATTAAGAGAGCAACCTCAGGAGAACAATCCAATGACACAAGGTCTATCCTTCAGTCCCAACAGTCAGCCAGCCAACAGTAACCTGGTGAGACTCCCCGCAAGATAGACTGGGAAGCACAGTGGACACAGGGGAAGCTCCCAACCCAGCAACACCGTCAAAAACAGAGGAAACCAAGGCCTCCCACCACAGCCCGGAACCAAGGAGAGGCCCACGCTGTTCCAGCCAATGCCAGTGTGGCATTCCGACCCTGCCCCCATCAGCACGCTTCGGCAGCCACAGCTGTACACGGCGTGCTCGGAACCCCAAGAAATGCAGGCCCCATTAAACAGAGCTCTTACGCAAGGAACACTGGAAAAGGACTGATCCCACTAAAGCAGGGACTCTGACCCCCTGCAAATTCCGGTCCCACAACTTGCCGCTAAGGCAGACCAGTATATACGTACCTTCACATCCCAGAGACATGCGAAACCACAATCCTGCCTGACGACACACTGCAGAAAAAAACAACAGGATTTCCGGGTGTGAGGTCAGAGGTTTTATATCCCACAGGATGTGGGTGTGACCTAGAGGGAAGGTATGCTAGCTGTATGTGTTTTTTTTTTATTTTGCTTGATTAAGGCTGCAGGGAGGAGCTGACGCTCATAGATGTAAGGACTGTGACGGGGAGGTCGGACAAGGAGGTAAAGGGCTGCATGTGAGTACACGTGCATGCGTTAGGTGACTATGGTGAACAGAAGTAAGGAATGTGCCAGATTACATGTAACATCTGTGGAACGAGCTGCGGTGTTTGCAAGTAACAGCCTATTGTGAATGTAGATGTTTTGCACTAGGCCTGAGTGTCTGCGAATGCTGTGGAAGTCGTGGCCAAGCACGACCAAAGAGGAGGTAACAGTGAGAGAACGCAAAGTCCCTGATGAAAAGAGCGAGCGAGATTCTATGATAAGTGTTGGTTTACTAAGAGAGGATGGTTGCCTGCACCGCCCACAGTGCATAATTTCCAGTGGTGTTTCTAGAAGTGAAATCTGGAGGGCCACAGATAAAATTAGTGAACCCACCTACTATGGTAAAACTACATATAGATATAGGCCGATTCCATGGCGCCGACCCGAAAGGTTCTGGGAGTACTGGTCTACTTTAGATACCACCCTGCCTGTGACCAAGTACTTTATTATGAAGTTGGCACTTCTATTAATGTTGTCGCTTACGCTTCACCAATCCAGGTCCCAGACTTAATCACGCACCCAAGCAATTTATCTTTTTTTAACATGTAGTCCTAATTTAAAAAGATCTGTGGTCTTATTAATCTTATGTAAAAGTATTTTATCCATCAAATGTTGATAAAGTTCTTTTTTTTATTTTACAGAGTTTTATATAGCACAAACTTGACCCGAAGGTATCGGATATCAAAGTGCTTTACATAGCACCAGTTGCGTTACATGAGGACACATTCATTTTTGTTAGGCACGGGGAGATTTAGTGATTTGCCCAGAATCACAGGATGCTCAGCGTCATGGCCAAGACTCGAACCTGGTTCCCCAGATTTGAGGTCGACCGCCCTAGCTGTTAGGCCAACTCCTCTCCTCATTTTGTAATATCGTAAAGATTGTAATTAATCATACAGTAAAGCACTATAGATATATATGCTTGAAATGTTTACATATATATATATATTTATATATATATACATATATATATCATCCTTTTTCCCACACCGGGTTGCCCCTCGCACTCACGAGTCAGGAAGCAGTTATGCAGTGATGCAAGTTAATTTTATTCCGAATAATATTCAGCATGCCAGTTCAATTAGCTCTACGCGTTTCGGTCTCCACTGAGACCTTGTTCACGAGACTGATCACAGGAACTGCCATTTTTTTCAAATTATAAAGCACACCCAATGCTCATTACATCATTTCCTGTAAGTGCCGCTAAGCATTGTGGTTATGGTAGTCTTTGTGTGTTTTTGATCGTGTTGTTCTCATAATGCATCGTGTCTGTATCTGACCATTTCCATAGTTTTGGCAAACATCATGTATATGTATGGTAATCAAAACTTATCGATTTTTACAATTAGTTGCTATCATTCAGATCACTGTATTATAATTCCCATTATTTCAAGCAACATCGTAAAGCCCTCTGGTGGGCGATTGATTTTATCGATCATTAGGGTCATTGTGCATACCAGCCCTCCAGTGGGACTATATTTCACCATAAATTAGTTGTATATAAGTCTCATTCCTAATATATGTTAGAAACACTCCTACCATCATCAATTTATACCGTGAGGTTTGTGGTCAGTAACAAAAAATTTTGTGTGTAAGCATTTTTTCAACTTCTACCATAAAGAAAGTGGATTATAAGGAAATGTGTATTAGCAAATTGATACTGTGTACGAGGCATTATTAGTTTCAGCTCTACAATAGTGTTGCATGATTGTTCTATTTGGTTATGGAGCTTTCTTCCAGACAGTTCATAGGTGATAATGGAGCTCCTCATCCTGATTTAGACCATTCGGCATTAATGTTCGAAAGTTCAGAATGTGCCGCGATTCCTTCTGTCTAAGAGTTCTTTCTCTGTCACCACCTCTTGGGTGTATTGGCACGGTTTCCAACGCATAAAATTTAAGTTTTTTCCAGTCTCCACCATGATGACAAATAACCGGATGTGGAAAATACAACATCTGATCAACTGTAAAAGCCAGTACGCAATATACATAATTGAATGCCCATGTGCAATGAAGTATATAGGTAGCACTAAGTGCGAATTAAAAAAACGTATTTTAGAACATGTCCGGGCCACAATCAATACGGACAGAAGCAACGCCATTGCAAAACACATGGAGAAGGAACATGTTGGAGACTGGAAAAAACTTTAATTTTATGCGTTGGAAACTGTGCCAATACACCCAAGAGGTGGTGACAGAGAAAGAACTCTTAGACAGAAGGAATCGCGGCACATTCTGAACTTTCGAACATTAATGCCGAATGGTCTAAATCAGGATGAGGAGCTCCATTATCACCTATGAACTGTCTGGAAGAAAGCTCCATAACCAAATAGAACAATCATGCAACACTATTGTAGAGCTGAAACTAATAATGCCTCGTACACAGTATCAATTTGCTAATACACATTTCCTTATAATCCACTTTCTTTATGGTAGAAGTTGAAAAAATGCTTACACACAAAAAATCTTTGTTACTGACCACAAACCTCACGGTATAAATTGATGATGGTAGGAGTGTTTCTAACATATATTAGGAATGAGACTTATATACAACTAATTTATGGTGAAATATAGGCCCACTGGAGGGCTGGTATGCACAATGACCCTAATGATCGATAAAATCAATCGCCCACCAGAGGGCTTTACGATGTTGCTTGAAATAATGGGAATTATAATACAGTGATCTGAATGATAGCAACTAATTGTAAAAATCGATAAGTTTTGATTACCATACATATACATGATGTTTGCCAAAACTATGGAAATGGTCAGATACAGACACGATGCATTATGAGAACAACACGATCAAAAACACACAAAGACTACCATAACCACAATGCTTAGAGGCGCTTGCAGGAAATGATGTAATGAGCATTGGGTGTGCTTTATAATTTTAAAAAAATGGCAGTTCCTGTGATCAGTCTCGTGAACAAGGTCTCAGTGGAGACCGAAACGCGTAGAGCTAACTGAACTGGCATGCTGAATATTATTCGGAATAAAATTGACTTGCATCACTGCATAACTGCTTCCTGACTCGTGAGTGCGAGGGGCAACCCAGTGTGGGAAAAAGGATGATTGACAACGGCTTGGCTCTGCCGTACCCCTGACGCACCGTCAATAGAGCGCCCACGAGCCGAAAAGTGGGCCACCCTGAAAGGATACATATATATATATATATATATTTATTTATTTTTTAGACATAGATATATACACACACACACACAAAAATCAGATGTAAACCTTTTGAAAAAAGTAACACTGCCTTGCAATGAAACGTGGTTGAACAAATTAATGTGTGTGGCAAGGTGCAGTGTCTGTTTTTTTCCCCTCTGTTGCCTCCTAATACATTCAGCAACTGTGGCAAGGTGTGTGTGGGGGGGTGGGGGGCAAGACAAATAGCCCTTGAGCACAGATCCTATCTGTCCCTCTCTAGAGCTGCCACTGGTACTAATTTCTGCAGGCAGGTGGTGAGCACCATTACTCATTAAGGGACTTACTTTTTTCTCAGAATACTTTGACCCATTCCAAGAGAGAGAAAGAAAGTAAAGGGATAATCAAGGTATGCGAGAAAGATAGCAGAACAGTGACAAGGGGACAAAGGGACAAAGCAGGGATGAAAAAATAACCTGCAAGAGTGAGAGAAAGAGACAGGAAGTGCAGGTTTGTAAGCTAAAGAGGCATGAGGTGTGATCAAGAACGGACAGACGTGGTATTAAGCGAACCCATCATGCATGAGTCCCGGTGGTGGGCCCCATAAGATAAGGTTTGGCCCCCAGTAATAATAATAATTATTATTATTATTATTTTACAAATAAAGCACCGAGCACACCTGAGACTAACCTAAGTAATGGACACACAAATTGGAAAGGGCCGGTACCCGGTAACTGCTTCCCCTTCTAGGGCACACTCACTTCCTACCACCCGCGCAATACGTGACCCCGGTCACGTGATTCTAGAACAACGTCGGGTGTCACTCACGCTGCTAATTGGGAGCTCTGAACTGAACACGCGGCGAGAGGGGGCGAGAAATGTCACCTGGAAGTGATCCCCTAATAAGGATGGCACCCCACTCTCACAGTTAACAGGGCCCCAGGGAGGCACCGGTGATACCCCAGCTGGCGCCTTCTCTGTTTCTTCTGCAGCATCATCACGTTGCAGTTTTCTTATTTTCGCTGGTGTCTGAGTCGAATAACAAAAAGCAGGGAGCAGAGTCATTAATCAGCCCCCTTCTCCCTCCTCTTCCCAACCCCCTCTCTCTCTCTCTCTCTGCCTCCCTCTAATTGAAACGATATATCAGATGTAGGAATATTAAACCCTGCAATAAGATTTCTCATATAGGCTGGCGCGAGATGGCAGGTTGCCACAGCAACTGAATCATTCGGCAATGCAGATATCTTATTTTTTTTCTGTCTGTCTGGAATCGCTTCTCAAATGAGGTGCAGCAATTTGAGAAAATCGGCAAAAAAGGCATCTTCTCACAAACAAGCCTTTGCACAAAGGCTTGGGAATGGCAGGCCAGCCTCATCAATGTAGGAAGGGAGCGGGGCGCCTGAGGTGGGGGGGGGGGGGTCCCTTCAGTGGTGCTGGCTATTCCCAGAGGACACAGAGGGCAGGCCTGTGGCTCTAAAAAGAGCAGCCTTGTTCGCCCATGCGGCAGCTCTGGCGTACCCAGACAGGGTCACAGGAGAGAGGTCTGGGACAGCACCACTGCACAAAGGCCATATAGTACGTCCTTGGCAGTGCCACTGTTCCCTTGCCAAGACTAAAGCCATGGGCAGAATTTTGGGGCAATGTTACTGCCCCTCGTAGCAGTGCCACTTACGCCCATAACATAACAGGTGTATTTGTAAATTGCACGATTACCCGAAGGTGTCCTGGCGCTGAATAACAGATGTTTATTGTTACCCAACTCAATGGTACTCATTTTATCGACCTCAAATGGATGAAAGGCTGAGTGGACCCGCCGGGATTTGAACCTGTGACCATGAGGTCGACCACAGGCCCCTGCAGTGGCTGCTTTAGTCCACTGAGCCACCAGACCCGGCTAGAAGAAATCTTTGCTGGGCCACCCCGCCCCCTCCAGGGTGTGATTGATGACTGCAGTGCCCCTCCACTTCATCCAGATAGGAAGTTTGGGCAGTGCCATTGCAGCCTTTTGGAGAGAGAGCTTTGGGCACGCCAGATAGGGAATTTGGGACAATGACAGCCACCTTTCCAGTGATAGAACGTGGGGAATGCCAACGCCCCCTCCATCACCACCGCCAGAACAGAATTTTGAACAGAACCTCTGTATTCCATCTCCTGGCAGGTCGTTGGCAGTACCACTGCGTCTCCCTGCCCTCAGGAAAAGAGCCCAAGGAGTGACACTGTGACCTTTCTGTGGAGGGAGGCGCGGGTGCCACTACTCTCCACCCTCCAAAGAGAGAAGGCTTGGAAGAGAGTCTTGTGCCGGACCTATGTATCTCGATCCAGATGCGGATTTAGGCCTTTGACGCCTCGTCCTATCAGTGACTCTGTTGAGCAGTGCCAGGGCCTTTCCTCCGCGAAATGAGTTCCTAGGCCTCATCTTCTTGCCTTTGTAGGACATTCCACATATTGAACATTCCACAAGCCCAGCAACACAGCTTTTGCCCTGGCGCCCCCAGCAAATAGCTGAGGGGCGCCATTAGACGCTCCACCGCCAGGAGCGCGCCAAGGTGGGAGTTCGATTTTTGTTCTGCCTCCAAAGCAGGTAATGACGTCATCAGGAGGTGCCCGGGACAGGACATTTAAGGCGTCGTCAGGCAAAAGATAGGCCTCTTTTCCTCTCCACCACGCTCCAGCATCGGCCTGTTTTATTTTATGTGGCCACTGGGCAGGCGGGAAGGGGGGACTGGCCTGCTGGTGGTACTGGACCTTTCTGATCTACCCCAGGATGCCTGGAACTGAACATTTTGGGAGGGATTCACCTAGAGACAGGTACCCCGGCAGGGATGGAGCGCTATGCGGTGCCCTGGTTGGTATGGAACAGCAGTTACTGACCATGCCTCCGAGAGACGGCGGTGTAAGTGTGGGTTGCCACTAAGGGATGCTTGTCAATAATCCCCGGGATGCCCTTGGTTCAGGGCTGGGGAAACGGATAAGGAATAGGGGCCGTCTGCAGCAGCAACCAGCACGTTGGGAGCGCACTAATATCTTCTCTTCAGAAAACAGGCGTGACAGACTCCAAGGCACAAGATAATTACTAGTGAATTTGACATAGGATTGGATTCACCTAATTTGTATCTGCTGGTGAACGACATTTTGGGCCCTCTGCTGTTCCGTAAGGATTTCACTGAAATTTCTTAAAAATCTTATACAGGAGAAAATTCTTGCTAAGAGCGGACCGTTTTCCAACCTTCAGAAAGACTGCGCATAACGAACAGAACACGTATTGGCTGCAATCGCTCCAACAAAGCGAACATTGTGTCAAGTATATTAAAAGGAACAATAAGGCTGGAGAGGACTTGTCACAATCATTTATTGAAACTTTAATATGTGCTACCTTTAATAATACATGCTACCCCTGCGGATTGAATGTGCCTTAGAGATTCTTTCTCAGTTGAGGCTGGATCAGCAGTTAACGCTCTACAGGATCTGGGTGCATTAGGATTTGTCCCACCCTTATAAAGACAATCGCTGTTTATATCGAGGGCACTTTATATGGTGCGCTAAGGACCATATAATTGTTCAGCGTAACACGTCACATTTCGTGTTTGCATTAACTCATTGTTTTGTCACTTGTATACATTAACACTTTCTGGGCAAAGATTTTTACCTCATTGGTACCAGTCGGACACCCAAATGCAGCAATAAGCAACAGAAAGATTACCAGTCAATCTTTGCAGAGGGCCTTCAACTGTGCAGCAACACGTGCTGCAGCGTTTTTAGTAACTTCTGATCTGGTTGAGATAGAAACAACTGGGCAGATTTACAAGAACTGACACATCTCTGCATATTAGTAGAGATGTATCAGTTAATTTGCGTCACGCAAAAAATCCCTTGCGCCACCATGTATGCGTCGCATTTACAATGCGGTGCACCGTGGCACAAGGATTGACAGATGCGTGACATATCTGTTGGCGTAAAGGCAAAGCACTGCTGGAGTCGTGTCGCAAGCACAACGCAACTCCAGCAATGCTTCGGAATGCCTATTACTATTATGCTGCGTCACTCCTTATGCCTGCTACAAGCAGGCGTAAGTTTTTGACACAGTGGAGTCGTAGATGTGACGCAGTGAAATCTTGTAGCTTTCACTGCGTCAGTTTTACAAGGCTTTCTTATATCGGAATGCCCACCCTGCATACATTATACCTGACGCAGGTATAATGTAGCGCAGGGCTTTACAAAGAGATGCATCTTCCTAGATGCGTCACGTTGTAACTGTGTCGCAACATGGCACATTGTTTATGACGCCGCTGCGTTACAAAAGTGACACAACGGTGGCGTAAAAGCATCACAAGGGGCTTGTAAATCTACCCCCACATTTTTTCCATAAATTCAGCAGACTATGCAGCAGACGATGGACTATGTGGCAACTGCTGCAAATCCATAATTATGCAGTCTTTCCTCACAAAATCATAGAATTACAGCGACACTGTGTTATAAGAACAACGACTGTGTCTTCTTACTCATATTGGTTTGGTGCGCAAGGGCGATCGAGTGATCTGAGTGCGGAGCATTTTTTTTGCAGTTTTATATAGTGCGAGTTCGACTCGGAGGTATTGGAGTGCTTTACATGAGAACTAGTTACATTACAGAAGGATACATTCATTTTTTTGGTAGGCACGGGGAGATTAAGTAATTTGCCCAGAATCCCAGGATGTTGAGCAGACGCCGACACTTGAACCTGGTTCCCCAGTTCCAAAGTCGGCAGCTCTGACCATTACGCCACATCATTCAAGGAATGTGAGGATTGGTTCTACTGTACGACAATTCTAAGTGACTGCCATGACCCCACCAGGAACGAAGCTGTGTCGAGTAGCAATCGACACACCCACATCTTCTGTTTCAAGACCAATCGCAGCAGATAACGATATTTTAGATTTCCGGGGCGGGTATTAACGAGTTTGTAAAACCGAGCATTGCTTTGTTCTCTGCCCAATTGGCGTTGACAACGAGTTTTATAGGAGAAGGCATTTTTTGTGACCCTCTTTTGAATTTTCTCTGCTGCAGGGATCGCCGCCCTACTTAAGCGAAATAATCAGACTGTGTTTTGTGCATCCTTTGTCAGAAGTAAAATAAAGCCTACCGTTATAATCCGGGATTAGCCCAGAGAGAGAGGAAAGGGCTCTCTGGGACTCATGGGCATGAACCAGGAGTAGCCACTGCTACACATAAACTGCAGCCCCTGGCTTGGCCCTGGGTACCCTTGGCACTTCCCTTGCCAATGCCCCCACTATCTGCAGGGATGAAAACGAAGGAGCAGAAAGTAAGCATGGCTGCAATTTCCACTTCTCGCCTTTCCCGTGAAGGCCAGAAGAAAATATGATCGTACAAAGGTATGATGTCACTAGCACGTAAAAGGGTGTGTGATGTCACTTCCTGAACCCATCTCATTTTAGTGAGTCAATGTCATGCTGACATTTCCTCACCATGAATAGGCCCCACAGGCATTCCTCTAAGAAATCTGAATTAAAGTTCAAATAGATGCTGGAAACCACAATTCGTTCATAGCTCTCTCGTTATGGAAGCATGTTTAAATATGCTTCATAAACTTCTATTCCTCTTTGTTGTATTTTTGCTAAAATATTATTTGAAACCTATAATTTAAAGTCATACCTCAGTGTTTTTTAAATATACGACCTTAAGAATACATTTTGTGTTCTAATGACAAGTAAACAGCTTCTATAAAGTAGCGTTTTTGAAAAAAATTTAATACATGTTTCAAGGTGGCAGAAAATGTGACTGAGGAAAAAGACGCATTTTCTGATACATTTCTTGTTCGTCATCAGAGCGCGTGAGAACTCTGGTCTAGGCCCATCGACTTCCTGCCCCCCAGCGTCCCTTCCCCAGAGAAGCAGAGAGAGAGCGGATCTTACGCTTGTGGTTGTTCTTCCGGTGGAAGGGCAGCGCGTGGCGTTCACAGTTCTCCTCTCCCTCCTCCTCTGCCAGGTGGGTGTGGGTGTAGTGATAGCTGAGCCCAGGGCGGTTTTTGTAACGCTTTCCACAAACTGCAAGAGAAAATCATAGAAATGATCTAAAATATTAGGAAATGCAAGCTCTACGAAGGTTTTTGTCCTGTTTTGACAGGTAAACAATACACTGGTAAACAAACGTAGGCAGATAAACGTCTCACAAAAAACACAATAACACACAAGACATGAAAAAAATAATTTTGTCAAGCCGTGACTGACAGAGGGATGGTATTGCCAGCTAGGAACCTATCGCACACAAGACTGAAACGTCCTGGCTTATTCACTGAATTGTAGCAGACTGTCTCTCCAACTGAGAGACAGGTTTGGCCATCGAAACACAATTACTTCCTGTCTTCCTTACTGGACGTCTCAGTTGTTGTTAGAAGGTTTTTTTTTCTTGTTTGAAGCATATGACTCTCATTGAAAAGAGACATGGCTTGTTGGGAGGGCAGATAACTTGTTTGGAGTTTTTACTGCTGGTCGGAGAGTTGGCTGACTACATGGAAGTCTGTTTTATCAAAAGATGCCAGGCCACTTATTTGAAAGAGGTTATATTTGTTGGAAGGCTGGGTCACATGGTAGATGCATATGTCTCATGGTTGAAGATTTGTCTCACTGGAATGTGACTTGGTTACTGTGAAAAATTTCTTCCTCTTCCAATGCCTATGAACCTGATTTGAAGGCAGTAGGTCTGTCCTGATGGTTAGATGGCTGATGGGCACTTATCGTTGCAAGAACATTGGGTCGTTGCAGCCGCGGCCTGTGCAGGGAAGAGCGGTGGTGCGGTGGACCGGGTTGGGGGGACTCAACAGACGACAACGAGGGAACGTTAAATAAAAAATATTTTTCATTTGTGGTCGTCTGTCGAAATACCCCCCCACCCGGCCCCACCCCCTTACCTACATTGGGTCATTGAAAATATATGTAGCTGTTTAGAAAGCTATATACCTGTTGGAAGGTTCTATTATAGGCTTATAGCCCTTTGCCAAAGGCTATACTTGTTGTTAAAGGCCCTGAACCCAAGCTAAAACAAGGGAAAGAGCCTTTAGCAAGCGGTAGAGCCTGAGGTAGAAGGATTATAAGGTTTATTAGAACATTCCACCTACTGAGGGTAGAATGTTCTGAATTAAAAAGGGAGAAACAGAAAGACAAACATTAGAATGTTGCAGCAGAAGGTTTATACCAGATATTATAACCCTTTATTGTCTTCACTTCAATGTAGCTTTCAACATTCCAATGTTTTTATATGTTGTTCACGGGAAAATGGTAGCCAATCTGTCTTAGTGAATGACTATACGACTTATTGGAAGGGCATCTTATTTTTGGGAGTTTATGCAACACACAGGAAAGCCAGGTTTACTAATGTAAGACTATGTAGATCACAGGAGTGTTATCAGGTGTACTGCAAGTGTGTGACTCATTTGAATGCTACCTATCTGGCTCGCTGTAACCTCCTCTGTCTCACTGGAAAGCCATTATCACTTTGCTTGAGGATATGTCACCTGCTAACAGTCTATGTTCTTTATTAGAATATTTTGTGGCTTGATGGGACACCATGGGCCAGATGTACTAAGGGCTGCTGCAGTCACAAAAATTGCAATATGCAAAATCACAGGGGTTGCCGCTGCAACATCCCTTTTTTCTTATTTACTAAACTCATAAAGTCAGTAAAGTCTTACCAACTTTTAAAATAGGTTACAAAATGATTACTGATTCGCAGTTTGGAAGGGGCGTGTTTTGGGCATTTGTTGCAAACTTAGATTCAGTATCATATGTTTCAATGGTTTGCACCCAGAATATTGTAAACCCTTAATACATATA
This sequence comes from Triturus cristatus, assembly GCF_964204655.1. Lineage (NCBI taxonomy): Eukaryota > Metazoa > Chordata > Amphibia > Caudata > Salamandridae > Triturus > Triturus cristatus. The sequence continues at coordinate 683,862,545 of NC_140592.1, forward strand.
GTACCAACTCCTAAGTTTAGGCAATACATGATTTGCAAAGGGTACGAGTTCTTGCTTTGTTTGGAACCTTCCCCCTTGGGAATCAGGGAGAAATTTTGGGGACAGTAGGCAGTGATCCTAGGGACCACACTGCCATCTCACACTGAGGTTTTTTAAAATTAAAAACTTCGTTTTTTAAAGCTGACCCGATTCCCATGAGAAAATCGAGCTTCTTAATAAAACAAGCATTGGCATAGCCAATAGGTCTCGCTATTGGGACCTTATAAGTATTTAGTTATGCAGCACAATATGTTTGGTGCAACAACATCAACTGTTGCATGGCTAAACACTTATAAGGTACAAGATGTAGCCATGCAACAGCTGATGTTGTTGCACCAAGGATATTGTGCTGCAAAACTAAATACTTATAAGGTCCCAAAAGCGAGACCTATTGGCTATGCCAATGCTTGTTTATTTACTGTTCGCAAATAATGAGATAGTAAACCCTTGTATTGAATAAAATAAAGAGAATCTGTTTCCCAACCGTCTAGAGCCACCACCTTCTAGCTTTTGAGCAGAGGTATGGTTATTGACATAGCCAGTAATTTTTAGTCAAGGCCAGCAAAAGAAATAGGGCAATCAGTTATAGCCAGTATTGCCGACTTGTAAAAAAAAAAAATGCCCGCAGTATCAAACAGAAGGGAATCATCACTTTAAGGCTGATTAGAACAATGTAAACTATTGCTACATTTTTATTAAGGCCGACGTATAACTGGCAAGTTAAAAAAATAATATAAAGGATATTTTAGAAGTCACAGTTCCAAAGTACTGGTGCCTGGCTCTTCCAGTCAGATTTTCAAAGCATTAACACATGTGCTGTATTTCTCTGTGAGGAAGGTGGCAAATGGCCGCTAAATGCCCCAAATATTTGTGGGCTGGCATTGTTCGAAGAGTGGACTACGATGTGTGGTTTGAATGAACAACACGGTGTGTGAAAAGGGCCAGCAAGTTTATTACTTTTATGTGACTGGCAGAGATGGCTCATTATAACAAGCAACGACGACGGGCCAAAGTACGAAAAGAAAAGAAATATCCTGAAACAAAGTTAGCTAACACATGCATACACATACTACCTTCTGGTTTTTTCGGAGGCTGAGATGGTGAAATATGAAAGCTTTACTAGAAAAACATGTGCGCACTCCCTTAAAGGGTATTAGGGTAATATATGGTGAACACGCCTCTTCGATCCAGAAATGGAGCGGCCAGAATGCAGGCAACTGTGTTGTGAGTAAGGCACTGTGGCACTCAAAGTCAGAGGAGCAAAGTCTTTGTGTTCCTCGTGTGACAAAAGGAAGGCAAGTTTGTTTTTAAAACAGCCTCACAGTGAAAAGAAAGAGAGCCGTTCTAGTAAACTGTGTGCCGCAAAAGCATTGAAAGCACGGTGCATCGCACTGTAACTGCCTGGCTTTTTCAGAGGCTGAGATGGTGAAATATGAAAGCCTTACTAGAAAAATGCGTATTACGAAGAAAACAAGACAAGCCCGGCTTCTAAAGTGGTCCAGACGCGAGCGAGCGCCCGCCGCGCGAAAGTGAAAGCAAATTTGTCACGGCGAGACACAGCAGAGCGTGGCGCGCGCTTGGTGGGGGCGGGGGAGCGCATTCCAGGCGAGGGAGCGGACCCTTTGAAGTATGATGCCGAGGGCGCCAGTGGGCTGAAGCGCTTCCCCAAACGGATTGCATGGCGGCACGATGCACGTGATTGTGCGCATGCTCGCCATGCAATCCACTTTTGGGAGCACTTTGAAATGCCCCTCTTACTAGAGTCTCGCATAGCGATTGCATAAACGCAATAGCTAGGCGAGACCTAAAAAAAAAGCTGTAAAATTTTGAAATGCTATCACAGGTCTTACTGGCACACATCCCTGTGATTGTAGCCAATCGTAGGGGGTTGCTGACTGCTATTTACAGCTACCTAATTAATATTCATTAGACACGTCATTCTGCAACCCGCTACGATTCCTTATTTTATGAACTAACCTGTTAGCACAAATGTCGATTCACAAATTAGATGATGACCATAAAAGGTCAGGTTGCAATTTGCAACAAGTATCTTAGTACATCTTACCCCATATGGCCCGTGGGAAAGATGTATGGACAGTCAGAAGCAGCGTTTAATTTGAGCCGATGGTTTCCAGTGCTCAGCACTTAATCATCCACGCCAGCGCTTTTCATGAGCACCTCTTAAGGATACATTAATTTACAGGGAGATAAAGTGATTTGCCCAGAATCACATAATGTTGAGCCGAAGCCGAGACGCGAACCTAGTTCTACAGCTCTGGAGGCTGCTGCTCTAGTCATTATCCCACATCCTCTTCCACTTTCATGCTTCTGTAGTTGGTTCTGTTGTAGGCAGCGCTAACAGGCGAAATGGGCTGGTGCAAGTTGCCTCCTGACGAGAGCCCAGGGACTTATTTTTTTACATACTAACCACTGGTCAGAAGGCTATTTTTTTTATACTGGAGGACAGGATTAATGACCGTAAATCTATCTAGTGTCCATTTTGGACCAGTATTTATAAGGTTACCCCAGCAGCACTTTTTGGTTCACGAATAGTGCAGACCTTTTTTTTTATGCATTGCTGGGGTATGTTGCAAACTGATACATGGGGTCCTAAAGAAAAGAAAGGGGAACTTACTGTCACATCTTTTGTCTGGTGACCACCTATCCTCATTTTGGTCTGAGGAATTCACTTGAATTAGGTTGGAAATTGAACCATGAACTGGAAATCAGGACAATATAATACCTTGCTGCAATTTGATAACTCCACTGGATTAAATCCTTGGAAACACAAATAGTTTTTAACAAGAACACCGCAGGTAAACAAGAGTGGAGTTAAAATATGTTACTCTTCTATAAAACAAAATGCATGGCCAGCACGGCAAACGTAATGCTATTTTAAATGAATTTTTGGAAAACTGTAGGAAGCTGGCTCTCTATATAGTGTACTTAAATGAGGTACAATGTGCAGAGTCCAGTGGGTCCCCTATTGGTTTTCAGATGTAAAAGTAGATCATATTAATGCTCTATTTGTGGTATTGTGAGCGAGCAGTTAAGTTCATCAGAGGGTAGTGCTAAGACACACACACTCAAGAATAAATCTGAGACCAATTTGCAAAAAAGACATCGATTTTTACACAATTTTGCAGACCAAGAACTTAATTCTGCAGTAAATACTTTTAAAGTTATGAATTTTTAGAGTTCTCAAAATCAATCACATTTGTGAGCAATTACGCAGCATTGAAGTCAATGGGGAAAAAGACATAAAATGCATATGAATTCATACAGTCGACTTTGAAGGTTCACCTCTCAGGTTTTGGTAGAAAGCACGGCCAGGTCCAATGTTCCACAGGTGGATTCTCTGGAGCGTCCAGGATTCGGCTGGGAGCAGGGTTCTGAGGTCGTTGGTAGCATCTGTACTACGGAAGTGGGGCCATTTGAAAATATACTGCACAAGGGGGCTTACAGGTAAGTCTGGAGGGGCCCTCTCAAGGGAGCAGGTCGCAAGGGACTCAGGACCACAGGAGCACCGCTGGATCGTCAGGCCGGGTGCAGAGCAGATAGGTTAGCAGGGCAGCATGTGCCAAGATGTCCTCGGTCAGGGGCAGGCAACATGGAGAGGTGATTTTCGTACAACTGGGCCACTCACACCATGGGTCTCAGGGTCTTGACATCCCTCAATAGGTCCTTGCTTCCTGGGAAGTTAGAGTATGGAGGAGACTCCAACAGTACAGGTTGCAGGAGGTCTGTATTGGTGCAGCACGGCTCTGGTAGGTCCTGGGGTCCCCAAACTTGGTGGAGGGACAGATCTAACCCTTCGTAGCTGGTGTACCACTTTTGGTCCGGGTGCTCTGTCAGAGTCCCCAGGAGTAGCAAGTCGGTAAGTCCAAAGACTGCGGTTTGGTGCCTGCTGGTGCAGGGGAGTAGAGCCTCTACTCCTAGGGAGGTTCTCAGTGAATTTGGCAAAGGCTGGAGGGGCTTTGGTGTTACTGGAGTCCTCACAGTTTCAGGATAAGACCACACAACCACGATTGTCGAGTCCATATGTCAGCAGGCAGAGTTTGGCGCCAATTTCTCTGCAGCAGGGCTTCAGTTCTCGAGCAGCAGCTCTTCTTTGTCCCTACCTTCTTTTTGTCCGTCGAATCTAAGGTTTCTAAGGTTCAAGGTCCAGGGATGCCAACTAAATACTAAATTTAGGGGTGTTAAAGGGGGGAGACTGGTAGTAGCCAGTGGGTTATCTACTTTTAGTGTGTCTTCACCCTCTAAGTGACCACTCCCTTTGGGAAGTGGCACTACCCTAGTCCTGATAGGTTGTTTTCCCACCATTTCAAGATTGTGGATTTCCAAAAGTAGTGTCTAAATCGCTTGCCACACCTTAGGGGTGGGGCTGGCTGAATGTGGACACTCCTTCTCATCTAACTATTTTTCCCGCCTGTCCTCCCGTGAAATGTGGGGCAGGACATGAGGGATGGCATCCCCCACTATCTGGGGAAGCCAGGTGTGAGAATCCCGACGAGCCGGCGAACCGAACTCTGGCGAGGTGGACCGCGATTCCACACAGGAAGGACGGAGAGGTCTAGTGGCGCGGACCCACCTAGCTAATCAGCCGACGTCATCCGAGACACCGATACAGGAATGGTGTAACGAAGGAAAAGAGGCGGAGTTTGGGGCTGTCCCAGAGGGTAAAGAGGTGGAGACCGGAGCAGTGGGAGTCCCCCGACAGGAAGTGATTGGAGCGGAAGAGGAGGACGACGGGACCAGAGCGGAAGGAGGACCGAAGAGGAGCAAAGCACCAGCCGGAGGACCAGAGCGGGAGAAAAATCGAGAGGAGCCCAGCTGTGCCGAGGAAAGGAGTATCGCTGCAGAGAGGAAAGTGGGAAAAGCCAGAGGCCCAGCAGCAACAGAGGACGCCCCGGGTCCAAGCGCCACGGCCGAGCCCCCGGGGTCGTGGCTCAAGGCAAGTGGCCTCAAGGGGATCTTTTTGGTGGTGGGCCAGTCGGGGTTGCATAGGACTATAACCGGGCACAAATCGGTTTGTTTTGTTTGTGTGGCTTTTTCCCTCTTATCGCCACTCCTATCCGTTGCCCTACACATGCCCCTACTATTGTTCGGTCCGGTTACGTTTATTTATTTATTTATTTTTTAACCACGATTAATATACTCTCCTGGTGGTGGTAGCACTACGAACATAAGCTCAAGGACAAAACTGTTAACCCCGGCTTCTCTGTTGTCTATTTATATTTCCGGGGGCCGGAGTCCTGTGAAGAACAGCCGTAGGAGGAAGCACCGCGACTGGGATTTCCCGATGGTTTTCCTGTCCCCTCAAGGGTAGACGACCGCCTGCAAGAACAGACTGAAAAACCCTTGTGTTTGCCCAAACCTATGTTTACGTGGATTGTTTTCTTTTAAAGTCAAGGGGAGAATACAAAACAATAATAAAAGAAGCAGAGACTTCTTTCTTTTCGTTTAAAGAATCCAACATCTGTTTTTTCTATTTTTCGTCTCAAATCCCACCACCATTCACGAGGTTGTTCCCCGATACCCAGTGTCATTCCCCCCTTTGGCCTCGCTGAGGTACCACACCAGGATTTCACTTTTAAAAAGTGGCACCGCCTTTGAAGATTCAGGCCTCTGTGAGCGCAAACTCTCACCCAATAAGGCCAGAAACATGTCTGGTTGTGGCAGGCTGGCTATGACAATTGAAGAGACCCCACCAGTGTTTGGTATGTTTTCAGGGGGCCCCCTAAAGGGTCTCTGTGTGCATTTATTAATCAATTCAACACTGGCATCAGTGAGGATTTATTAAGACAAGATATTTGGTGCCAAACATCTTAGGGTACAGTGAAGCCATCATGGAGCAAGGAAACTCCTATTGACAAGTATCCAGCCCATGTACTCATTATTCATGTTTCCTTCTCCCCCCTGCAATATCTAAGAATGGCTCAGATATTGTAGGGTCACATCTGCTAATGCAGATATGGCCACACATGGGGTATAGTGAAGCCTGGCTTAGGGCTGTAAGGCCTGCAGTAGGGGTGACTTACCTATACCTCATGCAGTGTATGAGGGCATGGCATGCAGGGCTGTGTGCAATGTCGACTCATCGGTTTTCTTTGCAGCAAGACACGCAGCCTGCAACGACAGTTTGCTTAGTCTTGTTGAGGGGTCTCCGGGGTGGCACAATTCGTGCTGCAGCCCCAGTGGACCCTCTTCAGTACCCATGCACTAGGGACTTACAGGGGTAGCGGAAGTTGGACCAATCGTGATACAGTTTTGGGAAAGAGATCTGGCACCGGGAAACTGGTTAGCAGGGACCCAGCGCTCTTACAGTTCAAAATCACATTAGGCATTAAGCAAAAAGTGGGGGCTAACCATGTCAAAAGAGGCACTTTACTACATGAGTGATTAACAAGTCTGTTAGAAATGGGGTATCTATTTGGCAGTGGTTTGCACCCTGTCCATGTAGGGGCCCTCAATCTACTCAATCTAGTCAGGGTAAGGGAGTCACACAGCTAAGATAACCCCTGCTCACCACCTTGGTAGTTTAACACGAGCAGTCAGGCTTATCTCAGAGGCAATGTGTAAAGCATTTGTACATACACACATAGGTAACACAGTGCAAACACTACAAAAGGAGTCCACTCCAGTTTAGAAAAATAGCCAATATTTATCTGCATAAAACAAGACCAAAACAACACAAATCCAACATACACAATTAAAGATATTTATTTTCAAAGGTTAAATAAGTTCAGTCCATAGAAATCTATGGATGTATTTCTTTTAGCACTAAGTACCTTGGATGTGTAAAAATTCAAAGACAAAACAGGCGCAGGTGAGGTGGAGCACCGGAAAAGCAAAGCAGAGCGTTGGTTCCTTACTCCCAGGGGAGGTGATACGTCAGTTCCTTACAGCCAAGTGGGGTGATGCGTTGGTTCCTTACTGGCATGTGAGGTGATGTGTTGGTTCCTAACTGGAAGGGGAGGTGATGCGTTGATCTCCAGACACATGGCGTTGATTCCTTACTGCTGGGCAACGTCCATGAATAGATGCCGTTGAGGGGCGTATGTCGTATGTCGAAAATCCAGACGCGATGTGTCGATGTAGTGGCGGCAAAGCAGGCGTTGAGTTGATTTCACAGCTGTGAAGCAGGTGATGCGTCGATTCTTCAGTGGCGAAGCATAGCGGCGTTGATACTTTAGCCGCAGAGCTGCTTCGGGAAAACGGGAGCTGAGAGTTGAAGCATGGATTTTGGCTTCAGATCAGCATATTCTACTTCCAAGGGTCCAGAAACTGGATTTGGCACAACTTGGCAAGTCAGGGCCTTCAGCAGGAGAGTCCAGGCACTGGTAAGTGAAATGTTTGGTGGCCCAGAGTCTTCTTAACAGGAGGCAAGCATGCACAAGCCCTTGGAGAACCTTGGAACAGGATACAGAAAACAAAGTCCAGTCCTTTTGCTCCCAGGCAAGTTGCAGGCCAGCCCAACAAAGCAACAGGCAGTCCCTCTTACAACATCCAGCTCTTCTTCCTGGCAGAATGTCCTTTAGTCCAGAAGTGTTCTGATTTGTGAGTGTCAGAGGTCCATTACTTATACTTCTTTCTGCCTTTGAAGAAGGGAAACTTCAAAGGAAAGTCTTTGTAGTGCACAAGGCCCTGCCTTTCCCTGACTTGGCTCCAGACACACAACAGGGACTGAGACAGCTTTGTGTGCAGCCTGGCAAAGCCCTATTCAGGTGTCAGTGAAACTCCTCCCACCACTCTAGCTCAGGAAGGCCCATCAGCCTGGTGGTGGCTCATCAGGATATGAAAGACACACCTCAGCTCCCTTTGTGTGACTATCTAGAGTAACTGCACAAGACCCCAACTGTCAGACAACCCAGACATAGATTCTACAGGCAGAGCCACAAAATGGTTAAGGGAGAAAACACCCACTTTCTAAAAGTGGCATTTTCAAACACAGAATTTTAGAAAACAACTTCACCAAAAGATTTACTTTTAAATTGTGAGTTCAGAGACCCCAAACTCCAAAGCTCTATCAGCTCCCAATGAGAAATTACACTCAAAAAGATATTTCACGGCAATCCCTATGTTACCCTATGGGACAGATAGTCGTTACAATAGTGAAAAATGAAATTAGCAGTATTTCACTATTGGGACATGTAAAACCCACTAGTACATGCCCTGCCTTTTACATACACTGCAACCTGCTCATGAGGCTGCCTTGGGCCCACCTTAGGGGTGACATATGTAATAAAGGGAAGGTTTGGGCCTGGCAATAGGGTGCACTTGCCAGGTCGAAATGGCAGTTTAAAACTGCACTCACAGACACTGCAGTGGGTGATTTGAGACATCTTTGCAGGGCTACTCATGTGGGTGCAACAATGAGTGCTGCAGGCTTACTAGTAGCATTTGATTTACAGGCCCTGGGCACACTTGGTGCACTTTACTGGGGACTCATTCGTAAATCTAATAGGCCAGTCATGGATAAATCAGTCACCAATACAATTTACACAGGAAGCACTTGCACTTTAGCACTGGTCAGCAGTGGTAAAGTGCCCAGAAAAGACAGGGGAATTCACAACAAAGATACCACATCTAACAATGTCTATAAAAATATTCTTAGTGTGGTTGTATTTTGATGCAAGCAATTCATCTCCTCACCTTCATTCCATACTACACATCCCCAACCAGGCTTTTTGTGCTGTTGCAGTTGTTTACAAACGGGATGGTGCTTGAAATGTCATATAAATATAACATGTTTATATATTCATAGAACAATATCTGCTATACATAATGCTAAACAGTAGTGTAATGAAACTTGAGCCCCCCCCCCCTTGCATGGTACATTAAGGGACCCCCTTTGGACTCAATCAGGAGCTCTCTGGCCAGAGTACTGTGCTGAGGGGGCCCGTGGAGCATGCCCCCCCCGCACAGTGGGGACTGCAGGGGCCTATGTTACGCCAATGATACTAAACTATTTTTAATATTTGAAGCTGGAGCATTGCATAAGACAGGGATTCTTTGCTAGCGCTTTGGAACTCCCTCCCACTAGCCCTACACACATCTTGCTGTCTGCATGCTCACATTTAAAGGGGGACTCAAAATCCTGCCACTTGAGGGACACTTTGTGAAATTAGGGATCATTAACTGCCTCTCCAACGTTGACTTGACCTGTCTTTCCTGCCGAAATATTTGGTCTGCCTGCCCTCGTGGTTACTTACTGCTGATTTACAATGGTGGTTAGCTGACTACGTCATATCCTGTAACATCCCTGCTGATATGAACTGTTTGTTTCTTGCTTTTCTGGAGGTAATAGCTTGTTTGTATTAGGATTGTTAACCAGAACTAACTTCTTACTTCCTTATACAGTGATGTGATGATGCCTTTAGGCAAAGATCACGCTATATAAAAACCGCATTCAACAAAAAAATATATGAAAATGCTTTGTGTGCACATGCAAGACGCGTTCGAGAAGTGAAGCCAGAAGGGAGGCTGAACAAAGCGAGATGCACGAAGAAGACGGAGATCTTTCTTGGGTTAATGTTACTGGGAAAGAGGTGGAACAAAACACCCGACATTGGAAATGTTAAATAAATGAGTATGCGCACATGACTGAATCAGGAAACGAAGCCATGAGATTTCCTTCCTCCGGAAGAAACATTTCAAGTGAATCAAATAATAACAGCTTGCCTGAAAACCAGGCCGAGCAGCAGCGTCAACCCAGTTCCTAAATATTGGAACAAGGGTGTTTGAGCAGCCTATCTTTAAAGGCAGAGCCTATGTTGGCCTATAGGCCTAACATTTTCATATCTCCATGGCAACCCGGCTCCCTGAAGTAGAGAGCAGTCGCATCTGACGAAGGAGACATTCATTGCTGTGAAATAATTACAGCTCCAGACATTTCGGAGGGTTCCTTGAGGGGAGGGGGAGGTTAAGAGGGAGGGGGTGGGGGGTAAAGTGGCTTTAGATTCCTATTCATGCCCACTTCACATCAGCACAACTCGATCACTGCCTGCCGGGCTACGCACAGCACTCCAGCCTGGCACTTCAAGGGGCTATAAAGCACCCGCTATAACCGCACAAGTGAGTCCCTTAAGTACACCCGGCTCCGTGCGGAGACCGAGGGCTGCAGCTAAAGCATGGGCAGTGGCAGGCGGGCAGACACATGCCAGGAGGCAGACACGCGGCTTTGTACTCAGAGATGCACAACCAGCCAATACTGCTGTAACGAAGTAGACCGAGTACAGGAGGTGGGCAGATATATGTATTTATTGATGTGTTTTTATATAGCGCGAACTTTACCCGAAGGTGTCAGAGCGCTATACAATAGAGCCCGTTACATTACATATGGATATAGTGCGGTTTTTCTGACAGACGGAAACCGCCAAACTGACAGCGTGTACACACGCCCTCAGCTAAAGTAAGTCAGACATATCGCTGCAGACTGAAAAGGGCCCGAGCCACGCAGACACAATGATCCCAACAGAAAGCCACAGAGATACAAAGACATAGAACGAGACAGGTTTGTGCGGAAGGTCACAGGGAGGCGGAACGCCAGACAAAGGGCTGCTTACAGGGAGCCACCGATGAGTAGGCAGAAAGGCAGCGTCGTGTGTACGCAGACCAAGAACCCATGCAGCCATAAAAGGCGAACAGCCACTGCGCACGTGACTGAAGGCAGACAGCACTGCAGATAGACGCATGGGTGTAGTTATACATAGAGCAATGTGGAGAGACGGAACTCAAGCAGACAGGTATGCGAGGGTATGCAACTACAGAGGCAGCTGAATTCAGACAAGCACAGCATCGTAGCCAGACGCAAGGTTCAAGACAGACAAACATGGCTGCCGGCACCCAGATACCTCTGCAGGTCGAAGTGGAGGCAGGCACACAACCTCAGGGCATCATGCAGGTCAATGCCGCTGTACAGACAGACCCTGGAATGTACACGGGTTCATGACTATAGGAAGACAGTGAGAGGGTTATGGGCAGACAGACAGAAAAAAGAAGAAGCAGGGCTGCATGCAGAAGACACTGGGCTTTAAGTGGGATGAAAAACTGGGGAGTCTGTCAAAGGAGCGTGGACGATGTAATTAAGGGCGTGGCTTAAAAAACATAAGCTAAAACCTGTGCTTAGCATAGTGTGCCGCCCGACTGGTATTTTGCTGTTTCTGGCATTGTATCTAGATGTATAATACAGCAAGTAACATTATACCTAAAACAAACTAGTACTTTTGACTTTTTCAATGGTTGATAGTTGCATAGGAAAAAAAAGCAACAACTACAGCTTCGTTGTAGATAATATTGAAAAGGCTTCAGTTCTGAAATGACGAGACTGTGAAAGAAGTAAGACGAGTCTCTTTGAAGTTACATGAAAGGCAGAGAAGGGCGGTACTGCTGCAGAGGTAAGATTTCTTTTCCACCCTGAAGGTGAGGGCAAAAACGGAGAGCCTGATAGGGACACGTCTCTGCACCTGCTTGTTTGAACTGCTGGCGCTGAGCATCGGCAGGACCCGGCCCACTTAAAGCCCTGGTATAGATACCGAAAAACACAAATGTTGAAAACGGAGTTATGGTTCTGGCTCAAACATGTAAAACCACTGAAATTCAGCGGTCACGGTTTGTAGTACACACAACACATACAATAACTAAGGACACGCACCATGTTTTACTCTTCCTAGACCCCCCCACCCCTTTTCCTGTGCCATGGGCAAAAGTGATCAGGGGCGCAACGCTCATAGGGCTGAAATGGCTGTAGCCCCCCACACCTGTTGTGCATCTTAGCCCAGGCTAGCAGCTTTTAAGATACACATACTTCTTGAGCTGCTGGTGGCTCGGATGGGTAGTGGCTGGCTCCTTATCTTACCCTCATCTAAGAATTTCACAGGTCTTTAAAAGACCAACTGGCACATGCATCAACAAAGACTTTTGCGATTCCTTAATTGCGATTTTTAAGGAATCGCAATTAAGGAATTGCAAAAGCCTATGCATGTAGGAATCGCTATAAAAATAGCGATTCCTACAAATTCCCTTAATTGCGACTCGCAAATTGCGAGTCGCAATTAAGGAATGCTGTCCCATTCATTCCTATGGGCCTCCAGGCCCATAGGAATGAATTGGAGATTGCATGACCAATTTGCGATTACCAGTAGGTACTCGCAAATTGCTCATGCAATTTCAAGGGTGCAAGGGTGTCAAAATGACACCCTATTGCACCCCTGAAATTGATCTGTGCACATATGTTGCACACACACATGCTCTAAGGGCATGTGTGTGCGCAACATGAAACTTTGAAAAATGCACAAAAGTGCTTTTTTCAAAGTTTTTGCAAATTACCATGAAGTTCAACTTCATGGTAATTTGCTCCCCCTATTAGCAAAATCGCTAATTTTTTAACTTTCATGCATTGCATTTAAGGAATCTCAATTTGGGATTCCTTAAATGCAATCGCAATTGAAGGAATCACAATTTAGAGATTCCTTAAATTGCGATTTTTGCATTTGGGATGATGCATCCCAAATGCAAAAATACCGGTCGCAAAGGGGCAGATTCTGAGAATCTGCCCGTTTGCGACCGGTTTTTACATTGATGCATGTGCCTACAAATTACTTGTTAACAAAACTTTCCTTTTTTCCACTGGTTCCCAGGACCCCTGCGGCTCCACTCTGCCTATTCCTTACATTTATAAACTACTTTTGCAGCCACATAGGAGAATGCATTTCATGAAAAGTAACGTTAGGCATAGCAAGAGGCTGAAAGTTTGCCGCAGAATCCGCAAAGAGGAGAGAGCAGGCAAAGGCGAAGCAGGCGTAAAAGGCTAAGGATGAAGCAATGCAACAGCGGCTTTGTACTGGGGAGGGAAACAAGGGAAGACTTCAGGCAAACAGTGCATTGTGGGCGGGGGAAGCAGCACTGGCTCCAGAGGTAGGTTTTAATCCAGCATCTGGGCCTTGCTGGCCAGCATAGGCTCCTGCCGTTTTCACTGCTGCTGAAGCCACAACGTAGATCAACATGTGGGCCCTGCTGGCCTAAATGGTGGTAGTGCTTTGTAGAGGCAGGTACTACAGTGGAGAGCTGTCTGAGGCCGTGGGCATGGGTAGCAGCTTATATAGGACACTGGGGGTAAAGCCCCAACAATATTTCAGCTGAGAGCCTGGGGCTCGTGAAAGCACACCAAAGACTGGCCTCTGCATGGGAACACAGGCATTAGCATGGAGTTTTTCTGTTTCATCTTCTCAATTCAGACACATTCAGCTGCTGCTACACAGCATGACCAAAGGAGGGGTGGGGTTTATAGGTGGTGCTATAACATTGGCCCTACAGAGCCTCAGGGCTGTCACGTTTCTAGCAAGCTCCAATGTTTTATGGGAGTTTGAATGTTTGCCAGTTATCACTTGAATTCTAATATCTGCACATGAAAGGCCATCTTTGCCCTTTCACTTCTTCACTGATTATTCTTTGAATGTTTCCAAAAATTGAGGCTGAAAATCACAAACGGAAACTTGTTTTTAAACCTTTTATATAGTTGTCCATTGTTTTGTGTGACACCTTCATCCAATCCTCGATTTCCATTCACCACAATGCTTTGCTATGGGAAGTGTAGTTATTTTTTTTAAGGTTTTAAATTGGGTCTGAAAATCCCACCATGCAAAGTGTTACTGGGTAAAAAGCCATGGCTGCCGAAAGAGTCATGCATTTCATAAGATAAACTTTATGCTGTGATAATACATTTTAGAAAGTGGATTAGTTCAATTCCAATACTGTACCTGTTTGATACACACGTGAAACCTAATACAAGCCCTGTACAGCTATTTTAAGGAAATGCACTTTTTTCATTCACATCATACTTAAAACAAGCATTGACAAGGCCAAATGCTATGATTTTTGAATAATGTATAGACTCTAGAGAAAATGTTTTTACTAAGCTTCAATACATGGCAACCAAGGTATTGCAGGGGCAGCAGCAGTGCAAGATTTTCTAACTCGATGTAATCAGATTTGACTAATGGGAGTGTGAGTGGCACTGTGTGTGGTTGTATGTGGTCTAAGTGACTGTGTGTGTGTGTGTGAGACAGAGTACAAATGTATGATAGAGTGCAAGAGATATAGTGAGAATGAGTGCAAGAGTGTGTAAAACTGAGTGTGTGTGAGAGAATCAGTGTGACAGAATGTGTGTGTGTCAGTGCGTGTTTGTGTGCGGGTGTATGTAAATTATGCTTGCACTTGTGCTGCTGGTCTGGCATACTGGAGGTTATTCTTGAATCACACCCCACCACCTAAAAAGATCTTTAGCCAAAACTAATCAGCAGGATTGGCAGGGTGCACAGGGAGCAATGTAAGAGTAGAGTGAATACTGTGTCTGCAGTAGGGACAGAAGCAGAAGTTTGGCTGTAAAATGAGAGGATTATGTCCGTGACGGAAACGGTACCCACCATTGCACCTCACGCGCTATCGCCCAAGCCTTTGCCAATCTCTATATGGGCCGACCCCCAAGGCCTCCCTAACTGTATTGCTGTATTGCTGTCGGAGACAGGGACCCACCTGCACCGTCTTCCCCAAACGATCTCGGAAACTCTGGATCACCCCCTTACTTCAGAGGAGATTCACAAGGCCATTTCTCACTTGCATTCCGGTAAGACGCCGGGACCGGATGGATACCCGCAGGAATTTTACGCGGCCTATCGCGAGGTGCTGGTCCTGAACTTGGTGGAACTGTTTTGCCACGTGGTAGACAAAGGGTCCTTTCCCCCGAAACAGACTTGGCCACTATTGTGGTGCTTCCGAAGACACAGCCCCCCTCCATTGCTTGCGTGGAGTATCGCCCTATTTCCCTCATCAACTGCGAGGTGAAGATCTTCGCTACTGTTTTAGCCCAACGCCTCCGCCCTCCCTTATGTGATTTGGTCCACTTGGACCAATGCGGCTTCATGCCTGCCCGGGGTAGGCGGCACTGCATTCGCCGTCTCCACCTCGCGCATCGCCACGGTCTCACTCCGTACTTGGCTCTGCTTTTCATTGATTTTGAAAAAGCCTTTGATACGGTGGACTGGGCCTATTTAGATGAGGTGCTGGAGGCGATGGGGTTTGGCTTGCCTTTCCGGCGCCTCATTCACGTTCTGTACTCCTGCCCTAAAGCGAGGGTCCTGGTCAACGGCGTGCTGTCGGAGGCATTTCCTATCCAAAGGGGCACTCGCCAGGGGTGTCAGCTCTTGCCGCTCTTATTTGCACTGGCGATGGAACCCCTAGCCTCCCTTATACGCCAAGATCCCAGCATCCGGGGATGGGCGTGGGACCCACTGCAGGTCGATAAGATCGCCCTGAACACTGATGACGTCCTCCTTTTTCTGGCGGACCCCGAGAACTCCGGCCTGCACTGATTGGAGGTCCTCTCCGCTTTCGAACGGGTCTCGGGCCTTCGGCTCAACCCGGCGAAGACTACCCTGGTTCCCCTACACCCGTCCTGTGCTTGTTTTGATTGGCAGACCACCATCCCCTTGTGCAGGCAATCCTTCAAGTACCTGGGGATTTGGGTTGCCCTACTCTCAGAGCTCGAGTGTGCCCTGAACATCACACCCCTAGTCACCAAGGCCAGGGCGGACCTTAGGAAATGGCAACCTCTTCCTCTTAACCGCCTTGGCAGAAGTGCCCTCTTCAAAATGATGGTTCTCCTCCGGTTCTTGTATATTCTGCAGAATATTTCCTTTCACCTCCCGGCGAGTTGGTTTCGTGAGTTCGATGGTTTTTTCACCTGTTTTTTGTGTGGGGGGGGGGGGGGGGTGGGGGGGGTAGGAGATCGCGGATGTCTCTGGCACACTGCCGCATACCTCCTTACGATGGGGGTATGGGAGTCACCAACCCACATCTCTATTATTTTGCCACAAAACTTATCGTGGTTCACGGGCGGCTGGTCCGACCCAGCGTACCAGGTGGAACTCCAGGCGATGGACATTCCACGGCTCCAGGCTTACTTGTATGGAACCCCCGTGCCAAGGGACCTACCCCCGTCACTCGGTCGGTCCTCCTGGCATGGCGCACTGCTTTGCGACACACGAGGTGGGATCGGAAACTTACCAGGCAGACCCCCCTGTGGTGTGGCACTTGGCTGCAGGAGACCTCATCCCTCCGGGACTTCCATCGGTGGGATCACATAGGGATCTCGCTTCTTGAGGACGTTTGGGTTGGGGACTATATCAGAACCTTTGCGGACCTGCAGCTGCGCTATTCCCTTCACCACTCCCTCAATATCTGCAGCTTAGGCATGCCCTGGGGGTGCACCTATCCTCTCCCACCTCCCTTCCTGAGTTTAGTCCCCTTGAAGCCCAGGTGATGATGGGAAATCTGGGTAGGGGCGGGGTCTCTCGGATTTATCGCTCCATTGTGAATAATAGCTCCGCAACCTTAGACGCGCTGCGAGCCCGTTGGAAGGGTTGGCTGGGCCCCCTGGAGGAGGCGGATTGGAGGGACGCCCTCATGGCCCCCAAGACCCTGACAACCTCATCCAAGCTGCGTTTAGTCCAACTCTATTACTTACACGTGGCTTATCTCACCCCGGAGCACCTATACAAAGCCCAGCTGCGCTCTTCCCCGACCTGCGCGTGTTGCAACCAGGCCCCCGCAGATTTCTATCATATGGTTTGGCAGTGCCCCATTCTTGATCCATTCTGGGCGGGTGTGGAATTGGAGCTCTCACAGACCCTGGGGTGGACCATTCCCCACGACCCATTGCGCCTGATTCTAGGCGTGTTTGATGGCCTGGATGGCTCTCGGGCCGACAAGCGTTTCCTCAGGACAGCGGTGGCAAAGCGAGATTTAACGGCACCATGGTCCCAGGCAAAGCCCCCCACTGTGCGGAGGTGGAGATGGGGGGTGGACTGGTGTGGGACTCAGGAGGAGCCCCTCTTTGAATCCCGGGGCTGCCCTGAACTCTTCCGAAAGATATGGGGCAACCTGTTGTCTTGAGGAATGGGTACATGTCGTCTATATTTCAGGATAACCCTATGTATGATTTTACCCTGCAAATTGATTTGCTGGTCTTTGTCGCTTCGCATGTGGATGTACATTATGATAATATGCTTGATTTTGATGCCAATATGAATTTGTGGTTTGATAAAAACTCAATAAACTTGATTATCAAAAAAAAAAAAATGAGAGGATTGTCTAATCTTAACATGGATACAACTGCTTATATTTCAAAAGTGACTCAGCTTGGGGGACGTGGCCGACCGGCAACTGAGATGGCGGCGCTCGAGTAGAGCTCCATATCCCGCCGGCCTAAAACCCCGAGTAAATCCATCAAGTATCCTGCAAAACCCCAGGTTTGCTGTTCCCGGTGCTCTCTGAGACCCCGAGACACCTGGAGTGGAAGCGGTGAACTGGAGTCTAATTGACACGCAAAATCGGCGCTGAGGCGGTGCTGGCGGAGAGAGGCCTGTGAAGCCGGGGCCTCGAGTGAATTGGTGTCTGGCCGGGATGCGGAGGGCCTCCGGCGACCTCAGGGACAGAAAAAGATTGTAGCGTGTAGATCAAGGAGGCCGCGGCTGGCGCGGGGTGGCCGCTGGCGCCGTGACATCACTCTTCGAGCGCGGCCTCCGCACCGCTTCGCCTGCCACATCTCTCCCCCCCTTCATTCTTTTAAATTGCCTCCACGCGACCGTGGAGAAGGTGCTGGCGCTGCCTCTGCAGACATAGGTGAGAGACCTTACTTACCGTCCTTCCCGGAGATCGGCGCCCTGAAGTGCGCGTTTACATGCTGTATTGCTGGTGAATGGCTGTGCTGGGCACACTGGCTTGTAGTGTGCTGCTGCAACCGGGGACGCCTGCTTGTGCCTGCCTTGAGAACCTTGTCCAGCACTGGGTGTGGAGATATAGTGGAGATTTTATTTGTGCCGTCTCTCTCACAGCAGAAGTCCTTGGCCTTGGTGACTTTTTACCGCCTTCTTTTGCCCTGCTGGTACCCCTGTCGGAGCCTGTCTACGGAGTGGGCCCGCTCTACTGGTCCTTTTATTTTATTTTAAAAGCTTTATATAGCGCGAACCAGACCCCGAAGGATATCAGAGCGCTTTACATGAGGATCAAATGAGTCAACAAGTTACAAAATACAACCGTTACCAGAGCATAGTAAAACACAGGCAAAGAAACAATGTTACGGGAATTCGTCAGGAATAGCAAGAGTAACAGTGATCATGGAGACACGAAATGGGGAGACGAGGAAAACAATGTCAGATGTCCAGCTGGGTAGGTGACGGCCAGGGGGCCAGACTCCTCTATAGCTGCATGGGGCAGCTCCACTGGGCATCGGCCAAGTTTGCTAGGGCTCCGCGGAAGGTACAAGTAGTTTTGACAACTACGTCAGTAGAGTCAGCTAGTTACAGGCTACATAGTAAAATCAGTATGAATCAGATAGTCATAGAGGGAGGAGGAGGGGGAGGGAAGGAGACGCAAACGGGGAGACGAGAAAAACAGTGTCAGATGGCCGGCTGGGTAGGTGACTGCCAAGGGGCCAGACTCCTCTATAGCTGCATAGAGCAGCTCCACCGGGCTTCTGCCAAGGTTGCTCAGGCTCTTGGGAAAGAAACACAAAGGGGAAACGAGGAAACCAATGTCAGATGACCGGCTGGGTAGGTGACGGCCGAGGGGGTGAGACCAGGGCCAGACTCCTCTCTAGCTGCATGAGACAGCTCCACCGGGCATCGGTCAATGTTGCTCGCACTAGCGAAAAGCACAATGGGAAGCACCCTAATGATAGAATAATACCATAGTATGTAGTACTAGGGCGAGGTGTAGTAGAGGCAGCATGAGGATAAGGAGGGAAGGGGGAAAAATAAGAAAAGGGGAAAAGGGGAGCAGATCAGGACAGATAAGTGACCAGCAAGGATCAATAGTCACAACATCCCAAGAAATAGGTGATAGGGATGAAAGTGAGAGGGGTGTAGTGTAGTGTAGGGAATTGGGACCGGTAGTCTCAACAACCCGGTAAACTGCGACAGAGAAAGGTAGGAGGAGGGAAAGAGACCTGGGGACTGAGGGGTGTTGGGGTGAAGGTCAGTCCGACGAACAAACATGGAGTAGTCCATCGGTAGAGACAGAGGAAGTACAGGGGACTCCAAAATGGTGTATCCGGGTCCTAGGCACCGAAAGAAAATAAACCCAAAAAGGCGGGATACATACTAAAAACCAAATCCTAACACCAGGAGAGTTGGATCCAAGACGGAGCAGGGAGGGTGATGCAGTCAGAGAATCATGGGGGGAGGTGGCTGGAGATCATCGAAGAACACATGAGAGCACATCAAGGTTTTAAACAGATCCAGGTGTAAACAAATATGGAGGAGGCGTTTACCCAATTGCTTTCAGGCTCCTCTCGATGGCTTCGGTGACAAGGTTGCTAGGTGGCGTGCGGGGAAACAATTTCCGACTTGAGGAATCTTTTTGTACCGTTACCAGGCAACACTGCGTCAGCGTGGCACTTCGAGAAATGGTCACAAGTCGTTTCCAGAGTTCCCTCGTGTGAATGGCACAAGTGTCAATAGAAAAGGTTGGAAAAAGTTATCAAAGATGCTGGAACTTAGATACAAAGAATGCTCTGGCCAGGATGACCCACAGGCATCAGGTCCTATACCCCTAAGCCTCACGGGGGCCCATAGTGCTCTTGGCGCATGTGGAAGCGGGGGGCGCCATTCTCATGGGTGCAGAACAGCCGCAACCTCTATATTAGCTGCAGCCTGGCCGGAGGTAGTCTTGAGGAGAGCCCGTACTGACGACAGCGCTATGGCAGCAGCCAAGGGATCGCAGCAGACGCACCAAACCAGCTGGATACATTTGCGCTATCCAGGGCGGAGATCCTGGAAGAACAGACTGTGGAACCTGGTGCCAAGAAGCAGGCGGAAGGGGGTGCCCCTACCCTCCAACACATCATTGAAGCCATACAGGGGGTCTGCATGGCCTTGGAACTTAAAATAGATTCTGTTACTTCGGAGGTGACTCTAATGCATGCAGATCTGCAGTCATTGGGGGAAAGGATGAAAACTGCAGAAAACTCTGTGATGGACCTACAATCCTCCACGAAAGTTTTGGAGCGAGAAGTCAAGAAACTTCAAATCGTGACGAGGGAGATGGAAGCCCGGCTGGAGGATCAGGATGGGAGGGCACGCAGGAACAATGTCCGTATCCTGGGGGTGCCAGAAAGGGTGGAGGGCCTGGCGGCGGAGCTCTTTGTTGAAGATCTGATTGAGAATCATCTACAGCCGCACTCGCTCTCCCGCTATTTCTCTCTGGAAATTTGACTAATGGGTGTGTGAGGGGCACTGTGTGTTTGTGTGTGTGTGTGTGAGAGAGAGTACAAATGTATGAAAGAGTGCAGGAGATATAGTGAGAATGAGTGCAAGAGTGTATAAAATTGAGTGCGTGAGAGAATCAGTGTGACAGAATGTGTGTGTGTCGGTGCATGTTTGTGTGCGAGTGTATGTGAATTATGCTTGCGTGTGTGCTGCTGGTCTGGCATACTGGAGGTTATTCTTGCCTTATGGACAAGGGCACGAAAGGCAAATGGATGAGAAGTGTCAATCATGGCAAATACAGGCCCTGATATGCTGCTCATAATTCTTAGCATATGGGGTGCATTCACAGGAAAATACTGCAACTGGCACTTGAGATAATTTTGGGCATAAGAGACCTTGTGCTCATTTTATAGGGGGGCGCTGATGGCAAAATGCCGAAAGCAGAGGTAATTTTTGTAGGTACCGATAACTATGGGTGAATTATCGATGGCAAACCTCTGGCACTGGCATGTTGTATATAATCCTTGGCATAAGGGTCTCACTCTGGAAAAAATGGCATCCTTGACATAGTGGAAGTAATTTCTGATGTATGACATTTGAAAACATTTGATCTACTCCTAGGAAAAGCCAGACGTCCCTAGTTACCATGAAAGTAGGGGAATATTTCATGGATGCCCTTTCACGATCTATGGCATTTTAGCAAATTTGACCTCACATTTTTCAAAACATTCTCAGAGGAGAAGCCCACTTCCCCCACAACTACCTACAAGAAGTCTGTTTACTCATTTTGCTTGCTGGAATTCATGAAGTATCACACCTCACCACTTCTAATGAGCACTGTGTTTGCAGAAGGGACAGTAGCAGAAAGAAATTTGGCAGTGAAATAAGAGCATTGTCTAACCTTAACATGGATATAACTGCTTAGATTTCAAAAGTGACTCAGCTTGTTGTGATCTTCTCCTACCTGTAATTCTCCTCAATTTATAGTCAAACTTGGGCCATATGGTCCAGGCTATCCAATAACTCAGTGAATCTGGTTTCCATGGTTGATGAAAGGTGGTCATGTGTGGGCTGCTGCAGTTGGGGAGAGCGAAATGAGACAGCAGGTTGGGGCGCGAGACAGGATCGTTATTAGGCTTTTCAGGCTGCAGCAAATGGCGGGTCCGTCGGAGTGCTGGAAGGCTGGGATTGGAGGGCAGAACAAACTGCATATTCTGTACAGCACAACCATAAACAGGGAAGCAAAAGAAATATGCACCGATGCCTTTGCAGGATTACAGTGGATGCCACAGCCATCTTGAATAAGGGAGCATCCTTATTGAGAATCTATACTAACCAATTGGATTAGCCTATCGATAAAGAAATGGTTGTAGTTAATGCACACAGGGAGCATATCATGATGCTTCAGCAATATCATTTGCCAATGTTTTTACAGAATGGTAGATGAATCTTCCCATTGCAAACCGCCACATCATTATTTTTTTTAATGATACAAACTTCCCTCAGGAGCCAACAGGAGTACAATGGTCACTGTTTCTTAATGGCATCACACAACATCTGCTCAATCAAATACTGTGCTCAAGGTAACCAACATGTGGGCAGAGACAAAGCTATTTTACGCTCTTTTTCTGTTGATCACTTAAGGTCAGGTGACAGCTGTGATGTGAAGCCAGACCTAAAAATCTCTGAATCTTAGAAGTTCTGAAACACATCAATTAACTATGGTGCTTAAACACAGACATCACAGCACTATGCAAGTATCTTAACTTTTCCAGACTAGGGCATGGAGCTATGCCATGGGTTGCAGAGTATTGGTCATTATCAATAAGCACTGCTGTGGTTTTATAACACTCAATTTTATTCAAAATCACATTCTTTTCAATTCCTTTGTTTCATGCATTCATTGGCAATAATATTGAACAGTTTCTATCTGCACCCTTTGTGTTTCTGACTCCCATTGAACTCTCAGTAAGTGGATGGCAGTGACTACAAGGAGGTAGTTATTGCACTGTGTAGAGTTGTCCTGTCCAAATATGTATCCTTTCTAGTACAGAGCCTATTCATGCAACATTATATTTATCCTAAATTAATATGGGCTCTCCTGTGGTTTGTTCACACCATAAATGTTGAGTGGACTCCGTTAAATGTGTCATTGCATGGATGCCCAACTGATGTATTTTAGTGTCTCAATGTATTATAATTGAACTAAATATATATTCTGCTCAATAATTGCCCATGTCTTAACAGCAAACTCCAACAGGAATAGCCACTGCTCAACCTTTACATGGTGAGCAGCATGGATGCTTCATTTTCATTTCTTCTGAAGAACAACCCAGCAGTAGGTAGCAGGGAAATTTGACTAGAGCCAGAAAAGCCATGAGACGTGATGCCTGCCTTGCTTCAGAGAACTCTATCATGTTTCGGGAGACCTGACCTGTGGTCAGAAAAGTTAACAGTGGTCAAGAGACCTGAACATGTGACAGGAGATCTGAGCAAGGAGAGCTGATGATGGGTCTCCAGATCACTAAATCAGACCCGCGATAAGAGTTCACAGGAACAATGATCCTACAACCACAGTACCTAAAGTGGAAGTACCTTAGGTCATCCTGATGCCTTGCCAGCTGTCTGCCTAGCACTCCTACATTACTTCCAACTCGCCAAACGATTATAGACCTCCTGCTTCCCTCTCCATTTCTCAATCATTGCTCAATCACAATTCTGGCAGTGCTACGTAGATCACCTGAAAATAAATCCTGAAAACAACCACAGTTACTCACCTTTAACCCCTCAACCACAAAGGACTTCATCAAGGCTGCAAAAATCTTGTAGGTCATGACAATCACCGGCGGAACCATGTCCTGTTCATTTATACAAGAATGTCCTCAATAACAACTCTGCAGCTAATCCAGCCAGAACTTTCAACAGCTGCTTGGACAAAAGTCTATACCCAAAAGAATTCCCTAAAACAAAGCGGCCTTCAAACCAGGCTCCTTCTAGTTTCCAGACATTAACCAATTGTTTCTAGGCTAAAAAGATTGAAAGATTGTCATCAAGACAATTATTTAAATTCACTGATTAAAGTAACCTTCTCTCGGAGGACCAAAACAGATTCTGGAATGGCTCTGGCACAAAAGCAGCACTGGCTTCCACATGGGACAATTTATACGCTACAAATGTTTCAGATGGAATACTGGCACGTCTATTACTTGATCTCTCCCAAGTCTTTGATTCTGTTCATCTCTAGGGACTTTACATTTGACCAATCTTCCTAAACAATAACTTTGTATCTGTAGTCTAGCTAGACCTATGCCATCGAATCTGGAACCTCTGCCCAAAATACTCCCTACAAGGCATCTCTTTTTGCCAGCTCATCAATAAACGCCCAGTGTATTCCTGTGTGGATGTGGCTCAATAGGCTACATATATGGGAACTGATCGATGTGGGTTGATAACAATAACTATTAGACTTTTATTTTGTGTAGCACAGATGTGTGGGACATTTACAGGGAGCCATCTTACCAACTCATTAGAACACGTTTAATATCAGAAGGAAGGAATAGTATTTTGGGAATTGAACCAGCAGCTTAGCAGTCACACACCACAACGTAACGTGTGGTAACCCACTAAGCAGTGCTTAGTTTGTAAAATTATGAATGCAGGGGCCCAAAGTTTTGCTAAGGAGCATGGGCCTGACACTTCAAATGTTGGGAAACCCAAATACCAAGACTGTCTATGCATGATTCTACTGTGTGCCACTTTCATCCACCACCAGGCATCTCTGATCTCTTCCCCTTTATCACTCTTGCAGGTTCTTTTTCATCTTTGCTTTCTCCCTCTGGCACAAATTGTCTGTCTTTCTTTTCCTTCTCCTTTTATGTTTTTCTTTCGCTTGTTCTGGAAAAAGTCTGATGAGGTAAAAATAAGTGAGAGACCCCAAAATTGAGTGCAAGCAGGCTCCATCTGTAACTCCCATTATCAGAATCATCACAGATTATGCTAAACATGTAATGGGGCCCACAGAAGTTAACATTTCCCTTGCCCCTAGATGACAGGCAAAGATGCAGTGAAATGGTTGCCTTCAGGTATTTAATCATCGTTTCATGAAAACTACTCCAGAGGAGGGACCAATTACTACTGGCAGTGAAGCAGTGCTTAATTTGTGCCGCTTGTTACGGGTGGAGGCCGCCAGCACTCTTTTTTTGGGGCCCAAAACTTATTTTTAATCATCAGTCTTAGACACAGAACAAGAGAGAAAAAAGCAGCAAAGGGGAAAAGAAAGATGAAAAAGCAGAGGCTGAAGGAGAAAGCAGGGATGAAAATTAACACACTAGAGTGTGATATAGGGGCAAAGAAAGTATATTGGTGGATGAAAGAGGCGTGAGGTGAAATAAAGGCTGTACAGCCTTGGTACTGGTAACCCCAACAATAATCAGCAGAACCACTGGGCTTTTTAGAAATATTTGGACCTCAACACTTATTTTACGAATTAAGCACTAAAGACCCCTCTTTACTCATGGATTCCTATACTGATTTCCAAAGGAGGATTTGAAGAGACCAACTGTGCCTGCCAGAAGTGGCAACTAGGACATGGATGAGCCCGTCCTTACTAAAGATGGAACAGGGGAATGTACAGAAGGGAGCAAGTTTAAAGGTGTGTGTGTATGGATTTTGACAAGGCAGACATGTTTTCACAATGGGGAACACCAGTCTACCCAGAGCCTTTACCCAGGGTCCAAACATAACGATTTGTACACTCTCCATATACCTTCCTCTTAATTATTTAGTTATTCGCTGACAGTTTGGACATGGCCATTTGCTTGTACTATTTTGTTATTGTAGGAAAGTCATCCTTTTTGCCATGATCACACCCATTGTTGTCTGAT
Organism: Triturus cristatus; assembly: GCF_964204655.1. Taxonomy (NCBI): domain Eukaryota; kingdom Metazoa; phylum Chordata; class Amphibia; order Caudata; family Salamandridae; genus Triturus; species Triturus cristatus. Next base: position 683,887,734 of record NC_140592.1, read on the forward strand.
GCTGGTGGTTACTGACTCTAGAATTGCCCTGGGATCTGCTAACCATGCCCAGGGTCAGTGCTCTATCCTCTAAAGGTATATGGTAATTTGTATAATTCTAATTGTCAAAGACGACCTAACTGTAAGTCTCTAGTATATGGTAGGGCATGTAGGTTTAGAGACCTCATGGACTTAATGCACTTAAGTGTGCACTGCTGTGCTAATTTTAAAGCCAAACCTCCCTTGCAGACTGGTTTTAAAATAAAACTATGTCCAAATTCGACTTTGGAATTGAAAGTACTTCCAAAGCCCCAAACCACCATTTTATAACTTATACGTCACCTTTAAGGTCCATCGTAGGTGCCCCAAGGGTAGGGTGCATTGTTATAAATAGACAATATAAAAGATGGTTTATATGCCCTAGTAGGGAAAAGCAGCCAAAGTCGTGTTTCCCTTTTGTAGAGCTGCTAGCCTCATAGGATAACATTGGAAGGCTTTATTAAACTTAATAAAGTCTATCTTTGCTTGAGAACTAGTTGCAATTTCATTCAAAGTAACAAAATAATGGTCACAATAAATCAAACAACTTGCCATTGTCGAATGTATTATAACTATTACAGGAAAGTGGTTTTGGAACTTCCTACCCTGAGGTTACCTAAAGCAGCCCTGTAGCAGCCTCTTCTGACTAGTCAGCTTTTGACAGCCTGAGTGAAGCTGCTCCCGCAGTGGGTGTGAAGAGGCCTGGGTCTGAAACAATACAGACATTTGGTGGGAGGAAACTTGATTTCTGGAGAAGCCAGGGACAGGAAGAGGCAGGAGAGGTAAGTTGGACTTCAAAGGCAGGAGAACAGATGTCACAGGACCCAGGCTAGCCCCCACTTCCTTGAACCAGAGTCAGAGAGGGAGCCCCCCCTAATTTGAGCAGGAGAGAGGCCCGAAAGGGAGTGTAGTGAGTTGTTAGCCACACCTATGGGTTGGGTTACACAGACACATATACCACTGACAAATATTCTCCGTTTTGATTTTTGTGAGAACAGACATTCTGGGTCAAAAATATGCCACACTGCACAAAGTGGTCATACCAGAGGGAAGTAACTTTATCCTGATTGGTTGGGGGTGAACCCCCTCTTGCCAGTGCAAATGAACGATAAATAAGGGAGAGCTGCAGGAGCTCCTCAGAACACTGCCTTGAAAAAAAGAAGGACTGCCCGGCTTGACCCTAGGACTGCCCCCCCCGAAGGCTTGCACTCAAAAGGACTGCACTGGCTGCCCTCTCAAGGCTCTACAAAGACAGGACTGAGTCTGACTCAAAGGAAAAGGCGTGGACTCCCTGATCAGCAACAATTACAACAGAGTTAGAAGAAGTCACTTGCAAGCCCAAAGAGAGGGTCCCCCAGCTGACCAGTTGGGGTGATTTTTCCTGGACTGTGGAGGTGCAATGTGGAAAATTGAGTCCTAGCCCCCAAGAGGCAATTTAGAGCTTCTGAACCTTTGGACTGAGGTAATAGATACTTATTTTCTCCACAGAAACCAAGAAACAACAGATCTAAAAAGAAAAAAACTTTCTGCAAAGTTTTGCAGAAAAGCTCCAGGAGGAGACCGGCTTGACTCAATAGTCAAGCCACCGTCTTTGACTTGTGAATCGGCTTGACCATGCTGGTTTGTCCCTGTGAAAGTGCTAGAGCGCCTCGCCGTTGAGGACGAAGACTTCCACTGAGGCATCACGCTGTAGCAGGCCACTGTCGATGAATTGAACTTCAGATCCGACAAGCCCGAGTACCAACTGACGAGCCCATCGATGAGAGAAAAACTCCAAGAAAAAGACTAAGTCCGAAGGTAAACTTTTGACAGGGACCTAGCACTCAGCCTATCTAACTTGCGCTCCAAAGCTGTTGGCCTAAAACTCTGACTTTGTCCCAGACCAGCGCAAGCATCTAGCCACGAGTAGCGCTTTAAGATTTTTGCCACTAAAATGCCCAATTTTTGATTTAATCTTTTTAAAATTCACAGCTCCGGTTCCTTACATTGAATTTTTAACGTTTTGCTGTAATTTTCAACATAAATATATTTTCTATTTTTATAAATTGGTGTTGGATTTTTATTGTGTTGTGTCTTTTACTTATTTACTGTTTTGGTGATCTTAAATGCTTTACACATACCTGTAAGTTAAGCCTGACTGCTCATTTGCCAAGGTACCAAGGATTGAGAAAGGGTTCATTTATTGAGACTTGACTGGTCTTATTAGTGATTGCGGTATTTTTACCAGCTGACAGTGAATACCAACACCTACTAGTAATACACATTCCTACAGTTATCATTTGAAAATGTCAGTACCACTTACAATCAAGGAACCAGGTTGTTTGCCCATTTGCATTTAGTGTCTCCGTGCGCACTTCAATGCGTCGTATCAGATAGTCTGAGAGCCAAGCTAGGAGCCCATTTGGCTTTTTCAATGATACTAGAGTAGCAGGAGTTTTGTGAACCCCAGCCAGGTCTAATTAACTGCTTTAGGTGAACGATAGATTTACCCTTCTCCAGTGGCGGCTGCTAGGGAACGGTGGTGGGGATGGGGGTTAGAAAAAAAAAGAAAGCAAAGAAGACTTACTGCCGAACGCTATCTTCCACCTCTCCTCCATCCTCCTTGAGTTCCTGGCCCTCAGACAGGGACTGGGTGCCTGTGTATGTTCTCCACCCAGGTTTTGCAACACAGCCAGGTGGAGAACATGCTAAGTTAGCATGACTGTTACACTGACCTAAGACAGCCAGCCAAACCGTCATGCACACTTAAATGCCCACCAATCCTCCCCTTGCTGGCTTGACGACAGCACAGCCCCGCCCTGTAAAACTGCCTCAGTACGGAAAATTTAAATGGTAATAACATAGTGTTATCATTTTCTTTTTTCTTTTTACACTACTCAAAGAGCAGTTGGGCGGTACTCCTCGCCCTAGCAGAGAAGCCGCCGCTGCCCTTCTCCTACACCAAAGAACAAAGAAAGATGCCTAGAAATGGAAACATGTCTGGCACTGTGTAAGCAGTCCTACAACTCAGAAGATGGTGAATCGACTGGGGGTAGAACCCCAATTGTGGTCCAAAAAAGAGCTGAAGATGTTGGCAAGGCAGTCTTATATGTGGCAGTGGAGGAGCTTGCCAACCTGCGTGCAGCACCTAGTGCAGTGTCATTTGAATTCCACAGACTGATCCAGAGATTTAGGAGAATAAAGTCTCCATCAACCTATAACACCTAACAAAAAGCACACAGCCGCAGGCGGGTGATGAAAGTGGGCTGATAAGGTCTTTCAGGATATCTGTATCTTGCATAGGTACCATTTGTTGTGGCCACAATCGTGAAAGCCAGGTAACCATGGCATGAACTGACTGCACTTACACAGGGAATTCTAACAAATGATGGGCATTAAGCTGCAGTCTTTTGGCACTATACCACTTCACATAGAAGAAATAGAAGCAAGGTGAGGATGTAAGGGGAATCAGGGTGGGGATGTAAGGGGGAGTGAGAGAATTCAAAGGTTTCTAGCCACAGGACTTGTATCTTTTGCTAATTATTTTAGGTGACCAAGTTCCTGCTTTGAGCACACAAGGGACACCACAGTACATTTTAATATCTAATTATACATGCACGTACTAAATTTAAATCCTGATCTGTAATTTCGTAAACCTAGTGTTAAGACTTTCACTTACTCTTTTAGTTGAAAGTATTGATAAGCTGCAGAGTTTAAGAATCTGCATCTCTAATGCATTGCCTGTCTTTTAAACTCAGAGTCTCCGTATCCATTTCCGTCAGGTAGGGTAAAAAAGCAAGGAACCAAAAAAAGGATTGTTTCAATCCAGAATACATACTGTCACAGACATATGGTTTGTCTCTATCCTCCAGTGACGTTGGATCTTGCCTCTTCTTCATGCCCCCTATCCCGCAGCCCTGCAGTGTGGAGAGAAGAAAAGGAAACAGTTCAGAAGGGATGAAAAGCCACTGCTGTTGGTAAAATGTGGTTAAAAGACAGTCAAGTGTGTGTCTAACGCTTCAGAAAAAAGTAATTTTATCCCATATCCAACTTCTACAGACATCTAACCACCCCACTCTTTCAATCAAACCCTAAAGCTGTGTCACTGTCCCAAATGATGCCAATTTTAATACGTTTTAACAAATTATGGGTGAAACACCTGAAAATCTTCCTACCAATGCCACAAAACTCTGGAAAGATTACTGTAGCAATGATGTTCCATGCATAGAGGTGATGAAGTAGCCGAGAAGTGTCTTTGTAAGTTATTTATTAAGCACATGACATCAGTGGTAGCAGCCCCACCAGGAGCAGCCTGCCTGCTGCTCAGCCCATCTTCTAACTGACAACACTCACATCAGGCACTCAAGCATTCCATCACACCATCACACCAACATTCCATACAGAACACTTACACTGGCTGAGCAGCTAGGAAACAGGTAACAGGGAACATTATAAGCATAACAAGAAGATACTACATTATCTTCTCCCCTTAAAATTGAAAATTAATAAAACCATACTAAAATGAAAAACAACTATACACAACAATGTACAAATAAAGTCAATAGTCCAAAACCCAGGGATGAATGGTAACTACAACTTCATGAGTGTGAATAAAGACTAAACAAAGGAGGAAAGAAGAATGAAAAGATACAAGCGAACGATCACACATCCTCCTCCTTTAATAATAAAACAAAAGGAAAATTCAAAGAACGTTAAGCTCACTGTCAAATAGTGAGATAACTCCACCTGACAATACACGTGAAACACTGTGAAGAGAAACACGGTAGAAACAGACTCCGAGAACTCCAACACTGTGAAGAGGAACATGGGTTACTAACGCTCCCCCAGAGCTCAAACACTATGGGTGGACCACACCCATGTACGTACTCCATAAAAATTTCCTCTAACACTATGGGTGGACTCCACCCATGTACGTACTCCTTATGTAAGGAACAAAATCAAGAATAATGTGACTATAACCCAACCTGCCACCCCTCATGTAAGGCACCATACATGCGAAAATAGGACTCTGACCCATAACGCGAACTGTAGATGGGACTAACACCCTTTACTAACTGCGTAGGTGGGACTAACACCCACTACAAACTACGTAGATGGGACTAACACCCACTACAACAAACAAAGTGTGAAGCACAACATGACTAACACACACTACAAGACCAACGTGCAGCACAAAGTGACTTATACACACTACATGACCAACATGAAGCACATGGTGACTACACACATAAGGAACCTGACAAAATATTGTTGAATGGGACTGCCATCTAAAAACTGAGAAAAAGGGAGAAACAACCCTTAAACCACCCCTCAAGTAAGGGAATAGAGGCTACAACGTGGAAGTGGGACTGAAAACCCTTACCATCCCTCAAGAAAGGGAAACATAGTTTGCAACCAAAAAAAAGCCAAAAATGCATCAAAAACAATATACCACCCTCACGTAAGGGTTGGAACACCCACCCAACATATAGAAATGGGCTTACAAAAGATCCAATGCCAGTCAAATACGAGAGATAAAGGTGAGAAACAAAAATGCTGGCATACAACTATAACCGCTCACTCAAAACACATTAGTTATGTCTTTTACATACACCATTCTAGTCATACTATTTAATCATGCCCCTCAGACCTAGAATTTCTCTACACAGCATTAACTATAACATCGATGTAAAACTTCTCACTCGTGACAAGAAACACTGTCCAAAAATATAAAGTTGTGTACCACTTCTGGGATGAAAATGAGTCACTGTCCAAGATGTCAAGGACTTATTTACATGCAGTTATACTTGAGAACTACATGACAGCTGCAACTACCAACAAGTTCGTTAAAATAATGTAACACCCAAAAACAGTGTGTTAAATCGATACCTGAGCAAAGCTACAGGACATCACAACATTGCCATGGGAAACTGAATCCCACGTCGGCAGAAAAATCTAGGAGAAGCAGACACAGAACGCTGCGGCCAGAGAGCAGCTGGATCTCTCATCGGCAGAGCAAAGGCTGCGGCCGGATATACCTCCATATCACGCTGTACGCAAGCTAGCCGAACCGGGCAGAGAACCGGAAAGTCAAGCCAGCAACCAAACTTCATAACAATATACGTGCTGCTGAAATTCCAAGATGGCGGAACATCATAGACGCTGCGCTGGATGGCTCTAGGCACGACGGTGCTGGATAGCGGCAGAAAGCAGTTTGCATTCTGCCTAGCAACAGTGTCCTCAAAGAATGCCAAAGTGAAAATCCACGCTATCCAGTAACATAGGTAAGCCTGCGTGTGCTCAAGACAGATCGTGCCTCTATTTTTAAACCGCAACACAGCGGTTTAACTGCCAAAAGTCCAGGGTGCCTCACAAAAACAAATAACCCTTAAAAGACAAAAAAAATGTCTCACCATCAAAGTCTCACTCGCTCTGTCCGCCGGTAACTGGAATGAAAACCAACATGTGTAAAAAAAGAAAACATAGCTTGATGTGGTAGGTCACATTGAAACCACGTTTAAGATAACATGTCTGCGAATACAGCATTAACACGTGAACACCCATCGGGCAAAAGCTGCTGAGGAAATCTGCGTTTTGTTAAGCTTGACGTAGCACACAACACTTGAATGTAAAAAGTCCAACAGATATGATGTTTGTGAGCAGAGCACGCTTGGGCTGAGGCTGTCCGGTGTGAGGGACACTGGTGGGGCTGCGAGGCGTGTTGCTCCAGTTTCTCCTGTTTCTTGTGATGCTCCATTTCATTTGTTTCTTGTGGATGTTTTGTCTTCTGTGTCCACACTTCCTCTGTTGTCTGTTTTGGACCATTTCCTCCAGGAAATGTACTTGTGCTGTCTGTGTGCTCATTTGTAAACGACTAAATGTTCTGCGTGCTCTCTGCCTTTGTAGTTTCTGTAGGTTCTTTCCAACCTATATACATCCTTGGCATGTCATCTTTAACTTTCTTGAGACCACCAATAGTGCATTAATTAGTCTCCAACTCGTCGCCAAAATGTAGCAATGATGTTCCATGCGTAGAGGTGATGAAGTAGACGTAGCTGAGTAGCGTCTTTGTAAGTTATCTATTAAGCAATTGACATCAGTGGTAGCAGCCCCACCAGGAGCAGCATGCCTGCTACTCAGCCATCTTCCAACTGTCAACACTCACATCAGTCACCCAAGCATTCCACTCATGTCCATCACACCAACATTCCATACAGAACACTCACACTGGCTGAGCAGCTAGGAAATAGGCAAAAGGGAACATTATAACCATAACAAGAAGATACTACAATTACCTTCATTGAAATTCTGGTATATTCAGTCCTTACTCTTCCGAAATTTGAACTGACTGAGAACTGCCTGAATGGAAAAGGTTTCTCCAAAAGAATGCTGTCACTTTAAAACTCTTAAGCTGCAGCAGCAATGTCCCCCTTTGGAACCACCTCTTCAACCCCAACCAGTTTGTCACAAACTACCACAGCAAATTTACTATTTGTGATTTACTACCACCCACCCTGCCCCTCCCCCGCCCCAACGCCCGCAGCACTCCCTCCAGGAGCCGCTACTGGCCTGATCACTATTTTTGTTTCCTAATTTTTTTTCTTTTAGAGAAACTAACTCCTACAGAAGGGTTTTTGATTCTGTACATAGAAGAGTAATAGTACCAGGGAGCTGGGTGTGTCTGCGGATATTTATTTTTAATGACAGTAAAGCTTTCAATCCTGCGGCGGGCAGGTCACTGGCAAAGGATTTTTTCTAAATGATTTAGGGAAAATGAGTGTGGACGACTGACAGGATAGGTGCAAATTCTGCCCTATTACTGCCTCACTCTAAATGACCCCTTAGACTTGGTGCCAGTCTGCCATCCGGTTAAACTGAAAAACAATTCTTACAGCCACCTAGATTTTGTTACCCCTGAGGAGGTGTTTTAGTTCATGAGACAGAATTCATTCTAAAACACATAATGACAGAACCTTTCTGGGTGCAACCATGGATCGGCACCCTTAAGCAGCACTATATGAAATATGGGTAAGTGTGTGATGTTTCATGTTGGACATTTTTATGTCACAATGCCAAGGACAAACGAATCGAGACACCAGTGCTGTACTCAGCTACCATGGGGTCGGAGCCTCGGGCCTCTCTATTAACATTACTGTGCACGTCACGGCTACAACCACTTATGTCCCAAACATGGGACTCCCCTGACAAACACCCCTCCCGTATTTTGCGTGTTGGGATAGTCCATATCCCAACATAACACTCCTCCTTAACCCCTGCAGACAAAACAATACATAAAAAACATGACCCTGACAGAACATTGAACACCCATACATACTTCTAGCGGATGAACGCCCCACATTGCACAACAGTGTTAAAAAAATGGCTCATCTACATCTCTTTGAGGGAACCCTCCATTAGTTCAGCACAAAATCTTTCAGTTTTGTATACGCCAACTGGATTGGGCCTGAGATGGTACTTTGCAGTCCCTTTTCGTCGAATCACTGGCCTGTTCCCAGGTAGTTCCTCCCGTTGTCCAGAGACATCATCTGAGCTCACTCCACCATCATTTCCACGGGAGGTAGGTGACTCCGGAGTCTAATTTGGCACATCTGCCTCTGATGAAGGTTTCATGGATCAAGAGGGAGAAGTCATTGTGGCCTCTTCCAAGGGGTCATCGTTACATCCTGAGCCCTTCCCATTAGAGGGTCGGAGGTTCTCATCTACACGGGGACCTGGTGTATTGTAATGCTTGGAAAATACTATGTTCCTGGTAACTATTTCATCACCCTTTTCGCTGTGACCACTGTTCCCCTTATCTTGCTGACCTTCCAGGGGTTGACTTCAATAGGCAAACAAAACGTGCTTCTTGGATGCCGATGTCTGATGAGTACTGAATCGCAAACTTGTAGATGTATCTGCCGTGCTCTCGTCTTGACATTTTGTCGTTTTTTGCCTTCCACTGGTTCAATGCATCTGCCACCACTGACAGATTTCCGATGTGGGGAATGGTGTCATCCACCATCCGGTTCATGCACAGAGCATTGAGACTGACTTTTGAAGTGGCAAGTGGAGTAAGTCTGTATTCTCGTAGGAATACATACAACACACACTCCATGTTCTGGTAATTGGCTAGAGCAATCCGTAGAACTTTGTTTAGAGTATGCATAAATCGTTCAGCCTCTCCATTCGCCTGTGGCCATCTGGGTGTAATCCTCCCTTGATGAATGCCTCTGGACTCCAGATAGCCAGAAAATACCTGACTGGAGAACGGAGGTCCATTATCCGTGTGCAGCTCGATCAGCAGGCCATGGGTCTCCAGGCGAGGTATGGTCTCACTGGCGGTCATTGACAGCATGTGCCGGCCATCAGGAAGGCTCCCAAAGTCAGCAGTGGGTTGATGCCAGGGAAGTGGGAGTAATGGTTCTGTGATAATGGGCACAAGCGGTTCTGCTGGCCTGGCATAAAGGACAGTAGCACACTGTTCGTTCTACCCTGTCATCAAGGCCAGGGAACCACACTTTACATCTCAGCCTGGATTTTGTCTTGGCCACCTCTTAGTGGGTCGTGTGAGGTAGATCCACTACTTGCTGCTGTAGTGGTCCTGGTATCACCAGCCAGTGGCCTCTCAACATACAGTCTTAAAGATATGGCTTGTTAAAAAAATGTATATATATTTATAATTTTTTATGAACAACATACATAGGGTCATGAAGGATACATTTGCAGATACTAGTCACACATTTCAAGATGAGAAAATACAGGCATAATGACACAGCAATGTAAAAGTAAACACATTTCCTGATCTGAGATGAGTAATGAACATATTGGATCGCGTTTCGCGTTAGTCCTACTTCCCGGTACCTGCCTCCCTTTTGCCCGTCCAACATCTAAGTTGGCTCTTGCACGCTACCCTGATTATTGTAAGCTTGCTGCGTCACCCAATTGTCCCCACATTTTGGCTTGTTCCCTGTCCCACTTGGCTAGCCGGTGTGCCCGATGTATCTTGTAGTCGGAGGTATTCCCTAAGGGGCTGCCAAATGTCCTTGGGTCGCGATGTGGACGGTTGCAGTTCTGCATATCCCCACCATCTGTTGTATTAGGCCATATATTTCCTGCCAATAAGTCTGTAGTATGGTGCAAGACCAAGTCGTGTGGAGGAAGGAAGCGGCCTGCAAATTGCATTTGGGATAGTGTGTAAAAGTGGTGCTTTTAACCCGGGTCATTTGGTACGGTGTGACGTAGGTTCTTCTGAGTATCTTAAATTGTAATAATTTGTGTCTGTGGTTGCATGAAACTAGTTTAATCTGTTTGCAGCACCCTTTCCAAATGTCGTCCGTAAGCGGTTGTTCTATATCGGCAGCCCAGGCATCTCTAACCTTAGCGTCCCGCTGTGGCATCAACGCAATACAGGTTTTGTAGAGTCTGGAAGTGATGTCCTCCCCGCTATTGTCTGTTATTACCGACGTGAGTCGGCTAAATTCTGCCGGTTCTAGTGGGTAAGTGGGAATCGCGCTGGTAAGTGCTCTCTGCAATCGGGTCAATACGAAATTATCCATAAATGTGCCAGACGTGAAACGTGGGTCTTCAGTACAATTGAAGGTGTGTCCTCCCGGGAATAAATCTCCTATAGTTTTTAGTCCCAGTCGGGAAAGAGTATGTTTGGTCCCGACTTCTACCGTGGGGGGGATCCAAGGGTTTGCAGAGAGTGGCAGTGCTGGAGAGTACAAAATGGATCCTCCAGTTTTTATGAGCTTTGTCCATGCCCAGCATGTCATGACAGAGGTTGGATGTTGTGTGGATCCAGTGGGATCCCTACAGGCAGTATTGCATTAAGTGGCGTAGGATCTGCTAATTCTCTCTCTGGCTACATACGGTATGCGTGCGTCAGGGTGATACCAGTGGTATGCCTACCCGCACTGCGCTACCAGAAAGTAAAGTTGCATATAAGGGACTCCCAATACCCCTCTGCCATACGGAAGTGTTAAAGTGTCCCAGTTGACTTTGGGCTGCTTCCCCCCATACCAGCCTAACGAGGTGTGTACGGAGTTGCATAAAAAATAAATTAGTCAATGGGATGGGAATGTTAGTGAATAGATAGAGGAAGCGGGGTAGTATCACCATTTTTATAATGGCTATACGGCCTGCCATGGATAACGGTAGTTTGATCCACTGTTCCAGCAGAATCTGTAAGCGGCTCAGTGCAGGACCGTAGTTTAAACGCAATACCTGTTCACGGTCTCTATGTAAATGTATACCCAAATATTTGGTTACCGCTTTGCACCATTGTAAAAGGTACTCCCCGCACTCTCGATTCTGAACATCGGTTAGGGGAAATAATTTTGATTTGCCCCAATTGATTTTGAGACCAGACAGGGCACCGAAGCGTTCTATTTCTCTTAATATTGATTGCAGATTCTCTTCAGGCTTCCTAACGTATAGGGCCACATCATCAGCATAAAGCGTCACTAACACTGGACCGTACTTGAATTGGAGCCCTCTATGTAAATGGTCCTTCTGAAAATAGCGTATTAGAGGGTCCATCGCTATTATAAAAAGTAAGGGAGACAGGGGACATCCCTGACGGGTGCCTCTAGTCACTTTGAATGGTTCCATTACTGTGCCATTGAAGCGAATGCGGGCGGATGGGTCTGCATAGAGTAATTTCACTAAATCTGTGAAGCTCTTTGGTATACCCATCTTAGCCAGTACGGCATGCAGGAAAGCTCATTCAACAGAGTCAAACGCCTTCTCTGCATCCAAAAATGCAGCAATCACAGGAGTGGCGGGGTTTATTCTGTTGACAACTGAGTAGAATGTCCAGACATTAAGCGCTGTGGATCTGTGCCGCACAAAGCCAGATTGAGCAGATGCTCTGATCTGGTCCATTAAGAGTGATAATCTGGTTGCCATCATTTTGGCCAGTATTTTATAATCAAAATCTAGGAGCGATAATGGCCGGTATGATCCGCACTGGGTCTTTACCGGGCTTGGGGAGCAGCACCAATACCGCTTCCCTAAATGAGGGTGGGAGAGTGACAGTTTCCAATGCTTCGGCGTAGACTTCCAAAAGGTGTGGGGAAAGGAGTGTTTTGTATGTTTTATAGAATACCCCGGGGAACCCGTCTAATCCAGGAGCTTTAGAGCCATCCATTGCTTCGATGGCTTGTTCAATTTCTTCAACTGAGTAAGGTTCACTCAGGAATTTCCTGTGCGCGTCCGGCAACCAAACCATGGCAATCTCATCTAAATGTCTCTTAATGTCAGCCATGGTGGCTGTTGAGTTAGTGGTATAAAGGTCTGTGTCGTATGTTAGGAGTGCACGCCCAATGTCAGTATTCCCTGCTATGATCCGTCCGTCTTCGTCACGGAGCTTGGTAATGTAATTCTGAGTATATCTGGGTTTGAGTGGCCTCGCTAGTGTACGGCCTGGTCTCTCTCCTTCCACGTACCTATGAGCTGCGGTGTACTTTCCTAAGTATAACGCTTCTCTACTAGCGTCCTCTGCATATTCTGCCAATAATTCCGTCCTGCAGTGCAAGTATTCCGCGCTGTTCCAGGTGTCCCCCATCATGTTCCCTTTGTCAAGTATCTGTAAGTCATCTTCTAATTTGGCCAGACGTCTCCTTAAGTCTCAGTACTCCTGTGTGTGTAGAGATGCATACCCCCCTCACGCATGCCTTGAAGGCCTCCCATAAAACTGCCTGCGTTGTGACTGATCTGACATTGTTGGAGAAGTAGTCTATTATTGCTGTGCATAACTCGTCTTGGAATACTGGATCTCTTAATGCCATGGAGGGAAACCGCCATTGCTTCTCAAAACCCCTCTCAGTAGGAAAGTGTATTGAAAGAGACACTAGGGAGTGGTCAGATAATATGCGGGGGTAGATGTCTCACATTATGAAGTAGTCAATAATCCAACCTCGTCCAAGTGTTATATTGTTGTGCATAGTAGGTGTATTCCGTGGCAGAAGGATTCAGATAGCTCCATGTGTCTACCAGATCATGGTCTTGACACATGCCGTGGAGGACCTTATACGCTCGGGGCTTGTTCGATGGGGACTTTGCCGTCCTGTCCAGAAGCGGATCTAGCAAGATGTTTAAGTCTCCTCCCAGCACTAAAAGGTCTGCCGATAGCCTTTCAATGTGTGACTGCAAATGTTTTTAAAAAGCGCATTCGTCAGTGTTAACTAGTGTAATTTTATGGCCTGCTATTGTTCCTGTCACTATCAAATACTGTTCGCCCAGATCAGTTATCGTGTCTATGTGCGTGAATGGGACTTTTTGACTAATCAGAATGGCTACTCCCCAAGCATATGATCTATAGTTTGAAAAGTACTGATGTGTTCCCCAGGTAGACGCAAACTTCGATGGGGATAGTGCAGACAGATGCGTTTCTTGGAGGTATACTATATCTACCGAGTGTCGACATATGCACTGAAGCACTAATCTGCATTTCTTAGGGCTATTCGGTACGCGGATATTCCAGGTCAGTAGGGTAATGTTAGTGTTGCGCCGTGTCTCTACCTTGTGGGCCATTGCAGACTTCCGTGTATGCGTGTTGTGCCTGATTCATTAGAACAAAATAACTAACTAACAAGTGTAAATGTGAACCTGCATCGAATATATGTTCAAACAATTCTATACCCCTCCCGCTCCCTCGCTCAGTGGCTTTCCGCCAGGCCATGTCCCCGTATCCCTCCCCCTCAACTGTAGCTGCACACAATGCCAACATAGCAATTTACCCCAGTTCAGTATTAGTGTTTTTACAGGGGGAATGGCTACGCCATGGGGGACCCCACTCTCCCCGGCAATGAGTTATCGTTTTCCCCCTCCTCCACAGGAATCTACTTGGGTGAACAGATGTTCGCGGTGCAACCCAGTCTCTGCGCCCCTGCTGTTGCCGTCTAGGATTATCAGGCAATAAAGCTCCACTGTGTGGTTCTTCATCTTTCCAGTTTTTGTTTCTAGTTGGTTGTGAATAAGTACGCACTTGTCCCCGACAACGCTTCCTGAGAAGCTCCTCTGGGGGAGATCCGCCACCTGCGACGCTGGTTCCCGCGTAATGCTTGCAGAGGTTTTGGACATCTTCGGGGTTATCAAAAATCTTTGTCTTGCCGTTCACATCGATTTGGAGCCGGGCCGGGTACAGCATGCTATATTGGAGACCCAATTTCCGGACCACTGCCTTGGCACCCCCAAATTTACGCCTGGCTTCTTGCACCAGGGCCATGAAGTCCGGGTAAAAAGAAACGTTGGAGCCCTGCCATGTCAGTGGTCCTACTTCTCTGGCCAGTCAAAGTATCGTGTCTCTGTCTTTAAAATTGAGCAGTCTCGCCATGACTGGTCTGGGTGGTAGGCCCGGATTGGGGCGAGGGCCGAGTGTCTGGGGCGTGTTCTGCCCCGAACAAATCCATCAATAGTCATTCCACAAATTGGTCTTACTTCCCTGTGTTGGTTGACTCCGGAATATCCATAATTCGCACGTTGTTGCGGCGGCTTCTTGCTTCCAAGTCCTCGTTCTTTGCAGCGACTGTCATTAGTATGCGCTCCAGTCTTTCAACTCGCTTAGTAGTTTGAGCTGCCCCATCTTCCAGATCTGATGTGCGGCCCTCCACGGTGTCCAATCTGACATCGTGGCGATCGATCCGTTCTCCCATTCCGTCTAGACGTCGGTCAAGTGAATGAAATCTGGTGTCAAGCGCCTTGCATCCTGAGCGTAGCTCTAGCAGCAAGGCCGAATTCTCTAGAGGTGCAACCCCTCCCGCAGTGCCTGCGGTAGCTTCTGCGGCCATTGCTGTGGGGTGCCGACTGGCCGTCTTTGGGAGTGCTTCAAAATTCAGCTGTCTCTGTTTAGGATCCTTGCGCACCATTCCTGACTGGTAACAGGAGGTTTAGCCAGCCCGACTGCTTGCTGTGTATTTCGCGCTAAGCATGTCGCCATGCACTCTCCCACAATATTCCAGAAAAGGACATGCACTGTATCAAAGAATGGGGGGGCTCCCAGGAGTAGGTGGTCGTTAGCCAGAGGGGAATGTGAACCACCCAGCAATCTGTCTCACATGCAACTTATTGTGGTCTTCAAGGGCTCCAGTTCTTCTTACAATGTGCTCTGCCCCTCCTCCCACCAAAGACCCATGAGGCCCTCGTGTAACTCTCTTTAATGCCTGGGGGAAGAACTACTGGCAAAGGCTCTGTGTCCGCTCGTCCCAGATGTGTGACCGTGTTTGTCCCTGGCCAGGCTCCCCTGCAGGCTCTACTTCTCCAGATAGTGAGGAGGAGGAGTAATGTCACCATGGGTGGGGGGGGGCAATAAGTGTTATTTCAGCCTGCCAGCTGGCTGTGAGTCTCAAATTATTATCACCCACGCGCTACACTGCAGTGAACCGAAGCTCCAGGGGAACGCTCCTCGTGCTCCCAGCTCCAGTGGCGCCGTGTCCACGGTGTCAAAAAGATCGTGATTTGCCTTTTCGTGTCCGCAGAAACGTGCCGCTTCCGAGCCTGTGTTGTTAACAGGCTCCGCGTTCATATGGGGCTCAGCAGGCCTCCGCGAAGGTCGCGCAGACTCACCAACCGTCGCCACCAGACCCGGGCTCGCCGCACCATGCGTACCGATCACCTCGGCGCCTGCAGATCTCCAGCCTTTGTCCAGCACCGGAGCATATCGAGATGACACGGGTACCAGGGGGGCATCCTGATGCAGAATTCTCCTAGAGCACGACGGAGTTCATCTCCAGTCAATGGCGCTATGGTCCGATCCTGCTCAGAAGTGCTTTAGTGAGATATTGTTGCTTTGGGTGCCGCTTGCATCGAGCCAGCAGTCAGTAGGCGCCATCTTGCTTCCCAGGTCACAAAAATGTTCAACAGTCGATTTGGGGTTCAGTTGTCGATTTTTCCACACAGATTTCGGCTCCGCCGCTTCAGCCACTATTCCAATACCAGAATTGCAGTTTCTGGAGTGGGTTAAAGTTGCTTACATGCCGTTGTGTGCCGTGGAGCGTAGGGTCCACACGGAGCTTCAGCTCCAAGCGCCCATTTTAGTCGCCGATCCGGCCACGCCCCGAGATATGGCTAGTTCATGAAGGATGTGGTGTAGAGACAACAGAGTCTGTCTTGCCTCAGCAGTGTGATGGGATAAGTTTTTAATCATCGTGTTCCAGTTTCCTGATGCCACTGTGGCTGACGCCATCCGGAGGCACTCATCCACTTTCATAGCCTCCATTATCTCCAGCAATGAAATGGGGTGAGGTCTGGAACTCTTGACCATCAGCTTAACATACTCCTCCACTTCCTTGGCATCCTGCTCCTCACCTAATGTAGCAGGTCTTGCATGCCTGGAGAGATAGTCCGCAGGGTTCTGAGTCCCAGACCGATAAACTACAGAGAAACTGTATTCCTGCAGTTGGAGTATCCCCTTTTAGAATCTCGGGTGGTTTCGAGGAGGACCCAGTAAACAGAGGAATGAGGGGTTTGTAGTCGGTATGAAATGTAAAAGGGTGGCCATAGAAATAGATGTGAAAATGATGACACCTCAATACACAGATTACCATGGACATTATCTGTGGTAGGGAACTAGAGGCTGTGGGACCTCAAGGGTGAACTGGCCTCCAATCACAACCGTTAAAGATAACTGAGCCAACCGAGAAAATATTTAAACCAATGAAACACCTTACACCAGCTCATCCCTGGGCATACACAAAAATGTGACAGGATGTCCTCACACACCACCAGGTGTCATGCTTGATCATAGGACTCCTGACGCTCGTCAAAAACATGGTTTGATGATGATGCAGGCCTACACTTGGCGATCAGGGAGGCACTTTTAACTAAGAATGGACCAGTGACATAGTATAATTAAAAAACAATGTGATATGCCAAACTTACCTCTATATTAAATGAAATACCACTTTGTATTAAAAACCAATGTGGAGAAAAGGGGAATTAGTACCCCATCACCACTCAAACTGTCAACATGTTTCTGCCTGTTCGCTCACGCAAGTCCATGGCATTATTCAGGCCGGAACACGGGGTCCCTGCCTAGCACAAACCCCTGTGCATGCCACTATCAGTATAAAGGTTGACTTTTGTCAACTGGCTCAAATCTTAGGTCCCTAGGTACCCCAACTTTGGGTCAAGTGGGCCCAGTGGAAAAAGGGCTCAGGAACCCTTGTAGTCACACATTCGTCAAGGTGTGTTCCTCTCCGTAAACCTACAGGTATTGGCTCCTTCCTCCCGATGAACCATAGAGGTAAGCTGTTCCATATAGAGAGTACAATACTGTTTATACAGAACAACTTAAAGGATAAGAACCAAGTACAGTCGAGTGCAATACTGTCTATACAGAGCAACTTAAAGGATAAGAACCGAGTACAATACTCTCTATATGGAACAACTTAAAGGATACGAACTGGGAAGACACAAGTGTAAAAGTTTGAGATATGATGATTTGATATACCAATCTATGCTATGTAAGAGGATACAAGATAACTGTAATACTGAGTACCACTATTCATATTCATGACAACGTTTGTGAAAAGTAAGACCCTTATTGAATGATGAAAAGCTGCCTTTTTATATAGAATTACTGATTGGTGAGAGTCTGAGAGATATGCATGAGTACGAATGAAATTAATTGGGTTCTTATGGTTTTCTAAGGTGTTAACATTGTTTACACTATTCTAGATACCTGTTAATTGATGTGACATATTCGTCATGACAAAGAAGGAAGATGTTTCCCTCTACACAAACAAATAAGTTATGAGAAATATGAATTGACTAAATAAAACATTAGATATTTTAAACGAAAACTGGTCTGAGCCTATTGCACATTCATGAAAGTTTAGGATGTACGCCAAGGAGTGTGTAAGGCTAAACGGGGGTCTTTCTTGTGTAGATTAGATTGTGTCCCCTGCCCCATTGACCTATTTATGACAGGGGGTACCTATTTGTGAATTATCGATGATGCAGGCTCCACAGCCGCAGGCCTGCTGAGCCAAATGCCCTGGTACGTGTATTGAGGCTGGCTTTTTTTGTTTGTGCAAACTGGTGGAGGTGCGAGCACTGTGGCATGAAATACCTTTCTGACAGTGGGGAGGCTAGAAAGGCACGATTTATCCGCCACGAACCGCAGCACAGTAGCGACTGAAAGGTGGCTGTCACTGGTGCGGACACAGGTACAGGTACTCCCTCTCATCACCAATTTTTTAAAAGTGGCATTTTCAAACACGCAATTTAAAAACCAACTACAATAAAAGATTTATTTTTAAATTGTGAGTTCTGAGGCCCCAAACTCCAAATCTCTATCTCTTCCCAACTGGAAGTTACACTTGTAAGAGGTTCTATGGCTGCTCCAATGACAGCCTATGGGAGCGATAGTCCTTGCAATAGTGAAAAACAAAATTAGCAGTATTTGACAATCAGGACATGTAAAACACACCAGTATGTTTCACATACACTGCATCCTGCCCATGGGGCTACCAAGGGCCTAACTTACAGGTGCCTTACATGTAGAAAAAGAATAGGTTTGGGCCTGGCAAGCGGGCGCACTTTACTGCACTCACAGACACTGCAGTGGCAGGTCTGAGACATGGTTGCAGGGCTACTCACATGGGTGTCAAAATCAGTGCTGCAGGCCCACTAGTAGCATTTGATTTACAGGCCCTGGGAACACCTGGTGCATTTTACTAGGGAATTACTATTAATCCGAATATGCCAATCATGCATAAACTAATCACAATTTACACAAGAGAGCATAAGCACTTTAGCACTGATCAGCAGTGGTAAAGTGCCCAGAGTCCTAAAGCCAACAAAAACAGGTCAGAAAAAATACAGGAGGAAGGCAAAAAGGCCAGGTCCTACACTGACATTAGCGGTTGATTAGTCAAATTTGCATAGATGCAGAGTATTACGCTCGTTTTGGAACTTTGCAGATAAGAATGTGAAGATGAGGGGATTAAAGAGGTACTGCTTTGAACGGACAGAGGATTATCAAAAAGCATTCAGGGAGGAAAGCCATGGACTTCTGCAGCACCATTGTTAAGTTGGTTCATCATAGGTGCCGAGATGATAGTGACTATCAACGCCATGAGCGAAACTCTGACTACAGGTTGCAAATCTAGGGTTCTGGTTTCAGAGGTTTATGGGACTAGAGCAAGGAAGTGTAGAAAGAACAACAGGCTTTGCTATAGATACATAGGTCAATAACAAGCAAAGATTAATGCTGGGTATAAAGTGAAATGGATACACTGCATGGCAGGAGGGTGGAGTTTGCACTTACCGGGTAGCCCAGAAGAAGCTGAAGCTGGGGAAAGCAAGAACAACCTTTGGTTTTTGTTGTGGAAGGAAGAACTACTCGAACTGACGGGCAGCTCCAACGGAAGGATTATGGACTGACCCAGATGATGTGAGGGAGATTCTGATTAATCTTTCACATGAGGGCACAGAGGGATCACGAGAAACAAGCAGGGGGTGCCAAGTGAGTACAGGTGGCCAGGAATGGACATGACGGTAGGCACATTTAAAGGCATGAGCACCATGATACATTTCGAATATGGAGCTCCCTTATTGTACAAAGGTGTTGTAAAAAAATATAAGCAATGTATCAGATTTTCAAGTAAGACACTGATATTTTATGTGTACATAGATAGCATTTTTAAATATATAATGTGTACTCTAGGGGGCAGACCAGGGTGACAGCACAGTCTCCTGGACCATCATGCACAGGTACTCCTCAGCAGCAGTAGAGATGCCACCTGAATACACCAGTGTAGAGCTCAACCCAGACCTGTGTTCAAGGACAGTCCTTTCGTACCTTGGTTTGGGAGGGAGACACGCATTAAGAATACACCCCTGACCACATCGTTATCATGAATGGGCTCAGTTCCTCCTATAGCCTTGATCTTGATAACGATGTGCTGGACAAATTTTTTTCTCTTTCTGATGGGTCATCCACTTCCGAGGACGCCGATGTTACCGGCGGAGACTGGGCTGAGTTTGATGCTGGATCTATTAGCCAGGGCGAGATTGATGATTGTTTGATGGGTGGCTATAGGAATATGCCTCCACTCGATGGCACAGTTCGGAAAGTTAAGTCTTCAGGCACACAGGTCTTGTCTGAAATATCCGCACTAGCTAACACCACCTCCGACCCTCCGGTGGAGAATCTGGCCTGGGACTACTCGTTCTCAACCACTCAACCACCAGCAATTGGCCACGATGGGAGTGAGGGGATCTCAGCCGCTGCTAGCTCTTCTGATCCTAATAAGCCGATTACCCTTGAAATGATTTATGACACAATGCTTTCCCACAGGGCTGAGTCAAGACTTGAGAATTCCAGAATGCAGGGAGCTTCCCGTAAGCTCCAAAATGAAATCAGACGCATAAGCAAGACATGCTCTGAGATCGGCACCAGAGTAGGGGAGACAGAATCTCGTATTTCTATTCTAGAGGACGAAGTAGCAACACAGAGAGGAGTGGTCAATGAGTTAAAGAATCAAAAAGAAGACGTCTCATGGAAATTAACTGAATTGGAAAACCGATTGAGACGTAATAACCTACAGGTTTTGGGTATTCCGGAGGGGGCAGAAGGGGCCGATACGAGACAATTTGTCATTCAGTTGTTTGTAGAAGCTTTTCCTGAACTCTCTCACTGGGACTGGGAGGTCGAGATTCAGAGAGCCCATCGCTTTCCTTTCCATAGTAAACCACAAGCTGCTCGTCCTGGACTAGAGACTCCCTACTCCTGTGCTATTTTGATTTCTATAAATAATTTTCTTGCACGAGAAGCCGTTTATGATCTAGCTAGACCTAATCAGAAGAGATCCGCCAAAGGGGTTAATTTCTTTGTTAGGCCTGACTTTTGCCACAAGACAGTTGTCCGGAGGTGGCAGCTCCGCCAACTAATACCTCTCTTTCAAGCTAAGGGGGGTCAAGCATTTCTTCTTAATCCTGCAAAGTTGAAAATTGTGTATCAGGGCCAGAATAAGTTTTTTTCTTCCGAAATCCAGGCCAAGGATTATTTACATTCACTTAAGTCTGGTTCCTGAAGCAGGAAAGGCATAAGTTGGGCATATAAATAGGTCCTCTCCGTAGGTTGTCTTTTTTTTCACTTGGTATGTGGGTGGTTCAGGGGGGCACCGCAGGGAGCGTCACCAGCTTCCCATCACAGGGGCTTAGGTCCCATTGCCTCAGAGAAGGGAGGGTGTGGGGGTTCGAGGGAAGGTTGTGTGGGGCGGGGGTGGGAAGCTCTGGGGGGTTCTTTAATTAAAAATTTGTTCCACAGTACATTTTCAGATCTTTACTTTTCTTCTGTTGTTGTTTATCAGTTTTTTGTCATGAAAAGGTTTAAACTTATTGATAACTCATTACATATCGGTCCATGGCTAATAAGGGGATAAGAATAGTCACATATAATGTTTGTGGCCTTAACAATTATGATAAGCGCAAGAAGATTCAGGCTGAATTAAAAATTATTAATCCTGATATCATCTGTTTGCAGGAGACGCATATCTGCTGGACCCACAGCCAGAAATTAGCTGATCTGGGATATACTACACTCGCTTTTTCTAAACAATCTGATACGACGCGAGGGGTGGCTATTTTAGCTCGACCCTCTTTAGTCCTTCCAGGGCGATCCTTAGTGGATAACCATGGCCGGTGGGCCATCCTTGAATGTTTAGTGGGGGAGACAAAATTCACCCTCTGCACGGTATATGGCTCCAATGCAGATGAACCGGACATCTTTAATTATCTAAACGGGGAACTTGCTCTGTGGCCCACTCCACTAATTTTTTGTGGGGATTTGAACATTCATTTATCTGGTGACTGAGCTTGCTCCCCTTCGTATGTCTATATGGGTCGTAAACCCAAAGTTTTCCGAGCTCTGCATAATTTAATGAATGATCATGGGCTGGCAGATGTTTGGAATATAATTTATCCGCATGATCCTGGGTATACTTTTTTTTCTTCACCTCATAGCAAATTATTTCGTTTAGATTATTTTTTTGTATCCATGGCCTGGGCTCACAATACTCAAACTCAAATTTTTCCTAGATTAATGTCTGACCATGCCCCTTTAGTTATTTCCCTTTATAATATTGCTATTTCTAGAGGTGTTAAGGCTTTCTCGTTTGACAGAAAATTGTTATATGATCCTCTTTTTGTAGATCATATGAAAAAATGGATTCACAACTTTTTTTTGTGTAACCGTGGATCGGCCTCTCCGGCGTGTGTATGGGATACTTTTAAGGCCTGTTTTCGTGGTGAAGTCCTTAGTTATGGATTATTTGTTCAAAAGTCACTTAAACATAAAATGTCAGAGCTTCTTTCTCTTCTTCGGAATGCTGAATTGGACCTCGCCACCCAGCTTCGAGCAGCAGCAGATACCAAAGAAATCTTAGCTAGGCTTGCCCAGTGCAAGGCCAATATTAATCTCATATGGGCCCAGGAGATAGCACTTAAACATCACCTTTACCGGAGACAGCTTTATGAATTGGGCGAATCTTCAGGGAGATTTCTGGCTCAAAGAATACGTGCTAAAAGTCAGTTTTTAAAGATTAATGCCATCTATGACGCTCAAGGTTCACTAGTCTATGATCCTCAGACTATTATGAAGGTGTTTCACCTGTTTTACTCTGAACTATATAGCCAACCGAATACTGGGGATCTTCCTATGGATCTGGGGCTTCCTGCACTGATTTGGGAACAACTAGACCAGTCTGAAGTAGAGAAAATGGATATGCCGTTCACTTTTGAGGAAATTGATCGGACACTACTTAAAATGCCTTCGGGAAAGGCTGCTGGGCCAGATACCCTCCCCATGGAGGTCTATAAGGTATTTTTTCACGAACTTCAAGAGGATATGCTGAAGACTTTTGAGGCGGCCAGGCAGGGATCCCCACCTCAATCTTTGGATGATGCGCATATTGTTATATTTCCTAAAAAGGGGAAGCCTCCTGATCAGCCGGGATCCTACCGTCCCATCTCCTTGGTTAATTGCGATGGTAAGCTGTATGCCAAACTCCTTGCTAATCGAATGGCCCCGTTTGTTGCTGGGTTGGTTTCATTACAGCAGCATGGGTTTGTTCCTGGTCGGGGTACGGTTGACCATGTTAGCCGGGTTGTCGCTCTTCTCGACGTCGCGAAGGTGGAGTCCAGATCTCTGGGTCTCGTCCTGCTCGATGCCGAGAAGGCTTTTGACCGGGTTGCGTGGAGTTTTCTTTGGGAGATAATGGTGCGTATGGGGTTTGGGGGCGGATTTATCCGCGCTCTTCGGGTTTTCTATCAGGCTCCTACTGCGAAGATATGCGCAATGGGAATTAAATCGGAGGTGGTTCGGATTTGTAGGGGGACCCGTCAGGGTTGTCCCTGTTCCCCTCTTCTTTTTGCTTTTTATATTAATCCCTTTGTGAAGATGCTGGAATTAAACACGCAGATTCCCCCTTTTATTGTTCAGAACCAGCCCTATATTGTTTTTGCATATGCGGATGATATCACTGTGGTCACCTCTAACCTTGACACTGCCTTGCCGGTCATTGAACATCTCGCTAACTATTTTGGTAGATACTCAGGCTATAAGTTAAACTCTGCCAAAACTCAATGTCTTTGTACAAATCCGGCTACAGTAATCGATCCCAGGGTAGTGGAGGAAGTGGTGTACCTCGGCATCAAGATTAGATCTAATTTAAATGATATGATTTCAATTAATTGGAATGATATTTTGGATAAAACTAAGTCCACCCTGGATTCTTGGCAGAGCCTGCGTCTTACTCTTGTGGGCAGATCAAACTTGCTAAAAATGGTTATCTTACCAAGAGTACTCTACTTCTTTCGCGCTGTTCCCTTACTAGTCAAAAAGCCTCAGATCCGGCAGCTTCAGTCACTATGTGAAAAATATCTGTGGGCCCCTGGCAAGATTCGAAGAGCCTCCCAATTGATGACGCTACCATTTGCTCATGGTGGATGGGCTATCCCTGATTTTGGGCTATCTTAAATGTCATGCCTACTTCTGAAGATGCGTATCCTTATTACAGGGGAAGAAGCAGGTAATCTCTCAGAAGCCCCTACTATCTACCAGATGGTTCTAGGTTGCTGTGCTAAGAATTGTCTGCAAATTGAAGCTGATGGCAGTTATTATAAACGCACTCGTTTTAAAATGATTGCTTCTGCCTTTTCTGTTTGGAAAAGTCTCATAAAGATGTTTCATATTCCTAAATATTCAGTCTATACTCCTCTTGTTGCACCTCATTTGTTACCTCCAATTTTGACTCAATAGCGCGCCAATGGCATATTAAAGGGATCACTCGGTTAGGGGCTTTTGTTTCTTCAGATGGCGCTTATCTCTCTTTCGATGAACTTAAAAAGAAATTTTACCTAGCCAACACTCAATTTTTTAAATTCCTTCAGATTCTGGACTTTCTGCAGAAATACACTTCTCATCTTGTTTCTATTCGTATTATTGATGCTGTGAGATCACAATTACGAATAGGTTTTATCTATCATATATTATTGGATTCTAGATCAGATGATCTCGATAAAATTAACGCGAAGTGGAGGACTTGGCTTTCATCTCCCTCTATTCATATTGAAGACTCCATCGACATGGCTCATAAGATTTGTTATTCCGCTTCATTAAAAGCCCAGCACTTTAAAACTTTATTTAACTTATATTACACTCCTGCGGTTATTATGAAATGGGGCAACCCTTCACAAGCTTCAAAGTCTGGGGATTGTTTTCGCTGCCAAGCTGGCAACGCTGATATAGTGCACATCTTTTTTTCCTGTCCCTCCTTAAGTTATTTTTTTAACCAAATTGAAAGTTTTTTGTTTCACATTTTAGGTAAACCAATCACAGTCTCTTCAAGTATGATTTTATTAGGGATTGATGGGGTTTCATCTATTGGACAGCCTTTTTGTAAATGTCGCTACTTTTTGTTCATTATCGCGGCTGTAACGCGACTTTCTATCGCTACTGCCTGGCTACAACCTGAGGCCCCGAGTTTTGATTTATGGCGAGCCAAACTATTTAATATTTATAATTTAGAAATTAGTATGTATTTGTTGAAAAAAACGCGTAAAAAGAAATTTGGTATGGCTATTTGGCAACCATTATTAGATTATTTTTCTGAATAGTATTCTTTTTTCTTCTCTATTCAATAAAAAAAATTTTTTAAAAAATTTAAAAAAAGAATACACCCCTGAGAGTAAGACAATAGTTGTTGAACCCCTGGAGGTCCCTTGCCATAGTGTGATGGCAGGGGATACACAGATGCCCCACAGCCATGACAGGAAAGGGACATAGATGTGAGAGGAAGGACTGCTTCATGCCTCAATTGAGAAATAGGCAGGAAAAAGCTGAGAAAAAGCAGGATGAGGCCTTAACAGGAGCTGAGAAGGAGGGCCAAAAGAGTGAGATAGCGGCAGTAGACAAATCCCTGTCCAAACTGGATACACCCGTAAACACAACTATGGTGATGTTTTTCAGTGTGGGTCATGTGGAAAGCAAGATATGTGGAATGAAGGCATCAATGAAGGAACTGGACTTCAGGTTAACAGAGATGAACAGGTAAGACTGCGAGGAACTGGGAATACTGTCAGACTTAAAGAATGGAGTGACTAGAATAGTTCTGGTGTTTGACAGCAGGGTTAAAACTTTAGGGGTTCTATGGTGCATGGTCCCACTGTTAGTATTGGGGTTCCCTGCAGTCCACTGGATACATACAGATGACTAACACATTTTTAGGAGAATGCCTTGTTGCCCCAGTCAGAAAGGTGGCACCGTAGTCTAAAAAACATACAGACAAGCCAGCCAGAGTTTCTAATTCCCAGGACACATGTGGCAGAGGTACGAAAATTGTAGTCCTGCACGACTCGGACCTTCATGATCTGATCCCGAGACAGGTGGCACACATGAAACAAGATCTGCAAATGTGAGGGAGGCAAATCCTCCTTCCCCTGGATCTGAGCTCTGCACCACAGCCCCAGAGGAAAGAAAATTCAGTTGATGTGTTAGGAAATGGCAGGCATAGGCTATTGGCATCAGTGTGGTTTCCTTTGCATTCAAAGTAATAAAAGATGGTAAGTCTTATGTCTTTCTCTAAATTGAAGCAATGTAATATTTTCTGAAGGCCACAAAGAAACACTCTTGGGCAGTTATTGTTGAATGGAGGCCCCCGACTGACATGCAGCTGTACGTGTATGTCCCGGACTTGAAAAATCTCTAGATTACACAGGTATGGGTAGGATGCTTGGATCTCTTTCTTAGATGATTTCTTCTTGCTAAGTGGTATTTTACTTTGTGTTGCCTCATGTCTTTTCCCCATTTCACTATGGTGATGAAGGAGCCGAATCTGCCAACATGAGCTTCAACCACTCAGGAAAAAATCATATTCCTCAAGACTATTTTTAGATTCGAAAAAGGTTCAATAGAGTATCACATTTAAGGAATTGGAACCTTGAGTAATGATGTGACGCTCAAACATTTATTTGCTTTTTTAAAGAAAACACTGTATTGGTGCACACAGTGAATGAAGATTTTTTTGAGTCACTGAACAACACAGTGCACACTCACTGGCATTAGAAAGAAAGAGGATGAGTAACTGTTTTGTGATATTTTTTCATGGGAACATCATTAACCATCTGTTACTGGCTGCACTCAGTATGAGCAGCCTTATCGGTGTTTGCAAGTCCAGATTATATGAGATCTCTTAGATGCGTGATATTCGGTTGATACACGTTTCTTTACCTGTAATACTTGGGCTGTGTTAAAGAGTTTTCTATATTAATGATTTTTAGGGATTGGAGAAAATTTTAGGGACCAATATTTGGGAAAGGCTGCACTACAGTTGATCTGATATCTTGTAATCGACCGACCTTTCACTTGATAATTGTACAAATCCTGGCATTTGGGAGAAAGTGAAACAATTATAAGGGTTCTCTAAGGATCTTCACTGTAGGAAGGTGGAATCTGACTATATGGTTGCCCCCAACTTTTTGCCTGGTGTTTGGATGGTTTTTGACTAAGTCTGGCTGAGATCCTGCTATCCAGGACCCCAGCCTATCTGCTTCCTCCCTAAACTGATGTGAGTACCCTAGGTCCATACCAATTGGATACTGAGGACACCCTATCAGCCCCTTGTAGATGGTACCCTAGGTACCCAGGGCATGGGTCCCTCCAAGGCCTACCAGGGGCTGCAGCACTTATTGTGCCACCCCTGGGACAGCCATACCAAATGACACCACCAGACCACTACTGTAGTCTGGGTAAGGTGGTGCTTGCACTCCTTACAGGGATATAGGTATCCTGTATCCCACTTAATACAACATATCCTCATAGGTCACCCCTAAAGCAGGCCTTGCTAATCCTACAAGGCAGGGTGCTGAGCTATGTGTGAGGAGGGACCCCTACCTGAGTAGGGCCCCTCTGCAACCTTCGTAAAATCATTGGTGGGTTGTTTGTAGTGTAGCCATACCATATACTCTTAACCGCATTATAAGTATATCGCAATAGCGTGATAACTTGAGAATGGCTACACAGAACCATATCGTGTTTGGTGTCAAACATGTAGGAATCATACCCTCAATCCAGCCATGGAACTGAGGGCATGATTCCCCCCTGCTAGAGGGGCGATATGGGAAAAGCGGCGGAATTTAGACACCAATTTAAAAGTGCACACGTAGTACAAAATGGATGCTACCCGCCACCCACACGACTCTGCCTGCCTGTTGCTGGGCAGAACTCCAGCCACGGCAGCTGGACAATAGGGATCTTGTTGCAGGGAGGTGCTCCCACCTCCTCAGACAGACTATGTGGATTGGAACTGAGTGGCTGCACCATAGGATGTCTTTCAGACTTGCACATAGGCTTCTCCAGTGCCTACTGCTGCATACACCACCTCAAACCAGTTCAGGGGCATCCTGTCCCCTGCCCGGGCGGGAAACCACACAAAGGGGAGAGGGTGTAGCCACCCTTTCCCGCCTAAACTCTCATTGGTGGGCTCTGATCTGGACACTCCCCTAATCTTTGGATAAAGGTGAATACAGGGTCCCCGGAGCCTCAGATTATTCTTGAACTTCACAGACTTGAACTTCGACTTGCTGCCGCACAGCTGAATGAAGAAATCTACCTTGGGGTAAAGGAGTTACCCCCCTGCTTGGCAGGCACCTGAAACACTGCAAGTGACCCAATTGGAACCTCGCTGCTCCTACGGACATCAACGACTCTTTCCTACCTTGAGGTGGGTTTCCAAGCATCCCAGAGGCCAGTGAGTGTGCACAGCAAAGCTCAGCACCGTGGACCCCGTGGGTGCCGAGATCCCTAATACCCCAGGACACCGGCCACCTCTTGCACAGCACCCGACCCCGACGAGTGGGGAAGTTGTGCTTTGGCCCATTTTTGAGCCAACCTCTCAGCATCATCTGTGCCAAAGATCAACGCCCTAGCCCGCTCCGGCGACCCGTGGGCGCATCTGTACGCACGCCAAATTGCTGCCTCCCGCGGTCCCTTGTCTCTCGACTTGTGGGCCCTAGCAGAGGTCAATCTTCGATTCCAAGAGTTCCCCTGGTTGCTCCAGGCCTGCTCTTCAGTCTCCTCGCTGGAGACCTCGCTCAGACCTCGTGGGTCTGCACCAGTAGCAGTTTTGTGTTTCTTGCGTGGGTTGCGGTTGCCAAGGCTTAGTGGATCGAATCCGGACACTAACACCGCAGCGACCCTCATCCTTCATGGGACAGTCGCCCTCCAGAAGCTGGCCTTCCTTGACGCCTCCTGGACCCCGTGGCTGACGATCCAAGCTACACCTCTTCCACCTGGAAGCACCCGACATTGAAGGGCTCCTTCTCTTGAGCCCCCTGGTCACTGTGCCGTGACCCAGACTCTGTCCCCTCTGCTTTCAGGTCCTTCTCTTCAAGATCTACATTTTCATTCTTCACGACAACGACAACACTTCTTGCTAGCAGCAGTTCTTCACGTTTTGCCATTGCAAATCAGCCCGCGACCCGACATCGAAAACGACCTATGCACCCGGCTTCCCTGGGGCAGGTAACAGTGGTACCTCGGTACTCTCGTGGGTGTGGGCCCTTCAAAAGCTTAACTCTAAAGTATTGAACTTGAACTCCTGCTAGAAGTGTTTTTAATCTTGTAAAATTCAACCGCGACATTCTCCATAGGCTGTAATAGAGATCCCGACAGTAGCTTTAGCCACTGCACGCGTCACCCGTGGGTCCCCTTCCTCACTACCTTGGGTGGTTTCACAAGGGGCCAGGCATTGTCTGTAGAATTGTCGTGGTTCTTATACCACTTTTTTGATATATGGTTTGGTTCCCCCCGGGGCCCTGTGATTCCAGTGCTATTTATTGTAACTATCAATGCTTGTTTGAATTGTATCTTCACCTCTAGCCTCAGAAAGAGACTAGTGGGGTTATTCCTAGAATAAATACATATATTTTATAGATATACCTGTGTGGACTACTCTTTCATTTGGTTATTCAAGAGGTTATCTATGGTAAAACAATAAGCTTAACACTCCTTCAAGACTTAGCCTGAAGGCTGCTCTCCACAGCTACCACTAGGTTAGCTTTCTTTAAATATCACCATAAGAGTCGAATTGGACTGGTGCAAGGTGTCCCCTATAACTAGAGGACAGCATATGTCAGGCCAACTTCTCACAATCACACAATAAATTACGCACTCTACTGAGAGTGCACTGACCTTCTTTTCAATGTTACGCAAACAATAACTATCTGACAATGCCGCAACTACAACCTGTACCATTTGACTGAAGCTTTCGCTCCTGGCCATCATCCCAGGAACGACATCTTTGATCTCTTGATGCAATACCTTATTCACTAAGTCATTGTTTGATTCAAAGTATGGAGGAAATTTCCCTTGACTGATCTTGTTTAGGCATGGCAGACTAGGGATGTGCTAAATGGCTTTATGTAGGAGCACGTGCAAAAAAAGGATCAACCCATTTAGTCATTCCCAGGTTCCACTAATTTAATTTAGGTCTTTTGACTTAGCGCTCCTGTTGTTTTATTCCTTTATTCCTTTCTGCTTTGGCAGAAGAGTGGGCTGAATTCATTTCAGGGATTTATTGTCGATTGCCTTTTCCCCACCCAATATCACAATTCGACTTCAAAACATTTATGTATTTAATGTAAACTTCTTTGTTTTTCTAACTTAAAATTTGGCAATTTGATTAATCCGTGGCTCCTGACGATACCAGACATAAGGGAGGAGCTTCAGAAGCAAACAGATTGCTACTTCGCCGAGAATGTCGGCTCCGTGGACTCTGCGCAAACTATTTGGGAAGCTTATAAACTGGTGCTGAAGGGGCATGATCTGGCGTTACAGACAGGCTGCCTTCATCAGCATAACCAGCAAGTTATTCAATTAGAGAGTGAGCTCCAGCGACTTGAGGCACAGAATAACTCCTCACCCGACGAGGCCACCACACACCGATTAGCTATCAAACTACTTGAATATAAAAATATGGTGCGGGGCAAAACCCGAGCGAAACTACTTCACACACGTCACAGGGTGTACAAATTTGGAGATAGAGCAGGAAAAATGCTTGCATGGCTGGAAAGAAGGGAGCAAGGGGACCGGTGGGTGCCGGAATTGTCCACTACTGAAAATAATAAGATCACTGACCCCCAGGAGATAGCAGAGGCGGTTGCAGATTATCTGGAGACGGTGTTTTCCTCCTCCACTACATATACATCTAAAGACTCACGTCAACTGTTGACTGATATGACTTTGCCCTCACTATCAGATACGGAAAGGGCTGAGCTGGACGCAGATATAACAGATGATGGGATTTGTAAAGCCATATTCCGGATACAATCGGGGAAGGCGATGGGGCCCAATGGGGTCCCAATCGAATTCCTCAAATCGACGGCCTTACGGGTAGCGCCCTACCTCAAACACATGTATATAAAAAGCTTGGAGAAGGGAAGACTGCCCGAAGATCAGAGACTAGCCTCCATAGCGGTAATCCGGAAACCCAGGAAACCGTCGAATAAGTGTAGTTCTTACAGACCGATCTCCTTAATAAACGCGGAGGCAAAAGTCCTAGCGGAATTGTTGGCATCCAGACTCAATGCCGTTCTCCCATCATTGGTGCACCCGGACCAGTCGGGCTTCGTACCGGGTCGGAACACGGCATTAAATATTCGCCAAGTCCATAATGTTTTGGCACGCCGGCACTGTATAGAAGAAGACGCGGTGATACTGTCGCTGGATGCCTCCATAGCATTCGATTCTATAGAATGGCCCTATCTTTTTGAGGTCCTAGTGCGTCTGGGGTTTGGTCCGCGATTCCTTCAGTGGATCAAACTGCTTTACACTGGGCTGCGTGGTCAGATTAGGGTGAATAACCGCACTTGTCGAACGTTCCTGCTGGGCAGGGGGACTAGGCAGGGATGCCCCCTGTCCCCCCTGCTTTTTGCCTTAGTACTGGAACCACTGGCATCCTGGGTGAGGCGAGACTTAGCCCTTCGGGGTTGAAATGGGAAGAAGACAATGAGGACAGGATCTCATTGTACGCGGATGACATCCTGATCTACTTAGCATCCCCATTCGCCTCAATCCACAGACTGC
The DNA here is from genome assembly GCF_964204655.1 of Triturus cristatus. Taxonomy (NCBI): domain Eukaryota; kingdom Metazoa; phylum Chordata; class Amphibia; order Caudata; family Salamandridae; genus Triturus; species Triturus cristatus. The sequence goes on from NC_140592.1 coordinate 683,919,322, forward strand.
TAAATATATTCACAAACTTCGGAAAGTACACCGAATACGCTATTAATTGGACTAAGTCAGTGCTGTTTGTTTTACATGGCCCGACACCCAGACTACCCCGGGGATGTGCCCTCGAAGTGACCTACGAAGGCTTTCAGTATTTGGGGATTTTCATTACGTCTGATCCTCAAGTATTTCTTGACAAAAATCTAGCAGTACCCCTAAAAAGACTTTGTGAAGACGTCAAACATTGGAGGACGCTGTCATTGTCCTTATTAGGTCGAGCGGCTCTATTTAAAATGCTGGCTCGACCGCGATTTCTCTACCTGCTCCAGAATTGCCCTTACCAAGTCCCCGATTCATACTTTAATAGCGTGGAGGCGGAGGTCTGTACTCTATTGTGGGATGGGGGCACACCGCGTATAGCGCTATGAAAATTAACGAAGGGGTGGTATGATGGGGGAATAACACTTCCTGATATTAGGCTCTATTATTGGGCAGCGCAGCTGGTGGCAATTAATCAATGGCTGTATGGCCACCCTACGAATCCAGCATACAGACTGGAGCGATATCAGACAGGACGTGAAGGGTACCTTGGCGCCCTCTACACTAAGGTCCAGAAGGGGAGATACCTGGGTCCTATGGCTCAAATGGTCGTCCTCTGGCACAGAGCAACTAAGCGTCTGGGATGGTCAGGAATAATGACAAAAGCCACATTCCTGTGGTCTTCACGGCGACTGGGGTTGCTCTGCTACCACAGTGGCTTTGATAAATGGGACACCATTGGACTATCCACCGTAGGAGATCTCATACACAAGGGGAAGATTCTCACATTTAAATAACTACAAAAGAAACATGAGCTATCGCAGGGTGAGGTGTTTCGGTATCTGCAGATATGCCATGCTCTTCAGACAACACTCCCAGACTTGACAACATTGCCAGAGTCATATCCATTCGAAGACCGGTTGGTATCAGAACCCATCCCAGACAAGGCCATTTCACTCACATATCAGAAACTATGCAATAATTTACCTGACCCCTTCCACACCCTTAGAGACCATTGGCAAGCAGACCTGGGGCCAATAGATGATGATGATTGGCAGACTGCATTGATGTCCCCTAGAGAGGCAGCCATAAACCATCGTTTTAGGTTGATCCAACTTAAGGTGTTGGACAGGACATATTTCACCGGGGTAACACTTGCGAAAATAGGATTTAGGCAGGACATACTCTGTCTACGCCATTGTCACCAAGTGGCAACATTTTACCATATCCTTTGGGAATGCCCCCAGATACGACCCCTGTGGGAGAGCTTAACAGACATACTGCAGGATGCGTTGCGGAAACAGATTACCCTGACACCACAACCGGGAATCTTGAATATTTGGGAGCCCACTGATTTAACAGAAATAGAACAGTAAATAGCCACCCTAGGATACACGCTAGTGAAAAGAGCAATAGCTATGAAATGGGGGGCACCGGATCGACCACTGACAATAGGCTGGGTGGCAGAGATGGACAAATGCATGGTTGCCGAAAAAGATGTTTATAAGTCCAGGGGTTGTCCCAAAAAATGGGACAAAAAATGGGACAAAAAATGGGGCAGATGGAATACAGTTCGGGGGGAACTCTGTGTTTCACCTTCGGTGTAATTGGAAATGTCAAAAAGGGGGGACAACGAATGAGTACGAATCGCCTACAATATTGTGCAAGATACATGTTGATATATAAATGTCTTCTCTGTAACTAAACATACGTAATCTGTGCTTCTAAAAGTGACTAGTTTGATTTCAATAAAAATGTTAAATTACAAAATAAAAAAAATAAAAAATATTTTAAATTTGTCTTTGCTCAGATAATGACTTGAAACCAAAGTGGTGCAATTTCCCCCCAAAATAGGCAAATCAAACAACAAAGTCTACCGCTTCACTGTTGGTCCCTGTACAAGGAGACCAATCGCACCTGAGCAATAATGAAGTCCTTGTGATTGTCCTCATGTGAAAGACAATACATTTAAAGGAGGAAGAAGATTTTCTGAGAAAATATAAGCCCCAGTCCTGAAGTAGACAAGGGGAAGGAAGAGACTCTTGTCTGTCTCAAGAGCTGGTTGAGGATTTCCAGATTGCTGCCAGAACATCCGGATTGCCTGAAGAAAGGCCAGTGCATGTGTGTCAGTTGTCGAGAACCATATATCAGTTTGGGGACTGTCCTAAGGGATTGAGGATTTGCTCCTCTCTCCTCGCTTGAGGTCTTGTCTCAAAATAAGCCGTATGGCACACCGACTGTTAGGAGTTGGCTGCTCTTTGTAATGCTGATTTTATGTTGTAGGACTGAGCAGGCAGGCATTCACATTTGAGGTTGGGGCATTTTATAGTTTGCGAGAGTTACAACTCCTTACAGCAAGAGGTCGAGTTTCTGTGATTGTTGTAAGTACTCTAGGGATATGTACGGACATCAGCCATTGAGCTATAATTGTAGGAGCTAGGCGAGCCATGTACCCTCTATGATGACTTGAATTGAGCTGAGATCTGAGGAAGAGCTGATTTTTCTCTTATTTTACACATCTCTTCGGTTCACTGGTGGTAGATACCTTATTAGCGCAAATGGTGTGCTATAATTGTGCCGTGTGGCAGGAGACTATTGGCGTATTATGCTCATTCGATGTACAGTCCCTGTGAACGCTGCAGCATATCATCATATTCTCCCTGCAGCCAATGACCAACCATTTGGCATTACTTTTGGCTCGCAGGAGATATAGTGTGTCAATAAGCATTGTCTGGCTACCAGACACACTGCCGCTAATGTGTGACTGGAGCAGTCGCTGTATCCCATGGAGGATGGGGTTGTAGACTCGGGCTTTAAAAATGACAAATTTGCTTACTAGAAGGAAATTGGTGATGGCCATTATGAAATTCCCAGTTGCCTGTGCGAGACTCCAGCTAATGCAAAGGCCAGATAGGGATGGCTCAGCAAGAATAGCTGAGTTTTCACACAGGACTCATCCTGAGCCCTTCCCCTGCCGTTTCCCTCGGAAGTGGTAACATCAGCCACGGCCCATGCAGGTAAGAGCGCTGGGGTCATGTGGGGTTGGGAGGATTTCGACAGACGAAGACGAGGGAAAATTTTAAAAATGATTAGTTTTCCTTCCTCGTCGTCTGTCGAAATCCCCCCCGCCCCACTGCTCTCACCTGCACGGGCCGCGGCTGGGTAACATTTAGATAAAGATCTGTCTCACCATAGGGCTACAGCTAGAGTGTTTCCCTGATCAATGGGTAGCTCTACTCCCCAATTCTGACCCAGCCCTGCAGCGTCCTATTAAGTACTTGACACAGCCACTGCTTAGGATAGAACTTTGGAGCTACAACAGTCTTCATCTATGGATGCTGATGTTGCCCCTCCCTTGTAGTAAAAAGATCCTTTGGATATTCTAAAAATCTGCTCAGTCCTGTAGCTGTGTCTGTGCTTGAAGGTGTACGTGCTTGGTGCATAGGACTTAAAAGTATGTGTCACACAAGGTGTACGGGCTTGGTGCATAGGACTTAAAAGTATGTGTCACACAAGGTATACGGGCTCGGTGCATAGGACTTAAAAGTATGTCACACAAGTGACCTGATCACAACCAATTGCGTGATGAAATATTACAAGTAACGCTGGCAAAATAGGATTTTGAACTCCTGGAGGAGGAGAAACTGATTCAGATTACATAAACCCACAATGGCACAGTACCAACTGGTTGGTAATAGGGGAGAGCCATGGCACAGATGGATAATATCATTGACTGCTGAAAGACAATTCTGGCCTGGTTACACATCACCCCGAACGTTGGTGTCATTTACAGATAATATTATCTCACACTTGGGCCACAAGTCAGTCATAGAATTTTGTGACACAGCAATGATACTTCACTGTTGCCAAAACCATATGTAGGACAGAGCACAGTGAAGGACCGGGTGACCAGGTTACGTAACCCCAAAATTTTAATATTTTAGCTTCCCCGGCAATACAAAGATTTACCACATCTATTATAAGAGTTAGAAAGCAGATTTCAGCTCTTGGTAAGGAGAAACTAAATTGTTTTGTATTTGTAGAACTTGATGACCATGCTCTGTATCCCTTTCATACCTACCTTTCCTTTTGCTCTGTTTTTGCGTTTAGGGGTATCGTCTTCCATATCTTCCATTTCTAGGTCATGTGGAAGCTCTCCTATTGGTGGCTTCTGAAAGATAAATACCAAAATCCATTAACAATACTTGGCTCAGCAAGCAAATGTAGCACCATTTTATTTGTCCTACTTCATTTCATTCCTTCTTCGATCGAAAAGTCTTATCTTCTGATCTCTCCCATAACCCCCACCCATACCAGGCCAAGGTATGAAAGAAAGCAGGTTTACTTTCATCTTTCTAGTTCAGGATTTCCATAATGGAGTGCACTAACTTGTTTGCCTGAAGCCCTCCCTAATATTTCCCATTAAGGATTCGGGAAAGAGCCTGCAAGTTTGCGCTGTACGCCCCTGCACTGCCCCTAAGCCATCACCCAAACATCACGGTCACACAGGAAGCGAAAGCAATGGCTCTATTTAGACAGGTGGGTCTGGACACAATGGGTGATACATACCCAGATGGACGCTTTTTGAATCGGACAGACCTAACATATATAAATAACGCTATGCCACTTTTCAAATTTTCATACGTACCCGCAGCAAGGAGTGGAAGCTCTCAGGTTGATGCGGGTGGTGTCTCTTCTGATGAAGTAAGAAGCACTTGGTGGGGTACTAAGTTTTTCCGGTTCACTCTGCTCGGTTCTGGCCTGCTGTAGTGGACCAGCCAAAACAGCTAAACGAACAGATGGCGATTTTTTAGCATGCAATGGAGTTGAATATTATACTATGCAGACTGAATGGGTGATCCAACACATGCCCATGATTGTGAGTAGTGTACCATGAGGGGCAACATGGTTCTGGTATTACGATGCGACTGGGTGGGGCGGGACACATTTATGATACATGGAGGGTACATCTGATTTCTGAGTAACCACCCTGTGCAATATTTCTGGGGCCGATTGAGCTGGCCAAGTAGCCCACACTCACCGACTAGTGGAGGTCCAGTTGGGTCACGGTGTTTAAAATTGGTACAATGTTGCAACATTATCTCATGTAGCCGAAATGAGGTATTCTGGGGTCAGCCAATAATTAAATATAATTGGTTCTAGAGATTAAGATAGTAAAATGGAACTGATAAGACATACACGTGGCTCTCTCATGATATAAACACGTGAAGAGTTAGGATATTATGTAATCTGTTATCGGACATGCCGTCCTATTATAAGAAATTTGAAAGTGTCCGTTTCTTCCTTCTTTTTGTGTCCCTCACACATCACTTGTTACTGACTTTGGAAGAGAGTGACAATGAAGGATACCACCCTCTCCTTGACCAGCCTACCGGTATCCCCTCAAGCTTAGGATAAGACGTAGGTGCATTAGTGAATTAGTGAATTATGCCGCTTTACTAATTATAATGCAGGCCTTTTAACTAACCATGAAATAGGAGGTAGTGGTGGTAAAAACAGTAGCACATCAATCCCAAAAAAACACACATGTATTGGTACTTGAAAGTAAAGAATTAACAGTGTTGGTGCCCCTCAAGGTAACAAAAAACATCCCACTACCAAGGATGTCACTACACGGAAGTTCATCCGAACCCCCGTGTTGTTCCTAAGAAAAACGCTGTACCTCTGCACTCTTAGTATTTACTTCTCTATTCTTAGGCAGTAAGCATATTGGTTTATCCTATTTTCAGTATGGCAACTCACAGGAAAACACCAGTCTTGATAAAATTATTTCAACAAAGCTATTTAATTTCCAATGACAATGCTCCACTCAACAATACAATATCCTGTCTTAATAATTTGTGCAAGTCAATCCAACATAATTAAATAGATTGCATAAAATGGCATTGGTACAATTGACATATGGAAGTCCTGTTCTTGAAACCTCCTTGATGACAGAGGATGATGGCAGCTGACACGTGTTTCGTTACTAATGTAACTTCTTCAAGGCTTGAGTCCTTAGGAATTGCAGTTCTCAGATTAAAAATTGTCAAACGAGCATGTAAAGACTTTAAAAGTTTCTCAAGGGAATTCAGGAGACCCTTGTGGCAAGTGGGACCGGTACCGAACAAATCATTGATGAAGTGCACATCAAGCAGAATAGGTCCTGGAAAGGGTATATACAGCCTCCAATAGTTAACACGTATTCACTCACGTGTGGTAGTTACCCCTCTTGAGTAGAGTGAAGATGACTGTATTAAGAACAAGTTTTTGAAAAACGCTATATGTTTCATTTGCAGCGAAGACAGACTTCAATGTGCACTATATTAATGGTTTGCAGTGGTTACGGGCCAAAGTGTGTCCTTGCACAGTACAGCAAAAGAACAAGGGCTGTGATATGCCCCTGTTAACGGCGATCCCGCCGTATGTCAATACGTCAATCCCGGTCCGGCATAAGCGAGTATACTACCATCCTTTTTGGTTCACAGAGGTTATGGAGTACAGACTTCTAAGTAACTAGGCTCAAGTGGGCAGGTTCAAAGGGTATTACATTATTTGAGAGGCAAGTGAACTATTCAACGCGGCTCATTTCCCTGGTGATAAATGGTCACGGCGAGCCTGTAAGGTCATATGTAGGTCTTGCAAATACTCAGGCAATTATTGCTGTACCCTAGTATTTGTCCTGATTTCTCAGTGAAGGATGTTAGCTTGTCCGGTGAAGAGGTATCTTGCCAAAGGGAACTTTTCTGTTTTTATTCAACAATTTGACAGAATGGGGGCACACAGACCTTTCAGACGAACCTGTCACATCTATAAAGTCCAGCCAACACACGTATCTACTAGCACTCATGGATAACCACTTCTTTTGATTAACTTTTATGTCAGACAGCCATCCATTTGGGGACATTCGCTACCAATACATTTCAGTAAGACTTTCTAATGCCCTGATTCGAAGACAAGGAGTGTTATCGTCCCTGTAAAGTCAGTAGTTCGAGCATGGATCAGAATTACAAGTGTTGCCGTAAACAACACTCACCTGCTGTTTTCCCCTTGACAGATGTTGTCAGGTTAAGACTAAAGAAAATTGGTGATGAAAATGTGTGAGAAAAATATGATAAATACAGAACTGGCAAACGCTGAATCTGGATAAAATTCACAAGTTTCCCTGCAGAAACTAGGAGCAGGAGGTTTTTACTACGCCCGGTACACCCCCTGTTACCACTGTTTCTCAAGTTTGGTAAACAACACCCATTACTGAAGAAGCCAACGGCTGAGAACAGTGACTCCAGTAACTATCGTCCAATCTCTCAAATCCCCAATCCGGCTAAATTAATTGAGAAGTACATCAGCAAAAAGTTAGCTAACTATCTGGAGGATTAAAATATTTTGTAGAACGAACAGAATGGCTTCAAACCAGCGCACGGAACAGAGTCAGCATTAATCTTGACCATGGACGAATTGAGGATGGTGGTTGACAGTGGTCAGACTGCAATTTTGATATTATTAGGTCTGTCAGCTGCGTTTGACACTGTCAACCACCAGATACTGCTACTCCTGTTGGAAAGATACCAGGAGTGTGAAAAAAGAAAAAACAGAACATGGGGTATCCCACTGATTGGTGCTGAGCTCGATTTTGTTTAATGTTTACTTACATCCTCTGATGACCATGATTAGGTCCCATGGGATCTCCTTTGTGAATTATGCTGAGGATACTCAGCTAATTCTGTCCATGGGCAAAATTTCGTTTGGCAGTTCGGGCTGGACTGTTCCCATGAGGCACAGGGTCAGACTGATTTGCATATGGCCATGTTTGAACTGGGGTGGCAGAGTGAGCTAAAGAATGATGATGGATTAAACCCAGATCAGTTGACTGGGGGTGAGTGCTTGCAATGTTCAACACTCCGTCCATCATCCCCTTTGGTTTTGCCATGAGGCTTCCCAGCTGTGGAATAAGCTCCAGGCTACCCTCAGAGCCTGTGATAACCTCAACTGCTGCAGGAAAAATCTGAAAACATGGCTCTGGGGGGGGGGATAGATTTAGGACTGCATTTGGGTGGGGTTTCGGGATTAGCTTCTTTAGCACCAAAATACCTGTAAGGTGAACGTCGCGCTTTATAAATGTCTGCTATTATTATTCTCACAGACTCATATCTAGGGCCTAGGAAGGCTACTAAGACACACTTAGATGAGTAACACATAGGGCCATTAGGTTCATCTGTGTTTTCGACTTGGCAAGTCAAATGAGAAAGAAGGATTTTATCATCCTTTAATCCACCAGGTGTCGCGTGTTCTTATATTAAAGTGATGACACTGTGACATACACGTTCCTTGGATGCATGACTGATCTTCAGTGTGTCACCTGGACACGGTTCGTACATGAAGGCTCTTTCGTTGGAAACCTGCTTTGGGTAACATCAGCCGGAGACTGTCAGGTGAGTATGATTTTTCCCTGAAAACTCCAGTCTTTCTGATTATTAGGTGGGAATCAAAGAACTATCTCATCAATAAGAAGACCCCTATACATAGCTGTTAAAACCAATAATCATGCTCCAAACACACCTGTTTTGCCAGGTAGCATGCCACATCAGATGGCTGTATGTTCAATTATATAAATATCACATTCAGAATATTGACTAGCACAATATTCTCAAGGTATGGAAACTGAAGTATAGATTTACTATTCCCAACTCCTCATCTACTTACCTTTAAGATATATATCTATGAATATTGAGATATGGATATTTAAGGTACGTAAATGGGAAGCAAAACATAGTAAATATAGACTTACGTATATTCATACCATCACAATATTGTCATAGTCAATATTCTGGATATGATATTTTTGATGGAAGATTTGTGAAACTCGATTTTCTGATAGTACCTCAATCAGGAATTTACTGTGTAAGTAATACTGTTATGTGCAAATAGCCACATCGCATCCGACAGCTACTGTGCCACGAAGCCCGCTAAGACATTGTGTGCTAGTAATTATGTTACGAGAAGACATTTACTGTGACAGTAATCACAGCGCACCACCACAAAGTGCAGGCAGACTGCTAAGCACTTTGGGGGCTTAAAGCTTCAAACCATTTTGTTTCATTGGGTGGGAGTAACAAGGAAACAGCAAGAGTAGGTAGGCTTGGTGGGCCTTCTGTGTGATCATATTATGCAGCTATGGCAAAACCTACAAACCACCCACCCACTCCTCTGCAAGCCTTTCCCAGTGTTATGATGTCACCTTTTTACCTGGCAGTCCATGGGGATCTCTTCTTCCTTGAGTTCCAGTTTCTTCTCTCCAGTCTCTGCACATAGAAGGGCTTCGAGAACGGGTCCCTCAGGTAACCCGCTCTCTTTTTTTAGGGGAACCTCATAATCTGGGGAGAAATTGAAAAAGAAAAAGCAGTGCCGTCAGTTAAGGGATTATGAGTTATGGGATTATGGCAAAGCATCCAGGCGGCAGTGATCAATCTGTAGCTGTGGCTGCTGGCTCAAATCTGAGAGGCGAAGAGGAGCAATTAAGTGCATCATCAGTAATGGTATTTCTTCTAAAGACAGCGTGCAGGGATGCTGTCTTTGAAAGAAATACGAGTGTGCAGGGATCATGCATTCCTTTGATCCACGAGTGTGCAGAGATCGCACATTTCCTTGATTTACGAGCAAGTCAAGTTATTACTTAGACAGAGGAATCAGACGGACCGGATGCGCCCTCACTCGAAGGTCCTTCCATTGACCTTTGCAAGCAGTTACACTCTTTTGAGGCTCTACAGGAACTTTGACCCAATCGGGATTACCACACTGGTACCGTAAGGATCTACTGAACCTTCTATGAGCCACCCGATATCTGTGTAATCGCAAGGTGGCCATACAGGCTGTCTTGTAATATATCCCGAGCCCTGAAGAAGACCAGTGGAGATGTTTTCTAATTACACTCTTTGAATAAGGCTCAAAACGTTGACGTACTGAACAGACATTCCACACTAGCACTTCACATGTGGGTGCCCAATGATAAGGCTATATGTGCTAATTAATATACTAAGTTACTACGGATGTCTAGCAAAAAAATTCTCCTCTTTCCTTTTCAACATGCTCTGTAAATGTTTAATGTGGGTCTTTGTTGATCATGTTCACATATCTATGTATGTAATGATATACAATGTTGAATTGTTTTTTTATATTTGTATATGTAGTGTGCTATACGATATATGACTGATAATATATCGTTCACTTTTTTTAGTTCGCTGTGTCGATCTCAGTGTTTTTGTGTCTATATGGTACATAATGCGAACTATATACCATTGATTGGCTTTTCCTAGTGGTCAGGATAAAATATAAGTATTAAAGTAATTCTACCTTGCTTGACATAACCAACTATTAGTACATACTGTTCTAGTCCCCCAGGTGCTGTGAGATGCTGGGTCACCCCATTAATCTTTAATCATATTGTCTAGCAGGAACAGATGCTTTTACAAATACTACCTTGTTTACCGGACACAGCATCCTGAATTGGAGAGACAGTAGCGGCTAGGGCCGTATTGTAATCTATGGGTGTACTATTGTACAGCTTACTGTTCATTGACTGATAATAGGAGAACTTAACAAAAGAAGGATAAAATTAGATTTAGGGTGACTGTGCTACCCCAACTCCATAGGACATCAGATATACCTGTGGGTACCTTGAAATGTAGTGGTGGGACCTGAAACTGCTACTCATATGGTTATAATTCAGAACTTTGCATGGTTAGTACCACATGAGTGAAGATGTACACACCACCACAACAGGTACTTGCAAGGGGAGGACAACCTTCAATTGTTTGTTCTTTTTTAAATCAGCTTAAAAGTATGTTAATTTCCATGGGTGCTTGAGAGACGGCAGGAAGGAGTTTGAAATAGGGAAGCCAACAGAAACTTCGTAACTTTATCCTACACCTGCGCCTCAAATCACTCCTATTCTCAAGCTGTACAGATTAAAAGAAGGCGGCGAAAAGCAGAATTGAAAAATCTTTTCTAAGACAAGTTTCCTAAGAACTTTAAAATGTTGGCAAAACTGTGCATTTAATGTTGGTACAACAGATGAACTGACTGGACAGGCATCTTAAGCCGGTTGTCCAGCGAAGGATCCCAGTGATCTGCCAAATGACGCTAAAGAGATATCACCCACAGCATGACAAGGAGAGCCAACATCATGCAGGGAGGTGGAAGGATCTGGAGCAAGCAAGATATCTTTAGGCTGAATTCCAGGAAGTTGTTCACGGTCGATTTAATAGATGACACTCTTTTTCAGGTGCAGTAAAAACAGTCACCAGACCCACAGCAATAATCACCGTTATTAATTTGATTCTTCGTGACAGAATTACCCAACACATTGGGACGCTCACTGTAAGTCCAAGATCAAAGATTATCGAAAGAGGCACGGTCAGGTTCAATGCAGCCAGGCCCCTTGAGGCTGCTCTCACCAGGCAGTATTCCTGGTAAGGACAGCAAACAGCCTTAAACCGCAGCAGATCAGCAGCAGTACTTTTGGGGCTGACATGAGAAGAAGCAGAACATCCTGCAATGGTAATGATGGTACCCTCCTGGGACATTCAAGTATGTGTCCTGCAGGTCTTAAGAGCATAACCAGTCATTGATCGTGATACTAAACCTGTAGGGGTGATGGCTAAAATCGCATAGACACAGAATTAAGCAGAACCAAGGTCCCTTTTCTTTTTGTTAATAGCATGTAAGCGGAACAGGAGTCTTAAACTCTATCATGAGAAAGTCTTAGCAGGAGGAGTCTTTCCAGCTCCTGATAAGGTATTGCAGGCCTTGATGTGACAGGCGATGGAGGTGTAGAGCAAGGCTGACTAATTACAGCACCCAGAAGTCACTACTGATCTGAGTACATGGATGATAGTTAAGATAACATCTTCCTAGCACTTTTGTGGTGTGAACTCCCTGCAACTTAGAGGCTGGGTAGTCATTGTTTTTTCCTGGCATCTTTAGAGGCAAATGGGATGGCTTGATTTTCTTCCTGGCGTCTCTTCATTTGCATTGTGGGGTTGAGTCAGAGAAAAAGGAGGCGCTACCTTAACACTTGTGGTGCACTAAAATTAACTTGCTGGCTGGAAAGGGATTGGAGGTCACTTTGGTACTGACTGGATGGAAGTCATTGTTTTGCCAAAGCCATAATGGGCTTGTGAAGGTGCAGCCCCTCATCACTTGAGGGGTCAAGAGGGTCTTCCCATCAAATGGCAAGTCCTTCAACATATTGTGGGCCTTCTGATATTAGTGATAAAATTCAACTAGGCTTGCCGCTATAGGAGAGACCAGTTTTTTTGGTCCTGACAGAGGTGTCTACGAGATCACTGGACATTAACAACTTTTGCTCAATACCCATTGTTGCACGACTGAGCATAAACATGACCTCCTCCTAGACTCATTTAACCAGTACAGAGGTGTAGCAATTAGATCAACTCTGGAGGTGACAGGAACAGGTTGCCACAATGGCCCTGTCATTAGCCTGTCAATGGCACTGTCATTAACCTTTTTAAGAGAGGGATCACCAGGTATTCCTTCACTTGGGCCATCATCACTACCACAGACTGACGCTGGTGGGCATGGATATCTCAGAAAGAAAGTCATTGTCGTCTTTGGGTGTACTGTACTTGTAGCCCAGAAACCTTGATATTACAGACTTAGAGTGAGGCGTACTGCTAGGTCTCTTGCCTGTTTGAAGACCTGGTGGCCCAGAAGGAATAAGCACCCCAGGGATAACGTTGTACTTAAGATATTGCCAGAGTCCTTGTCGATATATGGTTGGGCTACGTCTTGTTAAGCAACAGCTCAACCAGAAGGGCCTTAAGTTTCTATTGATGAACACACACCCCTTGTGCAGTGAAAACGGTCTCCACCGAGCACAAGTCGTCAGGCACCACTGTAAAGAAAATGATGCCACTAGGTGCTTTTATCTTCTTAGGGGTTACTAACAGGGACTGTGCTTTTAATGATGGGGACACCCACACTGCAGTGAGAAGTCCCTTGGAAAGACTGTCTCATCATTTCACCAACTGAAGAGGTATCCATGATTTCCAAGCTCCCAAACATACATTTTGCATCCTGTGGTCATGAGTCCACATTCCTTTGCATGAACAGCAAATGGTTCTTCTAAGACCTTATCCTGTATGGTGCACAGTAGGAGCAGACATTCACAGCACCATTGATCTCTAGGCATGATATGCAGAAAGTATGCGGGTCAACTGCTGCAAACCACCTCTAGAACTTGTGTAAGGCCTTAACATTGTGCTGAACAAGAGACCAACAGGAAAAAACATCAAGAAAGCCAAAAAAAGTTTGGGTAATGGAACCTTATGTATTGCACAATTTTTCTCATCTTGAGCGAGAAGCAGATTCCATTCCAAATTGAGGGGGAAATATAGGAAATGGGCTCGGATTTCACCTATGTAGGGGGAGTGGCATGGGTTGTATATGCCCTCATGCATATTTGGAACTGGGTGTGCTAAGCTCAGATTTATAATTCATTTGAAGAACAGGTTCCAGTCCCACCATTAGGTGGCCAATAACTCAAAAGGTGAGAGCAGGATAGATTCAGGACCTAGGAGTACATTAAGAATACACTGAGGCCTTTGAGATCAGTGCACCACGGAATGAGTGGGATTCTACTGATGCACATGCGGCCAAAAACAGCAATGAGCGAGATCCTGTTAAAATAACTGATGCTGGTGAGTTGGGAATTAGGGAGACTCAGTTGAATGGATGACGCCAGTTATGTGGAAACGGGTGAGGATCAATTTAGGCATATACGGTCATTTTGAGAAAACCAAATAATCCGACCAATCCTGAACCTATGTTTCTACTTAGAATTACCACTTGGACCTATACAGTGACTGACGGGTTTAAACATATGTCAGATTTCAGAAAGATTTTGGTTCCATGTGTTTGTTAGTCAATGTTGTATTATTGTAGATATCACGGCATGTTATATTACCTTTATTAAGTTTGTCGTACATACTAACCACTCTTTTTCTTACTTTGCTTTTTCTGCTATGCTACAATTCAACCATCTATGCTTTCATGTTTGTAATTTTTTACTTTTATAGTGAGCTATAATTTGGATCTTGTACACTAGCTTTTCATTTTTCAGCTTACCTGAGAATAAGAGAAATTCTACAGTTAAACAGCAAAGGATGTACGGGTCTGTGTTCTCTTGGGGGAGTATAGATTTTTTTTTATTGATTGGGGCATGAGATTAAGTGTCCATTCAGCCCCTAAAGATTTGAGAGCCTGGTTTTCTGAAGACCTCACCGCCTGCCCTCTCCCAGAACCCAGCAGTAACTTAGGATGCCACAAGCACTAGCTGGTAATGCCCTGAGACAACTCAGCCGTTCCTAGCAGTTCCATCTCACCATGAAGCAGCTGGCTCTGGGAAGGGCACGCCTCCCTGCTCCAGTGCCAGGCACTTTCCCTCTGCTATTTGGAAATGACAGACGTTCTAATTCGAAGGAGGAAGCACTCCCTCCTCCATTATTAGCACCGCCAAGACAATAAAGGGCCGTTTGATGGATGCAATTAACAATAAAAAGCACATTCAAGACTCAGTGCTAGAGCGGGGCAGTGGAGCCTTCTGGTAGTGTGGGGAGGGCTAGCGAGGCAGCGGTGCCTTCTGGGACTGTGGGGAGGGCTAGTCCTCAGTGGCGGGACCGGAGACCTTATGGAGGAGACCACCGTCTAGAACCCCCAGTTTACAGAGTTGCTTCAGGTCAAGAATGCCCCACCGACGTCAAATATACGAAAACCCAATTCGAGCAATGCAATGGTGGCATCACTGACAAAAAACAAATATCTGCTAGACGAGCACATAAAATAAAAAAAAGCACATTTATATATAAAATCTGAATCTAAAAACCTATGACTGCACCGATAACACTGAAATACTAGAACAATAAAGGAGAGTGAGAGAGGTATTGAAAGCATTTAAGAGACAATAAACAAATAAAATATAGATTCAGAAAGAAACCTAGTCTGAAAACAAAGGCTAAAGAAAGCAGGCAGTCAATGGAAAAGATGCAGATGTAGCAGGACGACTAAATAACAGTGAAGAAGCTGAGATTAGGGTATTAATGGCTCTACAGTCTACACCAAGCAAGAGGCAACCTACCCATAGTGCATATCAACAAAGTTTGAATTGTTACCACCATCCAGGGAAACCCCTAGCAATGAACGAAAGGGAGCCAAGCTTCACGATTAAAATTGAAATTCAAGGAAAAAACAGTGCCCTTCTCTAGAGTAGACACAATCCACACCTATCTGAACAAGCAAACTTAAGTGGTAGTCCTCCTGACTTACGTATAAAGCCAAATACTTGTATAAAAAGTTGTTCCACAAACAAAGGACTATGAACTGTACATGCACATAAATTGAATCACTTGCCCTTTTTTGCAGTTCCCAATACCTGGAGATCAACACAGGGGATGAGGACCTCCAAGCATCAGAGCATATTGTGCAAGCAATCAAGAGACAAGCAGATTTGACATCCAACATGTCTGCTGCCAAAGATAAGCCTCTCCAAACGCGGCCACAACAGGGCTATAACACAACCTCATCCTAGAAATGCAACTTCGGACTAAAGATCGAAGGGTGTGCTCAGGGATTACAAAGGTGCGCTTTGCACACCTTGACATCCACGGTGCGGTGCATCTGAACGACAAGGCACACCACACCCAAACAGGGACTCAGTGGGTAAACTGCTCACGTGAAACCCCAGTGCTTCATGCTAATGCCAGATTTAGCATCTGACCAACAGATCCTGTGATCCTCCTCGCTTTCTCTTTGTAATGCATACATCGTAAATATGTATACGGTAATGTAAACATATGTACCATACTGTGTGAGAAATGCGTCTAGGATTGCCCCTATTATAAAAAGCACAAACCAGCACATTCTAGTTTCTGAGATATGCTCTTAAACGAGCCCCTAAAACACAATGCTGCTCTATGTGATGTACCTCATGTTTTTGATATATCTGCTTCAATAAAAGTGGTATTGCAAAGCGCTTTGCTAGTCTTGGAGCTAAGTCTGCATATAACAAATACCTAAAAAAAAAAAAATGAATACCCATGGGTGACTATTAAGGGTGTCTTATTAAGACATCACAAATTCGCCAACATCAGTTCTACAGCTCTTACTGGAACACAGCAGCATAAAAGGGAGAAAACAGGGTGGGCTTCACCAGTCACTACCAGACGAAAGTCCAGACTGAATCAAAAAGATCAGTCACCAATTAAGGAGGAGCCAAAGAACACTGAACAATGCTGTAAGGAAGGAAATCATTGCTGTAGATCTAGCAGAAAGAGACCAGCACATAGGGAACTTAATGAATCACTACATTTCGAAACAGGCAACCTCAGCAATTAAACCTAGAGCAAGAGGGGCGTGTTATCTTGTTTACCAGCAATATGGACCACAGAAAATCTAGAACAGCAATTGCATGTTAAAATTAGCATTTTGTGATAATTAGTAGTACGTAATGATTACAATTCGCAGTTCTAACCAGGAAGAACCTGCCTTCTACCCTTATCTGCGAGGTGACATGGGCTACTGGATAAGTTACTGACTAGTGATCCAGCGCTGGGCCAAGCCTCTCACCACTGATTATCCAATAGGTCTTTCTCGTCGACTGAGAGGTGGAGGAAGTTAGCATTAATCAAACAATCTAACTAACAGTGTAGCCCATTCGGCTACACAATAAGTACCAGGAATCAGTGAATAAAGTTGAAAGGTGTATTGAAAATTAGCAGTTACATAAATCTCAATACCATGCTGTAAAGATAACGAATAATAAGAGGATAGCCTCACCTCCTAAGGAAGCTCAGGTGCATCAGCACAAAGCAAACAAGAAGTTCAGTTACAGCAATACAGGAGATTATAAATAGTCAAATCTGATTCTAGTCTCGGATCCTCTCTCCTCAACATGAGTAAAGTCTAAAATCATCTAATTTAAAGTCCAAACTAAGAAGGATTGTTAAGTTTAAAGGGATCTCAAAAGGTCGGGAAAATGCAGGAAATTTGAAAAATATGGGAAGTTGTCAGCATTTCAGAAGCTTGGTCAAGAGTCTACTAGGAACAGGGAATGAATGTTAGCCTAAGCCACATCCAGCAAAAAGTCACAGCGAAAAGCATAGAGGTCTGTACCTCTCAAAGTCCAAAGGAATAGTGGCTAACATCAGCCTGAGAGAACAGCAGCTATCACCACACAAATCCTCTTGGGTATCACCCCTTCCACACACCATCAGGGGCTCCATTGTCCTTTTCCATTCTCACATTGAGAGCTGCAACATTAACAGATTCTCTCAGATCAAACCTGTCAACGATATCGACCTTGGTCACCTGCAACTCCTCGCAACATCACTGAATAGAGACTGTCAGTTAACGCTCTGGCTTTCCATGCTCTTTGTCAAGGTCATCTACTCAGGCTCTCTAGCACTAATATAGTGTTACATCTATTCTCATACTAACACACCATGTGAATGCATCTGCAAGAAAAAGACACGCAAGCAGAAATGGAAAAGCAGTATTTTAAGAATAATAAATACAGGCCTACTCGAGTCAACTTAAATGTGTTCACTCAATGGTGAAACATTTAATATGCATGTGCACATACAACTGCAAACAAAACAGGAATGTCAGTACATTAGATTCAAAACTAGATTCATGTTACGTCTAAATATTTGTAATTTAACCTAAAATTCATAAACATAAATCTGAATACGGACTAGATTCTAAATTCAAATGTGAAAACATGAGTGCACAAGTTTACATAAATCATTCTCATTTCAGAAGCAAAAACATTTAATAGTGTGAGGATGGTTTATCAAATCTATAAAGGAGTATATATAATTTTAATAAAACTAAGGCACACAGCATGTATGAATTTCTAATTCTACAGCGAATGCACATCATTAACAAGTTCAAGTGGAAAACTTTACATTAATAATGTTATGACACTGAATATGTAGTGCTAAGCGCACATATATTGCATATTTGTGATGTGTAAGGGTGGAGCCAAAATGACGCTGCTCCACTTGGAACCTGTGGACTTGGGCCATAATCACAGGTTTTGTACTTGACTCGAAATTGTTAGATTTTGGGCAAATCACTTAGGGCCCGATTTAGAGTTTGGCAGACTAGTAATCCGTTACAAATGTGACAGATATCCAGTCCATCTTCTTACAAGTGCAATATATCGAAATGTACTTTGACAAGGCGGACAGAATTAACCCATCCGCCAAACTCTCAATCTGGCCCTTAATCTTCAAGCCATAAAATTTATGAATATTTGAAATATAATGCCACTGCAATAGGCGTTGCCAAAGCCAGGAGGTCTAGCCTTGGCAAGTAGGGTAATGGTTATTTTTTTATTGTAAGCAAATACTACAAAAAGAAAAAGGAAAAAAATCATGCTGCTTCCTAAATGTGGTAGAAATAGGCTTGAAATAATTTTAAATTAACAAGAAAAATGATCATTGCCTACAATTTTAAAAGAACGGCACAATTGCCTACTAGCAAGTACGAATCCTTTCGTTTAATGCAGGCAATGGGGAAACATGATTCTTTTCAGGCGAATGAAAAGATACTAGTGGTTTTGGATGACTGCAACCCGAAGCACCACTCTAAACACACAAGGACGACTAAAACAAATAAAAATGAATAAATGAATAGAAAGATAATGAATTGGTAAAGTAGTGGCCCACCAGATCTGGCAATAAAGTGCACTTTTTATGTGACTTTTACATGGGACCAGGAAAAATGCTGTCACTCAAAGTGCAAAGAGGAAACGGCTAAAGTGCTTGCTTTGACCCTTTGCGCTATGCTGTAGCGGGCGGAAGTAATAGGTCAGTTATAGCTGGATAGACAAATGGGTGTAAAAGGCTTACCCAAAGTCAATCTATGTATTTGCTTTTTTAATTAGGAATATTTTTATTACAAGAGTCTAGTGAGATAGCTGAAGCTGTCTTTAAGTCAGACCTAAGTTTGTTAAAAATGTGTAAATACTCACTGGAGGTATCAAGAGTAGTATCATCGCCCCATCCCTATTAATGTACAGCACTCCGCTGCTCCCCAGCTGAGGTTCTCACATACACACACACACTTTTAAGAAAAAATGCTTTATGTGTAATTGGTAATTGTTTCTCCTGGTAGTTAATCCTTTTACAGTTCATATTTGTTAGGTTATTGATATTTTCACTATCAATGGTGATATATTTTGTAATTCACTGTTCAGCCTTCGATGCTGGAAATATTGCTATTTTATTAGCTGCTCTGCTGTGCATAACTACTGACCGCTATTACTAGAACCGATAACCACAATCAGTATTTTATTGCATGGCACTGCCTAGTCATAGAACTACTAATATGGAGTAGATTAACATCCAATGCTGGAATAGCCAAGTTATGGCCTCATCCCCATAAGGCCACAAGAACAGACATTCACGCTTCCTGTTAAGCCTGTGGGACTATTATGATATCATTTTCTTTTTTGCGAGACTCCTCTTTTGCCAAAGGCACTGCTCTGTTTTTGCCTGCAGGGAGACACAGAGTTGTAAGTAGAGCTAGTAAAAACTTCAAACGAGGCAGGCAACCTGGAGGTGTCCCTGTGCAGTACAAAAGAGAACACACAATCCTTGGCCGCTTAGGAAAGATATTCCATATTACTGGGTCAAAATAACCACCCAGAGTTTTGAAAACAGAGATATCTTACTCTGTACAATGTACAAGTGGGTTGCATGTGATTTCACAGGGAAAGGGAATTTATACAGTACCAGTTCTGAAAAAAATTTCTCCTACACCATTTCATCGAAATTTTCAAGATGAGTGACATTTACAATTTGACAGAATGCAATTCACTCAACGTCTTTCTTTCGAAAATGCCTTTCGAGGCAGGGGTGGCGCGGCAAGGGGGTTGGTGGGTTAATTTAATAAAATAGAAAAATAAAAACTTACCTTCACGAAAATCTAACTTTACGACTTTTGGTATTCACAAAGGGCATTTCCTACTCAGAAATGCCCTTTGTGAATACCAAAAGTTGAACTTTACGACCTTCTGTATTCACAAAGGGCATTTACGAGTAGTAAATGCCCTTTGTGAATACAGAAAGTCATAAAGTTAGACTTTCGTCTTATTTTACCTTTGTGAATTGGGCCCAGAGTCTGTGTCGTATGTCTTACCAGGTTCTGCCAATAAAGGCAGTGATTATGGCATTTTCGATACCTGAACTACTGTCTAAAGCAAGAACTTGAGGGGCTTTGCTTTCTGAGCCACAGTTCTGCTGTCTGAAGGAAGACCACGTGGCATCTGTGACATGGGATGGATGGGATTTTTAAAGCATGGACCCGTGACATCTTTCTAACTCGAAGGAACGTGCTACTTTTCAAGCAAGGCCACAACACATGCAAACTGACTGACAGCTTTGCTGAGAAATCGAAAACAAATCTGGGCTGCCTAAAGCTTGGCCTTGAGAGCACACATCGACAAAAGACCCCCTCTACCCTGAGGGCAGACTCATTTTACACTGACACCGCCATCTTGACACCTTAGATCCACCAGTCGCGGCTCGTGCAGGTAAGAGCGGTGAGGCGGTGGGGCCGGGTGGGGGGGATTTAGATGGACGATGATGAGGGAAAGTTAAATAATCAATTTTCCCTGGTCATCGTCTGTTGAAATCTATCCACCCCACCGCCCTTACCTGCACAGGCCACGGCTGACATACACCCCCAGGTCCTGGTCGTAGCACTGTGACCCTGAAAGCCATACCTACAGGTGGTCAGGGTTACAGCTTTGTGGGCAGTAATATGCTTGTATCATAACAGAGAGAGTGCAGGGAAACGGCTGATGAATAATGGTCCTTTAATCAAAGTTCGGGAGAAGGGAGATCTGCCATCAGAAGGTGGGATGTTCTCACATGCTGCACTGGAATCTAAAGGCACCACCACTGTCCGCATCAGCGCACAAGAGGTGAAGTATTCACCAATCCAATTTGTGGATGAAAAGTGAGGATTGCTCTCTCTATTTAATTTTATCCATGCTCAATATTTGTTTTATCCTTTTATAGTACATATACAAATATCAAAGTTTACCAAAGCAACATAAGTCCTGGCCACCTTTACTTCTTCTTTCATACCCAGCTTTTAAACATGTTTATATTTTTAAACAATAATTTTTACTTTACTGAAATGTTGGCGTCTGGACAAGAAGTAACATAATAGTGCTTTGTATACCACTGGCATGGGAATGCGCTTCTAAAACTCGAATAGGTATTTGCAATACAGTTCAAAGTGTTCCTTTGTTCCCTGCAAAATCAGATTTTTTTAAAAAGTGATATGTAAAACTGGCCCGCTCTGCTCTTCGATAAGCTGTTTTTCGTACACATCTATGACACCACAGTCTTTACATATGAAGAACAACACTATATTTGAGATGATGGTACATCACAAAAATAGAATGTTATCTAAAATGTCTTAAAATATCCCCTTTTTGTCGTGCCGGCATAAGGCTGCCACACCAATCGCAGTGATGGCAGCGCTTTCCAAGCGGGCGCCGGCTCCCCAGGAAGTGGGAGGAGCCACAAAGTGGGAGGGGCGAAGGACGGAGGAGAAAGGGAGGGGCAAGCACCTGGGAGAAGTCTAGCTGCTGCATCTGAAGGCCAAATTCATGTAGCCTGGGAGCTAAGAATCAAACTTCCTTTGAAGCACCAGAGTGTCTGTTCGACCCTGAAAACCTCACACTTTACACCCATCCAGAGATGGCGAGTTGTGTTATTATCCTTTCCAAAGTTACATGCTTAGAAAACTGTGCTGTTTAATGCCAATGTTTATAGTTGCACACGACTGAAACGTGCGTCATGCATAACTTGCTTTGTATTTTGAAGTAGTAACTGGTCAGCGTCATAAAACCAACCTTAGCTAAATAAATAAATCTAAATCCGGTATTTGTAAAGCGCAAACTACTCACTCCTAAGCGTCTCAAGGCGCTGGAGGCCGTCAGAGAGAATAAGTGAGCTATGGTCCAGAATCACATTGTGCGGTGCTGAGCTGCCGCCGGCAATCGAACCCTGAGCTCTGTGCCCTGGAGTCAGCCGCCCTGGCTGCTGCGCCACACCTCTCCTCTCCCTTAACAAACCAGCACTGGCAAATACAATAGGTTTTGTCCACGTGATTAATACGCTTTTGTGTGGTAAATATACGTTAAAGAAACTCCATAAAAGTGTTAATATAATGTGCAGTAACTGCTTATAATATAATGCGCTCCTGTATCTTCGGGTGATGTTGGTGCTTTATAAAACTCACCCTAAAATAAAATTGCGAAAATGTATGGGTAGGTGTGGGAGAGTGCATGGAACCGAAGAATGGATAGGATGTTAGTTGTTTGAGGGGGTGACAGAGTGAGGTACTGGGATGCACAGGAATAAGACGAAGGAATGAGAGGTGAGGAGAGCAAGGTGGTCAGGTGATATCTGAAATTCAGCAAAGCAATCTGCATATACAAGCAACAGAAGTGACCTCATATCTATTTTGTTGTTGTGTGCAACACACAAATACTTAACTTTTATTTATGCAGTTATTTTTTTAATTTCTCCTCATCTGAAAAATGGGGCTTCTAAAAATATGGATTGGCACCTACAATATTGAACTGTGAGGCCACTGGCTCCATGGCAAAAAACTTTGGATAAATGCACCTGAGCCAGCATTTTATCATTCCGACCCTAGGTGAGACTCATGGATTAATTAGAAGCGAGAAAATAACACAGCATATTATGACGGTGACCCAAGGTGAAATCCAAGGTATCGCAATCGCAAAGCCCAAATAATACTGTAACTGTATCATAGGGCGAGCTCATTATGCAATGACCAGGGTGTACGAAAATTTGATTTTCTGCGGAGAAATTGAGAAAATCACATGAAATTACAAGAATGGTGCGAAATGTGATTGCTAGAATCTTGCCTGAATTTTTCTGCAAGAGTAAATGGTGCGTAACAAAAAAGGTTACATAAGCTACCAGTATAATATGGTTTGAGCAGAAGACGTACCTTAACAAGAAACTTCTCAAACCAGTATCTCCCGCGAACAAAAGATGATGTAAAATTGCAGAATTCAAAATTTCATGAATTCGGCATATTTTTGCATAGAGACGCAAATTCTGTAAATGTTGCAAGAGTAATTAAAATTTCAGAGGGGTCTAGATACGATCCAAACAGACTGTTAAATTCATAAAACATTTATGTAACACAAGGGGAGAGTAGCATGCTATAACCCCTATAACACGTTAAAGTAGCCCAACTGCCATAAAGGGGTTAAAAAGGCACAAGGGACTAGCTGAAAATGAAATGCAAGCTAAAAAAACAAAAATAAATAAAGAGAAGACACAAACATAATATAATTCCTCAAGTGTTCATTCATTAGAGTGAGTGTGTGCACTTCAGTCTGGAAATCCAGGGCGCAGAGGCTACAATCGCTCATTTTGAGGCCCAAGTGCTTCCAATTGCACTCCAGCTGCATGTTTCGAAGCAGCAGTGCATCCGCTACTGCCAAGTGAAGATATTTTCATAAATCAGCATTCACCACACGTCTCTGTTTCCTGTGCTTATTTTAATCTATTAGATCTTTTTCACCCAATCAGTGTCACCCTTTTAAAAATGACACATACCCATTCCAAGTACAGGTGAGAAGGCATTATAGCTATAATTCAAAAACTAAAAAACAATCACATTCCTCAGTCATGTTTAGCTATACTACACCTCCTAACAGCACTTAAAAACACTACACTGGTTGCCGATTGAGGCGAGAATCAAATTCAAGACACTCTGCCTAACGCACAAGACCATACACGGCAAGGGACCCGGCAAAATCAGAGCTCTGGTATGTCTATATGCCCCGAATAGAAGCCTTCGTTCTGGCACTGAACAGTTATTAAAAACAACCAGAATCAAAAGAGCCAGATGGGCGGCAGATAATTTACATACCTGGCACCCAAGCTATGGAATTATATGCCAAGGGAGTGCAGATTCGTGAACCTATTTTCCCCAAAAATGTTAGGACCTGGCTCTTTACTCAATATCATTAACCTCCTGTGGCTTTAGGATTGGTTTGCTCTGCTAGCACTGGGAAGCCCTTGGGCAGCCATGCGCTCTATCAATACCCTAAACATAAACACTTGACATTGCAGATGACATCACAAATAATGTAGGTCCCGATTACGAGTTTGGAGGTGTGGGAGCGGGCTGCCACACAACCGCCCCGCTCCCACACGCCAAAAAGGGCTCCCGACCGCCTGCCAGATTACGACATTCCCACGGCCGTGCTTGCAAAAGGGGGACTTCAAAGTCTGTTCCTGCACTGCATTGATTGTGAAGTCCATGCCATGCAGGAAAGGGGTGCATGCAGACAGGTTGGCACACCATGTGCCCCCCCATGCATCCCATGAGCCTAAAGGAAAGAGAGGGCCCTAAAGGGCCCCCTTTGTTTGCCTACTGCCACCCTTTCCAATGTGGGCTCACTGCCGTGGTTAGGGTGCACTGAGGAAACTTGTAATATGCCTGGAGGTGCTCAAGCATATTGCTGTCTCAAGACCGCTGCGATCCCTGGTGGCTGCAACCATCCAACCACCCAAGTTGTAATACGGCAGTCGGATCAACGGTGCGCACTGCCACCGGTGCGCCACCCCGGGTTTGGCAGTCATTAGACCGCCAAACTCTGAATCAGGCCCATAATCAATTACATTACTTGTGGTATCACATCAGACAACAAACAGTCATCACATAGCTTCCACACAGACACTATCGTAGAAACATATGTAAATCCACTGACAACATGTCCTGAAACATAACAGAGACTAAAGCCTGTAGTACCATCGTCAGCAGCCAGGTGCCCTCACTGCATTTATATTAACAAGAAAAGCAGCTACAGCCCCAATCACAAGTGGCAAATATCCCAAACGACATTAAATGGAGATGTTGGGCTACAGTTCATGTCTGGCAACTGGATGTCAGTTATATAGAAATGAAGGATTCCTGCAGATACAAACACCCTTACATACTTAAATGTAAGACTGTCGTATCAATGTCAGTAACGAGATGTCCTTTCTGAGAATATAAGAAGAAATGCTTCGGCAGCTGCGCTCTGAAGCTCAGTTTGCTGTGCTTCCAATCACTAGTAACAGATATGCCCACAGACATTAAATGCAGATGTGAGCCTGAAGTTCACTGTCAGCAACTCTGAATGATCGATTGGTGCCGTTTTACTGTGATGTGACAAATATCATCATAGACTCAAATACGAATGTAAGGTTTGAGTGTCATTAACTAAACACATTTGCTGCAATTATATACAGAAGAAAGGCTGTTGCAGATGCACTCTGAATGTAGAGACAACCTCGCAAATGTAAATGCAAATGTAAGACTGCGTTATCAATGTCCGTAACTAGATGTCCTTCCTGAGATGGTATAGAGAAGAAAGGCTGCAGCTGTTGCAGTCTGAAGTAATACATACCCTTACAGACAATGTACGAAGAAATTAACCTGCAGTGACACAAACAACAATTGGTTGTTCTCGTTAAGATGATCTAAAGGAAAAAAGCTTCTGCCCGCAGACAATGACAGCAAATGAAAAAAAGCTGTCGGATGTATGTGAAAAACAATTTCATTGAATATCATTATTGAGAAATCATTTCGCCTAAACTGTTTAACTGAATTGTAAAGAATCTGCAGAATAAGTTCCCCTCTGCCAGTGGACCCCCTGAAAGGCTGGGGCCATTGGCCACAGTCCACTTTGCCTCCAAACCTCTATGTGCACAGGACCTGTGGCTTGAAGTATATCAGGGACAACCAATAGTATAACTAAGTGCCATGCATATGTGGGAAATGTGTAAGTGTGAGTTATGAAAGCAAACACAGCAGTAACAGCATGTGTCTCACATTTAGATACAGTAGGTGTAAGGTACACACACGAAAATGGACACGTGTATAAAACTTTCTACAAAGGTATGACAATTTAACAACCTCCATGTGTGGATATACAAATAACTAACTTGCACACATCAAACACATATCCAACCTACATCATAGTGAGCAGTGCAAGCTAAATGATGTTGACATTGGACAAGCCAAGCTGAAATGCCATATAAAATACTACCCAAAGCAACGTCAGCCCTAACTAGAATTCATCCCACATATTCATCCATTAATCATTTCCCCTTGTCCTGTGTGACTACAGCACTGGTTCTAAAGTCAGATCATACTAACCACTTCAAATGGATCATTAATCAGGTTGAAACTAATACAACTGTAGTCACACAAGTATCCAATAACATCAAATAGTTTGAAAATTAATGGCAGGACTAATGTGTTCTAAACCAAGCAAAGTGTTTTATTTCTCCAAAAATAAACACATGGAGTAAACCAAAGTCCAAACCTTAGATACATTGTGAGGTCCAGCACACTACTGTGCCACTAAACTTGCCCTTCATGGCACCGCCAGGGAAACCTCCCCAGGAAGGGGCATCTAGTGGGCAGTCCAGGCACCGCAATGATGTTATCTGGGAGTGGTGCATTTGGTTTTGTGAGGGGTGGTCCTGACTTTGGGAGGAGTGTCTTTGATATTGGGAGGAGTTTTGGTCTTCTTCTCCGGGGTAGGGGGAATCAGTTTTCTCAGGGATGTTTTGAGATGTGGAAGGGATGGGTTGCGGTGCAGAATGGGTTATTTTGACTTTGAGAGGGTGTCAGGTTTGACTGGGGTAAGGGCAAGGGCAAAGAACATGCTTTCATGGTGAAAATGGGCAGGATGTTTGGGAGTAGGGGTTGGGAGGAAGAGGGAGTAGAAGTGTCAGGTGTGGGTGTGTGTGTGTTGTAGGTGTAGGTGTCTGATATATCTTGTCTGTGTTTTGTAGGTGTCAGTTGCGTGGGTGAGTGTGGGCGTTTGCGTGTTTTGGCGGACTATGATGTGGAAGTGCTGGGTATGCTGGTTGTTGTGAATGGGTGTGGGTGTGGTGTCTGGGGGAATGCTGGGTGGTGGATGGGTCTGTGGGTGCAGGTATGATGTCTGGGGGAATGCTGTGGTGGTGGATGGGTCTGTGGGTACGGGTGTGGTGTTTGGGGGAATGCTGGGGTGGTGGATGGGTCTGTGGGTGCGGGTGTGGTGTTTGGGGAATGCTGGGGGTGGTGGATGGGTCTATCGGTGTGGGTGTAGTGTCTGGGGGAATACAGCGGGTGGTGGATGGCTCTGTGGGTGCAGGTGTGGTGTCTGGGGGAATGCTGGCAGTTGTGGATGGGTCTGTGGGTGCGGTGTGCAGAGGTATGTTGGGGTGGTGGTGAGGGGGTTAATGTCAGGAGAGTGGTTCCGTGCTTCTGTGGTGTTTCTGTTTGCATGTGCTGCTTGGGGTTGTTGAAGTGTGTGCAAGCATATGTGTGAGTGTGCTTGGGACAGGTATGGGAATAGGGAATTTGGATGGGGAAGAGGCAGGAGGTGAGGTGAGGTGGAAGTTTGGGATGGGTTGAAGGCTGTCGTGAGGGAGGAGGCCAGAGCCTGAAAAGATCTCTGTAGGCCAGACATAGCACTGTAGATGCCTTCCAGGTAGGCCACCATCTGTTGCAGATGGCTGGCTTGCCCCTGGATGGCATTCAGTAGTGCTGTCTGCCCTACAGAGATGCGCCTCAGGAGGTCAATAGCCTCCTCACTCAGGGCAGCTGGGGTTACAAGGGCCGGGGCTGAGGTGTCTGGAGCCAAGGAGATGGCTCCCCTCTTAGTGCAGTGGGCCCAGCCAACTGGGTGGGGTGCAACAGGGAGGGTGGAGATGGAAAGGGGGGTGGCAGAAAAGGATGGTGTGGGTAATGTTCCTGCGTGCTCTGCCACCACTAGGAAGTTTCCACTGTTGGTTGACTCAGAAGATTATGCCGTTGAGCTTGCATCCTCCGTGGCACTCCCCACACCCTCTGGGCCACTGGGTCACTTGGTGTCTGTAGTGTCACGACCAGATCCACTGTGGTCAGCTGCTTCCCCAACAATGTTGGCCGTCTCCTCCACTTGCCTGGGATGATGCTGAAATGACATTTCAAATAATGTGCCAGAACACATTTGACTAGGATCTTTGACCACAGAACGTGCCTAAAATGCATAGAAGACTCCAACTACAAGGTCCCCTTTAGTGGCTTCAACATTAGCATGAACACATGTATACCTGCAAAAGGTTGCTCACTGAGAAGTTGTCTCAACTCCATCCTCATGTATTAAGTGGGATACTTGATCACCTTGTATAGTTTGTCCCTTCTAGTATACCATAGTGACCTGATGTAATCAAATAGTAAGGCAATTGCAAACTCATCCCTACAAATGCAACAGAAGGCACTGCAATCAGCAAATGGTCAGATACCTAATACCACACTATGATTAAATGATGGTGAAGTAATACAGCTATGTTGCAGAAATATGTGCAATAGCAGGAAGAAGGTGCCATGAAATGCACATTTCACACTGTTGACAATTGATAATAGAAACTTTCCCATATGTCCACTGTCAGAATATACTCATGAAAGCTGTACTTAAGTAGCTTCGCTATGTATTACACGTAGCACAGAAACGTAAACTGGTGATAATCTGGCCCAAATATCTGGGAGATTTGTCTACAAGTATCCACAGCATAATGCTTCACATAGGCCTAGGGACATCCCCAATTCAGCTTGGAACTGGTGATAACACAATTCTCACATAGTATACCCAAAAGCAATAGACCATTGAAGGTTCTTGAGGCTCAGGGAATCTCTATTGCATGAAGAGGTGGTTTCACTTTCGTCCTAATCGGAAGGCACATCACAGTACCTTTTTGTCTCGCAAACACATCTTCCATTGTAATAATGAGTGTAGACACTAACATTTGGTCCCTAAATTTCTGTATGTCATTCCCTGATACATGTCACCACTAAGTGAATGAACTTTGCCAAACCGACATTTGCAGTTCACATAACTGAGAACTCCCACATCTATGCCATGGAAATTCCAACAGTGACACATTTTTGTAAGTCTACCTGTCATGTCCTTCATTGCTTTAGTTAGTCCTGACCAATTAAACTGAGTAATGGCTTAGGGTATGTGTAACCCATCCACCAATGTGTGCACAGTCCTGCCTGTGGTAACACATGAAGTGTAAACCTATAACACATGACTATTTCCAAATACAGATTGGCCTACACACACATTTGTGATGGAATTGTGGAAATGTGCCTAAAAGTGGGCACACTGGTGCAGGGTCACCCTCTCGTCCACGGGTCCAGAGACCAACAAAATAGAGATCAGCACTGGCGTTGGAATAAATAACAAGTTTATTAATCACTCATGAGCGGGACCACGTTCATACAACATTTCCAAGTGTTGCAGGAGGTGGTACACTGAAGTCACAGAACACAGGTCTTTTATACAGGTTTTCTGCAATGTAAGCATGTGACCAGAAATAGGAAGAACACGTTTTAGGAATAGCTATAAAGCAAACAAGGGCAGATGAATAACCATGTGGTCAGCAAAGTGGTAGGGGGAGCAGGAATGATTATGTCAGCAGTAAATGGTTGACCGTTAACATCTGAGACCAGGTGCACTGACAACTATAAACCCTCAGCAGGTACATTGCTTTAGCCGAGTCAGGAAATCAACAAAAATAGATAACACAAGCAGAGTGAAAAGATGAAAGAATTACGAAGGAAACTTAAATGGACACCATAGCCAAAATTTGCTGTTGCTTATGCTAAATAAAATATTACACGTTTTCCACAGAATCAGACCTCAACCTATGAAGACACTTAGATCAGGTATGAAACAGTAGTGCAGATGATACTACAACAGGGAAAGGTACTCATGCCAACATGTAGGCACTAATGTTGATGGAACTAGTGATGTTTGCACACTCATGTTACTGTTGTATCCCAGCGTACCAAAAGGAAGTGTTGTCTAGTCACTGCATATAAAGTGCACTATATGCCATGTCACATATAATAAGGCTACCATCACATGAGACACAGCAGTGAGGGAGCATCACTCCAGACACAATGAAGATAAGTGGCCTGTTTGGTACAGCTGTCACCCAGAACATCCAAGAACATGAGGTGATTAATTATTTTACTCAGCCATGTGTCTGCTCAAGACAGAAAATTGGCAGTGGACTGGACTCTGCTGTGTTACTGGCCATAAAGACAACAGGCAAAGCACATAATCATGCACCTACTACCAGACGTACACATTCAATAATTCTAGTATGCTGGACATGAGTCACCCTCAATGTTGATGGGGAAATGGCTGCCTGTTACTAAAAAAGATGACAATGTAACATGTATATTTCTGGTCAGGAATTACCCCCTTGTAGCTGCTGTTGGGCCCTCAACTGCCCATCAAGCTCTGAGTCACCACCCGTAAGCGGGCTATTAGGGGGGTGTGGGTGCTGCGCGTGCCCTGTCCACGTTGGGAGCATGCCCCAGCTGGACCTCTGTGATCTTCCGGGTTCAGCGCCTCAGGCCCTTCCACTTTTTCCTGAAATGGGCGGTATGCCGGCCATAGACTCCGAGGTTCCACACCTTTCGGGCGATGGCTTTCCAAATGGCCCATTTCCGATGGGGGTTGACCTGTATGGATACAAGAGATGAATAAATAGATTATCACTGCAGGTTTTTGGAAATCCCTTTTGTTGAGACACAAGTTGTATACATCTAGCACAAGCATTAACCCCTTGCATGCCCGCCCCTTTCCCCGCCCAGTGCCGCGCCTTCCATTAGCGGGCGGAGTTCATGACGAGCTGGACTCGTCATGGGCACAGCGCCACCGCAGCCCATGACGAGTCCAGCTCGTCATGGGCACTGAAGGGGTTAATCAATAGTTAACTCATGCTGAGCACTACAAAGACATGAATACACACTTTTGGAGTAATCTGCTGACTGTCCTCAACCCTGGTCATGTCCTACACTGACTAAGCCAGCCCACTAACATCAAGTAGCCCAGGGTCATCCGAAATGTACTGTGATGTAATGCGGACTACTTAATGGGAAATCATACTACGTCTGATTGAGTTTGTGTAGTATGTACTGCCATCACAGGACACACAATTTGTCATATGTGGCACTATTTACAGGGATGACATCAACATACCATTGTATTTTGTGTTTGATTGGTTGAATGTAACAAAGCTGGTGATTCACATATCAAAATTTCTTCTGAAGTAATCAACTATATGCGCCGTTAATGTGTCACACATGCAACAAGCCTGTACAGTGCAAGCATGACTTTTGGAAAAGTGACAACAGACCTGTGGGAGTAAGGGGCTGTCATAAGTAAATGACACACATCGACAATGCAGATCATTGGAAAGAAGTATCAGTTCAGGGGATTACCGAGTCACCATTCCAAATGCAGTCCATGTAAAAGCAACCAGGGCTACTATTGGTTCTGCAAACTCATTTTGGGAACATCCAAGGATCTGCAGGTGTACAGGGGGGAGATTACTCTGTGCACCAATAGTATTGTCACAGTAACTCTGCTCCAGGTTGGGCCATGTCCTAGACTGGGCACAACTCATTGTCAGGCCTTACTATCTGCAGGCTGAGCATACTGATCCCACATGAACATCACATTTCTACCACTTCAATACATAAAAGTACATCTTGTGGCCATTCAATAGGTGGCCTCAAGGTGGTGTGGCACTCTGAAGGTGTGAGGTATAGCTAGCTTCCAGATAACAGTTTAGCAGGCCCTGATCTGGGCTGAATCATATGTGGGACTGTACACATAACTAACATCATCCTCAACTGTTCATGCTGTAAAGGCTATACATTTGTTTGCACATTTACCATGATCTGATTAGTGCCCTTAAATGTATACATACATAGATACATGAATGCACCACAACTAGAATCTAGGGCTTATCACACATCACAATGGTGATGTTAAGTACACAAAGTACAGTGCTCATCAATTCATTACACAAGTGTCCTATGTAGGGACCACAAAATGTTACAACATTAATTTAAATTAAATCTGGGACTCAGAGGCACATTGTAGCCTGTGGGAATGGAAAGGATGGAGTTAAACAGAGTAAAATATGTATGTGAGATAGTTACCTGTTCCTCTGGTGAGCCATGGAGCTGGCCATACATGGGAAGGACCTCTTCAACCAGTTGCTCCAGCTCCTCTGGAGAGAAGGCACAGGCCCTCTCACCTGCTCGGCCTGACATGATTGCTCCCATAGGTGGCAAACAGCAGCTAAAGTGGAGGAGATGTTGATAGCAGCAGTGTCAGGAGGCAAGTGAGTTATTTTTCAAACCACAGTGTACATGTACGCCCCGTAAGCGGTCATCATAGCAGACTGACACAGCCATTGGGCGACTACCGTCACAATCA
Organism: Triturus cristatus; assembly: GCF_964204655.1. NCBI lineage: Eukaryota > Metazoa > Chordata > Amphibia > Caudata > Salamandridae > Triturus > Triturus cristatus. Next base: position 683,951,759 of record NC_140592.1, read on the forward strand.
CCATTAGCCTATGGCTGTGTCCACTGTGGATAAAACCGCCAACCAAGCCATTGACTTCTGATGGCGGTGGCAGGCTCTGAATATCCAACATGCAAGGTCAAGTATCTGCCAATTAAGCGGCTGGAAATATTGGTGACTGTTAAGTGCATCGCCACCCTTACAAACGAGTTGTAACATGTTTACAAATGTACTACTCAATTGTTCTGTCATTTCCAATCCAATCCAATCCAAAATTTCTTTATTTCGGCCAATTAGGCCATAAAAGATAGAATCACACGAGACATTTAAAACATCACAAAAAATGCAAACATGATAAAAACAGTAAAATCAATGTACAAATGTTACGGGCATCTAGAAAATGGAATTCATTAAACGACACAGTTCTTATTTATGTTAGACCTTATATGCCACATAGCCGTTAGAAATTTTGCAACTGCAAATACTATATGCTGATCACTGTTCGTTTTCAGTATTCTGTATACCTGCTGATGACTCCTAATGCCCAGATTTCTGCATAGTGGGACTAGCCAATATCTTCTTGGTCTATTGTATGCTGGGCAAAAGAACAGAATGTGGGTTTCTACCTCATCATGGTTGCAGCACCCTGGACAAATTTTATCGTTCTTTGTTGTCCAGTTGTGGGTAAAAGTTTTAATAGGGAGAGTCCCTAGCCTCCATTGTATAAACAATTTTCTAGATAGAATGGGAAAAATAATGTCCATAAATCCCTCAAACTGATAATGGTCCTTGAAAGTCAGAAATCGGTCAGTCAAGGACCCTTTGTTAGATGCCGAGACCAGGGAGGCATAACATTGTTCCCTGTATATACCCACAAGACGTTTGCGGGAGACCCCAAGACAACCTTGCTCTGGCGAGTCCCATAGTTCGTGGAGTCCCAACCTATAGAGTTCTTTCTTTATCGAGGCTAGCCAGGTAATTTTGTCGCAGGAGTTCAGATTCATGACATGTGCAAGCTCTTGCCTATAGTGTAGAAGCTCAACAGTGGTCCAGAGCCTATGCCAGAACCTTAGTGGCATAAGTTCCAGGTCCTCTTTTATAGAGGGTAAACCCATATCCATTCTTAGGGGAAGGAGGGGTGTGCCTCGGGGGAGGGCCAGGAGACGCCTTAAAAAATTGTTTTCTGCATTAATAATTCCTGTACCCGCCTTGTAGCCCCAGAGTTCTCCACCATAGGATGCGGCTGCTTTAGCTTGTGACTTGTACATTACAACTGCCGGGCTAATTGGTTTGTAGGTGGAGGAATTTGCTACCTTCAAAATTCCCCCAGACAGTTGTGCGAGTTTCATACGACTGATTGCTACGTGAGGTTCCCATGATAGGTTCTCATGCAGCGTTACCCCTAGGTACTGAAAGGTTTTTACTCTCTCCAGTGTAACTGAACTCAGGGATGGATTAGGTCTGGTTTTGGCTGAGGGGTTGAATATCATAAATTTGGTCTTCCCTGTATTTATTTCCAAGCCATATTGGCTACAGAAAAGACCAAAGCCATCCAAAATCCGTTGTATCCCCATCGGGGATTTGGACAGCAGGAGGGTATCGTCCGCAAACATAATGGCCGGTACCCTCCTGCCGGCCAAGGACGGGGCGTCATTATCTTGAACCTTGTCAAGATAAGCAATTACATTGTTAACGTAGAGGCAGAACAGGGTCGGGGCAAGGACACAACCCTGTCTGACCCCTCTACGAACTGGGAATTTGGATGTCAGCGCACCCGTCCTTCCATACCTGACCTGTGCAAAGTTGTTTTCATGGAGCCTAGTAATGGCATTTAAAAGATGGGGTGGAACTCCCAGCCCCATTAATGTCTCCCATAGTTTCTTCCTGGGGACCAGGTCAAAAGCTGACTTCAGGTCCACGAACACCATGTACAGCCTTCCCCTCTCAATGGTGACAGTTTTCCAGTATAGGAGTACGAGGCGGAAGATCTGATCCATGGTGGACGTGTTTTTCCGGAAGCCAGCTTGTAGGGGGCTGAGAATTTTATTTTCCTCCATCCACTCCATAAGGTGGTTTAGGAGAAGGCGCGAGTATATTTTCTGGGGGACGTCTATGAGGCTTATTGGCCTGTAGTTGGCTGGGAGCAGAGGCGAACCCTTTTTGAAAATGGGCACTATCTCAGCCCCCAGCCAAGTACAAGGAATCTCCATCCCACCCAGAATGGCATTAAAGAGTGTAAGGAGATAGGGACCCCATATATCTGCGTATGAGCGAAAAAGATCGCCGGGCAACCTGTCAAGACCAGGGGCCTTCCCCCTCGAAAGGGCTAGAATGACATTTACCACCTCGGGAAGAGTAAATTCTAGGGCTGGTACTAAGGCAGGAGCAACAGTGGAGACCATGTCCCTCCCACCATCGGTTAGGGGTGGATCCTGGTATAATTGGCCGAAATGGGCCTCCCATATAGATGCTGCAATATTTGGCTCAATTGCAGCTTTGGGGTCTGGCATACCAGTATTTACCAGGGACCAAAATTTCCTCAGATCTTTCGTTTCCAGTGCTGATGTTAGATCCTGCCATTTATTCCAGTCCCATTCGGCTCGTGCCGCTTCCATTGTTTTCTTGTAAATTTGTCTTAGCTCAGCGAGTTTGCTCTTGTCTGAACCTTTTTTGACGCCCTTCAGGAGTTCAGACTTGGCCTTTTTACAAGATGCATTATACCAGGTTGAAGTTCGAGTTATATTTTTCCTTGGGGGTAACACTGGGTAAAAGACCTCACCTAAAAGGGCCACCAGTTCCTCATGTATGTGGGCTAATTTCTTGTTGAATTCCAAATTTCTTGGCTGTGAAATTAGATTGTCCGTTTCTATTAGCTTCGGGAGTGCTAGCCGGAAAATCTTGCTTAGGGACTCTTCGGAGCTCGCCAATTTCCCCCATTTGATCCTGCGTCTATTGGAACTAATTATCAAGTTCCCGGGGTCTTTGCTGGGCTTAACGGCGAGTGATCGATCAGCACCTTTAGGGTGCGCCATAAACATTACGAGTGCGTTATGATCACTGTCCGTTCTTGGTATTATTCTAAAATCCTGAACCGTGGGCCAGAGACTGATATCAACAAAGATGTAGTCTAACCTGGATTCTTGGTTCACCCTGTTAAAAGTACATGCAGAGGGTGTATCTGAGGTACTGCGGCCATTGCATGCCCTTAAAGAAAAATTTAGCGTTAAGGACAGAATTTGTACTACAAGGGGCGACCAGATTTTAACATATGGCGATTGACATCGCGGTACGCCCCAGAGGTCGTCTTCCGCAACAAGGGCTCCTTCCTTAAGGCCTTCTAAAGGCTCGAAATGACAATTCAAGTCGCCTCCCAAGACTATCTTAGAGTCATTAGGGAGGGTGGCAAGGAAGCTGGTGAGATCGTCAAGTGTGGGAGATTCCATGGCCAGCTTGGTGGGACGGGAGTATACATTGATTATTGCTAAGCTCGAAGCGTTAGGCCACCTGAGTAGAACGCACTGGATGTCCTGCGAGTTCGTCGGTAAACACTCCGCATTACACCCAATGTGACTAGCCACCCAGATCGCCAACCCTCCGGAGGGCCTCCCTCTTCCTGACCAAGTCGCATTGATTTCGAACACAGCATACCCCACTCTAGATAGTGACTCCCTTGCCCAAGTCTCTTGAAAGAGACAAATGTCGCTGTTAGCTATCAGGGACTCCCAGTCGCTCGTGTCAAGTTTGTTTGCAATGCCAGCGACATTCCAGGAGAGAACCTTTAGAGGGATGTCAGGCGGGTCAGGGAGACTTCCAGCACTTTTGGGCGGAGCAACATCCAAAAGTACAGTCGTAAGACTGGGCAGGAATGTTTCCACAGTAGATAGTTCCTTCGGGTCTGATTTATGAAACGTTGGAACTGGCAATTTTAACTTATTATTAATACCACCCAAGACAATTTTAGTTTTAGATGATTCAGTTTCTTCACCGTGGAGGTTAATAGATGTCAGAATCACCCGTGAGGGGGCGCCATATTCTTGAATGGCGATATCTATTTCGCATACACCCTGCCCCTGACCCTCGGAGAGTCAATCCGTCTGTTCAAGACGGCTGTATCTATTGGGATGAAAAAGGTTACCAAGGTTCATGCGTGAAGCATTACTGGTGGGCCTGACTCTGTAGCCATCCATGGACGGTCCAACCCGGGTCCAACCATTGTCAATGGTCAAAATTGGCTTAAAAGTATTGGGATAAAAATATGACAAGGGGACCACTTCAATAGATGTAGACCCTTTGTTCCCGGTCCAATTGCAAATATAGGACACAATTTTGGGGTTCCTAAAATTTACAATTATACAGTCACCAGGACATTTCTTGTCGGTGTGGCCGATCCAAGGGACTCTTCTAACCATGAGAATTTCTCCCCTAGTATTGGGTGGAAGTGACCTGTGGGTATTAAGCCAACTAGTAACCTTGTTATGTAAAGCATCGTATGGTTCCAGCACGGTTCCCTCAACCGGGGGTACTCCCTTCAAGACAACCGAATAGGCAGCGGCCTCTGGAGGCAGATTGACCACTTTGCGCCTATCTTGTTGACTGTCTTGCCTATCTTTGGGAATCCTTACGTCATTTGGTGATTTTACCTGATTAATACCAGAGGCCGTGCCAGATAGATTCTGCCTATTGGAAAATCCTGTGACGGGTGGTGCAGAGGCGGGTTTTAGCAAAGGAGCCGGCTGCACATTTTCCATTACGGTGGCTGTCGGGGGTAAGGGGGGCGCGATGATGAAATCTGAAGATAAGTTAGGTACATTGGGAACCCCTCTAGAGTGCCCACCTATTGCATGCATACCTGCTCTTTGGTCTGATGCTAGACTTAGTAATCTCTTGCGCAAATCAATTAGGCAGATTTCAATGTTGGCCAGACGGTCTTCTAGGGGATTAAGCAGTTCCCTCACAAGAGTACGTAAATCAGAGAACATACTATCATACATCCCTGCAGCGTTTTGTTTGCTGGGAGGATTTTTTTCCGGGGTGTGTTGATGGATGGCTTCGTGTTTGCGGGATGAGGCCGGCCCTTTGCTAGCTATGTCCTGTTTAGTTCCCCTAACTCTAGGGTTAACTTTAGTAGCTTTAGAAATACCCCCCCTAGTTTTGTTTGCCCTTTTATCCATTTTCGGGATTGCTCCCTCCTTCTCCCGCTGTATGAGCTGGGTCTTGCTTATAGACTGCTCAGTGACAGCTGCCTCAGCAGTGGTGTGTGTTAAGGGGCCCTTGCAGTTTGGGAGAGGTAGGATGCTAAGCTCTGCATGCTCAGAATTTTCACAGTCAATGGAGGAGGTAGTGGAGCGGTTGGTATCAGATAGGTCTAGAAAAGCAGGCAGTCCCGCTTCACCCCCTGCCGGAAGTGTTGTGAGACTTGGTGGCTTGGAGGGGGTGGCAGCATGTGCGATGGGTCCCAGGGAGGATCTCCTCACCCAGTCTATTTCTTGGGAGATACGTCTTTCAAGGATGGAAATCTCATCCACAAGAAGGGACCCAGCTTTAGCAAAGTACGTATCCAATGTACCTGTTGGCCTTCCCGTCGCCATAGCACTCTTGCTCCTGGTTTCTCTCGTGGTCATAATGTCACCGACAACACCTAGTATGTAGTGGATTATAGACAAACTGAGGTGCCCCAGGCCCTCCCTCGACCGTACTCGAACGGCCTCAAACGGCCCGCTCTTTGCCCGGTCTTCGCCCCGGACTACGCCCCGCACGCGTCCCGCATACGCGAGACAGGGAGCGACTAATATAGGGAAGGGGAGGAGTCGGGAAGAGGAACCAGGTGCGGCAGTTCAGCAGGCAGCAAAGCGCCCTGGTCCTCGCAGTCCCGAGGTGGCTAAAAGCAAGTAAAAATGTCCTCAGCCTCCCGATCCAGCGGTGAAGTTCTCCGTGTCAGCCCCAGCAGTAAACACACAATCCAAGGTTGCGAGCGGCTCCCGCGAAGCGGGGGCCGCGAGGCGCTAAATGGATGCAAGGGGAGGAGTCGGGAAGAGGAACCAGGTGCGGCAGTTCAGCAGGCAGCAAAGCGCCCTGGTCCTCGCAGTCCCGAGGTGGCTAAAAGCAAGTAAAAATGTCCTCAGCCTCCCGATCCAGCGGTGAAGTTCTCCGTGACAGCCCCAGCAGTAAACACACAATCCAAGGTTGCGACTGGCTCCCGCGAAGCGGGGGCCGCGAGGCGCTAAATGGATGCAAGGGGAGGAGTCGGGAAGAGGAACCAGGTGCGGCAGTTCAGCAGACAGCAAAGCGCCCTGGTCCTCGCAGTCCCGAGGTGGCTAAAAGCAAGTAAAAATGTCCTCAGCCTCCCGATCCAGCGGTGAAGTTCTCCGTGTCAGCCCCAGCAGTAAACACACAATCCAAGGTTGCAAGCGGCTCCCGCGAAGCGGGGGCCGCGAGGCGCTAAATGGATGCAAGGGGAGGAGTCGGGAAGAGGAACCAGGTGCGGTAGTTCAGCAGGCAGCAAAGCGCCCTGGTCCTCGCAGTCCCGAGGTGGCTAAAAGCAAGTAAAAATGTCCTCAGCCTCCCGATCCAGCGGTGAAGTTCTCCGTGTCAGCCCCAGCAGTAAACACACAATCCAAGGTTGCGAGCGGCTCCCACGAAGCGGGGGCCGCGAGGCGCTAAATGGATGCAAGGGGAGGAGTCGGGAAGAGGAACCAGGTGCGGCAGTTCAGCAGGCAGCAAAGCGCCCTGGTCCTCGCAGTCCCGAGGTGGCTAAAAGCAAGTAAAAATGTCCTCAGCCTCCCGATCCAGCGGTGAAGTTCTCCGTGTCCGCCCCATCAGTAAACACACAATCCAAGGTTGCGAGCGGCTCCCGCGAAGCGGGGGCCGCGAGGCGCTAAATGGATGCAAGGGGAGGAGTCGGGAAGAGGAACCAGGTGCGGCAGTTCAGCAGACAGCAAAGCGCCGTCATTTCATTTACACAAACTTCTGTGTAGTCCGTTATTCTGCATAAACCCTGTGTTACCGCGGCGCACTGTACACCACCGGTGAAGGTATTTTGATAGAAATTTTTAAAATGTACAATATTAAGGTGCTCATGATATACATTTGTGGATGTATAATGTGCACATTTATGTTACTAACACTTGTCAAGACCACAGTGGAGATTATAGGTGGATGTTGGACAGTAGACAATTATTATGTGAATAATGTCTAATGCTTTCTTAACCAGTTATGTTTTGTCACATGACTTTTGGCTTACTCTTCGTATATGCTACTCTGGACGCTGTGACCGATGTTCAAAATTGTTTTCATTCTACACATAGGTACCCTGGAAGAGGGAGGAGGCAAACAATACAGGATTTATGTCATTAGTTGGACCCTGATCGTCTCCTTCAAAACACTAATCCCACATGTATACCACCAACTGTGAAATTTATGTCAGTATTGCATTTTCTGGCCACAAGTTCCTTTCAATACGCTGTGGCTATATCTGGTGGTATGTCACAACCAATGTTCAGTGGTGTACTACAAGTCGTGCTTTCAACAATGATGAGACACATTAACAGATACATCCAGTTCCTTAGATGTGAGAATTTAGCCAATGTGAAGGTTGACTTCTATGGGTTTGCTTGCCACCCACATGTGGTTGGAGCCATTGATGGCATCCATATTGCTTTAGTACCAGCACAAGCCAGGGAACAAGCTTACCATAACAGGAAGCACTTCCATTCTATCAATGTGCAAGTTGTCTGCTTAGCGCATTTGTATATCTCAAACGTCTGTGCCTGATTCCCAGGATCAACTCATGATTCCTTCAAACTGCGGAACAGCACCATACCCCAGATGATCTCACAACTACCACAGGAGAGAACCTGCCTTGTTGTCAAATATGATCATTTATATCTTTGTGTGGGTAATGTCAGGTAGTAGAATCAAAAAGTGTGTAACTTATTGTTGCACTTATGTCTTTCTTCCATCTAAGAGATTCAGCGTATCATAACTGCCATGGTTGTTGACACCGCTGAGGAATCCAACTACACCAGGGGACGTCCGCTTCAATGAGGCTCATGGAAGAACACTGCGGCCAGTGGCACGGGCTTTTGGGCTCCTGAAGACCAGATTCAGATGTCTGGACAAGAATGGAAGAGCCCTCCTCTACTCACCCGTGAAGGTGTGTCAAATCACTATGGCCTGCTGCATGCTCCACATCGCCCTGCGACGGAACATCTCTTATATTGCAGAGGATGGAGACCATGAATTGCCAACGGGTGTGGATCCTGAAATGACAAATGATGATTATAGTGGTGAAGAGGTAGAAGCTGGCGCATCAAGATCTCATAGGCAACTTCTTCATGAGTGTAAGTATGTTGTGAAATGTCATGACTTTGACTGTTAAAGCAACTCTTGTAGTGATGATGTGAGGAGTATGTTAAGAGAAAATACTAGGGAGGTAAAGCTCTGGAAAAGCCTTGTGAAGGGTGTTTGTGGAGGATGGTTTTGGCACATGGTCATTTTGAGAGTGTTGGTTTGTTTAGCTTTGATTTTTGTCATGGACTTTGTTCTCCAGACGTTGACTATGTGAATTGTGTTATATGTATTGTTTAATAGCTAATCTCTTTCTTTTGGTCTGTTTTAGGTACCTTCACCATGACATCTTCTTTTGTACATTTCAGAGTTGTGACATTAGCAGGTAAATTATGCTGTTTGGGAGTACCAAGGGGGTGTGGGTTGTTAACCAGTATCAAGACAGCTTGCACAGTAATTTGGTTAAAAGTAATGAGGAATCCATTGGACCTGTTCCTTGTCATGCTCCTTGTCGTGTGGTGGCCCTAATGCAATATGTGTGCCATCAAGTGCTCCAACAAAATATTTTTGTGGGGCCACATTCGCGAAATCCTCATTGTGTATTAACTGTATGTAGATTTTAATGTGTATCCTTCTCATTGTAGGCCAAAGTGCTTGAGGTACATCACTGACATTTGTTTGTGACATTCCACCAGATGCAGCAACACTGGACTGGAATGATCCTGTGATCAGATTATGTTGTAATGTGATGTGTCTGTATATTGGTGTAAGTGATGTGGGATTCCATTTGTGAGCTAGGCGATATGGCTCCAGCTGATGTCAGACCAATTTTATTTTAACTATTCAATAGGAAATTGTCTGCTATATCTCCTCCTTCCATGGTGTTACGGTCTTCTCCTGAAAATGTGATTACTGAGACAGAATATCTGCGTCATGTATGATTAGCTACGTTTCTGACATAATTCCAGCCTATGGTTGCAATAAGGAAATAAAGATGTTATAAGACAAGCCACTTGTATGTATGTGTTGGTGTGACATGGTTGTGATCCTGACTTAAACACTGTGTACATGTAATGTACCCATGCTTACACAAGTTGATTTGTTCCCTATTGTAAAGTTTAGATGGAAGTCATATATACATTGCTAGATGTGAGATATACTGCAGCAGTCAATGAGTTTCTGTTTTGTGTATTTGTTGGAGTGGTAAAGGTGAAGCGATACATTGTGCAAAACAGAAATAAAAATGAAGTGGTCAGTCATGGTGAATGAAACCACAGTTGTAGATGCCAAATTGTTTGAAGTTTAAAGTCCAAAATACTCCTCACATCAGAAAGGTAAATATGTCCAGAAATAGTCCAAAGAGTGAATGTGTTACAAACACACTGGAGGAAGGTAGGGTTGAGGTTTCTTGCTGGCACTGGTGGGTGCCTTGCCATCCACTCTTCCTGGATTTTCGCATGGATGTCCCCACTTGCGAACGGGGAGAGTGGTGGGGGGCCCACTGCTACAGGGGCAGGAGTGTCTCCAGGTGTGTCTTCCTCTGGCAGGGCCTTCCTTCCTGTGGCTGCCGCAGATTGAAGTCTATGAGTATTAAATATACTATTTCTACTCTAGTTTATTCAACTATAGAGAAAACATTGGATTTTGGAGGGGTGCAATTTTCTGGTTGCACTCCAGTCAGTGAAATAGTAGATAAAGTGTTGGACTTTGGAGGGGTAAAATGTACTATTTCCACTCCAGTCTGTGCTACAGTATGGAAAACATTAGATTTTGGAGGGGTGAGATTTACTATTCCCACTCCAGTCAGCACATCAGTAGGGAAAGTATTGGACTTGGACTTTCTAGGGGTAAAATGTACTATGCCCACTCCAGTCTCTGCAACAGTAGGAAAAGCGTTGGACTTTGGAGGGGTTACATTCACTATTCCCACTCCAGTCAGTGTAACAATAGGGACAGTGTTGGACTTTCCCGGGGTTAAATCTGCTACTCCAACTGCAAACAGCTCAAATAGTAGGGAAAGTGTTGAACTTCGGAAGGGTAAAATGTAGTATTCCCATTTCAGTCTGTGCAACAGTTGAGAAAGTGTTGAACTTTGGAGGGGAAAGATTTATTATTCACACTGCAGTCTAAGCAACAGTAGGGAAAGTACTTCACTTCAAACACATTACATATTTGAATAACCCTGTTAACTTACAAAAAAAATATTAAACTCTCAATATATACATTATTAATTAACATTAAATATATATACTTATTAAAAAATCGATTAAACTATTTACATAACAAATTAATAATCTATTAATAGAATCATTATTTACTATTTTAATAATTATTATTACCTATTCAAAAAATAATTTAAATAATGTATTACTATTTTTAGAAACATTATTTAAACAATTATTTAATTGTTATTTAATTAACGTCCTGCCCTATAATCCTGCACACCTAGCAGCCTACACCAAAAATAAAACTACACTAAATAAGTATAGCATAATTTATATAATTAAGATCAATTAAATAATTAATTAAGGATTAATAACACATTGTTTATCATTTATTACTTAACTAACGTCCCACCCTATACTTCTACAAACCCAGCAGCCCACACACAAACTGTAACTGAAATATATGTGTTACACAATTTACATAATTAAAAAGTAAGTAATTATCAATTTATAAGTAATTGTTAATTACTTTACTCCCCACCCTAAGCCCCTACAAATAGTTACCCGCACCTCAAATATATAAGTATTACACAATTCACATAATTAATAATCATATAAATAATTCCAAATGAATAATTGCTAATTAATTATTGCTTAATTAAGTTCCCACTTTATACCCCTACAAACCTAGCAACCCGCACTTAACTAATGACTAAAATAAATCAGTATTACATAATTCACATAATTGATATATACCATGTAACAAATTCAACATTAATTAATTAATAATTATTACTTAACTTCGCCCATATCCTCTACACACCTAACAACCCGCTACAACACCATAAATTACTTTTAACAATTAAATAAAAAATTTGAAACCACTTAAAATTACAAACCATATTTTAAAAAGTAATAACAATTATACAACCAATAGTAACATAAAACTAATATATGAACTAAAAACACATTAAAATAGTGTAAAAATGATTTTTCTTACAACTATATTACTGAAAACGATATTGAAAACAACAGTATTCTTAAGAATGATGTTACTTACCTAAAACGATATTCTTAACAACAATATTTTTGTATCACAATACTTTATTTCCGACATTTCTGTCTCCAATATGTACAGCTCGATATTTTGTCCAAACTCCATGGCATGGTGTGTAAAATAATGATGGACTGGGATGCGAGTAGTTAATATTGGTTCCAATTAATTCAAGCATTCCATCCATTAATTTTTTATGCTTCAGTGTGACACCCTCAGTGGGATGGGTATGCCCAAACCTGGCTCTCGTGCATACTGTGACACTGAAACCAAGCTATAACGGACTGATGACAGTAATAAGAGTGAACCTGCTTTTGTTCCGGTTCTTGGAGGTCCTGATCTGGCAGTTCAGGCTCGACTGTTCCTGTTGGAGAAGAGTCAAGACTGATTTGCAAATGGCTGGGTCCAATCTGAGATGGTGTGGTGTGCAAAGTAATAATAAACTAGGATGTGGCTCTTAATAATTTCCAGGTGCTGAGATTACATTCATGCCTTCTATCCATCATTGTTTTGCATACTTTAGTGTACGATACTGGACACTGTCATTATAGAATAGCTTTATCTACACCTTCCCATTTGGGCATGTCTTTCCATTTTTGTGGTGATCAAAATACTACAGTCTTTTTTACGTGCTTTGTTTTTTTCTCTCAATTATTTGTTTTCATATATTTTATTTGTTCTTTTCTAACTACTTGCAGTGAGAAAGAGATGTGTTGTAATGTATAACTATGTACTTTTCTCATCAGGCTTATGTAACATTTCCCTATATTTGTACTCCAAGAAATCTAACTGGGTCCAAGTTCTGTTCTGGAGTTCACAGTGTATCCTGGTCAGTTGTCAGTTAATGCTTAAGGAGCCAGAATGCTTTGATATAGTACTCCTATTTGAACAACCTTCCACTCTTATATCCTGAGAAGTGTCAGCACATTTTTAAGCCCTACCAAGTTTTTGAGGGCAGGAAGCCAGTCTAGCCTAGGACATGATGTGTGGCTTGCCTGTAGCTTTCATGACTGCTGATGGTCTGCCGTTCACAGCCTTAGGAGCATTAAAGGGGCTTACGGTCTGAACAATTGCTCACACTTGGACCCTCCATGACATATGAGAGCAGGTGTCTTTCAGCAGGTTGTATATGTTGTACTCATGTCATTAACTGGATTAAGGTACAAGTTGTTATGCCTCTGACTTCATGTGATCATACAGAGCAGATAATATAGCTGCCTTCAAAAAGTTGCATAAGTTCCTCTCATGTTAACATATGGGTCACATTGGACATTGTTACTACTCTCTTCTGGTGTAAATTCACAGTGCTCCACTTTTATTGTGGATAGGTTTGGCTGCATAAATGATTGTAAACAAATAAGGACACAAGCACCGGTTACTGAACAACAAGGAATGCGCAACACAGATGAGAAAGAACCAGTCTAAAAGGAGAAAAAAAGACAGCACATCATAGGTGTTCCAGCAGTGTAACTGCTACAGCCCTAAATGCTGCACAGATTACCATGTCATTCTACCACATTAAATAAGGGAGGGCAATGGACACAGCTATTAGCTGTGCTCTGAAATCCAATAGACATGCCAACTGGTGGTACACATAACAACATCAACACATTGATCACGCTCCAGCCTGTTGCAAATCGCCGAATCAAATCAATTAAAATACAGCTATTAACTGCTATTAAGTAGCAACAGTGGGTGACAACATTTGTTACCAACTGTTGGTGCATTATAAAGGGGCTCCAGGCTGCCTCTCTGTGAGCCTGTCGCCGCAGTGCAGGCTCTCTGCTCTGGTAGAGGGCAGAAGGCACAGCTTTGGAAAGGGAGGTGGCAGGATGACACAGAGGGTGTTGAGTTGGGCGACTAGAAGCCAGTTATTATTTTTATGTCCCTCCTAGCAGGAAGGTTGGGAAATACTATGTGAGCTTACAGTGGGCTTACAGCTGGTACATTGCTTACCACTGGTTAGCTTTACTGTAACTCTTATTTGCATATTCTTTATTCAATGGCTTTTGCTGTCCCATCTTGTCAATCTTGTGCTTATCCCTTCCCTGCAGCATAGACCCTTTGCCAACCTTTTGCCTGGATGATTTACATCTTTCCACTTCTCAATCTGAGGTTACACATTTTTTCTTTTTGGTTTGGGCACATGCGTTTTCCAGCTCTCCCTAGTGTACTTTCCCCCGCCATTACCCCTGACCCATGCTCTGTGTTGCTCTCTCTCTCCCTCATGTGCTTCTTCATCCCGTTAGACACCTGCTGCCCATGTGCTCTGTGCCACTCTCTACTTTGTGTGCTTTCTCCGCCTGCAAACTCCATTTGTGCTTCTTCATCCTCTCTCCCTTTGATGCTTCTTCCCCTGGAGACCCCCACCCTGCACTCTGTCTTTTGTGTGCTTTGCCCCCAGAAGACTACCCGCACTCATGCTCTGTATTGGTTTTCCTCGTGTACATTAATGCTCCTTGTTGTTTTCTCCCTCTTATGCTTCCCCCACCCCAAAACACTTGTGCTTAGTTTTGCACTCTTTCTCATGTGCGTCCTCCTGCTCCACCCCATCCTATGCTCCATGTTGCTCTTTCCCTCATATACTTCTTTCCCCAGCAATCCTCCTCCATCCCTACGCTCTGTGTTGCTCTCTCCCTCGTGTGCTTTCCTCATCCTAGTAAACACCCTCTGTCCATGTGCTCAATGTCGCTCGCTCCCTCATGTGCTTTCCCCACCTGCAACTTACCCCACCTCGGTCCTTTGCGTTGATCTCCTGCTCTGGTGCTTCTCCCTCTGAAAACAACCCACCCATGTTCTCCATTTTGTTCTCTCCGTGTTCCTCTCCCCACCACCCTGTGTTGCTATCTGCTTTTGTGCCACCTTTTGCCACCTGCCATTCATTTTGCTCTCTCAATCATGTGATTCTCCCATGCAACTCCAGCGCCCTACCCTCGAAACAGAATAGACGACGCCAACAGGCCAAATGGAGTAATCTATTGGCTTTGTCAGTGCTTATTTTTGAAACATTGGGGACAGGGAAGAGAAGCCATGTTATATATGCCTCCCCATGTCTCCTCTGGCCAAGCATAGCTACTGAAAGCACAGGCAGATGATTTTTGGGCCATACATAACATAGGATTATATATGGGTAGAAAGTAATTAGCAGGGAAGCTTTTCATCTTGGAGTGACATCATAGATAACTCGAGTTTTTTTCTTGTTGGTTATTTGGTGTCACTTGGAACCCCTCAGTGACTTGACATCAATGCTATAACGTCACTACTTTGGGAAACAAGAGTTGCTTCCTATTGTTGTCACATGACAAGCAATTCTCGCCTGCTCTGATCAGGATCGATAAGAGCCTGTCACAGGGTGCGGGTTCTGTGTTCTGATGGAGAGCAGAGAGCACCTCTTTGCTTACAAGGAGAGAGGAAGGCACAGAGGGTGATGGGACTGGATGTAGAAGACCAGATATTATTTTTATATATTTGGGCAGGGAAGGGGCTGGATGGAAGAGTAGTTGTTGTGTGTGGCAGGATACCTGTTTCTTTTTTTAAGATAAGATGGAGGGTGGTGGGTAAATGCTGAGGGAGGTCTGGGTGGGTAGCATGACGTCATGTGTGTGTTTTTTTTAATGTCAGTAATAGGGTGTAGGTGTAATGCTCAGACAGGTGTGGGAGGGGTTGCAAGAAGCCAGTTAATCATCAAAATTTGGGTGGTAGAGGCGAGGAATGGGGTGGTGGGGATAGGTGGCAGGACACTAAGTTCAACGCAGGGCAGGTACGGCCATATTATTTATGGCTCCCCTTTTATTTCTCTGCTTCTGCACAGCTGATAACAGCAATCTGAAATGTAACGGAGAGGGCCATCATAGCCTAAATGTAAAGATGGATGACTATGAGTGAGGGGATGTTTTTTCATGACAGCATTCTGAATGACATCATGGACAACTCGTACTTCGCTCTTGTTTGTTTGATTGCTCGAAATCCATTGATGAGGAACGTCCGTCATTCACAGTTACTTATATATAATTCTGTATGTGATTTAGTGCTGGAGCTGAAAAGTACATGAACTTGGAGGATAGCTTTCGTTGTGGCATAGGGTCTGCTCAAGAACTAAGATTCTTAAAACAAAGACAACCAACCGAGCAGGACCCGGACACAGAACAGCAGCTGTAACAGCTCGTCCAAAGATTACGAATGGGTAGGCAAAGAAAATACAAGTAGATTTAACACAGTGCTGAGCACTCTAGTAGAAGACGCAGATCTTAATAATTGCTTTTTTAAAGCCACAGTAGACACATGGGGGACAACTATGTGTAATGCTACATCTGAAAGCCTTCTTGACTAACTTCTGCTAGATTCTTCTCCTTTCTTTTTTCAGTTACCCTTGTCTATACTTTCCATCCTTTGCATGGTAAACAGACATAATATCGAATAAAAAATATCGACTGGACAGAATATCGAGTTTTTAATATAGAACGGACAGAATATCGAATTGCCAAAATATAGTGGGGAAGAATATCGAAAATCAGGTAAGAAATATCCATTTAAATAATATAGAAGTAAGTAATATCGACAGTCATAATATAGTTGTTAAAAATATCGATTTTTTTTATAGTGTTTTAAGTGTTAGTATATGTGTTAAAAGTATGTATTAATTTTGGAATGTATGTTTGAATATTTTTAAAGTAATGAATTTTATGTTATTTAATTTTTGTGTAAGTTAATTCCGTAGCGGGTTGTGGGTTTATAGGGTATTAGGGTGGGAAGTAATTTAATTATAGTACATTAAATAATAATTTTTAGGAATTATTAATTATTTTTAATTTAATTTTGCGTTTTACTTCTGTAGCGGGTTGTGGGTTTATAGGGGAATAGGGTGGGAAGTAATTTAATTGTTATTAGGTAATTATTAATTGGTATTGAAAATTAATTGGTGGTTGATGAATTATTAATTGGTAAATAATTTATATTAATTGGTAATTAATTTGTATTAATTGTTTAATTGATAATTATGTTAATTGTATTAATTTCATATTTGTAGTGGGTTGTGGGTTTATAGGGGAATATTGTGGGAGGTAATTTAATTGTAAATAATTAATTATTGAAATATTTTTTGCGTATTGATAAATAATGTATTATTAATTAATTATTAATTGGTATTATTTGTATTTATTAATTGTTGGTATAAAAATTTATTGGCTGTTAATTATTAATTGGTAATTAATTTAAAAAAATGTATTGGTATGTATAAATAATTATTAAATATTGTGTGATTGGTAATTAATTTTAATACTTTTTTTGGTATTAATAATTAATTTATTTTTTATAAAATATTAAATTATTATTTTCCCTACTATTGCACTCACTGGAGTGGGAATAGTAATTTTTACCCCTACGCTATCCAACGCTTTCCCTACTATTGCACTCACTGGAGTGGGAATAATAATTTTTACCCCTACGCTATCCAACGCTTTCCCTACTGTTGCGCTCTTTGGAGTGGGAATAGTAATTTTTACCCCTATGCTATCCAACGCTTTCCTTACAGTTGCACTCACTGGAGTGGGAATAGTAAATGTTACCCTCCCGCTATCCAACGCTTTCCCTACTGTTGCACTCTCTGGAGTGGGAATAGTAATTTTTACCCCTACGCTATCCAGCGCTTCCCTACTGTTGCACTCTTTGGAGTGGGAATAGTAATTTTTACCCCTACGCCATCTGACGTTTTCCCTACTGTTGCACTCACTGGAGTGGGAATAGTAAATGATGCCCACCCGCTATCCAACGCTTTCCCTACTGTTGCACTCTCTGGAGTGGGAATAGTATTTTTTACCCCTACGCTATCCAACGCTTTCCCTACTGTTGCACTCTCTGGAGTGGGAATAGTAATTTTTACCCCTACGCTACCCAACGCTTTCCCTACTGTTGCACTCTCTGGAGTGGGAATAGTAATTTTTACCCCTACTCTATCGAATGCTTTCCCTACTGTTGCACTCTTTGGAGTGGGAATAGTAATTTTTACCCCTACGCTATCCAACGCTTTCCCTACTGTTGCACTCACTGGAGTGGGAATAGTAAATTTTACCCTCACGCTATCCAACGCTTTCCCTACTGTTGCACTCTCTGGAGAGGGAATAGTAATTTTTACCCCTACGCTATCCAATGCTTTCCCTATTATTGCACTCTCTGGAGTGGGAATAGTCATTTTTACCATCCTGCTATCCAATGCTTTCCCTACTGTTGCACTCTCTGGAGTGGGAATAGTAATTTTTACCCTCCCGCTACTCAACGCTTTCCCTACTATTGCACTTACTGGAGTGGTAATAGTAAATTTTACCCGCTCGCTATCCTACGCAAAAAATATTGAATATTTTTAATTAATATTACGTAAATATATATTTATGAAATTTTTTTTTACTTACATTAATTATTTATTAATTTTAAAGTTATTAAGCATGTTTTAGTTAATTATATGTATTATTTCCTTAATTTTACATTACTTTTAAGACATGTAAAAAATTCGATATTTTGACCAACTATATTTTTTACAACGATATTTTGGATTCTATATTTTTGTACTTACCTGTTTGGAGATAGGGATTCGATATTTTGGCATTCTATATTTTTTCCTCGATATTTTGGTAGGTCGATATTCTCCTTCTCGATATTTTGTCAGTGATCCCCTTTTCATACCTTCTATTTCTGAGTATAGCCTCCTCCAAGTCTCGTGCCTTTCTGTCTTAATCTCTCTTACTATAATTCTGCAATTGGCTGATACCTCATTTCAGAAATCACAACTGCTCCTCTTTAAAACCCTAATCCTGTAACCTAACATTACCTAATCCTTGCCAGTCTATCTATCTCACTAATCATTCCCTGAAACAACACGCCTAACTCATATTATAATAAACTATCACAAAGTAACTGGAGTATATGCATGCAATTTTTCTTGAAAGTACAGGACTAATCACAGGAACCACTAGATTAACCACTAACCTTGGGTTCCAGAGTAGTGTGCTACTTGCCATAAAGCGCTTCAACGCCTCGTCAAGGGTAGTAAGCGCTATATAAATACAATTACAAATGCAAATATTACAAATTAAATGCAGCATAATTTTTGAGCCATGTTAAGGAGTAAAATAAGACACAGAGGGCAATGCCACAATGGTATCAATCAAAACTACCCAAGCAATATACCAACAAGAGAAAACAGTGCAACATACGAAAAAATGTCATGACTAACATTTAATTTCTACACCAAGCACCATTTGGGAAGCCTACAACAATCCCTCTCCATGCTCCGTGTCCTGCTATTAGAAATGAGGCCTGTCTCAGGTAGATATTCCTGCCAGCTAATGCTCTCGTCCGCCAGGTTAAAAAATGCCTTTAGGAGCTATGTTACTGATTAAACTGCTGTCCGTTTTAGTCTCCGGACGGTGCTAATGTTTTTATTTCCGTTCTGATCTTATTTTGGATTTTAAAACCACTGTGCTTCATTAGGATCTTGGCAGACAGGGTTACTCCGTCACAAACGTGACGGATATCTCGTCCGCCAAACTCCAATTCCAATAAATCCTATGGAACTTGTAATACGGTGGACGGGATGGAGTATCCCCTCCACCAAGATCATCATCAGGCCCTTATTGTAATATGTCTGGTAGGATCATGCAAGGGGCTGCATGGTGAACACTGACAAAAGCAGAGGTCAAAAGGTCATGAGTTTGAATAGGAGTGAGGCACATTTAGCTTTCCGTCCTTCTGAAATCAATAAATTCCGTACCCTCAAATTGGTAATAGTAACATCAATTAGTACTTCGCTTATAAACAGCACAAGCATGATATAAATTGCTATATGAGCTGCTATAATTACTTTTCCTGAAATAGAGCATTTTTGAAACCGAAGCACGTGTGGGCAATGACAGAGGTGCAACCAGACCGTGTAGGGGGGAGGGGTCGGGGGCGGGGGGTATTGGTAGAGGGGCAGGGAGAGCTACCAGGTCAGCTAATGTAAGTGGGCTATCACTTAAAGAAATGAGGCAGAGCTATCCTTAGAGCCAGTACAAGAAAATAGAGTGATAAATTGTGCATTTTAAACATTGGTCAAACTTCATACGATTACAACAAACATGTTGACAATGTGTGGCGGCTATTGACAGAGCTTGCCAATTCGCCAAAAATCGCTTCTGTGAAATAATAATGAGTTCATAAAATATTTTTTATTTATTCTTCTGACAGACACTACAGTTGGAATGTTTTCAGTCTGCCCATCGGAACATTGCGACATATGCTTGTTTGAGGGCCTCTCACATGTGCAGGTCTCAGAATCGTGATCCTGGTGGGTTAAGGTCCTGATTTCGGAATGAGTGATTGCCAAGTCTCAGGCTTGATTTCTAATGGATTATCTGGTTTCCGTGAACTTGCGCGGATAAGGGGGCGCTATGTATCCAAGAGGATTCGCCCTCCTCTTTCCGCCTGGAATCTTCAGCATTCCCTTCCTTATTAGGAACGACGTGGGACTAACCAGTTGACTTTCTTGCCTTTCCCGGCCCAACAACTCGCCGGACCCGCTGCGCGGGTCCCGCAGCGTCCAGTGAACACCGTAAGAGCGCCTGGACGGGGTTGCCTTCACCGGGGTGAGCGCATCTGTACAGGGCTGCGAGCAGTAGGGGACTCCATTGCCCAGGAGTCCCTGCGAGCCCCATTGCCTACACCTGGGCTGCTCTCCCTGCACGACACGCCCCCCTGCATAGCTGTGATTAAAAGCAGAACACCAAGCTCCCATCCCTGGGATTCATCTTTGCTTTCAGGAACGACGTGGGACTAACCAGTTGACTTTCTTGCCTTTCCCGGCCCAACAACTCGCCGGACCCGCTGCGCGGGTCCCGCAGCGTCCAGTGAACACCGTAAGAGCGCCTGGACGGGGTTGCCTTCACCGGGGTGAGCGCATCTGTACAGGGCTGCGAGCAGCAGGGGACTCCATTGCCCAGGAGTCCCTGCGAGCCCCATTGCCTACACCTGGGCTGCTCTCCCTGCACGACACGCCCCCCTGCATAGCTGTGATTAAAAGCAGAACACCAAGCTCCCATCCCTGGGATTCATCTTTGCTTTCAGGAACGACGTGGGACTAACCAGTTGACTTTCTTGCCTTTCCCGGCCCAACAACTCGCCGGACCCGCTGCGCGGGTCCCGCAGCGTCCAGTGAACACCGTAAGAGCGCCTGGACGGGGTTGCCTTCACCGGGGTGAGCGCATCTGTACAGGGCTGCGAGCAGCAGGGGACTCCATTGCCCAGGAGTCCCTGCGAGCCCCATTGCCTACACCTGGGCTGCTCTCCCTGCACGACACGCCCCCCTCACCTACCTAATTTCCAAACTTAAGCAGCCACTCATCCGCAGCGCGGGAGCGCGCGGGAGCGCCCGGGGCTAAGCCCGGGCAAAGGGCGGGCCGTCTAAGGCCGTCCAAGGACGTACAGGGACGGGCCGGGCCCTTTCTCTTACTCTCGGGATTCGAGGACTCAAAGTATGTTTTAGTTATCAATGTGATAAGATGTTGAATGTAGTTATAATGTGTAATTGAAGTTTTAAACTTTTATCTAATTTATATTTTAAATTGTACACATTATTCCTTATTTTTAGTCTTATGATGTCCTCATCACTAAGAAAGGGTAGGCGGGTTACAGTAAAGTCAAGTAGTGTTAAAGCCACTGGAACCTTAGATGATTTTATCACCCGTGCCACGGGGATAGCAGATAAGGAAATTGCTCTTACTGAAAAGCGTTTGTCTCTGGACTTAGTTACGGGGAAGCGTTCATCTTTGGGTCGGTTTGCATCTGTGGTCACTCCTGAAAAGAGCATAATAAACGACTTGGAAGCCAGCCCAGACTTAGCCGTTACTTCAGATAATCAAGAAATATCTATGGGCGATGTAGTGAACGGTCCAATAGAAGATTGTTCTGTATTGAGCAATATTGAGGATGGGATCCAACACCCTAATTTGACCCTGTCAGGCCCCATTTCCCTACAATCCAAAGCTTCGGCCTCTGTTCCAGAAGTCACAAAAACTAGTAAACGTAAAAGAGGGGGAGGTCACTTGAAGGGAAGGGTCATACGTATGGGAGACCCTGGTGATCTGACTCATTGCTGCCAAAACAACAACAACAAAGCTTTGTTAACACATATTGAGAAGCTGGTAAAAAATCTCTTGTTACCCCTTATTGAGAGAACACAAATAGTTAACCTAAAATTGGACCAATTAGAGCACTTAATATCAGTTAACACACATTCGCTGGAAATTTTGGCTAACAACAGCAAATTTCCACAGGCCCAGGGGAATTGTATTGAAATAAAGAAGGGGGCTCATAAAACCTCTATTCAAAAACCAAGTAATCCGCCCCAGCCTATTGCATCTGTTGATTCCCAGCGAACCCCTGTACGATCAGTCCCAACTAGACCTGCACTGGTGGCTGATGGGGACTCTCAGTCAATACCGATTATGGCTATAGCAGCAGCACCGAGCTCAATTACATCTAAGCCAGTAGCCTCATCTCAAGTTAAACAAACTCCACTGAGCGGCCCATTAGTTCTGGATGAAATGGCACCTCCAAGTAAACCAATATGTGTGAATATACCCCCCGAATCTGCACCTTTTATGGCCATCCTGACAGGTGTCCCGGTGGTCGCACCAAATAAACATGAATCAAATCAGGACCTATCAAATAAAGTCATATTCTGGCTCAACAACAATAGACCACTCCCCCCAGCCTCTAGTACAAAAATATTAAACGTACGAAGGGTCCCTTGGGTTGGCCCAAGCAAGAAGGATTTAGAGGGGGATTGTATCCTAATTAATTTTAGGGACAGGTGGGTCAAGGACTTAATCTGTAACAAAGCAAGGTTTGCTAGAATGGGGGATATTCAATGTATAGGTCTTGAATATTTTTATCCCAACTTGCATCATCTTCCCCCTAACCCTCGCTTTCCTGGGTCGAGAGTGCAGGGTAATAATTACTCTGGATGGACTCAGATTAATACTATATCTCGACCCCCTCAAAATCATCCTGGTTTGTGGTTCCAGGGTGATGGATCTTTCATGGGGCCAACAAGTTTCAAAAATTTTGGGCAAACCCCCTATGACCAATCAAGAAGGAGATTCCAGGGGGAGGAATACCTAGGGTGGATGCCAAATAATAATATTCCATTAAGAAACCGATTTGACCCACTGGTGGGAATGGAGGGTTTAGATTGACCATTAGACAAGAAAAAGGAAAGCATTTTATCTACCACAGATTTGGTCATGGGGGAAAACGGGGGGATAAGGCAGGAGGATAACCAGGTGGTGGACGCTTTCGACCACAATGCTCAACCTAATATGCGTTCGGATAGTCAAACTGTTAGCAACTTAGCCTGTGAGCTAAACCCACCAATTACTGGGCCTGACCTGGAAACTCCAATAAAGTTTGTGGACAATAGCCTAGGGGAACCTGGGCTGTGTCTAATCTCATGGAATATTGCAGGTCTTGCGGGTAGAATGGAGGATGAAGCTTGGCTGGAGCATGTGGGTGGTCAGGATATCCTGTGCTTTCAGGAGACATGGAGCAGAGTGGGTGGGGAAATTGATGGTTTTCAATCTTTTAATGTTTTGGCGGTCCCATCACTAGCTGGGAGGGCAAGGGGTGGGTTAATGACAGCTCTATCCATCAAACTAAAGAACCTGATAACCTCAAAAATAGTGGATACTCCTTGGTACCAGTTGCTCTTGTTGGAAAATTTGTTCCCAGAGCCCGTGTTGTTAATTAATTGGTACCATAATGTCTTTGATAGAAATGATGTATCTACAATCCAGAGTTTGGAGGAAGCAATATGTAAGGCTCGTAGTGATCGAGCTTTATTAGTAGTTATTTGGGTTGGTGATTTTAATTGTACACTGTGCAAATTTGGTGGCTGCAATGTCTGTGGTATCAATGATCTAAATGAACAGCCCTTGATGCATTTTAAACACACGCCCCAGGGGGACGCTTTAAATAATATCATTATTCTAAATGACTTATGTATGGTAGAGCCCTGGGCTGCCCCAAATATATCGCCAATACCAACCTTTCAGGGAACAAGAGGTGCAATGAGTACTATTGATTTTGTATTTGTGTCTAGTAACTTTCTTCATTATGTTAATAGGCTTGAGGTAATCGCAAGTGCCGTAAGCGATCATAATCCTTTAATGCTATCCTTGAGTGCCCCTGCTAGTAGAAAACATTTGGTTTGGGAGCAACCCATAACATATAATAAAAATCAGGGAGTTACCATGAAGTGGGGGAAAATAAATGCTGAAGGCCTTGAGGTAGAGATTCTGAATGTTTGTAAAACTGAGATCGAATCATGCCTGTCTCTGACGTCTGATCCAGACAAGGTCATTGGGAGTTTTGAAAAATTATGTGGGCACGTGGCTGAGCACCTTAGAAAACCAGTGGGGAAAAAGAATTTAAGGTGTTTTAAATGGTTTGACTCCGCATGCTCTGCCTCACATAAATCCTTAAAAGCTGCCCTTACACAAAAACCAAGAAATAAGGAACTGATAAGATCGACCAGAAGGGCTTATAAAGAGGCCATCACAAAGAGGAAGCAGGAATTGAAAAATCGAGCCTGGGACGATCTAGAGAAGGCCTCTGAGCTAAAAGATAGTAGGCTCTTCTGGGAAGTAGTAAATCGTCCCTTGTTTAAAAATGACACCAAAGAAAGTATACTGACGCAGATTACTGGTGAATCTTGGGAAGTTCACTTTGGTAAAATCTTTAATCCCAAAGCATTATTACTTTCGGATTTGTTGGATGATGTAGGGGATTTGGTGGTACCATCTTCAGCTTTGCTTCTTAGCTCTTCACTTACACTGGAAGAGGTTGAAGTAGCTTTGAGGAAGGGCATATCATTAAAAGCCCCGGGCCCTGATGCCGTCCCTTTAGACTTTTTTAAACATAATATTGAAGCTTGGGCACCTTTATTACTGAATGTTTTTAGGGCTGTTGTTCTTGGTCGCATCCCTGTATCGTGGAAGGTAGCAGTGGTGGTGCCGATTTTCAAGAAGGGCGATAGGTGTGATCCCCGATGCTATCGCCCTATATCCTTGATCGATGCATCATGTAAACTATTGGGGAGGGTTATTTTGGCCAGATTAGAAACATGGGCTGACTCTGTTGGTCTAATTGTGAACTCCCAGTATGGATTCAGAAGTGGGAAGGGGACAGTTGAGCAGTGCCTGAATTTGGCGCTAATTATTGGCAAGTACATGAAGGCAAGGAGTTCTGCAATTTACCTTGCCTTCATGGACTTGTCAAGCGCCTTTGACACTGTTTGTAGAAGCAGGCTGTGGCAGATGATGGACGATATGGGCTTCGAAGAACCCCTGGTGACACTTCTCCGCAGACTACACGCAGCAACGTCCGTGGCTATAAGATTTGGACCTGGGGGGGAAACAACTAAACCTATTCCCTCAACTGAGGGGGTGCGTCAAGGTTGCATTTTGGCGCCTTTCTTGTTCCTAGTATACACAAATGGACTAGAAAAGTACTTGTTGGACCACTGTTGTGATTTTCCTAAGGTAAACGGTAGGAGTATTCCTATACTCTCATATGCAGACGATACTGTTTTAATGACCCTCACTGGAAACAGTTTGCAGTTGTGCCTAGATGCCTTTAACACCTTCATGCTGGATCTTGACCTGAAGGTAAATTTTGGAAAATCTTTTGCAATGGTCTGTGGTCCTAAAGGAACAAAACCTAGAAAATTTGTGGTGAATCACTCTACTATTGAAAGGGTGGAGAATTTTAATTACCTTGGAAATCTTTTCAATAGCAAACTAAGTTGGGCTCCTTTAATGAAGGCTCGAGCCCAGAGTGCTACCCGCTCCATAGAAGGTCTTTTTCGCTTCTGTGGTAAGTTGGGTCAAAAACCTGTTGCGCACCTTAAAACTCTTTATATATCTAAATGTTTATCTGTGGCTACCTACGGGGCAGGAGTATGGGGGACCGAAAACCCCTCAGTGGTACAAGTGATGGAAAATAAATTCCTAAAACGGGTATTACTGATTCCATCGGGTTCATCGAATAGCTTCTGTCATAATGAAATGGGAATGACCAAAGTGACTGACATCATTCGTCTGTCACCCCTATTATTATGGGGCAAAATATGGTTATCTGACGATTTGCAGCTCTCGAGAGAAATTCTCTCAGACTGCTTGAGCCTGGATAATGCAAACAAGATCCCCTGGTTGTCATACGTCAGGGACATGTTGAATAAGATAGGTTTGGGTCATGTTTATGAAAATCCTGCAAACATCCAGGGAAACATAAAAACCCAAATTAAGTCAAATTACTGGAAGTTTTTAGGCTCACGGTGTCTGGGAGGCCCTATTGGCTATGTACCTAAGTTACAGCATCAATTTTATTTAACTTTTACAACTAATGTCCAATGGCGGTTTTATCTCACGAGGTTTAGGCTAAATACCCTCCATTTTCTTTTCGCCTTTCCTAAACAAGGGGGTTGGTGTGAGCAGCTACCCCCTTGTCCCTGTAATGACAGAGTTAGCCAAAGTACTATACATGTTGTCCTGTTTTGCTCCTTATATCAAGATCCTAGGATTAGATTTATTAAACCTGTCCTGAAGGGGCGGCAACCATGCACTTATAAAGAAGGCTATGATTATTTGCTGTCATTATCTTCTGTTGATACTTGCTGTGCCATGTTAAATTTTATAAGAGTTTCACTTCAGATTAGGAAACGCTATGGATAAATTAGCTGTAGAACTGTGCTTTGCCATTGGATTTGTATTTATGCTGTATGATGGATTTTTTTGAATTATAATTTTTATTTTATGGATGGATCACCTTATTTGTGTATTATGTTTTTTAACTTTGTGCTTTTATGATTCATTGTATGAATCGAATAAAGATTTTTGAACCGAACCGATTTCTAATGCATCTTAATTCCTCCTGAGATTGAAAAGGTTGGTGCCATTCAGCTGGCAATATTATCGCCTGTTAATTACTCTTCCAGAAATCTGCACTACCCTAAATCAAAATAAAATCTTTCTTTTTAGCACCCTGCATTGATCAGTTCTCTCATGAGATGACAGAGCTGCAACCATGCAAGAAGCCACCAGTCCTAAAGAACTGGCAAAAAGGTTGCTGCCGTGAGATAACTTTGCAACAAATAATGTTCTAGAATGCCAAAGATATAACTATTCCTTAAAGTCAAATGTGTGGCTGATAGCAATATCCTACAAAGAAAGAGTTGCTGTAGATAGCCTATGTTATAATAACAACCATGCTTTCAATTCTGTTCTGAAGCCTCCACCAAAAATTGTGAAATCTACTGAAATCTAAATGTTGTGTTTTTTTACAACCTGCAGGGACAATGTGTGAAATAAAATGCAGCTTTTGTTACTAATTTATCCAAACCTCCTTTGAGAAGAATGACCATAGGCTCTATAATGGTTGTAACAAACGGTCTATCCTAAGTATAGCAATCAGCCTGGCCTGAGTAGAGAAAGGGACAGCCTTGAATGGGGGCACAAGGGACAACATCAGGCAGGCAACATGGCTACCAGTTTGTCAACGGAGAAATGGAACAAGTAGGAAGCAAAATAGTGTTTTCATTGTGCAGTGCTTTTACAATGAACCTCTCATACCCTATAGAAGGATTATGCTGCTTGTAACAGACCCATACTGAGTTTGACATCAGAATAAGGGTTTATAAGCATTTTCTTGTCAAACATCACTAGTTTGACGAGGCACGACTCAGTGATGCAATGCCAACACAAGGGGCGAATAGGTGTACTGTGTCGGCATAAACACTATTATGGTGAAAAACCACACAAGTCACACATTAAAGCAATTTTTACATTTATCTTACACTGCACTTTGAGAACCTGATCATAAAAGCATTTGCTTTAGGAGGCATGCCTGTGTTAGACATAATTTGTATGTTCCGGTTTCACATAGTTGAGCTATCTCTCATTGTACGCATAGATCAGGTAGCGGACCCCTTTGCTATGCCTCACGTTCCATCATCAAAAGTGTTCCGTTGCCAAAAGTCGAGAGCCACAACCCATCATTTCTGCACAATGTCTACTAAAGTTGGCACCTGCCCTGAGTGAGGGCAGTGATACGGGCGGGGAGGATCACCAAGAGAGTGAGGCAAAATAATTTAAACTGTAGCCCTGCAGGATACTGTGTGTAAGCTAACACCTCTGTGGAACTCGAGAGATGTCGTGTGGACCCAAGCATTACAACTCCATTTTTAAGTGGCTTACATTTTGTTGTATGCTGTGATGTTGATGTTTTAATGTCATGTAAAAATGAAAAAAAAAAAAAAAAAAAAAGAGGAACCTGCCGAGCCCAGGGACTAAGGGCAGCTGATAAATGTATTGAAAACCTATACATGGAAGCTATAAGTTGAGTTGTTAAAATGCAACCAACACCCTAAGGCATTTTGGCACTGAACTGACTAACATCAGAAAAGATCAATGAAACAGATTAATTTTAAGAGCTTTCCTAAACATAGAAGGGTCCTCTACTTTGAAAGGCCCAAACGGAGTACATTACAAACTCAGGAGAACAAAAGAGAAGGAACATTCCCCTCTACCCCCCACCTAGCTTTCTAAAAGGGGTACTGATAGCAGGAGGGAAGAGCCACAGTGAAGAGATTGTTTAGACTTGGAAGCAAACACAAACGCTGTCTGGGGATTGTTTCATGATAGCCTCTCTGGGCATAGCAGAAAGCCTTACAATGGGTCCTAGGTACCTGTATGGATATCATAATGACAGAAGCAGATAGACAGATTTATAGACTAAGGCCATGATTTCAAGTTATGTAGTATTTGGGCTATAATTGGTGCTCGTAGCAATTACAGCTAATTTAGTGTGGGATATAAAGGGCCTTATTATGAGTATAGCTGTCCATTGGATGGCTGTGGTAGCGGTGGGGGTCATACCGCCTCCACACTGCATCACCATGTGCCGCATTAGGAGTGTGGCTGTCGGACCGCCGCCTCTGGTTGGATCCAGGATCCCTTGGCATAGCAGTCAGTGGCAGTCAGGCATAGTAATATGTTGGTGGTGCCGCTGCGGCACAGACGAGCATATTATGAGTTGCCAAACCACCACCCTTTCCATGGCGGTGAGCCCACCATGAAAAGGGTGGCAGTGAGGCAACTAAGGGAGCCCTGTATGCCACACCTTGTAGGAAGCTGCAGTCCGGGCTCTGACAGAGGCGGTCTGAATGTTTGGCTCTTCTATGAGCTTAACATATCGCTGCTGACAGACCGCCGCAGGACCACCCGCCAGACTAGGATTGAAGCCCTAATCTGGCAGACGGCAGCACCATGGCTTTGGCGGTCCTACAGCAGATGGCGCATTGCACCATCCACTGTAGGACTGCCAAAGTCGTAAAAAGGCCCATAATGTTTAACATACTTAACTTCTCCTGAGTTCCTCAATTTAGAATGAGACCTAAGAAGGGGAATTGGTATTTGCCACACCGATTACTGCATGTTTTGCATTTATGTCTTAGCATTTTATCCTGATATATTTCCTCTGCCTTATCCTGGGAAAATCCGCCAGGAGAAAATTGCAGAATGTTGTGACTGAGGCACAACTCAGAATTTCAAACTTTGTGCAAACATTTATCTGTGCCAGGATTAGAATGTAAAGCCCAACTTTGAATGGGGGTCTAAGTAAAATATGGAAGTTTAGAAAAGGCAGGGATAAGTTATGTCAACAGTAATTTGCATAGTTCGGTATTGCCATTATTAGGGATTCCCACTGCTGTAGGGCTCGAGTATATTGTATTGTACTGTATTTATACAGTACTTTATACTCCTAACGAGGCGCCAAAGCGCGTTTGCGAATGGGTGGAATGCTACTCTGTGGCATACCATAGATGGAACAGTGCATGTTTGTCGTGCGGCCTATATTGGGAGATTTTTGATGTCCTGTCTCAGGAGCAGAGGTATGCTCTTCATACATTTTGTTGCTATTGCCTCTGTGTGAATTTGAAGAGAACATGAGTGAAGAATAGATTGGAGGGATTTTACCTGCGGAGTTTACCACCCAGTAAAATATAGTTTGTTGTTCCTGCAGCCAGAACATCCCCTAAGCAGGAACACTGGACATCATTTGGCATAGCTTAAACAGAAAACACCATTCCAGAACGGATTATGCTGACCTTAAGGTGCCTCTGGCTGAAAAGGAAAGGAGGTGGTCTTATTTCTGTAAAGCCAAGGTAGAGGCGGAGAGCAAAAGAAAAAAAACACCTTCTCACTAGGGAGCCTGCTACCTGAAATAGATGCAAATGTGAGCAATCAGTTAATCAACAAATCTAAAGGCTTCTAGAGAGCCAGTATACAGCTTTAATTGATGGAGTTATTGGAGGCTTTTTGGTGAGAAAGGTTTATTCTTTTCGAGAAGTAATGTAATTGTGGTATCAGCTGCATTCTGGAGTGTGTCCTTCTAATGGAAAGCCATTAAAAGGGTTTGCACTATTTATATTCTGATTGCACATTACTACAAATATATATTTTCAATGCGCTTGTCTTATATTAAACTCCAAGGGCCTGATTTACCAAATATAAGTGGTTACAAATCCTGCGCACCGACTTTTTGCGAATGGAAAAGAATATTGGGAACTGATGTATGCACTAATAGGTCTGTTCATAAAATTGCAAATCATAGTAGGTCACAGTCTGGCCTGCCTCAACAACATTCCTGAGGTAGGGTGCAAACTGCAACTCACTATGCTTAGCAGCCATCACAGGGCTGGATGGTGGCCTCATAGGTCACAATCTGGCCTACCTCATCAACATTCCTGAGGTAGGGCGCCAATTGCAACTCCCTCCCACTGGAGGCCATCACATGAATGGATGGTGGTCTCCTGGGGTCAGCAGATCCTATGTCTATGATCGCATTTAAATAAAGTACACTTCTTTTTTTTTTAACTGCAGCCTGTTTTTCTTAGGGGAAATGGGGTTGCATTTAAAAAATAAACTTTTTTTTGTTTGGTTGAGATTTGGTGTTGTCCCTTGAACCACTGCTCCTCATCTAACATTACTTTTTTCTTTCACATTTGCTAATGGGTTACCATCACTCTGGCTTTGTACATCAGGCCCAAAACCCCTTTGTACATTTTACTGCAGACTATCTTATACTCCGTGTAATACAATTTTAAAATAATGGCTTGCATATTTACTGTGGTTTCAGTCCGGGCTGGGACCTCATAGCACCTTAAATACACGTCACTATTCCCTGGTGCACTCGACAGGATTGAGTTGTGTTACTGTCTGGTTACACACACACATAGACATCTGCAGTGATCACATTAACCAGTTGAGCTTTCATAAAAGAATGTTTTTCGTACTGATTACCTTTTTTCACTTGGGATGTGTGCCTTATATTCATTTATAAAAAGGTGAACGGCCAACAAAATAGTTGTAGAATATTGTGTTCTTTTTAGCCACATCTCTGGCCTGGTCCCTTTACACTCAGGATCACAGCTCCAATACTTGTTTGATGCACTCTGGAAGACTTTAGAAATATTTTACACAAGGCTGTTATTGAGACGCCATATTCAGTGCAGCCCAGGACACATCAGCTGAAGAACTGTGCCAGTCCCGGAAGTTGCATCACCCAGGAGTAGGACACACGACGGTGGGGGGGCTATGGCTATTTGAGCACAATGCGAGTTGCACGTCTCGGCAACAGTCTCCTTATTAATGGCCCCGCACTAACTCTACGAGTCAGAAATGTGGAAAAATGACGACCCAGTTATTGACTGCAAACAGGAAGTACTTGTCCGCATGGGCTGCGAAATAGTGTTTGTTGTATTAAGACGACCTACTGATTATTCAACTTGTGCATTTGCACTCATTCGTTTCTATTACCTTGCCTTTGCCACATCATGGCTATGAATGGGCTGATCTCTATTTTTAGTTTTTGTAAATGTGTGTCTTTTTCATTCTCGCAGACAGCGTTGAATACAATTCTCCACAAAGTCAACTCTTGCTCATTATTGAAATGTAGGGTGATCAGATGTCCCAGATTTGCCTTAGTAGCCCCAGTTTTTCAAGGACTGTCCCGGCATCCTGACACTTTTAGCTTAAAATAAATACATGTCCCGGTTTCTGGAAATGGCCAGACGAGAGCATACATTAATTACAGTTTAGTGCAGGTAACTCCAACCAGGTGATCGTGAGCTACCAGTGGATCCCAGACACCTTCAGAGTAGCTCACAGCCTTGAGTTCATTGTTAAATAAGCACAAGGTCACTTTTTTTTTTTTAAAGTCAAGGAAAGGGTGTGTTTACTTTACATTAATGTTATCAGGCTGCAGAGAGCAAGGCTTGATAATGAGCAGTGCTCAGTCAGATTTATGACCCAGGCTGGGCACAGAGGTGAAGAACTGAGGTATTTAACTCTTGGATAAAAGTCCTTGTCAACTCAATATTGGAGTGGGAGAGCCTAATAATGTTTCTGAATTCTTTTAAATGTGAGAAAATTAAAATAATGTTCACCCATTTCCTAGTGTCACATTTACACGTTTGTTTATTGCTTCTAGTGGCTGGTAGACACTGTGGTGAAGTGAAGAAAAATATTTTAATGAAACATTAAAGGCCTTGTTAGGAGTTTGGCGATACTCCTGTCGGCCCGTCACGTTGACAGGAGGATTGCCAAACCCATTGTGTGCCCGCCTGTCAGATTACAACTGTAATCCATGTGAGCCTTAACAACAGGCACTGTGCTGACTGCGCCTGGCAACGCATGCAGCACCTTCATGCACGGTGTCACATGCATGCTACACCGTGCAGGACCTGGGGTGCATTTCCAGGGAGGCACAACATCTGTCCCCCCGCATGTACCCCCAGGCCCAAGAGCGTCAGAAAGCCCTGTTAGGGCCCCCTTATTGCCTCTCCACCAACCTTTTCATGGCGGGCTCACCATAACAGCCATAATGATAATAATACAATGGTTAATTTCCAAAGTGAACACTACAGCAGACCTATCTCCTAGCACAAAAATTACAGTTATTTTCATTACTTTCCTAACAATACTCATTTTATAAAAAGAGAGAATCCTAAAGTTGCCCTGCTAGCATTTAAACCTAGTGTACAGGTATGCCAAAACCTGTTGTTGTATGTGGTTAAACCCAGTAAAGTAGCTTAGAGAGTGATCAGGACTACGCAAACCAAATTTGTCATGTGTAGTTTTGGAAGGCCTAATCCCTCCATCAAAATGGTGGTTCAAAATCTGCCATATTTATGATGAGCTGCCAGAATGGCATAGGTTTATCAACCATTGTGGGTGTGTCTACCAGAATCAGAGTAAATTGACGGAGAAACATATCAGTGGAAATAAATGCCCATCAATGCTGGTGGAGATTCTGACGGCATATGGTCAGTGGAATGTTCCACAAAGTGGGGGTACACTGTTAGTGTCCATATCATACTCTCCCTAACTTGCTGAAAGCAACATTACAGCATGTTAGTTACAAAGCACTAACCTTTTCCTGAAAGAATAACATTCCACGTTGGTCTTTAGCGGATTTAACTCAGCCAGGACAGGGAAGAAGAGCAGTCATCCCCCACCGGGCAGATGTTTTGCCTCATATCTGGTACAGTTAACTCCGGTCTTTGTAGGAGCTGGTTGCTCTGCTGGCAGCATTCCACCAGCTAATATGAAAAGCCCAGGTCGCGTATACAAACAGTAGAGCCTACGGAAAATCCGCCATTTTGATTTTGCAAGAGACTCTTGTAGCAGTGATGCACCAAGAAGCAATTGTCTGCGTCGGAGTGTTCCCTTTCAAATATTAGTGGCTCATTCCTCTCAGAAAGAGAGAAAGCAGAGAAATGAATAAACCAATAAACATAATAGGAGGTATTCATAGGAAATGAATTTTTATGATTTTTCACCTACAAACATCGGGCATAATTTCTAGGCAGATGATGTGTTAAAGGAGAGATGTCTTTGGGCATTCTCATAATTAAAAAAACATTTTTTTGTCAGCAGACTTTTTGGACTGCAGACATTTCCATATACATTATCCCCCGTGTGCCAGACAGAGGGCCAGACCGTGCTGGGGGGAGGGGACGGGAAGCTGGAAGGAGCTGCATTTCATTGTTGCACTGAGAAAATACATTTCCACTTCAGACATTTCCAAATGTACAAAAGGCGCAGGGTATTAATCAGACTTGCCATGTGGTTTGATAGTTGTCATGGTTACCGGCATTTTTTTATTGAAGGGAGAATAATAATAATAGGGGGAAAAAATAAGAGCAAAAACAAGAAAAAAAAGCTGCATAGGAATCCTAGGCAGACAGGCGGTGTGGGATGCAGATAGAGATGGGAGCTGGAATTTATTTACTGCTTTTATAAAAGGAGAGTTCAGGACGGAGTTTGAAATGTCTAGTTCTGTTGATGTGAATTTAGCACTGGTTTGCGAAAGCCCTGCCTGTTCTGTCTACAGTTTTCTTAATGACAAATGTCCCAGGACTTGACACCTTTTATTGGTTCACCATAAAAAATTATAAGTGGTATAATCCAATCGGTTTTGAAGTAACATATTTTCCTTCAGTTTTTACATGTGCTTTCTTGCTCTGCACATCTCCTTTTTATGTCGCCTGGCTGCACCGTAGATATAAAAGGAACTGCTAACTGCTAGCCCCACCCCTTGTAAGCCCCGCCCCACCACTAACCAGCAGATAACAGGTTATAGCAGGAGTGCCGTCTACCATATAGTTCACCTTTACAGGATGGGGATGTGTTCCATCCTGGTCTTTAAATGGGATGCTAAGCGTGTATTGCAAGAAGCCCTTACTATTTTATGGAAAATTCACCCTAACAGATTTGGTTGAGTTCGGGTTGAAAGACACTGTTGAGAATGGGTTGAGTATGCGTCGAAAAACATATAGATTGATAGGAGTGTGGATTGAAAGGCAGGCTTAAAAGAAAGTTTAGATAGACAGTAAATAAACTGTTAAGACTTTGTTGTGCAGATTGGGCTGACTTTACGTTGGAAGTGTGCTGAAAGACGCTGTGTAGATTGGGTTGACTTTGTGTTGAGAGTGGGCTGAGACACTGTGTAGATTGGGTTGACTGTGTGTTGAGAGTGGGCTGAGAGACGCTGTGTAGATTGGGTTGACTGTGTGTTGAGAGTGGGCTAAGAGACACTGTGTAGATTGGGTTGACTGTGTGTTGAGAGTGGGCTGAGAGACATGGTGTAGATTTGGTTGGCTTTATGTAGAGAGTGGGCTGACAGACACTGTGTAGATTGGGTTGACTTTATGTTGAGAGTGGGCTGAGAGACACTGTGTAGGTTGGGTTGACTTTGTGTAGGTTGGGTTGACTTTGTTTTGAGTGGGCTTAAATACGCTGCGTAGATTGGGTTGACTTTGTGAGGAGAGTGTGCTGAGAGACACTGCGTAGATTGGGTTGACTGTGTGTTGAGAGTGGGCTGAGAGACGCTGTGTAGATTGGGTTGACTGTGTGTTGAGAGTGGGCTAAGAGACACTGTGTAGGTTGGGTTGACTTTGTGTTGAGAGTGGCTGAGAGACATGGTGTAGATTCGGTTGACTTTGTGTTGAGAGTGGGCTGAGAGACGCTGTGTAGATTTGGTTGGCTTTATGTAGAGAGTGGGCTGACA
The DNA here is from genome assembly GCF_964204655.1 of Triturus cristatus. NCBI lineage: Eukaryota > Metazoa > Chordata > Amphibia > Caudata > Salamandridae > Triturus > Triturus cristatus. Next base: position 683,986,880 of record NC_140592.1, read on the forward strand.
GACACTGTGTAGATTGGGTTGACTTTATGTTGAGAGTGGGCTGAGAGACACTGTGTAGGTTGGGTTGACTTTGTGTAGGTTGGGTTGACTTTGTTTTGAGTGGGCTTAAATACGCTGCGTAGATTGGGTTGACTTTGTGAGGAGAGTGTGCTGAGAGACACTGTGTAGATTGGGTTGACTGTGTGTTGAGAGTGGGCTGAGAGACGCTGTGTAGATTTGGTTGACTGTGTGTTGAGAGTGGGCTGAGAGACACTGTGTAGGTTGGGTTGACTTTGTGTTGAGAGTGGCTGAGAGACATGGTGTAGATTCGGTTGACTTTGTCTTGAGAGTGGGCTGAGAGATGCTGTCTAGATTTGGTTGGCTTTATGTTGAGATTGGGCGCTGAGAGACACGGTGTAGATTGGGTTGACTTCTTGTTGAGAGTGGGCTGAGAGACGTTGTATAGATTTGGTTGACTTTGTGATGAGAGTAGGCTGAGAGACACTGTGTAGATTGGGTTGACTTTGTGTTGAGAGTGGGCTGACAGACACTGTGTAGATTGGGTTGACTTTGTATTAAGAGTGGGCTGGGAGACACTGTGTAGGTTGGGTTGACTTTGAGTTGAGAGTGGCTGAGAGACACGGTGTAGGTTGGGTTGACTTTGTGTAGGTTGGGTTGACTTTGTTTAGTGGGCTTAAATACGCTGCGTAGATTGGGTTGACTTTGTGATGAGAGTGTACTGAGAGACACTGTGTAGATTGGGTTGACTGTGTGTTGAGAGTGGGCTGAAAGACGCTGTGTAGAGTGGGTTGACTTTGTGTCGAGAGTGGGCTGAGAGAAGCTGTGTAGATTGGTTGACTTTGTTTTGAGAGTGGGCTGAGAGACACTGTGTAGGTTGGGTTGACTTTGTTTTGAGTGGGCTGAAATACGCTGCGTAGATTGGGTTGACTGTGATGAGAGTGTGCTGAGAGACACTGTGTAGATTGGGTTGACTTTGTGTTGAGAGTGGGCTGACAGACACTGTGTAGATTGGGTTGACTTTGTGTTGAGAGTGGGCTGAGAGACACTGTGTAGGTTGGGTTGACTTTGTGTTGAGAGTGGGCTGAGAGACACTGTGTAGGTTGGGTTGACTTTGTGTAGGTTGGGTTGACTTTGTTTTGAGTGGGCTGAAATACGCTGCGTAGATTGGGTTGACTTTGTGATGAGAGTGTGCTGAGAGACACTGTGTAGATTGGGTTGACTGTGTGTTGAGAGTGGGCTGAAAGACGCTGTGTAGATTGGGTTGACTTTGTGTTGAGAGTGGGCTGAGAGACACGGTGTAGATTGGGTTGACTGTGGGCTGAGAGAAGCTGTGTAGATTGGTTGACTTTGTTTTGAGAGTGGGCTGAGAGACGCTATGTAGATTTGGTTGACTTTGTGCTGAGAGTGGGCTGAGAGACGCTGTATAGATTTGGTTGACTTTGTGATGAGAGTGGGCTGAGAGACACTGTGTAGATTGGGTTGACTTTGTGTTGAGAGTGGGATGGGAGGCACGTTGTAGATTGGGTTGACTTTGTTTTGAGAGTGGGCTGAGAGACGCTGTGTAGATTTGGTTTACTTTGTGCTGAGAGTGGTCTGAGAGACGTTGTATAGATTTGGTTGACTTTGTGATGAGAGTAGGCTGAGAGACACTGTGTAGAATGGGTTGACTTTGTGTTGAGAGTGGGCTGGGAGACACTGTGCAGGTTGGGTTGACTTTGTGTTGAGAGTGGCTGAGAGACACGGTGTAGATTGGGTTGACTTTGTGTTGAGAGTGGGCTGAGAGGCACTGTGTAGGTTGAGTTGACTTTGTGTTGACAGTGGGCTGAGAGACATGATGTAGATTAGGTTGACTTTGTGTTGAGAGTGGGCGGAGAGACACTGTGTAGATTTGGTTGACTTTGTGTTGAGAGTGGGCTGACAGACACTGTGTGGATTGGGTTGAGAATGGGTTGAAAGAAGCTGTTTAGATTGGCTTAAGCGTAGGTTGAAAGGCACAAGTTTGAAGCAGGGTCGGAGTGAGGCAGAAAATAGCCCCAGGCACCAAAATAAAAGTGGCCCCATAACTGAATAAGATAGCTAAAGAAAATGACCAATGTTTGAAAACGGGGTCAGGTCTGTACTTGTAAAGATGCAGTGTGCAGGTGTTTTACATATTATAGAATCTGCATGGGTTTAAGCTTGCTGTTGGCAATGCTTGTTAGTTTGAAATCAACAGTAAAATGTGGCCAGCAGACCATAAAACAGGAAAAAAGCCCAAAACACTGACCTGTCAGACCAGCCTGTCTGGCACTGTCTGATTGCCCTACAGGCCAGTCCGACTGTGGTTTGACTGACCCTTTTCAGATTGTTTTTTGAGCGTAGGTTGAATGACACAGATTTGACTAGACTGAGCAAGGGCTGAAAGACACAATTTAGATTGGGCTGAGCTCGGGTTGTAGACCCCATTTGGACAGGGTGGATCGCGGGTTGAAATGCACTGTTTAGACTAGGGTGAGAAATTGAATAGCCTGAAAGACGTAAGGTTGAAATGCACTGGTTAGATTGCTTTGCACGTGGGATGAAAGACACAGTTTTGATTGGGCCAAGTCTGGGTTGAAAGACACTGCTTGGATTCAATTAAGCATGGGTTGAAAGACATTTTTGCGGCTACATGAGCATGGGCTGAAAAACACCGTTTGAATGGGTTGAGCACGAATGGACACACTATTTAGAATAGATTGAGAGTGGCTGGATAAACACTGTTCGGATCGGGTTAATCTGGGTTGAAATACAGATTTTTGATTCAGATGTTCAAAGGATGAAAAACACTATTTGACTAAAAGTTTGTAATCCTTGTTAAACCCATAATTCCTCCAAGTAAAAATTAATTAAAAGGAAGCATAGAAGGTATTTTTACCTTCAATCTCTACCTCGGCACAAAACCATCCTGAAGATGCAGGAATTGTGGAAGTCCCACTATTTGCTATCCTTGCTCAGTGAGGATCTCAACTTTATGCCTTCCTGCAAAGATTGAGGTCTACAAGGAATGCCAGTGACCAGAAGAAAGTTATACTGATGGAGGATTCACCAGAGGTGATGAAGCAGATTCGAGGGCAAAGCTCTGAAAAGAAACTGACAGCTTTGGGTACCAGGGTGGAATCACATAGAGGTGCTATTCGTTCATTTCAGGACTTGAGGAACCGTTCCATTACATCAGTGTTACAAAAAGAATTAACGGGAAGTAGAGCAACAGGAAAAGTCTGTGCAAGTTGGTAGGATTGGAGTGCTGGGGATTCCACCCCTCAAAGGAGATGATGTTTTGAGGCACTCATCTTTTAGTTTTTGAGAACACTAGTCCTAGGATGAGCAAAAGTGACTGTTTTGGAGTTCTGTAGAAGTAGTGACATCGTCACTGCCAGGAAGAGGAACCTATCAATTAGAGACTGTAAAAATCGTTGTATTCGAACTCTAAAATAGGTAATCCTGGGAAGGGAAGGAGACATCAACTGCTAGGTATTACGATACACACGCTACCTCAAAATCTTGAATTCTTCACTTAGGTTTTCAAAGAAAGCACAAACTAGTCGTGGAGCCCTTCTTGTTTAGCAATCCCAATCGTCTCGAGAATTTCTGGAGTTTGGTGATCTTTGTTCATTGTTCTTTTTCGAGTCCCTCCCACCAGGCCACAGAGTAACCCATATTTTGCTAGGATTTGAAAGGGAATATATATGGTCCTGTTGTCACCTCGATTTCCTATCTACTTTTGTGTTCTACTCCACTCTCCTTCTCTCTTTTTCTAAGATATCTGACTTTAGATTTTGTTCACGATGAGATGGTTTATTGTTTATATGAAGTAAATACAGATGGCGGGTTGCTGCATTGCATTGTTCCTTTGTATACTGTTAATTCTTTTTTTAAGTGATAGGTGTAGTGAAAAGATTTTATTCACATTTAAACGTGTGATAGAAATTTCTACAGCAGGCACTAAATCCAATGAACTATCTTACTAACATTATATTGTTTCTTTCTGACAATAGCTGGGTTAGCAGGCAATTACTTGACTCACAGGTACCACGCAAGAAAACGTCATAAGAAGCAAACATTTTGCCTTGATCCGAGCACAGCATGGAGCGATTACCCAAAAAAACACACAGGAAAAAAACGGTTAGAAGAAGATTAGAAACACAAAGAAAGAATATTATTGAGGACGTCACCAAGGTTCACTGGCTGTGGGTGAGTCGGTGTCAATCCAGTTGAATGGGCCATGCTGATACAGACCTGTGAGATGGGGAACGGTGTATTAGAGAGGTCAATATGGGCAAACCCAAGTTATGGGACACGTTTGGTTACATCTATTGGAGAGAGAAGGCTACTTAAGATCAGTTAAAGAAAAGCTATTTAAGACCAGTTAATTGGGAATGCTTTTCCGTACACTAGCAGAATGGAACAACCCCTTTTACAGTTCAAGAGAGTGGGCTCTTTCAGGAAGTGCAACCCCAGTGTATCGTCTCCCAAAACTTTGATTACCTCTACCTCGACTTGACTATTATCTCGACATAGCGATTCCTTCAAACCGACCACTTCTTCTTCGTGGCTCTCGTGCCTCACTTGCCAAGATTGAAACTGAAATAGTAAAGCCATTGAGTCAAAGTGATGGTCAGCATGAAATAACTTTCAAAGTGACAGGGTCGAAGTTTTAGCATATATAGGTTTTAGACCAGTTCAATGTGGCGGGTGTTTTATGTGAGTTAAGAAGGATTTTGTGGTTCCCAATGTGATTCTCTAAAGTTAGATGGAGCAGGTGGTTTCCCACAAGTTGTGTAGCAGATTATTTTATGGTATGATGTGGTGTTTTTTGTCTCATATAATGTCTTTTATGTCTCGTATAGTGTGATGCTGTGTGGTATGTTTGATGCAATGTGGTGCTGGATGGTGTGATTTAGTATTAAGAGGTATAATGGTTTATGTTATAGTGGGGAGTTGACCACACTAGCCCCAGACTCTGCTGGGGAAGGGAACTAGAGGCAAACAGGGCGTCAGGAGCAGGCCAGCCTCCAACATAAACTGTTATACACAAATGAGGCTGCTCCCGATAATAATAACCTAATTGGTGCTCAGGGTTGTCATGTGTATGTGAGTGAAGACATCTCACAAAAAGTTTAGGACTGGCCTCACACACCACCTGGTGTCATTCTTCATCATCGGCCGTCCTCGCCCTCTAAAAACTTGACTTGATAGAGGGCGGGCATGCACCTGACGACCGGGATGCACTTCAAAACCAAGTGGGAGCCCAAAGTGAGTGAGTGAAATTTAAAAACCATTACAGTTCCCTCACTAAATTTTAATGAAATAGGCAACTGTATGGTATTTAAAACAAGTGAACGACGGTATGAGGACAGTTATTAACCCCTCGCCGTGTAGAATTGGGTCAACATGTTTCTGCCTAGTGTCATACAGTGGTACATGGCATTCATCAGGACCTATATTTATAAAGGGCTCCTTTATATTTGTTTTTAAATACCATACAGTTACCTATTTCATTAAAATGTAGTGAGGCAACTGTAATGGTTTTTAAATTTCGGATGGCATGAATTTGTCTAGTGAGGTGTGTTGATGTTACTATGTGATGTTTGGAGTTGTATGTTATGGTCTTGTGTGGTCCATCAGTGCCAGTTTGTGTCATTTTATTCACAAATCGAGGACATGTACATTCATATACTACCTCTCTGCCCTCTTGTCTGATTCGAGCCATCTGCAACTTTTAGCGTCTCCTGCTGCTGCATGTTTATACCACCAGTGTCTTTGTTTTCTGACCCGAGCACCCCTTCCCCTGTGTGTGGCACCCCTCTGTTCTGAGTCTACTTCTTATATTTCATGTCTGTGATCTACTGTTAATGTGTCTGTGGCTCCCATCTCGTTATTTGTGTCTCCCTGTCCAGGTGTCTGATACCCTAGTCTGCTCCATACAAGACACACGTTGTGGTAGGCTGCTTGGTTGGAGTTAGCAGTCATCCACCAACAAACAGGAAAGCTAACGTGCAGCCTGTACATTAGAGGGTCTGGCTAGACGCCAAGCAATACATTCCACTTCTATAGTTGACTCAGGAAACGCAGAGGGCCAGAAAACCAGTACCCCTGCAGCAAATAGCTTCCAAAGAGAGAATCCAAGCACACACACGTCACCTGGGTTTGGTCTGCAAGATTCAAGAGTCACCATCTCTGTGGACATACTTGATCGGCAGGAAAAAAAAATACACTAATTTCACACCACTTTTACTCACCCTGCCAGGGCATGTCCGTGGTAAACCCACAACCGCAGATAAGCTCTAAACCCAAAAACTGGAACGCATGCGCTATGCAAAACGTGCTTCACATTACATGACACTGTCAGGAAAGTAAGAGGGAGCAATTTAAGTGAGACATGCGCATGGAGCCAAAAGGTGAGACGCCATATGCAGGTGGCCATAAGCTTTTCTGCGTGGACGTATTTTGCTTCCAGCAGACGGCAAACAACAACGGCCTAACTTTATGGAAGTTGTCTGCCAGATTAATAATTAAGTAAGAATATCAGTGAAGCTCCTCTTCACTGTTCCTGACTAGCCATGATGTAGGGCCGCAGTCCGCAGGAAGTCCGGGGGCTGTCAATTATTCATGCGCCTCATGCCAATCACCAGAGGAAAGTGATTAGTGTCTGCCATTCGAGATGAGTGACTGCTCACCGGCAAGCCAACAGCAGAGCCACAGTGTGGGTAAGCCAGGTGTCAATAAATAATAAGGGCTGCCAGGCACACCTCCTGATGAGAAATGGCAAGCGGCCGCGTTCTGCTTCCTCTCTACACCCCCTCGAATCTTCCCTTCCTGTACCACTTTTTTGGGTTTCCTCTTTCGTTTTCCTTCTACTTCCCATCCACACACTTAGTTGTCATTTATTGTTAAATTTCCCCATTTCCGTCTTTTTTTCCTAACTCTCTCTTCGAATCTGAGAGATAAAATTGTTCATGGGGTTGAGCAGCCTTTGGTGAGATCTTTGTGTAACCTTAAGGACACTAGATCAAGCCCAAAACTGAGAGTTACACCTCACTGAGTTGACAAAAATATACTAGGATATCTTCTATTGCGAGACAATCTAGCATGTAGTGGGCTTTATATAAGAGGTCAATATTAACATTTTAAATGTCAGTTCCATTGTACATGGCTATGTGTAAAGCGCAGCAAACACCCTAACTAGAATATCTCTTGGTGCTAACGAAAACCTCAGACAGTCGTTACAGCCCTGGGACAACCGCATATATCGAAAACAAATAAGATTTAAGGTGTTTTAAGGTTTAGGAGGAAACCACACACAAAAGACATGATGCAGACCGAAGCTGTAGCAGGGAAGTATATTTATAAATGAATTAGCCAAAAAAATAGAATAGCCAAGTGGAAGACAAACATACTACAGGACGTGTACTAGGAGTTGGGCGGTGTTAGGACTTTTGCCAGAAAGTCTCTTCTGACTAAAACGTATCAGTAAGTGGTGTGGCGCGAGAAACTGGAGATGTGCTTTTGTGAATTTTGCATGGAATGGGAGCCGAGTGACCATAAGTTATTACACAAGGTGTTAAAACAGCTGACTGTCCAGCGTCAAGAGAAAGCTGATGTAGACCTGCTCAACTGTGATCATTTGAAATGACTTCTACTGGAGTTAATGCTGGTGCTGCATAGTTTGCTGCATGCTCGGGTGAGGAGTCGCTCACTGGGGAAAGGACGAGTTAACTGCCAGTGGGAGCATGGGAGAGATACTGTTCTAAATATGCTATGCTTCACTCCAGTGGTTTTAAATGCCATGCTGAATTTTAGGATTCTTTTTGGGGAGTTTGTATGCTGGAGTGGTATGTGCAATTGTGACATGGTGTCATGTTGAGTATTCTCCCCGGTTCTATAGTGTATGCAGAAGGGTGTGTGTGTGTTGACGTTTTATGTTACTGGTCTGCCATGCATGTTTACCTGTGATGCAGTAGAGGGTAGGAGAAGCCCTAGTCCTGTGTGAATGCAGTTGAGGAAGCCCTGGTGCTGTGTGAATGCAGTAGGAGGTGTAGTGTGTCTCTGAGTTTCTGCCCCTGGTACTGTGTGGATATGGTAGAGGGGTGAGGTGAAGCAGTGTGGCTACATTTCGAATTTACTGCTGATCCTGTCTGGAGGCAGTAGGGGAGTGAAGTGAGTGTTTCTGATCTTGAAATTATGCAGTAGAGGGAGAGTGTTAGCTGCTTAAGTGAATTTGTGTTGTTGATGGGAACGTGGAGTTAGCTTTCCCTGAAGTATGAGCAGTAGACGGCGTTTGTGTTCTTGGTCATGCCTGGAGATTTAGTGTGTTGTGGTAGGAACGTGCGGTTAGTTTTCCCTGAAGTGCGAGCAGTATAGGGTGTTTTGTGTTCTTGATAATGCCAAGAGATCTAAAGTGTTGTGGAGGGGAACATGTAGTTCGTTTTCCCTGGTGGATGAGCAGAGAAGTTTTGGGTTGTCTGATTAACCTTTTCTGTTCATTTCTTTAGAGTGGAATTTATAAATGTGTAGGACATATTGATTGGGTATCTTAAGAACCATTGTATTTGTAAATTTGTAGGACGCATTGCTTGTGGATTTTACCATGTTACGTCCAATTGCATTTTCTTTTGTCTCTATGAGGCGGGTGTCACAAGGACGTAGTCCACGGAATCCAGGCGGATTTTTCTGAGATAAAAAATAAAAGTTGTATTGGGATGTAAGAATCTCGTGGATTTTTCACTGTAGTGTCCTCTCTCAATTTTGTGCATTCCATCGTGTCCTACACCCTGTTCTTCATTCATCATGAGTCTCCTTGAGATTTTTATTTGTGCTTATGATGGAGCAAGGATTTGAGAAAAAGAAACCTGCTCGGAGAAATCCTCTATTAACTTTCATTAACCGTTAAAACTGTAGATGAGACGAAACTAATACGCATCAGACATTGATACATGGGAGAAAAGGTTTATGCATGCTTAATTAATGTGGAATAAAATGTGATGCAACTAAAACCCGCTTTAAGTCAGAAAAATGCTCTGCGCATGTGACTCAGGGGATCTCCACCAGTCCTTTGGCCAGAGGGGTGGTTTTCAGTATATTCTACTAGGTAAATATTATTCTGTCTTAAAATTTGCATATTTCTTTGCAAATGTATCTTATCGTGTGCCTTTTGTCTCTACATCTATCCACTCTTATGCGTTGATTTTGTTGAATGAGGTTGTGTTATTGAGTGTGTTGTTAAATGAAAATTGTTCTCCCATTTGAAGAATGATGGAGTTTGCACTGTGAATCTGTACTAATGAGCGTTCAATTTATGACTGAAATTTTAGATAAAACTTATGAATCTTACCCAGTCTGTGGTTATTTCACTGAGATCTGTAAACTAGTTATATAACTGTTAATATCACCATCAACTAACTCAACTAACGGTGCATCAACCAGAGGAAGAGTGTTGATTTATGAAGATTAGTTAGGCATTGAATATTATCCCAAACTGATTTATGGTTTAGGTAGGTAGACTAATCAGAACTTAAGTGAATTATAAAACTTGACCCCTCAGCGGTTTGGCCAGGGAGCGTGAAAGAACACTCGGGTAAATGTGTATGGGCCCCATTAAAATACTTGGTTTTGTGCAATGTTCAACCATGGCCTCCCGCTGGATCACTTACATTGCTACTAAGTGGAGTGTTAGACACTGGTGAACCGAGGTTGTAGGAGATGTAACACAAGCCCCTTTGGCCCGTGCAGTGCAGGGACCCTCAACCCTTCAGGGGCCCCCATTCAACCCGAGACCAATGAATATATGTAAGATATGGGAGACACAGGGGTCCCTCTTCATATTCTGCAGGGGGGGGGCATAATTTAGCGTTATACCACTGCAGCTGGATTGCGCCCAAGGAACGCACCCCCAGAAACAATGCAGAATGGATACTGCACCCTCACCACCTTACTGCTTGATATTTAAAATAACCAGTGGATTCGATACTTTGACCTCAACTTAGTGACACAATATCGATGTGTTAAAGTAACAACACAACTACTAACCATCACACCGCTACTGTCACAATTCGGACTATTCCAGGCCCCCAAAGCTATAAGAATAGCTTGGGCGGCAGGTAATAGTCATTTGCATATTGAATTAATGATTGATTGCTGTTGTGGTCATCTTAGCCAGCGACGCTTTGTGCAGTGCAGACTGTCACAAGTGCTGGTGTTGACAATTAAGTGCCGAGCACCGGATAGCACCGGCTCAAATTAAGCACTGATGTTGTGTCACAATCTCCACATTTTGCTCGCTTAAGAGGCTCGTCTCTTATGGCACTGGTTGCAGACAGTGCGATGCTCGGGTCACCAGCTGGAGTTCCGGCAGTGCCCAGTCAAAGTCTTCTTCAAGGTCAATACATTTAGTACCTTGAATACATTCAGTGCATTCAGTAAATTCAGTCCCTTTAAGTCGAGCGACAGTAACAGCTGTTATTTGCAGAGCTTCATAAGAACAAAACGAGCTATTATGAAAACAGACGAAAAGAACCTCCTTTGGCAGTGTTAGGATCTCATCTCCAGCACAATAAAATGAAGAAGCCACAACCTCCTGGTTTACAAACTGACATCCGCATAAACACTGTCAAAGCCCGCATACCAAGGCATTTTGGAAGCACGACATTGCACAATGGAAGCATACTTCAAATTGCAGTATCAGCAATACAAGAGGTACCGAAACAATGAGCACTCTGCACACAAAAGAGAACCAAATTAGCATTCAAATCTGTTTTAAAAAGACACATTCTGGTCGTTTCATGTTCAAATGCAAATACAGATTGTTTCACCGCCTATCTTGCTTTGTTCCAGACTGTGCATGCCGGCAAAAGCGAGTAGACACTGGGTTTCCTTCATGGTCGACGGTGGGCAAATGCTGTTTTCCCAGATCTGGGCACTCAAGAGAAGAGGCCTCTATGGAGGTAGCAGACCACCTGGAATTCCAGAATAACCACTGGCTATTTAAAAGATCCCCATCTAGATTATTTCTATAGACATTCATCTCGTGTGCATATCCTGACAACCTCTTGGTCTAACACTGGGCACCCTAAAAGATAGATTAAACAAAACCATTTAAAATAGGGTCCAAGGGATACCCTTTACAATCTGTTGTGGATTAATCAGCCATTTTACGAATAATCGATGATGTACCGGTCTCCTCTATGCATGTAGTGTTAGCCTTTTTTCCTTCTTTATCTTTATTAATACGTTATGTGTGTGCGATAAAGATATTTTGAGATCTTGTTGACTCAGTATCGACAGTGTAGCCTCTCAAATTTGGCTGTTAGACCCCCTGTGTTTCGTGTGTTATACACCCTAAAAGATAGCCTCAGATCAACAGATGGCGTAATGTATTTAAACGGAGGGGATCTGCTCAAATGTAACAATTCTGTACACTAGGCAAGAGATTTTGTTCTGTTGCATTGGGAACTGGCATCAGGTACATCAAAATGCCCAGGAATGAGTGGTACATGACAAATACATAAATTGCGTGATTCGAGGCGCAGGAACCTTTTGTGGTTGGGATGCTATATTACTTGGGGTTTAGGGGGTCAGAGGTCATTAGTGACTTCCAAGGGATCACATGAGCCACGGTTCATTCTCTCGATTTCCATAAAGGTCACAGGTGTCAATCCCCTAGCCCACTCTAGCCTTCCCAGGAGTCACACATGTCACGCTGCTGTCCTCTCCTCAGCGGGCTTATGGGCGTCACTCCCTTGCCCTCTCTACACTTCCTCAGGTCATATATATCATGCCCTTCTCCTCTCTACACTTTCTTGGGGCTCAGCTGTGACACAAGTCTGTCTTCTCTGCATTTTCGCCTGGGATCCCTTGTGTCACGCCCTTATCTAATGTTTGTCATGACCCTTTTATTGCGCCACCTAAAATGGGCCCAAAAAGAGGACAGATTGTAACACATCTCTCAAAAGGCCTTGTTGCAGGGTAAAAGGAAGCACCCAAACTGCACACATCATTTTTTCCTGGGGCTCCAAAAATTCTTAGACTAGATCCGAGGTTAGATGTCTGTCACTCTTGTCCTCTTGAAACAACCAAAAGGGTCAGATGCATCAACAATTCTGCACTCTAGACTTCCACAAGAGTCCAGCATGTTGTGTCACTATTCTCTCTGCATGTCAACTAGAGCTCCTGTGTATCATATCTCTCTCTACAGGTTTTTACAATGTCAGATATGCCATGCCCTTCTGGGTGGGCATCAGATGTGTCACACGCGTTTTTTCTAGACTTCCAAAGAAGTTTAGATGCTTCCTACCCCTGTCCTAACTAACCTTCTTTTGACAACAGAGATGTTGCAAACTTTATACACCCCTTTACTTCCATGAGGCATGATGCTTGGACACTCTCAACATTTTTAGAGTGGTCAGATATATCAGGCCCGACCTTATCTAAACATCTGTGGACATTTTGGTGTTTTTATCAGTCTCCCTCGTTCTCTAGTCATCCACATGTGTATCTGCTGACCCCCATCCTATCTAGACTTCCACGGAGTTCATATCTATCCCATCCTCAATGAACTTCATCAGCACCTTAGATATATCATCCTCCTGTACATCTCTTGAACTCTGCGGTTGTCATATAAGTCTCGTCTTAAGAAATTCTAAGCTTCATAGTGGATCATGGTTGTCGCAAATATGGCATCTCTAGAGGTGTACAAAGGTCACATGTGTGCGTGCCATGACTGTCCTCTCTGGACTCCCACTGGAGTCAGATGTGCCAGGAACCATGGGCTCTCCGGACTTCCACAAGGATCAGATCTGCCAAGGCCCGGTACTCTTCGGACTCACAAGGGAGTCTGAGTGCCATGGCTCTGAGCGGTCTCTACAGCTCACTAGAGCTGCCCTGAGCCAGCTGACACACACCATCTTCTTACCGATCTTGAACTCACAGGGCCTCAGACGAGGGTCCTCCAAGATGTTGAGCCGCCTCTTCTTCCGCCAGCACCGAGCGGGGTATGTGTATATTTGTCCTGGAGAGGAACCTGTGGTACAACGGGGAGCAAGCAAGAGGAAGACATTGTGACTCTGAAGCACCAAACGAGAGGGCGACTGAGTTTATGAAGGAGATTTTTATAAGGCAGGCAATGAATCAGCCTTGAAAATGGGTCACAGTAACATGTTTAGCAGCCAATGGAAACATACAGAGAGAGGTACACACGAAACACAAGGTTGAGAGGGGGCATATGCGTAAATGAATGTCCCAGCCATACAGCTGCAGTCCTTCAGTAATGTACATTTGCAAATGCCCTTATTATGCGGTTTGCTACGCAAAGGATTAAAAGGGTTACAATGGTTTGACCCAATCACTGCGCATCCTTTATTCACTAAGGTAAGCAGAGACATTACACCTATCCGTCCATATCACTTGACCAAATCAAATGGTTTTTAATTCAGATGAAACAGACAAGGCTTCTCTTTAAAATATGTTATATGGGATGCATGACTGGATGCCGCTCTCTACCAGGCCCCCACTTCTTCCACATAGGCAAAGAATGAGCAGGAGCAAGGTGTGTACCTAGTCGTTGCATATTCATCACAAAGCTACACAGTACAGAGTCAAATAAAATGTTTTATATCCCTCTGTCAATCTGGAAACTGGGTCATTTTGTAGATGTCTTCAAAATACGCTTTAGCATTTTGCAATCCTGAGTAAATTTATACAAGAGGGTCCCACAAAGGTCAAATATAGCACAACACTATAGTGACGTGAAGAAACTCACATTTACTACATATTAAAATCTGTAGAGTTTACATTCAAAGTATTACCGCCATTATTGGTGGGGTAGCTTGTGATTCACAAAAAAACCTTGGAGTTGGTCACGCTGCATGGATGGATGCCTGGAAAGAATCAACTTCAAATCAGAAGGAGGGGAGCTACTCTCCACCTAAATATTGGTATCCACTCAGAGTTCCCTGTTTCTCTTTTGTATAATGTATGCAGCACACTAAACCTGCAAGGGCATGGTGTGGACTTACAGTGGGTGCTCCTTCATGTCTGGACAAAGCTGTGCTTCTCTGATGAGTTCAAGACTAAAATGTGTACCAGGAGTTGTTTTACTTATTGTGGGCTGGAATGGATGGTATTTTTATGAATCCAAAGCAATAATACTGTACCCACAATGATGCAATTCTTTTGTCGTGTTTTGCCTTGGCATGAATAGCGCTTGCTAGTCCTATGCTAAAGACATAGATAAAAAATGGCAAAAGCCTTTGGCACTTTTCTAGCTTGGCATGGATGGTACTGGGCCTATCCTATGCGTAAATTGCCTGCTAAAAGAAAAGGCATATCTGGGATTTACAGCTTGCTCCTCATTAATTCCCCTGACCTGTTTTGGAGCCTCAGGGAAATGTGGGTGGGTGATCTTGGCATCCTGGGTGATGAGGAGTGGACTGAAGCAAACGTGGCCCCTAGACTGTTGGCCATTTCTGCCTGCCACAGACTCATGCAGTTCAAGTACCTGCATCTTGTGTCCTTTCATCCCTCCAGGCTGTGGGTGATGAGCAGATGCTCCTCAGTCACATGCTAGCAGTGCAACAACACAGAGGGTTCCTTCCACCAGATCATCTGCGGTTGCTCAATCATTGCTAAATATTGGTCAAGAGTGCACACATACTTGGAGGGATTTGTAGGTCACACCTTTTCCAGCTGCCGCTGCTGCAGGTAAGAGCAGTGGGGCGATGGGGCCGGCTGTGGGGGATTTCGAGAGATGAGCACGAGGACAAATTATTTATTTATTTAATTTTGCCTTGTGGTCGTCTCGCGAAATCCCCCCTCCCCCACCCCTCTAGCCAGCCCCACCGCTCTTACCTGCAGCGGCTGAGGCTGACCTTTTCCATAGATCCCAAAATTACAATGGTGAAGAATAAATATGGTTGTGAGGGTGGCCGCCGCAGACATCTGCTGGTCGGATCAGGCTGATTGCCAAATGCAACATTGGGAGGGAATGGAGAAGTGTCGACCCCCTAACTGGGAGCAAATGGTGCGGGGAGGGGCAGATGCTATTTTGGCAGAGGAGGAAGTGTTCAGGGCAAGAGGATGCTCTGCTAAATATCAGCGGGTCTAGTTCGGATGGATACAGCACATAGACTGTACCCGATTCTGGATGCAGCGGTAGATACTGTCGCAGGTACCACAGACAAAAGGAACGCAACATGCATGATCATTTTCTTTCTTATTTGATTGGGGGACATGTAAGTAAGATACGTGTTTATAACATTATACACCACTGCTGGTAGTCGATGACCTGCTTATGATGTAAAAAAATACAATTAAAAGGTTCTGTCCAAAAAACATGTACTAGATACACAGAAACTTGGAATGAGCAGGTTGAGGGTGTTGGTGGTGTTGTAGATGTGTCCCCTGTGAAGGAGCAGCACTCCAGCTAAATATTGGGAACTGCCCTGAGTTCAGGATTTCTCTGTTGCATATTATATATGTATAAATTAACAGTTCCTCAAGTTTATGTCTAAAGAGTTTGAGTTGTTTGAATTTTGCTTTGGTAGGTTATTTCATGCCATCATATTAGCATCCTGATTGACTGCACTCACTCAAAATGCACACTATGGGCAATGGAGTGTAGTAAATTGGGCTTGCATAATATCCGATCTATTCTAACATGTAGTTTATGTGAGTGGGAATGGAAAGAATACACTTGTGTAGTGGGATTACGGGACCTCCATATATTTGCCAGATGCCATTGATACAACCAGTCTTTCGGCGTCGAGGCATTAATAGAGGCTGCTGTACGTTTTAAAGGAGAAAATGAGCGGTCCAGGCTTGTGTCCAAGACACTATTAAAGTCACCTCCTATCAACCATGGGAGGTCATACCAACTTGAGAGTATCTGGGAAAGTGACTGCAGAAAGGAGCCCTGATCAGCATTAGGTACATAAATATTGCCCAACAGGAGAAGACACCCAGTGAGCCTGCCCTTAATGAATATGTACCTACCCTCTGCCTCTATCAAAACCTCTTCCACCAGAAAATTAGTCCCCGGGGTACCCAGATTAACACTCCTCGGGCATAAGAAGAGTAGTTTGTGGCAAAAACCTGCCCTCTCCACTTCCGTTGCAATTTGATCGCTTCTGAAAGTGTTAAATGCGACTCCTGCAATAGAGCGATGTGGGAAACGCGGCGTTTGAGATATGAATATACTGCATAGCAACTAAATGGGGTATACGTACCACAGACATTCCAGGTGATAATGTTCTGAGGTGTCATATTATAGCTGGGTGAAACAGTGTATAATATTGAAGTCTGAGAGTGTACACGTGACTACATGGAAGGGCAGGGTTGGAATCCCCCGAGATGCGCGTGCAGTAGAACCAATGCAACTTGAAACTTGAACCTTATGCCAACATGGAGTGTTGTCGATACCAAGAGGGGGTACCTTAGGGTAGACTGCCCAAACTGACACACAAACTATGTCAAAAAGAGTGAACCGTAAAAGATGTGGGTGTGGGAGTATGTGGCTTCATAGGTCATTCAGAGCATCAATCCCTAACAGTACAGAGATAAGGTAGGGCCCCCAGGAGCATCCTGACTTCAGCCCAGCTGCAACCCCCGTGTGGGTATGCCGACCCAGAGGGATGGGGACACCACCGCTCACCATCAACATGCCTGGTCCTTCACAACTTGGAGAGGCCCGATCTGTGCGCAGTAGATCATGATAGGCAGGAGAGCGAAATAATGATTTTTAAAAAAGTATTTTACAGACCAAAGCAGGATTACATCAAATAATGTCACAAGACATCTGTGGGGTGACATCCGGCAGGTTGGTAGAGTTGGTATCTGATGGGCACACTGCAGACAATCGGTTAGATACTGCATCTTGATCAGTACCAGTAACTGCATCATTGATCCATGCAGCCTCCTGGACAGCCCATCAGTGCTCTGTTATGATCTGTTCCATATTCGGGCCAGGGGGTGGTGTTTTTTTATGCCGATGACGTGATCCAGGTGGGCTCCTTGTGGACCCCCTGCTGCCCCCCACACCCGCTTGGTCAGGGACCAGAGAAGAGTCCAGAGGCCTCAAGCAGTTCCAGGCATCTTGTGATGTATCAAAAAATCTTGTCAGCAGATACCACATGCAACTAACTGCGCATGGAAAAGTAAATATCCAGTGTTCACAGTTGCTGTTTTACTGCAAAGAAGGAACTGCGTTGGCGTTGCACTCAGCGGCGGCCGGCACAGATCGGGGGCAGAGGAAGGGGAGGAGGAAGGGGAATGTAAAAAAAAAAAAAAGAAACCACTTACCTTATCGCCGAGTCCCGCGTCTCTGCTCCCGCTCTCTTCTGCGTCAGAACAGGAACCAGGAAGCACACCCAAGCTCCCCTGACCAATCACAATGCTACAATGCAGTGCAGCCTGGCCACATTGGTCTGAGCACCAAGGTTCTTGCGCTCAGACTGGGACTGGGGGCTTGGGCATGTTCTCCTCCCAGGCTGTATTGCAGCCTGGATGGAAAACATGGAAAGTGCACATGACTGCTTGGCCAGCCCCAGAGGGCCTATCAAAGCATCATCCGCACTTCCGTGTGCTCACCACTCCTCCCCTGCCCTGCAGCTGTGCAGCCCCATCCACCCACCTGCTCGCAAAGCAGCTGGAACAAATAAAATAATAACATTCAGTTATTATAATTTTACTTTTCCTTTAGTCACACTGCTTAAAAGCAGTGGGGCGACGCTCCTCCACCTTAGCGGAGGAGCCGCAACTGGTTGCACTCCTATGGTGTAGTCCAGAAAGAACATTGCGGTGTGCGTTGTCAAGCCTGATGTCTTCCACTTTCCTGGTTTCACGCAGAATGGAGTCTCTGTCACAATAGTGTAATACTTTAAAAATGAATGGTCAGGGGCTATCGCCCAGGGCGGGTCTCCATGAGGGAATTCAGTGTGCCCTTTCACCAGTGCAGTAAGATGACATGGAGGATTCCGGCAGCAGCTCCCTGACCCACCGTTCAGTGAATGCGACCACATCATGACCCTCTGCCCCCTCTGGGAGGCCAATAAGGTGGATATTATTGCGTCTTGAGCGACCCTCTGCGTTTCCACTCTAGACTCCAGGCACTGGATCCTAGAACCATATTCTCGCACTTGTTGTTCCAATAATGTTGTTCCAATAATTTAGTGGCAGGTTGGTTCTCCGAGAGAGTTTGTTCCGTTGTTGATAATCTGCCAATTTCCTGAGATCAGCATGGAGTAGTGTGAGATCTGCGACTACATTGTCAATTTTAGATTCCAGGGAAACCCGGGAGTGTTCTATAGCCGCCAATACCACATCAATCCTGTCTCCAGGGGGTGATGGCCAGGTCAGGGGATCCGATCGATCAGCTCCCTCAGACGATGTGGAACGTGAGGAGGTCCTGGAGGTGGTGTTCCGAGTACGGCCCATCCCAGCAATCCCTACCAGCAAAAAAGCCACTGCAGTGCAAACAATCAGGGTCTGCAAGGATCTGCCAGAGAGCATAATGATTAAGAGGTCTAGTGTTGTGTCAAAGGCAGCTAAGGCAGTAGACGCAAGCAACAGTCACGCAACTCACTTCTATCTTCTTCCACAGATAGGGGAGCAGCCAGCTTCAGGGCGTAGGCATCAGGGAGGAAGGGGCCAAAAACCATAGATCATGGGCCCACCCACAGTTGCTCTCCAGTGTAGTGTGGCACAACGCAGCACATGCAGCCCAAAGCGCAGATGGCTGCAACAGTAGAAACGTCACAGCATCCAGAGGCGCAAAAACTGCAAGGATGAATTGAGGCGTTGTATCTCTGCTGCACCACCACCAGGGGTCCCCAAACAGTGCCAACGAAAGAGATTATGACTAAGTAGCTAGTAGTGAGCTAAGTGGCACAGGGTAAAAAGAGCCAGCAAACAACTGTACCTAGAACATATTTTTCAGTGAGGGAGCCCGTAATTTTCCTGATAGGTAGAACAAGTGCTTGAATGAGTATTGATGGGCGTAGGCTGCCAAATAAATGTGGGGCGAACCCATGCAACACGAGCCCTTCTAGTTCTGAAGGGGAGCCCAGGCAGACTCCCAGCGAGGAGCAGGGAGCCATTCCCCCGTCTCTGGGCCCGTGTGGTGGGCCCGTGTGGTAGGCCCCACCCCAGGCCTCAGATCAACGGCAGGAATTTCTGTGGCGCCGGGAGCTCACTCAGTAAGCCCCGCAGTTCAGCACCATGCAGGCGGGGGAAATTTGTGCGCAATGGGCTGGGGCACACCCGGGGTCCAGCAACACCCACGGTGTCAGTGAAGGGTGGGAGGAAGGCGGTCAGCCGGGTTCAACCCCACTGAGGGTCCCGCAGGCCGCCACCCCACCCGTGGCAGGCCACAGATCCACGCCGGCTCAGTCCAGCAGTCTCACCTCCAGTGCACTCAGGACGCGCCTCTCAATCAGTGTCCTAGATCATGCAGTCCACCCCAGGCCACAGATCCACGGTGCCCACTCACGGGTTGTTGCAGGTGCAGCATCGACAGGAACACAGAGGGGGTACTTGGGCAGCCCAGTAAGCTCTTTTCAGTGTGTGGATGCCCCTCCTGGGGGTTATAAAGTATTGGATAACAGGGATGGGTGGCAGAGCAGTGTTAAAAATAGTCCACCATCTTGGCCCTGTCTTCCTTTCATTTTTTCACTCTCCTTTCATTCTTTCTTTCACGTCTTCTTTCCCAAAGGCAAGAGGCTGGCAGTTCATGCCAGACCGATTGGCTTTTTTAAATCAGTATTAGCCAAGACCTTTTAATTTTACTACACTTTTGTGAATAACATAGTTAAGTGTGGGGTTTCTGCTAGACTTCATCCATTGATCAGGGATTCTGTCATGCACATTTTTCTTCCACCCACTCCAGCATGCATCAAGGGGCCATGTGTCAGCTCACTTCAGCCATTGTGTGACTTCACCATGAGTTACGGCTTGGACTGTCCTTTTCCAAGGAGCACAGGAATACACAAAGTAGTTTCCTTCAGTGCTAGGGAGGACTATGGCAATATGTGCTATTTGAGACCAAAATAACATTTTTTCCTTTAGCCAGTGCTTTTGTTTAGATTGATGAGGTCCCAGCAGCAAACAAGAATTGCCAAAAGGCTGGTGGCCAACGCCAGGGCTACTGGCTTTGCTAATGCTTGTTCATGTGTGTTACCTGGAATTTGAACCTTTGTATATGAATTCTAAAAACTACAATAGACGAAAAGGTCATTAAAAATACAAGGAAAAGATTAAAATGTACAAATAAAATAATTAATTGGGAACGGTCCTTAAAAGTCCAAGTATTTCAAAGGTCAGAGGTTGATTAAAAACAGCTCAGAAATGTTTGAAGCTTGTGGAATGGCACAATAATCCTGCCAAATATGTTTAAACCTTTGTAATTATGTATCTGACTTGTTTGGCTGTGACACAGGAAGGAGAGGCTTGGCTGGGACCAGGGAGAAGAGATCTAACTAGAGGGAGGGAGGTAGAAGCAGCATGGCGAGGCCTGAGCGGGCACGAGGGAGGTGAGGCCTGGTAGGAAGAGAGAGCGGTGAGGACTGATAGAAGAGTAAGGATGTGAGTGAGGTCTTAGGGGAAGGGAGGGGAGACGCAGGAGCGAGGGGCGACCCGGTAAGGACGCAGGGGCTAATGAGAGAACTGGATGGGAGTTCTAATGGAAACGTAAGGGTGTGATCGTTATGGGCTGCAGGAGGGTGAGACCCCTGCACCTCAACAGGCCTCACTCACAACCTGAGCCAAAGGCGATGGGGTAGGAGAGATGTGAGGCCTGATGAGGGAGCAGTGCTTGGAGGCCTGATGAGGGGTGCAGGGAGGCAAACCCTAGCAGGGCAGCAAAGAGTTGAGGTCTGACATGGGGCGGGCCTAGTAAGGACCTATGCAAGTGATGAAAGCAGGGCGAATGATGCCTGGTATTGGTGGTGAGGGAATATAATGATCGACCGGAAAGTATGGGCACGGGTGAAGTCTGATGGGGCTGGAGGTGAGAGCTAGTGGTGCAGGGGAGAGCAGGTCAGGAGGGGGCCTCCCTTTGGCTCAGGGTGTGAGATAAGGCACCACACCTTGCACTAAACATACGCTGTCTCTAACGAAGGGGCACGTCGTCCAGGTGTGCGGAGTCAGGCGCGCAACACCCATTGGACTCAAAGGGCTTCAGCCCCCCCCGTCGTGTGTGGCAGCCCGGGATGAGACACCTTCCCGGGCAAAAAAGCAGCCGCACCCGAGCACTTCACAGGTCTTTAAAAGACCATTTGCATGTTAATGAGGCCTTGCTGTTGTTTCACCCCTTCTAAGAGCCCCTGCAGCTCCACTCTGCCTATGGCTTGAAAGATTCAACCCCCCCCCCCCCCGAAATTTTTGCTCAGCCCCCCCCCCGCCCCCCCCCGAAATTTGGCTCTAGTTGCGCCTCTGTGTGGAGTTTATGCATGACCTCCCTTTGCATTCTAGTCGTTGGTGCTTTGCTCTTCCTGTCATAAATGCAAGGCTACAAGCTCTAAAATGTAAAAAAAAAAAAAAAAAAAAAAAGGGTCGTACATAAATTGCTTACAGTAAGGCTGGACAGAAGCCCACTCTGCTCTTATGCTTAAAGGGCAGGTGCCATGCTGCTTCTGGTTGCAGCTTGGGTCCCGTGCTCTTCCCCACCACGCGGCGCGATTTTAGACCAGACATCACCTCTCTGGAGTTTGTAAACCAGGAGCACGTGGGGTTTCTGCTCTTTGTAAATATTTTCATTCAGTGGGTAGACATGAGCCAGCGTCAGCACAGAGCACGCGGCAGCAGGCCGCACACCTCGCGAGTCCGATGTCGCGTGAGGTACCCTGCAGGACACCGGTGACAACAGACGGGAAGCCCCTATCTCTTCCCTTGCGAAGCCCCGGAGCCGATAACAGCTGCCCGCCTGCCACCCCAAACAAGGAGGAAGTGCTAATTGACAGCCACCGGCAGGCCGCGCAGCCGCTGCCGGGGCGCAGAGGGCAGCGCTCTGCTGGAACATCTGGAAGGGAATGTGTTCCGCGCGCCGGGTACTGGCGCGGAGCACGTGACACTGTCTGGAGTGGCTTTCAGTGGGTTTGGTTGTTCGAGTACATCTTTTCTCGGTCGCAAAAAGCAGTATACTTTTTGCCCCGCCCACTTCTGGAACACTTGCCTTACGGCTTTGCCCTATAGGCAGGGTCGCTTCAATTTTGCAGCAGCAGCAGAAGAACTAATTACGCCGCAATGTTGACTAAATTACGCCACAAAAAGTCAGCACATTGTGTGGCCGTTTCAATTCGCTTTTTGTCATTAACACACATTAATACTGCGTGGGGGAAAGTGTTTATATCATTACCAGTTTAACTTCGAAATATAGACAGTGTTTTAAATGGGCCGGTACTGAGTACCGGCACTTTTTTATTTTGAGCGGGACAGTGCCGGCACTTCTCAAGATAGATGCAATACTTTTAATTGGACAGTACTGGTACAGAGTACCTGCACTTTTTTTCCCATTTCAAGCACTGAATACAGGTAATCAGCAAAGGCCAAAGGGGATGTTACTTGGCTGCACCACCTCATTTCAAAAGTTTGATCCATTTAATGTACAAATACATTTTTGTTGTTGAACTCCGAAAATCACGAAGGAGATGGCAGATTATGTGGCAAGAGTGATAAGCCATACATTGGCCAAATAACCTCATAATTACAGCTGTCCTGCCTGTAGTCAGGGACACTGGAATCATGGGGTAGAGAGGGTCAAATTGTGAGGCAGAGTTATCTAAATTCAGTGGCACGAAAAGGCAAATAATGCAGCGTTATGCGGTACATTTTCTGACAGTATTACTTCTTTATTTTATCATTTTACTAAGGCTTCATTTCAGTTATCTGTTTAATACCTAAATACAGAAATCAGCCACTGAAAAGTGTTCAGATAACCTTTGTAAAGGGCTGGTAGTTGCATGGCAACATGCGTGGCAGTGGTTTTAGTAACTTGATCCATTTGAGTAAGAACAATTTTTATTAAAATCTGCAAATCATGCAGAAGGTGATGGAATTTGGGGAAAGTGCAGCAAATCTGTAATTATGTGTAAAACATCTTAGCCGCAGAATCGTAAAAGTCCAGTGGACCTGCCTATAGTTGAGATGTGAATCCTTACACATTGACGAAATACAATGATACCATGGTTTCGTATGAAAGATCACTTTAAAAAAATGTAACAACTTAATTTGAATATTATATGGACGTGGTAGCCTAGCATCTATATTTCTGTTTGCTGAACCAAGAGGGACCATTTGAGCTGATACTTTTTTAGAGAAATAGTCAAAACCCTCTATGTACAAGGGCATATGGCCAACCATAGTTTATTTATTTATTTATTTATTTTTTTTTAAACCGTTTATTACAGAATCCAAAAAATGTACAAAGATGGGCCTACAACCTTCAGGCCGGCCGCTAGCAAACAGGAAGAGCATATAATACAAGCAGTAAAACACACGCTGCGGCAGAAGAGAGGTCACAGGAGTTGAAAGAAGCGTCGGCAGCCACACCATCCGGACCCCGCACAACGGTTTCATTTTTATATAAGAAACGAAAAGGCCAACCATAGTTAAGTCTTTATTTTATAGTCTATTTTTATGTTTGGTGTTATGTAAGGACATGGTGGGCAAACCCAAAATACACCTATGTAAGTCCTGCAAAAAAGACTACAATCATAGCCCCTGATATGCTCTGTCATGTTATTGGCAGCAGACCCCCAACTGACACCCAACTGCTGGGCAACCAATACGTATTTTTGTGGTAGTGATAGGAATCAGGGGCTAGTGTACTTACCGATTTTATCTGAGAGAGCTTGAAGTGCTGGTGACTAGAAATATAATCTTTGAGTGGAGTGTATGAATGAAGTGTTACAGGAAATTATTACTGCGGCCCTACTTGTCAATAAAAACATCTTTGACTAGTACGATCCTAGTTAGTGTATCCGACCTGCCCTCCATCACGGTCAGCATCAGATTGGTCCTTAAGTATCATTGGCACTTTGTGCTTCTTGGTGGCGCTATTTCTACTCTACACTCATTCATATATTTGTTTATACTTATTGGCTTTTTGTCATTTTGTTTATTAAACTTCAGTCAATTCAATTTGGATTTTTTTTATTTTTTACATTTAAACTTTGAGCTAAGGTTTATTTATTGACTTTAGTGATTCACCCTGACAATGACTGTGATTATAACTTGAGGTGGGTGCTTACATCCCTCAACAAATAACCCAATTTCTGACACCCTGCAACAATATTGAGTGCACAATATCGCTCTACAACAATATTGGATGCAGTATAAAGAGCAACACTATGCTGTGAAGGCACGGACATATAGCTACAGGATGCCTTACTATCCCTAACCTCAAATTCATGGACATTGACCACCTTCAAGGTGTCTAAATGTTGAGTTATAATTGTACATGTATAATAACTTATATGTGCTTTTAGCACTCTATTTTGTATGGGTACATTATAGTCATAGTTGCCATGTACCCACAATTAAGCATATCCAGTGCAGTGTTTTATAATCATGAATATGTATTTAGTGGAAATCATTTACACATTCACTGTAGTGCTGTGTTATAAAATGATCATGTATGTATCATCATGCCTGCGTATATAAACGCAGGACAATTCATAGTCATGTAATGTAACCGTTTGTGTTTAAATTGCCCGATTCCCTAGGCCCAAGACTGTACTTGTTTTGCACCTCCATGGCTTCTCGAGAAATAAATAATGAAATGCATGTTGTTTTCGAGACATAGCAGTGTTCTCACCCTACTGCAGGTATCGGAATGCCAACTCGTTATTTTCAGATGGGAGAAGATACAAGGAATGCTTTGAAGACAGAAGGAAGCGAGAAGGGAGGATATCTTTCATGTCTGACTGTTCTGGGAACCAAGGCCACTGCACCTCACAAAGCCTTCTTAATTAAAAGGCATGAACCTCCCCATTTAGAAAAAGTTGCAGTGGAACAGTTTACCAGGATGTAACTGAGAATCGAATTCTGTATTATATGATGTGCAGGGACAGAGACCCCAGACTTCAGCTAGCTTTCGGAGAGAATGGAGTATCTTAGACCTCGCTCCTAGCCTGAAGCACCTTAACCCATTTGACGTGAGTACTTCTTAGGAAGTCAACACGTGCGGACACCTGTGGGATCTGATAGAAAGGCATTAGATGGGAATCCTTTAGCAAAGTGTAGGGACAGATTTGATTTATTTTCTCATGAAAAGAGAATTGGACTCTGTTTCTATTTTAAGCTGTATATTACTCTTGGAGTTCACTATTTTATTCCTATTGTGCCAAATCACTAATATTCGTAGGATCGGCTCTGTATTGATTTTCCTGTGTCTCTATATGATGGTTTTACGATGTGTGTACATCTTATTATTCTTGGCCTTATAATAAATTGATAAACCTAAAGTTGGAGTCTGTGGTACTTTCAGGTATGCTATTGTCATCATGTTATGAAATGTTTTTCCCCTCCATCACTGTTTAGTGGGTAAATAAAAGATCCTGGGCGCTGATTGCGAGGAGGAAGATAGGGTTGCAATTTAGCGTAATCATCTTCATGATATAGACTTAGTCGGTATCCTACACTCGATATTGCTGCTTGTCAATATTCTACACTCTTTACAGTTGTAGGTTGATATTTTCTTTTTTTTTAAAACTTTGTTTATTGGTTTCAATCACAGCCATACATAACATGATTGGACGACATGTTGAAGGTTGTCTATAGAAAGTAAGCAGACATTACTTTTGGTTACACGTTAAGCATTTCCTACAATACTTGCTGGTCTATGCATCTCCATTTCAACAGTAGGTGACACGCAGGGCTCCCCTCGATACTTATTCCAGTGTGACCATTTCCTATCCCACTTCTTGGGACACCCCTGAGCCTTAAAAACCTCAGTCTCCGCCAACATACATCTATCCATTTCTTTGGCCCACACGGTGACAAGTGGTGGGTTCGCTTCCCCCCAGCCTCTCGCTAGCTCCCGTTTCACCAGCGTGTATCCCAGTGTCGTGAATTGCTGTTCAACCTCTGTGAGATCTGTCGCCTCCCAAACTTTCAACAGTCCCAATTGTGGCGTTAATATTACTTCCTTCCCCAAAGCCGTACTCATGTGGTCTGAGGCTCCTTCCCAAAGGGCACGTATCCTTGGGCAAGTCCACAGAGTATGGTAGAATGTGGCCTGTTGTCCACAACCCCTTACACAACGGTCATCAGGTCTAGTCCCTATTCTCACCAAAACTGTCCCGGATATGTATGATCGGTGGAGTATCCTAAGCTGGATCAGCCGAAATCTCTGTGTAATAGCCGCTTCTCGCGGGGACATGAGTGCCGTCTGCCAGTCCTCGTCGTCTATAGGACCGATGTCATCCTGCCACCGCTCCCTGAGCTCCGGGAAAGTGTCCGGCAGGTTATTACTCAATTTCTTGTAGGTGAGAGATATTGCCTTTGAAGTGAGGGGCCCGTCTAGCAAACGGTCTTCCAGAGGTGATGACTCTGGTATATCTTTAAGGGATGGAAACGCCGCCTTTAGCGCATGTCTGATCTGTAAATACCTATACACTTCTCCCTGCGCCAGATCATATTGTTTCTGGAGATCACTAAAGGTGAGCATTGCTCCCTTTTTCACCAGATCCCTTACTGCTGATATCCCGATGAGGTCCCATTTATCAAACACGGGCTGATAGCACAGCATTCCCAGTTTCTGGGTGAACCACAACGGTGTAGCCTGCAAGAGAACGCCCTTCCATCCCAGCCGGGCAGTAACCACACACCAGATTTCCATAGTGTGTTGGGTGGGTCCAAAGAACTTCCCCCTATTTTTCCTGTCAGTAGTGTATAGGGGCCCCAAATATCCGGAGCGATCCATTTGGTATCGGTCCAGGGCATATGCTGGGCCATCTGGGGCGTGATACTTCCAATGATTAACAGTCACCAGTTGCACCGACCAGTAATAACGCTGTAGGTCAGGTAGTGCTATGCCCCCATCGTACCAGCCTTTTGTCAATTTCTGCAGTGCTATTCTAGGGGCCCTGCCATCCCAGAGCCACATGCAAATCTCCCCTTCAACCGCTCTAAAATATGAGTCTGGGACCCGGTGGGGACAGTTGTGTAGTATATAAAGAAAACGAGGAAGGGCCAGCATTTTAAAGAGTGCCGCCCTCCCCACCAGTGTTAAGAGCAGAGACCTCCAATGTTTAACATCTGCCCGTAATCGGGCCAAAGGGGGGGGCAAACTGGAGCTGTAGAAACAAACCAGATCTGAAGTGACAAAGATCCCTAGATAACGAAACCCCTCCGTCGCGACCGCTATAGTGCAGTCTGCCGGAAGGCGGGGAACTGCGCCTCTCAACATAAACAGTACAGACTTGTGCCAATTGATCGCATACCCCGAATATTTGCCAAAATTCATGAATATATCCAACACTACCCTAATCGATTTATACGGGGATGCCAGGTATAGCAATATATGGTCCGCATAAAGGGATATTGGATCTTCCACGTCATCTGCCCAGTGCAATCCTCGCACCATCACATCTTTACGCACCCAGGCCGCGAGAAGCTCTAGCATAAGAGAGAAAATCAGCGGGGAGAGCGGGCACCCCTGCCTAGTACCTCTTCGTAGCTCGAAAGTTCTAGATGTAAAACCATTAACCCTCACCTGTCCCAGCACACCAGTATATAGAAGCTTTACCCAGGCTATACATTTAGGGCCCACTCCCACTTTCCCTAGGACCTCGAATAGATACGGCCATTCAATGGAATCGAATGCCATTGATGCGTCTAGAGACAGCACTGCTGCATCCTCTTCGATGTATTTCCTACGAGCCATCACTTTATGTAAACGCCATATATTAAGGGCCGTATTTCTACCTGGCATAAAGCCAGATTGGTCTGGGTGGACCAGCGATGCAATGACTGACACCAGTCTATTCACCAAGACTTTTGCCAACACCTTCGTCTCCACATTGAGGAGTGAGATTGGCCTATATGAGCCACAATTATCAGCTGGCTTACCCTGTTTATGAATGACTACGATGGTGGCTAACCGCTGATCTACTGGTAGTCTACCCACTTCTAAACTAGGTTGATATTTTCTTGATCGATATTGTTACATATTACCAAGTTCTCTTTTTAGGACAGACTACAACTTTTCTGTGAACTGCTAGTGATTGTTTTGCAATCGCATGTTGTTGTTATCTGTTTAACACATACATTGCCCTGTGGAGCTCCTCATCTAACTATTGCAAGTTGGGGCTTGCATGAGTGGTTGGTATAATGCACTTGTGGGTTATGTCATACATGGTATGAGTTGCTTGGTGGACGAAGTTTTTATAGATGCTACAAACTTGATGCTTATGGTCAAGAGAGCTTTCGAGAACAACTAAGCTAATCTTTTGTTTTATGTGACTTATGTGACAGTGGCTAGAGTGATCAGCAGAATATACTTAAAATAATCATTTGCTGGTGGTGTCACATTAACATGTATTTGGACAGCTGTGGTATTGTTTTCTGTCATTCATGTCGCACATGGCCAGTGTGCTGATTAATAGCAGAAATCCCCCCAAACACCGGCTGCACAATGGAGGTAGTACTTAGATTAGCAACAGTCAGTCAAGGGAATCCCTGTAACATGGAAATATCATTTTGAGACCTTCTTCTTTTGAAAAATTTACAATTTGGTATAGGATTTTGTGACTCAGAGGTTAATATGTCATAGGATGGCATCCAAGTTTATGCACATGTGTTGCCAACGCTATCGGTGGTGCCACGTGGGTGTGTGCACAGTACACCAGTATCAAGAGCGAAGAGCAGAAGGAGCACAACTGAATCTCCGGCCCTGCTCTTGTTGTCAACCTCATCTCTAAGAAATTACCAGCTGCTCTTCTTGCAGAGGGAAGATTGTTCATTGCAGAGAGAGGTTGTCTGCAGATCCAAGCTTCTCCGAGATGGAAAGTATTGCCATTCTCTAGACTGAGACTGGAAGCTGCTTCAGATATCTTCTTTTCAAGGGGACACTGCTTGACTCACCATGTTTTAAGTACTTGCGTCTGGAAATGGACCTAGTGTATTAACAGTTTCATCTGTCTTACACAAGGGCTACACTTACCAGTAGCAGTGCTGCTGTTCTGGCATGTGTTTGACAAGCTTTTTTGAGGGAATAGCATTTGTACAGTGCTGTCCACCTGTGGCAGGCGGGCACATAACCATGCATTAGAAATGATGCACTGAAATCTTTGCGGCATGCATTATCTGGCCACGTCTCAGGAAACAAACATACTTCACACAATAGACCCCACCCGCCCCCGTGGGTTCTTCACTGACCCAATTAAGGGTTACATCGGAAAGCTGACTGTATCTCGCATGTCTCGTCCTAGATAGAAGCCATCTTTAATTGCTTCTATTCTCTAATCACCAGAAGGAGGCAATCTTCACCTTGGACCCAACTCCTGGAGAATGTCTTCTATCCTATTTTGGATATCTATTTTGTTTTTGTTTTTGTTTTTATTGGTTTACCTCCTCTGCTCTCTGAACATTGTAAATTGTACCTTCCATTTTCTGGATACTGCCTTATCCTGTATTTTTGTTATTATTGCTTTTTTGTCTCTGCTGTCAGTAAATTTGTAAAGCGCTCTGATACTCAAAATAAAAATAAAGAAAATATATATATTGAATATGCTACTTACCAGTATGCATCTGTTCTTGGCATGTAGGGCTGCTGACATTCATATCTGTGCATAGATCGCCGCCTAGTGTTGGGTCCGGATGTTTGCACGTTGTTGTCCTGGAAGAGTCTTCGAAGTATCCTTGGATAGGTGACTCCTCCCCTGGACTACAGTGCGCATGGGCATCCTCTCCATCCTCAGATTGTTTTTCGCCATTGTGGCAGTGATGGAGTAGATACAGAAAGTGATGACCATGCTTGCAGTAATTCTGAGAGCTGCAGCTGCGACAGGCGCCGGGGAGGAGGGAGGGCGATATGAATGTCAGCAGCCCTACATGCCAAGAACAGATGCATACTGGTAAGTAGCATATTCAGTTCGAGGCATGTGGGCTGCTGAATTCATATCTGTGCATAGAATACATAGCAGTGCCCTCTATTAGCGGCGGCTACCCGTGCCAGCTGCAGCGGTCTGAAAAAGTGTCTTGAGAACAGCCTGTCCTACAGCTGCCTGCTGTTTTGACTGCACATCTACACAATAGTGTTTTGTAAATGTGTGTGTAGTGGACCATGTGGCTGCTCTGCATATATCATGCAGGGGAATATTTCCTAGGAAGGCCATGGAAGCCCCCAACTTACGTGTTGAGTGGGCTCGTGGTGGAATAGTTAATGTGCGTTTTGCCTTTTGATAACAGATTTGAATACACTTAACTATCCATCTGGCTATCCCTGCTTTGGAGATGGCGTTACCTTTGTGGTGTGGGGCAAAGGCAACGAACAGTTGTTTTGTCTTCCTGAATGGTTTAGTCCTGTCGATGTAGTACATGAGGGCCCTTCGTACATCTAGTGTATGTAGTGCCCTTTCTGCAACAGTTTGTGGGTTTTGGAAGAAAACTGGCAGTTCAATAGTCTGATTCATGTGGAACTGCGATATTACCTTGGGCATGAATTTGGGGTTGGTACGTAGTACGACCCTGTTGGCGTGAACCTGAATAAATGGCTCTTGAACGGTTAGTGCCTGGAGTTCACTAACTCTTCTTAGGGAAGTGATCGCTACTAGGAAGGCCACTTTCCAGGTAAGGAATTGAATCTCGCAGGAGTGTAGAGGTTCAAAGGGTGGACCCATCAGGCGTGTGAGGACCAAGTTGAGGTTCCACATTGGAGCCGGTGGGTGACTAGGTGGAATGACTCGTTTGAGCCCTTCCAAGAATGCTTTGATGGCAGGCACTCTGAATAGAGAGAGGTGCTGCCTGGTTTGCAGATAGGCTGATATTGCGGTCAAATGGACACGTATAGAGGTGTACGCCAGATTGCATCGGTATAGGTGTAAGAGGTAACAGATGATGTTGTGGATGGATGCGTCCAGCGGGTTGATGTCATTATTACCGCAATAAATGACGAACCTTTTCCATTTGGCTGCATAGCAAGCCCTGGTAGTGGGTCTCCTGGCCTCCTTGATGATGTCCATACAGTCAGGTGGCAGGTTGAGATAGCCAAACTCTAGGACTTCAGGAGCCAGATCGCCAGGTTCAGCTGTTGCGGATCTGGGTGCTGAACCTCTCCATGGTTCTGCGTCAAATGCGCGGGTTTGATCCGCAGCCTTTGATGCGGCACCACGGAAAGTTCGAGGAAGGTGGTGTACCACGGCTGGCGTGCCCACGTGGGAGCAACTAGGACGAGTGTCAGGGAGTGTTGTCGTAGTTTGCGAGCCACCAGCGGTATCAGCGGCGCTGGGGGAAAAGCGTACGCAAATCTGCCGGACCAGTTCATCCATATCGCATTGCCCTGCGACTGCGGATGTGGGAATCTGGCGGCGAAGCTTTGGCATTTTGCGTTTTCGCTTGTCGCGAATAGGTCTATCTCTGGATGACCCCACTGCTGGAAGTACGGTTGGAGTACTGATGGGTGTAACTCCCACTCGTGCATCTGGTGGCTGTGTCTGCTGAGCAGATCCGCCATCTGGTTGTCCTTGCCAGGGAGGTGTTCCGCCATGAGGAACATGTTCCTCTGAATGGCCCACTTCCACATGCTCTGAGCCAGATGAGACAACTGTGGAGAGTGTGTTCCTCCCTGCTTCTGTATGTAGTACATGGCAGTCATGTTGTCCGTCCGGATCAACACGACTTTGTTGCACAGATGTACTTTGAATGCCTTCATGGCCAGGAAGATTGCCATCAGTTCCAGAAGGTTGATGTGCATCTTCTTCTGTTGTGTCGTCCATAGTCCCTGCACTGTGTAGTGGAGTACATGAGCTCCCCATCCCTGGAGAGACGCGTCCGCTGTCAGTACTATTTGCGGAACAGGCTCTTGGAACGGTCGGCCCTTGCAAAGGTTTTGTGGATTCCACCAATTCAGAGAGTTGTATGCCCGACCGCTCACCAACACTAGGTCTTTCAACTGTCCTTGAGCCTGATTCCACTGACGTGCTAGGCACTCCTGAAGTGGGCGCATATGTAACCTCGCGTGCGGGACTATGAAGATGCAGGAGGCCATCATGCCTATCAACTGCATAAACACTCGCGCTGGAAGCGAGTGATTGGGTTTGAACTTGGAGATCAGCAGTTGTATGCTGTTGATCCTCACTAAATTTGGCTGAGCTGTGGCCGCCAGAGTGTCTATAGTCGCACCTAGGTACTTTTGTACGTGTGCGGGCTGGAGATGGGACTTTGGGTAATTTAGTGAGAATCCCAGACTGTGAAGAAGGTGAATGGTGCGGGACATGTGGCTTGCACATTGCTGGGCTGACTTCGCTTGAACGAGCCAGTCGTCTAGGTAGGGGTAGACGTGTATATGCTGCCTCCGTAAATGTGCTGCCACCGTAGCTAGGCACTTCGTGAAAACCCTGGGCGCTGTTGTCACGCCGAAGGGAAGGACTTTGAACTGATAGTGCTGCCCCTGAACAGTGAACCTGAGGTATTTTTTGTGTGAGGGGTGGATGGGTATGTGAAAGTACGCATCCTTGAGGTCCAGTGAGGCTAGGAAGTCTCCCTGCTTGAGAAGCGGAAGGACTTGCTGTAGGGTGAGCATGTGAAAGTGCTCTGAAATAATGTACTGGTTCAGGGGTCTCAGGTCTAATATAGGCCTGAGCGACCCGTCCTTCTTTGGAATTAAAAAGTAGAGGGAGTAAACCCCCGTACCCTGCTCGTGGATGGGGACGACCTCTATAGCGCCTTTTAGAAGCATACTTTGCACCTCTTGCTGTAAGAGCGTTAAGTGCTCTGAGGACATAGGACGGTTTCTTGGTGGTATTGTGGGTGGAGTGGAGGTTAACTCCATACAGTAACCGTATTTTACAATATCTTTGACCCACCTGTCCGTGGTGATGGAGTTCCACGTGGACAGGAACCTTTGTAGTCTTCCCCCGACAGGTGTTATGTGGTCGGGAGGAAGGGAGAGGGCGTCACTGCTTGTTCTTGGGGGAGGACCTGGTGTTGCCGTAGCCACGTCCTCTGCCCTTTGTACTGGAGCCACGATATCCACCTCGGGTGTTTTTATCGTAGGTGGTCTGTGTATTGCCTTTGTTATACGTTTGTTGTGACCCCTGTCCTCTACCTGCCCCCTTGTTTCCGGGGCGACGAAAGGAGCCGCTCCGAAAGGACTGAGTTTGGAGGGCGCCCATGGACTTTGCAGTGTCCGTGTCCTTTTTTATCTTTTCGAGGGTGGTGTCAACCTCTGGGCCGAATAAATAGTCGGGGTTGACGGGCTGGTTCAGTATGTTGTTTTGTACCTCAGGCTTGAATCCTGAGATTCGTAGCCAGGCATGTCGTCGCAGCATGACGCTTGTGTTTATGGCCCTGGCAGCCGTGTCTGCAGCATCTAGTGCACATTTGATGGAAGCATTTGTGAGTAGCTGTCCCTCTCTGATAAGAATTTCTGCACCTTCTTTGAACTGGTCAGGGAGATGTTGGAGTAGTTGCTCCAATGTGTCATAGTGCGCTCTATCGTAGCGAGCGAGGAGCGCTTGAGTGTTGGCGATGCGCCATATGTTGGCAGCCTGGGCGGCAACTCGCTTGCCGGAGGTCTCTAGCACCTTGGACTCTTTGTCCGGGGGAGGAGCGTCACCTGTCGTTTGCGAGTGTGCCCTCTTGCGAGCATTCGCTACGACGATGGAGTCGAGTGGTAATTGTCCTTTGATGTACGTAGGATCCCCAGGTGCTGATCTGTATTTTTTATCAATCCTGGGGTTTATCACTCGTGCCCTGGTGGGTTCCTTGAAAATGTCCTTAGCTGGTTTGAGGACCCCTTTCAGCATTGGCAGAGTTTTTACATGTCTTTCTGAGGATGCAAAAGTGTCCATTAGAAAGTCATCCTCGATGGTATCCGAGTGAAGCTGTACCCCATGGTTATTTGCAGCACGTTCAATAAGAGCGTTGAACGCCGCAGTATCCTCCGTGGGAGATGTTTTTGCCCCATAGAGTTGTGGGTCCTGTGTATCGAGAGGTGCACTGGGGTCTGCAGGGTCGCCCCAAGTTTGATCAGGGTCCTGCTGGTCATCAGGGTCTGTGTCTACATGGTAGGGTGCTTGGTCATCCATGTAGTCCTCCAATGCATCCGTGTCGGAGCGTGTGGGGGAGAACCGGTGTGGATCCTGGTAGGAGGAATGGAACGGTTCATAAAGGAGAGGTTCTGATTCCACAGGCAGCTTCCTTTTTAGTGGGATCCTGAAAGGGTCCAATGGCGGTTCCGAAGTTATTCTTCGGTCGTGGAGAATCATCCTGCCAGTGTCGGCGTCGATGACACGTGACGGAGACGTCTCGTCCGGTGGAACCGGAGTCTGGGTAACCCGTGTCCTGAGTTGGAACATCTTCGGGATTGTTGACGGAGGCAAGCCGAAGGTAATGTTGGCTGGCCCCGTAGAGGTTGCTGGAGCTCCGATCGGGCCGGAACCCGACGGGTCTTTGAGGGCCGCCGTGGTTTTGTTGCTTTGCGTCGCAGCAGGCCGCACTTGGGGCGTCTTTGAGGCTTTGGCACCGGGCAGGTTCGTAGAGCCGGGCGTGGATTTTTTCGGTGCCGGCGGGTCCTCGAGTCGAGGTGTGGAGATCACCGTCGACGTCCTCGATACGTGAGGCATCGGCGTCGTCGAGGGAGCGACGCGAGGCGAAGCAGGCGGTATTGCCCTCGGTGTCGTTGGCGTCGGTAGCCGAGTAGGTTTCTCGGTGCCGATGGCCTTTTTCCGTTTGTCGACTCCGATGTCGCCCGATTCCAGTTCGGCACCGAAGTCCCTCTTGGTGCGGTCGGTGCCGACGCGTTGCGCTGGCTTCGAAGGCGTGGAAGGCCTCGATCCGACCAGCGCCACTTTCAGTTTCGGTTTCGTATGAACCGGAGCAGCTTTCGGTTTCGGTTTTGTGGTAGGGAAACCAGCTGGCTTATGCAGCAATGGCTGCCGCTGAACGTCCGAGGCCGGGCCCGAGGGCGGGGCCGAAGAACTACGGGATGGGTCTCGGGTAAGGCCCGAAGGCGATCCCTCGACCGGAGCCAAAGGCTGTGGCGTTGGTGTTTCTTCGGTTTGAACAGGTAGGCCTTGTTCATCATTGGAGCTACTCTCTTCGGCCCCTAAGGCCTCCTCGTCGTCTCCTACCTCGGTGTCGTCTTCACCTCTGTGGAAGAGTGACTCGTCGCCCTCGTCCGATCCGGGGTCGTGTTCGGAAACGGGACTGGAGGGTATGACTTCTAATTCTTCGACGTCGGCCTCGTCGAAGATGTCTGTTGGGGCCGGTGCCGCGTGCCGCGCCTCGAGTCTCGCCGCTCTTCGGTTCCTTAGAGTCTTCTTGGAACGGAACCGGGCACAGGCCATGCATGTCGATTCGTCGTGGTCCGGCGAAAGGCATTTGTTGCACACCGGATGGACGTCGATGTGTGGGTACTTCGCATTGCATACCGGACACCTTTTGAATGGCGTCCTGGATTCCATCGTCGAAGTAGTCGATGGACAGGTAAATGCGAAAGAAGTCGGTGCTGAAAGTTAGTAAACTAACAAAATGCTATCGAAACCCGATCGATAAACAGTACCGACGCGAACTAAAGGCCTTTTGGCCTCGACCAAATATTTTCCTAACTTGAGCTAAGATAGCACATCCGAACCCAATGGCGGAAAAAAACAATCTGAGGATGGAGAGGATGCCCATGCGCACTGTAGTCCAGGGGAGGAGTCACCTATCCAAGGATACTTCGAAGACTCTTCCAGGACAACAACGTGCAACATCCGGACCCAACACTAGGCGGCGATCTATGCACAGATATGAATTCAGCAGCCCACATGCCTCGAACATATATATACATCCTTGCAGAAAGGATCCCCCTATTCTCTTGCCACATTTCCACTACCCTCCAACCATCTCCCTATATGTCAAACAAAGGCTGTGTTCTACCTAGCTTCAAAATCTTTCTATCTCCTAGATTGATGCAAGCTTTTACCTGACTGTCTTTCTGATCCTTCAAAACAGGAACCATCCATGTCCACTCTCTATCTGTCAGCAAAGAACTTAACTCTCAGCTGGCACCACCTGTTGTTCTATAATTCCTCTGAAACAGAAACAACATCTCACCCTAGCCACCTGTGCTTGATCCCCAGGCAGGAGCCACTTTCCATTTGTCCTCTCACCTGTTTTTGCCAGGAAGGAACCATCAATCCGTGACACTGACTCCACTTTGTCCTACCAGGCAGCAAACAAATATAACCAGATATGCTAGTACCCTTGCCCCAAGTAATTAACCACTTTTCACCTAGCCCCACCACCCTCATCCATAGAGGCACTCATCACTTGGCTCTGCCTCTCCTACTTTCCTTCAG
This sequence comes from Triturus cristatus, assembly GCF_964204655.1. NCBI lineage: Eukaryota > Metazoa > Chordata > Amphibia > Caudata > Salamandridae > Triturus > Triturus cristatus. Next base: position 684,023,392 of record NC_140592.1, read on the forward strand.
TAATCACTCCTCACTTGACCGCCACCTCATTTTCTTCTACTTCCCAAAAGATATCTCCATTCCACTCTCCTGCACCTGGCCGCAAGCTGTCACTCCCATCCAATGTAAAGCCATCTCTCACCAGCACACAAGCACCTCCCCAGGGTTGCTTCTCACCTGGTCCTCGATGTGTCTTCTCCATCCATATATAACAGTTGTTTTGGGCCACGCCTGTCTGCGAATCGAGGAAGGGCAGGCGCATGCTTCGCTCAGCGCATAGGCGTGCATTGTAACTCCGACAGTGCTCGATGGCTTCACGGTAGAAATCCTCTCCTAGCCTGTGAGGGGACCAAGGAAAAAGAGAAGGCTTGAGTTGCTACTAGCACTGAAAAATTCTAGGTCTAATTGGCGAAATTCTTCAATGCCCGCATGTAAAACAAAAACAGTCTCACAACTTAGCCACAAGAGAACAATATACAGACTTATACCCCAGGGTTGTCCGATGGTACAACGCAGATAAAGACATTGCATGCCTTTACCACGCATTTTTTACCATGCATGTTTTTACAGCGAACATGCTTTTTCAATGCATGCCATAAACACACATTGCTTACATAAAAAACAATGTATTTGCGCGGGGAGACCCCCCCACACCTCCAGCTTACCGTAAATCTGTAGAAAAGGCATGCATTGTAAAAGCATGCATGTAGTAACAATATGCATGCTAAAAAATGCGTGGTAAAGGCACAACGAGGTAAAAACCTTGTTGTAAAGGCTGTTTCCCATATCCCAGCAACTCTGTCCACTGCTTCGCGTTGTTTGTATACTACACACTACTAAAACCCACAAAGGCTAGCAACCACCAGATAGGTCTTCTGTGATCAGCAGGGAGGAAACATAAAGAGCCAAAAAACAATTGTCTTTAGGTCAGAAAGAGATCTGTTTTAAACCAATTTGTTTTAAACCACAAAACCCAGGGCCATAGAGACAGGATTTTTTTTTTTATGCACCAAATAAGACTAGAAAATATAGTGGTGCCAAAATCTAGCGGCTTAACTACCAAGCATCAAAATAGTGTGACGATAAATATATATAAATGTCTTTAAGCGTTGTATTTCGTGTGCAACGTATGGCTTGCATGAATCTCGTGTGAGTTATGGATTGCAGTTGTATGCATAATTTGTGAATTTCAGTGGTTTCCAATTTCCAATTTGCAATCATGAATCCACTTTTACTTTGCCTTTTCAGGGCATTTCTACATACATACAATAAGGTGTAATAACAAGACATAACCATAACTCCCCTTTATCCTATTTTTCTGATGATTTTGTTTAAAAAAAATCAAAATATAACGTGCAACTGTTTGCTGCCCCCAACCTGCCATGGACTGTCCACAGCACGTATTGGCTGCGTAATCTGGCATGTGGCCAGGTCCTGCATGTAATCTGCCATGTGCAGCCAACTAGACATGGGTGGCCAACCTTCTCAGTGCACAGCTGCGAGGCCTGGCCTAAGGCCCCACCCGCCGCGGGTGGCCTACCCCCACTGCAGACAGCCATGCATATGGTCCACATCACCTTGACTACAGCCAGGCCCTGCACCAAACCTACTGCTAGAAGACAACCGCTGTACGTGGCTGTTGGCCAAGTGCATTTTTAGTCAAACAAATTCTTTATTTTAATCATTTTTTAGGGTTAATGAATCCACTCTCAGATTCATAGAACCAGGGACCCCACAAGAGTCTCAGATATCCAGGGAGGTTTCACAATTTGTGATTCTCTTTTTAACTCCATGCAGGCGGTCCTGATATGGGCCTCAGCATCAAGTTTAGCACACCCTACCCTCTTATGTCACAAAGCAATGCCTGTCATAATCCATATGAGTACACCCTGCGTTATGTTTACCCTTTCCTGAAACCCCCTTTGCTTTGAACATGTCCCATATCAAAATACTTTTCACCCAGCTGGCAGGTAAAAGATTGAAACTCTGTAGCAATTTTGGACAGGAGTGGTCTTCCAATTTTGACTCTTAATGAATTTCACTGACCCCTTTACAGAAGTCGAACTACATTTCCACACTAAAACGTTGGCACCATTTTCTGTTCAATCAAAGGGAAGGCCAGTAAGCTTTGCTGATGCTTGATAACATTCTTAAATGAAGGCTGCCATTTCCTTGGAGATTTCTCCTTTTGCAGAGGTTCTGGGAAATGACGAATTAAAAGGAAATGTACAAGAAAGAAGTGCGTGCTCAGTGTGCAGTGATTTCCTTCAAGAGATTGCTAATGGAGAGGTAAGAGTAGTAAGTGGTTTCCTCTCTTTTCTACAACATTTTTTGTATAAAAATGCAAAAGATATGGCTCGCCAGCTTCCACATCACCGACACGGGGTCGAAACAAGGTACAGAATCTACTCCACTTGAAAGGGTTAACATCTTTGGCCCTCTTCAACAGAGGCCCTGAATTTGGAGGATAACATTCATGCCAATTCCTGCATGTTTTTCCTCTATAATTTGCCTAGAGATTTTATCGGCTTCACGCAGGGATAGTCTTCCAGACATCCATTATTCCCCCAAAACTTGGATGTCTGATGGGGCTGGTAACTTCTGTTTACTGACCCCAGCAGAATTCTTGGGCCAGTCACAACGAGGGCCTCAGTAGCCAGCTTCATTGCTTCCCTCATAATTTCCCTTCACAGTTCTAGGTGGTTAAACTCAGGGACGTCTTAAGGATTGTGGGGGCCCTGGGCCAAAGATATTGTGTGGGCCCCTTTTCAAATAGCTTTGAATTTATGATCCAGTTTAGCTCTTTTATGCCCTCTTTGGCCAGGTCACTCACAATGCACACACACACTGGTCCAAATTCTAAACGTGTCTACATTCTAATATTTAGGATAGTGATGTGTTTTCAATATTGTAACACGGCAGTAGCTCACTAAAATTACTGCAAATAATCTCTGTGACATACGAATATGTAAGGTCCTTTTTTGATCTAAAATAAACTTTTTATGTATGTTGTATGAAACAAAAACACATTTCTCTGCAAAATGTTTCTAATAGACTCTCACACATCACCCACATTAAAAGTAAATGAAAGGAAAACGGTATTTGAAACAATCTGTTGAAGAATTATTCAAGGTCATCCGGGAATGAACAGAGCTGGCTCTCTCAGGGGGTCCCCTGACAGGCTGGGGCCCTGGGCCAGAACCCACTTTGCCCATGCCTTAAAGCGTCTCTGGTTAAACTGGCCATAATATTAGACAGACCTTTCCGCCCCATGCCCCAATTGCCCCGTGCTAGAGTAGTGAGGCAAGACAGACAAGTTAATATTTTATATTTCAGAACATTCCCAGAGCCCATCACCTCCTCTAAAGCCACCTAATACAGATATTAACTCTGATTTTAATATAGCGGTAGTTCTATAAATTCTATATGCTGATAATAAATGTTTCATCAACACAAGTAAAGACAGGAAAGCCAGTGAATCGAAGTCGGGATAATGATTCGCTGCATTAGACATGTGACATGCAGGCTCTGTGCGGCGAGCGCATCAAGAGTCTTGGCAATATAGCCCATTGTAAAGAGCTTGGAACTGATCGTGCAAAGGCAATGGTGAACTGGTGAGACTCTACACATCAATGCTGCACTATCAACTGCTGTGCCTGTTTTCTCATTAATAGGACTCTACGTTGGAGCACTAACAGGCATTTTATGCGATAAGCCTTTGCTATTATTTGCTATCATTTGCTAGTTTGCTACTCCTTTATCCGAAATAGTCAGAGAGATAGTGAGATTAAAAAAAACAGAGAGACATAGAAAGAGAGAGAGAGATGTGCATTTGTGTATAATGCTGAGCTGGTTAGATACATTTCAGTTGAATATTGCCACTGAGAGAAATATTGTCTTTCCGTTCATGAAAACATATTATTGTGAGGTTGCATAGGTGCAATATATGGTTTCGTGTAATATGGATCTATATTGCAACCAAGGGGTTCTGGGGAAATCATAAACCAGAAGCCCGAAGACTGTGCAGTTTGTCAATGTTATGTTATGTCACGTCACATTACACCTCGTTATGTGGCTCTTTAGAAAGCTCATCAACCTAAAAGTTATCTGGCTCTAAATAAAGCAATAGAGAGTTTGCAATATTACTCAAGTTATTTATTTTTGTATTGGATGTTTATTTGGGTGCCTTTAGTTAAAAAACATTGCTTTTTTAATCAGGAAAAGGTTGAATAAAACATAAAGCAAACTTTGTGGTTACACTGTATAAACAGAAGAGAAAATATTTCATTAAGAAGATAAGAATTCAGCTACATAAACTTTACCTTTTTCAAAAACACGGTTTAGCAACGAAAATCAGAACTCTGTTAGCCAGACAGGGAAAACAATGGCCCTGAATGCAATTAGAATGTTCAGATTTCATGAACAGACTTCTGATAAATAAGAAGCAGTGGTGATGCTGAGAGATCTTGAAGCCAGTGAGGCAGAGCACATAGTGGAGCCTAACGGCAATGGGAATGTTTAGGTTTCATTATTAGACATTGGATTAAACGATGGACACAGACTGTGGTCAGAGACAGTCGAAGCTACTGCCAGTTAGCAATGTGTCTTGATTGCATATCGAATGTTATATACACATACAGAGAGATAATACATGTTGTATAGCTCTATATTACCACCAAGTGTTTCTCATGATATTGTTAGGCATAGCTTAGCTCTGGTACAGAGCCCCCATCATTCATTTCAGTTTCTAGAATCTCATAATCCACTGCTATGACATAGCAACAGTTGATAGCTTAACTAGTTACCCACTGATGTGTTGTCGTAAAGGCCTTCCAGGCCAGACTGACAGGCCTCCCTGACTGAAAGCAGAAAGCACAGCGGCAGAAGGGAGAAGGAAAGCAGGGAAGATGGTGGGAGTTGGTCAAGAATGGCAGGTAAGTTCTTTTTTTATTTCACAAAGAACCACCCGAGTCAACTGTGAACGCCTGCCTGGAAGACTCAACCTGAGTTATTTCACAGTCTCTATACTTTTTCCTGTCTGTCTAATCACTCTTTGACAAACAAAAGAAGTTGAAGGGATATCCTCACACAGCTACCTACCAGGTGTAATTTTTCATCATAGGACACCCCCACGCTATGCAAAACCCGGCTTGATGGAGAACGGGTCTACACCCTCAGATGAGGGAAGCCCTTTTTAAGCTAAAAATCAATAAAACAGGTTAAAAAACAATGTGGTAACCCAGTGTGAATTTTACTTAGCGGAGTACCACTCGGTATTAAAACTGGGTGTGGAGTACAGGGGAACTAGTACCGCAACCCAACTAAATTGTTGACATGTTTCTACCAAGGCGGCTCCAAAGAGTCCATGGCATTCATCAGGAGATGCACAGGATCCTAATAAAATATACACCACTTGCATAAACTGTTAGAGCTAGAAGAAAATACTTGCAACTACTGCTGTTCTCAGGTTCTCTAGTCACCCAAGCGAAGGGTAAATTGAACCCCATGAACAAAAGCCCCAGGAAAACCTGTAGTCACACTTACACCAAGGAGCATCCCTCTCCTTTAGCCCAATATTCCTCCCTTTGGGACACATATGCTGAACAGAGGCCGTGTTATGTATGGCTCCCCCGTGACTCCTTTGTCACTGCTTAGCAGCTAAAAGCAGGGGCAGATGATTGTGGGGGCTATACATAACGTAACATTATAGATGGGTAAAAAGTGAATTACAGGGATATTTTTCACCTTGGGGTTCTGAGTGACATCAGAGACTACTCGAGCTTTGCTCAAAACCCCTCGATGAAAAACATCCTGGATTACACTGTTATCCATCTATGATTCTAAATCTACATCACGAGGCAGGTGGTTAGTAAATGTCACCTGAACCCCAAGATGGCAATATATTAACATGCTGTATTTTGCTCTTTATGTTTTTTTTTATTGCATGGTTATTTTGAAGGACGTTAGCTTGCAAAAGGTGTAAGGAACGGTTCATTGAAGATAACTGAATTACTCTGTTTTCTCAAGTAAAAATAGAAAAAAATATATTTTTGCTTAGTACAGAATCTGTCTGCAGAAGGAGGGTAGAGTTAAAGCAGTTCTCTGCAAGGTGCTGCTGACAATAGGCAAACATTTGAATACAATGCTCATGACCTATTCACACATGAATAGAAAATAGACTTTTAGCCCGCCGTAGTGGGCTATACCAGCCATTTAAGGCTCGCTCCAGCATTAAAGGCCCGAGCCGACGGCGAGGTCTTTCTAACAAGGGAGCGGGACTTTAATGCCGGTATAGCCCAGCTACGGGGGGCTTTAAGGCTATTAGAACATTCTGCCACAAAGGACAGAATGTTCTAACAAATAAAACAAAGGCCTCACGAGGGGATTGAAATCACCTGAGGCTCTGTGAGGCCTTTGTACACAGCAACAGCTGTGAAGGACAACATTGGAATGTTGGCACTCCTGGCTTCTACCGGCCATTAGGAGCCCGGAGCACTCAATTGTTTCCAATGGCGCTCCCAACATTCCAATATTCTAATTTTGATTAAACTATTAGCAATGGTAAAGTTCTGCATAGTGGTCTAGGCTGTTGTTATGTCATCAAGAACGTAGAGTTTTAGAAAACATGCTTATCTTTGTTAATAACACATTCTGTCTTTAGAAGGATTGGACCATTGAAACTGTTCTCTGCATGAGGCAGCAAAAAGGGGCACTTCTTGGAATTGCAACCTTCATGTTTTCCCCTACTTTTCCTAAATAGAATTTTGATTAAACTACGGGCAACTGTAAAGCTCTGCAGCCGCGGCCCGTGTAGGTAAGAGCGGTGGGGCCCGGTGGGGGAGGAGGTTTAGACGGATGATGAAATCCCCCCTGCCCCTCCACCGGGCCCCACCGCTCTTACCTGCATGGGCCGCGGCTGCAGATCTGCTAAGTGGTTTGGGGGCTGTCACTGTGATGGAATTTCCACAAAATATGAAAACAATTTCACAGGTCGCTTTGAAATATGGATTTTTATGAGCGATTGGCAAGCCACTGAATGCTCAAGGCAGGCTGGAGCCTGAAACCTGGCTCTGGCTCAGCTCGAGGTCCTGTTGGAACCTCGAGCCCATAACGGGCCGGGCTTTCACATGGTTTCTGCCTGCCATCCTCCTTCTACCCAGGATGTGGTGTTATGAGCAGAGCTGCCCTGAGGAACTGGGTTCGAGTCTTGGCGTCGGCTCAACAGCCTGTGATTCTGGGCACATCCCTTAAACTTCCCATGCCTGTAAACAATGCATGTGACCTTGCGTAATGTAACTGGTGTTCAAGTAATGCGCTCCAATAACCCTCGGGTCGACTTTGCGCTACATTTTAAAAACTACTGAAAAATGCACTGAGAAGTAAAAGCAAAGCTTTAGCATAAGCAAAGACAAATAGATACCCATTTATTTGCTGATATGTACAAAGTGAAATAAGAAAACCTTGACAAATCGTGGCTTCTCCACTTGAATTGTGTTATCTTAGGCAAATGTTTTATTTCGCCAAAACTCTTTTTTCTTCAAAGCACTTTCAAATGTATGAGTAGAGACTTCCAGTTGCCCAAAACTATTACTTTTAATAATTATTGCTCAGTGCAGTGCTATAATGTGCCCTAGTAGTTTCAAAGCTACCGCATGTTAAAGAAATACACTTTTTTGAATTTTGAAGAGTCTTTACAACATCCCTCGACGCAGCCGCATCACCCCCCACCTAAAAAAGACCTGCACTGGCTCCCCATCAACAAGAGGATCACCTTCAAGCTCCTCACCCACGCACACAAAGCACTCCACAACACCGGACCAGCCTACCTGAGCAACAGACTCAACTTCTACACCCCCGCCCGCCCGCTCCGCCAGCCTCGCCCTCGCCGCCGTCCCGCGAATTCAACGTACAACGTTCGGCGGCAGATCCTTCTCCTTCCTCGCCGCCGAGACCTGGAACACCCTCCCCACCCACCTGCGGCAGACCCAGGATCTGCTCACTTTCAGGAGGCTCCTCAAGACCTGGCTCTTCGAGCAGTAGCAGCTGCCCTCTGCCCTCAGCGCCTTGAGACCCTCACGGGTAAGTAGTGCGCGTTACAAATTCTATGATTGATTGATTGATTACCTATTTTACATCACGTTTGTTGTATGATTTACATAGCAAATATGTTCAGGGCTCGACTCGTGCACAGGTTTTAAGATCCGAGCCAGACCCTTGGCTCGGCTCTCTCTTTTATTCTGTTGGCTCGCCCACCTCTAATTTTTATACTGCACCATTTTATGCAATAAAAGCAGCTAAATATGCAAGGGGCCGAGACAATAGGAGAGGAAGGGGGGAGTCGCTGGAAACATGTTTCTCGTTCACCCACCTTATCGATTACATCTGGAGCGCAGCATTCATTCTAAAGCTGTGCACTGGGAGCAGGGTCTGCAGGGAAATTTAATTGGATGGTTGAAAGTCACATACAATGAGCGGGGAGAGAGGGCTGGTGAACAGATCAACCCACGTTTAGCCCAATTAGTGGGTGTTTCTTTCCAGCAACACCTTTCACGTGGTGAGATTCTGAGATAAGGAGGCTGGGAAGAGAGGGGCAGGAGACGAAAGAAAGAGGACAGACAGAAGAGACAGTGTCACGGAAAAAGGGCAGGTGGAAGTGGAGGAGGGGCAGAGAAATGGGTGGAAAGAAGGAATGGCGGCAAGAGACTAAACAAGCATTTGCAATGCAATAGGTCTCGCAATTGTGAGGTTTTGAGCTATTGGCATTGTAAATTACAATCTTTTTATTTAACCTCTTCAATGCCCGTGACGAGCTGGTCTCGTCATGGGCCGCGGTTGCGCTGTGCCCATGACGAGACCAGCTCGTCATAAACCCCGCCCGCTAATGAAACGGCCGGCACAGGGCGGGGAAAGGGGCGGGCACTGAAGGGGTTAAGGGTTTTAAAAAACCTGCAATAATAAAAGGCACTGTTATTTACAATCTCAATAGGTCAAAGTTTCTTGCATGTGAGATCTATTGCATTGCAAATGCTTGTTGTTAGCAAGCGCTCCATGCTGTGCTTTCATGTTAATAGAGGCCACACCCTTTATTTTAGACGAGCCGTGTCTAAAGAAAGGTGTGCAACCGCTATTAAAGTGAAAGTACAGTATGAGGAGTTTATTAAAGAAAAAATAGTGCTTACAGACTAAATAAGATGTACCCTGTAACAACCGAAGTAAAAGGGCCAGTCCTTATGGGAGATTACAAATGAAGACAAGACGGTATTAAGGAGGGACTAACAAGCCTATTATGGAATCAGAAGCCAGCATTTACGAAGGACAATGACACAAGCCAATGAAATATGGGCGGAGGGTGGGCGGGGTTTGAAGTACATACTCCAATACAGCATGCTTCGCAGTGCAGCGCATGTGGTGCCCAGGCTGGACCAAAAAATTTCCCTACCTCAGGAGGCGAGCCTAACAAACCAAGCAATGACCACACTAGACTACAAGTCAACAGACGCAAAAGGAAAGGCCTTGAGACAGGCTACTAGTATGACACTCACTCCTTCACTTTGCCACTTCAGATGAGCAGTAAATACATCTATTCTATGAAGACCATCTTCAAGGGCCTTGCCACCTGCCCCGTCTGGTCCACTGAGCAGTATTAAGGAGCTCCCTCCCCCTTACTACATACAGAATCTTGAATCTCACTGCAAGTGTACACAGCACAGCGCTGCTTACCAGGTATTGAACTGTGTGACCTCTGAGGCACTCTCCTTGGCCTCAATCTCTATCCTTCTGCCCCCTCCTCTTACTTTGTAAGGAATGTATGACCCAACAGGCGACTGCTGCCAAGCAGGGCACCCCACCCACGCCCCTTGTGGTCCTTTGCAGCAGCAGGATTGCTTTCCCAATGTCGCAAAGGGCCACTAAAACTAACAACTTTCGTTTTAACTTTGGATGTTTCGCAGTCTGTGAGGCTTGCGAAATTAGAAGAAATTTGTGTAGTGCCAATCTTCGCATACCCCGAATGACATGCAAATTACTGGGTCATAATTTGAGTTTTTAAATATCATCACTTCAGGAAGCAGACATCAAATGGTGACGTCACTCCGTGACTGAGGCATTTAATGGTGACATCACTCCAGGAATCAGAGATGAGACTGTAACAATAATAGGTATCAGGCTCCAACTGTAATATCCTTCCAGCAACCAAGTGTAGATTAGGACGTCATGCCTGGAACTAAAGGAACTATACATCAGACAATGACATTTGTGCCTAGCCGAGAGGCTCTTTGTGGTCTGTTTGTAAATTCCAGTTGTCTATTGCACCTTTTTTCTGTAACTAATTGACATTCCCTGGCCTTAGCACTCTCATTGTGTGGCTAGAAGTCCTTACTTCAAGGAGTTCTGTTTTTTATACTGGACAATCCCCGGCACTGGATTGACCTGGATTGGCCCCACTTCTGACCACTCCCTGGGCCCGAAAGTCTTGTGAGAGCCTTTCGAAATGTATATGTTAATGGCGGCTATATGAGGGCCGCATATTTTGTTTACAACAACGCTGTGAGTGGCGTATTTTAAAACATGGCACCACCAATGGAAAATATATTTGTAAAAACGCGCTATGAGTGCTGTATTATAAAAGATCGTACTACTGTTTACCCAAAAATGCACTGATTACAACGCAATGAGTGCCGTATTATAAAACATCGGTTATAAAACATGGCACCACTGTTTAATATAGCTTTGTCGCTATTGCACTAAAGTAAAGTGTTCAGCCTGTCGCATACTAAGGAACGAAACGGACAATTCCACCCAAGATACACTTCTGGAGACTCTATAACATGCTGTTCCTCACTGTGTTACCAGACCCCCCCCCCCCCCATACCAACATGTGAAGCGTTGCATTACTGTGGCGCTTGACAGAAAACATTAGGGCACAGTAGCTCCTCTGTAATAGTACCGTGCAAACGTATTATAAGTACAACATGACAGTAGGCAATGTCCCTAAAGCACAAGAATGTGGCGTAATGCCCAGAGCTGCAAGCGGAAAGCTAGAAAGCCAGGTACAAATTAGGACGTCAGCTCACTATGCTGTGATTGTGGGCAAATTAGTTAATGTCCCCGCGGCTTTCAAAAGGCAATGTGTTCTTGTACAATGCAACTAGCTCTCTTGTAAAGGGTGCCACTGTTTTGGGTGGGGGTTCGCGCTATATGAAATTGCACACAAAACAAAACAAAAAAACAGCAAGCTAGCACACCCCTTTGTGCAGATCTCACTACACTAGCCGATACAGCACACAAACAGTTATAAGGGCTCTGTACACCTACTGCCCGTGAGGGGAAATGTTCCCACTACACATATAGCGCTGCCAGTGTACAGTATTCAAACACAGACCGAGGTAGTATACGGCTCTTAAACACCTATACAGCCTTGGGGTGGCAGGAACAGTACAGTACACTTTTAGCACTTCAGAATCAAAAAAAGGCAGCTTTGTTTTGTTTAGTGACAGAGCGACAAGCTACTAAATTGTACTTTTTCAGACAGAAGTTTTAGTTTATGACTGTAAGGCAAAATGCCCTACTACATATTAATGGGCAGTATCCAGACGCACACGGACTTAGTGTACAATAGTTAAACGCGTGTACAACCCCAAAGTAACAGTAAGAGCACACTGCACCCCCACAGCACCCAGGGCCGGACTGGCAATAGCGGGTACCGAGCCATTCCCCAGTAGGCCGCTAGGGTGGGGGCCGGTTTTAGGCCCCTGGGGGGGGCATTCTTGTTACCGGTGGTCGGCAATATCGGCCACCTGTAACAAAATCGCCCGAAACCGACCTTCGCAAACTGCTTGGCTGCACCCCCCCTCAACCCAGGAGGGGGCGGCTGAGCAGTTTGCCAGGGCCAGTTTCTGTTCCCAGTCCGGCCCTGACAGCACCCCATAATCAAATAGGCAGCTTTGCTGTGTTTGCCGACTAAACAGCAACACACTAAGTCATACTCATTCAGACTACAGCTATACTTTAGCAGATACATTTTTGAGGGTTAAAGTTTGCACCAGTTCTGTTAATGTATGGGGCGCCTTATTAATTTTAGGTGGTCCCGTGCGTAAAGTGTCTACTTTGTTGCATACTAAGGAACGAGAGGTACAGTACCACCCGAGGGACACTTCTGGAGGCTGACTCACATGTTGTTTTTCACTGAGTCCCCAAACCCCACCCTTTGTACCAAAACCTGATGCATTGTATCACTAACAGCCAACACAAAACAACCAATAGATAATAAGCAGATGTAGCGAAGCTTCCTTCCAGTCTGGCCTCTTCCTGTTTGTAATTTAAATTACGCTAGCACGGGCAGAAAGACACCGCAGCATGCGGGTTACAAACCACAGCAGTTTGCATTTGAATAATTCACTACGAACAGTAAATGGTGCGATAGATAAGATACACCAAGTTACCTCCCAGACAGTAAAGAAAGTGCCACAGGACATGTGTTTGCCTTGTGGGAAGTACGTAGGTATACAAATGTTTACATGGACAACGGTTCTACTACAGCGCAAACGTTATGATATAGAAAAGAACAGAGCGCCGTAGGTCGGAAAAGCGGAACTGAAATAGAGCCACAAAACATATTCCCCACGAACGTTAGTAGGCACACACCAACGAACAAATATAAAAGACCCAACTTTTCAAAGGGAAAGCAATATGCGCACAAATTGTAACTTCGCCAATATTGCTGTTCTGGAGATTCATACTGACCAGACCCGTAAAAGTCCGTTGTCCTACAGCACATCTTGACCAGAGCAAATACAGCAAAAGAGATGTAAAGTAAAATCATTGAGTTCAGTGTATTGGCCTACGGGCACATGGTTATGATTCTTTAACATTGTAAAGTTACAGATAATTTGATGTAAGGAGCATTTGCCCCTACAGAGGATGTTGTATTTTGAAAGAAAAGTAAGAAAAATGTGTTTAAATAGTTGTAAGTAGTGTTTTCATAGTGGAAGAGGAGTTTTTACTGCCGGGCCACAAAATGGAAGACGGATATGGGTTTGACAAAAAAGGGCGGTTATATGGATTGCTGTAAATTACACTGGAAGCGTGATACCACAGCATAGACACTACCTAAAAGCCACACAGTAACAAAACAAATAAAACTCCCCGCTGTTCCAAAATGTATATGCTAACGGCGGGTTTGAAACAAAACGCTGAGGTTGTGTAGGACGCGGGTATAAGACAAAACGCTGAGGTTGTGTACAATGGCTTTATGTTTGTTTTAAGTAAGCGCAACACTAAGGGAAGGTAATACTAAAAATTAGCAATTCTGTCCTGTGTTTGTTTTTGTATTGTGCAGGGTTGTAACCAGCTAGACATTTAATATTGTGGAATGTACTAAAGGTGCCTAAATAGGTTAGTATAGCTCCTGCATACACCCCAAAAATGCATACTGCTCTGACAAACAAAGCGCAGTTAGGAGATTGCATTATGAAAGCAAAGTAGGGAAAACTTTGGCTAAACACATGTAAGCAGTGGTTTAAGAGAGGACGAGGAGTTTGTAAACAGCTCGGCCCGAACATAGAATGAGATATAGCTTAAACAAAGAAAGCACAGTTATATAGATTGATGTAGATCACAGTGGGAGCTGTAAGCGGGATACCAATAAAGACACTACCCAAAAGCCACACAGCAGCAAAACACAAAAAAAAAACCCTGCTGTTTCGAAATGTAGATGTTAATGGCAGCTATATTAGTGCCGCATTTCCTGATTAAAACAAAGCTCTGAGTGCCTGTACTGCTCGATTTTCCCGGCTCTCTTGTGATTAAGGGGACTAATGTGACTTCAGTCTCTTTCCATCCAAGTCTAAGGGTTAGAGTAGTGTATAGAGCCTATTTATTAGGCACTTCGACATGATCCTGTGTTCTTCCCCATAGATTAGGGTTTGCACATATATCCTAGAGGATAGATCCGTTAAGTATTAGGGGTAATCTGTTCTATAGTGAGGGTATTTCATGGAGTCGTGCTGAATCCAGGCCTGGTAGGCCTTAAACGGGAGAGACTCCATCTTTCTTTCCTCTCCGGCAGCTCGGAAAGTTTCTAGGTCGAGGGTGATGTTTTAGTTATGAGGTGTTATTCGCTTGGAGAGAACCGGTTCAGGCCGGCCCTTATCGAAGGATTGTATTTTTCTTCATGCCGAAGACACTACATCAGGCCGGCCGGCTGGGAACGTGTCCTTGGTACGGGGAGATACAAGAATTTGGTGGGCGGCAGGTTACGGGCTGGAATTTTCCATGAGAAAATGCACCTCTATATTAGTGAAAGTCTGAGGCAGATACTGGCACTTGCTTTTTAGTCCGTAGGCGGCACCTGGCCGTTAAGCAGTAAAGCTACTACTTATTCCAGGGAAGACAGATGACAAGCTCGAAGGTGGAGAAAAACCGAGAGATAGATATTCTTCTAACAGAATAGCCAAAGAAAAGAGAGTAGCCGATGAGGAAGAGGTCCCAGTGACTCGGAGAAGGAGAAGGGAGTAGATCCGTGACTGCGGAGGTGTGACTTCCAGGCGAAGCCGGGGCACAGACGAGAAGGGAACCTAGATGACCATTGAGTGCAGGCTACATACGACCAAGGTGATGTCAACCCCTTTATTATTAGAGTGTACAACTTAATCTATCGCTTTTCTTTGCAGGTCATATGTAATATGTATTATGTTCTGTGAGTGTGTATGTAGTGACTAAATAAAGTATCCAGTTTGTAGTGAATCAACATGTACTGCGTGTTCTTGTATAAGAGGGTAGCCTATTCTTCTAGTCAGTTGTGACTTGATATGAACAGATGTTAATCCTGATCAGGTAAGTGATAACTGAATAAGGGAGAAAGGAGCCCCTCGAATTGGGGAACAGGTTGTGCTCAACTAGCAGTCTTTGTGTGATCTGATACATAGTAACACTGGTTCCCTTGTTGTATGTCATGGTAATTATAGGATGAACTTGTGAAGGCTGCCGTCTGGGCAGGAAGTCCTGGGTCCATTTGGGACCGCGAGGCTAAGGCTGCCGTCTGGGCAGGAAGTCCTGGGTCCGTTTGGGACCGCGAGGCTGAGGCTGCCGTCTGGGTAGGAAGTCCTGGGTCCGTTTGGGACCGCGAGGCTAAGGCTGCCGTCTGGGCAGGAAGTCCTGGGTCCGTTTGGGACCGCGAGGCTGAGGCTGCCGTCTGGGCAGGAAGTCCTGGGTCCGTTTGGGACCGCGAGGCTGAGGCTGCCGTCTGGGTAGGAAGTCCTGGGTCCGTTTGGGACCGCAAGGCTAAGGCTGCCGTCTGGGCAGGAAGTCCTGGGTCCGTTTGGGACCGCGAGGCTGAGGCTGCCGTCTGGGCAGGAAGTCCTGGGTCCGTTTGGGACCGCGAGGCTGAGGCTGCCGTCTGGGTAGGAAGTCCTGGGTCCATTTGGGACCGCGAGGCCGCCATTTGTATTATAAGAGGTCTTGGTATATATAGTAGGAATTCCCTGTCCTTAGGTGGTATATATATGTGGTTTTAGGTGTGAATAGGCCCTAGGGAGGGGGGGGGTAACGTTCTGGCTGGGTTAGAGAGGCTCTGTTGAGCGGGTTCTATCTGATCCGAAAACCCAAGCAGAACATTGCCGTATTTTAAAACATTGCACCATTGATGTAAAATATAATTGAGAAACGCGCCATGAGTGCTGTATTATAAAATATCGCACTACTGTTTACCCAAAAAAGGCACTGAGTGCAACCACGCCATGAGTGCCGTATTTCCTGATCGCAACAACGCCACGAGTGCCAGATTTCAAACCATAGCACAACCGATGTAAAACTGAATTTTTGAAAACGCGCCATGAGTGCTGTATTATAAAATATAGCACTACTGTTTAGCCAAAAAAGACACTGAGTGCAACAAGGCCATAAGTGCCGTATTTCCTGATTGCAACTACGCCGTGACTGTCGTTTTCTAAAACACGAGTGCTGTATTATAAAACATGGGTTAAAAAACATCGCACCACTGTTTATTTGTCCCAAAAATGCAGCATGTGCAAACAGAAAACCATGTCATGGGCTGCTAATTCTACAGTCCGGATGGGCGAGGACACAACGTGCGCTGAACAGATGACGGGTGGGCGGGGCCTAGGGGAGACAGGGCGTGCACCAACCGCACTTCCTAAGAAGCCCGACAGAAAACCAACGACAATAGATCTCACAAGCGAGCAGAGCATGCGCTGCGACGCAGGCGAGACCTAAAAACCAGGGGATGGGGAGGGAGTTACGAAGGGAAGAGAAATAAGGGGCTCGAAGGAGACAAAGAGTGGAGAATGAAGTCTAGAAGGAAAAGGGTGAGCAAATGAGGGGGTGAGGGTGATGGCACTGGTAGGAGAACTGTGCATTGAGATAGAGGAAAGAGTGAGGCCGGGAGAGAAGTAGGTAGAAGAGAAGATGGGGTAGCAAGAGTACCAAGGGGTCGCACTACATTAAATATAAGTAGAGCGAATTATAGGTGAAAGAGACTGAAGATAAGAAAAAGACTGACACATCACTTGGGAAGTGAGAGGAGTCGAAGTGGGGTAGACTACAACAGAGATGGGCGTGAGAGGTCAAGGCAATGAAAGACAATGAGATGATAACAGCGGCAGGAGGGAGAGGGGAAAGAATAAAAGGAGGGGGGAGAAAGTGTGAAGGGGCAGAGACGATAGATACAATCTGCATTGGGGATGGATGTGGGGCAGGGTTATTGTGGTAGAAAGTAATGAGAAGAATGAAGGAACCGTTGACATGGCACTGATGTGGATGAGAGAGTAACCATAGGGGGAAAAAAGTTGTGGATGAAAAGGCAAATGATAAGAAATGGAAAAAACAAGCGGATATTCTCAAGATTGGTATGGTCACTAGAAGTGCAAGACCCGCTTATACCACTCAGTAGAACCAGAGCCAGTCTACATACTCCTTGGGCCTGATTATATAACAGGAAGTGATGTGGCATGACGTTTAACCTTGCTGACATCACAGGAAGTGACACACATTTGAAGCAGTAACATCACAGGATGTTGTGACATCCCTTGCTAATGTAACACACATATAAAACAATACAATGCGTCATGCTACTTATTTATCAGCAAAAGAAAAGTACAAATCTTAAACCCCATAGATCATAAACTTCTTCCAAACTCCGAAGGCGTTCAAAAAGTCTTCAGTGCATAGGTCCACAAATGTTATGTTCAAATTAGGGCTCTTCCTGCTTGCCCCAAGAATTAACCTCCTCCCTGTGAAACAAACCATAAGCAGAACAGCCTGAGTTCTCCTACTTGAGAAGCCCTTTAATGCAGACTTCTGTTTCCCCCTGAAAGGAGTGCAGATGGTTGAAGTGTATACCAAATCCGGGACCAACAAAAGTGAGGGAAAGGGGATTTCTCCAGCCATCCTGGCAAACTACAATACTACTTTCTGGTCACAATTCTTTTTTTTTTTTGGGAGGGGGAAGGAGTTTTATATAGCGCTAACTAGACCCGGAGGTATCAGAGCGCTTTACATGAGCACCAGTTACGTGACATACGGACACATTCATTTTTGTTAGGCAAGGGGAGATTAAGTAATTTGCCCAGAATCACAGAATGTTGAGCGTCCCTGCCGAGACTCGAACCCGGTTCCCTAGCTTCGAGGTCGATCGCCCTAGCCGTTAGGCCACATTCTCTCCCCACGATACTGGAATAGATCAATAACCAGACAACGCAGTGGAAATGTGGACTAAACCTTCGGCCCAAAAAATCACAGCACCATCCTCTCCATAGCCACCAAAGGAATACAATGCAGAGAAATGGAAATAGGAAATAACCTAATTTCCAGAAAAAGTAGGTGAAAAGTACATTTCAAATGTAGGTGAATTGAGAACTATGTCAGTCACAAGCATAGATCAGGTACAGCTCAGGGAGCAGCAACCTGCTTCCCGCAACCATAACAGATACAGTACAGACAGCAACATTGACAACCTCCTTCACATGCAGCATAGGTATGGCACAGGCAAATAGGTCACTTACATTCGGTAAAGCTCATTCTGGTGGATACTCTATCCACCCGCAGATTCCTCAAGTTTAGAATATTCCCCAGAACCAGAGTGGATCGTGAAAGTTTTTGTAGCAGTGCCCCTGCGAGGAGCTAGGTGATGCTATGTGGCTTCACACTGACTTAATTAAGCTCTAAAAGAGACAGAGTGGTGGTGCATATAAGCACCACCCCTGTGCCCCAACATCAGTTTCTTCATTGACTGTATCCATGCCCTCTGTTGCGGTGCATAATACAGTTGGAAGTACCAGTGTACAGATCTATAAGTTAGGGATCTTTATAGGTGGTAGAAGTAACTGGCATGACAAACCTTGAGGGGGCCTCCCTGCAAGGCACCTGGGGGTCCCCCTCCGGGCTCAATCAGGAGCCCTGCAAGCAGAGTGCTGTGCTGAGGGGTCCCCTGGAGCTTGGGCCCCCCCGCACCGCGGAGGCTGCGGGGGCCTGTATTACGCCCCTGGTAGAAGTAGTATGTGCAAAAACAATGGTTCTGTCGGAGTATGGACGGACTAACTTAATAGGTGCTGAATACACTTTTGATTCTCAAGGACACACACAGACCCAAAGAAACAGGACAGAATCCAAGTCACTTGATAGAATGATGTTAATTAATGTATCGAGAACACCAAAATATTTACAGGGTAAACCAACCAAAAAACACAGGTTGTAGTGAAACAATTAGTGAAACAGTGATACTTAGCACAAAACACATCACATAAAACGAATATGTACAATGGACAATACATAAAAATAATCAACAAACAAGGTCCTATTTACAATACATAAGCCACTTAAGGGTTCAAAATTTCCTTGTTATCTGAGTGGATTTGCATGTGACGCATAGGACATGTAACGTCGACGTTTCGACCCTAGGATGATTGTGCCAATTACTACGCATCAGATTGGGTCTTCATCAGGACAGACGAGGTTGGGGACCTGGGGAACCAACTTAAATTATAGGGAAAAGATTCCTGTTGTCGCAAATGCAGATGGCCAACATCAAATGTGGAAATATTAGTTCAGTCCTCTGGGACGGAGATATATGATTTGGAAGGAGGAGTGGTGCAGTTGCAGCTGAGCCGTAGACGGAATTAGATGTCCATTCACGGACTCCAATACGTGGCGATTGTAGAGACAGCACCACTCCTCCTTCCAAATCATATATCTCCGTCCCAGAGGACTGAACTAATATTTCCACATTTGATGTTGGCCATCTGCATTTGCGACAACAGGAATCTTTTCCCTATAATTTAAGTTGGTTCCCCAGGTCCCCAACCTCGTCTGTCCTGATGAAGACCCAATCTGATGCGTAGTAATTGGCACAATCATCCTAGGGTCGAAACGTCGACGTTACATGTCCTATGCGTCACATGCAAATCCACTCAGATAACAAGGAAATTTTGAACCCTTAAGTGGCTTATGTATTGTAAATAGGACCTTGTTTGTTGATTATTTTTATGTATTGTCCATTGTACATATTCGTTTTATGTGATGTGTTTTGTGCTAAGTATCACTGTTTCACTAATTGTTTCACTACAACCTGTGTTTTTTGGTTGGTTTACCCTGTAAATATTTTGGTGTTCTCGATACATTAATTAACATCATTCTATCAAGTGACTTGGATTCTGTCCTGTTTCTTTGGGTCTGTGTGTGTCCTTGAGAATCAAAAGTGTATTCAGCACCTATTAAGTTAGTCCGTCCATACTCCGACAGAACCATTGTTTTTGCACATACTATTTTACCCAGGTTCTGAGGGTTACTGGGTTGCCCCATTATCGTTAATGGCCTGGTAGAAGTAGAACACTTCTAAGAGCGGGAGGAACCTGGTTTTTCAAGTCTGTAGTGCTTGGTGAACGTGTGCATCGGTGCCCATGTTGCAGCCCGGTAGATCTCAATCACCGGCACTCTGCATGCAAATGCTGTGGTAGCTGCATTAGTCCTGGTGGACTGGACTCTTCGTCCTTCCAGACACTGCTTTTTAGTCAGTATACAACAAATCTCAATGCAAAGGACTATCCATCTTCCGTGGGATGAGACCTGGGGGATCACTCCCTTCTGTAAGACTTCGAGAGAAGAGGAGTATTTTCCTATGTATAGCAAATTTGTTTATGTACTGCTTGTTTCTGTGTCTCATGGTAATAACGATATATTCATGATGCTTTGTTTTGCTGTGTAGACATGTCGATAGATGATATACTAACATGCTTCCTGTATAGAATGAAAATTAATAAAAAATAATTTTAAAAAAAACTATCCACCTTAAAAGAGTTCTTTTCTGCACTTCTTACCATTGTTAGCCCTAGATAATGCTACAAAAAGTTGATCATTCACCTGATGGTCTTTGGCGTGATCGCTGTAAAAATGTAACGTTATTTTGGGGTCCAGTTGATGGAGTCTCTCCTCCTCTTTCAAGTGGTGAGGAGGAATAGAGAACATTGGGGTGATAATGGATTAGCCCCGTGTGAAAAGGAGGCACCACTTTCGGCAAGAAGGCCGCCCTGGTCTGTAGCACCAGTCTGTCCCAAAAAAGTTGGAGGGCGGTAGCTCACTCCCACAACGAGCTGCAGTCATCGCAATGAGGAAGTCAGTCTTTGGGGGTCATAAGACTGAACAAGCAACTGTACATCGGCGCAAAGAGAGTACACAAAAGAAATGTCAGGACCAAATTGGGTCCCACTGAGGCATCGCAAACAGTTTGGGAAGGAACATGTGTGTCAAACCTTTAATCAAACCACATCACAACAGGTGATTTAAACAAGAACAATCGGTCCAGCAAGCATAAAAAGGCCATAAGATCTGACAAATAACCTTTAGTAGTGTCTACTGGAAGGTCTTGCTGGGCCAAAGACAAAATAAACATAAAACAACCAACAGTTTGGCTGGTAAAAAGTCTGTCTTTTGGGTTCCACACTGGGTCATAAATTATTTCCTGCACCCAGAACAGACTTCGCAGACGGACATCTTGCAGCAGCAATGACATCCCCAAACTTAGGTGGTAGATCAAACACAGTCAACTGCTGCCACTCAGTCTCTACGTATGAAGGTGTAGACTTCACCGGTTCAGGTGCTGAACCCTGTCCTGCTGCTGCAACAGAAGATCCTTTAGAAGAGGAACCTTGATCAGGGTCCAGATGCTCATGTCTAGAGGTTCCGGGCGCCTTGGCCCAATACGAAGCACCTAGGATGACTCGGCGCAGTTTTTCCTGTTTTGCTTCAGAACACTGGGCAAGAGATGCTGAGGCAGGGAAGCATACAAAAAGTTGTGTGTTCCACTGCAGCTGAAATGTATCTCCTGGGCAGTGCCTTCACAGGAACTCCATCATGCAAACGTTTGGGCACTGACCTTTCTCGGTGGCGATGAAGAGATTTAGCCAGAGTTCTGCCCTTTGGCAAAAGACATCCTGCTTTGCATTCCTATGTTTCCTTTTCGATTTAGACTTCGACTTACCAGGTGACTTCGACAACAAAGAAGATCTGTCACTGGATCGACCTCGAAACCGAGATCAGTAGAGGGTCCACACCCTCAACTTGTAGAGGGGGTGAAACGTACACAAGACCCATGACTTCTTCTGATGTTCCATGGCGTATAGCTTCGCCTCATTATCCTGGATCGCCCTCAGGCATATGAGAGCACAGTCATCACACAACTTGGAGTCATGCCCTGAGCCCAAACACTAATGACACATCTTGTGCGAGTCCGCTACCGACATCTATATACGAAAGTCACGGCATGGTTTGAACCCAGTAGTTTTAGGTGGGGACAATGTTCCCTTGCACACTAAATTTAGATGTGAAAAATGGGTAAAAACAATTGATAGAAGGAGAAGAGCGCTGGATCCACGTTTGAAGGTGCAGGAAGAAAGGAAATGGCATCAGCACGCAGGGTTGGCCCTTATATGCGACTCCACTCCATCATTTCCATAACACAATGCAGTTAACGGAGAGCCACCACCTAGCTGCACGCATGAGCACTACTATGAAAACTTTCCGTGTCTGGTCTGGCTCATGGGAAATAGTCTAAAGGGGAGGAACCTGCGATTAGTGGTATCCATCAAAAACCAGTGGTGAAAGCTTCTCTCAGACATACAAGCACAGTATGGCTACTAACATGCAGAACAAGTGCACATAACAGGCAGTAAACAGTACATGTTTCCATCACACACACACACACACACACGGTAGGTACTGTTATTACACAAGCAGAAGCAGTGCCTGAACGGTACCATTCATCTAGCAGCAGTGCATGCTTCCCTCAGACACAGAACAGCTGTAGCACACAAACAGAGGCAAGCATCCTTATACACAACAGAGCGTATGACGGTATCCCGGATGCGTTCAGGACACATGCATTCAGAATGCCATCTTTAGTAGGAACACGTCTTTAGGACGCATTTTAACGACTTGCTTGGGGGGTGCTGGATGTTGGAATAGTTTAATTTAATATTCCAACTTCAGTCAGCGCATCAGTAGGGAAGGTGTTGGACTTTAAATCCAACACCATTCCACCAATGCGCCCCCCTAAAAGCAAGTCGTTGTTATGACTTTCGTGCTGAACGAATGTGTGCTAATGCCGCGTTCGTTCTATTGCCGGTGCTATGTTGGCAGAGCAATTCCGGCTTTGTCTGAAAGGACGTTTCCCTACACAAAGCACACAGAAAAATGAGCGCCACCCATGCATGATTTCCTCACACACAGAACAGGAATGGCTCTAGCCGGACAAAGTTACCGTAGTGGCCTATGTACTGGTACTCAGCTGCGCGCTGCTCATGGAAGCCCGGCATTGTTACGTGAGGGTTCCATGTGCGGGGCTGTTGAGAACAGCAGTAGGAGATGGAAGGTGCTGCGACCAGCAGCTCACTGATAAAAGCTAATAACCAGTTTATTTGTCCTTACCTGCAGGCTCCTTCATTCTTGAAGCATCACAGTTACAAGTACAGAAAGACCCTCCGGAGGTACCCCACTGGTTAAAATCCTTAGAGATCTGGGCACAGGCAGAGAGCACTATTCTTCATAGGGAAGAAACGGCTGGGTTGCAAAAGTTTCCCATCGCACAGGCCTGGGATGATATTCTGAAAGCCCTTACACAAACTAACACTACGTCACAGACGCCTCCCATGCGGCAGGTGGGAGATGATGCCTAGCATGATGCCTGGGTGGAACTGACAGGCTGTACTCACAAGGCGCTTGGCCATAGCTGTCGGGTCAGGCAATGACCCCACATTCCATTATGACATTTCATAGACATAACTTCAGACGCAAGATACCTTAGTGTCCATGCAACTATGCACAGTACAGGAAAAGTATCTCGCATCCACTATGTACACATGGCCCTTGGCATGACTTCACTCGAAAAGTGCGTACTACACCAGATACACGTTCCTTTAAGTACTAGATATCTCCTTTTCTTTTACTTTTATTTTATTTTTATTAGTTGTGGTTAAAATGTTAAAAATGAAGATGTCTTGCAATCAGTTATGATATTCACTTCTTATCGCCCATGCACTATTGTCTACTGTGATCCTAAAGTTAAACTACACATGGGCCATGCACCTCTGTAATAATTGTCATGTCTGCATATGGTTAATTACTGTTGTGAGGAGTCACATGTAATAAACGAGCCCTGCTCCTCAATTAGAGGTAACGGTATACGTGGGTTGTAGATACCCATGCTAATTTCCAAATGCACGTCAACTCCTGCGACAAAGATGCTACTTATGCTATGGTTATAAAATTATAATATCTAGAACTGTATATACAGTGACGTAGCAACATTGATCTTGTAAAAAAAAGTGCAACATGTACCAATGCTTAGTTTGATTGTATTAGTAACATGATAAAAAATGCAATAAAGATATTTTTTTTAAAAAGTCCCAGTTACAAGTACAGAACAGCAGTAGTGCAAGTCGACACACAGAACTTAGATTTCCATAAAACAAGGCCATTCTACTCTGGCTTGATGCACAAGAGTGAAATCACTCTCCATAAAGAATATGAGAGTATGAAACAGGATAAAATCTCCATCCCTAAGCCCCACTCTTCTAGCAATGCTGACTAGCAGACGGGTGCAAGGCAGCAGGTAAGGTGGAGGGCGCATCCGCAGCGGATAAAATAGGATGTAGAGAAAGCACGAAGGGAAATGCCACAGGGCAGGGTTTAAACACCGAGTTACATCAGATAGTATCAGCGAGCCGTGCTTACCCCAATAAGTGCAGGGTTCTCGAAGCACAACACCTATAAGCGCCGTGGACCCTCAGCAGCAGCGCATTTTATTAAGCTAAACAATGTGAAATGCTTTATCACTTCCGGTTTTTGGTCAGACCCATTTATTAATGTTAATTGAAACGGGCTAAAACATCGGTTGGCCTAAACGAATGAATGGAATGAGAAGAAACGTGAATAAATGGCACAAGAATAGATGGAGGTAATCAGAGGGAAAAACAGAAAGTGGAGGAAATAAAGTGGGATAAAAACAAAGGTGGAGTATGAAAGGAAAAAGGAATCCAAAGGATAGAAATACATCAGAAGAATTAAAAAAGAGACAGTGGGAATTGGAATTTCTGAGAAGATGAAGAAAGAGCATTGGCAAAGTCACTAGATCTCGCCTTTCAATGACATTACCTGACCTTTTAGCTTTGCCAAAGCTTTTTTAAGTCCACATCAGCAAAAAGAAAAAATTCTTGCTTGGCCAAGCTGAAAAGCCTCAGCAACAAAACAAGGATGATGCATGAACATGCATGTGCACATATGCACCATTAATTTAAGGCTGCCTCAGCTGCACGGTGCATGCAGAGCATAAGTTCAGGGTACACAGGGTGGACGCCGTCTCCCCTACCAAGAGATTGGGCCCCACAGAAAAATGCTAAACTGGTCCCGTTGTAATTTTCAGACATCGGGCAACATTCAGCAGTGCCTGCAGGTTGTTTGCTTTTGTTCCAAGCAGCAACTTGTGCAGGCAAGGAGGGCGCTTATCAGATTCCAGCTGTGCCCATAACAAAGGCCATCCGGACTCCTTTTCTTGGAATATCCTGGCTGGGAACTATCGGGAGTCTCACACTGGAGCCTCACACCAAAAATGCAATTGAGGGTAAACAAAGGCACACAGCTTCCTTCACAGGCACTTAAGAGAGGCATGCTTTTATCTTTTGTTCTGTACCTGTATTTAAAGGACATGTGTGCACTGTAAGCATGTCAGATGTGTTGGTCTATCCCAGTATTTACACAAATAATTTGAATACCAATATTTTGTTTCCGTTTTTTTATAGCGCTATAGCACTACTCTTCCCAATGCAAGGTGTCAGAGCGCTTTATATCACATGTACGTATTATACATTAATATTAAATCATATGTGTGTAAATCAATGTACTGGATGTGTTACATAAGATAGTGAGGGTTACAAAGTTTATGAGTCATACGTCCTTCATAGCTCACTGTGCTATATTGGAAGGATTAGAATTTATGAACAGCAAATAACTAAAGTATCTTTGTGTTAAAAGCAGTAACCCACTTACCCATCTAGATAAAATAAAAATCTGCCATCTGTGTGTTACATGATGTGCTTTGTAGGAGACATTGTAACCCTCTATGCTACTTTGATTCAAAACTGTGACAAGACAAAACACAGATCACTCCACCAAATACGTTAACTTCCATAGTTGTCTGACCATTATTATTATACCCCGAGATTTAGTTGCCACACAAAGATCTATGCAGCAGGTGCCTTAACCCCATAAGATATTTGAAAATGCAGACTTTACAGCCAAATTTCTCCTTCTTGTCAATTTCTTTGTGGCAGGGATACAGAAATAAATGCATAAGCTGAGGCCCATATTTTTTGTCCTGGTTCTGTCACTTTTTTTGCCACAACCCTGGTGCAAAATCTCATTTGTTGAATACTGTAAGGTGCTCATACGTACTCATGATAGACCTGCTAAACATATGTGTGAGGCCTTAAAATCTGATGTCACTTCCTGTGAGGTCATGGGTTGTGATGCCACTTCCTGTGATGCCACGTGCGATGCTCAGCGCTGTGATGTCACGCGATGTGATGTAACGCGCCATGATGTCACTTGCATACTGCCTAACTTGGTTAGTCACCCTTTTTTTCTTTTACTATACACTGAGTGTATGTGTGTGCATGCTTCACCACAGATGCTTCATGAAGCTGTGGGTATTTTGTTTAAATTTACTGTTCCAAGACCGCAGACACCCATCTTGGAGCGGTGAATTAAAAATATATATAAAGTGCACCAAAGCAATTTTTGTTGTTGTTGCGAAAGGAGCACCCTGACTGCAAATTGCAGCTGCTGTGGCCTTCAAAAAACAAAAAAACAATAAAGAAGATCTAGGGGGGGCAATAGTGGAGCAGGCGGGGAGCGAGCGGTGTGTGGGATAAGTAAGGGCCAGCAAGCAGCAGTGGAAGCAATGGAGGAGCTGGAGTGGAGTTACTTAATATAAAGAAAGGCAAAAAAAAACTGAGTGCGACGGGGAGCAGCAGGGGAAGAAACAGATGAGCAGGGGAGTGGAGATCTGTATGGAGAGTGCTGTAGGGCAGGAATTTTGGCGGGGAAGTAGCACACGAGGGAGAGTAGAAGAATACACATGCACTCCTAAATAGTGCCTTAAGAAAAATGTAAAAATTGGTTACCTGACCGTAAACAGTCGAAAAATACAAAGGTATGCTCCAGGTGAGGTATAAACACAAGCAAGGGAATGAAACTATCCATTAAGAAGTAAGCAAATGAGATTGACTAGAATGCAAATCAATGACCTGACCCATGCCCACTGCAAGTATTGGTATTAAACAAAAGATAGTTAAAAGTTGGCCGTAGGTAAGACCTAAAAATGTATGGAGAACCCTAAAAAGGAGGGAAAGCTGGTGATAAAAAAAGAGAAAATTAAAACAGGAGAGCAATACGCCAAGTTTAGCCACCCTGCAAAGACAAAATAGCAACCATATACTAAGACCTACCGTTTTCACAAAAGACCTATGCCAAAGTATAAAACCCACTTGGAAAGACAAAATAGAGCAAATTGAACTACTTTTAAACTGCACGTAGCTAGCAAAGAAATTACTTCTAGAATAAAATCGACTCACAGTGGGGAACGCCAAACAAACACAAATAATAATCGTACGGGGTAAAAGGCCACAGACAGGAGATTGAAGCGCTTGCACAAAAGAGAGAGTGGATGTGTCAGCAATGTAACCTGTGCTTTGTTGAAAACAAGGTCTATGTCATGATACACAACCCAAAATATCCAGAAAGTGACCCTACCCAAGGTGCAGTAGTGCTCTTTTTTTGTCGCTGTCTGCAAGTGGGGACAGACACTCATTTTGGGGGAGCAGAATTTATCATCAGACTGACCAAAAGAGAGAAACGGTTTGAAAAAGAACCTGTGAGAGTAAAATAAAAAGAAAGGAGTGTAGGGTGAGGAAGAAAGAGGAATGAGATGGAATCAAAACTCAAGCCTTGATTCACTTCCTTCTAAATAGGAATTTTCAGGGACAACCAACTGCAGGGATCTGCATAAATGTGCCCTATTTAGTGATCTTCTCCATTTCCTCAGGGACGTTATACCTTTTGGCTTATATACAGACTTAGGGCCTTATTATGATGAGGTCCGAAAAGTCTCCAACAGCAGGTCGGAGGCTTTCCGAGCCTCTATGCAGTTTCAATTCCGACTGCCTAATTACAATATAGGTGGTGGGAATTAAAACCAGCCGGTCACTCCGACTGGATTCCGACAGCTGAAGGAGCCCGTCGGTCAGTCAGGAGACCAGCCCATAATCCCTATGGACGGCGATTCCACCGTAGGGATTATGATGCTTGGTTTCTGACTGACATTCAATGCCAGGCTTTCCGACATGGAAGGCCTGTCGGAAAGCGAGTTTTGGAGCCCCTAGCAGGGCTCCCTTCTCCTTGCGGCCTTCGGTTGGGGGCCGAGGGGGCACCTATGGTGCCCCCTATTAATCCCTGTACTGTGTGGCAGCGGGGCAGGGATTAACACAATCTCTGAATTCTCTATGGGAGCTAGTGCTACAGCCGTAGCACAAGCTGTCATAGAAAAATGGAAGTATGCAACCGCACCATGTGCGCTCGCATTCTAATTGCGGTGTCGGGACCCAAGACCGCGACGGTGTCGGTCGGAGGCAACTCCGACCGACATCGTAATCAAGCCCTTATTATTCAACAACTCTTGCTATGGGAGCACGAGTGCATGGTAAATTAAGCACTCTGGGAAAATCTGACATTCTAAATTATCTGAAGGGCTTTGCATAGCACAACAAGCTGATGGCCTGAGTTCAAAAGGGCAACCAGACAACTAGGCTAATCTGGAATAATATGCGTGCCTCATGGAGTGACCTGAATGCAATCTATAGATTATAGGTACAATACTACAGATTGTCTGTCTCCTACCAACATGGTTATGATTAATGGTTATCAGTCACTTGTGTATGCCTTTAACAATGCTGTAGATTTGTCAGGTAGATTGACAGTTTAGTGGTACTACACAAGGTCATAGGGTGCTGCTGGTACCATACTATTACCAAAGAATAGGCAGATGGGCTGCTACGTGTCCACGGCCTTAGCTAACCTCAGCTTTGTCCTGTACTGCTGAGACAATAATTTCATGGAAATGTTCAAGCCATTCAGTTGGAACTGAACGTCTCTGGTGGATTGTAACATTGACAACTTTTGAAAGAACAGTTTAGGCTCCAACATAATTCTTCGCTGCTTCTCAAGGTCACCTTCCGGAAATCAAGAATGGGCTTCTTTTTGCACCAAGAAGAGAGCTTCCAATGAGATTCTTTTGTTTTAGTAACCGGGTTTTGGGGAGGCCTGATTCATAATCCCAGTTTGATAGTTCATTACACGGATTCAAGATTACATGTGTTGGCTGCACGCCACTATGGAAGAATAATGGTATGCACACATGGAATACTTGCAAGCCACCACTTCCCCAGTTGGCAACTCTGCACATATTTTGCGCTCATGCTTGCTAGAATACTGTGGCATCAGCACACAAGTGTTTTATGTCAGACTGGGATGAAAAAGTCAGATTAAGTTTAAAATACATAGGAAACATGGCTTTGTGTCAGGACGTGGTGTTCAAAATGTATGAATAACTGGATGCTGGCGGCCACCTGTGTGGGGTCTTCACATGTACAATAACTAAGACAGATGTGGATTACAAGCCTTCAAATGGATAATACGTTCTCACACACAAAATAAGGGGGTACCGGATACAGTCCTGCTTAAAGTCCACAAATGTGCAGTATGGGTATGCCCCAACTTTGGTTGTCTGTATGGGAGTCGTTGGTACAGCAAGGAGAGCCCAGAGGAGACTTCTCGCCTTCTTTCTGTCATTTTTGGTGGAGGCCCAGCATTTTGCCAACCACTAAATGAACTCAAGTCACCAGACCAGTCTGACTTTTTGTCAGCAGGAAGTAGGTGCCTCAAATCATGGAGTGCACCATCCATATAGTAGCCTTCGTACATCCACTTCTAGCTTGGTGTGCACTATGTCTAGAGTTTCTCTGGTATTTCTCTGCCTCCTTACTCGCTATGTGTTACTCCTAAAGTATCCCTTGCTCGGCAGTACCTTTGGATTTGGTGTGTGCTAATTATTCTATAAGGAGCCTTGTATGTCTGTGTCTTCGTGCTTGGTGTATGCTAGTCCTAGGTGTTCTCTTGCAGGTCTGTGCAATTGTGTTTGTTGTATATTAGACACAGGAGTGATGTTGAATGTATGGGGTTGCTTACATGGTGTGTAGTGTTCCCAGAGGTTGCATTGTGAGGTTATGCCTTCTTGTTTGGTGTCCGTTCTTCAAAGAGGATCCCTGCACATCAGTTACTCCATATCTGATGTGTAGGTTCCCTACAGTTTGCATTTTAACTCTGCTTTTGTGCTCGGTATATTCTATTATGAATACTTAATTTGCCATAATAATAATAATTATTATAATAATTATAATAAATTGGTGCAGGGGGCAAAAAAATGTTATTAGGACCACGTCGCCAATGCTGCTGCATAGTACCGCTTACGGAACTTCATTGCATCTCATGACCCTTTCAAACTCCACCTCACACTTCCTGCCTCTATCTTACTTCTGAAGGGTTTGTGTTCCCTTATTGCTCTTTGTTGTTGTGTTCCCATCATTGTCTCCCCGCTTTTATCTAACTTTCTGCCTTTCTCATACTTGCATTGGGTCAAAGTCAGATGAAGAAAAAGTCCTGACATTTTCAGCACACAAGAAGCACTATATACCAGTAAACACACCGGTGGCCTCAAATCTGCAACCTTTGGCCTACTTTGGTAGGAGAGTAGTTCTGTAATCTAAAAAATGCAGAGAAAATCTCAGAATTTGGTTTTGTTCCAGAAATATATTCATACTCAGGAAAACGCTGCGCATGGCTATTTAACCAAAACAACGCGTGGCCCAAGGATATTACAGAGAACATAGCCAGTGCATCTGTAGAATTGTTAACCATAAAATGCTAATTTAGGTTCAGATCGTGTGCAGGAGCCATCAACACCCATGATTTCAGTATATGAAAAGTAACCGGTGAAAGCTCTACTGGTTCGGTAGCATGCAGGGAGCAAGAAATTAAACTGTGCGTTACATTTTCTCTAAGATGTTTTCAGGTTTGCCCCCAAGGTTTCTGTTTGAGAAGAGTGCTCATGAAAGAGAGATAGAGTAGTGATATCTTAAGGTGGTCATAAAAAGAACTACAGAGAAGTTGCAAAGCATTAGAAAGAGGATAACTTCCCATGGCCCTGCTCACTATGTCTTGCTACAAAGCCTTCCAGAAAACCTCAAATGTTAAGTAAACTCTGAAGTTAAATACACTAAGCAACTGGAATTCTGGAAAACTGAAATACACTAGGCTACTGAGC
Source organism: Triturus cristatus (assembly GCF_964204655.1). Lineage (NCBI taxonomy): Eukaryota > Metazoa > Chordata > Amphibia > Caudata > Salamandridae > Triturus > Triturus cristatus. The sequence continues at coordinate 684,054,308 of NC_140592.1, forward strand.
AAAGTGTGCTAGCCTTGTTCTCCCTGATATGGTTTGCTGGTTGTTTTTCCCGTGAAGCCAAATAGTGCCACGCCAAGCTGGACAGCAGATAAAGCACTACAGTAAAGGCCCGTACCATATAACAACATTAATCTTACATGCATGCTCCATTCTACCAGATTAAGAGCCATGCTTCTGTGCCGGCTCACCTCTCAATTGAGATTTACCACACATCTGCAACCCTTGTGGTGAGGGGCAGAGGGGGCAGGTAGAGGAGAGCCGTTGGAGGCAGCCCGGAACTCTGCTACTATTCAACCTAGCACCGAAAGTTGGGCAGAACCTCTAGGTCAGTTAAAATAATACCATATACAATAGAAACAGAACGGAAATCTCACTATCATAACTAACACTGGCAGAGACAATAAGTCTCAACTTTAATATGCTTTAATATGCGGCTGCGGACCTATTTGACTATGCTACTACTTGTTTGTTTTACCATAGTTTTGGGTGATTATACCACAAATCATTCAATGACGTTCGCCCTATGATATTGGCTTTACCAATGCAATTATTCAAGCATTGGAAAAGCCAATCTTGACGGGAGAGAGTGGAAGTTGGTGGGCAGAAGACGGAGATCATGGGGTGCAAGGAGAGAGAAAGCAGTGAGAGCACTGGACAAGAGGGGCGGGGAGGCTCTCTGTAAAGAATGGACAGAAAGCACAGGGGCAGCAGAGGGAGCGTGTGTGAAGTGTTTAATACTATAGGTGTGCAAAAGACAGACCGCTGAGATGAAAAGAACAAAGGTACATTCAGAACCCACATAAGGGTCCTTTACGTGGAATGGGTCGCACCGGGCCTCTGACCTGGCAGCAATTAAAACAAGCATTGGCATAGCCAATAGGTCTCGCCTTTGGGACCTTATAAGTGTTTAGCCATGCAACAGTTGCATAACTAAATACTTATAAGGTCCCAAAAGCGAGACCTATTGGCTATGCCAAGCGGCCATGCGGCCGCGAAAGTGAAAGTGATCGCGATTACGATCACGAACAAACATCAAAGCGGCCGTGCGGGCGCGGCCGCGAAAGTGAAAGTAATTGCGGTAAAGCGCGGCGCGCGCGCCCGCGCACATGCACTGTAGCTCTAGGCTGGCCTGGTAGCACTTTTTGGAGCCCTCTCAATAAGTCTCGCCAGACCAGCGCATGCGCTGGGTCAGGCGAGACCTAAACAGGTCCTTATATTGATGTGCTTTAAAGGGAAACCACTGATCCTTTTCTCAACAACGGTATCTCAATAATTACTGTTACCCCATTACGGCAATCCACGTCAGTGAGGTAGCTCCGGTTTACATTTCACATGGTTTACTTAATTTGCTTCCCTTAGAGTGTTTGCTTTTTATAGTAAGCTGTTTTCCTGTAATTTTATTTCAGCGTATTAATCTATTATGCGGGCTGTAAACTGAATCGTTTGTAGGTGTCTGTGTGAGCTCAGATTGTGGGTGGACGTTTATAACAGCCCAATATTAAGTGCTCTGGAGCTGAGGATGAAGGCAGCGCAAGGTTCTCAAAATGGCTGTCAGTTGGTGCAATCCTTGGCCCCTCTGCTGAGCGTACAGAGCAATGGTGGCATATGTCACTAATAATTGTAGATATATGTGCTAAAGGTTGGAAAGGAGATACAAAGCTGTTGAAATACAAAGAGGGCGAAAGTTTAAAAAAATGAAGGGGAATATTATCAAGACAGGCGATAAAATGATCGCCGCTTTAGCGGCAGAAAACTGCCGCTAAAACGGCGATAATGGGCTTGATAATATGCGCTATGGAATTCCATTTGAAGCCCATGTTAGACGTCCTTCACATCTAACATGGGCATCAATTGGAATTCCATCGAGCATATTATCAAGCCCATTATCGCCGTTTTAGCGGCAGTTTTCTGCCGCTAAAGTGGCGATTATTTTATCGCCTGTCTTGATAATATTCCCCCAAGTGCTTACAGGTGAATGGGTGTGGAGGTGGTGAAAGAGGTGCAATGAAAGTATGTGCAGAGGGAGAGAGTGAATAGAGGGTGCTCAAGACGAAATGAGGTGTGCAATATGCAGATGAAGGATTTCTGAAAAAGATGCGGGGAGAAAAGGGGTGAAAGCGTCTAACAGATAGGCTGCAGAGTAAAGTGATGTGCAGCGGAGAACAGGAGTGACCGAGACACTCTGCAGACCGCAACTCTTCCACGGACCTCAGTAATGTTTAATTTGGAAGAAATTAGGTTTTCTGATACCTATGAACACTGACATAAGCCTGCTAAGAGATGAAAGCCCCGTGCGCAATAAACGGATGACGTAAGTGATGAGCTTTGAGGGATAGGTACCCAGAAAAGAGGTCCCGCAACTTACCTCAAAAAGAAACCAGTGAGTCGCAAAAGTTTTTCCAAATATGTCTGCTCTGCGCAGCCCATGCCTCGTTCCAATACAAGCAATTCCATCGTTCACAGGCTCCGAGCACTTCAACGACGAGCACGTGGCCGTCTAAAACAAGCTAACTGGCTGCTAAATGAGCGAGGCCTGCGGGCGGCTCGGCGGCGTGCCGGCTCCGCGGCCGGTGCACCGCGCGGGGTTAATTCTCACGCTGTCAGGGCGAATTGTCTAACTATCCTTTAAACGCCGCGGTGTGAAGTGCGCCGCGCCTGAATGATGGGTTTCTCTAACCCGCAGCACAACGTGTCTTCAATTTTCCCCGCTCCGAGGTCCCCACAGAATCCCATTTGGAGCCGCCGCCGGGGGTTCCCGCCAAGGCCTTGTCTGCTGCCAGACGATTACATGGAAACCTGGCTCTTGTCAAGCCCACTTTATCCTGTTATGCAGATGGCGCGCGGAGGGCCGCGGCCCGCTTGTCTCCGAGCAGCGGCGACACGCTCCTGGGGCCCCTCGCACGGGCCGGCCCCTCGACGGATGCCGGGCGGGGCGCGTGGAGCAGATGTGACAAGGCGACCAACAAGCCACCGTACCGGGACTGTCTGCGGAGTTCACGACAGTAGGAGGCGGCAAGCCGCAGCCAGAGGCCGTCCAGAGCGAGGCTCGAGGGAGGCGAGGGTCTGTCAACGCCAGTGCTCGTTTTGTGCAGTGTAGGATCGGGATTTTCATCATCAAACTTTGAGCAAGAGAAAGAAGGCTGAAAATGGAGAGTGGAGTAGGGTGACCAACTGGCATTGGTGCAAATTCAGGACGGTGAGTGTAAAAATTCAGGACAAAGGGTCAAAATTCAGGACACAAATTCAGGACAAAACTTCAGGACAATAGGTAAGTTTTACAGACACATCAGAGGAGGTCGCGCAATAGTATATAAGTAAGCCCAGCCATACAGTGCTTAATTTGTAAAATATGAAGTCCAGGTGCTCAAATGTTTGTAGGAGGCCACATCCACTTTCCCTGGCTCCACTCACTTCCTTCACTGACTCCACCCACTTACTCTAGGAGCATTATCAACTCTGCGGGGGTCCTCGCTGCTGGATGGCCACCTGCCAGCCGGGCAGTAAGTTAGCCACAGAAACCAACTGGCTCACCTCGCCGAGCTGTGATCCAATGACCTGGACGAGGGTGGCATGAAACCAGTACATGAAACCAATGGGCCACCAAGTGTTTACGTTTATGAAAGTGCCCTCAATTCAGCCCTCTAGTGCTGGTCACACACATAAGTCCCTAGCCCGAACCATCCACTGGTCAGGCACACAGTCCCTCGCCCGAACTGTCCACTGATGGTCATGCACATACAGTCCCTAGCCCAAACCATCCAGTGCTGGTCACGCACATACATTTCCTAGACCGAACCATCCACTGATGTTCACGCACATAGAGTCCCTCACCCGAACCATCCAGTGCTGGTCATGCACATACAGTCCCTCACCTATATATTCAGTGATGGTCATACATGGCAGTCCCTTGCCTAAGGCATCAAGAGATGGTCACTCATGGCAGTCCCTCATCCGAGCCTTCCAGTGTTGGTCACACGTGGCAGTCTCTCACCTGATCCATCAAGTGATGGTTACTCATGTGCTGGTCACTCATGGCAGTCTCTCCCCCGAGGCACCAAGTAATGGTCACCTATGGCATTCCCTGACACATCAAGTGATGGTCATTCATGGCGGTCCCTCACCTGAGACATCAAGTGATGGTCATTCATGGAAGTCCCTCGCCTGAGGCATCAAGTGATGGTCACTCATGGCAGTCCCTCACCTGAGACATCAAGTGATGGTCATTCATGGCAGTCCCTCGCCTGAGGCATCAAGTGATGGTCACTCATGGCAGCTCCTCACCTGAGACATCAAGTGATGGTCATTCATGGTAGTCCCTGAGGCATCAAGTGATGATCACTCATGGCAGTCCCTTCCCTGAGGCACTGAGTGACAGTCACATGCATGACAGTCTCTAGTCAGAACCTATATTAACAACGTGGCCAAACTGCAGCAGTATATATGTAGCATTGATGCAGATGCGCCGAGTGTATTATGCTATTTATTTCCACTGTGAAATGTGGAGAGGGGCCATCAATAAAGAAGGGCAAAGCCTCAAGTGACTCCTGATGTCCTTATCCACTCTCAGCAAAGATGCCACCAAGTACCTTTGGTAACTGGAATAATACTTGTTAGTTACAGCGCTTAGAAGCATGAGATGTTCTTTAAGGAGCAGATTTACTTCATATGATAAGAAGTTAGAGGGCACAGTACTCTTCGTGGGTCAACGCATATATTGCAAGTCATGCTGTTTTATTATTAATAAAGTTATGTTTACAGCTCCATACCACCCTTCTGCCCCTTTCTACGATCTGTACACAACAGCTGTTAATATTTACCAGGTCAAAGGGTCTCAATTACTCACCATGGAGGATGAAAGGCTGAGTGGCCCTGCCGGGATTCAAATTTGTGACTTAAACAAAAGCCCACAACCCCATTCCTCTTAACAGGAGGATGCCATACGAAAACACAATTTATACAAAAGACAAATAGACCAGTTCTACAACTCAAGAAAAAGAAAACACATTATGCAGCCAATTACCAAAATAGCCATTTCACAACACTAGAAGGAAAAACACCCGGTGAAACTAAATTCCCAGTTCGCTCACAGAAAACGGAAGCCCAAAAAAGCTGTGAAATACTATTTCCGATAAAGGAATTATTTTCCAGCTGTAGTATAGTCGGCCCACAGAACACCACTAAACTGTGTAATCACCCATGCCTCAAGGTGCAACACCGGCACCCTTCAAGAACACGCAACATCCACCCCCTTAGAACGTGCTAGCATAGTAAGGCGGCGTGCTATCAGGAGGCAACCGCAAGGCCTTGTTAAACTCCACATGATGTACCGTAAATAGGCATGACCCCATATCACATGTGAAGTGTACATAACACAGAGAGCATCTCATGGCTCCTTACTCAACCACACCCCCCCCTACAACATAACGCTATCAGGTACCACTGACCGGACGTCTCAACCGCCACAAGAGCACAGCAGAATCACATCCATCCTTACAAAAACCTCCACAAGAGCGCAGCAGGGTATCCCCTTTGTTCATGTTTTTTTTTTAAATTACATTCACCACTACTGCCTCCTGAAAATAATTTATAACCCCGGCCCTAAAAATGAAGTGCCGGTGCTGAGCACCGGAAAGCAGCGGCACAAATGAAGCACTGCAGCCATATCCAAACATATTCAACCATTTGCAAACCTATCCATCATGTATCCTTCCATCTATCATTTCACTCATCCATCCCTTCATCCATCCTTTCACTCATCCATCCATTATCCATCCATCCACCCTTCCACCCTATCCATCTGTACACTCATCCATCCACTCTTCCACCCATCCATCCATTCACTCATCCATCCAGCCATTTACCCTTTCCCCCATCCAGCCATCCTTTCACTTACTCATCCACCCACCCAGTCACTCCTCTTTCCACCCATCCACCCTTTCAGTCATCCATCCATCCTTCCTTTCTCTCTCCATCGACCCTTTCACTTAGCCATCCTTCCTTCCATCCACCCACCCATCCATCTACTCATCCACTCATGAATCCATCCATTGACCCTATCACTCATCCATCCTTTCTCTCATCCATCTATCCTTTCACTCCTTTACTCCTCTATATATCCTTTTGTCCATCTACCCCACCTTTCACTCACTCATCCATCCTTACATCCACCCTTTTACTCATCTGTCCATCCATTCACCCTTGCACTTATCAATTCATCAATCCATCCATCATTTCACTCATCCATCGATCCACCCACTCACTCACTCATCATCCACCTTTTCACACATCCATCCACCCTTTTACCCATCCAGCTACCTTTCCACCCATACATCCAGCTATTTACCTTTTCTCTCATCCATCCTTCCACTCACTCATCAATCCATCCATCCTCTCTCATTATCCATCTATTCAATCGTTCATTCATACATTCACCCTTTCACTAATTCATCCATTTATCCACCCATCCCTTCACTTACTCACTCACTCACCTTTTCATAATAATTTTGAGCGGAGCCTTTTTTGAGAAGAGGCCCATCAAGAACTTCACCCTCGCTGCAGGAACCATTCCAGGACTGGGACAGAAGCCACCCAGGGCGGAGACAGGATCCATCACGGGGAGGGCGGGGGGGAGGGGGCAGGAGCCATCACAGGCAGGGGAGGGGGACAGGAGCCACCACATGGGGGGACAGGAGCCATCACTGGGGGGGGGGGGGGGGACAGGAGCCATCACAGGAGGGGGAACAGGATCCACCAGGGTGGGCACAGGGGTGGGCATGCAGTATTCTAGTATCATCTTGGTCTCTTCCAGGGTGGGGTAGGGCTCCTCACCCCCTCCTGGACAAGACAAGGAGAAGACAGGCTCTCTTTCTAAAATGTTAGTTATACCATCCCCCACTGTGATGTACAGTACTTAAAGGAGATACTCCAATAGAACTGATTTAACTGATTGTCCGCCATACTTTGTTAATCAGAGTGGGTGCGATTGTGCCATTTCTTTATTTTATTACATTACATGCTGCATGTTTGAAGAACCGAGGTTTGCTTACAATTTAGTGACAGTAACTAAGCTCTGTGAAGAGAACCACGTGCTGCCTCGGTGTAATCAGGGCCGGTGTAATCAGGGCCGGTTCTATGATGTTTGGGGCTCTGGGCAGAAAGGGAATGTGTGCGGCCCCTCTAAATTGCAGAGACATGACGCATTCAGGGCTGTTTGCATTTGAATAGATGCGCCTGCTCCTGCAGCCCCACCCTCTCAGTCACCTTCAAGCACCTCTTAACACCTCATCAAGGGCGGAAGGTGTGAGGGTCGCCGTCCCGCTGTGCCTCTCCAATGCTGCTGGGCATCTGAGCTTTGGTACTGCATTGGAGTCAAGAAGGGAGGTGGGTGGGAGCTGTGCCGGCTTTAGGGTGCTGCGACCGGTGTCGGTTAAAATTACGGACAAATAGCGTCCGTTAAAGAATCCTTCACGGACAACGGACAGACGGCCGAAATTACGGACTGTCCGTGAAATTTACGGACGGTTGGTCACCCTAAGTGGAGTAAGACACCGATAGAAAAACAGAGGCAAAGGGATTGGCCAGTGGCAGGGAGGATGAAAAAGAACCTGCAATTGTGGAATAATAGTAGTGGAAGAAGAAGGCATTACGTGGACTCCAAAGTAGAAGGTATTCTATGAACCCCCTCCCCCCCCCCGACCCACCCCACCCCCACGTTACGGCTCCTGAGAAAACCTTTGAGGTGACTGCACATTTCCCCCCCAAAAAAATTCCACATACATGCCCTTCGAACACCTGTTAAAGTGAGAATTCCAACTTTGAGTAATGTACCTGTTACTTTATTTTGCCCTCCCCTAAAATATCTAGTTCAAGTCAGGAGGCAAAATGATATGTCCCTTTAATCTTTCAAATGGTCTCCCTCTTGAGTGCTCGTAATGTTGAGAATTCCATGTGGGTGGGCCTTCTATAAGTGCTAGCAATCTATTTTAGTGAAAACAATTGTATTGAAGAACATCCCTCATAATCATTCACTCTTCTTATTTCTACAAAGTCCAAGACCACTCTTGTAGTAACAGCTGCTGCACTTATGATAAATGCACTTAATTGCCACTTCTAACTGCTCAGTACACCCTTCTCTCTTATGACAGTGTGACCTGCTCCACGTCTGTCTACTGAGACAAGTGTCTACTCTCCGCGTCTCTTTTGATATTCGTAAATAATCCATGCCTACTTAATTTTGACATCAGTAGATACTAATGCTTTAATTTTTTGACAAGTGCCCTCTCCACACGTGTCTATTATAATAATACGATGCTCCTAGCTTGTCTCTTGTGAAATCAATAACCACTCACTGCTTGTCTTCTCTGACATCATTATCATACTCACAGATCTCTTTCCACTTACTTCTTCTGACGTCAATAAATACTCCCTGCTTTCTTCAATTGGATCTTTGTTTTGGTGTCTAATATAGCGCTAACAGGCTATCTCACCGCTGCTTTTAAGAGCTCTCACATACTACAGCCGTGAAGAAATGCAAACCACAAGCGATATTAAAAAAATACAGTCAGTTGGAGACAGAAAGTGAGTATCTTGCTTCCACACGCAGGTCAATGGACAAGACACTGCCACCAATCAGGAAGAGAGAGATATCGATTGTAATTGTAGTTATATAGAGCTTACTACCCCAGACATGGGCCCTAATTAGGATGTCAGTCGGAAAGGCTTTCCGACCAACATCCTTGGTTTGAATTTCGGACCGCCGTATTACGATTACGGTGGTTGGAATTCAAACCGGCCGGTCATTCTGGCTGGCTTCCAACCAGTCGGAACCGCCACCAAAATCTCATACAGGCGGCATTTCCGCCGTTGGGATTATGATGTCGGTTTCCGACAGGCTTTCTATGTCGGGCTTTCTAACATAGAAAGCATGCCAGAAAGCTACTTTGGGGGCCCTTAGCAGGGCCCCCCTTCTTCAACGGCCTCCTGTTGGGGGCCGAGGGGGCATCTATGGTGCCCCCCTGTAAATCCCTGCACCATGGGATACTGATACTGTGTTATATATGTATTAAACACAAACCCATAAGCACACAGTCCTCTACATATGTGCCCACACATCACTTTCACAATCTGAATTGAGACTCCTGTCTGCTATAAAGACGTGTGGAGATTTACACAGACTGATGAATGGGCTACAACACCTTGATAACTGCAGATTTTGCCGCTCATAAGTTCCTCATCAACTCTGCGGGGAGATACTAGGGCCGGAAATAACAAAACGCGCTGCATCTCCCCAGGAGATAACAGGAATTTTGAGTTAAACTCAGCAAAAATGGGAAATAACTTGTTAGACTAGGAATTAACTGGTCTTTTAATGGAGTTTTTCCATGATTCTGGGGAGTTTAATGCCGATATTTACCACCTGCGCTGTACAGGTGCTAAATGTCTGCGTAAGGGAGCAGAAAGGTGAAGTAGTGTTGGGCAGCGATTAGAGAGTGTGTATTGAGGGGGCACTGCCTGCTCTCCTTGTTGTGCTGGAGGGGTGGGCGGAGGTTAGGGTGTGCCTCCGCCCACATGCCCTGCTTGCCTCCAAACCACAGTTTTCATGGATGCAGATCTACACCGGGGAAAACCAGGTATTGTGTTCTCAGATCTAGAATTTCAGGTCCCGAAGCAGTGGACAACTCACAGCTGCACAGAGTGGGTCCTCCTGGGACTACCACTTCAGACAACTCGAAATGAGGGCAATGTATCATATAAATGGCAGTAACATAGCATAGGTTTGTGGTAATTTGTTAGTGTGGGATCTGATTTCTTTTGAAGCAATTCCTGATTTACCAAGATTCGAAGAAGTGAAAGCAAAGCCTAAAGAACGTTTGTGACTTGGCTCGTGGCCAGCCACAAGCTGTAGCAGTAACCTTTTGCAACTGGTCAACTGCAACCTGTACCAAAGAAGACTAGTTTGACAGTCTTGTGACTTCCGTTACCTCCGTTTCCAACCTTAATTGGTTAAGTTATAACTAAGAGATTTGGCCCAATGGGGTGACCCGGTTATATGCTTCACAAGCAATAGGGTTATTGAAGGAAAATTAGGTCAAATCAATACAGTCTAGAAGAAGCCCTGCTATGCGCAATGGCGTACGAAAGGTGAGGGGGGCCCCGTGCAAGGTACTTGGAGGGGCCCCCTCCGGATTTGATAAGGAGCTCTACAGCCATGAGGGGGCCCCACGCATAGCGGGGGCCTGTGTTACACCACTGTTGCATTATCACAAGTCCTCACTGAGAATTCCTAAGGAACGCGATTAGCAACCACAGAAACAGACTATTCCTCATCCTGGTGCTGTATTAAACAAAATAAGAAGCACAAAGGACACCTAAACTAAGAATAACTTGATTTTTCTATAGCACTTCATTCATATTTCACTTACTCCATTTCTCAGGACAGTAAACGACAAGCTTTAACATTCAATTTACTATTGGCACTCAATTTATTAACCACAAATGGATTGATGACTCAATCTGTCTTGCCAGGTTCAAGACTTGTGATTCTCAGATCATTGCAGAGCTCAAAAGCGAGGTTAGGAACCAGAATATTACAGTCCTAATATCATCTGGCATAATTATCGTGTCCTAAATATCACACACCTAAAGTTACCAATGGAAAATATACAACCAAAGAGACAATATTTTTGTAAATGATGTTTAGGATGCAATGTTTAGGTCAGGCAATATTTCCGACAGAAATATTCAGACATATAAAATTCACCGAGCCATAGGGCCAGCAATTCATAAATATTGCTTTTAAGCAGCAGCTGCATTCTGACAATCTCCACATGCAGGCTGGATTTGAAAACAGTTCTTGGAAGTATTTTCTTTCATTAATTGCCAGCTTCTCTGCACAGGCTTTGAAAGAGGTTATTAAAGCGGTATCATTAATCCTGGCTTCCCAAATACCCCTTTACAAGGGGTACTCCCAGAGATGGATCCCATGCCAGAGATGCCTTTCAAAGGTGTATTTGGCCACACAGGTTCTATAATACAGATGTTTCCACCTTTCAGTCCAGCATTCAAGAGACACAAACAGGAGGAATTAGGAGGGGTGATTGATACTAAAGACCGAGATACAACACAGCCGAGCTTTTTATTTCCCTGCCCCTGAACCTATATGCCCTGCCAAAGGAAACTATTAGAATCTTAATTCAGTTAGTAGCTTCCTCCATTTGATCGATTTAACCACGTTTTAAATACTTTAAAGCCTGCTTCCACTCCTTATGGAGGGAAAACTTTCTATCATAGACTTTGCTGGCAGGGATTATCGACTAACAGCCAGGCAGGTATAGAATCTTTTTTTTATCACATGTTTGTAATATCCTTTAGTCAGGTGGAGACCAGACCGAAGAAAATACTTTTTTTTCCATAGTTTCTATTATGCATATTTCACAAAATGGGCGAGTGAGGATAGGTCGCCAACAATTTTTTAAAAAATACAAAATTTCCAGCGTGTTAAAAAAGGGGCCTGTGTTAATGCCTATATAAAATTTATTTCAGACAGTTTGATTTACACACATTGAGTACTATGCCACCACCTAGATTCTTTTCAGTAATGCAATTTTGATCAAGCCAATTTTCTGCATAAACACATTGTCCCACAACAGTAGAGGGTGCCAATAATTTGGAGGAAATACATTCTGTTTACAGAATGTGTGATTCCAGACATTGATTTCAACATGGACACCACAGATTATCAAAAGTGGTGGCATCCTCTGCTCTCTGCCCCATGAGACCATGACAGGTCAATGCGACTTAAAGGCATTAATCGCTGATATCTAATCTTGCTGAAACACTGAATCACCTGCAAACAGGAAAATGCCAACTATGATACCAATATATTTCAAGGTACAAAAACAAGTTTATTTAGACATTTGTCCATAAAACATTCTAAAAAAACACACATGACAATTAAAACATTTAAAAGGACCTGCAAACAGGAACATGCAAACTATGATACCAATATATTTCAGAACTTCTAGTTTTCTTTTTCATAGTCATTTCATGAATACAAGAATCAAATACTACAAGTACTAGGGTCGGTTCCTGACAATCTTGCTACTACTTTGGAAATGGGTCAATATATTTACTTCTTTTGGCAAATTTCAATGTAACATACTTCTCTAGGCAGAGCTAGCAACTCTTGTTGATCTACTTGAGTTCCACTCACTGTGTCAATGGGCTTTTTAAATATATTCTCCAAAATAATATAGTTATAGGCATGCATGTAACGTATGATACACAGGGAAAACTCTCCATCGCCTTTTGAAATACACCTGCATCTCAGCCAGAGATATTCCTCCTCGCTGCATCCAGGTTTAAGTTAGAAACAATTTTTACACAGGAATCAATTTGTAACAGTGGTTAGTAATAAACCAGTCCTTGTGTATTCCTGCCCGTGCCAGAGGTCACGATTATTGCAGATTTCGAACAAGACATTGAAACTAGCTCATGCAGCTTATCAAAAATCTAACATTTAAAAGTTAAAAAGCCATGGCTCTAGATACACCTTACCTAAACATAAAGTGAATCGTTCGGATCCAGTGTCTTTAGATTTAAGAGCATCACCTTATTTACAGTCCGAATAAAAAGTATACATTGAGGGAGTGCAACTATACCAAATAAGGTTCACGTCCCTCCTTAAATTGTCGTCTACGGGGTTCTGTATGCTCTGTCTCGGAAACTATTGTCTCTCGCTAGCAGTTTTATAGAATTTTCTGTCCTGCTGAAGTTGAATCTTGAAAGAATGGCATAAATATTTAGTAACATTCCGGAGTTCAACTTTAAAAAAATAAAAATCCGACCATCCTGAAACTTTCCTAACAGCTGCTCGCCATGAAGGTCTTTGCAAAGAAAGAGTTTGATACTCTTTACAAAATATGCACAACAAATGTGTATAATACTGTCTCCTCCACATGAAGTAAGAATTACCATGATCAGTATCCTCACTTTTGAGATTACACATAAAGTGTGAATTTAGCAGGATTACAAAGCAATGGTCTTACACACAGCAAATAACTATTTACTTTATACCAGGAAACAGTCATAATGATCTTCAGAATGAAAGACTTAATAGCTGAACAGGCATGGCCTGAGGGTTGTGGCCACGGCCTATCCTCTTTTTTCGATCATACAAATATGTTTTAGGTATCTGCAATTCTCCAGTTTGGATAGGGGTACATTCCAACTTTTTTTTCCTTCTGAGTTTTATATAGCGCAAACTTGACCCGAAGGTATTTGGTATCAGTGCGGTTTACATGAGCACCTGTTGCGTTACATAAGGACACATTAATTTTTGGGAGATTAAGTGATTTGCCCAGAATCACAGGATGTTGAGTGTCGTTGCCGAGACTCTAACCCGGTTCCCCAGATTTAATGTCGACTGCCCTAGCCATTAGGCCACATCCTCTCCCCAACTTTAAAGAACCTGACTAGTCAGTATAAGTACATGTCGCCACTTAAGACCAAATAGCCACAAATCATATTTCCCATGAGATCCCGAAAGTTTGCCTAGTACCTAGCTTCTAATAACACCTTATGCCCAACACCGTTGGATAGATGATAGATCAAACACCTCTCTTTGCCTTAGAGCAAAAAAAAATCTGCGCTGCCATAACAAGCAATTACCTCACTCTTTATTCCTTAAAATATTTGATATGGTTCTACATTAAAGTATTGTTTGGAACTGTTGCTGCAAACTTGTATGAGCATTCATGCGTCATTATTTCATCCCAGGTGTCGTTTTTTAAGATGAAGTAAAGGTTAAACACTAACGTTTTCTATTAAGATTGCGAAAGACCACTTCAACCAAAGCTAAAATCACAGCTGTCATATGACATACCAACTGCAAGAAAGCACTGAATGTGTCTGGCGTTTTACAGTAATACGTAGAGCGGTGCCTTTTCCACATGTGTTGCCGCTGGTCCCAGAGTATTTGCAAAACAGTCTAAGAAGACATTTTGTAATAACTTTGCTGTAATATGTCAATATTTACATTGATTCCAAATAATGCAATCTATTTCCAGCTTAGTAGAGGTGTGAACCAATACTCCACAGAAAAAGCCTTCTCTGCTTGCAGTCAGTGATCCAACAGTGGACCAGCTGATATAGCAGGTTAGCTGGAATGGCCACATCGTTTGAACTTCCCAATCTCAATAGTGAATATTGTGATTTGTGCAAATAATCATCATACGTGTCCAGCACACGGATTTAAACTTTGAGTGTTGCCATGTAGTATTCTAATTTTTATTTAAACCCTGTTCCCTTTTCACTGCAAGCGGATGGGCACTATAGCCCTCATTTTCAATCTCAATGTTTTAACTAAGTTCTGGAAAGCCACCACACTTTAGCCGTTGGGTTCAAATTCTGGCATCTCCCATACTGGCACTGCCACAATCTAATATAGTAAATTGAGTCGTTCTGTGACCATACTAAGGACTGTTATGATTCCTGCAAGTAGCTTTCTACAACAGAGGTACAATGAACTGGTCTGTTTGATTATCTTTAACGTTTATTTTATTTATTATTTTGGGTGGATCCCTTTGGTACCATTTTAAGTACTGTAGGGTCACAACCTAATGCAATGAGTTTGTCAGTGTGAACAAGGCATGAAAACGGAGATAATCTATAGGTTTGTAAACTCGCACCACAGGTTTCGGCTTAACAGTCAGTGAGCCCCGGGAACATAGCCTGTGATGATCTGCGTCTTAAAATATTTATCTCACCTCTGGATCATATCAAGAGGATACTGTCTCTACCTCTAAAAGGCGGGTGTCTTAAAGAATTGATGGGAAAACAATTCAAAAGACTTGAGTTTTCAGTTGTAAATAGGAAAACAAATCTAAGTGAAATTATACCACTTCCCTACCAAGACAAAAACGCTTAAGGAAATTATGATGGCATCTCCTTATGCCTGTTATGAGTGCTGCCCACCCAGCTCTAGATTACTGAACGCTGCACTCCTCGCTTCCTTTATTCAGAATATAACACAGCCATTAAGGGGTTCTCAAACTTCTGAAACCAACTCTTGGATCTGGGGAACACTTACAAGGACTCTATTGTTGGGTTTTTGCTCGTTTTATCCTGCCGCCACTTGCTGCCAATACACTACTTTGCCCAATGTCATCCTGATTGGAAAACGCTTGTCTTGTCTGCTTTTGCATCTCGATTAAAGTAGAATGCCACTGGACACAAAGTACTCCCAGCCATTGTACAGTTAATAAATGCCTTTGGCCACTCTCTCACTTTGGCGCTAGGAGTGTACGTTTAAATACACACGATGATTTAAGGACTGATGCAGCATGAGAAAAGGGTTGAATAAGCGGCCGATGCAAAAAATGCCCATGGCTTAACTTCCGCCCGAGCGGGTACCTAACCTTAACTGATGAAGCTAACACTTAAAGATCTTCCACAGGACTGTAAACTGCTAGCTGGCATCAATTGGTTGTCTCAAGTGGGGCCCTTATGTCTCCTTGTCCTAATATACCCTAAATAATCCCCAAATTTGGTCTGCATTTTCAAAGATCTTAGGAAGCCTTTCAATACACAGTATTGGCACTCTGGTGTCACTACAGCGGCATTCAACACCGTCAACCACGCAATATTGCTAAATAGTTTCTGCTTCACTTTCCACTGTCCGCATCCCTTCAAATGACTGATAAGAGCTGACCTGGGCTTTCTTACTCTTGAAGTATATTATAAAATGTGCGAGTATCTTGAAAACGCCCAACAAGTTAAAGCTGTCATTCCTCAGATTCTTTCTAAATTGGTCTGCACTAACCTAATTTACTTTCGTACTTGCTAGTGAGCTGACAGCTAATCTTAGCTCCTTTTAAAAGGAGGCTGCTCACAAACTGGCTAAGAGGCCTTGAATAGATCCCTGTCACCAAGGCGGTTACACTGGCTGCCCTTGCAGAATGGACCACAGGTCGAGGCAACGCGCATTGTTCAGAGAGCCTTCCTTCGCGAGTCTGCATGGTATCAGCCATCTTGTATGCTTGAATCTGCCTCTTGTAGTCTAGCGGGTGCTACATCTCTTCACCATTTTATAACGGGTGGCTGTTGTTTTTCTTATCTGGCAGCCCAGAGTACATTACTACCTTCTTTACGCTTTATCTCTGATCATTTCCTTTTTCGAAAAAACACCTAAAATGTGACTTAGATATTGGTAAGTAGAACAGCTTGGTTCCTTATTGGTTAGGTAGGTAGCACTGTATTAACATATTAGTAATAGTCAGTAAGCCGGAGGATCAAATCTGTGCAGAACAACAGGCACTAAGAGCGTTATATTCCAAAACGTGGTCCATTTACATGTGCGCTGATCAGTAAGAGATCAACGGTGCTGTGTGGTGGGATAATACTATTCACAATAGGACACTAGCAACATCCCCCATCTCCTATGTGCTCATTAAATAAATCCATCAAATTGTAAATCACTTTTTCCATTCATAATATTTGCAGTATCAGGCAAAGGATTATGGGAAAATTTGCCTGATAAAGTTAAAGGAATACGCTGACAGAAGTTAGGGTGAAATAACCATTAGACCAGGAATATCCAGCACCTGAAAAGATTTACACCCCATCACTAAGTATATCATGGAATTTAGTGTCAGGTGGAGATTAGTAAATTAGTATCTTTAATCAGAGGTGGGTAAAGGACTTTTATTTACACCGAGGCAAGCTGACTGCTCAAGCACAATCGCATCTCCTGTCGTGGCACCCCGTTTTATATTAATATCCTAAAATGCAGCAGCGCAAAGTCTACACATAGTGTGAACATTGTACATCTACCTAACTTTATCCTTCTTTATCCGGTCTGTACCTTTCAAAATTATTTAGAGTGTGGATGTGATCACCGGGGTTTTCAGTATGTTCTTCCTCTTACAGTCTATATGAAAATACATGCAGATGTTTTGTACATCAAAGAAAAGTTAAGGATGATAAATAACTGAGTGACCAGGAGCTCCTTTTCTTTCAACCGCGTAACAGCTCTCACAATCAGATCACAAGGGCACCAGATTTTCAGGGGATAATTCTCTCATCTGGACATCCCAGTACCTCTGTGGCAGTGGAGCTACTGGCGGTCACAAGTGAAACCCTGGGGTTCCTCAAAAAATGAAAAACTAAAGGGAGAATCTGTAACTGCGAAAACAAATCCCCCAGCAATGCCTATTTTCACCCGATTTTTCACCTGGAGATTTTGGAATACTTTCTGCAGCCGATATCTCCAGGTGAAACTCCACCCATGTGCAGTGATCTCATTTGGGGGGGAATGTGGGGGTAAACGGTTGCAACTGTCCGCATCCCAATTAAATGATCCTTGTGATAAAGGCCTTAGTCTTTGTTCTTGTAGTTTTTAAAGATTACATGTAAGGTCTTGGGGAAACCAAGGTTAAATCTGAGGATCAAATCTTTTCAACCTTTAGCTGTACGTTTTGCCTGGCCAAAGATTCATTGGCACAATCGTCAGTACTCTCTTGGGTAAAAAAAATGCAGATTTTTCCCTCTTAAATCTTCAAATTAGGTCTGATATGTTTTTACTCCTAAAATATTTTGTTAACTGAAATACTCGCATCTTGAATAGCAACTATTGAAAGCGCGGACTTTGGAAAAGCCCGCCATTCGGGCCCGGCACCCTGGGATCCCTGCCACGCCCATCCTGATGCCGGGGTAGCCCGATTGGCGACCGTGCGTCGCGAATCGCTTCCGGAGAAGCTTGTGACGTACTTCAGGCTGGGACCGGCGATGTGGGAGGGGGATTTGGGGGGGGGGCTATTTAGGGCATCGTGCCCGGGCCCTCATCCTCTCTTTTTCCAGCGCCAGCCCCAGTTGCAGTGGACTCCGTAGGAATCTCTCACCAACCCGTCCCTTAGATTTAGGGTTTGGGAAGGTGTAGGAAGGCGAATGATGAGTGGTGGTAAGGAGGCCACAGAAGATTAACTTACATTGTTAACTGGAGTCCTCCTGCATACTCTATAGGCCAGCACTGAGGGGGAGAGACGGTAAGCTCACCGCAGAGAGAATGGGGACACCGGCTGTTGGACCCGGCCTCGTAGAATGGCCCTCCGTGCCCCCGCACCACCGAAACCTGGTACCTGCAGCCCAAGCACACGGCCCAGCCGACCCTCCCCACCAGGACACACGCACCGACCCGGACATCCCCGTCCATGGCCACTCTCCTTTCGGCCACCCCGGGCCCGCGTGCCCACTTCATGCACCAAGATGGCCGCCCGGCCCCAGCGCGACCCGGGCCTAGAGGCGCCACTCCGGCTGGAGGACATCACGCTTCCAGGGGATGAGAGAGGGAGGAGCAGTTTCTATCGCACCTCTGAACTCCGCCGGGACGATGGGTTTCGATCGGCCCTCCGGCCTCCCTGAGGGCTGGCTCCGTGCCTGCTGGGTGTCTGGGACTCCTCCCGACCCGGCCCTGAAAGGATCAAAAGACAATAGCAGGAAATCCGACAAGCGACCCCCAGGTGACAAGACCCCTGCCTGCACAGACTCCGGACATCAAAGAGGGGTCGACCTATAACAAGGGGTGCTCTGGGTCTGGCCGGCAGATTTGACGCTGGAACAACGAGAGCCTGCCGACGTGGTCGCGGCTCCTGGAACTTGGACCCTCCTGAGCCCTGCTGAGTGACTTGCGGCTCCCTGAAGATCGTAAGACCTCCGAACTTATACCTGAGCCTGCTGAGTGACTCGCGGCTCCCTGAAGATCGTAAGACCTCCGAACTTGTACCTGAGCCTGCTGAGTGACTCGCGGCTCCCTGAAGATCGTAAGACCTCCGAACTTGCACCTGAGCCTGCTGAGTGACTCGCAGCTCCCTGAAGATCGTAAGACCTCCGAACCTGTACCTGAGCCCGCTGAGTGACTCGCGGCTCCAACAGACTCTCACGGTCCCGCCGGACCCCGACTACAACATCGTATCCCCCAGCTCGAGGATTGTGAGCTGTGCGCCGGATACGTCCCTGCTTTGAACCTTTACCAGAGACTGTCCCGCTACCCCCTACCCCTTCCGAGACTCTTTTTTTTTTTTTTTTTTTGAAACCGTTTATTGCAATCTCAAATATATACAGGTATGGGCCTACAACCTTCCGGCCGGCCGCTAAAGTGACAGAAGCAAATGACATACATACAATGAGGCACTAGGCTTTGCAGAGACGATAAAGCAGGAGGTATCAACAACGTGGGCCACATGGCTCTGAGCCCACAATACGGTTTCGTTTTATACAACACAACAACATAAAACCACACCCGCAAGGCAACCCGCGATCGAGAATGACGACACGTGCTCCTCAAGTGGGGGACCCCAACCATCCAAAGAAATCCAGAGAGGGGAAGGGAAACAGATCCGGGACTGGGAGAACAATGTGCCCGGGGCTGAGGGAGGGGGTCAACTAGGGGGATGGAGCTGGTGAAGCGGGAGGCAACAACGGCGGCTCGCAAATACCCCCGCGGTAGGCGTTCCAGGGGCCCCATATCTTCACCCATGCCCCAGGCTTACCCCGCGCCACATACACCACCTTTTCTCGAAACATGCACCAATCCATGTGTTCTTTCCAGGCCGACACCGCCGGGGGCCTCTGGGATCCCCACAGTTGAGCAATGTCACGTTTAGCTATCATATATCCCAGAGTCACCCATCGCGTCTGCGGAACCGAGTAATCGGTCGGTTCCCACACATTCAGCAAGCATCTCCTCGCTTCAGGCAACAGCGCGACATGCGTAACCGCTCGCAGGACCTCATGCACACCACGCCAGAATCGCTCCACCCTCGGACATTCCCACAGAATGTGCAAAAAAGTCGCCAAAGCACCACACCCACGCTTACACAATCCATCCTCGGCATAGCCCATACGCAGAAGCCTTGGCCCCGTCATATACACCCGGTGGAGTATCTTAAGCTGGACGAAGCGAAGGCGAGCCGGGATGGCCACCTCCTTCGGAGAGGCCACCGCGGAAATCCAGTCCTCGTCTTCCAACTCCAGCCCATCGGCAACCCAAGCCTCGCGGAGGCCAGTCAGTAGGCCCGAGCGGTCATTTATCAATTTCTTGTAAATGAGGGAGATCGTGCTGTCCGGAACGTGGCCATCTAGCACTCTGTCCTCCAGGGGGGAGGACTCCGGGATGGAGGCCACGTCTGGGAAGACGGAACCCAGTGCGTGACGGACCTGCAGGTAGCGAAAGTATTCACTGCCCTGCAGCTGAAACTCCGCCTGCAGCGTCTCGAATGTTTTGAATCCTCCCCTCGTCCAGAGATCTCCCACTGTACTGATGCCTATCATGTCCCACCTCTCGAAGCCCTTCGAGGTCCACAAAGAGCCCAGTCTCTCCGACGCATACAACGGTGACGCCCGGGTCAAACGGTCCTTCCATCCCATAGCTGCATTAGCCGCGTGCCATACTCGCACCATGACACGCGTGGGTCCCGTCAAGCGGGAATCGGGCACGCTAGTGTAGAGCGCTCGATTGTAGTCGCCACCGGGCAGGAGCATTTTGTCCATTTCGAATGCCGGGTTTAGGGCGGGCCCATAGAAGCCGTGATTAATTGCAGCTAACTGGGAGGCCCAGTAATACCGCTTAATATCCGGGAGGGCAATCCCTCCGTCGTACCACGGGAGCGTCAATTTTGCCAGGGCTATACGCGGCCTCCCGTCCCAAAACAGACGGCGCTGTAAGCTTTCCACCTCACGGAAGTAGCGCGCCGGGACCAAGTCCATAGTGTTCTGGAGAGCGTACAGAAAGCGCGGCAATGACATCATCTTGAACAATGCCGCCCGGCCGAGCGGCGAAAGCGGCAAGCGCCGCCAGCGCACGACGTCCTCCTTCAAGCGCTGGAGGGGGGGAAGCAAATTTCGCTCGTAGCGGGCCACCGGGTCCAGCGTAATATAGACCCCCAGGTATCGAAATCCCTGCGAGGCAATCTGAATCGGACAGCCCCGAGGGAGGACAGGAGCCTCCCCGGAAAGCACGTAGACACAGGATTTAGCCCAGTTGATGACAAGGCCTGAATTACGGCCAAAGGAGCGCAGAACATCGACCAGGACAATCAGTGATTTGCGCGGGGAGGCTAAGTACAAGAGGATATCGTCAGCGTAGAGGGACACGCGGTCCTCATACTCGGGGGTCCAACGGAGACCACGGATAGAAGGGTGCCACCGCAGCCACTCCGCCAGGGGTTCCAAGGCCAGTGCAAAAAGGAGCGGCGACAGGGGACAACCCTGTCGCGTGCCCCGTCCCAGCACGAATGGGGCCGAGACTCGACCATTCACCACCACCTGTGCCAATGGGTCCGAGTACAACAATTTGACCCAACTGATGAATCCCGGGCCAAATCCAAATTTCGCCAGCATCGCCCAGATGTAGGGCCATTCGAGCGTGTCGAACGCCATGGTGGCGTCCAAGGACGCCAAGATGGCCGGCTCCCGCACGAACGGAACACGCGCGAGCACCCCGTGCAAGCGCCGCAGATTAAGGGCCGTATTGCGATGGGGAATAAAGCCGGACTGGTCCTGGTGGACCAAATCGCCCACCACGCCGATCAGCCGGTTGGCGAGCACCTTGGCGAGGATTTTAGGCTCCGCGTTCAAGAGCGAGATAGGCCGGTAGGATGTAACCCGGTCTCGCGGTCTCCCCTCCTTGTGGATAACCACGATGGTAGCCAGACGCTGGTCCGGCGGGAGGGAGCCCCGCGAGTGGGCCGCAAGGAACATTGCGCGAAGGTGGGGTGCCAGTACATCCGGTCGCAGTTTATACAACTCGATAGGAATGCCGTTCGGGCCCATGGCCTTGCCAGAAGCGACCGAGCGGATGGCAAGGGCAATTTCGTCCGAGGTGGGGGCGGCATCCATCAACTCCCTGTCCTCCATTGAGAGGGAGGGCAGCGCGATGTCACGCAGCAGGGCATGGGAATCCTCCTCCGGGCAGGGAGAAACCGGGGAATATACCTCGCGGAAATAATCCGCAAAGCAAGAGACAATGCCTTCCGGCTCAGTAACACGTACACCATCCATTCTCTCAATCAGCGGGACCACACGACTAGCTCTCTCCTTCTTATCCAACCACGCAATCAACTTGCCAGCCTTATCACCCACATCATACAATCGCCCCTGTTGCTCTCTGCTGAGGCCCCTGGCCGCCTCCGTGACGAGGGACCTATAGGCCGCCTGTTTAAGGTGTAGAACGTGCAGCGCAGCGTCAGTCACCCCACTCCCCAGATCACCCTCCAGTTCAGTAATTTCGGCCTCCACCCGGGTCACCTCCTCCTGTGCGCGCCTCCGGGCATGGGAAATAAAGGAGAGGGCCTCCCCTCTAATCACTGTCTTGAAAGCCTCCCACAGGGAGATGGCCGACGGGACAGACCCCACATTCTCCTCAAAATACCGTTGCAAGGATTTAATCAAGTCAGCACGAATAGTGGGGTCGCGGAGGTACCAGGCATTGATTGGAGCTACCCTGCCCTCCCCCTTGGGAAGACATCAAAGTGCAACAGGAGTGGGGAATGATCTGAAATACCCCGCGCCAGATGGCGCACCTCCCCCACTCTCCCGGCATAGGCCGCAGGGACAAGGACATGATCAAGCCGCGAAAAGCTACCATGGGCCCCCGAATGGAAGGTGTATTGCAGCTGAGTGGGATGCTTTAGACGCCAACAGTCCACCAATCCCAGTGTGTCCAAAAGGCCAGACAGCCACGCTTGTGCCCGGGGGAGGTCCCTAGGGGGATAGCGATCCATAGTCCCAGAGGCCACCGCATTGAAGTCCCCCCCAACCACCAGAAGCCCCCCCGGAAGGTCAAGCAGGAGGCGTCCCAGGTCCGCAAAGGTGGTGGACTGTAACCCCGGTGGGACGTACACTGAGACAAAGACGACTACTTTGCCCTCCATTCTCCCCACCAAGACAGTGTAGCGTCCCCTCTCATCATGGCGCACCTCGTCTATTTCTAGCGGGAGCGAGGTCTTGACCATAATGCCCACCCCTCGTGAGCCTGATGTGAAGCCCGAGTGGGCCACCAAACGATAGCCACGTCGATTCATGGCACAAAAGGAGTTACCAATGAGGTGTGTCTCCTGCAAAAAGACCACATCAGGCGAAATCCGTTTCAGATATTGCAGGACCACACCCCGCTTAATCCTATCACCCAGTCCGTTAACGTTCCAGGACAACAAAGTCAGGTCCCTACCCCCCATCACATACAGAAGCCATCATTTGTCCCCCCGAGAGCATCTCAAAAACACCAATACAATGAAGGGTTTGCCTTGCGGTAGAAACGAACCACACCCCACCCCAACCCACCCATCCCAACAGAACTCCCCCCACCCTGCACCCCTGCATGAGCCCAAACAGCCCCCCCAAAGTGCAGTGTGCCTGTCGCCCCATAGAAAGAAAACTAACTAGTCCCCCAGAGGAGGAGGGAGATCCTCCAAGAGACCCCACACGACCTCCACAGGAGGGGAACTTACCCTAACAGTCAATGGTGACAATAACACAGTCCCGAGCAAGGCCTACCATTAGCCCCTCAGTCCTGATCCGGCGGGCCCTCCCCACCAACCGCTCCCCCCCCACCGCCCCGGCCCCGATCTCCGGGCAAAGTGTCCAGCCAGTCCCCGGCCGCCTCGGGACGATCAAAAAAGTGCGTGCGGCCATCCACCTCCACCCTCAGCTTAGCCGGAAAAAGCATCGCATATTTGAAATTCAGGTCCCGTAGGCGACGTTTGACACCGAGAAAGCTCAGTCTCTGCTTTTGGACCGCCGGAGTAAAGTCAGGATAGAAATTTATATCCATATTGTCAAGTCTGACCGGCCCTTGTAGCCTGGAAGTCTGCAGGATAGCGTCCCTGTCCCGAAAATTGAAAATCCGGGCGATGAGAGGCCTCGGAGGGGCTCCGGCCTTAGGCCTACCCCCGGGGACCCTGTGGGCACGTTCCACTGCAAAGAATTTACTCAGCCCCCGAGGCTGGAGATGGGTGAGGACCAAGTCCTCCACAAACAGATCCGCTGCCTCTGCCTCGCGTCCCTCTGGCACCCCGATAATGCGGACGTTGTTTCTCCGGGCCCGACCCTCGGAATCCTCCAGTCGACGATGCATCAGGGCGCTCGCCTGGCCAAGCCTGCGCACCTCCTGTTGGAGGGCCGCCACGTCAGATGTGAGGCCCGAGGTAGAGTGGGCCAAAGAATCGACCCGGTCATTTGTTTTTGACAGATCGGCTCTCACGAGGCCCACGTCCACGAGGACCGAGTCGATCTTCTGCGCCAGAGTGTCAAAGCGCTGGTCCACCGAGGCCTTCATCTCGGCGATGGCGCCCATGACGTCTCGGAGGGTCAGGTCCGTGGGCAGAGCAGGAGCATCAGTCGGGCCAGTAGGGGACCTACGCAGCGCCTCTGGAGATCCCTTCTGGAGGGTGTAGCGGTCCATGTTGTTGGATTGATGGGCCGCGCCACGACGGGTCGACTTCACCTTAGCCCGGTCGCCATCTTGTTTTGTGGCCATGGTCGCGGTCCCCAAATCGAGCCAATCTCCTCAAAAAGGGGGTAGACAATCCCGTTCAAGGGATCTGGGGGGGGGCGACCACCGCTCCGCAGGACGGACCGCAGCCGGCGGGCCGGCAGGGCACCCCAACGAGGCCACACCACCGCACACCGCTTCGCGACCCTACCTCGCCTGGCAGCAAGGAGGGCGCAAAAGCGAAAGTGAAAGTGCGGGGTGCGCGAGTCGCCCAGCCTTGCCCGCCGCTGTTATTCACTTTGTCGCCGGATCGCCCCACAACTCCAGTACGGGGGGCCGGTGTGGAGAAGGCCGCAAACCTTAATCGGTGCTCCCGCCGGTGTCCGAAGTCCGAATTGAAAACGGAAAACGGGCGTCACCTCAGCTCGGGTTCACAAACACAGTCCCCTCATCTAGGACAGGATTCGGTCAGGATTTATGCAGGAGGTCGCGGAGGTCCTCGGGAGCCTCGCACCTACGCGGCCATCTTGGGTGCGCGCTAGGCTCCTCCTTCCTTCCGAGACTCTTGAGCCCGTGCTCACCTTGTACATATTTGCAGTGATAACCTACTTGATAAAGATTGATTTCTCAGAATACCCGGTGTGGTCACTCTGTGTCGTGTGGTGCCAGAAGTACGATCCTAGATACGAGATTCCTCCCCCTGGGGAGTCTCCCGCCAGTGCCCGGCTACGATACTTCGAGGGTGGGTCTCAGGGTAGTCAGGACCCCTTCCAGGCTCCTCTGAGGTCGCCGTCTAACATCGGTGGCAAGCGACGGGATTCGGGCCCATCACCTAGAGATCGTACCGTGAACAACGGAAGCACTACCGACAAAGATGGCAGAAGGAAGCGCCGTGAGCCCCGCAGAAACCAACGCCAACAGGGTGTTCCAGGTGGAGCATCTAGAAGAATACACACACAAAGAGCTAAAGCAATTTTGCAAAGAACTTAAAATCGCTACCACTGGTCTCAACACTAAAGAGGATTTGCAGAAAGCACTGAAAACTTGGGTGGAGACCGGGGCCTCCCGCCCGGAAGGCACGGGGAGCGCCCCGACGAAGCCGAACCCCCCCAAAGTGAAAGCAGTAGCAATCAGGTGCGAGGCATCGTACCAGACGGGGGCCTATCCCCGGAAGAGCTCGCGGACAGAGAGAGAAGCCGCAATCATGAACTCGAGTTAGCCAAACTCAAAATCGAGGGCGAATTGAAGTTAGCGGAAAAAAAGCTAGCAGTAGAGCAAATGCGTGTACAAGGCGAACTAGAAGAAAAGAAGCTCCAACGGGAGCACGAAGGAAGGAAGCTCCAACTGGAGCACGAACGCAGCTTGAAGGAACTCGAGCTCAAGGCCAGAAACGAGGAAGGGAGGCC
Source organism: Triturus cristatus (assembly GCF_964204655.1). Taxonomy (NCBI): domain Eukaryota; kingdom Metazoa; phylum Chordata; class Amphibia; order Caudata; family Salamandridae; genus Triturus; species Triturus cristatus. The sequence continues at coordinate 684,080,198 of NC_140592.1, forward strand.
CCCGGGAAACCGAGAGACGGCCTCCCTAGCGGAACAGAAGGTCCACATCCCCAAGGATGTGGTCAAGGAATATTATAAAAACTATGACATTCAGCAATGGTTCAGGGCCTACGAGGTCGCCATGACCTCCCATCGGATCCCGCAGAAGGACTGGGGGGCGGGGTTGTGGGGGCGGTTTCTGAGCGAAGGAAGGGACACCCTGCTCGACCTACCCCTCTCCCTGCAGACCTCCTACAGCCACATGAAAGAGGCTCTACTCACAAGATACGGCCTCACCCCAGAAATGTACCGTCAGCGATTCCAGGACTGCAGGAAGATCCCGGGCACCACCTGGGTGGAGTATGTAAACTTTTTCAGTCGGGCCTTCGATGGGTGGATCAAGGGCAGCAAAGTCACCACCCTTGCCGAACTAACTGACCTCATGTTGTGGGAACATCTGGCTGCGAACTGCTTCATAGAACTACGTCAGCATCTGCTTGACAGCAAGCTCACAGATCCCTGGAAGCTGGCTGTGGAGGCCGACCGCTGGACCAACACCCGGGTCTCCCGGGGCATGGTAGGAGAGTACCCCCGAGCCAGTCAGGGACCACCCCGCCAGAGAGGGGGAGGGAACCAGGGAGGGCCGAGAGAGTCCCAGCCTAGCCCCCCGAAGACACAACCTCCACCTTTCCCGGCGCCCCCCCCACCGGTGACAGGGCCCCCTGGGAGACGGGGACACCGGGTGACCGTCACATGTTTCCGTTGCCAGAAACCCGGGCACTACGCCAATGACCCAGAGTGCCCCATGGTCACCCAAGTCTCCCCTACCACCCCTGCGAGACAGATAGCCAACGTAGCCCTGGGGGAGGAGGTTGAGGAAGCCGAGGAGTGGGAACCCGCAGCGATGGCCCTAGTATCCCTGGGAGATAGGGAGATGATCCCTGGTAGCCTCCTACCCTCCAACACACAGAAATACGGGCAGCTCGTCAAGATCAATGGCCACCAAGTAGAGGCCCTGCGGGACACCGGGGCCAGTATCACCGGTGTCCTCAGGCACCTAGTCCCCGAGGAGCAGATCCTCCCCAACGTCTTTTGCCCCGTAATATCCGCAGACAATAGAGAAAGTATGTGTCAGGTAGCCCTGGTGCCGTTTGAGTGGGGAGGGGTGATAGGTAAACTCAAGGTGGCCGTAAGAACCTCCCAGCCGGTCGACTGCCTCTTAGGGAACGACCTGGAGAGTTCTCCCTGGAAGCACGTCGAGCGCAAGGCTCACCTAGGAATGATGGGACTCCCCGAGTGGGTGTGCGCCACCACCCGATCTATGTCAGCCCGACTCACTCCCCGGAGAGAAGTCGGGAGCACCCCGATCGAAGAGACCAGTACAGTCCCCGCCGAGGGTCCTCCTGTCCCCCCATCAGAAGGGTCCGTCGCCCGCGACGAACCCGCACCATCCGACCCCACCCCGGTCCCCGAGTTGGGAGATCTACCCGAGTTGGCCCATTGGCGCCACGAGGGCGGGCCCACCCGGGAAGAATTTTGCCGGGAGCAAGCCACTTGTCCTTCCCTGGTCGGGCTGCGGCGCCAGGCCGAGGGCCAAGCCGCAGGTGACCAGACCGGGACGCACCGAATCTATTGGGAGAATAACGTCTTGTACAGTGAGCAGAAGTAGGTGGAGCTGGGATCCGGACGGGTACTGGTGGTACCCCTCCGCTTCCGAGATTTCCTCCTGGGCTTAGCCCACGACGTCCCCCTCGCCGGCCACCTGGGTCAGGACAAGACCTACAGCCGTCTCGTGACCCATTTTTACTGGCCTAGAATGAGAGCAGCGGTAGAAGCCCACTGCAAGTCCTGCCCCACGTGCCAGGCTAGTGGGAAGAGTGGGGGGAAGCGCAAGGCTCCCCTCCAACCCTTCCCGGTCGTCAGTACCCCTTTTGAACGAGTCGGGATCGACATCGTGGGACCACTGGACCCCCCCACCTCCCAAGGCCACCGTTTCATCTTGGTCCTAGTGGACCACGCCACCCGCTATCCTGAGGCTATTCCCCTACGCACCATTACGGCCCCCGTGGTGGGCCGGGCCCTGATGGGGATCTTTTCCAGGGTGGGTTTTCCCCGCGAGGTCGTGAGCGATCGCGGCACTAATTTTATCTCGAAATATATGACGTCCCTGTGGCAACAATGTGGGGTGTCCTATAAGTTCACCACCCCGTACCATCCCCAAGGGAACGGCCTAGTAGAAAGGTTTAATAGGACTTTGAAAGGGATGATCGCTGGCCTAGAAGAGCCCCTCCGGCGTAAGTGGGACGTCCTGCTCCCCTGCCTCTTGTTCGCTTACCGGGAGGTCCCCCAGAAGTCCTTAGGGTTCAGCCCGTTTGAATTACTCTATGGACACCCCGTCCGAGGTCCCCTCAGTTTGGTTAAGGAAGGGTGGGAGGCAGCACCCCAGACCACCCCCCGAGATGTGTTCCAATACGTCCTGGCCCTCCGGAACCAGACCAGGAAGTTCCGAGAACTGGCCGAGGCCAACCTGGAGGCAAGTCAAGAAGAGATGAAGCGCTGGTACGACCAGAATGCCACTCTGGTCGAGTTCCAGCCGGGCCAGCAGGTGTGGGTCATGGCCCCCGTGAAGCCTGGCGCCCTCCAGGACCGATGGACTGGGCCCTACAAAGTGGTTGAGCGGAAGAGTCAAGTCACATACTTGGTGGACGTCCAGTCGCCTCGGGATCCCCTCCGGGTCCTGCACGTGAACCGCCTCAAGCCTCACTTCGAGCGGACAGAACTGAGCCTCCTGCTGGCCACCGATGACGGGGCCGAAGATGAGTCGGATCCCCTCCCGGACCTCCTGTGTGTCAAGGAGCAGGATGGCTCCGTGGAAGGAGTGAACCTCTCCCCAGCCCTCACTGCCCAGCAACAAGCGGACTGCCGCCAGCTCCTAAGACAATTTTCCGACCTCTTCTCCCTGACCCCCCGGGTCACCAACTGGTGTGTTCATGACGTGGACACCGGGGACAGCCCGCCGGTGAGACACCGAGCCTACCGGGTTCCTGACCGGGTCCGGTCCTGCATTCAAGCGGAAGTCTCGAAGATGTTGACCCTGGGGGTGATCGAGCCCTCTGACAGTCCCTGGGCCAGCCCCGTGGTCCTGGTCCCGAAGGCAGCGGCCCCCGGTGTCACCCCCGAGCTCCGATTCTGCGTGGACTACCGGGGGCTCAATGACGTTACCCGAGCCGATGCCCACCCCATTCCACGAGCCGACGAACTCATTGACCGACTAGGGGCAGCCCGGTTCCTCAGCACATTCGACCTCACCTGCGGATACTGGCAGATTGCGCTCACCGAAGGGGCCAAGGAGCGGTCCGCTTTCTCCAACCCCGATGGGCACTACCGCTTCCGCGTAATGCCCTTCGGGATGAAAAATGCCCCGGACACTTTCCAGCGACTGGTGAATAGGGTCCTGGCCGGGCTAGAGCAGTTCAGCGCGGCATATCTGGACGACATCGCTGTCTTCAGTTCAGAGTGGAGTGAGCACCTCCAGCACCTCCGGAGGGTGCTAACCGCCCTGCGCCAGGCAGGCCTCACAGTAAAAGCCAGCAAATGCCAGATCGGGCAAGGATCCGTAGTCTACCTGGGGCACCAGGTCGGGAGCGGCCAGGTCGCCCCTCTACAGCCAAAGATCGACGCCATCCTGGCCTGGGAACCACCCATCACCCAAACGGAGGTCCGAGCCTTTCTGGGACTCACGGGCTACTACCGAAGATTCATTCGGGGGTATGGCAGCCTTGTCGGCCCTCTCACAGAACTCACGTCTAAAAGACAGCCAAAGAAAGTGCAGTGGACGGCTGCCTGCCAGGAAGCTTTCGATGCCCTAAAAAAAGCCATGTGTACTGCCCCCATCCTCCAGGCTCCCGACTACGCCAAGGAGTTCATAGTCCAGACCGATGCCTCCGAGCATGGCATTGGGGCCGTCCTGTCCCAAGTGAATGACCAAGGCCTAGACCAGCCCGTCGCCTTCCTCAGTCGGCGGCTGTTGCCCCGAGAACAGAGATGGAGCACCATAGAGCGCGAAGCCTTTGCCGTGGTCTGGGCATTCAAAACGCTGCGACCCTACCTGTTCGGCACCCATTTCAGAGTCCAAACTGACCATCGGCCCTTGCGATGGCTCATGCAGATGCGAGGAGAAAACCCCAAGCTACTGCGGTGGTCAATCTCCCTCCAGGGGATGGATTTCACCGTAGAACACCGCCCTGGTACGGACCACGCCAATGCTGACGGCCTCTCCCGGTTCTTCCGCCTCAGCGAAGAGAACCCCCCAAGATGATGGGCAGTTCTCTCCGGCTTTCAGCTGGGGGGGACGCGTGTTGGACCCGGCCTCGTAGAATGGCCCTCCGTGCCCCCGCACCACCGAAACCTGATACCTGCAGCCCAAGCACACGGCCCAGCCGACCCTCCCCACCAGGACACACGCACCGACCCGGACATCCCCGTCCATGGCCACTCTCCTTTCGGCCACCCCGGGCCCGCGTGCCCACTTCATGCACCAAGATGGCCGCCCGGCCCCAGCGCGACCCGGGCCTAGAGGCGCCACTCCAGCTGGAGGACATCACGCTTCCAGGGGATGAGAGAGGGAGGAGCAGTTTCTATCGCACCTCTGAACTCCCCCGGGACGATGGGTTTCGATCGGCCCTCCGGCCTCCCTGAGGGCTGGCTCCGTGCCTGCTGGGTGTCTGGGACTCCTCCCGACCCGGCCCTGAAAGGATCAAAAGACAATAGCAGGAAATCCCGACAAGCGACCCCCAGGTGACAAGACCCCTGCCTGCACAGACTCCGGACATCAAAGAGGGGTCGACCTATAACAAGGGGTGCTCTGGGTCTGGCCGGCAGATTCGACGCTGGAACAACGAGAGCCTGCCGACGTGGTCGCGGCTCCTGGAACTTGGACCCTCCTGAGCCCTGCTGAGTGACTCACGGCTCCCTGAAGATCGTAAGACCTCCGAACTTGTACCTGAGCCTGCTGAGTGACTCGCGGCTCCCTGAAGATCGTAAGACCTCCGAACTTGTACCTGAGCCTGCTGAGTGACTCGCGGCTCCCTGAAGATCGTAAGACCTCCGAACTTGCACCTAAGCCTGCTGAGTGACTCGCGGCTCCCTGAAGATCGTAAGACCTCCGAACCTGTACCTGAGCCCGCTGAGTGACTCGCGGCTCCAACAGACTCTCACGGTCCCGCCGGACCCCGACTACAACATCGTATCCCCCAGCTCGAGGATTGTGAGCTGTGCGCCGGATACGTCCCTGCTTTGAACCTTTACCAGAGACTGTCCCGCTACCCACTACCCCTTCCGAGACTCTTGAGCCCGTGCTCACCTTGTACATATTTGCAGTGATAACCTACTTGATAAAGATTGATTTCTCAGAATACCCGGTGTGGTCACTCTGTGTCGTGTGGTGCCAGAAGTACGATCCTAGATACGAGATTCCTCCCCCTGGGGAGTCTCCCGCCAGTGCCCGGCTACGATACTTCGAGGGTGGGTCTCAGGGTAGTCAGGACCCCTTCCAGGCTCCTCTGAGGTCGCCGTCTAACACCGGCTGTGGGCAGGGGCGCCAGGTTACAAGCTAGGGCATGGGGCAGCTGCCCCTGGTTATACCCTACGAGCCCCCTTTGACAGCCTGGTGGTGGAGGGGTGGGCCTCTAGGGTTGCGGACAAGGACCAGATGGCAGGGGCTCACCTCTCAAGGAAGCAGGTGGGTTGCGCCTTGCGTGGTTCTCAGTTGGGGGACGCGAGCCAGAGGGCCCCTTAGTGCTGAAGCAATAGAGAACCTTTTGTATATAAAGTAAGTCTGTCATTTTACGCTGATGGTTTATGATGCTATGATAAAATAAAAAGTGTAAATATCGTTTGGTGATCAATTTAATAAATCTGCATCTTAAGGAATGTGAATAAATTAGATATTGTCATGTTTATGTGTGATTGTTTGAAATAAACATGGCCATTTTTTACCCACAGCTCTGGTAATCAACTCTTGCTTTGTGGGTTCTGTGGGGGCGGGGCGGGAACAACCTGGGGGGTCCGGGTCCTATTGTTTTCACCTGTTTGTGTGCTCAGATATTTCTGGAATTTCATCCCATCAACTAAAGGGAAAATAGCAATTGGAGTAAAAAAAAGTATAATATTACTGTGTATTTCTGCAGGAGTATATGTCGAGGTTGGACTTCCTGCACCCCCATATGTTTCTCATACGCTACATAGTTTCTAGTCTTCACATACATGGTTATCACCTTCCCTAATGTTCTTATCAATCTTCTGTTGCTTTCCCTGGTTTCTTTTGCCCATGATACAAATATTTGAAGAGGGAACTGATCTATTGAGTAGGAGTCTTAATTCAAGGGAAATCAACACAATATTCCCAGCAATGCTAGTTAGACTTTGGCATATTCTTGACACAATATTTATCATCAGTGGTGACCCGGCTGGACTCTTGTAAGGCAGCAGTTCTTAACCTGTTGACTTTTCTGGACCTCCATTGAATCACTATTGGATTTCGGTGACCAAAGCCATAACAATTTCTATGATCTGAACCTCAAAACAATACACAAACAAGTGTAAATCAAACAAATAGGAAAATTATGAAATATTTTAATTTACAAATAAAAATACAAAAGAATTGAAATTTTAATGATAAGGTTAAAATTTTCCAAATAGTGTTTTATTTCTAAAATACGAAGGATCTAAAAGAAGCACACACTTAATGAAGCATGATCGGAAGGTGCTAGGACAGCACGCTGACAATGGAGGGTGGGAGTGAGAGGGGAGTGGGAGGAAGAGCACAGAGAAATATGACTGGAAAACACATCCACTCTCGTAGAGTGCTTAAACAAAAAGAAAAAAGTAGTGCTTGAATAATCGAGCAGTGGAAGGGCACGGTGATGCATCCATGCTCCACAGGAATGACAAACACAAAAGAAGGAAGGAAAGCCTACAGAAGCTAACTTCAAAGGAGCAAGCAAATAAGAGTGACAATGAAGCCAACCAATGGTAAGTAATGGGCACACTCTAAACCCACTGTATAAATGTCTCACAACATGCACTGTCTGAGGCAAGACCTAAAAATGATTGCTGTGAAGAAAATCTCAGATGGACATGAATCTCTGAAAGCAGATAAGGATTATCTGGAACAATTAGAGGGAGCATTTGTAAGTAGTTAGACCCAGAACAGAAGAACGACTGAAGGAATTATGTGTCTTCTACGTATATACCCCTATGATCTAAAACAACTTTTACAATCCTGCAGCAGAACAGAAAACAGGTATACTTACTTTCCCTTGCCCCTCTCGTTGGTCACGTCCAGTCTTAACTTTCACCAAGTTTTTTTTATAAAGTTTACCTATCAACTACGCATGCGCTGTCTCTTGGCAGGTGAGATGCTAGAGGCTCTGTCCCAGCTTGGCTACCGCAAAATTTAAAACTAGACAATATCTGCCTTGAAAATCTGAATGCATGTGTCCTTATCAGATAACCCTGTGAGGGCCATTGAGGTGTAACTGGAAAAAAACAAGAGGATGTGCAGCCTGGAGAAGACATGAAGACCCTCGGGACGCACATGCACGATCTGAAGTGGTCCAGAGTTAAGTGTCATTCACTTGTGCAGCTCCGATTTCTTTGTATACATTCTTGTATGCATACTTGTACGCAGGGCTTTAAGTGGGATGGAAAAAACTGGGGGGTCTCTCAAAGGGGGCGTGGCCGATGTAATTAAGGGCGTGGCTTAAACACGACTAAGTTAAAAACCTGTGCTTAGCATAGTGTGCCGCCCGACTGGTATTTTGCTGCTTCTGTCATTGCATCCAGATATATAATACAGCAGGTAATATTACACCTACAAGTCAGGACTGTTGGCTTTGTCAATGTTAGTTGCATACGATAAATAATCAACAACTATGGCTTTGCTGTATATGACATTTGAAAATGCTTCAGTTCTGACATGATGAAACTATGGCAGACCTACAACGAGTCGCTTTTGAGTTACATTAAAGGCAGTGAAGGATGGCCCTACTGCAGAGTTAAGATTAATTTTTTTCACCCTGAGAGTGGGGGCAAAAATGGAGAGCCCGATAGAGACCCGTCTCACCGCCTGCTTTCTAGAATTGCCGGTGCTGAGCACAGGAAGGCCCGGCCCACTTAAAGCCCTGCTTGTACATTTCCCACTATAGGTACAGGGCCTCGTCTGTCAGAATGTCAAAAAAGTTGTGCGTCAATTACTCCAACCTTACTTGAAATTTCTGTACTCACAATATAAATGGCGGGGTAAAGGGTATAGAATGATTAAAGCTCGTTTTATGGGCAGTGAATGCAAAGATGCTTTTATTCTTATAAAAAAATATATATCATAACCCCCTACTTGGAAAGAATGTTAGACTCAATTTAGTTTTTTGAAGAATTCTGCTGACCCAACTGTTTTTACATAAAAGACGAACGTGTCCTTCAAATATGGCTGACTGGCAAATGCTTTGATGTAGAAGTGTTCGGCTTTCCTAGTCTAGAGAATTATATTTCGCTTTAATCGTATTGCTTAATTCACTTCCTAATATATTCCAGTAAATCCCCCAGGAGAAGGCTGAACACGGAAAAGGCGAATCAACAATAAATCCAGCACAAAGCAAGTAGGGCCCCGAAAGGCGAATCGGAAACAAAAGGCCTGGCGCGGTGTCTCTTGTCAGACCTTTCGACGCTTGCTCTGATGCTGATCGTACGACTGCCCTCCGCGGGTCGCGCTCCAGTGTGATTGTAGTGTGTTATCCAAGAGGGCTCTCTCAGCCGCACACTGTCCCCTCCCTCCCCATCCTGCAGGGCCTCGGGTGCCGCGAGCTCCTGCCGCCCACGCACACACACACCCCATTGCAGCCGCGCGTCCCGTTCCAGTGAGGCCTGCCAGAGGGGGCTGGTGGACGGCGGGACCGGAAACAGCAAGATTGCTTCCGCTCTTGCGTCAGTTCATTTGTGCGTCAAGGTGTCCACGTGCCCTACACCTAATGCACTTATATGACGACCTCCTCTGCCAGTCCAGTCTTCCACCGCTGTCACCCAGGCACTCTGTTCTTTACACATATACATACCTGTGCACCGGGTGACCCCGGTGAATTGTATTCGATATGTTGTTTGTCAGGAGAGTGAATATGAGTGAAAAGATGGTGACATCCCCTAGAAGCATTGAGTTGTCAGTCATGCCTCAAGTTTCATGTCGTGTTTGACACCATGAATTTGGCTTGGTTTAGTGTCTTAAGCAAAGCGCATTGCTTTCTGGCACTTGTAATTTTCATTTTCCCATATCTGTCAACTCACCCGCATTTGGCGGGTGTCAACCTATCTTTTTGTGTTCATTCCCTATTCAACTAATGGGACTACCACCTTGAACACCTGAGTTAACTCGCATTTTTCATTCAAGAGATTGACAAGTATGTTTTCTAATTCGAAGTGCAGACCCACAAGTACCATTATGCCAAGTTCTGCTTTCTAAAACGTGATGTAATAAACAGGAGGAAGGGCTTTGACAGCTGAGCTGAAGTATGGGCAGAGAGGCCTCTCAGTGCCACAATACATTGTTAGTAACACATAGGAATACTGTTGGGACAGCACGTCCGCTGACTCACCAGTTTCCTTGCACCTCCTCCCTGATAAGCCGCCTAGAGGGATTAATCACTCTGTAGAATGACCTTCACCAGCCCGCAGCAACTTTGAGGTCACCACTGGCCTGAGTGCTACCTAAGCTATTCGTTTAGCAGCCAAGGAAAAGAAGCTTTCTATGCTCACGTGAGCAGTGAGAAGCAACACCACACCCATGTATGGTATCCAGTCCCACCTTCTGTGTACGTGTGGCGGCAGCGTGTGCTAAAAGAAATTTGTGGTCAAACACAATCACCTACAATACCAGGAGAGAAGCAGGAAATGCAATTCAAGATGTTATATTCCTTCACCTATCCAATGCCGAGGGTCACACGGGGCAGAGGGAGAAAAAGCACTGACAAATGACCAACCTGAGGTCAAGTGAGTGTCCTGTTGGAGCAAAAGGCATACCCAGATGAGCCCCTGAACTTGCTTTGGTTAGCAATGGCTTTTATAAATGGCATACCTTTCGATGACAGTTTTTTTTATATAGCACTTGTTACCACAGGTTTGCTATTTTGCAGCGCTGTAAGTAACAAGCACTATAAGGACATTGAATGTTGAGGGTATCACAGAAGCCGATGAAGTTGCTAATGGCTCATAATGGCTGGTACAGACCTTCTGCTGCACCACTCCATGTTTGCCTTTTTGTTTCTCCCTTTTGAATTTAAAACATTCTACCGCAGTGGGCAGAATGCTCTAACAGCCTTATAGCCCTTCTGCTTCAGGCTACAATTGTTGTTAAAGACCCTCACCCGCGGCTTGTGCCTATAGCTTGGATTCTAGGACTTCAACAACCATTATTGCATCGGCAGTAGGCTGTAATGTTTAATTAATACCCAATTGTCATAACTCAATTTAATGGCAATGAAAACAGTGGGGTGAGTCAGCCATGCTGGGATTCGACCCTGAACATCAGATCAAACAGACAACAGGTGGAGAGCTCAGCAGTGATATTTGGCACAGATTACACATAGTAACCATTACATCGCTGCCCACTGTCCCGGAAGTGCCTACTGTCCAATGGAATTTAGAAGTGTGCTGTTTCTTGACTGATCCATATTTGGCTACCTAGCTGTGATATAAGCAAGTAATTGTGTGGTGAAGTATCACTAGCACATATATCGCAACCACGAACGATATTGACGCTCAAAATACCAATAAAGGGCGCTATTAAGATATTTCAGAGTCAATATTATGGTAACACATTGTGTAGGTGGATATTTCGACTGTGCTACAACATATGGGGGCACATGCATCAAGAAAAGAAATTGCGATTCCTTATTAGCGATTTTTAAGGAATTGCCATTGCACTTTGAAAAATGCAATTTTGTGTATTTTCCTAAGGATTTGCAAAATAACATCAACTTGAAGTTGATGTTAATTTGTGATTCCTTAATGCAAAGTTGCATTTTGAAAATGCTTCTTGCATTGAATTTAGGGAGTCACAAATTGCGATTCCCTAAATGCATTTGCAAAATAGCTAATCGCATAAATTGTGATTACCTATTTTGCAAATATATTTTGGGGTGATGCATCGCATATGGCTTTTTACCGGTCGCAAACGGGGCGATTCTGCAAATCGGCCCGTTTGCGACCGGGAAATATCTTGATGCAAGCTATTTGCATCCATTCAAGGTGTGTTGCAAATGCCTACAATCTCATTCATTTAATTGTCAATAAATCTGTGCTGAGGTACTTCTCACAGTGGCCATGCAGCAGCCCACAGTTAGAGAGGAAACCGTACAGTGGGTATTCATGTGTAGAGACAGTCAGAGGACTACCCTGACCCACAAGAACCCCGCTGGCACAGAGGGTGCTAGGAGATGATTCAATGAGTCTCCATCAGTCTTTTTAAAAATCTTTTCTGTGAGGTGTTGCGAGTGTCCGAGTTCAAAAGTACCACCTTAGGCCTAGCAGGTGGGAGTTTAAAAATATGATTGCACATCAAACAGTGCGCGAGCACCCCCTGATATAGTAGCAGGTAGCGTTCTCCCCAGGGCGTTCCACCTATGAGAAGGTCTGCAAGCACAGTTATTGCTTCACGTCTGCACCGTCTCCTCCAAACTGCAAAATAAAATGCAATAATGGCTCTACCTGTCGAAAACAGCGGTATTGGCAGTGAAAGCTGAACGTTAGCAGCAGATTGTGGGCCCCGGGCTATCAAGTCGTCGACAAACTCTGCAATCTTCATTATCACATAGCCCTCCCACTCTCAACGCGTTGAAATAGCAAAACCCCTAATGTCAGATTTTTTTTGCATCTAATTTGCATCCTTAATCGAGTGTGACCTGGATTGCCTGCAAAGTTTCAGGCTTATAATTGCTACCATTGGGGAGTCCGTGCAACTCAAGATGAAATGAGTCCCGGGCTATAGCCCATAATGCCGACTCTACAGTACCCTTTCTTAGCACATCCCCTGCTCACCTCTATCAGCAACATGGACAAGGACTGTACTGAGAACTAAAGCAAAGAAAAAAGATGCAAGATGGATTTCCCCAATATATAGCCATAAGACCCAATGTAGAGCAACGCTGCTTCCAGTGTAAAGGCAGAAACATCTTACAAAGTACACCATACTCTTCCCCAATATACAGGAATCAACTTACTCCAAACACATACCACCATCCTTAATGTATGACACTCCCACCTCCAACAGTCAGTCCCACTCCTCAGACCGCTCTATACCAAAATATACAGACAACCTCAAACGTCCATATAGCAACCAACCTCACCCTTCAATACAGAGAAAGATCCATCCACATTACACAGCAACTGTAAACCCCATTGCATCAACATCCCAAGACTCAATAACAGCCATTTGATCCCAAAATGTACAGGCAACATCGCTGCCAATATACCACTAGCCTCACCCACCACTGTAGAGCAGCGGTTCTGAACCTTTTGACTTTTGTGGACCCACAATGAATCACTACTGGAAGCCGGGAACCCCGCCTTAAGCAATTTCTAATATCTGAACCTGAAAACAATATACAAAAATACAGAAAAAATACACATACATCAAATACACAAATTGCGAAATACTTTATTTAATTCACAAACAAAAACATTTAGGGGCCAATTACGATGTTGGTCGTAAGGCCTCTGAACTCAGGTCGGAGGCCTTACGACCAACATCATCGGTTTAAATTCTGACCGGCTGATTTTGATTCAACCGATTGGAATTGAAACCGGCCAGTCATTCCGGCTGGCTTCCCATGGGCTCAAGGAGGCCGTCGGCCAGTCAGAACCGACCCGTAATTCCAATGACCGGCGGTTTACACCAGAGGACGGTCGGTCCAGTTTTCGAGAAGGTGTGGGCAGACGCAAGTCAGCCTGACATCGTAATAGGCCCCTTAATGGGATGGGGTAGAGTTGTTTTTTTAATTGGGTATCATTTCTGAAAGACAGAGCAATATGCTTGATTCTAGCATATTACTTTGTCTTGTCTGCTCCAAAAACATGCTCTCTTTTTTATGACACCTACTTGTACTTCAATTGAGGTCATCCATCGTTGGTAGCAGATTATGTTTTCTCTACTTACACTGATCAACAAATCAAGCTAAGGCTACCAACTTAATTTTAGCCTCCAACTTCAACTTGCTTCACATTTACAGTGTTTTATTTTTTTTAATTTTAACTTTTTTACGTATATATACTTTATTAGTCTACTAATATCATTTGAATTTCCAAACTGTTGCAGACCCACGAGTAGGTGTTGTCGGCCCCCAGAGATCAACTAGCTCCAGGTTAAGAATCGCTGAATCCCACCCCCATGATCAAAATACAATCAGTCTGCTTTACAACCAGAAAGTTACACCGAATACATAGACAGCCATAATCAGTTCTTGGTGTGAAGCTGTTGTTGCCTCGGGCTAGCTTACAGTTATTCAACAGCTAGGTAACCTCTTGTCATGGGCCACAGCAACAAGAAGTTCCCACCTTCTACCGGCCTGCCTCTTTCAAGTGGCAATGGTGGGGTGGGTTAAACACGCCTAACAATGTAACAAACAAACCATGGGGTCTACTGATTCTTCTATTTCATGTTTTATCTTTTTCCCTACTGAATCTAATATGTGTAGCAGCTTTACTCCTGTGCTCTTTTGTTGGTAGACTGCATTGAGCTGTGCTCTGGCGGTGAAGTGTCCCTTAAGTTGTCTAATATTGCCTCTGTCTCCACAGACTTCTAGACTACTTGATGGAAGGTGATATTCTACCTGAACAACATTTGTATAAACCTGAGCTGTGTTTTGTCTTCGTCTGTGGTTTGTGAGATGGATGCTGATAGGTGCATCTGGGTTCAAATCTTAGTCTTGACACTGCAGCAAACAATTGCATGCACTGGGCTGAAAAGCTACACAAAGACCAATTACACAGTATGCAAAGTAGTATTGCCTCAATCAAATGCTCAAAACTCTTTCATCCTCATCACATACACAACATATCTAAGATAAATTGTGGATCCCCCATGATACACACACACCCTCTCCCTCCTTGAAACGAGGATCCTGGCGGTTGGTATTTAAGCCCATACTGCCTCCGAACCCCAGATGTTTCAACAGCGGGGTTTCCAATCTCCCCCCTCCTCTGTTGCCTGGCTGACTCCCCGAGGTCGTGGGGGTGAGGGAGAGGTGTGTGATGGTGCTTGGGAATGTGACGCTACACCCGGCCTACAGAAGTGTCGCACTGCAGGGACAAACAATCGTCTGCTCCTATTGAAGGCCCTTGGCTGGACTGGGACTCCAAAGATCCCCTGGCAATATTCTTGGACAAGCCCCTGAAGAAGAACTGCGGAGCGCCCAGTGGTTGAAAATGCTCGCCTGCTGATTTTGTTACTGGGGGCTATTGCAGCACCACTGCAAAGCCGCCCCCTACCCTTCCAGCCTCCCGGGAAACACCCGATGCCCGGTACAGCCAGTCGGGCCCTGTGAAGGCCCTACCTTTGTTCCTTGGAGTCGTTCTCAGAAACTGAGCACGCATCCTCCCTACAACTTAGCTGTTTCGAAGAGTGTAGGGGGCCTTAACCTCAACGAAAAAGGTTAAAATCGGACCTATGGCAATGTGACACAAAAGCTTTTAACATTCGGATTACCTGTTTGAAAGAAGTTCATGGACTCTGCACCGTTATGAGACTAACTCGTACTTTGTTAAAACTCCCATCATACCTTGCTCTTCACCTGCCTGTCTTTCTAGCAGAGGATTGATCACACATGAAATTTGTGGTACTCTTCGTCCCCGTGATTTCAGGTTGTGGGCACAACCTCTGAGGTCAGAACAGGTTCCCCAGCGGCTCAGTGTGGTAGAAGTTCACAATGCTGTGCTGCTGCTTTGTCATGCCCTCATCCCAGCACGTGGCAGCGGAGGGCGGGAAAGGAAGGCCCACGTACCGCACTGCACCTGGTGGAGGCAGGCAAGCCTCCCACTGGCCTGCACCCCGTCCCTCACACAGGACTGGTGGCTGAGGGACCCCAGGGGGGCACGGTCACCCACAGACAGCCACAGCTTCCATTTCCACAGCTCTCCCTTTGCAATTCTGTTCCTGGCTGCAAGAAAGTGGACTACATGTGGAAACAGTGGTTGAAGGGTCGCAAATTGCCTCTAGGAACACAAAGTAAGGAGTGGAAGTTGATAATCCATTGCACTTCAAATGTACCGTATTTAATTCAACCTTTGCTTTTTTAAGCCGAAGTAAAAAGTAGGTTAAGTAAATCATAGGTCTTATGTTGTTTCAAAATATGGGTGTTATTAGCCTTACATTTTTTTTTAAAGAATCCAACATATTGAGACCATGACACACTATCAGTAAATTATGTAATTGGGTTGTACAAAAGCAAGTCATACAAGTTTCAGTGTCAAATGGAGTGTGTTAGTACATTTTGGCCAATTAATACAAACAGCGAAGCCAAAAGGGATATAGAACGGTTTGCAGAAAGGCTTCTGAAAGCCCAATAAGGCTAGGGAACTGTCTGTCACGTGAGGGAGTGGCTGGCATGTGCCTGACCTTTCCCCACCTCTACAGGCTTTCTGGAGGGCAGCTGACATCATGATTCTGCTAAATCTTTTACATCTACCTACACCTAAGACATGACTATATCTGTAAGCATTTGAGAAGTTGCAACCACAACCGTACAACCATTCCATGAGGAAGCCTCGACGGCCTCTGAGAGGAGAGTTTGACTTGTGGCTAACATCACTCAAATCCTAATGGATTCTTAGTAATGCAGTGCTTTTGAAATCCCCAGATATTCTTACTGGTGATTTCTCTTATAACAGTGAAGCAACTGATGCATATGGTCAAACACATCAGGGAACACAGACATATGGGTAACAGTCAATGGTCTACTACCTCAAGTAAGTAAGTAAAGAAACAAATGCCAATTTACCTGCCCCTGTCGAGTGGTCAACTTTAACTAGAGCCATGGTGGTGGAATGGGATCATAGGAAATAGCTAAACCCCAGTGGTCACATATTTGGGTATAGTTTGGAAATTAGGTTATGTATATAGATTTCCCTCTCCTTCCAGAAGTCAACATCCCACATCTACTGAGTACCAGTGTATGTACACTCTGTTAGTTCATTCAACTCTACAGACTAAGGTTTTTGTACAACACATCATCAGAGAAATTGGGTTCACCCTTTAGTGGGTGATGCTATCTCAGATGCCTTAGAAGCTACTCTAACAAGATGGTGGAGGTACATCAAGTGTACCATATATATTATGCATTTTGATTTTAGAATGTCAGAACTGGAATATGGACTGCCATTTTCAAGTTCTAATGGAGAATATGCATCTCCTGAAAGGCATCTGAGAGCATATTCACCACTAATCCTTTTTGGGTTCTGGAGTAGCATTCTAATTGCAGAAAAGCGAGTCAACACCTCATCAGGGGCAGCAAGCGCTATATAAATGCAAACCCTTCCCTCTTCTATCCATCCACTATTCCTTTCAATCCAAACAACATACTAACAAATCCACTTATTTCCCTATACTATTTCCCCACTAATGCTGTTTGGGTTCCAGACTAGCGTGCTATCCACGGAAAATCACCTCATTAGGGGTAGCAAGCTCTATATAAATGCAAACCCCTTACTCTCCTGTCCCTCCACTATCCTATTTCAATACAAATAACAAACTCACATGTTCACCGCTCAAATTAATTTTATATTTCCCTATACTAATTCACCACTTCCGGAGTAGCATGATACTCGCCGAAAAGCACTTCTATAACTCATCAGGGGATGCAAGCGCTATATAAATTCAAACCCTTCCCTCTTCTATCCATACACTATCATTTTCAATCCAAATAACAGACTAACATGTCCACCACTCACATTAATTTCATATTTCTCTATACTAATTCACCATTAATCCTTTTTTGGGTTCCGGAGTAGCGTGCTCAAGCCAAACTATCACAACACAACCCGTCAATTATGCAGTATATGGCGAAAATCAACAGAATAGGTCATCAAGTATCGCACTTCTACAAACTTCTACGCCCAAACTCCACCAAACTTAACGATAAGTCAACTAACTACTGGGTAAATCAAGGTAATATCTCACTAAATGAGCAAGAGCTGGTTTTGCTTTGGGCCTCCCCCTCACGTAATAAAATCTCCCCAGTACTATCCCAAACAAAATTTTGGCTACACCACAAGACTTACTGGACCCCGGCTCGGTTAGCCTCGCTAGGCCTCAGAGAAAACGACCTATGCTGGAACTGCGGCAATGAAAAGGGGGATCTAGCACATCTCATCTTCTACTGCCCAAACATCAAAAAGTTCTGGGGAAAAATCTTTGATTTCATAAAAAAGGCGCTGGGATGTACACTAAAACCAGAATTCTCTTCCCTCACCACCGCATTTATGACCACAGGACTTGCTTCACAGCATGACAGGCATCTGCTAGACCTCCAGCTGACCGCGGCAGTGAAACTGGTCCTGTCCAACTGGAAGGATACAGCTAAGACATCATACAAAGGCTGGGTCAACTGGGTGACGTACCTCAAAGGCGCAGATAGCACTGCACTGCAAAACTCACCCTGGAGACCAGCTACTAGGGGGATGTGGAAGTCGTTGACGCGTATCTGGACTCCTATGAACCCCGTGAGGCCACTTGGGGGTGTCGGGTTTTTCACACAAGGCTACAAACCCAGACTAGGCTCATCGCTACAGAACAATTCTTGTAACCTATCTCCACCCTTTCTTTTCTATCCTCTCTCTTTCTATCATTCTCTCCTTAATCTCCCAGCAAGTCAATGTAAAGGGGTGCAGCTAAACACGTATACCAAGTACCTGTAACTACTGCAACACCAACCACGTTTGGCTGGTACCTCGCAACGGAAACGCTAATGTACCTGTCTATAAAATTAATAAAATACTTTGAAATTAAAAATAAAAAAACGCTGTGATGCCTCGTCAGGGGTAGTAAGCCCTATATAAATACAATTACAATAAAATACAATATTTCACTTTTCACTTTTACTCCTCCCTCCGTATTCCACCCCTTTCCATGTCACTTATCCATTTCTCTCCTTTCATCTTCTCTGAATCCCTTTTGCTCTGTTCCCATTTCTTCATCTGCTACTCTTTTCCAACCATTTTCTCTTTCATTACGTATATTCCGATTCCGGCCAGCTGCCATTTACTTTCTTCCCTCCTGTCAACTGTCCCTCCTATTTACTATTCAGTATATTTACATAATGAAAATCTAAACCTTCACCATCTAAAATGTATTTCGTCCATATTTCCCTTTTACTTTCCTCTCTTCCACTCCTCTTTCCACTACTTCTTCTAATAGCTTTCAATCAATCATAGCTACTTAACGTTTTCAGTCTCCTCTGCAATATTCTTTCTTCTTGTCAGCCCTTACCTACTACTTTATCTTCTGCTTTATCCAGGCTTCCTCTGTCAATTCCTCTTGTACCATGTCTACTGTCATTTTGCTATTTACTCCTATCCTTCAACCACTCTCGGTTCTAGGGTGTCTTTTCTAGCCCTACCTTTTGCTGTATGTTCCGCCGTTTCATTTAAATCAACTGATGTCACCCCTGAGGGCATTAATGATTTGACAAATACATAAAGGAGTTATTGTTAGTCAATACTAAAGGAAAGGGTGGTGAATTATGACGAGCCACAATAACCTCCAATATCTTTCATAGCTTTCGAAACATTAACCGTCTCATTCAACACTTGTTAATAAATTCATAAATATATTTCAAATGGGTTTCACATCGTGGGCTTACTGCTTATACCACAGGTTTATGCATCAAAGTGAGCTCTTTGCTTTTCTACTGGGAGGTGTCTACTTCTTGGGTTTCTATCCCTGCTATTTGTGTTTCTTTCCCTGCTTTATTCTTTTTATTTAAATTTAGTGATATGTAAATATACGTCAGAATTTTAAAGCAGGGCACATATATTGTATTTCGTCATACATTTTGATTCTGTAGGGGGCTTAGATTAATTTCGAAATAAAGTTTAAAATGGAAGCATGAAGAAATGAAGACCCTATGTGTATTTTCTTACGCTCTTGATCACCAGTGGCATTCGCCTGAACTACCATCTTACCCAAAGGCGAAAAATGCATTGTTTGGTCAGTGCTAGTACCACGGCAGTGACTGCACTGCACAGAGTGAATACGTGTCACGGGTCCCATCGGTGCCGCGGGGGGGGGTGCCGCGAGCAACGCTGCCATTTCCGTGGCTCGGGCTACCCTCCGTGCTTACCTGAACTGCGGGGAGAGGCTTCGGGACCTGTGGTGCGGCGTCCAGAAGGAAGGCGGCTCCAACACTCTTCCGCTACGCAGCGGGAGGAGCGTGCGCGAGGACATCGACCCGGAAGCCTTCAAAAGAGACTTCCGGGTTGAAAACGAAGCAGATTATTTTGCTTTGTGAAAGGATCAACGCGTTTCGAGGGAACTGCGTCTGGTGCGGTAAGGTGGCGGAGGGTACCTGTGGCGGATACAAGGGAAATTATCCTGTTAAAAAACTTGGGCTCTACTCACCTTGACCTAGTTGGATGGGGCTTAAATTTCATGGAGAAGCTTGTTGCTTGTGACTATATAAATTCCACGTACTGCCATTTATGTTTTGGAATACATGTTTACCAGCATTTATTTTCACGATGAGGAGGCATTTATGCATTATAACAATTGTGTGACCAGATAAGACTTATTATCGATTACCGCAAGGCAAGGGTGCAACCAAGATACCGCGCACTCACAACCCACAACCCTCGAAGTATAATTGTTTATTACTGTTTCCTAACAGGGGGCTATGAGATCTTTCTAGGATTCATCCCCTGTGATGCCTGTTTTCATTATCATTTTGGTGGGTATTGCGTGAGAGAGTGTGTTCAAATGATAACTGCTCGGATGTAGAGAGATGAGCCTAACATAGGGCAGGAACTCATTGCTTAGTTCTGTACTTTCAGCTACCTCTTCATCATTGGATAAATAGGAATAGGACATTCCTAAATGTGTTCTTGCGCAAGATTGTGTTGTTTTCTTTACAGGTAATAGGCACGCTAGTTTCCACATTATATGTGTTAGTCATTTCTGTCCATGCTCAAAGGTGTTGTTTTTCGTTTCAGATCTTCCTCCCTGCTGTCCCCTTCCTTTCCTTCCCTCACTTGATCACCTTAACCTTCTGTGCTATCATACCTAACAGAATTGAGGCTATCAAGGGGTGGACCCACTTGAGCCACGAATCGATCCAGAGGATTCGACAGGAGAAACCGAGAGGTGACAATACGATGAGAGGAGTACAGCTGGGGAATAAGAACCTCTCAGCCAGTGATGCGGGCCCATCGCTCTGCAGCTTGCCTTCCCGCGCCTGTGCAATTAGGGAAAAGGTTCAGCTGGAAATACTAATCCTCTTGCATTTATGTAATATTATGTCCTAGTTATTTCCTGCTGCACTCGTGTGTAGGCGTTTGCATCCACCGAATAACATTGATGTCTCATAACCTCACCCTATGCACTTCCAAAAACCTGCAAGCATGTAGAGTAATACCTATTACCTCCAGGCGGTGATATAATTTCCTACAGTGACCATTTTTGGTTGAGGTATATCGAACACTGACCCCTAAGACAGGGATGAAACGCATGCCCCAGCAGCCACTGCGATGCAGGCGTGGCCCATCCCTTCAGGGGGCACCAAACATTCAGGGGGCCTCCATTCAGCCCAAGGCCAATGAATATCTGCACAATATGGGAGACTCATGGGCCCCTCATCACATTTTGCAGGAGGGACCCATTATTTTGCCTTACTCCACTGCCTTAAGACGACTTTATTTGAGTGTGAATCCTTGGCTTTTTGAAGGTACACTCGGTTTTTGCCCCCTCCCTGCCTATGCACAGCTTTCACGCACCCGCAAAGAGCCAAAACTCATTGTTGGCAACCTCAGCGTGCTAAATAAGCAGTAGGCCAACAACAACAACAACAACAAAAAATAATCCAAAGCATTGTAAACATTTAACAGATTAAATGTAAAGATCATAACCGTGTCAAGGTCAAGTGAGAGCAACTACCAGCAAACACACTATGCTATGGGCAGTGGTAAAACCGTGTCTGACGCCGCACAAAACAGCAGCTCTTCCCACTGCTCCCCCATCGAGCTAGTCTAGGATAAAACTGTTCCAACTCGAATGCTTAAGAAAATCCAGGCATGTCCACCATGGTTCAGGTCATCTAAGGAACGTTATAACTCCATGATCTCTGCAAAATCCATTCAGTTGGGCCCCTTTACAATCAGAAGCCAAAATGACCTTCTAAAACAGTCACATTTCCACACAGAAAAATAATTCAAAAAGAAGATTTTTTTTAAAGAAATAAAATAAACAATAAAAACTAAGACCTCTCAGTATGTTAAAGTACCCACAAAAGTACATTCATACTAAACGTTAGATTCTAGATGGAATGAATTTCCTGCCTGTCACCCTCTCGCATGGTGTTCAAGAAGACCCTGAAGACATCTGTTAATGTAGTTGGGTCGAGTCTCCATTAACTGCACCCTTCCCCACTCACATAAGACAGCAGCACGAGTTTGATGCATGTTAAACCTATGTAACCTGTCTCCTTCATAGCTGATTGTCACTTATGTTTCTAAATATTGCTGTACAGCACTCTGACACCCTTTTGGGCCTGGTTCACACTTATACAAAACTAAGATCTAATGAATTCTTTATAAATTGTCAAATGATGGCCTTTACCAATGTAAAAGAAATTCCAAAATGATACGATAGGGGTACTGAACGATCTACATGAGTTGTGCACTGTGTTTGATTATGGCCATGTTTTCATGTACATAGAAATTTGTAATACAAGCGGATAAGAGTCTTGTTGAGACAGAGCTTGCTTTGCTCTGGTTCTTACCCCTGACTGTCATGTTCTGATTCTGATTCAGTTGTAATATTTGCCTTCATGGAGCCAATCAGGTAGGAGCAAAGTTCTTTATTTTTCAATGCACTTTTAGGTTACAGCAACAGCAGGTAGGCCCTTTCAGGGCTCCATCCTCCCTCTAACTACCTCTATCTCCTAGTTACCGCAGCAGACCACACGTTCTATTACGTCATTCACTCTCAGCATTCCAGACATCAATTTAGACATACCGGGAATGGGTGGACACAGGATACTACACACCTCCCTTTCTTATAAACAACCAAACAAAGAACAGTCATTCCCCACACTATCAAGTACAGAGACAATCACTCAAACTCCAACATGTCTAGCATACGCATTCACCCAACAACATGTTAAACTCTCTGATACTCGCACAGACACAAAAAGACAACACATATTAGTCACAGAAACTCTGCAACAGGACAAGACATTAACCTCCTCACACCACACGTTGAATAAAGAAACAACAACGAGTCTATGACTACCACTGGGTGGTTGAAGACATGCAAGTTTAGCAAACTCCTCAAATATGAAGCCTGACCACCACATGTCTGCACACTCACTTTGACATCATACAACATATATGCACGCAGGACGTGTAATCATGGGCACCCAGTCGCGTGACAGCCAAGGTATAGGACCCACCAGTTTCTTTCAACAAAAGGTTTAATGTTCAGCCATACATTCACAGATTGAAGACTCAAAACAAAGCAAAATTGACAAAGTTTAACCGTACATCACCTCAATTAAAAATTCCCTTGACCAGAATCCAACACTAAACCTTGTCATCACAACTTCACTGGTACACAGAGCCCTAGACATTTCTATGGTCTGGTTTCTTTCTTATGATTGCTCTGTCCCTGTTCTAATTATGTTCCAATTCTGGCACTGAGCATGTTCCGGTTATATTGAAACTCAGGTATTCCTGGTACTGAGCATGTTCCGGTTATATTGAAACTCAGGTACTCCTTATGGACTGACCCTGTTCTAGTTAAACTGGGATTCTGGGACTACTCTGGTAGTGGCCTTGTTCAGGTTACATTGAGATTCTGGTACTGCTGTGATACTGATCCTGTCCAGGATATGTTTCGACTTCGGGACTGTTCTGGTCTTAGGCTTGCCAGTTTATGTTTTTCTGATTTTGATGCTATTCCTCTTCTGGCCCGCTTCCAGTTATGTCCAGATTTTGGTACTTTTCTTGTCCTATTTCTATAGTGGTTTCACACAAAAAATGGTGTCTCCTAAATTACTTTTCCCTCCGCTCCCTGTGCTTCCAATACTGCCGGCTACACACCTAAAGCCAGCTACCCACAATGCACTGTTCTTCAGTCTGGCGAGAAACCAGTTTTTTGGGAAAGATCACTTCATCCACAGAACCCTCCCCCT
This sequence comes from Triturus cristatus, assembly GCF_964204655.1. NCBI lineage: Eukaryota > Metazoa > Chordata > Amphibia > Caudata > Salamandridae > Triturus > Triturus cristatus. The sequence goes on from NC_140592.1 coordinate 684,103,618, forward strand.
TTCCTAGCTGCTCCTTTCTAACTCGTCAACGCACCCCCCCTTCCGTCAGTATTATGAGACTACATAAATATGGTGCAAAGAGAGATGCGACTCACCAACAAGCCAAGAAAGGCATGGCATTTGCGCCATTGTGGTTTCACTTAAGTTGACCTATTTCTGATGTAGCTACGAGTTTGATACCGCGTGATGATTGTACTACTGAGTATCAACCCCTAGATTATTGTGATACAAGAATATCGGGGACAGATTCCCGAAGGATAAAATATCGAAAGGTAAGTGCATACAGGGAAGTATAGAATTACTATCTGTAGCTCCACTTTTACGTACCTTGAAGACATATGTACTATATAGGCACAGCATAGGCGGAGTTAGGTGTAGAAAATCTAGGTTTACTTACCTGCCAGTATTATTTCCATATTTTGACCCCAATATTGTGTCCACATCGATATTCTGGGGTCAAAATTCAGGATGCACACCCTCTGTGACTCTTTACTAGTTATGGTCCAAATTGGTGTGTGTTCTGAATCTGGGAATGTTCTTGATATATTTCAATTCTGAAGCTGTTCCTGCTAAATGTAACTTCCAAATGTGGTACTCGTTGGTTCTAAATCAGTTCCAAAAGCAGCTGTAACCCCTTTCAGTTCTTTTTCATAACCAGATAAATTTCCGGTTTTGTGACGACAAAAATATTAGGCCCTTTTTGAGCTATGTTTTTTGAGTCTGGTGTGTTTCTATCACAGTGTTGATTTTAAAGGAGGGCTTGTAACAAGTCTCCTGTATTATAGACCAGCCTGCAGCCCGCCGACTCCCAATCAAGTTAATGCATTTCACAGAACACTACAGCTGGCAGGGACCCCATCGGCATTATAGCCCACCCCGCTGTGCTGCAGGAAACATCAGTCTGCTAATGAACTAATGCTCTAAATTATTACAGTGATGATTTTCCAACCAACTCACCATGGACGCTTTTCCAGCAATTAACTGCTTTCTAATAGCTACAAAGATTTTCCTGGGCACTACCTTACTTTTAAACCATTATTTACCATACATACATTTTCTTGCCAGCTATGGCTACCTGCCAACTCATTACATAGTGATACAATATCTATATGTTTGTAATTTTGCAGAATAATTTTAGGATCTCTACTTTTAGTCATTCTCCATAATTAGGACAGTCTGCTCCCCCTCATTCTGTCGTTTTGTAAGTGTCCCTATAGGTCTGGCCTGGATACAGAGCCCTGTCCGCCTCATATTTTCGAAAACATTACGAATAGAAATACATAAATAAGTAATTGCATAGTAGGTTTTCCAGTCAGACCTCTTCCTCCAATGACCTATGCAAGTGTCCTACACACTTTACTTCTGCCTACAAGATCAGGCAGCATGGGGCGATGGATCAGCCCAATACACCCACTGGCTGTTTAGCGTTTTGCTTGATCTCATGTGCGCAGTCGCCTGAAAAGGCGTACACTTCCTTGCCAAGGCTGGTGTGCCTGGGCTGCTTGACCACCCATTTACTTTTAAATGTATTTGTGATTTTTTGCATTCCCTATTGCATGCTTCCCAAGGCAGACATATTGGCGATGCCAATGCTTTTTTTTTTACACACTGCAGGGGTCCAAAATGAGAATTTTTATTTTAAAGGCCTCTTTACTCGGCCTCTTTACTCGATATATATCCTTTATAAAACAAAGTACTTCATTTGATCTCTTTTACTTCTGAATCTCATTGACATCTCATTTGCAGTTACCGATCACTAAGACACACATATTCTTCTCGGATTTACTTCAACCTGGGAAATCCCTGCTGATTTTGCATTTACAAATTGGACTCCTGCATGCAATAGAAAGAAATGTACATTCTGTTTTGCCACATCACATACCATCCACACGACCCCAGCTCGGTAGTTCATCTAGGTCAATGGTTCTTAAGCTGAGGTCCGAGGACCCACAGAGGTCTGCAGAGCCTATTTAAGGGGGTCTGTGGACCTATAGGACCAAGAACCACTATTTTCTATCAATAATCATAAGCATTCGGAACTAAATAACTGTTATAAACATTGTTCCTACTACGAGTATAGTAGTTTAATCAAGTAACACTATTTACTTGAAGTCTACTGTATTGCCATCCCAATGTATTTAATATATGCATTAATAAAATCAAGACAAATATGTTAAAGTTTTTAGTCAAAAGCTAACTGCAAGTTCAAGGAAGAGCATGTGAGAATGCAGTTACTGTTTGTATTCTAGCAAACTCAGACATGAAGTAGAAATCAGCTAGTGACTAGGCCTAGGCGGAGTTTGCGGAGTTCCACTGCGAGGAACTCCACAGAGTGACAAAAAAACTCAATCGCGCTACACAGAGTTCAGCAAGCAGCAGAGTGCATTGGATTGTGCCATCCGCGCTGATTTTTAGCGCCGGGTGTTTGTCTTGCACTGGAAAATCAGCGTGAGCGGCACCATGCGCAGCGAAAGAGGGCGCTACTTTTTTCTGCCGTTCGAGTAAATTTTCTACTCGAGTCGCAGCTTCATCAACGAAAACAGAAGGTTTCTCAAAGTGAGAAATCTCGCAGGAAGGTGGTCTGGAGTAAGATTTTCCTCACCCGCACTCCCCAACTTAACGTTGGCGGGCATGAGCGAGGAAAAAACTCTGCTCTGATACGTGGAGAGGAGTTTTTCAGAACTCCACAAGCAATAAGAGCACGGAGTGGGAAAAACTCCACAAATTACGAGAGCGAAGCAGAATTTCATGCCCAGGCCTACTGGTGATTGAAAACAATTTTGAATTGCTTATGATTTTTTAGAAAATCATACACCTCTGGGCACTCAGAGAGCCTGTGTTCTAACCGCACAGTCATCTATTCATGTATACGCAGGCAGACTGCCCAAAACACCATTCCAGGCTGCATGTTCTCCCATCCACTGCTTTACATGGGCGGCTGGTATTTTCAGACCCCCCAAGCACAACTCTTTTTATTTTGCAAAGAGGACATGCTGGCACTTTTCAGCAGAATATAATGCTTCCACAGGCAGAGTACCACTTTCCAGCAGGCAGCATATACTCTAGCGTAACGAGCACCTGTTTGTACTTTTCTTTCGCTTTTATGTAATCACTGTCTTTCTCACCTTTTGAAACAAAGTCCCTGCATGTACACTATCCGGGAAACGGCCTTTACAACGCATGTGCTCCATTTAACCACAAGATAAACAACGCTTGCCTTAACCGTGCATATGCGTGGTTAAGGCAGTCGGCGTTCTAGCTTAATAAGCAGGCGCGAAGAGGAACCGGAAGGGACGACCTGCACGAAGGACAAGGACGCTGCGAGGTAAGTTGGGCTGGGGGATAGGTCTCAAGGGAGGGGGGCGGTTTTAGGGCTCAGGGCGGGGGTAGAGGGGGATAGGTTTTAAGGGAGGGTTCTGGTTTTAGGCCTCAGGGCGGAGTGGTAAAGGGGTGTAGGTTTTAAGGGACAGGGCTGGATTTAGGGCTCAAGGTGGGGGGCTTGGGTCACACACAGCCCAATAATACGAGTCTATACAGCATTATGATCTTATAAACAAAGACGCACAACCATAGCCTTAATGAAAGTACTAACAGTATTGGTTCCTGTACACCCTGTCCACAGAACCAGTATGTACTGAACCTACAGTGAACATAGATCAATAAACAACCCATCAAATCAGTTGAAAAAAAGGTTTGGTAAATAAAATGGAGGTTCTTTATGCACAGTATGAAAGAATACCTCAGTATTCCTAAAAAAAAAGTTGCTGTTTAAGGTTTGCTACAAACTCCATTCAGCCACATCCTATGCTGCTAACGACTTGAGGTTAACATCCCAAATGAGATCACTAATGATATCATATAAGATATAACCAATGCCATCATCGATAATGCATGCCAGTCAATGTTTGGTCTATGCTGCTGAATGTAGCACAGAACATAGCCACATGGATTCCTTGTATGCCCTGTGTGTGTATGCCCCATGGCCCACTATGCAGCTGGCACAGTGAAAGGCCCAGTAGGGCCTACTGACCGTGCCTGAAGGCATGGGTAGGGGATGCAGGAGTACTGTGCCCTACCTGTGGCCGGAAGTTACAGCCGGTGCTTAGTGTCTACTGGACACGTCTGGAGTGGCTTGTGAGGGCCATGTCTGCAGTCCTCTGCAGACGGCAACACTACTGTCACAGCACACCGATCAGCGATATTTGAGTGCAGGGACACTGGACACATATGACAACTTAAATAACATCAATTAAACTGCTGTGGTAACTGGGTCATACAGCACAGAGTCTAGATAACCCCCAGGTCCATGCCACATATGTACTGGCATTGCTGAAGGACAATGATAATCACCTGAAATCATCTGCAGGAGAAGGGGTACTCAGTATTGACACTTACTTGTCATCACAAATGACATTTACTGACATTACTGATTAGATCGCATATAGTTTCACCGGTCACTTATTCATTACTTCTTACAAGTCTTATTTATGATTTATGGGGCAAGGCCTGCTTGTAAACAGCATGTGTAGTGCATGCAGGATGTGGCCATATGCTTGCTCATTTCCTCTGACACAGTCTTTCCTCCAATAAATATTCTGTATGAAACTGCCTCCTTTTGACATGGTCACCCCCACTTTTTGCCCACTGGTACTGATGTGCACTGGGTCCCTGCTAACCAGGCCCCAGAGGCAGTACTCTTTCCCTAAAACTGCAACATGTTCAATTGTATAGCAATGGGCAAGAATTGTTGTACCCCTATAAGTCCCTGGTAAATCATACCTATGGTATCCAAGGCATGGGTACTAAAGAGGGTCCCTATGGGCTGCAGCATGTAGTATGCCACCAGAGGGACCAACCCCAAAACTGCATGCAGACTGCCACTGCAGAATGCATGAAATGGAGCAAGCCATTCCGGAAGCAAGACACTGCACACTCCCTGTGTGCATTACCCACGTACACTGCATGCATTATATACAAGTCACCCTTACAAAAGGCCATAAAGCCCTAAGGCAGGGTGCATCATATTACATGTGAGGGCACACCTGCATGATCAGATGTGCCACTGTGATGTCTAGTTCAATTTCTAGACATTGCAAGTGATCAGGGAGGCATTTTAGAGATATGTACTGGGCACTGGTCATTACAAGTTACCCAGCTACATAATGGCTTCACTGAAAATAATGGTGTTTCGTATCAAACACCTCATCTCAATAAATCTGTACTGATGCCAGTATCAGATTTATTGTGACATGCATCCAGAGGGCAACTTAGAGGAGCCCCTGTTAACCTACTAGTCCCTTAGTGTGCTATCTGACTGGTATCGTCCAGCCTACCACCACAGATGAGCTTCTGATCCCTGTAGGTGAGAACCCACGCTCTGAGATCAGAAACAATGCCTGCTCCGGCGGAAGGTGTTCACACCTCTTATAGCAGGGTGGCTAGTGTTTTAGCATATCAAGGCAGGAAGTTTCAAAGTCTCTGCTGCCTTTGATATGAGACCCTGGCTTCCCACCAGACCCGGGGAACGCCACCCCCTACCCTGGGGCCAATTTGGCCATCTTGGTTTTGGTGAAACTAGAGACCTCTGAGTCAGTGTTATGCCCACTCCTCACAGGAAGTGTTCATTTTGGGTGGAGTCACCCCAGGGGTAGGTAGGCCATTGGATACTAGCCTATACTCCCCTAAACACCCTTAAATTCAGTATTGAGGTCCCCCCCCCAACACCAGACTGACAGATTTGACTACCTGGGAACAGAAGAAGGACAAAGAAGAATCAACACTGAGAGAACAGAGGACCTACACTGAACATGGTGCCAAACCCTGCCTGGCTGCAGGTACCTCATCAATTGCAAAGACCCGACTCACCCAAAATCTGTGCCTCCTCCCCAACACTTGGAGAACTGGCCAGCACTTCAAAACGCATCTAGCACCTCCCTTGGGGTGAAGGAGCCACTCCCCTGCTTCTGCATGCATCAACCACATCCGCTCTGTGCACCGTGTTGTTGGCTTTTGGGCACACCGAGGGAGCAGTATGTCAGCAGGGAGTCTTTGTGGCTCTAGGAGGTCAGTCCTTCTCTCCACTGAGTTCCGAGATGCTAGACCCTCCAGGAGCCTGCTTGCACCAATACCCTGGGTACCGCAGTACCTGCATCAGCCAAAGCTTGTGTCCAGACACCACCTCCAAGGAAAACTGAACTGCATGATAAGGGACTTTAGGACAGGACTGAGTGGCCCTGCTGTCTAATTTTCTATCCCTCTGCAGAAATCGACCGACAACCATGAGAGCCTAGAACGCTAGTGGGGAGGCAGCCTTGTCCCTCAGCACCTGAGCTCCACAGCCTAAGTACACAACTCCTGCCTGCATCCCCCTTGGTATAGGGGGCATCACAACTTGAATCTCCCTTTAGTTCTCCCGAACTTGCCCGTGAGTACCCCCTCGCAGCCTCTTTGTTACAAGTACCATTGACTTCAACGGTGTAACGCTTGGGCTACCAACCCAACCAGCACCTCTGCACCCAGACACACCAGGACAGGCAAACCCGAACTGCTGGTGGTTCTTTAGACCTTAGCTCCCTAGCACCTTTAATCAAAAAGGGTATCCCCGAACACCGACGGCAAGTCCTGTTTTGCTGTATATGTCTTTCTGCCTATAGGATAACATGATCGCATTCGAGACTCATAGCTCAAAAACCATTATTTGACTATTTTACTGTTTTCTTGTAAAATCAACAACTCCGTAAGTACTTACCCAAAATTATATAGAATTCTGTGTTATATTTATAAATTGGTCCCGGATTCCTCCTTGAGTGTACGTACCATTTGTTGACTATCTGTGTACAGCAAATGCTTAACACTCCCCTTTGATAAGCCTAAGCTGCTCGACCAAACTACCCCAAATAGAGCACTTGGAATTATTAAAGTAAGCCCTGTGAACCAATAAGGGTCGTCTGGACTTTTTGCATAGTGTGCCCTTACATTGGCACTACTACATAAAAAGCCAGCTTCCTACACATTCCACTTTCAATCATTCAAGATTTAGGAAACTCCTTAAGGCTAGGCTGATCTCCAAGTATCTCTCGCAAGAAATTTCTGTCTGGTCTCTGCCAGAAAACTCACTTAAACTTGAATCCAAATCCCACTGATACACTATGCTACCTTATGTGTGAATGAGACTTGTCTCTGCAATCAATGCTGAACTATTCCTTTTATTGAATATAGTCCCTCAATGGCTCTCTTTACTAGGGCACTAACAATTAAGGGTGGAAACGTATGTTTACAACAGAATTTACCTTTGTGAATAGTCCTATAGGCCCCATTGTGTGCATACAATTTTATGCCACTTAACAATCTGCTTTGAGAGCGCAGGGAGGTAATATTGTATAGTAGAAGTTAAATAACGGGTAACTATTCCAGGGTCCAAGTGGCCCGATTCATGCCTGTTTTTATTTAAATGTGTTTCACTTAGATGTATTGTTTTTAAATAGATCTTTTGTTGGCATCAAGAAACTTATGGCATGGAACCAGGATATCGCTTGTGAATTTATTTACATACCACATATCCTGATCCAGAGGAGATAAAGTCAACACATTTTCTTGCAAAAAGACACCATGAAGGTCATGAGGAACTGCCATGTGGAGGAAAGAGGTGTTAAACTGAAACAGGCAAAAAAAGTGAAATGGCTATAGAAGGATGGATAATAGTCAAACTGCCTTTTAAACCCAATGATGTAGGTCTACTCCTGTCAGATCACTTATTAACCAGGGTGTTTCTCAAAAAAGCTCTACGGAGAGACGACTGAATGAAGGGCACTTTAACTATCAAATGCTATCCAAAGGTGCATCCTGGCACTAGCAGAAACACAACCATAGAGAGAGGCGATGACCCAGCTCTATTACAGAGGGATTTTATACAACCACGTTTTGATATTTTCCCTTAAAGTGTGATAATTGGGAATGTTGTATATAAGCAGGGAGGATGAGTTCCAAAGTTTGGATGATATGACAGAAATGGATCTACCTCCTTGGCTGGAAAGTCAGTTATTGGGGATAAACAACTGAAGAAGAGTTAAAGACCTTAAGGGACAAGAAGGAAGAAGTCACAATAATTTCTCCCTGATAGAGAAAGGGCCTGTCCTGTGCAGCACACTGCCCCCTGAGTGAAACAAAGATCTTTAAAAATGACAAGTTTCCATATCTGGAATTAGAGCTGGGCTTCTAGATTGACTTTAACCAAACATCTGTTCAATAGGATGCGAACCACAGCTTTCGGGACAACATGTAGCCACAGCAAGAGCTATTCTTAAGTACAAGGAATAGCCACAGTCCAGTCTGGACCATTTGGGAGCTTGGATAACGATTTTGTGAGATGGGATGGATAGCAGAGGAATGATTTTATACAATATCGGAAGAATTTGGAAACAGGTAGCTTCCACATGTGAAATTTGTGTAGATAAAGATAGTTGATTATTAAAATAGAAGCCTAGATTTTTCTATTGCTGGTAGGCTTTGACGGGATGCCAAGAACCTTGGGCTGTCCATGCAAGAGACAAAAATCTCTGTTTTGCCTCTTTTATGTTGAAACAATTTGTTTTCATCCATGATGCCACTGCTAACATGCACTGACAAAAATGGATTTTGTAGATTAAAGATCCCCATAGATAAACGGGATGATCATGTGTCATATGTATATGACATAGTGTTGAAACCAGAACTACTTCTGACTAATGTGGCCACTGAGCAAATATACCCATTGAAGAGTGAAGAGCCAGGCAAAAGATTACAAATGTTGGTCAAAACTGGGGAAATGGCACTAACCAGGAACTGAAAAGTATAGGTAGACAGGTTCACATTGGGAGTCCAATTTAATCCTTGTGAGACATTCTGAGACCAGGTAGAGGTGTGAACATCTCCAGGGAAGAGACCTCAATCTGGCACTAAGAGTTTTTCCAAGTAAAGTCTGATGAGGGAATTTCAGAAAAATTTCTACAAATATATTCTATATGCTTTTTTTTTAAAGATGGCTAGATGTAATTACACAATTAAGGGGTTCTATGGGCAAGGAGATTTTGATATCCTCTGACATGCTACACACCCTATGTGAATCTAAACATTTGGGAGCAATCCTTAGAAAGGTTTGTAACACACGGAAGCAGTCAAAAGTGGGTGCACAAGGAATCAATCACACTGACACAGACCTATCCAAATTCTTCATATCAGCTCCACTGTACAACTGTTCACAGTCCATATTTGCAAAATGAAATGCACACACATATATATTTACTGAAAACAACGAAGGTTAAAGTCATTTTAAAGTTAGATGTTGAAATGAGACAAGAATTACCCAAAAAAATAAAAATAAACCTGTGCCTCTTCATGCGCAGCTTATGACCTCACCCGAATGTTATCTTGATTAAATCAAAGCTGCAAACTGCCAGAATTTCCTATGGAAGATACTGCAGTAAATAAAGAAAATAAGGGGTTTCTGATCCATGTCATTCAAACATTCTGACATATAAAGTAAAACATACACTTCCAACACCAGCGGAAGCCTGTCTGTTGACTCCCTAGCAATCAACTGCAACCTCACCACAGAGTTCTAATGAACAATTAGAGCTCTAACATTTTGTATTCAAGACAAAAGTGATGCACTCCTGAACCCAATTTTGTTGGAAGAGGAGCTGTTAAATTCAAATACTTTACTGAGAAGCAGGCTGTAGTAAATGAGCATTAAGATGATAATGCAGGCCTGAAACCAGTGGGATACAAATGGGAGGCAGGTATGGGGTTTTAGCAATTTGAGGCATAATGTATTTTTAAAAGGGCTAAAAATAGTTGGAGAGAGACAAATTTGCATAAGTACAGCATCCGCTTTCGACATCTGTTTACTCAGCCTACCCATCTTCTCCGTTACTTAACAGCTCCCTAATCTTAAAATAGTAATATTTTGGAATATTAGTATATACATATATACGTATTGGTGTGTGTGTGTGTATATATATATATATTCACTGAAAAAACCATAGGTTTCAGGCACGTTATAGTTAGGAATTAGCATTTAAAAAACCTTAAAAATTCACTGAAAAGAACATAGGTTTCAGGGGCATTATAGTTAGCTGGACTTTTCACTCGTACAAAACCATTGAAATTCCCCCGTTATAGTTAGTTCAGCTAACTATAACTCACGCACCCGCAATTCACTGCTGATGACGTCACATATTATATCACTCATGACATGGTCAGTAACATCACTCATGACATCACTGATGACATCTCAAATTACATCACTGATGACATCACTGATGACATCATCCTTGTGATAGAGTGGCAGACCTCCTCTCCCCCTAATATAACCTTTCATACACACATTCAAAAATAGAAACTAAAATGTTCAAAACAATGGACATACCAATACCAGTTACAACAACCTATTCATTAATTCTAAGATCCACACACGTTAACTCAGGCCCCGTCCCCTCCCTTCCCCACTGTGTAAACACGCCCTGTGGCCGTTTTAAGTTGGGAGATTAAGTCCCCTTGAATCCTGAGGGTCCCTAGGGGCAAAATAGCCCACTAGGTACGTCCAGTAAGCGCCATTGCAGAGAGGTGTAAAAAGGGGCACGGCCTGCACCACCTCTCTGCATCACAGAGCAGTGGCGCTTACTGGAAGCACCTGGTCAGCTAGTTGGCCCCCAGGGTCTCTCAGGATTGAAAGGGAATTATTTCCCCAACTTAAAACGCGCCACAGGGCGTGTTTGCACACGTCACCTCAGGCCCCGTCCCCTCCCTTCACCACTGTGTAAACGCGCCCTGTGGCCGTTCTAAGTTGAGAGATTAAGTCCCCTTAAATCCTACGCGTCCCTAGGGTCAAACTAGCCCACTAGGTACCTCCAGTAAGCGCCACAGAGCTGCGTTGCATAGAGGTGCAAAAAGGCCTCAGAACACCTGTCTGCAACGCAGCTCCCTGGCGCATACTGGAGATACCTGTTGGGCTAGTTGGCCCTCAGGGACCCTCAGTATTGAAGGGGAATTAATTCCCCAACTTACAACTGGCCAGGGGGCGCTTTTGCAGAGTGCTGCAAGGAGGGGGCGTGGCCTCCGGCGCGATGCCGGTCTTTATTTATTTTATTTTTTTAAGAAAGAGGGCTGTGTGGCTCCCCTTCTTTTTCTAATTTATTGTCCCTGGGGACACCATCCCCCAGGGCCTGCACCCTAATTTTTTGTTGTTGGAAAAAATCAATTTGGAAGGGGGCCACGTGGCCCCCCTCCCAAGGCCTTAATCGGCCCCAGGGACCCCAACCCCCGGGTCATGGCCTTTTTAAAAAAAAAATCTTTAGGAGGGGGCTGCGTTGCCCCCCTCCTCAGGCCACTTTTGGCCCCAGGGACCCCATCCCCGGGGCCGGCCTTTGTTTTTTATTATTTAAAAAATATATATATTTAAAAAAACACCTAGGACATGCTGGACAAACCGTATGTACCTATCACCATGACGATTTGCGTGATATTCATTAAAAGGCGACTATGCATACAATGAATCCATGTGGAATGTATTTACACCGCTAGTGAAGCTCTGACATGTCTGACGCCCTACCGTGCCTAATCCCGGCGCCCCCGCCGGTGGGTACTCTCCAAGTAGACACCCTTGTCGTTTATTTATACAAACATGGGTAGCTATTGACGGGCACATTTAATACACACGCACACCAAGCCATTCAAAGGGGATTCGACAAAAATTTGACCAAACTATGCAAGAAACCCCCCTCACGGTTAATAAAACACACATCCACCGCCGGATGTGTAATACTTTTTATTTTACTCTCTGGAAAGGAGACAAACCTCAATTGAGAGTCACAGCGTGCTCCTGGCTCAGCCCAATAGTGTGTTACACCCACCAGTGCGCACCGATTGCCACACAACTCTGTGTTGTATTCCACCTGCTAGTGCGTATGCTATGACACTCTCTAGCCCATGTGCACTGTAACACCACCCCGTGAATATGTCATGCCACACTTGCCTTCGCAAAGGTTATATTGCCCCATCTAACGTGCCTTCCTCGATGCCTATGTTGTAACGCACAGCGCTATGCCATACATATTACAATCTGGGATCCATATCTTTGTCACAGTGCATATGCAACGTTACACTCCCCAGTACATATTTTATATTACAACTTTAGAGACTAGTTAGGTTACACAACACTGCCCTGTGCATATTACACTCCAAGGCGCATATCGCATAGCACGCGCTAGTGCGTGTGCTATCTCGCGCTCTCCAATGAATCTGTCATTGCGCACAATGTATTGCATATTATATTTCACGCCCGGTTCATCTTATGTCACACTTTTTGGTGCATAGTTTATACCATAGACTATATCTAGTTTTCATTTTCAATCGTGCTCTCAGGACTATGTTTTATATAACACTGCGTACACCTACCCTTTTCACAGGCATTACATTTTGCGATGGGTGGTGGAGGGTCAGGGGGTGTTTCTGCCAAGTGAGCCCGGAGTCACAGTCACAAACGTCCTCTTCTTCCTGAATAAAAGTGAGATTATGCTGCATACTTGTTCATATTTTAAGTAGTTCGCACAGACACACATTTTAAAAACAATAAAGTTCCTAATACCCACCTTCTCTGAACAGTTAGCTTGCTGCCCCATCCACCTCCTCCCTATCCTCTGTTGTCTGAATCCATGGACTAGCCTCCTCCCTCCTGCCATGCATGGTCTGATGTGCTGCCACTGCCCTAAATTTAGCATGATGTACCAGTCCACTCCTCCTGCCCTCCATTGCCCAATTCTATGGCCCATCATTGACCTCCTGCTTAGCCTCTGTGCTTAGCTTGCTGCCCCTATTCTCCTTCCCTCTGCTCTCCGATGTCTTTGTGCATGCCCCTGCACCATCCTTTTTGCCCACCACGTTCCATGGACCTGCCACTCCTATCTACTCTGAGTATTCTGTTGAGCTGCCACTCCCCTCCCACCTGCCTAGCATTGTCAGATGACTGTAACCTGTCCCTGCCACCTCCACCCTGCCCGCCCACATGCCATGCCCCTATCCCCTTCCTCCTGTCCTCCATGGTCCATTTTACTGCCACACCCTTCTGCCCTCCCTGGTCTGTTGTGCTGCAACTGCTCCTCCTGCCTGCCCCGCGCGGTCTGTTGTGAGGCCCCTTCCCCTGAACTCTCTTGTCTGTGCCCAGATCCTGACCCTCCCTTCTATCCTCCATGGTCCTTTGTGCATGCCCCTGCACCCTCCTTCTTGCCCATCATAGCCATTGTGCTGCCTCTAACCCTCCCGCTTGCCATGCATGGTCTTCTGTGCTGCCATGGCCCCTCCCACCTTCCCTGTGTGGTCAGCTAGCTGCCCCTAACCCCCTCCCACTTTCCCTCCATGGTCTGTGTGTATGCCATCATAGTCTCACTGTTGCTCTCCATGGTGTGTCTTGTTTCTAGTGCCCATCCTGCCTGACCTCCACGGTTATCTTGCTGCTCCTGCCCTGCCCCCTTGCCCCCAGCCCTCTGTTTCCATGCGCAGACCCCTATTCACTCCCTCCTGGCTTGTCTGTTCCATTGTAATGCCCCTGATCCGTCCCTCCTGCCCTTTATGGTCTGTTATGCTGCAGCTTTCTTTCCTGTCTGCCCATTATGGTCAGCTAGCTACCATTGCCTCTTTCCCCTCTGTTCTCTGTTGTCCATGTGCATGGTCCTGTCACCTCCCTATTGCTTTCTATGGATTGTTGTGCTGCACTCCCGTCCCGCATGCCCTGTGTGGTGTATTGTGCTGCTGCAAACCCTGATGCCTGCCCTGTAGGGTCAGTTTGGTGCACCTCTCCATGTCCCTCCTGTCCTCTGTTATCCGAGTCCATGTCCCTACCCCAATTCCTCCTGCCTACCATGATCCAATGTACCATACTTGCGAACATTTTGAACTTGGTAAGAGGGAGATTTTGAAAAAGAAACTGGGGTATTGATTTTCCCCTTTGAGTTACATTGAAAAAGAGGAGATTGTAGACAGGAGAAAGTCAAATAAAGCCCATTTGAGCTTAAAAACATTGGACGTTTCCTGGCTGAAACGGGTCTGTTGGTATGTATGGTTGTACTACCACTGCCTCTTCCTTCTGCCCACAATGGTCTATTATATTGCCACAGCCTCTCTTGCCAGTCCTGTATTGTTGGTTTGTTGCCCCTGCCCCCCTTTCCACTGCCCTCCATTGTCTGTTGTGCTGCCACTGCCCTTTCTGCCTGCCTAGTGTGGTCAAATTGTTGCCTCTGTACTCTCCTACCTGCCTTCAATTTTCAGAGTCCGTGCCCCTGGCCTCTGCCTCTCAACAGTATCCCAATGAACAACTAGATTGCTAACATTCTATATTTATTACAAAAGTGTGGAAGGCCTGACGTCATCTTGATGTAATCAAAACTGTAATACCTAGAGCATTTCCTTTAGAAATTACATATATGAAAGGGTCTTATTTGCATCAAAATTATGGTTAGTGCTCTAAAAAACTAAAATGAGGACATATTTTCTGAGTTTTCAAATAGCGACAAAGAACTTTTAAATTATTTGTAATCTTTATGTTTTTTTATCCAGTTGACCACTTGATTAAATGTTGCACTTAGGGGCGAGGATGTGGTGTTACTTCCAGAGCTGCAGACTTTGCAACTGGGGAACCAGGTTGGAGTTTCTGCTTCAGCTCAACATTCTGTGATTCTGGTCAAATCACTTAATCTCCCCATGTCTACAACCAAAATGAATTTGATCTTGTGTGATGTAACCAATGCTCATGTAAAGCACTCCAATACCTGACAAGTCTGCACTATATAAAACTGCAAATACACAAAAATAAGTGTTTTGCACACTTCTGTCATTGGGCTACATGTGGGCTACATCTGGGTGATATTTGTGCTGCATTTGGACTTTTTTGTCTCTGGTGGCCATCTTGGGAGATTTGTTATGAAGTTTCCTCATTTACTCATTTACTGCAGTCACCTCAGTAGGAAATGCTTTCAGTTTTTTACTTTGATTCCATCAAGAAGGTATTCAGATATGTCACACATTTGCCATAAATTCTGAATGTTAGCACTCTAGTTGCTCATTAGATCACTGTAGTAAAGCTACTGCTCACCACGAAAGTCTGCTGCTGGTATTAAAGGTGCATGTTTCAGTCTGCATATCTGAATTTTTTTATAAAATAGAAGAGGATTTGAGAAGTCACTCAAAATGTGCCCTAATTTTTCTTTCTTCAGCACTAATCATAATTTCTATGGCAAAATGAACCCCCTCATTGTGTTCCTTTTTAAATTAAATGTTTTAAGTGTTACCAGTTTATTCCAATCAAGATGGCTTCAGGTGTGCCATACTTTTGTCATAAGTAAGACAGTAAGCGCTCTAGTTGTTCTTAAGAACACTCTGGAACATTCTGTCATTGGGCTATACTTGGGCTACATCTGGGTGATATTTGGGCTACATTTGGGCTCTTTTGTCTCTGGTGGCCATCTTGGGAGATTTATTTGTTATGAAGTTTCCTAATTTCCTCATTTACTGCAGTCTCCTCAATAGGAAATACTTTCAGTTGTTTACTTTGGTTCCATCAAGAAGGCATTCAGATGTGTCACACATTTGCCATAAATTGTGAATGTTAGCACTCTAGTTGCTCATTAGATCACTGTAGTAAAGCTACTGCTCACCGGGGAAGTCTGCTGCTGGTATTCAAAGTGCATGTTTCAGTCTGCATGTCAGAATTTTTTTATGAAATAGAAGAGGATTTGAGAAGTCAAAATGTACCCTAATTTTTCTTTCTGCAGCAGTAATCATAATTTCTATGGCAAAATGAACCCCCTCATTGTGTTCCTTTGTAAATTAAATGTTTTAAGTGTTGCCACTTTATTCCAATCAAGATGGCTTCAGATGTGCCATACTTTTGTCATAAGTAAGACTGTTAGCGCTCTAGTTGTTCGTTAGAACACTCTGGGACATTCTGTCATTGGGCTATACTTGGGCTACATCTGGGTGATATTTGTGCTACATTTCGGCTCTTTTGTCTCTGGTGGCCATTTTGGGAAACTTATTTGTTATGAAGTTTCCTAATTTCCTCATATACTACAGTCTCCTCAGTAGGAAATACTTTCAGTTTTTTACTTTGATTCCATCAAGAAGGCATTCAGATGTGTCACACATTTGCCATAAATTCAGAATGTTAGCACTCTAGTTGCTTATTAGATCACTGTAGTAAAGCTACTGCTCACCAGGGAAGTCTGCTGCTGGTATTGAAAGTGCATGTTTCAGTCTGCATGTCAGAATTTTTTTATGAAATAGAAGAGGATTTGAGAAGTCACGCAAAATGTGCCCTAATTTTTCTTTCGGCAGCACTAATCATACTTTCTATGGCAAAATGAACCCCCTCATTTTGTTCCTTTTTAAATTAAATGTTTTAAGAGTCACCACTTTATTCCAATCAAGATGGCTTCAGGTGTGCAATACGTTTGTCATAAGTAGGACTGTTAGCTTTAGAACACTCTGGGAAGCTGCAGTAGAACACAAAGGAATCAACTGACAGTCTCTGCCCTTGTTGGATATACATGTTTTACAGAGAATGTCAGACTTTATTCTCACATGACTGAGAAAGATAATGTAAATTTACAGGAAATATGCTCTCAGTTTAGCTTATAGATCACCTTCCAAACCTCTGTGGGAAAAGCATGAGAAAATAGTTTTCTCTCAAACATGATTCATGATATCACAGCAAAAGTCTTTTTCACATGGTAAAATCACCTTAGAACACACCACAATTCCTAAAATGAGTATGGTACCATCAACAAATGATTTATAATGTAACTAAAGTCTTAAAACCTTCTATTAACTGCAATGCTTTTTAATGAGGTGCTGTCATGTATATTGGTCCCAAGATGGCTGCCAACACTTCTTGGATGAAGTACTGACAGCCAATCAGATCTCACGATGAGATGTGTGGTTAGGCTCCGCCCAGATATATCTAACTTTTTAACTCTAATTTTCTCAGGAACTACTGAACGGATTTACACCATTTAAGCAAAAGCCACGAGTCTGAACTGAGTACTACCTCTTTGCCATATTTGGTGTAATTCCGTTCAGCAGTTCGGGCTGTAGCTGCTTCAACAGGTCCTATAGGAAAATGCATGGGGAAAACGCGTTTTGGGACCCCCCTTTTTTCTCGGCCCCCGCTTGACGAATCACCGTGAAATTTTCAGGATAGGAGCGGACCGGAGCTGGCCAAAAGTTTGGAAAATTTCGCAAAGATTCGTCAATCGCCGCCAACGTTATTCCAAATAGAATGTTGCGGATTTCCTATGGAAAATAGGTCCTAACTATAACTACCTACTGGCGACTGCCAGTAGGTAATATACATACATATATATATACACATATATACACACACATATATATATATATATCAGTCTCAAAGTCAAAGAATGACGCGGCACTCCTCTCGGCAGAAAAGATATTATTTAATTACAAATCGTAAACCTCCCTACGCGTTTCGAACCGAAGTTCCTGGTCACGGTAGTTTGTTACATTGGTCCTTCTTTCATTTTTGCTTATATACTTAAGTGACAAGGTGCCATTGAGGTGCATTGTGGGTATGGTAGTTTACATGCTTACAAATGCAGAGAATTTCATTCATTCCCGCACTAAAGTTTATGTTTCCACATACTGCCAAATAAATGTGATTGGGTCGGTGTTGTGCCGTCCTTGATTGGCACATAGTCAATAGAATGATGGCTATGTAATTATTATCACAAATACAATTATAGAATTTGCGCATGCAATTTGCTAATGAAGGTATAGCAACACATTGATGGCCTCTAAATTAATGGACAATGTTTAACATAATTTGCACATTAACTGGTCTGAGTGACAATGTCAAGCATGGTGTGATTGCACATTACAGGGCTGAGTGCCCGTAGTTCCATCTCACATTTTTGGAGTATGTTAGAGTTCGGTTGTGGTTCAGTACCCATTTAAATCCTCATGCACTTTTGTTAATTGGTTTTATACATAAAATGTCATTGGATGTCTACAGATGGACATGGAGCTCCTCATCCACGTTCAAGCCTAGGGGAAGTTTAGTTTTAAACCTCATTATCATGCGTGATTCTAGTCTTCGTAGTTTCTGAATGCGATTTCCTCCACGTTCATTTGGAGGTACTGTCACGAGTCCTGAGTATTTTACATCAAGCCAGGATTTACCAGTGTGAGACAGCATATGTTTTGCAATTGCATAGGTACTGTCCATGTTTTGTATGGCACGTGTATGTTCCAGTATGCGTTTCTTTAAAGGGCATATTGTACTTCCTATGTACTGTTTTCCACAAAAGCATTGAAGAATGTATACAACAAAGGTTGAATCGCATGTTATGGTTTCTCTAATTTCAAAGATCTTGCCAGTTGGGTCTTTCACATTTTTAAAATTTTTTCCAATCTTGCATGCTTTGCAAGACATACACTTCGAAAAGCCTTTTGATCTGGACTGCAGCCAAGATTCAGATTTTAATGCTTGAAAATGACTTCTTACTAGGTGGTCTGCGAGATTCGGTGCTCTTTTGTAAGATATCATTGGATGTTCTCCTATGGTTGTGCCTATGTCAGGATCTTTCTGTAACACGTTCCAGTATTTATTCAATATCTTTCTAATCTTGCACGTTTCCTTACTGTAGGTCAATATTAGTCGAGGCTGGTTTTCATCAGTTTCTTCTTTTGTAATGTTAGCCTTTTTCTCTTTTGACTTTGTTGTCAAGATTTCTGCTCTGCTTTTTTCTTTCATTTTTGATTCTCCTTGTTTGATATCAGCGTGTCTGTATCCACGTTGTAAGAAGCGAATTTTGGTTTCCTCACATTTTTTCTGCATTTCTTCTTTTTCTGAGCAATTTCTCTTCATACGCAACAATTCGCCATACGGTATACTCTTTTTCAGCGAGCGAGGATGAAAGCTCTCGCCATGTAGTAGACTATTGGTTGCTGTCTTCTTTCTGTGAAGTGTAGTGTGTATGTGCTCGTCCTTGATGTAGACCTTGGTGTCTAAGAAATCAATTTCTTTAGAGCTCAAATTGTATGTAAAGCTCAATCCCACATCATTTTTGTTCAGTTCTGTGAAGAAACATTCGAATTCTTTTTCAGTACCTTTCCAGAGCAGAAATAAGTTGTCTATGAAGCGTAGCCAGAGGGCTACGTTCGCCATGTGATGATTGTTTTCCTCTCTCCAGGCTATGCACCTCTCCCACCATCCCATCATGAGGTTCGCATAGCTTGGAGAGAAAGAAACTCCCATAGCAGTACCGCAACATTGTACATACATTTTCTTATTGAATAGAAAGATATTGTTATTGAGGCACATGGAGATCATTTCAATTAACATCTCGGAATGCGCTAGTTCACAGATTGGTCTCTGTTTCAAGAAGTAGGAAATGTAGCCCTTTGTCATGATTAATCAAGGTATATAAGGACACTGCGTCAATTGTTATCAGGAGATAATTGGATTGCCATTGAGTATCCATTATGATACGTAGAAAGTCTCCAGTGTCCTTGATGTAAGAACTGAGTGTTGGAACGATAGGTGCCAAAAAGTGGTCCACGTATAAAGACATATTCTCGTACAGGCTTCCACAGCTGGAGATGATCGGGCGTCCTGGTGGTTTATTCAGTGTCTTATGTACTTTTGGAAGAAAGTAAATGGTGGGTATTGTTGGATTCTCCACCATAAGAAATGTCTTCTCATCCTCCGTTAGTAGGCCCTTGCCTTGCCATTCATTTAGCTTATCGCTCAGTTTCAATTTGAGGTCATTGATGGGATTTTTTTCGAGACATTCGTAGTTTGTTCTATTCTGTAATTGACGCATGGCCTCTCCTATATATTGCTGTTTGTCTTGAATTACGATGTTACCACCTTTATCGGTTGGTTTAATTTCGATTAAATTGTTGTTTTTAAGTGTTTGTAAGGCACATCGTTCTTTTTTGGTTAGGTTCTCTCGATTGCTGTTGTTTTGGACATTTTGCATTTTCTCCAGATCCGCTAGGACCAATTCGTAGAATGATTCAATCTTATTGCCCGGATGTAGGGCTGGACAAAACCTTGATTTTTTCTTAAATTTTGTAGGTCTTCGTTTGTCTGTTTGAATATCCATTTCCTTCAGAATTTGGTTATCTGAAATTTCAGTTGCATCCATTTCATTGGCTAGTTCATATGCAATACGTAATTGCGGTATTTCTCCAATTTTATAGGGGTCAAGATTTTCTATGTCTGTTATCTGTAGTGGTTCATCCGTTGTTTTAAATGATTGTTTCGCAAAGAATTTCCTTAGTTTCAGTTTCCTTATGTATTTGTAAAGATCTATCTTTGGTTCAATCAAGTCCTGATGTATTTCAGGGCAGAAGGAAAGGCCTTTGTTTAGAACATCACGTTCAGGTTTTGTGAGCTTATATCTCGAGAGATTGATGACTAGATTTTGAGTTTTTAGACATATTGGCTTTATTTTCTTGTCAACGTTCGGTTTCTCAGATTGTATCTGCCGCTTCTTCCGTTTGCCCCTTCTTGTCTTTCTTGTTGTTCCCCTGGAGGAAAGTTGACCCTTCCTCTTCCTCTCACTCTGCCTGTGCCACGGCCTCTTGGCTTGTTTCTGGGTGCTTGCTGCTCCTGGTATAACAGCTTCATCTCTTCTAAAAAAGAGAATTTCCGTGATGTTGATGGTCTTTGTTCGCCTTCACTTAGGTCGGACTCAGATTCACTGGTTATTTGACCTGTAAGAGGATCGACGGTCACCTTGTTTGTTTCCCATTGCTTTTTGTAGACATCGAATTTCTTTGCAAACGTGAAGATTGTGCCGAATTCATAGTCATCTTCATCTCTGCTAAATTTTCGTTGTTTGCGTTGCACCACTTCATCCTCATGTTTTTCAAGATTACGTTCCATATCTCCACGTAATTTGTTGATGGTCTCTTTACTTTCATTACTCGATGATATCTGGGATTCAATCTCTGTTATTTGTAGATGTAATTCTTCCACATCTTTTTTTGCATATTTGATAATTATAAGCATCATATTCCTGGAGCACTCCATATTATTTTTACCCCATTCTTCCAGCATTTCGGGTTTGGTGTCTGGATGGTTGGGAAGCGTAAAGACGCGTAATCCTCTTGGTACCATGTTGTTCTCCACATATTTTTCAAGCGTGATAATTTCCCAGCTACGTGAGGTTTCTTTACGTAGTAATTTTTCCAATTGTGTAAAGATCTGTTTGATTGTGGACACATGAGGCGGTGTTGTTTTTGCCTTCGTTCCCATATTCTTAGAAGTTGATGCCCCCCTCTGAAACATGTTCTCTGCCTTAGACATCCTTTTGGATGCTCTTTCCTCCATTTTGGTACAAGGTATTTATATATTTGTACCCAGTTGCACGTTTTAATCAGACCTCGTTGTGTTCAGAGCATGGGGCCTCGTAACAATACAAAAATGGTTCTTTTAACGGGAAGGGAATGGCCGTTGACCCTTCAGTACGGTTTGTTTATCACTGCCGAGAGAGCCATTTGAGACAACCATATATATATATATATATATCTCTCACGATTTCCACAGCGTCTCAGCTTTCTTCGCAGCAACACAGGGACACGGACCACAGGATAGTGCCAATAATCGTTTTTTATTTAGATGCCACCATAACGCGTTTCAACTCCTGCGAGTCTTGATCACATGGTAACGGTGTTTAGCGGCAAAGACACTTTTAAACTTGCAACGTGCTCCGTGATTGGTTCACACAAATCAATGGGCAGAGAAGAGGTATTTCACTTCATCATTTTCACAAATTCATTTGCTGACATTGATACTACGTTTTTGCGTTTTTTGATATTTCAACAGTTCAACAAATGCTCTACATGTTATTGACAATTATGTCTATATATCCTAATAAATTGTTGAATAATAATGGCATAAATGCGGTTTTCATTTTTGAAACATCATCTTAATAGGCCTACCATTTGTCAGAATACTGTATCGTATACAATGCCTATAGTTTGAAAATAAGAAGCCCAGTGATTACAATTGTGCAAATAGTGCTATAAAGTGCTGTTCTAGTGAGAAGTAAAATGTGTCAGTGCATATGTAGAATAAAATAAAATAAAAATAAAAATAAAATACAGAATTTGAATTTTTCCTTTGTTTACAAATGTATATGTGTATGAAAATTATTCTTAGTTTCACTGATGTCACTATTGGAAGTATTTTCCTTTTGGATATTGTATCATTTACAAATTAATTTTACTCTGAACTTATCCTGAGTAATGTCTAGTACTGACAGATTAGAAAAATGCATGGGTGAATATGTATGTGATTCACCTAAGAAACACTAGTGTGGTACTCGAACATACATCACAAATATATGGTGCAAAATCGCGCCTACATAAATATAAACATAAATATATAAATATATAAATAGATATATAATATATAAATATATAAATACATAAATAAGCAATATATATACACCAATATTTGCAATGTCCAAGTTTCACGCATGTTAAAATTCCTCATAAAATTACATAAAATTCTATACAGTATTAAAGTCATTGTACGGTTTATAGAAGTTCGTGCTGGCCCAATAGGAGGTTATTTATATACAGGTGTAAAGATCTTCCGTGATGTTAAGACCACCTGGGGTCTTTGTGTCGAGGTTTAGTATATATTGGGTTTCTAATTTTCTTAGTTTAACCTCTCTGTTACCACCCCGTCTGCTTGGTGGAATACAGTCTATTAGGAAAAATCTTAAATCCTGACTTGTTGAGTTGTGGTGTTCACGGAAATGTCTGGCTACCGGATATGTATTATCACGATTGTTGATGGCTCTAATATGTTGAAGAATCCGCTTGTGTGCTTGTAGCTTGGTGCTACCGATATATTGTAGCCCACAAGGACATATTAGAACATAAATAACATATTCCGTCTTGCAGGTAAGTAGCTTTTTTATTTTAACCTCCTCCTTGCCAAAGGGTGTTGTGTATGTAGTTTTGCTTATGCCTAACTGGCATGCCTTGCACGTTTTACATCTGTAAAAGCCATAGTGTGTTTTGAGCCAGCTACACGATTCAATTACTTCTGGGCTTGTGCTTACAAGTTTGTCCCTCATAGACATTCCTCTCCTGTATGTGATGGATGCTTTAGTGGGCAAAGACTCACCTAGAACTGGGTCGCTAAGAATGAGTGGCCAATTGTTCATTATGATTTTTCGTAGCTCTTTATGTTGGTTATTATAGTCTACAATAAAGCGAAATTCACATTTGTTACTGTCCTCCCTAGTATTTACTGCTAAGGGCTTCGCTTTTGGCCTGATTAAGTCTAGGCGATCACTGTTCATAGATTTTGCTATTGCCCCATCTATAGTTTTGTGGGAATATCCCCTGGCAAGGAATCTTTTTTTGGCAAGTGTTTGTTCTTGTCTGAGGACTGTCCCGTCACTATTGATACGTCTCAATCTAAGCATTTCCCCATAGGGAATGCTGTTAATTAAGTGTCGAGGATGGGCACTAGAATTATGCAGAGTTGAATTGCCTGCTGTCTTTTTGCGATAAAGTTTAGTTTGAATTTTGTTTTTATCAATGTAAATGGTGGTATCAAGAAAATTAACAGTTGAGTTACTAATAGTGCCAGTAAATTCAAGATTTAGGTTGTTGTTGTTAATTGATTTAAGGAATCTTTCTGCCTCACATTGTTCACCCTTCCAAATTATGAACAAATCATCTATAAATCTTAACCAGATGATAATGTTGTTTTTCATATTTTCCTTGAATTCGCTGGCCAGGACCAGCTCCTCCCACCAGCCCATGTGGAGACATGCGTAGCTGGGGGAGAAGCTGGCTCCCATCGCTACTCCTGTTAACTGTTGGTAATGCATATTATTGAACATAAAAACATTGTTATTCAAACAAAATTCAACCATATCTGTTAACATTTTACTGTGGTGAGTTAATTCTGCCGTCCCACCACTCAAGTAATATCGGAGTGCCTGTAGTCCATCACTGTGTTTAATGCTCGTATAGAGCGATGTTACATCTAATGCCATCATTAGATAGTCCTCTTGCCATTGAATGTCTTTCAGTTTGTGGAGGAAATCACTTGTGTCTCTTACGTAAGATTTTAAACCTTGTACATGACTTCGCAAATAGTAGTCCACATATTGCGAGGTATGTTCCAGTAGACTTCCACGTGCCGATATTATTGGTCTGCCAGGTGGTTGAGTTCTGTTCTTGTGAATCTTGGGAATAAAGTACATGGCTGCTGTTATTGGATTGTCATTTTTTAGGAAGTTGTATTCATCCTTAGTTATGAGGTCTTTAGTTCTCCAATTTAATAATTTCACATTGTACTGCTGGTATATTGTTTTCAGATCTGCTCCATTTATTTTAGTGTAACATTTTCCATCATTGAGTTGTAATAATGCTTCCTTATGGTACTCCGTTTTCTTCCAGATTACAATGTTGCCCCCCTTATCCAAGTTTCGTATAACAATAGAGGGTTCATTGCTCAGTTTCGACATTAGTTTATTGTAATCCGCTGTACTCTTTTTATATTTCAATTTTTCATTACGTACCCTGTGATGTAGTTTTTTGATGGCCCCAATTAAATGTTCATTAAAAACATCAATAGAGTCTCTCTGACTAATTGGTACAAATGTGGATTTGGGTTTGAAAGGTGATGGAATTTCCGCTCTTTCCCTTCCATTGTTACCAACCGGCCCTGCCATTAGATCATTGTCGGGTTGTACATTGCCCTCGCTCCATAGGTCATTGAGGGTATCCAGTAGTATATTTTCATGATTGGTCTCCGTTGCCCCGGTTGTTGTTATCTTTGTCGGATTTTCAGGATTTACTTTTTTTATTTTTGTTTTCTCTTTTTCTTGTAGCAGAAAATGTTTTTTTAATTTTAGTTTTCTAATACTCCTGTAAATATCCATCCTTGTTCTCGAATAATTGAAGTTACTCTCCGGGCAGAAAGATAGGCCTAAACTTAGAATTTGTTCCTCCGCTTTGGTTAAATCAATGTCAGATAAGTTTATGATTGTTTGCTTGGTTTCATCGTTTAAATTCACCTTCTCATCCATCGTCCCCTGCCTCTCCTTCTGGGATTTGATGGCCCGAATTCTCGCCTTGCGCCTCTGCCTTCGTTTGTAATTTCTTGATTTTCCATCGGTTGGATTCGTGGGCGCAGGGTTTGCCTTCTGTCCATACATAAAAAATTAATCTCATCACCTGGCTCCGGCACCGGTTCTGATATTCCAACCGTTTTGTCTCTTAATTCCGAGTCTGAACCGCTATCTATGGCGGAGCTTAAATCGGAATTGTATGTAGGGGTAACCAGGTTTTCTCTTGTTGTTTTGTCTTTTGTTTGTTTTTCCCTTTGATTTGCCCTGGTTCTTCTCAGAGAATCGTATTTTCTAGAGAAAGTGAATATCTGACCCAATTCATAGTCTTTCTTATCTCTCATGAATTTATAAGCTTTCCTTTCCTTTATTTTGTCCTCCTCCCTTTTCAAGCGTGTTGACATTTCCTTTCGTAATTTTTCAATTAGCGTTTGGTTTGCCTCAGTTTTTTCATAATTTGAGATTTCCTCATTGAGTTTGTCAATCTGTTCCAATAGTGCGGTACGGTCAATTTCAGCATATTTAATTAAGATTAGGACCAAATTTCTGGATGATTCTAAATTACATTGTGCCCATTCCTGCATCATTTTCGGGTTTGGATTCTCGTAACTTGGGGCAATGAATATTCTGAGGCCGCGTGGTATTCGACCCACATCGATGTAGCCTTGTAATGATTTTGATTCCCACCATTTGCTTTGCTCCTGGCGCATGCATTTTTCTAACTGTCTGTATTTGTCATTAAGAGTGTTGCCACTTTTGCTGTTATCTGCGATGTTGATTTGTGGCATTGCTTCCGTAGTAACTGCATCGGTGAACATGTTAAAAGCCGCCGCTTCTCTGTCTTTAAACGTGTCACCGGACATCATGATTTCTATGATATTAATCACGCGTTCTGGGATTATGCCTTTTGCTTGTTCAGGTTAGTACCGTCCCATCCGCGTTCGTGGCACACAACCGCTAGCCCCTTATTAACGCTCCGCTCGTAGTCTCGCCTACCTTGCTCATACCGGTTTCCGTCGCGTCCTCCGACTCGGCTTCCTCCGATGACAGCTCGGTAACGGTTTGACTTGAATCACTCGTTGTAGGGGGGTCAGACAATCCTAGTCCCTCCGGACTCTCCTCGTGTTTCCTTTGCCGAAGCTCCGGATGTGGTTTCTCTTTCCGTTGTCGACCAATCGATGTAGCGGGGGTCCGTGTAGAGCCGGGTGAAACCTCCCGGTTCACATATCTCACGATTTCCACAGCGTCTCAGCTTTCTTCGCAGCAACACAGGGACACGGACCACAGGATAGTGCCAATAATCATTTTTTATTTAGATGCCACCATAACGCGTTTCAACTCCTGCGAGTCTTGATCACATGGTAACGGTGTTTAGCGGCAAAGACACTTTTAAACTTGCAACGTGCTCCGTGATTGGTTCACACAAATCAATGGGCAGAGAAGAGGTATTTCACTACATCATTTTCACAAATTCATTTGCTGACATTGATACTACGTTTTTGCGTTTTTTGATATTTCAACAGTTCAACAAATGCTCTACATGTTATTGACAATTATGTCTATATATCCTAATATATATATATATATATATATATATATATATATATATATATATATATATATATATATATATATATATTACCTACTGGCGGTCGCCAGTAGGTAGTTATAGTTAGGACCACGTTTCCATAGGAAATCCGCAACATTCTATTTTGAATAACTTTGGCGCCGGTCGACGAATCCTCGCGAATTTTTCAAAATAGGTGCGGCGCTACGCTCCGCTCCTACCCTGAAAGTCTCGGGGGGATTCGTCAAGCGGGGGCTGAGATAAAAGGGGGGTCCCAAAACGCGTTTTTCCCATGCATTTTTCCATAGGACCTTTAGACAGGGCTACAGCCCGAACGGCTGAACAGAATTTAATGAAATTTGGCAGAGAGGTAGTCCCCAGGTCAAGGAAGTGCCTTTTGTAGGTTTGGTGTAATTCTGTTCAGTAGATTCTGAGAAAATAGCCTTTAAATCAATATATATATCTGAGCCAGCTTACGGTGCGCTTACGGTACGCTTAACGTACGCGTACGGTGGCGTGCGCGAGCGCGATTCTGATTGGCTCTTAGATCTTAGTAAACATTCGAATCGGTCGAAACCAGGAAGCGGCGGCCGCCATTTTCTCTCTCGCTTCCTGAGTTGGGCAGCAAAAACGAACCCCAAAAATGTGTAAAGAGGCAGTTTCATGAGATCCTAACCACCCAGCATTGATACAGGGGTCCCCAAACAACCCCCAAGCCCAAAAAAAAAAAAATTTTATTTTCGGAAAATCGCCGATTACGCTTACCGTACGCGTACGGTAAAATTTTAAAAAAAAAAAAATATCCACATTCTCCCCACCCCGTGTGCAAATGGTGCCCGCAGGACACCATTTGTGCATGGCTTATTTCAGCTAAGAAGTTAACAAAGAATAAATTTCACAAAGATGCGCAAAATATGTCCCCCATGTGCGCACGGTGCGCGAAGCGCATCGTGCGTACATGGCCCATCCCGCTTAACGTGGTCACCACTGTGCGTGCACGGCACTAACTGCGTAAAGTGGGCGCGCGGTGCGCGAAGCGCACCGTGCGCGCATGGAACGAACTGCGTTAACTGGGCGCGCACGCCACGAATGGCGTAAAGTAACTTAGCATTTAAAAAACCTTGCAAATTCACTGAAAAAGCCATAGGTTTCACACGTTATAGTTAGCTGGACATTTTACTGATAAAAAACCAATGAAATTCCCCCGTTATAGTTACTGCAGGCAACTATAACTCACGCGACCGCAATCTTCTGCTGATGACATATGTGTCTTTATGAAAAAAAAATATTTGTAATATATGTAAAGCTAAAATTTAATGGAAGAAGACATGGGCAAATAAGTGTCTAAATACAGTATTAGCATCAGCAGAGGATTGCGGTCGCGTGAGTTATAGTTGCCTGCAGTAACTATTACGGGGGAATTTCATTGGTTTTTTATCAGTAAAATGTCCAGCTAACTATAACATGTGTGAAACCTATGGTTTTTTCAGTGAATATATATATATATATATATATATATATATATGAGAGGTGCTAGAATCTTAACTTATGTTAAAAATAAAACTGAAATTCAGTGAAAACAATCATGATTAAAATGATGTTATAGTTAGGTGCTGGAATGAGACATGAGCTAGCATTAAAAAAACTCCTAAGTACTGAAATACGCCAGGTATAGTTTAGTAAATTAACTACAACTTGCAACCCCGTCATGAACTAGTTATGTCCTCACGTTACAGCACTCTAAACATGTTAAGTGTCATCATTGACTAACATCACTCATGAAACTCAACGATAGTCTCCGACCAAACCCTGCATCCTATCCGCATCAGGCCTCGGAGTCGGTGCTTGGTTCCAGCAAAGCCCTCTACCCAACCCTCTGCAAGCACCAAACCTCCCCTGCACACAATCTTCATCCATATTTGGGACAAGTTTGACACAGGGCTTAGCCTATGGCAAGGTTATGCACTCATCCCTCCACAAGTGGACAACCCTTATATGCATATTAACTTGTGGTGGTCGCCACTAGTTAGTTATAGTTGGGTCTGCTTTTCCACAGAAAGAGGGTTTCGTGGTTTGCTAATAACTTGGGCCCAGTTTGAAAAATCTTCACAAAACGTTCAAAAAACATGTTCATCCACCTCAGCTCCTTACTGGAAAGTTTTGGGGTGACCCCTCAAGTGGGGGCCGAGAAAAAGGGGGGTCCCAAAACATAAAATCCACATGCATTTTCCATAGACTACTTTAGACAAGGCTACGGCAAAACTGCTGAACGGAATTACACCAAATTTGGCAGGGAGCTAGATCTTTGTCCGCAGATTGTGCTTTTTGTGATGTGGTGTAAAACCATTCAGAGGTTTTTGAGGAATTTAGGGTCAAAATAATGGTATATTTTGGCAGCTGGCTCTGCGAGAGTTTTGGGAGTGTCCTGAGAGAGCCCAAATTCAAAAATAGAGCCCCGTGATGGCTATAGAGGCCTGTCTTTCCCTTGAGCCTTCGAGTCCTGAGAGTACTCTGATTGGCTGGCTGTTAGAGTTTTGGAAATGATTCAGCCGCCATTACTGTTTACTGTGAAAAATTGCAGGTGTTGTGGGAAGGAAGTAAAAAAGCTATATAAGGTGACCGCAGAAAGGCATGCTGTCCCCCTGGATTTGGAGAGGAGGTCTCCAAGGCAGAAATGCTGTGAAGAAAATAAATGTGTATTGTTTTAAAAAAGAAGTTACGATCTCGTGGAACTCTCGTGGGATTGTAAATGGTAAAAAGCAGTAGGTGAGTTCTGAAAACCCTATACTGGTAGAAATGCATATTGTGGTGCCTGTTATTGAGAGGACGTATGTAAGACATAAGTACTGCGATGAGTAGAAGTTTAATTCTTTTTTTTTAATGTTACAATGTCGCATGACTCTTGCAGGATTGTGAAAAAATAGGAAGGAATAGGTGATGTCTGAATACACTCTGGTATGCTCACTTGTTAGTGTAGGAAAGAGTCTTAGGGGAGATGGTGTTTATCAGGGTCTACTATTTACGCCCCTAGTTTGGGAAGAGTTGTGAATAGAGTTAAGGCTCTTCCCACATTCTACTATGCACACCTATCATACAGGAGAGGGGTGTCAGCGGAGAGGCCACTCCCACCCCACACCTTATTATGCACACCCGACATCTGAGAGGGGGGCCTGAAAGGTAAGGTCAGTCCCTCCGCACACCCTACTACGCACTCCAGTTATCCGCGAGAGAGGTCAAGAACGAGCGGTCAGTCAATCCCCACACTCTACCATGCACACCCGTCATCCGAGAGAGGTATGAAAGGAGAGCCCAGTCCCTTTCCTCACCTTACTATGCACACCCGTCATTACAGAGAGAGTTCTATGCAGAGAAATCTGTCCCTTCACACACCCTACTGCCAGTGACGGCCCGTGTAGGGCGTTTTACCGGGGCGGTGACGTGGCGCAGAGGAGGGGCAGGGTGGTGGGTTGCAAAATGCGGCAAACGGACGATTTCAGGTAAGTTACAAAAAAAAATAATAAAACGAATTTCATTGCGCGCGCTGCATCGCATTTGGCGATGCAGCGCGCGCAACGAAATTCGTTTTATTAATTTTTTTCGTAACTTACCTGAACTCGGCCGTATGCCGCATTTTGCAACCCACCACCCTGCCCCTCCTCTGCGCCACGTCACCGCCCCGGTAAAACTCCCTACACGGGCCATCACTGCCTACGACGCACACCCATCATCTGAGACAGAGGTCTGAAAGGGGAGAGGATGTAGCCTTACAGCTAGAGCAGTCGCACTCGAAGCTGGGGAACCGGGTTCGAGTCTTTGCAACAACGCTCAACATCTTGTGATTCTGGGCAAATCACTTAATCTGCCTGTGCCAAACAAAAAAAAATGAATGTGTCCTTCTGTAACAAAACTAGTGGTCATGTAAAGGCTCTGATACCCAATGTCTCGGGTCTAGTTCGCACTATATAACACACTGGGGGAAAAAAAAGGAAAGGCCTGTCCTCCCCACACCCTACTATGCTCACCCGTCATCTAAGAAAGGGGTCTGAAAGGACAGCCCAGTCCCTCTACATACCCTACTACACACACACATCATTACAGAGAGAGTTCTCAGCAGAGAGGCCAGTCCCTCCACACACCCTACTACGCACACGCGTCATCTGAGAGGTCTGAAAGGAAAGGCCTGTCCCTCCCCACCCCTACTACGCTCACCCGTCACCTGAGAGAGGGGTCTGAAAGGAGAGCCCAGGCCCTCCCCACACCCTACTATTCACACCTGTCACCTGCGAGAGGGGTCTGAAAGGAGAGACCATTCCCTGCCCACTCAATGCTACGCTCACCCGTCACCTGAGAGAGGGGTCTGAAAGGAGAGCCCAGGCCCTCCCCACACCCTACTATTCACACCTGTCACCTGAGAGAGTGGTCTGAAAGGAGAGGCCAGTCCCTTCTCACACCCTACTATGCACACTCGTCATCTGAGAGAGGGGTCTGAAAGGAGAGCCCATTCCCTGCCCACTCAATGCTATGCACACCCGTCACCTGAGAGAGGGGTCTGAAAGGAGAGACCATTCCCTGCCCACTCAATGCTATGCACACCCATCACCTGAGAGAGAGGTCTGAAAGGAGAGCCCATTCCCTGCCCACTCAATGCTATGCACACCCATCACCTGAGAGAGAGGTCTGAAAGGTAGACCTGTCCATCCCTACACCCTACTAGGCACAACCGTCATCTGAGAGAGGTCTGAAAGGCGAGTACAGTCCATCTCCACACCATACTACGCACACCTGTCATTACAGAGAGAGGTCTCAGCAGAGAGGCAATCCCTTCATATAGCCTAGTATGTACAAATTGTCATTTGACAGAGAGGTTTGAAAGGAGAGGGCAGTCCCTCCTTTCACCCTAGTATGCACACACATTATCCAAGAGAGGGGTCTCAGTGAAGAGACTAGTCCCTCCCACATACTACAATTTCCCTACAATTGTGTTGCAATCCCGCAAGAGTAGCTCGCAAGCTTCAGGGAGTGAAGCATGCTGCATGAGGCTTGTGCAATCCCTTATTACTAAAAAAAAAACCACTGAAACAAGCTTAAAGGAACGTTACAGTTAGGTGTGATAAAAAGATCTGATTATTTTTTTTTTAAAACTAGTAATTCACTTGAAATAAACAAAGGTTAAGGTAACGTTATAGTTAGGTGAATTTTTCAGTGCCAACATTAAAGTTTTGAAGAAAACCCCCCCAAAAAACAGAAATTCACCAGTTATAGTTAGCAGTGCTAATTATAATTTTCACCCCGCCATACACTGCATATGACCTCACATATAACATCACTCATGCCATGTTCAATGACATCATTTATGGCATCACTGATGCCATCATTGATGAAGCACTGATGACATCATCCAAACTTCTTTTATACACATTGTTCTGTAAACGGGTACACCATTAGAGCTATGAAAGTAAATGCAAAATAGTGCAGAATAATATGAGGCGTCTTTACTGCTATCATACATACAACCCCCATAGGTAAAGTAAGCTTGTGTTATTTGCAACATTGACCCTATACCATAACTTTATAGGTAGCCAGGTTCATGTTGCCTTTGAACCACAGATGAAAGGGTAACCTATCCTGCACACAGTGTTTGATCTGTATGCATCTGTTCAGGGAAAGCCAGGTTTCTCAAGATACTCAAGCCATGTTACATGACTAATACCTTACTACAGACACTCTTTACCTGTATCAAACTCCTGACAGTAACTGAACCTACATTGAGAAATGACGTGGATATGAGTAGAAAAGTGGGTACCATTAACACTGTTTACCCTACGAAAAACGTTTCCTCTGTACCACACTGTTTGCAGACAGCAAAACTCTCATGTTTAAAAAGTATCTACTAATCACAGTGTACAGTCTATGCTGAACTTGTGTAAAGAGAGAATGTTCACTTACAAATAATAAGGGCTGAACTGGGAACCTAAAGCAGCCCTGGCAATGTTGTTGGACCAGCGCTCCCCCCGTGCTCCCTCCTGGTGGGCTGGGGAGGGAGGAGGGTGCACTGCTGCTTTTGTTACTGGGGCTGATATTGCAGCCCCGCTGAAAAACCGGCAACAGTAACAAAACCAGCCCCCACAGCTGCAAAGCCTGCCTCCACCCTTCCAACCTCCCGGGAAATGCCCAATGCCCACTATGGCCAGTCCAGCCCTGCAAATAACCAAGTTCTGAAAAGGATAAAGCTCACACTACCTACAGCCTTTATACTGAGGTGAAAACTTTACAGACACCCATCTTCCGAAGTAAAACGAGCACATGCACATAGCTTAATACCTGGTGTACACAGGCTTCTATGTTACGTAGACATTGTCATGTTGACATAATTCTGACTAATAACTAAAGGCTGCTTATGATACTTAGTAGGTTGTATGTAGAATATTTTCCCTGTTGCAAACTTGCTCTACAGAGCCTAAAAACATGTGTAGAACATAATGGACACAAGTTGTCAACTATCACCTGCACACAGGGTTACTCTCCAATGCAAACATTTATAACATCTTCAATACCTCAGCACACCTCCGATGCATTAGTAGCACATGTGTTTTGTAAACAATTACAGCCATTAGTGGACTCTGGCTGTAGGAAAATAGGTAAAGTAATATGGTAGTGGCTCGCCACAATGTAAACTATAAAACAAACTAGGACACTCATTGGATGATGTCATCATTGAGGTCACAAGTGGTGTCATCAATAATTTCAATTGAGATGTCATCAGTAAGCTCATAAATGAAGTTATAGAACATGTCATGAGTGATGCCATATGTGACGTCATAAGGAGAGTTTCAGTGTTTTTTAGTTCAAAACATTACTGTTGTCACTGACAAATTCACTTAACTATAACGTTATTTATTTATTTATTTATTTATTTATGGAGCTTATAGAGCGCGCAGCTACCTCCAAAGGAGGTGTCCCGGCGCTAAGATTACATAACTGTCCCCATGAGGAGTAACCAAGATCAAATCTCACCGAGAAAATGGGAAACGGTGAGGAGTTGACAGTTCCAAGTCCTACCGCCTAGTGAACAGCCAGGTCTTGAGTTTGCGGCGAAAGGCTGGCTCAGATTCGCAGAACCTGAGGTCAAGGGGGAGGCTATTCCAGAGCTTGGCGGCAGTGACGGTGAAAGATCTGCCGCCAGTCCGAGAAAGCCTGAATCTAGGAACCAACAGAAGACGAAGGTTATTGGATCTGAGATGTCTGGCTGAAACAGAGATCTTGAGACGCTTTTTCAGATAAAGTGGGCCAGTACCATGGATAGCCCGAAATGTCAGGATCAGAATTTTAAAGTCTATGCGTCGTGAAATGGGAAGCCAATGAAGTTCTTCTCGGTAGGCTCTGACTGAAGTACGGGCAGGGATGTTACCGATAAGCCGGGCTGCCGCATTTTGGACTATTTGCAGGCGGTCAATAAGATAGTGCGGGGCACCTGCATATAGACTATTAGCATAGTCTAGATGGGTGATGATAAGGGCCTGGACTACGGTTTTGCGTGAGGATAGAGGGAGGAAGGGGAAGATTTTTCTGATCATGCGAAGTTTAGAGAAACAGGCCCCTACCACTTTGTTAACTTGGGCATTTCCGGACAAAGAGTTGTCAAAAATGAAGCCCAGGTTACGAGCTGCCTTCACGGGAGAGGGTGGGGGATTCAGAATGGTAGGCCACCAGAGGGTTGCAGGGGGGGGGGATTTTTTACTGAAAAAGAGAACCTCGGTTTTGTCGGTGTTAAGGGCAAGGTGATTGGCTGACATCCAGGAGCATATGTTACCAAGGCAGTTTCTAAAGTTGGAGAAGAGGGAGTCAGAATGGTCTCGAAAGGAGAAGATAAGCTGAGTATCGTCAGCGTAGGAGACCACCCTGACGCCCCAGGATTCAACTACCTTGGCCAGAGGAGCCACATAAGCATTAAACAGTAGAGGGCTCAAGGCAGAGCCCTGGGGCACTCCACACAGGAGGGGTTTGTCTTCGGATTCAAAAGGGTGCATCGTGACCCTTTGGGAACGGCTAGACAGGAAAGAAATAATCCAGGCCAGCACTGTCCCACCGACCCCTAGCTGCTGTAGGCGGGAGGTAAGTATTTTGTGGGAGACAGTATCAAAAGCAGCGGATAGGTCGAGGAGGACCAACATGGCCTCCTCGCCCCTATCCACTGATTCCCTGATAATTTCAGAGACTTCAAGCAGCGCAGTCTCGGTGCTATAGCCGGATCTAAAACCGGACTGAGAGTCGTGTAGCAGCTGATTAGACTCTAGGTACAGTGCCACTTGTTTCTGTACCACCTTCTCCAGTATCTTGGCAGGTTTAGGCAGGAGAGAAATAGGTCGATAGTTGCCAAAAAGCAGAGGGTCTGCACCAGGTTTTTTCAGTATGGGGACCAGCCTGGCCTGTTTCCAAACTGAGGGGAATAGACCTTGCGACAAAGAGGCATTCCAGATGGAAAGAAACGGGTTCACAAGGATAGGGGCGAGATTACCCATGATTTTGGCAGGAACTGGGTCCAGGGGGGAACCAGACTTAACGTTGCGTAATAAAGCTAACGCGAAATCAGGAGTTAGCTCGCTAAAAGAGTTGAAAGAACAAGAGGGGAGGCCAGGGCAATCATCAGGGAAATCCGGAGCCATTGCTGCAAAGGAGGAGGAGAGTTTAACTATCTTCTCTTGAAAAAAATCAGACAATCCATTGCAGAGATCTTGAGTGGGAGTAAAGAGGGATTTCAAAGCAGGAGGATATACGAAGTCATTCACTATGGAAAAAAGAGTTTTGGAGGAATTCTGCGCCTGTTGAATCAAATTAAAAAAGTAAGCTCTCATGGACGAGCGTGTTAGTTTGTGGAACTTACTCAGGGCAGATTTGTAGGCCAATTTGGCTACAGGATCATAGTTCAATCTCCATTTACGTTCCAACTGCTTACACTTGCTCTTTTCCTCACGTAACAGAGGGGAGAACCAAGGGGCAGAAGGACGGGATCTGGAGGAAGTGACGGGGACCAGAGGGGAAACCGAGTCAAGTGCATCCGAGAGGGCCGAATTGAATCTCAATGTTTCTAAATTGAGGTCATTTAGCTGGTTAAAATGAAAATGTAGATGAGCTTCCAGGGAGTTACATGTAACTTTGGTCCATTTACGACCTTTAACTCGATTAAGGGGGATAGGGGGAGGAGGGGAGGGGGCTGTGAAAGAAAAAGGGATAAGATAATGATCGGTCCAAGTCAAAGGAGTGGGGGGGAGAGTGGAGAGGGAAGGAAGATTGGAAAAAATGAGGTCAAGGGTATGGCCTGCTATATGAGTAGGACCTGTCACTAGTTGAGGCAAGGTGAGTCCTTGTAAGGTTTCTAACAGAGAGGAGGCTAGTGTGCAGGAGGGATTATCAATATGAATATTAAAATCTCCTAAAACAGTAAAATGGGAGTGTTTGAGAGAAAAATCGGCGATGGAGTGAATCTATAATCTATAATGGAGTGAATCTATAATTACATATTACTTTAACCTTTGGTTTTTTCCGGGAATATATACACTTACATCAATGTCTCAGAGCTATTAATCATGCAAGGGTGTACTCTACTTGTTATGGGACAGTTGAAAGTCACCATTTATAAGTACCATACAGAAAGATCATTCCATGCCTTAGTCGTGGTTGCTACATGTGAGAAAGTTATCCACCATTGTGTATCTCTAAACATTGTGTTTACAGACAGCCAAGATCCAGGATGGCTAGTATTTTCATCATGCATAAATTATTTGAGCAAGTATATGTAAGCCCAACACTTACGGGGTTATTTGGGCAGACTCCAATGTTTTGTATAGTGAAGGTCACCTTTTTAGGTGTGTCAGTCGAGAGCACATAACAGAGATGATTTTGTAAGCATTAGATCAATCACTGAAATATGATCATCGAAGTGTGGCAGCAGTTCGATGAAAACGACAATGGTCCCTTGAAAAATGTGTGACTACAGGGCGATGCCTACGTACCCACCCCAGGTTTTGGTGACCTAATAAGATTACTGGAAGGTTAATCCATTAAAACATGTTTTTTCTTTATACCACCAACACATCTAGAGCCGGACAATATCCAACAGTTGGGGTCAATTGTGATTTGTGAGTTCTGATGAAGGCCATCAACCCATCTGGGCATTAAATTACTGCCAAAACATGTTGACCCCAGAGATGGTAGGGTGATAAGTGCCCAGTGACCATCTATATATATTTTAACCCTGACAAAGAGAGGCTGCAAATAAAGTCAAATAGATTGAACATCTCTTAATGTAGTTTTAGCCTTGTGTTCTGATCGATCCCTAAGTATTTTGTCACCTTTGTTTCTCCAAAAGAGTTACACCATTGTATGTGCACCAGCACAGTCTGGTGTTCGTTGTATGACGTTACAACGCATTCCGTTGCAACGCATGCCTTTTCCACGCATGTGTTACAACGCGAATGCCATTACCACGCACATCCTTTACTACGAAAATGCCTTTACCACGCATACCTTTACAACTATTTTCATTGTAAAATTATGCATGATAATGGTATTTCCATGGTAAAGGTTCCCCCAACCCCAAACCCTTTTAACAAATACCCCTCCCCTGCCTTTAACCCTAAAATCGCATTCCTAAGTAACACAACCCCCTCAATCTCTAAATATATATTTTAGTAAACTGAAATTCCCTATTACCTCTCCACGTCGTCTCCTCTCCAAGATCTTCCGAGGTGACGTTGCACATCGTTAAGAGGAAGCAGAAGTGTTTTTCTGTTTCCTCTAACGACGCAGATTGCCTCCACATCGCGACTGAAACAGGTGTGTTTTTTGGGGGGGAGAGACCCCCCGCCCATTTTTTTCTCACTTTTTTTGGGGGGGGGGGGAGGGGAGACCCCCAAGCCCCCTTTTTTAATTTTAGCCTTTAACACACATTCCTTTACTACGTATCTCGTAGTAAAGGAATGCGTGGTAAAGGCTATTCGTGGTACCCACGCATGCGTTGTAAAGCATGCGTGGTTAAATGTATGCGTGGAAACGGCCGCGTTGTAGTGGCTGTTTCCCTCTGGTGTTTGGTAGCATGTCCCATGATGAAGCATAGTGGGTTCGGGCATTACTCAATAGTAATTGATTCCTTTAGAAGGTGTTGACAGCATGGCTAATTTGTATAAATTTGTATGTGTGATATATTGATAATAACCATGACAGCCCTGCCTCGCCAAATAAAAAAAATAAAAAGATTAAATAAGGCCTGGTATTCTCCGGATTGTCCAGTGTAAAAAATCTCTGTTAATCCCTGCAGAAATCCTAATGGTCTCTGAAAACAATTGCTCGCAGCCTCTGCGGATGCCTGTACCCTTTAGCCCACAAAACATAGACTAAATGGTAAACCCACGGGTGCCAGCTGCAACCCGCCTTGCAAAACGAATGGTGGTGTAACCCCACAAATCTCCCCTGCATCCATGTAGGTGAAATAAACAGATGTGGCTGCTCCCTCCTCCGCGGCCTTAAAATCAGTGTGCATGTTTTCCTGTGGCTGCCCTGGCAACCGTAAACTTGTTCTGGAAAACATGAATGCCACATGATGTGCCACATGATGAAAGTGCTCGCAATGTCTTTTTCGTTGCTGCGTTTTATTTGCAACATTTACATCAACCGAAAGACAAACTGTTGTCTTAGGTTACCTGCTGCTCTTGCGCAGCAAAAAACCCCAAACTCCCCTTCAGCCTGCACATAACCCTATGAAATAAATACCATAACTTGTTTTTTTTAATTATTTTATATAGCGCGAACTAGACCCCAAGGTATCAGAGCGCCTTAAATGAGCACCGGAAGCGTTAAAGACGGATCCATTCATTTTTTGTGAGGCAGGGGGAAATTACATGACTTGCCTAGAATCACAGGATGTTGAGCGTCGCTGCCGAGACCCGAACCCGGTTCCTTAGCTTCGAGGTCGTCCGCTCTGATAGTTTGGCCACATCCTCTTCCCCTTTCTCCACGCAATATATATATTGCGGATGATTTGGAACTGCATATTTTCAGGGTGACATAATAGAATTGACCAGAATGGGCCGCCATATTTAAGAAAAAAGACTGAAGGGCATTGTCTTAGCACAAGCCTTGGCAAGAAATCGTTTCCCTACAGTTCCTCGGCAGAGTGCTGGGGCACTTTAAGACATCTTCTTAAAAACCTGCAGGAAACGCAGGTGCTTCATTACAAGTCACCAGGGCTGACATTACCATACAATTTCCATAAATTACATAAACCCAATGCACTCCTTGACTTGTAACCAGTTCTATTTTCCCCAATTGTTGCTAGGCAAGACATCTCGGGTGCAATGTGCCACCAGAGACATTTACAGTCCTTGCTGCCTGCGGGTGACACCCCCCTGCCCCCTGACCCCATGTCCGCTATAATAAGCACCTGCTCTCGAAGGAGAAGCCCCCTACTTTTCCCATTTCCCACAGACTGTAGTATTTCAGGCTGCCAGGTGCGCCTGAAATAAAATAATAAATAAATAAAAACATGATGCCTTTACTGTGTTAGACAATAAAGTAACTCAGTGAGTTAGGCATTCCCTGCTGAAGGTCAGAGGTTCAAATAACGACAGCACTAAGGCGGCCTACATCCTTCTAAGGTCCATACAGTGGGCAGCACCGAGCTGGCAAATGTATGCTCTGTAATGCGAAAACCGACGCAGCAAACGCTATGTGCAATGAGGGGAATATCTCAAGCAACAGTCAGCTGATCCTCCCAATCGGGAAAAAAATGTAAAGTGCTTAGTTACACAAACCTATACTTATAAAACATTCCAAAGAACATGCCAGATGAAAATTATTTTACTTTTACCAGGGGCGGCTCCTCTGCTAAGGCGGAGGAGCGTCGCCCCACTGCTCTCAGAGCAGTGGAAAAAGAATACAATGATAATAACATCGTTATTATCATTTTATTTTTCATAGCTACGGGGCTGGGTTGGGGTGGGGCAGGCTGGTGTTACCGCCAGGGGGAGGAGTGGATTGTGCACCATAAGTACGCATTACAGCTTGGCCGGCTGTCTTGGAACGGCCAGTCATTCGCACTTTGCATGTTCTCCACCGGGCTGTGATACACAGCCTGGGTGGAGAACATGTACAGTCTCCCAGTCCCTCGGAGCGCCGAACCACCACCAATCACATGCTAACAGCAGCGTTGTGATTGGCTTAGGGAGCCTGTGTGCTTCCTGCTTCTGGGACTCGCCAGGAAGAGAAGCAACGATGGAGGAGAGACAGCCGTGAAGAGGTAAGTGATTTAAAAAAAAAAAAAATGTGTTCCCCCCGCAACCCCCATTC
Source organism: Triturus cristatus (assembly GCF_964204655.1). Taxonomy (NCBI): domain Eukaryota; kingdom Metazoa; phylum Chordata; class Amphibia; order Caudata; family Salamandridae; genus Triturus; species Triturus cristatus. The sequence goes on from NC_140592.1 coordinate 684,143,680, forward strand.
CCTGCCAGCCGCCACTGACTTTTACAGTAACGCACACAAACCACTGCGAAACCTAGCATGCTAGAAGGTCACTACTAAACACACAAAACCAAACACCACCCAACAAAATAGGCTATCAAGCAATAGTTCCGTTAAGATCCACACTAAAGTCCGCCTGGCTTGAGCATGTGCTGCTGAGACCACATAAAAATGGCATGTAGAGCTATGGAAATGTGAATAGCAAAACACAATATTAATTGGTTCAGAGTGAACTTTTGGTATGCTTTTAAACAAACTGAAGGCGCACCCGGCGCATAGCAGAGTGGCGCCCTTAGTCGCGGAACGGGCAGGAGCAGCCAAGGGGAAGAGTTGTCCTCTGTTGGTGTCGCCACATCGGAGGGGTGGCTCCCAAGACGTCATTGGGGGCCGCTCAAGGAGGCAGCAGCTTTATAAGGTCCCGCGAGGCGAGGGATCGGACTCTTTTCCCTTCGCTGAGCACCAAGAGCCATCACACTGGATTCGCACAACCACCCACCCACCCTGGCAAGAAGGCAGGAGCAGCCAAGGGGGAGAGTTGTCCTCTGTTGGTGTCGCCACATCGGAGGTGTGGCCCAAGACGTCATTGGGGGCCGCTCAAGTAGGCAGCAGCTTTATAAGGTCCCGCGAGGCGAGGGATCGGCCTCTTTTCCCTTCGCTGAGCACCAAGAGCCATCACACTGGATTCGCACAACCACCCACCCACCCTGGCAAGAAGGCAGAATGTGGCGATCTTGGCGGATTTTCTTCCAGAAGAAATGGGGGCTACCCCAAATGTGGACTGATTTACTTGACTTTCCCCTTGGAAGGGGGTTGATTAATGTGGGCACTGGGCAGGCAGGAGGGGGGACTGACCTGCTGGTGGTCCTGGCCTTTCTGCCCTACCCCGGGATGCCAGAAATTGAACATTTTGGGGGATTTGGCCTAGTGGTAGGTCTCCCCTGGCAGGGATGGACCGCGATGTGGTGCCCTGGAAGTTACTAATAAAGGGATGACCTTGGTTTAAGGAGAGGGTGATGAATAAGGTTAAGGGGCCTGCGGGCACTTGACATTAACCTCTTTGAAATGTTCCTTTGTAAAGGAAGGTCGAGATACTGATGTGTGGCTTGCACAATCTATGAGCTGTTCATCTGCCCTATGACCTGCTTCTCAAAAACAATTATGTATGATCTGGCTGATCTTATGAACGGTGTTCTCATAACAATGTTTGCTTAACTATGCCAAAGGTTTTCACTTATCATTTCACAGTGAGTGGTGTCTATATGAATCAAAGACTACGCCCTTGGTTAAACCACAGTAATGACTATTGTCCATCTCCTTGGGAGTGATGCAGTGGGGCGCAGCGAGTGGCACGTGTGAGCGTACTATACATTGTCCCACATGAGGTCACATCTCTCAAGCTCGTTCATGTAGGTAAAGGGACCTTAGTGGCGCATTTTTGGATATTTTTATCATTTATTTGCAGTTTTGTATAACACAAACCTCATTAGTGAGCCACCCGGGCTCTCTGCATTTGAAATAGAGTGGAAATCTTTGTAGCAGCCGCTGCATCCTATATACATTTATATTGGCTTGGACATACTGGAAGGTATACATGAATCACGGACCTTCAAGCATGGGGATGAACACATAAGAGCAAAACTTGGACCGAATCAAAGTTTGATCTTCATGATTAGATTTCTGGAGTATGTTATGTTATGTTATGTTAATAAAATGTATAAAGCGCACGAATACCCTCGGGTGTCTTGGCGCTTCCAGTGCTTCATACTGTACTCTGTGCTACTACTGCTGAAAAAGCCAAGTCTTCAGTTGTTTCCTGAATTCAAGCAGCAGCTTGTAGCAGCTAGAATTGCTTCTTAGTTGATCAGAAAATGTTTTATTCTTTCCATTCTAGAATACGCAGGTTTGCTTTTCGCATCAAAACTGAATGAAAAGAAAATGATCAGGATGGGATGACTGACGTGGCTGCTTGAGATCTATGTATCATGCGTGGATAACTCTTCGTAGTCTGTGGTCGTCTTTATGATGGTTCAATGCAACTGCAAGAACTAGCTGAACATTTCTGGTGTGGATACCTTGAAAGCATACCAATACATACAGATGCAAAGCAAGAACTGTTGCAAGGGTCATTCGGGATCTTAAGAGATAGGATAACATCTTAACTGAGCTTAGCTGCTGACAGACAAATAGAGGGTTGGGTTTTTAAAAGTCTCTCAGCTTACATCATGAATCCTAGAACAGCAATGTCTCCGGTACTATTTTAAACTGTTCTCCAATTCCCACCAGATCAGCCTAAGATCGGCCTATATGTTGCAGCTACTTCTGAAATACACATAGTTTAGTGGTAGACCCGGTATTCTGAAAGCACTGGCCTCTGGGACTCGTCTGCGCTCTTCGACACAAAGGTGATGGGCGGAAATTCCACAAACATCTCATACATCAAGTATTCAGACTTGAATTAGTGTAAATGTTCTGACTATTCGGTCTCTTTCTTCCCCTTCTTTTTCACAAATGTATTGACACATCCTCTGGTTGAAGTAGCGTTTATAAAAACTAAAAGTAAAATGTAAAAAATGAAAACTCGCAAGTCCCAAATAAAGAGCGAGAAGGAATCATAGATCACCCGAGCATACATCTCAAAATTTACGATTTTGTTGGGAAAGTCCTGATTTGTTCTGCAAGACCAGTCAACATTTTAGCTTTCTTTATCATACATTTTCATTCACACCTATGTAAGTTAATGGGAAGGTAATTTCTCCACATATATTTTTCTAATTCTCCTTCTAGGTTTTCCCAAATGTTGTCATATAGCCCAAGTCTTCCAGTACTTTAAGGCTTTCAATTGATGCTGATTAATTTTGTTATTAAAATTGGAGTTAAATTGATTTATTTAGGTTAAGCCTCTTGAGAAAAACTGTAAAATTGCAAAAATATTCCTGAAATAAGGGGAAGTATTATAATAGGATCTGAATACCGCACTGAATATATTATGTAAAATAGGTTTAAAGGCACATCCTCAGACTTGGCTTCCTTGAAATCAATTTTCGAAACTTGGGCTGTTTGGAACCTATATTGTCAGGAAAAAGTAATGTATCTGCCACTGAAATTGATTTCCACGACTGAAGGGAAACCAATCGAGATTGAGCAAGGAGAGCACAAGGGATTTAATTAAATGAACCAGTCTCAGACTACTAACTATGGTGATGAATTGTTCGGTTGCTTTCAAGGCGTTTCTGTAGAAGGCAAAGCATCTAAGTGTTGGAATGTAAGATTTTCTTCAGTGCTTTTTACTGCTTAAAATAAAGACTTTACTTATATTTATTTAACAATATAAAAATTATATAAGGAGTTGCAAATAAAGAAAGTCGGCTTTTTCTCCGCCTGGTCACTATGCCAGTAAGGTGCTATTCAGTCCATTTGGTCAGGACAGATTCCTCGTCTAGTTAAATGTGACAATCTCTTTTCTCACACCTCTATGAATTGTGATGAAATGTGTTTTACTTACTTGGGCTAACTTAGCCTGCCGACAATCCAATTTATAAAGTGAGGCTGTCAGTGATCTAAAGTGGCACAAGTGACGGTTAGCACTTTACACAATTTTGATACAAATGCTCAGCATCGCCTAGGCTAACACGAGTAACACACTAAGGTACCCTGCTAATAACGCAGCAGTAGATATATAGATTTGTAGATGGGTAGCAGTTGTTTTTTACTGGGGGTTCTGGGAGACTTTAAATAGACAAGAGCGAAGCTCGAGTTATGATGTCAATCAGAACTCAAGGTGAAAAACGTTCTTGTTATTCGCTTTTTATTCATTAATACTTTTGTGTTATGTTATGGTCCCCAAATCATCTGCCCTTGATTTTTTGCGTCAATGGCAGAGGAGTCATGTGAAAGCCATTTACATGGCCTCTCCTACCTGTCCCAAATGTAACAACAAAAAGACCTGGCCTCCTGCTACCCACCCAACTACATCTGCCATCCTCTGCGCCTTCCCCTCCTCTCAGCAGCCGGTGATTCTGTTCTCTGGCATTCCACTGACAGGCTCTCAGAGAGCCCCGACGGAGCATCCAGAAACTCCTTTATGATGTAGCAACAGTGAGAAACATCTTTTGTTTCCCATTTTATTTCCTACTGCACTCAGTGAGAGTCCTACATAATATATACAATTATACATGGGTAACAGTGAATTACGGGGACGTTTTTCACCAAGAGGTTTTGAGTGACATCAAGAAGACAACCAGAGCAAAGTTTGAGCTGTATATGAAGTTATCTAAGGCCTCCAATATCATCTGCCTCTTCTTTCAACTGCTACGCACTGGCAGAGGAGTAATGGGGGAGCCATGCAAAACATGGCCTCTGGTATGCATCCCTGCTACAAAGGTAAAAAAAACCTTGTCTGCCATCCTTGACCACAAGCAGAGGTGCGCTGAGAAGCTCTCAGAAAGCCCTGTTTGCCTGGAAGGCTTTTAATACGTTGCAGCCGTGGGTAACAAGTTTTGTTATACACTGTTGCAACGTCATAGGAGGGAGGTATCACAGTTAGAAGCTTATAAGAAACGATAAGGGCTCTCTATGACAGCCATAGTTAACAAAAGGAAACCTTAACATGAGATCACAATAGAATTTGACATGGGTTTTTCCTATAAAAGTTCCCAGTTATCTTCATATCAATTGATTGTTTAGGATCACCCTTATAATTCATCATCTTAACCTTGAAAACAGGGGAGGCAGACATTCCCTTCCCCAGGAATATGGGTAATCTCACTCCCAGCTGCATTCCTCGTTCAGAGAGTAAAATTATGCTAGTAGTATGGCCTTGATTTACAAAACTGTGAGAAATGTACTTCATTGGGGTACCTAGTACCGTCAAATGTCTACATTTTTTTTAAAATCTGAGGATTCCAGGGGTACTTATGAGAAGCTATGAAAGACTCTGTCTCTTAGAAGTAGTTCTGAAATTATTTTTTCAAGTGGAAATATAACAGGGGCAATATTGTACTGACACCAAAACACTTTTCCTTCCCTGGTAAATAATTTTAGGTTGAGCCTGTGCAGCGCATGCACTGCTCTGCGAGGCATGCTGTATTTTAGTATGGACCTGAAGCTCCGCCCACTCTCCGCCCATCTTTTTCATTGGCTTGTGTCATTGTCCTTTGTAAATGCTGGCTTCTGATTCGTTAATAGGTTTGTTAGTCCTCTTTAGTGCCACCTTGTCTTCATTCGTAACCTCCCATGAGGACTGGCCCTTTTACTTCTGTTGTTACACATTATGTCTTATTTTGTCTGTGAGCACTATTTTCTTTAACCCCTTCAGTGCCCATGACGAGATAGTCTCGTCATGGAGCGCGGTTGCGCTGTGCCCATGACGAGACTATCTCGTCATGAACCCCGCCCGCTAATGAAACGCCCGGCACAGGGCGTGGAAAGGGCGGGGCACTGAAGAGGTTAATGAGTTTCTCCTATTGCAGGCACGCCATGCTGTCCTGCAACATTAGGCTCGCCATGCGGTCTTTCACTTTCCAAGCAGCCCGGGACAATGGCGGGCACTTCTTTGAAGTGAAATAGGTCTCACATTTACAAGAGTTTGAGCTATAGCCATTGTAAATGTCAATGCCTTTTATTTATGTCTTAATTATCGAAACAGATAAATAAATGGCATCGGCATTTACAATGCCATTATCTTAAACTCTCGCAAATGCAAAACCTATTGCTTTGCAAATGCTTGTTTTTCATGGAGCTAGAAGCACTTCCCCTACCCTCCACCACAAACATGGGGATGTTCTGTCCCCATTCCATCACCAGGTACATATTTACTCAGATCCTTGTCAAGACCAAATCCAGGGCCTTAAACAATGGGAGAAAGTGTCTTTAAAAAGTTTGTGGCCTCTTACAAACTCAAACATTTGAGTGTGTTTACCTTGTGTTCCCTACCCTGCAATGAAGGAAGCTGATCAACATTTTCTGATGTTTAATAGTCATCTGTTACATTTTGAATGAGTCACTCCTTCTCTGCTACATTTTATAGCGCGGGAGATGTAACGACCTCCAGAAGAAATTACCGAAGCCTTCTGGAATGTTCGAAAGTACCTTCACGCTGTAGGGAAACTGTTACTGTTGATACACAGGAAAGAGAAGGCAAAAGGTCAAACGTGTGATTTCTGAAGCAAATGAAAAACACCCGAGACGTTAAACTCGAAGCTACGGAAAAGGTTCTGGAAAAGGCACCGAAATCTAGGCCGGTGAGAACGGCCTGTTTACACCACTATCCAGTTAGGTGCTCACGTGGTAAGAGATAGAAACGGCACTAAAACTGATTGGCAGCTGTTACAAATGCACGAGAAAAACTGACATCAATCAATCAAACATGGCGGCCAAGCAACAGGAAAATGTTTGACAGCAGTTACACTTTTCAAGCATGTCTGCTGTCATACAGGCCAATCAAGCCTGTGAGTTGTCATATCAAATATGCCTGTGAGATATCCTATAAAAACAGGCGTGCCTGTGACCCGGAAAACTAACTAAATAAGCCACGTTGCTGCCTTTAAGCTCAAACATTGTGGTCAGCTGTAATAACCTGTGACAGGTGTCAAACACCTATAAACATATATGATAGCTAAAATGTAACTGGACGCTAACAAGAAACCTAAACGTGTTTTATACTATAAAACAACCAAAAAGGCCTGGTAACTTTCAGATACCCCAAATATGTCTCAGCTTTCAAACAATGTAAACATGCCAGCCAGCTGGAAAGCAATCAAAACGTGCTTGACAAGTGTCAAGCAACCAAACGTGTTTAGTGTTTGAAGCACCCAATAGCTGTTTAGCAACTCAGAAAATATCTGATAGCCTTCACAAAGCTCAAAAATGATTGAGTGATAGCTGTAGAACAATCTCAACGAATGTGTCTGCCAACTTTCACACAACTCAGACTTCTGGCAGGCCTGTGAGTAAACAAACAAACTAAACGTGTATGATCACTGTCCAGCTCAAACAAGCCTGAGCAATTTAAAAAAAGACACACATAACTGCCATTTTAAAAGCAAGCATTGGCAAAGCAAATAGGTCTTGCCTATGAGAGCTATTGCCTTTGGAAATGTTTTGTAGCCATGCTGCACAGCATCGCATATTGTGTGCCTAAACTAATTTAGAAAAGCGCTAATGCAGCAAGAGCTAATGCGCTTTGGTTTCTTAGGGTGCACTCAATGCATTATTGTACTTTTTAGGTCTCGGCCACACATCACATGTGCTGTCTCATAGAGAATGTTGTTTCAATTCAGTGGGCCTCAGCCCGCCCATAGCTGTACCATTTGTCACTCCATTGTCGCTCTCGTATCCTTCGTTCCCGTTTGTTCCATAGCATGAATGTGTCATGCCTCTTCCTGTGTTTGGAATTCCACCAGACCATGGACCAAGTACTTATTTCCATCCACTGCTTCCGTTTTAGAAGCTATTTTTTTATTTGTCTCTGAGCACTCCACACTTTGGGGCCTATTAGCATGGCAGGCGGATCGCCAAAACACCCTGCCGGATGGCCTTTTACCCCCTGCCACATTAGCATGGTGGGGGGTCCCGCTCTCTACGGAAAGACCATCCGCCGCTTTTCCGCCAGTAGACAATCATCACGATTGCCTACCGGGTGGAAAAGGCCCATCATATGGTGGCGGTGCCCTGCAGGCACCGCCATCCATATTATGATGTGTGCGGAAAAATGCCTTTCCATGGCGGAGACCCCGCCATGGAAAGGCATGCAGAGTTCTCTTTGGGGCCTGTTGCGGGCTCCCAGGGGGGTGAGGGGGTGGGGGGCTGCACTTGGGGGGTAGCCAATTAGAAGGCAGCAAATAAGAGTGACAATGAAGCCAATACATGCTAAGCAATGGACTGGCTCCAAGCCCCTTGTTTTAGACAATATCTCTCACAAGCAAGAATGCATGCAGCACATGCTCTACTGCAGGCTAGACCTAATACAGCCAAACCAAATGTAATAGCGTTTAAAAACACCCAAGCCTGATATGACAGCTGGTAAACTTCTTAAACACCCCATGCGTTGCCAAAATGCCACAAAACATGGAACTGTTAAGTGACCAAACCATGTCCGACATCTGTCTCATCTAAACATGACTGACACCTGTTAAACAACCAAAACACTTTTGATGCCCTCAAACGTGAACATGAACTTGGTTGACATATGTCAAACAATCCAAACCTGATGCATAATTGTCAAATAAACCAAACATGTATTTTGCTGTCAAAGAAACATTTCAAAAGTCTGTAAAGGAACCCAATCGTGTATGACAGCTTTCAAACAGCCCAAACGTGTCTGATGCCAGACAGTCACCCCAATAAGTCCTCTGAATTGACTTCTCCAGCAGTAATGAGATATACCCCAGGATAGCTGTAAAAATATTGTCAACAAATTGCCAATGAACAGCCAAGTGACAGCTATGAGACAAACCCAAACCATCCCATGGTGTGAAACTTGAACATTTGTGACAGCTGTCAAACAACCCAAGCCAGCTTGACTCATAACTGTCAAACCCAAACATGTCTTATTTTGCCAACCAATGCACACGTGTGACCCCAGTGCAAAAGAACATCTGAAAAAAGGCTAAGTAATGAAAACAATAATACATGAAACGATAGCTGTAAAAACATCACCGAAAATTACCCATAAATGGTCAATTCACTATCTTACATCTTGATGCTTACAATCAGAACCAAAACACAGGCAATGTCTCTACAAGATGGTTTGCATTGTTAATACTCTACTGTACACTGAAGGCCAGTGTATATAAGACATACACAAAAAAACTGTCAGAAAGCTAGAGCTCATTGGATACCCAACCGACCTACACATAGCTATGTCACAACACTGAGATGAAACGTCAACCCGCAGGTGTAAATTAGCCAGTACATAGGAATCTTACATTTGCCAAACACTTACACAATTTGAACTGAAAAAGACGCTTGGTGGTTTATTAACTAAGATCTGATTGTGCTATAATTCTCTATGTATAATACTTACACATGTGGGCTTTCAGCCAGCGTTCTTCATCCATTGGTGAGTTGCCAATCACATGTATTTTTCCACCCTCTACAGCATGCAGCATGGGGCAGTGAGTCAGCCCACTTCAGTCATTGACTAACTTCACTGTGAGTGATGGCATTCCACTCTTTCATAACAAGCACATCCATACACAAAAGAGTTCCCTACAGTGCCAGAGATTGCTGTGGCAATTTGTACTTTTTGAGACCAAAAATGTTTCCCCTTGCAGGCATTTTTTAAAATTATTGTCAAGGACTCACCAGCTCCTACAACAATGAGGTTTTACAAAACCCCTGACAAAAGAAAACAAGCATCGACAAAGCTAAAACCCTTGCAGCCAGTACCAGACCGACTGGCTGTTCCAATGCTGCTTTTTCATGTTTTCTGTCTGAAAAGATTAAGTTTAGTCAACGCCAGGTGAAGGACAAGAAGTTTGGAAGACGTTGTAAATTACTTCTCTGCTTTGGCTTTAGGTGTGCAGCTTTACATTATGTTATGAAAATTGAGGTGCCACAACCAGGTGCAAATTAGCCTAATTTATCTGAGAAACACAAACACAAAATGACAAAAATAATCCAAAATACACAAATCAGAATACAAATTTCCCAAGATTAGATCAAGTATGACTTTTTAGAAACACAGTAGCTCCAATGGGGCTATCTGGTCACGCTTGACCTTGACTACTCCACAAAGTCAGTCCGGCCTCGGGGGAGAGAGGACCGGCGTCAGGGTCACACAGACCCGGGAACAGAACCTTGTAAATGCCGGATATCAAAGATGGTGCAAGACGCATTGGAGATGAAGTGTTGTGGAGGCAAGCGCAGCGCAGCCCAGGTCGTTGGCAATCAGACAGAGAACCCACAAAACTTGTCTTGGCATCCTGTCCTCTCCCCTTTAAAGTGTGCCCCAAGTGTAGCATGTGAACCCAACTGACCTAAAAAGTCATACTTGATCTAATCTTGGGAAATTTGTATTCTGATTTGTGTATTTTGGATTATTTTTGTCATTTTGTGTTTGTGTTTCACCCTACCAGAATGATGTCTATTTGTTTACTGTGGGTACAGTAGCTGCCTGGGTTTCAGTGCTAGATGTGGATGGACACAAGGCTTACCTTAGCACACTCCACACACACCCAGCCCACGGAGCCCAAGTTGAGTGTGGCTGAAAACTTTTGCCATCTTGAAAATTCCCAAAGAGGGTAGGGTTGGCCCGAGACCTTTTATCTATTGGTTAGGGCATTCCCATGAGTCAGTCCCACCCACTACTGCATGTCAGGCATAAATACGGCATCTCCTGGCACCCACTTCAGAACATTCCCGGACAGGAGGAAAATCAGACAGAGGATGGAACCAGTTGTCTGTAACCTGAGAACAGCTCTGAAGGACAGGACTGCATCCCTTTACTGCCCAAGACAAAGAAATGGACTCCAAACATCACAAGGCTGACGTCCAGTTGAAGCTACAGGGATTAAAAAAGCTACAAGAGGCCTTTTCCTGGAAGTACCCAGGTGACCAGTGGCAACTGGACCTAAACTGGATCCTGCTGTTGGCCTCTGCAGACATCCTGTGAGTCTCTAAGTGCCCCCCTGAGGTCCTGGGTGCTTTAGAAGTGTACTTGTGTGGTGGTAGAGACTTAAAGAACTTATTTGACCAGGACAAACCCGTTTGGTGTATCCGAAACATCAATCCATCGCAGTCAGCCTAAAATTGCTCCTAAGTCCTTGTCTATTTCGACCATAAACAATCATTGACGCCAGTGGCATGGCTAGGCCGTAAGAGCGGGGGGGTGCAGGCAATTGATTCCTGTGTTTGTCACCCCACACAGCTGCAGGTAAGAGCGGGGGGCATGCCGCTGCCCCCAAATCTTGTGCTGTCGGGGCAGACCGCCCCCACCCCCTTGCTATGCCACTGATTGATGCTTTGTGGGGTTTTTTTTTAGCTATTTTCCCTTTTATCTTTAAAAACTCATATATCCGGTTTCCATGATAAGATTTTGTAATTATGGAGTGTTAGAAATGACCAAATTTTGTGTTGCATTCCCCCAGATTTTTGCCTCCACTACCCTAATTTTGCAGAACATGTTTTTGATGGTTCTAGGACTCTGCACACTTTACTCCTACTAACCAATGGTAAAGTGCCTATGCTCCCCTTACAAAACATGGCACAGTTGGCATACACCCTATTGGCACATTTAATTTACTTATAAGTCCCTAGTACATATTACTATATGTTCCTAGGGCCTATAAATTAAATGCTGCTAGAGGGCTGCAGCACTCATTGTACCCCTACTAAAATAGCACTGTAAGTCATGTCTCCGGTCTGCCATTGAAGCCTGTGTGTTCAGTTTAAAATAGATTTTTTGAGAGGTCAACACTTCCTTTTTAATACGTATAAGTCAACCCTGCGGTAGGCCCTAAATGCTCATAAGGCAGAGATTGGAATTTATAAAGCAGGCCATATTTGTTTGTAAAAAACTCTTTTTATTAAACAAAGCTCAGTGTAGGTCACATAATCACAATATCGAGGTTACATATTCAAATGCTGTCATTCTTTGTTATCAGTGTAGCCACAATTGCAAGTCTCTTCTCTTATCCATAGTGACCATCAGGAAGTCTCTAGTCTAATCTGAAGCTCGGCTACCCCTCCCCCTTGAATTATTTTAGTATCCACTGTATTTCTGCCATGCTCCCCAAATTGTATCCCATTTGTGTGGGCATCCACTGGCTTTATATATCACCTTCTATGCGTTGGAGCACGAATCCAAGTCAGTTTCCCATTCTCTCCTCAAGTCCGGTGAAAGCAGGCCATATTCAACATATCCTGGATCTGATAAGATTCCGAAAAATGACTGCCCTGCTGTCTGATGAAGGAATATTGGACCTGCTTGCCATGAACCCAGGACCCCAGATGTAACGCCAAGCGTCAGTCGACTGACCTCCTGTGTGAGCTACAGGGACACAACAAGCTTCCAGAGGCCTTTTCTGCTTTCCGGCTGACCAGACCCAACTGCACCTGACCTGGTGCCCTCTGCGGGCCTCTGTGGGAGTCCTGACCCCAACTGCTGTCCTTAAGATCCTGGACCCTTTGCTGGACTCACAGTGTACGTCTCCCTGCTAACTGAAGGTTTCACCAGATCCAATGCACAACGGCGCAGAGTGTTGCAGGGCCTCTCATCGCAGTACCATGCAGCTCCTCATAGGCAGCTTCACCGGATCCAATGCAGAGCAACTTAAGAGCCTCACATCATAGCAGTGCCAGTTTCTGATCGGCAACTTCGCCCCATCCGATGCCGCACAACACAAATCCCAGCACACCTGTTCAGCTTCCTGACTGAAAGTCTCCTCGGGTCCAGTACAGCGCGACGCAGGACAACACAGAGCCCGGCAGAGTCACACCTCACCATCTTCGCATTAAAGTCAGAAGGTAGAACTTCCAGAGGGAAGAACCTGGTGCTGTATCTGGCCTACACTTCATGGCTGTCAGCCTGAAATTGTGGCTTTGTCTCGGTCCCGCGAGACCAGATACCTGTAGTTTGTGCTTCGCTCCATTGGTCACAATTTTTACCTAACACTTTAACAACTCACAAGTCCAGTTCTACTGATAGTAGTTATGTTGTTTTTGTTTCATTTTATTTATTAAATTATTATTTATGTTCTAAATTGTTTTGGGATTTCTCGTGTTGTGTTTTTACTTTATTACTGTTTGAGTATGGCATAAATACTTAACACATTGCTTTTAAGATAAGCCTGACTGCTTTAGTGCCAAACTACCAGAGGGTTAATTAAGTGCAGGTTTATTTAGAGACGTTTGTGGTTCACCCTAACAGGAATTATGATTATTTGAAGAGGATTCTCACCCCCTTTTAATTAAATACCCAGTTTCTTAGATGATGTCATTTTGAACACTAAGGGGTCGATTCCGATCCTGGATTTTTTTTCCAGTATGACTCGTATCCGTATTTTTTTACGTATGAATCGTACAAGTCCCGTACAAACGGCGAAGTACGATTCGTACGTGAAAAATACATACAAATCGCCTCGGGAAAAGTCTACGAGACGTCCCCGAACAGTTTTACATACAAATCGTAAAACTGAAGTCCGAGTGCGCAAGTACTATCTGTACCACCCGTCCGAAAACACAAGCGCATGGAAAAGGCTCCGTACGGAGCGAACTTTGTACGAGCCCTACCCCGAGTACACTTGTGCCCGGGGTATGAGTCGTACGCCCCCCCAGCCTCCCACCCCTCCCACGTATGTCCGCACCGTACCCCCCGTATGTACGGACCGTACCCCACCCGCATATGTCTGCACCGTACCCCCCACCCCCGTATGTACAGACCGTACCCCCCACCCCCCGTATGTACGGCCCGTACCCCCCGTATGTACGGCGTACCCCTCACTCCTGTATGTACGGCCCATACCCCCACCCCCCGTATGTACGGACCGTACCGCCCCACCCGCGTATGTCCGCACCGTACCCCAGGCGTACCCCCACCCGCGTATGTCCGCACCGTACCCCAGGCGTACCCCAATCCTCACGTATGTACGGTCCGTACATATGCAATGTTGGGGTACGCACCGTACATGATGACACGTACGATATGGGTGATGGCGTGTACGTCACGTAGCAGACCCGCTTTTCCTCGTGCATCGCAGCGTACTTAGCTTTTCCGGCACTTTTTGGCTCCCGTAAAAATATAGCCGTGCGGAGTGCTGTAGGTACGAATCGTACTTGCTGGTCCGTAAAACGCTGCCTGACTCCGTGCGGACGACGCGTAGGCGCTGTCCAGTATTGGAATTGTATGTATTTTTTAGCCGTACGGTGTTTTTTACGATTCGTACGGAAATGGTATTTCTGTACGAATCGTACTTGCTGGTTTGTACGGTGGAATTCCCAGGTACGAGTCGTACGGAGAAAACGCTCCGTACGACCATTTGTACCCGGGTTTTACAGGATCGGAATCGGCACCTAAATGTTTCTCTATATTTCAAATTCAGTTTGGGATTTCTATTGTTTTTCATTATGAATGTATTACTGTTTTGGTACTGCATCAATACTTTACATATTGTACTTCACATATTGCCCTAAGTTGAGACTGTCTGCTGTTTGGGACATAGCTACAAAGGGGTTGAGCTCAGGTTAATTTAGTAACTTTGGGAGTTCACCCTGACAAGGATTGTGACTGTTCCTTGAGGTGGGTCGTCACCAAGCCCAAAAAATGTTCCAACTTGTTACAGGGGGTAATTCAACAGGTGTTGAAGACGGGTATCAAGCAGAAACCAAAATAATAGGGAGCACATGAACTGAGCCCTGTGGCACCGGAATGTCTGGCGTCTTCTAGTTCTGAAAATGTTGAACCCTGACGACAGCATCAAGGCCAGGAACTAGCAGGTCATCCTTTCTTAAGCTCTCCCTCTGACTCCTGTATGAGACGTAAAGCATATTCACAGTGTTTGTGTTATTTACTTTTAGTTCAATTACCACTGCAGAATCATATATTTATTTTTGAAAAGTTCATATATGATCAATGAAGAAAATCTGTGTTGAGCTCACTAAGAACTAAACAGTCTGCACTGGTCATCCAGATTGGTCGCACACTGCTACACCTACCAGGCGTGTTCCCCCAATGAAAATGGTCCCTGAAGGTCAGCGTCGGCGGATACACCTATGCTCGAGTGTGAATGCAAGTATGCGTGGCGTGTGCCATCCCTGGACACGTGTTTCGAGGTAGTTGCCTCTCGTCAGCAGGGAGTAGGAAAATGTGAGGGGTTGCTGTGTAAGCTGCTAAAATCGTCTGCACTGGTCATCCCTCTACCCACACAAGACATTATAAGGATATTACCAACAGAGAAACTATTTAAGGGACTTCTTGAATTTGTAAGATGTGACTTATTACGTAGATTGCAAGGCAGAGCTTTCCAGGGACAGGAAACCCATTACGCAGGACAGTCTTTAACCAATCTGTTTGCATTCTACTATTGGAACAGCCAGAAGACTACTCGTCAAGGAACAAAGGGTCTCTGAAAGTTGGTATCAAGTGTCATTATGGGTCAGATAGCAGCGGGGCCTGCCATAAACAAAGGGTGGTGGGGCAGGTGGGGTGGCACAGGAGGCGTCATGCAGGGTTGGGGGAGTGGGGAGATTTGAAATACAATATTTTTTTTAAAAACATACCTTTTGCCACTGGCCACCTCCAGCATCACGTCCCGTTTGCCGCCTCTCTTTTTGCTGGGTCCCAGCAGCCCCTGGGACAGACTCCCATACAATCCCCGCAGCATGGGGATTGGTCTGAGCGAGCAGGAAAGACGCCCCGCTCAGACCAAGGTGTCTGTGGGGGGTTTCTCCAGCCCGGGTGCTCAGTGCAGCTGGGCTGTAGTAAACCTGAATGCGCATGTGTGTTTTGGTCGGCCTGAGACGGCCGGCCAAACACGCATGAGCACTTTGGGAGTGGAGAGCACGTAGCACTCCTCCTCCCCCCTCCCATGCCTTGGCCCCACCCCTCCCAACACCGCTGGCTAACAACCGGCAAATGCAAAATAAAACGATGCAAGAACATCAGGAGGGCACGTTGTCCAGAAGAACTTAGTAAAGGAGATAGAACACTGTACATTTAACTCTACCAGCCTCCAGCAGCTAGTATAGCAATATTCTTCCGACTAACACATGGTCCCTTCTAGAGGCATCATTAGGAGACCTGGGCAGTAAATTCCGTTCCGATCGGCGGCTTCGCGGAATTTTTTGCTTGTTCGCGCTTTCAAAATGCGTGTTCATGAGATATTTCCACCCGAACATGCAAACAGCGTTCGCGAACAGGAAAAAAGCATCTCGAACGGGCGGAACAAGCCATTCCGTGTGTTCGCGGAATTTCTGTGTAATCACAGAGATTTTTGACCGTTTTGCGGAGCTTTGCGTAGCACAAGTACGCAAATTCCGCCCACCCCTAATCATTAGCTGTCTTGCCAGCATCAGGTAACACAAAAATATTATGATTAAAAATGCTCTCAAATACATGCATAGTGCAGCTTTGGGTTAGAACACCTCATCCTCTGATGTAATCACCTGTCATTCACATGTTGTTCCCACTCACCATGCACCCAGTATGGGACAATTGGTCCGCTCACTTTAGCTGTTGCACTTTGCCTGATCACATGTGCACATCTGCCATAAAAGAAGTGTACTTCAGGCACAAAGCTGGTGGGACAATACTTTTTCCAAAGATTGTTCACTGTGCGTTTGATTTTTCGCACTATTTTTTAGCACCAAATGTTAAAACTGGCTTGAGGACGCATTTTGCTCTAAAAAAAAAGCGCTAAACGACAGACTGCCATTTCACAAAGTTATGAGTAATTTTGCGTCATTTTGCTGACTATGCAATAGGAGAATGTAACACACCTGTACTATTTAACAGCTTGACCCTTCCAGAAACATAGCGTAGGTTGGCTAGTATTACTGTCCTGACCCTGAGGCTTTCCTGGCACTGATCATATCTCGAAACAAGCCCCAGTTCCCGCTGTCCATGTGAATACATTCCCCGCCAACCACTTCCAAAATCTGAGCGGCCCACCCTAGGCGATAAAGCTCTCCGAATGTGAACGGCTCCTCGGATCTGGTTTTGAGAATTAGGTCAGTCGAGGTCAACGCTTCTTGCTGGTGGGAGGCCCTCGGTGGTTAGACTCGCTCTGTGCCGATGGAATCTTCATGGCAAACCACAGGAGCCTCTTAAGTGATGTCTCAGTTTATCTAGGCGCTAGGCTAGCGCCACCTCTTGATAAAGGGCATCGCTAGTAACATGTAGAACATTAAGAAGATTCAAGGTGATTTTTAAGTTGTATGAAACGCTGCGAGCTCGCTCTAGGGCTCAAACACACAAGGACCCTTCAAGACAATCTGGACTCGGAATGATATAGATTTTTTTCCCCCGCAGTTCCCTGAATGGGCTCGCGCTGCTGACAGACGGGCCTGCGCTGGAACCGTTCCAGGGCCCGCGCACGTTCCTCTGAGTCACGTGGCCGGCTGATCCGCGTGCCCTGATCTCTCCCCACCCCCAGAATATGATCCACTTCATTCACGTGATGCGATTTAATTGTGGCTCTTTTTTTAGATCTTTATCTTTTCTCATTTTGAATCCGTGTGTATTATAGGGGGTGAGGGGAGGCAGGGCCGGTGCGTTTTCATCTGCAGAGTAATAAATTCAAGTGGCCGGGCCTCATCAGTGTATCAGAAAATTGCATTCATCAGAGCTGGGCCTGAGGATGGCCATGAATAATGCATAGGCTGAAATAGGACTGTCGACCGCAGCCCAGAGAGGGGGGAACCTAGGGCCCCCTTGTCCTCAAGGTGGTAATGTACAACAGGGTGACTGCACATTCCAGTACGAGGACATCTCCCCAGTCTCGTGTCTTGCCCTCTGAGACCACCGCCTGGAACCAAGAACCAGGCAGGCAATGTGCTTCCAACCAGACACAACAATACATTAAATGTAAAGCACATGCATTCTACACCCCTCTCTCCTGTGCCCTCCACTACACGCTTGGGCACATCGAGCGATATCAGGCTAAGAGTATCACCTCTGCAGGACACCAAACTGCTTCCCACATGTATTGTATTGTATTGTAATTGCATTTATATAGCGCTTACTACCCCTCACGAGGCACCAAAGCGCTTTTTCAGCAAGTAGCACGCTACTCCCGAACCGATAAAGGATTAGTGATGAATTAGTATATTGAAAATATGACAGTAATTTGAGTGGTGGACATGTTGAACAGGTATTTGGATTGAGAAGGATAGTGGAGGGATAGAAGAGGGAAAAAGGTTTGCATTTATATAGTGCTTGCTTCCCTTGATGGGGTGTTGAAGCGCATTTTCAGAGAGAAGCACGCTACTTCGGAACCCATAAAGAATTAATTAGTGGTGAATTAGTATAGAGAAAATATGAAAGTCATTTGAGTAGTGGATATGTCACGCCAGGGCCGGACTGGCCGTGGTGGGCACCGGGCAATCCCCCGGTGGGCCGGACGGGTTGGGCCCGGTTTTGGGCCCCTGCGGGCCGTTTTTGTTACAGGGCAGTTTTTGCAGCATTAGCTGCAAAATCGGCCCTGAAATATAATCGGCCGAAAACCGGCCCTGGCAAAGAGCTCGGCGGCACCCCCAATCCCGGGGAGGGGGGGACGGCTGCCGAGCACTTTGCCAGGGCCGGTTTTGGTTCCCAGTCCGGCCCTGTGTCACGCTGCAACTCAACACTCTTGCAAGCAGTCACCCCTAGAGTGTAGCATGCTACCCATCTCCCAAGCCACTTTGCCGCCTCCTCATGGGTATAAAGTGCTATATATATGAAACTACAATAGGTTTTGAAAGTGTAGGTACTTCTGAGGACCTGTGTTCAACGATGAATAGACACCCCTGGGCGAGCCCAGTACAAGGAAGACAAGTTTATTAAAGAATGAACAGCCCACGACAAGAGGTAAATCCACCACCACCACCACCAAGGACTGCAACCAACTGGCGTTAGAATATCAGTGTGTGGAGGACCCATTCCCGACGGGGTGAGTATTCCATTATAGCACATAAAAATCTAGTGCTTTACAAATCATAACACCACTTTACAACACATAACGTTACATGAATCTACCACACCATCCCCACCCTTAATACCAAACAGCAACAAAAAGATGAATGTGTCAATGTTACAGAAAAGTAACTAATACAAAACACCATCATTACATTTTGCAGGAATTGTAGCTGGAAGCGATGCCCATTTGGAAGCAACATCGACCCAGACCTGTTCATCAGATAAACCATACTCACCGGACACATTTACACCCGCACCCTCATTCAAATGAATATTGCACCTCCCACCATTAGACCGAGTTGTGACTTAGATGAATTCGATGTACGCCTGTACCAGAACGATTAGCACCAGCCGCATCACATCCATTCCAATCAAAACCAGCTTCCTCAGCATTATGAGAGCCCTGGAACATAATACGTGCTTGATTCTCCCTGACTACTACAACAACAATCCTGCGATCCACCACCACCAAGGGCTGCCAACAACTGATAAGGCATGGAGCTTCAGCACCCGCCAAAGAAAGCATTGCCTATCAGAACACAGAAGTCTAAGCCATTACAGTTCATAACACTGCTTTAAATTACAATACATAACACTACATACCATACTATTGTATTGTAAGTGTTATTTCTAAAGCGCAGCTATCACTCGGCAGGAGTATCTTGGCGCTGGGCAGAAATAGACGGGAGGCACAGGAGAATGCTGCTGTCTCAGAATTGCTGGAGGGTTAAATAAGAGGGAAGCAGAGAGAGTGCGAAGCTCCAAAGATCCAGGTTTTCAAAGATTTCCTGAAACAGGCCTCAGATTGGATGAAACGAAGATAGCTAGGGAGTATATTCCATGCTTTTACTCCAAGAACAGTTACTGATCTCTCCCCCTTAGTTTTATATCTGAACGGTGTGGGTTTTAAAAGATTAGCTGGGGAAGACCTAAGAGGACGTGTGGTGACATAGGGTTATACTATAAAGTGTTATATAGACTACAATACCTCTTAAAAGCCTCGGCAGTACTGAGGTCCTGCCCCAGTGGAGCGGCTCTGCCAAAAGAAGACATTTGTGATAAACCAGAAAAAAGCAAACATAAGTCCACAGAAGAGGCCTCGTAATATATGCAATGCATGCAGGTGAAGATACAGCTGGATCAATAACACGTTACTTAGTCCAAGTTTACTAACAAAGACAGAGTCACACATTACTATAGTGCAATGGTGTTGCCCTGGTGGAGCATAATTGGGGTGAAAAAAGACATTCAATTCTAGAATCGCTTCACTGAAGAAAGTGAGCCCATGCTCACAGGGCCTGGAACATTTATTTGTAACTGCGGCACATGAAAATAACTGCATGGAGTAAACTACACATGCATGTCCGCAGAGCCCCGAAAAAGTGCTTTGACGCCTTGTCAGGGGTAGTAAGCGCTATACAAATGCAATTACAATACAATGTCCGCAGAGTGCAATGTTCTGTGTATTTCCATGTTTGGGAAAGGGAGCGGCAACATGTCCCACTTGAGCCGCGTAACCCTCTTAGTTAAGGGTGTCCTGTACGTTGACTTGATCAGGAGTGCCATGACGTTGGCCTCTGGTACGCCTCTGCCAGGTTCTCTGTGAAACTACGACAGCCTGGACTTGTAGTTGCTGGAGGGTCTGAGCAATGATTGACATCTGCAAGTCCCAGCTTTTTAACCAAAAACAAGCAGGACCCTATGTTAGGAGGGTAAAGAGTGTAATTCTCCTGTTTGCGCGGGTGTTAAAGTTACAAATGGGTCGGAGTTTTCTGACCCCCTCGGAGTGTTCCACAGGTATATTGGCAGGTGCTGAAGTGATGTTTACCCGGGAAAAGGGCCTACAAAATTCCAGAGATGGGGATTTTGGTACACCCAGTGCAATCCTACATTGCTTTGGGAAACTTGCAATTGGTATTATCCCATTCAATAAATGCTGGTTCCAAGGGTCTAGATATGTATTAGATGTGATAAATATCACACCCACACCGGTGCACTAGCAAGCAATGCCTTGGTCTTTTCCCCATTGTTTTTGGTATTATCCCATTCAATAAATGCTGGTTCCAAGGGTCTAGATATGTATTAGATGTGATAAATATCACACCCACACCGGTGCACTAGCAAGCAATGCCTTGGTCTTTTCCCCATTGTTTTTGGTATTATCCCATTCAATAAATGCTGGTTCCAAGGGTCTAGATATGTATTAGATGTGATAAATATCACACCCACACCGGTGCACTAGCAAGCAATGCCTGGGTCTTTTCCCCATTGTTTATTTCTACCTCATCCAATGCAGCATTTAAATTCTAATGATTGTTGTTGATCATTCTAACATGGCATTTACTCTTTAAATATTATGATTCTTAAAATATGTATCTGTCTACCTGTGTTGAAATCTCACAAAATGCAACTAAAAAAAGACGCGTAGGCCCATACTTATAATGAGAAAAGGAAACATTAGGTCACTGAATTAAAAAAGTTGCTGAATAAAAAAATATAGCCTGGCCAAGGTATGTGCGAGTGACATGCGGTCTAATCTAAAGCCTGTTAAACTACAGGTTGTAGTTAATATTTTGTAAAAACTGTCAGCCTTAAAACGTGGGACAGTAGCCCCAGCTACTCATCCCGCCCTTCAAGGGGTATCAAACTGCATTAATGGGCAGGAGATAACTGCATGTTTATAACATTCAGACCTTGGTCTCTCTGCGGCCGGGGCAGCTAGATGGCGGCTGGCAGCTATGACGTATGTTACTTCTGATGTGCCCAGCTCGTGCCACTCAGATCAGAGGGCAAACCACCAACTGAGAATGGGTTTTCTTAGCTGGCACAGGAGCTTTAAATCCAACCCTGTCTTTCAAAGCCTTGAAACATTGCCAGAGAGAGAGCCTCCTTCAGCCGGCCTCATTTTGAGAGGTATTGATCCCATGAAGAATTCATGGAGCAAGGCAGATGCCTTCGTCATGGCGCAGCGAGCAACAGTGCGGTAAATGCAGCGTCAGGTGAAGTGCGCACCACGTTGTGTGTGAGCGTGCTTGCATGAGTTTTGACATGCGCAAATCTGTGTGTACACAGCCATATGCTCAAAGGTATTTCTTATTTATTACACACTAGTGTGTGCTTGGGTTGTATAATTATATATGTGTGTGTGAGTATATATATATATATATATATATATATATATATATATATATATATATATATACAATACTTTGCCGCCACAATTTCCTGGGAGGACGATGGCAGACTCAGGTATCGGTGCATTAAGATTTTATTGACAGATGCCCTGCACCACCGCCATTACGCGTTTCAGCCTTGCAGAGGCCTTGATCACATGATACGCCAAAGGCGAGTTTTTTCACCTATTTAAAGTGCTAGTGCTCAAAACACGTGATAACATATTCATAGGTAATCATAGACAACCAATTAAAGACATTGTTGTCGGCATAATACTGCAGCAATATAATATGTGCCAAAAAATGCATTACAGTACTGTGATGAGTATCATAGTGCAAAGGACGCAAAATCAATAAATATTTATAAATAATTAAATATTTAAAGAACTATAGCATAAATAAAATATGATATAAATGCTAAAAACAGAGCTAAAAATGCATATAAAACCAATGTAAATGACCTAACAATTAGCAGCAAAATTGCGATTCTAATCTTTCCGTCAAGATTAAAATTGGTCACTATATGAAGCTCTATTGCACGTTACTAAAATCAATGTAAAATACTGATTCATATTAGTTACAGCAAAATTATTATTACAAAAATATTGCTTTGCAAAAATATACATGAAGCCCAAGTGGGCCATGAGATTTTACCTATGAAAAAAAGTGCATTGTGCTAGTGCATAAACTACAAGTGCTTACACTATCCCAAATCACAGCCGCGATTGGATGTGCAGTACTAAAAAAGAAAAGAAATCCTAAAAGAATATAGGAGGCGGCAGAACAACTGTTCTAAACTGTGTGATGCGGGCGGATTTAAATATGTTAGAGGCAGGTGAAAAAGTCCTCGCTTGAGTTCAGCCCCTGGGGTGTCTTGCTGTCCAACTCTAAGATGTATCTAGTTTCCATTTGTCTTAGTAGTTGTTCACGATTACCACCCCTTCTCACTGGAAATACCGCATCAATGATAAAGTAATTCAGATGTAGCAAGTTATTATCATGTATTTCCTTAAAGTGCCTTGCCACTGGATATGCGGCGTCATTGTTGATGATGGCTCTGATGTGCTGGAGCACTCGCCTGTGCACCTGCAGTTTCGCGCCCCCCACGTATCGCAGGCCACACGAGCACTCCAGCACATACACCGCATATTCTGTCTTACAATTGAGAGATTTGGTGATTTTAACAGGTTTGGGCTGAAACGGCGTATGGTAGGAGGACGTACTTTTACCGTATTTGCATGCTTTGCAGGTTGCACATTTCAAGAAACCCGTCCTATTGAGCCAGGTTTTGGTTTGTCTAACTTCAGGGCTGCTTCTGACAAGAGAGTTACTCATAGAGTGGGCCTTTCTGAAGGTAATACTGGGGGATTTGACCAATTGGCTCCCCAGAACAGGATCATTGCATACTAAAGGCCAGCTTTTATTAATGATCCTGCGTAAGATTTTGTGCTGCTTGCTAAACGTTTAGTATAAGGCGCGTCGATTGATCCTGATGTAACTGACTGTCTTTACTAGCTACTTTGTTAGTGAGTGCAGCAGACCTCTGTATCTTGTTTGCTATAGTCATGGCAGTATTGAGTATATCTTCAGTATAACCCTTCTCCAGGAATCTCTCTCTACACTCATATTGCGCCTGTCTGCATTCCCTGTCAGAACTACATAACCTGCGTATCCGCAGCATCTCCCCAAAGGGGATGCTCTTGATTAAGTGTGGCGGATGGTGGCTATGAGCATGTAGGACTATGTTACCTGCAGTAAGTTTTCTGTGGAGTCTTGTTTCCAGTTTATTATTACTTACAAAGACTTCCACATCAAGGTAAAAAATGCTCTCCTTGCTCATTTGGACAGTAAATTTAAGATTAAGATTGTTGATGTTAAGTTGTTCAATAAAGTGCTGAGCCGACTGCTCTGTCCCCTTCCAAATTAAAAACCGTTCATCTATATACCTGTACCAGCATAAGACATGTGTATTCGAGGTGTCACCATGGCTTGCTATCAGGACCTGCTCCTCCCAAAGTCCCATATGTAAACAAGCGTAGCTTGGAGAGAAGCAAGCCCCCATGGCAACACCTCTGACCTGTTGAAAAACCTGGTTTTGGAAGAGAAAAAAGTTATTTTTGAGGCGAGTTGAAATCATTGTCAAAAGCATTTTGTTATGAAAATACCAGCTCATGGGGTGGGTGTTTAAAAAGTATTCAGCAGCTTTTAGGCCATCCTGGTGATGGATGCTCGTGTATAATGATGCTACATCTAGAGAGATGAGCACACATCCAGGTTCCCATTTCACATTTTTGATTTTGCGTAAAAAGTCCCCAGTGGCTTGTATATATGAGGGCAATTTCTTCACATGTTCTTGAAGGAAATAGTCCACAAATTTAGATGTATTCTCCATGAGGCTACCCTGGGCAGAAATGATCGGCCTTCCCGGGGTTTACATGCGTCCTTGTGAATTTTGGGAATTAAATAAATTACAGGAATGATGGGATGTTCAATTTTTAAAAATCTGAATTCTTCCATGGTCAGCAAACCTGCAGATTTCCATGCCATCATCTTTGTGTAAAAGTCATTCCAGGACACTTTTATAGCTT
Organism: Triturus cristatus; assembly: GCF_964204655.1. Taxonomy (NCBI): domain Eukaryota; kingdom Metazoa; phylum Chordata; class Amphibia; order Caudata; family Salamandridae; genus Triturus; species Triturus cristatus. The sequence continues at coordinate 684,168,069 of NC_140592.1, forward strand.
GCATGTCTCTTCGCCTGTAGCAGTCTTTATCATTTAAATGGATGAAGGCCTCTTCCATGTAGAGCTTGCATGGCCATAACACTACATTGCCTCCTTCATCCGATTGACGAATGACGATATTGTCATCAGCTTGTAGTTTATTCATCAATTGAAAATACACATTATCTTGTTTTGTATATTTTCTTAGGTCCCGTGTAGTGGAACAATAAAGTTTTTTTAATTCAGATGTTACTTTATCATGGAATAAGTCCACATTGTCCCGTAGCATTATGGGACAGAAAGTAGATTTGGCTTTACATTTTGTCTGAGTCCTGCCCCTAGCTGTAAAGGATCCATGTCTGTAGCAGAGGCAGCTTCGTTGTTTTCATCCTGAAGTTGTTGCATTACCCTTAGAAGATCTGCATCCAATGCCGTAAGTGCATCCTCATTTTCCTGCTTGACTAGGACATTCACTGAACTTACTTCATTTTGTTTGCCCTGAATCAAGTGATGTTTTCGCAGTTTTAATTTGCGGACAAATTAAACAATGTCTATCCGGGTTTGGGCGTACTTAAAATCGCTAGGTGGACTGAAGGAGAGTCCAAAGGCCAGCACCTTTCTGTCATCCTCGCTGAGAACGCATTCAGTTAGGTTGATCACTGACTGTGGGTCTGACCCTTTGATGTTTGTCTTTACTTGCGATTCCATTTTTTGTTTATTTGTTTTCTGTTGTTGCTCTTGCCGTTGGCACCGCCATTTGCGCCTGGCCCGTCTTTTTTGATTGCGTCCTTGCTGACGTTTGCATTTTGGGCACGAGTTTGTAATGTTCTTATTCTGCCCTGCCTTACATAATCCAGTTCCTGGGCAAGGCTTGGCTTTGGAAACCCCAATCTCCGTGCTGCTGCCAGTTGTTCATCATCTGATTCACTGTCTATGGCAGGACTCATGGCAGAGGCAGAGGTAGATGCTGGTGCACTGCCACTGGTGCATTGCCACTGGTGCATTGCCACTGGTGCACTGCCACTGGTGCACTGCCACTGGTGCATTGCCACTGGTGCACTGCCACTGGTGCATTGCCACTGGTGCACTGCCACTGGTGCATTGCCACTGGTGCACTGCCACTGGTGCATTGCCACTGGTGCACTGCCACTGGTGCATTGCCACTGGTGCACCGCCACTGGTGCATTGCCACTGGTGCACTGCCACTGGTGCTCAGCCGTGCAGGTTTGGGAGCACCTGATATGTTTGCCGCTTTCACCGCATCATATTTTTTCGTAAAGGTGAACACGCGGCCCTGCTCTTAGTCCACCTTATCTCGTTGAAATTTAAAGGCGAAACATCATGTCATCTCTATGTTTTTGAGTCACAGGCGTGACTCCCTGCTTTTCTATTTCTGCGTTCATTTCATCAATTTTTATCTGATATTTATATATATCATAAAAACATAGTAGGTAGCCTCAGTTGACTTTCTTGCTCTGCGTGGCCAAATTCCCAAATTTTTAATTTGTGAATATGTTCAGACTTTCTTTCCTCAATGGCTGACACGTCTCTATTGGTGTAACTGGGCCCACGAACCATTATAACATTCTTTACTTTCACACTATTTCAATAGTAAGCGAGGTAACGAAATGCGACAAAGCATCCATCGTCATGTTCAACGTCCCCAGCATACACACATCAATGATTTCCAACCCAACACAAAAGAGCAAAGCTTTTCACCGAAGAACACGGTAACGAGAAGGATAAAGTCAAGGTGATGTCATTATTGGGAAGTACTGGCGCTTTAAAAACGTGAGTCTGCCTTCAAAGACATGCTTCCCTCAAATATTTTCAGCATACGCATAGTTCATAATTTTGGGTCTTTCCTGTCTGATTTCATTGACATGCTCTAATGGTCATGCAAATCACGTGTGTTGGAAGGCAGAAGTCGGGTAACAGCGAGGATAGAATACGTCTAGTTCTGAAAATGTAAAGAAGCTAAATTGGCGCATTGCAAGACTCAGTATACAAAAGCTATTTTACACTATATAGAGAATAAATGGGTAAATTGTAACGCCTTGAAGGCTCGCTGGAGCACAAAGGCCGCTCTGGTGGTTGAGGCCTGTACCTAATCAAGGGAACTTGGCGGGCTTAGGCGAAGTGCACCTGCGCCCCAGAGGGGCAGCGCGCTCCAATATATGCGCTGCGATCCACATTCAAAGGCCTAGGCGGCGCGAGGGCCTTTTCCACCAATCACGGTTCTGCTATCAAAGCAACCATCGTGAAGAGAATCATTGAAGCATCGAAAGCGAGGATGGCGCCGGCAAAACGCGAAAAAAGGACATGGGTTGGGCATTCCCAGATTTTGAGGGGGCAGGCTCGCAACTTCTAGATGAAGTGTGACAAATGGGTCAGAAATGGCATTGAGTCCGGCTAAGATCTGCTTTTAAGTCTACAGCGCCATATTATGTTGCGGTGTGCTGCCTTCCGGCAATGGTGGGCTTCATTTTAGGGTCGGAGTGACTCGTTCTGTTTGAGAGATGTTACAAATAGCTGGTGCTTTTGAGATGTCCACGCACCCAAGAATTACAAAAAGCACCGAAGCGCCATATCAATGTTAGATTGTGCCCTACACAAATGCCAATAACAGTAACAATATCAATTCATTTCGCCCCAGATTCAAAGCACTAACAGCTGGCTTGACAGCAAATTTTCAACCAGGAGCGCAATTTTTTACTTCAGTAATTGTAAAGAGGGAATCTGATTAATCTAGTGCTTCAGAAGTGGTGTCAGTTCTGTTTGTCAATGACACATATCTCATCGACTTTCAACAATCAAAGAAATGTTTCTTCGTCTTTGATTTATGAGCTTCACTTGCTCTTTTATGCTGACTGGAAAATGCCAGAAAGCAAAAGGTGCACAGAGAGCTAGCTCTGCTGTGAAAAATTATATGCGTCAACATGAGTGCATGCTTTGCTGCAGTTGGCGAGAGAGAAGTTTTTGCTATGTGAGATTTCAGGGAGTGAGTAAGGTATTTATGAAAGGCAACAAATGTACCCACCAAAGAGGCTTCAGGGTTGGTTGACCAAAAAGGCTCACAAAAAACGAGCGAGATGGAAGCTGTGTGTTTGACACCAAAAGGAAGGACAGCGTGGTTTAATAAGATAGCATATTTGGGGGGAAAAGACAAGTTTTAATAGGCTTAGCGCATCTGATTTTTTTTTCTGTAATCACATTAAAGAAAATGGGAGTGAAGACAATGTCAATAAAATGTGGTTCTGGTGACAATACAGAGGAATGTTGGGGGAGGAGTAGGATGCATAAGTTATGTTTTGATATTATAATGTAAGGGACTGTTTGGGTACTTTGCCTTTGACCTATTGGTGTGGTTGGTGGTCAATCTACGCCTTCAAACCTACTGTAGGCACACAAATCCCTGCTTATCCCTCATGTCAATGGCGATAATGTTAGTGCTGTACCAAGTAAGACTGTAAGTGATTGATGTAAAACATGGTCTTTTTCTTTTGTTTGAGCAATGTTAATAAAAAAGATGGATAAAAAAAATGTGGTTCAAAAGCTCAAACGTCATGACGAGAAAGGCATTTCTGATTCACTCAAACGTGCTTCAGCCTCCTGGCCGATGCACTGTTCTTCTGAATTAATCAAACCTGCATCTTTGCCCACCGATTGATATACTACCTTTCCCTCTCCACAGGATAGTAATAGTGCACTTCGTCCTCTTCTTTTAAATCTGAGGTACTGACACAGACCTGGATCCTGTCGCAACGATTTAAGCTTTGGAACCACACTTTATTGGTTCCCCTTATTACAGAATCAGTCAATGCTACATGTAGGAGTTGCTAATCCCAAATGCTGTTGACCCAGTCCTGATGAAGACCCTAATTAAATAACTTAAGGGTTGAAACTTCGACAAAATTATCCACTGCATATTACTAAGACATATTCGGTCCAGAGTGCCCTGAACCCTTCAACGTATGACATTTCAAAGCCACTGCTTTTTAACTATTTGTGTGCTCACCGCAGACCAAGAATTTAACTTCTGTTTGTTTATCGTAGCACCCTGAAGGACGGCAGTACGAGTTATCACGATACATTTATGTAATGCATACATCTTCATTTTGGGTTTCTTGTTTCAATGGGGTTCTTTTGAGATACTCATGTTAGAATGATGTTGTATGACAAACCCATTTATGGCATGATGGTCTTGTTGGCCATTCCTTAAAATTACCCATCAGTATTTGACTTAAGAAACCCCGAAAGAACCACTGTCTTTGTATTTCCGGGTTCATCTATGGCCCTGGAGTTAATTAACTGGTGGGACAGGGAGTTAGCTTTGATCACCGACTAAGTTGCATTTCTCGGGGTTAAACATGCGCCTGCTTTTTTGCTCCTTGTCAGCCTTATGTCAAACCCTGTGCAGGAAGATGAAGGCAAGTCCCAACGAAGCCCCCTCCTTTCCCCCTCTTCCCCATTTCAAAATTCACGTCAATCAACTGTGGTTTAATGAAGCGTGAGGCCCAGGCTGGCTTGATCTCTGAATCTTTTTATACCACCAGCCACAATCAGATTGGGTTGCCATGGTGAAGGAATAATAAATATAATATTTAAGAAAATGGGGTGGGGGAAGGGAACCGAAGTTAACCGGGATTTCTGTCCAAATACCAAATCTGACTGCAGTGCACCAGGCCTCAAACACGGAGTACTGCCTTTTAGGTCCCCGTTTTTAAAATATGGTTTGTTTACTGCCCAAGAATTCGGCTTTTACTCCGAAAAGGATAAAGTGCAGCAGCAGTGCGCTCAGAATGTTGTAAATGACAGCTCCTAGGAAATCTTAAGCGTATCACGGTTGTTGCTGAGAAGGGAAAGCAGAAGACAAGTCTGTAGTAAGACAGGAGCACGTGCGCTGACGTCGCCATTTCAAACCTCGACGTTGTTGTTTAGTACTGAGCATTGTAATCGGCAAAAATCAGGCCATGAACTCTTTCAAGAGTTAAGACTTTTGGAAAAAAGAAACAGTTTTTTTTTACACCAGCACATATAACCATCCTGAATGCTCACACCCACAGCGAGCCCCAAACCAGACCCCTTGTAATTCACCATAACCAGCCACAAATCCACCCTTTTGTTATCCACCACAATCAGCCACAAACCGGCCCTGGCTGCAAGTCCTAGAGCAATTTTGAAAATGTGGGTGCTGGCCAGCAATATCGCTTGATGTAAGTGAATTAATTATACTTTCCGTTCTGGTGATGTATATCCCTGCTCCCCAAAAACGACCCTTAGTACCGGCACTAATGAAGCACCGGAGACATGCTTCCAACCATATCTATTGTGGCGGTGTCATCATGACAATATATAGATCAGGATTCTGTGTCTGAGTTGGCATAGGGACAGATGTATTGCACATGTACGTAAGTGCACAAAGGATGGTCATGTCACTTCCAGGCGGCACTTTAAGCTGCCAGTGACATGAGCAGCTAAGATGTGCCCATGAAAGGCCTGAGAGATGAGGTGCAGCGTGAATACAAGAATACCAAGGCTGGGTTGTTCTAGCTACCCTGATCTGCAAAGACCCCACTTTCTCTTTTCTCTACTTGTTAATATAGTCCTAGGAAGTGCCTGGCATTCACATCAGGCCAGTTGTCAACAGATACCAAGGTCCCTGGATGGGGGTTGGGCCATATAATTAGGCCACCCCTATGGTAAGATGTAGCCTTACGGCTAGAGCAGTCGACTTCAAAACTGGGGAACCGGGTTCGAGTCTCGACAACGATGCTCAATATCCTGTGATTCTGGGCAAATCAAGTAATCTCCCCGTGCCTAACAAAAATGAATGTGTCCATCTGTAACGAAACTGGTGCTCATGTAATGCGCTCTGATACCCGATTTCTCTGGTCTAGTTTGTGCTATATAAAACTCTCTAAAAAAAAAAAAAAAGAATGACAAACAACTGATGTAAGTCCTGTTTTAAAGCAAGTCCCACACTTGCTGTCCTTCCTTCTCCACTTTAGTTAGCGCCCTCTTACCAAGTATATGAACAAAAAGCAAGTGTGTGGGTATGCAGGTGCCCACATTATATGGGGCCTGCGTGATAAAGTTATCAAGCCCTGCCATCGTACACTCTCTCCTTTTCATATACCATAGGATTCTCTTTTGCCCCATCAGACCAGATGATGCTGCACAAAGAACCACCTACTGCTAAGAGCTCCCAAAAAACTTTCTAGACCCTCCCTCTTCTTCCCCTTCACTATCCTTTTCAATTCAACTTAACAGACTAACATTCCCACCGCTCAAATTACTTTTATATTTCCCTATAGTAATTCCCCACTAATCCTGTTTGGTTTACAGAGTAGCGTGCTACCTGCTGAAAAGCGATTGGACATCATCACAGGGAACACGCTCTATATAAATGCAAACCCTTCCGTCTTCTATCGCTCCACTGTCCTTTTTCAATCTATATTAACAAACTCACATGTCCACCGCTCAAACTAATTTCATACCTCCCTATACTAATTCACCACTAATCCTATTTGTGTTCCAGAGTAGCGTGCTACTCACCGAAAAAGCGATATGACGCCTCATCAGGGGTAGTAAGCTCTATATAAATGCAATTACAATCTTGAGTGTGAAAAAGGCTGCTTTAATGAAACAGGTGCGTTTGACATATCATTGCCAGGCAAATGCCTTACAAATGTTTTAATCTACCAATACATCAAGTTAATCCTGTCCAACTCTCACTTTAAACACCCCAACAATCCTTGCCTGAACTGAAGCTCTGTAACTTTCCCTCCTTTTAAAATGCTCCTCCAAAAATCAGGTCCCATGGCCAGAACCTGTCCAAACCTATTGTGCTTAACCTCAAACAATACCACAACTGTCCCCAACCCTACACATATAACCCTTTCTTGTGCTGGCCCACCTGACCAGTAGCAATGCAACTAATGCTTGTAACCCTTACCTAAAACCAGGGCCACTGGAATTGTGGGGCAGAGGAGGGCAAATTATGTGGCCTAATGAGGCACATTTTGTGATAGGATTACTTCATTTTTTTTGTCATTTTTACACTTGTTAACACTGTATAGGTATTGGTTGCACCTCACAAGCACCAGTTTAACACCCAAATACATCAATAAACAACAGAAAGGTGGCCAGTTAACCTTTGCAAAGGGTCTTCTGCTAAGTGCGAACATGTGTCACTGCTTTTTTAGTAACTTTTGAACCATTTGAGTTATAAAAAAATGTTTTTGTTAAAATCTACAGATTATGCAGCACATGATGGATTATGGGGCAATCTATAATTATGCAAAAAATGCATCGCCCGCACAATTGCATAATTTCAATGGCCCTACCTAAAACTTAACAACCTGCCAAGTCAGTGATTGCACCTGCTCATCAGAGACAAACATACTTCAGCAACCAAAAAACTAAAATTAGCCTATCCACCTTTGTTATCAAAGCAACCCTAATCACACCGGTGCAGGGGTCACCCTTCTCTGTCCACGGGTCCTAAAACCAACAAAATAGAGATTGAAACTGAAGCTGGAATTCAAATAAAAGGTTTATTAATCACTCATGAGTGGGACTACATCCACACAGCAGTCTCAAGTGCTGCCTGAGGAAGTACATTGAAGTCACAGAACACAGGCCTTATATACAGCTTTTTCTGCGCTGGTAAGTATGTGGCTACACATAGAAGGTACAGGCCTACATAAGAATAGCGACAAACATGGGCAGATGGGAGATCACTTAGTGAGCAAAGTGGGAGGGGGAGCAGGAGTACTTATGGCAGCAGTAAATGATTGACAGTTGAGTCTGAGACCAGCAGCTACAAACTCTTAGCATGGATACTGCTTTTAGCTGAGTCAGGAAGTCAACTAAAATAGACAGCACAGGCTGGGAAAAAGATGAATAGCAGAGGATGGGAGAATTACAAAGCCAACAAAATGGATGCCACAACCAAGATGGCTTCAGCGTATGCTAACAGAAATGATTCCAGATTTTCACAACACAATCAATTGTCATCCAAATCAACCAAGAAATAATTTTTGGCCAACTCATCTACATCAATCACTGAAAGGGAGAGCAGGTCAAATTATGACTATTACGCACCTGTTGAGAAAGAGGACCCCTGGGAGCAAACTTTATTCCTAACCTGTCACTAAACCATGTTCCCAGCACTTTCCTATTAATCACCCAAGGTGTGACTTCAGCGCTGCGAGTGGGTGGAGAGGTCTAACTTATGCCTACCCCGAAAGCCCCCATTCTACTGATTCTTAGTAACGATATATGTCTTTTTCCTTTACAGTCATTTCGCCAAAAGACAACTGGCAGTGACTTGGAAAACCTTGTTGCCATTCTAAGTAAGGACTGCCAACAAGGAGGGCATGGCAAAGCCTAGTTTAGCGAGCCTTTGGGACACATTGTGGGCATGGGAAGTTATTATGGAGTTCTCACACTTAATTCTGCAATAAAAATACGTTTTCAAAAAAAAAATGGCAAAGCCTAGTTTAACTTGCCAAACAACAAGTTTATGGTGAGATTTTCTTACAACACACCTTTAACCAGTTCTGAACATCCAGAGCACAGTGGGCTAGATGTACAAAGTGTATGTTCAGTTTAAAACTCTCCGGTTTAGACGTTGCCAGCCACTGCAAAAATGCCACAGGACCATTGCAAACTCTCAAACAAACATTAAAAGAAATAAACTTTTCTATTTTATACACGGCCTGGTTTCCTTTAAGGAAGTCAGACTGCAAAGCAAAAAAGGTTCCTTTATTTAAATATGATTACCGTATAGCTGGTGTGCTGACCCCGTGATGGCCTTCAATTGCCAGTCACAATTTGCAACCTAACTAAATAATATTCCTGACGTATGCTGAACTGCAACACACTATTATTCTGATTATTAATAAACAACATAATAGTACATAGATCAGTTCTTAAAATTCTTTATTGATCGTAAAAATACTGGTCATAATTTGTGACCAGATATTCGTACATCTGGCCAAGAGTGAGGTATCAACATGCATTTTTAAAGTTTTCTTAAATGGGTCCCCGGGTGCACAGGCTTTGAGATTAGGTGTCTTCCCGAACAAGAATGGAGACCCACTGGTGCATATGTGCTAACATTTTGAAATTAGAAAGAGGGAGATTTTGAAAACAAAAACATGGGCTGATGCTATCTGGTTGGTGAGACAATGTGCACAGGGGGCGGAGCTGGTAAAATATGATATAAAATCTGCTTTTCGACTGTTTCCCATACACCCAGAGAATTTTGTTGTTGTTAGGCATGCAATTTGGGGTGTCATTTATGTGGACAGACTGTTGCCCATGGGCTGGTCGACTTTGTGTACTTTGTTTGAGGCTTTCAGCACCTTTTTGCAGTGGGTCTTCAAGTAGAAGAGTGGGCACCGAGAGGTGTCCCATTACTTGGATGATTTTCTGTTTGTAGGCCGAAAGGAGTCAGATGATTGTCACAGGGCTCCGAGACAATTCAAGAGGGTAACTGTGGACATGGGAGTTCTGCTGGCTCAGGAAAAGACAGAGGGTCCCAATAAAGTGTTGACATTTTTGGGTATTGAACTGGACACAGAATGGTTGGGGGCGATGTTTCCTCGAGCGAAGGCTCAGAAGATTTAACAATTTTTGAACGAAGTGATCGGCGAACGTAGACTGGAGTTGAGGAAGGTGCAAAAGTTGTTAGGTTTCTTGAATTTCGCATGCAGAGTTGTGAGGAGTGGACAGACTTTTTGCAGGAGATTGGGCATGGCTATGTCAAGGGTAGTTTTACCCCACCACAGAGTCTGGATTTCTTTGCAGTGAGAGATAATCTGTGTGTTTGAAAGACTTTTTTTTGAGGACTTTAATAGAGTGCCAATGATGTTTCGAAGAGAGCACAGTTTTGCAGGTACAGATTTTTTCAGATGTGGCAGGAGCACATGGTTTTGATCTGTTCTGGGATGGAAGCTGGTGTGTGTAGAGGTGGTTGCCACACTGGATGCAGCAGGGACAGAGTATGGGCTTTCTGGAATTTTTTCAGTAGGTGGCATTGACAGTATGGGGAGGTGAGTTAGCGAACAAGACAGTGATGTCTAATGTGGACAATCCAACAGCATTTGACTTGGTGCACAGACAGAGGGTACGGGATCTGAGAGTTCTAAGATTGTTGAGATGATTTATGCTGGCTGTTTGCGATTTAACATTATTTTCAAGGCTAAACATGTGCCAGTTGTGAACAATGATATAGCAGATTCATTATCTCGTTTGCAGTGGCACCGATTCCGCAGCTTTGCACTGGGAGCAGAGGACAGCAAGACGCCATTACCTGCACACATTTGCGCATGGGGGAGTGAGAGTGATTAGGCTCATGGAGAAGGTAGTTAGCGGATTCTACCAGGAGAAGCTATCGTCTGGCATGGAGCGAATTTGAGAATTTTGAGGGATGCCCACAGAAGTCGTTGAGACAGGACCACAGTGACAGGGAAGGAAGAATGATACAGTTTGTTCTGTCTTTAATTGACAAAAGTTTATTGGCAGCGACCATCGCGGGCAAGTTGGTGGGCGTTTCTTTTTACGGGAAATTGAACTGGGCCTATGACCCGGGGAAGGATGAGATTTTGGGGAGGATTTTGAAAGGGTGGAGTAGAGAGTGGGGTGCCTGTGAGGCTCCTTTGCAGGAGGCTATTGTTTTTGAATTGTTGCAAGGGCTTCTTACAATTTTGGCCGAGTGTTATGATGGGTTTGAGGTGGCAATTTTCAGGTTGTGCATGATATGGAAGTTCTTTGGTGAGTTCAGGGTATCTGAGTTGTTGTGGTTCCCACGTGGGTCAGGTGTGTTACATGGCGAGACAAGTTTGGAGCAGAGCCAATTGGTGGTATGGCTGCGGAGATCAACGACAGACCAGGTGGGGAGATGCAAGTGGATATTGCTTCAGGAAGGGGGCAGAGTTGAGGTGAATGAGTGGTGTAGGTTTCAGGCTTGGCCAGGGCGAAGGCAAGAGGCAATCATTTTTCATAAAGGAGGTGTGAGGGTTACTGCTTTCAGCTACCGGCAGTGCTGTGCATGGCCTTACGGAAACTGGGGAGGAATCCGTCCCACTTCGGGATGTACAAATTTAGGATTGGGGTAGTGAATTGCAGAGGAGCAACTAGAATGGAATTGGAACCAGATTCAGAGGATAGGCAGGTGACGATTAAGGTGTTGTGAGCGCTATGTTCCGATATACGAGGTTTGGTGCTGTGCGTGGGAGGAGGGAGCACACTCTATACTTCATTTTCACCATAGGCTGCATGAGTGGTCTTGGAAGAAGTAAACTGGTGGCTTGGATAGTTGGACATTCATTTGTGCATTGGGTGGGTAAGTATGCGGACCAGCGGATTTATGGATGGAACCTGGGATTGCCCAGCAGCACACATGAGGTTTTATGGTGGGGTTGGAGTGGGATACGCTGAGGCAATTGGTTGCTAATTCTGACAAAGCTGGTTCCGCAGAGGGGCTGCCTGGATATGCTCCTCATGCACCTGGGGAGAATGATTTGGTCCAGTTGCGGGGTTGACCTTATTGCAACACATGCAGCAGGATTTACTGTTGATCAAACAGAAGTTTGAGGGGAAATGCTTGGTATGGACTGAATTTGTGCCTCGGAGACAGTGGAGAGGTTCGATTAAACATGCGTCCATTGACAAGACCAGAAGGAAGCTAAACAGGGCGATGAGGGTGTTTTGCTTGTCAAGAGACATTAGGTTGATAGCCCACGAGGGCATCAAGGAAGAAGGACAGCGTCTCTTTAGGACGGATGGGGCACACCTTTCACACTTTGGCGAAGCTTATCATATGATGGAGATGGTGGATGCGATTAGCAAGCAGTGGAATTAAAGTATTTCGTGCAGAGGGGTGTGTCCTTGAATTCCTGATGTGTTGCAGGCGAGGATGGGGGGCAGTAAAACGCCCTCCAGGGTTTTCCTGGATGGTGGCAGTTGAGGGGGTGGAGAGTCAGATGCAAGCGTATCCATCCCTTGGGGGTCGGAGGGGATGAAGGGGGCACATGTAAAGGAAGTCATGTGTGGGATTCCTGGAACAGGATAAGAAGGCTTCGTTGGAGGATGTTTTGGTAGGGGAAGTGAGAGATATTGGGAATGGAAGGAGGTCAGTAAGTGAAAGGAAAAGTATGTAGCAATGTATGGGGTGTGGGGCTGAAAGCTTAGTCAGAAGTGAGAATTGTTGGGTGAACAAAGGGATTACGGATCACAGAGGTTTGCGTTATATCAATGTTGTTGAAGTTAACAGTTTTGCAACCCTATCCTAATCAAATGGCCTTTTACACTTCATGGTAGTATGGCATGTGATTATTTCACAAATTCAGTTTGCAGCAACTGCTAAACTATAACCTCACACACACCAGCCTGGTCTATAAATAAGTACTACTTCCAGGTCTGCAGAGGCAAGCACCAACAAAGAGAAGCAGAAGTAATCACATGACATATGCAGGACGAGAAGGAAAAAATCCCTCCCTTCAGCACACCAGTGGCTAATCACACCTAACCGCTGTCGCCTGCTAACCGCACTAATTGAACAGTAATGAACTTCAATGTGCAGCTGCCAGCCTTTAACAGGCGGCGCAATCTGCCTCCGCACTTGTTGAAAAAACATGCTTTAGCAACAGAAAGGGATGCACATACAGGAAGCTACACATATCAGACTATGCAGTCAGACTGAACATCTGATGAGGTCAAGCGAGACCCCAAAATGCACAGCCTGCAGGCTGTGGATTGCTGTGATGGGCATCACTGTAGCCTGAGGAGCACTGACTAGTAGGACTTTGAGAATGATACCTACAAGAAGTGTAACTGGGCAGGTGCGAGGCATCGCCCCATGAGCTAAAGATTGTTTTCTGAAAAAATGCACTGAATCATACGGTCGACTGACACACGGCTGGCTGTGTCTTGTTTTCTGAAGGCGTGGGCTTCATGCAGATTTCAGGATATAATTTATTAGTTGTCTTTTTTAAACAGTGAGTCAGCACATAGCAGTTGTGTCGCATTCGGCCGCACGGGCGCTGAAAGTAGGGTTGTGGGGGTGCCAAATCACCCCCAAAAATAACCATGCACAAATTCAGAAGGTGAATGAGCAATAGATATGCCTTTAAATTTTCTGTTTATTTTGTCACATTTCCTATAAGTTGAAAGACAAAGGTAAAATGTCTGGCAATGTCTTCTGGCCAATTGCTGCTTATTCAGAAACTGGTGTTTACTTTTATTTCTCTGACTGCAAAGTGAAAGAATTTTCTAGAAGTGACCTAGGTGACAATCTCGCTAGGTTACAGGAAGTGAAAAGAAAGACTGTAGGATGTCAGGATTCTCTCACATACAACATTATTTAAATATGTGTAAATGATCTGTGCATATATATTACGAAAGAACAAATGAAGCACATTATCTTTTAAATTCTGAAGTGGGATGGAAACAAAGATTTTAATAGAATCAAAACAAATGACACTACCTGGTTATGGTTGTAGGAAGCTGTTTCTTTAAGTGATATATCAAGAATCAGATATACTGTGAAAAGTGTCCAGGGGTTCCCTTATGAGTGGACAGGGGCTTGCTATGCAATCACAAAGTGCTCTATTAGGGGGTAGTGTGGTCGAGCAGTCTTAGACTTAATACAGAGGAGTGCAAGACATTTGCAAATACACACATTGATTAATAAATGACTCACGCTACTCAAGAAGGAGATCCACACCAAATTTTAAAAAAAGCAAGTATGTTTATAAATGTTTAGGCATCTGAGAAAAAGCATTCAGGTAAGTTCATTTTTAAATATAAATTATTTTTCCAGTTCTGCAATGTTATCCTATGGAAGAACGAACAAGTTCTACAAACAGGTACAGTACAGCGACTTACGAGACCAATCTCCAGCAGTTAAGGTGAGTGGTGGGCAAGGTCCAAGGCAGCACCAACAGAACACCACCAGCAGCACAAGGGGAGGTGGGTGTAGGGTGCAAAACAGTGTCAGGAGCCCAGTAGGTTTCTATGGAGATCAGTCACTGTGAAAAGAGGCGGCAGGCTCTGGCTGGAAAGCCAGCCGGGTTGAACCAACAGGATGTTCAAGACTTGTGATGCTCTAAACATAGGAACGCCTGGGGTCCTCTCCTCCATGGCCCGGGCAATGGATGCAGAGGTGTGTTTAGGCGTCGGGTTTCCTTACTAGTTGCGGTCGAAGGGGCCTGTGTGCAAAGGTTGTAGGCGTCGTCGGGGAGTTCACGAGGGATGAAACTATAATGGACTCGTGCTCTGGAGGGCTAGGGGACACCAGTGCCCCACTTCAACTCGGGCCAGAGGGGACGGGTGCAGTTGATGCTTCAGGTGTCAGGTTTCGGCTGTTCCTGAGGCCTCAAGAGTCTTTGCTTTAATGTCTCTAGAGGATGCAGGAGAACCGGTCCGCTGTTCACAGGAGGTCTTGAGTCTTTATCAAAGTCAGACAGTCCTCCCAAGGTTCTGGAGTTAACAGCTGCAAAATGATTCAACTTTGGCACAGTTTTCGATGAGGGACTCAGACAAGCTGGCTAGGTTGGACCAAGTCAGCTGCTTCTTCCCTCGTCTGCTTTTGTAGTTCTTCGGTGTCCTCTCTCAGGTCATCGAGATCTGCTTCTCTAGAGTCAGAGGCTCCCCTGAATAATTAATTTAGTTAGTTAGTGCTAGGGGAGTGTAGGGTAGTAGCCAATAGGCTACTGACCCTTGGTGTCACTACACCCCTATATATGTCCACTTCCTGTGGGAAGTGGGCATCACACTGTCCCAGAATTCCTAAGTATGCCATCACAAAGGTAGCTACTACTGAAAAATCGTGTCCACCTCACAGTAGCCCACCTTAGGGGTGATACTATCCTAAAGGTGGCGCACCTACCTGACTAGCTACTTTTTCCACCTGCCCAGGTGCCAAAGTGGTCCTGGACAAAGGGGGTCGGCTTCTTCTCATGTAAGGGGAGCCAAATTTGCATTTCAAAGGCGGCAGCTCTTTGAAGCTTGCTGACCCAAGTAGGCTAATCACCAGGTCATCCTGTGGCAGGGGGTGTTACCAGTGGCGTAGCAAGAACGGGGCAGCAATCCGCTACGGCCACTCCCCACCCGCTCTTCAGTGCGGGTGTCGGTTGTCAAAAATCCGAGGAATCACCAGCATCCTCCCCCTCCCCCCCCGTTGATCTTCAATGCGGCCGCCGTGGGGCGGCAAACGAAGGGACCACCTCAGGCGGCAATAGGTCTAGCTACACCACTGGGTGTTACACCCTCTTCCAGGACAGGCTTTTGTTCTGGGTCTCCTGAGAGCAAAAGGCTCTCACCCTGGGAGGTGATAACAGCGTCTTGTGGCAGGCTGGCAGAAACCAGTCAGCAAGGACACCAGAGGCTAGTAGGTTTTCAGGGGCCTCCTCTAAGGTGCCCTCTGGGTGCATGTAGTAGTAAATCTAACATTGGCATCAGTGTGAGCTTACCAATATGAGATGTTTGATACCAAAAATCCCCATTTTCAGTGAAGTCATCATGTAGCTGGGGAACTTGTTTTCACCAGTGTCCTGAACGTGTCTTACGATGGCTTCCCTGATCACTTCTACTGGCAGCAATAGGACTGACCAGCACAGGGGCATATCCTCACATATAATATTCAGCACCGTGCCTTAGGGCAGGTCAGGCCTGCTGTAGGGGTGACTTACGAATAGTACTTGCAGTGTTAGGGACATGGTACACAGGGATGTGTGAAATGTTGTGTTTTCACTGCAGCAAGACATGCAGCCTGCAATGGCAGTCTTGCATGTGCTTGGTGAGGGGTTACTTAAGGTGGCACAATTTGTGCTGCAGCCTTAGGGACCCTCTTTAGAACCTCGGGCCCTTGGTGCCATGGTACCATTTACTAGGGATTTACTGAGGGTGCTAAAGGTTTTTGTCAATTGGGAAAAACAAATGTACAGTTTTAAGGAAAGAACATTGGTACTGGGGACCTGGTTAGCAGGAACCCACTACACTTCAGTCAAAGTTACATCAAATATCAGGAAAAAGTGGGGGGTACTACAACAAAAACACAGTTGAGAGGTAGGACTTTTTAGAAGCATTCTGCTGAAGGGCATAAGAGAGAAAGGCAGAAAACGGAGATAGAAGATACACAAGAACAATACAAAACCAGCTATCACCAATGAAAGCAGGGATGACAAATAAACTGCTAAATGCAGGTAAACAGACATGAAGTACAGTACGCATAGTGGTGGGTGAAAGAGGAATGACATGGAATCAAAATGAAACAGTCTTGGTAATGGGCAACTGGCCAGCACTGGTTCGAACTCCTGTACTTATTGTTTTTCTCTATAAATGAAGCAGAATAAGGCATAGCTCTTACTCTACAAGTGTTCTCTCTGAAGTGAACACACCACCAAAAACACAACGAGAAGGCTAACTGGCCCCCTGCCCAGTCAGTTTGTAAGAGTTTGGTAAATCTGGAGGTTGGTGGTCACTGCACCCAATTTCTCCACCATATTATACTGCCAGTAAAGTGAAGTCCCAGAGTGGGAATATTCCCTCCTAGCTCTATCGACATATGCTCGCCTTCATATACCAACCACTACCATGTCTGAGTCAGCTACAGCATAGTGGAGCTTCAAAGAACCTTTCTGTATCAGAACAGAATGGTATGGTGTATGTGAGATGTAAAGAAAACCAATTGAGAGATGTGCTCAAGGTACATCCTGTTAGTACTCATGTGGAACAGTTTTTTGGTCTGGCTAGAGAGCACAGGAGTCTGCAGTCTTGCATTTCTCACATATATTAATTCACTCTGAGCTGAATGGGGCCCCCTGATGGCTCTACACCAAATAAAGAAAGTAATCAATGGATCTGCTTGAAATAATTCGTAGCATTTCATTCCATCTTTTTTTGGTTTGGCTCCTTGCGCATTAGAAAAAAGGACCAACCATATTTAGTCATACTCCATCCCTTAAAGAGACAATCCAGTAAAACAGCTACGTCTTCTCTATTCTTCACAGAATCACATAAAACACAAGTAATGCTTCAACCAAGCTTTAGTGTGACGTGCATTTTGTGTCGTGACAGAGCACGAAACAAGCACAAATGAGCTTTCCATAAATTAATCTTTGAAATCGATCAACATACATTTCATCCCAGAACATTTCTAACTCCTTAAAGCAGATATGACTAAATGTTTATAAATGCATACATTCTTTTCAAATGTGAGCTCATATATCACCTCAAACATTCCCTGCTGCTTTGGAGTAACAAACTTACAGATAGATATAAACATATGGTATATATATATATATATATATATATATACCTGTACCTGCCACTACATGGCCCCCCCTGAGACATGCATTATCGGCGCTCACTAATAGTTTTATTTTTCCTGCTTTTGGACTTACCAACATATTGCATGCTGGGGGCTGTAGTTTGACATTTGATCACAGCTGCCCGGAGTTAAGCAGGATCCGCTGATCTCCCACGGCTGGGAGTGTTGCATAAAGAGCACAGGAGGGAGAAGGTGCAGACTAGTGGCGTGGGGCATCTGAGGAAGGCTAAAGCAGCCGAAATGCATTATGCCACACCACAATCGGTGAATAAAGGGTTCCTACTTGAAATCCCCGCTGTGTCCTAGGATTGCTTTCATTAGAGTGGTCTTTCTCGTCATGTTTTCGCGCCTGCCAGAGGCACGCTACAAGGGCCCGTCCATCCAAGAGTCCTGCGAGTTTCCTGGCACCGAATTTCACTACAATTAAGGGATTGATTATCCCGGGACCGCCACAAGAACGGACCACACCAAAGGCTGCTGCCAACCGGTAGACTGTGATTTCACGGGGGAGACAGCACATTGCAGCTTTCTCCATGGCCCGGTTTGCTTCACTATTGTGGCTTTGGGCGTTGGGGACTCAAAGGAACGCTAAACACTGTCAGTAATGGACTGTACCTGCCACTACATGGCCCCCCCTGAGACATGCATTATCGGCGCTCACTAATAGTTTTATTTTTCCTGCTTTTGGACTTACCAACATATTGCATGCTGGGGGCTGTAGTTTGACATTCGATCACAGCTGCCCGGAGTTAAGCAGGATCCGCTGATCTCCCACGGCTGGGAGTGTTGCATAAAGAGCACAGGAGGGAGAAGGTGCAGACTAGTGGCGTGGGGCATCTGAGGAAGGCTAAAGCAGCCGAAATGCATTATGCCACACCACAATTCGGTGAATAAAGGGTTCCTACTTGAAATCCCCGCTGTGTCCTTGGATTGCTTTCATTAGAGTGGTCTTTCTCGTCATGTTTTCGCGCCTGCCAGAGGCGCGCTACAAGGGCCCGTCCATCCAAGAGTCCTGCGAGTTTCCTGGCACCGAATTTCACTACAATTAAGGGATTGATTATCCCGGGACCGCCACAAGAACGGACCACACCAAAGGCTGCTGCCAACCGGTAGACTGTGATTTCACGGGGGAAACAGCACATTGCAGCTTTCTCCATGGCCCGGTTTGCTTCACTATTGTGGCTTTGGGCATTGGGGACTCAAAGGAACGCTAAACACTGTCAGTAATGGACTGTACCTGCCACTACATGGCCCCCCCTGAGACATGCATTATCGGCGCTCACTAATAGTTTTATTTTTCCTGCTTTTGGACTTACCAACATATTGCATGCTGGGGGCTGTAGTTTGACATTTGATCACAGCTGCCCGGAGTTAAGCAGGATCCGCTGATCTCCCACGGCTGGGAGTGTTGCATAAAGAGCACAGGAGGGAGAAGGTGCAGACTAGTGGCGTGGGGCATCTGAGGAAGGCTAAAGCAGCCGAAATGCATTATGCCAAACCACAATCGGTGAATAAAGGGTTCCTACTTGAAATCCCCGCTGTGTCCTTGGATTGCTTTCATTAGAGTGGTCTTTCTCGTCATGTTTTCGCGCCTGCCAGAGGCGCGCTACAAGGGCCCGTCCATCCAAGAGTCCTGCGAGTTTCCTGGCACCGAATTTCACTACAATTAAGGGATTGATTATCCCGGGACCGCCACAAGAACGGACCACACCAAAGGCTGCTGCCAACCGGTAGACTGTGATTTCACGGGGGAGACAGCACATTGCAGCTTTCTCCATGGCCCGGTTTGCTTCACTATTGTGGCTTTGGGCGTTGGGGGCTCAAAGGAACGCTAAACACTGTCAGTATGGACTGTACCTGCCACTACATGGCCCCCCCTGAGACATGCATTATCGGCGCTCACTAATAGATTCATTTTTCCTGCTTTTGGACTTACCAACATATTGCATGCTGGGGGCTGTAGTTTGACATTTGATCACAGCTGCCCGGAGTTAAGCAGGATCCGCTGAACTCCCACGGCTGGGAGTGTTGCATAAAGAGCACAGGAGGGAGAAGGTGCAGACTAACTAGTGGCGTGGGGCATCTGAGGAAGGCTAAAGCAGCCGAAATGCATTATGCCAAACCACAATTGGTGAATAAAGGGTTCCTACTTGAAATCCCCGCTGTGTCCTTGGATTGCTTTCATTAGAGTGGTCTTTCTCGTTATATATATATATATATATATATATATATATATATATATATATATATATATATATATATATATATATATATATATATATATATATATATAAACACATACAGTGCTCACTGCACACATAATAACACAAAGTTAGTACCCAGCTTTTATAGGAAAATAAAAGTATCCCCATTAAAGTGAGGACTATGATAGGGGTGGGGACCTCACTTCCTCTGTCAAATTGACATCATTATCAAAGCCCAAAATAATTAGACCCTCAGTCAATTTTTTGGTCTGGCCTAGAGACAACTTTAGCTGTCTTGCCAGCCTCGTGTAATTAAAAAATATAAAAAATGCATACATATGTACATATATAGAGGTGCTTTGGGTCAGTCCTTTTCAACCACTGGTCTGCTTAATAAAGTCTGTGCAACAAAGCATACTGCACTGGCTAGTGGGTCAGCCCATTCAACCACTCACTCTCTTGCACTGTGAGTTACAGCATTTTCTTACCACATGTGCAAATCTTCCTAAAAATAAGTGCACCTCAGATCAGCGACAGGGTCAATAGTTTTCCAGTTTTTCTCTATATTTCACCCTTTTTAGGTCGAGCATTCAAGACCTCTTGTATATACTTTAGTATATACTTATATGTGCATGTACTTTGTGGGCTCTGTAGTTCAGCCCTAGGACTAGTCTGCTTCCGCTTAAGGACTTTTTTTCTGTTCAACTGCCTCTATTTATCTGTCTTGATAGAAAACAACCAGTAAAGGGTAGTAAAATACCATAATTGCTTTCTGCTTGTTCAACTGCTTCTATTCAACTGTCTTAATAGTAAACGACTAGTAGAGGCCAGTAAAATACCAGAATTGCTTTCGTCTGAGGGCCTTTATTTTTTTTATTTTTCTGGCAACTGCCTCTATTTAACTTTCTTGATCGAAAACGACCAGCAGAGGTCAGTAAAATACCAGAATCCCTTTAGAATTCTCTAGATTGCAGTCCATAGAAATTGTTTTCCACGAGCACCTGTAGACAATAATATTTTTTTCAAATCTTGTATTTTCAGTGATATGATCACCGAATGCCCTGATTTTATATTAAAAATAGAGCTTTGGACTATACCATTTCAAGCTGAAAGGCAATATTTCTCTCCATGTGTTCCCATACCTGGCATGTCACACAGTTTGGTGCTTACTTTCCCTCCATGTTAAAGAACAGTAGATGTTTCAGCCCCCAGGCTAATGTGCTGCACAGCTAAATACATATAAGGTCCCAAAGGCGAGACCAATTGCATTGCAAATGCTTGTTATTTTTATAGTTATCCTTGTGTGTTTAAACTGTCTTTCAGTGACAGTAATTCAAATTATATAAAATAGTATCATTTTCATTGTGCCAATAAGAATCACATTTTCCTGTTATGTGCATTAAAACCAAAATGGGTCAATCCGGTTTAAGTACACCTGCCTACTTAGAAGCACCCAGACTACTCTATCAAAATTATATTTAATGATTATGATGGCTACCATGTTTAGGTGCCGCATGTTTTCTTGTGGTTTTTTTTACATATGGTTGCAATAAACAAATACGATGAGGTCTAGCGATTGCACCAGCTTGCTCAAGCCAGACAGACCGAGTTTGCCAATGCTTGTTTGCGTTGTTCTCTGTTGCAATTTTATACAATTATTAAATTGTGGCTTTATACGTCATAGCGTGGTTGTGGAGTCGTACGAAGGTCTCTGCCTTGGCGCATCACTCCCTGCATCTTATGGACGCGCCTGGCATTTGACCTCAAAGGTGCTGCTCATACAACTAGAGCTTTAAATGAGCAGGTACTGTCCGGTACTGAGTACCTGCACTTCTTTAATCTGAAGAGGGAGAGTACCGGCAACTCTCGGCACTGATGCAATACATTTAACGGGAGAGTACTGGCACTCCTCAGGAGAAAACAGGTTGCTAATAATGAGTACCCGCAGTTCAGTATTTCTAATTAAGCCTCATACAACCATGGCAGGGCCCGGTCAAAAATCTGGCCATTCACTCCCTAATGTCAGTAGTCATCGCCACGCACACTGCTGTCTGCTAAAAATGCAAAACCTTCCTCATAATAAACACTGGGCCTAAAAATAATAAAAATCAGATCAGTGCCTGTCACTACTCAGAGTAGACATAGTGGAAGAATGATGTCTACAAAACGATACACTTAAAATGCTCTCGCGAGGGCTGACGTTCAGGTAAACCCTCCACCGCACGCGGCGCCTCGGAATCCTGAGTGTCAGTGTGGGAGCACCTGAGCCACTCAGCCCGCGCGCTCCCTGTTTGCTTTCGCTCCCCATACCATTGTTCACATCGCGCGCTTTACAGCATCACATCCGTACGGAAATGACTTCAGTCGTTCCCAAGGCACTCCCACTGAATTGTGACGCAGCATTTTTCGTTAGCAATGCAAATTTGCAGTGTTCTGTGAGGCTGCCAAATGCGCCTTTTCAAAGAATGTATAACGTTATCAAAGCCGCACAGCCAGGACTATCAATTTAAGCCAGTCATCCAGAATCGTTTCTCTATAGACCTTGTTAAAAATAGATTCACAAAAAATGAACATTCCGTTTGCATTAATGAATCTTTTTCTTTATATTTTAATATGGGCTATTCGTATTGCTTATATAAACATAAATGTCTCCAGCCCATTTGAAAATTACATTGTTCTTATCACCAGGTGGCCCTATTACATATTTAAAGCCTTCTGTAACTAGAGTTGCTGTAGGTCACCATGTCGCAGGCCTAAACTTTCCTTTCACAAGCACTGTCATCTTTTTCTTTAGTCCAATAGGATCAATTGAAGTGAATCAAGTCCAAAGCTCCCAGAATGCATTTGTTTGCAAACTGGGAACAAGAAGTTCCTTTAAAATGGAGTCACCTTAGACTATGGCTATATAACAGGTATAAATAACCCTCTTACTAGGCCCATCACAAATTATGAGGTCTGCGGATATACTAAAACCTGCATAGTTTTCTTCAGAGCTTTGGGCTGTTCAAAACAGCAACCACTCCAGAGGGAAACTGCGGGGAGGAATTGGGAATTAACGTGAATGGGACCCAGAATTAAGAATTCATCTGGAAATCCTCTGTTTCCCAGTGGAACCTCAGAGTTCCACAAAATATCTGCTAATTCTGCGCTACTGGATGTACAGGGGCCCTGGTAACAACCTCTGGGGCATGGACATGCAAGGTGCGGAGCACTACTATTAGGCCTACAGAAGCATTGTAAGGATGCCTCTGGCCCAATGCAAGCAACCAAAATGGCCGCTTCTGATCTCCAGTTTCGTAGAGAAAGGCAGCTACAACTGGGATTATGTGGGCCAGTCGCACCCTTGGGCCCTCGTGCCACTGTACCACCCGCACTAATGATAGCTACTCCCTGCACCCACAGTCCCAGCAATCAGACATAAAAGGCTGCATGTTCTATGCATGAACCACTTTATCCCTAAGGGAGCCCTGAAAATAAACCACAGTACTTAATGTTGGGGAAAGACATGCTGACCTGAAATGTTGAGGGGGCACATTAGAGAAGAGCGTTCGCTGCTTCTTAACTTTAATAGTCAGCTTTATGCTCCATTCTGGATTTACCCTAGCTAATCTAATTACATCAAAATCAAATGTTATTAGTTTACACAAATATAATAGTTTACACAAACACAAATATAATAGTCTGCTGAACTAGGCTGATACCATTATATGACAAGAACTGGCAAAGCCAGTAGGTCTGGCTTGCACTTTGTGTCCTAATTTTTTTTTTAAAGCCACATGCACAGAATACAATTGCTTTCTGCATAAACAAATAATTTCATGTGTGATAATCAGCGGCGGCCAGCACAGATCGGAGGTAGGGAGGGTGGGGGTTGGGGGGTGGAGGACATGGGGGTTGCGGGCAGCAAAGATAAAATAAAAATGTACTTTCTCGATAATACCTTGCCGCGTCTCTTCTCCATAGTCCTTTCTCACTGACCTGTTCAACAGGCAGCACACCCAGGCTCCCAGTCAGCCAACCACAATGCTGCCTTAGCAGCATTGTGATTGGTTTGAGCGCCGTGTTTCGGAGTTTAGACGCTGACTGGGAGCCTGGGCATGTTCTCCATGCAGGCTGTACTTCACTCCGCCTGAATGGAGAACATGCGAAGTGCGCAAAATTCTTTTGGGTGGCCCAAGAGTGCCGGCCAAGCAGTCATTGCGCACTTAGGAGTGTGCTCTCCTGCCCCCACCCCCTTACACAAAGCTGCGGAAGTTGGAGAAAATAAAATGATAACAACACGAGTTATTATCATTTTATTTTCGCTTTATTTCACTGCTAAAAAGCAGTGGGGCAATGCCCCTCGCCTTAGAGGAGGAGCCGCCACTGGTGATAATTCAGTAAACGTTTGAGGTGTTAAATATTCGCTCATACACTGCCATTCAAGAAAACACTCCAGACGAAGCAAATGTTTCACCTAACCGGCAGTAGCATGAACGGCGACTGTACTACTCCTCTGGGTGGAGTTAAAGCCCACTTTATGGATATTTTAAAGAACTAGTAACAACAAGTATTTCAGACAGCTGTGCTGTCACATCAGATCTAAAAAGCAGTGAGTAATACTTGGACCCATAGACTGACTGAGGACCGGACTAAATGCAGCACAGTAACCGTTCACTTAAGAGAACAGTGAACTACTAGTACCGGGGCCCAAAATTATGTTCAGAAGCCCACGACCAGCACTATGATTATTGCGGATGCTGCGTTTAAGACGTAGATTTAATTCCATCCCATTCCTCTTCCATCCACCAACAAATACCCCCAATATCTTTGTCTCACTTTTTTGTTCTTTTTCATCCCTGTTTTCTCGCTTTGTCACAGGTTTTCCATCTTTCTCTTCCCTTTTCTTTCCCCTTTGCATTTTTCTCTCTTTTGCTCTGGGTGAAAGTCTGATGAGGAAAAATAAGTGCTCGCTCAAATTAATAAGCACTGATTCCAGGGTTCGGAATGTGCTTCGGGACTGTAAAAATGAGGTGATAGTGCTTAAAATTGCACATAACATAACATGAAATGTATTCACTTACAAGAGATCTAAATGGGTGCATTTGTTTATTCATTCCTCAAACAGAAACTATGTTTGGTGTGTTCCTCAAGGACCATCAGGGAGCACCTATGCCTTGGACCAGTGATCCTCAAAGTAAGGCCCGGGGACACATGTGGCTCTCGTGACCTTTATATGTGGCCCCCTGGGTAACACCAGCACCAGGCTGATGTTTACTTGACTATAAACAGGCAAGCATTTATTTATAGGTTACCCAAAGTAAAAGAAAAGAAGGTGTCCTGCACCACTTAAGATTAGTAACACCTTCATTTTTGAAGACCTCTTTCCGTAAAAGTGTAAAAATATGATAACGTCTCTTCAAAATTCAAAAACTGTATTTCAATTACATTTTAACCTTTTCAGTTAAATACGCCAGATTATATCAGTGCATTGTGAAGTATTTTTTAAAGTGTTTTCAAACATGATTTTAGAAGCATTCATGCTTTCCCCCACCCTGGTACAATGTCAATGGTAAACTAAGAGGCAAGTCAGTTTTGTACACCCTTTGGGTGACTTGGGTTGCTATAATACATAACATTATAGTTATCAACTCAAAGATAGGAGCAGTTGGTACAGCGCACACCCTGAAGTCATGCATCTTGAGGTTCTCTTATATGCTACAATGATGAAAAAGGAGAGAAAGTGAAATAAAACAACTGCCTAGGATCACACAATTCAGCCAAGTGGGGTTGCAGGGATTGATGCAGGTTTTCGGGTTTCACATTATGCAGTTCAGTCACTAGATGTACATGCTTCATGTCACTTACATCCACCTTACCGGCGCCCCCTGACCCATCGACCGCCACCCTGCTGGTATCAATGCGGCTCTCGGTCACATCGCAGACTAAACTCTTTGGCCCCTGGGAAAATGTTTACGAGTACCCATGCCGTAGACTGTGGCCTTTCATATGTCTGGTCTAGAGTAGGCAAGCATGTTTTATTGCTTTTACTTTGTAGAGCGGACGTCCACAAATCTTCTTGGCAATGTGCATAAAGCAACCTCACGAATAAACACAGAACTAAAGTGGACTAGGAAAGACCTGTCAAGGATAAGAAACATTGTAAGTGATAATTGGATGTACAGATACATTTTCAATCATCCCTCAAGTTTTCCAGTTCTCTCTCGTGGGCAAGGAAGTAGGCAAATTCTTGCACTGCTAACTTTCTGACACTAACAAGCACAGCTCTATTTCACCCACTGAGCAGGCATGACTGCTATGGTCAGGTTGTGTTTGGATCTTCCACTGCTACAATAGACATTAGCCTCAAGTGCCTTCACAGGCCCGAAAGGGCCAACCGCATAGAGGCAATCCAGCTCCAAGCACATGCTCTATGCTATACATTGTTGCTGTATCCCTACTCGATGCAAAGCACGGCTCCACAAGTGCGCACTGGGATGATGCACAACACAAACTAGCACCTAGAAACTACTGCAGTCAAAGTGGTGGACAGGATACAAAAAAGTATCAACTACAGAAAATCTTTTTAAAAAATTGCTAACTCAATTAAACAAATAAATGTCTACTCCAACTTTTAGCCACAAATATTAAAATATTTATTTTCAAGATGGATCTTCTCATAGGAGCTAACAAAATTTATCAAAAGCGGAAGATCTTTGGCTCGGAAGCGGAAGAACGACAATTTCTCAGTTACACATGGCTGCTTCCACAGGCTTACAGTCAGTAAGCAGAAGGCCTTGATATCAACAAACACAATAGCATACTTGATTTTCCTCATGAAGATATAGGCAATGTAGGCTCCACTGGAATTTGAAACAGTGCCACACAGGTTGCACACAGATTTCTGCGCCTGATGCAGCAATTTGTGGAAGCAATCTTGAAGGATCAATTCTACATAGTGAGGTTCTAACATCTACCTGCCTTGAGGAGCACCCTTGAACTTGTAAGCATTGCTCTTTATGGACACTTCCCCCACCACATTCTGGAAGTTGGGCTCTCTGAAGGGCAAAAATTAATCTGTCTGTGTCGGTCTGCATACTATATTGTCCTAGCGGATAGCGGGGCATTGTCTCTACATGAAAGCACGTCGCCTTTGATCGCGCCTCTGTACCTTGCTTTGCAATAGGAGTTCATTTGCAGTACTGGAAATTGCAGTGCAAGATTGAAGTCTCGGCCCAGCATCATGACAAATTCTATAGAGCTAAATTATGCATTCATGAGGCAGGGAGGCAAAAATTACTTTCTTCTCACCGACTAGGCAGCCCATCGGAAATTCACAATCGTAGCTACATCGCTCTCAACAGTTCTTTCCTGGTTGCATATGAGGTATCTTCAAAGGTCCATGATCAGGACACAATACCAATGGAAAATAACTATATTATTCTCCATCCTGCTCACACACTAAAGGCGCGCGGAAAATGCTACAAGATTCGATTCCTTCATTTTAAATAATATAATACATGAAAAAATAAGTGCCCAATTTTTTTCTTAGGATCCTGCTGCAGTGCTGTCGAATGCTGGGGTTCCAAATATCAAGGCTGATTCCACCCCATGCCACTTTCTCTCACCACCCTACATTTCCTCTCTCATTAATGGGCTCTTGCAATTTATTCTACATTCCTGATTTTTCGTTTTGTCACTCCCGTCTCCCGTCTTTGTTTTTTGCTTTTCTCTATCTAGCTCCTGGTTGAAGTCAAATGGTGTATATAAGTCCTGCTCCCAAAAGCGAATGCCGGTGCCCGCCAGCCCCAACCATGCCAAAAGTTAGGAAGTGAGATGGGGAACAAAAAGATCTTGTACTGCTTTCTATGGCCTGCTCTGCACATTTTAGCCCTAGGGCCATGAAAGCAACAGGAAATTATTGAACCAAATCTCATCAAATGTTGGTCAGAATGTTGATGATTGTTCAAGACTGTACATCGCAGATCTAAAGGTACGATCCAGAGCGACAGTCAATAAAAAGTCACACCATAGCCGGGTCGAAATAGAGATTCGTTGAGCAGAACCTGAAAGCAGCCCAGGGGTACTGACACGTTTGCTGTTACTAGAACCACTAGGTCCAATCAGGAGCGAGTGTGCCCTTAATATAAAATATTGTAGACATGTCAGGGCCCACCACGATATTTTGGACCATGTGCTAAGGACCCCAAAGCAATGAACACCGAAACGACAACACAACCAAGGCCACTGGACATTGTGGTGACAAACACAGACATCCAAGACCTTTGTCCTCAAATCAGCTATGAAATGTGGGCAACTCCCAGCTGCAGAAACTAAAAGAAACGTTATGCATTGTAAATGCACTGTTTCTATTAATGCATGTATGAAATTGTTTTTTCAAAAGAGAGTGCCTTTTAAATGACTACATTCAAAACCAAGCACATTAAAATATACACAGAACATACTTGAGCAATCTACTATTTTGCTGCATTGTTGGGTCACAGGAAAAATGACTTTGAGTGGTAGGGTAAAACGCGCAAGCACCCCATAAAAAGTTATCATTCTCCATCCTAAGGGCCTGATTACGAGTCAACCACCAGACTTGCTGGGGGGCGATGGTGGTAGTCCAGCCACCACCGCACCTGTGGTCAGACTTTATTATGACTTGAGCGGTCGGACTGCCATTGCACTTCTGCAACAGCCATGGATCCCTGGCAGTAGCGCGGCGGTCTTAAGGCTGCAATATGCTTGGCCGGACCGCTGGGGTCCAGCCAAGCATGTTACGAGTTTCCTCTCCGCGACAGTTTTCATAGCGGTTCCTCCACCATGAAAACCATGGCAGAGAGGAATCAAAGGGGGCCCTCTAGGGACCCCTGTTACCTCAGTGCCAAGGAGGGCATGCAGAGGGGCACATTTTGTGCCCCCTGTGTGCATGCACCCCAATACCTACACGGCATGGACTGCACCAGTCCATGTTGTGCAGGTACTGACCTTGATGTTCCCATTGCGGTGCCTATTTCATAGGTACCGCTGTGGGAACACCAAAGAATCACCCGCCAGTGACAGAAAAAGTCATAATCTGACAGGCAGAGCACACACGGGTTTGGCGGTGCAGGAGCGGGACGCCGCTGTGGCGGTCCCGCTCCTCCACCGCCAAACTCATAATCAGACCATAAGCCCTAGAGAGCAAGTACTCCCGTTCTTTACCTTCATGTATCTGAAGTACCCTGAACCCATCACAGTGCTGTTAGTGTTACTTTAAATACATTTTACTTAAATGCTGTTCGTATTATTTTGTACTTCTGTGTTGGTAAATAAATACATATACAAGAATACAATTATATCCCAAGTAACGTATCAAAATGGCGCTCACTGTGTTTTGGGTGGGGGCGACATTTTAATATACAGAGAAGATGCACAACAAATAGTCAAATTATATTTTCTTGTGCTCATTATTATAATAGAATTATTGCAGAGCTGAAGATCAATGTGGGGAGTTGTTTTAAAATCCAATAATACCGTGCTTGCCTTTGGCTTAATCAAACAATGTGTGAGGCCTGAGACGTACTTTAAATTGCATCTGTACTTCGCGGATAGTCCCTTGACTTTTGTGAAGGAAAACTGACCAGAGAGACTTCAGCCTCAAGTGCTCATCGCTGCGCTAATACAGAGGCTATTACTGCAAGGCCTGATGGGAGCACTTTGTAATCACAGCTGGAAAGCGCAAATTTACCATACCCAGGAGCTAATTAGCGCACTCGATTTTGATTCCTATATAGTACCAATAAACAGCAGATTTATCTATTAAGCTAGAGAACCTCAAATAACCAAAAACACACCTCCCAATGGCCGTCAAGAGGCCAGAACATATTTCCCAAAAAACAAGAAATAAACAATGGCATACACCTGCAGGCCCCAATATATCATAGGAAATCATCACAGCCATCAATGGGCCTTCATATTGGCTTCATATCACCCAACAGGCCTCCATAAAGCCCTGTAGATTCTTGCACAGCCTTAACACACCCTTATCCAGCACCTGATTGATATTCACCTACCCAACAAGACCTTAGTTGATATATACAGAGGTATACATATATTTAACATCAAGTAAACAAGCTATATTACATTACATATAATGTAGGGCAGAATCTGATTTCCTAGGGTCATTGGAGTCAGGATCTTCATGGTTTTTGTTTTGAGGATTCCCTCACAGAACAGGGTGTTTCTTAGTTGTAATTTGTCTGCTGCAGTATGAATGTAATGTATGTTTTATTGTTGGTAATTTGATGTGTTTTCAATGTGCTGCGCGTGGTAAAGGTCTACCCAAAGCTTTCGTTTTATCTTGATTATTTGGCTTGCGCGTTGCCCAGTGGGGTTACATCTCAGCGTATCAACTGAGGTACTGGTGGTAGTGGCAAGTCCTGGTAGACATCTGGTGAAATATCTGGACTGTTTTGTTGTGAGTTCTCTTTAGATGTGTTTTGTTGTAAGTTAGTATAGAGCGAGTCAATATATAGCTCTCAACAGGTCCTTGTACAACCCTCAACAAGCCTTCACATAGCTTCCAAAAGACCCTCACAGAGGGCCTAATTTAGATCTTGGCGGATGGGATACTCTGTCACAAACGTGACGGATATCCCGTCCGCCGTATTACAAATGATATCGGCTATAATGCACTTGCAATACAGTGGACGGGATATGCGTCATGTTTGTGACGGAGTATCCCATCCACCAAGATCGAAATCAGGCCAGCGTCCCAAACAAACCGTCCCAGATCTGAGTAGCCTTTCGCATACCTTCACATAGATCCCCAACAGGCTCTTACAGTGTCCCTACCATTCCATCACGTCATCCCCAACACACCAACCCCCATCAGACTCCTTCATACAGCTCCATAGAACCAACCCTCGAATCTCTCACAATGGAACCTCACGGAACCTCAAAATAGCACCTAACATAGCTCTGATACTGGCCTCTCACTTCCTTCCCAAAAATACACTCTCAAAGCCCTCTAAAGACACTCATACACAATTAACAGACAGTGCTTAATTTGTGGCAATGGTTGCATGCCATTAGACACCAACACTTATGTTTAGGGACTGGACTAATTTTTCATCATGGGACCTCACAGAACCTCAAAATAGCACCTAACATAGCTCTGATAATGGCCTCTCACTTCCTTCCCAAAAATACACTCTCAAAGCCCTCTAAAGACACTCATACACAATTAACAGACAGTGCTTAATTTGTGGCAATGGTTGCATGCCATTAGACACCAACACTTATGTTTAGGGACTGGACTAATTTTTCATCATGGGACCTCACAGAACCTCAAAATAGCACCTAACATAGCTCAGATACTGGCCTCTCACTTCCTTCCCAAAAATACACTCTCAAAGCCCTCTAAAGACACTCATACATAATTAACAGACAGTGCTTAATTTGTGGCAATGGTTGCATGCCATTAGACACCGACACTTATGTTTAGGGACTGGACTAATTTTTCATCATGGGACTTTGACCGAGAACAAGGAAAAGACAGAAAATGGAGGAAAGAGGATGGAAAGATGGGAAAACAGCGACTATGGAAGCAAGCAGGCATGAAAAAGAATCTGCAAGAGTGAGATCTAGGGGCAGGAAGTATTGGGGGTGGGGGCAGAAAGAGGTATGAAGTGAAATCAAGACTAGGTAGATTTGGTATTCAGCGACTCTGGTATTTGGCAGCGCTGGTGGCAGTCTTCTAAACTAAACTGTGGGTCCATGTGCTTGCTTTTTACATTTTAACCGATGTTAACACACCATCAAACAGTAAACAATTATGTGTATGTCCTCACCCTGTTTCTAAGTGTCACAGAATGCCTGGGCAGTGCATAAATATGTTAACATATAAAATGTAACACTGAAAGGGAGCAATCGTGCAGTCCCTGGCCCTCCTAAACATGCTGTTCCATCATGCCCACACCACACACACTTTACAGTGTCTACATCCTTCCCAGGCCTAGGTTCATTCAAGGCGTCAGCAAACTCACCCCAGCACCCTTACAACAAGTTTGCAAACTCTAGTCTCAGAAACACGTCCCTTTCCAGTCACTGATGCCACTGAAAGGACCATTTCCTCTGAATACAGCAGGAAAATTAGGTCAGCTAGAACGTCTAATAAAGATTATCATGGCTTTTTTTTAGCAACATCACAGACCGGGGTCGAGCACCTGAAAATCCATCAAAGGTGGGTTGCACGACAGTGCGGAAAATAACTACAAAATGTCCAGTAGAACTTCCTATGCCTCCAGTGGCTACAGGAGCAGGTGTCTCCAGAAACAGGCGGGCGTGACGCGTCCTGGTATGCAAAACGCTGCCGTCCGATTGGGCAGTTTTTTTTTCATGTAGTGCACCTTCCTTTCAGATTATAGATGAGCGCGCTGGTATAAGCCAAGCTTTCATAGAAAACCAATTAGCTGTGTCTGGGATATACAGGTATTAGCCACATGTTTATTGTAACTGCCCGGCAGATGCAACGCATTGAATGATGTTTTATCCCAGAAAGGGTAGTAGTTTAGAAGATGTATTTCATACTTCATCACAGCTGATTATTTTTAGGGAAAGGCTCTCTACCTCATTATAAATGGCAGCTTTCGTCGTCAGTGGACTACATGCAGCCATCCCAGAGAACACAGAGCAGCACACGCAGACAGTCAGAGATATGAAAGACAGCATATTGAGAAAAAATGCCACCGCACAAACAAAGCCATTGTTCACTCCCTGTGTACCCAAAAATTCCGATGGATGAAAAAAACGGTATATGAAGGGCAAGATGTACAGCGAAGGCAGAAAAAAGGACATCGGAGATAAAACGATGCCAAAAAGAGCAATTCCCAAACTCTGAAATGTACAAAAAGACACTTATGTAACGGATCTAAGGTCAGAAGTGAACTGTTCTGTGCCCGATACAATTACAGGGCAACTGCCAGCAGAATGCGGGGTCCGGAGAGTGCAAGCACTGGGTTCTAGGGGGCAGTGCAAAGAAAGCTCATCTGTGTATCCGTAAACGTCTGCAAAGGCAATGCAAAAGACATACGTTCTAAAATGTTCCTAAAACAGACTTCATCCATATAGCTAATGCGCATGTCTATAGAAATGCCAGCTGTGAGCTGAATATATATATATATATATATATATATATATATATATATATATATATATATATATATATACACACACACACACACAGACACACAATGCACATGATATATGAACTCTTCCCAAGAGCACGGGCTCTGTCTGCAGGATGGAGTAGCCGAAAAGCGCGCTGGTTGCAGCTGTGCTGAGCAGTGCCATTGTGAGATGTGCGCTGAATGCCCCAGACATACGGTTTGCATGCCGTCTGCGCTGTCTACGCCGCTAATAATGTGCAGTGCAGCGTTGTACCATGTGCAGCGTATGCAGTGTCTCTTCCCTGAACAGTTTATGGAATTTACCTACTATCTACAGAGCCTTGCGTGCACTGAATGAAGTGCAATTTGCTGTCTTCTGTGGGCATTGACTGCACTGCATGCAGGTGCCCCTTACATGCTGGATGCATTGTTTGTGGTGTCTCGATTGGTAGTGGCATGTTTAGTGGCTCTGTATATAAAACACTATGTACATATAGCGCTTTCATAAAATGGTGTGTGCACGGGTCCACTCTGTACATAAAGAAGTAAAGTATGCCATGCCCGTAGTGTGCCATTAATTTCTCCACTGTGTCCTCCTGTCTACGGCAAATCCCGTATCTGCAAAATGCAACGTCTGCCCCATCAGTGCTACGGATCAATGCCACCCCTACGGTACGCTGCTTGCAGTTTTTGTAGTTCCCCGAGTGCAGTGCACATCAAGACTCCCTGACATTACTCTGTGCAGTGTTTGCGGTGCATGCAGAGCCCTGTGCAGTGCATGCAGAGTGCAGTGGATGCAGTGAACTGTGCCCGGTGTATGCAGTGATCTGTGTAGTGCATGCATTGTGTACCACGCCAGTGGTAGCGCAGCAGGTACTTACGATTTCAGAGGGTTCTGGACGGCTGTGGCCATTTTGATACAGTATAATACACTCAGCTGCAGATTCCGGGCTCTCACCTCCAGCGACAGCTACTGTACAATTTCATTCATTCTCTGGGCAGCGCTAGGAAGATTCAGCCAATCAGGGACCGTGATGGGAAGCTTGTAGCCAATCAGGGGTCTTTGTGATGAGCCGTTTCTCTCCTTGGTTCTGGATGTTGTAGTTTCACGCTGGTTCACTGAAGCGACTGGAAGGGAGTGTCGGACAACAGCTCCCGACATGCAAATGGATGACAGATTGACGCGCCGGCCTCCTCCGTGACCTGATTGGCCAGTGGATTCTACTGTAAGGTCAGCGGCCTACTGAATGGTGCTGGCAGGCTGGGATTCACGCTTCAGAGCGTAGATGCGAGGATTCTGTTCGAGGCCTAAGAAAAGGTCACTGTTGTAAGAGGCTTTTCGTATAAGCACCGAAGCTAAGTGCTGGTAGTTTACAAACATGCAGAGCGGAGGGATTTTTTGATGTAGTGCATAACGAAGCAATAAAAGACACGGCAGGACAGTTACTTGTATTTAGGAAGGAGGTTTTCAAATTTTTGGCCACATATTGTTTTTTTTTATATTTGTTTATTCATCATCATTTAATCTTTATTTCGACTACAAAGAGTCATAAAAGAGCACAAAGAAAAAACAAACATACAATTAAAATTTGACAAAATATGTAAAAAATACATCGTGGTAAGACAATTGCACTAGAATTAAGTAGTAATTAATTGTAACAGATCACAAGTATAATACCTTGGAAATAATTTCCCCCATTCAGAAGAAAAGAAGACATATTTAACATAATAGACTCATTGTTCCAAGACTCTTCTTCTAATTTTCCATAATGCATCTAGGTATTTGCTAACAGCAAAAACGGTCATAAATGACAGATCTGTTTTTAATAATCGATACGCCTCCAAATGTTTCCTGAAGCCCCATTTTTTACATAGTGGAACGATCCACTTTTTCCTAGAAGCTTTATACAAAGGACAGAAAAACATTATATGGAGGTCATTTTCCGGGTATTCAGTGCAGAGAGGACAATTTTCAATGGATGGGGGTGCCATCTGCTCGTAAGAGCTCGTATAGGAAGCGAGTTATATCTCCATTGAAAGAATAATTTGCGGAGACTAGCGGGGAAGATGTCATTAATCACAGTCTCAAACTTGTAATAATCTTTAGTTAAAAGAAATGAGCAGGTCAAAGAACCCAGTTTATCAGAGGCTAACCAAACCGACTGGTTACTTTCATAATACAATCCCACCAGATCTTTACGTGATATCATTTTTGAGGCGTCCACAGGGCTAGTTCACAACAAAGGGCAACCCAACCTATAGAATTCTTCCTTTATATATTTTAACCACGGAAGTTTTTGTATGGAATGGTATTTTAATAAATCCAACAATTCAAGTCTGTAGGTATTCAATTCAGGGGTTGCCCAGAGGCGCCTCCAAAAAGTTAAGGGCTTGAGGCCTAATTCCTCCTTAATTGATCTTATACCTAAATCTAACCTGAGGGGGAGAAGAGGAGTACCACTAGGAAGGGATAAGAGTTGCCGGAGAAATTTATTTTCGATGACCACAATTTCGTGTGGACAATCGTGGCCCCATAACTCAGCTCCGTAAATTATTGCTCCTCTTGCCTGCATTTTATATATCTCAAGTGGCGGGGCAATAGGTTTTACGTGGCATTTATTCCATAGTTTAATGATCCCCCCTGTTTTTTGTATTAATTTTAGTTGGGATTTGATCCGATGTTCGGTCCAAAGAAAGTTCTCATTTACGGTCACTCCCAGGTACTCAAACATTTTGACTCTTTCCAAGGTAACTCCACCAATGGTAGGATTAGGACGGGATTTTTTGGGAGGATTCAGTATCATGTACTTTGTTTTAGTGGTATTAATTTCCAGTCCTCTATCACAGCAAAAAGAGACGAAACCATCCACTCGCTGGATGCCCATCGGGGACTTAGCGAGTAACAGGGTGTCATCGGCGAACATAATCGCCGAAATCCCCGTTCCAGCTAGCTTTGGCGCGTCTCTATTTGGGACCGCATTTAAGTAGGAGATAACTCCATTTACATATAAACAAAAGAGGGTAGGTGCCAGGACACATCCCTGGCGAACCCCCCTGTTAACAGGGAAGCTAGATGTTAAATTACCCTCTCTCCCACATCTCACCTTAGCAAAATTATCGGTATGTAGTCGTATTATTATGTCCAGTAAGGGGGGTGGAATTCCCAGATCACGCAGTACAGCCCATAGCTTAATGCGTGGGACTAAGTCAAAAGCTGAACGCAGATCTACAAAGACAGTATAAAGAGATCCGCCCTCAACCACGGCCGTCTTCCAATACAATATGTTCAGTCTAAAGATCTGGTCAGTGGTGGAAACGCTTTTCCTAAAACCAGCCTGGTAGTCACTCAAGATCTCGGACTCTTCGATCCAATCCAACAATCGATGTAAAATCAGCCTAGCAAAAAGTTTTTGAGCTACGTCAATAAGGCTGATAGGGCGATAATTGGCTGGGAGGAGAGGCGACCCCTTTTTATAAATGGGAACCACCTCCGCGCCCAGCCAAGTGTGAGGAATCTTCATACCCGTAGCAATTCCATTGAAAACAGTTAAAAGATAGGGAGCCCAGACTCTGGGTTCATGTTTGTATAGGTCACCGGGGACCTTATCAAGACCAGGTGCTTTGCCGGCAGGAAGTGCCGAAATGGCAGCCTGCACCTCCACAAGAGTAAAGGTGATCTGATGGAACTCAGAAGTCTCAGTTACGATCAAATCTTCAAAGGGGGGGACGATGCTGGGTGAATCGCCCATATATAAAAGACTAAAATGTGCCTCCCAAACTTCTGGAGCAATGTTCGGAGTGATTGCCGAGTCAGGTGTTACTGTACCAGTAGTCACTATCTGCCAGAATCTACATGAGTCCCGGTCCGCCAGAGCAGTTGTTAGGGAAGCCCAATTCTCATTGGCCCACTCGAGCTTAGCGTGGTGAATAAGATAACGGTAGGCCTGTCGTCTCTGATTAATAAGCTCTCTGCAGGCGTTTGCCTTTAGTGCATTCATGAGTTCTTTCTTTGCCAATCTACAGGCACTATTATACCAAGGATGGTTCCTGGGTTGCCATTTTTTCGTAGGACCTAAGGGGTTCAAAATATTTGATAAACTAATAAAAAGTGCATCATTGAGTGCAGCAATTTTTATATTAGTGTCAGGAATAGATGGATAATCAGTGAGGTCAGCCATTTCTTCCAGAGTTTGGCTAATACTCGCATAGACTTTAGATAATTCTTTCGAATTACTAGCCAGTTTTGCCCATTTGACCCTACGCCGATTGGTAGAGAGGACAGGAATATTAATTTTGTCCAGTTGTAACAAGGGTTCAACCGCACCCATGCCTGGTAGCGCAAAGTCCAGGATTAAAGGGTTATGGTCGCTTTCGCGCCTGGAAAGCACCACAAAATCCTGAACTCGCTTCCAATCCTTGCATTGGACAAAAATGTAGTCAAGTCGAGCCTCTCTACCATGTGTATTATAGGTAGGTTTCGGCGGGTTATCAGATCTTGTTCGCCCGTTGCATGCTCTAATAGAGTGAAGCAGGGCCAAAGAGGTAATTTGTACGGCCAATGGGGTCCAGGATCTTACAGTGGGACCAGCCACACGTGGGATTTCCCAAAGGTCGTCCTCCTCCTGATTAATAGGATCCAATAGACCCTCGAGGGGTTCAAAATGTGAGTTAAAGTCACCAGCTACCACTACTACAGTACCCTCAGAAATGTTCGACAACACAATAGATAACACTTCAACAGCCCTTGATTCTGCTGATAAACTAACCGGTCTAGAATAGATGTTGATCAGGGCCAGTTGTGTCATAGAGCGCCATTTCAATGTTATGCACTGCACATCATCAGACCCTGTGTCCAAAACAGTAGCAGTGCAGCCCAGATGATTTGCAACCCAGATTGACAGGCCACCGGAAGGTCGACCCCTACCTCCCCATGTAGCGGGGAGAAAAAAGGAAGAGAAACCCACTCGATGATACTCGACCCTAGCCCATGTCTCCTGTAGATAGCATATATCATGAAGATCTATAAAGGAGCCCCAAACTGGACAGTCGAGCTTATTAGAAAGGCCCGCAATATTCCAAGATAAAATTTTTAATGAATTGCGGACACAGGAGGAGTCATGAGGGTCACCAAATGTAGGATCAGAATCTGAAATCACAGTTGGACCAGAATGACTTGATATATGAGTCAAAATTATCGGGCTCTGAGCTTGACAAGATGACTCACACATATGAGTGTTTGGGGAGATTCCATGAGGGACATCCTGTGTGCGAACAGAATCCAGTGAGAGAGGCGGGGCAGAGTTACTAACTGTCAAGTCTAAGTAGGCTGTCATAGTCTGTGGTTGGTAAGGGGACTCACACTTGTCTCCAATGGAGGGAATTTCCGCTCGCAGTCAATCAACCTCCTCAAGATGACTGAACCTATTATGGCAGGGAAGGTCAAACACTATAGGCTTATTATACCAAGGATTAGTGAACTTTCGACCACCAAAAGTTGGACCCACCCTAACCCAGTCATCGAGAATCTCATGATGTGTGGGGTGATTAGGTGGAGGATAAAAGTTTGAAAGCGGAAGAGGTTGAATGGATGTAGGTCCATGATTGCCCTTCCAAGTGAGTATGTATGACACAATCTTAGGGTTGCTGAAATTCACTACAACACAATCATCCTTAAGATGCTTCGTGGTGTTGCCCAGCCAGCTGATCCTCCTAACCATCAGAATACGAGCAGTTGCAAGTGGTGGTAGAGGCCTATAGGTATTTAGCCAGCTAGTAACTTTGTTTTTTAGTGAGTCATAGGTTTTTGAATCAGGGTTAGTACACTTAGGGACTCCAGTCAATACAATTACATAGGGAGCCGCCTGAGGGGGTAAGTTGACTACATCTTTCCAACTTGATTTCCCCATATCATTGTTTTCGGTGGCACCATTCCCCAATTTGGCAAGATTCAATTCTGGAGCATTGTCCGTGGACCTTAAGGGGTGGGAAGGATATTTATGTGATGTTAAAAACGTTTCAACAGTAGGGTGGGGTGGGTTTAGGGATCGTGAAGGTTGGTCGATAACAGTTGTTTCCTTTACTGCTATAGATTTTAAAGGGCGACCTGAGTTAGCAGTGGTCCGAGAGGGGGAATCAAAGGGTTGGGCTTGAGATACATTATCAATTTTCGAAGTAGGCCTACCACCGTTCATTAAACAATTGGTAATGATCCCTGTTGCCTTTTCTATTTCTTTCAGTGTCTCATTAATAGAATCAAATCTAGCCAATATGGGGTCAAGAAGGACCTTAAAGGCATTCACCAAGATGTAAGTTAGAGAGTCTTTCTCACCACCCGCTCCCTCATTGAAAATAAGCGGGGGATGGCAGTGGAGTGTTTGTTCACAAATAGGGATAGTTGTTGGAGTAGAAATTACAGTAGGACCCCTCGAAACCTCAGATAATGCCTCTGCTGGTAGCTCAGGAATAATATCTATTTTGGCCTTTTTCGCGCTTTTAGTTTTTCTAGGGCATTTTCTTTTAGGTACAGCTCCCTCCCGTCGACCCAAAACTAGTCTTGATGTTGATTCACTTTCACAGGGTACAACAGGGTCTGGTAGAGATACTGTAGAGCTCTCGGGATTACATAGAAGGTGATCCCTCCGGGAAGTTATACTAGTTCTTATGTCCTGGAGAACCGAGTCGATCGTTAGATCGATACTATTCATTAAAGCGGTATGAGAGTTATTCATGTTCTCCGGAGATCTAACAGTTGCTAGTAGACCCAAGGAAGATCTCCTAGTATTTTCAATGCCTTCAGAGAGTCGTTGTTCTAAGATGTGTAGCTCATTATTGACCACAGAGTTGGCCCTGATGAGAAAATTATCCAGAGTACCTGTTAGCATGGGGGCTGAAGGCACTATTTTCTTGCGTGTAGCCATTGAATAGCCTCAATTTGCGCAGGGAATGGAAGGGGGTGCCCGGTCCGGTCTTGTCCGTGCTTGAACGGGCTTAAACGGGCCCGCCCTTTGCCCAGGCTTCGCCCCGGACTGCGTCCCGCACGCGTCCCACTAGCGCGTTGATAATTCAAGACTAATATAGAGGGAAGAGGAGGGGCCGGGAAGAGGAACCAGGTGCGTGGGCAGGAAGTCAAACAAGGCACACTGGTCCTCGCAGTCCCGGAATCACAGGGAGCCCCAGAAGCAGTTCAGCGCCTTCGGGTTATTCCAGCCAGCAGCTCCGTGAAGGTGAAGGTTAAAAAGCAACTTTAAAAATAATGCGATATC
The DNA here is from genome assembly GCF_964204655.1 of Triturus cristatus. Lineage (NCBI taxonomy): Eukaryota > Metazoa > Chordata > Amphibia > Caudata > Salamandridae > Triturus > Triturus cristatus. The sequence continues at coordinate 684,207,991 of NC_140592.1, forward strand.
CTCTCCTACGAGCGGCGCCCGCGAAGCGGGGGCCGCGAGGCTTAATGTAGTAGTGAAGGGAGGGGCCGGGAAGAGGAACCAGGTGTTTATTCAGTTTTCCGTTAAACGAAATACAAATAACAGTGCAGCGCAAGACATTTGGCCAAATATTGTTATGTTGGTTTCTAGCACCGTCAAATGCCCCTCACTGCAAATGCGACTGATTTTGCAATACAATTTTAAATCATTGTTTAAAAATCTTATTTTTAATTTCTAATTTAGGTCTTTAGCTGTAATCAAAATAAACATTGGTAAAGCCACTAGGCCTGGCCTGAACATCGCAGTATGTGCTAACACTCATGCCTCTCCTCTCACATGTCCCTCAGTAGCAAGTGATAATTTGCACATCTTATAAGTATGATTTTCACTTTGTAGTTGGCCGTAATTAAAGTGTGTTCACATTAAGTTAACCCCAGTTTAATAACTCATGCTAACAAACTGAAATCCATTTTGGCTGCTGTTATTCTGTCTCCCCTTTCTCTCGCAGGGGTGTGGAATTTAATGAAATATCTACTTGTCCATGGGGCAGGTTGCTTCATAATTCTACTTGTCCTGTGAAAAAAATCCACTTGTCCCTTTGTGCCATGTAACGCAGTGACAAATTATGGCAGCAAACTCATTATATAGGAGCTCTGAAATAGCCTCTCTGATTATGCCAGGGCTCCTTCCATAGTAGTGTTCTAATACTAGTAATTCCCTTACATTGCCATGTTTCCACAGATCTACATACTGGGGCTGAATGTAGTGGTAAGCAATAGTTCCAGGGTTGGAATGCCCTTTTGAGTATGTGCAAACCTACTAACTTGCATGTTTTAAGGGTTTTCACTAAGTCTTCTCTAATCTTTTCCCATACTGAGAAAGGTTTGACAATTACAGACATACCTCTTCTTCCAGGGTTGGGAAAAAAGTGGTTGGAGGGAAAGTGAACTTGCAAACACTCAGATTTTCGCATGAGCAAATCTACGCCTGCATATTTGCTCGTGCTAAAATGCAGTTCAGAAATATTTTCTAGGAGTACTATTTCTTGGCCTACTTCTGTAAAGTCATGTGAATTCACGAAAGCAGCATATCTGCACTTAATGCAAGGACATTTACCATGTGTGCACTTTGGAGACTATTTAATAATTGGGCCCCTAATGAGGTTTGGTGTTAACCATGACGTTTTGTTTTTATTAAAATTCTCTCTCTCTCTATCGGCTAGCTTCACTGTAAGTCACAGAAATCTGTTCTTTCACAAGGAGCATATCGACACAGTCCTATTTGTCCATTCCCAGGTATTACTGTGGCAATGTGTGCTTTTTGAGGCCAAAACAATATTTGCTTTTGCCAGTGTTTGTTGTAATGGTAAGTGTCTGGCAGCTCCCACACCAATAAGGTTTTACATAAGCCATGCCAAAACAAGTCACACATTGAAAAAACCAAAAAGCTGACCAACAATTTCAAACCTGCTGGCTTTACCAGTGCTTGTTTATTTTTGTTTCCCATAATCTTATTAAAACTGGTTACACAGATTTTCCATTATGGATATTTTAGGGAAATACTAGCATACATCAACACATTTTACTAAATGATGCTGCAAGGAAATGGTACCTGAAATTTTATAGAAGTTTAGCTAAATGTTTTAGCATTTTTTTGTGAACATTTTATTTTGAAAGCATTGAATCCTCAATACTGCTTTTAGCTTCTGCAAATATTTGCATCTAATGAAAGAGCATTCTGGGAGCATTATACATAGCCTCATGTTGCTAAACACTGAAAACGTGTGTGCACATTTTGATACTGTAACCACAGTCAGTAGTGCAGTCAGAGCTTACAACATTTACTTAGAGTGCTCACCCTAATGATAAAGACTTTGCATTAATGAGCCATAAATACAAGTTTGAACAGCACTAACATATGGACACAAATATTACCTTAACTGCAGATAATGCCCTTCCCTGATCCATAACATGGTACTGTAATCTGGCAGCCAAAGGGTTTGTGCTGTAGGGGGTTGGGCCTACTTGTCCCAAGGACAAAATACACATGAAAACTTGTTGCCCTTGACCCACAACAATATGTTCCGGGCTATAGGAATTCCACATCCATGAAAGAGTTTCAGGAGCCAAGCTACAGCAGTTAGCATTAGTTTAAATTGTTGTAAATGTTTTTGTGAGAAACACTATCAGCATGTGTCCTTTAGAGTTGTGTGTTTTGTTTGTGTATTGCTGAGCTAGTTAAATTCAGATATTCTTTCCCTGTTTCTTGAGAGCGGACGGGGCATTTCCTTTCAGGGAAAATTGAAATTTACTTGATTTGCAAATGACAACTTTAAACCACCTATCTTTGTATTTGCTATGTTTTGAATTGTTTTGAATTATACTAATTATACTGACATTTACTTGATTTAGGACTAATTTGAATGATCATAGTTTGTAACTTTGCTAATATTCTAATAAACGTCCATGGTTTACAAATCCACTACTCTTTGTCATTCTTGTCAGATCTAATGTACGTCACTGTTATTGAGATATTGCTGATTTATTGATGTTAAACTGCAGCCCGAGACAAAACGTTCACACGCATGAGTGTAGCTTGCACTCGAATTTACACCAAGGAGCTGAGCGTTGTGGGGGCATGGCCACACAGGCAACCAAGATGGTGGCCTAGTGCGGAGCTCCACCAAACTCACTTCAACGGAGAAGGTAGCAGGCCCCCCCCCATGACAGCATCATGAAGTCATGGCAGCAGAGGGTAACTGGGTGGGGTTGTGTGGAGGCCCAATTAAATGCCTGAGTAAAGGACGGCCACTCTTTGTGATTGCGGCCTAAGGGAGCAGTAGCCTCAGAGGCCCCAACCGCGATATCGGCCACAGTGAGCCTGGGGCTGCTCTCCTGCGCCGATATCCTCTTGGCTGTGCGGCATACTATCAAGGGTCGCCTCCGCTGGCAGGATTGGATTGCGACTGATGCTGGCATGTTCAGCTGATCGGTGGCCTAGAGCTGTGTCTCTCCTCTACAAACCGTGGCCCACCCGGGGCGCAAATTACAGCAGATAAGCATCCAACCTACGCAGAGGCCCCAGCCTGAGGCATCGCTTCATCTAGCTCCAATGAATCTTGTTGATTCCGGGGGCTGGGAGCCCTGTTGTGAGGGGGGTGCTGTTTTCTGAGGACCAAGTTTGTATGCTAAGACGCCTTACAGCCCCCCCCCCCTCGCACTAATGCCCCTCTTTCCCCTGCTGCCCTCCTTTCTCAGTGCTGGTCTGTGAAGATAGTCCATCTGCAGTGTGATACTTGACTGGTACTAGTGGAGTGGAGACTTCCTAGACTCTGGATTGTTAGGGCTGGATGGGGGGTGGCTGACCGGGCTTGGCCCTGCCTCTCCCCCGCTTCCACTATGGGGAAAGGTGATACCAGGGAAATAGAGTTGTCCTTTGATGCCAGGAAAACCCCCTTTCTGCTGAACCCATGCCCAATGGGGACCAGGATTTCATGCAGGAACACCTAAGCTCCGGTGATTCTACAGCCACCCTGGCTTCTGGACCTGAAAACCAGTCTCCAGTCTATTGATGGCAAGATAGATGCTATTGCGACACAATTGGACTGCATAACGGAGTGGCTTGACAGACACCTGGTCAGAATAGATGGCGCTGAAAGAAGGATTTCTGACTTGGAGGATGACCTTATGGAAAACAAGACCTAATTGGCAAGACTAGAGAAGCGGACCATTACAGTGGCAGGAAAGAATGAGGACTTGCAGACGAGGGCTAAATGAAACCACATCCGCATCGCAGGTGTGTCGGAGTCCACAGACACTGGTAAGATTTCCCTATTTAAAAGTTGCTTGTTGACCTGGTTGTCCTGGACAGTTTGTCCATTATGTTTGCCAATCTGGCCCCAGACCCCCACAACGGGCCCGCTCTGAGGTCGTTGATTGCATGGGTAATGAATTTGCAGGACCATGATCCCATAATGCAGCAAGTGAGAGTGCAGGGGTTGTTGCTGTACCAGGACTCTGTAACCTCCATATTCCCAAACTTTGCAGTGGCAGTACAAGAGGCGCGCCTGAGGTTCGTAGAGGTCAAATGCACACTGCGTAAATGGATTGTAAACTATGCCATGCTATACCCTCCATGGCTGAGGTTGGGGAAGTCTCAATGTTTCTCATCAGCAGAGGAGGACTCGAGATTCTGTAGCACCATCCGCACTGCTCGGGGCTGCCCTCAATTGACGACCAGCCTTCCAACGCACTCCGTGTAACAGCAGATCTGACCTGCCACAGGGAGAGGAGGAGGCCCACTCAGACACTCCACAACACTGAGCTGGAACCTAGGCCCCTTGTCTCATGCAGGCGTGAGAATGGTCAAACAAGAGATTCTATGCATACACTTGCAAAGCGTGCTTCTATGGTCACCATTGGATGGGACCCTGCAAACTGCTTAAGAAACACTTGTACCTTTACTCATCAACTGGGTGCTAAGGTGTTCCATGGTTTGTACCACCTGGGTATGTCTGATTGCTCTCTTTGTTTGCTGTATCACCCAATTTCTCATCTTTCTGAGGACAGTTATGGGTTTTTTATTGTGGGAATTTATAACTGACAGGGGACAGGGTTGTCGGTGTAGGTGGGTGTCGGGGGTATGGCTGTTGCAATGTTGTATGTGTTTTTTTTCACATGATTGAACCACCCACATATCTCAGTGATTCAGACCTACTTCACAAGACAGTACCCTACTTGCATCACCCTCGGAGGATGACACCCCCTAGGAAAAATATCTTTTGCATCTCCAGGAATGTCACAGGCCTTAATGATAACTATAAAGTGCTATGGGTACCTGCATAGTTTGACAAACATGCTATAAATGTCACTCTATTCCAGGAAATGTATTTATCCCGTAGAGACATGCATGATTTTCCCCGGAAGAGGGGCTTTTTATACACTTTGCTCCTCATATGGCTCATAATTCTGCGGGGTCTGCATCCTAAGACCAAAAGATGGATTTTAGGCTACACTGCCAACACAAAGACATAGATGGATGCTTCATAGTGTTGAAAGGAACACTGGAAAAAACACATCTGGCTTTGATAAACATCTATGCGCCAAATTTGGAAAACCCCCAGCTCTTCCAAGATATTCTTCCTATATTAAGACATTCGCATGCTGACACATTGCTATGGGGTGAGGACTTTAACCTAGTTTTGAACCCTGACATTGACCACATAGCTGTCCGATGCTCTTCACACACAATCGATTAAAACATTGGAAAATACCGTGAGCTTGCTGGAGCTGCAGGATCAGTGGCAACGTGCCCACCTCTCTATTAGAGAATTTACCCTTTACCCCTCGCTGCATGAGTCCTCCTCCCGACTTGAGAAATGGCTTTCCACATCAGACTTTGAGGCCTGGGCCACTGATGCCACTCACCTACCTTATACTTTATCGGACCATTCCTCGGTTAAGCTGCTGATGTCCTTCTCTGAATCCAGATTGAATCGGCCATCGTGTCGCCTCCCAGCAGATTCCCTTTTAGGTCCGGTGCTTCGATATGAATTGCGCACAGCCATTATAGAATATTTCCAGTTGAACAAGGGCATGATGGAGAAATATGCTACACTCTGGGAGGCCATCAAGGCCTATATCAGGGGGAACAACTTCCCAACATGCAGGGATTCTCCGTGATATTCACGGGCAACTTACATGCCTAGAATAGACACTTAAGAATATAGAAGGCCATATAACACCCACTCCAGTTCCTCAAGTAACAGCACCTGCTGTTGCAGGACTACAGCAACATAGCAGACAAAGAGGCGCATTTTTTAGGTAAGAATGCGCTTGCCCAGCAATATGGTGAAGGGTAAAGACCGAGTGAGACACTAGCCTGGCTCTTACGTCGATACCGACAACAGAGCAACATACATACAGTCACAACCCATTCTGGCCTATCATTGATAGACAATGAGGATATGATGTCTGAGATCCAGTACTATTACATACATATGTATTAAGTGGCCGACTCCATCCCGGAATATGTAGAGGAGGTGGCATGGTTTTGGCTGGATAGCTGTCACCAGCAATTTCTTTTTTTAAGTTTAAGGTTTATTAAAGGAAAAATTGAGGCAAACAGATGAAAAAACCTTATATAAGAGAAATCACAATCTGAGAGGTGCATAAATTTAAAAACAATTAACAACCTATTACTGATAATCGAGAAGGAAAATAAAAAAGGGGGAAGGGGAAATATGAAAATATCTATTACAATAGTTCTTTTAAAACAATGAGAAGAAAAGTGATGACTAAGACCTTAATCTCTTATACAAACACAAAAACATTAGTAAATACATTATAATCATAAACTTTAAGTCATAAACATTAAAATTAAGGGACTAATACGGAACTTATATCTGAGACAAAAATAAAAAAGACAACAAGTATTTCATGGAGGTTTTCTGACTTCATCAGGAGTATTAGCGGAGGATAAGGCTATGTCAGTTAAGTACGAGGATAGAGGGAGCCAAAAGAGATCTCTTTTAATGGATAAGGATACGGGAGTGACATTGCATGTATCAAGTCTATGATGAAACCAAACAGCATTCCACCATGCTTTGAAAGTAACTTTATCAGCTTGTTTCCCGTTAGAGGTTATTAAATGGATGGCTGCTGCTATTAGAGAGGGGCTATGGGGAGAATGTGTCCAGGATGGTGATAAGGAACCTAAAAAGACATTAGTTGGACAGAAAGAGATTTGGGTTTTAAAAATTCTATTAATTTGGGACCAGACTAAAAGCCAAAAACGGGAGAGGGAGGGGCAATCAAAAAGCATATGTTTTAAATCAGCTGAGGTACAAGAGCAAGACCAACATGCTGAAGAAAGTTCTGCGGAAAAGGAGGCTAACTTCACTGGGGTATATAAAAGGCGCTTGTAAATAAAATAAAGAGTCTGAGAGATATTAACTGCTCTCAATGTCTTGTGGATCTTTAACCACAGTTTATCCCAAAATTGTATAGACCAACATTCTATTAAATCTTTTTCCCAAGACAATTCAGCCTTCCCCTTGATCCTGTCTGAAGAGAAGAATAGATTTTTATATAACGAAGAGGCAGAGAAATTAGTAGATAATAAAGGAAAAAGAGTGGAACATCTGGCAGGAATAATGGGATCAGGGGGTAAAGAAAGAAGGTAATGTGTGAGAGAAGGAAGGAGTGAGTCATATTGAGATCTACAAGACGAGGGTAAAGAAAATTTTGATTGAAGGGTTAAGAAGCATAGAGGAACATTATCATGTACCAATTGTGAAATCCAAATTAGGCCCCTGAGTCTCCAAGTTTTCCAAAAGAAAGTGCGACCCCTAATACGCAGTAAGTGATTGTGCCAAATGGGTTGCTGATCCAACGAGGAAAAAGAGGGGTAGGAGGACGGGAGAAGAGGTGCTAGTATTTTACGTGTATGGGAAATAACTTGAGAACGAAAAGAAGAAATATTTTTAGTAAAAGTAAGAGATTCTTTAAAGTGGAAAGGCGCTATAAAGTATTTTTCTATATCCAACCAAAGGGGACGGTGGACACATTGATCGAGGGATAACCAGCGAGAGGCTTGTTTTAGAGAAAAAGCATAATCATAAGATTTAAAATCAGGGAACTTTAGACCTCCAGAGTTCTTGTCAGCCTTGAGAGCATTGAGAGCTATTCTAGGAGATTTGTTTTTCCAGAGGAACTTATTTAGCATAGAGTCAATTTAGTAGAAACCAGGAATATGCACTGGAATCATAGATAAAAGATAGAGAATTAACGGCGAGAGCATCATCTTAATAGAGTCCAACCGTCCCCACCAGGAGAGGAAGAGCGGGTGCCATCGATCAATAGACTCAGATAAAGTTTTAAGAATACTATCAAAGTTTTCCTTTAAAGTTTCGGGGATAGTAGGAGAGAACCATACACCTAAATACTTTATTTTAGAGGGTTTCCAAGAAAAACCAGTGGAAATAAAATCATGTTTTAAACAAAAAATATTTAAAGGAAGAACTTCACATTTATCTGAATTAAGGCGATAGCCCGACAAATGAGAAAAAGTATCAACTTGGGATAGAAAGGCTGGAAGAGAAGTAGATGGATTTGAGCAATATAAAAGGATGTCATCAGCATAAACAGACATTTTAACATGAGTAGTGTCAAGCTTAAAGCCAGTAATTCTATTATCTAATCTAATTTTCGGTAAAAAGGGTTCCAATGCTATTATAAATAATAGAGGGGACAAAGGGCATCCTTGACGAACACCTCTAAAAAGAGAAAAATACTCAGAAGTTTTCCCATTACCAAAAATAGAGGCTTTAGGGCCAGAGTAAAGTAAAGAAATAAGAGAAATCAATTTAACAGGTAAACCGATCCATTTTAATGCCTGGAACATAAAATCCCAACCAATCCTGTCGAAATCTTTTTCAGCATCTAGTGCTATTGCAGCGATGGGATAATCAAGAGAGGAAGCTTTACTTAAAATGTTAAAGAAAACTCTGGAATTATCTGAGGATAAACGACCTTTAACAAAACCTGATTGCTCTGGGCCAATAAGGTTAGGTAGAATGGGATCAATACGAAGGGCGAGAATCTTTGCGAAAATCTTATAGTCCAAATTAACTAGGGAGATCGGGCGGTAATTTTTGCAAAGTGTGGGATCTTTATTTTCTTTGGGAATTAGACAGATTATGGCTTCCTGAAACGTTCCTGATGAGGACCCATCATTAACGAAAGACTGCTATAGCAATAAAAGTTGGGGAAGTAAGAAAGATGCAAAATGGGCATAAAATTCAATAGTAAAACCATCGGGACCCGGTGCTTTTCCTCTTTTCAATACTGAAACGGCATGTTTAATTTCAGAGAGAGTGATGTCTGATTCTGATGATGAAAAGTCAGTATTATAAGAGGGAGGAAAATTTATTGATTGAAAGAAAGAGGAGAGGGCGGCTGAAGTTGGTTGTTGCTCTGGTGTATAAAGATTTTTATAAAATGAGACAAACTCATTCAGGATATCATTATCTTTAAATAATGAGTCACCTACATTATTACGGATGAAATCTATTTTAGTCCTCTCACGATGAACCTTTAAATAATTAGCAAGTAGTTTCCCCATTTTATTTTGGCCTACATAGTAACGGGCACTACTTTTTAGGAGATAAGAGGATGCGGCTTCTGTAGATGATTTGTTAAAAGAAATTTTTGCCTCAATAAGATTTTTTAACGAGACATCAGAGTTGGAGTGATAGTAACAATATTCAAGTTGTTTAATCTTAGCTAATAACTGAGCATTTTTGGCTTCAAAGAACTTTTTTTTTCGTGAGACAAAATTTATGATAAAACCTCTAGCTGCAGCTTTAAAGGAGTCCCAAATCATTACTGGAGAAGAGTCTGGGGAGGAATTAAAAGAAAAAAATTCAGAAGCAAAGGAGGTGAATTGGCTTGTGAAGTTAGGATCTGCTAACAATGGGTTATTAAAACGCCATCTACCAGCATGGGGAGAAAAGGGTATCAGATCAAAATCCACAAAAACTGGAGCATGATCCGATATTAAAATAGAACCAATCTCAGCGTGAGAAACAAGTTGAGACAGAGGTTTACTAAGGAAAAGATAATCAATCCGGGATTGTGAATGATGAGGGGGAGAATAGAAACTATATTCACAGATATCTGGATTACAAAGCCTCCAGATGTCAATTAAATCTTTCCGGCGTATGGCAGAAGTAAATTGTGTAAGCATCTTTGTGTTGGTAAATTTCACACAGGAATGTCTATCTAAAATAGGGTCTAAAACCTGATTACAATCACCTCCAAAAATAACATAATCGTCAGCAAACATAAGAAGCTTATCAGATATCTGAGACCAAAACGTATTGTCAATATGAACAGGTCATAGACATTAAAGAGTACTAAAGGTATTTGATCAATAAGCAATTTAACAATTACCCAGCGACCTTCTAGGTCATTGTCCTGATGAACAACTGAAAACTGATGTTTTTTATGGCATATGATAGACGTCCCATTTTTCTTCCCTAAACTTGGAGAAGAAAAAACATGACCCACCCAGTTTCTTTTCATCTTAGTTGCTTCAGCGACAGACAGGTGAGTTTCCTGAATTAAAGCAATATCAGTATTTAATCTGGCTAAATGAGTTAATACACGTTGTCTTTTGATAGGGTTATTAACTCCCTTAACGTTCCAAGTTACAACTCTAAAGGAGAATCTTTAAAAAGAACATGCACAATTATTATAAAAGCAATTAAATAGGAAACTTGTTGTTTCAAGAAAGAAAGAAAGACAGTTGATGAGAGAATAAAAAAGAGAAATGAGATTAAGAGAGGAGAGGAAACAAATTGGAAGATGATAGTTTCAAGGCGAGAAGAAAGGAAAGAGGAAGGGTAAAGGGAAAAGGACAGGGAAGGACAAAAAGACAGGATAGAGAAACAGTACACAACAAACCATTGATATTCAAAAGTAAAATCAAAGGGGCATACCACATAAAGACGATGAAAATGGGGTGGGTGGAACCACATGAGGAAGGTAGCACACCAGACCAAGGGCTCCACAGAGACGCAGCAAAGAGAGAGAAACCCCGGGCAAAAACGAGCAAGGTAAATCCAAAGAAGCACAACCTACATCTGAAAGAAACAGACCGATAATAAAAAGTGATTAACAAAGCACATAACTTGATGAAGAACAAAAACAAATGAGAAAAAAGTCAAAGATAAAACAGTGACCAACAAAACTTATGCCACAGAAAACAGTTAAGCTTGAGGAGTGTCCATAGAATCAGCTCTGCAAGAGTCAAGGAATTGTTGAAGAAGCGCTGGGTCTTCATAGGACAATCTTTTATTATTATAAGTCACTTTGAAGAGACATGGATGGAATAAGCCGTAACGAGCATTCAAAGCTCTGAGAGCAGGTCTCATCTCTAGAAACTTTTTTCGACGATATGCAGTGAGTTTGGCGTAATCCTGAGCAAAAAAGAGGGTTGAACCATTCCATGTTATCCTCCCTTTCTGTTTAGCCGCTTGAAGAACTTTAAGGAGATCAGTATATTCTAGAAAGTACAAAATTACCCCTCTAGGTTTCAATGAAGAGGAAGTGGTGGCAAGAGAGCGAGAGATTTGGCCTAGGTGGTGAGCTCGTTGAATATTCAAGGCTGTAGAATTTGGAAGTCCAAGAAGCGTGGGCAAAAAGGATTGAAAAAAGGTTATAGGGTTAGACCCTTCAAGACCTTCCGCCAGTCCGTAAATGCGTAGATTATTTAGTCTGTTGCGATTTTCCAAATTTTCCACTTGTAGCTTAAGGTTTTGTATCTCTCTATGTAGGCAGGGGACCTGGTCAGTGATTACCTGAACAGAAGCGACTTTCCTTTCTAATTCGTCAAATTTTTGCTCAGTGTGCGACCAATTATCCTCCAAATTTTGAATACGCAAATTAGTCTCTGCCATGTATGGTTTAAGAGAGCGAATCTCATCCAGCAACAATTCCATAGACATAGTGGAAGAAGAAGTAGTAGGTGAAGGAGGATTAGTTTTCACTCTTTTACCTGGAGTAGAAGCAGAGGAAGGAATTTTAGAAGTATTTTTATTGCCTGAGCGTGGATTTTGCGAAGATGAGCCTTTTGTCGTAGAAGTATCCATTGTTGCTTCTTCCACATTGTCTGATAGGACACTGAATGGGTTAACGTCCTCCTGCGAGCCACTATTTGAATTTATTTGATGAAGACCACTCCGAGCAGCACGAGATTCTGCCATTTTAAGAAGAGGGGAGGTAAAAGTCAGATTTCAGAACTCAAAATGGCGGGAGCAACTGTAAATATTATTCACTGCTTCAAAATATTAAAAATAGTCCAAAATACAATGCATGGGTAAATAAGAATGAAAAGCCTGAGGTCACTGAAGAAGATACATATGTGTTCCTAAGAAAACATTCTGGCAATTCACCTCCTCAAAAAAAATATATAAAAAAAGAGCAGACAGAGGCAAAAAATACGATTTAAAGATGAACAGTCACTGTGGAGAAGGAACCATATCCCAGTCAGGAAAGTTATCCGGCAAAGAAAAGCAGATGAGAAGTTTTTTCGGCTGAGAAAGCTCCATCCATGGGTGATATACGGAGCGGTAATAAATCAAAATGGCGGCCGCGCTTCACTCGCGGACCGCGCTGAGGTAAAAATAAAAAATAAAGGTCGAAAATCGCTCACCCCGCAGACTACAAGGGACACATTGTCATCAGCAGATGCTCCGGCAGCGATATCTGCATCGCGGGAGGTCACACGTCAAAAAGACGAGCCCGGAGAAACTCTGACGCGCTACGCGACAGCGGAGCTCTCTAGAGTGGCGGCCATCCTCTTCGGCGCCTTAGCCACGTCCCGTCACCAGCAATTTCTAAGTGTTCCTATTTGCGGGTGAAAGATAGTGGCGGCTATTTACGCTCTGGCTGGGAGGAAGACTCCGACGGCCTGACAGTGGTCTTTTTCAAAGCCTAAAAGCATTCTTTCCCACCACCTCTTAGAGATGTGCGCCAAGGCGCTCACTGATGGTATGCTTCCCCTGACCATGCAGGAAGCGGCAGGGCTTTAAGTGGGCCGGATCTCACCGGTTTGAGCACCGGCAGTTGTTTTAAGGGGGCTCGAAACGGGTCTCTATTGGGCTCTGTTTTGTGCCCTGGCAGAGGCGGTCCGTTTTTTTACGGACTGCAGTGACAGCAGCCTGCTGTCACTGCAGTCCAGAAAAGATTGCTAGGGCACAAAACAGAGCACGACAGAGACCCGTTTCGAGACAGCAGACACATCGATGTACCCTGCTCACACTACCCACAAGTTACGGCATGACTTCATGCCAGGTGAGCATTGTAGGGGGATGGGAAATCCTTTAAAGAGTCTATTTCTCTCTGGATTTCCTTTCTCTTCTTGAAACTCAGGAGCAGCAACATTATCGTGGTGTCACCAGGGCTTTAAGTCGAAGCTTTTTAAATATTCTATACAAGCCATAGTTGCTGCTTATTTATCTTAAGCAACTAACAACCATTGACAAAGCCAATAGTCCTGACTGGTAGGTATGATGTTCCTTGTATCATATCTGGATGCAATGACAGAAACAGCAAAATACAAGTCGGGCGGCACACTATGCTAAACACAGATTTTTAACATACTGTTTTAAGCCTCGCCTTAATTACATTGGCTTCGCCCCTGTAGGAAGGTGGATATCTGACTATGGTTACCCCCAACTTTTTGCCTAGTGTCTAGCTGGTTTTTCGACTTAGTTGGCCTGAGATCCTGCCATTCAGGGTCTCAGGCTGTCTGCTCTCTCCTTAAAATGGACTCCATGTACCCTAGGTACATACACAATTGGTAAGGATCACCTTATTGGACCCTGTACAGTGTACCCTAGGTACCCAGGGCATAGGTGTACCCTAGGCCTCCCAGGGGCTGCAGCATGTATTATGCCACCCCTGGTCTGGCCTTCCAATCAGACACAACTGGTTGATCACTCAGCTGGGGCAAGGTCGTGTAATCACCCCTTGCTTAGATATAGTATATCTATATCTACCTTATATATAGACACATGTGTACCTATCAGTCACTCCTATGGCAGGCCTTAACAATCCTGGAGGCAGAGTGCTTGGTAACATGTGAGATGGTGCTCTAGCATGAGCTGAGCCTGTCTGCAGCTTTCGGAACCATGTCCTTATAGCTGTTCTATGATATAGCCTACCATATACTCTTAAAGTGCCTTATAATCTTAAACGGTTATGGTAACTATGGTTGGGCTGTATCAAAACATGTCGTGTAAGGTGTCTAACACTTTGGAATAATACCCCCATACCATTTCTGGTGATGAGGATATTATTCCTCCCTTCTAGAGGGAAAGACATGTTAAAATCATACTTCACTGTTAGCCTCTGACCAAAGCCTCAGCATCACAAAATGGATGCTGCTGCCACGACACAAGTCTGACCTCCTGCAGCTGGGAGTGATCCCAGCCAGGGAGGCCTGGACAATAGGTTTCCTGCGTGGGGAGGTGCTAGCACCTCCCCAGACAGCCTTTAGTGTATTGGGGCAGGGTGGGCTGAAAGGAATGAGACATGCCTGGGGCACACAAGGTGTTCCTTGCATAGTCCAGTTCAAACCGGTGCTGGGGCACTCCAGCCCCAGCTCTGGCGCGAAACTGGACAAAGGGAAGTGGGTGTAACCACCCCCTCCCAGGTCCCACCCATAAGGCGTGACCTAGCAGGTATCCCAGCCCCCCAGATTAGTATAAGAGTGGGAGTTGGGCCTCAAGATTTTAGATTATCCTGAACCTGCAAAACTGAACAGAAACTCTGGACCTTCGACATTCGACGAAAGAAGAAGACTGAAGAATCTCCCTTGTGGCCAAGGAGTGGCTACCCTGTGCAAACAGGCACCATCAAGAGACTACCCTTTGCTTTGCCCACGTTCTACGAGGAACCGACTGCAGAGCCCGACCGGAGCCTTGACTTCCAGACTTCTCCGACCCTGATCCACATCTGCAGCAGAGCTGAGATCCGTGGAGGCGACGAGCGACGTGGGACCGGCTACCTGGGAAAAGTGGCTAGTATCTTCAAGCGCAGCTTCTGAGGCACCCTCGAAGTTGTGCACCGGGGATTGAGAAGCCCCACCCCCAAGCACCATCTGCACCGAAGACCAGCCCCCCCACACTCAATGAGTCCTGCGTGGGGCCCTTCAGCATTTTCCTGCTTGCCGCGTCTGTCCGGTTGCTTGCCCGCTGGCTAGTGGCCTTTGTGACGACGCATCCCGAAATCTTCTGCGCTGGTTTGGCTCCTCCAGACTGGCTCCCGCTTCCCTGCAAAGAAGAAGCACCCCAGACCTTCCTGGTCTGATCCTGAAGCAAGTCCTCCGTTCTTCGTGGGTTCCGCTTGCCAAGGTCTGGTGAGTCCTAGCCCAGCTTCGACGCCGCCGACAGCAAGAGCCTTCGTGGGACAGCTCGCCTCCTGGTCCTGGTCGTCCTCGACGCTTCCTGGTCCTCCTGGCTGCAGCGACAAGCTTCACCTTCACCTGCAACTCTTCACGACATCGTCTGGTTCCTTCCTGGTTCCACGTGGTCACTGGCTAGTGATCTTGACTCTGTCCCCTCTGCTTGCAGGTCTCTTCTCTTCTTGATCCCAGCCTTGGGATCCACCGGACACTCTTCACTGACTGCCTGTCAGCATCTTTCTTCAGGCATCCATAGGAGTCGACGACGAAACCCGACGCAACTTCAACCCTATGCACCCGCAGCCTGCGGGCTAGGTAACTTGGGTACTCCGGTGCTCATCAGGATAGTGACTATCCTAGTGTCTAAGTTTCAAGTCTCAACTTCCTAGCTACTCCGGAAGTGTCCTAAATCTATCTATTTCTACACTGTACTATTGCTAGTGACTTTTACGCATTACGCGTGAGTGTTTCCACTCTGCATACGAATCCCGTGGGCCTCCCACTTCCTAACTGTTGCTAGTGTAGTGTAGCCCCAGCGATTCCCTAGGCCTAGGCCTACTCTTTTTCCGTGACAGTGGTCCTTATACCACTTACTTAGTATATGGTTTGCGTGGCCCCTAGGGCCTAACTGTATTACTTACCTGTGTGACTTAATGTATGCTTAAATAAGACTGTGTTGTACTTACCTCTAATCTCATAAAGAGTGCTGAGGGTTTGCTTAGAATAAATACACTTTATTTTATATATATATCTGTTGTGGTGTCCTTTCATTTGGTATTCAAGGGATTATATATGGTATCACAGCTGGCTTCACATGCCATTCAGAGTTTAGCCTAAGACTGCTCTTGTCCATGCTACCACTAGGATAGCTGGTCTATAAGGTTGACTTTACAACCAATCACCATAAGGGTATTTGGACTGATATAAGGTGTACACTATAACTAGTGACATCATACATCAGGCCAACTTCTCACATTGGTGAGCAGCGGTTGGGATCTGAGCTTGCTGTTGTAATACCATTGTAATCTTGTGATACTAAATTGAAAGATCACACAGATATTGTCTAGGTACATATTACATAGTTTATAATACTTAAGTCCTACTGGACTTAGTGGTTGTAGGTTGAAGGGAGTAACACACCCTGACTACAACTACTAGAGAGGTTTAGTAGAAACAACTAGTGTAGGTAGGTGCACACACCACACCCTCACTAGATCATGCCTCTGGGAGGAGATCAAGTAGATGCTCTCTCAGGAGGGGCAGGTCTGTAGAAGACCCCCTCTAGGTATGATACCTTCACATTCCAGGAGATGAGACATTTGTGTACCTCCAGAGGAATAAAACAGGGTTCCAACCCTACCCTTAGACAGCTAGTGGAGCTTCTGGAGGCCTATGATGCTGAAAGAGCTGCCAGGGATGATGCCATAGCTATAGATAAGGGTCTACCCACCACAGATGAGTCAGATGGGACTTCAGAGGAAGAGGTAGACAGCCAGGGCCAAGTAGGAAGACTTAGCCAGGCTAACCTAAGTTTACATGGGAGTTAGCATGAGGTCCCCCCATACAGACCCCCAAGTAGGCTTTCACCGAGAAGCAGGAGGGACAGATCCCCTTCAAGGGAATCCATCCACTCCAATGTCTCTAGCATCTCTAATGCTTCCTCTCACAGGGGAATTACTTCACCTGAGAGAAAGGAGCATGAAGCCAGAATGAGGGAAGCTAATCTGAGGATTCAGAGGGAAGAACTTGCCCTTGCCAAGGAGAAGCTTGCTCTGGCTAGAGAGCAAAAATTGTGTGGGTCAGAACCCACTGGTGGCAGCAACATCCCTAGAGATAGGGATAGGTCTTATGACCATAGAAACCTAAGCAAGATAGTCCCCCCATATCAGAATGGGGATGACATCCACAAATGGATGACTGCTTTGGAGAGGGCCTGCAAAGTACAGCAGGTACCCCAAAGTCAGTGGGCAGCTATCTTGTGGCTCTCCTTTTCTGACAAAGGTAGAGACAAGCTCCTCACAGTCAGTGATGAGGATGCAAACAATTACAAAGTCCTGAAGAGTGCTCTGATAGATGGGTTTGGCTTAACCACTGAGCAATATAGGTTGTTGTTCAGAGACACCCAGAAGACACAGACACAGGACTGGTCTGATTTTGTGGATTGTGCCACTAAGGCTTTGGAAGGTTGGTTAAATGGCAGCAAGGTGCAGGACTATACAGGATTGTACAACTTGATTATGAGGGAGCAGATCCTTAGTAATTGTCAGAACCAGCTTCTCCATCAACACCTGGTAGAGTCTGATTTGACCTCTCCCCAAGAATTGGGAAAGAGGGCAGATAAATGGGTCAGGACCAGGATTAGGCCTAAAAATCAGGGTGGTGACCAAAAGAAAGATACCACCAAGCCTCAAGAGAAGGGTGGGGATAAAGCAAAAGAGAAATCTTCCTCAGGGCCCCAAAACTCCACACAGGGTGGTGGGTCCCAAGCTCCCTCCTCTACCACAGTTAAAAAGCCTTACTGCCATGTGTGTAAAACACCTGGGCATTGGAAAACTGACAGCAGTTGTCCACAGGCTAAAAACAAAACTGTTCCTCCAACTACTCCTGTCACACCACCTATTACTGTCAGCAGTAATCCCCCAGGTGGTGGGAGTGCCCCCAAAAATTTGGTTGGGTTTTCTTGGGGAACACAGGGGGATCCTGGCTTAGCCAATTCCCCTGCAGCAGCTACTCTTGTCTGTGATGGTGGCATGGGGTTTGCCAACTTCACTGCCTGTCCCTACACTTTGGGTAGGTACAGACAGGAACCCTACATCAATGGTAGAAAAGCTGAGGCCTACAGAGACACTGGAGCTAGCATCACTATGGTGGCCCATAGGCTAGTTCCCTCTGAGCAGCTTTTGCCTGGTTTCTCATGCCAGGTAACTAACATTGATGGCAAACAGACCAGTCATCCCATGGCAGAGGTATGTCTCAGCTGGGGAGGGGTCACTGGCCCTAAAAGGGTGGCAGTGTCTCCAACCTTGCCTGTGGACTGCTTGCTGGGGAATGACTTAGAACTCTCAGCTTGGGCTGGAGTTGAACAAGACACCCATTCCAAAATGGTAGGCCTTTCCAAAAAGGGTAGGGGGGTTGTGCCAGTCACAACCCCTGTCCAAGTAGCTTTCCTCCCTGAAAAGGTTGGAAGGGCAGTGGTAGCCACAGCCCAGGCACAGACAGACTTCCCTGTAGGGACTGGCAGAGCTGTGACAGTCACAGCTCAAACACAAACTGAGTGCCTTCCTGAAAAGGTTGGCAAGGCTGTAATGGTCTCAGCCCACACTCAGACTGATATAGGTGTATTGAAGCCTGAAACTATGGATCACTCCACACAGACAGAGAGTAGTGGGGAGGAAGAAAAGTCTCCCTCCCCCCAGACATTAGGAAAAGGTCAGCCTCCTCAGGGATCTGACCTCACCCCTTGTGAAGGAACTGCCCCAGAGGTAGCCAGGCCTGGCCTGGCAGAGCCTCTGATGTCAGTGGCCCCTTCCAAGGTGGGACCCAGTCTGGTGCAGGTAGCCTGCCTCTCTCTACCCTGCCTCAGTCAGCCCAGGGCTGCAGAGGTCAGGGAGGCCAGTGGACCCCAAGAGGGCCCCTGTCAATAAGAACCACGCCTTCAAAAGAATGAGGATTGCCTGGTTAGTTGCCCTAGCCAGGTGATGGGTAAAAACATTCCTGAGGGATCCCCTTCACAGGTAGTTAGGGACCTCCCCCAGAGGGATTCTGTTGGGCACAGGCAAACATGGGACCTTAGGACCCCAAACCTGACCTGTCCCTCCAGTAAGCCCACAAAAGGGACCCAGCCTCCAGCTTTAGGTAGCCAGAGGCTGACCCTGAGAGCACAGTGCAACTCAGTTAGAGAAAGAAAGGCATCCAGGGTGGAGGATGATTGGAGGAAGCTGAGGCCTCACTTTGAGGACACTCACTTCAGTACTCCATCTCAACACCAGCCTTTTACTTTGCAAAGACACACCAAAGGTAGAGATTCCCTATGGTGGAGACCCTATGATATCTTTAGGATGAGGGATTGCTTAGTGGACCATGAGACAGGGTGTAACCATGCCAGTGCTGGTTCTTCCTTATATGGCCACTCAGGCAATAGAGGCTTACCTTGTCAAGGCCAGCCTTATCTCCTTTCGTTTGGGGGGGGGGGGGGGGTTGTGTAGGAAGGTGGATATCTGACTATGGTTACCCCCAACTTTTTGCCTAGTGTCTAGCTGGTTTTTCGACTTAGTTGGCCTGAGATCCTGCCATTCAGGGTCTCAGGCTGTCTGCTCTCTCCTTAAAATGGACTCCATGTACCCTAGGTACATACACAATTGGTAAGGATCACCTTATTGGACCCTGTACAGTGTACCCTAGGTACCCAGGGCATAGGTGTACCCTAGGCCTCCCAGGGGCTGCAGCATGTATTATGCCACCCCTGGTCTGGCCTTCCAATCAGACACAACTGGCTGATCACTCAGCTGGGGCAAGGTCGTGTAATCACCCCTTGCTTAGATATAGTATATCTATATCTACCTTATATATAGACACATGTGTACCTATCAGTCACTCCTATGGCAGGCCTTAACAATCCTGGAGGCAGAGTGCTTGGTAACATGTGAGATGGTGCTCTAGCATGAGCTGAGCCTGTCTGCAGCTTTCGGAACCATGTCCTTATAGCTGTTCTATGATATACCCTACCATATACTCTTAAAGTGCCTTATAATCTTAAACGGTTATGGTAACTATGGTTGGGCTGTATCAAAACATGTCGTGTAAGGTGTCTAACACTTTGGAATAATACCCCCATACCATTTCTGGTGATGAGGATATTATTCTTCCCTTCTAGAGGGAAAGACATGTTAAAATCATACTTCACTGTTAGCCTCTGACCAAAGCCTCAGCATCACAAAATGGATGCTGCTGCCACGACACAAGTCTGACCTCCTGCAGCTGGGAGTGATCCCAGCCAGGGAGGCCTGGAAAATAGGTTTCCTGCGTGGGGAGGTGCTAGCTCCTCCCCAGACAGCCTTTAGTGTATTGGGGCAGGGTGGGCTGAAAGGAATGAGACATGCCTGGGGCACACAAGGTGTTCCTTGCATAGTCCAGTTCAAACCGGTGCTGGGGCACTCCAGCCCCAGCTCTGGCGCGAAACTGGACAAAGGGAAGTGGGTGTAACCACCCCCTCCCAGGTCCCACCCATAAGGCGTGACCTAGCAGGTATCCCAGCCCCCCAGATTAGTATAAGAGTGGGAGTTGGGCCTCAAGATTTTAGATGATCCTGAACCTGCAAAACTGAACAGAAACTCTGGACCTTCGACATTCGACGAAAGAAGAAGACTGAAGAATCTCCCTTGTGGCGAAGGAGTGGCTACCCTGTGCAAACAGGCACCATCAAGAGACTACCCTTTGCTTTGCCCACGTTCTACGAGGAACCGACTGCAGAGCCCGACCGGAGCCTTGACTTCCAGACTTCTCCGACCCTGATCCACATCTGCAGCAGAGCTGAGATCCGTGGAGGCGACGAGCGACGTGGGACCGGCTACCTGGGAAAAGTGGCTAGTATCTTCAAGCGCAGCTTCTGAGGCACCCTCGAAGTTGTGCACCGGGGATTGAGAAGCCCCACCCCCAAGCACCATCTGCACCGAAGACCAGCCCCCCACACTCAACGAGTCCTGCGTGGGGCCCTTCAGCATTTTCCTGCTTGCCGCGTCTGTCCGGTTGCTTGCCCGCTGGCTAGTGGCCTTTGTGACGACGCATCCCGAAATCTTCTGCGCTGGTTTGGCTCCTCCAGACTGGCTCCTGCTTCCCTGCAAAGAAGAAGCACCCCAGACCTTCCTGGTCTGATCCTGAAGCAAGTCCTCCGTTCTTCGTGGGTTCCGCTTGCCAAGGCCTGGTGAGTCCTAGCCCAGCTTCGACGCCGCCAACAGCAAGAGCCTTCGTGGGACAGCTCGCCTCCTGGTCCTGGTCGTCCTCGACGCTTCCTGGTCCTCCTGGCTGCAGCGACAAGCTTCACCTTCACCTGCAACTCTTCACGACATCGTCTGGTTCCTTCCTGGTTCCACGTGGTCACTGGCTAGTGATCTTGACTCTGTCCCCTCTGCTTGCAGGTCTCTTCTCTTCTTGATCCCAGCCTTGGGATCCACCGGACACTCTTCACTGACTGCCTGTCAGCATCTTTCTTCAGGCATCCATAGGAGTCGACGACGAAACCCGACGCAACTTCAACCCTATGCACCCGCAGCCTGTGGGCTAGGTAACTTGGGTACTCCGGTGCTCATCAGGATAGTGACTATCCTAGTGTCTAAGTTTCAAGTCTCAACTTCCTAGCTACTCCGGAAGTGTCCTAAATCTATCTATTTCTACACTGTACTATTGCTAGTGACTTTTACGCATTACGCGTGAGTGTTTCCACTCTGCATACGAATCCCGTGGGCCTCCCACTTCCTAACTGTTGCTAGTGTAGTGTAGCCCCAGCGATTCCCTAGGCCTAGGCCTATTCTATTTCCGTGACAGTGGTCCTTATACCACTTACTTAGTATATGGTTTGCGTGGCCCCTAGGGCCTAACTGTATTACTTACCTGTGTGACTT
Source organism: Triturus cristatus (assembly GCF_964204655.1). Classification (NCBI taxonomy): domain Eukaryota; kingdom Metazoa; phylum Chordata; class Amphibia; order Caudata; family Salamandridae; genus Triturus; species Triturus cristatus. The sequence goes on from NC_140592.1 coordinate 684,229,596, forward strand.
AATGTATGCTTAAATAAGACTGTGTTGTACTTACCTCTAATCTCATAAAGAGTGCTGAGGGTTTGCTTAGAATAAATACACTTTATTTTATATATATATCTGTTGTGGTGTCCTTTCATTTGGTATTCAAGGGATTATATATGGTATCACAGCTGGCTTCACATGCCATTCAGAGTTTAGCCTAAGACTGCTCTTGTCCATGCTACCACTAGGATAGCTGGTCTATAAGGTTGACTTTACAACCAATCACCATAAGGGTATTTGGACTGATATAAGGTGTACACTATAACTAGTGACATCATACATCAGGCCAACTTCTCACAGCCCCCTTGAGAGATCCCCCCATTTTTTTCATCCCACTTAAAGCCCTGGGAAGCGGTCATCTCAGTCCTCCCTAAACCCAGACAGGATGCGACATAATGCTCAGCATATAGCTTGCTATCGCTACTCAATTGTGATAACAAAACCCTAGCTTAAGTGATAGCAAACCAAATGCCTCTTCTTCTTGAGAAGATAGTTTTCCAAGTACGAGCTGGTTTTGTCCCTCACAGATCTACATCACTCAACTTGTGCACACAGTCTTGCACCAATTAAACCCTGAGCTGAAGTCCACAGTGGTCTTACTTAACGCCAAAATGGAATTTGATTCCTTGTACTGGCCATTTCTGATGGAAACGCTAAGACGATATGGCATCCAAAAGGAATTTTTGGCTCAGATTCTCTTGCTCTATTCTAATCCTCTTGTGAGGGTCACCGTTAACAGTCTACTTTTAGGTTTAAATCTATTTTATTGAATTTTCAGTAAATAAATGGTACATTACAATACCCTCATCTACATCCATTGGCCGGTGTGGTAAAATGTGTAAAGAGGGAGATTAAACTGGGAAGGGTGGTAGACAGGGAGGTGAAGTTGGCAGGGGTACAGGTGGCAGGAAGAACTGTCCTGGAAAAGGAGGAAAGGGATATGCTTGACAACATCCTTCATCAGAGAATGCAATGATTTCAGGCCTAGGGGGAGGCAGCACTGTCCAGATCGCGGCTTCCACAGCTCACTCTGCTTCATGTTTGTTTCAGGTGAGGCAAGGTAAGCTCAAGTGTGCTGGGCAGGAGAGGTCCCAGAAGTCTTGATCTAGAAACCGTAAACAAGGCCCTCAGGTTTTATCAAATTGTGTCAGCTTGCGGTCAACCATTGCCGTCGGTTTCTCCATGCCAAGGAGTTCCCAGAGATTATGCTGCTAATCCAACCGCGTCGGTATCTTATCCATACCCCACTTCAAAAAGATGACTTGCTTGGCTGCACAAAAGGCAAGGGTAATGGGTTTCCCGTTTGCTGACTGTTGTGATCTCTGTAGAAAGACACCTGGAGCCAGGAGGTATTCTTAAGCCATCTTTATTCAGTCTCCAGTTCAGGTTACACCTGTCTCTATTCCAGCCAGCCTAGTTTGGTACCAGCCCCACCAGGAGCAGCCTCCCTAGCTGCTCAGCCCATCTTCAACTGCCAACACTCATCCACTCAGACACCCAGGCATTCCATGCATCACAGGCACACCAACATTCTATGACCATCTCACGCTCTGGCTGAGCAGCTAGTGGCAGCAGTGCTGGACTACAATGTTAATCAATTAAGTAGGATATAACACTGACCGTATGGGATCCAGTATCATTGTAATTTAGGGCAATGCCAGAAAATGCGTGTCCTGAGTGTCAGCACAGCCTCCAGCATTTATTATCCCCGCTTTGTTTCCATTAAGCTGTCCGGCCCAGGGTATAATACCAATTGTGTGTCATTTTAAGTTATGGCTCCTTTCCAGAGGCGCTACAGGTGGACATGCGTGCCTAGTGCAAAATATCAGACCACTCCCTAGGGGTGAAGGGGCGTTCACATTCCACTTCCCACTGCTGTTGTGCGGGCGATTTAGTGTTGGCTAGTGGAGAGTTTTGGAAGGCATACGTGCCAGATAGGAGACTTTTAAAAGTGTGTCGGGTAAGGAGACATTTCTCATATGGTGTAAGGGCCTGACTGACGTGTGGATGGATATGTGGTTGGGTAAACCAATGTATGGAGACGTATTGCCAACGTGCGCTTGAACAAATGTTGTAGTTCGGCTGGACTTGTGTAAAGTCCTTAAGACCATTATAGTCAAACAGATCCCCGCACCTGTTTACAATTCGCTTCCTGCTATGGCAGAAATACTGCTCCCTGTAGAGCCAACAGAAAGTCAGGGTTCGCCAGTATAGGTGTTTGTGGTGCAAGTGGATATCTCTCCGTCAGCTGCAGTTGTCCCATGTTCCTACTGACAACCTTACTACCTGGGAGATATAAACCCCTTTTCCAAATGTGTACCCCTGCTACTGCTTGATCTATTAGGCACCAGTGTTTTGCAGTATGAGGCATATTCCATTCAGCCATATATCTAAGCTGCACTGCCTGGTAGTACCGCACCAGATGGGGAACCCCCGATCACCCTCTCCCATAGCAAGATACGCTTGTTTTTATGCCATACGGGCCTTTTACTATCCCAAATGTATTCCTCAATTGACTGTTGTACCGTACCAATGACATGCAAGGGAGATTGCTGGGGTAGGGTCTATATGACGTAGAGTGATTTCGGGAAATGCATAATTTAAACCGCCGCCAACCTACCCAACCTGGAGATGGGGCCTCCCCTTAAGGATTGGAGATTGGAGATAGAGAGCAGCACCGCATAGTTACGATCCGTCATACGCTCTAGTGTGAAATGTATCTGTAGGCCCAGATAGGTGACCCATTGGGTTGCCCATGTCAACATAAAGAGGAGCTCTAGTTGGAGTTGGTCCCCTTGTGGAATAGTGAGATTGAGAGCCTGTCATTTCTGGAGATTCTCTTTAAAACTAGAGGCCTTCCCGAAAGCCTCTAGTTCCTGCATGAGTGGGGGGAGAGAAGTGAAAGGTTGTGCATTGGCTATCATGACATTGTCAGTATATAGAGCAAGTTTATGCTCTTGGTATCCCATGGTGATGCCCGCAATAATGGGATTCCTGCAGATCTTCTCTGAAAATGGCTCCATATAAAGGGCAAAGAGGAGCGGGGATAGGGGCCACCTCTGTTTCGTACCGCATGCTATATTATAGGTAAGGCTCTCAGTTTTCCGTTTTTACTGATTTTTACAGATAAATACAGAGAGAAAACAATGTGTTTCCTGTCTGTATTTATTTTTAAAAGCGAAAAATATGTAAAATTGTGCTTGTTTTTGGCAACTCTCCATGCTGTTTTTTGTAATTTCCAGGACAACAGGGGAGCAGATAGCATAGGAAGTTACAAACAGGTTGAGATTGACCTAAATGCAGGCATATGTTAACATATATTTGTTGGAAGGCGGACCCCGAGGAGTCGGCGAGACCACCAAGGGGGGGGGGCCCTCACACTGCACGAAGTAGCCGAGCGCTGCCGAGAAGTCTCCTGAGAGATCCTTCTCCTATCACGTACTAGCACAGTAACACCACCACACAGGACTCAAGGAGGTTGTCTTTACGACAAGCAATTCTTTATCAGCAATAAAGGTTTACGAGTTCAATATTTACACGAAGGGATCGAGGGATCCACCAAAAGTCTCAATGTCTCTTTGGAAGGGTAGGGGTAGCGGGACAGTCTTTGGCGGGGATGCGGTACGAGGGTACCTGGGGCCCAGTTCTTATCCTCAAGCTGGAGGACCTCCGATCTCGGAGGGGTCGAGCCGCGACGGCGTCAGCAGGGCTCTGGCGTGCAGTTCGTGGAGAGCCGCGATTCAATCAGCAGGGCTCTCAAGATGGTCTTTGGCTTAGCTCGAGCCGCGACGTCGTCAGCAGGGCTCCGAGGAAGGTTTCAGCGAGGTTGGGCCGCGACGGCGTCAGCAGGGCTCCGATGTTCCAGGTGGTTCAGATTGTTCACAAGAGGGAGCCGCGATGCAGTCAGCAGGGCTCGTGATGGTTCCGACAAGAGTTCTTCTCCGTAGGGTCAGCCGCGATTCAATCAGCAGGGCTCTCGATTCCGGGATCCAACTGCCGATCTGTGGTGGGGTCGCCCCAGATATAGGTCTGGGGCCCTTTGATGTCCGGACCTATGCGCCCGGGAGGGCGGAGTGGCCGGGTGGAGGTGGCCAGACGCCCAGCAGGAGAGGCGCCAGGCCCAAGGGAGTTGCCGGGCGATCACACCTCGAGAGGGGAGGACAGTTGGGGGTCCCATCGATACCGTCCTCCGCCGGGGGCGATGAATGGTTCCTGCGGCACCCCCTGGCCAGTTCGTGGTGCCTCGATGTCGGGGCTTCGCTGGGGTCGAGGCCGGGCTGAGCGGGGTCGTGCTGGCTGGTGCACAGTGTGACGTAGATGCCAACAAGATGGCGGAGCCACGAGGAGTATGCGACCGCGTGCAGCTCTGGGTGAAGGGCCTTGGTGCAGTTCAGACGGGTGGCTCGTGAAGGCCGGGGCGGGGAACGGGCACAATCCATGGGGTTAAGGACCACGCCACAAGGCCGGGTCCAACAGGCGTCCCCCCCAGCCGAAGGCATGGAGAGTCACCCATCTTCTTGGGGATTCTCCTCGTCAAGGCGGAAGAAGCGGGACAGGCCGTCGGCGTTGGCGTGGTCATTGCCGGGCCGGTGTTCGACGTCAAAGTCCATCCCCTGTAGCGAGATGGACCACCGCAGCAGCTTGGGGTTCTCGCCCCGCATTTGCATTAACCACCGCAAGGGCCGGTGGTCGGTCTGGACCCGGAAGTGGGTACCAAAGAGGTAGGGCCGGAGCTTCTTGAGGGCCCACACCACAGCGAAGGCCTCACGCTCAATGGTGCTCCAGCGTTGCTCTCGGGGCAGTAGTCGTCGGCTGATGAAGGCCACTGGTCGGTCGAGCCCCTTTTCGCCGGCTTGGGATAGGACGGCCCCGATCCCATACTCGGAGGCGTCCGTCTGTACCACGAACTCCTTCTGGTAGTCCGGGGCTTGCAGCACCGGGGCAGTACACATGGCTGTCTTTAAGGTGTCGAAGGCTGTTTGGCAGCGGGGTGTCCAGTGTACCTTCTTGGGCTGCTTTTTGGACGTTAACTCTGTGAGGGGGCCAACAATGCTCCCATAGTCCCGGATAAACCGCCGGTAGTATCCGGTGAGGCCCAGGAAGGCCCGGACAGCGGTCTGGGTAGTGGGGGGTTCCCAGGTCTGGATGGCATCTATCTTCGCTTGGAGGGGGGCCACCTGCCCGCTCCCCACTTGATGGCCCAGGTAGGTCACGGATCCGTGGCCGACTTGACATTTGCTGGCCTTGATTGTGAGCCCGGCCCGCTGGAGGGCGGCCAGGACGGCTTTCGGGTGAAGGAGGTGCTCGGCCCAGTGGTTGCTGTACACGGCAATGTCATCTAGGTAGGCTGCGCTGAAGGCCTCAAGCCCGGCCAAAACCTTGTTCACCAGTCTTTGGAAGGTGGCCGGGGCGTTCTTCATGCCGAAGGGCATCACCCGAAAGTGGTAATGCCCATCCGGGGTCGAAAAGGCGGATCTTTCTTGGGCGCCGGGGGTGAGCTGGATTTGCCAGTACCCGGCGGTGAGGTCCAGCGTGCTCAAGTAGCGAGCGGCCCCTAGGCGGTCGATGAGTTCGTCGGCCCGGGGTATCGGGTGGGCGTCTGTCTTGGTTACTGCATTCAGGGCTCGGTAGTCCACGCAGAATCGCAACTCTGGGGGGTGGCCGGGAGCTGCGGCCTTGGGCACCAGGACAACAGGGCTGGCCCACGGGCTGTCGGAGGGTTCGATGACCCCCAGGGCCAGCATCTTCGTTACTTCGGCCTGGATGCAGGCCCGCACTCGGTCAGGCACCCGGTAGGCTCTGTGTCGCACGGGGGGGCTCTCCCCGGTGTCGACGTCGTGGACGCACCAGTGGGTCACCCCCGGGGTGAGGGAGAAGAGGGCTGCGTAGTCCCGCAGCAGTCGCTGGCAGTCGTTGCGCTGCTCCGGAGTCAGGGAAGAGGCGAGTTGGACCCCTTCGATCGATCAGTCATGAATGTTGGACTGCAAGAGGTCGGGCAGGGGTTCGGAGTCGTCCTCGCCCCCCTCGTCGGTCGCCAGCAGCAGGCTCAGTTCGGTCCGGGCAAAGTGGGGTTTTAGCCTGTTCGCATGTAAGACCTGGAGGGGGTTCCGGGGGGACTCCAGGTCGACCAGGTAAGTGACGGGACTTTTCTTCTCCACTACCTTGAAGGGCCCGGTCCACTTGTCCTGGAGGGCGCCGGGTTCGACCGGGGCCATGACCCATACTTTTTGTCCGGGCTCGAATTCGATGGTAGAGGAGTTCCGATCGTACCACCGCTTCATGTCCTCCTGGCTGGCCTCGAGGTTGGCTTCGGCCATGGCTCGGAACTTGCGGGTCTGGTTCCGGAGAGTCAGGAGGTATCGGTAGACGTCAGGAGGGGCGCCTTGGGGCTTCATCTCCCAACCCTCCTTGACCAGGCTGAGCGGTCCGCGGACCGGGTGTCCATACAACAGCTCAAACGGGCTGAACCCCAGGGACTTCTGCGGGACCTCCCGATAGGCAAACAGGAGGCACGGCAGCAGAACATCCCATCTTCGCCTGAGGGGCTCTTCCAGGCCCTGGATCATCCCTTTTAATGTTCGGTTGAACCGCTCAACCAGTCCGTTCCCCTGAGGGTGATAGGGGGTCGTGAACTTGTATGTGACCCCGCACTGCTGCCACAGGGACCGCATGTACCTGGAGATAAAGTTCGTGCCGCGGTCGCTCACCACTTCGCGGGGGAATCCCACTCGAGAGAAGATCCCCATCAAGGCCCGGCCTACCACAGGGGCCGTTATGGTTCTTAGCGGGACCGCCTCCGGGTACCTGGTGGCGTGGTCCACGAGGACCAGGATGAAGCGGTGGCCCAGGGCGGTTTGGGGGTCCAGGGGCCCCACAATGTCGATTCCGACCAGTTCGAACGGGGTGCTGACGGCTGGAAAGGGCTGGAGGGGGGCCTTGACCCGACCCCCCGTCTTCCCGCTGGCTTGGCAGGTCTGGCAGGACCGGCAGTGGTTGTCCACGTCTCTCCGCATCCGGGGCCAGTAGAAGTGGGTCACCAGACGACTGTACGTTTTGTCTTGCCCCAAGTGTCCGGCGAGGGGCACATCATGGGCCAGGTTGAGAAGGAACTCCCGGAAGCGGAGGGGGACCACCAACACGCGGCTGGCCCCGAGTTCCGCCACTTTCTGTTCACTGTACAACAGGCCCTCGGCCCAGTAGACCCAGTGGGTGCCGGTCTGGTCACCGTCGGCTTGCGCGGTCGCCTGTTGTCGGACCCCTTCGAGAGAGGGACAGGACTGCTGTTCTTGCTGGAACTGCTCTCGGGTGGGGCCCCCTTCATGTCGCCATTGTGTCAGTTCTGGTAGGGCGCTCGGGGACGCCATCTCTTCGGGGGAGGATTCGCTGGGTCCAGGGTCGGTGTCCGCCTCCTCCTCGCTGCTGGTGGGAGGGGGTATGAGCCCCTCGGCTTGGGCGGCTCCGGAGGTCGAGGATGAGCGGGGGGCCCGGGCGGTCATGAACCGGGTGATGGCGCAGGCCCAGTCAGCCATTCCCAACATGCGGTGGTGCTCTCGTCGCTCCACTTGAGCCCAGGGGGAACTCTCCAAGTCGTTCCCCAGGAGACAGTCGACAGGGGCGTCGTCGCGCACCGTCACCTTCAGCAGGCCCGTCACCCCTCCCCACTCGAAGGGGACCAGGGCCATCTGGCACAGGCTTTCACTGTTGTCGGCCGTCCGTACGGGGCACAGGACATTCGGTAGAATCTGTTCAGGGGTCACCAGGTGGCAGCGGACAGCGGTGATACTGGCGCCTGTGTCACGAAGGGCTTCGGCCCGTTGTCCATTGACCGTGACCTGCTGCCGGTACTTCTGGGTGTTGCTTGGGATGGGGGTGCAGGGTACCATTTCTCGGCTACCCAGGCAGACCAGGGACATGGCTGCCAGCTCCCACTCAGTGCTTCCTCGGTCGAGGGTCTCCTCTTCCTCTTCTCCTTCTCCCAGGGCGGCGGCCGCCAGCTGTCGGGGCGGGTGCCCGCCGGCCCCGCTTCTTCGGTTCAGGGGGCAGACCGGATCGCTGGCATAGTGTCCGGTTTGTTGGCAGCCGTAGCAGGTCACTGGTGGTCGTGGTCCGGGTCTGGCCGGGGGCGCCCCCCTTCGGGCTAGGCTCGGAGAGAGTTGTTGCTGCGGTGGCCCTCTAGGGGGGCTCCTGGGGGCCCCGGCGGGAGGGTCTCGGTTCCTGTTCGGCCCTCCCCCTCCACCGCGCTGGCGGGGTGGTCCGGTGGGGTTCCTCTGGTACTCCCCCATTGAGTTCCGGGGGACCCGGGAGTTGACCCATCGATCGGCCTCGATGGCGAGTTTTCGTGGGTCGGTCATTTTGCTGTCGAGGAGGTGCTGTCTTAGTTCCACAAAGCAATTGTTGGAGAGGTGCTCCCACACGATGAGGTCGACCAACTGCCCGTAGGTGGTTACTTTGCTCCCTTTGATCCACCCTTCTAGGGCCCGGCTGAAAAAGTCCACATATTCCACCCATGTGGTACCCGGGATTTTCTTGCAGTCTCTGAACCGCTGGCGGTACATTTCCGCGGTTAGCCCGTAGCGGGTGAGCAAGGCCTCCTTCATGTGATCGTAGGAGGTCATCACCTCCTCCGGCAGTTGGAGCAGCGTGTCTCGACCTTCACTCAGGAACCGCCCCCACAGGCCCGCGCCCCAATCTTTTCGGGGCACCCGATGAGAGGTCATGGCCACCTCGTAGGCCTTGAACCATTGTTGGATGTTGTCATTCTTGTAATACTCCTTGACGACCTCTTTCGGGATATGTACCTTTGTCTCGGAAGGCGGTAGAGTGTCTATAGTACTGGTGGTGTTGGTCCCCCCGTTCTTGGCCTTGATCTCGAGCTCCTTGAGACTGCGCTCGTGTTCAAGAGTCAGTTTCTTCTCCTCCAACTCCCGGTGTCGTCTCTTCTCCTCGATCTCCTCTTGAAGCCGTAGCTGCTCTAGGGCCAGTTTCTTTTCTGCCAGCTGGAGTTCGCCGTCCAGCCGCAGTCGTGCGAGCTCTAGCTCGTGGCTCCGGACCTTCTCCCGCTCTCGTATTTCGTCTTCGGAGAGGCCGGTTTCTAGGCTCTTTCTTCCTCCGGTTGCCGGAGTCAGTGCGGTTGATGTGGTCTCAGTCAGGGGCAGGGGACCTTCTTCCTGGGAGGGGCCTGCCCCGGCCTCCCACCATGCCCTTAGAGCCTTCTGCATCTCCTCTTTGGTACCTAGGCCGGTGGTTGCAATGCCTTTGTCCTTGCAGAACTGTTTTAACTCTTTGTGCGTATATTCCTCCAGCCGTTCGGGCTGGAACTCCATTGCCACGTTGTTTTCCTGGCTGCTCATGATGCTGTTCGTTTGGATGGGTAGCTAGTGGGTACTGGCTGGTACGTATTGCGTTCGGCTCGGATCCCGTCGCTGGCCACCAAATGTTGGAAGGCGGACCCCGAGGAGTCGGCGAGACCACCAAGGGGGGGGGGCCCTCACACTGCACGAAGTAGCCGAGCGCTGCCGAGAAGTCTCCTGAGAGATCCTTCTCCTATCACGTACTAGCACAGTAACACCACCACACAGGACTCAAGGAGGTTGTCTTTACGACAAGCAGTTCTTTATCAGCAATAAAGGTTTACGAGTTCAATATTTACACGAAGGGATCGAGGGATCCACCAAAAGTCTCAATGTCTCTTTGGAAGGGTAGGGGTAGCGGGACAGTCTTTGGCGGGGATGCGGTACGAGGGTACCTGGGGCCCAGTTCTTATCCTCAAGCTGGAGGACCTCCGATCTCGGAGGGGTCGAGCCGCGACGGCGTCAGCAGGGCTCTGGCGTGCAGTTCGTGGAGAGCCGCGATTCAATCAGCAGGGCTCTCAAGATGGTCTTTGGCTTAGCTCGAGCCGCGACGTCGTCAGCAGGGCTCCGAGGAAGGTTTCAGCGAGGTTGGGCCGCGACGGCATCAGCAGGGCTCCAATGTTCCAGGTGGTTCAGATTGTTCACAAGAGGGAGCCGCGACGCAGTCAGCAGGGCTCGTGATGGTTCCGACAAGAGTTCTTCTCCGTAGGGTCAGCCGCGATTCAATCAGCAGGGCTCTCGATTCCGGGATCCAACTGCCGATCTGTGGTGGGGTCGCCCCAGATATAGGTCTGGGGCCCTTTGATGTCCGGACCTATGCGCCCGGGAGGGCGGAGTGGCCGGGTGGAGGTGGCCAGACGCCCAGCAGGAGAGGCGCCAGGCCCAAGGGAGTTGCCGGGCGATCACACCTCGAGAGGGGAGGACAGTTGGGGGTCCCATCGATACCGTCCTCCGCCGGGGGCGATGAATGGTTCCTGCGGCACCCCCTGGCCAGTTCGTGGTGCCTCGATGTCGGGGCTTCGCTGGGGTCGAGGCCGGGCTGAGCGGGGTCGTGCTGGCTGGTGCACAGTGTGACGTAGATGCCAACAAGATGGCGGAGCCACGAGGAGTATGCAACCGCGTGCAGCTCTGGGTGAAGGGCTTTGGTGCAGTTCAGACGGGTGGCTCGTGAAGGCCGAGGCGGGGAACGGGCACAATCCATGGGGTTAAGGACCCACGAGGCCGGGTCCAACAATATTTGTATTATAATGCTGATATTTCCTGTAGGTGTGGTGTTTTGCTACATTTGACTGCTTAATTTGCTAAAATGTTACAAGCAGCAAAGTATTAGTGCAGGTTTATCAGTTAAATAAATGTGGAAATATACCATTTTAAGACTCTATATATTCGCAAAACACCAAATAAATATGGATAAATACCAGTGAGATGTCCAAAAAACAAATATGGATAAATACAGATGGAAATATTGAAAAAATAAATACCATAAAAGCGGGAGCCCTAATTATAGGGTTGCGACAGCAACCATTAACTCTGACTGTGGCCGCAAGTTTGGTATAACTACACCACATCCAACACTAGAACCTTGCTCCAGGTCCTGCTTTGGCCAGCACCAGCTGGAGATAACGGCAAGTGCATCTGGTCAGACACCATTTTGGCGTTGACCGAGAACAGGAGTGCCGGTATGCGGGAGTGGTGGGTTTTGTCAATAAGATGTAGAAGACGTTTAAGAATATTCGTTACAGCCCCTCTCAGGGATAAATCCGGCCTGGTCGGGGTCGACAAGACCCAGCATGTATTGAGCCAAGTGGGCCGCAAGTACGGTAGTGAAGATATTAGCATCGACATTTAACATTGAGATAGGGCGGTATGAGGAGCAAAGTGTGCGTTCCTTCCCAGGCTTCGGGAATACTGTAATGATGGCCTCTCTCATAGTGCCCATGAGTCAGCCCGTTGTGCTAAAGGAGTTATAGAGGTGGGCAAGAAGGGGAGCCAATAGGGCAGCAAACGTCTTCTAATAATCAGACGTGTAGCTGTCCTGACTGGCTGCACTTGAGCGATGGCTGCGAGCACCTAATCTGTACTGATGTCGTTGTCCAGCTACAGGGCATCGTTTATGGCGATGTATTCCACATGTGCATGAATTAGGTAGGCCTCGGCTTCCCACAGGTTAAGCGCTTCCATAAAGTGCAATGTAGAATAAAAGTGTTCAAACTCCTGGGCGATTTGCGCATCCTGATACACCCTATGGCCCTGTGACCCCTGGATTTCTATTATTACCTGAGCACACATCCGATGTGCCAGGAGGCGCCCTGCCTTATTGCCCCCTGCATAATATTTTTGTTAAGTGCAAGGAAGCACATATTCGGCCTTCCATATCTAGGGACTTAAGGTACTTTCGAGCTATCATAAGTTGGCGTTGTACTTTATGGGATCCGGGCTGCTTGTGAGCCTCTTCGAATTCCTTCACCGTCCCCTCTAGCCTGAGTCATTTGTCTTTTTTGTCCCTTTGGAGTCGGGCAGCAAAGCTATGAAACTGCCTCGCAGTACTGCTTTCAGGGCATTCCATAATAGGGCAATGGGGGTGTCTGATGTGTCATTGGTGCTGAGGAAGGTGCTAATTGAATCCTTAATTTCAGTTAAGGTCAAATTGTATGTCAGTAATTTATGATTAGGGCTTCTGGCTTTATTGTATTTATTTTTTGGACATTTCTGTCTGTATTTATTCATATATATTGTTTGCTATCTTTATCTGTATTTACCATATTTATTTTGGATTCTGTGAAAAAAATGAAGCTGAAACTGGTAAATTTTCACATTTATTTAACTGCTAAATATGCTTTCATGCTTGAATGGCTGCCAGGTTTCAGTGATATGAACACCTGCAGAATATAAATCAATGCAATTTTCAGTAACAACGTTGTGCATATCTACTGCTGTTTAAGCCTCTTTTCTAAAATTCCTTTCTTTTTAACCCCCTCATCTATCATTCCATGCAGCTGTTGGCCTGGCAGTCATGACAGACAGTATTTAGAATCATTCAAAAAGCAACCCAATTCCCATTTTTATCCACATTTAAAAATAAATACAGACAAGAAAATAAATGGTTTTTGTCTATATTTATCTGTAAAATCAGTACAAACGGAAAACAGGGAGCCTTATTTATGATTAAGGCTCCATGTGCGAGGGTGTGTCCTGGTGCCTGGGATGCGTAGTGTAATCGAAATAGGCACGTGGTCAGAGATGGCAGCCACACCAATGTCGACCAGAGTGGTTGCTGCTGTAAGGCAGGGAGACGTCAAGAAGTAATCTATTCTAGTGTACGCTGAAAAGTATGTGTAGTCTTTCACAGCCAGATGGCGCATTCACCACACGTCTACTAGCCCCATGTCACCCAACCACTGAAGGCCTGTCTGTGTGAATGCCCCTTTTTGCCCCGTTCTCTGAGCCGATGTATCCAAGAGGACATCCGGCAGTAAGTTGAAGTCACCTCCAACTTTACGACTCATAAATGCCCTTTGTGAATACCGAAAGTCGTAAAGTTAGACTTTTATCTCAGTTTACCTTTGTGAATCAAGCCCTGTATTTTTAAATACGGCTTAAATTGGTTATATTTTTTCATTCAAGAACAGCAAGGTAGTGATTTGCAATAAAAACCATAAGAAAAACTTTTAGTTTACAGCCTTTAGTTTGTTTGCTACACAAAGCAGCACAAATGAAGAAAGGCACTAAACTGATGGCAGTAAGTAGCAAGAAAGAGGGCAAATTGCAGCATAGTGGGATTTTGATGTTGTGGGTGTTAAACGGACGATGACAGCTATGCCTTTTGTCTCTAGTACTATACTTTGAGCCCATGGATTGCTGTGTCTTGTAGTCATTTCCAGGGGAGTAACGCAAAAAGGTACCCCCACACACCGAATGTGATGATGGGACCTACAGAACTCTCACAGATAACCATAGGCTTTTGACTGAATGGTGGGGCCATTGTGGTGCGGGGACCTTTGCACTGAAGAGGCAGCAGGAGCTTGCCTTACACCTCTGGTTATTCCTGGGCCATGTTGTCTTTTTCATCCTCTTGAAGTTTCAAAGCTGTTAGTATTCAAAATAAAGCAAGAAAGAGAAGCACAAAAGAAAGGCCTTGCCAGAAAATTAACAACAGTCTTGTAAGAATATCGAATTTATACTCAATTAGAAGGTGCCTATAAGAAACAATTAAGCACTGACTTTGGAGGACTCCCCCCCCCAAGGCCTAGTTAACCCCTTCGCCGCGGCACGAATTCCGCCGCGGCGCTGGGGGGGTTTGGGGGCAGTGTGGCGCCGCCATGCTCGTGACGGAACCACTCCGTCATGAGTCACGGGCGAGCTGTGCTCATGACGGAGTGGTTCCGTCACGTCTCCGCCCACTGCGCTATTGGCCCGCACAGGCGAGGAATTAGCGCCGCGTGGGAGGAGCGGCCGCCAACGGCCGCAGCATGAGAGAGCCACTCCGTCATGAGCACACGGCGCCCGTGGCTCATGACGGAGTGGTTCCGTCATGAGCAGGGAAAGGGTTAACGATCACAGACAATGAAGTTCAGGCTCCTGACTAACCAGAAGTGATGTTTAGTCTTGTATGGTCTTATTGAAGCCTATCTGGCTCACTGCCAGACTGTGTTAATAGAGGCATTAAAGGAAAGCACTGACAGGTGACACTGAAGATTAGATGCCGCCTAGGAGCCAGATGTACAAAAAAAGTTTATGATCGCAAATGCTGCGATTTAGAGTGTGCAACGACAAATGCTTTTTGCAATGTTTTAAATCCTTTTTAGGAGTCGTATTTTTTTTCCGAATCTTAAAATGAGTTTAGAAATGGATAAGGAAGCGCTATTTGGAAATCGTGTGTTGTAGACCTCCTCTCCAAATAGTGGTTACTTGATAGGTATCAATGGTTTAGGACCAAAATAGTGGTCGTAAACCATGGCAACTCTGGTTAACTTTTCAGTTTAAACACAGTCCAATTTCGTTCATGACTAATGGGCTGCATGTAAAAGAACACACAGTTACTTGAAAATCATTCAGAGATATAGTGGCCTGCTCACCCCTGCAGGCCACTATCTCTGTGATTGTGGCTGGTAGGATAGAGTCACAATTTGCAACCTATTTTATGCATATTAATTGAGTAGGTCAGATTGTGTTCAATCTGATTCCAATCTGATTTTTATGGACTGACCTATGGTACACAGGTTGATTTGTAAAAATACTGGTACAAATTACAACCAGTATTTTGCGACCAGCAAACGTTACTTCTGACCCCTAGTCAGAACCAGGTTCGCTTCCTGGCCTTCGCTCAACATTCTGTGATTCAGGGCATATCACTTGGGCCCAGATTTAGACACATTTCCCACCTGGTTTGCATAACAAAAGTGTTCCAAACCTGTGCAAAATGTTTTTTTTTTATTGTCTTTCTGTATCGAAACTTGTTTTGCACTGGAAAGTTGACCCAAAGTAACACAAACCAGTGCAGAGTGCCTCTTTGTGTTACTCAGCCTCATGTGAAAATTCCATGAGTGGTGCGTGGGCGTTTCCATGCGTTCCCATGCATCCACCCATGGTTTTTTAGGCAAAACCGTGTATGCTAACTATAGAATACAGTGTTTTGCACCAGAAAATAAAGGCACATTGAAACCTGTGTTTAAAAGAATGTATGCTTTTATGTCTCCTAACTTTTCCCACTTTGCATTTGTGCTGTACTTACTGTACAGCACACATCTGAAATCGGAAAAGTTTCAAAGTTAGTCTAAGCATGGTATTTTGTACTGAAAAGGTTCCCTTCAGTAGGAAACCTATGCTAGACATGATACAGACACATTTAAACTATGGTGCAAAGGTCTGTGCATGACGCTAGGCAGCTCATTGTGCTACAACACTAGGGCATGAGCAGGACAGTGCAATATCTGAGTAGATATGGCACTTTCCTGCACTCTCCCTCTCATGCAAGGCAGATAAGAGAGAGTGGACCAGCTGAGACTCTGCTACTCTAGCGCGACTCTACACAACTTGGGTAAGACCGCCAACAAACTTTGTTTACATGCCATTGACCCCAACTGTATCCCGCAACACTGTCACATATGTAACTACTCCCCCAGCAAGGCTCCTCTATATAAGGCCCCTACACCCAAACTCAAAATGCTGTTGCTAAATTGTAGATCGATGGTAAAACACAAGACGGAATTGCGAGAGATACTACAGTCACAAGATTATGATGTGCTGTTTCTCACAGAAACATGGTTAGACGATTCTTCAGCCCCTGACATCGTAGAGGCGATACCTTTGAGTTATAGCCTTTTAAGAATCGACAGACCTAAACTACGTGGAGGTGGAATTGCATTAATTTGCAAAAAGGAATTACAATGCACACTCACTGACACTGCTAATACTCATAGCGAATGTGGGACCTTCTCAATAAAAATGACCCCATTGATGACCATTACCGGCCTTCTTATATATCGTCCCCCTGGAAACGCAACTTCTTTCTGTAACCAGCTTATAGAATCAGCTACTCAATTAGCGATAAAACATCATAACTTCATGATTTTAGGTGATCTGAATCTTCATCTGGAAGATAACAATGCTAAAGAAGCCCAAATACTTAGAACTGCTTTACAGGCGATAGGAGTAACACTGCTATCAAATTCCCCCACGCATCAGCAGGGACATCTTCTTGATCCAGTCTTTTCTACCTGGGAGGACATTGAAATACTCCCCCCTACACCTATCATATGGTCTGACCACCACCTGATCACTTTTTATATTCCCATTAACAAGAGTAAGCTAGCCCCCAACAAACCCCTGTTCACTAAACGACGAAACTGGAAAAACTACACCCCGGAACGTATGGTCAGTGAATTACAGAAACACACCCCGCCAATAGGACTCTCCTTACAAGATACCTGGAAGAATTATGAAACATGGCTGAGCAAGGCACTCGATACTATTGCACCGTGGACGTCCAAACCCCCCGTTAGAAGAACCAAATCTGAACCCTGGTACACGGAAAAATTAAAACTTGCGAAATCACACTGTAAAGTGACAGAACGCAAGTGGAGGAAAAATTACTCCCGTGAGCTTAAGGAACTATATAAACTAGAGCTAAAATCATACCAGAAAATGGTTAGAGAGGAGAAAAGTTCCTTTTACCAGACAAGAATTGAAGAGGCAACTAACCCCATGAAAGAACTTTTTAGCATTTATAAGGAACTTACAAACACCACTACCCTAGATATGCAGGACACATATTCTGATGACATATGCGATCAGATAGCTGACTTCTTTGTCAATAAAGTCGAGAAAATACATGCCACTTTTTCAAACCATGTCATAGAAGGGAAAGAACCACTTCTTACCCAAAAAACCACGCTCACACGCTTCATCACTCCTGACAAAGAAAAGTTGATCAGCATTATCACTAGTATCCATTCAGGATCCCCTAATGATGTGTGCCCTTTAGGTAAAATTAAAGACATCATGAACAACGGTCTCATTGATCAAATCAGACACTTGATCACTTTGTCCTTTCAAGAATGCTACGTCCCAGAAGCATGGAAGACAGCACAAGTCATCCCTCTCAAAAAAAAACCTAACATTCCGGTTACTCAATATCAAAATCTTAGACCCATCTGCCTCTTGCCACAATGCGCTAAGATTATAGAAAAAATAGTCAATAAACAACTGATGACTTTTCTAGAAGAAGGAAACATACTTCATCCGACACAATCTGGTTTTATACCTGGATACTCCACGGAGTCGGCGGTTCTTTACTCCACAGAGTGCATTCGCAAGATGGTAGATGAGGGGGAGACAGCTGCACTTGTCATGCTTGACTTAAGTGCAGCTTTCGACACTGTGCTTCATGACACCCTGTTGTCCCGACTATCAGACATTGGAGTAAGGGATCATGCCCTTGCCTGGTTTAAATCTTTTCTCTCCAAAAGATCATTCCATATACATTGCCCACCCTTCAAATCATCTTCTCGCGACATCAGCTATGGGGTCCCTCAGGGCTCTAGTTTGAGCCCTACCCTGTTTAACATCTATATGGAACCCCTAGCTCGAGTCGTAGAGAATTTTGGGGTGGGCATTGTCAGTTATGCTGACGACACCCAGCTCATGTTCAAACTCACCCCAGACAGCGAAAAATTTGCCACCAATTTTTCTAGCTGCATGGCAGCGGTCGCCACCTGGATGGATAATAACTGCCTCCGTTTGAATGGCGACAAAAGGGAGGTGCTAGTGGTAGGGAATAAAACCTCCATATGGTCCCAGGCTTGGTGGCCTACTACTCTGGGCGATTGCCCCCACCCAGTCGAAAGGGTCAAAAACCTAGGAATAATGATTGACTCGGATTTGTCGGGAAGAACACAAGTCAATAAAACAATTGGCAAATGTATGGGCACGTTAAAAATCTTACGTAAGACTATTGATCTTGTTCCCATTGAAGCAAGGAAAACGTTAGTGCATGCACTGATAACGCCCCACCTGGATTATGGAAACGTTCTCCTTTTAGGTGCGAACCAAAAACAACTGCACCAGCTTCAATGCATTCAAAATGCGGCTGCCCGCATGGTACTAGGTCTACCAAAAAGAACATCCGCTACAGCAACCTTGTCCAAGCTTCACTGGCTTCCAGTTAGAGAAAGAATCAGATTTAAGGCTCTCTGCTCTGCCCACAGAATTGCACACAACAAAGGACCCACTTATTTGAGAAATCTTCTAACTATCCACCGCCCTACCAGAAACCTCAGATCCTCGGGTATGTCACAATTCAAACTTCCCCGGATCAATAGAGCAAGACTGGGCGGTCGCTCCTTTAGTTTTCTTGGAGCAAAGCATTGGAATGCCCTGCCAGTTCATCTGAGAATGGAACCATCAGAAATTCCCTTTAGAGCTAAACTAAAAACTCATCTCTTCCCTTATTAACATCTCCCTGTCTCTCTGTCTCGGTGAGCTGTAAGGAGTTTTTTGTCAGCAATTAGCGCGGGGATACACAGTTGTGCAGCCATGCGCTTTATAAAACGCTTTATTATTATTATTATTATTATTATAAGCAACTTTGGTTGCTGCGCTTTGTTATATGATCCCTTTTTTAAATCTAAGCCTTATTCTCCCTGTACCTAAGAAATGTGTAATGTAGTCTGGTTCTGTTGTAAGCCACGTTAACACCCTTGGACCAGATTCATGCAATAAAAAAACTGCAGAAAAAAAGCCTTTTATGCAATTTACTTCCAAGCACTCTTTGCCGTAGATGTTAAACGGCAGTGATTTTCCTTTACCATAACTCTCATGTTGCTCCATGTAATGCATGAGTAGCTCATCTATTTCTATTATTCTTTGTATCCTGGTATATGTAGTTTTGATTACCCTATTAAGTATTTAAAAATACAAATGGAAGAAGGTAAAGAAAAATGGGACAGTACGAACTATTCATATGGAACAATGTGAGGTCTCCCTGTCAGGAGCACCTTAATAAAACAAGCATTGGCATAGCCAATAGGTCTCGCTCTTGGAACCTTATAAGTATTTAGGTAAGCAGCACAATATCCTTGGTGCAACAACATCAACTGTTGCATGGCTAAACACTTATAAGGTCCCAAAAGCGAGACCTATTGCCTATGCCAATGCTTGTTTTAACTCCCCATGCTGTCAATCCGAATAGCTAGCTGATGACATGGAATTCATGAATGACAGCATGGGGAGTAAATCCAAAGATGTACAATTTTCTGTATTTTTCCACTTTTAAAAATAAATACAGATAGGAAACACAATGATTTCTGTCAGTACTTTACGGTAAAAATCAGTAAACACGGAAAACTGGGAGCCTTATGCATAAACAAGGCGAACTGCGATAGCATTGCAAAAGTGAAAGAGGAAATGCGTGTCGAGCTATATGGCATCGAGATTTTTTAGCGTGTTGTTCAAGCTGTCATTAGATCTGCTGTTGACATCCTCATTCAAGATGTCGGCCTTTATGAACCTGTTTGAACGGAGCGCTTCCACAAATGTCTTCCGACTAAAGAACGGTAATACTTCCATGTCTAAGAAAGGGAACTCTGCCCGTTCCAAGATGGCCCCCTTCGGCAACACTGGCTGTGATCTGAGCGTTAAATGAGCGAGTGTACAGGCTTCTGAATGTTGTTTTGGGAATGATTTGCTGAGCACGTCCCACCTATGCAGCCACGTTCGAGTCATGACGTATTCTCTGTGTATGATGGACTTTTCTTGTAGTATTACAACTTGATGGAAACCGGAACCTTTGTTTCCGGGGGATTGTTGTGTGAGTCGCACTGCTTCCTGTCCAAGCAGCCACATGTGTTAGGACTGGAGAAGTCAACAGTTTTGAGTGCTCGTTAAGGAATAAAAGTCTACTTTTGTCAGTAAGCGGTGACTATTTGAAACACCCTGCTGGTGCCATGGCAAAACAAGGAAGTTAACTGCGGGGCCAAAGTGAAAGTGATCGCAGGGGAAAAATGCTACCGCCGGCCACAGCTTGCAGTGCATGTGCACAAGTGGTGCGCGCGCAGCAGTAATCACGCCATATGGCGCCTCTGCTCAAGGGCGCGCCCGCGCACATGCACTGCAAGCTGTGGCCGACGGTAGCATTTTTTGAAGCCCTTACTTAAAGTCTCGCCAGACCAGCGCAAGCGCTGGGTCAGGCGAGACCTAAATAGTGAGGCTCAGACAAACAGCCCCACGCTGCTGAATCTGTGCACAGTAAGGAATAATGCTGAATTCGACTAAATCACTCTGCTGCACGACCTAATTTGCTGAACTCAGCTTCCTGAATGCTGGTCAACTGCAATATTTAAAACAATGATTCCTGCAGACTCATTCATAAATACTGGTAGCATCTTTAGGGGGAGGCCGTTGACATATCTTCAATGTAAATTACTTAAATGAAAGGGAACCAATATACCACACCATAATCAATATGATAAATACTGTACATTGTAATAGTATCCACAGAACAGTCCATTGTAATAATGTCCACAAATACAATATATGCAATCTTCAAGGTGCTTCAGGTGAGAAGACAATGTATTGCGTGTAAATTGTGAAATGAGGGGTCAAAACAATATAGACCAATGCACACAAAAATAATAAAGAAGGAGTTTCAGCTGTCTTTGAATGTTATCATGAGCTAGGTTCTTTCTCATAATACTCATTGTACAATAAATATTGGGGGAGAGGATGTGACCTAAAGGCTAGAGCGGTCAACCTCGTAGCTGCCGAAACCGGGTTCGTGTCTCAGAAATCACGCTTAACATCCTGTGATTCTGGGCAAATCACTTAATCTCCCCGTGCCTAACAAAATGAATGGGCCCGTCTGTAACGCAACTGGTGCTCATGTAAAGTGCTTTGATACCTTCGGGTCGAGTTCGCGCTATATAAAAATAAAAAATATATATGTATATATAGTTAGCAGTCTAAAAAGCAAATATTATTAGCATTTTGACCCCCTTATGTAAACAATTTAAAACATGATCTTCATCAGGACTAGAAGAAATAGTGATAGAACGCTCCATCCTAGGAATCATGAATGATAATGGAGGGCTTCCAGGGAGAGCCCTTTGATGCTCTGTGATGTATTCCGCTGATGGCATAAAGAATACTCCATCAGTTTGAAGTTATTAGCAGTCTCTATGTTGTTGTTGTGAATCATTTGTGATTCCATGCATCATCACCCCAACTATCCCACCAATTGAAGAAACAAACCATGAGTTGAGGTTTGGAAAGGAGGGACTAGGATTGTTCCCAGTCCCTCCACTTCCAACCTCCACTCATTAGGTCTCGCCTGACCCAGCGCATGCGCTGGTCTGGCGAGACATTTTGAGAGGGCTCCAAAAA
Organism: Triturus cristatus; assembly: GCF_964204655.1. NCBI lineage: Eukaryota > Metazoa > Chordata > Amphibia > Caudata > Salamandridae > Triturus > Triturus cristatus. The sequence continues at coordinate 684,250,847 of NC_140592.1, forward strand.
GTGCTACCAGGCCAGCCTAGACCTACAGTGCATGTGCGCGGGCGCGCGCATCGCTCTTTACCGCGATTGCTTTCACTTTTGCGGCCGCGCGGCCGCTTTGATGTTCTCCGTAAGGCTTCAATAGATTGCAGCAGTTAAAACAAGCATTGGCATAGCCAATAGGTCTCGCTTTTGGGACCTTATAAGTGTTTAGTTATGCAACTGTTGCAAGACCTATTGGCTATGCCAATGCTTGTTTTTCAGTTTCAGACTTCTCCTTCATCTCCCCGAGTTCCTCTGTCCAAGAAAAACATTGGCCGAGGAAGGAGCTGTGTGCCTGTACCCACCCCATCAAGAGGCCAGACACTATTTGGATTTTCATTAGCATAAGAAAAAATTCAAGCAATGCCAGGCTACTTTTTGGCATCACTGACAGACCATGTTGAGCCCCAGCAAGGAGCCAGGTGGAGTTTGGACTTTTTATCCTTAGTAAAAACCCAAACAGCACCTTGCTGTTTGCTGGGACACAGTAATACACCTCAGTGCCCCACCGAGAAGTCAGAATGCTGTTTGGATTTGTTTCTAGGACTCAAAAAAACCCAAGCAGTGGCTGGTTCCTTGCTAAGGTGTAGACACATGTCTGTGCCAGGGGGAGGAGCCCACACCCTGTTTGATTTCTTTTGTAACCTTAAAAAGAATCAAAACTTCGCCTTCCTCTTTGCTAGGGCACAGTCACTCACACACATCTGCACCCCAGCGAGGAGCCTCAACGGTGCTTGGATATTTTCTTGGCGTGTGAAAAAATCCAACTGCGCATGGATCCTTGCTGGGTTGCAGACACTCACACACATCTGTAAGCCAGCGAGGAGTCCAAACTCTATGGATATTTTTCTAGGCCTCTGAAAAATAAAACATGTCCCTGGCTCTTAGTGGGACGCAGGTACACATACATTTGTGTCCTAATGAGGATCTTGGATACTGTTTGGATTTTTTTCCAGGACTCAGAAAAAGCCAAACAGCAGCTCGTTCATTGCTGGGGTGTTTACAAACGTGTCTGCACTCCAGCAAGAGCTCAGGCCCTGTTTGGATGTTTCCTTAGCCTCACACAAAATCTAAATGTTGCCTTGCTTCTCACTGAGGCGCAGACATACACACAGCAACCCCAACACTGTTTGCATATTATTCTTAGTGTCAGAAGAAATTCATACAGTACCTGGATCCTTGCTGTGGTGCCGATACACACGTCTCCATGTCAGCAAGGAGCCAGTAGTCTGTGAAGCTTTTTTCTAGGCCTCAGAAGAATAATAAATGCGCCTGACTCCTTGCATGGAAGCTGATGGACACATACTCCTGCATTCGTGCAAGTAGTTCAGGTGCTGTATGGATTTTTACTTAACCTAAAAAAAAATCCAAACAGCACCCAGCTCATACATGTCTGCGCCCCAGCGAGGAGCCCAGACTCTGTTTGGATTTTTTTCTTAGTCAACGAAAAAATCCAAAACAGCTTCCAACTCCTGCTGGGGCAGAGACAAACACACATATCTATGTTACAGCCAGCAACCTGAACGCTGTTGTGGATGTTTTTATCCAAACAACCCCAGGCTCTTCACATGTGCACAAAAGCACACATCTGACCAGGGGGTCGTTTTGCACCGAAGGAATCCTATCAACCCCAGACGGGAAACATCCTTACCACGCAACCATTACAACGCGGTATGGTTACATCGTGGTTTTTACAACGAAAGTTGTTACACCGACTTGCACTGGAGGGCGCTCTAGACTAAGGAATAGTGTGAATTACTATTCCAACACCTTCCCTACTGTACGTAGACTGGAGTTGGAATAGTAATTCACACTATTCCTAAATCCAGCGCCCTCCAACGCAAGTCGATGTAACGACTTGCGTTGTCAAAACCGCGATGTAACATACCGCGTTGTGATGGTACGCGTTGTACCATCATACATCCACCCCAGACATTTTTGGATACTAGACATCTGGAGTTATCCTGATTCATGTTGCTTGTGGGGATTTGTGGAAGTTTGGGAGGGTGCTACCACTTATTCCTAAAGCATAAGAGGGGGCAAGGGCCAATCAGGGTTTGTAAGTCAAAGGAGTATGCAATTCCTGAATAGAGAGGACAGCAAAAGAAGAGGTTGGGAATTGAAAATGCAGCAAATATTGATTAAATAACAACCACAAATTGGACAAACGGGAACAAAAAAAGTGTGGTTTCATAACACGTCCAACTACGGGTGCCATATTGGAGGTAGTGTGTGCCATACTGCAGAGACATGTACCCGGGGAGGTCGACTGCCGGTAGATGCCGAATAAGACAGTGAATGGCTGTATACTGAGACAACGAAAAAGAATAATAAGTAGGCCAGATGACCTCGTTAGAATGTATAAAGGTCATGAGCCGGACTCAATTGCGTGAGGAATAGGCTGCCATACAGGACCGGTGAATTATATAAGACAAACATGGGTACTGATCCCTGAAATGCACATGGGGTAACTAGAATGATCATAACCATGGTACCAACGGAAGGTCCAAACCAGGGAAAGAGTGTTCTTAAAAACCCTACATCGGTCTTTAGCTATATAGAAACAGTGTACAGGGATCATAAGAGCCCTTAGCATAGGCCGTGGCAGATGGTCCAATTATCTATACCTGGAGTAAAGCGGTATAAGAAGAGGACCAACTGTGTCTTAAGCCGTTATCTCTCCTCGGGATGTCATTATTGAGCGCTGTTTTATGTGGGCCAAGTGAAAAATTCATTTTTACTCCCTACAAAAAAGTGTGTTTTTGTACATCTGAGGATGTGACTCCGAACCTGTCTAATGTAAATCGTTAGGAGTGTGCTGTGTGTCAACATAATGAGCGCTCATCCTGGTAGTGGCCTTTTTAAAGCTCATGTTGCTGTGGTGTTCCATAATTCTGACCTTCACTACACGAATAGTCATGCAGGGGAGGCTCCTCCACTAGGGTGGAGGAGTGTCGCCCCACTGCTTTCTCTCAGTGCGAGAAAGCCGAAACATAAAATGGTAATAACTTAGAATTAGTATGTGACTTCTGTGTCCAGACATGCGTATGGTCTAATTGGATGACCGTGGAAGGTTCAGTAAGGTACAAACACCACATGGGAAGTGTCCCATGATGGGTGGCAGGTTCCACAGGGGTTGCTGTGTGTGTCAGGTGGCGCTAGATCCCGACTGTTCCCTTTCATTGACGACTCATTGGGGAACCCTTTACACTCCCCAGAGGTGATTGAGGGTGTGTTTGCAGATTACTATGAAAGACTCTACGCCGATAGGCTGAGAACCACCCACAAACTAGCCCATCCTCTCTTGCCTGACGTCCCTCACGCCCACCTCACCCATGTCCAACATGCAAATCTTGACTCTCCCATTACTGAAGATGAAGTACTTGCCGCAATGCATGATCTGAATCTGGGAAGACCCTTTTCCAAGTGGTTTCCCCCTTGAATATTACTGTAAACTCAGAGATGTTGTTGCTCCACACTTACTCTGATTATATAAGGAAGTGGAGGAAAATGGCTCCTTCCTTCCAGACCTGGACCTGGCAATTATTGTGGTCATCCCTAAATCAGACCACGTGGCGACCAGCTGTGCGTTTGATTAATACTGATATCAAAATCTGTGCCAAGATCTTGGTTTCTAGGCTGCAGCAGGTCCTGGGCACCTTGGTACACCCAGACCAATGTAGTTTTATACCCAACCGCTGAACTAAGCAATGTATCCGGCATTTCCAGACTGCCTTAGCTCATGTCCATGACACTGGAGAATTTGCAGCCTTGCTCCTCGTAAACATTAGAAAAGCCTGTAACACAGTAGACTGGCTCTATCTCAATTCAGTATTACGCTGCATGTGTTTTGTGTCCATCTTTTTAAACTCTTGTACATAGACCCCTCGATGCAGGTCCTCATTAACAGGGTGCTATTGAATGCAGATGGGGGACTAGGCAGTGCTGCCCTCTTTCACTCCTCCTCTTTGCCCTGGCTATAGAACCTTTGGCTAGCATCATTCGGTGTGATGCCCAGATTCGGGGCTGGAGATGGAGATGGAGATGGAGAGAGATAATTAAAGACAGAATTGCACTTTATGCAGGACAAAGTTCTTCTTTTCCTCACTGGTCCCCTGACATCTGACCCACTCATGTTGGATGTTCTGCACCTGTTCAAGGAAGCCTCAGGTCTCCGAGTAAACCATGGTAAATCACGTTTAATTCCTTTGCAAGGAGATAGTGCTGTGCTCATATCGCAGTCTGTAATTCAGATTCATCTTCTCCGCTTCAAATATCTGAGGGTGCATATAGCAAAGGTGCCGGAGCTCACCTGCAGCCTTAATCTTGCCACCCTCCTCCAGGTAACTAAATCCACTCTCAACACCTGGACTACTCTTCTCCTTAACACTGAGCCAGGTTGCACTCTTAAAAATGATGATTTCCCCCCGCTTTCTCTATACTCTGCAGAACTTCCCACTCCACATCCCCAACACCAGATTCGTTGAGGTTGCAGCGAGGCTTCGGTCCATTCCTTGGACAGGCAGGCCCCCATGCAGAGCGCTCGCTAAATGTTTTTGTTTGGTTTTCGATGGTGGCCAAAGAGTGGCGGACATCCCATTGTATTACTAGGCATCCCAACTTCTACTTATTAACGACTGGTTGACAGGAGGCTGGAGTGACCCAGCCTTCCAAGTAGAGGTAGCTTGCCAAGGGTTGGATGGTGTTATGCACTACCTCTACTGCTGGCCGATTCCCCTCCGTATCCTGGAGATCACCAGAATGGTCTTTCTGGTGTGGCAGGCGACCAACAGATGCACGGGTTGGGATAAGAAATGAACCCAACAGACTCGCCTCTGGATGGGCCGTTGGCTGGAACACACTACATGGCTGGAGGAGTTCCGGCATTGAGATCTGATTGGGGTCACTGTCCTGGGGGTCATATGGCGAGGGTTCCACCTGCACTCCTTTCAAGACCTACAAACCCACTTTAGACTTTTCCACACTCAATTCCACTAATACTTGCAACTAAGACATGCTCTCGGGCAATATCAGGCACACTTAAGCGGCTTGCCGAGTTTAGTCCCTTTGAAGCAAAATTGTTGATGGGAAGCCCAGGCCGAGGGGGGATCACCCAGATCTACTGCTCTTTAGTTTGCACTGGAGCAGTTCCTGCAGAGATAGGAGCAGTCGGTGGGGAACCTGGAATACAAGGAATGGCCGGAGGTGTGAATGGTCCCTCAGGTATTTGCTATTTCAGCACGGCTGTGGATGATACAACTAAATTATTTGCACTTAACCTACCTGATGCCACAAAGGCTCTGGAATGCATGCATTCTTCCTGAATCCAACTGTACCTTATGCTCCTTCCCAGGGGCCAATTTCTTTCATTTGGTGAGGCAGTACTCTGCAACTGTGCATTACTGAGTTCAGATTGGCCTATACTTGACTAAGATCCTAGATAGACCCATTGAATTGACTCCAAAGGTGTCCCTTCTGGGTCTTATGGATGAGTTGGGGAGATCAAGAGGTGATCGGATACTGGTTGGTGAAGCAACACTGGTTGCCAAGAGAGACATAGCATGCAAATTACAACAGTTACCGGGGTTGGTGGAGTGGAGCTTCAGCATGGATTGGTGTGCCAAACAGGAGGAATTGACTTACATTGCCAGAGGATGTCCTCAAAAGTTTGATAAAATCTGGGGCAATGGGTGGGAATACTATGGTTTGGCAACTGCACCAGAAGCTGTGCCCTCGCTGGGCCATGATCTTCCATGATTTGTTGGGGACTTGGGGTGGGCATGGAGGTGTGGTACGGAATGGGAAGCAATTCTTCTTTTATTCTTGTTATTGTATTTCATCTAAAAAAACAATAAAATGTGTTTATTATTAAAAATAATATTCCCTGGTGTCTGTAGTCCGAATCTCTATGTAACCCCTCGGAAAACACATCTATGTCTGACAACACCACACTCAGCAGACCTAGGGGAACATGGGTTTGGGTTAAGTCTTGAAAGGGGTATAAACCTATGTTAGGAAGACTGAAGGAAACTACCATACTTTGGTGAAAAAGTGCAATATCTGACAAACATCATGCTCAGCGCTATTTCCTTGCCAGCCATTCAGGGTGAGCCCTTTGGCAATCCATACATGTCCGGTAACCCCATTCTCAGGAGACCTAGCCGAACAAAGCTGAAGGTCCTGTCTCAGCAGTGAAAAGTTCTTCCGCAATGAGAGTGGAGGGACTTACTCTGTTTCAGAAAGAGTGTTGCATGAAATGTCATGTTCAGCGCGATCTCCAGGCCTTCCATTTAGGGTGAGGAGGTCTAGCACTCAGCGACAGAAAACTTAGGATGTGTAGGTATTTAAAATATCTGTTTGTGTTATATTTCCGTTCTACCTAGGGGTGATATCTGTGGCCAAAAGCTAGATACCCTGCACCAGGATTTTGTTTGCAGCTGCTTTTTGAGTTTCTAAAATGCACTTCACCCAGCATATTGCCTGTAAGCACCCTGAACCCATAGAAACTCCATGCATATTGGATACTTTCATGATCAGACCCAAAGGAACAGTTCCGGGGGTCAAGCCTTAAGTTCCTGTGAGAGGAAGATTTAAGGTAATTACTATATTTTGGGAACAAATGCTAAAAATCTGACAAATGTCTTTTTCAGATTGTTGTGCTGGCCAGCTGTTCAGGGCACGTGAGGACTGGGTTGCAGCAATAGATTACTTAGGTAGACCATAATTAGAAAACGTACCGTTTGAATACTTTACATATAGTTCTCAGGTTTTTTTCAGTCATCAAATGAACAGTGCACAATAAACAGTGATTATGCTACAATTTTGTGATCTGGACTAATATTACATAATTATGCAGACTACAGTCCCTAGGAAACTCACATATATTTGGTATTGTGAGACTCTAGACATTAAGGGCAACATTTCCTTTGTTAGAGTTCTGAGAATTATGTTTGCCTATTTAAGATATTGTGCAAGTGTGACATAAAATGAAAAAAACAAGATGTCTCCACATTTTTCATATATCTTCTGGGCGCAATTGATATTGAATATGTTTGTAGAGCACTCGAATGCCCTAAGAAGTCTTGGCGATGGCGTCCATAAATAAGAACGGATCCATAAGGCAGAGATGATGGTATTAAAGAACCTGCTTTTGTGAAAAGAGCTATGTTTTTAGTTGTTTCCTAAACTGCAGGAGGGTAGAGGATGTTTTGATACCTAAAGGGAGTGTATTCCATAACTTGATGGTGACATCTGAAAAATGTCTCCCTCTCCAGGCGGCTCTCTTAATTTTTGGATGTGCCATACATTTAATGTAGCTGGGGTGGAAGGATCTACTTGGCCTATAGCAACAAAAGACTTTCCTCAAATAGTGAGGGCCTGTCTCATGAAGCCCTTTATAGGCCAAACACAGTGTTTTAAAAGCCACTCCTTTTCCCCCAGGCAGCCAGTGCCGCTGCTTGTCGTTAGAGAAACTGATCAGTGTTTGGGAATTGTCATCAGCAAATGGTCAGCTGTATTTTGAAGTGCTTGTAATTTGCTTACGTGTAATTATTTATTTATTTATTTATTTGTTGCGAAAACCTTTATTGTGCATAAAAAATTCAATACAAACATGGGCCTACAACCCCCAGGGCCGGCCGCTAATATATACATGTTCATCAACATCAAGGCAGTAACAGGCCCCCTGGGGCTCAGCCAAATTAGCAAGTTACTGAGTGCACCTCAGAGGCTATCAGGATACATACATTTTAGAAATACAAACAAATGGAGAAAAAATAAAATAATACCAAAAAACAAGGCGGAAACCATCGAAAAAGGGCGTCTTGCCACCGCCGGGGGACCACACAATACATACTCCACCCTCGGGTGGTCAATGAGGAGGATCAAGGGTTACGTGTAATTATTGATGCCCTAATAAAGAGCATTACAGTAATCAATCTTTGACAGCACTAAGGAGGCGATTATTGTTTTTTGTAAATTGAAGGGGATGAACTGCAAAATCCTCTTCAATGTTCTTAGGAGGTAGAAACATGCAGAAGTAGTTTGATTTATCTGCTCTGATAGCATGAGCTTGCTATCTAAAAATAATCCCTAGGTTTCTGACCTTAGAGACAGCAGAAGGTAAAGGACCTAATTCCTGAGGCCACGGGGTGGGATTCCAAAAGGCAGGGGCTTTTCCAAACAGTAGGACCTCTGTTTTTCTGAGTTTAATTTCAGACAGTTGTTGCCCATCTACCTCGCAACTTCCCGCATACAAGATCGAAAATGATTTGCAACCTCTGATTAATTTCCAGAGCTTGAAACTACAATCTGTGTATCATCTGCATATGATACAGTTGAAAAACCAAATGATCTAATCAGTTAGGCCAGAGGTGCCACTTATATATTAAAAAGGGTTGGACCCTGGGACGATCCCTGAGGGTTCCTGCAGGACAAAGTATAGGGTGTGGATGTAAAATCACCAAATACAACCATTTGTTCTCTGTCGACAGGAAATGATGTCAACAAGGCAAGTGCTGATCCACCAAACCACATACTTTCTAGCCACTTGGTAAGTACTAAATGGGAGTGTTAGACTTGGGGGTCTCTAGTTGGCACAGGTATGCACTTGTGACAAATAGGGACCCTCGCCTCTAGTCAGGATACACTCCTAAAATAACCCCTGCTCACCCCCTTGGTAGCTTGGCACGAGCAGACAGGCTTATATCAGAGGCAGTGTGTAAAGCATTTGTGAACACATACAGTAATCAAGTGACAACACTACAGATGGACACCACACAGGTTTTATATCAAAAATAAGTATTCTTTATATAGATTTACCACAAGACCATAAACAACAAAAATCCACAATACTGTATCTTTAAGATGGTAGAATTTAACTTAGTTCTCTTTAGTTCTTAAATGCAACACTTTAAGTCAATGTACCTTTAGATGCGGCACGCAGGGCAACGAAAGTGTTGCAACGATGTTGATGCAATGAAAGTTTGGTGCAAAGAAATAAAGACGTGAGGATCTTCCAGATGCGGCACGCTTCTCCGATGTTGCGAGAAGACTCAATTTGATGCGTCAGCTGCAACGGCAACACCCCTTTATGCGATGCGACAACAGCGGCTTTGGCAGCGACACTCTTCTCCGACGTTGCGAGACGCTTCCGCTCGATGCGACAACTGCAGCGGCGATGCGACGACAACAGCTCCGACAGCAGCATGCTTCTCCGTGGATGCGAGGCGCTTTCCTTGATCCGGTGCAATGCGTCAGCTACAGTGGCGTCATCCCAGATGCGACGGCAGCAGCTGCGACAGCGACACGCTTTTTCCTCGATGCGAGACTCTTCTCTTGATGCGGTGCAATGCGTCAGCTACGATGGCTGCGATGGCGACACGCTCCTTCGGAGTTGCGAGACACTTCTTCGAAGATGCGAGACACTTCGGCTCGATGCGACAACTGCAGCGGCTACACCCTTTACGCGATGCGACGACAACAGCTCCGACGGCGGCATGCTTCTCCTTCTTGAGTCGCGCTTCCAGCTCCTTGCGACACGCAGTCCCTCAGAAGGCCCCAAAACAGCAGCAGGCACTTCCAAAGAACTCTAGAGAGCTGGTGGTTGAAGTTTGTTGTTCCTGAGACTTCAGCAGGAGGCAAGCTCTTTTCCAAGCCCTTGGAGATCCTTCACAAGTTGAGCAAAAGTACACACAAAGTTCCTTTCTCCTCTCTTTGGCAGTAGGCAACCCTTGCAGGCCAATCCCCCAGTTTCAGGGATAGTTACTCCTCAGTTTCTTCTTGGTTCCTCTCCTCAGCAGAGGTTTCTTCTTGTTTTCCCAAAGTGATCTAAATTCTTGGGGTCAGGGTCCCAATACTTATACCCCCAAATCCTTTGTCCTCTGAGGGCAGAGGGGCCTTTGCCTTGTTCAAACCGGTTCTGGTCAGTCCTGGAGCACTTTGTTTACCTGACTCCCTCTTTCCTTTCAGAGTGCAGGGCAGAGACATCAGACGCACCACAGGAGGTGGAGCCAGCATTGTGGAAGGAAGGCACAGCCCTATTCGGGTCCCAGGTGTAACTCCTCCCTCCCATCTAGATGCAGATATCTCTATTCACCACTGGGCCACCTCACCCTGTCTCCTGGAATTCCCCAGCCCTGTCACTCAAACTCCAGACAAGGAATACACAGCCTAGCAGAGGCAGGTTTGAATGGTTAGACAAGAAAATACCTACTTTCTAAAAGTGGTATTTTCAAACACAGAATGTTAAAACCAACTTCACTAAAAAATGTATTTTATCATTCTGAGTTCAGGCATACTAGATTCGAATTTCTACCATGTTCCCTGAGTCAGTTAGGATTATAAGATGTAATAATCAAACTGCCCATTCTGGCCTATGGAGAACAGGTAGCCTTACAATAGTGAAAAACGAAAATGGCTGTAATTCACTATTAGAACATGCCACATACACCAGGGCATGTCCTACCTTATCCTTACAATGCATCCTGCCCTTGGGCCTACCATAGGGGTGTCTGATATGAAGAAAAGGGAAGGTTTAGGGACTGGCAAGTGCGTGCACTTGCCCAGTCAGCATGACAGTACCAGACTGCACGCAGGCTCTGCAATGGCAGACCTTAGACACACTTTTACAGGCTGCTTCTGTGGGTGGCACAACCAGTGCTGCAAGCCCACCAGCAGCATTTAGATTTACAAGCCCTGGGCACTCCTGGTGCACTGTACTAGGGTCTGACAGGTAAACCAAACCAACCAATCATGGAATCACAAATTCATACATCAATTTACAATAGGGAGCACTTGCACTGTGGCACTGGACAGCAGTGGCACAGTGCCCTGAGCAACTAACACCAGCACAAACACATGAGACAACAGCAATAAAATGGAAGGGAGACCCACGCCAAGGTGCCAGGTCTAACACGTGTACCTTCCAGCAGAATTGTGAGAACTACCCTTCCCCCTGGGAGTTCTCATCACTAAAGCAGAAAAATCTGGACAGGCCATCAGCATTGGTGTGTTCTGTACCAGGACGATGTTCCACCGTGAAATCCATCCCCTGTAGGGAAATGGACCACCTCAACAGCTTTGCATTCTCACCCCTCATCTGCATCAACCATCTGAGGGGCCTGTGGTCTGAACCCGGAAGTGAGTCCCAAACAGGTATGGTCTCAGCTTCTTCAGTGCCCAGACCACAGCAAATGCCTCACGCTAGATAGCACTCCACCTCTGTTCCCGTGGAAGTAACCTCCTACTGATGAAGGCTACGGGTTGATCTAGGCCCTTCTCATTCATCTGTGCCAGAACAGCCCCCACACCATGCTCTGAAGCGTTGGTTTGTACTATGAACTCTCTGGAGAAGTTGGGTGCCAAGAGCACGGGCGCCGTGCACAGCAGTTTTTAGGGCCTCAAATGCTTTCTGACAGGTGTCAATCCAAATCACTCTCTTTGGCTGCTTCCTGGAAGTCAGCGCTGTCAAGGGGGCAACAATGTTGCCATACCCCTTGACAAACCTCCTGTAGTAACCTGTGAGTCCTAAAAAGGCTCTCACCTCTGTCTGGGTTTTGGGCGGCTCCCAAGCCAGGATGGTTTCAATCTTGGGCTGCAGGGACGCCACCTAGCCGCTCCCCACTTGGTGTCCTAAGTACACCACGGAACCCTGCCCGTTCTGGCACTTACTCGCCTTGATCGTGAGGCCTGCCCTCCGCAGCACCATCAACACTTCCCAGAGGTGGCGCAGATGTTCTTCCCAACTGGCGCTGAACACTGCGATGTCATCCAGGTAGGCGGCGCTGAACGAGTCCAGTCCAGCCAACACCTGGTTGACCAACCTCTGAAAGGTGGCAGGGGCATTCTTCATCCCAAAGGGCATAACCCGGAACTGGTAGTGCCCATCTGGTGTGGAGAATGCTGACCTCTCCTTTGCCCCATCTGTCAAGGCGATCTGCCAGTACCCAGACGTTAAGTCAAACGTGCTGAGGTACCGTGCAGCCCCTAGCCGATCTATGTGCTCGTCAGCTCTGGGAAAGGGGTGCGCATCAGTCCTGGTGACGGAATTGAGCCCTCGGTAGTCCACACAGAAGCTGAGTTCTGGTGTGGCACCCGGTGCAGCAACCTTTGGCACCAAGACCACTGAGCTGGCCCAAGGACTGCTAGAGGACTCAATCACCCCTAACGCAAACATCTTGGAGACCTCCTCCTTGATGCAAGCTCTCACCCGGTCAGTCATTCGGTAGGATTTGTGCCTCACAGGTGTACTATCCCCAGTGTCCACATCATGGATGCACCAATCAGTGACACCGGGAACCAGGGAGAACAGATCAGAAAACTGTCCCAGCAACTGGCGGCAGTCATTCTGTTGCTCAGGGATCAGGGTGGAAGAGAGGTTGACACTATCCACTGACCCATCTTGCTCTGTCGCCGACAGGAGGTCTGGAAGAGGCTCGGTCTCCTCCTCCATTCCACCATCTGTCGCTAAGAGAATGCCCATTTGAGACCTCTCAAAGTGGGGCTTCAGGCGGTTGACATGCAGGACCCTTAAGGGGTTCTTGAGAGACCGCAAGTCCACCAAGTAGGTAACCGGACTTTTGCGCTCCACAACCTCAAATGGTCCGGTCCACTTATCCTAGAGCGCGCAGGGCTCCACTGGGGCCATGACCCACACTTTCTGACCAGGCTGAAGCTCTACCAGAGTGGCATTCTGGCCGGACCACCGCTTCATCTCCTCCTGGTTGGCTTCCAGATTCGCCTCAGCGAGTTGCCTGAAACGCCGAGTTTGGTTCCTAAAGGCCAGCATGTAGCTACATACATCCTGGGAAGGTTTCCTGGGAGATTGCTCCCAGCCTTGCTTAACCAAACTTAGAGGTCCTCTCATTGGGTGTCCATAGAGAGGCTCAAAGGGACTGAACCCTAGAGATTTCTGTGGCACCTCGCGGTATGCAAAAAGCAGGCATGGTAGGAGGACGTCCCACTTATGCCTCATAGGTTCCTCTAGACCCATAATCATGCCTTTTAGGGTCAGTTGAATCTTTCAACCAACCCATTTCCGTGGGGGTGGTAAGGAGTGGTAAACTTATAGGTTACACCACACTCCTGCCACAGGGACTTCATATACTTGGAAATGAAGTTGGTTTGCCGGTCAGACTCTACCTCGCAAGGGAATCCGACTTTGGAGAAAATTCCCATCAGTGCTCGTCCCACCACGGGGGCTGTCACTGTCCTCAGAGGTATGGCTTCTGGGTACCGGGTGGCATGGTCCACCAAGACCAGGATGAACCTGTTGCCCATGGCTGTCTTGGGGTCCAGTGGCCCCACAATGTCAATACCCACCCGTTCAAAGGGGGTGCTGACCACAGGGAATGGCTGGAGAGAAACCTTGCGCTTCCTCCTACTCTTTCCACTTGTCTGGCAAGTCTGACATGTCCTGCAGTGAGTGTCTGAACTCCTGGGCATTTGGGGCCAATAAAAGTGGGTGACAAGCCTTTCAAAGGTCTTGTCTTGCCCCAAATGTCCTGCCAATGGAACATCATGAGCCAGCCCCAGTAGGAAGGCTCTGAAGCGCTGGGGTACCACCAGCACACGGGCTGACCCAGGCTCAGCAACCTCAGGCTCTGTATACAGGAGGTCATTTTTCCAGTAGATCCAGTGTGACCCAGACTGATCACCTACTGCCTGGTCTGCAGCCTGTTGCCGCAGACCCACAAGAGAAGGGCATTCTTCCTGCTCCTTGCAAAATTCCATCCTGGAGGGTCCTCCTTCTTGCTGCCAATGGGTCAGCTCAGGCAGGTCCCCCAGTTCGGCTACCTGTTCCCCTGTAGGCTCCAGGGCATTCCCCTCAGGGTCTGCTCCATCCTGGACCGTGGGAACTTCGGGGGCCGATTTCCCACACCCCCTGCCTCTACTCTTGACGGCAGGTACCTGGGCCTCCCTCTCAGGCTCCAGGTCCTCTTGAGCACCTTTACTCGCTGCCATGGACCGGGTGGTCACACACACCCAGTCAGGCAAACCCAACATTTCTAAATGAGCACTCCGCTCCACCTTCGCCCAAGGGGAGCTCTCCAGATCATTCCCTAACAAACAGTCAACAGGCATGGCGGGCCTCACAGCTACCTGAAGAGTACCAGAGACCCCCCCCACTCAAAGGGAACCTGAGCCACCTCGCAGTGACTCTCTGTGTTGTCAGCGGCAACAACTGTGTAGAATGCCCCAGGGACAACCTGCTCTTGAGACACCAGGTGACACTTGACAGCTGTCACACTGGCTTCTGTATCTCTAAGAGTCTCCACTCTATGGCCATTGATGGTCACCCACTGCCTGTACTTGTTAGTGTTATCAGGCAGCTGGGTCCTGGAGACCATCTCAAAATCTCCTAATGAGACAAGGGACATCTCTGCGGGACCCCACCCACCTTGGGCACCCATCTCCTCACCCAGGGCTACACTAGCCATGTGCCGGGGGGCTGCACCAGGGGGTGCTGGCTTTCCAAACAGGCGACACTTGGGATCATTGGCAAAATGACCCAGGTCTTCACATTTGTAGCATTTCGGGGGCCCTCTTTGAACAGGGGGAACTGTCGGGCCCCTGACAGTTTCTGGGGGGGAGGCTGAGAACCTTTCCCTTGGTTCCTTTGGGGACTACTTTGGGGCCTCCTATGGAACTCCCTCTGTTTACCCTTGTCCCCCCCCCTCTTCTGCTGGGGACCCCGCCCACTCTTGACTGGGTCTCCCACGTGACCCTTGTGGACCCTGGTACTGACCCAGCGGTCCGCCTCCTCAGCAAGCTTCCTAGGATTAGTCAGCCTACTATCAATCAGGTGCTGGCGTAGCTCAGGAAAACAGTTACTTGACAAGTGCTCCCATGCAATTAAATCAAGAAGTCCCTGAAAATCATCAACTTTGCTACCCTTCACCCAACCATCCAATGCTTTGCAGAAAACAGTGACATATTCAACATAGGTACTGTTCGCTATCTTTGTACAACCCCTGAACCTCTGTCTGTACATTTCAGGAGTTAAACCATATCTAGACATTAATGCATCTATCATGTGGGGATAGGAATTATAGACATCAGAAGGCAAGTCTAGCAGTGTGTCCCACCCCTCACTAAGGAACCGCCCCCACAACCCCGCTCCCCAATAATTCTCAGGGACCCGATGGGAAGACATGGCTACCTCATAGGCCTTGAACCACTGCCCAATATCATCATTTAAAAAAAATTCCTTCACCACATCTTTAGGAATGTACACTCTAGATTCCACAGGCATTGACGGTGTGCTGCCACCAGAGGGAGCAATATCTAAACTCTTGGCTTTCAACTCCAACTCCCTCAAAACCTTTTCATGTTCAAACTGCATTTTCTTCTCTTCTAGGGCTAACTTTCTAGTTTGCATTTCAAATTCTAACTGCCCACTTAACTTGAGCTTGGTCAGCTCCATTTCGTGCATCCTACACTCTTCTTTTCTATCTGCCAACTCCTCTGGAGACAGACTCTTAACAGAAACACTGTTACCGGTAGGGGAAGGGGTTCTCCTTCCTCTTGGACCCACTGGCCCTTCCAGCTGCTCCTCTGCATTATCATCATCAGTGGCATTCCTTGCTTCTACCCAGGCCCTCAGCGCCTTGTAGAACTCTGCCTTATTCTTACATCCAGTAGTGGAAACATTGAATTTCTTGCAGAAGAACTTCAGCTGTTTTACTTTGTAGTTTTCCAGTTTCTCTTCTTCCCACTCCCACTCATCATCACCAGAGACTACAGATTCTGCTCTCTCCATCATGATCAAACTTGGCAGTACTCAAAAAATAGAAAGTCCCAAAAAGAAATCTACCAACAAGTATGTGGTCGCGTCTTGGTCTGCACTCACTAGTCGTGTTCACCAGTCACAAATGCAAGTCCAGAATCCTCGCCGCTGCCCACCAATGTTAGACTTAGGGGTCTCTAGTTGGCACAGGTATGCACTTGTGACAAATAGGGACCCTCGCCTCTAGTCAGTGTAAAGGGGTACAATCGTAAAATAACCCCTGCTCACCCCCTTGGTAGCTCGGCACGAGCAGACAGGCTTATCTCAGAGGCAGTGTGTAAAGCATTTGTGAACACATACAGTAATTAAGTGACAACACTACAGATGGACACCACACAGGTTTTATATCAAAAATAGGTATTCTTTATATAGATTTACCACAGTACCATAAACGACAAAAATCCACAATACTGTTACTTTAAGATGGTAGAATTTAGCTTAGTTCTCTTAGTCCCTCCTGAAAAATCTGAAATCAGGCTCTCCGGCGGACCCCGCCCCCCCTACCATTCTGAACTTGGTGTCAGATACTGTGGCCCCGGTTATTCAAGAGATGATTAATGCCTCACTGGCATCAGGTACGGTTCCCCCTTCCTGGAAGCAGGCAAAAGTGAAGGCACTATTGAAGAAGCCAAACCTAAACCCGGAAGATTGGGCCAATTATCGCCCTATCTCCTTACTGCCAACTATCAGTAAGCTCGCGGAGAAGCACGTCAACTCGATGCTGGGATCTTACCTTGAAAACAGCAATTCCCTCCATATCACTCAGACAGGATTTAGAGCTAAGCAGGGCACGGAAACAGCCCTAATTACTGTTGTGGAGGAAGCTAGGAAGATTGTGGATAACGGAAACAGCGCAGCCATTCTCTTATTAGATCTTAGTGCCACCTTCGACACTGTGAATCATTCCATCTTGATTCACAGACTGATGGAAGTAGGTGTCGGGGGAGGCGCACTAAAATGGCTGCAGTCTTTCCTGTCCGATAGGACCTTTGCGGTCTTTGTGGACGATGCCTGCTCCCCCCAAATGCGTCTGCAGTGCGGTGTTCCCCAGGGTTCATCCCTCAGCCCTACCCTATTTAACATTTATATGAGGCCCTTGGCTGAGGTGGTACTGCCCTGGGGAGTACAGTTGGTAACGTACGCAGACGATACGCAGCTTATCATCTCCCTGGCCTCCCAGGATGCTCCATTTGAGAATCTTTCCTTATGTCTCAACAAAGTACAAGAATGGATGGATCGATCGTTCTTAAAGCTGACTGGAGCAAAAACTGAGATGATGTTGATGGGATATAAACCATCTAATACGGTAGAGGGCTGGTGGCCGTCTAATCTTGGCCTTCCACCTTCACCTAAAGAACAAATTAAGAGCTTGGGGGTCTGGTTGGACCCAGCCCTAAACTTTGGTGTTCAGGCTCGCAAGGTGGCAGGAACTTGCTATGACATCATTAGACTACTTAGGAAGATAATTAAGCTTCTTCCGTTTGAGGCCAGGAGAATACTAGTGCAGGCGTTGGTTCTTTCACGCCTGGACTATTCAAATGCGTTGTATTTAGGTACCACACAAGCAACTATTAAAACCTTGCAGACAGTGCAGAACTGCGCTGCTCGAATGCTGCTGAATGTCCCTCGCCAGAATTCGGCTAAGCCAGCGTTGCGTCAACTCCACTGGCTGCCTGTCCTTCAGAGAGTAGAGTTTAAACTTTGATTACGGTCCATAAAGCAATTAATAAAATAGGACCATCCTTGACTCAATCAATGTTCCACTTATATCATCCTGGACGTGCCCTAAGATCTGATAACAAGAAGCTGCTTGCAATCCCTAAAACCAGGAGAGTGCGAATGGGAGGCAGGCGTTTTTCCCCTTCAAGCCGCCACCCTTTGGAACAACCTTCCCGATCCTATCAGAATGGAAGTTTAACCACCTTAGGTTTAGGAAGAGGTTGAAAACTTTCCTGTTTGCCTGATTCTTCCGAGATCTAGTCGAGCTGAAGCGCTGGGATGCCTCCGGGTAGCTATGCGCTATATAAGACCGTAATCATTCATTCATTCATTCATTAGTTCTTAAATGCGACACTTTAAGTCAATGTACCTTTAGATGTGGCACGCAGGGCACCGAAAGTGTTGCAACGATGTTGATGCGATGAAAGTTTGGTGCAAAGAAATAAAGACGTGAAGATATTCCAGATGCGGCACGCTTCTCTGATGTTGCGAGAAGACACGATTCGATGCGTCAGCTGCAGCGGCGACACCCCTTTACGTGATGCGACGACAGCGGCTTTGGCAGCGACACTCTTCTCCGACGTTGCAAGACGCTTCCGCTCGATGCGACAACTGCAGCGGCGACACCCTTTACGCGATGCGACAACAACAGCTCCGACGGCAGCATGCTTCTCCGTGGATGCGAGGCGCTTTCCTTGGTCCGGTGCAATGCGTCAGCTACAGCGGCGTCATCCCAGATGCGAAGGCAGCAGCTGCGAAAGCGACACGCTTCTTCCTCGATGCGAGACTCTTCTCTTGATGCGGTGCAATGCGTCAGCTACGATGGCTGCGATGGCGACACGCTTCTTCGGCGTTGCGAGACACTTCTTCGAAGATGCGAGACGCTTCCGCTCGATGTGACAACTGCAGCGGCACCCTTTACGCGATGCGACGACAACAGCTCCGACGGCGGCACACTCTCCTTCTTGAGTCACGCTTCCAGCTCCTTGCGACACGCAGTCCCTCAGAAGGCCCCAAAACAGCAGCAGGCACTTCCAAAGAACTCTAGGGAGCTGGTGGTTGAAGTCTGTTGTTCCTGAGACTTCAGCAGGAGGCAAGCTCTTTTCCAAGCCCTTGGAGATCCTTCACAAGTTGAGCAAAAGTACACACAAAGTTCCTTTCTCCTCTCTTTGGCAGTAGGCAACCCCTGCAGGCCAATCCCCCAGTTTCAGGGATAGTCTCTCCTCAGTTTCTTCTTGGTTCCTCTCCTCAGCAGAGGTTTCTTCTTGTTTTCCCAAAGTGATCTAAATTCTTGGGATCAGGGTCCCAATACTTATACCCCCAAATCCTTTGTCCTCTGAGGGCAGAGAGGCCTTTGCCTTGTTCAATCCGGTTCTGGTCAGTCCTGGAGCACTTTGTTTACCTGACTCCCTCTTTCCTTTCAGAGTGCAGGGCAGAGACATCAGATGCACCACAAGAGGTGGAGCCAGCATTGTGGAAGGAAGGCATAGCCATATTCAGGTCCCAGGTGCAACTCCTCCCTCCCATCTAGATGTAGATCTCTCTATTCTCCACTGGGCCACCTCACCCTGTCTCCTGGAATTCCCCAGCACTGTAACTCAAACGCCAGACAAGGAATACACAGCCTAGCAGAGGCAGGTTTGAATGGTTAGACAAGAAAATACCTACTTTCTAAAAGTGGTATTTTCAAACACAGAATGTTAAAACCAACTTCACTAAAATATGTATTTTATCATTCTGAGTTCAGGCATTCTAAGTTTGAATTTCTACCATGTTCGCTGAGTCAGTTAGGATTATAAGATGTAATAATCAAACTGCCCATTCTGGCCTATGGAGAACAGGTAGCCTTGCAATAGTGAAAAACGAAAATGGCTGTAATTCACTATTAGAACATGCCACACACACCAGGGCATATCGTTACAATGCACCCTGCCCTTGGGCCTACCATAGGGGTGTCTGATATGAAGAAAAGGGAAGGTTTAGGGACTGGCAAGTGGGTGCAGTTGCCCAGTCAGCTTGACAGTACTAGACTGCACGCAGGCTCTGCAATGGCAGACCTTAGACACACTTTTACAGGCTGCTTCTGTGGGTGGCACAACCAGTGCTGCAAGCCCACCAGCAGCATTTGGGTTTCCAAGCCCTGGGCACTCCTGGTGCACTGTACTAGGGTCTGACAGGTAAACCAAACCAACCAATCATGGAATCACAAATTCATACATCAATATACAATAGTTAGCACTTGCACTGTGGCACTGGACAGCAGTGGCACAGTGCCCTGAGCAACTAACACCAGCACAAACACATGAGGCAACAGCAAAAAAATGGAAGGGAGACCCACGCCAAGGTGCCAGGTCTAACAGGGAGACAATTACGAAAGTGGTGATCTGACCATGTCAGTGGTAAAAGAGATTTAATCTTTACACCATTATAGCTAGAGAAAATTCCATCTAATGTATGGCCAGCCATGTGCGTAGTTTGATCAACCAGTTGAACCAAAAGAAAGGAATCTAATTGCTCCTGTTCAGTGTTCTCATAATCTTCAAGATGAAAATTAAAATCCCCAAAGATTGTTAAATTGGGATACTGCATAGAGGACTCAAAATATTCATTTAATGTCGATAGAACCATAGTGTTTGGGCCTAGTGGTCGGTAAATAAGAAGACCATTAAACATTTTCCCTATTGTTATTTTTGCATTTAAACATAAATGCCTCGCAATCAACTCAGGAAACGTCCTCTCCCATAATGTTCAGGTGGTCTCGATAAATATTAGCAATTTCACCGCCTCATTTGTTCTTGCAGTCAACCCTAAAGGAGGTATATTCCTGGGGTATTGCAATCACTAGTTCTGGGTTGCAAGTCTGGTCTGTCCAGGTTTTGGTTAAGAATATTATGGGCCTGATTTGGATCTTGGTGGACGGGTAACTACGTCATAATGGTGACGGATATCCTGTCCACCCAGTATAAATCCCATAGGATATAATTGGATTTATATTTCGGCAGACGGTATATCCGTCACCGTTGTGATGGAGTAACCGTCCGCGGAGATCTAAATAAGGCACTATGTCAGGTGAGTAGTTCTCCACTAAGACGCTAAACTTGTAGCAATGCTCAACAAGGGAACGAAAATTTAACAAAATGCCTAGCAGTTGCTCACTGCATTTTGAGACTGTGACCGTGGCAGTTTTAAGCGATGTAATTTTGCGGGAAGAGATTTTAGGTATAATTGAAGAGGGTGTTAAATCTGTATTGCATGCAAATGAACAGTGTTTACATTCTACAGGATAGCTATCCTTATTAAAATCCAAAGCATTACAGAGAGCGCTCTTAGCCTCAGCTTTAAACTTCATAAGTTGCTCCCTTGTATACAATTGTACGGCAAAATGGGCAGGGGTCCTGGCCCCTGGCGCCGTCCAGGCATTGACGGGCATAGACACGCTTGCCTATGGTGGGCCTTCGGTGCGCAGGGCGCGCCCACTGTACGAATCTGCTGCATGCCCACGTTCCAATGAGATATTGATGCAAATTTATACAAATACCTAGTCTTGAATGTCCCAAAACAGTGTAGTTTGCATGTGTGAACACAGAGACTAAAGAGGTACAGGTTCTTGAAAAACTAATGCTACATTTTTTTAAAGCTCAGGCATAGACCTGCCCAAACACCCATGTAATGAACAGTTAATTTAAGAAGTCCCCAAGCTGCAACATAAGGAATACACATTAGTATTGAACCTTCCAATAACAATCACTTCCCTGCCCTTGTCAATTCTTTAATACCAAGTTGTGACTAAAGAAAACTTAAAATAATATGTACGAAATAGGATCCTTCTGCTCCTCTCATTAAAACAATTGTGCGGGTTATAGTTAATGTTCTCAGGGGAAAAAATGAAAAAATACAGTGTTCATAATATCAATTTTTAAATCCTTGAACCAAATGCTTTCCCATAATAATTCTTAAATATAAATGTCTTTGATAATTTCAGGTATAGCATTTGTATTCCAGGACTGGTACCAGGAATCTAGCCTTAGCATCTGTGGGCTCTAATCTCAAAGAGAGATTTACAAGTGTAGATTTACTCTTACTCTGAGGCTTAAATCTACATTTCTGTCATATTTACCATTTCGGAGTATATATTTACACCTAAGTGTAGACTTACATGTCCAGAACCCAAGGGATGGAGACATCTGATCTGAGAGAAAATGTACGAGTGTAAAGTTACTACTAGTAACATTTCACAAGTAGGTGGAGAGCTCCACTACTCTGATGATGATCTCCCTCTGAAAAAGTATCGGAAAAAAATTGAAGTTTGTTATTCTTTAAAAAAAATGACAAATATTTTAATATAAACTATAAATATAAAATAATTTCAAATATATATTGTTAACATAGAACTAATCAAATAAAACGTTAGAACACAATTCTTTAGGTATACTGGGTGCTCCCTTGTGTCTGAACAAAGCAAAACCTCTCTGAAGAGCTGTAATGGCAAGGAAACAGTGTCAATTGTTGTTTTTTATTAATTCCAGGTCAGCCTGGATGGCATTTACCAATCCAAAGCTGTAATATTGTGCCATGAGCGGTAAAAGGCTTTTGTCAATTCAAATAGAGTAACTTTATTCAGCACTATTAGCATAGGACATAAAAGGACATAGTATAAGTAATAAATACAATACATCAAAAGAAAGTTAGTTATTAAAATGAATGCTTCAAATGCATTAAAATTAATAATACAGATCCAGTAATCTTAAAAACATGCTGTTCCTCATCCAGTAATCTTAAAAACATGCTTTCCCTGATACAGATTGCTTTACAAATAAACAAAAAATACAATGTATCAGGAGACAATTAGCTATTGAAAAGGAACACTCCAAGCTCATTCAAATACAGCAATCTTAAGACATTCTCTTCCTAAAACAGGTTGCTTTACAAATAAATCATGCAAAACTAAAACAGATCAATGGAGATTCCATAGCGTACAGAAAATGCATAGTAGCTTTATGGTTCCTGATGTTGTATGCAATAAATACAGGTTCTAAAAATTGCTTCTTTAGATTTGAATAAATTGACAGAAAAGCATGAAATGTAAAGTGCATTGTTTCGAATTTCCGTCACACTGAACTGTCATTAGATACCACTTATTTATGTTAGGAAAGGAGACAAGGTGGTGTACTTTACTCAACCCTAGTCTAGTCAAAACATAGCGCTGTTGTTGATTTGTTACCCAGGTTAAATTGGGTTGAAAACCTACGGGTAAAGTATAGGATATATAGGTCACCACCGTTTGTTTAATCTCGTCTGCAGAGGCTCTAACCTCACGTCTAGTGAGGCGGCCTTCATTGCTGATTTCTCCAGCGTTAGAATCTTGGCCGGGTCTTCAAGCCTGGGGAAATCAAACACCATTCTAATGGTATTATTGATAAAAGACAGCCATGGAATTTTAAGGGCTTGATCTAAAGTTAGGCAGTCCTTTATAATTTCCTTTGTTTGTTCAGTCTCAAGGTTGGCCCATATAGAGCTCAAAAAGGAAATAGGTTTAGGTGACAAGATGTCTTCCGGATGGTTCAATCCTACTTCCATATGCATAATGATTGATGATGCCGAGAGAGGGGTACACAACAGATGCTTTAATAAGGTGTTTTACTCGGCCTGCAAGAAATCACTAGACACACACCCCCCATTATAGGTTGCAGTAGATGGTAACCATCTCTTTAATAGGTCAGTTACCAAGGTTACCGGAAAATCTAAACACCCCCCTCACAGACTCTTTTCTTCTTAAGTATTATGAATAAGATCAGCCCAAGTTTCCTTCCTGGAAAACAGGACGCCTAAGTAGCAAAAGGACTTAACCTAGCTATCTGGGCACCTTCAAGATGGAATGATCTTACATTGTTGGGGGTTTTCCCGCAGGACATTTTAAATGTATTGGATTTATTCATTTAAAATTTTCTGGAAACTGTAAAATCTGTAAAGAAGTCCATTAATCTCTGCAGCCTGACCACGGTCCTTGACAAAAGTACTGCATTGTTAGTGTAAAGGACCTCGGGTACCAAGCGTCCGGCAACATTCAGCGCATCAGCCTTCAAGGACTGTAAAGTGTCATCGACCCCATATATAAAGAAAATAAGAAGGGGGCTAATACACAACCCTGTTGTACATCTCATCTAATTCTAATAGTGGGTGACAGTTCACCATTAGGGGCAAATTGAACTTTAGCTGAAAGATTATTGTAGGAAGGTGGAATCTGACTATATGGTTGCCCCCAACTTTTTGCCTGGTATTTGGATGGTTTTTGACTAGTCTGGCTGGGATCCTGCAATCCAGGACCGCAGCCTATCTGCTTCCTCCCTAAAAAACTGATGTGAGTACCCTAGGTACATTCCAATTGGATACTGAGGACTCCCTACCAGCCCCTTGTAGATGGTACCCTAGGTACCCAGGCATGGGTCCCTCAGAGGCCTACCAGGGCTGCAGCACTTATTGTGCCACCCTGGGACAGCCATACCAAATGACACCACCAGACCACTACTGTAGTCTGGGTAAGGTGGTGCTTGCACCCCCTTACAGGGATACAGGTACCCTGTATCCCACCTATGTACAACACATGTATTCTCATTGGTCACCCCTCAAGCAGGCCTTGCTAATCCTACAAGGCAGGGTGCTGGGATATGTGTGAGGGGGGACCCCTACCTGAGTAGGGCCCCTCTGCAACCTTCGTAAAAATCATTGCTGGGTTGTTTGTAGTGTAGCCATACCATATACTCTTAACCGCATTATAAGTATATCGCGATAGCGTGATAACTTGAGAATGGCTACACAGAACCATATCGTGTTTGGTGTCAAACATGTAGGAATCATAGCCCCAGTCCAGCCATGGGCATGAGGGCATGATTCCCCCCTGCTAGAGGGGCGATATGGGAAAAGCAGCAGAATTTAGACACCAATTTAAAAGTGCACACGTATCACAAAATGGATGCTACTCACCACCCACACGACTCTGGCTGCCTGTTGCTGGGCAAAACCCCAGCCTCTGCAGCTGGACAATAGGGATCCTTCCCAGACAGGCTATGTGGATTGGAACTGGGTGGGTGCACCATAGGATGCCTTTCAGAGTTGCAAGTAGGCTGCTACAGCGCCTACATTCTGCATACACCGCCTGGAACCGGTTCAGGGGCATCCTGCCCCTCGCCCAGGCGGGAAACACACAAAGGGGAGAGGGTGTAGCCACTCTTTACCGCCTCAACTCTCATTGGTGGACACTGATCTGGACACTCCCCTAATCTTGTGGATAAAGGTGAATAACGTGTCCCCACAGAATCAGATTAATCTTGGACTTCACAGACTTGACATTCGACGAGCTGCTGCCCAGCTGACTGAAGAAATCTCCCTTGGGGTAAAGGAGTTACCCCCCTGCTTAAACCAAAGGAAATGATGGATGGTGTGTTGAACATTGCAAGCACTCACCCCCAGTCAACTGATCTGGGTTTAATCCATCACCGTTCTTTAGCCCACTCTGCCACCCCAGTTCAGACATGGCCATATGCAAATCATTCTGACCCTGTGCCTCATGGGAACAGTCCAGCCCAAACTGCCAAGCCATGTCTTCCCTGGACCGAAAAAAGCTTCCAAGGACCGGTTTCTGGCATTTCAGCCGTCTTCAGCCAGGCTTGCTTGAATCCAGTGGCAAAGTGAGCAAGGGACTCACGTCTGAGCATACCCTGCCAACTTATGGCGAACAAAGCAAAAACCAAAGGAAATGATGGACGGAGTGTTGAACATTGCAAGCACTCACCCCCAGTCAACTGATCTGGGTTTAATCCATCGCCGTTCTTTAGCCCACTCTGCCACCCCAGTTCAGACATGGCCATATGCAAATCAGTCTGACCCTGTGCCTCATGGGAACAGTCCAGCCCGAACTACCAAGCCATGTCTTACCTGGACCGGAAACAAGCTTCCTAGGACCGGTTTCTGGCATTTCAGCTGTCTTCAGCCAGGCTTGCTTGAATCCAGTGGCAAAGTGAGCAAGGGACTCACGTCTGAGCATACCCTGCCAACTTATGGCGAACAAAGCAAAAACCAAAGGAAATGATGGACGGAGTGTTGAACATTGCAAGCACTCAGCCCCAGTCAACTGATCTGGGTTTAATCCACCACCGTTCTTTAGCCCACTCTGCCACCCCAGTTCAGACATGGCCATATGCAAATCAGTCTGACCCTGTGCCTCATGGGAACAGTCCAGCCCGAACTGCCAAGCCATGTCTTCCCTGGACCGGAAACAAGCTTCCTAGGACCGGTTTCTGGCATTTCAGCCGTCTTCAGCCAGGCTTGCTTGAATCCAGTGGTAAAGTGAGCAAGGGACTCACCTCTGAGCATACCCTGCCAACTTATGGCGAACAAAGCAAAAACCAAAGGAAATGATGGGCGGAGTGTTGAACATTGCAAGCACTCACCCCCAGTCAACTGATCTGGGTTTAATCCATCACCGTTCGTTAGCCCACTCTGCCACCCCAGTTCAGACATGGCCATATGCAAATCA
Source organism: Triturus cristatus (assembly GCF_964204655.1). NCBI lineage: Eukaryota > Metazoa > Chordata > Amphibia > Caudata > Salamandridae > Triturus > Triturus cristatus. The sequence goes on from NC_140592.1 coordinate 684,276,907, forward strand.
GTCTGACCCTGTGCCTCATGGGAACAGTCCAGCCCGAACTGCCAAGCCATGTCTTTCCTGGACCGGAAACAAGCTTCCTAGGACCGGTTTCTGGCATTTCAGCTGTCTTCAGCCAGGCTTGCTTGAATCCAGTGGCAAAGTGAGCAAGGGACTCACGTCTGAGCATACCCTGCCAACTTATGGCGAACAAAGCAAAAACCAAAGGAAATGATGAACGGAGTGTTGAACATTGCAAGCACTCACCCCCAGTCAACTGATCTGGGTTTAATCCATCACCGTTCTTTAGCCCACTCTGCCACCCCAGTTCAGACATGGCCATATGCAAATCAGTCTGACCCTGTACCTCATGGGAACAGTCCAGCCCGAACTGCCAAGCATTGTCTTCCCTGGACCGGAAACAAGCTTCCTAGGACCGGTTTCTGGCATTTCAGCCGTCTTCAGCCAGGCTTGCTTGAATCCAGTGGCAAAGTGAGCAAGGGACTCACGTCTGAGCATACCCTGCCAACTTATGGCGAACAAAGCAAAAACCAAAGGAAATGATGGACGGAGTGTTGAACATTGCAAGCACTCACCCCCAGTCAACTGATCTGGGTTTAATCCATCACCGTTCTTTAGCCCAATCTGCCACCCCAGTTGAGACATGGCCATATGCAAATCAGTCTGACCCTGTGCCTCATGGGAACAGTCCAGCCCGAACTGCCAAGCCATGTCTTCCCTGGACCGGAAACAAGCTTCCTAGGACCGGTTTCTGGCATTTCAGCCGTCTTCAGCCAGGCTTACTTGAATCCAGTGGCAAAGTGAGCAAGGGACTCACGTCTGAGCATACCCTGCCAACATATGGCGAACAAAGCAAAAACCAAAGGAAATGATGGACGGAGTGTTGAACATTGCAAGCACTCACCCCCAGTCAACTGATCTGGGTTTAATCCATCACCGTTCTTTAGCCCACTCTGTCACCCCAGTTTAGACATGGCCATATGCAAATCAGTCTGACCCTGTGCCTCATGGGAACAGTCCAGCCCGAACTGCCAAGCCATGTCTTCCGTGGACCGGAAACAAGCTTCCTAGGACCTGTTTCTGGCATTTCAGCCATCTTCAGCAAGGCTTGCTTGAATCCAGTGGCAAAGTGAGCAAGGGACTCACGTCTGAGAGCATACCCTGCCAACTTATGGCGAACAAAGCAAAAACCAAAGGAAATGATGGATGGAGTGTTGAACATTGCAAGCACTCACCCCCAGTCAACTGATCTGGGTTTAATCCATCACCGTTCTGGTTGGCAGGCACCTGAAACACTGTAAGTGACCCGGTTGGAACTTCGCTGCTCCTTCGGACATCGAGGACTCCTCTCAACCTTGAGGTGGGTTTCCTAGCATCCCAGAGGCCAGTGAGTGTGCCCAGCAAGTCTGAGCACCGTGGACCACGTGGGTGCCGAGATCCCTAATAACCCAGGACACCGGCCACCTCTTGCGTAGCACACAACCCTGACCAGTGGGGAAGTTGTGCTTTGGCCCAATATTGAGCCAACCTCTCAGCAGCAACTGTGCCAAAGATCAGCGCCCTAGCTCACTCCGGTGGCCCGTGCGCACCCTTTTACGCACTCCAAATCGCTGCCTTCCGCAGTCCCTTGTCTCTCGACTTGTGGGCCCTAGCGGAGGACAATATTTACTTTTAAGAGTTACCCTGGTTGCTCCAAGCCTGCTCTACAGTCTCCTCGAAGGAGACCTCTCTCAGACCTCGTGGATTTGCACCAGTAGCTGATTTGTTCATCTTGCGTGGGTTGCGGTTGCCAAGGCTTAGTGGATCCAATCCGGACACTAACACCGCAGCGACCCTCATCCTTTGTGGGACAGTCGCCCTCCAGAAGCTGGCCTTCCTTGAAGCCTCCCGGAGGCCGTGGCTGCAGATCCAAGCTACACCTTTTTCACTTGAAGCACCCGACATTGAAGGGCTCTTTTCCTTGAGCTCCCTGGTCACTGTGCCGTGACCCAGACTCTGTCCCCTCTGCTTTCAGGTTCTTCTCTACAAGATCTACAACTTCATTCTTCACGGCATCATCAACGCTTTTGGCTAGCAGCAGTTTTGTACATTTTCCCATTGAAAATCAGCCCGCGACCCGACATTGAAAACGACTTATGCACCCGGCTTCCCTGGGGCAGGTAACAGTGGTACCTTGGTACTCCCGTGGTAGTGGGCTCCTCAAAAGCTTAACTCTAAGTTTTTAACTTTGAACTCCTGCTAGAAGTGTCTTTAAGCTGTTTAATTCAAACCACGACATTCTCCATAGGCTTTAATAGAGATCCCGATAGCAGCTATTTCCACTGCACGCGCCTCCCGTGGGTCCCCTTCCTCATCACTTTGGGTGGATTCTCAAGGCGCCAGCGATCCTAAATGCCCTAGGCATTGTCTGTAGAATTGTCGTGGTACTTATACCACTTTTTTAATATATGGTTTGGTCCCCCCCACCCCGGGGCCCTGTGATTCCAGTGCTATTTATTGTATCTATAAATGCTTGTTTGAATTGTAACTTTACCTCTAGCCTCATAAAGAGACTTGTGGGATTCTGTTTACAGTAAATACATATATTTTATATATATACCTGTGTGGACTACTCTTTCATTTGGTCATTCAAGAGGTTATCTATGGTAAAACAATAAGCTTAACACTCCTTCAAGACTTAGCCTGATGGCTGCTCTCCACAGCTACCACTAGGATAGCTTTCTTTAAAGGTTGTCTTTTAAACCTATCACCTTAACAGTCCAATTGGACTGGTGAAAGGTGGCCACTATAACTAGTGACCAGCATATGCCAGGCCAACTTCTCACAATTATCATAAAGCTGTGCAAGTAGACAGAAAATATCCGTTGGAGCCCCATAGGAGAGCAAGGTGTGCCACAGTATAGAGCGATCTACTAGATCAAATGTGCTGGTGAGGTCTGAAAAACATAGATAAAGTGATCCTGACTGAGCTCTTGTATAATCCCTATCCCCAAGAGCTCGAGATTTAGACATTGCTCCACCATTCCGAGTCCCTTCCTGAATCCATACTGGGACTTGGACAAAATGGAGTTGTTGGTTGCCCAATCCTCTAGTGTTCTTAGGATGATCCTGCCCAGGAGGTTTGCAAAAGAATCCAGGAGGGAGATGCAAAGGTAGCATTTTGGTCTGCTTTATCACCTTTCTTATATATAGGCACTATACAGACTCAGCCAAGGAAGTAGGGAAAATACCCTTAGCTGCTGTGTTAAAAACTCGAGTAATGGGGGGGCCTGGCCAGCCATCTTGGCCGCGCGGATGTGATTCTGTTCGGCTACGGCACGGGAGTCCGCTTTAATGCTGCCATCGAGACTTCTAGCCTGTGAAAACAAAGGGCAGACGAGAGAACCACACGCGGAAAGCGTGGGGAGCATTTTGAAGATATAAAAGAGCCCGGGAGAGTGCTTTGGTCCCGTCGTTGCGGTCGAGCCGGAGCGCGGCCGCGCGGAGAACATGGCGGCCGGGCCCTGTTGGTGACGCTCCTGTGGGCCGGAACGCGATCCTCGACACCGGAGCACATCTCGGTGCTGTGACCTCCCCCCTAGTGCAGCGGTGCTGGTGGGGCAGATTGCCGCATGTGAGGGTGAAAAATCGGTGGCAATGTTGTTTATGCAAGAAAGGTGACGGCAAGCATAAAATGGTTTGGCGTGAAGGCCCCGAGTGAAGGCCCCATGCGGCAGAGCCCACCGCTGCGACTGAGGACGTCACGGAGAGACAATTGTGACCAGGGCACAGGCTACCTTTCAATTACACCATAACAAGTTCCTCTGTGGCGCCCCCGACTGCTGAATCTGCTACAGCTACAACGAAAGGTGAGAGCAGGCGCGATACCCCTGAAGGCCCGGGGGGCCTCCACTTAGCTGTCAAGAGACTCCCGCCTCCCGATCTATGGCACGTAGTCTGAGTGGGACCACTAGCAATGGGGCTGAAGGCTGGGATACTGAAGCGAAGAGAGAAGCCCCCAGAAAAGACCTACCTGACCTCGCTGCCGGACCTTAAAATGGCGGCTTAATCCCTTATATCTCAATCTCATAAGGCGCCCGTGGGGTATACAATAGGCCGCGGTCACTCGCAGGACACTACCCAGAGGCTCTGAGGAGCGTGCTCCGCGACAGAAAAGATACCCTGACCTACAGTGCTACTTGAGAACCACAAGCCTAGTCCCCAAAGCCGAGTCAGAGGGGGAACACACGAGCGTAACAACGTGCGGCTTGGCCCTGGGAATTGCCCATATGCCTCCCAATAAATCACAAGCCAACAAGTTCTCAAACTACTTTGAAAACTCTAATACGGGAGACGGACAAGAACTAGAGCATAAACAGCCAAAGGAGAATATGGCGCTGACTCGCGATGATCACCTGGCCACGCTTAGGGACTTTAAAAGAGAGCTGCGTGACGACATTAAAGCCGACATCAGCGCTTCTCTCGATGCCTTCAAATCTGACATGGCCTCAAAAATGTGCGAACTACGCACCGACGCGGACACAGTGGGGACCCGCACCCTTCACCTGGAAGCGAAATGTCAGACTCTTGAGGATCGAATCCAACCCCTCGAAGAAGGCACCGAAGCCCTCACAGCGCAATTGATCTCCGTGTTGCTCAAATGTGAAGACCTGGAGAATCGCTCTCGGCGGCAGAACATCAGAGTGCGCTGCCTGGACGAAGGGCGAGAGGGAACAAACCTGGAGCAGTTCATTGTGGGTCTCTTCACTAGCATCATAGGAAACAATGGCCCCCCAGTCCAGTTGGAGCGCGTCCACAGAGTTGGGCCTGCTCAACAAGGGAAACATCAACGACCTCGGGACATTCTAGCCAAGTTTGCCTCTTTTAAGACAAAGGAATTGGTACTTCACAGGGCCAGGGGACGAGAATCGATCAAATACCAAGGAGAATCATGTGCATTGTTTCAAGACGTTGCCCAGGCCGCACTGATGAGGCGCCAACAGTTCCGCCTCATTACCACCACACTTCGAGAAAAGCAAATTAAATATAGATGGACATAGCCCTTTGGGCTCGCCTTTACTCTCAACGATAAGCACCACCATATCACCGAAGTCGAAGGGGCTGCAGCCCTACTTGGCCTCGCCAGTACACTGCTGAGGGGACTCCCTACCCCTCCAGGAGATGCCGGGGGGCAGGCAAGAGGCAAAGAAGCTGTCGGAGAGTGGCAGAAGATACTGTCTTCTGGCACAAAAATACCCTGACCGCCCTGCGTTGGGTAGGTTCACATGACCGCCGAAAATATCTCAGTAATAAAAGAATCTCTTCGGGGCTCCCACTAATCCGCAGGATGGCATAATGGCGACCCTTTGGCCCTATTCCAGCTCATGGGAAAACACAACAAGGGTCATCCGACGCATTCATCGGACTACTCGGTGAGGGAATGGTCCTGCCCCTAATGACATCCAACAATGCAGACCTTGAGGTTTGCGATGACTTTAACTCACGTTTTGGTTCTTTATTGTTTTTGTTTTTTCCATTTTAGGTGCTCTACCCGGGGATGGCAACATAGGAAGCAGAAGGGGAACGATGGGGATGAAAAGAGGGGCTGTCATTAACTGGATCGACTTCTACAGGGGGGATGGGGGTTAAGCTCTCATCATGGAATGTCAGGGGCCTCAACTCCCCTAACAAGAGACACAAGTTTTGGAAATACATCGGCGATCAGGGGCCACTGATTGTGGCAATCCAAGAATCACACATAAAACGAGCGGAAGAATGCAGACTCACGCATAGACGCTACCCCCAGATCTTCCAATCTACCAGCACCAAAAAGCACAATGGGGTCGCCTTGATATTTCATTCCTCCGCCCATTTTGTACGTGAGACTACACAAAAGGACACGGAAGGCAGATACGTCATGGTTAGGGGGTCATTGATGGGCAATCTTTGTACAATTGCTTCTGTGTATGCACCCAATACTGGGCAAACTGACTTCTTTTCCTCCTTTTTAGATTCCTTAATGGGTTTTGCAGAGGGAGACCTGAATATTATGGGGGACTTCAACCTCGTCTGGGACCCTCAACTTGATATGTCACATGCCCAAAGATCTGGAGGAGGTACATTTCCCACACCACTTAAGCAAACAATCCAGCAGCCAGGGCTAGTGGACATCTGGCGCCACTGTAACCCGACAACGACAGATTTATCCTTCTTCTCTCATGTACACAAACCATACTCCTGCATTGATCATATGTTTCTCAGCCAATCACTCACCCATGCAGTTATGACTTCCCTTATTCTTCCCATTGCCATCTCCGACCACGCCCCTTTGACTTGCCTTTTAGACTGGCCGGCCCCACGCTCTAAACTTGTGAGATGGTATTTCCCGGAGTTTCTATGTAGGGATCGCCTACACCGAGATGATCTGCGCAAAGCGATTAAAGACTTCTTCCTACTCAATGACCCAGCTGACACATCCCTAGCGAATAATTGGGACGCGTTTAAGGCGCATATACGAGGTCACTGTATTTTTCTGGTTTCCTCCCTCAGGAGACTCCAAACTAAAGAACGCCTAGAACTAGAGCGCGAGCTGGTAGCAGCGGAAGGGCAGCACAAAACCACTCCCTCGGCCCTGTCATTGAGAAAAGTCACGGCCCTCAAAGGCAAACTAAATGCAATCTATACAAATAGGGCGGAGAAAACACTCCTGAAGGCTTCAGGCCAGAGGCTATGAAGGGAAGGACAAGGTGGGCACCCTATTGGCCAAGCAACTGCGGGCCAAGCAAGAGAAAGGATACGTAAAACAAATCATAGACGACCAAGGCACGACCTACGTTGGTGAAGACGAGAAAGCTCAGGTGCTTCATGACTTTTACCAAAACCTTTACCGAGCCGATACTCTCAGGGAACCCGAGCAAACACAGTATGTAGCTGCCCTTGACTTGCCCCTACTTTCTACCTCCGCTAATGAGAGTCTTGGAGGGAGTATTACCTTGGAGGAAGTCCAAGCTGCAATTGACTCCCTGAAACATCACAAAGCACCAGGGCCTGATGGCTTTACCGCCCAATTTTATCGCACCTTTTCAGCTGACTTGGGTCCTCACCTTACCACACTGTTTAACGAAATCGCATCCCGACAGGCAGTGATGTCATCCATGGGCGAAGCCCTAATCTCTATTATCCCAAAACCCAGGAAAGACGCATTTTCCATCTAATAGATAAGTCCCAAAAGAAGAACATTCCGGCCGCACTACTGTCGCTCGACGCGGAGAAAGCTTTTGATCGAGTTGATTGGACCTTCCTGGAGCTTTCTCTGCGCCGATTTGGCTTCTGCGATGCCTTCATAGGGATGATCCGAGCCAACTTTAGTGCCCCTAGATCCAGCGTGGTGGTGAATGGGGTGGCCTCGAACTTTTTTAATTTAGAGAGAGGGACCAGACAGTGCTGCCCCCTATCACCATTGCTTTTCGCTTCTAGTATCGAACCCTTTGCAGCCCGGATCCGCAGCAATCCACAGATCTCTGGGATCCGCTTCAGAACAGATGATCATAAGATAGCCTTATTTGCGGATGACATCCTTCTGCCAGTCACCAACCCAACCACCTTCCTCCCTGCCATTAATCAGGAGCTTGAGCAATTTGAGGCTGTATCTGGCTTCAAAGTCAATCTCTCCAAATCATTCATTCTGAATCTCACTCTGCCCTTGGCAACGCAACAGAATCTGGAGGAGACATCCCTCTTCTAATGGGCCTGTAAAGCCATCACATACCTAGGGTCCAAATCACTCCCAAACTTTCAGACCTATACAAGGCCAACTTTCCACCCCTTCTTAAACGCCTAAAAGCTGACTGCAAAAAATGGAGCACAGCCTACATTTCATGGATGGGTAGGATCAATGCAATTAAAATGAACATATTGCCATGTCTCCTTTACCTCTTCCAGGGCCTCCCCATCCAACCAGACAAGACACTCTTCCCTGAGCTAAAAACCAGGCTGCTCAAATATATTTGGCAAGAAAAGTGTGCACGGCTCTCTTATCACTAATTAACGTGGCCGCGTGGGAGGGGGGGTCTGGCCCTACCGGATTTCCTAACCTACTATAGGGCAGCTCAACTATGAGTACTGAGCGAATGGTCACTACGAGAATCTGACAATCTATGGCTCCATATCGACAGACAGGTGACAGGTAGAACGATTTGGGACTTGCCTTGGCGGCATAAAGCTGATAGGCCTCTTAACGCTTACCTAAGTGTACCTACCTCCACCACCACCCTCCAAGTGTGGGATTCAGTAACCAAAACACTACCACTGACTACATTCCCGTCTCCCTATACCCCCATACACTTTTCTAAGAATTTTCCCCCAGCTCTGCAAGAGGGACCCTTTGACTTAAGGAGGGAAGAGGGTGCCTCATGATCTTGGACCTCTTCCAGGGCCCCAAACTACGCTCCTTCCACAATTGTATGACTCCCTTTCGCCTGCCAATCACTGAACGATTCCACTATACTCAACTGATCCATTGGGTCCAGCAGCCACAGATCCACCAAGCTGCCACTAGAGACTACCTTCCAAAGGAGAAATTTGTCCAGACGGGCACTACGGGCAAAGGATATATTTCCTTTATATATACCTTATTACTCGCACTCTCACCACAACACACTCAACGCCATAGAGTGTTTTGGGGAGACATGCTACAGACACCGACCTCAGATAAACATTGGGAATCCCTGTATAAAGACAAAACGAAATTCAATAGATCCATGCTCCTCAGGGAAGCCAATTACAAGACGCTCTATGATTGGTACCTTCACCCCCACAAACTACACTCTATCTTCCCGGGTACCTCCGATCGCTGCTGGTGAGGTTGTGGTCTACTGGGAGACTTTAAACATATATGGTGGGACTGCCCGGTCATCCAAACCTTTTGGAAGGAGGTTCTTTCCCAAATTAAGATCATATTAGGCTATCTGAATTGGGGAATCTATAGAACAGATACTGCTCGGTCTCCGCGACCCGCTCCTCAAATACCAAACACATGGCGACAGATCCATTTTGCGGGTTTGCCTGGGAGCTGCGAAGATGGCTATAGCCGGGACTTGGAAGACACCCGAGGCCCCCTCGCTCTCCCAATGGCACGCTCGATTGTGGAAGGCGATGGCAATGGAACGACTAACTGACATAGCAGAAGAGTCGAGGAAGGGATTTGATTATATCGGGACCCCTCTGGTGAGCTACTTGTCAGAGGGTCTTCCCCTATTTGCCTGCAGTCCTAGGCTGAGGGCACCACACCTCTTCCTGATCTAGGTACACCTGGCCCCTCTGCGAGACAGCACCATTGGAATGGCGGTCATAACGAGGTCAGCATCTTGCGCTGGTCGTGAGATGCTCCTGTCGAGAACTGCCCTCCCCCCTACAGCCAGTAAGTCTGCTTCGCTCATTTCCCTGGGTATCACCATAGTTTGACTTTCTCCTTCCCCCTTTTTTTTTTCTTTCTTTTTTTTGTCTCTTTGCTTTTCTCTTCTTTCTCTATCTCTCCTGTTTCCTTCTGTAATTACTCTTTGTTATCTGCTCTGATTCAATTCAGACGAGGCCTGTAGAAGGCATCCAGTGGGTCCTCATTGGATGCTCATTGCTCATCTCTCCAGGACGTTCGCCCACAAGGGCGCCCAGTTGACGATTCGGCCCAGTAGCTCCCGGGAGTGATTGGGTTTACATTTGTTCTTTCTGTTTTAAGATGCCCATTTACGCGAACATCGAGGGGCAGGTCCACCAAGTCAATTAGAAACTGTGCTTTTTACATTAGCTATCTAATGATGGTATCTGCCCGTCTAAATACTTGGCCGCGCATTGTGAGATGTATTCCTTATGCATTGGATTTTATTTGTGACTAATATTTCAATAAACAAATTTTGACAAAAACTCGAGTGACTATAGGGGCCCACAGCTCTCCCAGTCCTATAAAGGCATTGTCCAGCACCCCATCAGGTCCGGGGGCTTTCCCTTTAGCACACTTGCACATTGCGTCCAAGATTTAATCTACCGTGAATACTAGGGGCAAGGTACTAATATAGATAGAACTCTCGAACAGATTATTTAAGGCCAGTAATCAAAGACTTGGTTCATTAGTAGACACTGGGTCAAAAAATCCTCTCAAAATGGTCAACCCAAGCCTGTAAGGGAACAAAGGATGTGAGGACAGGGCCATAATCCTGCATCAAGAAAGTGGTATTTACAGTACTCCAGAACAGCAAAATATAGCTTCAGCGGCCTGCACCAGATTTAGCCATGCCTTATCCCTCAACTCCTCCTTCCTGGCTAGTAGGGCCTCATTGTACTGCTTCCTTACATGTTTAACAGAAATATGGTCTCTTGGGACCTGATGTAAAACCTAAGTACATTCATGATTGAACCACCCCTGTCTAACAGTCAACCCTGTTTTTGTCGGATGGGCCACAGTAATCTGCTCAAAGGCTGAAACCAAGATTTCACTATCCACATCCAGGGCTAAGCATATGTCGAACTTGGTGGACACTTTGGACAAAAGCTTCCAAAATATGCACTCTGGATCAATTCCCGTCTATTTAATGCAGACCACGTTTGGCCTACCCAAAAAGCGATATGGGAGATCTTTGCAAAGGCTGTGGAACAGTTCGCTTGTAAGAGGATAGATAAAACTAATGGGTTATAATGATAGCTAACTACTGTTTGTTTCGGTCTAATGCTGGTGACCATCTGATCAAGGGTTGAACTAATCAAAGTGTGATCAATCGTGGGGTAGTTACCCCCTTCCACAAACATGTGTGTCTGTAAAATGCCCAGGCTCTTGGGGGCATATTATCAAGCACGGCATTAAAATTATCGCCGCTTTCGCGGCGATAATGGGCTTGATAATATGCCGCAGAGAATTCCAATAGAAGCACATGTTGACACCAGAACATGGGCTTCTATGGGAATTCTCAAGGGCATATTATCAAGCCCATTATCACCGCTTTAGCAGCAGTTTTCTGCCGCTAAAGCGGCGATAATTGTAACGCCTTTTCTTGATAATATGCCCCTTGGTTTCTTCCAGCAGCAGTAGGACCTACTTAAGCAGCACGGTATTAAGACAATCCCTACACTCAGTATGTTTAAAATGCAGTGTACCTTCACCAACTCCATTAGTGAAACCACACACCCACTTTGCTGAATGGCAACATCTTTGAATGTTAAAATCTCCTGCCCATACAATTGGACAGACAGATTCGAATTGCAAAAACCAGGCACCCAGGCGGGTTTCCAGGGCTCTTACGACCTCCCCACGCGTAGAGTCGAATACATTATTAGAATAATTAACAATCACGTCAGAACCCTCCTTAAAATTCAACTGCACAAATTGATAACAGGGAGAGGACGTGACAGATCTTCTCAATGTGACAGGTAGTAAGTTGCAGATTAGCATCTGTAGCTCGCCCTTTGCTCTGCCGGCCGGGGCTGAGCTAGCTTGAGAAAACAAAGAGGAAAAGCCCTTGATATACAGGGGAGTCACGTGCTTTGTTTCTTGGATTCAGATTATATGTGTAGTAAGGGTAATATTAAGCCACTCACAAGCAGTTAGTTTATTCTTCAGCCTTGCAATATTCCATGACACAATATCACATACCCCGTTGAAACCTTGTTGAAACATGGGATTAGTTGTGTCGGCCTGACTGGGGCTCCTCCCCGGGACCCCACTACAACCTCAGAGCAGGATAGGCGAAGCTGAGTCCACAACAGCTATTGGAAGCACACTATGTCAATCTAAGTCCTGCAAATCATTCAGGGCATCATATCTATTTGAAAGCGCAAGGTGGGGATTCTGGCATTCCACTAAAAACTGAAGGGCGGCGAACCAAGCCTACTCGGTCCTGGGATAGGTGTAGAAGTGGCATATTGCCCTCCTCCAAAGGACTAAAGAGTTCTTGTGTATGATCTTCCCAGCAAATATAGGATGCCTAAAGTTTATAATGATGAGATCTGCAACAAAAGATTTTTGGGACGGCCCAATCCTGCCCACCTTCCGTGTCAGCAGGATTTGATCTGCGGCTGATATTGGAAATATTGACCCGGACTGGAGCCGGTGCAGGACTTTGTTCCTTAATTGAATGGCTGACTCAGCTGAGCCCTCTGGTAGAGGAGGAACATTTGCCATGATTACTATGCAGGGGCAACATGTGGGGGGTAAATCAATCATACCCTAGATGGGACACCCAGGTCCTCTATTGTGCAACCCTCTGGCCCACACAGCCCGTGACGAGTTCTGAATAACTGTAGTCACTTTGAAAGGTCTATCTACCGAATTAGCTGTACTAGTGGCATCTACTGGGAGGGTATGTTGCATAGCCAACCTGTGATCAGATCTACACATGCCTTGGCCCCCCTGAAGGTGATCAGTTCACCCTCTCTCCTCACCTCAGATGCTCCTCCATGTGTACATAAATGGGGTGGAGTAGGCTGCAGAACAGATTGCTGGTTATACTGGGGAACCCTGCCTGAGTGGGAATTACAGGACCCTGACAACCATAGACTGGGATCAGAGAGAGATGGAAAACAATGTGTGACAATCCCCTCCAGCCCTTGCTGGCGCTGTGCGTGGTGAGTGGTATAGTAGAGAAGGTAACGCCTTTTATTTTAAGCTCCTTTAAATGCTCTTCGAGTAAACCCAGCCTAGCCTGTGTAGATGCAAGCATATTACATATTACTTCGCTGACATTCTCTAACAAGGATCTCTGAAACAGATCTAATTTTTCAGCACTATATAAAGTGTGTTACATGGCTAGATTAAGAGGTATTCGATAACGCTGACTTCCATAGTGGCGGACTTCTTTTCCGCTTTGCAGGGGGGGGCATTATTGCCAGGAGGGGTAGTATCCAATCCTGGGGTCAACAGGTATAATGTCAATGGTGGGGTTGGGGCTGGTGTAAGTTCAAATCCTTAGACCTGTGCCAAACTTGGCACCACCTCACTCCCTCACTCTCTGAATCCCTGGGAGGTGTAGGTCCGACACCACGCCTGTCGCCAATGAGCCCGAGAGGTGATATTCCACATGCGCAATTTCTTTATTTAAAGCCCTATGGCACGTTTAATAAATCCATCTAGGGATGAAGCTGAGGAATCAGGTTTGGTTGGAACGATTATTTTATGTTTCCCTGTATCAGCTTGTAATTGGATGCTCAATTAGAGAAAGCACAAAGCACTAATGCAAAGCCAAATCTCAAAAGTTACCAAAACTTCTCGGCCTGTATATGCTCCAATGACTAGTAACCTCGTCAGAAAGTGACACACAAACAAGGCAGCAACAAATTTAACTCAGGTCAGGACCAAACTATATAAATTTAGTGTAAATTTTCCCAGTACCTGAGGGCATGAGAATGAAAAGAGGGTAGCTGGTCTTCTCTTAACATAGCAAGCGATGGCCAAGCAGAGTTCAAAATATAATGAATAGGCAAACTGAGGTTTGAAGGGGATGGCCTTGCCCTTCCTCTTCCTGATGGGCAAAGGATGGGCCTGCTTGGCTCAGATTTGCCCAGGCATGGCCCACGCGGCAGCATTGCTGAAGCGCTTTTGAGCGTGTAGGCAAAATCTGAAGGGGCACCTACTCGCGCAAAGAACAGTGGGGGGTGAAGTCCCCTGGTGTCAGGAGGGTCTGCGGGGGTCACCCCTTGACTTTCCTCAAAGAAGTCCTGCACAGTGGGATTGCTAAAGTGCTTTTGAGCACATCGGAGGAGGCCATGCCCCATTAGGAAGCAACAGTCTGCAGGTGTGCCTCCTGGCGCAAAGAACGGTGGAGGATGAAATCCCCTGGTGTCAGTAGGGTCCGTGGGGGTGAATCACCCCTTGACTTTCATCAAAGAAGTTCCAAGAAGCGGGATTGCTGAAACGCTTTTGAGCTTTTTAAAGGAGGCTCCACCCCCTTGGGAAGCACCATTCTGCAGGTGCGCCTCCTGGCTCAAAGACCAGTGAGGAATGAAGTTTCCTGGTGTCACGAGGGGCAACGGGAGTCACAGTGGCGCAACGAAACTTGAGGGGGCCCCCCTGCAAGTTACATGGAGGGGCCTCCCATGCTCCGGACCACAGTGCCGGAGGGGGCCACCTAGAGCGCAGGGGACTCACCTGCACCGCAGGGACTGCGGGGGCTATCGTTACGCTACTTACCCATAGGGGATCTGTATCTGTATATGATAATCTTATGTGACAGACCTCAACTCAACCCAGCTTCTCCAGTAGAATGGGCATGTAACAGTAGAAGACACATATTAAAGAATGGTCCTAAGACAGCAAAAACCGCAAAATGCAGGATGCTTCTTTGAATGGCAACCTATGACAGTACCTACAAACTTTATCAGAATTTCACAAAAGGGTAAATTTACTAGTTGATTCTCTGTCACAAAGCACACAATGCACCTGTAGTGTATACAGATCATTGTTTTCAGCGTCAATTGATGTGATAAAATAAAACGTCAGGAACTGCTTAAGTTTTTAAATCAAACATTAAAGGTGGAAAACTGCATTCCTGTTGACATGGACTGACCTTACAAAAATGTATCGAAGGCCTGAGCCATCTTTAAACAAGCAGAATGCGATGCTGACTGTAAGAGCGCTAGAGGACTTAACCAGGCTCAGGGGCACAGCTATCATTGGTGGAGTTGGTGCAGTGGAACTAGTGCCCAGGGGCGTGAGGGGCCCACTGCACTATACAATAGCTGCATTTGACTACTCAACCTGTAAGCAGGAGGATGGTTTTCCTCACTTGCATTAGGGCCATATGCACCCTTGCTATGCACTGACCACCTGTGTCATTAATGCAGCAGCTTGAATGAAATCTCCTGGTAGTTGCTTATCTATTTTCTTAATTGAGTCAAGTCGTAGTATGCAGGACATTCAAAGATCCCAGACTCTGCAGCTGATGAACGTCACGTTATAACAAGACCAATTAATTACATCCGTCTTTTAAAATGAAAGCAAGAGAAATAAATCTGAGGTGTATAACTATTCACTTTAAAAGCATTAAATTAGAGATGTGTTTTACAAACAAAAATCATAAAACAAGTGGCCCTACAGAGCGTGGTTGTTAGCACTTACTCTTCTAACTTACAAAAACCAGCATCGCCTGTCACGTGGGCTACCTGTCTGCATATTTATTTCTGGAAACTGACACAATCCATTCATCAACAGAGCCTCTTTGATAAGTAAATACCTGTCTTCGTCCATGGCACACGCTGTACAGTTAGCGTACACGCAGGAACTCCAAGCAGCCACAGAGTAATGTGCTGAGGGGCCCCCCTGCAGCTGGGGGCCCCCGGGCTGTGTCACGCCCCTGATCTGTGGAGTTCTTTGGCTGCGAGGTTGGCGTCGGTCGAGGTAGTGGGGGCATCGTTGTTGAGGGTGGAGTTGAGCTGCTCTTCAGTGACTTTGCTCAAGTTCCTTTGTGGAGGTTGTGGTGCGGGTTTGGGCTGCGAGGGGTTGTCGACGTGGAAGTGGACGCAGTGGTAGTCTGTCCAAGGGGGTTGCATGGTGTGGCTGAAGTGGATATTGTTGCCACCCACGAAGATGAGGTCGAGGGTGTGTCCTGCTTTGTGGGTCGGCGTGGTGATGAACTAATTCAGTCCAATGTTGGCGAGGTTGTCCAGGAGGGAGGTGGTGTTGGGGTCGTTGGGCTTGTCAAGGTGGAAGTTCAGGTCCCCGACGAGTATGTAGTCCATGGAGGCGATGGCGTGGGGTGTGATGAGGTCAGCGACGGTGGTGGCGAACGGTGCGCGGGGTCCGGGGGGGGGTCTGTAGATTAGGGTGCCACGAAGGGTGGTTCTCGGGCTGGTCTGGACCTGGAAGTGGAGGTGTTCGGTGGTGGGGGAGGAGATGTTCGTAGTGGAGGTGGAGAGTCGGAGGGAGCTCTTGTGTGTGAGTGCATAGCACTAAAACACCCTCTAGTGCGCGCGCGCACACACACAAACACAGTGCATAGCGCTAAAGTACCCTCCAGCATGCGCGCACACACAGTGCATAGCACTAAAACACCCTCCAGCATGCACACACACAGTGCATAGTGCTAAAACACCCTCCAGAGCGCACACAAACACACAGTGTATAGCGCTAAAACACCCTCCAGCGTGCGCACACACACAGTTCATAGCGCTATACAAACATACTTTCAGCAAAACATTCCTGACGAATGTGCACATGATAGAGCAGAGGGGATGTGTTTTAGAAGGTAAGTGTACAAGGACTGTTTATAATATGCTTACTGGTTTTTTATACATGAAAACATGCATTGCTTCATACAATCGTAGGCTGGATATGGAAACCTTGAAATGCATCACTGGAAGGAACTGGAACATTTGCCTGGTTATTTCAAACATTTGTTTAGTCGTTGTGAGAAGTTGGTCTGGTATACGCGGTTGACGGGACCCACGCAGGTGGCGGTACGTGTGTGGCACGCGGCGAATGCTGCGATGGGGTGGAGGGATCGCTTGACTCGGGCGACGCCGTTGTATGCCTCTGGGCGGTTGGGCTGTTTGTGGAGATCGAAAGGCTTTGAGAAATGGGATATGATTGGTATATGTAAGGTGGGTGATCTTTGGGTGAAGGGAGCTTTCAAAACGTTTGAAATGCTTAAAATGGAATATAAATTAAACGATAGAGAGTACTTCCGGTATGCTCAAGTCCACCATGCGCTGTGTTCGGTCTTTCCGGATGCTGCTGCTATCCCCGAGTATTCCCCACTGGAGGATAGATTGTTGGATGGCTACGTGCCCGACAGCACTATTTCTCTGATTTATAAGAAACTCATTAATGATCGCGCGGACTTGCTTCTCCGTCTGCGGGAGGCATGGACGGGCGATGGCTTGGAATTGGACGATGAGGACTGGGTATCGGCGGTGGCCTCCCCGAAAGAGGTGGCGATCCCGGCCCGCTTACGGTTTGTACAGCTGAAGATCCTTCATAGAGTGTATATCACGGGGCCCGGTTTGCTGCGTATGGGTTATTCGATGGATGGACTGTGTAAACGTGGATGTGGCCTGCCAGGCACCTTTCTTCATATCTTGTGGGAGTGTTCGGAGGTTGTGCGATTTTGGAACGGTATCCACACTGTAATGGAGGAAGTCACGCACGTTGCCCTGTTGCCAGAGGCTAGGAGGTGTTTGTTGAATGTCTGGGAACCGAATGATTGTAATGCGGCACAGACACAGTGGGTGACCTTGGGGTGCATGGTGGCTAAGCGTAACATTGCACAGTTGTGGGGCTCCCCGAGGCCGCCCACGATCGCGGTATGGAAGGAGAATATGGATTGGTGTATGTTTAGGGAAAAGACGGTGTATGTGGCGAGAGGCAAGCCAGGGAAATGGACTAGGGTATGGAGTCCTTGGAATTTATATCGTGGAAGTATCTGCACCCCGCCTCTGCCATTAGAGGTCGATGTCGCTTTGACCCCCTAGCCGCGCATTCTGCGGGAGGGTATGAGGTGTGTTCCATGCTCTGTTTTCCCGTTGTCCCCCTCTGCCGCTTCCGGACAGGAACTGCTTTGGACACTGTATGTTGTTCCCTATCCTTGGAAGAGCACGCTGCTATTTCGGACTCTCATTGCCTTGAGTGTGTTTTATATGTAATAGAAAATGAAACTGTTGTTTCCGATTGCTCCTGGCCTATGGCCACGGCCTGTTATATGTGCTCACGAACTGCCGGGCGCTTTGCCTCTGGTTCATTGGAATGTGTGGCGTTGCACTGCGGGCCTTCGGGCTCTATAGCGGCCGGCCCTGGTGGTTGTAGGCCCTTGTCTGTATTTTACTGTGTGCTAACGGTTTCTAATAAAAAAATTATTTAAAAAAAAAAGAAAAAAAAGAAAAGGGAGCTGGGTAGAAATACCCTGACCCCATAAGTGTGGTGGTGGGGTCTCCCTGTGACCTGGACAGGGCCAAAAATCACTTTTTAAAAAAAAAAATGTTGCTGCAAATTATCAGCAACAAAAAAAAAACACCAGCACGGGTTCCCACGCTTATTTTGAATTCCAACCCCAGGTATTATTTTTAAAAAAGGAGGGGTCATTGAGCCACAGGAATAACCACCTCTCTGGGGATTTATTGATTAAAAAAGGGGGGGCCTATGGGACTCTCCTCCATGGGCTCTATAAGGCCTGGAGACCACCACCTCCCTGGGCTAAAGAAAGATTAATGGTGGCGCTCGTGGACCCCCCCGAGGCCAGGGGACCACCACCTTCCTGGGGCTATATAATGCATACAAGTATGTCCCCCACAAGGCAATTGCTCAGACCTCGTTGGAGGCCCAACCCCCTTTCTCAACCTATCTGCAAATGTGCCTCCTGGCGCACTACTGGTTGGGGGATGTAGTTCCCTTGGATGCTGTGGGTCTTAGGGGGCCAAGAACCCCTACTGTTGCCACAAGTAAGTCCCCCAAAGCGTGATTGCTCAGACCTTATCGGATGCCCTGCCCCCTTTCTCAACCACTCTGCAAACACGCCTCCTGGTGCACTACAGGTTGGGAGATGAAGTCCCCTTGGCTGTTGAGGGTCATTGGGGGGCCAAGAACCACTATTGTTGCTACCAGTTAGTCCCACACAGTGGGATTGCTCAGACCCTAGTCGGAGGCCCTTCCCCTTTCTCATCCACTCTGTGAATGCACCTACTGGCGCACCACTGGTGGGGGTTGATGTTCCCTTGACTGCTGAGAGTGATGGGGGCCAAGAAAGCCCCTATTGTTGCCACAATTTAGGCTCCCACAGTGGGATTGCTCAGACCTCATCAGAGGCCACACCCCCTTTCTCAACCATGCTGCAGATGCACCTCCTGGGGCACTACTGGTTGGGGGTGAAGTCTCCTTGGCTGCTCAGAGTTGTTGAGGGTCAAGAACCACTATTGTTGCCACAAGGTAGTCCCCCACAACGGGATTGCTCAGACCTCATTGGAGGCCCAGTCCCCTTTCTTAACCACTCTGCAAACGCGCCTCCTGGATCACTACTGGTTTGGGGGTGAAGTCCCCTTGGGTCCTGATGGTTGTTGGGGGCCAAGAACGCCTATTTTTTCCACCAGTTAGTCCCACACAGCGGGATTGCTCAGGCCTTACCGGAGACCCCGCTCCCTTTATCAACCACTCTGCAAATGCACCTCCTGTCGCACTAGTGGTTGGGGGATGAAGTCCCCTTGACTGCTGAGGGGGTAGGGGCCTATAACCCCTACTGTTGCCACAAGTAAGTCTCCCACAGCAGATTGCTCTGACCTTGTTGGAGGCCAGGCCCCCTTTCTCAACCACTCTGCAAACACGCCTCCTGGTGCACTACTGGCTGGGGGATGAAGTTCACTTGTCTGCTGAGGGTTTGTTGGGGGCCAAGAACCCCTATTGTTGCCACAAGTAAGTCCCCCACAGGACTGCTGGGGACAAAGTCCCCTTGGATGCTGAGGGTCTTTGGGGGCAAAGAACTCCTATTGTTGCCACAAGTAAGTCCCCCACAGCAGGATTGCTCAGACCTTGTCTGAATCCACGGCCCCTTTTTTAACCACCTTGCAAACGCGCCTCCTGGCAGACTACTCTTGGGGTGCTGAAGTCTAGGCCTGATCCCTCCAGGTAACTACACTCCACCGGTGGAGTTTTTACTGAAGTCAGCGTTCCATGTGGAGTGTGGAGTGGCAAAACTTCGCCGGTGGAGCGGAGTTTACAGTCCACCCCTTTCAGACACTCACACACCAACTCACAGACCCACTCAAACACTCATAAACCCACTTACAACCCCACTCATACTCTGTCACACAAACTTGCAAACCTCCTGAAACACTCAGAAACCCACTGACTCATACACTCATTGTCAAATGCTAGTGGTTACAGTTAGGAAATACAATTTTAAAAAAACCATACAAAGTCACTTAAAAAACCAAAGGTTACACGGATGTTATAGTTAGGAAATAGAATTTAAAAAAACATAGAAATTCACTGAAAAAACCAAAGGTTACAGGGATGTTATAGTTAGGATTAGATTTCACTCATACAAAACCAGAGAAATTCAGCAGTTGTAGTTACCTGAGCTAACTATAACTCATGCTTCCCAAATGCACTGCTTATGACCTCACATATTACATCACTCATGACATGGTCTCATGACATCACGCATGACATCTCAAATGACATCACTGATGACATCATCCACAGAACCACTCACACACCCATATAACCTCTCAAACGCCTACTCACACAACCACTCACATACCCATTCACAGGCCCATACAAGTACTTGCACAACCAGTCTCTTACCCATAGAGCCACTCACACACCCACTCCCTTACTCATAGAGCCTGATCATAAAACCAGTCACCCATACAACCACTCACAGAGCCATACACTCACCCATACATCTACCAACACTCCCAGCTACTCACCTTTACAGCCACTCACACACCCATTCACTCACCCATACAGCCTCTCAAAACAGCTACTCACACACACACACAACCACTTACACACCCATTCACACATCAATACAACCACTCACACAGCCACTCACTCACCCATACAGCCAACCCCACAGACATTGACTCTTCCATACAACCACTCACACACCAAGTCACTTAACCAAACACTCACTCATCCATTCACTCACCCATACAGCCACTTACACACCCAGTCACTCACTCATATATCCATTTAGACACACACTCACTCACCCATGCAGTCACTAACACACCCACTCACCCACCCATACAGCCACTCACTCATCCACCCATAAAGCCACTGTCACACCCACTCACTCACCACTCACGCAGCCAATAAGTCACCCACACAGCTACTCAGACAGCTATTTATACACCCATACAGCCACTTGCACACGGATGCACACAGTCACACAGCAACTCACATAAGCTATGTTAAAAAAAGGAATCATTCATTATTAGTACACAAAGTATACTAATGTTACTTGTGTGGTACCTTAGTATAAAGTTTTAGCACACAAAAACTTTTAGAAAACACTCACAATCACTGGATGATGTCATAAGTGATGTCATTTGAAGTGTCCACAGTGATGGCATCAGTGATATCACTGACCATGTCATGAGTGATGTAATATGTGAGGTCATAAGCAGTGCATTGCGGGGATGTAAGCCCAATTAACTATAACTGTTAAAATTCACTTGTTTTGTATAAGTGACATCTAAGACAAACTATAACGTCCCTGTAACCTTTGGTTTTCTCATTGTGTGTGTGTGTGTGTGTGTGTGTACGTGTCTGTGTGTAAAAATCCTGTGTTTTTGGTCCTGTTCAATGATATGGCACTCTTCATTGGGGGTGCGGGTGAAAGGCAGACCCTTCCGTTTGTTATCACATTACCAAACTGTTGCTTTTACAGCAAGCATTTTCAATGCAATAGGTCTCGCATTTACGCGAGTTTGAGCTATTAGCATTGTAAATGACAATCACTTTTTTTTATGTGTTGTTTTTAAAACAGATAAATAAAAGGCATTGTCATTTACAATGCCAATAGCTTAAACTCTCACAAATTCGTGACCTATTGCATTGCAAATGCATGCTAGAAAAAAAATTCAAAAGCATTAGTAGAGAGCATGTCCTGCCTGCAACAGCAGGCAGGACAACACTATTTGAGAAAATAGTGCTCAGAGGCTGTAATTAAAGCCTACAGAGAAACAACACACGTAACAGGAGGTGTCACCATGGGAGGTTACAAAATAAGACAAGGCGGTACTAAGGAGGGACTACTAAGCCTTTTGACCAATGCACAGCCACAGCTTACAGTGGACAATGACACAAGCCAATGAAAAATGTGGGTGGAGAGTGGGCGAAGCTTCAATTCCCTACCACAATACAGTGCCTCGCAGGGCAGCGCATGCGCTGCCCAGGCTCGACCTAACAATCACAAATGACCAGTACTCGGTGGCACTGTAAAGTAGTTTAATAGGCAAATTCACACAGTGAAAGCCCCTTGAGGCGTTTTAGCCCTGCATGGCCTTGCTCAGAAGTTAAAATTGCAGTCCCTTCTCACTGTTGGCATCAGTATCACAGTGATCTACATCATTTACTTTTGCTTTGCTCTTTATGTTAGTTTTCATTTACAGTTCAGCCACTGTTTGTAACTGTAAAAATGTTTAATGTAAAAAGAAGTCTGCTCCTTAAGTCTTTCTGTTTTATTTCATAACAGTGGTTTAGGTACCTTTCGATCACGCTATACTATACTGCTATGTAATTTTACCCACTGTGCACTTTGGAATGCTTTTTGTGGTAAATTATGTAAAACAACATTTGAAGCTGGCCGACCTCAGCATGCCTGGCGGACATCTTGAAAATGACTTACTCATAAAGTACAACAAAAAAACATTTAAAAATGGCAGCCTCTTAATTCTTGCGTGTGAAGCTTCTGCAGGAAACTTGAGTTGTTTTATTTATACATATATCATTTCACCATTCCAAGATGGCCACTGGCAAATTTCGAAATATATATAACTAATAAAGTGTGTGCAAACGCCAAAGAGAGCAAGCATTGAGAAAGCAAATAAACTCTGTGTCATAAGTGAGACCTACTGGATTTGCCAAGACTTGTTTTTTGTGTTTGAATTGTGCTATACTGGAAGCGGTGTGTCCCTACCGGTGTCCTGAGGTGGAACACTGAATGATGGAATATTTAAGGCCCATATGGGTAGTTTGAAGAGCAATAATTGTTGCAAGCTTGACGAGGGAGCAGTGCTTAATTTGTTCAATTACTGGCCCTCATTTTTTAGCGATTGGGGCTAATTTTTCATGATCAAATTTTTGGCCCAAGCAAGAGAGAGAAAGGCAGAAAATGAAGCAAAAGGATGAAGGGTAAGGTAGAAACAGATATTATATGGAGAAAGCAGTGACGACCACGGATCTGTAAGACTGAGATAGGCACAGAAAGTGCAGGATGTAGGATGAAGGAGGCATGAGGCGGTTTCAAGACAAGGGAGTCGCCGGCAGAAGGCTCTCAAGGAAAACGTCCCTTTTTTTGTTACAAATTTAGGGGCATATCAACAAGGGCTTTATCTCTGCTTTTTTGGCTTTAAAAGCCAAAAAAGCAGAGATAAAACTATCACCCTATCAACAACAGGGTGCTAACATGCAAATTTGCATGTTAGCACCCTTTTACTCTACGCTTCCCCTTGTATCTCTAATGAGATGCAAAGGGGGCGTTCCAGAGTAAAATAATAGGAGAAATGTCACTAAGCGACATTTCTCCTATTATCAAGAATATCGCTAACCCTGTTAGAGACAAAAAAAGCAGCGCTAACCGTGGTTAACGCTGCTTTTTTACGTCTGGTATTTTTCTGACTTAGCCATGATATCCTATGGAAGGAGGATATCATGGCTAAGTTTGTCTGTCCCTATCAACAAGCTAACGTGAGATTATCGCTGGGTTTCCAGCGATAATCTCATGTTAGACAGTTAGCATGAGGATTTTCATCGCTTTTGAGATAAGCGTTGCTAATAGCACGCTATCTCAGCGATAAAAATCCACGCTAGCCGACGATAATTATCCTAGCGCTAAGTGCTCTTAGCGATAATTATCGCCGGTTGTTGTTGATATGCCCCTAAGCACCGCCAGAGAGGTGGCATATTGGTGAATACACTCTTTGTACAGCAGGTGGCACTGTGGATTAGCTCAGAAAAAGTCACAGGCCCTCATGCGTTTTTACTCCAATTCCAAAACTTACCCTGAGAAGGGGAGGCCAGAAAATCAGTTGCTGTTCGGGTTGAAAGTCTGATCTTGAAACAAGCTCTGCAAAACGTATTTAAGTGCTTCTGGGCTGCTGCCAGACCTTGAAAATATTCATCCCCAAACTAGCTGCATTCCCAGCGTAAAAAAAGTACTCGTCGGTGAAGGTCAGAGTGCCGGCTCCTTCCTAGTAAGTGCTGCGTGAGCACGAGCGTCCTTAAGAATTGCACTATATAAATCCTGCATTACACTAAAGAAGGGGTTGCTTTTCATCACTCGAGCAGGCTTCAATTAGGCGTTAAGGCCCATCAGGGAGCACTTGTCCCCCATTCCAGCACACCTTGAGCGTTTAGGACTGCACGCGACCAAAGGCCACGCGAGAAGTGTTGTAAGGGCCCACGAGACCATTCCCGGAGTGCCGTAAATGCCGTAATAGGGACCATTCAAATTGATTTTATTCCAGTTTAGAAGCTTGTGATTTGGTGCCAGTGATTTCCTCAGTCGCTTTCAGAACAGATATGATGCTATTAAATCAGACGTTATGGACTCAAACCCCAGTTCGCTTCGCACCGTAATGGAATTGCGCCTCTTCGCTCGCACCACGTGTGTCTGTGAGCGGAAACTCGGCACATCCGGTTCTGGTAGACCAACGGATCAATACGACCACTGCAGGGTCCTGTGTTTGACCTCATGGTCACAGCTTAAAATTCTGGTGTGTCCTCTCAGCCTTTCATCCATTCTGAAGTCGATAAAATGAGTACCATTGAGTAACAAAAAACATCTGTTATTCCCCGCCGAGATACCTACAGGGCGAACGTGGGCGTTAACCGTGCAGCCCTTCCTTTGATCTGACCTTCCCTCAGAAGGTGATTAGAGACGGAGTAAGAGGGTGGTCAGATGAGGCCAGGAGCCCCCCATCCGTCTAACAGATACCTTCGCCAATGGCAGGCCTTGCTTCGTGTGCCGGATGTCTTATGGGATTTGCTAAGGAGATATTTTTAGACATCACTTTAAGGGTTTCCAGGCTCTGGAGGAAGCACATAGGCTCTCCCAAGCTCCACAGGGAATTCATATATTCTGGGTCACTAGTCAGGGTCAACCTGTTTTCAAGCTTGGATGCAGTGCTGTGCGTTAACCATTCTGCATTTACTTTTGCTTCAGAATTACTCCATTATTTGTGGATAGGTGTTTCTTGAAGTATAGAAACAAGAGGGCTCGCCACGTGAGGCTAGGAATATTTATGATTACAATAGATAACTTATGAAAATGGAATAATGGGATTGGCTAGAAAGGATCACGTGTCTTGTAAAAATCTCTTAACCTACAATGACGAAACAAAGGAAGCTGACAAGTTGAAGTACACTTAAAAAAAATTCTGGCATCAAAATGTAAACTGCTTTGATGTTTAAAAAAAAAAACGTTTTATATAGTGTGAACTCAACCCGATGGTATTGGAGCGTTTTACATGAGCACTAGTTACATTACATAAGGGCATATTCATTTTTTTTCAAGCACGGGGAGATTAAGTGATTTTCCCAGAATCACGGGTTGTTGACCTGATTCCGAGCCTCAGAGTTGGTGCCACAATTCCAACATCAGCAGTGATGGCCATTACCCCACTTCTTGTTATGTTCTGCACATTTGTAGAGCGCACTATTACCCGGGAGGGTTTCCTGGCCCTGGGCAGGTGTGAGTCTAGCCAAAGCTAGGGCCTAGTGGGACTACTCGAAAAGCCAAGCCTTCAGCTTTTTGCGGGATTCAAGATGTGAGGAGGAGGCTCTTATGTGTAGCCGCAGGTTGTTTTATGCTTCTGGATCGATGTAGGAGAAGGCTTGACTGCTGCGTCACGGTTTTTGTATGAGTGGGATGTGTGTAAGCAGGAGTCCAGACGAGCGGAGGTATCTGGAAGGTTTGTTGAAAGCAGATGCCATTGTTGAGGTATGGTTGTCCAGTGTAATGTAGTGCCTTGAAAGTGTGGCTGAGGTGTTTGAACTGTGCTTGTTTGTGTATGGGCAGCCAGTGCAGCTCTCCGTCATTATACAGGTTAGAGGGCTTTTATTTACATGGCGCCTGAATTAATTTTCTTCCAAATTGTAAGTTCTGCCTCGTGACTTTTTGGAGTCGTTGAGCGTGAGTGTGATTTCTCATACAGCACTCTGTGTAGCAGACAATTTTCCCAAATGCATTTCCTTGATTGATTTCCCTTAAGTGTGCAGACTGCTGTTACAGTCCTACTCAACATAATTTTTTAAGACTAAACATGATGTATGATTACAAACCTTGCTCAGTCTTTCTTCTTAGATTGATCCGCCCATCTATAACGATCTAGGTGTCCCTTTTCCACTTTCTCAAGCTTAGAAATTTTACCACACACCAATGTGTCATGTGTTAATTTGTTTATTTCTGCAAATGATCAGTAATGTCCATTAAATTAATGGCCGCTCTCCCTAAAAGTGCATGCACTCCCTTTTTTTGGAAAAGCAGGAAGAACTAAGGGGCATATTATCAAAGACGGTGTTAAAAATTAACGCCGGTTTAGCGGCAGAAAACTGCAGCTAAAGCGGCGATAATGGGCTTGATAATATGCCCTTCAGAATTCCAATAGAAGTCCATGTTCTGGTGTGAACATGGACTTCCGTTGGAATTCTCTAGGGCATATTATCAAGCCCATTATCGCTGCTTTAGCGGCAGTTTTCTACCGCTAAACCGGCGATAATTTTAACACCATCCTTGATAATATGCCTCTAATACTTTAAGCTGGATTGTAACTGTGGATTGAAACCTCCAACCTTTCAGTTTCATGCTTTGCTTAATTTGTAAAAAAAAATAAGTGCCAGGGCCCTCGTCAGGAAGCCAGTGAAGCTTGCACCACACATTGCCCCTGCCAGTGTAACCACTGACACTACCAACACTTCTATCAACCATCACACTACTATAAGTGTAACAATTCAGACAATTTCAGGCCCCCAAAGCTATAAGATTGCCTTGGGCTGCCGGTATTAGCCATTTTTACCATATATATAATTATTAAACAACTGTTAGTTTGGTTACCCTTAAATTAGTTAAACAGCACCATCGTGTGGCAGATGTTAATAAGTGCCTATGTTGACAATTAAGTGCTGGTGCTGAGCACCGCCCAACCGGAAGCTCAACTTAAGCACTGGTCATGTAGCAGGAACTGGGCTCAAGGGCATTAGAGCGCTTTACATGAGCAGCAAATTATATTACACAAGGTCAGATTCATGTTTTTTTAGGCGCTGGAGAAATTAAGGGTGTCATTATGATGGCGGAGGGTCCGCCACCGCCAACGTGCGGTGGCAGTCCCTCCGCCAACGAACGGCTATTTTACCCGCCATATTATGTTGGTGGGGAGAATTGATGTGGAAGCGTGGTAGTCGCAAAGATCACCCGCCACGGTTCTGCAAGGCGGTCCTTTTCCAACCGTCCTGCGGAACGAAAACATAGGCCAACATTGCGACGGTGCCTTGCAGGCACCGCCGTTGGGATTACGATATTCGTTTCCGCCGGTCTTTTCGCGGCAGGCAACCCGCCACGAAAAGAAAGGCAGAAACGGATTCAGGGGCCCGTAGTGGGCCCACTTCATCCCTGGGCCTTGGACAGGTGCACTGGGGGGCGCCTATGGTGACCCCCTACATATCCCTGCACCAGGTGGCAGGCACCATATGGTGCCTGCCACGTATTGCAGGGATATGCAAGTGCCTTTGTATTTGCATTGTGGCGGGGGTTGCTGAACACATCCCTGCCACAATGCAAAGTGTGGGCAATGCAACCCCCACCGTGATGGACACATTGTAATCGGAATTGGGGGGCCGCGGCCTTACAGAAGGGGGGTCCCAGACCTCGCTACGATGGCGGTCGGACTCAAGTCCGCCCGCCATCGTAATGAGGCCCTAAGTGTTTTTGCCCAGAAACCCAGGATGTTAAGCCAACACTGGGATTTTGAAACTGGAAACCTCAGTTTCAAAGTTGGCGGCTCTGGCTGCTAGGCCACATCAACAAAGCCAACATCAGCAAAGTATGAACCTCAGCACAAGTAGCCCAGAATCACCAATTCCGGGTGAAATCCCTGAATCATCAAATTGTCCTCTTCTTCCTTGTCCCATTACTTACTTAGTGAGTGGATATGCCCATTCACTGCACCGCTCACCACTTCCCAAAGTTGTTTTCTACTTCTATCCACAAGACAGGGATTTACCTATAAATCCCCTCTTCCTGCACAACACTGCCTGTTCTGCTTTTCCGGCCTTATTACTTTCTAGGGCTATTTGGAGGTTTGCAGAAGCAACTTCCTGTATGTTTTAGGATGTGGGGGCTGTGAAGAGCCTTGCGGTGATCCCGCCAGACCCTAGGCGCGCTGCAAGCACTGCGGCGGTTGCACGTGCAAATAAATGACACCACACTCATGTGTGCTTGGGTGCCGACTGACCATGTGTGGATGCCGCCCCTTTTATTTAACGCGCTGTGCCCTACTGGCGTGAGCGCATGTGTGCAGCATATCCGGCGTTGGCCGGGGTAGTCAGCTAGACCGCTGACACATTATGTTCCATACCAACTCAGTCCTTCATTTTAGCCAAGGAATCTGCTGTTCACTTACTTGTCACGCAAAGGCCCTCAGGCGTGTGCTCGGCCGGGGGTTTCCCCTAAGTTCATTCCCGGGGTGGCAGTCTCAGGTGCTGGGCAGAGGTTCTGGCATCCTGGATGCTGACAATGCCTCAGGGGTCTCTATTGCTACCACCTCACTGGGCTCAGCCGGCTGTGATTGAGTCGACTAACTCCCGCAGGGTTCCTCCTGTTCTGCTCCGCCATTCTCCCATCCGTCCATGGCCCTGTCGGTTCCTTCACCGGCAGAGGGTTCTGGTATGTTCTTAAACCACAAGATGTTTCGCGTCACAGTCTCTCCTCCTTTCTCTGCTGTGATCATGGTTCCTTTGGTGCTAACTACTGACCAGTGCCCTGGTACGTTGCGGGTCCGGAATTTTTCTCCGGGTCTTCTGTCCTTTATTATAACTGCGTCCCCTCTTTGTATCTTTCGGGACACTGCTCTCCTGGTCCGACTGGCAGCCAGGTTTTGTCTTTCTCTCCGTTCAAGGGCATCTTCTTCATTGTAGGGGGGTGGCGTGCACCCAGGGCAGGTAGGGAGGGTGTCACGGCGGCCTCCGTTGAACATGAGTGCCCACGGCGCTTGACGCGTGGAGCTGTGGGGGGTGTCGTCCGGGGTCCATGTTCTCTGCCACGGTAATGCGGAGGGTCTTGTTGAGAGTCCTCATAAGTCTTTCAATCTCTCGGTTGGCTTGTGGCCACTGCAGAGTGATTAGACGGTGCCGTATCCCATGATGTAGGAATTCACGGAACTCACTGCCCTGGAACGGGGGTCTGTTGTCACTTTTGATCTCCTCCGGACAACCGAACATAGCGAAGATCTTTTTGAGCACTGGGGCAACTCGGGAGAACACGATGGAGCTGATGTCTTCTACGAGTGGGTACTTGGAGTAGCTGTCAATCAGGGCCATGGTTGTTGGACCGTCTAGGAAGCTCCCAAAGTTGAGGCTCACCTTCTCCCATGGTATCTTTCCGTGTTCCTTTGTCTAGACGGGTGCGGGTCTTTCTGATGCACTCGTTAACTGGCAGGATGGGCACCACCATACTGCTTCTTCAACCTGGGCTTTCAGCCCTAGAAACCAGACTTTGTCCCTCATGCAGGCATTCATCTTTTCGACTCCTTGATGTCCCCCATGAGCCAGCTGGGTTGCTTGGTGCTGCAGGGCTGGCGGAATGATGATTCGAGAGCCCCTCAGTAGGATTCCCCCTTGTGTCACGCTTAGCTCGTTCCGTATTTTCCATATTTGCATGAGGCCTTCTTTCTCTGGGCCTGTCCAGGTGTTGGCGGACTGCAGGAAGTGGTGCCAGTGTCCCCCTTGGACAGAGGCACAGACTTTTGTGATCACGGGATATGTTTCCGCCGCTGCAGCTACCTCTTCCAGTGTTAGTGCCTTTGGGCATGTGATGGTGGAAATCCTGTTTAAATGAGCCTCAAGTGCTTCTACGTCCTCTCCTTGCGGGGTGGGGTGCCTCCAGAGGAAGTCGGCCATGTTCTTGGCGCCAGGCCGATAAGCCACCTTCATTTCATATTGTTGGAGTCCAATGGCTCACCGCTCAATTCACCGGGGTGGATGAGGCGCCGACCCCTTGAACAGTGGTACCAGCGGCTGATGGTCCGTGATGACTCTGAATAGTTGGCCGCAGATGTATAAGTGGAAGTGGTGGCATGCCCACCGGATGGCTAGAGTCTCCCTCTTGATTTGCACGTAGCGCCTTTCGCTAGGTGATAGTGCCTTGCTGGCGTAGGCTAACACTGCCCATCTTCCTGGCTCCTGTTCTTGAGTGAGAACGGCCCGAGGCCCACGGGGCTGGTGTCAATTAGTAACACTGTTTGTTTGGCGGGGTCAAAATACAACAGCGTAGTCTGGTCAAGCAAGTTGTTCTTGATTGTTTGGAATGTGGTTTCTTCATAAGTCGCCCATTGCCAAATGGCGTCGGTGCGCATGAGGTTCTGGAGGGGCTCCGCGATGGTGGCCAGGTCGGGGATGAATCGGCCACAGTATGTGGCCATCCCCAAGAAACTTCATACCTCCGACATGGTCCGTGGGGTCGGGATGTCCTTAATTGCTTGGGACTTTCACGGGTCAACTTGGATTCCCTCCTGGTTGAAAGTGTACCCAAAAAACTATATTTGCTTCTGGAAAAATAGGCATTTCTTTCTGTGGAGGGTAACACCGTGTTCTTGGAGTCGCTTTAGCGTCGCTCTGAGGTGCTTGTAATGTTCATCCGCGGTCCCTGAGTGGATGAGGATATCATCACTCACGTTCAGTACTCCTTTTACTGCGTCCTGGAATACCTTGGCTGCAGACAATATCCCAAAAGTATGGCGTTTGTACCTTCCCAGGCCCAGGTGGGTACAGAACGTAGTAATGTAGTGACTCTCTTTCGCCAGCAACAGCTGTGGGTAGCCGGAATTCAGATCCAGCTTGGAAAACCACTGGGACCCGTTAAGGTTGGCTATGATGTCGTCCATCATCGGCGTGATGTGGCGTTCGCTTTGGATGGCTTTGTTGGGTAGGCGCATATCTATACACGATTTTTACTGGCCGGCGGGGTTTTTCCGCGATCACCATGGGGGATACCATTGGCGTGGGTCCGGAGACCTTCTCAATGACCTCTTGGTCTTCCAGTTTTTGTAGTTCTTGTTCCAGTAACGGTCTGAGGTGGAAGGGGATTCGCCTGTGTCGTAGTGCCGTCGGGGTGACAGATGGGTCAATATGCAGCTTGATCGGCGCCTTCTTAATCCGCCCTAGGCCTTCCAATAAGTTTGCAAATTGGCTCAGTAGTTCCTTCGTTTGGTCTGCTTGCACACTCCTCGCAAACGTCACCAGTCCGAGGTCTTCTGCGGCATGGCTGCTTAGCAGGGTGTCGGCCTCTTGTTTTTTTACATGGATGTCCATGGTGATCTCATTGTCTTCGGACTGTATGGGCACAGTCATTTTGCCTCGTAATGGCAGGGGCGAGTCACTCCCTGATGCGAAGATCCTTGTCTTGGAAGGTCTGAGATCTGGTCTGCGTTTCAAACGATTATGTTGCTGGATCCCCATAACGTTGACTGACGTAACGGTGTCAATCACAGCGCTCACTTCGGATCCAGTGATTCACACTGTGCACGTGGGCTGAGGCCTTCTTCATTTCTTGAGCACTTGGGTAAAGGAGACTAGATATGTCTCTCCTTCATCATTCTCCATGGATGTGTCATCTGCTTGATGGACGGTCCACTCATCCTTTCTTCTTGCTTGGGAGGATGCGAGTGAAACGCTTGATAGCTGTCGCACCAGTTTCGGCATGGGTTTTGCTCGTCTGTTGTACTTCCGCGGTGCCTTCCTCCTGCACACGGATGCAAAGTGATTCGAGAAGCCACAGTTAATGCATACTTTCCCCTGGGCAGGACACGATTAGGGAGGGTGTTCCTCAGGCCCACAGTACCTACACTGGCCTCTCGGGATTTGGGGTGGGCGATCTCTTGGTCTGCTGTTCTTGTCACATGCTTTGACAGCATCGGCTCACTCCGCTTTGATGGTCGCACTTTTCTCCATCGTGCGTGTCAGTGCTAGATCCCTTTCATCAGCTCGAGCCGCTGATAGGGCATGCTACGGCTTCCTCATAGTCATTCGGGGGTCTGGCTGATGGGAGATGCTTGAAGAGGAAGTACACCTCCTCTCCGGCGTAGTGGAACAGGACCGATATCTTGACTGCCCCATCCGTTTCTCTGGTGGCTACGAAATAGTTCTCCAGATGGCCGAGCCACGTCTTCCACCTAGGAGATGCTGTGGTGGGGTCAGCTGCCTCACCAAATGGGGGTAGGATGCCCGTGGGAGGGTGATGCATGACTATTCTGACCGGGGCCTGGTTTTCCACTACATTGTCACCCATTGTGTCTTAGTGCCGTGCCTCTGGGTCACTTGGTGTGGGATCCACAGGGCCTGAGTAGTGTGACCCTTGTGACTGTATGGGTGCTTCGCTGGGCTACGCAGTTGTGCCCTTACCAGGTGCTGGTGTCTGTGGTGTGTGGCTCCTCCACACCTACCTGCGCGCTGTTGAAAATATCCGCATGGGCGGTCTAGCGCAGGCCTTGCGCAGCGTGGGGTCTGGTTGGCCAACCCACGTGTTCTCCCACCTTACCGGTGGCTGGTGCGGCCTGTGCAGGGGCCTGGTGGAATGTCGGCATTGGCTGATGCCTCTTTCCAGGTCGTGGGGCATGAATGGTACCCCCAGTTCCTCATGGGCTTTGTGTGCTGTCTGGGCTCTTCACGGCGCGACGGCCACGAGTCACATGTTGCCGATGCTGGGGCCGATCAAGACACGCTGCCCTCTGCTGCTGGGCCGCTGGAGCGTGGATCCTGCTCCGCCCTTCGTTGGCAGTGTGAAGAGCCGTGCCCCCGCTGGGCCCTAGGCGCACTGCATGCACTGAGGCGGTTGCGCATGCAATTAAATAACACCACACTCATGTGCACTTGGGTGCTGACTGACCACGTGCGGTCACCGCCCCTTTTATTTAGCGCGCTCCGCCCTACTGGTGTGAGTGCGTGTGTGCGCATGTGTGCAGCATATCCGGCGTGGGCCGGGGTAGTCAGCAAGACCGCTAACTCATTACAGGCACCAACTGAAAAAAGCTACATTTTAAACTAAGATGTTTATATAAGCATAAACTGTTTTTGGTTTTAATTTAATTTTAAATATCTTTAAGTCAAAGAAAGGGCAAATTTACTGCAAGACTTGAGCTTCTGAAAGCGTTTCCCCACGGCACCCATTTACGCTGTGGCAGTTTATATCGCTTTTGGTGAAGCGGGTTTCTTTGCAGCCTCCCTGGTTCCCTCTTTTTTGTCAATAGCATAGCTGAAACAGGGGAATGGGGTGCAGCTCCTATAAAGGAATTATGAAGGATGCAATAGTGTCACTAACAGATAAAAAAATACAGGTTGCCGCAGAAAACAGCGCCTCACCCATTTAAGAGTAACGCAGCTGTTCTGGTCGCTGCTCGGAAAGAGGGAATTGCAGCTGCAAGGGTTCTAATAACTTTTTTGGTCTTGGCTACATAAGCAAGAATTTGGGATCAGGGAGGGCTATGAAGATACATGGGTGGGCCATAAAGATGAGTGGGGTTACCCAGAATTTCCCAAGTGTCTGAGAGCTGGGTCTGGGCATACTAGACAGATTTGTACAGCTGTAAGCTGCATACTATATCTACTGCCAGCTTCTATCTACTAGTTTTAACTGTGTATTTCTAGAGGTTTAAACATATGGGCTTGATCTCTTCTGCTCTCTACACCTCACCTCACCATCCTTTCTCTTTATCTCTCCCTCCTCTTTGCTAACTTTCATCCTCCTTTCTCTCCACTTCACCCTCCTGTGCCACTCGCCCCACCCTCTACTTCTTCCCACCTCACTTTCCTCTCTGTTCACCTGATCCTACTCTCTCTCTCCAACTTATCCACCTGTTTCCCTTTTGTGCCCTTATCTTTCTCCACTTCACCATCATATTCCTCTGACCCTTTCCTCCTTAATCTACTTTCCCTCTCTTGTGACCTCTCACTGTCAACTTACTCTCACTCCATTTTACCCTTCTATTCCCACCTCACCCTTCTCTATCAACCCCAAACTTCTCTCTTCAGCTCACCCGTCTCTCTCTTTCTCACCCTCCTCTCACTTTTGTTCACCCTCCTAGCTTTCCCTCTCACTATTCTCTTTTTTTTCTCAGTATCCTCCCTCCTGCCTAAGCCTCTTCCCTATTACCCACAGGGGTCACTCTGCTGCACTTTCCCCTCTCTTCACTTCACCCTTCTCTCTCTCTCCACCGCGCCCTCTTCTGCCAGGCTCACCTTCACTGCTGCAGCCTATGCAGTAAAGCTTTTGTGTATGTGAAAGACTGAGGGGTGTGCATTTGCTTGTGTAGGTGCATGGGAGTGTGTAATTGAGCCTGGCACTTCTCTGTCTCTGGATTTGTTCTTTTCTGGTAGCTCGCCACATTCTAAACAATGGCAACACTAAGGCCTGATTCTATAGCACCTACTCATGAGCACACTTAAGAGCTACAAAGATTTGGGGTTATGCATATTTTAACTAAATAAGTGAGGCAACAATTGGAGGAGCCAACAAAGGTGGCAACCTGAGAAACAAAACAAAACCAGACATCAAATGTGGCCTGTTTATACTCCTATCTGCCCACTGTGCCAAGAATAGATCTT
This sequence comes from Triturus cristatus, assembly GCF_964204655.1. Lineage (NCBI taxonomy): Eukaryota > Metazoa > Chordata > Amphibia > Caudata > Salamandridae > Triturus > Triturus cristatus. The sequence continues at coordinate 684,311,387 of NC_140592.1, forward strand.
CTGAAGTCGACGATTGAGCTTGTAATCAGATGGCCAGTTTTGCAACTACTATTTTGTCACTAGTCTTTTGAGCAGAACACAGAGGAAATGCCCAGCTTATGCGAGTGTCTCAAAACTAAACTGTCTCTCCTAAGTAGTGACTAGCATGCTTCTTCTTCTTTCATTCTCCTGTCTCCCACCAGTCTCTCTCATTCCCATCACCCCATCTTTATCCATCACCCTCCCTGCCCATCAATCTATCCTCCTTCTTGTTCCACCACTATACTCCAATCTCTTCACACTCATTCTCTGGCCTCTCCCCCACCACTTATCATTTGCTTGTGACCCTCCTGTGTTGGCACCTTCCTTCTTATCATCCGCATTGCTCACAAGCATCACCCTCTGCCTTCACCCCTCTGTATTCTTCTTCCCCTGTTCACCTCTTATCACCCTTGACTCAGTACAAGCTGACCCACCCCCCTACTCGCATCATTTATTTTGCTCATTAGTAACCTGCTCCTTCGATCCTACGTTCTCAGACTCCTTTTTCATCATCCTTCATCCACCTATCACATCATCTTTACCTACTGTACTTTATGATGGATATATGATTTTTGAAAGTTTTCAGTGAATCTACCATACAAAAGCAGAAACTCTAATTGTAATTAATGGTTGCAGTACACTGGGCCGAGGTGCGATTTGAGGTCAACCACTGCGGAGCATGTGTCGGATACATAAAGGGGATTGGTCCTGGTGAAAGTCTGGAAGTCAAAAGTTCAAAAATGTTCCTAAGTCTCACTACCAAAGGAGACCTAGGGCCATATGTAGGTAGCCTAACATTTACCGCTTCATAAATACCGAATTTTACCGATTCGGTATTTATGAAGCGGTAAATGATATGTAGGTAATCTATCGGTAATATTTACCGATTCGGAATGGGTCGGTAATTTAGAATCGGTATTTACCGATTTGGTAATGGTAACTGGCTTCCCATTGATTCCTAGGGAAGCCCGTTACCATTACCGAATCTGTAAATACCGATTCGGTAATGGGGGGAGCACAATCAAGGGTGGCAGGGTGTCACAGTGACACCCTGTTGCACCCCTGATTCCTGCATGTGTGCACATGTGGCGCACATACATGCCCTAAGGGCATGTATGTCTGCCACATGGCACTGTTAGTCCAGCAAAATATTGCTTGCAATGTATTCGGTATTTAGCACCAACATATATTTGGTGCTAAATACCGAATTATTTTCCCTACACATCACTCATTTGAGTGTCACCTACATATCATTTCAGGATTCGGTATTTACCGAATCGGTAAAATTACCGATTCGGTAATTTTACCGATTCGGTAAATTACCGAATCCTGAAATGTGGCCCCTACATAGCAAAAGCCTAAATACCGGTCGGTAACGGGATATTTACCGAAAATCGGCCGCTACCGACCGGTATTAGGCTTCCTACATATGGCCCCTAGTCACTTTTTTAGAAGAAAAATCCTTTGGCCCCGTTCATGCTTTGAAACTTTTGAGATTATTTTCAGAAAAATTTCTAATTCCCAACTCAGAATGAGAATTTGTTATTTTTATCAAGGTCCAGAGATCTCTGCGGGGATGAAGCTGGAATTCAATCCAACGATGCGGAAGTGCTGGTTGAATACTTACCTCGGCGAATACCACTGAAGCCAGTCTCTGACTTACCTACTTTTTTCAGTAGTACCTGTTTGCCTTACTACAACCAGGCCTAAAATGGTGTCAATGCAATTCCAAGATGGCTAAAATCTTCAGCCACATTAAACTTGGGCTCTGATAGCTGAGCATGTGTAGAGGAGTGTGCGGAAGAATTGACCAGTGTCCTCCCACATCTAACACTAAAATCCAGTTTGAAGCAGGCCCTGGACTCACGAAAAAATAAGACAAAAGTCTGCTAAGACTAAGCAGGGCCCTTCATCAACCAGAGAGAGGTTACACAAGAAATGTTATCTGATCCTATGTGATCCTTCTCAAGGGCACAGCATATTTACATGTATCTAAAACTGCCTTTTAGGCAGGTTTAGCACTGTTGTGCCAACAAAAGGAGCAGAAGCCCTCACCCTACATGTCCAGCTGTGCTCAGAGGAGTCATAACTGGCCATTCAGGTTGACATATATTTATCTAAGTGGACTATTGTGTGGCTCCTGGAAGGAATTTTACACCTTATTAATAAAGGCTAATTACTGGCTGGGTAGCTGCTGGAGACCTAATGCAGATTAGCCTCCAGGAGCTTCATGAAGGGGAAATGTAACATTGTAAAAGTTAATTTTCCTAATACATATTAAAAATCAAACTTCACAATTAAATTAGATTTTAATAACTATTAAACATTCTGGTTTAATTATTTTCCTTCCTGGTCCAAAATCCAAGATATCTGTGTTAAAAGATTAATCTGTACTCTGGTTTTCTATCAATAGATCAATTAGGGGTTGGTAAAGCACAACTACTCACCCACGAGGGTCTCAAGGTGCTGGGGAGGGATCAGTTGAGTGCTGTGGTCATCCAAAGGGCCAGGTCTTAAGGTCCTTTTTGAACTGGAGCAGTGTAGGAGCTTGCCGGCAGTGGTGGTCGTTCCAGGCATTGGCTGTGAGGTAGGAGAAGGACTTTCTTCTCGTTCTGGTCTTGTGGATGCGTGGAATGGGAGGCCAGAGGGAGATCAGCTGATCGGAGGTGTCTTTTGGGTGCGTGGAAGGAGAGGCTGTTGTTCAGGTATGTTGGTCCGGTGTTGTGGAGGGCCTTGTATGCGTGAGCGAGGAGTTTAAAGGTCATTCTTCTTTCGATATGGAGCCAGTGGAGATCCCGGAGGTTTTGGGTGATGTGGCTGCGACGGGGGATGTCTAGGATCAGTCTGACTGCGGCGTTCTGGACGGTCTGGAGTTTGCCAAGTAGTTTCTTGTTGATTCCGGCGTAGAGAGTGTTGCCATAGTCCAGTCTGCTACTGATGAGGGTGTGTATGACAGTTTTGCTGGATTCAGATGGGATCCATCTGAATGTTTTTCAGAGTATGAGAAGGGTGTTGAAGCAGGCCGAGGATACGGCGTTGATCTGGTGGTTTATTGTGAGCGATGAGTCTAGTATAATGCTGGGGTGGGGGGGTTTTCAAGGGCGGGGGGCCTCCAGGAGTCCTTCAATGCAGAGGGGTGGAGCCAAAGGTGAGCACTTCTGTTTTCTCGGATTTGAGTATCAGGCAGCTCTTATTCATCCAGGTGGCGACGGCTTTCAGCCCTTCTTGGAAGCTGTGTCTGGTGATGTTGGGTTTGTTGGTGAGGGAGATTATAAGCTGGGTGTCGTCAGCGTAGGAGACGATGTTGAGCCCATGGTTTCTAACGATGGTTGTGAGGGGAGTCATGTAGATGTTGAAGAGGGTGGGGCTGAGAGAGAATCCCTGGAGCACACCACAGTTGGTTCTGAGAGGTGGAGCGGGAATCTGACTCGCTGAATTCTGCTGGTGAGAAACGAGCATATACAGTCAAAGGCCTTTCTGTGGATGTCGGCATCGTGGAGTCTGGTGACTAGTGTGCAGTGGGAAATGGTGTTGAAGGCAGCTGAGAGGTCCAGGAGGATAAGGGCTGCTGTTTGGCTCTGGTCGAGGAGGGAGCGGATGTCATCGGTGGCAGCGTGTAGGGCGATCTCGGTGCTGTGGTTTCTGCGGCATCCAGATTGGAAGATGTCCAGGACATTGTTAGCTTCGATGAAGTTTGCTAGCTGGGTGTTGACAACTTTTTAAATGACCTTGGCTGCGAATGGAAACAGGGAGATGGGCCTGAAGTTTTTGAGGCTTGTCGGGTCTGCAGAGGGTTTCTTCAGGAGGGGGTTGACTAAGGCATGTTTCCAGTTGTCAGAGAATGTGGCGGTCTCGACGGAGCAGTTGATTGTCCAGCGTAGTTTGGGGGCAATGACAGGGGTGGCTCTGTGGAAGATGTGGGGTGGGCAATGGTCTAAGGGTGCTCCGGAGTGGATGCTCTTCATGGTCTTTAAGGTATCTCCTGTTGTGAGTGAGGTCAAATTAAGCAGAGTCTGTTGGGTTGCATCGCTAGGGGGGAGCTGGAGCGGTGCGGAGGTCTTGGTTGTCGAAGTTGTCGTAGATCATCTTATACTTGAGGTGAAAAAAGGTGCTGAGTCTTTTGCAGAGATCTTGGGAGGGTGGGACGTCTGTTGTTTCACTGCAGGGTTTGGCGAATTCCTTGATGATGAAGAAGATTTCTTTGGTGTCATGAGTGTTGGTGAGGATTCTGTCTTGGAGGGATTTCTTTTTTGTGGATTTGATGAGTTGGTGGTGTGCTTTGGTGGCTGTTCTGTAGGTGGCACCTGTTTCTGAGATTTTGTTGTTCCTCCATGTCTTTTCGAGTCATCGGCAGGAGCGTTTGGATTCTTGGAGTGCAGGGGTGAACCAACTTGCTTTCTTGATGTGTCGTCCTGTGGCTTTCTTGAGGGGGGCGAGTGTGTCGGTGCAGTTTGTGATTCAGTGGTGGAGGGTGCGTGCTGCGGCGTTAGCGTCTGGCGTAGCCTGTGGTGGGGTGCTGATGACGGCGGAGGTGAGCTGGTCTTCGGTGACTTTGTTCCAACTTCTACGAGGGAGGTGGTGGGTGTGCTTGTTTAGGGTGTGTTTTGTTTAAGGAGCTTAGTATGTAGGACAGCCAGGCCACAGTGAAAATACCTTTTGGGGCCTTGCCACTGTAGAAACAAGGTGACATTAATTTTCTATGTGTGCTGCTTTCAAAATACCATGCACCCTACCTTGTAGGCTACAAGACCTACATAGGGGGGACCTTTTCATATTTAAAGAGGAGATTTTTGTCTGTTAAAAAGGGTTATTTGACAGGTTGCACTGCAGGCTTTATACTGCAGCATTTAGTTTACAACAATAGGCCTGAAGCCATATTTTGCAGGCCCGCTCTGTGGATCACACAATAGGAGGTACAGTCCACTAGTGATATTTAACATCCTGGCCCTACGTGCTTTTTTATAGACCACATAGAAAGGACTTATAGGCAAGTTAAATGTGGAAATTAGTAATAGGCCAATCTATTCATCTTTAAAGGAGGGCACAGGCACTTTACTTCTTCTCAATAGGGGCACAGTGCACAGAGTTAAAAAAACAGCAAAATAAATTCTTGAAAAAGGAAAGAAAATCTGGGGTTACCATGCAGAAAAATCTGATTTCCTATACCACCTCACTCTTAATTTTAGAAATGGAAGGCTGATTAGCAAGATTTGAACATGTGAAGCCACAGATTGTAGGAACATCTCTGCAGCAAGTGTATTAGCTCATCATCTTATTGAAGAGTAAGAGCAGTACTATTATTATTATTATTATTATTATTATTATTGTTATTATATTTAAAATACTATATAAAGTACAAACTGTCTCTGGGGAAGGCATCCTTACACTAGCTACCAGAAACCAACTCCAAACACATGCAGAAGCTTAGAGATTATAAAGCCAGGTTTTCAAACCTCTCCTGGAGGCATTGAGGTTGAAGATGAGGCAGAGCGAGAATGGCAGACAATTCCAGAGACTGGCTGCCTGCATAGAAAACACGCTGCAACCTATGCAAGCCTTCTTCAATTTAGGAACTGTAGGAGGTTAGAATTAGCGAAGCGTAAAGGTCTGGGCAGGGTATAACGTTGACATTTACGGCTAAGCATATAAGGCCCAACAAAATGGAAAATTCTAAGCAGAATGCATAGCGATTTAAACTGAAACCACTTGGCTACTGGGAGCTAATGAAGAGAGTCCAGAGCAGCTGAAGTAGAAGAGTATTGTGGCAAGTAAAGGGCAAGCTTCGCTGCCGCAGTCTGTATACAATAAAATTGCTGAGCAAGGTAGCCTGGTGCACCTAAAAGCAAGGCATTGACAAAATCCAGTCTGCTCAGAATAAAACTATAACAGGGCCACTAGAATTATGCAGCAGAGTTCACTAAATTTTGCTGCGTAATGCTATTATTTTTTCATTGTTTTTTAACACTTTGGAAAAAAGTTTAGTCTATAGCAATAAGCAGCTGAAAGGTGACCAGTAAACCTTTGCAAAGGGCCTTCCATTGTGCAGCAACATACCACTGCGTTTTTAGTAACTTTTGATCTGTTTAATATGATTTGAAAATCATTTGATGCAATTTAATGCCCAATTCTTTTTCCTGATTCTTTGCATTGTCATTATTGAACTAGTTGTATGCTTTTTGTTGTATAGGGTAAATCTCTTTAGGAGATTTGGGCTCATCCTGTTTGTCATGTATTTCTATACGATAATGCTGAGGTTGATTTATATCAATCTGTTTCTGAATTTATAATTAAACCTTACTAATCTCAGATTTAGTTGTCGAGTGGATTATTGTGTGACTAAATTGGTACACTGTTTTGAATTAAATTTGAAATTATTTCTCCCTCTTACCTCTCAAGCAGCTAAAATGACCATCGGGTCCAGTAGGGATGTTTAAGTGGGCCCCAGCTCTCTCAATTGGTAGCAGAGTAGGATGGTTAGCTCTTGAGGTAGAGGAAGATAGAATCTAACCTAGAACAGTCTGGACCCAACACCAGTGGCCCTAGGTTAGAGTCCAGGTTCGAGATGTAGAGAATAGAAGGAGTTTCAGTGGCATGTGTTGAAACAGCGTTGACGGAGAAGTGAGTATTAGTAGGGTTGTGTGTATGAGGACTATTCTTAGCTTGTGGTGAAATAGTAATTGTGTGATGTCTGGCAGGGATGTTGTGAGAGTTGTGTGAATGAGGTGTTAGGTGCAGAAATTGAAGTTGTTGTTGTATTTGTTATCGGGTCTGACATGGCCTAAGATCCCAGGCTATATAATAAAGGTGCAGAAGACTCTGGGCCCGATTCACAAAGGTAAACTGATACGAAGGTCTAACTGTACGACTTTTGGTATTCACAAAGGGCTTTTATGAGTAGTAAAGTTAGATCTTTGTCTCAGTTTAATGTAAGTTTTGGTCTTAAGTTTAACTGAGACTAGATGATTGGTCTCAGTATGACCATGCTTAAGTTAAACGGAGACAAAGGTCTAACTTTATCACTCCTAAATGCCCTTTGTGAATACCGAAAGTCACAAAATCAGACTTTTGTCTCAGTTTACTTTTGTGAATCGGTCCCAGAGTCTTCTGCACCTTTATTATATATCCTGGGATCTTAGACCATTTCAGACCCGATAACAACTACAGCAACAACTTAAATCGGGCCACTGTGTAGTAATTGTCTGCTATGGTTTTGTGGGGTTTGTCATGAGACTTCATGGATGGCCCAATTGAGATAGGTAACTGCAACAAATGATGGACGGAATGCTGAATGATTTAAACGTTCTCCTCCAGTCAAGAGATCTGGATTAAAACCATTGTTGTTTTGCCCACTACGCCACCCCAGTTTGGACCCAGCCATATGCAAATCAGTCTTGACCCTGTTCCTCATGCAAAAAGTCCAAACTGAACTACCAAGCCAGTTCCTCCCTGGACCAGAAACAGCACCCTGAGACCGGTTTCGGGGTATGTCACCCCATATCAGCCAGGCTAGCTAGAATCCAGTGGCACAGTGAGCAAGGGACCCACTTCTCGGCATAACCCTCCTACTTAGGGCGAAAAGTGTAACTGCAACAAATAATGGACGGAATGCTGAATGATTCAAACATTCTCACCCAATCAAGAGATCTGGATTAAATCCATTGTTCTTTTGCCCACTACGCCACCCCAGGTTGGACCCAGCCATACGCAAATCAGTCTTGACCCTGTTCCTCATGGAAACAGTCCAGCCCGAACTTCCAACCCAGTTCCTCCCTGGACCAGCAACAGCATCCTGAGACCGGTTTTGGGGTATGTCACCCCTCATCAGCCAGGCTAGCTAGAATCCAGTGGCACAGTGAGCAAGGGACCCACTTCTGGGCATACATGACCCACTTAGGGCAAAAAGTGTAACTGCAACAAATAATGGACGGAATGCTGAATGATTCAAACATTCTCACCCAGTCAAGAGATCTGGGTTAAATCCATCATTCTTTTGCCCATTACGCCACCCCAGTTTGGACCCAGCCATATTCAAATCAGTCTTGACCCTATTCCTCATGGGAACAGTCCAGCCCGAACTGCCAAGCCAGGTCCTCCCTGGACCGGAAACATGCATCCTGGGACCGGTTTAAGGGTATGTCACCTCTCATCAGCCAGGGTTAGCTTCAATCTAGAGGCACAGTGAGTAAGAGACCCATGTCTGGGCATACCCGTCCCCCTTAAGGCAAAAAGTGTAACTGCAACAAATGATGGACGGAATGCTGAATGATTCCAACATTCTCCCCCAGTCAAGAGATCTGGGTTAAATCCATCATTCTTTTCCCCACTATTCCACCCCAGTTTGGACCGTGCCATATGCAAATCAGTGTTGAACCTATTTCTCATGGGAACAGTTCAGCCCGAACTGCCATGCAAGGTCCTCCCTGGACCGGAAACATGCAACCAGGGACCGGTTTTGGGATATGTCACCCCTCGTCAGCCAGGCTAGCTTGAATCCAGTGGCACAATGAGCAAGGGACCCACGTCTGGGCATACCTGTCCCACTTAGGGCAAAAAGTGTAACTGCAACAAATGATGGACAGAATGCTGAATGATTCAGACATTCTCCAGCAGTCAAGAGAGCTGGGTTAAAATCCATCGTTATTTTGCTCACTACGCCACCCGAGTTTGGACCCAGCCATATTCAAATCAGTCTTGACCCTATTCCTCATGGGAACAGTCCAGTCAGAACTGCCAAGCTAGGTCCTCTCTGGACCTGAAACATGCATCCTGAGACCGGTTTCGGGGTATGTCACCCCTCATCAGCCAGGCTAGCTTGAATCCAGTGGCACAGTGAGCAAGGGACCCACGTCTGGGCATACATGACCCACTTAGGGCGAAAAGTGTAACTGCAACAAATGATGGACGGAATGCTGAATGATTGAAACATTCTCCTCCAGTCAAGAGATCTGGGTTAAATTAATCGTTCTTTTGCCCACTACACCACCCAAGTTTGGACCCAGCCATATGCAAATCAGTCTTGACCCTATTCCTCATGGGACCCGTCCAGCCCGAATTGCTAAGCCAGGGCCTCCCTGGACCGGAAACATGCATACTGGGATCGGTTTTGGGGTATGTCACCCCTCATCAGCCAGGCTAGCTTGAATCCAGTGACACAGTGAGCAAGGGAGCAACGGCTAGGCATCATTTGTTCTTTTTGCATATGTCACCCTGTTAGACCTGGCACCATTGGCGTGGGTATCCCTTCCATTTTTTGCTGTTGCCTCCTGTGTTTTTGCAATGTGTTTTGCTGGTTTAGATGCTTTGGGCACTGTGCCACCACTATTCAGTGCCACAGTGCAAGTGCTCCCTATTGTAAAGTGTTGTATTGAATTAGTGACTCCATTATTGGCTTTTTGATTTACTTGTCAGACCCTAGTACAGTGCACCATGTGTGCCCAGGGCATGTAAATCAAATGCTGCTGGTGGGCTTGCAGCACTGGTTGTGCCACCCACAGAAGCAGCTTGTACAGTGTGTCTCAGGCCTGCCATTTCAGAGCCTGTGTGCAGTCTGTGACTGCAATGTCGACTTGGCAAGTGCACCCACTTGCCAGTCCCTAAACCTTCCCTTTTCTACATATTAGTCACCCCTAAGGTAGGTCCAAGGCCAGGGTGCATTGTAAGTATAAGGTAGGACATGCCCTGGTGTGTGATGCATGTCCTAATAATGAATTACAGCCATTTTCGTTTTTCACTATTGCAAGGCTACCAATCCCCATAGGCCAGAATGGGCAGTTTGATTATAACATCTTATAATGCTAACTGACCCAGGGAACATGGTAGAAGTTCGAGTTTAGTATGCCTGAACTCAGAATGATAAAATACATCTTTTAGTGAAGTTGGTTTTAACATTCTGTGTTTGAAAATATCACGTTTAGAAAGTAGGTGTTTTCTTGCCTAACTGTCCAAGCCTGCCTCTGCTAGGCTGTGTATTCCTTGAGTGACAGGGGCTGGGGGATTCCAGGAGACAGGGTGAGTCAGCACAGGGCTGATTACCTATCTGCATGTAGAGTGGTGGGAGGAGCTGCACCTGGGTCTGAATAGGGCTGTGCCTGCCTTCCACAATGCTGGCTCCACCTCCTGTGGTGCGTCTGATGTCTCTGGCCCACACTGTCAAAGGAAAGAAGGAGTCCTGTAAACAAAGTGCTCCACGACTGCACAGAACTGGTTTGGACTAGGTACAGGCCCCTCTGCCTTCAGAGGACAACTGATTTAGTAGTATAAATATGGGGACCCAGACCCCAAGACTTTAGATCACTTCTGGGAATCAAAACGACCCTTTGCCAAGAAGAAAAACCAAGGAAGCTGAAGGAGGAGACTGCCCCTGTGCTGTGCTGTTGAGGTTGTCCTGCAGTGGTTACTTTATTGCCAAGGAAAGGAGAAAAGGAACTTTGTGTGTACTTTTGCATTTTTGAAGAAGAATCTCCAAGGGCTTGAACTGAGCTTGCCTCCTGCCTGAAGTCTCAGGGATACAAGACTTCACCACCAGCTCCCCTGAATTCCCTTGCTGTGGGAAGTCTGCCTGCAGAGAGGTGCCTACTGTTGTTTGGGCCCTCTGAGAAGACTGCGAGTCGCTGGGAACTGGAAGTGCGACGCAACAAGGAGAAGTGTGTCGCCGCCGCAGCAGTTGCCGTCGCATCGCCAAAGAAGCGTGCCGCCGCTGCAGCTGTTCGCCGTTGCATCATCAACGAAGCGTGTCGCATCACCGGAGAAGCGTGTCGCTGCCGCAGAGGTCGCCGTCGAATCACTGGAGAAGCGTGTCGCAGGGCCTGTCGCGGCTCAGAAGTTACCGAGTTCGCTGCACGGCCGTTGGGCGTGCACGCATCACCTCCAACGTTGTCGCATCGCATCAACCATTTTCTCGCATCACACTGGATCATCGCATTACACATCAAGGCCCCATCTTGTCGCACCGGATCACAGTAAGAAACCGACGCATCACCTTCTCTCCCGTTATGAATCGACGCATCACCTCCCCTGCGCTGCAGTAAGGATCCGACGCATCACCTCCCCGAAGCAAGGAACCGACGCATCACCTTCCCTGTTACCCTTTTGTTTGTATTGCGTGACGCATCCAAGGTAATTTGAGAGTAAAGTGTATGCCGAGACGTGGGTCATGTGCTCTCCATGCCATGGTGTCCAGCTATTCTGGCTGATGAGGGGTGAAACCCGAAACTGGTCCTAGGATGCTTGTTTCCAATCCAGGGAAGACCTGGCCTGGCAGTTCGGGCTGGACTGTTCCCATTGGGAACAGGGTCAAGACTGATTTGCATATGGCTGGGTTCAAACTGGAATGGCATGGAGAGCAACAAAATGATTAATTTAGGTCCAGATCTCTGTACTTGGGTGAATGTATTAGATTGTGCTGCATTCTGTCCATCAATTGTTCTTTTTGCATTTGTTACCCCGAGTATGACGGGTATGCCCATACATGGGTCGCGTGCTCTCCATGCCACTAAAGTCTAGCTAGTCTGGCTGATGAAGAGTGAAACCTCAAAACCAGTCCTAGGATGCTTGTTTCCAGTCCAGGGATGACCTGGCCTGGCAGTTCGTGCTGGACTGTTCCTATTGGACACAGGGTCAAGACTGATTTGCATATGACTGGGTTTAAACTGGAATGGCATGGGGAGCAAAAACACTGGGGATTTAGGCCCAGATCTCTGTACTGGGGTGAATGTATGACATTGGTATGCATTCTGTCCAACAATTGTTCTTTTTGCATTTTTCACACCGAGTGGGACGGGTATGCCCAGACGTGGGTCCTGTGCTCTCCATGCCACTGGAGTCCAGCTATTCTGGCTGATGAGGGGTGAAACCTCAAACCGGTCCTAGGATGCTTGTTTCCATTCCAGGGGGAACGCGGCCTGGCAGTTCGGGCTGGACTGTTCCCATTGGGCACAGGGTCAAGACTGATTTGCATATGGCTGGGTTCAAACCGGAATGTCATGGGGAGCAAAACAACAAGGGATTTAGGCCCAGATCTCTGTACTGGGGTGAATGTATGACATTGGTATGCATTCTGTCCAACAATTGTTCTTTTCCCTATTGTGATAGGTAACTTTTGTGTGCAAGATAGAGCTGTGATTAGTGAGGTGTACCTTTTTGAGCAGGAGGGCAAACTACATTGATCGAAGTACTTTCCCGCTGGTTGAGTTTTTTTATTTGTGAATGTGTGTGTTCTTCACATGATTGAATTCAGTCGATTCCTTTAGAGAAGCAGACAATTGTCATTTGTTTACCGTATGGTTAGTGTGAATGAAAGAGAGTGTGAGGAGTTGTGAAGGAGGGTGAACTGCTGCGAGGAGTGAGAGAGACGTCAACGTTTGCCTCACTGGGATAGGTCGGTGGTATAACACCGCACTGGGATCGGTTATATGTGTCAGTTGGTACTGCACTGCTATTCGTGGTCGCATTGTTACGGAACTTGAAATTATTGGGTTGGAATTGATTTGCAAATGTTCAGATAAAGGTTTGAAAATGAGATGCTTTAGAACAATATGGGATATGATACAAGAAGATATGGATGTACCTACCAGAGTGGGCCAAGAGGCACCACTAGAAGATACACCAGCTCATTACATGGCAACTAATGTAGGGCTAAACACTATTACTTGGCTTAAAAATTGGCTCAAGATCACAGAGAAGGAAAGTGCATTAGCATTTCCACGCTATTGTACATTCAATTTGAGGATAAATGATAATCTGAGAGGAACATTGTTCGCAATGAAACCATTACCTAGATCTACATAGTTTAAAGCGCTTAATGAATGGCTTTGTGCATCGCATGTAAAACCAAGAGACAAATATCAAGGAGAATCAAGAAAGCAATGTGTGCATATGCGAGATGGGATGAACAACAAAGGAGATGGAGGGTAGATATGATCATAGGAGTGCGATTACACCCTGCCATAATGAGTGAGAGAAGTGATACTAGAGGAGAAAGAAAGAGTGGAGAATAAAAAGTAAATGGGCGATGAACATGAAGACAGTGACGTGAGTCACAGCCTTTTGGATGGAATGTTAGCAGAACGTCCAACCCCATATAATCTATCGCACTTTGATGGTGGGGGAGGTATAGATGTTACACACAGTTCCGAAGGTACTTCAGCTCCAGTAGCTTCAAGCTCTGGTGTTGTCAGAGTCATATCAACAGGTATGACACAAACTGTAGCAGGAGGCGATATGGGAGCATGTGCTCCTGGTCCTTCTGGAACTTGTAATTCAATTTCAGCTTCAAGGATCGCGGATGCTCTTAAAGTACTGGTTACCATTGGTCATGTAGTACCCATGTATCATATATGAACCTAGTTCAGTTGAGAAAGAAAGTCAGAAAATGCCTGTTCCTATTTAAGTGAGGGCATCAGAGAAAAGAATAGATGGCTCCAATGCGAGATTTGTTCCATTAACTCTGATGAATGCCAATTCACCTTGTGCAGTGAATGCAGATCCCTCTGCAATAACGAATGGGTTTGAACCCATAACGTCCTTTCCTGGATTGGCAGGTATGGATTCGCCTGTCTGGGAAACACTCCCAAATGTATGCAGCAGTGTGCCTTGGGAAAGCACAAAAAAACTTCTTAGGGCCAACATATATTTGATGTTCAAGATTTAGAGCAATGTTTTAAGGTGCACATTAAGAAATCAAATAAGAGTCAGAGTACAGAGAAAAGTCATGGAACTATAAAATTGTGTGTAAAAGTGGATTTTGTTGATGTGGTCAAATCAAAAACTGAACTAGATGAAATGATAAGTGGGAGTCTAGAGCTTAATCGAATAGATACTTACCAACAAAATGAATTGCTATTTGTAGGAAAGTAGGATCTGCTTTTATGGTTACCCCCACTTTTTGCCTGGTGCTATTCTATTTCTGACTAGTCTAGGAGCCTGCTAATCGGAACCCCAGTCTCTGTAAATTCTCCTCTAAATTGGTTATGGTCAGTACCTAGGTACACCCCAGAATGGTTTCTGGTGTACACTTACAAGTCCCCAGTATATGTTACTAAGGTACCTAGGGCATAGGTTCACCAGGGCCCCCAATGGGCTGAAGCATGCATTGTGCCACCCATGGGAGACCACTCAAACTGTAACTACAGGCCTGCCATTGCAGCCTGTGTAAGCTGGTGCTAGCACCACTTATGACAGATATAGGTTTCCCTATATCTGAGGTCACTGCATTTAAAACGTATAAGTCACCCCTAAAGCAGGCCTTCCAATCCTGAAGACAGGGTGCTCGGTTCTAAGTTAGAGGGTACCCCTGCATGAGTGGGACACCCCTGCAACCTTCGGCGTCCATTCTCCCGGGTTGTAAGTGCATTAGCCATTAAGATACATAGAGTGGCCATGCGTCATTACGCGATAACCATCGCAAAACTGGCTGTAAAGAACCCTATCATGTTTGGTATCAAACATGTTGGAATCATACCCCCACACCGTAAATGGTGTGGGAGGTATGAGTCCATGCACTGTAGAGCTTCTCCGGGAGGCCTTCAGTGCTCCCGGTACCAGTCTTCTAAACCCGGACAGCACAACATGGCTGCTGCCGACCAGAGACACGATTCTGCCCTCCTGCTGCTGAGCCAGGCTCGAGCAGGGGAAGGCAGGACAATAGGTATCCTGTCACAGAGTGGTGCGACCAACTCCCAGACAGGGTTTAGTGTATTTGGGCAGGGTGGGAGTGCTTGCCAGTGCCACTAAGTCTGCTTGAGGGGCACATTTGGTGCCCTCATTGCATAGTCCAGTTGAGAGCAGCTCAGGGAGCTGTTGACTCCTGCCCTGGTGAGAAACTGGACAAAGGACATGGGAGTAACCTCCCCACTGTCCGACCCCTCCCCTGGGAGGGAACCCTAAATCATCCCAACCCTTTCATTAGGGTACTTAAGGGCTTACCTGTGGGTGGGTCCCTTGATTCATCGTAGGACAAAATTAAATTCAAGACACCATTTCATCTTCGACTGTCTGGGCACTCTGGACTTCACTGCACCTTGCTCTGGACTCCGAGACTGCACTGGGAAGACTACTGCTGCTCCTGATTTTGTTGTCCTGCTCGTCTGCTACAATGTCTGGGCCCGTGCTCCATACAGAAACCTTCCAAGGCCTGTGGATATCCAAGACTCCTGAAGGAATCTCCCTTGAAGTGAAGGACTCCCTTCCCTGCATCTGCAGGCAATGCAATGAAGCTGACCAGTCTGCTGATCCTGGGCTCCCACGGACTCCGCAAGGCTCAGCTACACAGATGGTGGTTCTTCACATCCCTCAAGGCCTGCCCTGTCCTCTCACCAAGTTTGAGGCCAGTATCCCTCTTTGGAGTCACAGGAACCAAACCTCTGTGCACTGCATTGACTTGCAGTTACAAAGGCTTGTTGGCTTTCTTCTTCCAAGATCTTCGGACTACAAGTAGCCCCAACCTGTAGCGTCATCCTTATCACATCACTTGCACCGTGGGCCTGCCTGCATCTTTGGTGAGCTGCTTGAGGTCCTCTTGCGACTCCAGTGCCTCCGGCCTGAGGGTCCTCTTGAGATTCTTCCTTGATTGCAGTGAGCTCCCCTGATTGCTTGGGGCCTGCTCTGACTCCCCTGCTTGTGGCAAATCACCTGGACCATGCTGGTCCCGACACTGCACCTTTTCTGCTTTCCACATTGGTTGCGGTTGATAAGGCTCGTTTGTGCTCCCGACGGACACGACCTCTCAACTCTCAACATCCAACGTGGGACTACTCGTGAACGGCTCCTGGTCTTCCACAGCATCACCTGGTCCGCACAGCTGCAGCTCCAAGGTCACTGTCAGCTCTCCTGCAACACCCAACATCGTTGGGCATTCGTCTTCTGTGCCTCCTGGTCACTCCTGAGTGGCATAGACTCTGCCCCTCTGCTAGCAGGTACTTCTCCCTACTGAATCCACCTTTGGGTTCCACCGGACACTTTCACCCTCTCCAGAACTGGCATATTCCTGAAGTCCTCCATTGGGTTCGAAGGCGGTTTCCGACGCCACTTCACACCTATGCACCCGGCTTCCCTGGTGTAGGTATCCTGGTTCCTTGGGTATCCACGGGTGTATATTTCCGGGTAGGAGATATTTGTATGTGTTAGTGAGTGTCTTATAATAAATATATATTTTTATAACTACACTGTGTGGTTCTTTTTCACTTAATCTATACCTATATGATTACGTTCTGGTAAAACAAGCTGCTTTATACTCCTTCTGAATTAAGCCTGTAGGCTGCTCTCCACAGCTACCACTTAGAGAGCTTTCTAAGGTTGTCTAAGACCACTAAAATCCCCATAAGGGTTGTCTGGATTGATGCAGGGTGTCCACTTACATTAGTGTGCACCATATACCAAACCAGCTTCTCACACTATTCATGAGTAAAGATGTTACTAGGAGAGCAAGACAGGCTCACGAGAAATTATCTGAATTGGCTCAAATATTTCATGTTGACATATTACGAATAAAGGCTTTAAGATGAACCATAGACTTGTATTCAGCAATCCAGACATAGGGAACCTAAGGTTACCAGAGCTGAAGACCCAAATACGAGAATTAATTTTGAGCTTTCAGATTTGGAAAACATTGGACAAATGGGAAAATAAATGGGCTAAAAAGAAGGGTTGTAAGAGAGCAGCGGGAGAACTATCTCCCTTAGGGGAAAGGGGAACAGGTGTCCAGGCTTTCTCTTTACGAGAAGTACCAAGTGAATGTTATGTACATGTGCCTTGGTGTAGAGGTGATCCTGCGCCATTTACCAATGATTTTCTGAGATTGAGAGAGTGGTAGAAACAGGTTGATCAATTTGTGAAAATATTGAAGGTGCTGTGAATTAATTTAAATACACTGTTCGAGATTGTAGTCCCTAGTTGACTGTGGTCTGCATGTAAAATAGCTACAGAATGGCCTGAAGGTGACCCTGAGAGGGATCCAGTGATTCATGGTCTGTCACCTATAGCGAAGAAGAAATATGAGCAGGTGATTACTTGGTTGAAGGCTAAAGTACCCCCTCAGGGTATTGATTGGGTAAAGATTGACAGGGCGACTCAAGAACCTAAAGAGATGATTCATCCATTTTATGAAATGTTGTAGCAGGCTTTCAAACTGTATAGTGGAATGGATACCCTTGAACCCAAGAATATGGGACAGTTTGTATCCAAATTTGTGACTGGGTTGAGACAATCACATCGTGAAAAGTGTGAGAGAGGTGTCACAAGAAAGAATATCAGCGATCATGCAAGGAATCCACCTCGTATGCAGGAGGAAGTCAGGATGTTTCTGGGAATGGTGGGCTCCTGTCAACAGTGGATACCCAACTCTTCCCTATTGGCCAAACCTCTGCAGAGGTGGATTACAAGGATGCGTCTGGTCCAGTGCCCTGGGACAATGATTGCTTGAATGCATTCCTTGACATGAGAGAGAGTCTTTGTCGTGCTTCAGCACTGGGAATGCCTGATTACAATAAAGCATTTTCGCTTTTCTGCAGTGAAAGAGAAGATTGTGCTCTCTCAGTGTTGACTCAGAACTATGGAGGTGCCCTTAGATAAGTTGCCTACTTCCCAGCTACTTTTGATCCCGTAGCATCAGCATTGCCCCAATGTTTCAAATCCATTGCGGTAACAGGTGTCAGCGTAGAGAGATGCAAGAGCATCGTAATGGGTCACCCTTTGTCTGTTTATGTGCTGCACTCCGTTGAAATTTTGTTGACCAGAACACGGACTCAGCACTTGACAAATAGTAGGCTCACTAGGTATGAGCAGACTATCTTGGCTGCTGAGAACAAAACCCTGAACCCTGTTACTTTACTTCTATTATCTGATTATGATGCGCATGAGACCAAAGTAGAATATGACTGTCTCAATGTCACTAAACCGTGCACCAAGCCACATCCTGATAAAATGGACGAGCCATTACCCGAGTCTGATTACACCCTATTTGTGGATGTATCCTGTCTAAGGGACATTGAGGGAAATCTGAGGGCTGCCTATGCTCTATACAATCACTGCAGTGGC
Organism: Triturus cristatus; assembly: GCF_964204655.1. Classification (NCBI taxonomy): domain Eukaryota; kingdom Metazoa; phylum Chordata; class Amphibia; order Caudata; family Salamandridae; genus Triturus; species Triturus cristatus. The sequence continues at coordinate 684,329,438 of NC_140592.1, forward strand.
GGAAGCTGCCTGGATTCAAAGAATATTCTCCACGCAGGCGGCCAAATAGATTGCTCTTACACAAGCATGCTGTGTTTCTGAGCAGCTGAGGGTGACATTATTCACCGATAGCCAGTATGGCTACAGTGTAGTTCACGACTTTGGACTGTTATGGTCTCAACACGGATTCATGACCTCATCAGGGTCCCTCATCCACAATGGTGAAAATGTGAGAAGACCTTTAGAGCCTTTACAAATGCCGAACCATATTGCAGTTGTCAAATGTTCTGCCCATTGTAAGGGAAATTATTTTGTTACAGTTGGGAATCGTTATGCAGACGAGGTAGCACGTTATTGTGCCCTAAATGTTTGCACTTTTAATGGTGAATACACAAATAAGGGAGCAGATGAAACCAATTTGATCCTTTTGAGGACCATTGCTGATACAGGGGATGAAGTGAAGAAGATCAGCAGAGTTGGATTAGAGCAGGATATGTAAAACGAGATGATGGCATTTTGGTTTCAGGAGATAGGAGACCAGTACTGCCCAATAGTTTGTTGCCACCGATGGCGATGCACTATTATGGGTCAACGCATGTAGGAAGAGATGCCATGGTGAGGTTGTTTAGGAAAACTTCGTTTACCGCAAAGTTTCAAGTGATGGCTGAGGCATTGTGTCATAGATGTGTGACTTGTCAACAAATTAATGTGGGAATATGTAATGCTGTTACATTGAGCCAAATAGGGAGATCTGGAGGTCCTTTCAACAGGATGCAGTTGGATTTTGTTGAGATGCCAGTATGCAATGGAATGAGGTACATTTTAGCAGTGGTGTGCATTTTCTCACGTTGGATGGAAGCTTTTGCGACTAGAAGATGTGATAGCCTCACAGAAGCTAATTTGTTTCTGAGGGAACTCACTCTGTGATTCAGATTTCCAATCTCTTTGGAATGAGAACGAGGAATTCATTTTAATAAAGAGGTTCTGAGAATGCGATGTGTAGCATTGCAGGTGGAGCAGAGATTGCATTGCAGTTATAGGCCAGAAATTTCAGGCATCGTGGAACAGGTCAATGGCACTCTAAAATCCAGGTTGGCTAAAGTGTCTGCTTTGACATCTCTGAAATGGCCTGATGCTTTGCCTCTTGTGCTGATGAGTCTTCGCAGTGTACCTGATCAAAGGACAGGATTTTCAACCCATGAGATCATCATGGGAAGGCCTATGCGATTTCCTGCTGTACCTACAAATATGCTTATAAATATTACAGATGATTTGGTGCTCGACTACTGTAAAGGATTGGCTGGCGCAGTTCATTTTGTATCTCACCAGGTTGAAGCGGCTACAGCCCGCCACTTCAAGGGCAGTGTCATGACATTAGTGCCGGAGCCTGTGTTGTCGTGAAAAAGTATGGGGGAAAAAACCCTGCCTAAAGCACAGTTGGCATAGTCTGTACCAGGTGATCTTGGTTACTACGACTGCTATGACGTGTGGTGGCCTTCCTAACTGGGTGCACTCATCCCACACTTATTGGGTCCCGTGTCCCCGTGATGAAGTAACAGCACCTCTCACAGAAGGGGTACCAGCAGTGGTCGAGAGGCCACGGGAAGAGGTCAGCCAAACTGTAGGGGACCAGACAGAGCCTGAGACAGCACTAGAACGACCTGAGGGGTGTCCAGACAACTTAGAAGCCAAAACTGGCTTGGAGGAAGCCGATACCGTGGTGGTGAATGAGGCAGATCCCGACCCCAATGAATGAACTAGTGCTGTAGGACCATGAGTGGGAGTGGAAGAAAGCTGGCCAGGAAATCAAGCGAGGAGAAGACTGAAGTTGTCTTCTGAAAGAACACTTCCACCCATAACTGAAACATCTAGAGGATCTGAGCTGAGTTAAGGCTCAAGTGAAGGGCCTGATCTAAGATGGTTCAAGAGATCGACGGTGCCTTGTCGGCGATATTCTTCTCCTGAGTGGACTTATCTTGCTACGGATAACAGCGAGGGCGAATTTTGGCGATTCCGAAATAATAGTGGAGATTCATCTGAAGCTTTTGGCACTTATTCATCTGAAGCTTTTGAAACTTGATCTGAACTTTCTTCTTACCTTTGAACTATCTCACCTGACAAGACTGAATGTTTTGAGACACCTAGTACTGAATGAAGCTGAATTTCCTTATTTGGACTCAGGGGGAATTTCATGTGCCTGTTGATGGACCAAAAATATTGATATTAGAAATGCTCATTATTGAAGCAGAGATGTTGAATGAACATTTTGAGTTGCTTAGAAAGATTACCTAAGCCCGAGTGAAATAAAATTTAGGCTTGCAATCCAGAAGAACACAAAGTAGAGTTAGGAAAGCCTCATGAAAATTGTACATACATTTGTAAATAAAGTTTAAATAGATAAAGACTGATTTTGCTGTTTGCACTGGTGGAGACCGACAGAAAAGATTCTGTTGCTGCTATTTCTCTACCCATTTGGTCAGAATATAAATAGTATAGACACTAATAAATCTAATCGTAGATGTAGGTACATAATAGGTGCAATAATAAAAATTATAGTGTTGGGTTTAATTATGCTGCTTGTAGGATTATATTCAGATTCGACTAGCGTTGTAGAAGAGAAACATATGCCTGAGCAGAAATCATCACACAATATAGATGGAGGTTTATACTCATTAAGAGAGCAGGATTTACACGTAGATCTATCTAGAGGAGATTACACATTAAACGTTTACGCTAAGTTGCTTTATGAGTATGTCGATACGAGGGAAGCCAGAGACTGCTATGTTTGTGTGCAGTTACCTGCTTCAGTAGCTGAAGGCATTATTTACTATCACATACCCCTGACATATGGCATTACTTGTAGTTTACTGCTGAGTCTATTCTATGGAAAGGGTCATTTCCAGTACTACTACTCTAATTTTTATTTAGTTCGTTCAGAAGTTCCTGTATTCAAACAATAGACATTCATATGATCAGATTACTGAAACTGCCAGTAGATATTTTGCTCTGGTTAAAACATTGCTTATGCACATATACACATATACACAATTTCAATTGTGTTCTCACTGAAATTGAAAATAAATTCTTAAATTAAGTAGAAGATAGTTTTAGAGCAGTAAAAACGAATGCAACTAAAGAGACACATTTTCCCATTTGGCCACAAGAAGAAAAGGCTAATCAGACAGCAGGGAACACTGGAGTATTGACATTAGATTGACAACACCAAAGAATATTGTTCATAGAGAATGATAAAAATGAATATGATACTATCTTTTTAGGTAAGAGTGAATGTGATCATACCTTTAAGATCAGAGGATCTTGTAAGTTGTTGCTGAATGGTGGTGATCCTATGATTCCTGGAGTCTATTTTATTTGTGGGAAGAATGCCTATTTCAAGAGGCCTAATAAATGGCATAGCACATGTTATTTAGGAGTAGTATTTCCAAAGATCTAATTTGTAGAAAGTTTTGATCATCCAGTTTAGGAAGAAAAAAATAGGTCCAAAGGAGAAGCTAGTGCTGAAGAAATTGGTGGAGACATTTTTAGTGCTATAATCCCAAATGTAGGTGTGATACTGAATGACATTAAGATTAGAAAGTTATCTATTGTATTTGATAGGTTATACATTAATACTGCTGGAGATCTATTGCTTCTCAATACTAAAATGGTTGCAGTTAGGGCTATGGTTTTGCAGAATCAGTTTGCTTTAGATAGTCTGCTGACAAAAGAAGGCGGAGTCTGCTGGATGTTGAAGGTTCAGCAATGTTGTACTTATATCCCAGGTAAACGTAAGAATTTACAGAAATATATAAAGAATATTACTGACATACAAAGGGAACTGAGTGGATTTACAACCACAGGTGTTTGGGATTCAGTAGGAAACAGATTTGGTGCTATAGGTAGATGATTTGCGAACTTGGGAAGTGGTATATTTGGTTACATCTTGAAGCCTCTATTGATCATTGCTCTTTGTCCAGTGGTTGTGATACTAACAATGAAAGTGTAAAAGAGATATAAGGCAAAGAAAGGAATATCCTGGAAAAGGGAAGATATAGAAATGGATAAAAAGCAGAGTGATTATTACAATGAAATGAAATGTTATGGAGGAATCCAGATGAAAAGGCAATTGCCACAACAAGGGTTTAGATTGGTTCACCTGATAGTATTAAAAGATAAGATTAAGAGATTATGTGATGGCTTGACACACCATCAGAGGGGGGATTGGAATAGCGTATTTTTAGTCCCATCCTAAAATATTGTTGGAGTGCATCATAATCATGCACAGTCAGTACTCAAATATATTCTGTGGGATTATTATTACTAAGAAAAGATGGGGTATTGTATATTTAAAGTACTCCACATGAAAACTAACGGGACTTAGAAACTATGTGCATACATATGTACATGATAATATTTTAGGAGAAGCTAACGTTTAGATATGTCTCATTGTGAAGTTGGTGAAATAAAGTGCATGTGTAGACTAATGTTTAAGCATTTATACGAGTAACAAGAAACTATATTCATGTTGATGTATTTGAAATGAAATCTTCGTAACCTTTGCAATTAATTCATGCATTAAAAAGTTTCATTTGCTACGTGTATAACATTGTGCACGTATTTGTAACCCTGTGCACTACTACATCAACATGATTTGAGAACTGTTTCAGTACAAGTTCATGTTTAAAGTCTAACATGTAATTCATATTTAACCTTCAATGTTGAGTGTATTTGCTTGTATTTGTGTTTCTACTGCAGGTGCAGACAAAGCCTTATTAGTTAAAAAAGAAAGGTTTTTGTTTTAGTTAGATAGCAACGTATGAGAAGATGGATCTTGATCAGGAGAATCGTGATAACGAGCAAGGAGGCGAGTTCTCATGGAGGAGGAGAAGAATAGCCAAGGACTAATGAAGTAGTAACTTATCGATGTGGGAAAGGAGGTTCCAGTAACCAATTTGTGCTCAAATCATGGAGAGTTTCTGGAACATGTGACTTGCCTTAAGTGCAACTAATGCATTTTGCTGTAACGTAGTAAGGGTCAGAGAGACATCTTAGGATTTCATGAGGTGTAGACCTCTGCTTCAGCTTTGAGGGACTTTATGCTGCTTGACCCTTGGTTAGAGTTTCTTCTACTGAAGACTCTGACAGCTGACACCTTTCTAATTTTCATACTTATTCAATACTTCTTTGTTAAGGGTTGCCCTTTTAAGGCAGTGTAGGGAAAGATAGCATGCTCATGCTTACCTTTGAGAATCATTTGATGCAATTTAATGCCCAATTCTTTTTCCTGATTTCTTGCATCAACATTATTGAACTAGTTGTATGCTTTTTGTTATATAGGGAAAATATCTTTAGGAGATTTGAACTCATCTTGTTTGTCCTGTATTTCTATACAATAATGCTGATGTTGACTTATCAATCTGTTTGTGAACTTATAATGAAACCTTCTTAATCTTAGATTTAGTTGTCGAGTGGATTATTGTGGACTAAATTGGAAACGCTGTTTTGAATTGAATTTGAGATTGTTTCTCCCTCTTACCTCTCAAGCAACTAAAAAGACCATCTGGTCGATTATGGATGTATAAGTGAGCCACAGCTCTCTCAACTATATGCATGGGATTACCCAGACACATGACTATATGGAAGGTCTGCCTAGTTTTGATGGTAAAGTGAAGACTACCAATCCTTCACCCTGCACCCCTTTTATCTCTCATCATCCTTTGTGAATTCTACTTCAGGAATAATTTAAGTTTAAAAAAAACGTGTCGCTTAAATCTTTCCAAACATTTAGGAATTCATGTACCTTCCTAAAATTGAGGTGGTGATCCATCTGACTAATATAAATAGTAAGATCTATAAATGCCTTGCCAAAGATCTTTAAAAGTAAAAGTCACAAATTCAACGACACATGGGAGACCATGGACTTCAGCCGAACAGCCCATCCAGCCACAAAATAGACCAAGGAAGGACCGTGTTACCCAGGTTTTAGATCATTGGGACCCCAAATTACACAATAGCATCCACCATTATATATTTGTCATTACATATCTGTGCCACAGCCCCTTGTCAAAGGTCAAAATGTATAGAACAAGCATTTGAAAAAGCCAAAAGGTCTGACATATTTTAGATTGTGTATTGTATTTTGTAGCACTGCCATGCCAGATGCTACTATTATCCAGTCTAATGATAGAGTGCGGGTGTCATTGGGCCTAGTAACTGCTGTCCATGGCCCCACACAGTACATACATCAAAGGTCAGAGCAATGGGCCTCAGTGAACTAACAGTGCATGCATCAAATGGCCTTCTAATATGTGGCCCTGGCTCAACAGAGTGCATGTAACAATAGGCTTACCAACAGACGTGGATGGGTCCAGAGAGTGCATGCATTAGTAAGCGTATTAACAGGTGTCAGTGCCTGACAGAGACCATGCATCAAAGAGGCTTGTAAGGGGCATCAGTGGTCCCACAGAGACCATACATTAATATGTTTGTACAGGGCATCAGTGGCCTTACACAGTGGCGGCCAGTAGGGAACGGGGAAAGCGGGGGAGGGGTAGGAAAAAAATAACAAAAAACAAAACAAAGCTTACCTTGTGGTCGCTGTCTGAAGCTGCCGCCTCTCCTCAAGCAGGAACCAGGAAGCACATAGCCTCCCAGAATCCTCTGACTAATCTGTCTGTCAAAAACTTTATTTCGGTCCTTTATGACCATAAAAGTATACAAAGATAGACAGCATACAATTCATTAGAATAAGAGAATAAAAAGGTAAAATGACATCCAGCCCTGAAATTCAAAACTATCACAAATCCAAATCCAGTAAGCCCATAAAGTGCATGTAAAAAATGTATACTGTACAGAAGGCAAGAGCTAATAGATACCAGCACTATATAGAAAGTTTCAATAAGATCAATACAAAAACAGTTAATTAATTTTAAACAGCGTTAGAAATCTTATAATTACTCATAAGTTGGTAGTTGAGTTAAATTTGTATCTTCAAAATACCTTTGTTTTGGTCTATATGACCTTAAGAGTTTGTGTACAATATAATCGGAAACGTGGCAATGTAATCCGAATCATAGCAGTATGTCATTAGGACACAACGAACAAAGATATAAGAATCAGGGTGCTACATCTTCGAGTGCGAAAGAAGATTTCGCTGCACTGGCCAGTGAGCACACCTGTAAGTTCGAAAAAGTGGAAGTGCAATAATAGCAAAAATTAAAAAGCACAGGCATAAATACAATAGGAAAGAAGTCAATTGCAATAACCATCCAATGCTGAAGAACATTGATAAAATCGATACAATTGATGATATGTCTGGAGAGGGTTATACATAAAATATCTCGATGTAGAAGTAATCATTTCATGGTTAAAAAAAAGTCTAAAATAATTAAAAGATTAAGAGAAATTTTTCCTCGCTCCTTGTTATGCACAGTAGAATGATCTATACACTAGCAGCAGGGGTGGTTATTATTATCTTTTTTTCTTTTTCTAAGAAGGCCCAACGCCTGCGCCACATTACGTTTAAGAACCGAGAAACAGCAAAGACAATGGGCTTAGAGGTATCGTACTTCAAAACTCTAAATGCCTCCAGACATCGCACAAACCCCATATTCCTACACATCTGAATAAGCCATCAATGTCTAGCCAATTTATAGCCAGGGCAGAAAAATAAGACATGCAGCTCGGTCTTCTCCTGATGGTTGCAAGCGGGGCACCCACCATGACCCGTTGCAAACAATTTGGAGGTGAAGGCCCGCAAAGGGAGGGTACTAAATCTAAACTGAAGGTATAATTTTCTTGCTGGGAACGGTAAAATGTCATCCAAAAAGGGTTCTAATTTATACTTGTCTTTTACAGCGAGAAATTCTAGAACACCTAAATTCGGATTCCCATGTATGATTTCCAGTTTGTGAGTTCGATAAATTCTCGCTAGTTCAGTTCGTGAAACTGTAGAGCAAGTTTCTTCAGGGTCGCTCCAGAGGGTTGGTTTGCCTATCCTTATGCACTCTTTCCTTATATGTGCAAACCAGGCGATTTTTTTTTTCTGCCCCGGGAAGGCCTAGTAGCTCTTTGGTTTATACCTGATAATCTATCAGTTCCGGGGTCACCCACATCCTGCGCCAAAAAGCTAGAGGTCTAAAAGTAACCTCATTTTCAATTGGCCTTATACCTAAGTCTAGCCGCAGGGGGGTTAGCGGAGTGCTAGGGGGGAGACCCAGAATTTGTCTTAAGAAACTGTTCTCAGCTTTACTCAGAAGACTACATGGACAATGTCCCCAAAGTTCAGCCCCATACAACGTGGCTCCACTTGCTAGTGCCCTGTATATTTCAATAATAGGCCCAGTTGGTTTGCAGGTGGATTCCCTCAGTAATTTAGCTATCCCTCCGGCAGTCTGTGCCAATTTAAGCTTTGCTTTGGCCATTTGTGGCCCCCAGTCCATGTTTTCAGTAAGGGTGACACCCAAATAGTCAAATACAGGTACCCTTTCCAGTGCTATACCATCTAAATGGGGGTTTGGACGTGTTTTCTTGGGTGGATTAACAACCATAAACTTCGTTTTTGTAGTATTAATCTCCAGCCCCCTGTTATTGCAGAACATTGCAAAACTGTCCAATATCCTCTGGATACCCATTGGCGACTTAGACATCAATAGGGTGTCGTCAGCAAACATCAATGCTGGAACCTTTGAGTTTGCTAGCTTGGGGGCATTGTTGTCCTTGGCCTCAGTTAATTGGGCAATGAGTACGTTGACAAAGAGGCAAAACAGAGTCGGTGCAAGCACACAACCCTGCCTCACCCCTCTGTCAACTGGGATATTTGAGGTTAGTTCTCCCCCTCTACCACATCTTACTCGGGCATAATTAGCTTCATGCAGCTTAATAAGCATACTTAGAAGGTAAAAGGGAATCCCCATATCTCTTAGTACCCCCCATAGTTTGTCTCTGGGCACCAGATCAAAATCCGATTTCAGGTCCACGAAAATTAAATAGAGGCTGCCACCCTCCATTTTCACCGTTTTCCAAAGTATAAGTTGGAGTCTATATATTTGGTCAACGGTGGAGGTGTTCTTCCTGAAACCGGCTTGATAGGGGCTTATAATGTCATTATTTTGCCTCCATCCCTAGATTCGGTCTGAAAGAATCCGTGCAAACAATTTTTGGGTGACATCGATCAAACTGATCGGTCTATAGTTTGCAGGGAGTAGTGGAGAGCCCTTTTTAAAGACTGGGACAATTTCTGCCCCAGCCCAGGTATCAGGGATTGTCATGCCGTTCATTATAGCATTAAATAATACCCACAGGTAGGGGCCCCAGATTGTTGGCTCTTCTCGAAACAAAGCCTGTCTAATCCAGGTGCTTTGCCCGCAGGGAGTTTCTTGATTGCTTTATAAACCTCCAGAAGGGTAATCCCAACAGGCACCCCTTCAGAATGCCTAGGTGAGAAAATGCTCACCTCAGCTACCCAGCCGCTGTCTATACTCAAGTCCCCTTGAGTGGCCATGTGGCTGCCAGTGTGGGTACCGGGATCGAATTCCATTCTATATAGTGCCTGGAAGTGGTCTACCCACTTTTCTGCTGCAATATTCGGCTCTAGGGCTGAATTGCCTTCTTGTGTACCTGTTCTAACTATGGTCCAAAATTCTTTCATGTCCCGTTTCACTAGGGCAGTTTTTATATCCTCCCATTTATTCTCTTCCCAGGAGTGCTTTGCTTGGCAGACAGCCTCTTTGTATAAAGCCCTCATAGATTTCGTTAAGAGCTTATTTTTTGCTTTGATAGCCACTATCAATGCCCGTTTTGCCTTTCGGCATTTATCATTAAACCATGACTGGGTTACAGCTTTTGTTTTTTTGGGGCGCACTATCGGGTAGAAAATATCAGCTAGTTTAATTGACAGGCTCTTATTGAGTTCTCTGACTTGATTGATGGGGACTAGATTATCCCCATTATCAGAAATACTGCTAAGTTTTTGCAAAACTGGTATAACTACTTCATAAAGAGCGCTCAGCTTCTCAGGTGTTTGCTTTCTTGCCCCCCCACTTAACTCTTCTTCTGTTATTGGTAAGTAATAACCTGTTCTCAAGAAGTGGACTATCAGCTGGGGTAATGCCTGAATCCGGCAACTTTAAAAACAACACCAATGCGTTATGGTCGCTGTCGTGTCGTGGTAAAACGGCAAAGTCGAGGACCCTATGCCATGATCTAATCTCCACCAAGATATAATCCAAAAGAGAGGCTTGGCCAATTCTATTAAATGTTAATTTCCCTGGCCTGTCAGAGATTGTACGGCCATTACAGGCTCTCAGCGAGTGGTTTAGCAAAATTGCATTTATTTGGAGTACCAGGGGGGGACCAAGACTTGATCGGCTGGATTTGCGGGTCAGGAATAGTCCACTGGGAGTCCTCCTCGCTAAAAATTAAATCATGAATACCAGGAAGGGGCTCAAATGGCAATTAAAATCACCCCCAACGCTCACCCTCGTATTCGGCGGGACAGTGGGAATAAAGGAGTTTAATACATCAAGGGTTGGTGATTCCTTACTCACACTTACAGGTCGGGAATAAACATTAATAAGGGCAAGCTTCATCTTAGTGGGAAAGCTAAGCATTACACATTGGATATCACTAGAGGAAGTGTGCAGGGGGCTAGCTGTACAGCCCAGATGTGAGCCGACCCAGATAGAGAAATTCCCCGACGGCCTGCCCCTCTCTCTTGTGACAGCTGGTATATTAAATGTTGCAAATCCGACCCTTGTGCAGTCGTCCCTTGCCCACGTTTCCTGGTACATACAAATGTCGTACCGATCTACGAAGAGTCCCCAATCAGGGCAAGAAAGTTTACCCTTGATGCCGGCCACGTTCCAGGAGAGGATCTTCAGCTTACTAGCTGTATGCAGGATTTCTCTTGGGGGATCAATATAGTATGCAGTTGCAATTGGGGAGTTTGCCCCATGTATAGTGTTATTAAGAGGGGCAGAAGGATTAAGAGATGTGGGTCCAGGGAGGTAACATGGACCCACATAACCGCTAGTCCCACGAGGGGTGGTTACTGTCAGCGCTTGCGTGCCCGGGTAAGGGATCTGTATTATACCCCCATGATCTGGCTCCACTCGTCCATTCAGATGCCTCATAGTGCTCCTTGGATGGCCCAGTTCAACTGTCCCCACTAGACAGTCCACATCTTCTAATGCCCCAAATCGGTTATGAACAGGCAGGTTAAAAAAAGGAGATCTAGTAGTAGGGTGCCTGTGATCAGCGTTCTGATGGTCAATCGGCTGCCTATATTGCCCTGAAGTTGCATCTGCCCTACCAGTATTATAACAGTGAGAGTATAAATGGTCAAGCGAGAGAGCTCTCACCTCAGTGTGGGGCTCTGTGTGGCTGGATTTGTTAGTTATAAGCCTGCGTACAGTTTTGGGATTTTTAAAGTTGATAATCACACAGTCCCCTTGGATTGTTTTTTTACTAGGTCCCACCCAATCAACTCTCCGCACCATTAAGATTTCCACAGCCCTTTCATAGGGGAACTGTCTGTGCTTTACTAACCAGAACAAACTCTTGTTCCTAAGTTCTAGGTGTGACTCTCTCTGAGTTTTGTTAAGTAGTGGGACCACTGTCCAGATAATTACATAGGGTGCTGATGCTGGTTGAAGGTTTATGGTTGGATGGGTAGCTGCTTCTAGCATACCTGCTGGACCCTCTACCCTCCTCGACTCTTCTTCGCTTGTACATGGCCCTGTTATACTAGTGGCGGTTCCATGAGTTTTCTGCGTGGTATCGGCTATAGAACTATTCTCAACTGTACCGCGAGATATCTTCATCGTTGTATTCACTATTCGTTCTTGCACTCGCTGTACATCAGGGTGCTGAATAGTACAACTGGTGTCTTGAGTGGTGGTTGGCTGTATAGTGGGGTCATGAGTCCTAGATGTCACCTGATTGTCTAGGGAAGCCCGAGTATTAGAACCTATCAGGCAATTGGAACCTCCCCCCCTCACGTGTTGTGTAATTTTAGTGCTGTCTTGCATATGCCTTGAATCCCCCAATGATGTCAAATTATTTAGTTGGGCTACTAGAGGGGCAACTTCTTCCTTTAGAATAACTCTAAATTGGGTCAGCAGGTCTGCCAATAGCGTCTGAGCCCAGGGTGGGTATTTTGGATCTGTACCAGTGGTAGCAATACATTCTAACATTGGGTTTAGCATGGGTGTACATTCTACACTTGCCTCATTCCCTATTTTTGCCTTCTTACTAGTAGGTACCCTCCCGACTGTCTGCTTACGTTTCCCATTTTTGCGAGTGCCAACACCCTCATCCCCCTTTCTAGATACAACTGTCAAAACATTTGCCTGATGTGAGGGGGGCGGGGAAGCATTACCAGTAGATGAAGATATGGCGGGTGTGGTATTGGGAATTGGCAAATCTACTGTTGGAAAGGATAATTCAGGGGAAATTGACAGCCGCCTTTCAGTGCGTTCGATTTCGGTTGTAACAGCACCTATGGCCCTTTGTAGCATTTTATCAATTGAGGTTGGAAGGGGCGGTGAAGAGGAATTAGCTTGGTCTCGGGTCTTTTTATTAACACAAGTGCGTTTCCCCATGATGTAATTTTAGGAGACAATCCACACTATAACCACCCTTGGAACAAATCCAATCCACCGGGTAATAGTCAAACAGACAAACCTTTAAGCAATATATTATTGTCCACATAAGTAAAGTCAATCAACCATGAGCTGGCAGCATATGCAGTTTAAAGTGATAGGGTGGGCGCGCAAAGGGGACCAGTCTACTTGCCAGGCGGGGTGATTTTCACAGGGATCCCTCCATTAGATGTCAGGTACCACTCTGCCACATTCGCTGGAAAAGAACTTCGAAGTCCACTGCTAGATGGTTGGGTTCCGGTGGGGTAGCCCTGTCCTGTCTCTTCCTGTCAATGACACGCAAGGACGGACCCGGCTTTGCCCGGGCGCGGCCCGGGCGCGGCCCGCGCGCGTCCCGCGCTGCGGTGAAAACAGCAGCGCTTTTGAGCGTGAGTTAGGCTCCTCCCCCACACCTGAGGCCGTCGGGCTGGACTGCAAGGCACCCTGGGACTTGGAGTCCCACCAGGGTCTAACGCAGCTCTGGAATGGAGGAAATCACAGCACTGGCCCCCGCTGAGAGAAGAACAACTTTGCGCGTCCCGCGCTGCGGTGAAAACAGCAGCGCTTTTGAGCGCGAGTTAGGCTCCTCCCCCACACCTGAGGCCGTCGGGCTGGACTGCAAGGCACCCTGGGACTTGGAGTCCCACCAGGGTCTAACGCGGCTCTGGAATGGAGGAAATTACAGCACTTGCCCCCGCTGAGAGAAGAACAACTTTGCGCGTCCGCGACTAATCACAATGCTGCCTTACAGCAACGTTGTGATTGGTCTGAGAGCAATGGTTTGGCGCACAGAGAGGGACTGAGAGGCTGAGCATGTTCTTCACCCAGGCTGTACAATACAGCCTGTGGAGAACATGTAAGTGTGCACAATGGTTTGGCCGGCGACGGCCAGCCAAACCATCATATGCACTTAAGGTGCAGCCACCACTGCTCCTCCAGCCTCGACGTCAGGGGAGGCTGGTCCGTCCCGCCCTAACAACCTGGCTGCACTGCATACCAACAACAATACCAAAAATAAAATGTTAATAATGAATGATACATTATTTTCATGTTTTATTTACTTTGCACTGCTTTAAAGCAGTGGGGCGATGATCCTCCGCCTTAGCGCAGGACACGCCCCATGCCTTACACTGTGCATGTATGAGTCCAAGAAAGCATGTTTTGAAATGCATGCATCAATGTGTCTAGCAACGGATATCGGTGGCCTCAAATATTGTGTGTATCAGTTGCCTAGTGACGGTGTCCACACACACAATCCATGCATGAATGCGCCTAGTAACAGCCTTAGTGGCCCCACGAATGGGTACATGTGTAGGCATTGTGAGAAAAGTCAGTGACGCACACAAAACATTCCAGAATGGGCCTAGTAGCAGGCATCAGTGTTTTCACAGATTGCATGCATCCAAGGGTGTAATAATGGACATCAATGGACCGAAGAATGAGCATCAATGACTCACACAGTGCATACATTAAAGTAAGGGGGGGGCTTAGTGAACACACTCAAAGCATATAGGATTTAGCCCATTAATGGGTATCATGGCCCTCCATAGTGCATGCATCAGATGGCCTAGTAATGCCTGTCAGTTGCCCTATTCAGTGCATCCATCAGTGGGTCTAATAACAAGCATCAGTGGTCCCACACAGTGAATGAATGGTTGAGTCACACTGGCCTCCTAGAGTGCATACATCACTGGTCCATGCCCTGGGGTGCAAGCAACCTTGCAGAAAGTATGTTAAATTGGACCTAGCAAGGAGTGTCAGTGTCCCCAGCCAGAGCTTGACTCAATGGAACTATTAAGAGTTGTCACTGCTAGGGTGCCATGGGAACTAATGCAAGAAAGGAAACTGGACCCCCTGGGTCGGTAACGAAAGACAACCATCACTATGGACCCAAGTGTCACCGCCCCTGCTGCGCTGATAGTAGCTACTGTCTCCAAGTTCATCCTTCTACCTGCCTCCAGTCCTCTCCTGTCTTTCTTTATCCCTTTTGCAGAGCTGCCCTCCTTCACTGCTCTCCTTCGTGTCCCTTACTCTACCTCTCTTCCCCTACTGTCTCTCATTCGTCCATGGCTCCTTCCTTTCATTCTCTCACTTTTTCTCTCTCCACTCTTCTTAACTCTCTCTTTCTCCGCCCACGTCCTCTCTCCATCAACTCTCCTCTATCTTCAGTATGTGCCACACCCTTCTCTGGCCCAACTTCCTCTGAATATACTGGTTCTCTATTTCTCTTTCCTCTCACAGCTATATCTTGTCTTTGCTTCTCCATATTCTGTCTCATTTCTTCTATGCTTTCCTTGACATCCTACCTTCTAGCACCCTTTCTTCTACTTCCTTATCCCTTTAGTTTGTTCCTAGCTCATTTACCCTTCCTGTCACTTTCTGCTCTTCTTCCATCTTTTACCTTTTTATTTCCATTCATTCCTTTTCTCTCTCATTCTCGTTTATCCTACTCTCAGCCCTCCACCTTGCTGTCTCTCTCTGCTGTCTCTCTCTCAAGACTAAACACCGCACCCTCCAGTCAACCTCTGTGTTTAACTCATCCAAGAGAGGGTGACTTTTAATCTAAAAGCAGGCATAAAAGGGCAAGCTGGCCCAGCCCTCCACCACTTGCTATGTGCCATGGTGTTACTGCACCAGCTGCACCACTGAAAGCTACATCCTTATGTCACTGGGCCGAGAGACAGCAAAGATCGGAGGGCTTAGTACCAGGTGACAACGACACCACATAGTCCAAGTATCAAAAGTCCTTCCAAAGGGTTTGCCACACA
Source organism: Triturus cristatus (assembly GCF_964204655.1). Lineage (NCBI taxonomy): Eukaryota > Metazoa > Chordata > Amphibia > Caudata > Salamandridae > Triturus > Triturus cristatus. Next base: position 684,344,826 of record NC_140592.1, read on the forward strand.
GAGTATGCCTCGATGGACCTTGCAATGGGAGTCGGTGGCCCTACACAACATCAGTGGATCTACTAAGAAGTGTCTGCGGTCCAACAGAGTGCACGCGTCATGGGTCCAGTGTAGAGGTCAGTGGCTCCATAAAGTTCATGCATGGATAGGCCTCATAAGGGGTTTCAGTGGCCCCACACGAAACACCCATTAATGGACCTATGAATGGGACTCAGTGGCCCCACAAACAAATAAACGTCAGTGGATCAAGTTGCAAGCATCCATGGCCCCACAGAAGTGTGCAGCTCCGAGTTTGTGGGTGTCTGCTGGGAAAGCAGCAAACTTCTCCGGTGCCAGTCTCACTATGTCATCCACTTTTCTTCCTTCCTTTGCCCTTCCCATGCTTAACATTGTGGCTCGGTTATTGGGTGTCTAATTTAGATAAAACGCTTTAATGGACCAAAGGGCACCCTAAGTCTGTCACAAGTAGGGGTGGGCGGAATTTGCGTAATCCACTTTCGCAAATTATCGCGAAAATGTTTAAAATTATCGCAAACAAGCGGAAATATCGCGAAGATGCGGAATTTTTTTTCCCGCATGTTCGCGAGATTTTCTGCATGGTTGCGGGTCACCAACTTACCCATGTGGTTGCTCGCGGGCTCGGCCATCTTGTTTTGAGTTGTCTCGCGGTGCATGATCGCGAGAAGAAAGACGTGATCGCGCGACGCATGTCGTCACTGCGGGCGCGAACTGTCGCGAGACAGCGCAAATGGCTAAAAACAATCCAACATCTCATGGAGAACGCGACCGGATCAAGAAAACTTGTCAGCGAACGCAGGGATTCAGGTAAGGCGATCGCGCGCGCGCGAGAATGTATTATTTTACAGCGCAAGCAAGAAACAAATTATCGCCAAGCTGCGGAAAGCGGAAATTTTGACATTTTCGCGCTCTCCGCGGAACGCGAAAATGTCAAATTATCGCAATTTCCGCGAACGGAACGAAATCTTCGCCCAGGCCTAGTCACAAGTGTCTGAGTCATTTTGAAACGGCATCCTTTGGCCGTAAAGAAGCAACACTTGAACAAAGGCAGTGGCCAACTGCATTGTCATAGTTGTTACCCAACACAAAGAAGATGTTCCTTTAACCCCTTCAGTGCCCGCCCCTTTCCCCGCCCAGTGCCGGCCGTTGCATTAGCGGGCGGGGTCTATGACGAGCTGGACTCGTCATGGGCACAGCGCCACCGCGGCCCATGACGAGTCCAGCTCGTCATGGGCACTGAAGGGGTTAAGGAAAACGGTCTGCATTACAAAAAAAAATATTGCTTTAATTAAAAAGCAATTACTGACGTGGTCGTCTGCTGACCCCAGCAGGCCACCATCGCAGTGATTGTAGCCATTCCTAATGGATCACAAATTGCGAACTGCCTCGTGATTAGTGATGACGCAGGTCCATTTGCCACTCACTGAGAATCGCACACAGTGTCAGAAACACTTTTGTACTTAGCTGTTTGCGATTTCCTAATTGCAAACTGCAAAAATTCGCAATTAGAAAATCGCAAACTGACTTTTTGGTACATCCGGACCTTTGTGTTGGAAACAGGTTGAGCATTGTTTTTGAAACCAAAATACTTGAACATTCCACAAACACAGAAGTAGGACTACAGTTTTGCATCCACCGAAAGGCGCTCATCAACATAGAACACCCAGGCGAAGAGGCATTAAGGTGAACTAAATGTAACTTTTACTCACAGTAATATCTGTGTAGACTACATTGCGTTCTGCTTGTGCAGCTACTTACTTTACACTGGAGCACATCAAAAGTTACCGTTCTCTATGTTCATTTGAATCTCTCTGAAAACCAGGACGCGTGATAAGTTTATTGGAATTTATGGAGGCAAAGAAAAACCATCCAGGACACTCCGACAAATCCAGGGCGCCTGGCCACCCTAGCTTTAACAGCCATCTCTGCCACTTCCAGCCGCGGTCTGTGCAGGAAACAGCGGTGGGCGGTGGGGCCGTGTAAGCGGGGTTCCGAGGGACAGAGCAGAGGGGAAATTAATTATTTATTTAATTTTCCCTCGGAATCCCCCCTCCCTTACACGGCCCCACCGGCCACTTCCTCTGCATCTCTGAATCACCTTTAATTTCCTTCAAGAACGAGAACTCCTTGTGCCTGCTTCTTTCAGATGCAAAAATCGAGGTAAGATGCCAGAATGCCCAGTGTCATCTATTTTTTGTGATAGAACCATTTTCTGGTACACACTTAGGCTTAACCCCTTCGATGCGCATGACGGAGCGGTTCCATCATGCGCATCGGTTGCGCTGTGCGGATGACGGAACCGCTCCGTCATGGCCCCGCCCGCGCACGAACCCTTCAGCACAGCGCGATAATCCGCGCCGAAGGGGTTAAGGATCTTTTAGCCACAACACACAAAGGGACGGTTCTAGGGCGAGTGCGTCCGGTGCAGCGGGGGTGGGGGTTGAAATATCACAGGTTAAAAATGCACCTGCTTCTGAGTTTCCTGTGTGTTCAGCAGTTTTCAGGCAACAACAAAAATGTCAAGATAACTCAAGTGATTGATGTTCCTGCCGGACAGTGGCCGAGTGTTGTCCAGTGGCAGTTTCCGCTCAAGATAAAGTAGCGGCAAGGGTTACTATGCCTGCAGCATAAGACTGTACCACGCAAATCACCGTACTGTATTTTATCTGGATAACTCAGTAGGTTACTGCCTTTGCCACAGAGGTCCTATTGTTACATGCAGTTCATAAATTGAAATCCTAATAAAGCACAGTAAGGTATGAACTGTCATCAAAGTGCTGCATGCAAACTGCATGGCATAGGTTAGAACGTTATGCTTTTTCTCCCAGTCTTTCATTATCCTAATGTTGCTAAAAAGGGTTAATTTGGGTAGAAATACGTTCTTATTAGTAAAGCCAACCATTCCTGTATGTATTAAATCCAGAGTTTGTGCTTTTCCAAACCAAACACTCTTAAAATATACTTCTACTAGTATTGGAAACTAACATGTGACTCCTACACCTCCTAATCCTTCCTCTTTGTTTTATGTAACATTTCCTATAAACTGATCTACACACTTATTATTTATTGGCTCTGTGTGATGTGTGTGTAATGTAAAGTGCTCTAACACTACACTGGCACGAGTAGCGCTATAAAACAAATGATATGGATGTAATAGAGGGGCTATGGAGAGATGAGGGGCACTGGTGGAGGGTGGTAGTGAGTGAATTAGTGGAGAAGGTGGTTTTTTGGGGGTGCAATCAAAGATTGTCACACTGGGTGACACCAGTGCTAAAGCCGGCCCTGTACACATGCTGACACCTCCTGCCCCATTGTCGTCACTCTCCACTCCCACAGTTTTGGATTCTGCGCCTCGTTTGTCACGCGTTTTATTTGCACTTAGATTACAACACTTCACGGGCATCAAGTTAGATAAATAGTCCTTTTCCGCCATCAAGTGGTCAAATTGCAAAATAACATCATTTCCAGTATGATACACAGTAATCACATATGGCATGGAACACAAAGATTCCAGGCATTAGATGGTGAGGGATACTAGCACTTATTTTTGGGGACCAGCATTTATTTGTCCGCCTCAGATATTTGCAAAGTGGGAGAGCGGGAAAACACTCAAATTGGATCTTCATGCCAAAAGCATCTGAGCAGAGAACTGGCGACCGGCACGCTTTACTTTACATGTTAAGCACTGGTTATGGCCCTCACTAATAACATGCTCTTGCCACATAATGAACATTTTTAACCCATAGGAATATTTATGAACCTCATGAGAAACATTTTTGGGAATACGGATATACACTTTGTGGTGCACAAGCAAAGTATTTTGCTAAATACAGGAGATATTTTTATGTTTATTTTCCAGTACCAGTAACCAGGGCTTTAAGTGTGATGAAAAGAGCGTGGGTCTCTAAAAGGGTTGTGGCCTATGTAATTGATGGTGTGGCTTAAACACGTAAACTAAGGGGCATATTATCAAGGGCGGCGTTAAAAATTATCTCCGGTTTAGCGGCAGAAAACTGCAGTTAAAGCGGCGATAATGGGCTTCATATTATGCCCTTGAGAATTCCAATAGAAGTCCATGTTCTGGTTTGAACATGAGCGTCTATTGGAATTCTCCAGGGCATATTATCAAGCCCATTATCGCTGCTTTAGCTGCAGTTTTCTGCCACTAAACCGGCAATAATTTTAACGCCGTCCTTGATAATATGCCCCTAAATTTCTGAGATTGCCATACTGCTCCACCCAACTGGAAGTTTGGTTTCTCTTTGAGGTGCTGGTATTTCATTCGGATATACAACAACTGACATACATCTAAAACCAGCAAGGACTATTGACTTTGTCCGTGACTGTTAGCTGTTAAGATAAATGAGTAACAACATTGATTCACTAATTTTGTTATAAATAATTAATATTGAAAATTATTCAATTCTCAAATTGTTAGAATGTGAATTAATATTACTGAGACCTGTGGAAGTGGTAGTTGCCCTCAGATTGTTTCAATGCCTTGTTATATTCACTCTATGTTACACACATGCAACCTTTTTCTCTCCACATTTTATCAATCCGCATATCTCAAATATGATTTCTTTCCATTTCAGCAGCCTCTTTCACACGCTCCATAATCCACTTTTATGAATCACTTTGACTTCACATCCCAAGCACAGAAGCAATCCACTCACTTACATTTTCAATGATTTGAACTACAAAAAACTACAGAAAGAAGCATTAATCAAACAAATACACAGAGGATGAAATATTTTATTTAATTCACAAACAAATATTTTTAAAAATCTACATTTTCATTTTAATGGAAAGTTTAGAGCTTTTCGAAATTCAATTGAGGCCACTCACAGTCCATACCGTAATCTATTTGATGCACTTGCACTGCTACCATGAATCAATCTGAGGGGACTAACTTATTTTTTAACCTTCAATTCCAAATTCCTTCACATTTACAGAGTGTTTTCACATTTTCAGTCGTACATTTTGCTTCTTTACTTATAAACACTTTATTAATCTGTAAATATTATTTCTTTTTCTAAGCTGTCCCCAGACCACAGGTTAAAAACCGCTGCTCTAGATGATTCCTACTTCTCATAACAGTTTATCCATATTTTCGGTGGTGACAGCAGAGAAGTGGCAACGTTTGTATTCATAGCCTAAAGATAAGAAATCTAAAATGTCTGACTTTAGTGATTTACCTCAAGCAAAAAATGGGAAACATCCTTTACCACGCAACCATTACAACGCGATATGGTTACATCATGGTTTTGACAACGCAAGTCGTTACACTGACTTGCACTGGAGGGCGCTCTAGACTAAAGAATAGTGTGAATTACTATTCCAACACCTTCCCTACTGTACGTAGACTGGAGTTGGAATAGTAACTCACACAATTCCTAAATCCAGAGCCCTGCAACACAAGTCGATGTAACAACTTGCGTTGTCAAGACCGCGATGTAACATACCGCGTTGTGATGGTACGCGTTGTATCATCATACATTCGCAAAAAATGGATGCAAAAATGGTGTGTCCATGTGATAAATGAACAAAAGCAAGGCATATTAGCTTTGAGCTAACTGGAAAAATAGTAGCAAAAAATGATTGCTTTCTGCGTAGAATATATAAAAAGGAGTTTTAAAAAACTGAATCCGAGAATGAGTGAGGATTGCGGTGCGCTTTTTCTTGATGGTAGAATAATATCCCAAGCAGCCAATAGCATGGGGTGCGAGAATAATACTCCTCTGGCGGAGCCAAATCCTATTATGTGTCTATTTTATTTAATTAGTAATAATAAGAACAGAGCTGTCAAGCTAAACATGGTTGAACACCCCAAAACCGAGGCTCCTTGACATTTCGCTGGGAGGTACTTTAGGGAATTAGGTAAAATGTAACCTGCAGCACAGCGAGGATATTTTGATTGAAAGTTGATAGCTTTTAACATACTGCGATGATCCGTTTTGCATAAATGATGTGACATTTAGAATATTGTTTTCAGCCAGTTTAAAGTACCCTGAATAGAAGAAATCCTCATGGTTGTCTCTCAAATCAATACAGTTGTTTCACTTTAAGGCTGCCATTTATAATCTATTGCCTTTGCCAATGCTTTTTGATGGTGCTGGGCAGCATTGTCAGGAAATAAAAGAAGAAAAAGTGTGCTCATGTATGGTATGGTGATGCATGCTCAGGCACTTGATTTGATGTGCTGCAATTATATATATATATATATATATATATATATATATATATATATATATATATATATATATATATATATATATATATATATATATATATTCTTTACTGTTTCAAGATAGCAGAGGCCAATTTTAGAGAGGTACATAAAAAATATATTTAAATGTATGGGAATGCGCATTTTGCAAAAAAGAGGCCTGGCAGCTAATTACAGCTGCCAAGCCCTCTAAAAACTATTTATAAAAACATTGTTTTTAAAAAGACCATGCAAGTGGGGTCAACAAAGGAGCAGGTGAGTTGAAATGTCAATGCTAGGGTGAAGCAAGAGGGTCCTGAGGGTGGGGGAACAACAGAGGAGCTTGAGACGAATTGAGTTTGAAATACTAAAAAAAGAAAATCTGTGGTTGAAAGGTCAGGGAAGCTGTGTGTGGCTCGGGGAGATGAGGGAGCAACATTGAACATGCGGGAGAGCCATCATTTGTGTGGGAAAGCATTACATGACGATGAGGGAAAAAAAATACACGCACTCCCTTGGAGTGCTGAAAGAACATTCCTGAATGAGAGCACTAGAAGAATACGTTTTATCCAATCAAAAGGATGTTAAAGAAGCTATGCTCCCGGGAGAGATAAACACAAGAAAAGGAAGGAAAGCCATTGAATAAGAAGCAAGCATATAAGACTGACAAGAAAGCCAACCAATGGTAAGAAATGGGCCCCAAAGCCCACTGGAAGTATTGACATTGTCCACAATATAGCCTCAATAGCTGACAGCTAAAAGTTGTCTTTAGGCAAGACCTAAAAATGAAAAAAATATATATCATGTTGGGTTTACTGCTGCACAGATAGTTTCTAGGATAATTGCCTGCAGAAGACAATTTTGGTATCCAAATGCTGATAAACTGTATTTCCAAATTAGTAATTGGGGTGCTTATGCCATTCAAATGACGAGCAGTGTGAAGGAGGAATACTATATGAAAGTGTAGAACACTGGAGATGATGGGATATTTCATGTTTTGTTCCTACGGTGCCATGTTGGGGGCCAGCACTTTGTTTAGCTTGTCAGTGCAGCAGTCTGCCAGATTGAATTTTTATAAATTCTTTAAAATATACATAGAGTGGACGTTGGTTCCACCCAGAGGAATATAGCTCTCACTTCATGCTAACGCCTATTTATTGTATCATTTCACCTTCCATTAAATGCTTTCCTGCAAGAGGAACTTTTTTTACATCTAAAAAATACACTTCACTCTGTCATCAAATCCAATTCTTCATCTCCTATATTCATGTTATACAGAAAGCAATCTGTTTTTGCTATTTTATCTCAGGCTTTAATGTGACCAATAGCTCTGTGCATACAACAAACATAAAAATCATTTGTGAATGTCTAAATTTACATGCGTTGGAACATTAAAAACAACCTTTTGGCTTTTTCATTACTTGTTAATTGCCCTGCCCCATATTAGAGATCTGGCGCCTCGCGGTTGTATTGTGTTTCCCATCAGATTGTGGTGAACGGTGAAATCCAGCTTTGGTTTCCCTCAAATGGCCAGTGGGTGGCAGTGTCTACTCACGAATCTTGAAGCGTAAACCTGGCAAACCCTATCGCAAATTACAGAGTCACAAGTGCGTGAGAAGAAGTTGCACTCATGTTTTCATTTACTCTAACCCCTCCTCAGCCTTACTCGCCAACGTACGTACGGCATTGCCCTTTCTTTAGAGCTCAACATGTTTAACTCAGCGTTTAAAGTGTGCGCAAAAGTACCATCTTTTTCTCTTGCATCTCCATTGCTTGGATTGCCATGACTTTTCTACTTTATGCTAACAAGATCGAGAAGGAACATTTCCAGTCTCAAATGCACACATTGGGGCAGATTAACAAGCCCCTTGCAACACTTTGCCCCAGGGTTGTGTTGCTTTTGACGCAGCAGGTGAAAGTGATGCACAGAAAAGCTCTTGAAAGGGGTTGTTGTAACCATTGGAATAGTAGATTCAAGGGTGTAGCTTCAGCAGGGTGTTTGGGGTGTTACACCCTCCTAATTAATGTATTTTCTGGTAAATAGTTGGGTACAGGTGCTTTGAGTCGGGTTTAAATAATAATAATAACCCGGTATTTGTAAAGCGCAAACTAATCACCCCTGAGGGTCTCAAGGCGCTGGGGGCTGCCAGGGATATTAAGCAAGCTATTGGCTACAGTCCCATTGTGCTTGGCTGAGCTGCCGCGGGGATCAAACCGTGAGCCACGTGCTCTGGAGTCAGCCACCCTGACCACTGCACCACACCTCTCCCTTTTTGGTAAGGTCTCTGTCGGATTTCACCATGGCTTTTTACATCACACAAATAAACACACACACACACACACACTCTCTCGATCTTTCAGTTTTGAAGGTCTTCAAAAATGTTGGTTATTTTACAAAAAAATTGATTTGTCTTACCTAGTACCCCTACTAGTCCTCATTCCTCTCCGTTTTTACTGCCCTTTAAGGCCCTCCCATGCACCCTGCTTGTGGCATAATGTATTTTAACATTATATTGTTTGGAAATCTGAAACTCACACCCGCCAATCTTACTGACAAAGCTACGCCCCTGTATAGATTGTATAATTCACAGAAAAGTCTCCTGGCAGCTTAGGGAAACATTATCAACGTTAAGCACATGATCCAAGCCATTATCAGATGGACTATACTTTGAATTTTCTAAGAATCTTGAGATCAGGACATATTGACGAATCACTTATGTTTTTCCTTCATCCACAATCTCTTCGCTTTGTGCTCTGATGAGAAGGTGCAATCCCTGATGATGTGGGACATTTGAATGAAGCTCAGGAGAACACCAAGCCTTCATCAAGTCTTTACATCTACACACTTTAATGAAAATTACCACTCTTCCGGTATGCATTGCACTAGCTCGCTTACGCAGCCCAATCATCAACATGTGGGAGTCGATAGCCATAGTGGTTGCATCTTCTCCTCGTGGTCGTGAACGAGCATCTTTCACATGACATGCTTAAAGATGCGAGGAATCAGAATCTCTGAGGGGATTTATCATATCATCTGAAGGTCGGCAGAGTGCTGGCATGTGCCATGGCAAGACTGCCATAGTGTTCTCAGGGTGTCTGCAGCAGCTTCTTCCAGGCTGCCATGGATTCCCTTCCTGCAATTGTTTGTGATTTCAGAGCTTCAGTGGCACTATACTTAATAAATTCACTTTCTTTGACACATGCTTACAGGTATGCGACAAATGCATCCATTGATGCCCCAGAACATTGATGTATCCAGAGAAACATGTGATTCTCACTGTCCACATTTTTTCAGGGGTTGGAAATATTACATGAGGCTGCCTTTGAGACCATCATCTGTGTCTTGTGTTTTGTCTGAAGTAGAAAATTCTAATTCAATGACTGGACTGGAGGCTCCGATTATGCTTCTCAATCTTTACTACTCAAATTCACAGCAGCCAGTCAAAAAACAGTAAACATGAAAAACACTACATTTCCCATGAGGCTTTGAACCACGCCTCTATCATCCACCAATCAACAGTCTCCAGCACAAACAAAAGAGAGAGGCGCCATCTTTCTGCCTCTTTCTTTTCTGCTCTGCAGTCAAGATAAGTGCCTCGCTATTATGCATATGCTAATTGTTCGACATATTGAATGTTCTGTTGTTTAAATTATTGCAATGTTATATTGTTGTACACACTGACGCGTCCAGTGACTTGCCACAACGCTGTCAGCTTTGAAACCCGTGCTCGCCGATCGGCGTTTTGTCGCACGATTGCACTCACAGACGGTGTCATCCAGTGAAACATGTGATTCTCATTGTCCACATTTTTTCAGGGGTTGGAAATATTACATGAGGCTTTCTTTGAGGCCTTCATTTGTGTCTGAAGTAGAAAATTCATGTTCTGTATCCTCCCTGTCATAGCAAACAGCACAGAAGGAGACCTGGCTCGTGTTCTTGTCCCTGATGCCAAGAGTTGCAATGTAGATGTCAAATCAACTAATTAGTGGCACGCCCAGAGCAATGGCATTGCGTGATGCATAAGTAGTGATAGAACCACCAGTCTGTATCTTCACCTTTCCACCTCATGTGCTTGGCAAATCAGGCCCCATCATGGGGCAAACACCCTTTTCCTGACAACTGGATGATGACATTTCCACCAGGTACCACCAAAGTGCTTTGTGACAAATTACTTATTTCTTATCAGCTGGACAAGAACGCTAACTCCATTCCAGTGTATCATCATCTGTGCAGCATATTCCACAATGCTCCCCTCATCTTCTCTGATCCAACCGCTGCCAGTGAACTGAGTGAGGCGGAGAGGGACTGTTGATGTCCCAGCCAGGCAGCACTGTAGCACAGGAAGAATGACGAGTCCCTGAGCCCACCCAAACCCCTCATTAACTTGTTGAGGCTCTTGGCTGGCTTGGGCTTAGGCACTCCGGATTGCTCGCCATGGCAATGCTAAGCTCTATCTGGTTGGCCTGTGTGCTTCACTGCACGATGCCAGGCCACAAGGAAAGAAAGCAGTGGCATAACGCAAAATGATGGGGCCCCCCTGCAGAATGTGATGAAGGGCCCTGGCATCTCCCAGATCGCACAGATATTCATTGGCCTTCTGTTCAATGGGGGCCCCTGAATGGTTGGGCTTCAGGACCCAGCTTGGGTAAGCAGATTGGCTTTCCAGAGTGTTTCACTGCTTCTTATTCCAAGCCATTGCACGTATTTCCGCAAGGCATGCAACAGTGTGGCTTGGAGGGTGAGGGGGCCCCCTCCAAAACAAAAAACCCTGTCCCCCCCAAAAAAAACACACTGCTTCAGGGGCTTCTGTTGCACCCCTGTGAGAAAATAAACCATCTTTGCCATCTGACAGTCTGGGGGAGCATTCAAGCGGGACACATGTCGTCAGCAGAGTCAATGATGATGTGTGTAAGAATCTGCTGACTCAGTGTGGCAACTCACTCTCTGATAAATGTGCATTCGTCTCATGTTTATTATGTGTGGCTAGATGTCTCTGCATGTGTCACACATTAATAGCATGCAAATTGGCAGCAACTCTCATTATTATCAAATTTTTGGGTACAAAAAAACTAAGTATTTTCTTTGTTGCACCTCCACAAATATTAATTTTGTTCAGCATATATATTGCAAGGGAACCGTAAGGCTTGGCCCGGTGGTTAGTCTAAATATCGAGTTTTAAATGTCGACCTACAAGTATATCGAGTTGTTAATATCGTAGGTAAAGAATATCGAAGTCAAGAATATCGATGGACAGAATATCGACCCCAAGGTAAGTATTATCGAAGTTAATAATATCGAAGTCATTAATATAGATGTAAGTAATATCGTAATGAAAAATTTCGATGTCAATAATATCGATATTTTATTAGTGTAATGTATTTTAATATGTATTTTATTTGTATGTTAAAGATTATTGTAATGTATTTTAATACATTTAAAAATAAATGTTTAGAGAATAATAATTATTTAAAATATAATTTAGCGTTTTAGTATCAGAGCGGGTTGTGGGTTTATAGGGGAATAGGGTGGGAAGTAATTTAATTATAATTAATTAATTAATATGTATTGTTTAATTGGTATTTATGATTAATTCATTGTTAATTAATTAGTAATTGTAAATTAAATATATTAATTGATTAATTAATTGTTAATTAATTATTAATTGTAAATTCATTTTATTAATTGGTTAATTATATAAGTTATAATTAGTTTAATATTAATATTTATTTATTGGTATTGTTAATTAATTACTAATTAATTGGTGATTTAATTTTATTATGTGATTAATTGATGATTAAATTAATTATGTGAATTTTTATGTGCAGTGGGTTGTGGGTTTATAGGGGAATAGGGTGGGATGGAATTAAATTCAAATAATTACTGATAATTTTTATTTACTTGTAATTAATAATAATTAATTGTTAATTAATTATTAATTGGTAATTAATTGGTATTCGTACGTTAAATATAGTAAATATAAATAATTTATTATTTCATGTTATTTGTTGTTATTGCTAATTAATGTATTGTTAATTAATAATTAATTTGTGAATAATGATAATTTGGTAGTTAATATGTATAAATTAGTAAATAATAAGTATATTAATTATAAAGAATGTATTATTAATTGTAAATAATAGATAAACTGATATTTAAATGTATTGTGTATTTTGTATGTGTAGTGTGTTGTGTGTTAAAGGGGGAATAGTGTGGGATGTAATTTAAAGTTATTTATATAAATATTTATTTTAAATAATTGGTATTTAAGAATAAATATTTTGTAAACTAATTATTAATATGCTATTTTTTTATAACCAATTATTTAATTGGTTATTATGTTTATAGAATCCCTACGCTATCCAGCGCTTTCCCTACTGTTTCACTTACTGGAGTGGGAATAGTAATTTGTACCCCTACGCTATCCAGCGTTTTCACTACTGTTGCACTCTCTGGAGTGGGAATAGTAATTTTTACCCCTACGCTATCCAACGCTTTCCCTACTGTTGGACTCACTGGAGTGGGAATAGTAATTTTTACTCCTACGCTATCCAACGTTTTCCCTACTATTGCACTCTCTGGAGTTGGAATAGTAATTTTTTTCCCTACGCTATCCAACACTTTCCCTACTGTTGCACTCTCTGGAGTGGGAATAGTAATTTTTACCCTTACGCTATCCAACGCTTTCCCTACTATTGCACTCTCGGGAGTTGGAATAGTAATTTTTACCCCTACGCTATCCAACGCTTTCCCTACTGTTGCACTCTTTGGAGTTGGAATAGTAATTTTTACCCCTACGCTATCCAGCGCTTTCCCTACTATTTCACTTACTGGAGTGGGAATAGTAATTTGTACCCCTACGCTATCCAACGCTTTCCCTACTGTTGCACTCTCTGGAGTTGGAATAGTAATTTTTACCCCTACGCTATCCAGCGCTTTTCCTACTGTTGCACTCTCTGGAGTTGGAATAGTAATTTTTACCCCTACGCTATCCAGCGCTTTCCCTACTGTTTCACTTACTGGAGTGGGAATAGTAATTTTTACCCCTACGCTATCCAGCGCTTTCCCTACTGTTTCACTTACTGGAGTGGGAATAGTAATTTGTACCCCTATGCTATCCAGCGTTTTCACTACTGTTGCACTCTCTGGAGTGGGAATAGTAATTTTTACCCCTACGCTATCCAACGCTTTCCCTACTGTTGGACTCACTGGAGTGGGAATAGTAATTTTTACTCCTACGCTATCCAACTTTTTCCCTACTATTGCACTCTCTGGAGTTGGAATAGTAATTGTTTTCCCTACGCTATCCAACACTTTCCCTACTGTTGCACTCTCTGGAGTGGGAATAGTAATTTTTACCCTTACGCTATCCTACGCTTGCCCTACTATTGCACTCTCTGGAGTTGGAATAGTAATTTTTACCCCTACGCTATCCAACGCTTTCCCTACTGTCGCACTCTTTGGAGTTGGAATAGTAATTTTTACCCCTACGCTATCCAGCGCTTTCCCTACTGTTTCACTTACTGGAGTGGGAATAGTAATTTGTACCCCTACGCTATCCAACGCTTTCCCTACTGTTGCACTCTCTGGAGTTGGAATAGTAATTTTTACCCCTACGCTATCCAGCGCTTTTCCTACTGTTGCACTCTCTGGAGTTGAAATAGTAATTTTTACCCCTACGCTAGCCAGCGCTTTCCCTACTGTTTCACTTACTGGAGTGGGAATAGTAATTTGTACCCCTACGCTATCCAGCGTTTTCACTGCTGTTGCACTCTCTGGTGTGGGAATAGTAATTTTTACCCCTATGCTATGCAATGTTTTCCCTACTGTTGCACTCATTGGAGTGGGAATAGTAATTTTTACTCCTAAGCTATCCAGCGTTTTCACTACTGTTGCACTCTCTGGAGTGGGAATAGTAATTTTTACCCCTACGCTATCCAATGCTTTCCCTACTGTTGGACTCACTGGAGTGGGAATAGTAATTTTTACCACTATGCTATCCAGTGGTTTCCCTACTGTTGCATTCTCTGTAGTTGGAATAGTAATTTTTTTCCCTACGCTATCCAACACTTTCCCTACTGTTGCACTCTCTGGAATGTGAATAGTAATTTTTACCCTTACGCTATCTAACGCTTTCCCTACTATTGCACTCTCTGGAGTTGGAATAGTAATTTTTACCCCTACGCTATCCAACGCTTTCCCTACTGTTGCACTCTTTGGAGTTGGAATAGTAATTTTTACCCCTACGCTATCCAACGTTTTCCCTACTGTTGCACTCTCTGGAGTGGGAATAGTAATTTTTACCTTTACGCTATCCAACGCTTTCCCTACTATTGCACTCTCTGGAGTTGGAATAGTAATTTTAACCCTATGCTATCCAACGCTTTCCCTACTGTTGCACTCTTTGGAGTTGGAATAGTAATTTTTACCCCTACGGTATCCAACATTTTCCTTACTGTTGTTTTTGTTGGAGTTGGACTAGTAGTTTTATTGTGTCTGATATTTAATATGTTTTGTATTATTTTTGCTATTGTAATATATCATTAATAATAAAAATTATTCACATTAACAATATTGATTATTATTTGCTATATGTAATTATTAAATATTTATTAATGTTATTTTTTTATGTGTATAGATGTATTGGTAATTTTTAAAAACATTTAATAATTTATACGTTACAGAAATTATTATTAAAATTAATTATTAAGCAAGTATATATATTATATATTATATGTATATGTTTAATTAAAGTTTTATTAAATTATATATATTAATTATACATTTTAAATATTATACAATATATTGAATTATGTTTATTTAATTTCTAAGTATAATTTGGTTTATTTTACATATATTTTTAAAGTAAAAGAAAAACGATATTTTTAATAACGATATTTTTGACATCGATATTTAATTTCCGATATTTTTGTACTTACCATGTTGTAGATAGAATGTCGATATTCTTGACATCGATATTTTTGTTGCGATATATTTGTAGGTCGATTTTCTGTCTGTCGAAATTATATCATAGAACCGCTTGGCCCATACTTCAAAGAGATTGAGGCTCAAATGTAAACAACAGGTCTCACACACTGCGAGTGGGATTCGCACATTTGTTTGCTGGTTCAACTATCAGTTACACTAGGTTAAATGCGTATAAGCCCCCATTTGAAAACAGGAAAGTGGGACCTTTCATAAAAAAAAAACCTGAGCAATTTATTTTTTCCATTGACTTACATTGAATTGGGGGAAATTTTTAGGTGGGAGGCAGCTACAATAGAGCTGTTTTTGGCTAAAAAAAACTGGGAGTCTTCTGCCTGATTGATTGTATTGGCATTTATATAAGTGTCACTAAAGGTGAAGAGTAGAAACTAAATGTAATGCTCTGCTATGTGCAGTGCAGCTTGTGGGACTTTTAGAGGCTTCAGAAGCCACTCCTAGACAATGGAGGCCATCCTATATTCCCTTCAGTTGGTCGCTTATTCTTTGCTATTTGGGAATGATTTCCACCAAATAGTTAATCTGTCAAACATTTAATCTGAATGAGTACTAATTAGCATGATTGTAGACACCACAGGAAGTGACACCATATGACCTGTGATCCTATGACGTCACAGGATGTGACATCACAGGAACGGAAAACCAGATCCAGCGGTCAAGCCTTCTACATTGCTCCTAAAGCTTTGAATTAGATCCCGATACCCATAAGAGCCAGCTCATCACTTCTTGAATTCTGCAAGAAGCTGAACACCTGACTTTTTTACTAGTTTCACTAGGCCATGGGGTTGCCTAGACCCACAATGCTCAGCGTGGGGATACCCTCACAGGTGATAGTGCGCTCTACAAATCTGCATAACATAACAGAACATAATCTTACAAACACTGCATTACATTCTCACCACTTTTTGTACCATTACATAGTCGTTTCTCAAATGCTGTCAAGAAATAAAAAGGTAATTAAAGGTGACACTCATTAAGTGCAGAACTGCACAATGTGTAATTTTGAAAAAGAGGGTTCAAATCTTAGCTTCCGTACTCGACCGAATTGTATGATCTTATGCAAATCGCTTTGCTTTTCTGTCGCGCATAATTGAGTGTCAGATCTGAGACCACCCTCAAGAATTTCAGTTTAAAATGAGTGGAATATAAAAACTTCACTTACGTAGGGCTTATAGGCACATTGCTCCACATATAACAATAATATTTTAACAGATGTTAATGTAGTCTTATAATATAATGTAATTAAGAGTAATCGGAGCAGAAGAAATAAAAATGTTAACACAGTGAAAGCCTTCATCGTGAGGTTACTGGGTGTTTGATGAATAACTTAAATGTCAAATCTATTGATGGGTCAACATGTGACCGATGGCTCCGCTCTTGACAATTTTCCTTGCTTGCCCAACTCTGCTGGACACTTACTGTTGGGCCTGCTGTGCAAACTGCCCAGCCCATGGGTGTAGCACATCACCATTGCCGGAAGCCATCATGCTGTCCTAAGTCTCACCCCTGAGTAGCACTGGCTTCAGTGTACGTAAGCAGCAGATTGTGGTCAACTCAAACAAGGTTCCCTCATCACCTCAGCAACTAAACCTGAGCAACGCAATCACTGACTCTTCGCTCATGTTAAATGTCATGAGGACACAGGCGCCGTATTCATGGTGGCACTGCCATTGCCCATTATGACACCATTTTGACAGTTCAGCTTCTGTGCAGGCACTCACATACCTCAAAATAGAGTTTGTCTCTGAATCAGTCTCGAAAGGACAACAACTTGAATGAACTTGAGACCTTCTCTCCGGAGGTCTATCTGCAGCGTAATTCCTGTGACCATTCATGATCTTGTGCCCACACTAAGATTAGGACATGTTAAAGTCTAGGCCCATTTACACAATTTCTCCAGAGGGGACAGTCTTTCTAGAAGAGTGAGAGGTGAACGGAAAAACACTTGTTATCATCCCAATAGGGTGCAACCTTGTGGCTACACATCAATCCACTCGACCCTTTGATCTGAGTTTTGTAAGATTTAATAATAAGTTTAGAAACATATCGATGTAGATCAATCTCAGCATAATCATATAGAAGTACAAAAAGATCACAATAAGTCCAAATCTCCTCAGAAATTGTACCCTATTTAGTACACAGCAAATGCCTAACTCTATGATGATGACGTAGACAATACGGAAAAAGAAATGAAGGCTAAATTGCATCAGATGATTCTCTTTAACGAGCACTTTCCCTACACTACCTTAGCAAGGAAACCTAACTGGGTAAAAGCATATTCAGGGAAAGAAAAGAAAGAAAGATGTCAGCAGTCAGAGCCTTCAGAAGAAAACACTCCGAAAATGGGTCAAGTAGCATAAAAGCCACGCAAGCAAAAGCATAGGTCGGCTCTCTGAGAAAACCTAAGATGGACACTTACCCTCACTATTACACAGCACATAATGTCAACTACAGTCGAATTGACACTCTCACGAGACTTCTTCTTGGGAAATTTCTATAGCTCTGGCACACCTGGATACTTTCAAAACCTTTCCCACCTAGATAAAACACAATCTCTTCTCGTCCTTGGTCATTCCTCTCCCATGAGAACTCCTCTCCTTGCTCGTTACCACGTTTTCCTCAGCTGACTCCTTCTTCTCATGCTTTACTATCTACTAACACAAAACTCCTTTATTCTAACTAATGAGGCTTCTCCACACCTGCAGTAGAAACAAAATGAGACAAACCTTCCACAGCGAATACTGAACATAGACAAAACATGAGATTATGACTTGTACTTAAACAGAGAACGTTAGGCTAAGATGAAATAACGCATAAAGTTAAGCTAACATAGACATTAGGCCGCACTTTAACTGTCAACTTTGACTAGTGCGCTGGATTACAAATATGGTGCCGATCACGATCCGGTAAAAAATTCCCCCGTGCGACTCGTATCGGGTCTTATTACCGTACGAATCGTACAAGTGCCGTACGAACTGGCAATCACGATTCGCATGGTAAAAAGTCCATACGAACCGCACTGGGAATCATTCCCCACACGTCCTCGGGTCGGAAAATGTGTCCGACACGTCCTCGGACGATTTACCTTACAAACGTAAAAATCCAAGTCCGACCGAGGAATCACGATCCATCCCGTGCGTCCGAGCGTACAACCGTATGGAAAAAACACCGTCCGCACCGAACACCCATAGCAACCATGGAGACATGTGCCCGCATACGCGCCCAACACTCCCCCCAGCCCCCGTACGTCCGACACGTACCCCCCGTATATGTATACCCCCACCCGTCTAGGTACACCCCAGTACGTTCCAGTCGTACCCCCACCCCAGTACGTGTCGTACCACCGTCAATGTACACCCCCCCACCCCTGTACGTGTCGTACCACCGTCTATGTACACCCCAGTACGTTCCAGTCGCACCCCCACCCCAGTACGTGTCGTACCCCCGTGTACCTACACCCCAGTACGTTCGAGCCACACCCCCACCCCAGTACGTGTCGTACCACCGTCAATGTACACCCCCCCACCCCAGTACGTGTCGTACCACCGTCAATGTACACCCCCCCACCCCTGTACGTGTCGTACCACCGTCTATGTACACCCCAGTACGTTCCAGTCGCACCCCCACCCCAGTACGTGTCGTACCCCCCGTGTACCTACACCCCAGTACGTTCGAGCCACACCCCCACCCCAGTACGTGTCGTACCACCGTCAATGTACACCCCCCCACCCCTGTACGTGTCGTACCACCGTCTATGTACACCCCAGTACGTTCCAGTCGCTCCCCCACCCCAGTACGTGTCGTACCCCCCGTGTACCTACACCCCAGTACGTTCGAGCCACACCCCCACCCCAGTACGTGTCATAGCCCCGTCTACCCACACCCCAGTACGTTCCAGTCGTACCCCCACCCCAGTACGTGTCGTACCACCGTCAATGTACACCCCCCCACCCCTGTACGTGTCGTACCACCGTCTATGTACACCCCAGTACGTTCCAGTCGCACCCCCACCCCAGTACGTGTCGTACCACCGTCAATGTACACCCCCCCACCCCTGTACGTGTCGTACCACCGTCAATGTACACCCCCCCCACCCCTGTACGTGTCGTACCACCGTCTATGTACACCCCAGTACGTTCCAGTCGCACCCCCACCCCAGTACGTGTCGTACCCCCCGTGTACCTACACCCCAGTACGTTCGAGCCACACCCCCACCCCAGTACGTGTCATAGCCCCGTCTACCCACACCCCAGTACGTTCCAGTCGTACCCCCACCCCAGTACGTGTCGTACCACCGTCAATGTACACCCCCCCACCCCTGTACGTGTCGTACCACCGTCTATGTACACCCCAGTACGTTCCAGTCGCACCCCCACCCCAGTACGTGTCGTACCACCGTCAATGTACACCCCCCACCCCTGTACGTGTCGTACCACCGTCAATGTACACCCCCCCACCCCTGTACGTGTCGTACCACCGTCTATGTACACCCCAGTACGTTCCAGTCGCACCCCCACCCCAGTACGTGTCGTACCCCCCGTGTACCTACACCCCAGTACGTTCGAGCCACACCCCCACCCCAGTACGTGTCATAGCCCCGTCTGCCCACACCCCAGTACGTTCCAGTCGTACCCCCACCCCAGTACGTGTCGTACCACCGTCAATGTACACCCCCCCACCCCTGTACGTGTCGTACCACCGTCTATGTACACCCCAGTACGTTCCAGTCGCACCCCCACCCCAGTACGTGTCGTACCACCGTCAATGTACACCCCCCCACCCCTGTACGTGTCGTACCACCGTCAATGTACACCCCCCCACCCCTGTACGTGTCGTACCACCGTCTATGTACACCCCAGTACGTTCCAGTCGCACCCCCACCCCAGTACGTGTCGTACCCCCCGTGTACCTACACCCCAGTACGTTCGAGCCACACCCCCACCCCAGTACGTGTCGTACCACCGTCAATGTACACCCCCCCACCCCTGTACGTGTCGTACCACCGTCTATGTACACCCCAGTACGTTCGAGCCCCACCCCCACCCCAGTACGTGTCATACCCCCGTATACCTACACCCCAGTACGTTCCTGGCGCACCCCCAACACAACCTCCTAAGTACGGAGCGCACCCCATGCCCCAACATCACAACCGCATGTACGAGTCGTACAAAGCCACACACAAGGACATAATCGTACAACCAAATGGCCCATGTACACACCGTACACACGCTCAAAACGCACGTACACAACAAGGACAAAACAAAACAATACAAGAATACACCATTCGAAAGGCACACAGCCACTAAACATGGCCAACAACCACTAAAATAACACAATCACTGACCTGCAACTGTCAAAAACAAACAGAGGGCCAATACACCACCACTCCTTATAACACACCCACCCAAAATTCAAACACTGCCACACCCACCCATGGACCAATGAAAAGGGCCCACACACACAAACCATGAGCCTTTGCAACAGACTCACTGCTGCCAGACACCACAGAACCAGACTACAAGCAACACCACATCTTACACTTGCACACCTTCACACGACCACCCTCACAAACACCCTCTCATCACATTCACACACACACACAACCATCCACACCCCCCCCAACATCCACACACCCCCCACACCCACACCATCCCCACCCACATCCCTCACCATGCCCACTACCAAGAATCCAAAGTTCAGTCACCGAGAGTTGGAGGTCCTTGTTGATCAAATCCTCAGAGTCGAGCCACAGATCTTTGGAACATTGGTCAGAAGCACCAGCCAGGCAGCCAAAACAGCCATGTGGCAGACCATCGTCGATGCTGTGAATGCTGTTGCGGACACCAGGAGGACCAAGCAGGATTGCCAGAACAGGTGGTACGATCTGCGGAGGAGGGTCAGAGCCAAGAGGCAGGAGGAACACGACCAGGCCAACGCCACCGGAGGAGGGCCCTCCCGCAGAGCCGTACAGTACCATCCCTGGGAGGAGAGGGTGATGGCCATACTGCCGGTGGAGGCAGTTGAAGGAGTAGAAGGACTCCGAGACCCGGGTGAGTACACAAACAACGCACCTCACATGGGGGGAACTGCAACCACAACCAAAATTACTAACAGGCACGCAACCACCACAAGCCATCGCATGACTCAACCACACTCCATGAGCAGGCACATGCCACTGCTGCCACCATGCCCCATGCACCCAGCTGGACAATGTCAAGTCACAGGCCACAGAAGACAACAACACATGACACGGTAACCCGGATGGCGGGAGGCTGGGCACCAAGAATCACATAGTGCGACTCCAAAGCAGACAACAATGCCCTCTGCCCATATGGCCTAGGTCACAGCTAGACAAACACTGTGTCCCAACACAGGAATGACTTGCCAGCAAATGGCGGACGCCTTGCATCAACACATGGGGGTGAAGGCACTGTTTTGCACATGACAGCCGCTAATGAACAGCCAACATTGTGAAAGAGTGGCAGCACACACCACCACAGCAGCAGCGCACAGACACACAGCAGACAAAATGGGAGCCTGGAGATCAGAAACAAACTCACATCAACAGGCCAAGGGCCACTCAAAGATCTGCTAACAGTGTGTGCCCAGGAATCTGGGCCAAGGTGACAGAGGGTGACACACGGAGGGAGGGAGAGGGGGACACAGAGGGAGGGAGAGGGGGACTGAGAGGGAGGGAGACGGACAGAGGGAGGAGGCTGACACACAGAGGGAGGGAGAGGGGGACAGAGAGGGAGGGAGAGGGGGACAGAGAGGGAGGGAGACACAGGAAGATGGACAGAGGGAGGAGGCTGACACACAGAGGGAGGGAGAGGGGGACAGAGAGGGAGGGAGAGGGGGACAGAGAAGGAGGGAGACACAGGGAGAGCAAATCAGTCCTTTGGTGTGTGGGAATGTCTGCTCGTCAGCAGGTGGACTGCGTGCATGTAGACAAGGGTGGCCAGTGCCAGAACCCCCCCTCTTCATCATGGCAAAACGCAGGGCCATGTCACAACCTGTACACGAGCACAAGGACAGCCACCTGCATCATATAAGTGTGTGGATCCACTCCATGTGCACATGTACAGTGCTACAAGGAAGGCGCAAATGCATGGCTCGCCACACATGCACACTCCACTGCTGACTGCAGTCACACTTGACGCAGCAAGTAAGACTGTGCCACACATAGTTAAAGGGGCCAAATTGGTGCCCAAGGGACACACCCATGCACAAGTGCACTGTGAGTGGAATGCAAGACAGATCCTAATTCCAAGAGGAAATGTGCCAACTTTGTAACGGATGAAACATGGATGTTGCATGGATCAAAATTAACATTTTCTCTCTCACACACAGGTCAACGTCGTGCTGCACCCCCCAACACTGGGGGGGAACACTCACAGGACCCGGATCTGCAGGAGACCGATCCCACCGGCAGCGACCACTCTCACCACTCTGCGGACGACCCCGACCGACCTGGCCCCTCTGGTGTCCAACCACCTGCAGCACCTGTGTCAGGTACAACCGTGCCAACCACCACCCCCACTCCTGCCACATCCCAGGAGACACCCAGGATCCCTGCCCCAACACCACAATGCAGCCAGGCTCGCCAGGAGGGACACGGTGTCCCGGGCACCCAGGAGGAGGCAGGCGACAACGCCAATGCCACCCCTCAGGGGTCCCGGAGACCCGATGTTCCCACAAGTGCAGGCCAGACGCAAGTGGGCAGGGGTGGTGGGAGTGGAGGACGGCGGAGGCGCGAGCCTGACCAGTTGGCTGGGGATCCGGTATTTTCCCATGTCCGTAACATCCTGGACTCATACCGGCAGGACACCACGGGCATGGCCCAGGTTGTGTCCGTCCTCGAGGGGATCAAGGTCCAGCAGGTCCAGCAACATGCGGAGCTAATAGCCTGTCTACAGCTACACCAACGGAGGATGGAGGACAGACAGGCTGAGCAAGTGACGGCGTCCCAGGGGATTCACGCTGAACTCCGTCGGATGGCCGACACCATGGCCGACCCTCCCTGTGCCAGAAGGCGGAGAACATCACCACCCACAGGGAGGGATCATGAGGAGGAGGAGGAAACATCCGACGGAGCATCCCAGACGTCGTCACGGCGTGCTGCTGAGGTTCCCCGCAGGAAGCCGGGTCGTCCACGGAAAGGACCGTGAGGGTGGCTGCTACATCACCATCTCCCAGGACACCTGGCCTGGCACCTGGCCCACTGGAGCAACAGCATCACAGCATCAAGAGACATTTTCTGCCACATGGCCCTGCTGGTCACTGGCTGACCAATGTTGACAAAGACTGTGGCATGGACTCTGAGGATTTCCAATGGCAAGGACACCAACTCCCCTACTGAACTTTGGATTCCCTAATCCCGGAAAGCCCCTCACTTTGTCCCCCCCCCCCAATAATAAATCACACTATTAAGAGTAGATGCCTGCTGGTAGCATTATTACCTAACATGTGTCTTGTACAGTCTAAACATGCCTGAGTCATCTGTTCACTTCAACCATCCACACCCTGGGGCCTGAGTCTGGCACAGGACCCATGGGTCACAGTTTATTAGGCAAGACAGACATGGAGCACCATACACACCCGTGATGGTCAGAACCAGCTGAGGGGGTGGCCGAACAACCGTGCTGACAGACACATTGAGTACAGCAACAGTCATGCGCAGAGGTCAGGGATCCTGGCCCGTGTCCTGGGGGGCACCCAGGTATGTGTAGACAGGTGGCAGAACCATGTCCTGCAAGCTTGAGTCCGGTGGATGCAGAGAATGGGGTCATGGACAACGTTGGATGCATGGGGATGGCACATGTCACAATACCCACACAGTCATGGACATCATGCTCAATACACAGTCTCAGCACACACACACAGCTTGCATCTTGCCACTCGAAACATTGACACATAGCCACAATCAGGGAATACCATGCCAGACATGCAGGATGCACCGTGCCAACACACCAGCATTGACTGAGAAGAGGCACCTTGGAGGCATAGGGACACCTTTATTAGTCATGTTTTTGGGATTGCAGAGGCAACTTGAAGTACACATGAACACATCATGTGGAGTAACATGTGGCTCCAACACTGGCACCCCCCTTCTGCAGCACAAATGCGTGATAGCCAGGGAACTGGCACACAAGCGTCGGCTAACAGCTAAACACCCACAGCTGCTCACGGAGAGCCTGCCATACACCATACATCCGCTGATGTGGAAGTCCCACGCCATGTCAAGACAATGTTAACCGTATATGTCCGAGGGCAGTGTCACACACATTGATGCCATCATCACAATCCACTATCCCATCACTGATGACTGACAACCAGGCAGCCCATCTATTCAGGTGTACCCAGCTGCATGTCGTGTCCCATGGGGATGCCACATGTCTGCAGAGGAACCAAACCCCGACCGGGCCAGTGTGCACACATCGTGAACAACTGCCACACCCAATACACCCCAGATGCATCCCTTACCCCATGGAGACTTCCAAACGTGTCCGTGCCTGTAACGCTGAGTCAGCCCACGATGTCATATCCATGAGGAATAGCAGTGCCACAACAATGCAACCAGCAAACGGCATGCGCAGGTACCTGGGGAAGAGAGACACACAAGAAGTCAGCCACAAAAAGCACAGCCACTTGCATGTGCAGTTACTCGACACATGTATGGATGACAACATGCTAGGTCACAATTATGACTGGGGAAATACTACCATCACTGCCACCATCACTCCAGTGACACACCCACACACACCTCTGAGTCACGTGCCATACATGCAGGTGGAGAGACACATCACAACGCATGCCACACGGGGACCAATGCGTGCACACTCAGACCCTGGTACTCACCACTAAGCAAAGAAGTCGCGTATGAGCCGAGTCCGGATGTCCTCTTGCGGCTCCACATCCTCCACATCACTAGCCCCATTGCCAAGCCCTTCGTCCTCCACGGGTGGATGGTCCTCGTCATGTTGATTCAGGATGAGTGGCACAGCTCTTTCAACTGCCATGTTGTGCAGCATGCAGCAGACCATGAAGATCTTGCAGACCTTCGCCGGGGCATAAGGGAGTGCACCGCCGGTCTTGTGGAGGCACCGGAATCGGCTCTTCAGCATGCCAAACGTCCTCTCTATCACTCGCCTTGTCCGGCCATGGGCGGTGTTATAGCGGAGCTGGGCCGGCGTGATGGGGTTGCGGAGAGGTGTCAGCAGCCAAGGCATGTTGGGATAGCCAGCGTCCCCTACATGGGAAGCACATGGACATCGTTAGAACTGGTGTAGCGGTCGTGCTGGTCGGCTATACAGAATACAGGACAGACAGACTGTACCCACCAACAACACATGCCCGTTCGTTGCGCAGCTGCATCATCATATCAGGCATCCCGCTACGCCTCATGATGTAGGCATCGTGTGCTGATCCTGGGAAACGAGCACAGACATGTGAAATCACCATATTGGACAGACACACCACAAGGGCATTGATGGAGTGGTAGTGCTTCCGATTGCGGTACGCCACCTCCCGTGCGTGTGGTGGTACCAAACCTACATGTGTCCCATCTATGGACCCAATGACATGGGGCATCCCTCCCAGGGCATAGAATCCACGCTTGACCTCAGTCATCTGTTCAGGGGTTGGGAACTTGATGAAGTCATCCAGGTGAATCAACATGGCCTCCAAGAAATCATGCAGCACACCGCTGAACATGCTCTGGGACATGCCACCAACATGAGCTATGGTATTTTGGAAGGTACCCGTGGCCAGAAAATGTAGGGCAGCCATTACCTTCAGCTGGGGTGTCAGTGCCGTAGGATACCTGTGCTGCGGTTGCAGGTGTGGTGCCAGTCTCGCCGTCAGCTCCAGAATCAACGGTTGGGTGAAGCGGTAGAGCCGGATCCTGTCATTCTCCTGCATGGTAGCCAAGTCTGGAATTCTTCGGGCAACAGGAGGCGCTCTGCAGTAATTTGGAAGTGACAAGGAAGAGTGAGTGCACTACGAGAACAACTCATGTCTACTGAGCACATGTAAATCTGGCAATACACACATGCCACATAGGGAGTCAGGCATGTGCTACATGCCCAGGACACGCATGGATGCAAGGTGACACTCCTTCCAAGACCCAGCTACACACGGTGATTGAGAACCTCCCCATGCCACGCCATGGAAATAGCTGTGTCCCAGTGCAAGTGCACTGCCCGACGCAAGACAGGAGTGACATACACCCACACATCAGCAGAAGTGTGATGCCGATTGCAGAGACTGGTAGCGGGACACTGGAGCCACAGGTCACATGACATTACACTAGTCCAGCCCACACACCTTGCCATGAAGGTGCACATGTCATGACTCACCACACATTCCTTGTGAGTTTGCTGACATGGCCTTGTCACGCTACTCCGTGTCCCATGCATACATGTGCACCTCACATCCGATAACACATGTGGCATGGTGTTGGGAACAGTGTGCAATGACAATCTACACACAGCCACATGTTGGTTGCTGCAACGGCTGCAGCTTTTGAGGGTGCTACAACATCAACCTGATGTAAATCCAGGACACATATATGACATAGTCACATTGTGCACTGTGGGTAGTGACAAGTCATGTGTCATGACCCCTGTACCGGGCATCATGGGACACTTCCGTGTGTTGGTGTCCGTGCCATGCCAGTGACGCTCACCCCAAGTGCGCAGTCCCACATGCACACATGTCAAAGGAGTCAAGGGCATGCCTGGCACACATTGCACCCTCACACAGTACACATGTACACATCTCATCATACATCTGGTGCCTTCTCCACTCAGGAGGCATGTTCCACATCACAGCCTGTGACACCTGTGCCCCACA
The DNA here is from genome assembly GCF_964204655.1 of Triturus cristatus. Classification (NCBI taxonomy): domain Eukaryota; kingdom Metazoa; phylum Chordata; class Amphibia; order Caudata; family Salamandridae; genus Triturus; species Triturus cristatus. Next base: position 684,371,906 of record NC_140592.1, read on the forward strand.
CATGTAGTAATGCACAGACGATGCCTTGATGTCCATTCCTGGACAAGTATGTCCATCCATGGACAAGTATGTCCGCCCTATTCCTACATGTGTGTCGCCTATCACCACAGTGATGTGTAAAAACCGCCGTACTGCTGCTGAGAGGGCCTGTGCATGTTCCCAAATCACTGTGGGAGTGCTGCCGTATGTGTACCCATCGTGATGGCGAGCGTACAGGCATTTGTACGGTCCGTAGCACTACGGGTACGCATACGCGTGCAGACCCATAGTGATAGTGAGCGTAGATGCGTGTGTACGGCCCTATCACTATGGGTCTGCACGCGTATGCGTACCCGTAGTGGTACGGACCGTACACTCGCATCTACGCTCACTATCACTATGGGTCTGCACGCGTATGCGTACCCGTAGTGGTACGGACCGTACACTCGCATCTACGCTCACTATCACTATGGGTCTGCACGCGTATGCGTACCCGTAGTGGTACGGACCGTACACTCGCATCTACGCTCACTATCACTATGGGTCTGCACGCGTATGCGTACCCGTAGTGGTACGGACCGTACACTCGCATCTACGCTCACTATCACTATGGGTCTGCACGCGTATGCGTACCCGTAGTGCTACGGACCGTACACTCGCATCTACGCTCACTATCACTATGGGTCTGCACGCGTATGCGTACCCGTAGTGGTACGGACCGTACACTCGCATCTACGCTCACTATCACTATGGGTCTGCACGCGTATGCGTACCCGTAGTGGTACGGACCGTACACTCGCATGTACGCTCAATATCACTAGGAGTACGCATACGCGTGCAGACCCATAGTGATAGAGAGCGTACATGCGTGTGTACGGTCCGTAACACTACGGGTACGCATACGCGTGCAGACCCATAGTGATAGAGAGCGTACATGCGTGTGTACGGTCCGTAACACTACGGGTACGCATACGCGTGCAGACCCATAGTGATAGAGAGCGTACATGCGTGTGTACGGTCCGTAACACTACGGGTACGCATACGCGTGCAGACCCATAGTGATAGAGAGCGTACATGCGTGTGTACGGTCCGTAACACTACGGGTACGCATACGCGTGCAGACCCATAGTGATGGAGAGCGTAGGCATGCATGTACGGGCCGTTGCCATGCATTTGGGGTGCCCTAGGGCCCCAAAACGCATCGTACCTGTGTGTGATGCTCCAAATTACATAGGGGACAAGTATTAAGGCCTACATGCATGCTGGTTGTCATGGAGACCAAGTTCAAAATTCGAAATTGTTCTGGAAGGTGCACAGCAGAAGTCAGTTGGAATTCTTCTACTTTGTTGCAATGTGTTTGTGGGGCTGACATCATGCAGGAGAATGAAACCGATAGAGAACCCACAGACTGCTAGGTTTGAAGTGATTGGTGGAAACATAGGATGCAAATGTGAGTGACCAATCACTCTGTACTCCTGTGCATGAGACTGGGCAGAAGGGCACATATAAGGCAGCCAGGTCCCATGAGGGAGCACTTGCCTGCACATCTTTGCATTCGTCGACCCAGCTGCTGCGACTGATTCCCTGGAACCATGTCAAGGGCTGTGGAGAGGACACAGCCATTCACCCTGGAGGAGAACATGGCTCTGCTGGATGTGATCCTCCCACAGTACTCCATGCTGTATGGGCGACCAGGGTATCAGGTGAGTGCATAGGCCACTGCCACAGACTGTCCCTATGTTGTGACTGTGACTTCTGCCATTGCGTCCAGGTGTAACACACATGCCATGTACTGTCGGGGGGGTCCCAGGGGGGGGGTGCCTGATGTCTCCCAGCAGTGCCCTGAGACAGGAGGGGTGGGGGCCTATCACTCCCAGCAGTGCCCTGAGACAGGAGGGGTGGGGGCCTATCACTCCCAGCAGTGCCCTGAGACAGGAGGGGTGGGGGCCTATCACTCCCAGCAGTGCCCTGAGACAGGAGGGGTGGGGGCCTATCACTCCCAGCAGTGCCCTGAGACAGGAGGGGTGGGGGCCTATCACTCCCAGCAGTGCCCTGAGACAGGAGGGGTGGGGGCCTATCACTCCCAGCAGTGCCCTGAGACAGGAGGGGTGGGGGCCTATCACTCCCAGCAGTGCCCTGAGACAGGAGGGGTGGGGGCCTATCACTCCCAGCAGTGCCCTGAGACAGGAGGGGTGGGGGCCTATCACTCACAGCAGTGCCCTGAGACAGGAGGGGTGGGGGCCTATCACTCACAGCAGTGCCCTGAGACAGGAGGGGTGGGGGCCTATCACTCCCAGCAGTGCCCTGAGACAGGAGGGGTGGGTGTGATGCACAGTGTGAGCCTTGATCATTGATTGTGACATTGCCATCATTCCACCTGTGTACCCACTGTGGCACGTACTGCTTTTTCCCTCACCAGGGGATGATGTCCCTATGACAAAGGTGCAATGCGTTGGCTGCATGACATGCCTTGTTGTAACCAGCTAATTTGTACCCATATGTCTCTCTGTGACATGTGGCTGGTGTATTGATGTGGTGTCACTTGTTCCTCCTCACAGGTAGGCGCCACTGCCAAGGAGCAGATCTGGCTGACCGCCGTCAGTGCCGTGAGGGGTGTGGATGGTCGGAGGCGGAGCCTGCCCCAGGTGAGGAAACGCTGGCAGGATATCCGGTGCTGGACGCGGAGGATTGCACGGCTCCTGCTGGGGGACTCACCTGAGAGCCACAAGAACCGCGGCCGCCGCCGTCTGAGCCACCTCCACAGGCGTGTGCTGCCGGTGGTCTTTCCAGACCTGGAGAGGCGCTTACAGGCGATGCAGCAGCCGGAAGGGGGTAGGTAAATGTGTGTTTGTTGTGTGTCACCGGCATTTGTAAGGGCACAGTAGCATGAATTCACTGGCAGGGTTTAAGGGTGCTGTGCAGATCCTGTTTGCCCCAGTATAGCGCTGTGCCCCTGCCACCCTTCCCCTCCTTGCAATGTGCTCCCTGGTCTGTGTGTAGTCACTCCTTCACAAGGTAATGTAGGGTGGCGCTTTGTCCACGAGAACAATGACTGTAGCATCATGTGTGGGGGTGGTGTGTAACAGGTTGTGGGACCTTGCCTGTGCACTGTCAATTTCACTGCATGTGGGTTCCATGTCAGTTGGCACTGATGCTGACTCCAGACATGGAAGTTGGTCTCTCATGTGTCATGCCTTACAGCGCGCATGTCCTATGTAGTGGCCTGTGACATGATGTGCATGAGTGTGCGATACACATAGTGCAGGGATGGTGACGTGTGTTGCAGTCATTACCATTCAGTAGCATGTAGTTGCGTGCCCACTACTGTCCCCTGGGGCACCTTTTCCTCAGTGGTGTATGTGTCATCATAAACGTGGCCAATCTCAGTGTCTACAGCGTAGGTTGTGCTCTGTGCCATTGTCCCCTGTCACCATGTATATAGACGTGCTATTTTGTACAGGTGTCCACTGTGCAGCCTGACCTGATTGTCCTTCTTCATACTCACAGTTGCCAGTGCCTGTGTGTCTTGTTATACTCATCTGAGGATGGGCACTGGTACCTCATTATTTGTACAGGCGCACCTTGGCTGTTTGGCGTCCAATCTTGCTTTTTGCCTGCCCCTGTGTGTATCACCCAGACTATGAGATGTTGGTGCCACCTGTGTCTCAACAATTTGCCTCGTGTAGGGTCTTGTTGGGGCGGGCAATGCCTATGTGTCAAATCCTGATTTCCACTTGCCGGGTCTGGGCAGTGTGTGATGTGTCTGGACACACACGCAATGTGCAGTGACCGAGTCATGTTGGGCATGTTTTCAGCATTACCTATGCAGCATGTGTCTCAAGTTCATGGATATGGTCCCTGGTCATCGGTATTTTCGCCAACGCTGTGTGGTGCAGATGCAGTGCTGGATTGTCCCCAGGGCCTGGGTGCTATGTCAGACTCCGTTTCCTGTCTTTAGCTATTGTCTCATGCTCTCCATGGTATTTCAGTGGCATGGTGGCTCAACCAACTGTGTGTTTCATGCCCTACATCGGTACCCTGTTCAGTAGATGTTAGGGATCTTCCTTTTCAGGCTATGCAATGTTACCTATGTAGATTGGACTCATGTGACAGATGTGTACAGGTGTCTGATTAATTTCTGTCTCTCCACCCTGCCCACAGCATCGTCGGGGGACACAGAGGGAGACATGGACACAGACCAGGCGGAGGGACCGAGCACCAGTGCCAGCCGTGACATCGGGTCTGGCACATCGAGTGGGACAGAGGCGGAGGAGAGTGTGGCCGAGGACCTGTCGACTGGCACATCAGACTACGAAGCTGACAGGTCCGAGGACGATGTCTCCGAGTGGGCGGAGGCTGCACCAGCAGCTGACAGCGGAACAACACCTCGCACCGCCCCCTCAGTTTCCATCAGCCGCCTCCCACTTGCTCGTGTCCCTTCCCAGCGTGCCCGGTCACAGCATGTCTCCTTCCTGCCAGGCACCGCACCCCCTGCCCCTGTCTCCACTGCTGCCGCCAATGCAGAGTCTGTGGACATCCAGCGGCAACTGCAGGTTGGTCAGGCTGCGATCCTTAATGTCCTCCATGCCCACGGCAAAACCCTCACCAACATCGAGGCTTTCTTGGAGGGCATTCATTCATCGCAGGCTGACCAACGCAACTTGCTGAGGTCCATCGACTCCACACTGACTGCAGCAGTGGGTCTCCTGCAGCGCGACCTCCCCCCACCTACCCCTGCCCCATCCACACTTCCCACTCCCATGCCTGTCCCACGTACACCCAGACGTCGGCATGCACCCACATCAACGGACACGGGCACCACACCAGCAGGGAAGGTCCACCGCACTCCTCCTGACACGCACACACAGGGTGAGGTAGGCACACCCACTGGGTCGGGGGGCAAACGTGTGACACGCAGCCATAGTGGGAGTCCGCATTCCACCCAGTCCACTCCCTCCAAATCCCCTCCCCTCAGCTCTCCTGGCCACATCTCCCCCAAGGACTCCTTCATGGCCGCTCTGTCCCTGAGCCCCACGGTTACACCACCACGCAAGCGGTCAAGGAGGTCCCCGGTCAGGGTGGTTGAGTCTCCCCCCCTGTCTCCACCCTCCCCCAGTGGCGCTGCGACCCATCCCTCTGACCCCCCCCCTCCTTGGGGCCTGAGGTCCCTTCGGGTGCAGGGGACTCCCTGGAGGACCTTGCAAAGGTGTGTAGTGCCATCCTGGCCTCCGCCTTTGGCCCTGCCCCACCCCCTGTGGTGGAGTCCTCCATCCCTGCACCCACAACGCCGCCCCTTTGCCCTGATGTCCCTGCGATGCCTGTTGCTTCCCCCCCCCTGATGCCCTCACCAGTGTGGAAGACGATGCCATTTGACTGTGCAGGCAAGGTAGGGGACACGCATCCCACTGTGTCCCCCATCCAGCTGAGAATCATTGACTGCCCTATGGGCTTTGTGAAGATTGAACTGCCTACGATCCACGGACATTGTGCTCATGCTGAATAAAGCTTACTTTTATTTTCATTATCACACTACTGCTATGCTGGTATTGGTGTTGGTGGGGCTGCTACATGGTTTTGGGTGGTGTGTAAGGGTTTTGGTGTGTGGGATGTGTAGTAGTGTACTGCTCATTGGTGGGACCCTGGGATCTGTGTGCCATCACAAGGTGTTGGCTAACTTTCTTTGTTCATGTAAGCAGTTACTGCATGGTGCAGGGCACTGCTGGGAGTGATAGGCACCCACCCCTCCTGTCTCAGGGCACTGCTGGGAGGACTCTGCACACACCCCTCCTGTCTCAGGGCACTGCTGGGAGTGATAGGCACCCACCCCTCCTGTCTCAGGGCACTGCTGGGAGGACTCTGCACACACCCCTCCTGTCTCAGGGCACTGCTGGGAGGACTCCACACCCACCCCTCCTGTCTCAGGGCACTGCTGGGAGTGATAGGCACCCACCCCTCCTGTCTCAGGGCACTGCTGGGAGGACTCTGCACACACCCCTCCTGTCTCAGGGCACTGCTGGGTGGACTCTGCACACACACCTCCGATTTCAGGATATGTACGCTTGGAACATACACGGTGGGGGTACGCTCAATGCATTCGAGGTGAGGGTACGAGTCTACTTACACTGGTGTGGTGGGGGTACGCTCCATGCATACGCGGGTGGGGGTACGGGTCGTACTTACACTGTTGGGCTGGGGGGTACGCTCCTTGCATACGCGGGTGAGGGTTCGAGTCGTACTTACACTGTTGGGCTGGGGGGTACGCTCCTTGCATACGCGGGTGAGGGTTCGAGTCGTACTTACACTGTTGGCATGGGGGGTACGCTCCATGCATACGCGGGTGAGGGTTCGAGTCGTACTTACACTGTTGGCATGGGGGGTACGCTCCATGCATACGCGGGTGGGGGTACGGGTCGTACTTACACTGTTGGGCTGGGGGGTACGCTCCTTGCATACGCGGGTGGGGGTACGGGTCGTACTTACACTGTTGGGCTGGGGGGTACGCTCCTTGCATACGCGGGTGGGGGTACGGGTCGTACTTACACTGTTGGGCTGGGGGGTACGCTCCTTGCATACGCGGGTGAGGGTTCGAGTCGTACTTACACTGTTGGCATGGGGGGTACGCTCCATGCATACGCGGGTGGGGGTACGGGTCGTACTTACACTGTTGGCATGGGGGGTACGCTCCATGCATACGCGGGTGGGGGTACGGGTCGTACTTACACTGTTGGGCTGGGGGGTACGCTCCATGCATACGCGGGTGGGGGTACGGGTCGTACTTACACTGTTGGGCTGGGGGGTACGCTCCTTGCATACGCGGGTGGGGGTACGGGTCGTACTTACACTGTTGGCATGGGGGGTACGCTCCTTGCATACGCGGGTGGGGGTACGGGTCGTACTTACACTGTTGGCCTGGGGGGTACGCTCCTTGCATACGCGGGTGGGGGTACGGGTCGTACTTACACTGTTGGCATGGGGGGTACGCTCCATGCATACGCGGGTGGGGGTACGGGTCGTACTTACACTGTTGGGCTGGGGGGTACGCTCCATGCATACGCGGGTGGGGGTACGGGTCGTACTTACACTGTTGGGCTGGGGGGTACGCTCCTTGCATACGCGGGTGAGGGTTTGAGTCGTACTTACACTGTTGGGCTGGGGGGTACGCTCCATGCATACGCGGGTGGGGGTACGGGTCGTACTTACACTGTTGGGCTGGGGGGTACGCTCCTTGCATACGGGTTGGGGGTAGGGTCCATACATATCCGTCCCCACGCTATGTGATGTTTGTGCGGCCCGTACCCAGGCCTTTGCCACGTGGGTGCGATCCGTCCCGCCATTGTTGGGGTGACGTGTGTGGGCGTGGTCCGACTCGTACCCACGCTCTTCAGGCGTGGGTACGGGACGTACCTGTCTGGTTGTGTTGCCGGTTCGCGTGGTGACGGACTTCCGTTGTGGCGGTCGCTGGCTTATCAGGACACGCCCCCACCCCCTCGTGGTGACCAGGGCATGGGAGTCAGGTATGTCCAGGCCATGTGTGGTGTGTGACTTATGTGGTTGTTTTGTGGCCTGCCCTGGTCGTGCCACCCCCACCCCACCCCACTTTCCCCCCTCCCTTAGTTATTCTGACCTTCTGCGGCGTCTGCGTCGTAACCTGTAGAGGAGGTGTACTGCTATGAGGGCAGGGATGACTCGTAGGTTCGGGTCCATGTCTGTCCGTCGCGTACTGGTACTCCTTGCTCGCGTCGTCCTGTCGCGTACGGGTCCTCCTTGATCGCGTCGTCCTGTCGCGTACGGGTCCTCCTTGGTGGCGTCGTCCTGTGTGTCCGTCACGTACTGGTCCTCCTTGTTCGCGTCGTCCTGTCTGTCCGTCGCGTACTGGTGGTCCTTGTTCGCGTCGTCCTGATTTCCCGGCAGTTTTTGGCTGCCGCAAAATATTCACCGTGCGGGGTGACGTCGGTGCGAATCGTGATTCCTGGGTCGTGAATGGCTGGCTGCGAGCGTCCCGACGTCAGGTCGGCGCTTTCCCGGATCGCATTGGTAGGTGTTTTTTGGTTCGGTCGGGCTTTTTTACGATTCGTACGGTGATGGTGTACCCGTGCGAATCGTAATTCCTTGTTTGTGAAAATTGACGACCGGGTACGCGTCGGGCGGAGATTGTGCTCCGTCCGACGGTTCGTACCCGGTTTTTACCGGATCGTGATCGGCACCTATATGTCTATTTCTACAAAATGATATGCAGCCTCTCATAACCATGAATAAAATGCAAAAACTACTAAAGTGTCATTATATTTATACCTTCACATGATTAATTTGGGTTATACGTATGAATCGGTCAAATAGTAGTTGCACACATCCTAGTTAAATATCTCACAATAAGATATTTCATGTTAATGTCTCCTGTCGCGGTATATGGAAATTGTCACGCAACTTTATTAATCACATTCTAAACATATTTAAAATAAAGTACTTTCAGTATGCAATACTCCACTCTTTTTAGTACATTAATTACGGCAGACAATATTTGAGTGCTGGCTATGCTTCAGTATGATGCACTTCTATATTATCTCAGATGGGATCAAGATTACACTTCAGACGTATTGACTGACACATTACGAACGACATCCTGTCATCGTGCACAGCTTGTCAAGAGCTCATGCAGCCCTAAATGTACACTCTTAATGTTTGCAATGCATTTACAACCACAGAGTATTAGGTGTTTCAACTAGTATCCACTGTGACTAGAGATGCCACCTTTCCTAGTAATCAAATACTGGCCATTTGTTCATGGTTTAAGATTCTGCAAAAGACCATACATTTTACTTAAATCAGACTTTATATCAAATCGTCCATATTCCTATTCAACATAGCTTTGCTATCTTTGTTTACTTTAACTATTAGTCATGCATCATTAAAGCAATGAAAAAATGTTTTTTTTAAGTATGTACCGATAAAGGAAAAAGTACTGGCTTTATGTGATTTTCCTAATGTTTGTACTGACTGAGACATTAAAGAACTGATTAAGCAGGTAAAAAACTTCAAGGTGGAAACCCTGTAACTGGTGCCAATGTGCATACGAATCAGCTGCCTCTGTGACCAAATTGCACTGTTATGACCATGTATGATGAATGAGTCTTGAGGACACTGTGGTATATATTATTCATTCACTGCATCAGCAAGCAATGTGTCACCTTTTGGAGGACTTAGTGCCATTCAATTAACCTTACATTTAGTACGAGTATTTATCATATTGTATTTTAATTGCATTTATATAGCGCTTACTTCCTTTGATGAGCGTTGAAGCACTTTATGCTGGGCAGCGCACTGCTTCAAAACCCAGGGTTTTTGGGGCATATTAGCAAGGGCTGGTGATACAATTATTGCCGCTTTAGCGTCCGTTTTCAGGCAATAAGCGGCGATAATTATATCGCAATATCATCAAGGACACGCTAGCGTGTGTTTCTTTGATGTAGAGCCCGTTTTTCACAGCCTTGCCTCGCATCGCTAATGAGATGCAAAGAAGGCGTGGCTGTGAAAACAACACATGAAAATATCGTGAAGGCAGCTTCGCGATATTAACAAGGAGGTGCAGCGATAAAACAAATCGCTCTACCTCGGCCTTCACGCTGGAATTTAATGTCTGTTAAATTCCAGACTAAGGCATACTAATAATGGTAGGTGGATTATGCTGATACGACCACAGGGTTGTATCAGCAATGTTATCGCTGTATTCTATGGAACATCGCTGGAAAACCAGCGATGTTCCATGGTAAACACCGCTATTGCTGAAATATTATCGCCATAACGCTATGTATTGTTAATATAGCGTTATCATGGCGATAATTTTCAGCGATAGCCGGCGATAATATTTCTACCACTATGTGGGGCCAGCGATAATTATCGCTGGCCCTTGTTAATATGCCCCATAGCGGTTAATTTAAGAGTTATCAGGATTACGCTTGTGCTCTCAAAGAGACATTCAATGCACTTACTCCGGTTTCTTTGTGGTGGGTTAAATTAGTAGGAGTTAGCTATGATCATTAGTCAGGGTATGTGAGTTCATGCAGATGGTTTGTGAGATTAGTAGATGAGCTAGAGGAGATTAGGTATTGCTAGTTTGCAGAGTATGACTTTCAAAGAAGGGCAGGTAGTGATCTTTCGGATAAGATGTGGGTAATCTGCAGAAACACAATACTGTAAATTAGTGCAAACCTGCACATAACTTAGAGTATGCTGTACGCAGAGAGAGGAGAAATGCAGATGATGGAAAGTAAAGAGAGGGTCATTCAAATAAAAGGAGTGGCAATAATGAATAACTTTAAGTCAAGGTCAAAATTATCATGCAGTGTTTTAGGAACATAGAGTATACTCTTGACATAGCATGCATTCTATGGATGCAAAACTGTAGAAAGAAACATCACTATTTGCATGTGAGATAGTGCTATATTAGGTACTTGTTTAAAGTCCATAGAATCAGGACAGCAGTATTTCTACTGCCATACTACTGCTAGACCACCACTTGAGTAATGAAAGCTGATCAGCTTGGGTTGGAAGCTTAAAGTAATAGCTAGACACATATAAAGGGAAATATCCAGAGCTTTAGGTTGTGCTTGAAGAAGCAGTTGCCTCATAATAAAAGCAACATGGCATAATATATAGGATAAATCTTCAAAGCATTCAATTCAAACATCGAAAAGGAGATTCTGCAAATGCTGGTGGGGATGTCTTCTGATATTCACTCTTAAAGTTTGCTTTGCAGTAATAATTACCAAACAAAGTGAGATCCATGCTGGATGATCCTGGTTTGGAATGGAACAGTGTGGGGTGAGGATAGCTTCCCAGACAGTGAAAGTGCATTGCCTGCATTCGTGTAGCTGGAGGGAGGAGACCTAGACACTGAGGTGAGGAGGGAGAGATCAGGCTACCTTTATAAATTCTAAGAGGCCTTTTATTTGACTAGGAGACAAAGAGATGCAGATTAGACTTCCCGAGTACTGTCATTTGGTGCTTGGCAGGGGTGAGGGATGTAACTGAAGTTTCTGTTTTTGAAGTAGAAAACGTTTCTAGGCTGGGACTGTCCATTGTCTGTCCCTGATTGCTGCTTCAGGAAGATCTCACATTTCATTGTGCCCATGTTGTGGGTGGTCCAGCTTGGAGTCAGCCCCAGTGCTTCTTACTATGCAAGACTTCAATTTAAACAAAAGCTGTATCACAAGGACAGTCGAAGAAAGATGCTTGAAAGAGAACCACCCCAACTTGTGCCTTGCAAATTAAAAACAAATGCAATTGCACAGATATATGTAATATATGTCTGTCTTAATTGTGTTGTTTCCTGTTCGCACATTGTAAATCGAGGGGGAGATTTACCAAATCACCACGCAGCACAGCCTTCCGCGAGGCTGCACTGCATTGCGCGACAGGGAAGGAGCAGTATAGTGCCATATTTTCAAAGATATGGCTCTACCCTCCCCTTTTCCTTGTACCGGCGTGGATTACAGCTGCTGTACGCCATACACCACTTTAGCGCCATAGCGCTAGAGTGTGTGTGTGTGAGTCTAGCATAGGTTTTGTACAGGAAGGGTACCATTCCTGTACAAAATACTATGCCTGGACACGAGGGACAGCTTTTCCCACTTTGTATGCATGCAGCACAGTGCAGCATGCATGCAAAGTTGGAAAAGGGAGGAGAAATGAAAGCATTTCTCCTTCCTTGCACCTAGTTTAAAAGGGCACAGTTTTCTCATGCTAAACCCAATCTACTGTATTTAATAAATTGGGTTTAGTGTGAGAAACTTTGGATGGTTGCATGGGAACACCCATGCACCACCCTTGGTATGCCCCAATGGCGCAAAGTAATGCGAAGCAGCGATATGTGCTGCCTCGCATTAGTTTTACATTATTTCCAGCGCTAAACAAGTTTAGCACTGGAAAGTAAATTAGGAAAAAAGATTTTGCGCCGTTTTGTGTCCCCCCTAGAGTTTACAACCTCCAGTGCTCTACCCCAAATGTAAATGTATTTTACTAATTGAACAGACGTCTCAGTAATTTAAACGTTACAGATAGGGACAATATTGTCTTGAAATAGGGTGGCGCGGCACTATGCTGATACAGGCAAGCCTCAGACCGAATTCAGTTTCAGAACTCAAACAGGAGGAGCAAAAGATCGTATTGCTTAAAGTCTTTTAATATTTAGCAACAAACAATAATTCACAACCTGACCAAATTTTGTAAATCGCTGAATTCTATTCTTTGTCTTTATTTCACAACACCCAGTCAACACGTGTTTCGCTGATAGGGGAATACCCTGTGACTTCTTCAGGGCTGTCAGGCTCATCACTTCTCTTACAACTCCTCACCTCTCCACCGGTTCTACTTCTGACCCGGCTGGTGTGAGACGCTATTTTGTCATGCAATTACCTGTCATTTCCTGAATGGCTTCTGGTTCACGTGGTACGACACTGCCGCAGGAGGAATTGAATTGGAGTCTGCAAGCGTATTCGCTTTCAGGAAAAGACAGGAAATTGCATGACGAAATAGCGTCTCACACCGGACTTAACGACAGTCGGGTGACACGTAACCCTATAAGCAGGGGATATTTATACGGAAGCCTTTTCACTCCAATTACGGGAGGACTTAGATCCATTTGACCAGCTGGATCGGAAGTAGAACTGTCGGAGAGGTGAGGAGTAGTAAGAGAATTGACGAGCCTGACAGCCTTTAAAAAATCGCGGGGTATTACCCTATCGATGAAACATGTGTTGGTTGGGCGTTGTGAAATAAAGACAAAGAACAGAATTTAACGATTTACTCTTTTTTATGCAATGATGAAATTGTAATACTATGTTAATATTTGCGTGTGCAGAGGATTAGTAGAAATTTGGGGAATGACCTTAGGGTCAGATATTGGAGGGTTTAGGGTGGTTCCCCTCCCATTTAGCACCACTGAGGACCATAGCCTTTTCCAGCAAATGTACATAATTTTATGAGCTCCAAGTACATCCTAGTACTTAATACACCCCAGTAGGACATATAACCAAATTTAGCACCATACATTACTTAACAACAAAACCAAAGTACACTTTTGTTTTTTACATTCCAAGAGCCTCTTGGAAGGTAGGCCATTCAGAAGACATGTGGGCTTCCAGTACTAAATGAGTATGGCAAGCAGCATACATGCCAACGTTTTCAAACAGGCAAGTGGGAGGTTTTGAAATAATATCTGAGGAATGTAATTTCCCTATTGGCTTATATTGAAGCAGAGGCAATTCACAGAGATATACACCTAAAATAAAGACATTTTTGACTTAAAAAATCAGGAGTCTTCCACCTGAATCGAGTCTATTGCCATGTATATAGCAGCGAAGTGGGTGAGGGTGCCATGAAAAGATAACAGACATGGAGCACATCCCTACAAATCTGCCACACAACTGAAGGTAAGTTTGGCGCTACTGTGAGGAGGTGAGAATCTTGAAGGCTCTGCGATCCTACAGAGTCACATCAACTCTTAAGCTCATTTAGATTAAATCTTACGCCTGTGTAGTAGCTGAGCAATCTGTTAATAATGCTCTTCGTATATGTACACAGATACGAAGAGGAGCAGATAGAAAGCTAGACAGATGGGCATGGATAGATCATACATGCCAATAGACCCGATTCAGGTGGGAGACTCGATTTTTTAAGCCAAAAATATCTTTATTTTGGCTGGTTACCGCCCTAAATTGCCATTGCTTCAATAGAGGTCAATGGGGGAAATATATATATTATCTACTGGCGGTCGCCAGTAGATAGTTATAATTAGGACCGAGTTCCCATAGGAAATCTGAAAATTCTATTTTGAATAACTTTGGCGCCGGTTGACTTATCTTCGTGAAATTTTCAAAACTAATGGGGCGCTCCGCTCAGCTCCTACCCTGAAAGTCTCGGGGTGATTCGTCAAGCGGGGGCCGAGAAAAAAGGCGGGTCTCAAAACGCGTTTTCCCCATGCATTTTCCCATAGGACCTTTAGTCGAAGGTACAGCCCGAACGGCTGAACAGAATTACTTGAAATTTGGCAAAAAGGTAGTCCTCAGGTCAGGCATGTGCCTTTTGCTTAAATGGTGTAAATCCGTTCAGTAGTTCCTGAGAAAATCAAAAGTAAAATCACATATATATCTGGGCGGAGCCTAACCACACATCTCATCGTGAGATCTGATTGGCTGTCAGCACTTCATCCAAGAAGTGTTGGCAGCCATCTTGGGACCAATATACATGATAGCACCTCATTAAAAAGCATTGCAGTTAATGGAAGGTTTTAAGACTTTAGTTACATTATAAATCCTTTGTTGATGGTACCATACTCATTTTAGGAATTGTGGTGTGTTCTAAGGTGATTTTACCATGTGAAAAAGCCTTCTGCTGTGATATCATGAATCATGTTTGAGAGAAAACTATTTTCTCATGCTTTTCCCACAGAGGTTTGGAAGGTGATCTATAAGCTAATTGAGAGCATATTTTCTGTAAATTCACATTATCTTTCTCAGTCATGTGAGAATGAAGTCTGACATTCTCAGTAAAACATGTACATCCAACAAGGGCAGAGACTGTCAGTTGATTCCATTGTGTTCTACTGCAGCTTCCCAGAGTGTTCTAAAGAACAACTAGAGCGCTAACAGTCCTACTTATGACAAACGTATGGCACACCTGAAGCCATCTTGGTTGGAATAAAGTGGTAATTCTTAAAACATTTAATTTAAAAAGGAACAAAATGAGGGGGTTCATTTTGCCATAGAAAGTATGATTAGTGCTGCAGAAAGAAAAATTAGGGCACATTTTGAGTGACTTCTCAAATCCTCTTCTATTTCATTAAAAAATTCTAACATGCAGACTGAAACATGCACTTTCAATACCAGCAGCAGACTTCCCTGGTGAGCAGTAGCTTTACTACAGTGATCTAATAAGCAACTAGAGTGCTAACATTTTGAATTTATGGCAAATTTGTGACACATCTGAATGCCTTCTTGATGGAATCAAAGTAAAAAACTGAAAGTATTTCCTACTGAGGAGACTGTAGTAAATGAGGAAATTAGGAAACATCATAACAAATAAGTCTCCCAAAATGGCCACCAGAGACAAAAGAGCCCAAATGTAGCCCAAATATCACCCAGATGTAGCCCAAGTATAGCCCAATAACAGAATGTCCCAGAGTGTTCTAACGAACAACTAGAGCGCTAACAGTCTTACTTATGACAAAAGTATGGCACACCTGAAGCCATCTTGAATGGAATAAAGTGGTAACACTTAAAACATTTAATTTACAAAGGAACACAATGAGGGGATTCATTTTGCCATAGAAATTATGATTAGTGCTGCAGAAAGAAAAATGAGGGCACATTTTGACTTCTCAAATCCTCTTCTATGTCATAAAAAAATTCTGACATGCAGACTGAAACATGCACTTTGAATACCAGCAGCAGACTTCCCTGGTGAGCAGTAGCTTTACTGCAGTGATCTAATGAGCAACTAGAGTGCTAACATTCAGAATGTATGGCAAATGTGTGACACATCTGAATGCCTTCTTGATGGAACCAAGTAAAAAACTGAAAGTATTTCCTACTGAGGAGACTGCAGAAAATGAGGAAATTAGGAAACTTCATAACAAATAAATCTCCCAAAATGGCCACCAGAAACAAAAGAGCCCAAATGTAGCCCACATATCACCCAGATGTAGCCCAAGTATAGCCCAATGACAGAATGTCCCAGAGTGTTCTTAAGAACAACTAGAGCGCTTACTGTCTTACTTATAACAAAAGTATGGCACACCTGAAGCCATCTTGATTGGAATTAACTGGTAACACTTAAAACATTTAATTTAAAAAGGAACACAATGAGGGGGTTCATTTTGCCATAGAAATTATGATTAGTGCTGAAGAAAGAAAAATTAGGGCACATTTTGAGTGACTTCTCAAATCGTCTTCTATTTCATTAAAAAAATTCTGATATGCAGACTGAAACATGCACTTTTAATACCAGCAGCAGACTTCCGTGGTGAGCAGTAGCTTTACTACAGTGATCTAATGAGCAACTAGAGTGCTAACATTCAGAATTTATGGCAAATGTGTGACATATCTGAATTCCTTCTTGATGGAATCAAAGTAAAAAACTGAAAGCATTTCCTACTGAGGAGACTGCAGTAAATGAGGAAATTAGGAAACTTCATAACAAATAAATCTCCCAAGATGGCCACCAGACACAAAAGAGCCTAAATGCAGCCCAAATATCACCCAGATGTAGCCCACATGTAGCCCAATGACAGAAGTGTGCAAAACACTTATTTTTTGTGTATTTGCAGTTTTATATAGTGCAGACTTGTCAGGTATTGGAATGCTTTACATGAGCATTGGTTACATCACACAAGATCAAATTCATTTTGGTTGTAGACATGGGTAGATTAAGTGATTTGACCAGAATCACAGAATGTTGAGCTGAAGCAGAAACTCCAACCTGGTTCCCCAGTTGCAAAGTCTGCAGCTCTGGAAGTAACACCACATCCTCTCACCAAGGTGCAACATTTATTCAAGTGGTCAACTGTATAAAAAAACATAAAGATTACAAATTATTTAAAAGTTCTTTGTTGCTATTTGAAAACTCAGAAAATATGTCCTAATTTTAGTTTTTTAGAGCACTAACCATAATTTTGATGCAAATAAGACCCTCTCATATATGTAATTTCTAAAGGAAATACTCTAGGTATTACAGTTTTGATTACATCAAGATGACGTCAGGCGTTCCACACTTTTGTAATCAATAGAGAATGTTAGCAATCTAGTTGTTCATTGGGATACTGTTGAGAGGCAGAGGCCAGGGGCACGGACTCTGAAAATTGAAGGCAGGTAGGAGAGTGCAGAGGCAACAATTTGACCACACTGGGCAGGCAGGAAGGGCAGTGGCAGCACAACAGACTATGGAGGGCAGTGGAAAGGGGGGCAGGGGCAACAAACCAACAATACAGGACTGGCAAGAGAGGCTGTGGCAATATAATAGACCATTTTGGGCAGAAGGAAGAGGCAGTGGTAGTACAACCATACATGCCAACAGACCCGTTTCAGACAGGAAACGTCCAATGTTTTTAAGCTCAAATGGTCTTTATTTGATCTGTCTCCTGTCTACAATCTCCTCTTTTTCAATGTAACTCAAAGGGGAAAATCAATACCTCCGTTTTTTTTCAAAATCTCCCTCTTACCAAGTTCAAAATGTTCGCAAGTATGGTACATTGGATCATGGTAGGCAGGAGGAATTGGGATAGGGACATGGACTCGGATTACAGAGGACAGGAGGGACATGGAGAGGTGCACCAAACTGATCGTACAGGGCAGGCATCAGGGTTTGCAGCAGCACAATACACCACACAGCGCATGCGGGACGGGAGTGCAGCACAACAATCCATAGAAAGCAATAGGGAGGGGACAGGACCATGCACATGGACAACAGAGAAAAGAGGGGAAAGAGGCAATGGTAGCTAGCTGACCATAATGGACAGACAGGAGAGAAAGCTGCAGCATAACAGACCATAAAGGGCAGGAGGGATGTATCAGGGGCATTACAATGGAACAGACAAGCCAGGAGGGAGGGAATAGGCGTCTGCACATGGAAACAGAGGGCTGGGGGCAAGGGGGCAGGGCAGGAGCAGCAAGATGACCATGGAGGTCAGGCAGGTTGGGCACTAGAAACAAGACACACCATGGAGAGCAACAATGAGACTATGATGGCATACAAAAAGACCATGGAGGGAAGGTGGGAGGGGGTCAGGGGCAGCTAGCTGACCACACAGGGAAGGTGGGAGGGGCCATGGCAGCACAGAAGACCATGCATGGCAAGCGGGAGGGTTAGTGGCATCACAATGGCTATGATGGGCAAGAAGGAGGGTGCAGGGGCATGCATAATGGACCATGGAGGATAGAAGGGAGGGTCAGGACCTGGGCACAGACAAGAGAGTTCAGGGGAAGGGGCCTCACAACAGACCGCACGGGGCAGGCAGGAGGAGCAGTTGCAGCACAACAGACCAGGGAGGGCAGAAGGGTGTGGCAGTAAAATGAACGATGGAGGACAGGAGGAAGGGGATAGGGGCATGGCATGTGGACAGGCAGGGTGGAGGTGGCAGGGACAGCTTATAGTCATCTGACAATGCTAGGTAGGTGGGAGGGGAGTGCAGCTCAACAGAACACTCAGAGTAGATAGGAGTGGCAGGGCCATAGAACATGGTGGGCAAAAAGGAGGGAGCAGGGGCATGCACAAAGAGGGCAGGGGGAAGGAGAATAGGGGCAGCAAGCTAAGCACAGAGGCTAAGCAGGAGGTCAATGATGGGCCATAGCATTGGGCAATGGAGGGCAGGAGGAGTGGACTGGTACATCATGCTAAATGGAGGGCAGTGGCAGCACATCAGACCATGCATGGCAGGAGGGAGGAGGCTAGTCTCTGCACTCTGCACTCTGCAAACGTGCCCCCTGGCCAGTTGTAAGTTGGGGAATTAATTCCCCTTCAATACTGAGGGTCCCTGAGGGCCAACTAGCCCAGCAGGTATCACCAGTATGCGCCAGGGCGCAGCGTTGCAGACAGGTGTTCTGAGGCCACGCCCCTTTTTTCAGCTCTATGCAACGCAGCTCTGTGGTGCTTACTGGAGGTACCTAGTGGGCTAGTTTGACCCTAGGGACCCTTAGGATTCAAGGGGACTTAATCTTTCAACTTAGAACAGCCACAGGGCGCGTTTACACGGTGGTGAAGGGAGGGGACGGGGCCTGAGGTGCAAACACGCCCTGTGGTGCATTTTAAGTTGGGGAAATAATTCCCTTTCAATCCTGAGGGACCCTGGGGGCCAACTAGCCCACCGGGTGCTTCCAGTAAGCGCCACTGCTCTGCGTTGCAGAGAGGTGGTGCAGGCTGTGCCCCTTTTTACACCTCTCTGCAATGGCGCTTACTGGACGTACCTAGTGGGCTATTTTGCCCCTAGGGATCCTCAGGATTCAAGGGGACTTAATCTCCAAACTTAAAAAACGGCCGCAGGGCGTGTTTACACAGTGGGGAAGGGAGGAGACGGGGCCTGAGGTGACGTGTGCAAACATATGGTGCGTTTTAAGTTGGGGAAATAATTCCCCTTCAATCCTGAGGGCCCCTGGGGGCTAACTAGCCCACCAGGTGCTTCCAGTAAGCACCACTGAGCTGCGTTGCAGAGAGGTGGTCCAGGCCGTGCCCATTTTTACATCTCTCTGCAACACAGCTCTGTGGCGCTTACTGGAGGTACCTAGTGGTCTAGTTGGACCCTAGGGACCCTCAGGATTCAAGGGGACTTAGGTGCCGATCACGATCCGGCAACAACCGGGTACGAACCATCGGACGGAGCATAATCTCCGTCCGACGCGTACCCGGTCGTCAATTTTTACAAACAAGGAATTACGATTCGCACGGGTACACCAGTACCGTACGAATCGTAAAAAAGCCCGACCGACCAAAAAAAATTAGGGCACATTTTGACTTCTCAAATCCTCTTCTATGTCATAAAAAAATTCTGACATGCAGACTGAAACATGCACTTTGAATACCAGCAGCAGACTTCCCTGGTGAGCAGTAGCTTTACTGCAGTGATCTAATGAGCAACTAGAGTGCTAACATTCAGAATGTATGGCAAATGTGTGACACATCTGAATGCCTTCTTGATGGAACCAAGTAAAAAACTGAAAGTATTTCCTACTGAGGAGACTGCAGAAAATGAGGAAATTAGGAAACTTCATAACAAATAAATCTCCCAAAATGGCCACCAGAAACAAAAGAGCCCAAATGTAGCCCACATATCACCCAGATGTAGCCCAAGTATAGCCCAATGACAGAATGTCCCAGAGTGTTCTTAAGAACAACTAGAGCGCTTACTGTCTTACTTATAACAAAAGTATGGCACACCTGAAGCCATCTTGATTGGAATTAACTGGTAACACTTAAAACATTTAATTTAAAAAGGAACACAATGAGGGGGTTCATTTTGCCATAGAAATTATGATTAGTGCTGAAGAAAGAAAAATTAGGGCACATTTTGAGTGACTTCTCAAATCGTCTTCTATTTCATTAAAAAAATTCTGATATGCAGACTGAAACATGCACTTTTAATACCAGCAGCAGACTTCCGTGGTGAGCAGTAGCTTTACTACAGTGATCTAATGAGCAACTAGAGTGCTAACATTCAGAATTTATGGCAAATGTGTGACATATCTGAATTCCTTCTTGATGGAATCAAAGTAAAAAACTGAAAGCATTTCCTACTGAGGAGACTGCAGTAAATGAGGAAATTAGGAAACTTCATAACAAATAAATCTCCCAAGATGGCCACCAGACACAAAAGAGCCTAAATGCAGCCCAAATATCACCCAGATGTAGCCCACATGTAGCCCAATGACAGAAGTGTGCAAAACACTTATTTTTTGTGTATTTGCAGTTTTATATAGTGCAGACTTGTCAGGTATTGGAATGCTTTACATGAGCATTGGTTACATCACACAAGATCAAATTCATTTTGGTTGTAGACATGGGTAGATTAAGTGATTTGACCAGAATCACAGAATGTTGAGCTGAAGCAGAAACTCCAACCTGGTTCCCCAGTTGCAAAGTCTGCAGCTCTGGAAGTAACACCACATCCTCTCACCAAGGTGCAACATTTATTCAAGTGGTCAACTGTATAAAAAAACATAAAGATTACAAATTATTTAAAAGTTCTTTGTTGCTATTTGAAAACTCAGAAAATATGTCCTAATTTTAGTTTTTTAGAGCACTAACCATAATTTTGATGCAAATAAGACCCTCTCATATATGTAATTTCTAAAGGAAATACTCTAGGTATTACAGTTTTGATTACATCAAGATGACGTCAGGCGTTCCACACTTTTGTAATCAATAGAGAATGTTAGCAATCTAGTTGTTCATTGGGATACTGTTGAGAGGCAGAGGCCAGGGGCACGGACTCTGAAAATTGAAGGCAGGTAGGAGAGTGCAGAGGCAACAATCTGACCACACTGGGCAGGCAGGAAGGGCAGTGGCAGCACAACAGACTATGGAGGGCAGTGGAAAGGGGGGCAGGGGCAACAAACCAACAATACAGGACTGGCAAGAGAGGCTGTGGCAATATAATAGACCATTTTGGGCAGAAGGAAGAGGCAGTGGTAGTACAACCATACATGCCAACAGACCCGTTTCAGACAGGAAACGTCCAATGTTTTTAAGCTCAAATGGTCTTTATTTGATCTGTCTCCTGTCTACAATCTCCTCTTTTTCAATGTAACTCAAACGGGAAAATCAATACCTCCGTTTTTTTTCAAAATCTCCCTCTTACCAAGTTCAAAATGTTCGCAAGTATGGTACATTGGATCATGGTAGGCAGGAGGAATTGGGATAGGGACATGGACTCGGATTACAGAGGACAGGAGGGACATGGAGAGGTGCACCAAACTGATCGTACAGGGCAGGCATCAGGGTTTGCAGCAGCACAATACACCACACAGCGCATGCGGGACGGGAGTGCAGCACAACAATCCATAGAAAGCAATAGGGAGGGGACAGGACCATGCACATGGACAACAGAGAAAAGAGGGGAAAGAGGCAATGGTAGCTAGCTGACCATAATGGACAGACAGGAGAGAAAGCTGCAGCATAACAGACCATAAAGGGCAGGAGGGATGTATCAGGGGCATTACAATGGAACAGACAAGCCAGGAGGGAGGGAATAGGCGTCTGCACATGGAAACAGAGGGCTGGGGGCAAGGGGGCAGGGCAGGAGCAGCAAGATGACCATGGAGGTCAGGCAGGTTGGGCACTAGAAACAAGACACACCATGGAGAGCAACAATGAGACTATGATGGCATACAAAAAGACCATGGAGGGAAGGTGGGAGGGGGTCAGGGGCAGCTAGCTGACCACACAGGGAAGGTGGGAGGGGCCATGGCAGCACAGAAGACCATGCATGGCAAGCGGGAGGGTTAGTGGCATCACAATGGCTATGATGGGCAAGAAGGAGGGTGCAGGGGCATGCATAATGGACCATGGAGGATAGAAGGGAGGGTCAGGACCTGGGCACAGACAAGAGAGTTCAGGGGAAGGGGCCTCACAACAGACCGCACGGGGCAGGCAGGAGGAGCAGTTGCAGCACAACAGACCAGGGAGGGCAGAAGGGTGTGGCAGTAAAATGAACGATGGAGGACAGGAGGAAGGGGATAGGGGCATGGCATGTGGACAGGCAGGGTGGAGGTGGCAGGGACAGCTTATAGTCATCTGACAATGCTAGGTAGGTGGGAGGGGAGTGCAGCTCAACAGAACACTCAGAGTAGATAGGAGTGGCAGGTCCATAGAACATGGTGGGCAAAAAGGAGGGAGCAGGGGCATGCACAAAGAGGGCAGGGGGAAGGAGAATAGGGGCAGCAAGCTAAGCACAGAGGCTAAGCAGGAGGTCAATGATGGGCCATAGCATTGGGCAATGGAGGGCAGGAGGAGTGGACTGGTACATCATGCTAAATGGAGGGCAGTGGCAGCACATCAGACCATGCATGGCAGGAGGGAGGAGGCTAGTCCGTGGATTCAGACAACAGAGGATAGGGAGGAGGTGGATGGGACAGCAAGCTAACTGTTCAGAGAAGGTGGGTATTAGGAACTTTATTGTTTTTAAAATGTTTGTTTGTGCGAACTACTTAAAATATGAACAAGTATGCAGCATAATCTCACTTTTATTCAGGAAGAAGAGGACGTTTGTGACTGTGACTCCGGGCTCACTTGGCAGAAACACCCCCTGACCCTCCACCCCCATCGTAAAATGTAATGCCCGTGAAAAGGGTAGGTGGACGCAGTGTTATATAGAACATAGTCCTGGGAGCACGATTGAAAATGAAAACTAGATATAGTATATGGTATAAACTATGCACCAAAAAGTGTGATATAAGATGAACCGGGGCGTGAAATATAATATGCAATACATTGTGCGCAATGACAGATTCATTGGCGAGCGCGAGATAGCACAGGCACTAGCGTGTGCTATGCGATATGCGCCTTGGAGTGTAATATGCACAGGGCTGTGTTGTGTAACCTAACTAGTCTCTAAAGTTGTAATATAAAATAATTGCTGGGGAGTGTAACGTTGCATATGCACTGTGACAAAGATATGGATCCCAGATTGTAATATGTTTAGCATAGCACTGTGCGTTATAACATAGGCATCGAGGAAGGCACGTTAGATGGGGCAATATAGCCCGTGTGAAGGCAAGTGTGGCATGACATATTCACGGGGTGGTGTTACAGTGCACATGGGCTAGAGAGTGTCATAGCATACGCACTAGCTGGTGAAATACAACACAGAGGTGTGAGGCACTCGGCGGGCACTGGTGGGTGTAACACAGCATTGGGCTCAGCCAGGAGCACGCTGTGACTCTCAAGTGAAGTTCGTCTCCTTTCCAGAGAGTAAAATAAAAAGTATTACACATCCGGCGGTGGATGTGTGTTTTATTAACCGTGAGTGGGGTTTCTTGCATAGTTTGGTCGAATTTTTGTCGAATCCCCTTTGAATGGCTTGGTGTGCGTGTATATTAAATGTGCCCGTCAATAGCTACCCATGTTTGTATAAATAAACGCCAAGTGTGTCTACTTGGAGAGTACCCACCGGCGGGGGCACCGGGATTAGGCACGGTAGGGCGTCAGACACGTCAGAGCTTCACTAGCGGTGTAAATACATTCCATGTGGATTCATTCTATGCATAGTCGCCTATTAATGAATATCACGCAAATCGTCATGGTGATAGGTACATATGGTTTGTCCAGCATGTCTTAGGTGTTTCTATAAATATATATATTTTTAAAATAATAAAAA
This sequence comes from Triturus cristatus, assembly GCF_964204655.1. NCBI lineage: Eukaryota > Metazoa > Chordata > Amphibia > Caudata > Salamandridae > Triturus > Triturus cristatus. The sequence continues at coordinate 684,395,742 of NC_140592.1, forward strand.
ACAAAGGCCGGCCCCGGGGGATGGGGTCCCCGGGGCCATAAGTGGCCTGAGGAGGGGGGCAACGCAACCCCCTCCTAAAGAATTTTTTTTTTAAAAAGGCCATGACCCGGTGGTTGGGTTCCCCGGGGCCGATTAAGGCCTTGGGAGGGCCAAATTTATTTTTTTCAACAAAAAGAGTTACGGTGCAGGCCAGTAAATTAGAAAAAGAAGGAGGGCCACACAGCCCTCCTTCTTAAAAAAATAAAATAAATAAAAGACCGGCATCGCGCCGGAGGCCACGCCCCCTCCTTGCAGCACTCTGCAAACGTGCCCCCTGGCCAGTTGTAAGTTGGGGAATTAATTCCCCTTCAATACTGAGGGTCCCTGAGGGCCAACTAGCCCAACAGGTATCACCAGTATGCGCCAGGGCGCAGCGTTGCAGACAGGTGTTCTGAGGCCACGCCCCTTTTTTCAGCTCTATGCAACGCAGCTCTGTGGTGCTTACTGGAGGTACCTAGTGGGCTAGTTTGACCCTAGGGACCCTTAGGATTCAAGGGGACTTAATCTTTCAACTTAGAACAGCCACAGGGCGCGTTTACACAGTGGTGAAGGGAGGGGACGGGGCCTGAGGTGCAAACACGCCCTGTGGTGCATTTTAAGTTGGGGAAATAATTCCCTTTCAATCCTGAGGGACCCTGGGGGCCAACTAGCCCACCGGGTGCTTCCAGTAAGCGCCACTGCTCTGCGTTGCAGAGAGGGGGTGCAGGCTGTGCCCCTTTTTACACCTCTCTGCAATGGCGCTTACTGGACGTACCTAGTGGGCTATTTTGCCCCTAGGGATCCTCAGGATTCAAGGGGACTTAATCTCCAAACTTAAAAAACGGCCGCAGGGCGTGTTTACACAGTGGGGAAGGGAGGAGACGGGGCCTGAGGTGACGTGTGCAAACATATGGTGCGTTTTAAGTTGGGGAAATAATTCCCCTTCAATCCTGAGGGCCCCTGGGGGCTAACTAGCCCACCAGGTGCTTCCAGTAAGCACCACTGAGCTGCGTTGCAGAGAGGTGGTCCAGGCCGTGCCCATTTTTACATCTCTCTGCAACACAGCTCTGTGGCGCTTACTGGAGGTACCTAGTGGTCTAGTTGGACCCTAGGGACCCTCAGGATTCAAGGGGACTTAGGTGCCGATCACGATCCGGCAAAAACCGGGTACGAGCCGTCGGACGGAGCATAATCTCCGTCCGACGCGTACCCGGTCGTCAATTTTTACAAACAAGGAATTACGATTCGCACGGGTACACCAGTACCGTACGAATCGTAAAAAAGCCCGACCGACCAAAAAAAACCTACCAATGCGATCCGGAAAAGCACCGACCTGACGTCGGGAAGCTCGCAGCCAGCCATTCACGACCCAGGAATCACGATTCGCACCGACGTCACCCCGCACGGTGAATATTTTGCGGCAGCCAAAAACTGCCGGGAAATCAGGGCGACGCGAACAAGGACCACCAGTACGCGACGGACAGACGACGACGCGAACAAGGAGGACCAGTACGCGACGGACACACAGGACCACGCGACCAAGGAGGACCCGTACGCGACAGGACGACGCGATCAAGGAGGACCCGTACGCGACAGGACGACGCGATCAAGGAGTACCAGTACGCGACGGACAGACATGGACCCGAACCTACGAGTCATCCCTGCCCTCATAGCAGTCCACCTGCTCTACAGGTTACGACGCAGACGCCGCAGAAGGTCAGAATAACTAAGGGAGGGGGGAAAGTGGGGTGGGGTGGGGGTGGCACGACCAGGGCAGGCCACAAAACAACCACATAAGTCACACACCACACATGGCCTGGACATACCTGACTCCCATGCCCTGGTCACCACGAGGGGGTGGGGGCGTGTCCTGATAAGCCAGCGACCGCCACAACGGAAGTCCGTCACCACGCGAACCGGCAACACAACCAGACAGGTACGTCCCGTACCCACGCCTGAAGAGCGTGGGTACGAGTCGTACCACGCCCACACACACGTCACCCCAACAATGGCGGGACGGATCGTACCCACGTGGCAAAGGCCTGGGTATGGCCCGCACAAGCATCACATAGCGTGGGAACGGATATGTACGGACCCTACCCCCACCCCGTATGCATGGAGCGTACCCCCACCCCAACAGTGTAAGTACGACCCGTACCCCCACCCGCGGACTCACGGACCGTACCCCCCATGCCAACAGTGTGAGTACGACTCGAACCCTCACCCGCGTATGCAAGGAGCGTACCCCCCACCCCAACAGTGTAAGTACGACCCGTACCCCCACCCGCGGACTCACGGACCGTACCCCCATGCCAACAGTGTAAGTACGACTCGAACCCTCACCCGCGTATGCAAGGAGCGTACCCCCCACCCCAACAGTGTAAGTACGACCCGTACCCCCACCCGCGGACTCACGGACCGTACCCCCCATGCCAACAGTGTAAGTACGACTCGAACCCTCACCCGCGTATGCAAGGAGCGTACCCCCCACCCCAACAGTGTAAGTACGACCCGTACCCCCACCCGCGGACTCACGGACCGTACCCCCCATGCCAACAGTGTAAGTACGACTCGAACCCTCACCCGCGTATGCAAGGAGCGTACCCCCCACCCCAACAGTGTAAGTACGACCCGTACCCCCACCCGCGGACTCACAGACCGTACCCCCCATGCCAACAGTGTAAGTACGACTCGAACCCTCACCTGCGTATGCAAGGAGCGTACCCCCCACCCCATCAGTGTAAGTACGACCCGTACCCCCACCCGCGTATGCATGGAGCGTACCCCCCATGCCAACAGTGTAAGTACGACTCGAACCCTCACCCGCGTATGCAAGGAGCGTACCCCCCACCCCATCAGTGTAAGTACGACCCGTACCCCCACCCGCGTATGCATGGAGCGTACCCCCCATGCCAACAGTGTAAGTACGACTCGAACCCTCACCCGCGTATGCAAGGAGCGTACCCCCCACCCCAACAGTGTAAGTACGACCCGTACCCCCACCCGCGGACTCACGGACCGTACCCCCCATGCCAACAGTGTAAGTACGACTCGAACCCTCACCCGCGTATGCAAGGAGCGTACCCCCCACCCCAACAGTGTAAGTACGACCCGTACCCCCACCCGCGGACTCACTGACCGTACCGCCACCACACCAGTGTAACTAGACTCGTACCCTCACCTCGAATGCATGGAGCGCACCCCCACCGTGTATGTTCCAAGCGTACATATCCAGAAATAGGAGGTGTGTGTGCAGAGTCCACCCAGCAGTGCCCAGAGGCAGGAGGGGTGTGTGCCTATCACTCCCAGCAGTGCCCTGAGACAGGAGGGGTGTGTGCAGAGTCCTCCCAGCAGTGCCCAGAGACAGGAGGGGTGGGTGCAGAGTCCTCCCAGCAGTGCCCAGAGACAGGAGGAGTGTGTGCAGAGTCCTCCCAGCAGTGCCCAGAGACAGGAGGGGTGTGTGCCTATCACTCCCAGCAGTGCCCAGAGACAGGAGGGGTGGGTGTGGAGTCCTCCCAGCAGTGCCCAGACACAGGAGGGGTGGGTGCAGAGTCCTCCCAGCAGTGCCCAGAGACAGGAGGAGTGTGTGCAGAGTCCTCCCAGCAGTGCCCAGAGACAGGAGGGGTGTGTGCCTATCACTCCCAGCAGTGCCCAGAGACAGGAGGTGTGTGTGCAGAGTCCACCCAGCAGTGCCCAGAGGCAGGAGGGGTGTGTGCCTATCACTCCCAGCAGTGCCCTGAGACAGGAGGGGTGTGTGCAGAGTCCTCCCAGCAGTGCCCAGAGACAGGAGGGGTGGGTGTGGAGTCCTCCCAGCAGTGCCCAGACACAGGAGGGGTGGGTGCAGAGTCCTCCCAGCAGTGCCCAGAGACAGGAGGAGTGTGTGCAGAGTCCTCTCAGCAGTGCCCAGAGACAGGAGGGGTGTGTGCCTATCACTCCCAGCAGTGCCCAGAGACAGGAGGTGTGTGTGCAGAGTCCACCCAGCAGTGCCCAGAGGCAGGAGGGGTGTGTGCCTATCACTCCCAGCAGTGCCCTGAGACAGGAGGGGTGTGTGCAGAGTCCTCCCAGCAGTGCCCAGAGACAGGAGGGGTGGGTGTGGAGTCCTCCCAGCAGTGCCCAGACACAGGAGGGGTGGGTGCAGAGTCCTCCCAGCAGTGCCCAGAGACAGGAGGGGTGGGTGCAGAGTCCTCCCAGCAGTGCCCAGAGACAGGAGGGGTGGGTGTGCAGTCCTCCCAGCAGTGCCCAGACACAGGAGGGGTGGGTGCAGAGTCCTCCCAGCAGTGCCCAGACACAGGAGGGGTGTGTGCAGAGTCCTCCCAGCAGTGCCCAGAGACAGGAGGGGTGTGTGCAGAGTCCTCCCAGCAGTGCCCAGAGACAGGAGGGGTGTGTGCCTATCACTCCCAGCAGTGCCCAGAGACAGGAGGTGTGTGTGCAGAGTCCACCCAGCAGTGCCCAGAGGCAAGAGGGGTGTGTGCCTATCACTCCCAGCAGTGCCCAGAGACAGGAGGGGTGTGTGCCTATCACTCCCAGCAGTGCCCAGAGACAGGAGGTGTGTGTGCAGAGTCCTCCCAGCAGTGCCCAGAGACAGGAGGGGTGTGTGCCTATCACTCCCAGCAGTGCCCAGAGACAGGAGGTGTGTGTGCAGAGTCCACCCAGCAGTGCCCAGAGGCAGGAGGGGTGTGTGCCTATCACTCCCAGCAGTGCCCAGAGACAGGAGGGGTGGGTGTGGAGTCCTCCCAGCAGTGCCCAGAGACAGGAGGAGTGTAACACATGTGTGTGAGGCCGGAATTACCCACATCCATACTGCCTACAAGGGAACATGTCCCCATGAACTCATGTCAACAGACTCCACACACAAGTACAGTGATCACCAAGGATGCCACGATTGTTGCAGGTGGAGACATGGCCATGCATGCATGGCCAAAGTAGAAGGGCTCCGTCACACACACAGCTCATGTAGACACTGCTCTGCGCTAAACATTGGGAACACCCTGCAGGGAAGAAATCTGGGTACACAGAGGAAGGAATACACCCTGGGACAATTGCACCATGCAGTAACTGCTTACATGACCAAAGGAAGTTAGCCAACACCTTGTGATGGCACACAGATCCCAGGGTCCCCCCAATGAGCAGAACACTACTACATATCCCACACACCCAAACCCTTAAACACCACCCAAAACCATGTAGCAGCCCCACCAACACCAATACCACCATAGCAGTAGTGTGATAATGAAAACAAAATTAAGCTTTATTCAGCATGAGCACAATGTCCGTGGATCGCAGGCAGTTCAATATTCACAAAGCCCATAGGGCAGTCAATGATTCGCAGCTGGATGGGGGACACAGTGGGATGCGTGTCCCCTACCTTGCCTGCACAGTCAAATGGCATCGTCTTCCATACTGGTGAGGGCATCGGGGGGGGGGAAGCACCAGGCACCGCAGGGACATCAGGGCAAAGGGGCGGCGTTGTGGGTGCAGGGATGGAGGACTCAACCACAGGGGGTGTGTCATGGCCAAAGGCGGAGGCCAGGATGGCACTACACACCTTAGCAAGGTCCTCCAGGGACTCCCCTGCACCCGAAGGGACCTCAGGCCCCAAGGAGGGGGGGGGGGGGGGTCAGAGGGATGGGTCACAGCGCCACCGGGGGAGGGTGGAGACAGGGGGGGAGACTCAACCACCCTGACCGAGGACTTCCTTGACCGCTTGCGTGGTGGTGTAACTGTGGGGCTCAGGGACAGAGCGGCCATGAAGGAGTCCTTGGGGGAGATGTGGCCAGGAGAGCTGAGGGGAGGGGATTTGGAGGGAGTGGACTGGGTGGAATGCGGACTCCCACTATGGCTGCGTGTCACACGTTTGCCCCCCGACCCAGTGGGTGTGCCTACCTCACCCTGTGTGTGCGTGTCAGGAGGAGTGCGGTGGACCTTCCCTGCTGGTGTGGTGCCTGTGTCTGTTGATGTGGGTGCATGCCGACGTCTGGGTGTACGTGGGACAGGCATGGGAGTGGGAAGTGTGGATGGGGCAGGGGTAGGTGGGGGGAGGTCGCGCTGCAGGAGACCCACTGCTGCAGTCAGTGTGGAGTCTATGGACCTCAGCAAGTTGCGTTGGTCAGCCTGCGATGAATGAATGCCCTCCAAGAATGCCTCGATGTTGGTGAGGGTTTTCCCGTGGGCATGGAGGACATTAAGGATCGCAGCCTGACCAACCTGCAGTTGCCGCTGGATGTCCACAGACTCAGCATTGGCGGCAGCAGTGGAGACAGGGGCAGGGGGTGCGGTGCCTGGCCGGAAGGAGACATGCGGTGACCGGGCACGCTGGGAAGGGACACGAGCAAGTGGGAGGCGGCTGATGGGAACTGAGGGGGCGGTGCGAGGTGTTGTTCCGCTGTCAGCTGCTGGTGCAGCCACCGCCCACTCGGAGACATCCTCCTCGGACCTGTCAGCTTCGTATTCTGACGTGCCAGTCGACAGGTCCTCGGCCGCACTATCCTCCACCTCTGTCCCACTCGATGTGCCAGCCCCGATGTCACGGCTGGCACTGGTGCTCGGTCCCTCCGCCTTGCCTGTGTCCATGTCTCCCTCTGTGTCCCCCGACGATGCTGTGGGCAGGGTGGAGAGACAGAAATTAATCAGACAGCTGTACACATCAGTCACATGAGTCCAATCGACATAGGTAACACTGCATAGCCTGAAAAGGAAGATCCCTAACATCTACTAAACAAGGTACCGATGTAGGGCATGAAACACACAGTTGGTTGAGCCACCATGCCACTGAAATACCATGGAGAGCATGAGACAATAGCTAAAGATAGGAAACGGAGTCTGACATAGCACCCAGGCCCTGGGGACAATCCAGCACTGCATCTGCACCACACAGCGTTGGCGAAAATACCGATGACCAGGGACCATATCCATGAACTTGAGACACATGCTGCATAGGTAATGCTGAAAACATGCCCAACATGACTCGGTCACTGCACATTGCGTGTGTGTCCAGAAACATCACACACTGCCCAGACCCAGCAAGTAGAAATCAGGATTTGACACATAGGCATTGCCCGCCCCAACAAAACCATACACGAGGCAAATTGTTGAGACACAGGTGGCACCAACATCTCATAGTCTGGGTGATAAACACAGGGGCAGGCAAAATGCAAGATTGGACGCCAAACAGCCAAGGTGCGCCTGTACAAATAATGAGGTACCAGTGCCCATCCTCAGATGAGTATAACAAGACACACAGGCACTGGCAACTGTGAGTATGAAGAAGGACAATCAGGTCAGGCTGCACAGTGGACACCTGTACAAAATAGCACGTCTATATACATGGTGACAGGGGACAATGGCACAGAGCACAACCTACGCTGTAGACACTGAGAGTGTCCACGTTTATGATGACACATACACCACTGAGGAAAAGGTGCCCCAGGGGACAGTAGTGGGCACGCAACTACATGCTACTGAATGGTAATGACTGCAACACACGTCACCATCCCTGCACTATGCGTATCGCACACTCATGCACATCATGTCACAGGCCACTACATAGGACATGCGCGCTGTAAGGCATGACACATGAGAGACCAACTCCCATGTCTGGAGTCAGCATCAGTGCCAACTGACATGGAACCCACATGCAGTGAACTTGACAGTGCACAGGCAAGGTCCCACAACCTGTTACACACCACCCCCACACATGATGCTACAGTCATTGTTCTCGTGGACAAAGCACCAGCCTACATTACCTTGTGAAGGAGTGACTACACACACACCAGGGAACACATTGCAAGGAGGGGAAGGGTGGCAGGGGCGCAGCGCTATACTGGGGCAAACAGGATCTGCACAGCACCTTTAAACCCTGCCAGTGAATTCATGCTACTGTGCCCTTACAAATGCCGGTGACACACAACAAACACACATGTACCTACCCCCTTCCGGCTGCTGCATCGCCTGTAAGCGCCTCTCCAGGTCTGGAAAGACCACCGGCAGCACACGCCTGTGGAGGAGGCTCAGACGGCGGCGGCCGCGGTTCTTGTGGCTCTCAGGTGAGTCCCCCAGCAGGAGCCGTGCAATCCTCCGCGTCCAGCACCGGATATCCTGCCAGCGTTTCCTCACCTGGGGCAGGCTCTGCCTCCGACCATCCACACCCCTCACGGCACTGACGGCGGTCAGCCAGATCTGCTCCTTGGCAGTGGCGCCTACCTGTGAGGAGGAACAAGTGACACCACATCAATACACCAGCCACATGTCACAGAGAGACATATGAGTACAAATTAGCTGGTTACAACAAGGCATGTCATGCAGTCAACGCATTGCACCTTTGTCATAGGGACATCATCCCCTGGTGAGGGAAAAAGCAGTACGTGCCATAGTGGGTACACAGGTGGAATGATGGCAATGTCACAATCAATGATCAAGGCTCACACTGTGCATCACACCCACCCCTCCTGTCTCAGGGCACTGCTGTGAGTGATAGGCCCCCACCCCTCCTGTCTCAGGGCACTGCTGTGAGTGATAGGCCCCACCCCTCCTGTCTCAGGGCACTGCTGTGAGTGATAGGCCCCCACCCCTCCTGTCTCAGGGCACTGCTGTGAGTGATAGGCCCCCACCCCTCCTGTCTCAGGGCACTGCTGGGAGACATCAGGCACCCCCCCCCTGGGACCCCCCCGACAGTACATGGCATGTGTGTCACACCAGGACACAATGCCTGAAGTCACAGTCACAACATAGGGACAGTCTGTGGCAGTGGCCTATGCACTCACCTGATACCCTGGTCGCCCATACAGCATGGAGTACTGTGGGAGGATCACATCCAGCAGAGCCATGTTCTCCTCCAGGGTGAATGGCTGTGTCCTCTCCACAGCCCTTGACATGGTTCCAGGGAATCAGTAGCAGCAGCTGGGTCGACGAATGCAAAGATGTGCAGGCAAGTACTCCCTCATGGGACCTGGCTGCCTTATATGTGCCCTTCTGCCCAGTCTCATGCACAGGAGTACAGAGTGATTGGTCACTCACATTTGCATCCTATGTTTCCACCAATCCCTTCAAACCTAGCAGTCTGTGGGTTCTCTATCGGTTTCATTCTCCTGCATGATGTCAGCCCCACAAACACATTGCAACAAAGTAGAAGAATTCCAACTGACTTCTGCTGTGCACCTTCCAGAACAATTTCGAAATTTGAACTTGGTCTCCATGACAACCAGCATGCATGTAGGCCTTAATACTTGTCCCCTATGTAATTTGGAGCATCACACACAGGTACGGTGCGTTTCGGGGCCCTAGGGCACCCCAAATGCATGGCAACGGCCCGTACATGCATGCCTACGTTCACTATCACTATGGGTCTGCACGCGTATGCGTACTCGTAGTGGTACGGGCCGTACACTCGCATGTACGCTCACTATCACTACGAGTACGCATACGCGTGCAGACCCATAGTGATAGTGAACGTAGATGCGTGTGTACGGTCCGTACCACTACGAGTACGCATACGCGTGCAGACCCATAGTGATAGTGAGCGTAGATGCGTGTGTACGGTCCGTACCACTACGGGTACGCATACGCGTGCAGACCCATAGTGATAGTGAGCGTAGATGCGTGTGTACGGTCCGTACCACTACGGGTACGCATACGCGTGCAGACCCATAGTGATAGGGCCGTACACACGCATCTACGTTCACTATCACTATGGGTCTGCACGCGTATGCGTACTCGTAGTGGTACGGGCCGTACACTCGCATGTACGCTCACTATCACTACGAGTACGCATACGCGTGCAGACCCATAGTGATAGTGAACGTAGATGCGTGTGTACGGTCCGTACCACTACGAGTACGCATACGCGTGCAGACCCATAGTGATAGGGCCGTACACACGCATCTACGCTCACTATCACTATGGGTCTGCACGCGTATGCGTACCCGTAGTGGTACGGACCGTACACACGCATCTACGCTCACTATCACTATGGGTCTGCACGCGTATGCGTACCCGTAGTGGTACGGACCGTACAAATGCCTGTACGCTCGCCATCACGATGGGTACACATACGGCAGCACTCCCACAGTGATTTGGGAACATACACAGGTCCTCTTAGCAGCAGTACGGCGGTTTTTACACATCACAGTGGTGATAGGCGACACACAGGTAGGAATAGGGCGGACATACTTGTCCATGGATGGACATACTTGTCCATGGATGGACATACTTGTCCATGGATGGACATACTTGTCCAGGAATGGACATCAAGGCATCGTCTGTGCATTACTACATGTGTGGGGCACAGGTGTGACAGGCTGTGATGTGGAACATGCCTCCTGAGTGGAGAAGGCACCAGATGTATGATGAGATGTGTATAGGTGTACTGTGTGACGGTGCAATGTGTGCCAGGCATGCCCTTGACTCCTTTGACATGTGTGCATGTCGTACTGCGCACTTGGGGTGAGCGTCACTGGCATGGCACGGACACCAACACACGGAAGTGTCCCATGATGCCCGGTACAGGGGTCATGACACATGACTTGTCACTACCCACAGTGCACAATGTGACTATGTCATTTATGTGTCCGGGATTTTCATCAGGTTGATGTTGTAGCACCCTCAAAAGCTGCAGCCGTTGCAGCAACCAACATGTGTCTGTGTGTAGATTGTCATTGCACACTGTTCCGCACACCATGCCACATGTGTTATCGGATGTGAGGTGCACATGTATGCATGGGACACGGAGTAGCGTGACAAGGCCATGTCAGCATCCTCACAAGGAATGTGTGGTGAGTCATGACATGTGCACCTTCATGGCAAGGTGTGTGGGCAGGCCTAGTGTAATGTCATGTGACCTGTGGCTCCGGTGTTCCGCTACCAGTCTCTGCAATCGGCATCCCACTTCTGCTGATGTGTGGGTGTATGTCACTCCTGTCTTGCGTCGGGCTGTTCACTTGCACTGGGACACAGCTATTCCCATGGCGTGGCATGGGGAGGTTCTCAATCTCCGTGTGTAGCTGGGTCTTGGAAGGAGTGTCACCTTGCATCCATACGTGTCCTGGGCATGTAGCACATACCTGACTCCCTATGTAGCATGTGTGTATTGCCAGATTTACATGTGCTCAGTAGACATGAGTTGTTGTCGTAGTGCACTCACTCTTCCTTGTCACTTCCAAATTACTGCAGAGCGCCGCCTCTTGCCCGAAGAATTCCAGACTTGGCTGCCATGCAGGAGAATGACAGGATCCGGCTCTACCGCTTCACCCAACCGTTGATCCTGGAGCTGACGGCGAGACTGGCACCACACCTGCAACCGCAGCACAGGTATCCTACGGCACTGACACCCCAGCTGAAGGTAATGGCTGCCCTACATTTTCTTGCCACGGGTACCTTCCAAAATACCATAGCTCATGTTGGTGGCATGTCCCAGAGCATGTTCAGCGGTGTGCTGCATGATTTCTTGGAGGCCATGTTGATTCACCTGGATGACTTCATCAAGTTCCCAACCCCTGAACAGATGACTGAGGTCAAGCGTGGATTCTATGCCCTGGGAGGGATGCCCCATGTCATTGGGTCCATAGATGGGACACATGTAGGTTTGGTACCACCACACGCACGGGAGGTGGCGTACCGCAATCGGAAGCACTACCACTCCATCAATGCCCTTGTGGTGTGTCTGTCCAATATGTTGATTTCACATGTCTGTGCTCGTTTCCCAGGATCAGCACACGATGCCTACATCATGAGGCGTAGCGGGATGCCTGATATGATGATGCAGCTGCGCAACGAACGGGCATGTGTTGTTGGTGGGTACAGTCTGTCTGTCCTGTATTCTGTATAGCCGACCAGCACGACCGCTTCACCAGTTCTAACGATGTCCATGTGCTTCCCATGTAGGGGACGCTGGCTATCCCAACATGCCTTGGCTGCTGACACCTCTCCGCAACCCCATCACGCCGGCCCAGCTCCGCTACAACACCGCCCATGGCCGGACAAGGCGAGTGATAGAGAGGACGTTTGGCATGCTGAAGAGCCGATTCCGGTGCCTCCACAAGACCGGCGGTGCACTCCCTTATGCCCCGGCGAAGGTCTGCAAGATCTTCATGGTCTGCTGCATGCTGCACAACATGGCAGTTGAAAGAGCTGTGCCACTCATCCTGAATCAACATGACGAGGACCATCCACCCGTGGAGGACGAAGGGCTTGGCAATGGGGCTAGTGATGTGGAGGATGTGGAGCCGCAAGAGGACATCCGGACTCGGCTCATACGCGACTTCTTTGCTTAGTGGTGAGTACCAGTGTCTGAGTGTGCACGCATTGGTCCCCGTGTGGCATGCGTTGTGATGTGTGTCTCCACCTGCATGTATGGCACGTGGGTCAGAGGTGTGTGTGGGTGTGTCACTGGAGTGATGGTGGCAGTGATGGTAGTATTTCCCCAGTCATAATTGTGACCTAGCATGTTGTCATCCATACATGTGTCGAGTAAATGCACATGCAAGTGGCTGTGCTTTTTGTGGCTGACTTCTTGTGTGTCTCTCTTCCCCAGGTACCTGCGCATGCCGTTTGCCGGTTGCATTGTTGTGGCACTGCTATTTCTCATGGACATGACATCGTGGGCTGACTCAGCGTTACAGGCACGGACACGTTTGGAAGTCTCCATGGGGTAAGGGATGCATCTGGGGTGTATTGGGTGTGGCAGTTGTTCACGATGTGTGCACACTGCCCCTGTCGGGGTTTGGTTCCTCTGCAGCCATGTCGCATCCCCATGGGACACGACATGCAGCTGTGTACACCTGAATAGATGGTCTGCCTGGTTGACAGTCATCAGTGATGGGATAGTGGATTGTGATGATGGCATCAATGTGTGTGACACTGCCCTCGGACACATACGCTTAGCATTGGCTTGACATGGTGTGGGACTTCCACATCAGCGGATCTATGGTGTATGGCAGGCTCTCCGTGTGCAGCTGTGGGTATTTAGCTGTTAGCCGACGCTTGTGTGCCAGTACCATGACTATCACGCATTTGTGCTGCAGAAGGGGGGTGCCAGTGTTGGACCCACATGTCACTCCACATGATGTGTTCATCTGTACTTCGAGTTGCCTCTGCAAACCCGAATACATGACTAATAAAGGTGTCCCTATGCCTCCAAGGTGCCTCTTCTCAGTCAATGCTGGTGTGTTGGCACGGTGCATCCTGCATGTCTGGCATGGTATTCCCTGATTGTGGCTATGTGTCAATGTGTCGAGTCGCAAGATGCAAGCTGTGTGTGTGGGCTGAGACTGTGTATTGGGCATGATGTCCATGACTGCGTGGGTATTGTGACATGTGCCATCCCCATGCATCCAACGTTGGCCAGGCCCCCATTCTCTGCATCCACCGGACTCAAGCTTGCAGGACATGGTTCTGCCACCTGTCTACACATACCTGGGTGCCACCCAGGACACTGGACTGGATCCCTGACCTCTGCGCATGACTGTTGGTGTACTCAATGTGTGTGTCAGCACGGTTGTTCGGCCACCCCCTCAGCTGGTTGTGCCCATCACGGGTGTGTATGGTGCTCCATGTCTGTCTTGCCTAATAAACTGTGACCCATGTGTCCTGTGCCAGACTCAGGCCCCAGGGTGTGGATGGTTGAAGAGAAAAGATGACTCAGGCATGTTTAGACTTTACAAGACACATGTTAGGTAATAATGCTACCAGCAGGCATCTACTCTTCATAGTGTGATTTATTATTGGGGGGGGGGGGGGGGACAAAGTGAGGGGCTTTCCGGGATTAGGGAATCCAAAGTTCAGTAGGGGAGTTGGTGTCCTTGCCATTGGAAATCCTCAGAGTCCATGCCACAGTCTTTGTCAACATTGGTCAGCCAGTGACCAGCAGGGCCATGTGGCAGAGAATGTCTCTTGATGCTGTGATGCTGTTGCTCCAGTGGGCCAGGTGCCAGGCCAGGTGTCCTGGGAGATGGTGATGTAGCAGCCACCCTCACGGTCCTTTCCGTGGACGACCCGGCCTCCTGCGGGGAACCTCACCAGCAGGCCGTGACGACGTCTGGGATGCTCCGTCGGATGTTTCCTCCTCCTCCTCCTGATCCCTCCCTGTGGGTGGTGATGTTCTCCGCCTTCTGGCACAGGGAGGGTCGGCCATGGTGTCGGCCATCCGACGGAGTGTAGCGTGAATCCCCTGGAATGCCGTCACTTGCTCAGCCTGTCTGTCCTCCATCCTCCGTTGGTGTATCAGTAGACAGGCAATTAGCTCCGCATGTTGCTGGGCCTGCTGGGCCTTGATCCCCTCGAGGACGGACACAACCTGGGCCATGCCCGTGGTGTCCTGCCGGTATGAGTCCAGGATGTTACGGACATGGGAAAATACCGGATCCCCAGCCAACTGGTCAGGCTCGCGCCTCCGCCGTCCTCCACTCCCACCACCCCTGCCCACTTGCGCCTGGCCTGCACTTGTGGGCACATGGGGTCTCCGGGACCCCTGAGGGGTGGCATTGGCGTTGTCGCCTGCCTCCTCCTGGGTGCCCGGGACACCGTGTCCCTCCTGGCGAGCCTGGCTGCATTGTGGTGTTGGGGCAGGGATCCTGGGTGTCTCCTGGGATGTGGCAGGAGTGGGGGTGGTGGTTGGCACAGTTGTACCTGACGCAGGTGCTGCAGGTGGTTGGACACCAGAGGGGCCAGGTCGGTCGGGGTCGTCCGCAGAGTGGTGAGAGTGGTCGCTGCCGGTGGGATCGGGCTCCTGCAGATCCGGGTCCTGTGAGTGTTCCCCCCCAGTGTTGGGGGGTGCACCATGACGTTGACCTGTGTGTGAGAGAGACAATGTTAATTTTGGTCCATGCAACATCCATGTTTCATCCGTTTCAAAGTTGGCACATTTCCTCTTGGAATTAGGATCTGTCTTGCATTCCACTCACAGTGCACTTGTGCATGGGTGTGTCCCTTGGCCACCACTTTGGCCCCTTTAACTATGTGTGGCACAGTCTTACTTGCTGCGTCAAGTGTGACTGCAGTCAGCAGTGGAGTGGGCAGGTGTGGCGAGCCATGCATTGGCGCCTTCCGTGTAGCACTGTACATGCGCACATGGAGTGGATCCACACACTTATATGATCCAGGTAGCTGTCCTTGTGCTCGTGTACAGGTTGTGACATGGCCCTGTGTTTTGCCATGGTGAAGAGGGGGGGTTCTGGCACTGGCCACCCTTGTCTACATGCACGCAGTCTACCTGCTGACGAGCAGACATTCACACACGCAACACGGCTGATTAGCTCTCCCTGTGTCTCGCTCCCTCTGTGTCCCCCTCTCCCTCCCTCCGTGTGTCAGCCTCCTCCCTCTGTCCGTCTCCCTCCCTCTCTGTCCCCCTCTCCCTCCATCTCTGTCCCCCTCTCCCTCCCTCTCTGTCGCCTTCTCCCTCCCTCTGTGTCCCCCTCTCCCTCCCTCCGTGTGTCAGCCTCCTCCCTCTGTCCGTCGCCCTCCCTCTCTGTCCCCCTCTCCCTCCATCTCTGTCCCCCTCTCCCTCCCTCTCTGTCGCCTTCTCCCTCCCTCTGTGTCCCCCTCTCCCTCCCTCCGTGTGTCAGCCTCCTCCCTCTGTCCGTCTCCCTCCCTCTCTGTCCCCCTCTCCCTCCCTCTCTGTCCCCCTCTCCCTCCATCTCTGTCCCCCTCTCCCTCCCTCTCTGTCCCCCTCTCCCTCCCTCTCTGTCCCCCTCTCCCTCCCTCCGTGTGTCACCCTCTGTCACCTCGGCCCAGCTTCCTGGGCACACACTGTTAGCAGATCTTTGAGTGGCCCTTGGCTTGTTGATGTGAGTTTGTTTCTGATCTCCAGGCACCCATTGGGTGTGATGTGTGTCTGTGCGCTGCTGCTGTGGTGGTGTGTGCTGCCACTCTTTCACAATGTTGGCTGGTCATTAGCTGCTGTCAAAGCAGTGCCTTCACCCCCATGTGTTGATGCAAGGCGTCCGCCATTTGCTGGCAAGTCATTCCTGTGTTGGGACACACTGTTTGTCTGGCTGTGACCTAGGCCATATGGGTAGAGTGAATTGTTGTCTGCTTCTGAGTTGCACTATGTGCTTTTTTGGGCCCAGCCTCCCGCCATCCGGGTTACCGTGTCATGTGTTGTTGTCTTCTGTGGCCTGTGACTTGACATTGTCCAGCTGGGTGCATGGGGCATGGTGGCAGCAGTGGCATGTGCGTGCTCATGGAGTGTGGTTGAGTCATGCGATGGCTTGTGGTGGTTGCGTGCCTGTTAGTGATGTTGGTTGTGGATGCCGTTCCCCCCATGTGAGGTGCGTTGTTTGTGTACTCACCCGGGTCTCGGAGTCCTTCTAATCCTTCGACTGCCTCCACCGGCAGTATGGCCTTCACCCTCTCCTCCCAGGGATGGTAGTGTACGGGTCTGCGGGAGGGCCCTCCTCCGGTGGCGTTGGCCTGGTCGTGTTCATCCTGCCTCTTGGCTCGGACCCTCCTCCGCAGATCGTACCACCTGTTCTGGCATTCCTGCCTGGTCCGTCTGGTGTCCGCAACAGCATTCACAGCATCGACGATGGTCTGCCACATGGCTGTTTTTGCTGCCTGGCTGGTGTTTCTGACCAATGTTCCAAAGATCTGTGGCTCGACTCTGAGGATTTGATCAACAAGAACCTCCAACTCTCGGTTACTGAACTTTGGATTCTTGGTAGTGGGCATGATGAGGGGTGTGGATGGTGGGGGGGGGTGTGGATGGTGGGGGTGGTGTGTGGATGGTTGTGGGTGTGTGGGTGTGGTTGTGCAGGTGCGTGTGTGTGTGAATGTGATGAGGGTGTGTTTGTGAAGGTGGTTGTGTGAAGGTGTGCAAGTGTAAGGTGTAGTAAAGGTTGAGGTCTGGTGCTGTGGGTTGTCTGTGGGGTCTGGCAGCAGTGGGTCTGTTGCAAAGGCTCATGGTTTGTGTGTGTGGGCCCTTTTTATTGGTCCATTGGTGGGTGTGGCTGTGTTTGAATTGTGGGTGGGTTGGTTATAAGGAGTGGTGGTGTATTGGGCCTCTGTTTGTTTTTGGCAGTTGCAGGTCAGTGAAGGTGTTGTTTTGGTGTTTTTTGGCCATGTTTAGTGGCTTTGTGCCATTCGAATGGTGTATTGTTGTGTTGTTTTGTTTTGTCCTGGTTGTGTCCGTGCGTTTTGAGCGTGTGTACGGTGTGTACATGGGCCATTTGGTTGTACGGTGCTGTCCTTGTGTGTGGCTTGGTACGACTCGTACATGCGGTTGTGATGTTGGGGCCTGGGGTGCGCTCCGTAGTTAGGAGGTTGTGTTGGGGGTAGGACTCGAACGTACTGGGATGTACATACACGGTGGTTCGACACGTACAGGGGTGGGGGTAGGACTCGAACGTACTGTGTACACGGTGGTATGACACGTACAGGGGTGGGGGTAGGACTCGAACGTACTGGGGTGGGGGTACACGGTGGTAGGACACGTACAGGGGTGGGGGTACGACTGGAACGTACTGGGGTGGGGGTACACGGTGGGACGACACGTACAGGGGTGGGGGTACGACTCGAACGTACTGGGGTGGGGGTACACGGGGGTAGGACACGTACAGGGGTGGGGGTACGACTGGAACGTACTGGGGTGGGGGTACACGGGGTAGGACACGTACAGGGGTGGGGGTAGGACTCGAACGTACTGGGGTGTACATGGATGGTGGTATGACACGTACAGGGGTGGGGGTAGGACTCGAACGTACTGGGGTGGGGGTACACGGTGGGACGACACGTACAGGGGTGGGGGTACGACTCGAACGTACTGGGGTGGGGGTACACGGTGGTACGACACGTACTGGGGTGGGGGTACGACTGGAACGTACTGGGGTGTAGGTACACGGGGGGTATGACACGTACTGGGGTGGGGGTGGGGCTCGAACGTACTGGGGTGTAGGTACACGGTGGTACGACACGTACTGGGGTGGGGGTACGACTGGAACGTACTGGGGTGTAGGTGGACGGGGGGTATGACACGTACTGGGGTGGGGGTGGGGCTCGAACGTACTGGGGTGTACATAGAGGGTGGTACGACACGTACAGGGGTGGGGGTACGACTGGAACGTACTGGGGTGGGGGTACACGGTGGGACGACACGTAGAGGGGTGGGGGTACGACTCGAACGTACTGGGGTGGGGGTACACGGGGGTAGGACACGTACAGGGGTGGGGGTACGACTGGAACGTACTGGGGTGGGGGTACACGGGGGTAGGACACGTACAGGGGTGGGGGTAGGACTCGAACGTACTGGGGTGGGGGTACACGGTGGTACGACACGTACTGGGGTGGGGGTACGACTGGAACGTACTGGGGTGTAGGTACACGGGGGGTATGACACGTACTGGGGTGGGGGTGGGGCTCGAACGTACTGGGGTGTAGGTACACGGTGGTACGACACGTACTGGGGTGGGGGTACGACTGGAACGTACTGGGGTGTAGGTACACGGGGGGTATGACACGTACTGGGGTGGGGGTGGGGCTCGAACGTACTGGGGTGTACATAGAGGGTGGTACGACACGTACAGGGGTGGGGGTACGACTGGAACGTACTGGGGTGGGGGTACACGGTGGGACGACACGTACAGGGGTGGGGGTACGACTGGAACGTACTGGGGTGGGGGTACACGGGGGTAGGACACGTACAGGGGTGGGGGTACGACTGGAACGTACTGGGGTGGGGTACACGGGGGTAGGACACGTACAGGGGTGGGGGTAGGACTCGAACATACTGGGGTGTACATGGACGGTGGTATGACACGTACAGGGGTGGGGGTAGGACTCGAACGTACTGGGGTGGGTGTACACGGTGGGACGACACGTACAGGGGTGGGGGTACGACTCGAACGTACTGGGGTGGGGGTACACGGTGGTACGACACATACTGGGGTGGGGGTACGACTGGAACGTACTGGGGTGTAGGTACACGGGGGGTATGACACGTACTGGGGTGGGGGTGGGGCTCGAATGTACTGGGGTGTAGGTACACGGTGGTACGACACGTACTGGGGTGGGGGTACGACTGGAACGTACTGGGGTGTAGGTACACGGGGGGTATGACACGTACTGGGGTGGGGGTGGGGCTCGAACGTACTGGGGTGTACATAGAGGGTGGTACGACACGTACTGGGGTGGGGGTGGGGCTCGAACATACTGGGGTGTAGGTACACGGGGGGTATGACACGTACTGGGGTGGGGGTGGGGCTCGAACATACTGGGGTGTAGGTACACGGTGGTACGACACGTACTGGGGTGGGGGTACGACTGGAACGTACTGGGGTGTAGGTACACGGGGGTATGACACATACTGGGGTGGGGGTGGGGCTCGAACGTACTGGGGTGTAGGTACACGGTGGTACGACACGTACTGGGGTGGGGGTACGACTGGAACGTACTGGGGTGTAGGTACACGGGGGGTATGACACGTACTGGGGTGGGGGTGAGGCTCGAACGTACTGGGGTGTACATAGACGGTGGTACGACACGTACTGGGGTGGGGGTACGACTTGAACGTACTGGGGTGTACCTAGACGGGTGGGGGTATACATACACGGGGGGTACGTGTCGGACGTACGGGGGCTGGGGGGAGTGTTGGGCGCGTATGCGGGCACATGTCTCCATGGTTGCTATAGGAGTTCGGTGCGGACGGTGTTTTTTCCATACGGTTGTACGCTCGGACGCACGGGATGGATCGTGATTCCTCGGTCGGACTTGGCTTTTCACGTTTGTAAGGTAAATCGTCCGAGGACGTGTCGGACACATTTTCCGACCCGAGGACGTGTGGGGAATGATTCCCAGTGCGGTTCGCATGGACTTTTTACCATGCGAATCGTGATTGCCAGTTCGTACGGCACTTGTACGATTCGTACGGTAAAAAGACCCGATACGAGTCGTACGGGGACATTTTTTACCGGATCGTGATCGGCACCAAAATCTCCAAACTTAAAGCGGCCACAGGGCGTGTTTACACAGTGGGGAAGTGAGGGGATGGGGTCTGAGGTGACGTGGGCAAACACGCCCTGTGGTGCGTTTTAAGAGGTAGTTTTAATCCCCTGCCCTATTATATACTAGGGGCTTACAGAGGAGGCCATGCTGATCACAGGGGGACCCCAACGCATAGTGTTCCATAGTGTATGTAGGTGTTTTCACTGTATTCTGAGTGTCTTTTAACATAGCACTGGCTCTAGGACTGGTTAGTCAGACTCAGTTACCACCAGTATCCGTCTGAAAAAGTTGAGGGTACAGGATGATTTTGCAACAGGGCTTCTTTCTGCTCTTCTGTTTGTTCTTTCTGCACGTTATCCTTCTTCCTGCACTTTTCTTCATCTTTGAGGACTTCTGTTGCTTCTGTCTGCATTTCTTTTTTTTCTTTCTGTGCGTTTTTTCTTCTTTCTTCACATGTCCTATCTCTGTAGGCGTAGTTAGAAATTAACATTTAAAAAACCTTTGAAATTCACTGAAAAAACCATAGGTTTCAGGCACGTTATAGTTAGGAATTAGCATTTAAAAAACCTTAGAAATTCACTGAAAAAACCATAGGTTTCAGGGGCGTTATAGTTAGCTGGACTTTTCACTCGTACAAAACCATTGAAATTCCCCCGTTATAGTTAGTTCAGCTAACTATAACTCGCGCGCCCACAATGCATTGCTGATGACGTCACATATTGCATCACTCATGACATGGTCAGTGACATCTCAAATGACATCACTGATGACATCATCCTTGCTGATAGAGTGGCAGACCTCCTCTCCCCCTAATATAACCTTTGATACACACATTCAAAAATAGAAACTAAAATTTTCAAAACAATGGACATACCAATATCAGTTACAACAACCTATTCAGTAATTCTAAGATCCACATACACATCCACTCATTCACCAACAGTCCTATACAGTCACTCATACATGTACTCACTCATCATATGTACTCATACATCTATACATCCTGTTACACAACGCCACTCATCCATAGAGTTACTCACACACATAGTCACTCATGATAATAAAGAATCAAACATCCATTTACTTGCATATATAGTTATACACACACCACCACACTTACTTCGACAGAAATGTACACATACTTAGTCTTTTAAACAATCACTTATAGAAACACATACTTATTCATACAGGAACTCTTTCAATCTCTAACTCTCACATATACTCACTTATATACACCAATAGTCACATATACTAGTTTAAAACATATGTAGTTACTCATAAAGACACTATTGAGACAGTCATTCACTCACTAACACACCCATGCACACACTCATCCGCCCATACAGTCCTGCACACATGCTGTCTTCAACACAAAGAGTGAGTCACTCATTCATGCACCTATGCACTACGTAATACCCCCCACCAAACCATACAGACACTTAGACACTCATACTGATACTCAAAAAATCAACTAATAACCTATATAGACACTCATGTAGCTACTCACCAACCCATGCAGCCACTTATACACAAAATGAGAGACTGATACAGATATTTACATATTTAAACATTACTCACTAAGCAATGTATTCACTAAGATACACTTGATCAGTCAGTTATACAATCAATTTTTCAAAAACAAATCATCCATTTAGACACTTATATACCCATTTATTCTTCCATCGACCTTGAGATATACATATATAAAACATATGTAATTTTCAGAAAAACACACATTCACTGGATGATGTCATCAGTGATGTCATTTGAGATGTCATCAGTGATGTCACTGACCATGTCATGAGTGATGTAATATGTGACATCATCAGCAATGCATTGTGGGCACGCGAGTTATAGTTAGCTGCACTAACTATAATGGGGGAATTTCAATGGTTTTGTACGAGTGAAAAGTCCAGCTAACTATAACGCCCCTGAAACCTTTGGTTTTTTCAGTGAATTTCTAAGGTTTTTTAAATGCTAATTCCTAACTATAACGTGCCTGAAACCTATGGTTTTTTCAGTGAATATATATATATATATAAAAATATTTATATATATATATATATATATGAACAAACACTCCTCTAGAAACAAAAGGACACGACGCAATGTCTTATGACAAATACAGCCAGGGTTTAATTAGTGGCTATGTCGGACGCGTTTCGCCTGAACCAGCAGGCTTGTTCACCAACACAGTTTTGTCAACCAGATCCACCATTTATGCTGTGCACGTGATACAGTCATGTGAGGACTACAAAATGACTGAAATAAACAACAGACTCGTAGTTTTTTCCTATAGTACACAGAAACCAGTAAAACGGCATACGAATAAGTGTGACAAAAGTAAAGCGCAATATCAAAACGTAGACAACATTACTCAATCTACACATTTACAATTCTATTGCGGCATGGCTTTATCACGCAAGGTCACCTTTTTAGGAAAACAGCGCAAATCTGATAGCCATTACAATTACGCCCCTGTGATCTGTTGATTGGCAGATACCAGCATGGTACACACAGTACACCAATAATTAATATATAACACAAGACCAGCAGGCTGGCCATAATTACACGAAATAGAAAGATTCCTTTAACTCCCCACCCAGGATCCTCTGACCTCTCCACACACTTCCTGAGATAGATTTCCATAACAAGCTTTTGCGTATCATACCCAGGTATCATAATGCTCCACTTTCTACCCTAACTGACTTCCAGAAATTAGGTACTTAGTCATATCTCCCAGGGATGCTTCCAATCGTGATGACCAGAGCGGGCGGCTTGTCCACCCTGTCCAGGAGATCCTCACCCATGGGTCCTCCGAGACCCTTCCATCGAGGGGTGGCCCGCCATTGCTGCCCTTCAAGGGGGCCAGACCCGCTAAAACATGCAGTGACATCCCCTAGATCTATATACTTGCTCCTCCGCCTGCATGCACCAACTAAGATTCGATTTCCACTCCTGCAATGTTGGCAGGACTGGGCTTCCCCAGTGCCTGACTGCGTCCCTCCTCGTGATCGCCATAGCCACATTACAGAAGAGCAGGACATACCTATCCACGATCTGCTCCCTCAAATACCCAACACTACCGGCTGGGGCGTAAGCTGTATGTAGGTCTCCACCTCCTTGTTCAATCTCGATAATGGTTGAAATATGTTCTCTAGATTACTATTTTTTTTCGATCTTCCACTTTTCTCTTCTTAAATGTTGACATGTATGATAAAAAGAAAGTGAGATACTGAGCTGTATACCTACAGATTTGTAGATAGAAAGGCAGATATATTGTTGTTAGCGAAACATAGGTCAGATTTCATTAGCTCGACATAAACTGTTATAAATTAATTGTAAGCTTCAGCTTTATGAATAAAAGCGCTGAGAAGCTGTTCATAGTATGCAGGTATAGTTTAACAGTGTTAAAATCAGTAAAGACAGATAGAAATAGGCAGTATTAAGGTAAACGCACAAACTTAAACAGAAGGATAGACAGAATTAGGCATACATAAAATTAGTAAAATAAAATTAGGTATAGACCAGTTTGTCCACAGACGCAGACGTTTTACTGATGCCACTATGTTCTCATGATGTCCTACAGTAGCATCAAAGATGATAATATGTCCTCACTTTTAAAAATGTTCAATGCTGGAGAGCTTTGCTCAAATTAACTTTAAAGAGTTGTGGCCTGCAGAATACTTTAAAAAAGCTATATTATTACTGTTATGTGACAAATTGAAATACATCGTTTCCTGCACCGTGACGAAACATGCTAAAGTATCATTTAAACTGATACGTGCACAAAAGTAATTTACATATTTATTGAAAAACTATGACGGTGTATTCATGCAGCCCCACTACAGGTGTCATCTATACTATTTAAAGATGGCCACTCTAATCTCTGTTTGCTTGACGTCATAGCGTTTTTATTTTATGTCCAAAGTTAAAGACTCGCCATGTGTCTTAAGGCAGAATATATCGGCCATCTTTGAATGACACTCATTCCAGTTCAGGGAGAAAGCGCATGTATAATACAACACAGATAAAAAACAATTTTTCAAAGTAAGGGAAAGCTTTCCAAAGTATTTTGCCTAACAAATATTTCATTGAAAACTTTGAGTTCAAACATATAACTGTGCAAAATAATACGTTTGGAAACTTCACCGAAATGTACATGAAAGTCCGTGGTCAATGTCTGCGAAAGTATGTTTTCAGTAAAACTAATCAGAAATCGTGTTTTTACTGCACTTCCTGAAAGTAAACAGGACCACGTGATTGCTGCTTTGTTTTGACTGAGGGTTGACGTCATTTTAGTCCCTCTTCCATGCCTGCTGTCTGTCGTCTCTCACGGTGTGCAGGTGTTGTTGGGAGAAGGGACATGAGAAGTGAAAGTGTTCGGGAGTTGCTGGTCCCATGACCGCAAGGCGTGGATGATGTCCGGTCTGCTGCTGACCGAAATGGACCTCCAGGACCAGGATAGCCTTTTGCAGAAGCCCAAGCAGAAAGAGGAGGAAGGGGGAGGCGGAGGCAGTTTCCTGCTTGTGGATGAGGAGGAGAACCTGCAGGTAAGCAGACACTAAACAAACCCCCTTGAGAGAGGCAGAGGCGAGTGACAGCTGGGCTCTAGTTTCGCACTCTCCTGTCGCTTGCACGCCCCCCTCTTAGAGTTTCCCCACTTTCTTTCACTAGCGACTCATCTCCCTTTGGATATTAACCCCATATCCCCATCTTAGTCCTTTTCACAGCCATTATTATCTTTGTTAATCGTATACTTCATTTACTTATTCACATATGCCTGGAGGAATTAATTTATGTCGTCATGGGCTGTCATTTTACTTTTACATAGGAATGCATTCTTGGACGAGTAGTCTCCTTTCAAGAAAGCTGCTGAGTATTTGTTTTGATTGTGTGTGATCTGTTCTCAATTGCTGTGTGCGCGCAAGGGATAATTTCTTATGCCAAATGTGACGCTTTGTTGCCACATTACCAAATCATTTAAATTTATCTTTGATCATTATGTATGGAAATTGCACTTTGTATTTTTTATTTTTACAAAGTCGTTGCTACATAGTGTAACTTCATATCGTAGACCTAAAATGACAGAAGGCCAGCAAACGGACACTTCTTATACAGTGTTCAAACAGCTGGTGTGACACAAACCTAACAAGTGGCTTAGGCTGGATAGAAACGTTGCACGAGAAATGGAAGGAGCAACAGGTGTAATTGGGAAGAGGTGAAGGATGTGGGTAATAGCCTAAGCTTCCTACTGCAGACCTGGGTTCGAGTCTCGGCGTCTGCTCAACATGCTGTCATTCTGGGCAAACTACGTATACTCCCGTGCCTAGAAAAATGAACGTGTCCTTGTGTAATGTTACTTGTGTTCATCTAAAGCGCTCCAGTATCTTCGGGTCAAGGTCGCGCTTTATAAAACTGCAAAGAATAAAGCTGGGAAAGCAGACTACCTAAACAGGGCTGTAGGATGTCTTCAGCCAAGCAGTATGACACCCCGGCACTTGCAACTTGGGTGATTATAGAAAAGCAAGCCGCAAGCGATCTATGTTAAATTCGTTTTTTTTGTAAATTTGTAAATAACCTATAATGTCACTAATGTTGATTATAGGAAGGAAAATCAGGTGCAATGGGTGCACTATATAAAATTAAATTCGTGTAAATAGTACGGAGAAATTGTTAGCTACCATTCCTGTTTTCCTCCTCATTAATAATAAAGAGATGTGAAATTGTGCTGAATGTGGACTGGGAGCATAGGTGGCCCACCACAATAAAGTAGGCCCTCGGGATGCCTCATGGCAAAGGTAGTGAGGGAGCGAAATGTCCCGACACAGCCACAGGCAGGATAGATGAAATGCTCACACAGGTTCCTTGGGATGCCACACGGCAGGGGCCTTGAGGAGCAGGCAAGGGACCAACAAGGGGTCCAGGGCAAGCAGAATGGCACATGCAGCCCAGGCAGATCCTGACAGACACTCACCAAATTCGGTAGCAAGTTGAAGCCTGGAACCGCAGACACAGAGGCCTGGACAAAGGGGCACCCCACAAAATAGGCTGCGTGGGAGCGCACAACGACAATGAATGTACAAGGGGAGACGCTTCGTTGTCGGCGCAGGCTGAACCCACCTGATCCCAGCCACAATCTTGCTCCAGGACACGGAGGGGCTGAACGGACACCTGAGGCCCCGCCCCCTGCCACCGGGGAAACCTACAACTGCTGCTCGCGCCTCCCGCTTCGCGGGAGACGCTTCGTTGTCGGCGCAGGCTGAACGCACCTGATCCCAGCCACAATCTTGCTCCAGGACACGGAGGGGCTGAACGGACACCTGAGGCCCCGCCCCCTGCCACCGGGGAAACCTACAACTGCTGCTCGCGCCTCCCGCTTCGCGGGAGACGCTTCGTTGTCGGCGCAGGCTGAACGCACCTGATCCCAGCCACAATCTTGCTCCAGGACACGGAGGGGCTGAACGGACACCTGAGGCCCCGCCCCCTGCCACCGGGGAAACCTACAACTGCTGCTCACGCCTCCCGCTTCGCGGGAGACGCTTCGTTGTCGGCGCAGGCTGAACGCACCTGATCCCAGCCACAATCTTGCTCCAGGACACGGAGGGGCTGAACGGACACCTGAGGCCCCGCCCCCTGCCACCGGGGAAACCTACAACTGCTGCTCGCGCCTCCCGCTTCGCGGGACGAGCGCGGGCGGCGCCGGACGAAGCCCGGACAAAGGGCGGGCCGTCTGTGGCCGTCAGGGGCCAAAGGAGGCCGGGCTGGGCCATATCCCTTACTTTTAACTTCTCAATCTGATTTAGGTGATGCCCTCGCCAGGACTACGGGAAACTCCATTAAGGGAGGGGGGTAGCAACACAGGGACACTGGATAACTACTTCAAATCTGCCAAAGGAGATGCAGGCAAAGAAAATTCCCTGGAGAGACGCAGGGCGGAGCGGCGGCGCTCCATTGAATCCATGAAGAGCAGACCCCTGACAGAGATTATCCCGCATCCTATGTCCCAAGAGGAAGGTACGCCCCCCAATAGCTTAAATCATCTGACTCTTGAGGACCTCCCACTCTTATTTCGGGAAATTTCTAGTTCCCCTGGGTTGGCCCCTGGAAGGCTTACAGACACAACTCCCCCTACGACATGTGCTACCCCCGTTAATTTGGTTACCCAAACTCCCCCTTTGCATGCAACCAAGAAAAGTAATCCAAAACAAAGTGTTGTGCTCGAGCTCCATAGGCCTCCTCCAAGCAAACGTAGTAGGAAGTCAATGGGGGGGAGGGGGAAAGCCAAACCACTCCATCTAGATTTTGGCAAAAAACATACAAACGCTCTACAATCTGGCAGGGACAATGAGACTGTGCCTATTGCTTTTCCCTCCAAGACCCCCGGTCCCAACATAGCTGTCACTAATATCGACCCAGTGGCCAACACTTCTAATATAAATCCCCCCCTCACATCTATTGAGAGTATAGAATTCCTACTTTGTTCCCTTTTGCAGCCCATTAGCGATAGCCTGAAAAAAGTGGAGATTAGGCTCACTCTACTAGAGACATCTCTTACTACCTTGAACACCTTAGTTAGCAAGCAATCCAAAAATATGGGACCTCATCTCCCCGCAGGAAACCCTCCTAAAATAGGAGTCCCACAGGGTGCTAATAAAGTCCCCCCTCAGAGCGTGCCTACTGTCCCCCCCCTGCAGCCACTAATGGCTATTTCAGTCCAGGCACCGTGCAGTAAGTCAACTCATAGGCCTTTTCAACCAATAGACTCTGCCCCTCAAAGCTCCCAGACAGGGATCAATGGCGGCCATCAAGAAGCCGGCAGCGCCCCTCTAATTTCCCCGGGCCGGCAAGCCCCAAGACCACGGAGACCAGATCTGCCGCCAGAAGCCAACAGTCTAACGGTGGTCCTAGCAGGTGCCCCCCAATTAAGAGCAGGGGAAAATGAAGTCTACCAATCCCTAAAGAATAAGGTCATTAAATGGCTGAATTTGAACCGACCTCTACCATCTCATTTCAACAATGAGATTATAATGGTTAGAAGGGTCCCTTGGTTAGGGAAGACAAGAAAAACAATAATAGGGGATTGTATCCTGGTAAGTTTTAAGGATTCGGGCACTGTTCTGCATATCTGCGAAGGAACAAATAGATCACTGGATTCTACTATTCAGACCCTTCCAGTATCCTTTTTTTTCCCCCCTATCCGCATGCACCATGTTCCATCACAAGATGAGTGGATAAGGGTGGAACATAGATGCAGACATAAGGATTATGTACAACGCCCAAATCTCCAATTGCAGGATACACCCTATTTTCATTTTAACCGTTTCAACTGTTTGAATGGTTTGGATGGGGTTGATTGACTTTCCGCTCATACGCCAATGACCCAAGACTGCGGCTCCTGTAGCTTTTCCAAGCCATTCACCCCGATTGTTGGTAAAATCCCTGGGCCACTGAAAAACCCAGTGTTCCTGGATGATCTATCTGCCCACATTGTTGCCAATGCCTCTGGAATATTGAATGAGCTAACACCTGTGGAGAACGGCTCCAGTGGACTTTCCGAACCATCGGTCCCTACTGTTGGTAATGCGCCAGAATCCCCGATTGCAGTAGAGTCTGGAACTATCTCCTCTAACTCCCCTGGCACGGCATCTAATACCCCTGATCATCTGAGGCTAATTTGCTGGAACGTTGCTGGATTGGCTAATAAACTGGGTGACCCGGACTGGGCAAATTATATCGAGACTGGAGACATATGTATGTTCCAGGAAACCTGGGCCAGAGAGGACTATGGTCACCAAGGCTACATGTCATTCTTCATTCCAGCGAGGTGGGAAGGCAAAGGCCGTCCGTCAGGAGGGCTTACGACCTGGGTCACATCCCATCTGGGCTGTGTGGCAATGCGGTTGTCGACTAACTCTGAAGACATCCTTGCGATTTCACTATCATGGCCCAACCAAGTTAAACTCGTGTTTATTAATATTTATTCTAGGCCAATGGGAATTGCAAAGGAATCACCGACCATAGATGAACTCTCCAACTTTATATCTGACCTACCGAGTGATTCATTCTATGTAGTGGGAGGGGATTTTAATTCTCATTTTGAGCCACTCCCTGGCCTTCTGGACGGGTTATCATCGGAAGAAGAGGCCAGATGGGCAGTACCTTTAGTGGAAGCTCCACCTCCGAAGGCTTGGACCCCACTAGCACTACAAATTACAGCCCTCACCCTAAAGTTCGGAATCAGAGCTTGCAATGGGCGAATGAAATCCGACATACCCAGTAAAACCACCTACAACAGACCGGGAAGAGAGAACCGTCTGGATTATGTCCTGGCTCAAATAGTGAAGTGGCCGACAATCCAGGATTTCAGGGTGACGGAAAGGACCGATAGTGACCATAATGCACTTGAGCTTGACCTTGTCCACCCTGGCCCCCAAGCTCTCGCGATTAATGCAGAAGGGAACAACCCCGCCCTTCTCCTTGACAATAACAGGAGAAGGATTAGGTGGGAGCACTTGGCTACAAGCAAGAATAAACTCCCCAGGCTCTATGATGGGATAATCCCCATTTTGGAAACTGTGGGGTGCTTGGACACCGAGGCAAACAATAAAGACTCCCAGGGCAAATTGTTCAAGGCCCATGAGGACCTCATAAAAGCTGCGGCACCTCATTTCACCTGCAGTCCACGAAAAGTAAAAGGGGGGCGTCAAGGCAAAACATCATGGTACAACCTAGCTTGCAGAAGGGCAAAAACAGAACTCCTTAAACTAATCAAGGAGGGTTTAGGGGGGGATAGCCTTAAACAAAGCAGGCGAGCTTACAAG
The DNA here is from genome assembly GCF_964204655.1 of Triturus cristatus. NCBI lineage: Eukaryota > Metazoa > Chordata > Amphibia > Caudata > Salamandridae > Triturus > Triturus cristatus. Next base: position 684,425,507 of record NC_140592.1, read on the forward strand.
AAACTCACTGCCCACGCTAAGGTAGAATGGGAGGAAAACCAGTGGGAAGAACTTACCAAGGCCCTAGCGACCCAAAACCAACGTCTGTTCTGGAGGATTGTGAACGGGGGGTCGGGGAACTTACAATCGGCACTAGAGCCCAATATTGCCCCAGGGGTGTGGCAGGCTCACTTCCAGACCCTATACAGCTCTGAGCCAGGAGAATCTCCTGTTGCTGATGAGGTGGGCTGGCCGGACTGTGAAGGGGAGCCAATAACGCTGGGCGAGGTCACCGCTGCCATCTCAGGACTGGCTTCTGGAAAGGCGCCGGGACTGGATGGATTACCAGGGGATATGTTTAAACAGGAGCCCATTGTTTGGGCCCCTTACCTTACCGCCCTTTTCAATGGAGTTCTTGGTGGCATGGAAATCCCTAGTACTTGGCTGGGGGCAGAGGTGGTCCCCATCTTTAAAAAGGGCTCGCCTCTCCTCCCAGCCAACTACAGACCAATCAGTTTAATAGACGTGGCACAGAAACTGTTTGGTAGGGTGTTGCTGAATAGGCTCCAGGACTGGATGGAGGAGGTGGGTGCCCTTAGTCCCTACCAGGCGGGATTTAGGAAGGGGGTATCCACAGTGGACCAGGTTTTTAGATTGAACCTAATCTATTGGAGGGCAGCAAAATTCGAGGGCGGTAGTCTGTACACAATTTTTGTGGACTTATGGGCCGCCTTCGATCTGGTGCCCAGGGGGAAACTTTGGAGCGTCCTGGCAGAGATGGGTGTTCCCCCGGACATCCTATTGATCTTACAGAGGCTGCACCACAATAATTACGCCCGAGTGAGGTGCGGGAGGTCGGGGGAACTGACCGATAGATTCCCCGTTGGCCGGGGGGTAAGACAGGGTTGTGTGCTGGCACCGACCCTGTTTTGCCTCTTCGTCAACGGGGTAATCGCCCATCTGAATGCCACTGAATATACTGACGCCCCGAAATTAAATGGCAGCAGGGTGCCCGCAATTATGTTTGCGGACAACACCCTGCTGCTATCCAAAACCCCTATGGGTATACAGAGGATTCTTGACTCCTTCGTGGCCTTCTGTATTGATAGGGGGCTGGAAATTAATGCGACAAAAACTAAATTCATGGTTTTGAATCCGAGGCAACAATTGCGGCCAAATCCGCAATTGGGAGCTGCACGGCTCGAGAGAGTGGCCACCTTTGAATACCTTGGTGTGACTCTCAATGAAACCATGACTTGGGGATCTCACCAGAGTAGGGCTAACCTCAAACTTACGCAAACCACTGGGGGTATCGCCCAGATGATGACTGGTTCATCATACCGTCCACTGGGGGCACTAATCCAGATATATAAGGCCCAGGCTAGGGGAGCGATAATGTACGGGGCGGTATTATGGGGCCACACGCCTTGCCGGAGTCTGTCATTAACGGAAAACAAGTTTATAAGACAGATAGCCGCACTCCCGCCCAGCACCCCGCTCCTCCCCCTGAGGCTTGATTTGGGCCTACGACCGTTAGCTGACGAAATAAGCCTGAGACCCTTAGTATTCTGGCGTAGGCTGTGGAGTAGCAATGATCTCGCTGAATACAGGGCGGAACTGGTCGAACTTCTGAATCACCCAAAAGTGCTCAATATCCCTTGGCTCAAAAACATCCAAGCCACTTGCATGGAAATAGGGCTCCCCGATTTATGGACCGAACCAGCGAAAGCCGCACTAAATATTTCCAAAAAGTCCCTGGCTAACGTATATCACGAACACAAATTAGCCAGGGCCCAAGCCACACAGGCAGAAGGGTCCTTATCCTCTGTGTTTCTGCAAAGCAAGGATCTTTATAGGTTTGAGAAGGTATTGGATCCTATCTCCCCTGTACTGGCCCGGAAGCTGTTTCTCCAATGGAGATACGGCACACTGCCTTTCCGGTCTTTTACAAGCACCTGGCCATTGGCCCCTACCACAAAGCAGTGTCCGGCTTGTGATGCTACGGAGGAAACTGATTTGCATGTGGCTTTTTTCTGCCCAGCCTACAAGGTAGCACGAAAATACTGGCTCCTCCCGCTGATAAGGAATATGGGCTGCAGGGAATATGCACCAATGTATAGGATTTTAAAATCTGATGTCTCTGGCCCAACTGTCTTCGCACTAACAAAATTTCTTACCAATGTTTGGCATACGCGTAACCGTATTCTAAAGGCGTTGGGTCCCTCTTAAAATTTTTTATTTTTTATCATTGATTGAATATGTGTACTGTATACTTTTTCCTTGGCTACGGCCGAAACAAAGAATGGAATTAGAATGGCTTATTGTTGCTACTTTGATAACTGTTGTTTAATAACTTTTTTATCTCAAATGCTGAATTATTTATGTATTTTATGTCTATGTATATATTTTATTTGTGCTTTTATGGTCACCGACCGAAATAAAGCTATCAAAGTAAAGAATGTACAAAGTCAATTATAAAGGCAATGAAAGTATGCGATAACATGGATATTTATTAATGATCAATAAAATTGCGAAATGTACAACCATATTATGTTTCAATAAACTGCGACCTTTCAACACACTAAATCACGTTGTCAGTGGTGTAATTTAAAGGCAAAGGGACGCAGTTAAATTTGCAGGAAGGGAGAGGAGGACTCGCCCCCTGGGAGGGGTTGGCTCAGAGCAGACCAGTAACGTTTGGGTGCTCATTGCAAACAAAATAAGTAACGTAAATACTCAAGCACAATAAAAATAATTGACAGTAACTAAAATAATAAGATAAGATGCTTGATTCTAAAGATGAACATTTCTTTAAAAAAAAATTAAGTCAATTTTCAGTATTGGTGCATAATAGAATTGAGTCTAGTGTTTCAAGCAGAGTTCCAAAAAAGAGAGCTTAGTTCATTATATGAGAATATAGTTAACATAATTAATTTATTTGGTAATCAAATATGTATATAAACTCAAAAGAAAAGGAGGCCTAAGAATGATACAGTAAACAGTATCTAACAGGTTAGGCACTAATTAGAATTTATAATACAAAACACAAGAGTTCAATACGTAGTCTTAACTTACAGGTAAAGTCAGTATGGGAGCTTCAGTTTTGCATGGCCCTCCTCGTGACGTCTCAGCTTGATTTAAGTTCTGAAAACTAGATTTACCTAATATTGGGTCTCTCACAGTCTCATATGCACCTTACTAGTTGTTCTTTGTAGCATTTGTAATATTACTTATCCAAAGTTTATTTAAGCTGCTGCCTTTTTGGCTCACCGTGTATAATCTGAAGGGTTTGATTTGTTCCATAGTCTAGGCGTGGGATACATCATAGTGGCACAAGTCTGTTAGTTCATGAACATGCCTTAGATTGTGCAATCCTTCTTTCAGTCCAGGTGGGGGTCCTTATACGTATCACCAGTATACACCAGTGCTTAATTTGAGCTGGCACTTAGTTGTCAGCACCGGAGCTTGTAACATGCTGCCTCAAGGTAGCACTGTCTGGCTAAATTAGAGATGGCCACAACAAGATAAATTTGAACTGAATATACATTAAACAAGCATTGGCATAGCCAATAGGTCTCGCCTATGGGACCTTATAAGTGTTTAGCCATGCAACAGTTGCATAACTAAATACTTATAAGGTCCCAAATGCGAGACCTATTGGCTATGTAAAGCGGCCGTGCGGCCGCAAAAGTGAAAGTGATTGCGATCACGATCACACATCAAAGTGGCCGCGAGAAGTGAAAGTAATTGCGGTAAAGCGCGGCGCGCGCGCCTGCGCACATGCGCTGTAGCACTAGGCTGGCCTGGTAGCACTTTTTGGAGCCCTCTCAATAAGTCTCGCCAGACCAGCGCATGCGCTGGGTCAGGCGAGACCTAAAAATGACTATTGCCTGCTGCCCAAGCCATTCTTCCAGCTTTGGGGCCTGTATTAGCCCGAATTGTCACACTTGTAGGAGTGTGATGCTTAATAATTGTGTTGTTACTGTCATTGGAAACGTAATGTGTGGTGCAAGCTGCAGTGGCCTCGTGACGAAAGCCCTGGCTCTTATTATTATTATTTTTTTTTTCTCATAAATTAAGCACTGGTATACCCTCAGCCTGAAATTTGTCACCTAATATGTTCAATGTATGCTCCAGTCTATAGAATAAAAAAATATGGCATGTGTGGTGTCACCTCCAGAATCCTTAAAATCTTGGAGGAACATAAACGGCCCAGTGGGAAATAGGTTGCACAGTGTTATTTAGTTTAGTGTGATAGCCTAGGCATGGGCAGAGTGGGCAGCTGCCCAGGGCCCCACACCCAGCCTAGCAACATGGGGCCTCACGCCAGGGAGTTACAGCCAGGCTGGCGCACTGATCTCTTGTTCCGCTTCCACTCAATTAACAGCGTATCATCCCCTGGGCTTCACAACTGTAGTGTAGTGATGCATGGCCCAGGGGAGGAGCCCCTCCTTCCCATGCGCCAGGTAGGTGAGACACAGTGTGAAGGTTTGAAGCAATCAGGTCTAATGTTTCACTGTGAAAAGCATTGTGGGATGCCCATTGTCACGCAGTTAGTGCGCTGTCTCCTTTAACATTATTATATCACATTATAGCACTGCAGTGAGAGGTACTTATTAAAATTGATAGTTTATATAGGTAAACCATTAGGAAACTAAGAGGCAAGACAGTTGTCATGTAAACCCTGTTTTACTCTGGAGCAACATTGTAGTCTATTAAATCAAACACAATAGGGGTTTGTACAACTAGTATTCTCAGCTCACATGTTTGAAAGCGCTTTCACAAGGAATAGTTAAGAAAAAGGAGCATTGGTGAAATAAAATATTGCCTAAGATCACATAATTTAAGCGGGTAAACCATAATTTATCCAGGTTTTCTGGATTTACTTTGTACAAATGAGCCAGTATATGGGTGTCTCTTAGTCTTTTCTTTTTATGTTAATCATTAGGGCCCGACATCGTTTGGGAACTGGAACCGACTTACCTCCTGTCGTCAGTTCCAGCCCAGCAAGTAGGATGCGACCAAACCCTGTTCGGTCGCAATCCTATACTTTACAATGGGAGCATGCATCCTCAACGGAATGCATGCTCTCATTGTAAAGAGCAGAGGTGCCACTCATCCCTGCACCCCATAGCAGGCACCTCATGGTGCTTACCACGGGGTGCAGAGATCAACTCCTCTAGGCTGCCATTCGGCAGCCTTACACCCATGTTGGCCCTGCTGGGGGCCCCCAAAGACAGATACCCAATGCCTTTCTGTGTCGGAAAGGCTGTCACAGAAAGGCAGTGGAAATCTGCCATCGTAATCCCACTGCCGGAAAGAGCTGGCTGAGGGAATACTGAAGACTTTCCGAATGGGGGACGGGCTCTCCGAGCCAGTCGGAGGCCACTCGGAAATCTGATCGGGTTCCCTTCCGACCGACCCCATCAAAATGGGTCAGTCGGAGAGGAATCCAACTAGCCGATTACGATGCGGGCTAAAGGGCTCTGACCAATGGTCAGTTCCGTCTCAGCCCACATCATAATCGGGCCCCTAGTTTTTACTTCCTTGTACATTTTTTTGCAGTTTTTATACAGCGTGAAACAAAAGCATTGGAGTGCTTTACGTGAGCTCCAGTTACATTACTGAAGTTCACATTCAGTTTTTAAAGGCACAGGTAGATTAAGTGATTTGTTCAGAATCACAGGATGTTGAGCTGAGGTCGAGACTCGAATTTGGTTCTCCAGTTCCAAAGTCTGCAGTTCTGGCTGTAATGCCTCATCTTGGGAAGAGAGATCATGGCAGGCAGAAGCCACTTGAAAGCTCAGTTCAGTACGGGCCTGAGGTTCCAACAGGACCTTGAGCTGAGCCAGATCTAGGCGTCAGGCTCGAGCCAGGCTTGTAGTGTCAATGGCTCGCCCACTTCTAGTCTCCAGCTAGTCCACAGCTGGGGTGGCACCGACTCTGATAGCGCAAAACCAAAGGGGATGATGGATGGAGTGTTGAACAATGCAAGCACTCACTCCCAATCAACTGATCTGGGTTTAATCCATCATCATTCTTTAGCTCACTCCGCCACCCCAGTTCAGACATGGTCATATACAAATCAGTCTGACCCTGTGCCTCATGGGAACAGTCCAGCCCAAACTGCCAAACCATGTCTTCCCTGGACCGGAAACAAGCTTCCTAGGACCGGTTTCTGGCTAATCAGCCGTCATCAGCCAGGCTAGCTTGAATCCAGTGGCAAAGTGAGCAAGGGACCACGTCTGGGCATACCCTGCCAACTTAGGGTGGATGGGTATGCCCAGACGTGGGTCCCTTGCTCACTGTGCCACTGGATTCAAGCTAGCCTGGCTGAAGAAGGGTGACATACCGTGAAACCGGTCCCAAGATGCTTGTTTCCGGTCCAGGGAGGACCTGGCTTGGCAGTTCGGTCTGGACTGTTCCCATGAGGCACAGGGTCAAAACTGATGTGCATATGGCTGGGTCTAAACTGGGGTGGCATGGTGAGCAAAAGAACAATGGATTTAACCCAGATCTTTTGACTGGGGGAGAATGTTTTCATTGTCAGCTGTCCGTCCATCATTTGTTTGCTGTAACACGACTCTGATAGCGTAGCCAAAGTACTGGCCTTTCCGGGTAAATGTCACTGTGTAGTGGGCTCTTCCCAGCTTTAGAATAGAGTGTTTATTTTCAGCATATTTAGGTGAGGTGGTAAATCTGAGATTAGATGTTAAATATCCTAGGGCCATGGATAACACATACCCACTGGACCAGGTCCTGTTGCAGTGGGTTGTTACTGGACAGTACGAGTGGTAGATATTGATATTTACCACTAGTGTTTCAAAGTTTAAGACTAAGCTTGAGACTTATTTCATTGCTTTTGGATCCTAGAGTTGTTCACTTTCAAACTCTGCCTCAAAAATTGTATTAGTCAAGGGTTACTCGAGGAGGTGGCAAATGGATTATAAATCAAACTCAGTGTGAGTAGTAATCACATTCAATAACATCAATATCCAGCCGAGTAATCTTTTAAGCTAGACTAATTTAGAAGAGGGATTTAGAATGGAACAACAAAAATACACAATTCGACTCAGACGCCCCTGCTCCCCCAACAGACATCTTCTGATTTCTCTGCATGTACAATGTGCCTCTGCACATATAAAGTGTCCTGTGACGTGATAATGGAAAGTTTTCCACTCTACCTGGGCTTCATAGAGCTAGATTATGGCTGCAAAGTCAAAGGCAGTGGGGCCCTCTCTCATGGGCCTTGCAGCACTATACATGGCTGTGAGGTCTAGGAGATTGGACCATTGTCCTTCACAAAGCAAGCTCTCGCAGCTCTGGATCATGGTGGAGAGTCCCAGGGAGTGGGACCCCACCCTGCCCTAGGCTCGCAGCACTTAACTGTTTGTGTGAGGCCCATGGTAGAAGGCTCCCATGCCCTGGGCTTCTGATCCCCTGGACCTCTTAGCGCTAGACCATGGTTGTGAGAGGTAGGGTAGTGAGGTACCTTGCCCTAGGTCTCTTAGCTGTGGTGTTGTGCTGCAAGGCCTTGGGAAAGTGCCTCTCCTCCGGGCCCAATAGCAAGTGCTTCATTGGACTGTACTATGACTGTGTTCATGGACCCATGCCAGGGACTTAGCCATAAGCAGTGCAGAAGGTGCAGTGACACCTAGCCACAGTGGTAGGTATTAGTTTGCTAATTTACCCAAATTATTGCTTAATTTTACTTTGCAGGAAGCAGAGAGGGCGAGGGATGCTTTTACTTTGTAAGAAGACACACTGCCACCATTACAATGCTACTTGCCTCTCTTCCATTGACTTTGCTGTCATGGTTGGACACTCGGGGGAGGAAGGGATCAACCATTGGCTATGCAATGTTGAACTATGGCTATGAGGCCTATGTGAAGGAGTCTCTCTCCGCTATCAATAGTACAACAGGTGCAGTGGTACCACGGCTTAGGGATGTTAGAGACCCAATGCACCCAAATTATGGCTTTGTTTTACTATCCAGCATCATTTGCTTCCATTAGGGATCATTGCTATGCCACTGGTCACCTCGCTCATGCCTCTTGTAGCCATTATCCAGAGCTGCAAGACCCATCAAACCCTGGGCCTCGCAGCCATGGTCCAGTGCAGCAAAGCCTAAGTGAGGGATCCTCCTCCCGTAGGCCTCACAGTACCGCACAATGGCTGCCAGGCCAAGGGGAAAAGCACCTCTGAGGAGCATAGCTGTCAATAGTGTCGCAAGTGCAGTGACACCATGGCCCTTAGGGGTTATGGGCCCAATGCACCCAAATTATGTCTGTTTTTTCTGTCCAATCAGTAACTGGGGTTCAGATGAGCAACAATTCACTTTGCTTGCGCCAGAGCCTGTTGCACCTTTGATATAACACAGGCTCTCCTCACTTGGGAATCTCCGCCATGGTGCTCTACTGTGAGGTCTTAAAAAAAGGGGTACACTCTGGGTGGCCCCTCCTGGACCTTCAGCAAAGGACCATTGCTGTGATGCTTCTCTGGGGATGCTCTCAGGGGTGTTGTTATCAGTAGTGCAGGAGGTGCTGTGGCACAGGAGCTTAGGAGACTTAAGGGCCCAATTTACCTAATTTTCAACTGTAATTTACTGTCTACCCAGTGGATGGTTGGGTAAGGGGGAGAGAGTGATCCGTTTGTCTTGCTTTCAGCAGTGCCCATGGCACTATTGTTAATCCACTGGCGCCTGCTTTCATTGTCAACACGGTTGTCACACGCCGCCTGCTTTCATTATTAACACCCGCTTACATGCCACATGAACAATTTAATGAATTCATCTGTGTCAATGTGTGTGGATACGTCCGTGCATACTCTAGACAGAATTTAATGATTAGCTTTTGTCAATACTTGTTTGCAATGTGGGAAAACTCTTGAGAGCCCGGTTATGGTGCATTTATAGTCTTGTTACTTTTAATGGCATCTCATGTCCTCAAACATTTTTCTACCTATAGCTGTAGATGAGAAGATAGATGTATGGCAAATAATTTCCCCTCTGCATCCAGCAAGGCAATAAGGCTATAGTTGCTTGGCAATTTTGGGGGGCTTCTATTATATATGAGATACAAGATTGCTCCTTTTAATGAAGGTAGCATCAGGCCGAGTATTGAACACAATAACCAAGTAATGCTCTCATGAAAGTGACGCATTACGCCACATGATTTACCTTTTCTTGCCGCATAATTTACTCAACTCTGCCGCATAATTCCAGTGGCCCTGATTACAGGGCAGGGCTTTAGTGCATTGGTAGTGGTGTTTGTGGGCCACGACTTTGCACCATCAGAGGGGATGGCTGGGCAGAGGTGCACTGTCCGAGCTTCTTGTTGCCTCCAGGACTCTAAGACTAGGGTGCGTAGCACATGATTGGGATAGGTTGCCCCAACTTACCCAGCTGCCCTCTTCTGTGCTTCTTCTGTCTCCAAGGCTCGCGCTCTCTGCACAGGTGCAGTTGTGGCACCCAGGGAGGCAATTTATATCCTTTTCAATGGACGCTGAGAAATTCCGGGCCATGCCCTCTCACACACTTCGGGGGGTTGGTGGGGAGTCTAGCGTTGACATGTTTTTGCTTCCATAGTAACCCCTCCTCTCAGGAGTACACTAGGGACGTACCTGCCCTAGGAGTGGCAGAACAAAAGGAACCACCTAGATGGAGGATGCGGCGGCTGGGGGGGGGGGAATGGTTGAGGGGGGCTGTTCACGGGCATCTCTTGCTGACAGAGAGGTGTTGTCATTCGGGCATCAGCATCTAGAAGAGCCGGGAACGGACGGACGGGCAGCCACCGCACCTCTTCCCTGACTCTGAGAACTCCCACTGGAATGTCCTGCTCCCGAAAACAGGGGAAGAGTATGGTGGACGTTTTTAGACTCCTCCTGAAGTCAGTGCAGTGAACGAATTAGGTCACCATCCGAGCTATTCTGTAAAGGGAGCTCCCAAAGTTAGGTTCCAAAGATGTATTTTTTTAACTTGCCATTGTTAAATACAAATATATTTAAGAAGGTTTTGAACATTTCTCTGTATAGTAATAAGTACCTTGGAAAATTCAGGACTTACTTAAACCTTAATAGATTAATTTAGAAGCGAAAATTCAGATTATGAAATTTTATTATATAAAAAATGTGCACAGCTGTGGGTGATGCTGCAGGACAAAATAGAGGTGCACTGGAGGAGCTGTGAGGGGTTCTTAGTACTGAAGCTGCGGGGGATGCCGCAGGACAGGATAGAGGTGCACTGGAGGAGCTGTGAGGGGGTCTTAGTACTGCAGCTGCAGGGGATGCCACAGGACAGGATAGAGGTGCACTGGAGGAGCTGTGAGGGGGTTTTGGTACTGTAGCTGCAGGGGATGCCACAGGGCAGTTTAGAGGTGCACTGGAGGAGCTGTGAGGGGGTCTTGGTACTGAAGCTGCAGGGGATGCCCCAGGACAGGATAGAGGTGCACTGGAGGAGCTGTGAGGGGCCTTCGGAATTCTGAACTTGCAGGGAGTGATTCCGTTGAGGGAAGAGGTGCACTCACAGAGCTTGTTCTTTACCTGTGTACTTAAAGTACAGGGGGGCAGAAATTAGGTGTGCTGGAGGAGCATTTCTAGCCTTTTGTATTCCCAATGCTTCCTTCTCCCTCACCGATTCTCTCACCGCACACCTTTCTTCTTCTTAACCCCCTTTTCAGGCCACCACCTTTCCTTCTTGCTCAACCACCTCCGAACAGCGGATGCCAGCGGGTAGCTTCACACTTGATAAATCCACATACATTCATGAGAGAGGAGAAAGTGACACAGGTAATCACTGCAGTGAGGCCAATGAATGAATGTGAGCTGTAAATGGCGAACTTTTCCCAAACAAAAGAATCAGAAAACTGCCAATCACATTTTTGGAGCTTTGCCCTTGTTTGTTAAAGGGAACGCCCTTGGTACATCAAGTGGTCGAAAAATGTCAGATGAAAAAGTGAAAGTAGTTATTCATGATTTGTTTGTAGTAAGTTTTTTATTAGCAATCCAAAAGTAAAGAATTTTGTATTTCCACTCATATGCGACACCAATGAGAACATTTAGTGACGTTTCTATCGTTTTATACAATCCACTTTTCTCTGAATAAGAAAGTAATGCAATTAATTGAATATATATGTCTGCAGGGAGCTCGAATATTTTTTTAACAAGGTATACAGAGGCCCCTAAATACTTCTTCCATAAATGCCATTTTTAGGTTGAGCCTAGTGCAGCGTGCATGCACTGCTCTATGGGAGGCTTCTTGTGAGCACTCCAAACTTCTCCGTGTGGGTCTGACTCCTGCCTTTCATTGGCTTGGCCTTTGCCTGTGCCTTTCAATAATGAAAGCACGCAAATAGCCAAAGGCGGGTGCATGCCCCACCTCCTTTCCAATGTGTCACTCCCACGGCGTTTTGCTCTCGGGAGCGAGCAGAGGCGCGCAGGGTGGCAGTTGCATTCCTGGTGGGTCAGGTTACACGCAATGCGCCGTGCTTTCGCTTTTTTTTAAATGAGAGTTAGGGTAATGACCATCTGTGCTCTGTGATGCCACCGCTTGCTCACGTCTACGTTGCAGGTAATGCAAAGCGTTACATAAACCACAGAAGCGGCCCACTGGCTTCACATTAGTTAACATCAGTTTAGCACTGTATTGTAGTGAAATTGGATGTATATAGCGCTTACTACCGTATTTGGTCATCCCTATTTACCATAAGATTAGTGCCCTGCCTAGAAAGGAATCTCGCGCTCGGCCCCTGAATACTTTACACCCCGTAGCTTGTACACCATTCTCCGGGTCCCCAACAACAACACCGATCTTTTTCTAGTCCCTTCTTTGCCAAATTCCCGCCTCTCAGAGCCTTGAGTCCACATTGGTAATATGAGCTTGTCAGTCATATTCAGCCAATCACTGACTGGAGACATATGGCGGAAGCTCTGCATTTTGAGGTTCCAGTTGACGAAGTAGCGGATTTTTTGGTAGATGAATGATAACAGGCAAGAAGAGTAGGTTGAGTATGTGTAGGTCCTGTTGATGCCTTCGTTGCAGGGCGTGGACCTTTTGTGAGATCGCTGTGTGGGGTGGGTTTGTCTGGTTGGTGGTCATACACCTAGCTATGTCTCTTGATGTACAGTGATTTTTTTTTTATGTGCCCCCGGAATTGTGCTTAGTCAACCGTGGAAAGCACCGTACCTCTGAATGTATTTTCATTGTGACTTCTGTTGAGGGTTTACATTATTTTAGGCGGGAGAGCGTAGGCTAAACCCAATTCACAGCTGATAAATTATCAGTTCACTTATGTGTGACATTTTCATGCCTTCAGTCAGGGCTTTAAGTGGGCTGAAAAAACTGGGGCGGGAGGGGGTCTCTCAAAGGGGCGTTGCCAATGTAATTAAGGGCGTGGCTTAAAATATGTAAGCTAAAAATCATTGCTTAGCATTTTGTGGACCACTTAAATCCTTGGTGCGATGCTCTTTTAAATGAGAGACCACATATTTGCAAGTATGCGGAATACATGTGTATTCTCTATTGTAAAATTAAATATACCAAAAATCAGTTTGATTTTTGTTACGAAAATATATTAGAATAAGTTTAATACCAGACAGATTTTTTATAAATATTGCACTAAAGTGCGCTATGTTATAAATAACCGTATTGTCATTGCAGCAACCTGCACACAAATTATCTTTTAAAAATTACAACTCATTGTCTGTTTACAACAGCTGTTGAAGTACTGATGGATTTTGTGCAAAGCTTCTCTGTTTTCCCTAAACGATTGTTTTAGTGTTACTAAAAAGTTGTAAAAAGGTACTTACTACGTAACAGCCCTTCTAAGGAACATTGTTGCCCATATTATACACACACTATCCCATTTTTCTTTGCACTTTAATTATTATATATTTGTTTTGTCATAAAAACATGCTTCCCTATTTGAAAACGTGCTACATTATAACACCTCATCTGCCACTGTAAATACACCATTAAAATGCATCTTAATTTTGCTGTCACAGTTGTAGGACAATAATCGCAAAACAAGAAATCTTTTTTTATGTTAATTCTTTATTTAATAAGGTCGTTCAGTTGTACAGAAGGTCTTCTTGGTTACATATAAAGTAACAAAAAAGCTTATAAGACTTTTATATTTTAACTTTTCAACATCCTGCACAGCGGCCACAATGCTCCACAACATAGCTTGAAAACAATGGCAAAGCCAATATCTCTGGCTAAACACTTATAAGGTCTCAAAGACGAGACCTATTGGCTATGCCAATGCTTGTTGACATGGTCAACCCCATTATTGCCTGGTATTTGATGCAGCGTTGATGAAGTGCACTGGGTTCCTGCAAGCCAGGTGCCCAGCGTCCGTGATCTTTCCCAAAAACACGGTAACTGTGCAATTCTCCTAAAGTTGTCAATGACCTTTAGCACCCTTGCCAGTACCTAGTAATTGGTACCCAAGGTACCTAGGGCCTGGGTATTAAAGAGGGTTTCTAAGGGCTGCAGCATGTGTGGTGCTATTCTAAGGGACCCACCAACAAAGTCATGCAAACTGCCATTGCAGGCTGCGTGAAATGGTGCAGACAAAAAATAAAAACGCGACCTTGCACACGCCCTGTGTGCCATGTCCCCAGCCACTGCATGAAGTATGTTGGTCACCCCTGTAGTAGGCCTTACAGCCCTAAGGCAGATGCATTATATTACATGTGGGGACATATACGCATAAGCAGATATGTTCTGTCTAATCCAATTGGTAGATAGTACAACTGAACAGGGAAGCCATCTTGAGTACTTTTACTGGGCACTGGTCATTACGAGTTCCCAGGCTACATGATGGCTTCACAGAAACCTACGGTGTTTGGTATCAAACACCTTGTCTTAAAAAATCTATACAGATGCTAGTAGTGGATTTATTAAAACATGCACCCAGAGGCACCTTAGAGGTGCCCCCCGAAAACCTACCAATCTCTAGTGTACTGGCTGACTGGTGTAGGCCAACCTGCCACTACAGACAGGTTTTTGACCCCCTGCAGGTGAGAGCCCACGCTCTCTGAGGTCAGAAACAATGCTTTGCCTGGCTCAAGGTGTTGTCACCTCCTTCAAGCAGAATTGCTGAGTAATCAGCATTTCAAGTGAGGATGCTTCAAAGGTCTCTGCCACTTTTGATACACAACCCCGGCTTCCCCCAGCCTGAGGAAATGCCTCTCCCTGCCCAGGGCCCATTTGGCACCAGGGCAGATGGGAATATTAGCTAGTCAGAAGGCATCTTGGCTATCAAGCTAGATACACCCCTAAGGTGGGCTACCTGAAGTGAACACAACATAATAATAATAATAATAATAATAATAATAGTAACCACCATCTTGGTTTTTGATGAAATTAGATACACTGGGCCAGGGTTATACCTACTCCCCATATGAACTGGTCATATAGGAAGTGTAGGCACCCCAAAGGTAAGTAGCCCACTTACACTCCCTTGAACACCCCTAAATTGAGTATTTAGGTGTCACCCCTGACACCAGGAACTCCGATTCCACAGGCACAAGACGAAGAAGACCAAGAAAAGCAAAGAAAGCGAGAACTGAGGACCAACTGCTGACTTTTTGGTACCAAACCCTGCATGGCTGCACCTGTCCCAACAATTGCGAAAACCCGACTCTTCTGCTCCCAAAATCCCTGGTGGGCTGCCAGAACTTTGGAAACTGTCAGTAGATTCCCTTGGAGTAGAAGAGCTACTCGCTTGCAGGCACCAAACAGCAAAGTCCGGTCCACTGTTTTGCCAATTCCTGGTCTCATTGATACAGCAGCCGCTCAGGAAGAGGTTACCGTGCTCCAGAAGGCCAGATCTATCTCCCCACCAAGTGAGAAGACACCAGGACCAACCGGAGCTGCACAGCACCAATACCTGGGGTACCAGACTCCTTGGAGCTACCAAAGTCTGTTTGAGTCCAACCTGGACTCCAAGACCGAGCAGCCGTCGAGGGACATCCGCACTGCAGAGACCCACTTCGAGAGTGGCCCTGCTGCCCTGATTTTTGTCCCCTCAATCGGCGAGACCGACAACCGTGAGTGTCCACGAGGCCCAAGCCCAGCCAACCAAACCACTTTGCACCCAAGCACCCCAGCCGGGGTTTCCTAGAACTGACTGCTTCCTTGCCCCCAGGGCTGTCACGAACCGAGACCCCCATTGGGTGCTCCTGGATTTTTCCCCCTCTGCAGCCTATTTCTTGGTGCCCCCCCCCCCCCGTCTTTTGGTGTTGCGCTCAAAGCTATCAACCCAATCAGCACCTCTGCAGCTGGATGCTCAAGGGACTAACTGCTGGTGGTTCTTTGGGCCTTGACCCCTACCATTTTAATTTCTGAAGGGGACCCCTCGAAACCTATTGCAAGTAACTATGTAGTATATACCTTTTTCCCATAGCACATCATTGCAGCGTAAAGACACATTTAAGTGAACATTTTGTTTACCTGTAAAAATCAGTATCTCGAAAAGTACCTACATGATCCCGAACTTCTTAGTGTTGAAAATGTATATCAAAATACGTGATATTTTTCTAAATTGGTCTTGGGTTTATTCTTGCATGTGTGTCTCATTTATTGCCCCTGTAAGCATAACAATTGCTTAGCACTACCCTCTAATAAGCCTAAACTGCTCACTGACACGACCACAAAAGAGTGCATTTGGTTTGATTGCTTGTGCCTCTGTAAAGCAATATGAGTTGCTTGTACTCTGCACAGTGCCACTCGTTTTGGTGCAGCATAGCACTATATAGAGAGCCAGCTTCGTACAAGAACACAGTGCAATGGGAAGAAAACCCCTTCTGGTGGTCAGATTGAATCTCATTTGACTCAACAACTCCTCCTAGGATTTTTTTCAGGATGTAGTGATACATGATATTGAAGACTGCTAACAGTTCTAAATGTCTCAACACCTCCATTGTCGACCCTGTGACAAAGATCAACCAAAACTGATGGGATCGCCAGAACTGTACTGTGTCCTGTCTAGAATCTGACTTTGAAAGTATCCAAAAGATTGTTTTCAGCAAACTGCTTGAGCTGTTTACACACTGTTTTTTCAAATGTTTTCCATGAACTGGTACAAGGCTAGTTGACTGAAAGATGTTGATCTTTAAAAAAAAAGTGATTTTGCGATCTTACTGAGCTTGTCAGTGAATTGCTTCCCTTGCCGCACAACTCTGCCTGGTAGCTGTTGCCTCGACCCTTCCGGTCCTTAGTTTGAGGCCCTTCTCCAACTGCAGGCACCTGCCTGCACCTCATTCCTGGTGGTCCAGTGGGGAGCATCTCTGCTCTGCTGCTGCTCTCTGCCCTGTGTTTTTATGCTTTCTGCTCCTCTGCTCTTTTTACCTTCCTTTCTATCTATCTATCTATCTATTGCTTTTTTTCACTTTCTCTTATTTCTCCTCTTTTTTTGTACCTTTTTCCCCTTCCGTGCCTTTGCCACTGCTCCTCCCCCGCGGTCCCACCCCACTCCAGTGCTATGTTCCTGCTTCCACTTTGACCTTTCCTCTACACCACAGTAGGTCACAAAGATGCAGTATGTGTTTGTAGCAGCAGTGGTAAAAGCAGATCGCTTCAACAGTCTGTCAGAGACTGGTAATGGTCAATGTTACCAGTGTGTAACCAGGGATGGATAACAGGTTCAATATCCCATTATTTACTGCTTCAAAGAGGCCAATTGTACTGCATTCTAGTTCTAGTCTGGGGGACAATCTGTCAAAAAAGACACCCTTCATTTTTAGATGGTCATTATGCTTTAGATGTGAATTATTGTGGAAGCTTCTTCACCTCATCTGATCTTGTCCTTCTTATGGCATTTCATTTTCACATTCATTCAGTGTCTCATTTTATAAACGAGCTGAAGCATACCCTGATTTAGTTTTGACATTTGTGTTTTTAGGTAAAAGATGAAGTGGCATTCCTCTCCAAGCTGGGCTGCACTGAAGACCAAACTGTGAAAGTGCTATCTGTTTTTGGCAACACCGGGGATGGCAAGTCCCACACCCTTAATCATGTGTTCTTTGGTGGTCAGGAGGTCTTCAGAACTTCTCCCAGTCAGGATTCATGCACTGTGGGTGTCTGGACTGCCTATGATCCTGTCCACTCCCTCATTATTTTGGACACAGAAGGACTCCTGGGGGCCACATGTAAGCCAAACCAGCGCCTGAGGCTGCTACTGAAGGTCCTGGCCGTGTCGGATGTTGTAATTTACCGGACCAAAGCGGAAAGGCTTCACAATGACATGTTCTTTTTCCTGGGGAACGCCTCAGAGGCCTACCTGAAGTTTTTCACCAGGGAGCTAAAGGCATTGTCCACCCGCTGTGGACTGGAGGTTCCATTGTCTAGTTTGGGACCAGCAGCCATTGTTTTTCAAGAAACCTCACGAACTACCTTACTTGGGAATGGTAGGTGACTTCTTTCTCTCATTTGCACTCTCATACCCCTTCTCTCTCACTGTTATTTGCCCATTTGCAGTATATCTTCCCTACGTCTTGGCTCCGACTGATCTCTTTCATTCTGAGTTTGTAAGTTTTCAACTTCTGCTTGTGTGGAAACATTGCATTTGTGGATTGCATCAATAGACTCATTAGACTTATGAGTGACAACTGTCATGGCCACTCTTTTAGGTTGGCGTTATTGTCACTCTCATTTGCTTGTGTTGTTATTCAAAACCCTTCTTGTGTTTAACCCTTCCTCTGTAGTGTAGCGTCTTTACCATCTTTTTGACTGTCTCACTTGTGCCCTTCCACTGCTTACTTTGGGAAACTTATTTTTTTCTTTTTTAACACTCCATCAAAGTGCATGCATTTTCCTTTCTCTCTCACATGCTGCTTACCCCCCTCAAATACTCTCCCCCCCTTTGCTTCCCTATTGCTTCCCCTTCAACCATCTGTCTCCTGCTTCGCTGTTAAAATGCTACCACTCAAGTGCTTTCATATGCCTCTGTTGCTCCCTCACACCTTGCCCTACCCCTTTGCTTCCATCCGCTTAACCCCACCCTCTGTTGAGTCCCCGCCCCTTGCGATCTTGTTAATTTTTTTTACTTAACATTTTTTAGGCGGGCCCGGCAGATGCCATTTGTTCGCTAGCTAAAAAGCGCACATACAATTTTATTGTTTTGTTGTTTATTCTGAGTGGCTTCCGGCCTCTTAGATGGGTTTTAAAAAAACTGAAAATCCCACCTGTGTCATACCAAAGGTGCACATGCATAGGTCACACATGCGCGCACACATGTCCAAAGGTATACACTTGCCTAGAGAATGACACGGTTGGCAACAGTGGTTGTGTCATTCTGCCTCCTTTTTGTTCTGCTGATGCATTGGCTCGGACATAGCCCTGACAAAAGTCCTCAGGATACACATATTTGGGATGCAGTTCCTCCAGTCATGGGTAATCTGCCTGCTAAAAAAGTAATGGTATTACAAGATTGTATTATGTTATGAGATATCAAGTGCTGCATGATTCAAATATTGGTACATAGTTTGATGTCACTCATTCTACCTTTAGCTTCATTGTGCCAGAGTTGCACCATTCACCTACTGCTGAGATGATATCAGAGCAAGTTAATAATTTAACATTTCCTTCTAATTCCTTAACAGGCTCATTCTTATCTGAGTTTCAGATAATGGGTCTGTGACCTGATGGCAGTTAGGCAATCCTTGTAACAAGTTTTGCCTCTGTCCTTGGAAACAATGAAGCCAGGTGCCACAGCAAGCAGACTGAGTTGTTGACTCTCTCTGCTTAGGCTATTCAGAGTATAGCATAATTGCTAGGCTTGCTGTTGGGATCTTGTATGGGCAGAACATCTAGTTTAGGGGACGCATATAGAACTCACAATTAAATCTAGCATCCAAGATAATTTTATAGAAATGCCTAAAGACTCATTATTATGGATATAACCTGCTTGGTAACTTCAGGAAATGTTATGCTCTTTACAATAATCCTGCATAACATAATGAGTTATTCTGGAGTGCCCCTGTGCTCAGCATGCGGAGTGTGTGCAGAAAACCAGGGTTACTGTTACACATCTTATGTGAATATAGTGAACCATCGCTACGGCACAAGTGACTTGCTGTCAAGCATTTCCTCTTCAGGCGTGACTCCTGTTATTGTTTGCAGTCTGACATTTTTCGTATGTAGGTCTGGCTATTGTTTAGATGGTGTCTTAACGCTTCTGGGGTGGTGGTGCAAGGGAAGAGTGGAGTCTGGCTTCCTTTATGTGTGGTGCAAGCACATCTTCATCAAACTTCCTAGTGAATATTTGCTCATAGTGCGCTGGTGCAGGTCATTGCTAGAACACCGGACTCCGGTGACCATAGGGCAGTCTGTGCACCGCTCCGGTCTGCTGGGTCTGGTCAAGTGCAGGGGCTCACAGTACATTGAAAACAATGCATTGCCATCTTGCTTACAGTAGTACTTGTTTGGACAGCATCCCTCCAGAGGATAACAGTGTGCTTGGCAATTTTGCAGAGCCTCTGGTGTGGATAAGACTTAGAGAATATGAGTTCATAAAATTAGTACCTTTCTCTATGATGGTGTGCAGAGCATCTTCAAGTAAGTAGTGGACAGATGCAGAGTGTCAGCTAGTATCTGTTCTTGGGGCGTTTGGATTGAAGACAACTATTTACTCAAACTGAAAGTTGGCCACATACTTTAGGAAAGAACAAATCAAGAAAAAGAGCATATTTTCAGGTGTGCCTCACTCCAGTTGTAGCCAGTCACTGCTAGCTGCCACTCCTGTTTGTGCATTAGCTTCGAGACCATTGTTGCTAGGCTCTTCACTCTCATTAAAGACATGAAGACATAAGAAGCTTGGACATTTGCCCTCCTTTATGTGAGGTATGTCCTTGTCCATGCTGTGGCCACTTCATTGTTCAGATCTTGTTTTTGTCAGGCCACAGCTGGAATCGGCTTTGTCCACCGAGCAGCAAAGTATCCTTTCTGCTTTGTTCTCTCTATGTGTTATACATACCCCTTAACAATGAATTCATCGGGCTGTGAAAATCAAAGGATCAGCTCTTGGGGATATGCAGGGAGAAGGGAAAATAGCAACAGCACTGACTATCACTAATCCATATGAATCATCTTGCGGTCTTTTGGGACTACATACGGTCTATATGGCCCCTACCGCGGGATACCCCATCTATTTTGTTCCGGAGCACTCTTATTCACACAACATCTAGTCAAAGGATGGAGGGAAAGATGGGACCCATTTATGACGTACTACACATATTTAGCAGAGAGAGCTTGTAAACCGTTTCCCCACTAATATTAGTATTCAAATAAATTGGTCGGTAGCCTGCTACTATAATCAGCAACCACCAACTGTTAGTAGGACAATGTTGTGGATCTGAAGACAGTAACCCCTATGCACTTGCGCATAATCACCTGATGAAAATAATAAGAAGGGGATATATTGGAAGTTAATGTTGCCGGGACTTGTGTGTAAAGCCTTTGAGAAAGGAATAACTTCCGAAACGCGTCAGGCATTGCTTTGTTTTATCTCTGCAGCCTTCGAAACAGCCCATTGAAAATTAATAACCTGCTTGAGGAGTGCATTTTCAACTGGAGGCAATCTGTGTTTTTTCTGTATGACGGCTGGCCTGGTCGCAAATTTGCACCCCCCAGGGACCCGAGCGGGCCAAAGCATGCTCATTCAGGCTGCATTGTGTGGATCAGCAGCAATGCAATAACAGTGGGTAACTTGGGTAAGAGCTGAATGGACTTATAATATATGTTTAGAACGCATGTGACTGGCAGCTCATATGAGCTATACAGAACTGCCAATCCCATGATTCTTTGCACTTACGCATACTCACCAGAGGAAAATAATGAGAAGGGGATATATTGGAAGGTAATGTTGCCGGGACTTGTGCGAATAGTCTTTGAGAAAGGAACAACTTCCAAAACCCGTCAGGCATTGCTTTGTTTCATCTGTGCAGCCTTTGAAGCAGCCCATTGAAAATAAATTGAATGCTTGAGGAGTGCATTTTCAACTGGAGGCATTCTGTGTTTTTTTTATTTTATACATATATACACATTTAAGAATTTTCAAATTACAGATGTGTTTGTGTTTTTTATTTTTACTTTTGTGTATGATAGAAATAATTTATGAATATGTCAGTGTTGTTTTTCGCTCAAATCTTAATATTCTTTAATGTGAACAACAGGTAGTTGCATTAAATCAGCAGATATGTTTGTCACTGCAAAGCACATTTCTTCCTCTGGGTTGTAGTTGTAGGAGAAGTTGTGTAAGAGAAGAGGATAAAGGTCAACCCAAGAATCTGTCAGCATAGAAAACACAAGTTAGTAATTTTTCTTGAGTGACTGGAGTCTTGAAGTGCTGCTAAGAATATCTTCCTTAAATCTTTCTCCCGAGTCACCGGTCAGGCTCCTGTACTTAGTTGCATGGACTAGACCGGCTGAGCATTGAGCAAGAAACCATGGACAGGGCAGTGGCAGTACCCTTAGCCGCTTGGCAGATACCGGTAGATACGCTGGGAGTGAAAGCAAAGCTTGTGATTTTAAACTGAGTCCTAATTTTAGCCTGTGATAATTGTGTTTTACTTTTTACTTTTAAGCTTTAAAAACTTGAAGCTTTTAACATTGTTTGGCAGCTCACCTAGGGTTTTGTGTGCCTCTGTTCCTTCTTCCTCCTTCCCGCCCCGGTCCGACGCGGTAACTAGTACCGTTGCGCGGAGGGCGGAGAAGGTCAGGACAAGGCACTTCCGGGTGACTCTCAGGCTGTGGGGAGGCTTAAAGGCGCATGCTCCGGCGCCCGCGCAGCGGACGCGCGCAGCGGGCGCGCCGCTGGCGCGCCGAAGGCGCGCCTAAGGCAAGCCCGTCTGCGCCTGTCCGCGGCCGTACGGGGACCGGGGCCAGTCCCCCTGGTTGTTTTAGCAGGGAATTATACTACAATAGGCAAAGCCTTTTTGCTCTTCGCCCCATAATTGCTGATACTTGCACTCATTCTATGTTCGCCGACGGCCTAACTAGAGCCTGCAATCACTGCCCCTTTAAATTTAACACCACGCGTGAGGGAAAGATGGGCTCACCCACTCTAACCTGCGGTCTTCTTAACTGCCGCTCTCTCAAGAAACATAGATTAGAGATCTACGACCTCCTGACCGACAATCAGGTCGATATTTTGTTTCTCACCGAAACCTGGCTGGACGAGGACGCAGCTCCTGAACTCTTCGAAGCTCTGCCAGTGGGGTATTCTATTAACCATATTGATAGGGATTCCGGTAGGGGAGGCGGCGTGGCTATCATTTTTAAACATGATATTCAGTGCAAGCTTGAGCCTATTGCCATTACTGATTGTGAGGCCGGTCTGTTTACTATCACGATTGATAGCAAGTGTATTGTTAAAGGCCTCCTGGCATATAGGCCTCCGGGGTATTCATCCCGATTTGTATCAAGTTTGGTAGACTACCTCACCCTACCAGCTCTCCGCTATAGCAAGCTTATTGTGCTAGGCGATCTCAATCTACATCTGGAGGATGCCGGCTGCACAATGGCACAAGCGCTGCGCCAGGAGCTATCGACACTGCAACTTCAACTCAGTGTTACGGGCCCTACCCATCAGAAGGGCCACTTGCTTGACCCTATTTTCTCCAACTGGGAGGAGGTGATGGTTAGCACCCCTCTGCCTCTGATTTGGACGGACCATTATTTAATCCCTTTCTTGCTCCGGACCTCCATCCCGAAGGCGAAAGAATACTCATGTGAGGGTATAGTTTGCCGGAAATGGGCTGGCTTCTCCCCAGACAGGTTTAAGAGTGCCCTCCTGAGGGGGGGCCCGCCCGGGGGTAAGGACGCCGATAGTGCCTGTCGTGAACTGGATGGGAGGATAGATGAAGCTCTTAATATAACTGCCCCCTGGGCATGTAAAACAGTACCCAGAACTAAAAAATCTGCCCCTTGGTTCAATAATGCCCTGAGAACTGCTAAGGCAGAGTGCAAACGCGTGGAAAGATTATGGAGGAAGAACTTCTCCATGCAAGGGAGAAATGAATACAAAACATCGCTGAAAGCCTATCATAGGCTTATCAGGAAAATCAAGGCTGAATACTACCAAGAAAGAATCAGATCTGCAGAAAACTCCACTAGAGAATTATTCAAGGTCTATAGAGAGATCTCTTCCATAGACTCTATAGTAGCGCCTGCTACTGGTTCAGCCGAACGCTGCAACCAAATAGCGGAATTCTTTTCTGAGAAGGTATTAACAATATACTCTTCCTTCCCTGTTGTGGCTCCGGCTAACCAAGACAGATGGGCTACATCTCGCCATATAATTGTAGCACAGGAGGAAAGGCTTGAGAACTTTCTAATCCCTTCCCCTGAAATTTTGATAAAAATCTGTCGCAGCGTTAAGTCAGGGTCTCCCAAAGACCTGGCCTCCCCGAAAAAACTTGAGGGATGCTTAGAAGCTCTGGAACCCTTCATCAGGTATCTCCTGGAGATCTCCTTTAAGACCAGTACAGTCCCTAACTGCTGGAAGGAGGCAGTTGTTCTTCCCCTTCCAAAAAAACCGCAGCTAGGCCTTGAGCGCCTGGAGAACCTACGACCCATCTCCCTTCTTCCATACTTTGCCAAAATCGCAGAGAAAGTGGTCAACCAGCAGCTCACGGCGCACATTGAGAAATTCCATCTTCTACACCCCACCCAGTCGGGCTTCCGCTCTTGTCATTCGACAGAGTCCGCCCTCCTTCTGGCCACAGAGACCATCCGGCAATTTGTGGACGCGGGCCAGACTGCCGCCCTGATCCTGCTCGACCTCAGTGCGGCCTTTGATACTGTGGCCCACAAGATATTGGTCTATCGTTTGAAGAGGGGAGGTCTATCTGGGAAGGCTTTGGGTTGGCTCACTTCTTTCTTGACAAATCGTAGTTTCCAGGTGAGGCAGGGGAAATTCTATTCTAAAGTGATGGCACTGCAACAGGGGGTCCCCCAGGGCTCAATCCTAAGTCCTACCCTTTTTAATCTCTACGTGGCTCCTCTAGCTGAGATTGCGGAAGGCTTTGGGGTTGGTGTGGTGTCCTATGCCGATGACACCCAGCTGGTTGTGTCCTTGACTCAAGACCAACAATCGGCAGCTCCCAACTTAGTGGCGTGCCTACAAGAACTTGCAGCCTGGATGGATATAAACTGTCTAAAACTCAACGGCAATAAGACAGAAGTGTTGATAGTAGGGAAAGCCCCTTCCGTCTGGTCGTCTGCGTGGTGGCCGCAAGATTTGGGCCCTACTCCTATACCTTGTGCCCAGGCAAAAAATCTTGGGGTCTGGATGGACACCCACCTCTCGTTTGATTACCACACCAGACGGGTTGCTGGCACTTGTTATGGAATCCTTAAAAAACTTAGGAAAACCCTTGATATACTACCCACGGCGGCCAGGAAGACCATGATTCACGCACTTGTAACTTCCCGTCTTGATTACAGGAATGTTCTCCTTCTGGGGGCTACAGAAAGGTGCACACAGAGACTACAATGCGTTCAGAACGCAGCGGCCCGCCTAGTCCTGAAGCGCCCTATGAGAGCTCCCTCTAAGCCGGCTCTTGCCTCCTTACACTGGCTTCCTATCCGGGAACGTGCACGCTTTAAGGCATTATGTGTGTGCTATCGCATTATGCAGGGGACCGCTCCTGCCTACCTGCGTAACCTTCTCACCCCCTACACTCCCGCCCGTCGCCTCAGGTCTGAGGGACTGGGCTTAGTCTGTGTCCCCTTGATAAAAAGAGCCAGGATGGGGGGCCGCTCTTTTCGACTCCTGGCGGCCCAATCCTGGAATAAACTACCGGCGTGCCTCCGACTGGAACCAGTTGAAAGTATTTTTAGGAAAAAGCTTAAGACTCTTCTATTCCCACACATATAGACCTGAGTATCTGCTCTTGCTGCTCCACCGCAGCGCGGGGACACACTGATATAGTGTAACCAGGCGCTTTACAAAATCCGTTAACATAACATAACATATATGGCTGTACCAAAGGTTCCGTGGATAAAGGGTGTTCTTGCACCACACATGGTAACAGGAGAGAAATGTTGCTTAAGGAAAAGCACAAAAGCATTCTTTTAACATCTGATTTATAGAGCTAGGTTCTTTCACATATAAAGCCCTGGTACATGGGAATGTTTTCTGTCCTGGCATTGCAGCAGTCAAGAAAACAGAAAAACCATAGTTGATTTTAACATCTGAAACGTGTAGGTGTCTATGTTTTCAGCAAACACCATGACACTGGGGCTGGCAGAATGATAATGGGTGGCTGTTATGGAAAATGATGCACCTCAAAGCAGCGGACTAGGTGTTTTCTCCATAGACCATATGAGGCTTGTCTGTTTGGCTCTTATATCAGACCTATCTGATGTGAACTAATGAGCCAGCAGCCCGCCATTTCATAGGCCATTGATTGTATCATCTGGTGTTGTGGTGTCTTGCAGAGTGCTCCCCCATTGGTGGGCCCTACCCTCAGCAAAGAGGTAGGATGGCCATAGTCTAGGAGGCTAGTGGGCAAAGACTGTGCCTCAGTTTCCTTATGTGCATACCGAGGGAGCACTTAGAAGCACATTCGTTAACTGGGGTCATGACCTGGACGAGGAGAAAGATGGCTACATGAGCCTGCATTTCCGTTCCAAGGCAAACAAAAATCCTGGTAAAAATCCCCTACACGTTACAGAGATGTGACCAATTAACTGGAGGGACATCGCGATGTGACCATAAATCAGGTGATACCATTATCATTGCACCAATCACTATTGGTATCCTGATGTCAGCCTGAGGGTGGCCCTTGCTGATGAACCGCCATAACACTACGTGGCACCAGACAGGCCCCAACATCAGAGACTGAGCGCAATTGCTCCTGACCACCGAAACACTACTTGCCGATCCTGGTCGATTCCAGCTCAGAAACAACTAAGGTTCACTCACCTGGCTCGTGCTGTGCTCGCTAGTGGCTTGAAATACTAGCAGAGCACAGCCGTATATACAGAGGCCGCACACATCTCAAAATGGCGGCACACTTAATCGCTTAAACGGAGGTGATAACCTTGCCCCGGTATAGTTGGAAGCCCCAGGCTAATATAACTTTCTGATTTATCTTAAAAAGATACCTTCTCTCGCCCAGCGCTGCACCAACACGGCTCACACCCTCAAGGCATAGTGTAGTAATGAGGCTGTGACAACAAATAAACAACGTTCTTAAATGGTGGCATCCTAATGCAGTTGTGCATGATCTGAAAGAGAATCTGGTGTCCCCCGCAAATAATAACACTATTTTAATGGAAGCGCTTCACTTAACCTCTACCTACAGCCACATGCTACTATAACCATCCTAGTCCAGCATTTACAAAAAACAGAGGTTCTAAAAAAGTGGATGTAGCCCCATTGCAATTGCTTTCAAAATGGCGGCCCCAGCTCAGTGTGTGGTCTATGTATTACGCAGATTAGCCTGATTTCTGCTGTATAAATCACAGGCTGTTAGCTGTTGAGAGAGGGGTGTCCTGTATGGAAGTGCATAACAACACCTGAAACTAGCACCTTGTAAATCTGTGGCATATTAGTGAAAGCATGCATAATCGTTATCACTTATCATTACAATGTGAATTGCGCAGGTGCTAGCTCTTATGCTGATTAAAGGAGGCACAAACCTTCTAAAAACACACTCCTGCCCATCTCCTGCTGTAAATGCTGTATACCATGTGATGGGTGCGTAATGACATGAACTTTTCCCAAGCACTTTAAATCTGGGAAGAATCTCTGCCTTGCTTTAGTCCCATTGCTACGCAGAGCTCCCTTCATACATGCACTTCATGCATGTGACAACCTAGTGACAAAAGTGCTCATACAGCAGAACGGAAAACTGAGAACGTGAAGCAAATCTCATAATCGTCCACCGTCATACCACCAAGGTCTTTTGCTGCTCTCTAAGCGAGTATTCAACTCTAATCCAGAGTACAGCTCGATACAAAGTCTGACATAGCCAATAGCGGTGCAGAGCTGCCTAATACCAAATCACCAGGCCACTGAAACGCTACTACTACCATCAAACAAAATGCCAGAAAAAGAATCTAAAACTAGTGTAAAGAGAGTCCAAACAGACCCGACTCACCAGTCTAGTCAAACTACGTCAGTACAGTTTCATAATACAATTATAATATAGTTTGTAGCATATATTTATACACTCGTTAGTGCTCCCATCCTAGAGTAGGAGTTACTCCAGGTCTCCTGTATATTAAGAGAAGCACCTGTCATGAGTATTGTAATGGAGTTCGTTTGGGGGGGATGTTCCCAATCTTCGTTTCCATTGATTAAAATGCCTGTAAGGATAATGGTGGTGTATTCTGTCGGAGGAGTGAGCAACATCCATATTTATATAGGAGGGATTTCTCATTCCCATCTTCGGGCCCAATGGGCGAAGATCACAGCCCAGTCGTGGCGGTCTGCCGCTTCAAAAGGAATCATAGTGGAATTATCTGTCACTTTGTCCTCTGTTAGTGAGGTACGTCCTCCAGTCTGGGGATTATTTATGTTCAGGCGGTCCAGTGCTGAATCCCTGGCTATCTCTAGTTCAGCTATTAGAGCTTTGCTCAGATATCTAAGCCAAAGCGAGACCAGGGGAGGTAGACGAGCCTTCCAGCTCATAGCCAAACTGCGTTTAGCAACAACCAGGGCCAAATTTATAAATGTATTCAGTGGTTTGTGTTTGGATGATCGTTTAGTGATCCATAGTAGGAAATGTTGCCCGTTCACTTGTAGTGTCATACCAGTGGCCTCTGTCAGTATTACAGCTATGTCTGTCCAATATGTAGTTGTTTTTGGGCATGACCATACCATATGCGTAAATGTGGCCACAGGGGTATCACAGCGCGGGCAGATGTCTGTAGCGCATGGGTGTACATTTTGGCTTTCCTATGTGGGGTTACATAAGTATGATGAAGGTAACTAAACTGTGTGTATTTAAGCCTTGCATTTATTGAGGTGTCTTTCGGGACTCCCAGACATTGTTCCCATTGCTTGTCTGTCAGTGTAATTGCTAAACTCTTCATCCCAATAAGCATGTAGTGCCGTCAGTGAGGGACTCTCATCTTGACGTATTGAGGTATAGAGCATTGTGATGACTCGTCTGGCAGTACCGTGTGTTAGGAGTGTTTGGAGAAGACTAGATACCTCTGGTTCCGCGCGTGTCTTTTTCCATACTTTTCACAATTGATTAGCCAATGAGGCATATAGAAATGAGCCCAGAGGTGTCCCATAATCGTCTACCAATTCATTAAATGTGTAAAAAAATGTTGTCAGTAAGCATGTCACCCCACGTGGTAAGTCCAGCGTTGGCCCAAATTGTCACCTCTGATCTGCGGCCTTGTGGTGAATTTCCCGGTAGCACCCAAAGGGGTAGTGCTGGAGCATGGGGGGGGGAGAGGGCTTTTCTTATGCAAATAATGATGCCAGCAAAAGCGTGCAATAGTCATCAGGAGATTGTCTGGCCTCTTGGTTTTATCTGATATTTAGATACTTACCTAACAACAGTAGATACATGTTGCCACATGTATGGTACCTTTCTGTTACTGCTTTTAACACAAGATTACCTTCAACTATTGCCTAGCCTATGTCTAAGGCCCCAATGTATTTCATACTATATTCAGGCAACACCCCTAGATTTTATACAGTCTATTATATAGTCTACTGTCTTTATTCCTAGCTTTTGGTTGTTTAATAATGTTCAACTCGGGAATAGTCAATCATTTCAAATCTTGATAGGATGACACTCCTTATATGTTTAATATATCCAGTCGTTCTCTAAGTCCCCATTGAGCTTACCAATACTAAATGAAGATTTAACCAATCAAAATAAAAAAATTAAACTATGCATAAGCAGCTAACCATGTCGGTTTTGTGATCGTGTAGACATTTTCTAATGGTTAATATGGTTCAATCATTGCCGTGGAGGAGCGTTTTCTCCTCCCGTCATTCCTGTTGGATATTTTTGGGGTGCTGGATAGGAGGGGGAGGGTGTCCCACCAGGATGAGATTGGAGGTATACATCTTTCATCTGGGTTCTCCTTTATGGTTTTGTATTTTCTTTGTTATCTTTTTTTTATTTTTATGGCAGTACTAGGAAAACAAGGTATGGTCGGCTACGAACATGTCTTTCTTTACCGAGACCACGGTATTTTCAGTTTGATAAGAATACAATGTCATTCTGTAAACCTGATCAAGGAGGTTCACTCATCACTACCCTTCTTACATCCTCTGCTGCTTCATCGATCTATAATACAGATAAGTGGACTCTAGTACCTAATTTCCCACAGTTTTTCAGTTGCAATGTTTTGAGCAAAACACTAGTTCCTACTCAGGAACCACATTGCTTTAAAATTAATCATGCTTAATCCACCCCAGAATATCAAGATAATTTCATTAAATGTGAAAGGCATCAGTCATCCGAATATGAAGAAGAAAAAAAAGGAAAATCATTGACTACATAACAAACTCAAAGGAGAAATAGTTCTCCTACTAGAAACCCAAATCGATTCTTCACACATCACTTTGATGCGAAAACAGCGATTTACTGACGTATCGTGCTCAGCTGCTGTTAGGAAGAAAGAAAAATGGAGTCTTGACCCTAATAGCTAGGAACTTGGATATAAACATGATCTCCAATTTATCAGACAAACCAGGAAGGTAGATTATATTCAAACTTTCTAAAAATGCAGAGTTCTTTTTGGTCAATGTATACGCTCCAACTGCAGATGAACCATCCTTTTGTAATGATATTTAGTCCCATCCAAAAGTGATCCCAGATTCCTTAACTAGTATCTTTGCAGGTGAATTTAATGTGCCCATGGATCCCACAATAGACAGAAATTCGCAGTTCTCATACTGTCCCAGCAAAAGCTATAAAGCACTTAAAAATCTATGCTCGTGATTCAATCGAGTTGACACATGGAGAACCCTAAACCCAGTGGAAAGGGACTATACCTTCTACTCCTTTCCACACAATTCATATTCCAGCATTGACTACCTGCTAATCTTGAGACATTCCATTAGAAATATCAACCATACAACTGTTGAACACAGGGTGATATTGGATCATTCGTGCATAATCATGTCCATTACGGACCCCTCTCCTGAGCCAAAACAAACCTAGTGGAGATTTAATGACCGGATACTTAAACACCATAATAATGTGCAGGCCATTGCAGAGACACTACAGAACTTCCTTGCAGACAATAAACTTGGTGAATCCTCTGAAATCATTAGATGGGTAGCCCTGAAGGCCACACTAAGAGGGATAGTTATCAACATTAGATCCAACATGCATAAAGATGCGAATAATAAGCTATTAGAACTGGAAAAACGAATCTCTGTTATAGAAAAAAACATCTTTAACAGAGATAATAATACCCTAAATAAGATTACCTGGAAAAATATGAATAAGATAAAATAATGAGTACAAGAGCAGGCATACTGATCAACGAACAAAAGAGTATTCATCTTTGCAAGTCTAACAAAGTAGGTAAAGGTTTAGCATCATACCTAAAAATTTTAAACTGGACAAATATGCTACTAAAGACAAGCAACGTGCTGTCCACACTAACCCCACTGAAATTGTGGAGGTCTTTCAAGATTTCTACCAAACCTTCTATAAAGGCAACATCACCCTTGAGCATAAGAAACGCATAGCTTACCTTAAGAACGCTAACTTGCCTAAACTTGCAGATGAAGAATTAGAAATGATCAGTGGACCAGTTACAAAAGAGGAAATAGCCAATGCTATTAGAAAACTAAAATCAAAAATGATGATGAGAATGCTTTAAAGAACTGTGTAGTGTACCCATTCAGGGGCCCAGACGGATACACTGCACTGTTCTGTAAAGCATTCTCATCATCAATCATCCCGCCTCCAGAGACCCTCTTTACTCACTTCGCCAACTCAGGGCGAGTTACAGCAACTCCTGCAGAAGCTATTATCACTGCTATCCCAAAAGAGAGGAAGGATACCCTACTCCCAAAAAACTACATACCAATTTCCTTGATTTATTTGCAAAATCTATGCCATGATAATCTCAACCAGACTCTAAAAATACATCTCTAAACTCATACACCCTTCTCAGGTTTGGTTTCTGAAAAAAGATTATCCAGTGATAATACACGTATACTATGCCATTTCCTAGGAAAGGAAAAGCTATCAAAGTCCAGAGTTGCAGTTATGCTTGATGCAGAAAAAGCGTTCGACAAAGTTGATTAGAACTACTTAAAACTGGTCCTGAAAAAGTTCAACCTAGGCGAGTTCCTCATTAGAATGATCATGTCACTATACTACAATCCGACGGCTGGAGTAAGAGTGGGAATATTTATATCAAATGAATTTCCCTTAGAACAAGGGACAAGACAAGGGTGCCCCCCATGAGCTCCTCTCTTTCTCTTAGCTCTAGAACACTTTCTACATCATCTCCGTGAGAATAAAGGTATATGAGGGGTTTAATTTGGTAACCAAAATATAGAGTTAGCTCCATACGCAGACGGTATTGTAATTGCCACCGAGGACGCCCCCTCCTCTATTACCTCACTGGTGACATCAATACAAGAATTTTCTGAGATATCAGGCTAAATCCTCAATGGAGACAAATCAGAGATTCAGCTCCTTAACAACATAGGAAACAAAGATATCTTGGAACTTGCATGGCAACCAGGATGCATCAAATATTTAGTAGTAGAATTCTCTAGGGACCTTACCACTACATTAAAATGTAACGAAGACTCATTACTCAAGAAGATCACTAACTCTCTAGATGGCTGGTCACCTAAAAACAACATCCTGGTGGGGTAGGGCTGAGACCCTAAGGATCCTAAGGATGATGGTAGCTCCTCTAGTCGATTACCTAATCAGTATGCAGTTTGGGGAGAGGATGTGGCCTTACGGCTAGAGCGGTCAACCTCGAAGCTGGGGAACCGGGTTCTAGACTCGGCAACGACGCTCAACATTCTGTGATTCTGGGCAAATCACTTAATCTCCCTATGCGTAACAAAAAAATGAATGTGTTGATCTGTAACGAAACTGGTGCTCATGTAAAGCGCTCTAATTCCTGATATCTTCGGGTCGAGTTCGCGCTATATAAAACTCTAAAAAACATTTTTTTTAAATTACAAAATACATTTTTTTAAAAATGCTCCTTATGTCCCTTTCAAAAGACTTTTTATCTACAATAGACAACATTTTCAATACATTTTTGTGGCAAGGCAAAAAACTGAGAATATCACTCAAAAAATGTAGCCTTGCGAAAGGTAACAGTGGAATAGGCCTTCCTAACTTTAGGAACTACCAGATGGCATATTTATTTAAACAGGGCACCAATTGGTTTCTTGAGGATGCAGACTATACACCTGTCTGAGTAAACCTAGAAAAATCAATCCTAAACAATAAAACTATCAGTGCATACCTAACAATGCATTATCCCTGCCTTACCCACTCCAGATGCATCATGGATAACACCAAAAGAGCCATCCTTGGGGTGGACTATCTCTTGAAAATAAAGATCCTTAACTCCAACCTGTCATGCATTTGGCTAAATCACAAAATTAAACTTGATAGTGAACCTGTACTATGGTTCAATTGGTCGGTAAAAAGAGTAAACTTGGTCAAAGACATTTTTGACAATGACGTCCCTCTTCACTTCTCCAGATTAGAATCCTGCTTCGGATTAGATAACCTGGACTTCTATAAATTCTTGAGACTAAGAATCAGATATCGAAATGCCCATCATTTAAAAATATCCCCTCACTCCTGACTCTCATCAAAGGCTTGTACAAAGCAGGACACATCGTGTCCAAGGTGTATAAGTTACTCATCCCCAAATCTCACAGAGCCAAAAGTCTCAACGAACAGAAATGTGAGGCGCAGCGCTCCAAAAGCAATATAACATTTGACAGGGACTGCATATATGGATCCATTTTCTCAAGTAAGATATCTCTGATCCTCTCTCAAACTAAACACATGATCAATAATAGATGCTACTGGACTCCAGAAGAACTCCATAAACCCCTGCCCAATGCTCATTCACCCGCATCACCCCCGTGTAGGATCACATTTCCAACACTTTTTTACATGCATTTTGACCACTGCATCGTGCATACCGTGAACTGAGTTGCCTAGGTGTGTGGATGAGTTTAGGTTGTCGATAGATGTTCATGACTGAGCACAATTGAGATCCCTGAAGTTGAGGTTGAAGGCAGAGCGAGTTTCTCACAGTGAGTGTGACTGGGTCATAAAGGTGTTCAGACGACATGTGCAGAGTTCACAGAGCGATGGTCACATATGTGCTACTTGTAATTACCATTTTATTTGAAAGTGTGTAAGAAGCAATCCGCATCAAAGGAAAAGAAAATGCTGAGTTTACGCGAGAGTACCCTACCTACAATGCCTGCTACTTCATAAACTACTCACAAACTCAACAAAAAGGTCCAATTTCTCCTACGTGGACTGGTGAGATTATACACCCAATTTACACAAAAGGGGCTAAAGAAAATCCTAAGAACTAATGACCCATAGCCCTTATAGATTCCATTATTAATGAACATGTAGCTCTCACAATCACAACCTACACTTATATCTAAGTTTTTATTTTAAATGTATTTGTTCATGTAATCAATATTTTATCATTTCAATACAATAAATTTGCACTTAACTTAAATAGAGAGAGAAATTAAGAGGAAGGAGATGATGTATGAGATATGAAGAGGAAAGATTACAGAAAGATGTGGAGAGGAAAACAATGTGAATGCTTAACAAAGTAAGACACTGCAAAGGGAAAGTGTTGTGAATGGGAAACATTTAGTCACTTTGAAGACCACTACCCATTCCACAGATCGTAGTAATGTTTAAATCACAGCCTCTGGCTTGACAATTTTTCTATTCTAATTATCCAGAAGAAAATCCTTGTTACTCATTTATCTAATACTGTTAGGCAAGCACTGGCAAAGCCAATACGCATGGTTTTTCTAAGTGTATATTCAATGCTGGGTGACTTGTCTGGATGCAATAACAGACAACTCACTGAAAGGCACCCAAATAGTGGTTAAGTCACACAAAGTTTGAAAAACAGAATTATAGTTCATGTGTTTGAAGACCCCCTTAAAATATGAACATTACTGTGTTTTTCTGTTAGTGGGTCTGTGGTTGGATGCTGTTGATTTTGCATACTTATATTTTATTGCCTTGTAGAATTTTTGTAGTACTTCATACCCCTGTATGAAAGGGCCTCCTTTTTATCTGGTCACCCCCACTTTTTGCCCTAGTACTGGTGCTTTTCGACTGAAAGTGCACTGGGTCCCTGCTAACCAGGCCCCAGTGCCAGTGCTCTTTTCTTAAAACAAGGTACATGCTCAATTGTTAAACCAATTGGCAAGGACTTTAGCGCCCCGTAAGTCTCTAGTAAATGATACCCCTGGTACCTAGGTCATGGCTACTAAAGAGGGTCCCTATGGGCTGCAGCATGTATTATGCCACCCCAAGGGACCCACATACAAATTGCATGCAGACTGCCATTGCAGGCTGTGTGAAATGGTGTAAACCATTTAGAAAATCCCCATACACCCTGTTTATGTAAGTCACCCCTACAGTAGGCCTTAAAGCCCTTAGGCAGGGTGCATTATGTGATGACTAATCTGCAAGAGCAGATATGTCCCTAAGATGTCTGGCTCTATTTCCACGACATTGCAAGTGTTCAGGAAGCCATCTTAAGTATATGTACTGGGCACTGGTCATCAAGAGTTACCCAGCTACATAATGGCTTCACTGAAAACAATGGTGTTTGGTATCAAACACCTTGTCTTGACAAATCCCTACTGATGCCTGTATTTGATCTGTCCTGACATGCACCCAGTGGGCACCTTAGAGGTGCCCCCTGAATCCTACTAGTTTCTTAGTGGGCTGGCTGACAGCCTGCCACTGCAGACAAGTTTCTGTCCTCCTGCAGGTGAGAGCCCACTCTCTTTGAAGTCAGAAACAATGCCTGCTCAGGAGAAAGATGTTCACACCTCCTCCAACAGGCCCCTACCGCCTTTGATAAAACACCCCAGCTTCCCCCAGACGTGGGAGATGCCACCCCTGCCCTGAGGCCCATTTGACACCAGGACAGGCGGTAAAATTAGCTAGTCCGAAGGCGTGTTTACTCTCCGGCTAGTCACGCCCCTAATGTGGGCTACCTGAAGTGAACAAGTTTCCACCATCTTGTTTTTAGTGGAACTAGGATATCTGTGTCAGGTTTATGCCGACTCCCAGGAAGTGGTCATATATGGGGTGCAGACACCCTTGGGTAAGTAGTACATTGGCTACACTCCCCTTGATACCCGTAAATTTTGTATTTAGATGGTCCCCTGCCACTAGGAACTCAGATTTATCTACTGGGAACAGAAGAAGGTCCAAGAAGAGCCGTAAATGCAAGAACTATGGACCTTCCCCGGGTTTGACGCAAAATCCTGCCTGCCTCCTCCTGCCCCGTCAGTTGCAAAGACCTGACTTATCCTGCAGTATACATCCTCCTAAAGCCTTGGAGGGCAGTCAGAATTTTGCCAACCAGTCAGCATCTGCCTTGTAGTGGAGGTGCCACTTCCCTACAGTCTGAAGGCACTGACCACATCTGTCTGGTACACTATTCTGCCGACCCCCAGGTCCACCAAGGAAGTAGCACTCCAAGAAGAGGTATTTGTGGCTCCAAGAAGTAAGCCCCATCTCCTCAGTGAGTCTTGAGCCGCTAGACCCTCCAAGAGCCTACCAGCACAAATACCCTGGGTACCGGAGCACTTGCAGCAGCCAAGGCTTGTTAAGTATCCAATCTAGACACCAACCCTCCAAGACCGACCTACTGACGAGGGACGTCTGCCTCACCGAGGCCAGCACTTAGAGTGGCCCTGGTATCCCTTTTGCCCCGCATCATTAGTTCGACCTATGAAGTGAGAGCCTCCAAAACAAGTGACTTGCTGGACAAAACACCACTGCACCCGAGCCCCACGGCCCAATTCCGAGCCAGCCGACGGTGCCTTTTTGCTCCAGAAACCCTCAAGAGCAAAGCCTCCCTTTTGGTTCTTCCGTACTTGTCCCAATTCCCCACTTGCAGCCTTTTTCTGTTACATGTCTCTCAGTTGACTTTAATGGGTAGCATTTGAGGCTACCATCTGTACCAGCACCTCAGCACCCAGGCACACCAGGGCAGGTAAATACGAACTGCTAGCGGTTTTGTGGACCTTGACCCCTAAGCACCTTAAGTCCAGAAGAGTTTTTAACTATACAGTGAATGTTTCTCACCTAGGATAACAATACTGCGTTTGAGGCTCCTGTCTCAAATCTGACAACTGTGGTTTTCTACTGTTTTTCTCGTGAAAATCTATGACGTCTACAGTACTTACCTGATTCCTTTGATCTTGGTGTCTATAAAAATATAAAATCTGTGAGAGAGTGAGAGTGAGAGAGTGAGAGTGAGAGAGTGAGAGTGAGTGTGAGTGTGAGACAGAGAGAGACAGACTCTCTACACACAACAAATGCTTCACACTACCCTCTGATAAGTCTAAACTGCTCGTCCACACTACCACAAAGACGCCAATAAGGGTTGTCTGGACTTTCAACATAGTGTACCCCATTTTGGTGCAATACATAAAAAGCCAGCTTCTTTCAGCCCAAATGTGGGGCGGTGAGGCACATTTTTGATTGGGTAGCACACTACGCTGTATGAAAAAAAAAGCGGTTGTCACAGTACTCTATTTGTTCTGATCCTGTGGGCAGGAAAGCATTTTAATGTCGTGTGCAAGGGACCAGAGAGGTTCTCTTATCTTGTCTTTGGGCACACCTGCTAGCGTTCTAATGGAGGAGGTGTTGTGAGAGAGACAAGCAAATTATGAATATGGCTAGGGCTAAAACCATTAGGCAACACCAGCCTAGCCCGTGGTGCTGTGTGGTGATTTGTGCATGTATACCAAGAAAAGCGGTGTAGCCAAAAAAGGCCCAGTATGTCAGATGAGTAAAATTATGGCAAATAGGCAATATTGGACGCTAGTAACATAAGCAATAACCATGCTCCTATTTTAAAGGAAGGGATACGGTCTGCTGCTGTACAACTACACCTCATGAACAAGAAATACATTGGAAGCTGAATCAAGCTTGCCAGCTATAGCAGAAACTACACAAACTTTAAAAGGCTTGCAAGGTCATAAAGGCCAAAAGTTTGAACAGGAGACAGTGTGATGGAAAGAAACTTACCCTTCTTCCATCGTTTCAGCTAAGACAGTAGCATGATGAGTAGCCCACTCCCACTTTTCCAGTTTAGACACAAAGACAGGTTCTCTCAGTGCAGCCATAGGCCAAAGAAAAGGCTACAATGAGGTGAGAAAAGTGGCGAAGGGGGTGAAGAGCAGCAGGGATTGGGGAATACAGTTGAACCAGCAGCAGTGAGTTGGAAAGAAAAAGCAATACACATTCAGGAAGAAAAGTAAAGACAGATGGAACTGCACCCCCTACAGCAGACGTCTCACAGCTGCAGACATGGAGCACAGTTAATGTAGCATGTAAAGCAGTCCACTCTTGTTTTTCCAAATGCCTCTAGGTCAGCAGAAGCACAAAGAGAAGTTCCATCAGTGCGATCAGTAGCTAAAGAAAACTTGTACTGGACTTCTGAAGAGGTAAGGAGGGCAGGGAGGAGCATCTCTTGGCAGGAGGCACAGTGGAGCCCCGGGAGAAGGAAAGCTGGGGGAGGAACCTGCAGCAGAGAAGGCAAAAGCGGACACCTGAGGGAAGAAAACAATACACATACATGAAAAACCGAAGACCGATACAATGTGGTTCCTAAAAACAGGCTTCTAGCATATTTGGCAACATAGAACAGTTTTTCTAAGCTGAGGATCAGCCCTCTCCCACTTTTTCAAATGGCCTAGAAGTTAAGAGAGGCACAAAGAATGATGTGTGTTGTAGTTGTGGTGGTTGGTATCAGTGTTTGATGTTGGAAGTATACATGTGGGTGCTTAAAATTATTTTGGGGATGGTCGATGGGCGTGTGTAGATATGTAATGGTTGGAATGTGGTCAGATATGATATTTTGTGGGTGGCTGAATGATACTAGGTATGTTGCCAAATGATGGTGGGTTGACTTGTATAGGAAAATGGTCATATTGGCATATAATAGTGGCTTTGTTGGAGTATGAAGATGATTTTGTCAACCTATGATGTTGGGTGATGTGTATATGTACCATGTTGGGTGCATTGGAATATAACTTTGAGTGTGTTGGAGTATGATGGGTGTATTGGCTTCTAATGTTTGTTTTGTGGACCTGTAAATATGGGTATATTGGTATGTAATTGCTGTTTTTGGTTTATCATATTGCTTCTACGGATGTATAGTGGGTGTATTGGTATCAGTTGGTGGTTCTGTGAATGTATGATGGTGCATGTGTAGACCTACATTGTTGCTTGTGTGAACATATGACAGTAGCTGAGTTGACGCATCACAGTGGGTTTGTTGGATTAAGACATTGGGTATGTTGGTGGGATGATGGTGTGAGTGTTGGCATATGCTGTAGGCCATGGGTAGCTATAATGGTTGGTGTGTTGGCGTAACATGTTGGCTGTGTGAATGTATTTGGTGGGTGTTTTGACTTAGAATGATAGTTGGGTGGATGTATGATGGCTGATAGGTTGGCGTATGATTGTCTTACACAAATGCCGAGGCACAACCAAAACTTAGTCCAACTCTGTGTATCAGGCTTTCGCCACCATAGAGGCCATTTGCCTTGAGAGCACCTCAACACACTTGAACCTTGAGAAATACTTCCCGACATATTGTAAGCTGTGGATGTGCATTCGCAAGTTGGCAGTTCTGCCGTAACTCTTTGTGCAATAAGGTTGGCGTATGATGTTGGTGGGTGAATGCCTTCTTGTGGTCTGTGTGCCGCTGTGCCTCGCCCCTGCAGTCCTTACATGTGGCCATCAAACACCCTTACAGTACCTTTATTTCGCTTCCGCCTCCCCTACATCTCTCTATGTGCTCTCACCTGTCAGTGGCCCCTCTGTATGTGTCTGGCCCACTGCAGCCCCTTTGTCCTATCCCTGCAACCTCTCCATGTGCCTGCCTTCCTCCATCCCACAGCTTTACTATGTACCATCGACCTTACCTGCATCTTTTCTTGGTGGCCTGTCCATCTGCCCCCACTCTGTGTGACCTGGTTCCACTGCAACCTCTATGTTCTGACCTGCCTGGTCATAGGTTTGTGCCCACTGCCTTGCCTCTGCAACCCCTCTGTGTATTCCCTTCCTTTCCTGCATGCCACTCTTTGTGTCCCTTCCCCCTGTAAAGTCCTTGTGTGCTGCCCTACAACAACTGTGACCTTCTATTTAATTATCTCTCCTTGCCGCTGTATGGCCCAGTCCGCTTGAAGTCCCTCCTTTTGCCTCGCCCCCTACCTATGTCCACCCATTCCCCTGTAGCCCCTCTGTATGTTCCCTTTTTTTCTCATTTGGGAACAACTCACAGAGGTGGGTGTCAGTTCTCCTGCTCCCCTCCTGTCTCTTTTCTATTTCCCTCTCCCTCAAGCAGGGTGAGGGGAAGGGGTAATTGTCCACCATTTGCCCTTTGGCAAGGCCACAGGACAATGAATCTTGGGAGAGGTGAGCGAATCGGGCATTCCCCCTCATGATTAACCCCTCCCACATACTTTAGCAATCCCATTGAGTTTTGGGGGCACCTACCATGGCAGCTTCAGGGTGCCTCCAGTTGAAGTTGAAATTGTGATGTGGTCTTGTGTAAGGTTGAAGGGCTTGGGTTGCATTTTTGGCTTCCTTGGGTTGGGTTGAAAATTAACTTCACCCACCCTTAGACAAAGCATGGTGAGAATGTTGTTGGCTCCACAGGTCCTGTTCTGGCCACGGGGGTGAATGCCTTTTTCTTTGATACATCTCAGGTCTCCCT
The DNA here is from genome assembly GCF_964204655.1 of Triturus cristatus. Lineage (NCBI taxonomy): Eukaryota > Metazoa > Chordata > Amphibia > Caudata > Salamandridae > Triturus > Triturus cristatus. The sequence goes on from NC_140592.1 coordinate 684,465,435, forward strand.
GTAAGCCAGTTTCTGTTTTTTTCCCTCCCATTTTCCTTCCAGTGTTTGCAAACAATAGGAGGAAAAAACATTTTGGGTGTCTATTGCACACTCACTAATGTGCAATGACAGTGGGCTTCTGTTGTTGAGGCATAAACATTTTTCCGCTCACAACCTTTTGAAAAATAGACTTACTTAGACATGTGAATTGGATACTCATGTTTTATCTTCGATCTCCAAAACAGAACAGATGTTTACCAAACAAAAAAATGCATTGAATGACCGAAAGGTTGCTGTACCACAACCATAACCTTTTGCGTTTATTCAAATTCTGTGTCTCTCTCTCTCTCTCTCTCTCTCTCTCTGTCTCTCTGTATCGTCTGGCTTCACTATGAGTGACAGTGTTCTGCTCTTTCACAAGGAGCATATCGGCACACAAAGTAGTTTTGCTCAGTGCCAGTAACTACTGCGGCAGTGTGTGCTTTTTGAAACCAAAAACAATTTTTGCTTTTGCCAGTGGTTGTTATTATAGTGAGGGCCCAGCAGCTCCCACACCAGTAACGTTTTACAAAAACCATGCCTAAACAATTCACACATTGACAAATCTAAAAAGCTGACCACCAATTCCATACCTACTGGCTTTGCCAATGCTTGTTTATTTTTGTTTCCCAAAATCTTATTGAAATTGATTACACCGATTTTGCATTATGAATATCTTTTGGGAAATACTAGCATGCATCAACACATGTTACTAAATGATGCTGCAAAGAAATGGTTCCTAACCTTTTACAGTAGCAATCTGTTTTTATTCTGCTTTCATTTTTTTTATAAACATTTTATTTGGAAACAAAAGAATCATCTATCTTGCTTTCAAGCTTCTGCAAATATTTGCGTCAAATCAGAGACCATTCTGGGAGCATTATACATAGCCTCATATTATTAAACTTTGAACACGTATGTATACATTTTTATACTGGAACCACCGTCAGTAGTGCAGTCAGAGATTACAACTTTTACTTAGAGCGCTGACCCTAATAATAAAGGCTTTCAATTAATGAACCTGAAAAAAACAAGTTTGAAAAGCATTAACATATGGACAAAAATATTACCTTATCTGCAGACAGTGCCCTTCCCTGATCTTTAATGTGGTACTGCAAATTGGCAGCCAAAGGGTTTGTGCTGTAGGGGGTTGGGCCTACTTGTCCCAAGGACAAAATACACATGAAAACTTGTTGCCCTTGACCCCAAACAATATGTCCTGGGCGTCGGGCTATAGGAATTCCACATCCCTGATGTTTTGCTCTTCTACACATCATTGTGTTACATGCACCCTACTAAGGAGTGTACTGATCATGGGGGAATCCTGAGTTATGGTATGAATTGTGCATTGCATACTGTAACAGGCGTTTTGCTGAACCATAAATAACTTGTAACTATTATTCTAATGAATTAATTGGGTTTTTATGATGAACCACATTAACCTGCATGTAACCATTCTACTCTGTACATGGCTATCAGTCAAACTGAATGTCCTTTGGCCATACACAGCGACAATGGGTCATAGGACCTGCTTGACCTTACTCTTGGCTTCATTAGAATATGGTCTACCAGAATTTATGCAAGTTCATCCAACAGCACCATGATTATCAGTATATTAAGCTGTTTCCCTCCTATTTAACTCACCCAGATGTTTAACGGTTCTTCTCAAGCCTTGACCTAGACAACATAAAACTAAATCTGCTATAAATCTGCCAAATGTAGCGTAGATTCATCATATGGTTCCAAACTACTTAGCAGATGAACACATCAACACCCCCGTTTAAATCCCCCTTCTTTTAATCTACCTTCCCCTTTGATGGCCTCAATGAAATTGAGAAAACCTATAGTAGACTAAGGGCCTGATTCCGATCTCGCTGGGAAGGCCCTCCATATGACTCGGATCCGGAGTGCTTTCCTAGAGAATCGTGGTCCGGGAGTCCCATCGACCGATTCCGATGCATCCGTATAGTGACGGACTCGGTTCGCTCGGACTGCCATGGAACTCTATCGGAGCCTGTATACCGAATACGTACACAGGCTTCCATAGCAAAAAGGGGTGGGTGGGGAAAAGTGTGCACCCTGTTGCGGGCACCCCATAATGCCTGCCACACTGTGCATGCTTGGAAAGGGGTGGACCCATGGTTACCCCCGCGGGACCGATTCGTAGGACCCCGGGTGAAGGGGGGCCTGCTACAGCCCCCCGAAGTTCGATTGCCTCAGCCTTTTCATCTCGACACAACTGAGTCGATACGGCTGTCTGCATCGTGAATCGTACTCACTCGTTCGGAAGCTGGCTCCATTGCGCGGCACGATTCGGCTGCGAACGGCTGCGAACGAGTCAGACTGCCAAGATCAGGTTCAAAAACGATTTGGTCGATGAAGACAAGATCTTCGCATTGTACTTGGTCTTTCAGAACGGGGGACGATTCGGTCGGAAACATAAGCTCCGAATCCGATTTGCTTGTTCCGGAATCCGTCTGGAGGCCTTCCTAGCGAGACCGTAATCGGGCCCGAAGTCTCTGCCAAAATCTGTGCAGATCCATGAAACTGTGCCAACTTTATTTGTTAATCAAAAATTATTTACCTCTCCCATTTAACTCCCCACCCCCCACTGGATCAGTACAAAACCATAAATCCATGCATTGAGTGTAACATGCTGTCTGTCTGTCACATTTGATGTAGATTCATCAGACAGTGCAATATTTATAAGCAATTAAAACATTTTTGCCTCCCCCTTTTGCAAACCCCCCACCAACCCGCAATATGAAATCCATTCAGCTGTTTTGGACTGCTGGACCATAGCTCCATATGCTAAACCATTGCCAGCTTAGGTGCAGATCTATTCATGGGCACCTAGTTTAAAGGCAAATCAATAAAATTGTATCTCCAGTGGAAAGGGTGGCTGAATCATAACTACACAGTGGTGATTGCGTAGTAAAAAGACATACTGTGCATGCCTCATACCTCTCCACTCCACAAGGAAAAATTGGGGAAGAGTTCATTTATGTCCATTCACCCACAAAGGTTGTTATTATGTTGGTAATTTGTCTTGGGTGGCAACCTAATGCCTTGCAGATGCAGGTTTCAGACAGAGTTTCATTCTCAGCATCTCTGTCCAGAGTTGAAGAAAAGATCTGGAATGCCAAGGGAGATAGTCTGTTTTTGCCTTGTGTCAGCCCAATAGTGCTCCGGTTAGCCCTTTGCTCCTACCAATAGTTTGATCCCTTCTCTTAAGGAGAGCCCCCCCCCTTTAGCTGGGTTCTCACAAAATGAATCACAATTTTTGCTGCCCACCTGCTAGTGGGAGCAGAATTGAAGCTTATGCCTCAGTGTGCTGGGAGTTGGGTCCTTTGCTTTGTACGTACAGCAAACTCTACCTGATTGGATTCCTCCAGTACATTCACCCCTGCTCTTCAGATCCTCTCTTCCACAGGCGTGCAGAAATCCATATCCCTGCAGGTAGTTTCAGACACACCCGACACTGCAATGATAGTTCCCTTCATGAGCTTTTCTTCAACATTGCTTTAATGGGTTGCATGAGCACCAATATCTCAGAAGCACACACAAACATGATGCATTTTTCTTACCACACTAGCTTATTGGCTTGTATTAAAAATGTCCATACAAGGTGCTGTGAACGTCTAGATTATAATCCTGCAGGAAAACAATAAACATGTTTCAGTGATTCGCAGTCGCCGCATGCTTTTTTCTACTCTGTTGTAATCAGAATTGAACATCCTTCTGTGTCAAACCAGCTATGTACTGTTTAACCGTTGCTTTGCCCGTATTAATAAAACAAAAATAAATAATGATACAATTAATAGTATGATACGTTTCTAATGTGCATTGTCTTTAACTATGTACAAGAAACCTGTTTCATAGCAATGTAAATGATCAGTTTTACCATTACCCAGTCTGTGTACTGCTGTTCTATTAGGAAGATTGAAAAGCTGAGTCATTCCACTGAGTTTCCATCTGTAAACTTAGGATGCACACGGGCATTTGCTGAAGGTGCATAGCTCTCTCCCCTCCGCTATTGCTGTACGAGATTAATATGCTATAAATAGCCCCAAAATACGCCACTGGGGAAGATTCCTCCTGCTGCAAAATCAATGTAAAGCTGAAGCACTTTGTAGATCAGCAATTTTAGCTTTTGCGCACCGAGCAGTCCAGCCCCAGACAATGCAGGTGTACTTGAATATCTGATAGACACATCTAGCCAAAGATTCCTCAACTTTTGAATTCTCTCCAGGCACCAGTCTGAATCCAGGATTTGTTCAGCAGTACCTCTGTGATGTGTAGTCTGCAGGTGAATGGTGGGGGTAGCTGGGTTCTGAGAGCAGTAGCCTGTTACCTGTTTGTTATGTAGTGTTCTTTACAGAGGCGTGTCTTTAGCTCTTTCCTAAATTGTATTAATATTGGGACAGTTCTGATAAGGTACGGATATATCGTTCCAGATCCTCTGTGCATAGGTGGAGAGGGCCAGGCACCTTGTTTTTAAGTGAGCCTAGTAGACAGTGCAAGCTGTCTGGTTTTAAAATACCTATTGTACTCTTACCAAGAGCATACACTGGGCTTAAGCCTACTCATTGCTTACCATTGGTTAGCAACATTGTCACTCTAATTTGCTTGCTTCTTATTTGATGTCTTTCCTTGCCTGGGCCATACCATTTTTTTCTTGTGCCCTTCCACTGCTCACTTTTAGGGAACTACTTTTATTATTTTTGCTTGAGCACTCCTCGAGAGTGCATGTATTTTCCAACTGTTTTCCTCGTGCGCTGCAGTTCCCTTCTCCCACTCTGTGTTGCACTCTCATGTCCATCTGCTTTTCTCCCCTTCCGTGCTGCTCTCGCATGCCTTTTTGCTCAAGCATGTCACAAGTACATGCATTTTCTGACTTTCTTGCCTACTTCTTTCCCCCTTCCCGCTCAGTGTTGTTCTCTCTCGTCCATGTGCTTCTCTCCTGGGCTCCGTGTTGCTCTCTCTCGCACGTGCACTTCTGTAGTGTTTTCTCCCTCTTGTACTTATCTACCCACCCTCCAAGTGCTGCTTTCCATCTTTCTCCTTCCAACCTGTTCTCTTTTTCCACCCCGTATAACATCTGCTGTCCTTTTTTAATTTAATTAGCATTTTTTTACTAAAAAGTCTTCATCTTTTTTATTTACCGATCTTAGTTGCATCTGCCTATCTCAGCAAATAAAAAATTAAAATAAAATAAAAGGCACCTGCATCATTCCGCTGGTGTGCGCATGCGTTTTGACACATGCGTGCATTAGTGGAAAAAGGCAACCGCCATCGTGCCTTTTTTAAAAAATAAAAAACAATTCTAACAATGCTGCTTAGCATCTTTATGCTGCATAGCAGTGCCAAAATACAATAGCAAAGCCAATAGGTCCAGAGGGCAAGACCTTTTGACTTTGCCAATGCTTGTACTCTTTTGTTGTTCTCTGCCTCTATCTGATGGTGTTTTTGATGTGGGTCTACCGAAAAACACCAAAGATGTCCAGTTTGCCAGACAGGTGAGTAGGACCTTGATGGGCATGCTGGTTTGGAGGATAGTTCGAATTGAAAGGGGGGGGGGCAATGCAGTTCCATTCTTTTGAGGGTGGTTTTGTCATATTTCTCCAGACGCATGATGTGGCATGCTCCAGTGTGTAGGATACCTGGTGGTGGGAGGGACAGTATTAGATATTTCTACTTATTTTCCTTGAGCAGCAGCCCCAGGGCATCATTTCCCAGCCTGGAGTAAGAATAGTAAATAAGCCTCCTTAGCTGTTTTGAGAATATTACAGTATTCCCACATGTTCTAGGATTTGAGTTACAGTAGTAAATTTGCCTTCCCAGCACCAAAAAAGCTCTCTGCTTCCCTGAGGGTGCAAATGAAGGCAAGAAATGGGCTTGTACTTGGTGGAGAACAGGTTGATTGTGGTAATGATGTGACTACTTTTGGAATTGAAGCATTTTGCAGCTATTGCTGCAAGGAAATCTACAGAATGCGTGTGGTTAGGCTTCGACTGATCCCCTGATCTGGTCTTCATGTTAGTCGAAAATGCCTAAATATTGAAGGATAAGTGACAAAATAAAACTTGCTGTTTTAACCTTGTCATGGGTTTTTGACCTTACCAAATGTGTCTAGTCTTGATTACACAGAAGAAGGATGGTGTGGGTAATTCAACATGTCTAATCTCATAGTTGTATGTGGAACATTTTTAAAAGTCTGTTTATGTTTTGGACTAACTTTCACACCGTGGGATTTGGAGTTTACGATGGGTGCGTAGCACCTGGAAGAAGTATCTGGAGGTGAATGTCATACAAGCTTTTAAAATAAAACTAATAAGGATACTAAATGTTTTACAGGCAGCAAAACCCCAGGGACTGCTGAGATGCAGCTTCAGAAGAGGTTCCATGATCTGAATCTGACTGCTGATGCCTTCAGCTCCATGCGCTACGTCGGCACGCAGACAGTCGTCCCTCCCACTGATTTCTCCAAGCTGCAGGAGGTGGTGAAGCAGAATGTGAAGGACACCTCATCTCGCTCGCCCAGACCCCCAGCCATCGTTTATAGTGCTTTGAAGGTAGAAACAATCTGTGTTACTTGCATTTCAACCTGCTGCTGAGAACATAATTGGCTGTTGATGTCATCCTGCAGTCAAAGTTCCAGATGGACTTTGTTGTTCCTCCTTTTTTCTTGTTATCATTGTGAAACTCCACCCAATTCCATTTTGTTTTCACCTTGCACTGTGTACAAACAAATGAATGATGATTTGTAATTTGTACTAATCACAGAGTTGAATGGATGAATAAATAGCACAAGAGACCTGAGACTAGATACATCAAGTGATCATGACATAAAACCTATGTCGTACCGAGCAAGCCTCTTTGCCAGTTCTGCATACATGTATTAGGCTTTCTTCCCAGCATCTGTGTGGGGGTTAGAACCTATAAACCTATAACATGGCTGACCGGGGGGGGGGCACGACATAATGGTAATAAACCAGTTCTTCATAATGGGGAAGATTGTTATAATCTTGTCAAGTTCAAGAAACCCAACAATGGTGTGTTCTTAGGATGAAATTTCCAATGTTGAGTGATTATTTTGCAATACCCAGACAAACCGTTAATGATATGTGTTGCTTATCTTACATGTTTCTTTTGTTGCAATCGGTGTTACAACCTACCAGATTCCTTCTTCGCCTTTACTCTTTGAATTATTCTGTTCAAAAACTTACCTACAGACATTTTTGTCTTCATTTCCTCCAGTTTTCCATCAGTAAATTGTTTGGTGGATGAAAACCCCTAGTAGAATATGCTACAATTTGGTTCTGAACCAATCACAAGTTCTTTTATTCAACATCACCAGTCATTCCTTGCTAGAATTTTCCTATTAAGTGCATAGTACTTCTTTGCTGAACAGTAGAGTTGTGTGGTAAGCTGTGGTGCTCCATAGAAAGTCATGCTTTAGAACCTAACATTTGCCAGACGCATTTTTGATTGGGGGACATGGAGGGAATGGGATAGGGGGACCCTGAAGTTCCTTTTCTACACATATTCTATGCTGTATACTTTTCTCTGACCTAGCAGATCATTTTTATTAGGCATTTCTTAAATGTGAGAATCCATAGATGCAGTTGACTCGTGTGTTGGTATGATGGTGGTTTCAGCTAGATATGTGATGTTGCTTTTAGGGCTGATTACAAAGGCACATTGCATAAATGCTGATTCACTTTGTTCTGTGTGTACTCTGTGAGCAACAGACAGTGGGAAAGTGTTCCACAGCATCTCTGGTGCATGCAGTTTGATCAGTACTTTCCAGTGGTAGACGTTGAAGAGACCTAGTGTTGTTCAAAATTGCTAACAACTAATGCCCCCGCCCCGCATGACCTGCGGTTTCATGGAGCTCAGTTTCTGTGATTTGAGTCCTTTTCTAACAGACCCCAAAATCCCTGTTGCCCTTCACTTCAAACATGTAGTGTTTATAAACAATTTAATGTAAAAATGATCTTGTTGTGGTGAGTCTTTTTACTTGAATGACAGTTTTCTGAGTCATCTTCTCCAGTGACTGTAAAGCTTGCGTAGGATTCTTCTGACTGCTGATGCTTTTATCTCACATTGGTCATTTTCTCTGACTCTTGATACTGAAACTGCAACCTTACGCTTTGTACGAGAGTGATTTCTGATGGTCATTCTCCTCCTTGTGTCTTCCAGGCGCTAAGTGACCGCTTCTGTGGGGAGATCCAAGATGATAAAATTGCTCTTCATTCCTTCTTCCCGGATGAGTATTTCACCTGCTCCTCCATCTGTCTGAGCTGCCAGTGAGTACTGTAGCCTACTGAGACATCACCTAAAAGAACTCCTCACTTTGTATATCTTTTCAAACGAAACTCCCTAATAAGTGCCATAAGATTACTGTAAAGACACACTCTGCGTCTCTTCATTGGCGAGATACTTACCAGCCCTTCTTCCTTCTACCACTGGCCATTTAAATAAGGTGTCAGTCTTGATTTCACTTTTACTTACATCTTTGTATTTCTGTTAAAAATTAAGTATTTGCAATGTTGTGCAAAACGTTGGCAACACCAGTGTTAACATCCCTCTGATTCCTGCACCCTACCGTAATGCTTAATCCTGAAAGATCCAAAAGACAGTTTTTTTGTGTTTTCTATTAATTTTATTTTTAATGTTTATATAGCGCTTGTTCTGGGTGGCAGCCGATCATAGATGTTCATTTACACATCATACTCAAACACCTATAATCATCCGCCCCTCAGTAGGTTCTTTTGTCCTGCTTTTTTTTTTTTTTTCACATTTCTTGCCCCTGTCCCCTTTGCAGTTCCTACCCCCTTGTCCCATGTCATGGAGTTCCAGGTAACATTACAATTGGGCCTCTAAATGAAATAAGTTTTTGGGTCAGAGTGAGGTCTGAACTAGCGAGTTTTTAAATCTCCCAAAACTCTTTGACCTTGTCTTGAAGGCAGCAGATAAAGTCAAATGTCCTTGAAGTCTGAATTAGTCCCCTTCTGTATGTATGAGTTGGTATTTGGATAGCACAAACCTTGCTACGAAGCACTGTACATTAAATGAGGGGTGGTGGGCTTTCAGAGACAACCTTGGATCGTTTACATCAAGTAGGAATTACACAAATACATTTTACCAATTAATTTTTTAGGCACAGGGAGATTAAGTGATTTACACCGAATCGCACAATGATGTGCCGAGCACCGTGGATGGGATTCGAACTTACGTCCCCAGGCTCCACGGTCTGCTGCTCAAACCACTACGCTGCTGCTCCTTTCATTACACTTTGGTTGCCATCAGCTGATTCCATTAGCTCAACCAAGTAAAGGCAATCACTAAAAAGTGTGCCTTTGTGGTTGAAAGGGTTATCAGAACATTGGAATGTTGAGAGCTCTATTGAAGACAACGGAACAGCAGCGGCCTGTATAAACTGATGTAGGCCAGCTGCTCTCAATATTACAATGTCCTAATACACAGCCTCTGCCTCTCTCTTTTTTTCTGCCTCTCCAAAATATATTAATTTGGTAGAGGAAAACGAGTGGTGGAGCCTGTGCATCAGGCCACACAGCAGCCTTCCCCATCTCTCCTCCTGTAGCTCACAGTGTCACTAAAACCTCAAAAGGAGGGCGATCTCAACATTCCAATGCTCTACTAATTGGTATAAGATGTAGAATTATTATTGAACATTACTTTGAATGTGTTTTGTTTTCATCTGGCAGGATTCGATGCAAAAATGGAATGAACCACCTGAAGGATAACATTCCCCATGAGGCGGATAGTTTGTGCCAGTTTACTCACCAATACAACAACAAAGTGCTTATCTGTAAGGTAAATGAGAAGAAAGATAGTCGAAATGGGATTGCCTTGTTACATCAGCACATATTATCTGAGGAGTTTCTAACACGAGAAGCAGTCAGTGGGGCAGAATGGTGGGTTGCAAGATTCTCTAAATTCTCTTGTGGTCCAGAAAAGGAGGTTTTTTAATTGATGATAGTGGGATAAGAGACCCTATAACCAGGAGCTGGTGAGAAAATAAACATTCAGCCCAGAATAGTGTGCAATATGTCCAAGAATAAGTGCGCTAGCCCAGTTTTCTCTAAGCTCTATGTTAGGGTCCAGAAAAGGAGCTTATTTACTTGAAGATGTTGGGATAAGACACCCTATAACCAGAAAACCCCTAATAACCAGTTGAACAAAGAACTTTGGAGCGGTGCTTGATTCGTAAAAAAATAATAAGTGGCGGGACCCGTAATTTTTCTCAAAAGCTCATAGCCGACCCTCTGTAGCTGCCGAATGTCGGGATTACCGAATACCAAGGCTATCTAATCTTAATTCACTTTGTGCCTCCTTCATTCACCACCAGACACTCACTGCCCTCTTATCTCACCCTTGCAGGTTCCTTTGCATCAATGCTTTCTCTGTTTGTCACTGTTTTACCTTCATTCTGTTTTCCCTTCTTCACGTTTTTCTGCCTTTCTCTTGTTCTGGGTTAAAATCTGATGATGGAAAAAATCTCGGTCTGTAAAAACGAGTGGTGGTGGTCTCCACCTCCATTCACGAGTTCACTGACCAGGAGCTACTGATACAGGGCTGAATAAAAAAAAAAAATGAACTGACAATCTAGAGCTCCAGTAACAAGGAGCTGCCCAGGTAGGTCCCTAATAACAAAGAGCTTGCCAGCTTGAACCTTCATGGCTCAGAACTGGAGGGTGAGGCTTAGCTCTTAGAGCCTATGCATGAGCTGAGCATGTAAAATGTTTGCCATCTAAATCATACAGGAAACATCACTGATAAAGTCTCTTAAAAAATAACCAAAAGTGCATATGTTTAACTTGTGGACGTTTTCACATTAATATGTTTTAAACATGAACTTAGACCCTTTCCTGCACCCACCCTCACGACAGTGCCATTAGTGAACTAAGTGGAAAGATAGTTGTCCTGTGAACCCTGGCCCAGATTCTTATAGATAGTAGCCTAATAAACGCAATATGTTTTTGTACAGCTGGTATTCTGAACTCACATATTTGAAGGTGTGTATCTTTCATTCTTACCTCAAATGTAATGCTTTGTTTTCACTTCTTTGTGCAGCGAGTTTCGATACTGTATCCCATGATATTTTACTCCAACGATGGGCAGCAAACTGGGTGGGATTATCGCATTGATGTGGTTTACTTCCTTTTTGAATCTCGGAGAGCAGGCCGTTTGGATGAAGCCCTAATTTTTGGATGTTAAGACTCTTTTAAGTGAGTAGTGGGGAGTCCAACCCTATGTAACATCTATATGTCCCCACTTGCATTTTTAGTGGAATCTTGTGACATTAAAATCACCTCTTATGTCGATGATACTCGGTTACTGCTCTCTTATGAGGGCGATTCCACCTCAGCTAAGGAGATTTTCTCAGCCTATATGAGGGCAGTCGTCAGCTGGCTAAGATCCAATAACCTGCTGCAATGCAATCTGGACAAAACACAGATTCTGCTTTTTGGCCCCAATCCATTGCCTGGATGGACTGGATTTTGGCTGAGGTACTGTCAAGCTCTCCCATCTCCCACAGAGGTGGCTAGGAATTTAGGGGTGCTGTTTGATTGTCATCTTTCACGTTAGGCCCAGGTTTCTTCTGTAGTGAAGATGTGTTTTTAGATAATGAAAGCGTTGAAAAAGTTTTTGGCCTGTCTCCCATGGGAAGCACAGAAAATAGTTGTCCAAGTACTGATTTATCTAGATTGGACTATTACAATGTTTTGTATCTGGGTCTGCCAGCTACCTAATGCAGGGCTTGCTAGTTGTGCAAAATACCACAGCATGCCTCCTCCGGTTGGCAAGAGAATTGTATTCAAGGCTGGAATGTTACCTTATCGGGCCTTTCATGGAAAGGTACCACAGTATTTCAATACTAGGATAGGCAATACGGCCCTCCCAAAGCCTTGCACTCGGGGGATGCATGGCTGATAATGTTCTTTCGTTCTAAAAGGCTGAAATGAGGAAGATCCAACACCAGTTTATAAAAATAACATCCTACTTTTATAGAAATTTAGATACCAAGATCATCGTAATCTGTAAGTACTTTCCGAGTTATGAATTGTTTTTACAGTTTTCAGAAATGGACACAGTGCATTTTCTGGATAAGTAATGTTATCCTATAGAGGAAAAAATTGTATTGCATTCAAGCACTTGCCAATGACTCACAGGGCTGTTATACAGGCTTTGAGATGAGTATGGTGCAAGGTCCGAGGCCACACCAATAGGTCACCTCAAGAAGTTCTGGGGTGTCTGGGTGCAGAAGCGCATCACAGCGTTCAGGGACCCATTCACTTCAGTGGTAGAACGGTCCAGTTGCAAAGAGGCTGCAAGCTGGGGCTGGGGTACCAGTCTGGGGGACTCGACCCTTGAGATCCTCATGCACATGGACACTTTGGTCCACTTCTCCTCGGCCTGTGGGGCTTGGGTGCAGTCGTGTCTTTTGGGGTCAGATTCCGGTGCAGGAGTTTCTCACAGTTGGAGGGGGCATTATTATTATTATTATTAATGAGTTTTATAACGCGCCTGGTTACCCTTGGGCATCCCCGCGCTCATCCAGAGAGAGACGTCATAACATGAGGCACTAGGAGTTAGGCAGGAAACAAGTAAGTTTTTAACAACTTGCAGAAACGCAGGAAACTTGATTCCAAGCGTAGATAAAGTGGAAGGGAGTTCCACAGAGTGGCCACATTGAAGGAGAATCTTCTGCCCCCAGATCTTGCCTTCCTTATTCTCGTGACCTGCAGCAGATGTTGATGGTCCGATCGAAGGGAACGAGAGGCTTTGTAGGGTTGCACCATATCCCGTAGGATGGGAGGGCCTTTCCCCTGCAAGATTTTATAGGCCATGCAGAGTGCCTTAAATTTCACCCTCTCCCTAACGGGAAGCCAGTGCAACGCCTTCAGCGCAGGTCGAGCAGACTGACGCCTGGGGAGATCCATCAAGAGCCTCGCGGCCGCGTTCTGCACCTGCTGTAATTTGTTTAAGGTGGACTCTGGGGCCCCCAGAAACAGCACATTACTAAAGTCCAGCCGGGAGATGATAAGCCCCTGAACAAGTAACCTCCTAGAGACCACAGGGAGGAGAGGTAGAATCTTCCTGGCTGAGCGGAGCAGACCAAAACACACGCCTGCGGTCTTTTTAGCGTGAGTCTTAAAGGTGAGGTCCTGCTCCAACCACACCCCCAAACTCTTGATCTCCTGTCTGGGGGTGGGAGCCACTCCCAGGCAACTGGGCCAGCTACCCGGAGACAGGGTAGGAGGGGAATTCCCCAATATCATCAATTCAGTTTTGGAGCCGTTAAGCTTGAGGGCTGAGCTGCACATCCACGTGTAGATCTTATCCAGACACGTATGCAGCTGATCGGGATGGTAAGATGACTGGGGAAGGCCTACCACCAGCTGGGTATCATCAGCATAGCTGATAATCTTGACACCCAGGGGCAGTATCTCATTCTCCAGGGGGGCCATATAAATGTTAAATAAAGTAGGGCTCAACGAAGAGCCCTGTGGCACACCACACTGGAGAGGAACCGATGAAGATTTCATATGGCCTTCCCACACCTCAAACGTACGGCCAGCCAAAAAGGAAGAGAACCACTTCAGGGCCAGCCCGGAGACCCCCACCCCCGACAGTCGTTGGAGAAGCACTTGATGGTCCACAGTGTCAAATGCCGCACTGAGGTCGAGGAGGATCACTGCCACTGATCCCCCTGTATCCAGAATGCTCCTGGCATTCTCCACGAATGCCAGCAGGGCAGTATCGGCATGCAGGACATGAGTGAAAACACGACATGACACACTCCTGTGTGTCATGCCAAAGTCACTGCATCTAATATATGTAAAGTCTCCCCTTCTATGAGGCCTTGAGCCCTAAGGCAAGGTGAATTATATTTTATGTGATACATATCTGCAGAGCAGATATGCCCCTGTGAGGTCTAGTTCTATTACTAGATATTGCAAGTGAGCAGGGAAGCCATTTTAAGGTATGTACTGGGCACTGGTCAGAATGAGTTACCCAGCGACATAATGGCTTCACTGAAATATATGGTGTTCAAACACCTCATATTAATAAACCTACACTGATTACAGTGATAGATTGGTTAACACAAGCACCCAGAGGGTACCTTAGAGGTACTCCCTTAACCCTATTAGCCCTCTAGTGTGCAAGCTGACTAGTTCAGTCCAGCTTGCGGCCACAGATGAGTTTCTGACCCACAAGGGTGAGAACCTTCACACTCAGAGAAGGTCAGGAACAATGCCTGCTCTGGAGAGAGGTATTATCACCTCCTCCTCCAGGAAGACTGTTAAGAAGCATTCCAAAGCAGAGGGATTTGAAGACCCCACTACCTTCTGGTATGCAAGTCTGATTTCTCTCACAGGACAGGATGCCGCCCCCTGCCCTGAAGTCATCTGGCACCAGGACAGGTGGGAAAATTCGCTTATCAGGAGGCATGCAGAAAGAGGCTTAAAGGCGGCGACTGTAAGTCCAGTCTCGGCAAACCCAAGTGTGGGCTTAGCTCTTGTGGGTCTGGGGACCCCATTGGCACCGTCACCTCCCTTGAACTCGGGCTCTGGTGCATAGGTGTTTGGAGACGTCGGGTGGCGGCGGTCGCAGACTCATTCTTGTCTTGGTTTCTGCTGCAGAGGGGCAAAACGGGACAGCTGGGCCACTCACGAAATGGGTCTCAGTGTCACTAAAGTCCCTGTCTTCTTCAACCTTGGTGTCTGAACTGGGCTCAACAAACCTTGGCTGCTGTTAGGGTTCTGGTACCCGTGTATTGGTCCTGTTTGGCTCAGGTAGGTCCTGGTGTCCTCCCACTCGGTGGGGAGACAGATCTAACCTTCAGGAGCTCAGGGTCCTCTTCCTGGGGAGCTGCTTCGTCGGGCTGGCTGGGGAGTGGGAGCTCGGTGGATCACACCCTGCGTCTTTGGTGCCTGAGGATTTAGGGGAGTAGCTCCTCTACTCCAAGGGAATTTCTTCATGCAATTGGTGAACCACTGGCAGCCCTTCGAGTTTCTTGGAGACTGCACAGCTGCAGGACGAGTCTGCTTCTTCCACGATTGTTGGGGGCAGCAGTCAGGCTGGCAGGGTTGGCGTCAAGTCAGCCGTTGCTCCTCGGTTCTCGTGACAGGACTCTTCTTGTCCACTCCTTCTCTTGATTCATTGGAATCTGAAGTCCTGTTATCATGAGTCCTCTATATAATCAATTTAGGGGTGTTAAGAGGAGTGAGGGGTAGTAGCCAATGGGCTACTTACACCTGGGGTCACTAAACTGCCTAGTTGACCACCTCCTGTGGGCATTACCCTGGCTCAGAATTTCTAATTCCACCACACACAATATGGTGGCATACCTAAAGTTGGGTTCACGTCAGACTGTGTCACTCTAGAGGTGTGCCCAGCCTGGCAGAGCATCACACCTCCTGATAAGCGAATTTTCCCACCTGTCCTGGTGCCAGATGACTTCAGGGCAGGGGGCGGCATCCTGTCCTGTGAGAGAAATCAGACTTGCATACCAGAAGGTAGTGGGGTCTTCAAATCCCTCTGCTTTGGAATGCTTCTTAACAGTCTTCCTGGAGGAGGAGGTGATAATACCTCTCTCCAGAGCAGGCATTGTTCCTGACCTTCTCTGAGTGTGAAGGTTCTCACCCTTGTGGGTCAGAAACTCATCTGTGGCCGCAAGCTGGACTGAACTAGTCAGCTTGCACACTAGAGGGCTAATAGGGTTAAGGGAGTACCTCTAAGGTACCCTCTGGGTGCTTGTGTTAACCAATCTATCACTGTAATCAGTGTAGGTTTATTAATATGAGGTGTTTGAACACCATATATTTCAGTGAAGCCATTATGTCGCTGGGTAACTCATTCTGACCAGTGCCCAGTACATACCTTAAAATGGCTTCCCTGCTCACTTGCAATATCTAGTAATAGAACTAGACCTCACAGGGGCATATCTGCTCTGCAGATATGTATCACATAAAATATAATTCACCTTGCCTTAGGGCTCAAGGCCTCATAGAAGGGGAGACTTTACATATATTAGATGCAGTGACTTTGGCATGACACACAGGAGTGTGTCATGTCGTGTTTTCACTCATGTCCTTCAACAATTGTAGCACTATTAGACAATTAAACACACTTTTTTTTAGGGAAGGAGCACTGGCATGGAGATCTTTTTAGCAGGCCTCAGTGCACTGTCAATCAAAAATCAGCAGCTGGTAGCTAAAAAGGGAGCAAGACGTGGGGGGTAACTGCAACAAATGCACAGTTCTCTACAGTAGACTTACTATGTTTTCTTCACTAAAGAGAAATTAGTTTGCTTCATACATCTTAATGGGTTGAATGTCAGCTGTAAAAAACATGTTGGCATCTTGCAGACCTCATGGGAGAATCTCAGTTTTACCTACTCTGTTTTTCATCCTTCGCAGTTTGATTAAAATGTGTAACACTGGTTTGGTAAACCTGCTATTTATGCACCGAGAGATGATTAACTTTATTTTGTGTGCTGTATAAATTGTGTACACAAATGGGGAAAGCAGTGCATACAGCCAGTGCATACAGAAAAATAGTTTTTAATAACTAAGAACATAAATGATTTTAGAAAAATGTACAGTGATATAAAAACATAAAAATATGCAGGAACAATTGTTGCAGCATCTCATATAATTTTGTGCAGTGGTTGATAGATAGCTAATTATTTCAGATATGAGCTGATTTCTAACCTGCTTAGTAATAAAAGGACAAGAGTTTATTCGAAAGCCAGTGACACTGGCCTTGAGCATGTTTACCAAAGTGGAAGGGCCCGATAACCCAATACAGAAATGTCTGGATAGGTGGAAGCCAGTGAAATAGAAAAGTGATAAGCCTGTAAAACAGGTCGCCTTAACCAGAACCAGTGAAATAGGCATTGGACATCCAGGAACACGCACAGCCGGACCCTGATAAATAGGAGCTAGGGAAATATTACTCTAATATTAAGTCAGTGTTGACATATGACCACTATAGGTAGGAGGGCTGACATAGAATAATGATAGCCAGCCCTTTGTGGAATTAAAATGGTGAAATAGGACACAGGCAAGCTTGAGACATTGTTTGAAGACCTTGAAAATAAGAGACTAGCATGATAGATATAATAATCTCAACCATTTTGAATCGCTCACCATCCCCGATAGTAATGTATGTTGACTCCCATTTTCCTTCTAAACAGTCAAGAGAGCTCTTTAAACACAGTAGGCTCTTGCAAACTTTGCACGCCCATTCTTTTGTGCTGTCTCACAGTCAAGCAGTTCATTTTGGTACTATGCTTAATCTGTACCCTTCATATCGTGGAGCGGCAGCTAATAAAGAGGAGTGTCAATGGCGACAAGTGAGACAATGCAGATCGGGTTACCACTTCGAATGCCAAATGGTATGGTCAAGAGCTGTGTTGACGATGAAGAATGAAATATTGCCAAGAAAATAGACACAGCAGTATGACCTTTAGGTGCTGTAACTTCTGAATTCTTCCTCTCTTGAGGCAGGTCTTTGGAAAGAGCAAAGCAAGGGCTTCCATATAGATTAATCACATCAGAGCTCGTATGAATATATGTAAACGTTTAGGTATGTGTAGCGTGCATAACTAGCTAGAGAGCAGCGGAGCTCTAAACGGATGCTAGTGCTGTGTTATGGCTCGGGATCATATACAAACAGTATGTTTGCAGATTATAGTGAATCCCATACGGCGATATAGCGGTATGTGAATAGGTGAGTTTTCAGTGAACGTCTGTAACTCCAGTACTAGTCCATGCGCAGCTCTAACCCTGAGGCAGCCCCAAATTTCTACTATTTTTGCCTTCCGTTAATTGTCAGATCACTCAATGGATACATTTGACGATCTTTGCCATGATCCATGCCACTATTAACTCCTTCAGGAAACATTGGTTGCTGAGATACAAAGATAGCTGCTTAGATGTCAACTCTTCACTTCCCGAATAGTTAACCTGCCGCCTTTCAAAACAAATAGGCTGCCTGCATAAGGAGCTGTATTAGATGTTGAACAGCTGGTCAATTAATAGCGATGTTAATGTCACATTATTAAGAAAAGTATAGGAACACACAACTGTCTGCTAGTCTGTGTCCGATCTTAAATACTGCAGCCAATTTGCTATAACCCAGTCTGAATTCTTCACCTTACATGAATTGGAACTGCCATGAACTCCCTAGTGGGTACTTTTCACCTGTCTAGGGATTGAAATGTGTGGTTGGACTAGATTGACATGCTGGTGAGAAACATTAGGATGAACTTGCGCTCCTAGTATCAGATGTACACATTCTGAGGTTCTTCTACAGTTCTGGCCGCACTGCAGGCACTAGTTGCAGCTACTGACAGGACGTGGCCAAATGTTGTGAAGTTTGCTTCTACTTCTCTTGATGATGACCACAGATTCGCTTGTCTCAACCCTTGTGTTTTACACAATTGGAATATGTGTCTAACCCCAAGTGTAGACCTGACTGGTACTGGTGAAAACACCCTGCAGTGCTAAACGTAACTAGTCACATGTTGTTAAGTGTTTGTTAATGTGCGCTGCCTTTTTGTGGTTGCAAATTTAATAGATCAGCGATGGCCTAATAGGCACAGCCTGAATTAGGACCTGAATACTTCTGGGACCTGGTTCCTCTCCTGACATGTGGCAATTATGCCTTGGTTTAAATAGGGCAAAACCAAAGGGGATGATGGACGGAGTGTTGAACATTGCAAGCCCTCACCCCCAGTCAACTGATCTAGGTTTAATCCATCATCATTCTTTAGCTCACTCCGCCACCCCAGTTCAGACATGGCCATATGCAAATCAGTCTGACCCTGTGCCTCATAGGAGCAGTCCAGCCCGAACTGCCAAGCCATGTCTTCCCCGGACCGGAAACAAGCATTCTGGGACCAGTTTCTGGCTAATCAGCCGTCATCAGCCAGGCTAGCTTGAATCCAGTGGCAAAGTGAGCAAGGGACCCACCTCTGGGCATACCCTGCCAACTTAGGATGCTTGTTTCCAGTTCAGGGAGGACCTGGCCTGGCAGTTCGGGCTGGACTGTTCCCATGGGGCACAGGGTCAAGACTGATTTGCATATGGCTGGGTCCAAACTGGAATGGCATGGTGAGCAAAAAAACGATGGATTTAGGCCCAGATCTCTGTACTGGGGTGAATGTATGACATCGTTCTGCATTCTGTCCATCAACAGTTCTTTTTGCATTTGTCACCCCGAGTGGGACGGGTATGCTCAGACGTGGGTCCCGTGCTCTCCATGCCACTGGAATCAAGCTATCTTGGCTGAAGAGGGGTGAAACCCCGAAACCGGTCCTAGGATGCTCGTTTCCAGTCCAGGGAGGACCTGGCTTGGCAGCTCGGGCTGGACTGTTCCCATGAGGCACAGGGTCAAGACTGATTTGCATATGGCTGGGTTCAAACTGGAACGGGGCATGGTGAGCAAAAAAACGATGGATTTAGGCCCAGATCTCTGTACTGGGGTGAATGTATAAACATTGTTCTGTATTCTGTCCATCAACTGTTGTTTTTGCATTGGTTTAAATAGGGAACGCCATGATTTGTTACTCAATGATTTACTATTTGCTTTTGGAAGCCAGGCAGTCTTCAGATGCTGGTTTGAGGTTCTCACTGCATTGCATACAGAAATCAGGATTGCGCTCTTGCCCTAGCGTTTTCTAAACTATTTCATAGCTCATTTCCTTCCTGATTTTCCATGCTGGCTCAATTTAAATTCAGTTTTGTCCATTTATTGTCGTTCATTTTTGCACGGTTTTCCTGTTATTGTGTTATTTTATTGCTGTAAACCTTCAGCTGTGCTTCTTTTGGTGGTTGCAAGACTTCACCTGTTGTGTACAAAGTTATGGTGGCGATTTGCCTTTTGGATGTTTGTACGTCACCCATAAGAGACCAGCGGACTTCAGTGGTTTAAACAGTGGTGTGTCTTTGTTGAATAATTGCCTTATTTTTGTTTGCATGCTCGCCTGAAACCTACGAATTTCCACTGCATCTTTAAGGGAAACTTTCCAGTTCACAGTTACTTGTAGTATGCCAATCTCAATTAGATTGTTGATTAATACTTTATTGTTTTTAGTTGAAGGATCTGTGTTTCAGAGTTCCCCATATATTGTTCTTTGATATATTGTGTTGAACATCGTCCTGTTCCTGGCGTAGGAATTCAGCTTAACATGCTTGGGTCTTGGAAGCTGAGCAACAACCTACTGTCAAACAGAGCCAGTGCATTTTCCAAGTTCAGATTTCCATCCAATCAGGTTAGGCAGAGTTCCTACCTCAGAAATGAGGTTGAGCAAAGGGCTGGTACCTACCTGACACCAGGCAGTTAAATTCCTTCCCTAGGGTCTCCTCTTTCAGGAAAACCATGTTTATCCCCTATTAAGAGAATGAGAGGATGGAACCAGAGAGTGGAAGAAGTGGGGCCTGGGCTGCTTTATAATTTTTCTTTGGCCAGCAGCCGTCTTGCGTGTTACTTTCACAGTTCATAATAATAGTTGTCTGCAGTTATCCAAGGACTGATGTATCAACAATGATTGCAGCCACATTTCCGCTGTTACTCATTCCAGTGTTTGCTATAATTATTCCAATCTAGATAATGTTTCCGAACGTTCACACCCATTTTACATAAATAAACAAGAGTGACCTAAGGCTATTGAACTGAATTTACCATGGTCATGCCAGTAGACATTTGCTAGTCCAATACAGCCCCTAAACTAGACACAAACTTGCCACTACTAAGGACTTGGACAAAGCAGTCAGAGAGTTACCCACTCAAGGGTGCACTGTAGAAAGATCAGTTAAGAATCTTCTCTATCCTGGGATGCATCCAGTGTTTATCTACACACTGGGTCTACTCTACAGTTTAAGGAAATCCTGTGAAGAGAAACATTTAGGAGATATTTTGGGACAAAGATCAAACATCCGGTATGATCATCTGCACAGTGGGTTGGGGATTCACAGTTAGCAAATACAGCTCGATAGGAAAGAGATCTGTCTTGAATTTCTTTTAATAAGGGAGGAAGTAGGTCTAAAGAATGGAGACTGAAATTCTGCCTTCTCTCCTTTGTAGACGGATTCAGGGGTCCACCAGAGTGTGGCCCAATATGGAGTACAAGGATCTAGTAAGACTACAAAGTATGATTTTGTTTTTCAGGAAAGGAGGTGAGAATTCCTTGACAATCTGATGGACCGTGCGAGGAACCTTAAAGTACATTCAGCAACTAACTAAAAACTATTGAAGGAAGCACAAAAGGGGGTATTCACTGTCAAAGGTGCAGCATTTTTAAATTGTCAATCATAGGTGTCATTTAGGCAGCACAGGTATTCTGTAAACTGACATATTTATTTGTCTGTTTATTTGAAGCTTTATTTGGTAGCGAGGGGATTTCTATTTCAAGGTGGCTGGAATTTGACTCATTATTCGAATGCCCTCTGAAGCCCCGTCCCCCACCATACCACCCAAAACTACCGATACCATTAGCATCAGTTATTCCAGGGGTGAGGTTTACTGCTGCTTATAAGTACCATTACTTGACCGATCTGGATTAATGGGGACTCATAATGCAGCCGAGAGTATTCCCTTTTGGGTAGTGCACACCGCTTAAAGTCTTGTAAAAAAATCCTCCTCTTATCAAGCATGGGCATGTTAAAGATTGATTGTGTGACATTGATGTCTAATGTAGGAGGTGAGACCCTTTTCGATGTTCATTTGACGCCTTTTCCATGCCTTTGTTTGAAGATTTGGTATTTAAGCATTTGTTGAACCACTTGTAGTTTGATTTGAGTGTCAGGTTTGGGGTCAGGACATAGCACTGTGTGGGGTCTTTTATAGGTTGGCTGATTGTTGAGGTAGGCAATCACTGAGCATAGATTCCGGATTGGTGTATTATGGGTGGGCAGCAATCACAAGCATTTTGTGCCTTTCCACAAGTACGCTTTGTGAACCTTAAAGACAACCTTGAACTTGATCCTTTCAACCACCGGGAGCCTTAAACAGCCTTTAGTGTTGGTTGATTGTAGTAGTTTTTGCTAAGGTTTGGGCACATTCTGGCTGCCTTGTTTTACAACCTTTGAAGTCGGTCAATGTATATGACTGCAGGGGATGCCCGTGCCTTTGTTGAATCAACTGCTGGGTAGTGGGACAGGACTTCAGGTCCCAGCCTCCTTCGCGGCAACTCCGACGCCCGCATCACGCGCCTGGATGTGCTTTAAAGGCTCTGGAGGGCTCCCGTAGCGCGGGACGCCCAGGACACGCACAGCCGGACCCTGATAAATAGGAGCTAGGGAATAATTACTCTAATATTAAGTCAGTGTTGACATATGACCACTATAGGTAGGAGGGCTGACATAGAATAATGATAGCCAGCCCTTTGTGGAATTAAAATGGTGAAATAGGACACAGGCAAGCTTGAGACATTGTTTGAAGACCTTGAAAATAAGAGACTAGCATGATAGATATAATAATCTCAACCATTTTGAATCACTCACCATCCCCGATAGTAATGTATGTTGACTCCCATTTTCCTTCTAAACAGTCAAGAGAGCTCTTTAAACACAGTAGGCTCTTGCAAACTTTGCACGCCCATTCTTTTGTGCTGTCTCACAGTCAAGCAGTTCATTTTGGTACTATGCTTAATCTGTACCCTTCATATCGTGGAGCGGCAGCTAATAAAGAGGAGTGTCAATGGCGACAAGTGAGACAATGCAGATCGGGTTACCACTTCGAATGCCAAATGGTATGGTCAAGAGCTGTGTTGACGATGAAGAATGAAATATTGCCAAGAAAATAGACACAGCAGTATGACCTTTAGGTGCTGTAACTTCTGAATTCTTCCTCTCTTGAGGCAGGTCTTTGGGAAGAGCAAAGCAAGGGCTTCCATATAGATTAATCACATCAGAGCTCGTATGAATATATGTAAACGTCTAGGTATGTGTAGCGTGCATAACTAGCTAGAGAGCAGCGGAGCTCTAAACGGATGGTAGTGCTGTGTTATGGCTCGGGATCATATACAAACAGTATGTTTGCAGATTATAGTGAATCCCGTACGGTGATATAGCGGTATGTGAATAGGTGAGTTTTCAGTGAACGTCTGTAACTCCAGTACTAGTCCATGCGCAGCTCTAACCCTGAGGCAGCCCCAAATTTCTACTATTTTTGCCTTCCGTTAATTGTCAGATCACTCAATGGATACATTTGACGATCTTTGCCATGATCCATGCCACTATTAACTCCATCAGGAAACATTGGTTGCTGAGATACAAAGATAGCTGCTTAGATGTCAACTCTTCACTTCCCGAATAGTTAACCTGCCGCCTTTCAAAACAAATAGGCTGCCTGCATAAGGAGCTGTATTAGATGTTGAATAGCTGGTCAATTAATAGCGATGTTAATGTCACATTATTAAGAAAAGTATAGGAACACACAACTGTCTGCTAGTCTGTGTCCGATCTTAAATACTGCAGCCAATTTGCTATAACCCAGTCTGAATTCTTCACCTTACATGAATTGGAACTGCCACGAACTCCCTAGTGGGTACTTTTCACCTGTCTAGGGATTGAAATGTGTGGTTGGACTAGATTGACATGCTGGTGAGAAACATTAGGATGAACTTGCGCTCCTAGTATCAGATGTACACATTCTGAGGTTCTTCTACAGTTCTGGCCGCACTGCAGGCACTAGTTGCAGCTACTGACAGGACGTGGCCAAATGTTGTGAAGTTTGCTTCTACTTCTCTTGGTGATGACCACAGATTCGCTTGTCTCAACCCTTGTGTTTTACACAATTGGAATATGTGTCTAACCCCAAGTGTAGACCTGACTGGTACTGGTGAAAACACCCTGCAGTGCTAAACGTAACTAGTCACATGTTGTTAAGTGTTTGTTAATGTGCGCTGCCTTTTTGTGGTTGCAAATTTAATAGATCAGCGATGGCCTAATAGGCACAGCCTGAATTAGGACCTGAATACTTCTGGGACCTGGTTCCTCTCCTGACATGTGGCAATTATGCCTTGGTTTAAATAGGGCAAAACCAAAGGGGATGATGGACGGAGTGTTGAACATTGCAAGCACTCACCCCCAGTCAACTGATCTAGGTTTAATCCATCATCATTCTTTAGCTCACTCCGCCACCCCAGTTCAGACATGGCCATATGCAAATCAGTCTGACCCTGTGCCTCATAGGAGCAGTCCAGCCCGAACTGCCAAGCCATGTCTTCCCCGGACCGGAAACAAGCATTCTGGGACCAGTTTCTGGCTAATCAGCCGTCATCAGCCAGGCTAGCTTGAATCCAGTGGCAAAGTGAGCAAGGGACCCACCTCTGGGCATACCCTGCCAACTTAGGATGCTTGTTTCCAGTTCAGGGAGGACCTGGCCTGGCAGTTCGGGCTGGACTGTTCCCATGGGGCACAGGGTCAAGACTGATTTGCATATGGCTGGGTCCATACTGGAATGGCATGGTGAGCAAAAAAACGATGGATTTAGGCCCAGATCTCTGTACTGGGGTGCATGTATGACATCGTTCTGCATTCTGTCCATCAACAGTTCTTTTTGCATTTGTCACCCCGAGTGGGACGGGTATGCTCAGACGTGGGTCCCGTGCTCTCCATGCCACTGGAATCAAGCTATCCTGGCTGAAGAGGGGTGAAACCCCGAAACCGGTCCTAGGATGCTCGTTTCCAGTCCAGGGAGGACCTGGCTTGGCAGCTCGGGCTGGACTGTTCCCATGAGGCACAGGGTCAAGACTGATTTGCATATGGCTGGGTTCAAACTGGAACGGGGCATGGTGAGCAAAAAAACGATGTATTTAGGCCCAGATCTCTGTACTGGGGTGAATGTATGACATTGTTCTGCATTCTGTCCATCAACTGTTGTTTTTGCATTGGTTTAAATAGGGAACAGCATGATTTGTTACTCAATGATTTACTATTTGCCTTTGGAAGCCAGGCAGTCTTCAGATGCTGGTTTGAGGTTCTCACTGCATTGCATACAGAAATCAGGATTGCGCTCTTGCCCTAGCGTTTTCTAAACTATTTCATAGCTCATTTCCTTCCTGATTTTCCATGCTGGTTCAATTTAAATTCAGTTTTGTCCATTTATTGTCGTTCATTTTTGCACGGTTTTCCTGTTATTGTGTTATTTTATTGCTGTAAACCTTCAGCTGTGCTTCTTTTGGTGGTTGCAAGACTTCACCTGTTGTGTACAAAGTTATGGTGGCGATTGCCTTTTGGATGTTTGTACGTCACCCATAAGAGACCAGCGGACTTCGGTGGTTTAAGCAGTGGTGTGACTTTGTTGAATAATTGCCTTATTTTTGTTTGCATGCTCGCCTGAAACCTACGAATTTCCACTGCATCTTTAAGGGAAACTTTCCAGTTCACAGTTACTTGTAGTATGCCAATCTCAATTAGATTGTTGATTAATACTTTGTTTTTAGTTGAAGGATCTGTGTTTCAGAGTTCCCCATATATTGTTCTTTGATATATTGTGTTGAACATCGTCCTGTTCCTGGCGTAGGAATTCAGCTTAACATGCTTGGGTCTTGGAAGCTGAGCAACAACCTACTGTCAAACAGAGCCAGTGCATTTTCCAAGTTCAGATTTCCATCCAATCAGGTTCGGCAGAGTTCCTACCTCAGAAAGGAGGTTGGGCAAAGGGCTGGTACCTACCTGACACCAGGCAGTTAAATTCCTTCCCTAGGGTCTCCTCTTTCAGGAAAACCATGTTTATCCCCTATTAAGAGAATGAGAGGATGGAACCAGAGAGTGGAAGAAGTGGGGCCTGGGCTGCTTTATAATTTTTCTTTGGCCAGCAGCCGTCTTGCGTGTTACTTTCACAGTTCATAATAATAGTTGTCTGCAGTTATCCAAGGACTGATGTATCAACAATGATTGCAGCCACATTTCCGCTGTTACTCATTCCAGTGTTTGCTATAATTATTCCAATCTAGATAATGTTTCCGAACGTTCACACCCATTTTACATAAATAAACAAGAGTGACCTAAGGCTATTGAACTGAATTTACCATGGTCATGCCAGTAGACATTTGCTAGTCCAATACAGCCCCTAAACTAGACACAAACTTGCCACTACTAAGGACTTGGACAAAGCAGTCAGAGAGTTACCCACTCAAGGGTGCACTGTAGAAAGATCAGTTAAGAATCTTCTCTATCCTGGGATGCATCCAGTGTTTATCTACACACTGGGTCTACTCTACAGTTTTAATGAAATCCTGTGAAGAGAAACATTTTGGAGATATTTTGGGACAAAGATCAAACATCCGGTATGATCATCTGCACAGTGGGTTGGGGATTCACAGTTAGCAAATACAGCTCGATAGGAAAGAGATCTGTCTTGAATTTCTTTTAATAAGGGAGGAAGTAGGTCTAAAGAATGGAGACTGAAATTCTGCCTTCTCTCCTTTGTAGACGGATTCAGGGGTCCACCAGAGTGTGGCCCAATATGGAGTACAAGGATCTAGTAAGACTACAAAGTATGATTTTGTTTTTCAGGAACTGAGGTGAGAATTCCTTGACAATCTGATGGACCGTGCGAGGAACCTTAAAGTACATTCAGCAACTAACTAAAAACTATTGAAGGAAGCACAAAAGGGGATATTCACTGTCAAAGGTGCAGCATTTTTAAATTGTCAGTCATAGGTGTCATTTAGGCAGCACAGGTATTCTGTAAACTGCCATATTTATTTGTCTGTTTATTTGAAGCTTTATTTGGTAGCGGTGGGATTTCTATTTTAAGGTGGCTGGAATTTGACTCATTATTCGAATGCCCTCTGAAGCCCCGTCCCCCACCATACCACCCAAAACTACCGATACCATTAGCATCAGTTATTCCAGGGGTGAGGTTTACTGCTGCTTATAAGTACCATTACTTGACCGATCTGGATTAATGGGGACTCATAATGCAGCCCAGATTATTCCCTTTTGGGTAGTGCACACCGCTTAAAGTCTTGTAAAAAAATCCTCCTCTTATCAAGCATGGGCATGTTAAAGATTGATTGTGTGACATTGATGTCTAATGTAGGAGGTGAGACCCTTTTCGATGTTCATTTGACGCCTTTTCCATGCCTTTGTTTGAAGATTTGGTATTTAAGCATTTGTTGAACCACTTGTAGTTTGATTTGAGTGTCAGGTTTGGGGTCAGGACATAGCACTGTGTGGGGTCTTTTATAGGTTGGCTGATTGTTGAGGTAGGCAATCACTGAGCATAGATTCCGGATTGGTGTATTATGGGTGGGCAGCAATCACAAGCATTTTGTGCCTTTCCACAAGTACGCTTTGTGAACCTTAAAGACAACCTTGAACTTGATCCTTTCAACCACCGGGAGCCTTAAACAGCCTTTAGTGTTGGTTGATTGTAGTAGTTTTTGCTAAGGTTTGGGCACATTGTGGCTGCCTTGTTTTACAACCTTTGAAGTCGGTCAATGTATATGACTGCAGGGGACGCTCGTGCCTTTGTTGAATCAACTGCTGGGTAGTGGGACAGGACTTCAGGTCCCAGCCTCCTTCGCGGCAACTCCGACGCCCGCATCACGTGCCTGGAGGTGCTTTAAAGGCTCTGGAGGGCTCCCGTAGCACGTGACGCCCGCGCTTGCGTGCCTGGGCAGGCCTGTCGAAGCCTGTAAGAGACTGGAGGAGGCCGGGCTGGGCCAGGTCTCTTTGCTCATCTTTTAAGGATTCAGGCGGTCAGGTCTATATCTTCTCAGAATACGGCTCGGTGGATTGAAGCCCTCAAGGGCAGGAACAAGGTACTCGCATGACGTCTTTTTATGGTGATTGGTGACTGCGTCCCTCTTAGTTTTATTCTTAGTGTTCAGTGTTATCTTTAGTCCCCATGATTTAAACTCAAGAAGTGCCTCCTGTTCTTCCCATCTTTAAGCTGAAGTGTTTAAATCTGGTATTGCGGGTTTATTTAAGCCATAGCGTCTCCTGACCAGTTAGTTATGGGCAAATGGAAATTAGCTGTTGGGGAATAATGTTGTAGGGCCAGTTGGTACGATAGACTCCTTTCAAACCAGAGCGGCAAACATCATCACGAAGGAGATAGCCCTGACAGAGAAAAGGCTCTCCCTAGAGACTGAGAGATTAGCATTAGGCACTGTTGGGCACGGTCTAACTCAGGAGGAAATCAGGGTCTCAATAGGAGAAATGTGTTCCAATATACCCCCAGCCATATTGACGGAAGCCCTAAGGGGTGATCTGGACTCACTTACTGGTATCACCACAGCCACCCTAACAATAGATGATGATTTGGACTGCCCCCCAACCAAGAGAAAACAAACTGGCGGAAGCAGAGCCCTGAGAAAGTCTCCGCGGACAGAAACCATCCCACCACCAGCTGAACTAAAACTGGAACTGCTGCTGGATAGCCTCTGTGTAAGGCTAGAGACTATGACCAGCACCTAGCACCTGTAATTTCTAAGCTGGAAGGAATTGAGTTAAAATTTGATTTGCTTGCCTCCATACATAACAACTGTCTTTCAGGGCATGACATAGCAGTTGGTGGGGGGGGGCACTTGTCAGGCATCTAGAGGCTTGGCCCATGTCCCCCAGGTGAGCAGTACCCAAGTTCATCGGGCAATCAGTACTCAGGTGCCCCAGTGAGTGTGTCCCATCTTAGCAATATTTATACTGATCACACTCTGGGGGGGGGGGGGGGGGGGGGCGGTCACTGTATCTGAGGTGGCCCATCGGGAAGTACAGGCATCCCAGGCAGCCTATAGAGATGAGGCCCCACTATCTACACATGCCTCATCCCACCATAAATCAGTTATGACTGAAAACAAATGTACACTTGATATCCCTCCCCAATCAGCGCCTTTAGTAGCTGTGCTACTGGGGGTTCCTCGACTTACATCGGGAACCAAAGAAACTTCCTTGGACCTCATTCATAAGACCACTCACTGGTGCAATAATGTGATTAATGGCTCAAATATATCTCCTGACATCATCATGGCCAGAAGAGTGGGCTGGATTGGCCACGGGACTAGGAAAAGCATTGAGTGGGACTGCATAATCATTAACTTTAGGCATTCCGCACAAGCTAAAGCGCTAGTAGGTTGCCAATACAAGAATGGTACCAAATCTAAAATTAGAACAGTCTCCCTACAGTATTTTTATCCTTGTAAACATCCCCTAGTAAATCGTGACTGGCAGTTGCTGTTTAAACTGGTTAAGCCCCCTCAAGATAGAAACGTGAACACTATAATACCTTTAACAAATCTATACCTCCGCTAGCTAACCCCCAGGGCCTTGATGCAAATGACTGACTTGCGATGGTAGCAGGGACAACACAGGCTAAGAAGTTGCCACTTAAGGCCCTTATCGAGCCAACTGTAGCTGCTCCCTTATTCCAACTCCCCCTGGTTAATCTTCCAAATTCCATCCCTACTCCAATCATCCTTGACGATGTTTCAACTAAGGTATTGTCCTGGAACGTAGCTGGCCTTAGGTCAAAGAAGGGCGATATTTCTTGGGCACACTTTCTTGCCACACACCATATCATTGCCTTACAAGAAACGTGGGAGCCCAATGATTGTTTCTATCTGGATGGCTTTACTTCGTTCTGCAAACACAGAATCCCATCGAACATGGGTAGAGCAAGGTGGGTGTCTTTTTTTAATGTTTAGTCTTAAATTTTCGTACAGAGCCAAACTGATTAACTCTTGTTCACCCCACGTGTTAGCAGTCTAACTGTCAGGAAAGAACCTCCCCACTTTGCTAGTGGTAAATTTTTACAAGAACTCATGAGACCGAACATCTCTTGGCCCTAGAGGATTTATTGGAAAGTTATGGGGAAGGAAGACAAGCACATTATGACACGCTAATCTTAGGGGATTTTAAAACCCGCTAATACTGCCTTAATTGCTTCATAATGCTGGAGGAGGAAGATGGCTTGCAGGTGTCAAACTACTTTGAACACACACACCTTCAGACATCCTTTTAGAAGGCTTCCTCTCAGCCCATAATCTGCACTGCTTACAGCAATCAGATTAGTCTGCCCTGGTTCCTACCTATGCAGGCAATGGTAGCTCAAGCACAATTGACCACATTTTGCTATCTACTCTATTAATACCGGCTGTAAAGAACTTAAGCTTTACTTGGAACTGCCTTAGTGACCACAATCCTCAAATTTTGGTTCTCCTCCTCCCGGCTGCCCTTAAAGGGGGGGTTGCGAGTCAAATATCTACAGATGGATCCCCACCGAGACCAGAAGAACGGTCATTCAAGCACTCGTCAGCAGCAGGCTGGACTACGGCAACGCCCTCTACGCAGGAACCACGGCCACACTCCAGAAGAGACTCCAACGCATACAAAACGCCTCCGCTCGCCTCATCCTCTGACTCCCTCGCCACATCACCACCCACCTGAGAGATCTGCATTGGCTCCCGGTCAACAAGAGGATCACCTTCAAGCTCCGCACCCACGCTCACAAAGCACTCCACAACACCTGACCAACATACCTCAACGAACGACTGTCCTTCGACACCCTGACCGCCAGCTTCGCTCCGCTGATCTCGCTCTCGCCACCATCCCACGCATCCGCCGAACGACCACCGGCGGAAGATCATTCTCCTACCTCACCGCCAAGAAATGGAACACCCTCCCCATCCACCTGCGTCAGACCCAGGACCTGCTGACCTTCAGGAGATGTCTCGAGACCTGGCTGTTCGACCAGTAGCTGCTCCCCCCCTCCCCTCAGCGCCTTGAGACCTCACGGGTGAGTAGCGCGCTCTACAAATGTTTTGATTGTTTTGATTGATTGAAATATCTAATATAAACATCAGTACTAAAGACCATGCACGAAGATTGAAGTTGGAAAGGATTACCTCAGAGAGTTTTTAGAGAACTTGTACTCCACCTGTGCTTCGGAGTTCCAAGTACGTATGGACCCGGCACCACATGATAGAGCTATTTTAGATGCCTTTGACTCAATCACTAAGCAGCTTGCCTCTAACTTATTCATTAAAACTAGAGCGAGATGCCCAAAACTTAAAAGGTGGTTTGACAACACTTGTTCGGCTGTCCACAAGGATCTAATACAGGCCCTTAAGTAAAAACCGAGGGACTCAACTCTAACCAGGAGCTGTAGGAAGGTGTATAAATCTGCAGTTCAGGAGAGGAAAAAACATATAAAGGAGCAGGCCTGGGAGGAGCTCAGTCAAGCCAGTGTCTTGGCTAATAGCTCTAGATTTTGGTCTGTGGTCAACAGTCCTTTCTTCTCTGACACTGCAAATTCTAGCAGAGATTGTATAATACCTGCTGAGAAATGGGTCCAGCACTTTGGCTATATCTATAGTGATACCAATTTAGCAGAAGCCGTGGGACAAACAGTTCCCGGACTAGCAAGTTCCTCACTCCATTTTAGAACAGATGAGGTTTATAAAGCTATCACTTCAACATCTGGTGGAAAGGCCCCTGGCCCTGATGGGGTACCAGCGGGCCTTTACAAGGCCGACTCCAAAGTCTGGGCCAAGATTTTAACCCACGTTTTCAACGCAGCATGTTCCTGTGGTTTGCCCTCGTCATGGGCAAAGGCGGTCATTATCCCCATTTTTAGAAAGGGCGCCCGGGATGACCCGGCATGCTATAGACCAATTTCGCTCCTAGATTCCACAGCACAAATCATGGGGAAAGTAGTACTGGATCGCCTAACAGCCTGGCTTGATCATGCTAACATCATTTCCGATCTCCAATATGGATTCAGGCAGGGGAAAAGGACACTAGACCAATGCCTGAATCTCCACTTGGTGATCGGGAAGTACACTGTTGCCGGCAGAGGTGCATTCTGGTCCCCCTGCTGTTTACGCTATACATTAATAAAGTAGGCGATTCTTTAATATCCTGTTGCAGAGATATACCCAGGACCTGCACCAAAATGATCCCTGCATTCCTGTACACTGATGATGCAGTTTTATTGTCTAGAACCGCAAGGGGCCTGTCAACAACTTTTACATTGTTTTATAGATTTTATGGATTCATTAGACTTAATTAAAAATCCTAAGAAGTCACATGCTATGACCATAGGTTCCGGAAAGGCGGCCAAGGCCAAATTTTATTGTAATGGGGCTGAGCTAACCAAAGAATCCATGTTCCCATACCTAGGGGCACTTTTTGATGACCAAGGCGCTTGGTGCGCGCAATGCACACTCAAAAAGAACGTTCTAGCCAGAGCTGCAGGGGCTACCCTGGACTTTGCAAAGACACTAGAGTCAAAACCCCTTACCGCGCTATTGAAGGTTTATAATGCAAAATGTATCCCTATGGCCACGTATAGATGTGATATCTGGGGCTACAAGGACGCGAAAGAAATCCAAGGGGCCGAGAATAATTTTATGCGTAAACTCCTTGCGGTCCCTGTTGCGATTGCGGTCGCCCCATTGTTACGTTGGCTGAGAATCTGGGCTCAACCGACCCCCAAATTTAAACCAACTAATAATCTCGGGTTGCAATGCACTGGCGGGGGCCTTACATATTACCTGGCTGAAATACATAAAGGAACCGACAAGATTTCTTGTCTAAACAGAATAGGGTTCTTACGGCACACCTTTACATATATTGTTGATATATGGACAGTAAAGATCAAGTAGATGGAAGCATAGAGTCCAAACAAAAACTTTCTCAAGTAAAGATAATCGAACATGTCATCTCAGAGTTCCATAATTTCTGACTTCAACGGCACAACCATAATAAGTTGTAACCGAACTGTAGTAGTTTAACCGCCGATCCGCGTGTTTCCGCACCAGTAAACTTGAGAAAGTTTTTGTGAGGTGTACCATCACCCATTCTTGGGTATTCTTTGTAAACCTCACTCTGTTTTTATGAACATTGGCTACTGCCAATTCATGACGTGCAGATTCCTACAAAATTGCCTTGAAAAAGTCT
Organism: Triturus cristatus; assembly: GCF_964204655.1. Taxonomy (NCBI): domain Eukaryota; kingdom Metazoa; phylum Chordata; class Amphibia; order Caudata; family Salamandridae; genus Triturus; species Triturus cristatus. The sequence goes on from NC_140592.1 coordinate 684,498,410, forward strand.
TAGGACAAGACAAAACACATGTTGGTTATTGTGTGCTGGGAATATTTTATCAAAATAAAGAAATACTTTCGTCAACAAGAATAAAGGAATGCAGAATTGCATGAGATATGACCGTCTCGGATCAGTGCTTTGGATCTATGTTTTAGTGTCTTGTTCATTGTTAAAAAAAATTATTTGGACTCTATGCTTCCATCTACTAGATCTTTACTGTCCATAGATCAACAATATATGTAAAGGTGTGCCGTAAGAACCCTATTCTGTTTAGACAAGTGATTGCACAAAATCTTTTTTGTGCTAATAGAGCCTTTTGGTGGTAGGCTCTTTTAGGGTAGATTGAGCACCCAATGGTATGAATTATAGACGCTTAAATGAATGAATAATTTAACTCTATATTGAATGTGCGGATATTTCCCTTTTGGGAACACTACCACCTCTCTAGACAAGATGTTTTGGTTGTCCCGAGTTGTTCTTGACCCCCAGGCCTCTGGGCAAGACCGCCATTAGAGATTTTAAACAGCAGTTCATCGAGAGGCGGCAATGCATTAGGGAGCAGATCGAACTAGTCAAACCTTCAGTGTGAAGGTTTGCTACACTGAGCCTGGGTCCGTAGAGGCAACCATATCGATCTTATGTCAACAAACGATATCATCGTTTTGTTTTGATGAGATTCCGTCTGAACATGGTTCCCTGGTTACTGGCTTTCCCCAAAGGTTTTTCGAAATTAGAATCACTAAAACCCTGCCCATGTGACAATTTCTCTGAGCAGGATACCCTCCACCTAATGTTCTTCTGCGCCTTTACGATCCCTTGCGCAGGAAGCACATTCTTCTCCTACTCGGAGATTGTCAATTTGTCCAAGTGAGGCCGGGCTTGCTTTATCTACAAATGCTAGCCTCACCCATGGTTTGTTTTGGGGTGGCAAGTTTTTCAATTGGGGCCATCAAACACAGGACTAAGCTGCCGCTGCAGTAGCTATCCTGTGTTATCTCTTAGTGTACATATGTCCTCCTAAACTATGCAATGTACTTTTAATGAGATCGTATTTATGGTCTTGGCTCACCGTTGTAGCACTGCTGCACTTCACGTGATATATTCTTTGTAGGGTTTTAACGTGACCACTGTAATAGCAACGCTGGATACTTTTTATTATATAATGTATTTTGATGAAATGTGTATTTTTATAAAATTGTTTGCTTTTATGGCTCTTGGCTGCCGAATAAAGTACTTTTGACTTGACTTGATTGCAGTAGTCCAGACATTCTATGACCTGGGTCCTTGTGTGAGCTCCACCCACTGGTTGATTGTGAGTAGTGGGAAAAATGTTCTGGGGGAAGGAGAGCTACAGGTTGACACTCTTAATCACTACCATGAGTAGGAGGTTGGAAGAGAGCTCTCAAACAAAGAGAATCACTAGTTTCTATTATTTCAGAGTGATCTACGACCTGATGGTCAAACGAAGGGCAGTGTGAATCGTTTTTTGACTTCATTTAAGTACTGGAAGTTTTTTTTACAACTTGTGAACACAGAGCTCAGACATGAAGAAACGTTGGCTTGGTTTTCTGCTCTTTTTCATCTAGAAGTTGATTTGGGTGTCATCGGCAAACATTTGGATGTTCAACTGGGATTTGGATGTTCAACTGGGATTATTTTCAGAATCGTACTGCGTGCATTTAGATGTTTAAGACTAAGCAATAATTGAGTGATCCATGGGGTACGCCCATAACCACGATCTTGGGGATAACTTCTGAGCCCATCCATTATTGTTTTGCTGTGTCTGGAAAGAAGCAGTTGGATCAAAGCAATAGACGATTCAGACCTCCATGCCATATTTGCAAGCCTTTTCTGAAAAATTCTGTAGTCCACCATGTTTTAAGTTGCAAAGTGGTTAAAAGGTATTAGGGTTATGTTATATCCTGGCTTTGTATTTATGCATGTGATCTCCCACTCAGCCAGTGGAATGTTCAGTTTATGAGGTATCACAGAATGTTGGGAGCCAGTGAGTCAGTTGGGAAGGGCTGAGCAAGAGACAAGCTGCTCCTGGTGGGGTTTACCATGGACTTACCATTGTTTCTGTACTAGTCCTGTCTACTGGTTATGGATTGATCAGGATTACCTGGAACTAACTACCAATAAACATCCTAAGATCCTCCAAACGTCTGGACTCAGTCATTACAATTTTTGGCGACGATTTTCTTAAAGAACCCACTGCTTCTACCTTGTCAAGCTTCATCAACCACTTCAACAGATTTCAACAGCATCTCAATCTGGCACCTGTCTCAACTCATTCGTGACCCCACCAGTGACCCTCCATCGGTCGCCCTCAACACAACGTGCCAGTTCAAGATTGTAAACAGCTCCAGCTCTGTTCTTCTAACGCATGCAGCACCTCAAAAAGCTAATCTGTTTCAACTGCAGCCCAAGCGTGTTCTTTCTTTGTCTGCTGTGTCTCTACAAGCAAGGTAATCAACTACTGCCACAATCAAGTTTCCTTGCCTATGTTTGTTTCTACAGAGCATCAACAAGCAAGGTAATTTCTGACTGCCTGAGTTTGTGTTTCCTGCGCAGCGTGAGGTGTTTTCAGCAAACCTTGTCAGGTTACTGGCTTTAATCTACAGTGCTTAAAACGATTTTTAGTTTTCAACCCTCTACGTTTCTACATTGCTGCGCACTCTGTACACTGCGCACATCAAGCCTTTCATCACGCAAGCATCACATCAACGGCACATTCATGAATGAAAATGTTCACATTTCTTCTAGGTGCACTTTAAGTTCGGCGCTAATTACTAAAGTGTGAGACATGTTCTTTCACTGGTTGTTCAGCAACGCAGCAATTTTCAACTGCCAGGTACATTTTTAAAACTGAAGCACGAGCCTCTATCAGCGCGCTCTCTATTACCTGTTTCATTCTGTTGTCCTGCGATGTCCGTCATGGTTCTCCTGTGACACATGCTCTTTCTCTGTTGGAGATATCTTGAGGAGCACTAGCGTACCGTGAGCCATCCGGCGCAGCGTCGCTCGTGCGTGCCGCCATCTTTTGTTTGGCAGAGTTTCACCACACAAGTTTACGGCACATTTGAAGCGGAAGTGTGCGCAAACACCACCGGAGTCAGTCTCTTTTTGCCAACCACGTTTAAAAAAAACCATATCATCGTATTTTGTAGATCTACTTGCAGCGTGAAGACTAATGAGATCGTTGTACTTAAGCAAAATGAGCAAGATGGTGTTTGTTCACCGGTGGTGAGTGAAAGTTGCTATATTATCTTCACGTTCCTCGTCCACATCAGGATTTTAAGAAGCTCCCAGATGAAGACATTTTGTATTTTTTTTGTTGTGGTGGCATTTCTATCTTGTGTGCAGCAGGTATTTTTAAAATGGTGTAGTCTTGTTTTGATGCATTTCTTCCCTGCTCTGTGCTATGCGGTTATCTAATGAATATTTTCCACGATGAACATTTTACAGTTACAGTGTTTCAGCTTAACACAATTTGTTTGCCTTAATTTGGGGATGTTTGTATTTACATACAGGGCTTAGATGCATTTTACATTGTCCCTACACAGTGTGTCTATGGGGTGGTCCACATTTTATGCACAACTCTAGTCTGTTTTTCCTTCGGGGGGGGGGTGTGCTATGCTAGGGTGTCAGTGTCTTTTGCATTTATGTTTTTTGGGGGGGTTTCAGTCCAACCTCTATGCTACACAACTTGTTGCCTCTACGCGAGGTGTGTCATGGGTTACTGTCCCATCTCTACCGTGCAGATTATTTGCCCCAACTTTTACAGTGCACATGTTACCCTACACAGGGTGTCTACGTTTTTTTTATTATTCACGCAGTGCGCAATCTGTTCCTCATCACGAGGTATCTCGCAAGGATTTTAAGTCCCGTCATTACAGTGCACATGGGTTCTCAGTCCCATTTTCACTAGTGCACAACACTGACCTCTACATGAGGTGTCTTATATGGGTCTCAGTCCCATCTGTACGGTGCACAACGTTTTTGCCTCTTCACGAGGTGTTTTTAAATGGGTTACATTCCCGTTTAGTGCACAACACTCGAGGTGAGCAGTGTGGGTTACAGTCCTATCACTGCTGTGTACGACATTTAACCCCTACATGAGGTATGTCGTTTTTCTCAACAGTGCACTACATTAATTGTTTTACCCGATATTGGGGGTTGTATTAGAATTTTGTTTCTCTTCAACAGTGCACAATATTTTTATGTGGTGTGTTTATTGGGTTTTATGCTCATCTGTTTAGTGCACAGTCTGCACCTGTTCACCACCTGTTTATTTTGTTATGTTACCTTCACAGGGTATCTGGTCTGAATACCATCTGTTGTTTTTCTCAAATTTAATGTGCTTTGTTTACAAATTTTCAATTGGTATTCAACATCATCATTCTTGTTTTTGAAATTGTTATTTAATGGGAAGTGTGAGTGATTAATTTGTTTATCTTCTCACTATTTCCTGTTATACTCCAGTTTTCCTTGTGATATCTTTTACTGATGTCATTTGTGGATTCTGGATTCTTTCGTTCTGTGTTTTTCTCTGCTTTTCTATGTTTGTGTTCTTCTTTCGTTCACTGGAGGTTTTCTTCTCCTTCTATCTGTTAGCGTCTGATTTCGATTGTCTCTTTTTATACATGCCTGGCCAGCCAGTATATCTTGGGGTAGTCATTGATGTTTTCTCTTTTTGTTTCTGTGATTGTCCTAGAAGGGAGGATGGTCTTCTCACTTTTGTCATTTTCAGTTATGTTTTGCATCTTCTTGTGGTTTTTCTGTTTTTTCATTGGTGTACTGTGTTTCCGACTTACTCTTTGTCTTTCTTCTTTTCTTTTTCTTTTCTCTTGAAGCAATATATTTGTTTTATATGGAAGAAAAGGGGATATGTTATATCCTGGCTTTGTATTTATGCATGTGATCTCCCACTCAGCCAGTGGAATGTTCAGTTTATGAGGTATCACAGAATGTTGGGAGCCAGTGAGTCAGTTGGGAAGGGCTGAGCAAGAGACAAGCTGCTCCTGGTGGGGTTTACCATGGACTTACCATTGTTTCTGTACTAGTCCTGTCTACTGGTTATGGATTGATCAGGATTACCTGGAACTAACTACCAATAAACATCCTAAGATCCTCCAAACGTCTGGACTCAGTCATTACAATTTGTTTCTGTATTTTTGTCCATAGAGAGGAGGAGCACTTCTCTAGTGTTGCCTCATGTCTTTCCTTTCCATAATTTGGGTATGCTACGTTAGAGGTTGATTGGCCATTTGCCTGGATCTTTGGGCCAGTGGTTGTTTTCTCTTGGATTGTGGTACTTGCGACATGTTACAGAGGACCGGTCCTACTCCTTTCAACAGCGACCCGTTTATCATGTATGTGACAGCCACAAGAGTGAGGGACAAAATTATTTAATACATATGGCAGGGTATTGTTCGACGGATAGAGTGGATGTTTTTCTCTTCTGGACTAGTATCAACACCTCCCTAGGAAGGACCTGAATCTAGTGGAAGTAGATTGAAGCATTGGGTGGCATGATGGATCAGGCGTGTTATAGAAGGAGATGTAGATTTTGACCCTTTTTAATTGAAAACCTCCAGTCTTTCTAGCAGAGTTGTTATGGTGAATAGGCATTGTTCTTTAAGGCGTTTGTATGCAATAGCGTTTGGCAAATTTTAAAGATCTGCCCTGTTTGGTTCGAGGCCTCTAAAATGTGTTCCGCTAAGTTGACCCTTTTGATGGGATTCTAGTTGCCTTACCGGTGTCTTCAATAATAGAATTGTTCTCTGTAATCATTGACTTGCTTCACTTGCGTCTCCAAAACCAGCTAGTTCCTTTAAACTCTCCTAGTTCCCCTTTGAACCGTTTTGATGTTGAGCTTTGGTTTTCTTGATTCAGGTTGAGCCAACATTTAGAGAGCAATAGATATGTTCCCATACAGGGAGTCATAAAAGTGCTTTGTTGTCTGCTGAATTCTAAATGTTGGACTTACATCATTTTCCACTTTCGTAAACTCTTCTATGCTGACTTTTCTGTAATGCGTAGGATCAGTGGTAGTTCATTTATTCTCCAGGGAATGGGGCTGTGTTTCAGGTAGAAGAGGAGCATGGAGATACCAGATCTGTGATTGGAATGAGGTTTGTGTGAGAACACTAGCTCTAGCATAGCTCCATCACTACCTTTTTGAGCTCCAGAGCCTCCATGTTCCCAAAGGTGGTCTGTTGGTGGATTACAGGCCACTCTGACACATCATTGCTTAAAACCAGCCTTGAACTAACCATATCCCTAGTAACTGATCTGGGGCCTACTGGTGTCCAGATTGAGAGAATCCAGAAGTGGGTTTTTAAGTGAAAGAAGCAGGTTCAGACAGACACATTGACATTTTTGGCCAAAGTGAGAGCAGTATCCAAATTTAATTCTGGGTTCCGATTTGCCTTTACCTTAAAAGGGCAAGTCCCCCGCGCCCACTGGCCAGGAAGATGAAGCGCAGATGTCCTCCATGCCATCAGTGTCCCTAACCTCTGCGACCAGCATAAGACTAGGGCGACTTCCACCAGTAGAGATGGGACATGGTTAACTTCTCTAAAACAAGGGGAGGAACAGCAGAAGCCAAAGCTTTGAACAACTGTACAGATAAGTGCCGTGCAGAGAACTACAAATATAATTAGACATTAGCGAAAATAGTTACTTCAGTGAGACAGGAGAGAACTTGGAAAAAAAAACACTGAGTGTGTTTTTAATGGCAGTCCTTGGGACGAAGATGTGAAAAGGTTACAGATTTAAGAGCCTTTGTCTCATAGAAGGTCGAAACTGACTGCATGGCTGCACATGGGGTACTAAAGGCATCAGAATAAGGCAGCTCAAAAAGACCATTGATGATTACATGAGTGCTGAGATTGCGGTGTTTCAAGCTCCTGGCTGCCCCCAAAAGCACAGGAAAATATGGTTAAGGTGGGTGGAATATCAGGGCATAGAGTTATCCCCCCCCCCTTCCACCTCTAGACCCCTGACAGGATACGCTCCCCTAATATTTTCGGTCATGGAGCAACCCGGACTACCATTTGAAATCTTCGGAATGTGTATCCAATTGGACAATTATAGATTTGTGGGATTTGGGACTCACTGCGCAATGTTTTTGTTATTGTACCTGCAGGTTTTACAGGATTTACAATTTTATGTTTATATAGCCATATATTGTGTTCAAACTGTATCTTTCGGGCCACGTCCTGGTATGCATCATGCAAACTTAATAAAATATATTGTTTAAAAAAAGAATAAGGCAGCTCTCATGAATTATTCAATCTTTTGTCTGTTTTCAGCATTGAGACTTCCATTCCCATTAAAGGTATAGGGATATATAAAAATAGGCCTGAGGGCAGATAAGGAGTAGTAGCTGGTGTTCGGTGGGCTCTTGGAAGGTGCTCTTCGGTGGAGTTAAGTTGTCCCAGACACGACAGTAGTGTTGCGTAAATACATACTAGCACATGTAGTGTTGCATTTTGAAACCGCACTAAGAATCACAGCCTTGATTCTAGCCAGAATACATACAGCCATATGTTGAAAGGCTGGTGATGGGGTGAGTTCTTCAAGAGACATTTGGAAAGAGAACAGCAGTGTACTTTTAAACATACATCGTTTTTTTCTTTCAGTTCGAGCAAAAACTCTTCCTCTTTACATGACTAGAAAAAAGATGCCATGTAATAGTAACCATTTTTGGACCGGCTATTCCTTGTAATCCTCTGTCTGCTTTTTCTCTTTTTCTTCTCAAAGAAATGCTATGAAGGAGGGCGCGAGGTGATAGTGATTCCGAAAACGGTGGCTTCCAACGACAATCCCTGGCTCGGACTTGCGAAGTTTGCGTGGTCTGGGTGAGTATGCCCTTGGGTGGATGTATCCTCCACACTGTGTATAGGCGGCATGAGGACAGGGCCACTAAATGCTATTTCCTGGAGTTGCCAGGACCGGTATAACATAAGTCCTCATCTCCCTGGGGTCCCTGGCTCACTGTAGACCAGCTGCATCTTCAGAGCCCCCCTGTATAGTGATGCATTAACTTTATAAGGAGGTGGCTGCTGCCTTGGGTGTACATCACATCACTTTTAGGAGAAATCACTCAAGCTATTACTTGCCTTCTGAGGGTTACCTCTGGGTGGAGACCATCTCTCCAGACCATGCCACTTGAGGAGCAACAGAGAATGTAGGCAGAACTAACTGCCCAGGCCTCATCAGCTGACACTACTTATCTCATGAAAGATAACCAGAGTCAAGAATCCTAGCTCCTGGCTGTAGGCGGACACTACATGTCTCATACCTCACCAGTCAGCAATCCGAGTCCTTACCTGTGGCAGAGGAGCGCGCCACTTAAGGGAGATACCAATCTAACTTGTCCCAGGGTGACGTGTTAACGGTTTGATTACCTCGGGATACAAATATCTTCTGGTAATTAATTCGTAATAACAGAACACATTGGTAGGCAAAATAGAGAATTCACAGTGATCGAAGGAATAGTAAATACACACGGACTAGGTAGAGAAGATGTGGAGCACATTAAACAGGGTTAAGGAAAGTGTGGGCGTGGGGGTCTTAAATAAAAAAACAACGTGGAGATGGAGTAACACTGCCATCTACAGGCTAAATTGAAAATAGTCATCCGCTCAAAGCGATTGAATTCGACTGTCTATGGAAAGCACTGGGTTGGCCTGCCCACGCACGGAGGGCGCATAATATCGGCTCTCCTCACAGTCTGCAGTCCTCGGTTCTCACGCAGCCGATATTTCACAGTGAACATAAGACGATCCGGATACTCCTGCAGAGAGTGGGTCTATAGCGCCTTTGTAGCGGATGTACACGAGGGAAGGAGATGTGCAGCCTCCACAAGATCTCCTTGGCGGTTGTACGACTTTACAGCGCATTCCGTTGTAACGCATGCCTTTACCACGCATACGTTACAACGCGAATGCCAACACTACGCATATCCTTTACCACGATAATGCCTTTTACACGCATACTTTTACAACGATTTTCGTTGTTAAAATATGCATGTTAATGGCATTTTCATGTTAAAGGATATCACCCTAAAAATGTACCCTTTAAATTTACTCTTGCGCGACACCACCCCCTCATTACCCCTTACCTCTTCTCTCCTTCATCTTCCGAGGTGACGTTGCACGTCGTTAAGAGGAAGCGGAGGTGTCCTTCCGTTTCCTCTAACGACGCCGATTGCCTCCACATCTTTTTGTTCAAACGACAGAAACAGGTGCTTTTTAAAAAAAAATATTTTGGGGGGGTGCCCACCCAAGCCCTCTTTATTAATCCCACGCTTTTTGGGGGGGAAGCCTCCCCTTTTTTTTCCTTTTAACTTTAGCACACATGCCTTTACTACATATATCGTAGTAAAGGCTATTCGTTGTAACCACGCATGCGTTGTAATGCATGCGTGGTTATGGTTATGCGTAGAAACGGCCGCGTTGTAGTCGCCGTTTCCCTTCCTTGGTGGCCTCAGCAGCTCTTGTTTTACTTTTTTTGTTATTTGGGTAGGGAGTGTCAGTGGGGCAGTACCCGACACGAAGCGACGTCCCCAACTCCATTCGAAGTCTAATCCTGGGCTGAACTTGTCAGGCAATAGAGGGCTCAAGGCCCTGCCCATTCCTCTATTTCGTCTCACCTGGTGAGAACTTTTTCCAAACTTGTCCGGACTGATAGGGACTTGTATTTAATTATCATGTGATTAATCTCGCAAGATTAATCCCAGAGTAAATACTGGGCCCAAGATTCACACACGGGAACCCTTCCCAGCAGGGTATGTTCCACCCCTTCTGGAAGATAACAAATTCAGTATTATCTTTACAAGGATGCAACATCAGTATCTTACCTACACGTGCAGGCTTTCAGTTTCCCCCCGATATGGCCCACTTCGTTGTTTTCAGGTCTGGCTTTTGACAGCACAGCTGTCAACTTTATCTATTGCTTATAATTTACATATAGTATATAATATACATAGAATAGGCTTTAACCATTGACTTTCTACATCCTCCCTTTCTCTCATTGGTTTTAGAATCTGTCCTTTACTTCTTGGTTGAGCTCACTGGAGTAGTCCTGTCTCATTTAATGATGTTTGGTGCTTTCTTCTAAGTTCTACCTCCACTTGAGTGCTTTGATTCAGTACAAGAACTACATTAAAGGCCAACTCCCCCCGACTCTTTTGTAGTCCATACTGCCCGCAAAAGGGCAAATGGACGGGGCGCTTGATGTTTGGTGCTTTCTTCTAAGTTCTACCTCCACTTGAGTGCTTCGATTCAGTACTAGAACTACATTAAAGGTCAACTCCCCCCGACTCTTTTGTAGTCCATACTGCCCGTAAAAGGGCAAATGGACGGGGCGCCGCACTGCCGGCGGATAAGGAAAGTAAAGAGGTTGATGCTGCTTGCAAACGAGTCACTGTGCAATTTGCCAATCACTGGCACATTGCTAATTCAGTTGGAATACTTTCAGGGTTTGACGGGGCTTACTGGGATGAAATGGAGGCGCTCCTCCAACACCTTCAGATGAGTATCGCAAAAGGGGCCAAGGATTATTCTCTGAAGGAAAACCATTATCCACTACCACCAGACCCGGTGCCCTAGATGCTGCTTACACTGCAGCTCGCTGCGTTAATTCCAGTATCCCCCTCCGTAGGCACGCCTGCCTCCTTGTCTCTGGCTTCAAGCCAGATGTTCAACAGCATCTCCTCAACCTGCCCTTCGACGAGGAGCACCTCTTCGGGCCGCAGGTTGGTCAGATGCTGGAGAAGATCAAGGACACGGAGATCGCCATGGCCATGTGCGCACTCCAAACACTCTCCCCTCGTGGGTCCTTTTGGTGGCCCTCCTGCTGAGGGGGCTCCAAAGTCACTTTCTCAGATGCTTCCACTTATTTCCAATGTCAGGAGCCTCAGCATCCCTCCAGAAGAGGTTATTTTCGTGACTCCTACAGAAGCAACAACTTCAAATGCAGAGGTAAAGCTGGTTCCCTCAAGGAAGAGGCCCTCACCAAGCAGTGACTTGCCCCTCCTTCCTCTCGATTACACGACACCTGTCGGTGGTCGACTCCAAGCGTTCCCCCCCCCCCATATTTCAGCAGATCACCTCAGACCAGTGGGTGCTAGACATCATATGCCGTTGTTATTGTTTGGAGCTCACTGGCACACCTCCCAACATTCCACACTGCAGACATATCCTCTCCCTACAACACCAACGGAGATAGACGTTCTCCCATTCAAGGGTGCCATAGAGTTGGTGCCATCACACCTTAAAGGCACAAGGGTATACTCCCTCTAGCTTCTCATTCTCAAGAAGGACGGGTCCCTCAGGCCTATCCTATACCTCAGGCCCCTCAACAAACACATTTGCACATGGTCACCCTACAGGATGCCATACCTCTACTCAAACAAGGTGACTTGATAACTGACCTCAATGCCTACTTTCACATCTCAATTCACCGGCCCTACCTCCGGTTTGTGGTAAGTGGCAAACATCAGTTAAAGGTGTTGCTGTTCCGGGTCAGCACCTCCCCCAGAGTGCTTAAAAAATGTTAAACAGTGGTGGATAATTGCCTGCAGCACCTGGCCATCCACGTGTTCCCCTACCTGGTAATTGGCTTATCAAGAGCGCAACTCACCAGCAGTCCCTCGCACATTCGCAAGCCAACATGAATCTCTTACACAATCTTGGGTTCACCCTCAATGCCACCAAGTCCCACCTTCGGCCCCACTAAATTCTGCCCTATCTAATACCAGTCCTCAGCTCTGTGGTAGGCATGACCTATCCCAGTCCTGTAAGTGCGCAGGCCTTCCAGGCATTGCGCCTTCTTTTTCAGCCAGATCACTATGTTACAATCCGAACAGTCTTACGCCTCCTTGGGATGATGGCCATCTGGATTGCCACAGTCCCCCACACCAATTTACACCTGGGGCCCATTGCAAGAGTGCTTAGTACAACAGTGGTCTCAAGCTGAGGGTCAATGAGAAGATCTAGCGTTGATTGATAGCCGCACTCATGGCTCTCTGCAGCGGTGGAACTCCCAACAACCTGTGGCAGGGGCACCCCTTACTCAACCCCATCAGAATGTACCCTTCTCTTACGGTATGGGGGTCGCATGTTCAGGTCCTCGTGGTCCAAGGTCAGTGGACCTCCAGCACCACGGTCACCACATCACTTACCTGGAGTTGTTGACCATTCAGCTATACTGAAAGCCTTCCATTGTCATATTGTGGACAAGGTAGTGCTCATTCGCACAAGGGACATGACTGTCATGTACTATCTACAGAAACAAGGTGGCACTCACTCTCTTCACCTGTCTGCGTTAGCCGAGAACATTTTGAGGTGGGTTCTTTGCCACTGAGTCCATCTGCTGGCGGAATACTTTCTGGGAGTGGACAACAACTATGCAGCTCTCCTCAGCAGGATGCAGCAACAAATCCACGAGTGGGAAGTCCGCCCGCAAATACTCCTTCAGTACTTTTGGTGATGGGGACTTCCCGTCATAGACCTTTTCGCCATCGCTAAACGCAAAATGTCCACAGTACACGGGCACTATGTATGAACTGGTCAGGGATATTTGCCCACACTTTTTCACCACTCACACTCCTTCCATTTGTGGTTCAGAGGCTTCGGCATATGTCCCTCATCCAAATCCTGGTGGCTCCCATTTTTGCCGTACATCCCTGGTACACCACCCTCCTTGAACTCTCAGTGGTACTGCACAAGAGGCTCCTCAGCGGGCCGGATGTTCTCATGCAGACCAGTGAAGAAATCAGACACCCCAAGATGCGCAGCCTTGCGATTTCAGCTCCTGAGGTCTTAGAGCGGCTAAGTGAAAACTATTCATCCACTGACATCACCTCTCTAAGACATTGTCTGCTACCTTTTACACTTACAGACCTGGTCTAAGTTTCCATTTGGCTCCACTTAGCTGCAGTGGCTGCCCACCTTCAGAATAGAGAACACATAACCCTTATCAGCATCCTTGTTCTAAAAGCATGTATGAAAGGTCTCAAGACTCATTCCTCCACAGGTACCCCCGCCCCCGTATGTAATCTAAACATTGTTCTCACTAGACTCATGGGTCCTCCCTTTGAGACTCCCCATTCTTGCCCCCTTCAGTTTCTCTCCTGGAAGGTGGCCTTCCTAGTCGCAATCACCTCTCTGATGTGACCGTGAGCTCCAAGCTTTAACCTTGGAAGAACCTTTCCTTCAGGTTCATAGAGATAGGGTTGTCCTTCGTACTAACCCTAAGTTCTTTCGTACGGTGCTTTCTCCTTTCCACCTTAACCAACCCATAGAGCTGCCAGATGTCCTTTATCCTTTACACATGGTCATCTCTCCATTTTGTATCGCTTCGCTCTTTTATTTTTATCCTCGCCTGCCGTGCAGGAAAGCAGTCTAACAATGAATCTGATGCCTATGAGCATTACCAGCAGTAGGAGGAGTCTCTAAACCTCATGACTCGGTAACACTTCTTCGAAGAAAAACATCTTGCACACATCAGGACCCAACACTGGAGGGCAGGACACGCAACTGCCTTTTTTACATAGGGCTTAAACTTCCCTCTTCCCCCATGCTGCACCTAATAATGTTGCTTCCCTTATGTGCTGGTTGCATTGTCTTGCTGCAATGCAGGGGATGTTGGCAAGGATTACAGAGAAATACCCATACCCATATTTCTGGCTCATTTTTCTACTCTTGCCGGCAGAGTATCTGTGACATTAACTGTCTGCCTGTTCCTTTTGCTCATCTCAGGTACGTGTTGGAGTGCTTTGTCTGTGGGATCATTTATCGTAGCAGGCAGTTCTGGTATGGAAACCAGGATCCAGAGGGCATGATTGTGAGACATGAGGTTCGACACGTCTGGCCTGGGGTACGTGCTTCTCTTCTCGATGGATAATGCATAATAATAAAAGAGTCTGTCCAACTAGAACACTTCCCTATCAGGCACTGATAGAGTGGTTGTATTAACTACAGCACAAGCCACCTTCAGAGGAGTTAATTTAAAAAAAACAAAATTTTCAAATCACTCATAGACAAATATGATCACCTCCCCCTTTGAAAGCCCAAGTCTGCTCACACCAAAGAGAGAGTAACAGATGTAATAGGTAGTAAAAAAAGGGGAGTGTAATGGCCTAATATGACTCATGCTTGGTGATTGATCTGGAAAAGTTACTTTCCAATGGGTGTAAACCTAGTCACTGTGAAAACTGTCTTCCATATATTTCTTTAAATAATATAATTTTATAAGCAGATTTGCTGGAGCATCTGATTAGAGAAGGCAGTGTCTCCTGCAGTGTTCGCTGTCGAAAGAGGGTAATCTCAGTTGCTGCTGAAGTGTGTGTGTATGTTTTCGTGTTAGTAGCCAGAAAACCATTCAGCAACAATCTTCAAACATACTATCGTCTTTGTTTCTCTGTTCCTTCTTAGTGTGAAACTGTGTCAATGGAGCATCATAATGCCGCCCAGCGGGTTCTGGATGGTGTAACTGGCGTGATCCAATCTCTGAATGAGTACAGTTTGGGGCCTACCCGCGCAGTGACATCTTGGCTGACTGACCAGGTCGCACCCGCCTACTGGAGACCCAATTCTCAGATCAAGGTGAGCATCCGCTTGGCCTCTGCTGCCCTTACGTGGACATTAAATAGCCACTGCTTTATAACAATCTGTTAAATTTTGAGGGACCCAAAATATACACATTCTTTGCCAGAACATTTATTTCCTGAGCGCCTTTGTGAACTGCTTGCAAAATCCTTTGCCATCCTGGTGTATTTATATTAAGCAGATTGAAATACAGTGTAACTCCAATAGATAATTGTGAGAATGAAATAATTAATTTTAATTACCTATAATAAACTATATATTCGAGTAAAGGACCCCGAGAATAATACACAATGGTGTCCTGGAATGGCAGTAATTTTTCTGGGATATGAAGACCAATATGTTGTATACGAGGAGAGGAAAATAAGAACAGCGGTAGGGAAATGAGAAAGAACAATGCTTAAAAACAAAGCAAGTGATGAAATGTTGTATCAATCTTT
The DNA here is from genome assembly GCF_964204655.1 of Triturus cristatus. Taxonomy (NCBI): domain Eukaryota; kingdom Metazoa; phylum Chordata; class Amphibia; order Caudata; family Salamandridae; genus Triturus; species Triturus cristatus. The sequence goes on from NC_140592.1 coordinate 684,513,462, forward strand.
GCAAAACAGCCCATTTATATTCACTTTCTTTGTAAACATTTTAGTGAAATGATCGGTGACACATTTTATCAAATCCAGTAAGTGATCATTTTAACCTTATTACACTTACAACATTTCAGATGTACACTACTTTGTGCTTGGGCAGCTACTTAAATATTTATCAGCCAACATGGAGGAATGATTACAGTCGAATCCCTTCCCTTTAAATTTAAGCTGAATCTGTGGCACACAATAGTCTTTAATTAAACATCACATTCTTTAAGGTGTGGAGACGGTGGAGGGTTCTCTGTAGCCTAACATTGTCATACTCTGGGGAAAATGTGGCCTGTAGAAATTGTGTAGCATGTGTGGCTGTATACACGCGATCTGCATACTCCTGCTCTTCAGTTTTGGGAGCAGACGTTTGTAAGTTGTTTTTCTTTAAAGTTGTTTTTGTATCATAAGACCTGTTGGGACTACACTATTAAGGCACAATGCACCAGAACAAAAACTCCGCCTGAGATTGTTTTCCTCCACCATTGGGTTTGACATTCAAGAACTAGGTCCTCGAGAGACAACACTTCTTCACCAGGAACTTTTGTGCCTACTGTTGGGATTTCAACCCAAGTAACAAGAAAGCACTAGCGACTAGACTGTAAGAACGTAACTCCATAAACCGGTCAGCTTTGATGCAACTTGATTGAGCACAACTTGCCAGACCTCAACTGGGAACCTTCAGCACTGATCAGTGTCGACAACACCACCAAGGATTCAGGTCGTACTCGAATGACTGTGGGTGGTTATTAAGAAGAGAACTCCTTGTTTGTTCTGCCCTGGATGGAACTCAAACTTCCAATGATCAGACCAACACAGGTATAGTAAGTTGTGCTTGTCCTTCCACCACAACGAGGCTGCCTATACCGCCTGCAAGGCCTTTCTGTGCAAACAGACCCATATGTACCAAAGAGAGAGGTGCTGGGCACACTAAAAAACGCAGCCCTGGGAATCGCCCAAAACCCTGGATATTTTCAGCTAGGAAGACATCTTCAGTTTAGAGAGGGGAACCAAGCCTGTTTAGTCTTCCACCTTCCCACGATAACAGGAGCCTAGAGGTGCTCTCTTGTGAGGCCTTTGAGTCCGAGCACAAGGAAGAGGAGCTTCATGCCCGGAAGCCCATGGGACCTCAGACACTTCCATGCCGTCTATCCCTCCTCACATGCTCGAGAGTCAACTCCAGCTAGTTTGACTCAAAAGTGAAGAGAGAGTTGGGCATCGAACCCTGAGCCAAGCTTTATACCTGACAGCCACCTATGACTCCAAGCAAGCCATCGATGAGGGCACTGCGTAATGCCAAATGTCCTCCTCGCTTCAACCCTGAGGTACTGCCTCTGATCCCAAGTCGACTCTGGGACTGCCACCCAAGTCTTCCCCAAAGAAACCCTAAATTCCAAGGTCTGAGTTGAGCGAGGGACAGATCCTCCTGCAGCTGTGAGAGGTGGCAGATTCTAAACAGAATAACATTTACATTCACCGTCTGTGGAAACACTTCACTAGGTCCAGTTCAAGGGAGCACCCACACACATCTTTTTAAACCTCTAAACAGAAAATGCTTACTTTTGAAAAAGAGCTCTCTTGTGAGCAAGTCCCTCCTCCCATTCCAAAGAGGGTTAGAACAGGGTCACCAGCCCCACTCCCCAGTACTCCTCTTCACATTCAGACCACAGTGATTCTGACCGGGACAGCCCGTATCACCCCGGAAACCCTTATGAATGTATGTCTCCAGGACATGTGATGATCATAAGGAAGATTTCCAAGCCAGCCCTGAAAATGACCCATACCGTGTTAATGCTTCCCCTGCTGATGATAACACTGCTCACTAATAGAGGGCTGCTGAGCATCATATTGTAAAGATGCATCTGGTGATAGAGGATGACCTTCTCATAGAGACCCTTTCCTAGATTAAAAGGTCTGTGCAAGACCTGTGGAAGGAAATGGCCTCTGACATGGGTACTCTTTGTGGTACAGCAGAGCTACTGCCTAGAGTTCAACCATGCCACCAAGCATTCCACCTCATCGCCTCATCCTCAGCCACGAACATGTGCATTTGTTGAAGGAGGAAGTTCAGGAACACCTCGCCAAAGGTGCCATCAAGCTGGTGCCCCGACACCAGCCCGGCAAAGGAGTTTACTTCCTGTACTTTTTAATCCCCAGGAGGGGAGTTTACACCAATCCTGGACGTAAGGCCTTTGAATCAGTACATCCTGACACAGCACTTCCACATGATCATTCTGCAGGACTTCATGCTGTTGCTCTAAACAGGGGTTTCATGGAAACCTCGACCTCACGGACACCTAATTTTGCATCCCCATACATCCACCCCACCATCAGTACCTGCACTTTGCGTTAAGTGGACAACACTATTGATTCAATGCACTGCCAGTCAGGGTCACTGCAGCCCCAAAGCCATTCATGTATTTCTGTATCTCTACAACTGGCTGATAAGGATCAGCAGTGGAGAGCAATTCTTAGTACACACGCAGTGTATTGACTCCACAGGCTAGAGTACACCATCAATGCCAAAAGTCCCATTTTCAGCCCCTGTCGATTCAGCTATTTTTCTGTTCAGTTCTAAATGTTGTCATAGGGAAAGCCTACCCCAATCAGGAGAGGGGGATGTTATCCCAAAAGCCGTTTTCTCTTTTCCAGAAAGGGCGTCCTTTCATAGTAACAACAACAACGATGCAAAGGTTGTACTTCGAATAAGAAATTAAAGAATAGGAGAATGAACAGAAGGATGGGAACAAAGATGGAGTGGAGTATGAGTGGGAAGAAATGGAAGGAGAAGTAGAACAGTAGGGGTGGTACTAGTGAGAGGGCTGCGGAAAAAAAGGAGCAGAAGTCAGTAAGTCAGGAATGGTTGGGGAAAGGGATCTTGTATGAAAGAAGGGTGGAGAAGTAGCCTTAGATGAACAGAAAGAGAAGAGGAGAGGGAGCAGGATAGTAAGGGATAAGAGTAAGAAGATTGAAGAAGGTGGTCAAGGAGTAAGAAGTGGGAGAGGGAGCAGAGGAGTCATGGTCATGGAAAGGTGGAGAGAGCAGGCAATGGATTGAGAGGCCAGGTAAGGAGGACAAAAGGTAGGAGGTGAAGGCGGAGAGCGAGAATGGGTTAGTAGAGGGAAATGGAGGAGGCAGAGAGAGGGGTAGTGAGAGCGGGAGTGTGGATTGGGGCTGAAGGGGAGGCAGAAGACAGAGAAGAGAGAGCCAAGTAAGAGCTGGAGGAGGCACCAAGGGCTAGGGAGGAAGACCAAGAGACACGGTTAAGTGAGAGAGGGTGAAGGTGTACAGAGAGCATGTGAGAGCAGCAGCAGGAGGAGGTGGGAGCACATAGGTGGGGCTGAGGGGAGCAGGAGAATGTACCATAAGTCATATTGGAAATCACTGCACTGCTCAGTTAAATTGCCTATCGTTTGCACAGTGCTGTATATTCACTAAGAAGGTTGCGTTTCAATTTTGTAGTTTAAAATGAAATAATAATTTAATAGCGATCATATTACAATTCTCGCATACATGCCTTATTCAAAGGGTTTTTAATTTGTAATGGGCCACTTGTAATGAGGGCTGCTCCTGTGCACTCTATTCTGACCTGAAGCCAACAGATGGAGGGCTAGAAATGTCCATTGGCTAATCCTCAAGCTCAGGTGGAGCCTGAGGGGCATGTGACTTGGACTCTGACCTCAAAAGCTGAAAGTAGCTTGTCAGAGGACCTGTTACTGACCTGCACCATGTACTAATATCCCGTGCAAAGCATGATGTGCCGCATACTCTGATATCCCAATACTCCTGCATCTAGGGTGCTCCCAACGTGCATCTGTGCCTTGCACCACTACACCTGTACTGAGAGCATATGATAAGCTTCTGAATTCTCACTGAGCAGAACACGTGCACCCCTAGCTGGTTCCAGTATCATAGGAGAGCTCTTGGGGTTGACCATCATCAACAGAAACTATGTCTAACCTGCTGGTTGTAGTCTCCAATAGGAGTGAGTCAGCCTGGAGAGTGAATGTGGGTTTTGTTTCTTTGCCCATCTACAACCCCAGTTTACTCTGGCTCCAGCAAGGAAAATAGCATGTCAGATTATTGCAGTTGCAGCCAATATCCATGTGTAATTTGCAGGTCATAAATACCAATGCAGTAAGCTAGATTAAGAAATGTTTTCCCGCTGCAGAGATATGCCTAAGACATGCAGTGGATGAGCTCTATTCATCCAAGAATGGCCATTATTATGCCAGGTAATGTTACAGCTTTGTCAGGGATTTGTACATTTATGCTTGGGCCACCATTATGCGACGTGCAAACTTTCTAATACTGCCAAAGCCCACTGTATAATAAGGGTGGACAGAATTATGACAGGGACTCACAAAATGACTATCATTATTTTAGGGTTTGTCAATGATGCTCACAGTATTCCAAGAATGATAACTTTCTAGGAGGCTTCCCAGGGTTCAGCCGCCATAAAGTCACTCCGTTGATGCTGACAAGCACACCAAAATACCACTGTTAGTGCTTGTCAATAAAATGTTTTTCTGTAACACTCGTCGAACACCAGCACCACAGCTACAGCTGACTTTACATCTCACTTGCCATTGCACTTCAAGACTGGTCTACTGAGATACGCCAAATAATAACTCACTTATTGACAGCCACGGTATGCTGTGTTGCATAATTTTTTTAATAAAAACCTTGGTCCTGTAGACAGCATAGCAGCAACTAAAATGCTGAGTTATGTCTCACCCAGAAAGGCAGCCCCAGGTTCATGGACATTGGTGGTGTGCTCTGACTGCTGAGTTGGGGTCAAGGGTGGTGTACAGGGAGCGGAATAAGTAGCACAGCACGGTCACATTTACATAATCGCACACATACAGACAACTCCGCTCTTTCAGCCATGCATATTGTAAGCCGGGCTGACTCGCCTACACAGTTTGTGTGTGCACGTATTTCACACCTTCTAACTACCTCCTATGGTCCCTGGCCAGCAGCAAACTACATGCCTGTGTGCCACACACTCCAGTCCAACTTTCCTTTTGTGAAACTTCATTGCATGATGGCCACCGTAGAAGCACTATTCCAGTATGTCTCTTTCTGAGACCAAACCCTTCTTGTCAGGCGCTTCCTATTCAGAAACCAGCCCCTTCCTGTCAAATGGTTTTTGTTCAGAGACCAGCAGGTCCTGTGATCAGTGTACCGATAAACACGCACAATGTATCTTTTTTCAAAGAGCCCCACTCTTCTAGTTAGCCGGGTCCTTTAAAGTTCAAGTAAACATTGTCAACCTGAATGTTTTCTTTTCTGAAGCCCCTTTAAACTGTATGCATACATCTCACTTTGCACATAGTGTATTATTTTTATTCTAAAAAAATAATATAAAGTTGCCTTCGTGCAATTCAAATTGCTTATGCTTCATGTCTTGTATAGAACTCTTATATGTACCAATTTTTATAGGAATGCTTTGGTTGTAAGAGGGCATTTGACGTAGAGGAAAGAAGGCACCACTGCCGCGCCTGTGGGGAAGGATTCTGTCACATGTGTTCTAACCAGACGATGCCTGTGCCAGAAAGAGGCTGGGGCCCTGCTCCTGTTCGCGTGTGCAAAAAATGCTACCAGGCTGGCAAAGGTAAGGCTCTCTGTGCAGTCTAGTGATGACCTAAATATGAAAAGGAAAGAAGGTGGCCTAGAGCTAGGCTAAACACCTACCTTGTAGTTTAAGATCATAGGTTTTGGTAGATTGCTGTTTTTTTGCCAGATCACCTTTCTCGGCTGTAACTTGTTTCAATACTTTCTGTCCCACACACAGTGAACGCAATGCAAGAAAATTCGTCTGCCTTGGAATTGTGCAAGATAGAGTCTCTTACTCACTCTATATTCATAAAATACTTTCCCAGCAGCACCTAAGGTGGAAGTATAATGTAATAATTCATTATATATCCCAACATATAGGGTAACCCAAGTCTTTAAGAGAGGAACATACCACCGATTTTCAAGAGTGTTTCCTGTCAGTACTAGCATAATCACAACAAATGTAATGTTCATGTGATTGGTGCTGGTTAAATCTGTTCATGAATCTCCGGTAATGACTATATTCAGTACAGAACGGTAATGCCATTTTCAACTACCCAGTCAGTGCTTTGATTTTCTTATATGGGTAACATCTGGTGGGGTTGTAGGTGAAGCAGTAGTAGCCTACTACTTTTGATAGTGATAGTAGTATGAGCCGTTTCTCTTAGTCGAATGGTACATCGTAACTATTCCAGAGTCACAGTCTATGTATTATTCCATCATTTATTGGTTGGGACTGGTATTTTCTTCAGTAGACATAAAAATAAGATTTTTTTTTATCTACTCCTGTAATGTCATGCGTAAAGGCACACTACCACAGTATGTGACCACCATTTTCCAATTCTTTTTTTCCGTTTTGGGAGTAAGCAGAAGAGCTCTGGGAAAATTCACCCAGGTGATAAACAGTTTTCGATTTATGAAATGAAAGAAGGATCTGCTACATGAATGGTGAATTCAAGATTTTTTTTATTGAGACATTTTCCAGAAACAAATTAAAATCAAACAGAGGCAACATCTAAACGTAGAAACAGCCAGTTCCATGGGCAATCAGCAAGAAAGCAACATCAATCATAGGCATTTGTATAGCGCACTGCTCACCCGGAGGGTCTCAAGGCGCTGGGGGGGGGGGGGGGGGGGGGGGGGGAACGCTACTGCTCGAACAGCCAGGTCTTCAGTTGCTTCCTGAAGGCGAGATGGTCTTGCGTTGTCCGGAGGTGGATGGGGAGGGAGTTCCATGTCTTGGCTGCCAGGTAGGAGAAGGATCTTCCTCCGGCGGTGGCTCTGAGGATGCGGGGGACGGTGGCGAGAGAGAGGCTGGCGGAGCGGAGCTGGCGGGTGGGCTTGTGGAAGGACAGGCGGCTGTTGAGGAACTTGGGGCCCAGGTCGTGGAGGGCCTTGTGTTCGTGGGTGAGGAGTCGGAACGTGATTCTTTTGTTGACGGGGAGCCAGTGCAGGTCTCTCAGGTGTCCGGAGATGTGGCTGTGTCGGGGGATGTCCAGGATGAGTCGTGCTGAGGCGTTCTGGATCCGTTGGAGTTTCTTCTGGAGTTTGGCGGCGGTGCCGGCGTAGAGGGCGTTCCCGTAGTACAGCCGACTGGTGACGAGGGCCTGGGTGACCGTCTTCCTGGTCTCGGTGGGGATCCACCGGAAGATCTTTCGAAGCATGCGCAGGGTGTTGAAGCATGAAGACGAGACGGCGTTGACTTGTCTGGTCATCGAGAGGGAGGAGTCCAGGATGAAGCCTAGGTTGCGTGCTTGGTCCGTTGGCTTGGGGGTGGCTCCCAGGGCGGGGGGCCACCAGGAGTCGTCCTAGGCGGAGGGTGATGATCCCAGGATGAGGACCTCCGTCTTGTCTGAGTTCAGTTTCAGGCGGCTGTTCTTCATCCATTCGGCGACGTCTTTCATCCCTTCGTGTAGGCTGGCTCTGGCGGCGTCCGGGTTGCTGGTGAGGGAGAGGATCAGCTGGGTGTCGTCGGCGTAGGTGATGATCTTGAGGTTGTGTTGACGTGCGATGGTTGCGAGGGGGCTCATGTAGACGTTGAAGAGGGTGGGGCTGAGCGATGACCCTTGTGGAACGCCGCAGATGACTTCGGTGGCCGCTGACCGGAACGGGGGGAGGCGGACTCTCTGGGTTCTTCCGGCGAGGAATGAGGTGATCCACTCCAGGGCCTTCTCCTGGATGCCGGTGTTGTTCAGGCGCTGTACCAGGGTGCGGTGGCAGACAGTGTCGAACGCTGCGGAGAGGTCCAGGAGGATGAGGGCCGCAGTTTCCCCGTTGTCCATTAGGGATCTGAATTCGTCTGTGGCTGCGATGAGGGCGGTCTCCGTGCTGTGGTTGGCTCGGAAGCCAGATTGCGAGTGGTCGAGGGATCCGTTGGTCTCGAGGAAGGCGGCTAGCTGTCTGTTGACGGTCTTCTCGATGACTTTGGCAGGAAACGGGAGGAGCGAGATGGGGCGGTAGTTCTTGAGGTCGGAGGGGTCTGCAGTTGGTTTCTTCAGCAGGGCACTGATCTCGGCGTGTTTCCAGCACTCCGGGAAGGTGGCGGTGTTGAAGGAGGCGTTGATGATGTCGCGGAGGTGGGGTGCGATGATGTGGTCGGCCGTGTTGAAGATGTGGTGTGGGCAGGGGTCCGTAGGGGACCCGGAGTGGATGGTGTTCATTGTGCGTGTTGTGTCTTCGGTGCTGACTGGGGTCCAGGTGCGGAGAGTGGCGGTGGGGGGCATCGGTTCGGTGATGGGGTTCGTGGTTGGTGGGCCGAAGCTGTTGTGAATGTTGGCGATCTTGTCGTGGAAGAAGGCTGCGAGGGAGTCGCAGAGGTCTTGCGAGGGAGTGATGTCATTGTTTCCGGCGTCGGGGTTGGAGAGCTCTTTGACGATGCTGAAGAGTTCCTTGCTGTTGTGGGTGTTGTTGTCCAGTCGTTCCTTGAAGGCTGTCTTCTTTGTGGCGCGGATCAGTTGGTGGTGTTTGCGGGTGGCGTGTTTGAGGGCCGTCATGTTGTCTGTGGTCTGGTTGGTGCGCCAGGTGTTCTCCAGGGAGCGGCAGTTCTTCTTGGAGGTGATGAGCTCGTCGGTGAACCAGGAGGCTTTCTTGCTGCCGCGTCTGCTGGGGGGGTTCTTCAGTGGTGCGAGGGCGTCTGCGCAGTTGGTGATCCACTGTGTGAGGTTGTTGGCGGCTTCGTTGGGGTCCGTTGAGCTGGTGGGGGGGTTCTGGCTGAGGAAGGTGGTGAGCTGGTCGCCGGTGATCTTGTTCCAGCTCCTGCGGGGGGCTTGTTGAGGGTGGTGGTGGGTTGTCGTTTTACTGAAGCTGAAGTGGACGCAGCTGTGGTCAGTCCATTGGAGATTGGTGGAGTGGCTGAAGGTGACGTATTTGCTGGATGAGAAGACTGGGTCAAGCGTGTGGCCGGCGTAGTGGGTGGGGGTGGTTACCAGTTGCTTGAGTCCGAGGTTGGCCAGGTTGTCCAGCAGAGCAGTGGTGTTGCGGTCCTTGTTGTCCTCCAGGTGGAAGTTGTGGTCCCCCAGGAGGATGTAGTCGGTGGAATTGATGGCGTGCGGGCTGACGAAGTCTGTGATATCTTCGCTGAACTGTGTGCGTGGTCCCGGTGGTCTGTAGACGAGGGTGCCTCTGAGCGTGGTCTTGGGGTCGGTGTGTATCTGGAAGTGGAGGTGTTCGGCGGAGGTGAAGGTGTCATCGGAGTTGGTCGTGATGCGGATGGTGTTCTTGTGGATGATGGCGATGCCTCCTCCTGTCTGGTTGACGCGGTCCTTCCTGGTGATTTTGTAGCCTTCTGGGACGGCGATGGCGACGTCGGGCGCTGAGGAGGCGTTCATCCAGGTTTCCGTCAGGAAGGCGATGTCTGGTGCTGTCGAGTCGAGGAGGTTCCAGAGTTCGACGGCATGCCTGTGAATGGAGCGGGTGTTGAGCAGAATGCACATCAGGTGTTTGTTGCTGGGGCTCGGTTTAGCAGGTGCGGTGTTGGGTCGGAGGCCGGTGAAGCGGCAGGTCAGGCAGGTGAAGGGTCCGTGGGTGCGTCTCGGGGTGGCTCGGTAGCAGGCGGTGTTTCGGCCGGCGTTGAGTGCGTGGAGGGTTTTGGCGTCGTAGATGTGCAGGGTGTGCTGGCGAGGGCGAGGACCAGGGGGTCTGGCGCTGGGCGCGGTCCAGGCGCAGCCGGCTTACCTTTGGTGCACCTTCGGCGCTCAATCGGCGCTCCCGCTGCGCGCGTCCGCTGCGCGGTCGCTCTGGGGGCGTCATAAGTAAGGAGCCGGGAGGGAGGAGCAGCTGGGTGGTGGGAGCGGGGCGGCGAATGGAATCACAGGGGGGCGGGGCCGCAGGGAGGCAGCGGCGGGAAATGCCAAGAAGCAGCGGGCAGCGGGAAATTCCCAGGAGCAGCGGGAAATTCCCAGGAGCAGCGGGCAGCGAGCGAAGGAATCTGCAGGCAGGAGGCGGCAAAGGCAGGCAGGAGCGGCAGCAGTGAGTGGGGCGACCAAGCCCTGTGGAGGGCTGAGCGGTCACCATGCGCACATTAGACATGATATGCGGGTTCCATGTGGGTGTAAGATATGCAAAAGGCCGAGCTCAGCCTCATTGCAGAAAATAGAGAAAGCGTGGGGAGAACTTAATATAAAAAGACAGTGTGAGAAGGTAGAGAAACCCTCTTGTTGAACTCCAACCTGGTGTTATTGAATCAGCCCTCTAGAAAAGGAGGTGTATCGAAACGTGTAACATCTACATATGACCTTATAGTATGACCTATAGAGTACCTACAATACAACATGGTTAATATATGGTTAATATAAGTTCACATAAAACTTGCAATGACTATTTGGTACCTGTAGGTGAACAGGTACTACTGGGGAGGGGTGCCCTGCCGTCTTATGGGGGTTTTGTCCTGGTGAAGTAGTTGTCGAGGGATTCCCACATGTTTCTAATCGGTGGTTTCCATGGAGAGTTCTGAAGCGAAATATCGTCAGTTCCTCTTAGAAAAGTAATCCAGTTAAGCCATGCACGAAAGGAAGTAGCAGACATGTTCATCCAGTTGGTCAATATTGATTTATAGGCTGAGTTCAGCAGTATGTCTACAAGAAGTCTATCCTTCTTTGAATTGGATCTGGGGATCTAAGAAACCCTGAATTAAGGAGAGAAATTATTTTTTAAGACGTATCCTGCACAGAGCGTGAATAAAGTCGAACACTATCCCAGAAAGGGATAACCGTCTTGCAGAGAACATGAAGAAGACATCCCCTCTGGTCCTCTGGCATAGCAACGAATACCCCTCCTGATGACAGTGTCCTTGAGCGAATCTGACAAAGAGGAGCTGAGGGACATCAAGCTGGTGCCAAAGACCGGCCCTTGCCAAGGTTACAAGTATACCCAAGACCCTTATTACCTAGTCAGGGCTCCATAAGAAGTCTTGTGCCGAGCTAGAGCACCATTCCAGAGGGATTCATACTTCAAACCCCAAGCATGGAGGCAGAGAAAAGCCAAGCCAAGGCCCCCTGCTGCATTCAGGCTCCGGTCGGCACTGGCAAATATTTTAGGAGCCGATCAAACCTCCATCAAAGGGCGTCAACCTGCATCATCCATTGAGCGTGTGCTGCTTCAAGGCCACTGAGCACCATCGGTCCCATTCGTACCTAAGATTCCATCAGCGCCATTACATGAGAACACGTCAATACATAGTCAGTCTTGACACGGAACCCTCATTGATGCCAAAGTTGAGCGTGAAACCGACCTTGATGCCTCCATCGATGCCTTTAGACGAAGAGGTTGATAATCCGTTCCTCAAGAGGCTCCAAAAGGTGGTGGATGCCAGACAAAAGCAGCAGTTCATACCCCCCCCACCCTCCCCCCCCCCCCCCAGGTGCCGGCAAAAGAATGGCAAAACCACTGCCTCTGGAACCTCTTCCTTATAAGAAGAGACTGCCCTTCGAAGGGGAACCTTCTAACCACATTTTAAGCTGCCTTCCCCGAAGAACCATAAGGACAGAGCCACCACCAGTCTTCTGTCCCTGCCACACAGCCTGCCTCTACCTCAAACACCACCCCAGTCTCTCCCACCTTCACCACGTCTACCCACTTCATCCCCACTGCCTCTACCAGTAAGCAGTGGGGTTCCCACTTTCGTACGAGTCAGGTAGCCCTCATGGCTCGTTTGACCGTCACGACCAGCCATCAGGACAAGGCCTCACTGATGATCCCTGGGATGACCAAAACATGGATCCTCCATGTGACACTGACCTAGACCACTACCCAGCAAGTGCCTTACCCCCTGATGACAGCACAGCCTATCATGAGATGATTCAGACGGCCACAGCATTTCACAAGCTGCACGTTCATGTCCCTCAGGAAGAGGAGGACTTGCTTGCCTTGATGCTCTCGAAATCCAAGCAGACCATCCAGTTCCTTCCCAAGCAACCACGGCCTTCCTAAGAAACATCCTACTAGTGTATATTTGTGAATCTGCTGCCTGGCCAACACCCCACAGCTTTACCAAGCAATGCTGTGTGGGCATCTTAGCCCAATAACTGGACATGGTGGGCTGGATGGTGTTAAGGACCTTAGTTCAGACAGCTGCATCACCGACACTCTAGCCACTGCTTCTGGAGGACACTGCTTTGGTCTGTTAAGCCTGTGTATCTATAGCCACACATACTATAAACGTAAAATGCTATGTGCTGCGCAAGCATCTGTTCATAGATTGTAGCGCTGTAGATTCACATGCGCCCAAATTCCAGTACGGAAGTCTTTGTCTTTTGCATATCTCTTATTGTGTTTTACGCACCTTACCTACATCCATACATACTCTCAACCTCTGTGTGAAAACAGTTTAAAATGATGCTGGTACCAATGCGCAGCGTACGTCAGAAAGGAGGAGTCCTATCGCATCTCGTGACTCCAGAGACTTCTTCGAAGAAAAAGAACTTGCAGATGTCCAAGCCCATCACTAGATGGCTTTGGAATCCACAGCACTACATGCTACAAACAGAAGCTTACATGGCGAGTAGCATTTTCTGTACTATGAATTTATAAACATTTTACACTCTTCCCGAGGGACTAATACCATAGATCTTCACAGATCCTTGCTCAACATCACCTCCAAAATGACCCTGCTGTATACATTTGAACAGCTCCAAGTCCTACAAAAAGATCTGTTTTTACACTAGCTGGAACCTGCACAGTTAGTCCCATTTCCTGCTTTGTTTTTTTCTGTTCGTTACAGGTTTCTACCAAAAATAGTTGTTTTTCCTGTAATGTACCTATTTAAGTAGTTTGGGTATTGCAATGTTTAAAGAAAACGTTAGCAATTTTATTCTAGATTCTTCTTTCAATTGAGTAAAATTTAGAAATGGGGATATTTTCAGAAGTGCAGAAGTTTCTTATTTCATTCTTTTGTTTGTAGCAGAGTCGCCCTCAGAAGAAGGTGTGGATTTGCTTGCTCGCAAAGTGACAGAAGTAGCACAAGGCACTTTGGACGTAGTGTCTTCGGCCGTAGAGTACCCTCTTGGTGAGAAAAATATTGTGTACGAGATTCACTGCTCTCCCACCTCCATTTTACTTTGGTATGTCTGATTTATGATCTGCAATGAGGATTAAGGAAACCTGCCGTAATGCTGTGAGAATGCTCTCACGCTACAGCACAAATACAAATATGGGCGCAAAATATTTCTTTAACCACCAAAGTAGAAAAAAACATATTTACCTACTTCTACATTTCGCAATTCACCACTTGAAAGACAAACATCATCAATGTAAATTTCCTTATAGTGTAACTAAGATTGCAACAGTTTTTGCCCGTAACCCACTGTGGGTGGCTAACTCCTGTTGCTCCTGGCCAAAGGCCAAGTGCTATGGGATTTCGCTACCTGGCGTTTGCCTACGCCATGAGCCCAACCCACCTTGTTAGTCAAATCCTCTCTTAAGGATGGCCAAAGGGGCGCACGCAATGAGACTTGGCTGCAGAGACCCAACTGTCATGGGTGGTCCAACACTCGCATCCAGTGCTGGATTTGTAAATCCTCAGACTCCAGGAGGGTCCACATGACCTATGTGATGTCTACTTTTATTTCAATTCTACCGAAGTCCTTTCCGGGCCTCCTAGCTGGACCTGGTGGTCAGAGTATGCTCTTTTTCCCTTATGCCCTTTTTTGCTCCAAGTCACGCCTAAGACTGTGTATGTGCTGTCTTTTGCAACATAAATGTTATCTTACAGTGGGCTTAGAGCCCGCCTATTGCTTACTATTGGTTGGCTTCCTTACGATTCTCATTTGCTTGTTTCTTATTTGTGACATGTGCACGATTTCCTTCTTTTTCCTGTATTTGAAGCATGGACGCATTACTATTTCCTTCCACTGCACACTTAATTCAGGCGCTCCTTTTACCTTTTTGTGTAAGCATTCCACAAGAGTGAACATATTTTGCCGCCGCCTCCCTCGTGTGCTTCATTTTACCTCTCGCTCTCTAACCCTTGTGCTTCTTTCCCACCCCTGCATTGCCTTCTGCCCTGTGTGCAGTGTACCCTCCAGCTCTACATCACTCTTTTTCACCCTTGATGGTTCCTCCACCAGCACCAATGTGTTGCTTCTCTCACCTGCGGCCTGGGCTGCTCCTCCCGATCTACACCCCGGTGTTGCTTCCCCCTACTCAATTTAAACCACCCACCCGTGCACCTGTGTTGCTTCCTCCCCTCATCCCATGTGTTGTTTCCGCACCCCCTTATGTTGTCCCCCCGCTTTCCCTTTGTTACTTAACCCCTTGTGGCTTCCTCCCCACCAGTTTTAAAAAACAAAACCGATTTTGCGTATTTTTTCCCTCTTTTAGTTACCAATCCTACATGGATCGGTACGTAAATAGAAAAAAAAGCAGACTCATATTTTTGTAGGTGTGCAATGACGCTATGAGCTGCATAAAACCATTGAAAAATTCAGTAGGTCCCGAATGTAAGACCCATTGACTTTGCCAATGCTTGTTATTTTTTCCAGCATGGTTCTCAGTGTACCTTGTTGGGCAATGCCAAATGCAACACAAATGTATCTGTGATGGCTCGCCAATCAGATCGAGGTGGATTTGTTAATCTGCCGTGGACGATGATCGGAAAAGCTTCCTCCGCCAATGGTTTGCTTTTATTTATTTTTAAATTGATGTGTGAATCCTCTGTGACTTTTGTGAATCGACAAACGCTCCGTGAATTAATGTTACAGCTAGTTCTGTCTTAGAACCCTTTCAGGCCCAAACAGACAAAGTGTAAGCATTCATTTCTCAGACTACTGAACGGATTTACACCACACCAAGGAAAGGCACGTCCCGGCATAATGCTCTGCATTCATGCTACGTTTGGTGCTATTCCATTTTAGCCACTTTTTCTGTATTGGGGAACAAAGGAACCTATTAGAGTTAAAGTGGGACTTTTTTTTATGTTTTACCATCACACCCTCCTCCTTTTTTCGGCCCAGTTTGACGGATCTGCATGAAACTTGCTTTGCCGAACACAAATAGGATGAACTTGTTTTATTCAATAGTTTCATGCAGTCATTGAACAGTGCCCGAAGAGCTTAAGAAAACAAAAAATGCCTTTTCTGTGCAAGTCAGACTTAACCATACTTAAACAGGAGCTACCACTGCCTGTGTAAAATATATGTATATACATAAATAAAATAAATGTAGGCTTAAGAACTATCCTGCTAAGATGATCACTTCTGCGGTAGACCGGCATTGGTTTTCCCCCCAAGTTTACCCTTTCATCTAACAGTTCGATCACTCATACCTTGATTGACACAACTTGTCATCTTGTACTTGAGGCAAGCAAGTTATTGAGTGAGGTTTTATTTCACATGAATCACCGATTCCTGATACTCGAATTTGATGAGCCCTCTCTACATGAAGGTGGCCGTCCGATTGCATATGTGCACTTTTTTAACGCCCAACCTGAACTGGGCCTGGTTTTACTTCCTTACGTAGAAAACGTTTTCTTTACTCATCTATGTTATTCATTCCCACCTTTGCCTTACCCGCCATCATCACCTTGATGGGACCTGGGTGTGAAAATACATCCTTATTGTAGTTAATTGAAAATAAGATCTGCCTATCCATTTCATTTCTGCAGGAGAGGCACCTCGATATCTGTTTAGATTGCTCGGAGTCCTTTATAGAAATGTATTTGAGACGCACGTGCATGAACCGCCAGCACTCGTTTCTAGAACCTTTGCGTAATATCATTCACTGGTCACTGAGACAATAGTGGATGAGCTCCAGCCCTCCTCCCAGGCAAGAGTGTACATGAGGAGAATGGCCTTTTTCAGACCTCTGAAGCAGGAATGGAACTTGGGAAGGACATGGAGAACTACAGAAGAGAAATACTGTCTATATGCAAAAGACATGATTTAAATGTTCTAAAACACATTTCTCCACACAAACTCGTGCCCTAATCAGAAGTGCTTGTATAAAATGTTTTCATATAGTTTAGTAACATTTGGATTTGCACTTCCTTTAACTGATCGTGTTCAATTGCTAGTTCCATTTGAATGGAGTTTTTAGCTTTAGTTTCCTTTATAGTGGTATTTTGTTATGTTATGTTATCTGGAATTTATAGAGCGCGCGGCTACTCCCAGGAGTGTCCCGGCGCTGAGATAAAAAGACCACAATAACAACAGACTGAGATCCGCCCTTGCCGCCGAGTCGGAAAGGCCTAGAGCTGGAAAAGCCACGTTTTCAGATTCCGCCTAAAAGTTAGGAGGTTCGGGATCTGTCGCAGTGGGGGAGGGAGGCTATTCCAAAGTCGAGATGCTACTGCTTGAAAAGATCTTCCCCCAACCCGGGAAAGCTTGACCTTCGGAGTCGAGATCAAGGGCTGGGTAGAGGACCTCAATGTGCGCTGCGGAGTGTAAGGCTGAAATCTTTCGCTTAGGTAGGTGGCACCGATCTTATGAAAAGCTTTAAAAGCCAGGACTAAAGCTTTAAAATGGATTCTTTTCTGCACCGGAAGCCAATGAAGTGAGCACAAAAGATGAGACGTATGCGTCCTAGGTCTAGTCAAAAAGATGTCCCTGGTCATTTTCTTTGTGTATCTTGAGTATACAGGATTGTTTCTGCCAAGGATTGAACTATGCCATTCAGTAACACAGACCATTTGGTTTGAAATAATTTTCAGAGCCATATGTTATATTAGTCACAAACCAGTTGCACAATTCATGCGCCCACACTATTTCTCTCTTATAGGATTTGTCAAGGCGGCTGCCAGACCAAACTACTGGGTGTCAGATGAACAGATCTCCCAATGCCACCACTGTAAGAAGAGCTTCACGCCCAAGATGTCAAAGCACCACTGTCGGGCCTGTGGCCAGGGCTTCTGCAAAGTGTGTTCCCAGGACCGCCGGCCTGTGCCTTCCCGCGGCTGGGACCACCCTGTCCGTGTTTGCATCGACTGCAGCAAGAAAAAGGAAGATCTTTGAGTGTTGCCTGTAATGCAAATTTGGCCAGGGTTAAATTACCAGTGTCCATTTTATACTCAAGTGTCTTTCCTTTTCTGTGGCTGGGAGCCCGGGATCCAGGCACGTGTTGATTTGGCGTTCCCTCTATGAACGTACCAGTCTTACGCCATTCTCTGGCTGCCTTTCCTTGATTCCACTAAACCTTGTTAATGATCCCTGTGATGCTCTTTGCCCTCAGAGCTCTTTCAGCACTTTATGTAGGAGGTTCTTAACCTCCTTACCTGATTTATGGATTTCATTGAAGAGACTCATGCTATTATCAGCTGTAGAAGAAGCAACAGGATGCAGCAAGCATGTTGTGGCCGCAAGCCTGGGAAAAGGAACACAAGTTTAAGTAAAATAGAACAATAGGTTTCAAGCATGCTTGGAGATGCCATTTCAATAACTCAGTATCTGCTTGGAATGTGAGTTCATTTTTAGGTGTGGTTGGCAGCTTTTGCTAATCACGTTTTAGCCTTGTAATGTAAGCAGGACAATCGATGGTAGGGGCATCATGCTGAGCATCCCTCTAGTTAGTCTTGTACATTTTGTAGGACAAAACATTCATCATTCTTATCTGTGTTAAAGGGTAGAATTTTTAAAAGGGATAACACAAAATTTAGTTTTGATTTTACAGAAAAGGCAAATGACAGTGGTGCAAATGTCACGTATTGCACGATTCGATCATCAAAAGAAATAGGATGGTGGGATTTAAAAGTAATCCGCACTCCGACCTATAATTTCTTTAGTCAGGTTGCATTACTCCACTGGCATGCATGTGTTGTGATTTCAGGCAAGTCAATATCTGCTCAGTTGGCAGCTCTATGAAGAGGAGACTGGTCCCCCCCCCCCCCCCCCCCCGCCAACTTTCACATGAAGGGCACATTTTATAATGATGGCACTTCAAATACAGACATTGGTGTTAACAACAATCGACCAGATTGGGCTACGCGAGGTGACCAGGTGATGACTCCTATTATCTTGTGAGTGACCTCTTACGCAGTCTGCCACTTCAGGAATTCAGGGTCTCAACACCCACATTTTGGCTCCATCAGTGTCTGGGTTCAGATACAGGGAGGAGAATAATTTTTTTATGAAAACATTCCGTGTAAGGTACATTGGGTAGACAAACAGTATAGATCAGATCACCTTTCTTAATCTGTTTGTCGATTTCAGGTTATCCAGTTTTCAAGTATAAGCATTTTTTATTTCACAGTGGTAACTTTTGAAGGAAATATTGTGAACGGCATCTCATGTTTGTATGTAAGGAGCGATATCTGGTGAAAGTCTGTCTTTTTCTCTATCTGGGAAACTTTGTTCCTGTTGTCTTAGCTTGTTCAGAGCTATGGCAGAAAAAATATGCATCTCTTGACTGTTTAATTTTTCTTTTACTAATGGCCTTGAAATAGTTGATGTTCTGCTGGTAGAATTTGATGCCAAAAAGAAAAGCTGTGACTGCGCCACCTTCTAATATTGTTGAGACTCGCCTATGGGCTACCTTGCCTTGCAACTGGCCATTTTATGCCCATTTCCACATGCTCTCCAACATTTACAATTGAAAACATTTTGGTTTTAATTTGTTTTCGGCAGTTAAGAAAAACATTGAATGTGTTTAATATAAAGTTGATTGTACACCCATCTGGAGCGATAAAAAGCATTTGCGTTAAAATATGTTAATGATCAACAAATTTGTTAATATTTACCTTACATATTGTTCTAACAATGTTTTATAGATGGTGTCAAGCTAATGTCATTCTGGTAAATATTGTTTAAATATGGCCCTAAAATGTTGAATATGTAGCCACTAATGCTAGTCCTTGATGCTCCCCACTGACGCAGTCATTTATTACATGGATTATCTGATCCACTTTCAGACAATTTCCTAAAAGTACCTAATAGCCTTTCTCAGCATCCTCTTCTCCCTTTTAAACATCCCAGAAATTGGCCATGTATGGAAAAGCACGAATGGTGGATGCTTTTAGTGCTATCAGAGGCATTTGACATTGAGGATCACTTAGTTTGTTTTAGGTATCTGCACAATTGTCTGATACAGATGGCAGCTAGGAAATTGTAAGCTATTGTTTGATAGAGTCAAGGCAGAAAATCAGTAGCATTCCTGCCTCTTCTGCCTCTCTGTAAGGTGGTGAGAAAAGGCTTAAGCTCCTCTAGCACAAAACTATAAAGTATGATAGACTAAAGTATGAGATGGACGCTGATAGATAAGAATCCATTCTTTCCTGGTGAATTGGTAATATAAGGATCCCTGCCAGTGAGTAAATACACAGCTTTCCTGGATGACTGACCATCACCTCCACAACCTCAGCCATAGTCACACAATTGTGTTTGGCTTCTTTGACGATCCTTACATGCGGAATAGTCCCAAGCGAATGCTTCTATCTTCACTTGACTGTCCAGTGGACCATAGGTGAGATAGCAGACTGAATTGCAAATGACAATCCACACTAAATAATCTTTCTAGTGGTTGTCTTGTTCAACCACACTTTCCCATAATGGGACCAGTGTCTATGTTCCTGAACAAGCAGAGGGAGAAAACCACCAATCAGTAGTTGTTAGGAAATGCATTTTAGCTATTCCCTTCCATTCATCTGTAAATCTCTGCCTTTCCCTCCTCGCATTTGCCTCTTCACTTGAAGAAAAAAGTGGATACCTTTCTTACAGTGGCAATATGTGGCATGTGCTACTAAACGAATTCAGCAAGAGGAACTATTGCTGGTTCTTCCTAGTTTGAGGGTAGGACAGAAGCCTTCACTCTTTGTGAATCTAAGGTTTCTATAAAAAGGTTCCTTAGCTGGGACAGATTTTTAATCTGATCATCCTTGCACAGGTCCCCCAATTTCTAGAGATGTAAAATTGGCTAGTCTCCACCGGATTTACAAGATGTCTAGTTCCACATCCTGATATATGGTAGCCAAAGACGTTTCCTGTGCTTTGAGGTTGTGGGGGAGTGCGCTATCAAGTTGTCATTCTGGCTTCCAGGCTCAACTACGAATCAAGAGGATTTTACTAATGCGGTGTTCATGGTTGCAGCATATCTGCACAGTAGCAATCCCATGTCGTCCCCTATTTGAGCAGCTTGCATATATAGTGAGACTCGAGCACAGCACCATATTTTGTTTTTAAATGTGTCCTTCACAATATTCTGGAGTGTTGAATCAGTTTTGGAAAACCTGCTGTCATTCCTCAGCAGCACCTCTGAAGTTCTTCAGTGCATTTCCCGAACAAGACTTGATGAAATATTTTGTCTCCCGCTCAGGTAAATTTGAAACATTTGCCAGACAGTGCAGTTGTTCTGACCACGGCCATCACTGCAAGACATTGTCTCCTTCACCTATAAGTCTCGTGGTTTTGTGCATCATCTTTTTGCACAGTGTCAGACTTAGGATGTAGACTATGCTCACTGTTTAAGCAGGCCTAAGGCAGGGCCCCATCAGATGCTTATTGACTCTCACAGAGCTTGTGGCACAGTCTTGGGAAAGAGGGCTTATGGGAAGACTACTGAGATTAGAACCCTCTTCAAGCGCCCACTAACCCACAAATTCCTTCAGGAATTCCAGTGATACTGTTTAGGACCTGCAGCTTCTGGTTACGGTCATTTTATTTCTATTGTGTTCCAGTTCTTGGCTACGTGACCCACTAGATGTCACCCGTCAACATGTTTTGCTTTAGAACAAGATGTGGACACTCAAATGCTGAAGTGTCCAGGTGGCCATAGGGTTGAGTTTCTAGTACCTCTTTGCAACGCTCGACGTAACTATGGCGGCAGTGGCCGGTACAGGTAAGCGTGGTGGGGCGGGGAGTGGCGGGGGGCGTTTCCACAGACCATGGAATAGGATTTATTTATTTAATTTTTCTATTCTGTCAACATTTCAGCCGCCCCCCTCCGTGCTTACCTGCTCCGGCCGCTGCTGATACTATGCAGAGCAACAAATTCTAGTTCACTTTAAGTCACCTTTTTCCCTTATGTAGAAACAGAAGAATTAATGCATCTGTCAGTTTCTTTTTTCAAATTCTGCTTTCTTAGTGCTCACACCACCATATATTTAATGGACGAATGATGCTCTTGTGTCTTCACTGAAAAGCTTTGCTTTAACCCGCCCTGTAAATATAGCAGGCACAAAACATTGGCATAAGTATGAACAGAATGAAAGATGCAGAATTTCCGTGTCCCTAACCAGCAGTACAGCAGGTAGAAATATGATTTCAGCCCAAGCAGTTTTATATTTTTTAAAAGTTGTTTTTTGTTTTACAGCTTTTAATGAGTGCAATTGCATTACTTTCCTTTTGTGTTGCTACTTTTAGGGAAAAAGACGGCGTGGGGACTGATGTATGAAATTTCCGTTTGCAAAAAGCGGTCCTAAATAATGCATCAGCTTTTTGCGAATGCAGTAGTATTGTATATACTGATCTAAGTACAAATAGTTCAGTCCATAAAATACTAAATCGGTTCGGGTCACAGTCATCAGTATTCATTGCACAGGTCGTGACTTGTGACTCATTACGATTGGATTTCATCACAGTGATGGTAGCCTACTAGGGTCAGCAGACCACCAGCTCTGCAATCGCATTTTCATAAAGAAAACTTTTTTTTTGTTTTTAATGCAGACAATTTTCCTGAAAGGAAACTAAAGTGCATTTTGAAAGCAAAATGTATTTTGTTTTTAACCACTGCCTCCCCCCCAACAAAGGGGAAGGAGCTCCAAGACCTTCTTCCCTTTTGCAAATGTGTTACCACCCCAACTAGGGAGTCAATAGGTTTTCAAGGTTTTGTGACGAATTAAAATCACAAGACATGATACCACCCTTAATGAATCACTATTTGGATGGGATGCCCTAACCACAGCCTGTTCCAAATGGAAAAGAGTTTAGGGTTTCTAAACCCATTTTGCAATTCGGTAACCTGCTACCAAATCACAAAATGGCTTTAGTACGTAACATATAGGTGGTTGCAGTCGCAAACCCTGTAATTTTGCAAATCACAGGCTTTACAACTGCAAAATTGCTTTGCACATCAGGCCCCTGATCTCTTGGAGAATAGATCGAGTTGTATCCATTATATATAGAGAGATTATACTTTTTCTGTGTTCTCTCCATTGCTGCTTATCTGTGATTATTTCACATTTCATTCTTTGTAAATGTACGTATAAAAATACAAGCCCTAAAACAATTGTCATTTTCAATTTCTTTATAAAGTATTCTGATTTTATTTATTGTATCCGTCTTTGGGAGTATTTTTGCTGAATGCAGTATCATTTTCATATACCTTTGTATGCTGATAGGGTAACATAGTAGATGGCAGAAGCACATAGCCCTGTCTTTCACTCTGAAGATAGTGTGTGACTGGTACTTTGAAAAGCAGAAGCTGTGTATGGTGTAAAGGAGGTAAGGATGTGGTATTGGGCGTCTGTCAAAAAATGGAAAAGCTGTGGAGGGGAACAGGGAAAGGGAGACAAGAGACTGGACTTGGAAGTGGGTCACGGAATACAAGAGGAGCAGAGGTAAAGCTGAAATGAGGTTGGGAAGTAGGTGTTTGGCAGTATGGGGGTCGTGCTAATGAATGGGCGTCCATCCATGCAAAGTCATCAAAGAAGCAATTCTTGAATGAATGAATGAATGAATATGCTTCATTACAATGTGTGTTTTTGCAAGCAAGCCCAGGAATGCATTTTTATTTTTTATTTTATAGCGCAAACTCAACCCTAAGGTATCAGAGTGCTTTGCATAGTAGGCAAAGTAGCAGTTCGACGAGTTCCAATGTAGTAAATGCAGTTACATGGAGTAAGCACAAATACGTAGTAACAGTATATAATTATGTAGAGATATCTAGTGCTGATGTCACAGGTTGGTCACCTAGCTATGAGTAGAATGCAAATGAGGGAAGATTCTAGTGGGGAGCGGTTAGTACAAGGAAGACTGAGTTGTTGAAGCTGTATTTGCTGGGATGCTGTGATATGAATAAATCTACACTAAATACAAGAAACCTGTGAAGGCTCTTCTTTTCATGGCGACGAGTGGTCTGCGCAAGGAAGCAGAAACAGCATCCCATCCTTGGATTATTAAAAGAAGATAAAGGCATAGGACCATAGAAGATAAAGGCAAAGAAGATAAAGGCATTAGAGCACGATATAGGCAAGAAAACTTAACACTCATCTCTGTGAGTACCCTATTTCTCAAGACTATAACGTTGAGTAACTTTAAGTGTTTGGTAATGCCTCAATGGTGCTGAATTTCATATTCTCAAGCACAAGCCAACATCAACACAACTTTAATCTATTTAAAGACTTGATCTGTTGCTTTGTTTCAAGTGAACTCTAGCACTGCTGTCGCGTATGAAGAGTGTTGCTATTTTAGTGATTTAACAACGTTTAAATTTCAAAGGCACGCTATCATGACATTTATTGAAACGATGAGCGCGTATGTTTAAAAGCTTTTTCATCTTTTGAAAAGTGCCGGGATGTAATGGGTATTTGGAGCGCGTCTTGAACTAGATCGGAATTGTCAATTACTAAACAAATACTAGACGTGTCATCAAAGAAGCACTTAACCGGCTCAAGTATTTACTTTTAATTACGCGTCCATTTCGTCTCGCGCTTGGCTGCTCGAGCCATTTAAACAAACAATGCTGTTCACGCTCGGCTTCACGAGCTAAGTAATACGCGTCGACTTCACGAGCTGAATGATGCGCGTTGCCTCACGCTCGACACCTCAAACTTGAGTCCCCGCTTTGAATCAACATTAAAAGCTCGTGTTTTCAAGCTAAAAAAAAAGAAAGGCATTTAAACGCTTTCTCTACAAGGAGGAAGAAGTAATAAATGACTAGTTCTACAAGAAGAAAGGATTGATTACCTTCCCTGAACAGTTGCCTTCTCTATGCTCCAAACAATACAGAGTGCCAGAACAAGTAACACTAAAAAAGGACTATCAATGTAATAAACACTGGAAAAGGACCACAATTTTCAAGCCACTTCATAAAAACAACTTGGAAGATCTGAAATCAGGATTGCAGACATCAATAACAATTATAATATTTCTATAATTCAAATTATTATTTTAATTCATTATTTTAGATTTTTATTTTAAAATTAACCTATTCCTTTACAGAGAATATGTCAGATCAATCCATGTCATCTCCACCTCCTTTTTTAGTGTCTCCAGGAGAGCCATCAATACCATGGTTACAATGGAAAAAATTATTTATAACCTACCTTTTAGCCATTGGGGGAGACAAATATGGTCCTGTTAGACGACAAGCAATTCTTTTGCATCATTTAGGAGTAGAGGGTAGAAGAATTTATGAAGAAATTCCAGAAATATCTTTAGGTATGGGAGATGGCCAACCTACTAATATATACGATATGTCCCTACAAATGTTAGAATTTCACTTTAAACCAAAAACAAATGTTGTACTTGAAAGTCATAAATTTTTCACCAGGAACCAAAAAGACGGTGAAGATATAAAATCGTATGTGTCTACCTTGAGAGGGTTAGCAGTAACATGTAAATTTGAACAGTTGAACGATTCTTTAATTAGAGATCAATTAGTACGATGTGTAAATAACAAAAAGATAAGGGAAAAGTTGTTAACAAAAGAATATAGTTTAGATGAAACGATTGGGATTGCAAAGGCAATGGAACATACAGACATTTGGATAAAAGAAATGGATAAACCTCTTAATAGCTTCAAACAAGAAAAAGTAGAGCTTATTGAGAAAAAAGGTGACAACAAAACTGATGCGAAGAAAATTTCTGACGATAAGCTGTTACCATTCCGATCGTCTAGGACAAGTTATCAACCAAGAGAAATTAAATGCTTCAGATGTGGTGCTCCAGGGCATATAGCTACTAGTTTTAACTGCGCTGCAAGAGGGACATTGTGCAGAAATTGTGGTAAGAGGGGACATTTCTCTAAGATGTGTAGAACGATGGGTATTGGTAAAAATAGGGTCCAAGAAGTAGAAGATGTCTGTGAGTATGTTGATGATATTTTTCTAATGGTTGATGTTATTCATGAAGAACCTCAGGTAAATGACATCAAGGAATTGTCTCAATGTGATGTGAAAATGGAAAGTACAGATAAGTTGGAAAAGCCACATTGTAATGTCACACTTGATGGGAAAGAAGTTAGATTATTAGCTGATTCAGGGAGTTTGTATACTCTTCTGTCAAAAAATTCCTTTGAGAGAAATTGGCCTAAGGGCCACAGTCCAACAATGGGTAAATCTGATATCCGTGCAGTAGGATATGCTGGGAAAAGGATAGAAATTCTAGGAGTGTGCTGGATGACTTTAAGATTCAAAAGTGAGGCGGTCAAGGGTAGGATCTATATTACAGACTTTGGGTCAGACCTCTTGGGATGGAGACATCAAAAAGATTTGAATATTGTCATTGACCCTAATGCCAAAGAACCTGTTATGGTCCTAGAAAAAGCAAATGTGCAAGATATATCCGATAATGAGAGACTATTTGACAAATATCCTAATGTGTTTTCTTCCAAATTAGGATTATTAAAGGGATTTTCACACAAGATTATTTTAAAAGACAATGCAAAGGCTGTCGTCCACAAAGTAAGGAATGTACCCAATTTAATGCTAGAACCTCTACGCCAAGAAATTGACAATTTATTGAATCAAGGAATTATTGAGCCGATAGAGGCCTCTGAATGGTTGGCTCCAATTGTAATCGCGCCAAAGGATGGTAAAAAGATTCGCCTTTGTATTGACTTGCGTGATCTAACAAGAACATTTGGGTGGATAGAGAACCTCTACCTAATATATCTGAGATGCTATCAACTATGGGGAAGGGACAAGTTTTTAGTGTTTTAGATATGTCGGCAGCGTACCATCAAATTAGTTTGCATGAAGGATCTAGACATTTGACTTCGTTTGCCACGCCTTTAGGTGCATTTAGATACAAAAGGATGCCGTTTGGACTAGCATCGGCGTCGGCTGTTTTTCAGAGGGCAATGAAAAGTATTTTTGGGGACATGAGGAAGGTCTGGTGCTTTCAAGATGACATCTTGATTGATGGAGAAAATCATTCTGATCATGATAGGATATTTGAAGAGGTGATGAGGAGACTTGAGAAACATAATTTGACCATAAAAAAAGAGAAGTGTCAGTTGAAAAAGAATGTAGTTGACTATTTGGGGCATGAAATAAGTGCAAAAGGCATAAAACCAAAGAAAAACATTGTTAAGGCTGTAACTTTAGCACCAGAACCAAAGAATAAAGATGAACTAAGATCGTTCTTAGGACTTGCAGAGTATTGTTCAAAATATGTAAGTAATTTTGCAGAGACTGTTGAGGCCTTAAGGGAGGTTATGAAGAAGGGTGTCCCGTTTGAGTGGTCAGAGAAGTGCAAAACAAGCTTTGAACTTATAAAAAAGAAAATTTCTGAGGCACCCACATTAGGACGGTTCGAGGTTGGTGGGAGAACGATTTTAACCACAGATGCTAGTGGTGTTGGCATTGGTGCAGTGTTGTCGCAAGTAATTAAAGGAGAGGAAAAAATTGTTGGGTTTGCAAGTAGGAGATTGCAAGGTGCAGAAAGGTCATATTCCGTAATAGAGAGGGAAGCCTTAGTGTGTTGCTGGGCTATGTGCCACTTCAAATTTTATTTATGGGGTCTCCCATTCAAAGTCCGAACTGACCATAAGCCCTTACTGTACATCTTTAAAGGGGGAAAAGGATTGGAAGGAAGTGTAACACCGAGGATTTCTAGATGGTTACTATCTGTTATGGAATTTAATTATGATGTGGAATATGTCAAGGGGGAGAAAAATTTGGTTGCAGATTGTTTGTCGAGAATGCCTTTGGAGGAGAATTCTGAGGAAGTGTGTGGTGATATAAATGGAGATATCTGTAGTAATGTAGGAGTGTGTGCTTTGTTGTCTGAAGATTGGGAGAAAGCTATGAAGAATGATTCAGTGTTGGAAAAGGTGAAGACGAGAATTGTTAGGGGTTGGCATTTGGATGATTGCAAGGATCTTGATTTGACAGAGTTTTTCAAAGTTAAAGAAGAATTAAGTCTTTGTGGTGATAACATTATGAGAAGGTGGCAGATCATACCTCCGAAGGAAGTAAGGAAGCAGATTTTGGAAATAATTCATGAGGGTCACCCAGGTCAAGGAATGTCTAAAAGAAGGATTAGAGAATCATTCTGGTGGCCGGGAATTGATAGTGATGTCGAGGCTTTAGTAAAAGATTGTCAGTTTTGCCAGAATAGTGACAAATCAAAAATTGTACGTCAACCTCCTCTAGAATGTACCAAGTTTCCAACAAAACTTTGGGAGAAACTGTCCATGGATTTTATTGGTCCGATTAATAAATTAGGAATGAGGGATAGGTTTATCCTAGTTTTAGTAGATTATCATTCCAAATGGTTTACGATCCAGACTATGGGGGAAATCAGTACGGGTAATGTCATAAGGTTTCTTGAGAAGGTTTTCCTGGAAGAGGGATTACCAGGGAGTATTGTGACTGACAATGGAGTGCAGTTCACATCAAGAGAGATGGTGGACTATTTAAATAAGTTGGGAATTGTGCATGAGAGAGTAGCTTTATTCAGACCACAAGCGAATGGTTTAGTGGAAAGAACTAACCGAATAATTATGGATAACATACAGTTATCACTGGCTAATGGATTATCGTGGAAAGAAGAATTGAGAAAGATGGTGTGGATGCACAGAATTACTCCCCATTCTGGTACAGGAGTGGCTCCTTTTGTGTCACTTAAAGGAAGGGAGCCTGGGAAGAAAGAGTGTCCTGTATGGTTATGTAGGAAGGAAAAATATGGGTTGACCGTGAGGAAATATAAAAAAAAAGTGCAAGGGAATCAAGAAAAAATGAAAGGGATATATGATTATAGGAAGGGTGTAAAACGAGTGTGTGTCCAAAGAGGAGATTGGGTTGTAGTGCGGAAAAATGAGTGGGTCCGAAAAGGGGAAAGTAAATATCTTGGACCCTTTCAAGTTAAAAGTGTGAGATCCAATGTTGTCGACTTAGAAGATGGTACAACTTGGAGTTTAGGAAATATTTGTAAAGTGTGTCAACCATAAAGATGCCAAAAGGATATCAGTAAGATGGTTAGTCATGTCATGTTAATTGTAATGTATTTTAGATATGTAAATGGGAATTTTAGTAAGGAACTTAAGTAGTGTATTGTGTGCCACCTAAAGATAGAATTCTGTTTGACAAATGTTGTGTATAATCATTACTTATCTATTTATATGTTTCAATATTATTTGTTGCAAAAAAGGGAGATATGTAGAGATATCTAGTGCTGATGTCACAGGTTGGTCACCTAGCTACGAGTAGAATGCAAATGAGGGAAGATTCTAGTGGGGAGCGGTTAGTACAAGGAAGACTGAGTTGTTGAAGCTGTATTTGCTGGGATGCTGTGATATGAATAAATCTACACTAAATACAAGAAACCTGTGAAGGCTCTTCTTTTCAAATTGATTACAGAATCTATATACACATGGATATATATA
Organism: Triturus cristatus; assembly: GCF_964204655.1. Taxonomy (NCBI): domain Eukaryota; kingdom Metazoa; phylum Chordata; class Amphibia; order Caudata; family Salamandridae; genus Triturus; species Triturus cristatus. The sequence goes on from NC_140592.1 coordinate 684,542,022, forward strand.
TATTTTCTCCACAGGGGGTCTGGGGAGCTCCATGCCTCGTGCTTTAACAATAAAAGCACCACATCTACCCAACCTACAAAACACCGCTACCCCAGGGCAGTAACACCTCGATAATTGCTTCTAATACCGAGTTCCCTCCACACCTCTGCCCATCCCTCATGTTACAAAAACTTTGGGCCCCCGCGAGCCCAAAAAACTTGCGATCCTGAGCACATACCATCAATACCATGCCCCATAAACCTCCTTATTGTTCTTTATTGTCCCTAAGCCCCACTTCTGAATTTCTCATCCAGCGGTCAATATCCGCCTTGTAACCCGCTGCATGACCACACAGTGTGATCCTGTGCACCCTGTATAACAAGCCTAGCGGAGGCAGGGGGAGTGAATTGATTAGGTCGAGCCTAGGCATGGAGTAGACAGGGGTGTGGAATTTATTAAAATATCTACTTGTCCATGGGGCAGGTTGCTTCATAAATCTACTTGTCCTGTAACAAAATCCACTTGTCCCATTGGTGCCATGTTGTGCGGCGACAAATTATGGCAGCAATCTCATTCTATAAGAGCTCTTATATAGCCTCTCTGATTATGCCAGGGCTCATACGATAGTATTGTTTGAATACTAGCAATCCCTTTATGTTGCTACGTTTCCGCAGATCTACATATTGGGACTGAAGGTAGTGGTAAACAATAGTTCAAGGGTTGGAATGTCCTTTTGAGTCTGCGAACCTACTAATTTGCATGTTTTAAGGGTTTTCAACAACTCTTCTCTAATCTTTTCTTATACTGAGAAATGGCAGAAGTAAACCTCATGCTAAAATGCAGTTCACAAATATTTTCTAGGAGTAATATCTCTTGCCCTACTGCTGTAAATTCTTGTGAATTCACGAAAGCCATATTGCTGCCCTTAATGCAAGGACATATACCAAGGGTGCACTTTTGAGACTTTCTTTAATAATTGGGCCCCTAATTTGGTCTTGCATTAACTACGACCTTTTGTGTTTATTAAAATTCTCTCTATCTCTCTATCTCTCTCTCTCCCTCTCTCCCTCTCTCTCTCTCTCTCTCTCTCTCTCTCTCTCCCCTTCCGACCGAGTGACAGCATTCTGCTCTTTCACAAGGAGCATATCGGCACAAAAATAAGTTTTGTTTAGTGCCAGTAACTAATGTGGCAGTGTGTGCTTTTTTGAGACCAGAAACAATTTTTGCTTTTGCCAATGTTTGTTATAATGGTGAGGGTTCGGCAGCTCTCACATCAATAAGGTTTTTACAAAAACCATGCCAACACAAGTCACGCATTGCCAAAACTAAAAAGCTGACCACCATTTCAGACCTATTGGCTTTGCCAATGCTTGTTTATTTTTATGTTTCCCAAAATCTTATTGAAACTGGTTACACTGATTTTCTAATATGAATATTTTGGGGAAATGCTAGAATGCATCAACACATTTTACTAAATGATGCTGCAAAGAAATGGGACCTGAAATTTTACAGTAGTTTAGCAAAAAAAAATGTTTCCTACTTTCATTTTTTAGTAACATTTTATATTGAAAGCAAAGAATCATTAATCTTGCTTTCAAGCTTCTGCAAATATCTGCATCTAATCAGAGGGTATTCTGGGAGCATTATGCATGGCCTCATATTGCTAAACTTTGAAACCGTTTGTACACATTTTTATACTGGAACCACTGTCTGTTGTGCAGTCAAAACTTACATTTACTGAGAGCCCTCATTCTAATAATAAAGGCTTTCAATTAATAAACCATAAATACAAGTTTGAACAGCATTAACATATGCACACAAATTATAACTTAACTGCTGGCAGTGCCCTTCCCTGATCCTTAATGGGGTACTGCAAACTGGCAGCCAAAGGGTTTGTGCTGCAGGGGGTTGGGCCTGCTTGTCCCAAGGACAAAATGCACATTCAAACTTGTTGCCCTTGACCCCAAACAATATGTCCTGGGCGTCGGGCTATAGGAATTCCACATCCCTGGAGTAGGCACAAATATGTAGCAACAGAATATACAAGAAGTATACGATGTACAGTGGGATACGTGGGCGATCTCTGTGAGTGTAGCAAATGGCAAGGTGAAGTGTGCTCTGCAACCAGTCTCTGAACATTAATGGTGTTAGAGACCCACAGTGCTGCCAGCCTCTGGGCATGAATTACTGTTCAATGTATCTTACCTTTATTATAGTTTAAAAACAAAAACAGTTGGGGCCAAAAGTTTTTAAAACCATGAGCAGCTGTGACATCCCTGTCATTTTCCTTTTGTCCCAGAAGGCCCTTGGTGCTGAGGGACCGCCTCCGAGTGCGAGTGCCTACGCGGCTCCGCTTTGGTGTGCCCTGAGAGGGAAAACCTTGCCTTGATTCCCCAACCTCTATTGTCAAGGGGATGCCGTCTTTGACTACCCCTTCCACAGCATCTAGCTAGTATCATCCTATTCGAGTTTGTGGGTTGCAGGAGCTGCATAAGAGTCCTGGGCAGACATGTCCTCCTTCGTGTTTATTTTTGTTTGAATATTTAGGACAGGGACGGACTGGGAACCCAAAGCAGCCCTGGCAATTTGTGCGATCCAGACCCTGGGGAAGCACTTTCTGGCCCAGGGAGACTGGAACCCCTTGCTTGCTGCTTTTATTACTGGGGGCCGATATTGCAGCACTGCTGCAAAACCAGCCCCCACCCCTTCTAGCCTCCCGGGGAAATGCCTGATGCCCGGTACGGCCAGTCCAGCACTGATTTAGGATGTGCATGAACATCATGAGCATAACTTTTTGCAGTACTGATTGCTATGATCAGAACATGCGCACACCATAAATGCTTGACGAGCACATGTATTTTGTGTTACCCATTTGTATTTCGTAAGAATGACAGTTCAAAGATGAAGAATAGATGACGGGTGCAGAGGAGAAATCTTCCTTTCCTGTTCTTTGTTTCCAAGGCAGAATGCAAAGTGTACTCAAGGCTTCCTCCTAGAACAGACCCTTTAAGGCACCAGATTATCTGCAAATAAGTAGTGGCTTCTGCAGTACAGTTGAAAAATGTCCTTCTGAGAAACCCCTCCAGTAAGGTAACACTGCCTCCTCCTCATTGGCTGGACCATTTGAACTTGGAAGATGTGTGATTCGGATTGGCCGTGATTTGGAGTCCAATTGGCTGAGCATGGAACTCAACAACCCTTGCGCTTGTACACCCACACCTTCTTGGCCTCTGCTGCTGCTTCCAGAATGTTGATCTGTGCCTGCGTTCCCTCCTGGCTAGGAACATGCCTGAAGATGATTTTAGCCTCCCTACTGGCCTTCCCCGCTGTTGACTGCATTGCTGCTGATCTTGCCTTCCTGGAAGCGACAAGCTAACCAAAGGAACTCAGTGATGCAGACATAGTGCCTTGAAGTTCTCTCTGCTCATCACAGGAGACCCTAAGAGGGGCTGCCGAAGAAAACTACTCCTACAGGAAAAGGGGAGCAGAGTGGTGGCCCTGCCTCAATGATGTAACACAAAAGGACGGAGCCTCCTGCATATTGTGATAAGGGGGACTCCGAGTCTATCAATCTCCCAGATATGCATTGCTTTGGCCTTAATAGGGCCCTTTAAAGGTTTGGTGGTTCCTTGAAGTGTTGGGGACAACCCCCTCCGGCACTACAGGGGCCCGGGTACGCCCCTGCACTTCTTGAGAACATGCTCCCTCTCTGCAGCGCCTGCTAGCGTCAATGAGAGACAACTGCATCTATGTATTTCTTCTGTGGAAATGTTGCGCAGTCAAGGGGGGTGTTAGTCACTGAGGGGCGTATCAGCAAGGGGCCGCAATACAATTATCGCTGCTTTAGCCTCCGTTTTCAGGCGAAAAGCGGCAATAATTATATCGCACTATCAGCATGGACACGCTAGCGCGTGTTTCCATGCCTCGGCGCCCTTTCCCTTAACTCCCAGCTTTGCATCTCTAATGAGATGCAAAGTGGGCGTTCCTCACCAAAATAACGTTGGAAATGTCGCTAACAGACATTTCTCCTATCCGCAATCTGCTCGCTAACCTGCGTAGCCATAATAAAAGTAACGCTAACCACGCTTATCGCAGGTTTCATTACGCCTGCTTTTAATCTTACCTAGCCATTGTGTCCTATGGGAGGTGGATACTTTGGCTAAGCACACCCTGCCCTATCAACAAGGATTGCCATAGCACTGTGTTTTTATTGCTGGGTTTCCAGCGATAATTGCACATTTGCCCTCTATCGCCGGATTTTTTATCGCTGTTGAGATATGTGTTGATAATAACGCGTTTTCTCGGCGATTATCCGGCGATAGCCGGCGTTAAACAAATTTGCGCTAAGCGCGCACTGCGATGATTATCGCAGTATGTTGTAGATATGTCCCTGAATTTTTAGGTCGAGCTAGGAGATGACCTTTTGGAATCGGTCTGCACTTTTCCTACATTTGTGCATGTGGAGGCATCCACCTTGTGGAAGTGAGCAGCTGCGCGCAGGGGCCATCTGCTTATAATTAGCGTGGCCACGCGCGCTTGTTTACATTTCTCTACTCTCTCTCCCCTACCTCTCTCACCCTCGCATTTGCGTACATCACGTACCTGCAATATTATTCATGCAGGAGGTGTTTGATTGTAAACACCTTATCTAATGTATATTCCAAAGCACCATCAGTGTGAAGGCATCACAAATGGTCCATTCAACAGTAAACAATCTATGGAGTTGCACGTCCTGGTGTGCCTAGCTGTAGGCCTGTTCTTATGCTGTTGTCGATTCATACAGAGGCGATAAAACCCAGTATGTCAGTTTAAACCCAGAGTCTCTTCGAGGCGATGGAAAGGTAAGCAACGCGCAATGCACAGGATACATACACATGTTTGCGTACCAATTGTTTTTATTTGGGTGACTCCTACACGATGCCATGTTCCTTATTCAACATCTGTTAATCCTGTACTGCATGTCCAGCACAGATGACATTCCCAAGGAAATGTTTTGAACTGTGCCAATCAAGTTGCCAATATTAGGGCCGATCACTAACTTGAAAGTAGCATACAGGACAACAAGGTATACATGAGAATGCTTTGTAATTCAGGGTTCTGCAACGTGTTCGGGGTTAGTCTATCCTAGATCTACAAGATCTGGCAGTTACGAATGTTAAACAGTGCAGCCCTGGACCCCGGGACCTGCACAAACAGGCCAACCATATTCCAAGGTCTATATATGAGGTTCATACATTTGGTAATTGTAATATCCATACATACAAACAGCAAAAGTGTGATATGAAGTGCTACATTAAAAATACGCTGATGCTGATTTTTCTTGAAGCCAGGGAGGGGTAGTATACAGTTTTGCTAGATTAATAATCCATTAGTACATTTTGGAGAAACTAAACATACTTTAGTTATATCATAATTTTCTCCAGGAGCTACGAGGTATCTTCTGGCCTTTGCAATATCGCCTCTTACAATACTCAAGTACTTGCAGAAATCTGTAAAGCAATGAACTACTTCATTAACTAATTATCAACCTGGCCCTTAAGGCAACAGGCCTGAGATTATCTCAGAATGGTCTGAGGTCCTTCTAGTTTTGGTAAATTATTTCATGACCTTGCAACGGAACGATCAAGGGGGGGGGGGGGTCCTGTGGCCAGCCACATAACTGGCATACCGCAGAGCTGGGAATTTTGAAAAATAAATTAAAACATCTGAGGAGGAAAAGAGCCACCTCTAGAAACCATACATACCAACATGAGCTAAAAGCTCTATCATCAGGTTACAAGCAGAAATGCTGAAAAGAAAAAAAGTTTTCAAATTGAGGAGATGGCATAATATCAAAGAATGGATGGCCCAGCATGATGCTAAAACATGTTGTGAGTTAATAAGATTGCTAGACTCCTCCGGGACAGACACCAAAAATCTAGAAGGAGAGACGTGGATAACATTTGTTTACGAATTATACTATGATAGACAGTTGGGGTTACGGAAGGGGCGTTAGTTAAACCCAGGATAATATTCTGGACTTTAATCTAATGGCACAAAAAGCAATCCACTGCAGCATCGATCTATATGCTGCCTCGACTTTAGTGTGCCATTTGAAAAAATGAACAGAGCCGAATTATGGGGCAAACTAAACAAATTAGGGTATCCCGCAAACATTATTGAAGGCCATTGCTACATACAGATACTTGGGTTCAGGTAAAACTAGGGATGACTCCAGAGTCTCCAAGAAGGTTCCTACTTATCGTGGGTTAAAACAGGGCTGCCTACTGCCACTGCTCCTTTTTAAGCTATATACAGCAGACTAATCCCCGAACTGACTAAGTAAGGGCCTTGTTCTGCTAGCTGGATTTCTAGCATGTTCCTGCTCTGCAATATGCAGATAACACGGTTCTCTTGGACCACACCCCCATCGACCTTTCGCGGTCCCTGGCCCGCAGATACATCAAGGACAACAATCTAAAGCTAAACATATCAAAGGCTAAAATCATAACTTTTGGTCCATCCAAATATCAGTACAAATGGACAATTGGGGGAGAACTCATCGAAGAAGCCAATGTGTACAAGCATTTGGGGGTCTGGCAAAACAGAAACGTGTTGGAGAACCCAGTACAAGGGTATGCCAAATACAGCCGGTTATTTGCAGCACCAATTCTGCCAAATGCACAAACCTGTGAAGTCCATCTAGACACTCTATACTGGAACTGTTCAGAACAAAGTTCTTGCCGGCAATCCTATACAGATCCTCTACCAATGTCAATAGTTTGCATACGGACCTAGAGCCCAATTTGTCTTCTGACATTAAAACCATTTTTGGGCTTCCAAAGGGAAATCTGGTCTGCCAACTAGGGTTAGAATTTGAGCTCACCAATTGAACCAGGATGGCTGAACTCTTCATCAAGTACTGCTTCAGGTTGAAAAAAAAACAAAGCACCAGACTTAAGAGCGTGCTCTGGAAAGAGCTGTGCACCAATTAGAAAACTCAAAGAATCAATGGCATTAAGAATCTCATGCAAATTATAAGATGATTTGAGCCTTAAGGGGCACTTGGCCATACACCGGGTTGCAGCTTTTTCAAGAAATTAGCAAACAAATCCTCACAGTGTAATTTATGGAGAAATTAAAGGAGTTATCGAAGCTAGAAAGACAGGAACTCCTGCTACCAACCTGTATTTTAACCACAGCTCCGAACTATGTAGCAACAATTCTGAATCCTGAGATGAGATCATAATTCATGAGATTGAGATTTCAACTCTTAGCACTGGGCGACACACATGCAAACTGGAGTTCTCAACGTAAGGAAATTATGTAAATGCTGCAGGGGATATGCAGCTATAAGAGTGAACTGCTATTGCATACTCTACATATGTGTCCTTACCTCTTTGGCTTAAGGGTCAACTTATTAAGGCCCTGCTTCTTAATTAGGACTGGGAGTCCAGAATATTGGGAAGGCAACCTCTGCTTGCTTCATGGGGCAAGGTTCACAGTTGATCTGTAAAGTTGTTAAATTAATTGTTGTAGCATTTGGAGAGCTACAAAAAGTATTCGTCAAAATCCATACTAGTGACAGAACAGTGGGCAGGCAACTCGTAGGAACAAGGCAATCTGGCGCTCCTTGAAAGAGGGTGTTTGGTTCAGAGAAAACTTTTCTGTGCAGGATTGGACCAACAGGCTGCCTTTGGATATGAAAGGAACTCAGCCACAATGTTCTTTAGCTCTCTCTGGACAATAAAAAAATGTCCAAATGCAAATCGATGCCCTAAACAGTTGTACTTATTCCCACAGTGAACAAACACATATAAAGTATTGTATCAAACCTTTATTTTGGCTACAAAAGTAACCATAGAAGTACAACACACAATTAACAAAGCAATGTACAAAACATCTCCGTTTTCAATGTGCATCAATTATACATCTAATATATAAAATATAAATATTTTAAAAGGTAATTTTCGACAAAAATACATAAAACATCTCCGTTAATTCAATTCCGGACATGTCGTAACCCTCAAACACAGCCCTCAAAAAGGAATAATATGATTGCACAGGATCAATATTGTGCTCAAACATTACAGGGCAATCGAGGGCTAATATAAAAAACAAATAAAATCAGCCTAAAGAAGAAAAAAATTCCTAACCCATAATGTACATGGATCAGAATGGCCACACACCAGTGTGAAGCTCATAGCTAAAATAACATTGAATACTTTTTAAGAATTGCACATTTAAACAAGCATTGGCATAGCCAATAGGTCTCGGCTTTGGGACCTTATAAGTGTTTAGCCATGCACCGGTTGATGTTGTTGCACCCAGGATATTGTGCTGCATAACTAAATACTTAAAAGGTTCCAAAAGCGAGACCTATTGGACTTGCCAATGCTTGTTATGTTTCTGTATGAAGCGTTTAATGGTAAGCTCACTTAGGAAAGGTCTATATCCTTGTTCATATCTAATAGGTTTGGGCTCGAAGTATGAAATACATATGCAGAACATGATTTTATGATTTCCCGCTGCTGAATATGGATCCAGAATTTTAGTTTTACATTGTGCTTCATCAGGTTCTATGGTGAAATTTTTATTTATTTTTACATTTAAAGGCTTACAGAGAAAGAAAAGTATTTTTATATTGGTAGTGCCGCAACACATCAAGAAGACGTCAACTGTGCACTCACATAATACTACGGGCACCCTCAAGATGAGATAAAGAATATTTTTTTCTAATTCCCTGTGTTCCAAGATTAGAAATCCCCAGATTTACAAGTAGTCCACTGCGGCTAAGGGGTGGCCAATGGGTGTTGCTGTGGGCATTCACCCGCAACACCCATTGCTTCTTGATGCTGTCCCAGATTTACAAGGCTGGGTTAGCACCAAAAACTAAGGACAGGTAATACCTGGTCTTAGGATGGCGATGCAAGGAAAAATTATTAATTGGTTTCTGGTCCCTTGGGCTGCATGGCAACAGAGCAGCAATCTAGGAATCCAGGAATCTAGGCTACCAACTCGCCCCAGCAGGTTTCTTCAGCTGTTGTGGCACTGTGTTGTACACAGGAGGTCAGCCAGCTGTCCTTGGAGTCTCTTACTTCGATTAGGCCCCAGAGTTGACTTCACCACAAGCTACATGCCCCTGCAAAACTGGTTTAACAGCTGGCTTCCCATCTTTGTCCCCAGTGCTGGTTTGTGGCCGAGGGCCGCACCCTGGGGGCGGGGTCATTGGGGGAGGGGGCGGGGCTAGAGCAACAAAAAAAACTGTGACCATCAGGTGGAACACAGGTCCCTGCAGCAGACGCCTTTGTCCACTGAGCCACCGGACCCGGCATACACATATCTCTCTCTCTCCCTCTCTCTATCTCCCTCCCTCCCTCCTCCGTCGCCCTCCCTCTTCCATCTCCCTCCCTCCCCCGTCTCCCTCCCTCCCTCTCCCTCCGTCTCCCTCCATCTCCCTCCATCTCCCTCCCTCTCCGTCTCCCTCTGTCTCCCCCTCTCTGTCTCCCCCTCTCTGTCTCCCCCTCTGTCTCCCTCCCTCCCTCCCTCCCTCTCTCTCTCCCTCCCTCCCTCTCTCTCTCCCTCCCTCTCTCCCTCTCTCCCCCTCTCTCTCTCCCTCTCCCTCTCCGTCTCCCTCCCTCTCCCTCTCCGTCTCCCTCCCTCTCCCTCTCCGTCTCCCTCCCTCTCCGTCTCCGTCTCCCTCCCTCTCCGTCTCCGTCTCCCTCCCTCTCCGTCTCCCTCCCTCTCCGTCTCCCTCCCTCTCCGTCTCCCTCCCTCTCCGTCTCCCTCCCTCTCCGTCTCCCTCCCTCTCCGTCTCCCTCCCTCTCAGTCTCCATCCCTCTCCCCGTCTCCCTCCCTCTCCCCGTCTCCCTCCCTCTCCCCGTCTCCCTCCCTCTCCCCGTCTCCCTCCCTCTCCGTCTCCCTCCCTCTCCCCGTCTCCCTCCCTCTCCCCGTCTCCCTCTCTCCCCGTCTCCCTTCCTCTCCCCGTCTTCCTCTCTCCCCGTCTCCCTCTCTCTCTCTCTCCGTCTCCCTCTCTCTCTGTCGCCCTCCCTCTCCGTCTGTCTCTTTGCCTCTCTGTCTGTCTTTGTCACCTCTCCCCCCTCCCCTCCCCCCCTCCCCCCCCCCCCCTCCGCTTGTGTGGCAGCTTAGGCAGCTTCCCTTCCAGGGCACACACACAGCCCCACCCGAGTACTTCACAGGTCTTTAAGAGACCATTTGCATGATAACGACGCTTTGTTGTATTTCACCTCTTAGCGCCCCAGCAGCTCCACTCGAACTATCGCTTGAATCCCTGGGCCCCCACAGAGCAGAGTCTGTGTTTGCTGACACTGTTAAAAAAAACAAAAAACACCGGTACGATGTCTGCAAGGTCCGTCGGCAGCCAAGAAAGGCTTGCCGGGCCGCTGGCGGCCCGCGGGCCGTACTATGAGTACCCCTGGCCTAAACAATTGAGCAGCCCCTCTCCCAAGTGTTTGCCATTTGTCCTTCAATATCAGCTTCCCCTTTGAATCTTGCCTTTTGGGCCACCACCTGTGTGGCTTCCCAGGAGGGCTGAAAGCTGACTCGGGGGCAGACCCTGTATGCAACAGTCAACGGGCAAAGGAGACTTGGGGCAACAAAGTGGAAACTTTTTAAAAGTTGCACATATCAACATGTTACATTAGTTTTGACTCAAGCGTCAAGTCAGGCTGAATGTATCGAGCTGTTTGATGCTTTAGAGTACCAACTTTAGTGGTCCCAGTCAGGAGTTAGCATGGCTGAGATTTCAGCTTGTAACTCTGCATTTGCCAGAGGGTCTTCTAGCCTTTTCCACAGTAAAAACAAATTGTGTTTTTTTTTTTTTTACTGTTGAAACATTTAAAAGTACATGTTCCACTTTTTAATATACAGGACCCTCCCATAGTGGTGACATATACATTAACAAGCATTGCCATAGCCAGTAGGTCTCGCTTTTGGGACCTTTAAATGTTCAGCCATTCAGCACATTATCCTGGGTGCTGTGCCCCCAGGGATTGAAGAGCTATACAATTACTACACACTGGGTCATGCAGTCTTATTCGGGAATACATGTTTGCCTCAGAAAACTTTCATGGACACATTCCAAGGCTTTTTAACGCACAGACAGAAAGACAAGTGCCTCGATGCAGAGGGCGGCAGAGAAAGAAATGCTGCAATGTTGAAAAAAAGTATAAAAGTAAAGTATACAGCATGGTGGACTAGTAAGAAATGGTATGAAGAGAGAGAACTAGTGATAGATCGAAGGTAAAGACAGGACCATATAATAGAGAAATAACAATAAGAGATTAAGGAGCACAGGTGAAACAAACATTAATACCCGGAACAGAAACTGTGCACCAAAGAAACAACACTGGTAATGACAATGACCTTAAGTGATTGATGATGGTGTGGATTATTTGTTTCAACTCTGCTCACAAAAAACAGTACACCTCTGCAACTAATAAGACCAGGGCTTTACGTGAGACATGTCCTGCTGGTTTCCAGACTCGGAAGTAAATAAAACAGATATAGAAATTGATCTATTTTGTCCCCTATATTCTAGTGCTTAAGTTTACAGGCAGAAATGCTGATTGATTTCTCACCAATGAGTGACTCTACAATTGAATAGGACACGTTACAACTCAACCCATTACAATGCGGTCATTAGAACGACTTTGTTGTTACTACGCATACCATTACAACGCAAGTTATTACAATGACTTGCTGTAGGGGGGTGCTGGATTCTGGAATAGTATAATTTACTATTCCAACTCCAGTCTGCAACAGTAGGGAAGGTGATTTAAAATCCAACAACTTCTGCCCCCTACAACAAGTTGTTGTAACAACTTGCGTTGTAATGGTATGCAATGTAACAACGTGGTCGTTGTAATGGCATACGCTGTAAATGATGTTTATCGTTTACCTCTAAAATCCTTTCAGGTAATCTATGGCAGCAATGCAGCCTTTGTAACTTTTCACTTCAGCTTGCATTTCCCTAAAGGTACTTGCTCTTTTCAGATGCTGCATTTCTTTTTTTTTTGACTGCTGCGTAATGCATACTGTAAACTTAGTGCCTCTAGGTGTTTGGATGAACTCAATAAGTGGGTGCGGGTGACGGGGTGCTTTTGAAAGCCTCAGAGCTGAGACTGAAGGCAGTGTGAGTTTCTTATGGTGCTTATCAATGGTTTATAAAGGTATTTGGACTACATGCTCGCCCTATGCTTAGCCTACCTGTAGAATACACAGAGTGATGACCACACTTGTGCCAATTGCACTTTACAGGAAATTGTGTGAGTGATGAAAATATGCATCGCTGTTGAAATAATGACCGCTCTAAAGTTATGTTATGCAGAATTGTAGAGCACACGCTGCACTATAACCCAGAAGGGTATCCTAACGCAGAGCAGGTGTGAGTCCATCCAAACGTAGGGCTTAGTGGGAATGCTCAAAGTCAGGTCGTCAGCTTTGGGAGGTATTCAAGAAGTGAGGAGTAGGCTTTTGCGTGCAGTGGTCGGTCGTTCCACACCAAAGGAAAAGGTTTACAGGTGGGGAGGGAGCGAGAGAGAGAAAGAAACAAGCATTTGCAATGCAATAGGTCTCGCATTTACGTGAGTTTGAGCTATTGGCATTGTAAATGAAAATGCCTTTTATTTATGTTTCAGTTTTTAAAACATAAGTGAAAGACATTGTGATTTACAATGCCAATAGCGTAAACTATAGCAAATGAGACACCTATTGCATTGCAAATGCTGTTCTTTTCTTCTAGCAGGAAAATTAATTTTCTAGGAGTTGAATACAACACAAAATCTGGGGGAAATTCTATAGGAAGAATTTCTGCTCTTTTCTCCATAAATGTCCACTTTTCTAGAAGAATCCGTTTATGTTTGAGAATTGCAAAATCGTTGTTAGCATCTGTGGCATCCTGAGTTTCCTCGTTTTTTATGACGATCTCTTCTGGAGAGTCCTTGAATTGTGGCTCAAGTGGCCGGTGTGGAAGGGAGAGTACAAGATTATCATCACTCATGAGAGGAAAGCTCCTTGCAGTGACGTTTAACAGAGCTAATGCAATGTGCAACAGCCCCTTTCCACACGTCTGAACCAGAATCCACCATACCGATGTGTCCATGCATAGGAGGGAGAGCTCAGTTGAGGGCAAATGGAGCGAGAGAGAGAGAGAAAATGGATGCATGTAAAGAAAGAGATTAAGGGAGAAGATGAAGGGAGTGGGAATAGTTTAAACATATTGCCAGGACTGCTTTTGGTAAGGAGGTTGGGCTAAAATTAGTTTTTGAATATAAGGGGACGGTTTCATCGACATTAATAAAAGTGGCATGGTAATGAAATATATACACATTATCATATAAGTTGAGTCCTGCTAAAGACATTAATACTATTGCTCAATTTTTTATCTCACCCCTCAGTGGAAAGGAACCTTCCTAGAATCTGACCTTGATGGCATAATGCCCTAGCAATACACTTTGAAAACACCAACGTGTACTTTACTGGCAACAAAATGCTCTCCGAAATGTACCCTCGACAATTCAGATATCAGAGACCGATTTTTGTTTTTTGTGCATTCCGTAAAACTTAGCTCCGCTTTTTGAAGCCACACGGCTATCACAGCAGCACAGACTTACTGTGATATAAACATGAAGGTGGAGCTGACTGAATAACGTATGCGCGCACTTGAAAGCACGAACCAGTAATTGTCTAAGGCGATAAGTTCATCTAATTCACACAAGGAACAAGGAAAGTGCCTTAGGTGAGTCGGATCCGTGCGTCAAGTGAAAACGAGCATTGGCATAGCCAATGTGTCTCGCCTTTGGGACCTTATAAGTGTTTAGCCATGCAACCGTTGCATAACTAAATACTTATAAGGTCCCAAAAGCGAGACCTATTGGCTATGCAAAGCGGCCGTGCGGCCACGAAAGTGAAAGTGATCGCGATCACGATCAAACATCAAAGCAAATGTAATCGCAGTAAAGCGCGGCGCGCGCGCCCGTGCACATGCACTGTAGCTCCAGGCTGGCCTGGTAGCACTTTTTGGAGCCCTCTCAATAAGTCTCGCCAGACTAGCGCATGCGCTGGGTCAGGCGAGGCCTAAATAAGTAAACTCATTAGTGAAGCCCTACTTGGCGAAAAAGCTGTCTCGCTTTTCTTCTCAAATACACTGCAACAGTGAGCGCAGCGATTCATTAATATTGGTTGTGGTGTCATTTCTGTGAAGAATATGAGGGATCCACTTAGCGTCATTTCCCTTTGTGGATTTGCACCTGTTAGATGTGCCGGAGACATCCCTTTTCTCATGAGCTCATCCCAGGTAATAACAAAATAATGTGTCTGCGATTTAACGACGGCAAATGAAATAAAATTGCCAAGGAATATACCCGGAGGTGAGAAGAGCCTAGTTTTCAGTAATGAAATAAGTGCTATAAAGGCGTAGTGATTACTCGAGAGACTATCACGTCTCAGGCCTTTTCATGAGAGATTGCTGGAAAATGCAAAGCAGAGAAACGCGCCCACGAGCCAGGGTAGCTGCAAGACCTCGAGAATAAGTTATGTTTTGAGACTATCACTGTCCAGTCCTACTGGCAGCCGCTGTATTTTCCTACCTAGCTCAGTAATGCTCTTGTAAACAAGCACGGACTAATGCCTACATGTGATTCCACAGTTAAATCGCCCTCACAAAAATTAATATAGGGAGACAGAATTTAAACCTTAAATCATCATTTTAGTAAAGCACTCCCCTCTCATGGGCTGCTTCTCTGTTCGCAGAACACAATAGAAGCCTTTCACAACATTTATTTTTCTATCTTCTACCCAGAGTGGCAGAGAAAGAGCAAATCAACTAAGGCGTGCAACCAGGGACATTCAAAGTAAACATTGGTGCGGAGCATAGCTACCTGTATGGGGGGGACATTTTGTGTTTATACACTTTTAAGGGGTAATTATTCAAACACAGTTGGACGTAAGATAGAGTGCGCCCCACGGTGCATTGCTCAACTATCTCACACACACAGCGAAAATATCTCAAGGAAGTCCATGCCTTACCTCAGTAACTCGGCCACGGCCGCCCGCTCCCTTTGCTCAGGGGCATGGGCGTCCCCGGCGCTGTGGTTGAGGACGGGGCGAGTCTGGAGCGGCAGCCATGTTAGAGCCAGGCATACACATACGTTGACAGAAGGCAGCAAAAACACAAACCCAAGCTTAAATAAACGGCAGCCGTGAAATGGAAGCCGCGAACAAAATGGCGCAGCAGAATGCCCCCTCCCCCCTTGGACGCTGAGTGAGATTAGTCGGAGCAGCGCCAGCTGAGTCCATCCCGGGGTTGGCGAACCCTGTCACCTTCGCGCATGGGGTCGGGGGAGGCGCCCAAAAAAACGAGCATTCATTTCAAACAGTTATTTCATCTTTAATGTATCTGCGTGCAGTCACTCCTATGGATATTTTTGACTATCAAGTCGAAAGAGCAAATTAAAGTTTTAACGTAAGCAGTAGCTTGTAATCACTAATTATTAGGCACGCAGTTTTTATAATGGATAGAATCAACAAAGTATATTGTGCATTAAATGTAAAGGTAGAAGACCCAAAATATAAATTACGTTCATATTGTTACTGACATGTAACCACGTAATTATTAGCCACGCATTTGCAAAGCCACAAGTAAAGAGATCGGGAAAATGAAGGCAATAGCTTTTGGAAACAGAGAAAGCCGCGAGTGGTGCGCACGCACGCCACAGCAAGCCATATATTTTCAATTATTGCGCCCCTGTCTGGGCACGATAATTGAAACCATATGGCAGCAATGCGTGTAATAGACACCAATAGGCCATAGGCGGAGCAGTGCACCCACCTTTGACCTATTGCGTGCTATCTTTAAAAAAAACACGCAGGCAAAAGCCAATAGCACACCACGTAACTAAAAATACATGTACAAGCATGTACAATTCCAGGGTCCGATTCGGAACGCCGGACAAATGGACTCTAGCTGTGTGAGCAGTGCTGTGCACCGCATCGCTAGGCGCAAGACCTAAAAAGGAGCAGGTGATGGAATTAAGAGAAAAGATAGAGAGGAAGAAGATTACCTGTAAGATATGGTTTTGAATTCTCAGTAAAGCTTCAAACACTTTTATCACCCCATTTAAATCAAAATGTATTCTTACTCTGCTACAACAATTGTGAAGCCATATGTAAGAACTACAACTAGTGTGCATGTAAAGTTATGGGGCGCACACGGGATCACCCCATTTAAATCAAAATATATACTTGGCTACAACAACTGTGAAACCATACGTAAGAACTACAACTAGGGTGCATGTAAAGTTATCGGGCGCACACAGCAGCAACAGTTCTGTAAGGACTGATCGACTTGGAACCATAAAGTGGAATAATTGTGTTTGAAAACATTACGGGTGAGTAGGAAGAAGCAAAGGAGGAGATGGTGTCTTGTTAGTTCCAGGCAGTGACTGAAATGGAAATCTATAAGTGCTGCTACACACTATCCCAAAGTCCCGTTTGTTAACACAAAGGGCTGTTACTCTCCTATTAAAAATATGTAATCCCTATTGAGAAATGCAGGCGTTCCTCCTTTTCAAATCAATTAAGTGCAGATTCTCAGTGCCTGCCCATTTAAACAATGATCCCAGGACATGCTTAATTAATACTAACGCGCTAAAACAGTACTCTAACGGCCTGTTATACAAGGGAGAAGGCGTAAAAATACTTAATCTGCTTGAAAAATACAGAAAACCACCACCGAAATGTTGCAGGCTCCACTGATGACAGGAGCAAAGATTGGCTGTATCTATGACATGTATCGGAAAAAGACTCATACTAATAGGTGGAAGATGTCCCTTAGCAGAGATACGTTTCTATCTGTGCTACTGGTCCAGGAAAGGCTCTGGGAAGTTAAAGGATTGCTACAAAGCTTAAGGGTAGTGTCAGGGTGTCAGCGAAGGGAGGAGACTACAGTCTATACTATGCTAGGGGCAGTTCTTTGCTTGTATAGTAAGATCATATTGCTAGCTTCAGTGTCTCACAAGCTCAGGGTGAACATATATAGGGTGCAGTCATCCTGGAGCTACTGAGCGTGTGGCACCTGGAGCCTCAGGAGCAAACTACAGGATCGATGGGTACCACCTTTGAGCACAGCCCGGCATACCTCCCCTTAGTAAATTGCACAGGGAGGCAAGGCAACCATAAGTGACCCTCAAACATCTAGTAACCCCTCTGTACAGGTTCTTAAGAATACCTCGGCACAAAAGTCCTCCCGCTGCCGCCACCTACCCCCTGGCGTAGCTGCGGCTTCACAATCTCACCAGTGTCTCCCTTTTTTATCGAACAGAGCTGAGTGGAACGCCGGACGCAACTGACCTCGAGCCTCTCCCGATCTGGTGTTCAGGAACTACTCATCAAAACCCAGGACAGGAGCTCACAATACCCCCATCTTCCCCTGTGACAGAAGTAACTCCACGGAACTTGGTATAGAAATAGAAAAGGGACCAGCTTAGAGCCAGTGAACATCACAAGAAAGACAAAGAAAAGACAATTTATTACTATTATTCTATTGAGCTGGTAAAATGGCATATGTATGGTGCAGTTCAAACTTTTAATTCATGGTGCTGGAATTAATAGAGGGTCATTCAGAATTTTTCACTATCCCAAGATGGCCGCCGCATTACATTGAAATGTTTACGTGCCACAGAGACTGTCCTTCTTTTGTTTCCATGGTGCCTCATGCACGTTCGTACTGCTTGCAATTAGCCCACAGGCCCTTCTTCGCCGTGGCCCCCTCCCTGTGGGATCATGAGGCCTCAGATAGAGGTAATAGAGGCAACAAGCAATGGAGCGGGAGGTGTGGGAAGGATGGCAGCCACAATGGGAGGGTGGGGGGCAGGAGGGAAGATGTGATAAAATATGGGTACCGAAGCTGAACATGCACCCACAGTATAACATGAAAGCAGGAAAGAAAAAAATAGTCCCCCAAACCAACAGATAAAGAACCAAAGCATATGGATACAATGCTTGGTCCCTGCTCCTTGGAAGGAAATGAAAGACAAAAAGGTGGGACAAAGAGGAAGGATTGACCACTAGCAAGCAAGGAGTTTTTTTTAAGGATACTGAAACAAACAAATGAAAAGCAGTGGGCGGGCTTTATGACCACACAGAATACATACTAAAGTATATGCAACAGGTCACGAAAGCTCAACCTAAAAATGAAGGATTGGGCTTTGCATGCTTTTAATTGGCTTAGTCAAGTTAGCCATTTAAAACTGCCCTTCCAGTCTGCAGTGGCATACAGGGAGCAAGGTTCTTCCTTTGTCACAACCAGGGTGGCACAACCATTGCTGCAGTCCCTGGACACCCTAAGTAACATATACTAGGGATTCACAAGTAAGTTCGCTTAAGCCAATTGGGTATAAGCCAATCAAGCATATGTTTTTTAAGGTCAGGGCACTGGCATTGAGGTCTGGTTAGCTGGCATCAGTGTACTGTCAGAACTAATAAAACCAACATCAGTCCAAAATGTTGTGGGTGACCATACAAAAAGAGGCATTTCCTTACAGAAACAAACATTGTATTTTTCTCATGCACATTATTAAGATCTTCGATAGTCTTTGGCATAAGAAACAATTTAGCCCACCCCACATGTAAAATATTCCTCAAACTATAGGTAGTGCTATTTGTAAATGGTTGTCTTAGAACACTGTACTGGTAGAAGCAGTACCCTTTGTCCTTTTATACATTTGATAACGAGCACCCCTACTTTCTTCAAGAGAAAGAAAAAAAAAAAGAGTATGAGACGATGGCATTACCATAAATGAGATTGACGGGGAGAATACATGAGAAAGTGGTTGGGTGTGCCTTTTCCATATGATCAAACAGGAATGTGCTGTTTTACTGAAAACACATGAGTTATAGAGGAGGCTTGAGCTCTGCCACTTAAAAAATAAAAATCCTGTAGATAATGACTGGCTAACAGTAAGTACTAAGGAACAAGTGCCAGACAATCTGGACAAAGAGTAAATGACCAAGATATAATGGATACTTCTAATTGTATAGTCCATACCTCTTGACTATCGATTCAGACATCAGACACGTGCAGAAACCTTTTGCCATAGCTCTCTCTCGACGGTAGGGGTGCACATGCTTAGCTCTGGCGCCGGAAGTGATGTCATGTGGTGTCACAGGCAGTACAATGCACTCTCACAATTGAGACGATGTCCATTTCCTTTTTGTCCATCCTTTCGACGAGGTGTGGTGCTCTACAGAAAGATTTTCGCTGGGAAAAATAATTTCTTTATTGAAATAAAAAAAGACCACGTTTCCTACTAAATAGTCAGGTTTCAAACACTGAGGACTGGGGGTTGGGGGGAGGTCAGATGCCGGTTACCAACCACTGTGGTGTTTGCCTCTGGTGTTTAGACTCTGCTCATGACTTTCAGGTCTGCAAGTCAATTCCAAAGTATGTATCTGAAGCAAATTAAAGAGAGGGAAGCTAAGCGCCTTATGGTCCAAGCCAGAGATGACAGGAGGGGCAGACGCGGGTCAAGGTTGAGGACCCTGGGATCATAGATGTTGAGATCTTCCTGCCACAAGCTTAACAAAAAGAGGAGACAATAGCGTGAAAAAAGAGAGGTACGTATCTGAGAGATTCTCTCCCACCCCCATCTCACACCCATCCAGATTGCTCTTTGAAGGCAGAGCTTGTTGCAATTAAGCCATCTTTGGAGCCTGCCCCTCCATCGCCAGAGGAGGTCCCAGTACCACAACAGACTGTCATGCATTCCTACCCCAATTTCTCAGCACCCAGTTCAGGTCCAGTGCCGTACTTGAATGCCATGTTTAAGGTGATCTGGCAGGCAGTGATCCCCTGTGAAGGCTTATTCAGGCACCAAAGGTCCCATCGATTTGCCCTGTGAATTTCCACTGGTGGGTTGTCCCACAACACCGTTCACAACTTTCATGCCGATATCTCAGGCGTTGTTGGTGCCTGTGATACTGCCGACACCAACTCCAATCAACTCACTGCTGCCACTAGTACCAATGACGCAGATCACTATTGTAGCTCCGGCACTGCAACAATTATACAGTTGGGTTTCGACAGTGTGGACTCAGTTTCCACAGCTATGAGGACGTCACTGGCAGTCTGTATACATGGCTGGCTGCGGATATCAGGGTTCTTAAATGATGCCCAGTCCAGCCTTATGGATCTTCCATTTGATTGCTCCAAATTCCCTGGAGAAAAGGAGGACTGCCTTGAAGCACTTTAAGAACAACTCAGCCACTCCTCAATCCTAAGGGCTACAACCCCAGAAGAAAGATAGCCAGGGATCTTGAAATATTTTTGCTCCGGAGTGGTTTTAATATCCACCAGTGTTAGTCAGTCCTCGCTCAGCAACAGGCCCAAAGCTCTATCAGCAGTACAGGGGCCACAAGAAGGGAGAAAGTCAGACCCCATGTCAGTCACTACTATCTTCTCCTCCTCTTCTTCCTCCTCCTCCCTGGCACACAAGGGAAGCAGCTCTAGTTTTCCCTTGATATTAAACAAAGAAAGTGCAACCCAGTAACCCTGGGACGGACAATTAATAAAGACACAAGCGGTCCCTAAGGGGGAAGTGTAGCCCTTGACTTCCACGGCGATCAATATGAAACCTTCATTAGATAGGTTTGAACAGTAATTTATACAAAATTTTTATTTCTGCATTTTAGAAACATATATAAAATTTTAACCTAAACAAACCTTTTTCAAGAACAAGGTGCTTCTAATGGTGTGGTGGCACAGTGCAAGTGAAAAAGTGAATATAACGTGCGCTAGTACTATACAGATTGCAGATATGTAAATAATTGTGTATAAGTTACTACGTATCTAATGAAGGCTTCATATTGATCGTTTTCTCAAAGGCTAATTTGCCCTTGGGGCGCTTGAGACTGGTGGGAAACCAAGTGTTTTCTTTTTTAACAGGTCTGTAAGGTCATAACTTCAGATCAAAGGGTCCTACTGATTGTGGAACAGGGGTATCTCCTACCTTCCACTGGTTCCCCACCCGCTCAGGCTTTTCACAGACGACCTACTGGTGCTCCAGTAAGAGGATGCAGCTTTGCTTCAGTAAGGAGCTGTGGAGTTGGTGCCAGAGCAAGAAAGTTGCAAAAAAGAAAGTTGCAAAAAGAACAATTGATGGACAGAAACAAGCATCCTTGGACCTGTTTCAGGGTTTCACCCCTCCTCAGCCAGGTTAGCTTGACTCCAGTGGCATGGAGAGCACGGGACCCATGTCTGGCCATACCCGTCCCACTGGGGATGACAAATGCAAAAAGAACAATTGATTGACAGAATGCAGAACTATGTCATACATTCACTCCAGTACAGAGATATGGGCCTAAATCCACATTTTTTTTGCTCCCCATGCCATTCCAGTTTGAACCCAGCCATATGCAAATCAGTCTTGACCCTGCTCCTTATGGGAACAGTCCAGCCCGAACTGCCAGGCCAGGTTCTCTCTGGACTGGAAACAAGCATGCTAGGACTGGTTTTGGGGATTTATGCGGGTCCCTTGCCCACTTTGCCACTGGATTCAAGCTAGCCTGGCTGATGAGGTATGTTACCCCGAAACAGGTCCCAGGATCCATGTTTCCAGTCCAGAGAAGACCTGGCTTGGCAGTTCCTGCTGGACTGTTCCCATGAGGCACAGGGTCAAGACTGATTTGCATATGGCTATGACTGGGGGTGAGTGTCTGAAAAGTTTCAGTGTTCCATCCATCATCTCCTTGTGTTTGCAGAGCAATAAAGTCGGCAAGCATGCTACTCCTTGCTATTCCTTGTTCCAAAGAAGGATGCACATCCGATCCTGGACCTCAGGGTCTTGAACCATTTCCTTTGAAAAGAATAATTCAGGATGCTGTGCCTAGCTCAGGATCTTCTGGCACTGGATCTGGAAAGCTGAATGTGTCACTCCACTTATGGGATATGTATTTTCACATACCAATACTGAAGCCCCACAGGAAGTACTTGCGATTTGTATGGGCTCGACTCACTACCAGTTTGTGGTCATTCTCTTGGCTTAACATCAGCACTGCAGGTCTTTATAAAGGTGATGGCAGTCCACCTCACAGGGTCAGGGATTTCAGTTTTTCCCTACCTGGGCAACTGGTTGCAGAAAACCTGGGGGCATATTTACAAGCCCCTAGCTCCACTTTTCGTGGCTTTACACAGCCTTGTAAGTATGGCCCTCTTTCACGCAGTACTCTGTGTTGAAGGGGTGTGTCATGGGTGTTGCTCTGGGTAATCCCACACAACATCCATGGCTTTTTGACACTGATCCAGATTAATAGGATTCGTAAATCTCAGACAGCATCAAAAACTAAGGCCTTTCCAGATAAGGTGTTAAAGTGGCGCAACAAGGAGAAATACTTTTATTTTTCCTCATTTTTTGCTCTTTTTATGTGTGCTGCATTATACAGCACACATAGACAGAGTAAAACACCATTAATTGTTGTTTTTGTGCAGGAAGGGGTCCCTTTCTGCACAAACAAAATCATCCCTGCAATGCTGGCAACCTTGCACCATGATGCAAGGGTGCCTGCATTGGCGCACAGCTGCTGTTTGTGCGCTGGTGCAGGGGAGAGCACAGGACTGCTCCATATTCTTGTAAATATGGTGAATCCCTGCGTTTTTTAAATGACGCAGCTCCGCACAGCAAAATTGCTTGCAGCGCTGCGCCATTTCATTGTAATCATGCTCCCTGTCCATGGCACAATCACTTCTGTATTCAGCATATCGATAGGTCCCCCTTCATATCCCCTGTCAGTAGTGAGAATAAATGACCTAGTGTGCAGCACAAAATTACAGAGGACAAGGCACGGAATGAGATTAACTATGCTGTGCCAAAGTAGTACTTATCAGGAGTACATAGGCTAATTGAGGAAAGTACAGACAACCTGTACCAGACATTAGAAGAATATACATGGGTTACCAGAAGCAGCACTTTGGTGATCGAGACATTCACTAGTCACTTGTTTCATATGATTTACAGAGATTTGATATGAGTTTTGCAATAATACCTGTTGGGCTTATTTTCCCTTTGTGAAAAACTCACCAAGCATTCTGCATATGTTATGGTGGCAAGATTGATTTTATAATAATGTTAATGGCTAAAATAATAAAGAGAAGTGTGAACTGGAGACTTGTAGGTTTTCATATTGGATTTTTACCTACCATTGTATTATATATAACCGTATAATTATGTAACAGTTTTTGGATTGCTGTGATGTACATATTGGACTGAAATAGTCTCCAACTTTATCTTTGTAAGGCCTGCCTCTTTGCTGCTGGGAGGAGGCCTATCTCATTCTTCCTCCCCCCCACCCACCCCCCTTCCCATCAGCTCTGGAATGTCCTTTCTCAGGCAGTCCATAGGTGTAATATACTGAAGTGGACCTCTTCTGTGTCAAGAGGCGCAACCTTCACTTTTCACTCCTTAGTTTCTGTCACCCTGTAAGAATGCTTTTGATGCCAGCTTTAATGAACTGACTACTTCAATTGCCTTATCTCCACCTCTTTTCCTAGTCCCTCCAATCTCAGTGCTGTAGGTCAGATTCTTGATAAGTAACATGGCCCACGAGTGCAAGCAAGCAAATGTCGTTCCCCCTAACTCACATCTAACGTCTTAAAATGCTTGTTAGGAAAGGATTATCCCTTGTATTGTAAACTGATGCACACCCCTACACCAAGTAACCAAACTGTATGACAATTGGTATCCTGATTTTATTGTGGCCCCGGCACACAGTACTTTTTAGCTGTTCGAAGTAAGAGTCCAATGCCTACAGGCATGCTTGTGTAAATGTCCTCTTTCTTGTGCTAGTTCGTGTGCTAACATCTCTGCACGTATGTCAATTGTGTGTGTATGTATGGTGGATGGTAGCAGGTCTCCATGTTTGCTCGTATGTGAATTATGAAACCAGGGGTACCAATTTTGGATTTCTCCTGCTTTGACATTCACAAGATGGATCCTTCTCAGACAGAGCAAGTTTATTGCCTGCATTCCTGAGCTGACGGAGGCCTAAAGACTGAAGTGTGGAGGTATGGACATAGGGCTGCCTTTGCAGTTCTGTGGCCATCGTTTTATAAGGTAATTGCTGATTAGCCCTTCCTGAGCACTGCCATGTGACTGGTGGTAAGGAAATGGAGTGAGTAAGCAGATTCAGTTGTCAGAGGAAGATACATTTCTGTTCAGGGCATGGACCTTTTGCCTTCCCCTTGAGTGACCAACCCAGAAAGTCTGATGACAGCAATGTGCAGAGCTTCACACTTATGCTTGTGTTATGGGTACTCCCACTTGCAGCCAGGGTCATCACTACCTGCTGTCACCACCTTGCATCAAGAGTCTGTCTGCACTATTGCCAGAAAATGATATGCAAAAGAAAACCACAGCAATCCGGTTCCTAGAATTTAGACAGTAGATCCATAGTCCATCGACATCATGTTTAAAATTGATACCCAAACTTTCCCTTTTAGTTCCAAGCTTCTTCACTGACCAAGGATAGGGACACTCTACAGAGTACTCAGAGAGCTGCTGTGATCAAGGGCCGCTATTGCCAATAGCTATTGTAAGAATTTGGATTATTAATTTGAGTGGGTGACTACCCACCTTAAGGAACATCATGACCATTAGCAGGGTGAATGCTTAAAGTCACTAAATTAGCCTGAGCTCAACCCCCTGGTTGCAATGACACAGAGCAGAGGCTGAACTTTAGGCAATGTTTAAGGAATTTATGCAGTATAAAACAGTAATAGAGTCAAAATGCAAAACAATAAAAATCCCAAACCGACTTAGAACAATAGAGTACAATTTAATAAACAAAATGACACCAACATTACACAACTCCAATAAGGGGAGCATGAGATATGATTCTTTAAAGTCAAAATAGTGCAAAAAAAGCACAAAGCACCAATGACAGTCAATGGTCACAATAGACCAGGACCTAGGGGCAATTTGAAGCTGACCGCGATGCAGCAAGGGCTGATACACCAAACAGGTTCATCCTAATAAAAAATGTTGCTTCATAATTAGTCCTTTAAGTCCCAGTCCACTACAGGCGTACCCTTCTAAAGCCCCTCAGGAGAGGTACTTCGAGAATCACAGTGTGTCTGACAGAGGCCACAGCAGGGTCGAGTCAAGGTCCAGTTGCCACTGGTCAGCTGGTTACTTCCAGGAAAAGGCCTCTTGTAGCTTATTTCATCCCAGTAGCTTGAACAGGTCCGCCTTATGACCCTTAGAGTCCACTTCTTTCTCCTGGGTACAAGAGGGAACAGGTCAAGTTCTTCAGGACTTCTCTCAGGTCACAGACAGCTGGCACAGTTCTCTTGATCTTCCACAGGTCCAGGATGTTATCTGAAGTGGGTGCTTGGAGGTGCCACATATATGCTTGGGACTAGCTAGTAGGTGGGAATGTCTCCTAGGGATGCCCTAACCAATAGGATAAAAGTTTGTGATGCTAATCATACCCACTCTGAGCATTTTAAAGATGGTCAAAGTCTTCACACTCAGTTTGGGCTCTGAGGGCCGGGGGCTGTGTGGGGAGGGAACTATGGTAATCCTAGTGCCCACCACACATTTAACACTAAAACCCAAATTTAGGTAGTCCTTATACTCCCAACAAACTAAGTGACAGACTTTTTGTATAACAAAGCTGAGTTTTCAGCAACCAGACAATGGATATACACAGATTGTTTTGGCATTCTGTTTCCCTCCTTTAAATTATGCCCCAAATGCTATATGTAAACCCAGCATGCTTGTCAAGAAGGCTGTGACACTGTTATGTCAGGACGATGCCCACTGTGATTGGCGCCTGACTGGCTGGGGAGAGGAACAAAAGAAGGTGTTTACCTGTGACAGGGGAGGCCTCCTTGAAGTGTGCCCCTAGTGTCATATGAGAAACCCCAGCAGACCTATGAAGCAGGATGTGACATTCAAATAGGACTTGACACTTTAATGTCAAAGAGAATCCTCCCCGGTATGTTCTGTCTGGTTCAAATGGGTAATCTCCCAATTCAGGTCAGCCTATTGTTTGCTCCTTCGAGAAAGTTTCATTCTCATTAACCGGCGGCCTTGGAGGACGGGTGGGTTTCCCGTACACGAAGGAAGGGCGATAACCGCCTTTGTCTGCCCACGGCACCGCTGAAGCAGTCCATCTTCTACCTGGGGAAGGCTGAGAACAGGGTACACGCATAACAATGAAGCAGTCCATCTTCTACCTGGGGAGGGCTGAGAACAGGGTACACGCATAACAACGTGTCCCAGCAACAGTATTTGTTTACTACAACCTTAATGAACGTTTGATGGGAATATATGGCGTCTTTTCCCGGATTCCCATATTCTTCTCACTGGTCCTGATGAAGCGCTCTTGGATCCACTAGGGACCAACACATAGGTGTGAGAAAGGGTCGACATGTTTCGCGCTAACACCTTAGTAACTCACTACACGGGTTGAGAGCAGCTGGATCTAATTTGCTTGGTTTCCCCTCTCATTTTTGCATTACTTTGCGTCTCCATCCCCGTGATATTTTTATCCTGATCCAGAGGACCCCCAATAAACTGATTAGGGTACCCCTTGGGTTATTTTATCTCTCACTCACTATCACTTCCTGACCCACACACCCACATGCACAAATGCGGCAACTCCTAGAAGATCTCCGCCAGAGAGCCCTCCAATAGGGCCCGTGAGAGACTGCAGCGCCACCCCCACGAGGAGCATTGCCCAATGATGATGCTATACACCCGCAAGGGTGTGTGAGGGCACAACGATTTACATATAGGAGTACCTTCTCTCCTCTCTGCACACTCAAACCTATTTTGGAGACACCTTACATCGACAACAGCCGACTTGGTTGCCTTTCCCCCTTTTTTAGGAACTGATACCATCCACAGTGTTTATACTTCTCATTAACTCCTATTTAAATGTTGATTATTGGCTGGCCTTTCTAAAAGTTACTTTTTCGTAAAATGTGGAAAACTATCAGACCTCACCATTGAATTGGATTTTTTAAAACTATTAAAAAATAGTATAATTATTTTCCTAGCTAATCCAATTACCGAGATACAGCATTAGTTTTGTAATATTGCATTCAAGTGCTTTCCTATGGAACAGCAAGTCCTGCCACATTGAAAATATCTTTTAGGGTTTTTTCACTGTGAGGACACCTTTAACATTACACTTTTACATTTCCTGCTTTTAAATACCATGTACCCTGCCTTAGGGAAATATTCCTACCTATGGGTGACATATAAATACTTACAAGGAATGTTTAGGTCTGTCTAAAGGAGTTATATTGAGAGGTTGAATTTGCAATTAAAACCTACACAGCCAGTTTACTGCTGGCAGACCTCTAGTCATGTTGATATTGTCACCGTAATGGATGGCACAATGGGTACTGCAGTCCACTTGTGACATTTAACTTACAGGCCTAGGGTACACTTTGGCTAATTGAACTTCCCTATAAGTCCCTCGTCCATGGCATCAATCCGGCATATACGAATTTCATCAAGTAGAAAGGAGCACAGGCACTTTACCACTGGTTAGCAGAAATAAAGTGCACAGTTCCATAGCCAGCAAAAGTAGGATTCAGCAACAGGCAACAAAAAAAAAATACAGAGTGATCTGGCAGAAATTCCCAGCCCTAGTTTTGTCAGCTGTCATATCTTAGATAGTTGGCTATTCCCAACGTATTGATTCGGAAGGGGCAATTCATAATATGGTCTCAGGAATGGAGATTCTTGACCGTACTCGTTTCTCTTGAGAGTTGAAAGCGGACTACTTCCTTGATAAGGATATAGCCAACTTAAGGACACCACTACTTCAAGAAAGTAGTAGCAGCCATTTTCCTTAAGAAGGAAGTGGCATTACCTGTGTATGCCAGATGAGGAACCGCTGGTAGTCCCAATTGAAGTTGGTACTGCAGTGTCAAAGGTGAAAGTTCCCTAGTGTCTAGGCAAAACCGTGGCCGCAGTACCTTTTGATTCGCTCCAAAGTCTCTAGGGCCATAAGGCAGTGAAGAAATCTCTTTTTTGGCATCCAACACAACTTAATCAATATCCCTGACATCCAAGGACTCTGTAAGCAGTGGAGGAGCTCGCCCCACTGCTTTGCAGCAGTGAAATAAAGGAAAAATAAAATGCTAGTAACTCAAAGTTATTTGATTTTTTCCTACTTCGACAGCTTTGTGGGCGGGCTACTCTGGAGAAGGAGAAGCCGAGGAAGGAGTGATGGCACACTGTAAGTGCAAATGACTGTTTGGCCGGCCAAACAGTCATGTGCGCTTTGCATGTTCTCCACCCAGGCTGAAGTACAGCCTGGGTGGAGAACATGCCCAGGCTCTCATTCCCTGGCTGAGTGCCAAACCGCGAAAGCTCAGACCAATAACAGCGTTGTGGTTGGCTCAATGAATGAAAACAGGAAATGGACGTACCAAAGAGAACAATTTTAATATAAAGGTCTTCCAACCTGATTAAAAAACTAGGTAGCGCCTTTATGAGGTAATGTTTCAGGTTTGGCGCACTGTTAGAAGGTCAACATGTTTCTCGCCTCACAGTCATGTGATCTAGTGGCGATTTGTCAGGACCAATAAAATTATTCTATCAGACGGTGGTTGTCTGGTGATTTAACCCTGATGAACCATCCTAAACCAACTCACAATGTAGTACCTGTATGTGCATGACCAACCTGGAGGGATAAAAACAATATTAGACTCCAAGGATTATCTTTCAAGCACACGTGTCCCCTTACAAATACCATGCTCATGGCACACAGTGGTGAGAGTTAAAAATAAAAAATATAGTGAGAGTCAAGTGAGTGTTGATCAAGAGATCGTAAAATGGCTCTTGTATAACTAAAATGGTGGGACACCCACCATGGTAGCAGAGAGAAATGACTCACCTGAATTGGGTTGGCAAATTATAACATTGAGACCTGGCAGATTTTAACACATGGAATTTCCTAGTGTCCTGGGAAAAGTTCAGGGAAGGAAAATGTGGCAATCACGTCATTAATCAAGCAATGTCAAGAGTTTTGTGGCGGATAAACATAAGACATGACAACAAAAATTGTCTGGTTAAATTTGTTGAGTTTGAGCCACTGCCATGATGTGCAGGACTGAAATCTAGGTGGGGAGTGGTGTTAACATTTATGCCTGTAGTAGTTAGGCATCTCTGTGAAGTAGATGCAAAGGGATGTATGAGGCGCTGCGCAGCTGGTTTACGAAACATGTATTATGTTTCGAAACCTTTAAAAGAGAGTGTGAGGGCAATGGGCCGGCATGGATTAGGTTAAAAGAAATTATATAAACGCCCGCGGCTCCAATCTCACCTGCTATTGTAGCATACATACACAGTGACGTAATCCCCAAAATGCATACATTCTCAAACCGGCTCCCCGTTAGTTTAGATAAGGGAAGTCCGACACGCGTCGGTTCGAGTAAAAGAAAGTGATCGAAGCAGCACCGAAGGTCCGAGTGCTACCTCGTCACTACATAGTGGAAGGAGACAGAGTAAATCCATAGTGGATTAAGGTGGTTCACTCACTAACTTCCATTCACTACAGCTACACTCTTAGGTCCCTCACCCCTTCGGCACAATACGGGTCTTGAAATAAAAGATCTCTGCCAAAGAGCCCCTCATAGGGTGCCCGTCAGGTATTGCAGCGCCGACCTGACGAGGAGCATGCCCTATGATGAAGTATGACACCCAGTCGAGTGTGTGAGGGCCCTAATTCCAACAGGAAGAAGCCCTTGTTCCCCCTGAAATGCATGACCACTATAAGCCCCCCTGTCCTCTTACATACAGTTAGGGACTGCATACTCTTTGGATTGACTATACATCAAAGTGCACACAATAAAAAATGCAGCAGTACAACACACAACGTATAGAACAATCGTTTGCATATAAGAATAGTTTAAAAAGTGACAAGTATCTTCTCACATTTTTACATTAAAATAAGTCTAATTCATCATCATTCCTTTAAAGCAAGATAGCAGCATAAAACTTATGAGATATCATAGAGTATACCTCCAGAAGTGGAATACAACAGAGCAATATATACATAAGGTGACTACACATGGCACTACCAGATCATATGCATAAAACTAGATGATTAAGATACATAGTTCATAAGGATAATAAAACATGTCTAAGAACAATATATAGTTAATAAAAGCTAAAAGATTTTCCTTGATCCGAGCAGCATTCTAAAAGATATGGCATCTGTTATCTGCCTTAATAGTCCCACAGGGCAACATCCACAGAAAGAATATTAAAATAAAGCGATAAAACCTTAAAGTGGCTGTGCATAGTGCAGAAGTACTAATGTGCAATCACATTAAAAGAAAAAAAGATGTAAGCATATTTAGTGAGCCCAGTATTAACACGTTTTCAAGCGAGTAAGTTTAAAATTTTAGTTCTCCTGAACCAAACAGCTTGTAGGAATTTGCTGACTGCAAATACAATTTTTATGGATGTATCACTTTTTAAGACCCTAAATGCTTCCTGATGGCTTCCTGTTCCCATATCATGACAAATGGGCACAACCCATTTGCGGCGTGAATTACAGTACTCAGAGCAGAAGAACATTATATGCTTTTGATGGAGAGAACATCCGGGGTTGCTTGGAGTTGGTCTTTGGCTGGTTCCAGCGAAACGGCCTTAAGGCAAACTCCAGTAAATCGGAGGTGCTGTTCTTCGGCTGCTCTCTGGACCCTGATTGGCAGGCCTGGTGGCCATTAGGTATGGATTGCCCTGTCCAGGCATCGCTTGTGGCTAAGAATCTGGGAGTGAAGGTTAACAATAATTTGTCACTGAGCTCACATATTTCTGGCCTGGTGGGTACCTGCTTTGGTATGCTTAAGATGCTCCGGAAGTTCCTGCCTTTACTCTCAGAAGAGCACAGAAAGATCACTGTGCAAGCCTTGATAGGCTCGAGATTGGACTATGCGAACGTCCTTTATGTAGGTCTTCCGGAATATCTGGTTCAGCGGCTGCAGGTTGTGCAGAACTCCACGGCCCGGGCCATCTTTGGCCTTCATAGGCGAGCGAGAGCTTCGGGTCTGGTGCGATCGCTTCATTGGTTACCTATCCGGAAGCGGATTATGTTTAAAGCACTGACCCTGGCGCATAAAGCGCTATTTGGCACCGGAGCGAGGTATCTACAGCAGAGATTGTCTTTCTATCGCCCAGTTAGATCTCTGCGGTCGGAATCTTTGTTTCTCGCGGTGGTTCCTCGGGGGAGGAAGGCCCGCACTGGGGGTCGCTCTTTTAGTTTGAGGGCCCCTCAGTTGTGGAACTCTCTGCCTTTGGACCTACGGTCCTCTTCTTCTCTCCTTCTGTTTAGGAAGAGCCTCAAGACGTGGCTTTTTAACCTGTAGGGTGTCTTTGTCTTTTTTTGTCTTTTTTTCTTTAGTCTGTTTTTATGTTTTCGGTTTTACTGAGCTGCCTCGATAAAGCGCCGGGACACTCCACGGAGTAGCCGTGCGCTATAGAAATAAAAGTTTAACATAACATAACATATGTATCTCATTGTCGTCGCTCAAGCCACATGCAGGGCATATTGGAAGATCTTGGTTTAGACGCCATTTGCATGTAAAAGATCGTAGAGGAAGAGATCCATATCGAAAACATAAAAACAAACTCCGTGTTAGAGGCGGAGATATGAAATCTAGAAATGTCTCAAATACTGGGACTGACTTAAAATCTAAGAACATGTTAGTCAAGGATCCACTGGGGCTGTTAGTTATGTATCTCTCGTTTGTTTGAGCCTAATAGCGAGCTTTTAACATCTTAAGGTCATTTTTACAGATCACTATTGATCACCCCAATAACTCTGCATGCCAAGTTTACCCTGCCAACCGGAAATAAATGTAACCCATGATATGTGCCTTGCTCCTGGGAGTTTTAATAAATCCATTAGGCAATCTCTATAAGCTCAGAGTTTTAGTGTGGTCCAGAGTTGGACCCAGTAGATTATAGTTTTTAAAGCAACTAGATTGGCTACTCTTTTCATTCCCACGTCAAAAAACATAGGAGTGAGAGGTAAACTTGATGGCAGAGCAAGCAGTTTCCTAATCAAGTTATTTTCCTCTAATGTCAGCAAGTGAGGGTCAGCGTGGCCCTAGATCTCTGTCCCATCTAGCGCCGCACTCTGAACTCTAGCTTGATAAACTTTGAGGGCGGGTGAAAGACGTTGTTTGGTTGTAAAACCGTACAATGGCATTAGATCTGTATTCAATTATTAACATACTTTTCTTCATTTGGCTAGTCCACCTAAGATTGTCCATTGAGCTAACGCCAAATAGTCAAAATTATGTACTCTTTCTAGGACTTCACTTACAATACGGCATTTCTTTTTGGTCTTCTCAAAAACCATATACTTCGTTTTATTTAAATGCAGCTCTAATCCTCTGGAATCACAAAGTCCCATAGGTGTTCTGGAGATCAAGAGGGAGTCATCGACGAATAAAAGAATGGGGATCTTCTAACCATTCAGGGCCGGTGAGTCATTCCTACATTGCTCTAGGAGTGCTACCACATCATTAATGTATATAAAGAGAATAGAGTGGGTGCCAAAACACAGCCCTGGCGGACTCCTCTCTCAATGGGGATACGATCTGTTAATTCTCCATTGGGACCCCAGCGAACTTGGGCATAATTATTTCTATGTAATTTATTCATTAAATGTACTAGGTTGCCAGGGAACCCCATTTCCCTCAAGGTGTGCCATAATCTTTGCTGTGGGATAAGATCGAACGCTGCTCTAAGGTCAATAAAAGCCACATGAAGTTTTTGGTTCTGTAAAAGAACGTATTTCCAGTATAAAATAGAAAAACTAAAAATCTGGTCTAATGCGCTAACCTTTGCTCTAAAACCAGCCGGGGGGGGGGGGGGGGGGGATTACAATATTTCATTTATATTCACCCAATCAAGGAGCCTTTCCAAAATCTGTTTGCCAAAGATCTTTTGGGCGTTGCCAATGAGGCTGATGGGCCTGTTTTTGATGGGTCACTTGCATCACTCTTTTTATAGATTGATATAATTTCAGCCCCAAGCCAAGAATCCGGGTACTGTACCCCCTGCTGCTAGATTTAAATATGCAGACCAAATCAGGGGTTCAGATTTATATAAATCTCCTGGAATTTTATCCAGGCCAGGAGCTTTAGCAGGTTTTAAAGAATCAATTGCTCTACTTGTGTCGTCAAGACTAAAGACAATTGGAGCGGAAGGGTCCAAAGATGTAAAAACGTCAGAATTTTCTTCTTAAATCATGCAGATTCCCAAGTGCATATAGGGTAGAGATGTGTAACACCCATTTGTCAGGTAAGATGTTATAATTATGTGGTTTGAGCTAATCAGCCTTTGTTTGGGCCACGAGATGCCAAAATAATTTGATGTCATTAATCTTACTGGCGTCCAAGATTTTCTGCCATAGATTACCATACAACTCATCTTTGCCTTAGTCAGGACCTTATAAGTGGATCTTCTTTAACTAATCCTAACAACTAGCCCGGTCACCCTGAATTACAGCCTCTCTTAGCAATGTTTTTGCTATTTTACAAGCTTGGTTAAACAATTTTTCTTCCTTAGCAGGATTAGATTTCACACTAAGGATCTCCTTGTAAAAGACCGTTCTTAGCTCTTCAAATAGGCCAGCATTTATGTTAAAAATGGGGATTTCATCTTCACTAAATCCCACATATTCCTCTAAATGCTTTACAACAAGACTATAGATTCGTCTATTTAGTTTTTGGTTGGACATTACATTTGGACATGAAACATATCAGTGGTTATTTGTTACAAGGGGAGTAGGTACAGTACAGTAGTTATGCAAAGGGTATTTCCTTGTCTCAACAAGTCATCTCCCAGAGTCACTTCTAGAGAGTTGTGATCACTATCAAGACGCATTGCAACTGACAAATCGACCAAAAGTGGCCATAATCTCAAATCAACAAGTACATAATCGATTACGCTAGTGCGATTCCCTCTTTTAAATGTTACTGTTCTGTTGGGATCAGAAATAGTGTGCCCATTGCATGCTCGAAGCCCCCTGCTAATTGTTAACGATGCTAGTTGGAGAGATTTTATTTCTTTGGCTCACCCAATAGGGAAAGAATACCCCATAGTTCATCTTCCAGTCTTCTGATCTCGTTTAAATCTTCAGAGGGTTCAAATGAGGTGCTAAAATCTCCTGTTACAGCAATTTTTATCCTAGCTTGGACAGTGTCCAAGGCTTCTTCCAAACTTGACAGGGTAGGCGATTTCTCGGATCCCCTTAGAGTTCTAACATAACTGTTAAAAATAGCTATACTAAATCCTGTTGAAAAGGTGACAATGACCCCCATTAAATCATGGCTATCAATGGTCATTTGTGTGAATGTACTAATGCATCCATTTCTGATTAAAATCATTAGTCCACCAATTACTCTCCCAAATTGCTCAGCTGGTTTTGCATCTATGCTGAGCGAAGTGTACCCATTTAGAAATACCTTCTCTACTTTCCAGGTTTCTTGCAATAGACAGATATCATATTCTGATATATAGGACAACCATTCTGGGTTAATCAGCTTGGGCCCTGGACCTAGCCCTGCTACATTCCAACATAGTAGTCTAATAGTTGGTGAAGAGCGGTTTAATTCACTGCACCCACTGACTGGTGGGACCATTGGTGTCACATTTGAGCCTGTCTTCTCACATGAGTTAATATTGACTCCCCCCGGCAGACTCAGTATATCAACTCTAATCATCCTGGCACAATCCCTGCGCGCAGTGATAGTGTCACAGCTCCTTTTTGAATAAAGTGTGTTGGTTGTGGCTGACTTATCTGTAACATGATTGATAAATGGTTTGTTTACCCTTATGTCAGTTTTGTTAAACCCTACATGGTCCCCCGTCATATAAACTTTTTCCATTACTTTTGGAACGTCCAGTATTATCATTATTATCTGCTTGTATTTTAATCCCATGCATTTAATAGTCACATTTGCTAACTTGTAAGTGTGTTATTATTGCTTTTACACACACACACACACACACACATATATATGTATATATATATATTACCTACTGGCGGTCGCCAGTAGGTAGATATAGTTAGGACCTATTTTCCATAGGAAATCCGCAACATTCTATTTGGAATAACGTTGGTGCCGATTGACGAATCTTCGCTAAATTTTCAAACTTTTGGCCAGCTCCGCTCCGCTCCTATCCTGAAAATTTCACGGTGATTCGTCAAGCGGGGGCCGAGAAAAAAGGGGGTCCCATAACGTGTTTTCCCCATGCATTTTCCCATAGGACCTGTTGACGCAGCTACAGCCCGAACTGCTGAACGGAATTACACCAAATTTGGCAAAGAGGTAGTCCTCAGTTCAGACTCGTGCCTTTTGCTTAAATGCTGTAAATCCGCTCAGTAGTTCCTGAGAAAATTAGAAGTAAAAGTACATATATATCTATGGCCTCGGAGGATCCGTGCACCCTCCCCGAACCCTCCCGAGCACGAGCTGAATGCTAATTGGCTGCCAACACTCTGAATCAGTAAGGCGCGAAACGCGACAAGGGGGCAGGGTAGAAACACCCTGACCCCCTAGGCCTGCTCAGGGGGTCCCACAAGGACCCCCAAGGCCAACATTTTTTTACTTTTTTTTAAAAAAAAATTGCGAGATGCGCGTAGGGTCCGCACATCCCGCTGACGAAAAAAAGCCGATGCGCGGACTCCCGCGCTTCGTTTTTATTTAGCCTCCGGGGGGACCAAGTCCCGGGGGCAATATCTTTACCATAATGGGGGGCCCAGAGGGGGACCGCCACCCCCCGGGGCTTATCAGAATTATGGGGGGGGGGGGCTCTCAGCCCGCCCCAGCCCCAGGAATCGCCACCCCCCGGGGCTTTATTAGATATGGGTGGGGGGGCTCAAAGGCCCCCCCAAGCCCCGGGGACTGTCACCCCCCTGAGCTCTATATCAATGTATGCGGGGGGCTCATGGCCCCTCTGCAGCCCCGGGGACTGCCACCCCCCGGGTATGTTTGTTTTTAAAAAAAAAAAAACTTGGGGGGGGGGGGGGCTTGAGCCCCCCCACACGCCCCGGGGACAGCCACCTCCCCGGGGCACTAATTATTTAAAATAGGGGACCACCACCCCGGGCTTTAAATTAAGTGGGAGGGGGGCTGCACGGCCCCCCTCCTGGAGCCAAAGATGGCCCTGGGGACCGCCACCCCCCAGGGCCGGCTCCTGCAGTGTCCCGGGGTGCCCTCCCCCAGGACACTGCTGTTTGCAATGGCAGGGCGGGAGCCTCGCGGCTCCCACCCTGCCACTGCAAACTACTTTGCTTCATTGAAGCGAGAGCAGGGAAACCAGCTCTCGCTTCAATGAAGCAAAGACGATTGCTTTTCCACATGGGGAGCTGCATGTTAGCTGCTCCCCATGTGGAAAAGCAATGCCGGCTCCTGCAGGAAGCGGGGAGCCGGCTGGGACTGTGGGGGGATTGGGACCCCCCCACGGTCCCCAACGAGATGGCCAGGCACTGGGGGATGGGGTCCCCGAGGCCAGTAGTGGCCTGGGAGGGGGCCACGTGGCCCCCCTCCAAAATTTAAAAAACAAAATAAAAAAATAAAAAACGGCCCCGGGGGATGGGATCCCCGGGGCCTTAAGTGGCCACAGGAGGGTGGCTACGCAGCCCTCCTCCATAAAAATATATTTATTTTAAAGAAAGGCCCATGCCCCGGGGGATGGGGTCCCCGGGGCAGATTAAGGCCTCGGAAGGGGGGCCACGCGGCCCCCCTCCACAGTTTTAAAATAAAAACAAAAAAATAGGGGGCAGGCCCTGGGGGATGGGGTCCCCAGGGCCAAAAAATAAGAAAAAGAAGGGGGGCTACACAGCTGTTATAGTTAGCTGGACATTTCACTCGAACAAAACCATTGAAATATCTCTGATATAGTTAGTTGTACTAACTACATCTCGCGCGCCCGCAATCCACTGCTGATGATGTCACATATTACATCATTCATGACATGGTCAGTGACATCACTGATGACATCTCAAATGACATCACTGATGGCATCATCCAGTGAATGTGGTTTGGTTCGTTATTTAAATATGTATTATATATATATAGCAATTTGCGGGGGTGGCAGGAGGGGGGTAGGAGTCCTGCGTAGATGTATAATTGCTCTTGACAGTATATGAGGTCTTGTAACCAGTGTTTACATTTGGGAGCCCTTCCTCTTCCCCACCTACATGCAATTCTCCTTTTAGCGAGGAGAAGTGCTAGGGAGGTGTACCTCCGTATTTTGACATTCAGGGGTTCTGTATATCCCAGGAGTGTGATTATGGGATCAGTGGGGATGTGCGATCTGGTCATGTGATTCAGCGCCTCTAATACCTCCGTCCAGAAATGACAGATGGGTGGGCAGTCCCAGGGTAAGTGTTTAAAATCTGCACCACATTGGTCATTATCCCGAAGACTTGGAGTGTGGAGTCGCGCAGGTGTATAGTAGAGGCGGTGGATGTATTTGTAATGAATGATACGATATTTGCTACTAGCGGAAATAGTTCCTGTTTGTCTACAGCAGAAGGCCCATTGTTCATCAGTGAGCGCGCATCCCAGGTCTGCCTCCCACCTCTCCCTAGCGGGGGGGATCATATGCTTTGTTCTCTTGTACTGTACGGTATAGTAGCGAGACCACATCTGCTGTAGGAGGGCATGTAAGGGCGGCATGATGGGGGGTTATTGTGGGAAACAGGGCGTAAGGGTCTTCATATCTTGGCGTAGCCTGACGTAATAAAACCGCTCCAGCTCCAGCTCCATCCCCCACCCCGCTCCAGCGGGGTGGGGAATGTGGAGCCGAAGAATTCTTCATTAGAGCGGAATCTGCTCCCAATGTATAGTTGACCCCAAGTTTGAATGGCTAATTTACGGAGGAGCCGGCGGCAGCCTCCTTCTCGAGTGACCGGGAGATCCTGTCGTCCGATAACAGGAAGGAGGGGGGAATACATCAGGGTGCATTGCGTTAGTCGAGCAATGTCATGCCAGGCGCTAAGAGTACACTGAACAGTAGTGGACGCAAACCGTCGCGGTACTGCAGATACGCTCAGGTAGGCCGTGCATGGAGTCATGTGGCCATCCTCTATTGCAAGGTGAGGCATATAAAGGGGGGATGCATCCAATATGATGCAAAGTGTGCCTGGGCAGATAAAGTATAGTTCTAGGTCTGGAATTTCGAACCCATCCTCGCCAAAGGGTCGTGTGAGAATGTCCCATTTTAACCTAGCTTGTTTCCCTCCCCATACAAGCCGTATGAGCTGAGTTTTAACTGTTGAAAAAAAGTGTAATTGGCCCTCATTAGCTCCTCTCGACTGCGGGAAAGAACTATACCAAGGTAGGTGAGTGTATCATCGCACCATGTCAAAGGATAATCGGGTGCGAAGCGCAGGGTAGAGTTGGTTAGGGGATATATCTGAGACTTGCCCCAATTAATGTTGACCCCCGATAGACGACCAAAGAGTATGAATAATCTGAGAATGGGGTTCAGACTGTCCTCTGGATTTCGCAGATAAAGGGTGATGTCGTCCGCATACAATGAGATTAATATTTGTCGTTCGGGGTAGATGAGGGCATGGTCTCGAAAATGTTGGCGGATTTTAGCAGCAAGGGGCTCAATAGCCAGAGCAAATAAAAGGGGGGAGAGGGGGCATCCCTGTCTCGTACCTCTCGCTATCGTGAAGGGGGATGACCGTGCACCCTTTACCATCACTGTGGCCCGTTGGTCAGTGTATAACAGGGATATCCAGGCCAAGAATGGGAAAGGGAAGCCCATACGTTGTAATACAAAGGCTAGGTAATCCCATTCCAGGGAGTCAAACGCCTTGCTGGCGTCTAGGAAAATGGCAGGGGCATTCATGTCCGGGTCGATATCTTGGAGGATCGCAAACAATGTGCGTAAATTGTGGGATGTACTTCTGCTCGGCACAAACCCCGATTGGTCAGGAAGGACCATCACAGGCATAAGGGGGCTGATGCGATTCACGATTAGTTTGGCTAGGATCTTGGCATCCACATTAATAAGGGACAGAGGTCTGTATGAATCACATTGTGTAGCTGGTTTCCCTGGTTTTGGTAAGGAGATGATCAGTGCCTCACGCATAGTACGGGGCAGAATACCCGATTCGCGGGCTTCCTCAAAGACATAGCGAAGTACGGGGATGAGTAGGTGATGGAATGTTTTATAAAATTCGTCCGGGAGGCCATCTGGCCCCGCAGCTTTGCCCGACTGTAATTGCATTATGGCGAATATGATTTCATCATCTTCGTGGTGTGCAAGGAGGAAGTCCCTCTGACCATCTCCCAACCAGGCAATGGCCGTGTCCTCGAAGAAGGGGGTTAAATCTACAGAGTGGGTCCTGTGTGTTTTGTATAGGTTTTTGTAAAAACGTTGAAATATGTCCACTATATCTGGGGTGTGCCTATGGGTCTGCCCATCATAATCCTCAGTTTCTAACACTGTGTTGGAAAAACGTGGAGGGCGAATCACGGAAGCTAACGCGCGGCCCGGTCTCTCTCCCTCGCCATAGCGGCGTGCTTGGTGATATTCCCTGTCTGCAGTTTCCTGATAATCTGTTAGGAGGTGGCGTAAACGTGTTTTAAGGTCAGGAGTGGGACTATTTTGTATCAACAGTTCTGTGTTTTTGATTTCTAATTTGAATTTCCGAAGTGTGGACTGAATATCTCGTAAGATCCCTCCGTTTTTAGCGATGCATATACCCCGTATGGTGACCTTGAAGGCCTCCCATATCGTGGCGTACCGTGCTACAGAATTGTCGTTGCGCGGGAAGAAGTCTGCAATTTCCTGCTCTAATTCCTCCTTGAACACCGGGTCGAGTAATGTCTGTGGGGCGATCCGCCAGGAGATGTAGGGTGATGGTTCATGGGGCGGTGCAAGGGTAAGGAGGACAGGCGCATGACAGAGACGTTTTAATGCAGGGGCAAAGTGGGCTCTGGCCCAGGGCCCCAGCCTTTCAGGGGGCCCCCTGACAGAGTCAGCTCTGTTCTCCAGAGTTTTGCCCTAATGACCTTGAATATTGCTTAAACAGATTGTTTTAAATACTGTTTTCCTTTAATTTATTTTTTATGTACTTGATGTGTGAAAGTCTAGTACAGCCATTTTGCAGAGAAATGTTGTGCTTGTTTCATGCAATATACATACAAAAAGTTTCTTTTAGATCAAAACAAGGCCTAACATATAAGAAATGGGAGGGCATCACAGAAATTATTAGCAGTAATATTGGTGAGCTGCTGCTGTGTTACAATATTGAAAACACACATAACTATCCCTGAACATTAGATGTAAACACATTTAGGGCCTTATTTATGAGAAGTGATGCATCGCATGATGGATGCGTCATATTTACTGTATGATGCATCATGTTGCAAGGAGTTACAGATACGTCAGTATTTCTGACATATCTGTAGGCGCAAAAGTGATGCATTGCTGGGGTAAGTCTGAAAATAGACGCAACTCCAGCAATGTGTCCTTTCACATGGGGCTTGCCTGCATCAGTCTTACACTTGCTGTGAGGCAGGTGTCAGATATTGACGCAATGGCGTCCTAGAAGTGGCGCACTGAGTTCTCATAAATTTCACTGCGTCACTTCTACAAAGCTTTTTGCGGGGCAACACCCACCCTGCATACATTATACCTGGTGCAGGTATAATGTGGTGCAGGGGATTACAAAGTGATACATCTGCCTAGATGTGCCACTTTGTAAATAGGGGGCAACATGGCACATTTTTTACGCTGCCGGTACGTCGCAAAAAGTGACGCACCCGCAGCATAAAAGTGAAGCAAGGCCTCATAAATAAGGCCCTTAGAATTTAAACAAGTGTTCCTTTGCACTGTCAGGGCCCTAATGAAATAGTGTATTTAATAAATCGTGTAGCTACTCAGACTAGAGTGTCCTGGCGCTTGACAGCGGGAGGAAAATGTGCGTAAAAGACCCATCAGTTATTAAAAAGCCAGAAAGAGTAGGTCTGTGGTTAGTCTCAGAGACTCAGGGAGGCTATTCCACAATTTTGCGCCTAGA
This sequence comes from Triturus cristatus, assembly GCF_964204655.1. Lineage (NCBI taxonomy): Eukaryota > Metazoa > Chordata > Amphibia > Caudata > Salamandridae > Triturus > Triturus cristatus. The sequence goes on from NC_140592.1 coordinate 684,583,083, forward strand.
AAGCCGAGGGATCTGCCTCCAGTGCGGGCACGGCATATTTTAGGCACGATGGCCAGGTTGGCATTGGAAGATCTTAGGGGTCTAGATGTTGTGTAGCGATTAACGCGCTTATTTAGGTAGCCGGCTTTAAAGAAGATGGTCATCGCTTTGAAGTCGATCCGTTCTTTTATGTGGAGCCAGTGTAGAGACTTAAGAATAGGGGTCATACTAGATCTGGGTTTAGGTCTCAGGAAGGCTCTGGCCGCCGCGTTTTGTACCACTTGTAGGCGCTGGATAAGGAATTTGGGAAGACTGAGGTATAAGCTGTTGACATAGTCAAGCTTTTATGTCACCAGAGCCTGCAGCACGATCTTTCTGCTCTCAAGCGGTAACAGTGGCAGGAATTTTTTTAGCATCCGGAGTATGCCAAAGCAAACGCCAGTTAGAGTTTAGATTTGAAAGCACATGGAGAGTGTCTTGTCTATGACATTTCCTACGTTTTTTATTTTCTCCTTTTCCGCGGGCAGGGGCGGCAGATCTTATGGCCACCAAAGGCTCCAGTCAGGTGTTTCTGGATTACCAAAGAAAATAACTTCAGTTTTGTAAGGATTGCACTTCCGCTGATTGATCATAAGCCAGTTAAAAACCTTTGTGTGGCAAGACCTAATCATTGCCCCGTCAAAGTCGGTTCCTTTTTCACACGTAAAAATCAGCTGAGTATCATCAGTATAGGAAACAATTTTGGCGCCCTCTTCCTCTATCAGAAATGCAAGGGGGGCTAGATATATATTAAAAAGGGTAGGACTGAGAATGGAGCCCTGAGGGACACATACATTCATGGCCGGAACCGGGGATGAGAAAGGGGGGATCCAGATGTCCTGAGATCTATTTGCTAAGAAAGATGACATCCATGTTAAGGCGGTCCCCCCAGGCCGATGTTAGCAAGTCTCTCCAGGAGCCTCTCATATGGAACGTATCGAAGGCCGGCGACCGATCAAGCAGTATCAGAACAGCCTTGCCTTCCTGGTCCAGCTTTCCCTTAAGAAATTCAGTCACTTCCAGCAGAGCGGTCTCCGTACTGTAGTTTGCCCTAAAACCGGATTGGGACTCATGAAGGAGCTTCCCATCTTCAATGTATTTTTGGAGAGCCTGGTTTACATGCTTCTCTAATACTTTGGAGAGGGCCAGAAGAAGGGAGATTGGCCTGTAGTTGGTAGGGTCCGTCGGTTTGGCCTTAGCCTTTTTTATCAGTGGAAGAATCTTAGCATTCTTCCATAATTTCGGAACGTTGCCTGAGACGAGGGAATCATTAAAGAGCTGGTTTACCATGGGGTTTATGGTGGGAGCTAATAGGTTCAGGATATTCGCTGGACATGGGTCGGTAGGAGAGCCAGACTTAATGCTTTGGAGAAGGGTCAGTGACTCTTCAAGCTGAAACTCAGGGAAAGCTAGTGAAGATGGAGGATCCAAGAGGTGAAATATGCTACTGGAACCAAGGTAGAAGGCCAGTTCTTCCTCTGAGCTGTTAGTGAAGGCATGTTGGAAAACGGAGATCTTTTTGGGGCCGAATTGAGCTATTTGCTTAGACCATTCTTCCGTGCATGGCCCTTCCTTTGTGCCGGCTTTCAGGGCGGTAAAGGATTTAACTATACTAAAGATTTCCTTACTATTATTTTGGGCAATTTCTATCTTGGTTTGAAAAACGTTTTTCTTGGCTGCCTTCATGAGAATGTAATGAACTTTTAAGTTGTCTTTATACACCTTCCTGTCCTCAGGTGGATAGGATTTACGCCATTTCCGTTCCATTTTTCTACAATTTCTTTTGCTAGATCTGAGGGAATCATTAAACCATGGAGCTGGTGGGGCCGAACTCTTTGAGGAGCGGAAAACAACTGGTACCATTGCATCAATGTTGGTTCGGAGCCATGAATCTATTGAGAGGGTGTCCGAGTCGGGGCAGCCAGACAGCTCCGTTGAGGAATGACCGAGGTCTTCTGCTAAAATCGGGATGGATTTTTTATGGAGCGTACTGTAATTAGGGTCCCTCTTCCCTGCGTTAGCCCGAGGGCTGTGGCAGAGTTGGGAATGACAAATTTTAATAGGAGGTGGTCAGACCAGATAATGGGAAGAAGTAGGCTTACTGATATGTCAAAGTTGTAAAGATTTGGTCTAGAGTATGGCCCTTCTCATGGGTGGCCGAAGAAATAGATGGAAACTTGTTGCAGGCCTGCAGCGTGTCCAACAAGGAAATTGTTTGAGGGTCTTTTCCATTGTCCATATGTATATTGAAATCTCCCAGAAAAAGTGAGTTGTTGTATTTTAAGGCCAGGGAGGTGGTGGCTGTATTAAGCGTAGTAATAAAATTTCCAATTGCACTGGGAGGTCTGTAAATCAGAAAACCAGCAGTGCTATGATGGGGGGATAAGGTTCGGCAGAAGCCTAAGGACTCTGCGCTCTCGATGTTTTCCATCGGGATGGGAGAGCAGTCTAGTTTTTGATTGTAAATTATGGCGACACCGCCCCCCTTCCCAATCTCTCCTAAGGATTTTATAACCCATAGGGATGGCCAAGGTGATAGTAGGGTTGGAGGCTTCAGACAGCCAGGTCTCAGTGAGAAATAAAAAATTAGGCTGTTCGTCTAAAAGTAGGCCATAAATGTGTGGTTCATGCTTTTGCATAGAGTGACAATTTAAAAGGGTGGCCTTTAAGTCCTCTATTTTCTTATTGTTTTTACACTTATTGTTGCCTGGGAGGATCTTGGGTGCGAGATTCCTGGGCTGGAGGAGAGACCAGTTGCACTTATTGCATCGAAAGTCTACCTCCAAGCTCGGATCAGCCGCTGTACACTGACAGTTTTTTTCTATTGTAATATAGTAGAAAAAACTCACCGGAGGGTAAATGGGCAGCATGGCCGGCGCCGGACGCCTTCGGGACGCCTCACGGCACAGACAGGCTTGCCTTTGGCGCGCTCGCTGCGTTTGTTCGTTTGCATCGGGAATATATTGGCTAATGCATATGACGCAAACTGGATCGCTAACGCAGCTGAGGAAGTGGAAACTGCGTTGCCAGAAGTGAGGAGCCCGATACTAGCCCCAGCCCTCCGCACAATCGGAGTATCAGCCGCGGCGGACCAGGACTGGAGGAAAAGCAAGATGCGAATCAAAGCAGCTAAGGATTTGTAGGCAAGCAGAATCAAGAAAAGTGCAAGTGTGCGTAGGTAGGAGAAATTGTTAAAAAGCACAGAGTAATTCAGCCACACATATACAATTTAAAAAGTATTAATATAACAGGGCAGGAAACACTAAATCCTACCGCTGTCCGATGCGCGCGTCCATTTACATCGGGAATATATAGGCTAATGCCTATGATGCAAACTGGATCGCTAACGCAGCTGAGGAAGCAGAAACTGCGTGGGAAACAGGGGCTCAAATTGGATCATAAATTCAAAGCTGTTCTGAACAGGGGCCCCCAAAATATGTTTGGCCCAGGGCCCCCAAAATCCTTAAGATGTCCCTGGCGCATGATCCGAATATGTGCGTGCAAGATGAATTGAATGTGTCATCCAGGTTGCCACTCCCTTGGTAAGTAACCAACCGTCGATCCTCGACCAAGAGGCGTGGGCAGTGGAGTAGCAGGATCCCTCTCGCACTAGCGGGTGTAGGGTACACCAAGCATCCACAAGGTCATACTCCGCCACGATACTATTGAGCGGATGATGCGCTTGTGAATAGTGATAGGGTTGCGGGTGTGATTTGTCCATTGTTGGGTTCAATGTGACATTAAAGTCTCCCCCCCCCATATCGGATGCATGGACCCAATATCCAGTATTTTTCCCCATAAAACCCAAAAGAATTCTGGATTATCCGTATTAGGGCCATAGCATGAGACGAGAGTGATGGATTGGCCAGAGAGACGTCCCCACAGGATGCTATATCGGCCTTGGGGATCTACACAGGACCCAATAGAGATGTAGGGGAGTGTTCGTTTCACTATGATGAGTGTACCACGAGCATACGAGGAGTAGGACGAAAAACATCTGCTGGCTGCCCAACGTGTTGCAAAAGTACTGGGCGCAGTAGGGGCGAGGTGTGTTTCCTGAAGCATAGCGCAGTGGACCCCATGGCGATCTAAGTAGGATAGAATATGGCAGCGTTTGCGGGAGTCTCCCAACCCACGCACGTTCCAGGTAATAAAGTTGTGTTCGGGAGGGCTAGGTCGAGACTCCATTATATTTATTCCAGGTGATCGTCATGGGGCAGGCGTATGGTGCATTCAGGAGTCTCCGTTTAGGCATGTATATACAAGGTGGCGCGGTAAAAACTAGTATTGAACTTTTCCAATGTCCTCCCCCCTCCCACATCAGCAGCCCAAACCCGCTGTGCCGTTTCCCACCCCCCTCCCCGTAAAAACCCAGTGTCACCGTCCCAACAGGGGATGGTGAAGCCAACATTCTAACCATTGCCAAACCAGTCAGTTTAGGGATCACCTGAGTGGGTGGCTGATAGAGGGCAATCATACACCCCTTGTTCCAACAAGGGTGCTCGGGAGGTTGAAATAGCGCCCTTTTCAGTCTTTTTGGCCTCTTGGGATGTAGCTGAGTGCATCATCAGATGCAAGTGCCAAAATGCAGTGCAAAGGGAAGTCACGGAGTGGGTTCCTCAGCTCGGTGTGTGCCTTGTGACCAGCTAAAGGGCCTCAGCACTGCAGGAGGTAGTTGTCATTCTACGCCTGACATGTCGCCTTCATCTTGGGAATGTCTGGAGGGGGAGGCTCGGTTCGCCGTTGTTTTCGGGAGAGTTTTTAAGAAATCGTAGACATGCTGGGGATTAGTGAAGAAGTGTTGTTTCCCCATATGGGTGATCTTAAGGTGCGCAGGAAAGAGCATAGCGTACTCGATATTTAGTTGTTGGAGTTTTTTCTTCACTGGAAGAAGTTTCCTGCGCCCTTCCTGGACAGCTTGTGTGAAGTCTGGGAATACTGAGACTTCAATACCATCAAATAGTAACTTCTTGCGCTCCCTAGCGAGTCGAAGGATTGCATCGCGGTCTCGGTAGTTGAGAATCCTCGCTATGATGGGGCGGGGTGGCATTCCGGGCGCCGGCCGGGGGGCCAACGAACGATGTGCCCTTTCAACTATAAACATCGGGGAGAATGCCTCTCTTCCAAAAGCTGCCACAAGCATGTGTTCGATATAGTCCTCCATTTTTCCAGTAGAAGTGGACTCTGGTACCCCTAGGAATCGCACATTGTTGCGCCGAGAGCGCGATTCTAACTCTTCGTTTTTTGCGGCAATCAGCTTCAGGACCTTTTCCATTTCCAGAGTTTTGTTAACGGTGGTAGCGGTGGTATCATCAAGGGTGGAAATACGTTGTTCGGCATCTTTTATTCTCTCATCGTGCTGATCACTTTTGTGCGCCAAGTGGTCGATACGCGCATTCATAGAGTCCATTTTGGCTTCTATGGAGGTCAGGCTAGACTGTATAGCCAGAAGGAGGGTTTTCAAATCATCTGTGGAGGTGGGCTGATCAGAGCTCGTGGAGCGCGCATCCTCCATTTCCGTCTGGGGTCTTGAGGATTTTCGAGCCTCAAAATTCAGCTTAGGCTGCTCGGCATCCGTGCGGCCCATGGCGAAACAATTATTGCGCACAGGAGCTCAAAGGTGGGAGCACGTTGGCAGGTCTGCCAGGTACTTTCCTATGTGCTTTCGGGGTCCAAGTGCGACTGTGCATGAAAGGGTCTAATGCGGCACAGTCTTTAACCCAGATGGGGGCAGCTCGTCTCACGCTTATATATTCACTGCCTGTAGGTGCTTTGGAGAGGATATATTAAATATTTCTGGCGGACTAACAAGCCAGCGATGAGCGATAGTTTATCCTGGATGCTCCCTGCTGTGTATGAAGGTGGTGATGACTACCGATGTCCAGCACCCTGCTGAACCACCGGATCTGGAAAGCCTGTCTCAGCTGCGTCGCAACGAGAAAGATGGAATGATACAGGCGCCCCCCCACCTCACAGGAAAACAGCAAGAGGCTGCGGGGGACCTAGCGCCTCAAACGGGCTCCAGCGCAATCTGGCTTAGCAAGTGTTGTGGTGGGGGCAGCCAGCAGCAGCAGTCATCCGCAGAGTCACCCCCTCCCGGGCGGGAGGAGCTCCCAGCGGGCCCCAAAGTCACTCCTCGCCCTTCCCAATGCCTGTGTCAGTTTCAGGGACACGTGCCCGCTACCAGTCCCAGCGCTGCGGGCAGGAGGACTGTACGGGCGCAGAGCAGCCACGGGGCAGACGCGAGGGAGTAGGGCTGCAAGCATGAACTGCAGGCGGCAAACCCAGACTCACCGGTGCCGCATTCCCCGCAGGCCGCCAGACAGTTCGGAAGGCCCCGTGCACTCCAGCAGTCACGCGATTGCAGCAGGTAGAGCACTCCTCCGGGGCAGAGATCAGCAGCTCCGCCTCCTCCGCGCAGTATCTCCCACGGCGCCGGGGCTCAGGCACGCCGGAACAGGGGGCAGTGGCGGCGGCCTCCCACACAGGCGGGCTCCATCAGCAATCGCGGCCAGCAGCAGCTCACAGGTCCAAAGTCCTTCCCGGAGCCTCACGCTCTCCTCCAGCAACGGCGCAGGGCCTCGGTACAGGCAAGCCAGAGGAATCTGCACCGCAATCAGGTAGATTCAATGGTCATGGATACTCAGCGCTGATAACATCGGTCTGGCCACAGCTGTCTCATCCGCCATTTTACAGCTGTCTGGCGCAATGTGGACAGTGGCCGTTTCTGGAGTCCGCAGCGGTCTCCCATCAAAATGTGCACAGCAGAGGGTGGCCCAGGATTAGTTCTTACGCTATAGGCCAGTGGCAGGTGAGGAGAGTTGGGAAAAGGGAGGATATATGCTCGATATCCTCCCGAGCGGCAGGAGCCTCACAGAGGTGTGGCTATTTTGCTTGGTGCCCTCTAGTGCCCCCCCATGGTGAGAGGTTGAGATGAATTGGAGCACTGCACTGCACACTGTGCTGCCTGGCATCTCAGTGAGTACCGTTCACTCATCACAATATAGCTGGCATTGTTTGCCCTGGCCTGGGGGCTCAGTTGCGCAGACTGCAGCAGTCTGATCACAGCTGAGACTGACTTAGTCAGTCCAGGCGGCAAGCGGCAGTTATGTTTCTTTTTCGCTCTGATGCATGAGCCTCCACTTTGGTGCATGCCTCATTGACAATGCACGACCACTGGGAGAGGTCACACAGTCATCGCTGCAGAGAGGCCGGATCACGTGGTGACTTAATTTTGGGCTAAATTGACCCTGTATATATGTTTTGTAATGTGAGGGATACCCCACCTTTAAGTGGTGCAGACATACACTGTCCTACAGTACTGTGCTAGCTGATGGCACATCTGCTCTCCCTCCCCGACAGTGCCTGCCTCAGGTGGTAAGCCTCTGACACAGAACCAAATTCACCCACAACACTGCTAAACACTACAGTTGAATCTTGAATGGAAACTGAAATCGAGGATGAATTACAACGCAACCAGATCTATAGAAAATAAGTATGCAATTGGTACTGAGCCCTGGTACAGGGAGAGGACGGTCCCCTGACTCTACCGGAGAAGATTTGGAAGCTGGACATGCCGGGCTGCGACATCCTATACTTATGGCAAGTATCCATGCCTACACTTTGGCTGTCAGTAAAGTCTGCACCATTTATTTACACTATACATGGCATAACAGAAGTTACTGCTGATCGCGAACGCTGTACTCAAAACTTGCTTTGTTCTCTATCTCTCGCACTGCGGTACCACGCCCTTACCTGCATCTGCACCTTAATATTTGAATCACATCTCACTATTTAGCGAGTTAAACAAGGGAACTTTCTTAGGTTAAGGCCAGAAACGGAGCGCCATTTTGGTTAGCGCTCTAGTGGCTAGGGCTATTTAAACAAGGGGGATGCAAGCGCGCAGCACGCGCGTGCGCCAATGGTGCGCCAGAGGCAAGCCTGTCTTCACTCGTCCGCGCCAGTCCATCGCCAAGAGCCAGGACCCCTGGTAGTTCCATATCAATTATATCAAAGACCCCTAGCCTACTTTACAGATATACGCGCGACCAACTTTTAAATATTAAGCCTGTCCCTTGTAAGCTGTTCATTCATTCGTACTGCTCATTTGATGGCCCATTTTCATGTCGGGCTTGCAGATTTCAGAGTACTGGTTATTTCTGCCCTCCTTTGAATTCCCTAGGACAATCCCACCCTAATGAAACTTCTGATTTACTTAATAACATCCTTTCTGAATCGGTTCAACCTTCATCAAAAAACACTAAATGGAACTGTTTCCTGGCCAACGTTAGATCTCTTCCTAAGCATGCTGTTAATATATGGGATATTTTAATTGATTCAAAGCCTGAGATAGGCTTTATTACAGAGACCTGGATTAAACCCTCCTCCATTTCTGCCATTGCTATGGTCAGTCCTGAGGGTTATCGCATCTTGAGACGTGACAGGATAGGCAGAGCTGGTGGGGGTATAGCTATAATTTACAAAGATGCTCTATCCATCACCATTCTCGACCAAGTGTGTACAGAGGCATTTGAATGCCTCATATTTAGAATAGATCTTCTTGCACAATACAGTTGGAAAAGAGCACTGGTGTATAGGTCCCCTGGCCCGATATTAGACTTTACTAGCCAATTACAAGATTTTATCTCTCTACATGTAATTGCTACTCGCAATTTCCTTTTGTTAGGAGATTTTAATATTCATAGTGAAGATGCTCACAACCAGGACGCAAGGCTATGCTTGCAAGACCTGGCCGCTTCTGGACTGGTAAGAATTAACTTTGCTCCTACTCATGTGGCTGGTCACACCCTAGATCTTATTCTAACTAACTCTCAAGATATTGAATGTGGTGATACCAACCTGCTCATTTTTGGACAGATCATTCCCTGATAAATTTCCAAATTACTAGTCCTACTATTATTCCTGCTACGCCTATAACTCCAGCTAACCGTTGGTATAGACCGTGGCATAAATTGATGCCTGATCATTTTCTCTCCCCGTTTCTTTCTTGGGATAGGGAAACCGTGTCCTATAATGTTGAACAACAACTTCACTATTTCAACTTCCTCATCTCTAATGTGCTTGATAAGGTAGTTCCTATGAAGCTTCTAACTCACCCCCTGAAAGCTACTCCCACAGATTGGTACTCCCTTGCTTTGCGAGAGGAAAAAAGCTAGAGCGCATATGGCTTCTCTCTCATAGTGAGCAAAACAAAGCTAGCTATAAGATCGCCTTAACTACTTACCATAATAATATCAAAAAGGCCTGCAAATTTCACATTGCATCTCTGTTAGATCAAGCCGGAAATAACCCCAGGATGCTTTTACAAATTTTAAAGGACTTCACTAATCCGAAAGCTTGTGAGACCGGTGACATTTCTTCACAATCCTTATGTGACAATATTTCTTCTTTCTTTACTCAGAAAGTTGAAAATATCTACCAGAAAGTCATTTCAGCAAATTCCTCTTCCTCCCTCCCTATAGTAGATCAATCTAACCATACGAATGTACACTCTCAATTACTCACCTTCCCCACTGTTGCTGTTACAGAAGTTCTATCCCTTTTGAAATGTACCAAATCTGGTTCTCCTCTCGATATTATTCCCGCTAAAGTATCATCTAAATTCTCGGCCCAACTTGCATTACCTATTTGCACTATTCTCAATAGCTCCTTGAGCTCTGGGAGTGTCCCGTCGGAATGGAAACATGTCCAAATCATCCCTATTCTTAAACATTTTTAAATACACCCTTCTGAGTTGACCAACTATCGCCCCATTTCTCTGCTTCCCTTGCAGAGTAAGCTTATAGAAAAGCATATTAATAAACATCTATCGGCGTTTGTTGAGTCAACCCATTCCCTTGATGTTTCTCAATTGGGCTTTCGGGCTATACATAGTACGGAGACTGCCCTAGTAGAGGTGACTGACAACATCAGGATGGCTCTGAACAACGGTCAGGCAGCACTTTTGGTGCTGCTTGACCTTTCAGCAACATTTGACACTATCTCTCACCAGATTCTGTTGATGAGACTACAGGGGCTGGGAATTAAGGGACTCGCTCTGAAATGGTTGATGGATTTTTTAACAAACAGAACACAGGCAGTCCCCCTGGGCCCTTTCAAATCTGCCCCTTCCCGGATTACCAAGAGGGTCCCCCAGGGCTCTTGCTTGAGCCCGACTCTTTTTAATATCTATGTGACCCCTTTGGCGAGACTTATGAGAAGTCTGGGTTTTAATCCCATTTCTTATGCAGATGATACCCAACTCCTCCTTACCTTTGATAAAAACAGATCTGATATCCAACATATCTGCTCCCAGGGTATGATGGCTATTGCCTCTTGGATGCAAAGTAATTTCCTCCAATTAAACTCTGAAAAATCTGAGATTATGCTGTTTGGAGGTGCTGCCATCTGTTGGTCCCCTACTTGGTGGCCTGAGGAGTTGGGTAAAGCCCCTATTCCTAAAGATGAGATAAAAAATCTTGGCGTTAATATCGATCAAAAGCTCACTTTAGATGCCCATGTCAACTCAACGATTGGCACCTGCTACCATGTTCTGGGCCTACTCAGGAGAATCTTTCCCTTACTTCCTCCGGCGACCAGGAAAACATTGATACAGGCTTTGATTATGAGCAGAATCGACTACTGTAACGCTCTGCTTTTTTTCGACTCATGAAGCCTCCTTAAATGAACTCAGGATCTAAATGTTTACTCTCTATTCCTAGAATTAAAAAGTCGTGTACTGGCGGTAAAGCTTTTTCTTACCTGGCCCCGGTTTTCTGGAATGAACTACCACAATATCTCCGTGCCGATATGACCATCTGTCAGTTCAGAAAACTCCTTAAAACCTATCTCTTTTAATTAGCTCGCCGAGGCAGTAGGATTGTTACAAGCGCAAAGATACCCCTCGGGGTGATTCAGCGCTATATAAAATCATAAAATTAAATAAAATACTGGTCCCCATAGAAGCTCGCAAAGATGGGTGGAGATAAAAAAAGGTGCATTTTACCTTAAAAATGACAAGAAAGAAAGAAAAAAAATCGTTCACTTACCTTACCTGCAGCACATCTTTCATGCTCTTAGTCCCCGACTACAGTCATCTCCGTGCACGATGTGACGTCACACAGCCTTCTACTTTATCCAATCCAGACACTGTTCTCCTGCTGTGAAGCGGCACGAGTGAAAAGCATCTGTATTGGATGGAGCAGGCTGCTTCAGCACTCCAAAAGGCACTGGATGCCTTTGCCTGCTCTCCAACCCAGCGGCCCAAGACAGCTAGGTTGGAGAGGTTTGAATTGCGCATGTCAGGTTGGTCATAGTAAGATAGCCAGCCAAACTTACATGTGCACTTCAAACGAAGGGGGCACTTCCCCTTGCTGCCAATCAGCAGCTGTGACGCTCTGGCCCTGCCCCCACGCTCCTTTCGGCAGAGTAGAAAATCACTCATTACCATTTTATTTTCCACTTCTTCTGCAGCAGTGGGGGGGACAATGTCACTCTTCTGCTCCCATAGAGGAACCAATGCTGCTTAACAGGGCAGAAGACCTGCCAATCACTTTTATCTAGTGCAGGCACTTTGAACATTGGGGATTTGTTTGTAGACTACCCACTACTTGCATTTGTGGAGATTAGTCATATAGTTAACTTCTCAATAGAGCAAACCCACTTTAACGGATTAGTAATAACAACCAGGTGTGTGTGGTTCCTCTTGACACTCTTGACTGTGGAAGTGGGAGACAAGCAATGTCTGCATTATATACAGCATTGCAAAGCATGGATGTCATCGCAGTGAGCGACGCAGGAACAAAATGGAAGAATTAGTCGGGCAGTGAACTTTCCAAAGGTTTATGTGATGGTGCGAATAAGATTGTTAGGAAGGTAGAGCTCATCCTCCTACAATTCCCTGACCTCTACCTGACCTACTTGGCACCAAAGGGGAGTTTTTCGCCTGCTCGCCAAGGTTAAGTTGGCGCATGAGGAATATTTTACTCTAGACCACCTCCCGTCGACATTTCTCAACGTGGGCGGTCGCAGATGGTCGCTACTGCTCGCGATGAGAAACCTTCCGCTCATGTTGGGGAAGCTGCCACTTGAGTAGAACATCTAAAACACCCAGCGCTAAAAATCAGCGTGAACAGCCCAACCTAACGCACTCTGCCACTTGTGGAACTCCACATAGCGCAGCATAGTTTTTTGGTCACTTCGCACGCGCGGAACCCCACAAACTCTGCCCAGGCCTGGTAGATATCTCATGTGTGATAACGCTAACTTCTATCATATGGTCTGGGGTCACCCGGTAATAGTCCCCTTTTGGCGTAAAGTGACCACAAAAGTATCTGCGATGACAGTCCGTATGGTCCTGCATAGCTCCGGGGCATGTGTGCTAGTAAGGATAATGGTAAGACACCAAGAAAGCTATACCTGAGTGCAGGTTTACAGCTTTAGTCATGTTGCTTGACTAATGTAAAATTGAAATGAACTGGAAATCTACCACAGCCCTGACAATGTTATGTTGGGTCACTGATGTGTCCAAATGGGCGTAGGCAGAGGGCATTGTTCTTTAGCCGTGACCCGTGCAGGTAAGCGTGGTGGGGCGATGGTGCCCGGTGGGGGGGGGGTTCGACGGACAATGCTGAGGGGAAATTATTTATTTATTTAATTTTCCCTCGTCATCTTCCGTCGAAATCCCCCCCTCACCCGGCTTCACCGCCCCACCCACCGCTCTTACCTGCAAGGGCCTCGGCTGTTGTTCTTAGAGCTTCGTGTGCCAGGGAACGGATACCCAGCATGGACCTGGGCCACGCTACTGCTGGATTGGTTGACAAATGACAACAAACCTCCCTGGCGTGTGTTCTTGGACAGACATACTGAGGTCCAGGCTGGAACCAGATGCTCCCCTTTTCTGAATTCTAGTGTCCCTTAGTTGCTCAAGAAAGGGGCAAGGTTTACAAATCCTTCATGCCTTTTATGAATGCATGTGCATCCAATGATGTTAATGTTGTACTGTCTTGTTAAATATTTCTGATGATTGTTTATTAACACTGCCAGATGCACACAGGTGCACCGTGCACCATAGTTACCTTTCTATTTTATTGGTTTTAGGGCAACAAATATTGGGAATGAAATTGTCAGATGTTACTTTATTGCCACCGAATAACATAATACAAGCTCTTTTGGCACAAAAGTAAAAAAGCACAGAAGTGGTTTTGGAAGAGCGTGTCAGTGCTTTGTTGGTACAAAATTGCCAAGATAGAGGAAGCAATCGCAAAAAACGAATATCCAGGCCTTGGTAAAGGGTTTGCCATCCAATATTTCAAGTGCAAGTAAGGAAATGTGCCCCATTTCCGCTGTTTGAATTATAAAATCCAACAATAACCAGGGTTCAGTGGCCCCCTCAGGGCACCGGTGCCACTGCACCGGTCGCACCAAAGGAAGCGACGCCCATGCATGTGGTGATCAACCTTGGGCTGGCGATTGACTGAACTCTCCTTGAAACAGATGTCAGCCACTACCACGAAAGCCTGTTTCTTTAATCTGCCGTATTAAGAGGGCTTCCCACCTTTGTCTTTTCTAATTAAAAGATAAACTGCTGCCACAAATCGAAGTGCTGTTCAATGTAAGAAATGCACTTGCAGGGGAGAGGAGTTGGCCTAAGGGCTAGAGCGGTCGACCTCGAATCTGGGGAACTGGGTTCGAGTCTCAGCAACGACGCTCAACATCCTGTGATTCTGGGCAAATTACTTAATCTCCCCAGTGCCTAACAAAAATGTATGTGTCCTCATGTAATGCAACTGGTGCTATGTAAAGCGCTCTGATACCCGAGTCGGGTCAAATTCGCGCTATATAAAACTCTGTAAAATAAAAGATGGCTGAAAAAGTGGCTAGAGACTTCAGTGCAACCTTTCACTGAGCTCCCTTGCCCTTGGAGAATCCTGATCTCAGTCAGTAGCGTGGGCCAAGCTCAGGCCTTCCCCTCCAGATGCCCTCGCAGATGGCACCCCTCGCCCTCAGTGGTGCAGTTGGATGGGGACAAGCAATGGCAGATTAACTGGCACTTGTGCAACCACATGAATTAATCATTGTTGTACACTTACTTTTTCCCAACCCTGAGGCATGCGAACTTGACTTTGAAATGGGATGCTTAGTAATTAAAAGCTAATTAATTGAAACTGGGAAAGCGGCTCTTTCCCTCATTCGCATCGAGGGGGATTACGCTGTATTCACAGATGTCTGAAATACCTTACAAGCAGAGGGCTTAAAGTGCGGTAATCCTGGAGTTTCTTTTCTTTCTAATTGTCTGGATCAAGGCAGCTTGTCTGGCATTAGCTAAACTGCGCCAAGTGTCTCCTCGAGACCTGTGAGAAAGTCATTTTAAATGCCACAGGGTCACCTCTCTCAGTGGACGCCAAGAACTCGAGGCGGTCACAGCTTTCATGCCAGTTTGTGCTGTTGGTCTGGGTTGTGTGACGGAACAACCCTGGGAAATACGCTGCATGCCCTTAGCACGCATTTTTTACCCCGCATTTTCTTTGATCACATATGCTTTTACAACGTATGCCTTTACCATGCATTGTTTATATAAATAATTATATATATAAACAATGTATTTGTCGGGGGAGACCCCCCCACATCCCCGAATTTACCTTAAAAGTGTGGTAACGGCATACATTGTAAAAGCAGATGCGTTCTAAAAACATGTGTGGTAAAAAATGTGTGGTAAAGGTACAACGTGGTAAAACCCTCATTGTAAAGGCTGGTTCCTGTTGGTCTGTACCCGTAAAAAAGGGTCTGTGTCATGTCTGTTAATTTAGCAGGCTAAAAATTTACACTGAGGATGAAGTTTTTTTTGTTTTTAACACAACACGGCACAGCAAGTTTAATTGCGCACGTGGGAGAAAGTAGCCCAAAGCCAATATTTGCTAATTCAAATGGCCTGCCACTGGTATCAACCGCTGTGCTGGTGAGAAAGCAGGCTCACTAGTGCCGGGCACAAACTTTGCACCGCTGGAGGTGTCTAGCATAGGTTTTGTATTGGAAGGATACCCTTCTGGAATAAATGTCTTTGCAGACAGTTCTAGAAAATGTCATAACATCTCATTGCATTGGATGTGTGCTGTAAAGTGCAGGAACCATGCAATGTGTGAAATGTTTGGAGAAATTTAAACAGTTCCCCAACTTTGCTTTAGTGAGATTTTTTACATGCAAAGCCTGGTCTGACTATCTTGAAAGGTTGGGCTTTGTTTAAAAAACGATAGATGCTTGCATTGATCTGCCCAGGTACCTATTACACTTGTAGGGGCTTATTTACAAGCCCCTAGCGCCACCCTTACGTCACTTTTCCATGTTAAAAAGGACGCAAAAGTGGCGCAAGGGGCTTGTAAATCTGCCCCTTAATATTTAATGTATAGTATATACAAAGTAATGCAAAGTGCATTTGCATTGAGAATAGGGCACCTTTCCAGTGCAAAATAGCACTTGAAAGTAAATACTTTAAAAGACTTTGGGCCATATGTAGGTAGAACGTGTTTTGCGATTCTCTAATTGCAATTTTTAGGGAATCGCAATTAGAGAATTGCAAAACGAAATGTAGGTAGGATTAGCAAATAATTTTGCGAATCCTACATATTCCTTAATTGCGAATTGCAAGTTGCAATTCGCAATTAAGGAATACCTCCCCATTCATTCCTATGGGCCTAGAGGCCCATAGTAATGAATGGGAAGACAATCTCAATTTGCGATTCTCAATTAGAGAATCGCAAATTGAGAATGCAATTTCAAGTGTGCCAGGGTGTCAAAAGGACACCCTGTTGCACCCCTGAAATGAGCATGGGTGCACATGTGGCACACATACATGCCCTAAGGACATGTGTGTCCACCACATGCCACTTTGAAAAATGCAAAAATATGCATTTTTGAAAGAAATCGCAAATTACCACCAACCTGTAGTTGGTGGTAATTTGCGATTCCTTAAGGCCAAATTGCACTTTTTTGGTGCTTCTTACATTGCATTTAAGGAATAGCAAATTTAGCGATTCCTTATTTTGCACGCAGATTTGCCTTCCTACATACCACTTAGCAAAATTGCGATCGCAAACGCCGAAATTCGGCGAATTTCGGCGTTTGCGATCGCAATTTTGCTTTCTACAGATGGCCCTTTGTGCCCCTTGGTGTGACTTTGCAACAGCCATTTTTGGGAAATATGACTCCCGAGAGTGTAATTGTATCACAGTGCTTGGGTCTGACCAGACAGTATCTGTTGCTACGCTGCATTGCGTGAGAGAGAGAGAGAGAGCAGGAAAGCGCCATATCTACTAAGAGAGGGCAGTGGCCTGCTCTCTCCCTAGCACGGTTGCACAATCAAGCTGCGTAGTGCCACCCACACACGGACGTCATTTGGGGGTAGTCAAGGGTCGCAGCTGTGACTTCTAGCTTGCTCCCTGCTACTCCTTTGTGACCTCTTTTCTGTGACACCTGGCTACCTCCAAATAGACGTCCATGCACACACATGTCTGCACCATAGTGCATTGGATTTGTACTGGGAGGATACTCTCCACTTCAAAATACTATGCCTAGACAAACTTTAAAACTTTTCCCACTTGAGATGTGTGCTGAATAGTGCAGTACACAGGCAAAGTCGATAAAGTTTAGAAAAGTAATAGCATTTCTACAACTGAACCCCAATTTCAAGGAGGCCTTGAATTTTTGGCACAAAACCCTATCTACTACTGTTAGTAGATAGGGCTTTGCGTCAAAAGCGATGGGAGGTTTAATGGGAACATCCATGTACCTCTTATGGAATATGCCCTACCCTTGACGCAAAGCAATGCATACTTTCAGGCAACTTTCACACCAAACATTTTGTGTGGGTTTGTATTAGGGGAGGGTGACGCTTGCATAATTTAGGGCAGTGTAATCACACAGAACTATCTGCAAGTTCGGTAAGATTACACATGATTATGTGCAAAGAGTAATTCTACGTTCAGCTCTATTGGTCCAAAATGGGCTTGAGACATAGTGCTAAATGCAACAGAACACGAATAGTGAGTGCGAGCAGCTGCTCGCGCTTGCTAAATTTGATTTTGGGTTAATGTGGTCTTGGGGTAAGATATATATATATATTTATATATTCACCTTGCCACCCATACCCAACGTAAAAATACCCATGCCAACCAAAAATCCATACCCACCTAAAAATACCCTTACCAGACAAAAACTCATATCCACCCTAATGGCTAGAAAATCCCCTTATCACCCAAAACCCCTTACCCACCCAAAACCCTAAAATTACCCTTGCCACCCAAAAACCCATACCCACACTAAACCCTAAAAACCCCTTCTCACCCAAAAACACATACCCACCCTAAGCCCTAAAATTACCCCTACCCCCCAAAACGCATACCAACCCAAACCCTAAAAATTCCCCTGCTAGCCAAAAACCCATACCCACCCTAAACCCTAAAATGACTCTTTACGCCCAAAAACCCATACCCACCATAAACCCTAAAATGCCCTTACCACCCAAAATCACATACTCTCTCTAAAACCTAAAAATGACCTTACCACCCAAGAACCTAAAAATGCCCTTACCACTCAAAAACCTATACATAACGTGTATTTGTAAAGTGCACGTTCGTCCAGGGGTATCTTGTCTCTGAATAACAGATGTTTATTGTTACTCAACTCAATTGTACTCATTTTATTGACCTCTGAAGGATCAAGACCTGAGTGGACCCGCTGGGATTTGCACCTGTGACCATGAGGTCAAACACAGGTCCGTACACTGGACGCATTAGTCCACTAAGCCACCAGACCCAGTTATTCCTACCCAACCCCTAAAAAACGATATAAGTCTATATCACGTAATACTTGCCTGTACTTACCTGTACCATTCACGCATGTACAAAATTAAAATAAATAATACTTACTTTTAAAACCTTTGCCACGCATATGCATTTATCATTCATGCCTTTAGAACGAAATTGTTTGTAAAGGCATGCATGGTAAAAGCATATTAGTGGTAAAGGCATGCGTGCTAAAGACATATGCGTGGTAATGCCTTTGTGGTAACGGTCACGCGTGGTTATGGCTGTTTCCCGCGCTAAATGTGCTCTTGGGATAGGGTTTTCCCATAACTTACTCCCACCATTTAGCACTATTTTCTACGCGCAAAATACACCCTTGTGGCCAAAATGGACATTAGGATGTATGTGGCACTACATCTTTTCCTCTAAATTAGTGTTAATTAAACAAGCAGGAGTAATCACAGTATTATCGGTAATTCCAAGTCAAAGATAACGCACAATTACCAAAATAACTCCAGTGTAATTCAAATTCCCTCCCGGGCATAGTATGCATCACATTTGTGAAGCAAGCGACAACGCAAAATGTTAGTAAATCTGCCCCTCAGAGTTTCCCCTTGTGACAGCTTTCTTCCTCACTCCTCCATGTAGTACCTCTAGGAATTTGCATTGAAAGGACCTGCGGTCAGTGCAAAATTCTGTCACTACCTAGAATGCCAAATTAGGCACATTTACCTGTCCCCTCGGAATTTGGGGCCTTATTTATGAAAAGTGACGCATCACTGCGTGAAAACAGTGATGCGTCACTTTTCACTGCGCCATCCCTGCGACTCCAATGATGCGTCATATTTACAGTATGACGCATCATGTCGCAAGGAGTCACAGATACGTCAGTATTTCTGACGTATCAGTGGACGCAAAAGTGACGCATTGCTGGAGTGTGTCACGAAAGTGACGCAACTCCAGCAATGTGTCCTTTCACATGGGGCAAGCCCCATGTGAAAGGGCCTGCGTCAGTCTTAAAATTCTTTAAATGTGACTGACAGAAGAGGTTTAGTTTTCTGACTTTTTGCGGGTTTGAAAATTGAGCCCTAACAGTGCCCATATCTACGGGGTGTTCAATCTTTCACTACTGAAAACAGCTATAAGACCTTTGCTTGAGCTTGTCTGGCACTTTTATTAAATGTGTTCTAGGCCCTATCATGATTGTATTTTCTGTGCTGCGCCGGCACAGAAGGGGTCTGACTCAGAGTGTTTCTTTTTTGTCTTCTGCGCATACATTAACTCTAAAAATCTCTAAATTAGTGCAAGTTTTGCTGACACCACAGCTCGGCGATACTGAAAGGCAATTACTGCCCTGTTTTTTTAGTCCTGCTAAAATGGTATGAAGGTACGTCCCATATCTGCGGAGACTAATATGGTTCCAGACATGAACCCTTTGAATGCCATCCTGACTTTTGCGGGAGCTGCGGCAGTCACTGATTCCTGCAAAGGAGAGTGAAGGACTCAGTCAGACACAGAGAGAATAGTGACTGAACGTGGCCCACTGGAATCCTCACCCCGGCTCTCTCTGAAAGGACGATTGTGCTCATCTTGTGCTGGTCTTGGAGGATTCAGTGTTGCCAGATTTTGATACCCGTCCCAAGCACAAAGTTCAAGCCCAAATTCAGCCCAGCGCGGACCAGTTTCAGCCCAAAAACCAGCCTGAAGTTGCCACCCTCAATTTATGCATAAACCTTCAGGAAACTTTTTAGGCATAATCCTAATTTCTATTCAATATGCTCATAGTGGGAGGAGGTTCAATGGTCACCGATGCACTTCTGCAACCATGTCCCACTTCTAATAGCAAAGATCAGACCCTGTTAGGACCGGTTACTTTGGTCACCACAAACCCAAACCTGAACCTGGCATTGATGAACAAACTTTACAAGAGCAGACCGTAACCCATTTTAATGAAGTGCAAATACTGAAAAGTTGAAACTCTTAAGTAATGTAGCTCCTCAAATGGGAAACAGCCTTTACTCTGAAGTTTTTACTTCATATTACATTTTACACGCATTTTTTACATTGTAAAGACTGTTGCCATGCAAGTCTTTACAACGAAAGACAAAACCATGCATTTGAGGGTTATTAAAAAATAGGGTTTGTGGGGTCTTCCCCCAAAATTATATGTTCAAATAGTACCAAACCTGTTAACGATAAAGGCAATTAAATAAATATGTTAAAATGTAATGTATACTTTTTGAACAGGAGGTGGCAGTGTTAGACTGTGACAGGATTTTTCAGAAACCGTATGCATGGTAGTGGAATAGGTGTGAAGGTGTTTGTAATGTGAGTGAATGTAAACGCATGGTAGTGGTATGCGTTGTAAGATCGGAGATATACAGACGTGCGTGATGAAGTGAATTTGGTAATGTCATACAACCTCCTCGAACAGGACATTTAATGCTTTTCATGGATCTCGCTTCATGAACACCACACAGTGATGCACTTATAAAGTAACCACCTTGGCATTAAAGCAATTTCAGTCCAACTTGTTTGCCAAGCTGCGATTAGAGTCCCACTCCCTCCAGTTAAAATGTACAAAGGCTAAATAGGAGAGTCACTTACTCCTATTAGCCCCCTGCCCTCCACTCCAAAATCCTTCACCATGACCATCTACTGTGACACTAAAAGTTAAACAGAACCTACATATTTGCCTTTAGCCCCTCAGCCACTCATGGCTTTGAGCAGGGCGGCTCCTAAAACTGACTTTGCAGTGGGCCACTAATGAGCTCTATATTCAGATCCTTAAATTTCAAGGCAAAAGCATTGATCAATTTCTCAATAATGCTATATAGAACTTTCTCAATAACAGCCGTAAAATAAAACCCTACAGTAATCCATGACAGCAAGGCAGTTCCTGTTTACAGTACAGAGTACTGCGTCCACGACGCGGATGTTTATAGCTCATCCTCGTTTTCAATACACCCTTCATTACCTAAGAGCATTTCCTATTTTGCAATTTGATGAGGAGAATATTTAGAAGTGCCGGCCCATTTGAATCACTGCCCCTGTTGATGTGTCCAGGGGCAAGGTCAGGGTCTGCAACTCACTCCCTCTACACATAGCAGAGGAAGCACTTCTATTTAGTGCTGTGTCCTCCTTTCCCTACCCTCAGCCCCAGAGTGAGGTGCATCTTGTTCGTTTGTGTAGTGTCAACTCCAAAAACAGTGTACAAACTACAGATAAATGTACTTGTTGCTTCTCCCAACGGTCGTCACGCACCACCACAAGGCGAGCCGATGTCTCTCGCTCACATGACCAGCCCCGGCCAGGCGGCGCCCGAGGTCCAACTGACTCAGTCAGAGTGACAGGTGATGCAAGTCACTCACTCATGGCCTGGTCGGGACTGGGAGTCGGTTTGTTTCCTGAACTTGCGTTGGCATGTTGAGGTAGTCAGTCACTAGAGGCATGAGTCCGAGGACTCATGGAGGCACCATCACGCGTGTGCCGAATGTCAGCGCGGCTTTTAAAGACTGCCGCGGGCTCTGGACAATAATGTTTGCCAGGCCCGTCATTAGTAGCACTTTCGCACTATTTTGCATTTTACACATATTGCATCACCTGAGGTGTTGCGTGCAGCGCTGTTGCACTTAACACATGTGCTGCTAGCTGCAGCACGTGTACTTAGTCACTGGCCAATCAGGCCCAACCATGCTGCGTGCTCCATGTCCATTCGCTCAGGACCACTGACAAGGGATACATTGTTGATCACCATGGCTGCCACAACCAATCCGACTGCAGCTGAGCTGGCGGTGGTCTAGCTGCCAATAATGATACAGTGTTGTGATGCTGACACTGCTGAGGCACCGCCCCAGCTTATAACATGCTCACAACAGCCTAATAAACTCCCAAAAAGTAGCCTTCCACCATTCGGTTTTTTTCTCGCACAAATGGGAAACATTTCATCCATTTGTGTGGGAAATAGCCCAATCTGGCAATAATGGGAGGATTACTCACATCATGTGGTCTGTCCTATCACATGCAGGCACTCAACACCCATTGGGCTAAAAGGTCTTTAGCCCCACCCCCCGTCGTTTTCCGTAGCCTGGGCTATTCAGCTTCCAGGACAGACTTGGGGGCATATTATCAAGCACGGCGTTAAAATTAACGCCGCTTTAGTGGCAGAAAACTGCCGCTAAAGTGGCGATAACGGGCTTGATAATATGCCGCAGAGAATTCCAATAGAAGTCCATGTTGACACCAGAACATGGGCTTCTATGTGAATTCTCAAGGGCATATTATCAAGCCCATTATCGCCGCTTTAGCGGTAGTTTTCTGCCGCTAAAGCGGCGATAATTTTAACGCCTTTTCTTGATAATATGCCCCATAGTTCTTAAACTGTCATGGGCTGGGTTGGGGCTGGCACCTCACAAACATTCAAAGTATTTACAGGTCTTTTAAAAAAACATTGATCAATTAACCCTTTCGATGCGCATGACGCAGCGGTCCCGTCATGCGCATCGGTCGCGCTGTGCGGATGACGGAACTGCTCCGTCACGGCCCCGCCCACGCAAGAACCTTCAGCACGGCGCGGTAATCCGCGCCGTGCTGAAGGGGTTAACAAGTCTTTATGTTTTCACTTCTATTTCCCCTGCCGCCAGACTCTTGTAAAGGGCTGTTGCTGCCACAATTGGAAAATGTATTTCAGGGAAAATGCACTGGCGGGCAAGCAGAAAATTCATAGGGAGTGCCAACACAGGGCTAAGCAAATTATGTGGCTTGTTTCTAAGTGCCATAACACAAACCACGCTCTTTGCATGATGTGAAAGTGTTTTGCTTTAGAACACTAGAATTAATTGGTGCATTAAATGACAATTATCAGAAGTTTCAGGGTCAGATTTACCAACATTCTGTACCAGGTATGCATCACAAAAGTGAGGCAAACTGGTGTAAAATGTTTATTTGGAATTTACTTTGCTGCTTTCCAAAGTTGTCTTAAAGTAACACAAAGCAGCACTTTGCACTGCTTTGCTTTGCTTTACTTTGCTTTGCTTCAAGGGGGCGTTCCAAGGGCAGTGAATGGGTGTCCCAGGGTTCCATAGTTTTTTTAGGCAAAACCTGATTTAATTATAGTAGTAGTTAATTTTTCACCAAATAAATAACGCCTCTTTGAGACAGGTGCTAAAAAGGGGAAATATTTGTATTTCTCCAAATTTTTCCGACGGTGCACGTATGTTGCACTGAACAGCACACATCCAAAGTAGGAAATGGTTTGAAGTTTATCTAGGCACAGTATTTGGTACCTTTCCAGTACAAAACCTATGCTAGACATGACTCAAACACCCTTGCACTATTGTGCAAAAGTGTGTGCGGCGCTAGACAGCCTGATTGCGCCCCAGTGCTAGGGAAAGAGAAGGAAAGCTCCATATCTTAATATATAAGGGACCTGCTCTGCGCTCTCCGTCTCACGCAACGCAGCACAGCAACTTTGGTTGCTGTGCTGCGTTGCATGGGTTTTTAGTGAATCTATCACATAGATCCTAAACATAAGCCGAGAAACATTCATGTATTCGATGCTATTAATAAACTAAGATACAAGTAAGATATCATATGAACGTTGCTAGGGTTTTAATAATATATGAAGCAACATTTGAGGTGTTTGCAGAGCACACATCCTACAGTGAGGTTTTTTAAGGTTGTCACAAATGTAATGATAAAAGAAAAGGAGGCACAGTAAAATAAGATAACACCACATGGGCACACTGATCACGCAGCTTTTACGTGAGCACACCACTCACCCTGCACTATCATGCGCACATTTTTCGCTCCACACTTACACCACTAACGCTGCACTCACTGCCCAGTCACCCAGCACTTACACAGGCATACCTCTTACCGAACATGTTAAATTACCAACACTTGTGTACATACATCTACAAGTGCACTCACAGAATATCTGTTCTCCTTGTAGCTCTAGATGCCTATTCAGTTTCATCTGCATCTTGGCTGGTGCAAGAGGGAAGAGTACTGAGGCTGTGGGATGGTACAGGAAGGGAGTTTGGGCTGAGGCTGTGGGTGCTGATATGGGAGGCGAGATCAGCCTCAGGCTGTGAGGTTGAGCTGGGTGGGAGTGGATATGTGGTACAGGAGGGGAAAGCAGGTGAAGGCTGCAGGAGGGGGAACAAGCACATTAGGCTATGGGTGAAGCTGTGGGCTGGTGTAAGAAATGAGTGGGGACTGCAGCCTATGGGTGCAGCGTAGGTGGGCACAGGCTATAGATGTACTTGTTGTCCCTGCACCCGATCCCTTTTGGCCTTCATAATGGCTGCTGTGAAGGAATGGGGTGCGGGGATCAGTTGTGGCCAGACCTGTTTTTGCTGGGCTGCACAACGTTAGAGCAGGGGCGGCTGGTGACATTTAAAAGTGGTAGGGCGTAAATGTTGGGGATGAGTGGCCTGTGGCGAGTGAACGTAGCGAGCGTACCCTACTGGCATAATGGGGATTCCACCTTATGAAAATTTTGAAAAAACAGTTGGGAAATAGTGAATTTTTAAGCAAATCTGAGCAAGCATTGCAAGAAGGTTAATAAAGCACCTCAGCGTTTCTCTCCTCCACCTTAAAGTCTTGGCTATCCCTCAGCCTCTCTCTCCTCTACCTCCAAGCCTCTGCTCTCGCTCCTCCACCTCCAAGTTTCTGCTCTCCCTCAGCCTCTCTCTCCTGCACCGCTAAGGCTCTGCATTCTCTCAGTCTCTCTTTCCAACTCAAAGGCTCTGCTCTCTCTCATTCTTTCCCTTCTCCACCTTCAAGTTTCTGCTCTCCCTCACCCTCTCTCTCCTTCACCTCCGAGTTTCTGCTCTCCCTCAGCCTTTCTCTCCTCCAACTCCAAGCCCCCACTCTCCCTCAGCCTCTCGTTCCCAGGACCCTGCTGTCCAACATACCAGGCAAGAAAATGTATACTGTAGTGTACGAATGCCCTTTACACACAAACAAATTCCCTTCTGTTACTTTAGGGCTGCTTGCTCTCCTCCCTCTCCGCAAGGAGAAATACACCCACAAGCCGCCTGCTAGTTTCCTCTTGCTCCTAGCCCTTCATAACAGACAACCAGGAACCATGCGTGATGAGGGGGTACTTCTATTAAGTAACTTGTTCGGGGGGGGGGTGGGTGTGTGTGTGTGTGTGTGGGGGGGGGGTTTGCAGCCGATGGGGGTGTGCACATGATTGGACCTTGTGTATGTAACCAGAGCCGAAGTATGTCATCTGTAGATTGGTTGTGTGTAGGTAATCGGAGCCCTTGTCTGTCATCCGACAGATATGTGTCATGGGAGCCAATGAGTGTGAGCATGACGTGAGTGCCTGATCAGAGCTGACTCGCACTCCCAGCCCGCTAGGCGATTTGCATCGGGACAGAGTGAGGAGTAAAGCTCCTGCTGTTGCGCTCTCAGCCGCAACCGCCAAAGAGATGCAAATCCATCTCTGTGTGTTTGCTCTGCTAGACATGTGCGTGCCTCAGACTGTTAATTTTGTATCACTAATACCTTTTAAACTTAAATTTACGGTAGCTTTGTTATTTGCCACAGTGTGATGTATCATAATAATGTGGAGTTGGAGCTCTGCAGTGAAGGAATAATAATAATCTTTATTGCACAATTATTTCAATTATTTCAAATCACTGCAGTGAAAGAACATAGCTGGGGATTTGTACAAAGCCCCATGCCTAGGACAAGGAGCCTGTCATGCGCACACATTAATCTCCTGACGGCCCCCAGTGCCTCGAAACCCT
Source organism: Triturus cristatus (assembly GCF_964204655.1). Taxonomy (NCBI): domain Eukaryota; kingdom Metazoa; phylum Chordata; class Amphibia; order Caudata; family Salamandridae; genus Triturus; species Triturus cristatus. Next base: position 684,608,662 of record NC_140592.1, read on the forward strand.
TAGTAATACAACAGCAGCGGGGAGCTTCAAACTGAGGTCCCCCACTATGCTGTATCTAGACTCGGTGTACATTCCAATGAATACAGCCAGCACAGATAGGACAAGCTGGAAAGACCTTCTTGCTTGGACACGATCACACAGTCAAAACGTGCAGTGCGTTTTTCCACAGCAAATACATCGAAGTCTGAGAGCTGGCCAAAATGATCTGGAACTTGGATCGCAGGCATCTTTAAACAAATCTCCCCAGAAATCATGAAGTGAAATTCCACTATGGTCAGCTATTCAGAAAAGGCAGGGAATACTGCCATTACATTTAAGCCGCCATCCATTTATTTATCGGATTCTTTTATTTAGCGCAAACAAGGCCCGCAAGCACTGAGGCTTAACTTGCGAACCAATAGACATAAGTCGTCCGGCCCGGGGGGAGAGAGTGGTACTAAACAAACTGTAAATCTCAACAAAAACAAACCGAATCAAACCCACACTGGAGACGCCAAAGTAATGTAACAATATCAAATCGGTATATACTAGCGACGCGAGTAGGGGAAAACGGTTGTTACTAGTATAATAAACAGTCGCGGCTCGAGGGGGGGGTCGCACGGGGGTGGGGGCCGGGGAATTAAAAAAAAAAAACTCGTCTCCCCTTGGCGCCTTCACGAACGGCACTGGAGTGGACTGGAAACCCCTCTCAGCCAATCCTGGCGCTGCCAGCAGCGCCAGGATTGGCTTAGGGCATGGTTTCTTCTCACCCGCCTGCCCATTAGGAGACCGAGGTTTGAGCCTTTGCTCAACCCTCGCTCTCCTAATGGGCATGTGCCATCCAGAGCAGACACTAGTGCGCATGACTGGGCATGGCTGAAAAATTCGCCAACCTCCCCCACTCATGCGCACTTGTGCTGCTGCCTTCCCCCTGGTCTGACAATCATGTCAGTCAACATGATGCCGGACCACCCACCCCCTTCAGACATCATTGTCAGTTCTCCCTCGGCGTCTTTGAACTTAAGTAAACGGATTCAGTTTACTTAAGTTTAGAGACGCCGAGTGAGCTGCGGGTGGGGGGGCTACGCCCCAATGGACGCACCGCTGCTGCGTTAGAGCACTGCAGGGGCTGCTACTGGAAGGGAGAGTGCGCAGAGGCTCTTGGGGCAGGAGAGGGGAGCTGGTTGTGTAGGAGCCGGTGCAGTTGGGGAGAGTGAACCGAGGCTGTGGGTTGGTGGGGGAGGAGGGGTTGGCAGGAGGCTTTTGGGGACTTGGACCATAGCCTATGACTACAGCAACCACTACATCTGTTAGAGGGTCAGAAAGAGTGGGAGTGTTTTCTGCACATCACAAATGCAAGTGGGGAAGAAAAACAAACAGCCCCAGACACCACTGTGTCATCACGTTGGACACAGCATCTTTATTGGGTGATGGAAAAACCTTTATTAGCAAGCTCTATTCATTATTTCTTCTACCAGTCATTATGCTGCTAGCGAATGGAGCAATACTCCTAGCCAATACAATGTGGAGAGGTGTGGTGCAGCGGCCAGAGCAGCTGACTTCGGAGCACAGGGTTCACGGTTCGATCCCCGGCTCCGGTGGCAGCTCAGCTCAGCACCATGTGACTCTGGGCAATAGCTCACTTAATTTCCACGATGGCCCTCCAGCGCCTTGAGACCCGTAAGGGTGAGTAGTTTGCGCTTTACAAATACGGATTTACATTTACAATACATCATGATTGAGGGGTCTTCCTCTTGCACATTGCCAGGTCATTACATTTTAATGGGGCAGCCATGTTAGGTAAGGGAACACCCCTAAGGAGCAAACAGGAGTGGAACGAGCAGTCTTTTGTGGCAGCAGCACACAAATTCTACCCAATCAAGTGCTGAATTCAAGATAAAAAACATGGGTAGAACTAACAGGCTCTCAATTGTACCCCTACAAGCTCTTTTTCTGTTGATCATGCAAGTTCTGGCAACCAACAGCTGTGCTGTCAAACTAGACCTAAAGAATCGGAATTATTGAAACACACCCAAGAAGGAGCTCAAAAAATCTTCAAAGTACTATACATGTACAACAACTCTTCAAGAATAACGCATGGAGTGTTGTCATGTGTTCTGAAGTAATGTTGGTGGTTTTTAGAACACCATTTAGTTAAAATCACCTTGTGTTCACTGCTTTGTTTTAATGCCTTTAGTGCCAAGAATCTTGCACCATTCCTTTCTGCACCCATTGTGCTCTTGATTCCCATTGAAAAACTAGTATTAAGAGAATGGCGGCGTGTATAGAGTTGGGAGGCACACAGGGTATAGTTGGTCGATTTGAATACACATCCTTTTGGTTAGAGGACGTTTCAAACCCTGTTCAGGGGGCCAGGAGGGAAGCATGGGCTGCTGGGCTTCAGTCTTGAGGGAGGGGATGTTTGCCTCTGATGTATGGGAATCCATCCTACCATGGCTCTGCAAACTGTGCCAGATACAACCCCTTCAGCACGCGGGTTTCAGTGGTAGCGATGGCAAGCAGTCACATGCTTGTTGGGGAGGTGGAGTGAGGGTGCACAAACTCTGAACTCAGCCAGCCAGCAGCACAAAATCTGTTTGTCCAGCATAGTGCTTTACTTTTTTAAGAAGAGTACTATAATAAACTCCCTTAAAATGGAGTCCCAGCATAGGTAATGGTAGTAGGTACAATAATATATAGTGGCACTTGGGCTACTGCATCTTGGGATAACCCCCCCCCCCCTTACCGATTTCCCAGGCTTCTCTCCTCTTGTGAGTCGAGGCAGGTCTTAGTTAGGTTAGAGAGTTTTGTGCAACATGAGTCAAGACTCTGGCATAGATACCCCAGTACAATAATGCTTATATTCAATAACGTTCCCTTGATACAGTCTCACCACAACGTATGTCCCCCATGTTCTTTCGACAGCATGCGTCTCCTCTCTTTCCCACTTTTGGGATGAGACATGGTGGTTGCAGAAGCAGCACTCAATTTGGGTAGTCTGCAGCAGGAGGGGCAGACGGAGCGGCAGCCTGAAGTCTTTCGTTAAATGCAGATTCTGGCATTGGTGGGGGCCACAGCAGGTATCAGACCCACTTCTGGGCTACTTGGTGTTGAGTAGCAGACAGGCTGTGACATAGACAGGGACACAGAAGGCCTGCTAGCAGCCACATGGTGCGCTTTGTAAATGCGGCAGTGGTGACTGGCAAAGGTTTGGGCTTCGATGGGCACAGATTTCCACTTTGATGGCGTGGTCAGCAGCGATGGTTATTATCGTTCTTATTGCACCCAGATTAGCCGCTGACCCGTAATTCTCACTTGACACCACAATTTTGAAGAGACTGAGCCCATTCTTTCAGTCTTGCCAGTCGCTCTTAGCAGTCTTCCTTCTCTCAGGTTGACCATCAGCACCAGCGTCTTGTGGTTTCTGGCACTTGCTGACAGTCACACCTCCTGGAGGTTGACAGGATCTTTCCCTATCTGAACAGGCAAGCAGGTTGGCTTTCAGGCGATTCAAGTCAAACACAGCTCTGCCAGCAAGGCAAGAATACAGGTGATACCCCCTCTTACCTGGGAAGCGGCTGTCAGACACCGGGTCTAGCTGCACAGCAGTCCTCAGAGTATACTGCAGAGCACTTCCTTTTTTGGTAAAAGAGGACTTGGAGCTGGGACAACAAGGAGGTCAGTGGCTCTAACTTTCATACATCAAAGTAGTCAGGGGATTAGAATTTTTGGTCTGCAATTTCGGAATGGAGTTTGCATAGTTCTTTTAAGTGTCCTCTCCAGACACAACCTTTGTCTAGAGTGAAGTTCATCATAGCAGGGTAGTCTCCAGCCTGGAGTACCCACAACAGAGGCATGAACTTTCTGTAACTGGTTGATCAACAGCCACACTGAACAGTGACTAAGGACAATACAAAAGGCTGGCCTCACCTAAAAGATCCTTTCCACCATGAACAACAGAGACTTCGATCCCACCCTTAAACATTACCATCTTCCAAATGGCAGTGCTACAGAAAGACTAATCAGCAGCTCCTCTCAGCATAAGGGCCGAGATGCATTTCTAAAGCAGTTCTCCCTCCCCACTTCATTGTCTAAGTGTCCTGCCTCCAGCTTCAGGAATTTCAACAAAATACCTCCACTGTCTGGGAAAACAATCTCATCTCCTTCATGTGCAAAGGAGCAGACCAAATTGGAACCCGCAGGCCCCCGTTACAGTGGCATACATATACACATATTGCACATACTACACAAGCATGTACATAAGCATTCATAACATAATTGGGATGTTAGCCCTAGAATAGCTTGTCTCGTCTTTCCTTCGTACTAGCTATAAGGATAGCTCTGCCCCCACTGCTGGAATTGCTTGACTTGCATCACTTGCTGAAAGTTTTAGCCCCCCCCCCCCCGAAAGCCGGGTCTAGTTGCGCCCCTGATTGCATGAGACAGGCGTGCATGGTAATGCATTGAGAGACTATAGAGGGTGCACCCCAAGTTCACTAATCAAGAAGTGAGTCCTCTCTGCTGCCTGCTGCACACCAGAGGAAACCAGCAATTCACAATGAGATTTGTGTGTGCGTATCTGGTTTTCACGTGGAAATGGCTATATTTACGAGAACAAGGAATTCACAAAAAGATATCTTGAAGTAGTAAAGGCTTTCATTCACTCATAAAATAGCGATAGTAAATCTAACAAAGATTTTGCAGATTTTTCCTATCTTTAATTACGCCTGAAAAGTAGCATTCCATCAATACTTCAGCCCAGATGTATCAAGAAGTCATGCACTGCAGGCGCAAGTAAAGTTGCTCCGCTGCGTTGCCTGAAAGGGAGAGAGCAGAAGAGTGTACTAAGATGTGGTGCTGTTCTGCTCTCCCCTGCACAGGTGAGCTTAAGGCAACCATGCATCAAAGCAGACATTACTGACCATAGTGCAAGTAGGTCTTCCTTGTCTGAAGCATAGGTTTCAATAAAAAACCTATGCCTTAAGGCTTTTCCTACTTTGGGTGTGCTGGCAATGCAGCACACATGCAAAGCGGTAAAAACAAGAGGAAAAATCATGATTTCGTTCGATAGTAAATTCCCCCATACCAGTTTGCATAGGGTTTGCATTAGAACAGAAATGTAAACCCAACACAAAGCATTTGTAAATCTGGGCCTTCATGGAAGTTTTGTGAATTGCACAAAGTCGCAAGTTTAGGTTCTTGCAAAGAAGCAGATTTAAGACTTCATTGAGAATTAGGACCATAACTGCATCCATCCATTGAAGCCCTGAGGTGAGGGATGAGAAGCAGTTGGCCAAAATCATTTTTTTGCTGGATGCCATTTTCTTTATTTAGCTTTGCCAGTCTGCGCATATGAAGCTGGATGGAGGTGTTCCTTCTACAGAGATGGGGCGGTCCCATCTTGGGGTGGAGAAGATTTGCTGTGGTGCTTAGCTCCCTATAGAAATAAGTGTGAGCTGCTGCTTGGGATCCCCTGATGAGAGGGGGTCAGAAATTCAACCCCGGAATTCCTACTCCTGAATGGAAGTTGGTAACACCATAGTATTCCTATGGCTAGATTTCCCCATCCAGTAATTTCCTATATGGGGGAAAAAACAAATCAGGAACTCTGTATTCCTGCATTTCCTGGAATTACAGATTGAGCCGCCAACAGTTTGCCATTGATTGTGAAATTAGAAGGACCTCAGAAGGAGGTCCTTTGTGTAGTCTAATATTCTTACCTAAAAAGTACAATAGCTGCATATTGCGAATTTATTATTCATTTATTGTATTTTTAACCTAGCTCTCCAGAAATTGAGGAGGAAATCCTCGCCCTGCTGAACTCCTCCCTAGAGATTGGGGAATTCCCAAGCTACTTTAAGGAAGCCAGAATGATCCCCCTACAGAAAAAGGCTGGTGCGGATACATCCAATATGCAAAACTACAGACCCATCTCCCAACTCCCCTTTCTCGCAAAAATCTTAGAGCAGCATGTCTTGCGAAATCTCTCCAGGTGCTTAGAGGATCACCAGCTCCTGGGGGACAGGCAAGCCGGTTTCCGAGCTCACCATAGCACCGAATTGGTGATGCTATCAGTGCTTGACGATATCAGGCTGACTGCCGACAACAAAAAACCTTGCGTGCTGGTCCTCCTTGACCTGTCGGCAGCGTTCGACATGGTCAACCACGCCCTACTCCTTGAAAGATTACGAACAATTGGAATTGGGGGATCTGTCATACAATGGATCACCTCATTCTTGACGAACCGCACCCAAAGAATTCAGATGGGTGACTGGGTCTCAGAGAAGGGGCCTATTCCCTGTGGAGTCCCACAAGGGTCGGTGCTTTCACCCCTCCTATTTAACAATTTACCTCAGTCCTCTAATTAATGCCCTCGTGGCTATGGAGTGACAAGTTTTCAATTATGCAGACGATACACAGATCATCCTGCAAATTGAAAACACCCCTGAAGCACACTCCCGTGCGAAAGAAGTTCTACGATTCACGGTCAACTGGATGACGGCCAACTCACTTAAGATTAATCCAGACAAAACCGAGGTCCTAGCCATGACGGATGTTCACAACCCCTGGAACTCCCTCTACTGGCGTCAGGAGCTGGGCGACACTCCTGCCCCGGTCCCTGTGGTTAAGTCTGGGAATCAAAGTGGACGCCAAGCTTACATTGGCCAATCAAGTTTCCACGGTATTTGGTACCTGCGTGGGCCTACTCAGGCTAAGGAGACTCTCCCCTATCCTCTCATTCTCCACCATGAGAACAGTTGTTACCGCCATGATCCTGGCCCGCCTTGACTATGCCGATTCACTTTACATTGGACTGCCAGACACCATAGTGGGCAAACTCCAGATAGTTATGAATGATGCCACCAGGCTCATCTTCAAACTACATAGGCACACGCGAGCATCACCTCTCCTGCAACGCCTCCATTGGCTGCCCATAAAACAAAGGACCAAATTTAAGGGCCTCTGTATCGTTCACAAGGCCATTCACAGCCAGGCCCCAGTGTACATCAAACAACGACTTGTGAAATACGTGCCAGGCCGCTCACTAAGGTCCTCCACGGGGTGCCTTTTACAATGCCCATGTTTCAACTACGTTACCAAAGGAGGACGAGCCTTCTCCAACCTCCTACCCACTCTTTGGAACAGGCTGCCAAGCCAACTCTGCGCGGAAAGCCGCCTTCTTCCTTTCAGAAAACAACTAAAAACCATTCTTTTCACAGAAGCTTGGGCATAACGGTCGCCTAATTGCCTGGATCCATCGCTGTTCTTCTTGCAGCGCTTAGAGACCTTTTCGGTATTACGCGCTCAACAAATCCAAATTAACATAACATTTTAATTGAGGTTGTTTTATTCGTGCTCAAGCCACTTTGCAGCTCCTTTACACATGAGTGGTGGATGGAATCCTGTGAAAAGCTCATGGTACATGTGTTGCTCTGCAACCAGTTGCTGACCTCAGTTCGTGGGAGGACCATTCAATAAAAGCAGTGGGTTTCAAACCATGGACAAAAATCATGTTGTCTATAGGTCGTGTAACTATGGACTGCCAAGAACCGACTTCTCTAAATCTTAATATTCACTGCAATTGACGTTACAACACTGAAAAACATAAATTTTTTAATACTTCTGTGGGTTAAGTGCCTATTCATGGCTACTGTACGAAAGGATTTCTATTGGATGGGTATGGGACTCATGCATAATATAAAATTAAAGATGGGTAACTGTGACATAGCGGCATGATCTTCATCCTGGGGTTTGAACAACATCATAGACAACTCAAGCTTCACCCAACAAAAATTCCATGTATGCCAGCATGTGATGAAGGTAGGAAATTCCACAGCACAAGCCTTGTAGGTGAAGTTATCGTCCATCAAACCTTTTGTACTAAGGCAATGAATGTCCAGCAGGGTGGAGAATGCAGACCTTCGGCGTTTGCAGATGGAGGGACATCTTGCAGAGAAAGCTCCGTCACTGCTCTAACAGAACTTTTATTTATTTATTTTTAATAGAGTTTTATATAGCGCAAACTTGACAAAAACGGGTATCAGAGCGCTTTACATAGCACCAGTTGCATTACATGAGGACACAATTTATTTATTTTGTGTTAGGCATGGGGAGATTAAGTGATTTGCCCAGAATCACAAGATGTTCAGCGTCATTGCAGAGACTTGAACCCAGTTCCCCAGATTCGAGGTCGACCGCCCTAGACGTTAGGCCAACTCCTCTCCCCCAACTTTGACAATGTGAAGTGTTTTAAACTATGGCCAAGTGTACTAATTTTTCACACAGTGCAGCGTAGAAATCCTATTGTCGTCATTGCTTTGCACACGGGGGAAAAACACAGCAGAGAGCCACATCTACTATGGTTGTCCTGCAGCTGCTGGTAGCCCATAAACTGGTGCACCAATAACACAGCCTTGCACCATGGTGGTGAGCAAGCACTGACTAGCATAGGATTTCTTTTCCAATCATACCAATCAACCTACTAATTTCTATGGAGGGACATATCCATGTTTTCCAGACATTGGCTGTGTGCTGAAGCACACGTGTACTATCTCATTCTTTGGACAAATGATCACGTTTCTTATGCCTTCTTCAAGTAAGAGATACTTTTGATGCATAGCCCTGTCTGTCTTAGCAAATCGGGTTTTGCAGCAATATGTATGGCCATTTGCGCTGATCCGAACCCAATAATGCTACTTTACGTAAAATCATATTTATGGTAAAAACAGGCACAGTACCAGTGCAAAACACCCTTTGCGCTGGCAGTAGATAGCATATGCCGCTTTGCACTGGCACAAAGCCTTGGTAAATCTGGGCCCTGCTCCTTGCTTGGTGAGGCATCCAGCGAAGGAATCTTTTATGCGGTCAGTCAGCACACCTCGAAAGACACAGAAAGCCTCATGGTTTTGGACCCTTTGCAGTTTGTTGACTGGCTCATCATTTATAAAGCCCCGCCCACTCCATGAGGCATCCTGGGGTTGGTAACAACTGCTAACGAGGGGAGAATAACGATAAACAACAAGATTACGCACAAGACAGACGAGATATCAAGTCAACCGAACGAGAACTTATTAGGGTCATTCCTGTAGGATTCTGCACACTGTAGAGGTGCATGGGAAGTTGAAGTGTCTGGGGCTCAGACACCTTAGGGACAGCTCTTCAGCACACACGACTTTTCACCAAGGACTTGCAGCAGAAGAAGAAAGCCAGAGTGTAGGGGTATTACACTACTACATGTCAAGAAAATCTCTCCCTGCAGCACGAGTGATCAGGTGCACAGAAAAACCCAGCTTTTTTCAAACCCTTTGCTTAACAGGAAGCCGGTGGAGCTGCATCCATGCTGTGCAGATGTGTACAAATTCCTTCACGTCCATCACTGCAAAATTATGAATCCGCTGCAGCTTAAACACTGTGGAGTCAGAGGACATCCAAGCCAGAACTATAATACACAAGTGGAACGCGCTAGGTAGAAACAGAAGGGCCTGGTCTGACAGGGTGCTTGGAAGCAGGAAGAAAACACTGCTTTGATAGGAGCTTTAAGGGAAAGATCTTAGCATGGAAGATACCCAAGCGTCAACTAACACAAGAGGTGGGGAGGTGCTCTACAGGTACAAGGCTATACGTGCCATGAGGAGATTTGTTTCTCCAGACAGCTTAATTACTATTCAATTTGAAGAAATGACTACTAATACACTGTTAAATACAAAGTCAATACCAGATATCATTAGTTAGCTCTCATGCAGCGCTTAACCTGCCATCAGTAGGGCGCCGCAGTGTGTTTCGGAATTCTGGGTTATGACATTCCAAATGTTTCTAAGATCAGTCTTCTTCAGGTTGGTGAAAATGAGCCGACAGTAGGGTGAGTATGTCAGTTGTGTATGTTGAGAGTTCTATATTAATATATACTGTTGTGGTATTTGTTGCTGTGCAGTACTGTTGTGCGCAATCTGTCGTTTAAATACATAGGCATATCGATGATGTTTGTTCTGACTGTTGTGTTTTGTAGGAGGTTGTGCTGTTGTGGAGTACTGTTGACACCATGACGGCCATTTAAGGCATATCTGAGCAGTGTGTATGTGCTATATTCTGATCCACGTTGGGTTAACCTGAGGCGCTACTCAAGGTACAATAGACACATGGTGTCATTTACTGGGTTGTAAGAATTGGTGGATTCCCTGCCTACCAAATTTGTGGTTCTCCCGCCTTATTTACATCGGTGGTAGCCTCACCCAGCTCTTTTGGCTTAAACCCTTGAACTGATGCCCATCCACCACAGGGTTGTCAGTCACAGTGGCTCTCGCCCCACTCTCATAGGGACAGGGTGACAGTCAGTTTTTTCATTACTATGATGGTCCCACAAAGTAATGTCACAGGAAGAAAACTCCTTACATATAAGGGGCACTTAGCTTTTGCCTTGCACTAATAAGCCCCCACTTTGGAGTTTATTGCCCGAAGGGAAAAGGTAATTCAGAGTGGGTTTCTTAAACATAGAGAAGTGAGATGATTTTTTTTATTTGAAGTTTTGAAGGTAGTTTTGTTTGATATAGTTTGAATTTTTTAGGCTGTTGTCTGGATTACAGAGTTAATAAAGAGTGAATTATGTAGATGGAGCCAGTGTTTTGTTTGTACATCACAAGAACGTAATGTCACTATCAAAAACTGAGTTATAAAATTTTGGAGGTGGGAGACCCCTACCCAGTCTTGTTAGGTCAAAACAGTTCTGAGAGAATATCTGCTCAACCCAGGGTAGCTGTGGCACAAGCAGCAGGCAATTCCCAGAGGAATGGGTGTTAAGCTCAAGCAATACTGAAAAATTTAAAGTAAAGAACACAACACAATAACATTTTCAAACCAATTTAGAAAACTTTACGGAGCAAAAAGACACCAAGGTCATTAAAATAGGATAACGGAAAATATGATTTTTAAAGTTTTAAGGCAAAAAGCACCTAGAAAAGTAAAGCAATATTAAAAACAATAAATCATGCTTGATCTGACTTAGGCAGGAAGTCAGGCTGACCATGATGGACCAATGTTCAGATACACCAAGCAGCTAGTCCAGGTCAAAGTTTTTACCTTTGGACTTAAAGACACTTTTTTTGGAAATAGAAATCTTGCAGGCTGGGAGCTGCAGTTGGGCAGTGCTCCACAAGACCATAGACCTTTACCATGAGGTCCCACTGAACCTTTTTTGGCATGGTAAAATGCACCAAGTGGGACAAACCTTATTTTCTTTCCCCCGTATGTTGCAATCTCCCTGTGCAAGCCTCAGCAACTTGTCCTGGTCCTCTGGAGGTGGGAAAAATGACTTTTCTCCAACTGCAGGGAAAGTTTCTGCTGATCAGTCCTGCAGCCCCCAGCTCCTCAGAGGTTTCTCGTCACTAAGTATCTCCTAATCAGATCTCCTACAGGGTCCAGTCTTCTGTGGTAAGCTACGCCCTCTTGGTGTCATGGGTTCTTTCGCTTTTAATGTCCCTGAGGCAGGTAAAGAGGAGGCCAACTACTTGACCCTTGAGGAGCAGTCCTACTCCCTGGGTGCAGAAGGATTTAGGAGATGTTGTGCGAGTTCCGTTCTTCCAGAAAGAGTCTGGAGTCATCTTACAAAAGGGCCCTCTTCAGGTAGTGTCTTCCACGGTTCAAGATTATTCTCGGGAGATAGTGGTTGAGGTGCCAGCTATATCCTGTGCACTAGCCTGTGACTGGAGTAATACTAGCAATCTTAGTATCTTGAAGCCCGTTCATCTACGTATGTAGGTACTTCCTCTAGGTCTTTCTGTAAAATTACCCAGAATTCCCTGTTTCAGTATGGCTGAACCGTTCTGCCAACAGACAGGCCTGTTTACAACTCCGTTGCCACACCACTATTTAGAAGAGCCAGGATACTACACTCTTCTCCCACCTGACAGGGTACAAGCTGGTTCTCTCCAATGTGACCAGGCCATGGCTGTCAAAGAGAATCTTAAGACCAGGAGAAGCCCTCCTGGTATATCCAAATCAAGAAGTAGTTCTAAAGCTGTCCTTTGTTCTGCTAAGTGGTTAGTCATTCTTGCTCTTGTATCCTTTCTGCCCTCAGATACAGGTCACTGTCCTCTGAGTCAGGATCATTAACTCTTCCAGTCAAGGATGTACATTTCAACTCTGGAGGTGTCATTAGTGGCAGAACTAGTTTAAAGCTAGTTCTGGCTCAGGCAGTCTAAAGTACACGTTTACAATGTTCGTTTTCTACTCAAGTTGCCAAAATTGGATTCCACGATAAGTTCAGGTTTTGAAAATTATGTAAGAAATAACTTTGAAGGGCTCTGCTAGCATTTCCTTAGGAAATGTAATATTTTATCATACCAATCTATTTTCTATTAAAACTATAGCCGGTCCTACACAGTGAAATAGCTTTTAGGCCTTCAGTCAATGTAAGGACATACTTTTTAAATATATTGTGTGCCACTTTTTTATACATTAGGTAACCTGCCTTGTGGTCTTACAAGCCACACTTTACGGGAGACTAATTAATACATCCTTTACGTGTTACCGCAGTGTCTTTAAACTGTAGCCCAGTCAGAGCACAGTGGTGTTTCTGGCATACATATATTTTTGTCATGCATGTGGGTGGTGTAATTACAGGCTACAGCCCACAAGGGACATTTTCTGTGCCACCTACTGTGGCCATACAGGAAAGTTAAGTAGAACGTTCGGGTGAATTCAATTTTACAAATTCCATGTTAGGGACAGAACACACTCACTGTTACACTTATCAGTGTCACACTGCACAGAGTCCTAATACCAGCAAAACAGAGTCCAAAAAAAGGCAAATGTTATGAAGTGACTGTACAAAAAAGGCAAATGTTGCTAGTCAAGGTTAGAAAGGTGACGTGCTTGCCAATGAGGAGGAATGTCTGTCTCGGGGAACAATTCTGTAAACTCGCTTGTGAGGAGGGAAGAAATTAAGAACAGTCAATCGTAAAATATGAAGGATACGGGCACGTTTTCTACCTATTTCTTCATTTATGTTAAATTAGCTAGTTATTAGGAATTTACAATACCATACCATGTAAAAATACACAAATGCAAATACCTGGTCTTTCTGTGGATGTGCAAAAGACATCCGATGCTTGCATACTTTTATGCTGCCCTTCACAACGTCAAAACTTCAAGCACACACACACACACACACACAAAATTGAATAAAGAATAATGACACAAGGATCTTTCTACATTATATTATTTATATGCTTTTTGTACAGTGTAGTTATAATACAAATACATAGGTTTAGATAAAAAATTTGGAAATCAAGATAGAAAATAAGTCCTTACGGGTTGTTACCACTATCAAACTAAATGTTTACAATCAAATATATGAGGTAACTTAGTTTTTCTGCAACATATGTAGAACCTACGCTTGATAATAGACTCTTAGATGTACGTTTCTCGACTGGACACTAAGTGTTAATGATCTGCCAGTTGAACGCCAGTTATCTGGAGATGCAGCCAGGCTTCTTGGTGGAATAGTATGAGATACAAATATGAGCATAACAGGAGGTGGGGATCGAGGTTTTTGTGATAGGTGGATCTGGAGTTAGATGAAATTTGGGGCACCAACTTTAGCCTTCACTTTAGTATCAACATCTGGAAAGAGGACCCAGCTTTCGCCTTTTCATGTTCCATCTTCATCAGTGGCATTGCAGGCTGGTAATACCCTGGTTCTTGCAGTTTTTCCATTTTCTCTGTTTCTCTGTTTCTCTTAATTTTTGTTTTCCCTTCTCTTTTCGATGGAGGATAAGTACTATAAGGTTGTTTGCTAGGGGAGGCAGATTCCACAGGAAAAAGTGCTTCTAGGGCGGGAGGGAGCAATACAAATGCATTATACCAAAATGTAAAGTTTGTTATGGCCATCTTTCCACCATTCAGCATGTTGCAGATAACTGGCGTTGTACTGGGTTTAGTTTTAGCATGCACTTTACTGGAAAACAAAACTTTAAGCATTGCTTTGCTGTTTTTTTAATAACATGTACATCCATTGTACGTAAACATGAAAGCAGAAGAACCACACTTTATTTAATCCTCTTCCCTCAATAAAAAGTTGCTTGCTCTTCTGCTCTTGCTTGCTTGGCATCAGATATTGAATGTATTAGGCAGGGCTGGCTAATGGACTACCTTACAATGGTGCAGGGCAGAGTCAGTTGAGGAATGGTCAACTCAAGGTCTAACAGCTGCAGAGTGCAATATAAGAAGTTGCAGCTCTATTAGTCTAGAGTAGGTGTCCGATGTTGGCCTAAAGTGGCCAGATTCCTGCCAGATTAACAGGTTCACCGCAGACTAAAATAAAAGTCCCATTTGTTACTGTGTGCAAATGTATCCCATGTGCTTATATTGAAAATCTGGCATGGATCCATCTGCTGTAGACACCCCTTCTGTATTTTTTTTTTTAAGTGGAACTTCAAGCACAGGAAGTGGAATCTTTTTTGCCGTGATATAGAAGCTTTGCTTCCCGGGATGCTGTTTTCTCATAAACGCAGATGCACCTCAAACACTCTAGGTCAGACCTACAAAGAGAGGAAGATAAAAGCTATATCCCAAAGATCTTTGTATCAACTATAGGGATGAACCATGAGTCACCAATGGCTGTTTCACGTATGGCACCAAATTCATTGAGGGGATGCAAGGGAGGCAACTCCTTGTCTCCTCGAGGCTCTAAACTATCAAAATGACAATTCTTTGCAGTTGGTGGAGCCAACTGCCCATCACAGCCGGGCCCGTTTTTAAAGCCATGCTTTTGCTTCAGTTCTCAATAAGGCAAGTTGGAAACGCAAGTAATCTGGGGAGTTTTAGCTAGGAGACTCATATCTGCTAAGATACATGTCAGAGATGCATTGCGCTTCGTCAGGTTGCTTGCGAGATCTCCAGAGCTGCTTCAGAGTATGTCTAAGGATTGATGTGATTTCTCTCTTTCAATCAACTGCTGTCTACACGGGTCCGAGAACAAAACGAATGCCACAAATCTTTGTAACATTTCAACTGGAAGTAAACATTCACCTCCAAGAGCCTTCCCGGATACCCAAACCATTTGGCTCCACCATCTCTGCTAGTGGTGGCCAAGCTCAGCCAGTATATGCTCAAAAGGAAAAGGAATAGGAATCTTCCTCAAGGGTACATTCAACTGAGGCGACGAGGAGCTTCCCTGGCCATGTTGAGGGTAACATGGTGGATGTTGTGAGAGGTAAACACTTACATCCTTTGTAAACCTAAATCCATTACTGAGAAAGTCTCATTGTATCAAATACCACTCTATATTACACCAGCAGCACTAACTGCAATTTAACCTGATTCCCTGCAGACCATGGACATGTTCCATAAGCTTTGAGCTTGTTTTACACTCCTTATGGTCTTCATCGAACAGCTTTTGTACTGCCTTTGTGGCCGATCCCATACTCTATAGTCTATTTATACAACCATGATCCAACCACCTGCTAATGACATGTATTGGTTTAGTTATCAAATACACAGGATTAGCTAACAATGCACCGATGGCACCTCCACGCCTTATTATATCACAAACAAGGCCAAGCAGCGTTACAGTACTAGGTGGCTGGAGGCCCACGCTGATCTGTCATCGGAGAGGTTTAAGAACATGACCGCTCCTGCCTCAAGACTACAGAGAAAGTTCCAAATTCTTTCACTTATTCTTCAGCATACCAACAGCACTGCTAAGTGCCACTCATCACATGTTCTAATAATATCCCTGTAGCTATGTCAAACAGTTTTTCATATTAAAAACCCTAACTAAAATATATTAAATAATATAAAATACAAAATTTGGCATTTAAGTTAACATAAAAACAGGCAAATAATCATTTGGCTGATTATTTACATAACGTAGATATAAGACAGGTCCTGAACCTGCCTGTTTAGAAGATTTTTTGTTCAATTGCCACACCTCTAGAACTAAGGCTGCTTGTGTTTTTATTGCAGTGGGTAAACTTGGGCGCAACAGAACGAAAGTTTAACCGTGTTTAGCGGTGAAAGAGGGAAATGGGTTTGTCTAGTAATGTACAGACTACAGGCTCGTGCACGACTCCAGCTCTACTAACCCGTGGGTGTATACTTTATCATCTACTGACCAACTGATTTTGGCAGATTTTAGGTCTCCAATGGTTAGATATGTAGTAGGGTTTACATTCTGCCAGCACAATACTGGTGGATTTCCTAACTGGCCAACTGAACTGGTTCATGGTATGCTTTGTTACCATATTTCATTGGGATTCCTGGACTGGCCATAGTATAGGTGCCATGCATGATGTGCCACTCAATTCCTAGTGGATTCTTCAACTGGTATGGTATATGGAGTTATAGGCTCTGGTTACTGATTCTTGATGGATTGCCCATCTACCAAAATGATTTAAGAGCAGGATTGTGGTATATTAACCAAATTACTAATGGCAAGTCACATGACATACTAAGTGAATTATAAAGGCCTCTTAGACTCTACTAAATAGCGACAAAGGCCTCCTTGACTTTAACAAATAGTGACTTTGCCAGCACTACTCTGAAATAAATAACACATATCAGTATACTCACTATAACAACTTCCAAATAACGGAGTACCAACTAGTGAAATCACAGCCCTAACACACCAGCTACATCTGTAAATTATGAAAGTTGCCGTATCGTAATGGTGGCTCATAAGGGCAAACCACACGCTCTTTATCGTCGGTAGGATAATACAGACTGTAATTGCTGAACTTGAACTGTATACCCAGTTCTGGAAATGATGGCCTGGAAATCACTTCCAGTGGCAACGCGCACAGCACCCTAGATCAGTGTTTCCCAAACTGGGGTCCGAGGACCCCCAGGGGTCCGTGGCACATTCCCAGGGGGTCCGCAGGCAGCAGTTTTAAAAGCACTGCAAAGTTCCTTGTAAAATTTGCAGTTTTCGAGCAACTATAAAAGTATCAAGAAAATGCCAGTGATTAATGTACCTGCTGGAGAGAGATGGGAGTTTTGTCTAGTGGCAGTTTTGACTTATCTAATGTGACACAGAGGGTTAATCTGCCTACTGCAAAGAACGTGTACAATGCATTTTAAAAAACAGTATTTTATGTGCATAGGTCAGTGGGCTACTGATTTTGTCACAGAGATTCTTTTGTCACTGTGCAATTCATAAGGGACAATCGCAATCTAGCACAGTGTCTTACAAACTGTCAAAGAGCTGCTTGCAAACTGCATGGTAAAAGTTAGTAACATATGTTTATTCTCAGTCTATCATTATCCTGATGCTGCTATGTTCCCACTTCCTGTACATGAACAATTTTGTAATGCCTTTTTGTCACTTCTATATGTGCTGCCTAATGCAACACACATGGAAGTTACAAAACGTCATTTTTATTAAAGATTGTTTATGTGCAGGAAGGGTCACCATCCTGAACATAAACAATCAAAGGTGTTTTGCTTTTTCCGTTGGAAAAAGCAAAAACGAGGAGAAATAAGGCATTTCTCCTCATTTCTCCAAGTTAAGACCAGGTTTTTCATGGTCTTAATTCTGGTGCTGTCTCCTATTTAAGCTGACCTTGTAAATAGAGGGCAGCGTCAAAATCAATGGGTGTTGGAGTGAAACGCCCACTGCAACTCCCACTGCCCACCTTTTTCACGCCAAGCATTGCGTGAAAGGGGTCCTTATTTACAAGGCAGCGTTAAGCCACAATAAGTGGCTTAACTGTACCTTGTAAATAAGGCAAAGCCCCTATTGCCACAGGAACATCGCAAAAAGTGACGTTCCCATGGCGATAGGGACTTGTAAATATGCCCGTAAGATCCTTAGTAATTTGAGTATTTGTTTTGTGTACACACGTTTGTTTATTTTTTTCGAATTACTGTTTTAATGTTTGAAATTTAAATCCTACAAATTGCTTGGGGTCCCCGGCTTCCAGTGGTGACTCAATGGGGGTCCTCAGGAGTCAAAAGTTTGGGAACCACTGCCCTAGATAATTACTTACCACCCTGGCCCTCTGTAAAGTTTCTAGGATTACTTTTAAACCCAAACGATACAAAACCTACTTTATGGCCCAACACATTGGGGAAAAAACCAACCTCTGACTATCCTCAATTAACATTTGCCTCCATCATCTTCTCAACTAGAAAGTACACATTTCCAAGGCACATGTAGAGCCTGCATATCAGTTGGTACTGCACAGTGGCTAGATGGGTCACAACGCAAAGGAGCAACAATTGTATGCCATTATTCGGTTTTTGTCCATAGTTTACTTAAAATTATCCCAGATAATGTACTGCGCCATGGTTATGTCTGTCTCAGGTAGAAATGCTTTTTGAGCCGCCATCTTTGCACGTTAGTACAGATTAAGAATCCAGCAGTCAGTAGCCTAGTTTGTCTCCAATTTGTAACTGGAGCGCTAAAGTTTAATTTGACAAAAGCATCGCCCCGTTCCACGCAGCCTGCTTTTTTGTAAGCAATGGTGATGTGGGTTCTGTGCTCACGCCTGGTGTAAGTGACTCCCTTTCTAAACTATTCTTTATATTTCTGCCCCATTATAAACTGTTCATTCATTTATCCTGGCAATTGAGTCTGTTCTTTGGCCAGTTTCTGCTGGAGTGCACTTTGCATCTACATGCTTTAATATCTGCCACAAATAGGTCAATGATGCTTCCACAGCGTGTTCTTTCAGTACCGCTCTAGGAGAAAATCACAATTAAAAAATGATACCTGCGTTTGGTTTCCATCTCTAACACAACTGGAGCTCAACCTCGCCATACAGAATTTCAGGTGGGCTTAGGGCACGAGATAAGTTACTGTAGAAAATCCCTTCTCTGAATCATGCAGCCAGTCATCCCACCGTATTGATCATCGGGTGCCGTTGCGTCACTGAATTGTTGTGCTGCAGGCAACAAGCTCAAGGTAACAATAATTAAAAGGTGAATTCCTAGCTTGCAGGCGACCCCCTGGAGGTGCTTAACTAAAGCCCAGATTTACTATTTTTAGACACAAGGCAACACTGCACCAAAGATGCTGCGCTGCCCTGCGTCAAAGGTAAAGAGAAAAAATGTGCAATGTCTAGTAAGGTATGGCGATATTCTTTCTCTCCCCAGCCGTGCTGCACCTTTGGAAGCCATGGGCCACTGCACACACCCTTACGCTATAGTGCAAGGGTGTGTGCTCTCTAAAGCACAGGCTTTGTAATGGAAGGAGTCCTTTCCAATATAAAAACTGTGCCTTAAACTTTTTCTCACTCTGTATGTGCGCTGTACAATGCAGCACTCATGCAAAGTAGGAAAAACAAGGACATTTCTCCTAGTTACCCCTGCCTGAAGAAGGCATCAGGTTTTGCTGCAAATCACTGTGCGCCAATATTTGTAGAAAGGGATTTGCATCAAAACCCATGGGTGATTGCATCGGAATACCCATGCACCAGCATTGGAACGCCCCCTTCACACAAAGTAAAGCAAAGCAGAGCACAGTGCAACTTTGTCTTAATTTGGGGTACGTCCGAGCGCAAATACTCGTTTGCGCTGGACAGTAAATCCCACTCCAACACTTTGCGCCAGGTTGTTGCCAAACCCAGCGCAAAGCATTAGCAAACATGAGTCTCAGTCTCTAACTGAACTGTTATCACCCAACTAATTTTGGTATTTATTTTATCGCGTTTGGCAGGATGAAATAATAAGCCTGCTCGGTTGAAACTTGAAAGCTTTAACCTGTGCACTGCACAAGCCTGCCAGGTTGGAACCTGAATATGTGGCCTACAACTCACACATTGAGTGAGCGCTGAACCCAAAGATCTAACGGAGAATAGATCATTCTAGGCTCACACCATGGTCACAAAGAAAAACAGATGCTTCCTAGTTTGGATTACAATAGCAGATATTTTGTGCCATAGGCAAGGGGGAGTTAGCATTAATTTTTTTAATGCAAACCCGGCCTACGTGGTTTCTTAATTTCGGGCTTACTGTTGATGCCTAAAATACAGATGATGGGTAAAATAGATAAAGAAACCAATACCACAATATCAATTAACAGACCACTGTCCGAAGACCCAACCAGAAGACAAGGCATTCTGGAGTCTGTCTATCTAGATGGTCACGAGGAGTCGTCATCAGCTTGATGGCACTTTAAAAACAAGCAATACAATTTTGTAGGGATAGCCAAGCTATGAATCTGGCTTGGCGATAAGCATCTAAACACAAGTCAAGCCACTGAAAGACCCATCATGTCCATAGGATGCATTTTCACTTTCATGTTCTGCATTCTTTTTAAACTTTGATATTCTGTGTCAGAAAAGAAACGCGCATCATATTTACTTCTTGCTCATGCAACATCACAGCAGTTTCCCTTCATCCTGAAGGTGCTTCTTGTTTCTTTTATTTACAAATTTGCAGAACGGGAGGCAAGCAATAGTGATGCTCTGTCTTGACGGTGACTTGCCCTAACTCAGGCCCTAGAGCAGAGCCAGGGCCACACCTTTGGTTCAAGCCTGCCTCTATTCAACCACCTTTCCACAAAAAGGCGATTCATGGGCTTTGCGGCTTCTACAAGTGCCACTCATCTTACGTCATCACCAAAACACCAAAATGTTTCGATACAGAAATCTTTAGTGGTCATAAAGCCAGTTTAGTCACAAAAGATAACCAAAAAAAGGACTTCAACCTTTACAATTCAAGAAACAGTTGGCACTATCTATTTGAACAAAGAGGGGCACTCATTTGATCTTTATGAGCATAGCAGTGTGCTGTGGTCACCTTTCAGACCGTTACAAATTTGACCAATCCGGTCCTGAATTACCTTCTTTGCATCCCCAAAATCAGCAAGAGAAGTCATCTGTAGCCACGAGGGGCTGTGGAACTGATCATCTGATCCAGAGGCTACCTGATGAAGAGAAGGACTATGAGTGAGGGTTTGTATCACCCACCCGCCTCTGTCCTCCATGCTTTAGAGGGATGTCGTCTCTCGGTAAGTCTAGTTCTAGTTGCTCGAGTCGGATCCGCTGCTCTCACTCCCACATTAACGCCCGCAGGGATCTAGGTAGTTCCCTCATTAAAGCAGACAGTGGCTATGTCCACGTGAACCTATTCTACTGGAATAAAAGTGTTGATTTCTGGTGCCAGTATTCCATCTACAAATCTGTTTGACTGATAGGGTGGTGCAAGTTGTGCACAGCTTTGCCTGTTAGTGTCTGTGGTTCTCTATTTTCCTTCATCCTCATCTTCCTGTGAAGTGGGATGGGTCACCCTTGGTCAGCAAGAAGTGTTCTAACTTGAACATTCAAAGCCCCCCTGTGTGGGTGTCCTGGGCAGACTAATTATCATGAGAGAGGCAAATCATGATCCGGATGCATGTGAGAACATACCACTCTGTGGAAGGCAGACCTTGTGACTTGCTAATCTCACTTGTGACCCTAAAGTACTTCACAGCAACACAGGGTAAAGGGCAGCAATCTGTGACCTCTGGCCAGAAATTATTGTGCCAGACTAGGGAAACATAGGTAGGAAACATTTAGGCCTTTCTGCCATTTCATTAATGACACTGGTGGACAACCACTATCTTAACACGGTGAGGAAAGCTCTAATCTTGTAAGCAGCTGCTGCCACAAGTCCTAACAAGTGGAGAAGGATCTGGTATCACCAGTATATGTGGAGAAATGCACACTGCAGGGGTATAATAAGACTGTGACATAAAGGAAATAGAGAGAGCGACAAACCCTGCAAAGGGTGTCAGAGAAACAGTTTACCCAAGGAATCATTTTAAGGCAGGACCATGGATTACACTCACTGCATATCTAGCTAAAAGACACATTATGGCTGTTGCCGCCACCAAGTGAACTTCACCTCGCATGTGATGTGAGGGGGCATTCTCATCCAGGATTTTCATACGTAAGCTATGTGATGGCTGCAAGTCCTTCCCATGTTACAACGATGCAACGGCAGAAGGCTTACTTCAAGGCCGGACGTCACAGTGACATCATTCCAAGCATTCCAGGCTCTTGATATGTAGAATCACGACCTTAACAAACGTACCGAAGGGGGTAGCTGGAGAGGCAAGAGGGCACATGATCATAGTCGAAATATACAACTGGAACACTATCACATCCACGATATCGACTACCACTTTAGTGTCAAGGTAAGAAGATGTGGACTTAGGAATAGCAAGTAAAAATAAATATATATATTTATATTTACCTTCGGGATAATGTGACACACAAACACACACCCCACCTTAGACTTAAAACGCAACAGAAGTACCCTACGGAAAGGTGGATCACTATCATTGAGCGTATTACTCATTGCTTTAAAAAAGCGAAACTGGAGCTGGCTTTCCCCTTTAATGTCAAATCCTTGATCTTGTTGGCATAACTTGTGGCCTACGTGCACGCCATTCCAGTATTCCATGAATCCCACAGCGAGATAGGACTTTTTGGTTAAGCACAACATGAATGCCACAAAGTAAATAGTCTAGTTGGCTCTCTCTGCACACTGCCCTTGTAAACTGGCTACTGATCAGGAGGTTTTGTGGGATAAGAACCAAACACCTTGGCTTGTTCTTAAGCTAGACCACCAACTTCCTCAGCAAGCTAGGAAACAACAGCGGAATATGGGGGACATACTTTAACATAAAAGATCATGTAATTGCACCATAGGTCACAACCGAAATATTCCATCTCATTCCACAGCAGTCGAGGTACTGAGGCTGCGTTGGGTCATGGCCTTTATGTGAAGGTTTTACTTTTAAAGCTCAAACCAAAAGCATTCAAACCCTAGCTTTACTATCACCATCCTGGGAAAATTATTTGGGGCCTTTGAGCAGAAAAGGAGGTGCCTTTGAGGCATTTCTTTTAAATGTACAAAGGAAGCCAAGCATGCAGAAAGCCCTCTGTCACATAAGTGCTGAAGCTTCCCAAAAACAAACTGTTAATGATGGCTGCCACAGAACTGGAGGCTGTCATTTTTGGATTTCACGATTAACACGACATGAAGGCAATGCTTTTCCAAGGCCTTTCTGACCCAATCTAACTGGTAGAGGAAATGTGGCCCTTAAATTCAAGAGTGGCTGGAAGGAGGGAGGAGTTTACAGACCCTCAATGCCTAGTTTCAACAAAAAAACAATATTTTAAGGACTACATCTGGTATCCAGGATGAACCCATCCGCTGATAAAAGAAGAAGGCCACTTGCCGTTTGTGTTTTCTAGACACTGTCACAATAACACTAACAAGTCCTCACTGGGAAGGGGGGTTGGAAGTGCAGATATGTGTACTTCACACACCCATCAGGATCTCTGCAAGTCCCTAAGAGCTCCCTCGCCCATTGGCTCATCAGCTAAGCGGGCCGCTGCCAGTGGCAGCAGAAACTGCTAAGAGATTACATCCGTCAAGCGCACAGATTAGTACAATCAAATCACTGTCCAAGAGGCCACAGTTCTTTTTCAAGTTAGGCAGTTGCATGTCCAGATTCCAACCTGGTTGGTCCCTAGTTCTTTCTGTCTCTCTACTCCTAGGTAGACCTCTTAATTCCAACCATTAACCAGAAGATGCAGAATCCTACCCCACCCTGCACCATCAGGCAAAAAGGTACATGAATTGCTGGTCTTCTGCAGATGCTTCAAGCTTTCTGGGTCGTCATTTTCAGGTTGCTACCATTTCAGAACTCTGTGTCCATACACCGGCAAGTCCTCTCAGCAGTCAAGACCATTCTGCATCCGACTGCCAGCATAGTCGCCCTGCTAAACAATCAAGCTCCCTTTATTTTTCATGCGGTCTCAGATTGGCGCAGTCTGATCCAAACCGTGGAGTCTGCATGATTACTGGATATGGAAACATGGTAGCCAACACTACCTCTACTTTTTGGTGCAGCATATTTCATTGCCACCAGCTGTTCTGCTTCAGCTTTTCAATTTCATTCTGGCCGTCTGGTGTGTCTTTAAATACCTGTGGTCCTCTGCAGGGAAAGTCATAAATATCAGGTCCCACATCAAAAACAAAGTCCACAAGATCCACTGAGACTGTCAATGTCAGGAATGGGATGTGGGGGAGGGGAATAAAGGGGAACCTGCCCCCATTATAGTTCAATTTCAAAGGTTTTCTGTAGATCATTGGAAAATGGGTTTGCTGCCCTCTGAGACCTGGACTCCAAAGCTGCCCACTGTGCTTCGAACTGGTCGACCTCTTGCATGGTGGAGGGTCCCTTCAGCTGATTGGGATCCGGCGGCCATGATGTGCCGTTGGCAGTGCCATTCGCTCGCGGCCTGGCTGTGCTGCTGGATTGCTGCATGGGGCTTGAATATTGACTGCCTGGCGTTGAGACGGGTGGATTGTGCACTAAGCCCTGAGGGTAAGGACTGCTCTTGCTTGCCAAGTTTGATGACTGCATTTGGGTGGCAGTGCAGAACACGTTGGCCACCATTTGAGAGGGTGTGATGCCCACCACAGGGACACTTGGAGTGGGATAGGACATGCTGCTGGCCATGGTAGGGTTGTAGGTGGCCATGGGCATGTACGCAGGCTGCATGTGTTGTGCCATATACATACTGGCAGGTGTCGGACCAGCATCATAGGCCATAGGGAAGGACTGCACTGTGGTGGGGATGGACATGGGCATTAAGAGCATGGGCTGGGGCTGAGACTGTTGTTGCTGTTGCTGCGCCTTTGCTGATTTGGCTACTTCCTCCAGCCAACGCTCTGCCTCGGAGGGCGTCCGTCTGTGTCCTGGTTGGAAGGTGGCGCTACCCGACGGCATCATGCTATGATCTCCATATGCTGCTGCCCCTGGAAGAAAAGAAAGAACACTGTATAACATCTGCCGCAGCCCATGAATTACATTCATTTCTGTCTAAGGTCACTCAAACATCTCCCTCTATATGGACACATGAAACTTATCAATTAACGAACACTGCTTTTTCCAAAATGAGTCATTTTTAATAATAAAGTGTTCAAAACCTATAATAGAAGGAAAGTGAAATCAGTCATAGGTAATCAATCGATTATCAAGTGGTCTGTGTTCCAATCCCCACGGCGGCAGGGCTGGACAATGTCATGGCGGACAACTTGCTCTTAATGGAGCAGCTAGCCCTGCTCCGGTACAATTATCTGGTCTTGAATACACAAAGCTTTAGGTGTCTATTGTTGAAAGACTGATTATATACAGTACCGATACTTATAAAGGGTTTTGGGTCAGTCTACTGCTCATGAGTGAATGTGTCTATCTGTAACGCAACTGGTGCTCATGTACAATACTGAAAAAATAGACTTCGGCGAGCCGCAACGAAGAAAAGGAAGGCATGGCTTGCCGAAGTCTATTTTTTCAAAATTGTAAGCTTTTACTAAGCAGCGCCACACAGGCGTCATGCTGCAATGCTTATCAAAATCTTCCAATTTAGAAAAAATTTACTTTGGCGATTCGCGCCTTTCTGTTAATCAGCACACCT
The DNA here is from genome assembly GCF_964204655.1 of Triturus cristatus. Taxonomy (NCBI): domain Eukaryota; kingdom Metazoa; phylum Chordata; class Amphibia; order Caudata; family Salamandridae; genus Triturus; species Triturus cristatus. Next base: position 684,634,053 of record NC_140592.1, read on the forward strand.
CACTACAGCTGAATCCTCCTCCGTTCCGTCTGCTCCGTCTCTTCCGCTGCAACAGGACGCAATGCAATAGGTCTCGCATTTGTGAGAGTTTAACCTATTGACACTGTGAATGACAATGCTTTCTATTTATCTGTTTTAAAAGCAAACACAAATAAAATGCAGTCATTTACAATACCTTAAACTCTCGCCAATGCGAGACCTATTGCATTGTAAACGCTGGTTTCTTCTTCCCTGTTCCTTGTTGAATTTCTTGCCATTTGTTTTACTGTGCCACATGTGCTTCAAAGAAGCCGTTTTCTCCTTTGAATTGGATATTTATTGTGACAACAGATGTTATCAGCTTTTATTGTGACAACAGATGTTATCTGCTTCCAAATGCATTTTCACAAAAACACAGACATGGGCATAATTGCTTTGTTTATGGGATAGGATTTTTGCCACATTCCATTTTTTTCCCTTTTTTCATGCAAGAGGAGATTAACTGATTTGTTCAGAATCACATGGTGATGTGCCGAGACCTAACACGCATTGGCAAGGCCAACAAGACTCACCTTTGAGACTATTGGCACTGCCATTGCCTTTAGTTCACACTGTTCAGCATGAGCGTTGCGAACTTTGGCAATGATTTGTAGACATGCTGTATACCAGTGTGGCTGCTGTCCAGCATGCCGAAATATAATAATAAAGAAAAGACTATGGTGCATCCAGCGCCAATGCACTCTAAAATGAAGGGAAAAAAAAACACATTCGCTCTGGCTCCATCATAACGCTTTTTTAAAATTAGTTATAGCCACACTGCAAAGCATCCATGCGGCAGTGCAGCATAGCAACAAAACATTGGCAAAGCCAATAGCGCTCATAGGCAAGACCTACTGGCTTTGCCAATGCTTGCTTCTTTTGTTTAATGGTAAAGCGCATCAACAAGAAGCATTGGCAAAGCCTGCAGACAAGACAGATTGCCTTTGCTTGCCATACTGGTTTACAAGGAGGTTTACTTTTCAGAGAAGAGACTGAGATACAATTCCTTTCAGGCAAAACGGTGGGGCAGGCGAATTGTACGAGTGGGGGCTTGTCAGACCATGTTCGGGGGACCACAGAGCAGAGAAGGGGGTGCTGGCCCCCAACTGTGGTGGTTTAGGTCATTTGCCACTGGTGTCCAGGAGTCTGTCCTACAATGGCTCTGCAAACTACAAGTACAAGCCTGCTTTGACTTGACTCTAAGGGTAGTGAGGGAAAGCATTAACAGGTATAGTGTGGGGGGACGCAAATTCAGAACTCCAAAATCAGTGACACAATATCATCACTGTCTACCCATTGTTTATTTATTTTTATTTTTTTTAAATGAAAGCACTTTCAGCCTCACAGCACTGCTAAACTCTACAAAGTTCAGTCCCGTATACAGGGCAGTCACCCTGGTCATGATTCTTCCTTGTTGCACTACACCCGCTGATCCCCGCTCGACTGATCTCCAACACAGTAGACCCTTGATAAGCTTGTCGCCTTCAGCAATAATGGAGCACAAATTAGGCTCAGGTGTGGAATCTGGAGACACTCCTGTAAAACGCGCAACCAGTTCATGCGTTTGGCACTTTTTTACCCATGATGGTGTAGTGGATACGAAGAAAGCCTCTGAGTCTCTCCATCTGAGTAGCCCAGATTCAGCAGCGCTGTCTTCTGCTCGCAATTGTTTTATAAGAACAAGGGTACCCCGAAATGCGAACCAGGGGTGGTACATGTGGAAAGAGACAATGGTTCTTAGTGGCCTAAAAAGGTCCAGTTTTAGAAAAACCTTGGAAAGGTACGGGTTCTAATAAAGGTTTTTCAAACCATGATTTTGAGTAAAGAGAGCGATAGTTAATATAGAGCAGGGACAAGAAGGTCAAGATATGACAGATATTTATTATACAGAAAAAGAAATTTCAGGTGCTCACATATTCAGTGACAAAAAGCGTGACATGAAAGGTGAAGGTGAACTTTAAAAAACCATCGCATTAACAACAGACGTATGAACCACTTTCTACTTTGACTTAATATGAAGGGTTCATGTTGCAAGCAGAGTCCTGGGGCAGTCCTTTAAAGCTGGAAAAGAGGTCGAGCACAGACAGCCGATGTTTCTTCTCATGTTGCCACAGAGGTTCAGTCCAGTGTCAATTAGCGGCCCTGGCGCTTCCGCCATGGTGCTGATCGAGCTCGCGAGATGGGTGCAGCCCACTTCCGCTGTATGCCGATTTCAACAGAGGTATGGGTGCTGACTGGGCAGATGGGATTATCCAGGCAGTTGCAGACCTGTCCATTCTGATACGTTCTCGAAGGCAGTTATAGCCCATACCGGGCCGACACAATCACCATGACACTTGCAACCCTGGCTTGGCCTACATGAGCACAAAGATAGTTGATACTTGTCCGCGCTGGTGCATTCACATAGGCTTAGGTCCAAGTGAAACATTTTGAGGGAGACTATTCTGAGGGACATGTAATAGCACAATTATTTTCCAGGTAAAAATTAAACATCTTTCATTGCAATCTTCTTCAGGTGGCCTTGCGTTCTCTCTTTTATTTTGTGATAGAAGAGCAATTCAGCAGAAACCACATTCTAGGGTCTCAAAACTCCAGTATACTTGAAGCTTTGCAAAGCAAATGAAGGAATTTATATTTCACTAGACAACCTGCATTCAAAGGTTTTTCTTTTTACTGGACTCAAAAGACTGACTCTGCCCCGCAGGATTCAAACGAATGAATTGCAGATTACATCGGTGCAAGCACATTCACTGACTGAGCGACTGCATTAGCTGAATGCAGACATTAATTAGCCAGGTAAGCTATGGTAAGCCAGAGTATTATATAGTAATGTCAATTCGAACGCAACTGTCAGCTTATTGAAAACTATAAACTGTGCTGTTCGTGCGTCTTCATTTCCCACACTGCAAAGCGCTGCCTTCCGGATCACGATAACCACATCTTTTGAGAAGGGGGTGTGGGGCACTTACGATTAAAAAGACAAAACCTTTTCAATTACACTCCCTGCACGGCGTTGCTTGCTGCCATGTAGTTAAGTCCTTCAGAGCCTCACATGGTGTAGTAAATGCTACAGAGCTTTAAGTGGGCAGGGTCATGCCGAAGCACTAGCTGTTCTAAAAGCAGGTGCTGAGACGAGTCTCTATCGGGTTCTCGATTTTTGCCCTCACCCTCAGGGTGAAAAAAAAAAAATCTTGACTCTGCAGCAGTGCCACCCTTCACTGCCTCTGATGTACCGTCAAAGAGTCTCGTTATAGTTCTTTCAGTCTCACACTTTCAGAACTGAAGCATTTTCAATGTTCTATGCAAGGAAGCTGCAGCTGTTGCTTATTTGTCTTATGCAACTAACAACCATTGACAAAGCCAATAGTCCTGGCTTGTTGTAGGTGTAATGTTACTTGTTGTATTATATATCTGGTTGCAATGACAGAAGCAGTCAAATACCAGTCAGGCGGTGCATTATGCTAAACACAGAATTTTAGCTTATGTGTTTAAGCCACGCCCTTAATTACATCGACCACGCCCCTTTACACCCCTTCGAGAGACCGCCAGTTTTTGTATTCCACTTAAAGCCCTGAAGTGCTATATAAATAAATGCTGCTTACAATGTCAAGCCGTGGTGTGCGTTCACGTCATGCGCCACACCTCCAGTGTTTTCATTGCACTCGCTAATTGTAGCTTCACTTTTACCGGGAGCATTACCTGCCTACACATACGTGCGTGAGTAAAAAAAAGGGCTGATGTGGACGCTTTCAGCTAGTCAACTGTTGGCGGATCCAAGGATCTAAAACTGATCACAATACTATAGTTTTACACAGCTTCATGATCGGAATGTTTTCGACAGGTTCTTCCAAATCTGTCCACATGGTGGCGCCAACCTCAAATACATTTTGAGGCTCCTGAATGCAAGACAAAGACGGTATAAAAGTAGAACCGCTATTCAGGTCCCATTATCGACTGGTATTCTTCACTAATCTAAATTCTCCCTTCCATGTCCAACTAACAACGCTATTAAGGCGTGTCCATATCTTAGACTGTCACAGCACTACCAGTGCTTATTTTATGCCTCTCAATCAGGGCACAAGTCCTAAAAAAGAAGTGGGGGGGACGCTGTCACCGGAAGGGACGTCACAACAGGAATCTCATGAAAAGAAGTGGGGGGACGCTGTCACCGGAAGTGACGTCACAACAGGAATCTCATGAGTATTCATATGCCTTTAGATGACGGGGCATTTCACAGCACTGCTACCCCTGGTCTGTTCCTCGATGTCCTTTGCAACCCCCCCTCCCCCCCACTCCCCCGAGGGGGAGCCCCAGTTGCACAACGAAGTGCTCTAAAGTGCACAAGATACAGAAGGACACACATTCCAAGCGTTAACCGCCAACGCCTGCTCGCTCCGCCTCCCAATCACTCCAGCCTGCACACACCACCGGTGCCTCTTAAAGTCTCCAATTACAAATATTAGCATATCTTTGGTAAATTACGGGAAACTTCCCTCCCACCCGGGCTCTCTGCTCACACAATGCTGTCCAGCTTTTGGGCAGGGGGGACGGCGTCCACCCGGAAAAACCTGGTAAAATAAGTGGGGGGACGCCGTCCACCCGCGTGGTACCCCGACTCGAGCCCTGCTCTCAATGCAGGCGAGGGGCACAGTCAGGGCTTTGAGTGGGATGGAAAAATGTGACGGTCTCTGAAAGGGGCGTGGCCAATGTAATTAAGGGCGTGGCTTAAACACACATAAGCTAAAAATCGGTTCTTAGCATAGAGTGCCGCCAGACTAGTATTTTGCTGTTTCTGTCATTGCATCCAGATATATGATACAACGAGTAACGTCATACCTACAACAAGTTAGGTCTATTGGCTTTGTCAATGGTTATTCGTTGTATAAGATAAATAAGCAGCAACTATGGCTTGTATATAATATTGAAAACGCTTCCACGTAAAGCCCTGGTGACACCACGAAAATGTTGCTCCTGAGTTTCAAAAAGAGAAGGGAAATCAAGACAGAAATGACTCTTTAAAGGATTTCCCTTCCCTACAATGCTCACGTCATGCCGTAATTTCTCCAGTAGTGAGAAGTGAGCAGTGTGAGCACGCACAAATCGATGCTGTCACTGCATGCCTGGAAAAAGATGGACCGCATGTGCCGGGGCACAAAACAGAGCCCAATAGAGGCCAGTTTCGAGGTCCTCTTTGAAAAACTTCTGGTGCTCAGCACCGGTGAGACCCTGCGCACTTAAAGCCCTGGGCACAGTCACTCATTTTTGGGACCAGACATATTTTTCAGCATCAGACTTTTGACCAAGAGCAAGAGAAAGAAAGGCAGAAAAGGGAGAGAGAGTGGAGAGAAATATGGGCAAAAGACTTTGAAAGCAGGGATGAAAAAACTTGCAACCGGAAGATAAAGAGGGTGTTGGAAGAGAGAGGAGTAAGATAGAATCAAGACTAAGCCCATTCCAAGTTTGGTGTAATTAAGCTAGGTTTGGTGAAATTCCGTTCAGCCATTTTTGGATTTCACCCGAGACATGCATGGGCTGCTGTCTGCGAGAGATTTTGTTAACGGAAAAAATAACATAAAAAATGTCTTAGAGACCCACATTACTTCCCTCTGGTTGGCTTCATCGTCACTCTCATTACCTTGATTCTCATTGGTCAGCATGTGCCAGTTTCACTTTCTCTTCCTGCGTTTGTCCATTCGATGGAGCATGGACCAAGTTCTTATTGCTTCATTAGTGTCTTTATGCTGCTCATGCTCATTTTAAAGTAATTGTTTTCTTCTTGCTTCTCCCATCGTCATTGCTTCAACGTCATTGTTGCTTACCCATTGTTGCGTGCACCTGTCCACCTTCTATCGTCGTTCACCCCCCTACTTCCAGTGTTGCTTGCCATTTCGTCGTAATTGTTTTTTTTGCATCTCCTGCTTCCCTACTGCTTCCCTCCTTTCCTTCCTTGATTTTCTCTTATCTATTCTTTCCTTTCTGCTCTGTCTCTACTTATGTTAAGCATTTCCTTTCCTGCACTGATTTCCTTGCTTTCTTCCCTGCGCTTATTCCCAGTTTTCGAGCAGGAGCTGCTGTTCGTGTCTCTAAAAGCTCGGTGCATTCCCTGGATGATTAGTCTTCAGTAATTTGCAGTTACAGTTTACTTTATAGATGTGCCTGGTGAGTAATGAAGCAAGCAGCCCCATACATAAAAATCAGTTATTATAAGAGGAGTTTCATGCAGATTTGTCGAACACAACCACAATTATTAGCAAAATAAAAAATGAATTTTTAATTGAAAGTCTGACCTAAACATAACTACAGAGGCGCTATCTATATATTGACAGAAATAGAGAAAGACTGAGAGAGAGAGATAGCTCAATAGATAGAAAATGAGTGTTATGGAGACAGGAAGAGAGACAGAAATATAATAGGTAGAGAGCAGGAAGGAGAGAGGGACACCGGAGAGGTTTTTGTAGTTATGGTGAAGATGCTATAATTAGATGCCTACTGTGACTTGAGAACCTGAACTCTTAAGATTCCTTAACATTTCATTGAAATGTCTTAGCCTCAACTCCCCAGCTGTTTTCTGATTCCTACCATGATGTGACAGCCTAAACTGCTCGCAATCTACAATACTCAACGGGATGTCACAGACATCATTTTACTTAGATTCTTGCTATGAGGTCATAGCCCTCCTTATATTCCGTGTGACGTTATTTCCCTACTATAGTAGTAATATAGCCTTATGGCCCGCCGTAACGGCCTAAACCGGCCATTAAAGGGGTGCTTCAGTGTAGGCGAGGGCCTTTATTTAACAAGGGAACAGGACTTTAATGTCAGTATAGCCCACCTACGGAGGGCTAGCAGGCTATTAGAAAATTCTGCCACTAGAGGGCAGAATGTTCTAACAAATAAAACAAAGGCCTCATGGAAACCAAGGGAATTTCAATCCCCTCTGGCTCTGTGAGGCCTTTGTTTTAGCAACAGCTGTGAAGGACAACATTGGAATGTTGGAGCTCCGGGCTTCTACCAGCTATTAGAAGCCCTGCGCATTTCATTGTCTTCAACGGATTTCCAAACATCCCAATATTCTAATAAAGTCTGAACACCTCTAACCACGGCATTAAAGATGGAAGCAAGGAAAGAACTGAGCTATTATCTGTGTAAAAAAAATAGAAAACACTTCCATTCTAAAAGCAAAATTCAATTATACAGAAATTTAAAAATGAAAATAAAATCAATAATAATTCTGTAAAAGATGTAAAGGTTTGAATTTCTATCATAGCATTGGTTAGACTAGCCCTTTCAAAATGTCCTATCTAGTTCATGTTCACTGGCACACTAACCCTTAACTGGGCACTCAAGGCAGGATGATCTGGCTATTGCAACAAGAAGGTGCTGTCAATTCGCATGCTTACCCTGTGCTGCAGGGGAGGACATGGTTGGTGTCATGGTGCCATTGGAGTTTGAGCTGGTGGCAAACGGATCATCCGAGGGCCTGGTGAAAGAGGTGTTGATCTGAGTGCAGAGCGCATTGATGCCGTCGTTGTCATGGCAACCAGTCGACTCCATTTCGGGAACTGGAAAAAGGGATGATAGTGAGACAAGGTCTTAGGAGTCATGGACTATGGTAGCCTTTGCAGACAAATTATCACCATAGTTTTGGCCTTGTACACCAACAAGTAGGATTTAATGACTGAAGTATACATTCCACTTTGGAGCAGCACTTGATCTTGACACCAGCCCTAAGCACCCTTAAATGTGACAGACTGAACTATGGATTTAGGGCCACAAGTATGAAGCCTCATAAGGTCACAAATGGGCCAATTCGCAGAATTGGCACGATTGCCAATGGGAAAAAAGCCTTTACACAAGTATCAAACCCAAATTGCGATTCGGTAACCGAATCTCAATTTAGGTTTGCGACTCGGTATTAAGAAGGGGCGTTTTTAGGGTATTCCTTCCTAATACCAAATCGGATCGCTATGTATGAATGTTTTGCGACCGAAATGAGGTTGCAAAACATTTGCATTTTACCACCTACTTCAAGTAGGTGGTAACCCATCCGCAAATGGGAAGGGGTCCCTTGGGACCCCTTCCCCTTTGTAAATGTTTGTAAAAACCTTTTTTTAAGGGCAAACAGTGAACCACTGCCTGCTCTTAAAAAATGAAAGGAAAACTTTTCATTTAACTTTTGTAAAGGATCCCATTTTCCCTTAAGGAAAACGGGCTACTTTACAAAAACAAAAGACTGCTTTATTTAAAAGCAATCTCAGACATGGTGGTCTGCTGACCTCAGCAGGCCACCATCCCTGTCATTTTTGCGACCTACCTCATTAAAATTCATGAGGTAAGTCATTTGCGACCCACTGGGAATCATAGAAAGTGTTCAAAACACTTTGATACATGCCGTTTTGCGATTTTCTAATCGCGAATCACAAGGATTTGCAATTTTTTCTTCATACATCTGGCTCCTAATGTTTAGTGCAAGATCCCATACTTTTTGGATTAGTCTGGTTTCCTGGTTTCACAGTCAGGAACTTACCAACTAAACCAGAACCCTGTCACCAGACTTGATACGAAAACCACTCTAATTGATTATTCCATCACCTTTTGACCATTTTATTTATGTACCATTCAGTGTTAGCTCCGATCCCAACAGTGCTGGCCTGTTTTTGGCAAATATTCTTGTGCCAGAACACGGTTTCTGCCCTGCAAAATCATCCAGACTGCATGCACACTGGTGCAGCACATCAAGGCAGATTTGAGTGCCATAGCTAAGCGCACCCCATTCAGTGTGGGCTGTGCCTTGCTGACTCAGTCCTTTGAAAGGATTAGGGTCTTTTATTCCCCTTACTAGCATGCCCTGCTCCAAAAGACTCACTTCCTGGACAATCAGTACTTCCCTTTGTCAGAGTGTCCTGGTTAGGAGCAGATGTTGGTATTCAGAAGGACTACAGCTGGACATTGCCACATCTTCCCTCCGACTCAGCAGGTCATCAGGGGAAACTGATGCATTCTCTGCGTATCACTTCACAAGTTGGCCAAGAGATAAACCAAGATATGAGAGTATTTACTTCGCCAACCTCTCTTCGAAAGACAGCTCACTGAGATATCTTATTAGGCTACGGACCTGTGACATGTAGGACATACATGGTGCTCTGCAACAAGCACATTATCACGCTTGCCTACTTTAGGAGGAGTCAAACCTGCGACCAGCACATTTCACACAGATTGCTGATGCAGAAGCATTAACCTCCCCAGCTCTCTGACCAATATTGTACTCTGGACTGGATAGCTATTCATAGATGTTTGAAGCTGGTAGTTTTCACTTCCTAAATTATCTGAAAATGCAGTGTAAATTGTGATCACAAGGCTTGGCCACAAGAGCCTTACCGTTTGATTTTCTTCTACTTGTTGTCAATGCAAGGTGTATATGTAATAACAGCGCATAAGCAGATAACAGAGCATAAGCAAACAGTCACAGACTTTGCGACTAATGAATGGGTCCCCACACTGAGTTTCTCAAGTACATTTTCCCATCTGTAGCTCTGCGTCTCTTTTCACATCAGAACCGATCTTTCATGCCAGGAAGAGCCACAAATAAACAGGATGTTCCTGTGACTGATGCAGTTAATTTGTGAACGAAACATCATTCACAGATCCATTTTTAGGTCTGACTTGGCAGCACAACTGTTGCCAGATGTGATGTAATCAAAAGAAGCGCCTTCAGGAGTATTGCATAAAGGAACTGTGGCTCCGCCGTGATGTTGGTTCACCTGAGTACAGTTTGTGCTTTGGCCCAGTGCTTAATTTGAGCCGGTGGTTTCCACTGCTCAGCACCGGCACTTAATAACCAGCACCAGCACATTTCATGAGTAACAGTTAAGGACACATTCATTTACGGGAAGATTAAGTGATTTGCCAAGAATCAGAGGATGTTGAGCCGACACCGAGACTCGAACCTGGTTCCCCAGCTCCGAAGTCGGCAGCTCTGGCCATTACCCCACGTTCCCTCCCCACTTTCATAATTAGTTGTTGGTTCAGTTTTAGTCAGCGCCATCAGGAGAGAAGGCTGGTGCAAGCTACCTCCGGACGAGAACCATGGCACATATTTTTTTTTTTTTTTTTTAACAAATTAACCACTGATTTGGCCAAAGCTGTGTGCTTCCACAGAAGGAGTGCTTACATTCCAAGCAGCTGTGGTAATTTATTTAACAAGCTGTGTGAGCTGTGGCTCTGTATCAAGTCAAGCTATTGTGTTACAACAGGAACTTGACCCAAAGGCCATTAGGTCACACACAGGTCACTGTAGTTCTTCTCTCGAAAGCAGCACAGATGGGAGGAGGCAGGACTGTGTTGCTGTATTGTAGTCCCTGCCCTTCCTTCTTCCTTTCCATCATCAACTCCACACATACATTAACATGGCACTCCTTGAGGGAATGGTGTTTTTTCTTTTTAATTTCGATATAAATGGTCTAAGGGCCTGGGAAGCATTCACGTAGAGGCTTTGTTAAGCTCCTTGGCTCCTCTTAGCTTATTCCTCTCTCTACATTCCTGCCCAAGGTCCTGGCAGTCGTTACCTCCTCAGTTTTTATATGCAGAGCCATTAGATCAAGGTGAGAACATCAAGAGTACCTTCACCTCACAGTTTCTTTTTTACATCTGTGGTGACTTCACTACGGAGGTACTTTTCCAAGTAGTATTTCTAGCTTTATACATTTAAATTCCAAAAAGTTAATTTAAATATTATATATACATGTTTTTTTTAACATTACAATGGTATTAAATGTAATTTATTTCAAATGTAATTTACTTAAAAATGCACATTTTTGTATCTTAAATTAATGTATCTAATATACTGACATTTAAAATGACTCTAGTCTGTATCCTAAAATCCACTTGCTACACCTAAACATGACATCACCCTGAACACTACAACGTGTGAACCCTAAAAACCACTTGCTACCTCTTAAAGCTACCATTATCTGAACCAGAAAACTAACTCTTAACGCTAACCCATCCTCAAACCCTAAACACCCCTTACTACACCTTAAATGCCAGTCTGCATGGTCATTGGATGAGGCAATTCTCTTAGGGCCTGATTTAGCGTTTGATGAATGGGTATTAATTATTTGAAATCCCTGCCTAGCACGAATGGCCTGGGATGCTGCTTACACAATTACAAGGTATTACGTTAAAAAGTTGTGCTATAGGAGTTAAGGTATAGCTACATGGGCAGTGTAACTGTTAGGCTTCTAGTGTCCCTCATCCGTTTCCAAGGCTTTCAATTTTTCACTTGTGCCTAAAATACCTAACTTTACAGAGACAAAACCAAGGGTGCGGTGCCGGGTGGCTTAACCGATCTGTGGACATCCTAACTTGGGCCCTTTGAATTTAGCCCAGGCTTACAGCCCTCCACATACGTTATAGGCCAACATGTCAAATGGACTCTGAACATCCTCTAACCCCCATGAACCTTCCAGATACAGACGTTGTACCGAATGCTCCTGATCTTTGAGGGTTGACACTCTGCAGTTTCTGCTTTCGTTGAGTTTCCACTCAATAACCATAATGCAGTATATCTAGGAATTATAAAACATGTATTCATCGTCTTTAGAATGAGACTGCTAGAATCTTCATCTCAGGGCCTCGATTCGGCAGTCTCAGCCTTCTGCCACAGCTCTTTGGCTGCCTATTCTCATTTCCCCCCCAAATTCTTTAGATAGACCAACCTTCAGTCTCCCAAATCATCTGCTTTTTTGTTTAGTCCAGGGATCCCCCCACTCCTACAGGACCCGTCACAGCTACGCAGGCCTCAAACCTTAACCAGGTGAGGATTCCGTGATTCTAAAACTGTAGATCGGAAGGACCCATTCTCTTATCTGCCTCCTCGATGGAACAGTCTCTCTCTCAACCTCCAAAATTCCTTCAACTACATACCTCTAAGAAAGAAGCTCAAAGTCCAACTTTAATAGGTAATCCTCACTTCCATCTGCTCTTCTGTGACACTCCAATCCTTACTAGCACCAACAAACCCTTGAGTGAACACATGCTTGATAAAACTTCACTAACATGATATAGCACATAGGCCTGGGCGGAGTTCCGCTACATGAAACTCTTCGAATGCTTCGAAGTGACCAAAAAGTCTGCCACGCTACACGGAGTTCTGCAAGCGGCGGAGTGCGTTAGTTATGCAGTTTGTGCTGATTTTTGGTGCCAGAACCATGCGCAGCGCCAGAGGGTGCTGCTTCTTTCTGATGCCCGAGTAGATATTCTACTTGAACGGCATCTTCAACGGAAACAGAAGGTTTCTCAATGAGAGCAGTAGCAATCATCCGTGACTGCCGGCGTTGAGAAATGTTGCCGGGAGGTGGTCTGCAGTAAGATACTCTCACTCGCCAACTTTACACTGGCAAGCGAGGAAAAGACGTGGTTTTTGGAACTCCGCGTGCTGCGCGGAGGGAGAAAAACTCTGCAAACTCCATGCCCAGGCCTAATAGCATGCTGATCTCTAAATGTCCTACCACTCTCCAACATACACAGCTCAAGCTCAAGTCAACCACCCCCAGCCATCTCCAGGCCAATTGCAGCAAGTCCACAACTTTGTGCATTGATCTCCAGCCTAGAGACAGTCAGTCCACCCAACCACAGTAGAAATCAGACACACTAAATCCAGCCTATACACAAATCTACCATTCTACGTGGCTTATCTCTATGTTAGACATGTCAAGCCTAGATAAGTGCCAGACTCAATGCTCTTAATTTGTTTTCCTCCTAGGTATAGCAAACCTTATCTAGAGTCAGCACAATATAGACACAAGCTCAACTCCATCCTTTCTATATTTTTCTAGGCCAAACAATAAGCTCACCTCACTCACTAAAAATCACCAATCTCTAACCGAGGCACAGAAAGTCGAGCTCAGCAATTAGAAATTAAGGCATATTGACCTGTTGTAGCTCTATTCGTTTCAAGGTTTAGTTATGTTTCTTGTAGTGTTAGAGATCCAACCATTTTAAGAGATGCATGCTTTGAAGGCCTCACCTGGGTTCTTCACTTGGAAGTCTGTTTTGCGCTGCAGGGTGGAAGGTAGCTCATTGAGGCGCAGAGAGAGCTGGCGTTTAAAGGGAGAATTCTTCTGGCTCAGGGCTGGGAAACCACGAAAGGAACCCTGCCTCACTAGCTGCTCGATGGGTGCGTGCCTCCGAGGGATAGCGTGCTGGTACCGGCCATCATTCTTGTCCACGGGTGTTGTAGCACTTTGTGTTGGGGAAACATTTCCAGGCTGGGCAGAGACTCCCTGCATAGGTACCGATGCCGTCTCTGCTGCAACCACAGCTGCCGCCGCTGCTGCTGCCGCTGCCGCTTCAGCTATAAACCACACACAAAGAATCCATCAGCAAGACAGCAAAAAAATAATTTTGGGAAAATGGTGCAAATTTCAATGTCCCACAAATTTGGTCACTTAAAAAAACAATATGTAATTGAACATCAGTACAATTCAGTGGCAACCCCAACTATACAGAGATGTCAGAAAGTAAAATAATACTTTTGGTTAATGGCAATTAATTTCATTTATTTGGAATGTCGAAATATGACTGGGACAATTGGTTTTTTGGCAATTGAAATTTTATAGCCTGAATCGCAAAGATAAATGTACACATGTAGATTTACTCCTATGTTAATATACTCCTGCACCCAGGTGCAAGTCAACACTTTTTTGCTATTCACCATTTACGAGTGTAGATTAACACCTAGGTGCAGACTTAAATGTTTCCATCTCTTGAAGTCATGGTGTGGAGATAGTAAGGCAGAATTATGAGTGAAAAGGTACTAGCTATCACATGTTGGCAGAGATTTCCTTGTGGTAAAGTATGGGGAAAAATAATACAGTATACCAAATATTAAATATATAATTAAATACTTTAATGTAAAAACAAATATGAAAAATAATGTAAAATAATTATTAACCTATAGCTTATAACATAAAATGTTACAGAGCATTTAGTTAAATTAAATATTAATATATTAATCTAATTTTTATCAACATTCTAAAAAAACATCCTCACTAGTATTTTACTATTTAATTAATTAGCAATTGTAATTTCCTTTTTTAATATATTCATCTACAATAATTTGAATGTTGTATTAAAAGGTTAATAATAGTTTAAAAAGGTAAATATTAATTTCGAAAATAATCTACCTTGACCTAAGGCTAAAAGTGCGGCACTCCGCAGGGACGAAGCTCGGAGACTTTGAAAATTCTCCATTGCTATGAAACAAACGTGATGTCCTACTGCCTACACTCCAGGAACCAGAGGTTATTAAACACGACTCCACCATAGCCCCACCTTCCTCACTAGGCCGACAAAGCGCTGTGTTCCCCTCCCCCTTCTGGATTACAACCGGCCTCCACCTCTACCCAATGCCACTTCCAGCTGCACTCTTTGAACACCTGCAAGCACCCCACTCTAGCTTAAAGACTCAGACCCCAACTAGAAAACAGCCCCCCTCTAACTATCAGATGTACACTGCACCACATTACCCTCTCTTCAGACTGCTACATCACGCCACACCCCAGAGGTTTCTACATAGTCTACCGAATCAACCACCTTCTCTTGCCAGCCTACCTTCTCACCTTCGGTCCCCCCACCTTAGCTTTCCTGTACTCTCCCCTTTCTTTCCCCACGCTGTTCCATCGGATATCGCAGTCTTCTCAAATACACTATCAGTGAAAAAACCCTTTGCATAGCGACTGTATTTCCCTCTGCTGTTACTATTAAATTAATAAAAATAATTTAAAAATAATTACATTTCAAGTTAATCTAACCGTTTCATACTATAAAACAATGATGTATAATTTAAAAGTCGAAAAAATGTACATAATTTCCTATGATGTGTTGTCTCAAGTCCTGGCTCTCATTATTTTCTATCAGAGTGAGTTGCAGTACTTGTCATTGGCCATGTGTGGCGCTAGATTTACTTTCAAACTGAGCTGGAGTGAATTTACTACTGTTTTGGGACCTTTATAACTATAGTAACTTTAGAATTGTAGTTTGTGAACAGCAATGGGCTAACTCTTTAGTGGATGGGTGTTTGTATTTGTCTGTCCCTCCATAAACTTCTCCGTAACCCTCTCCTAATCCCCAACCCATTTAGGAGTAACCAATCCCCATTTTTCAGCCACTCCCAAAGTTCCTCCCACATTTACTACTCAAAGGATTCCAACATGTACTGAGATCTCCACACATGTGGCAGATACACCTGCACAGAAAAGACAGGTGCAGCGGAGGGCTCTGCACATGGGTTAGTGAATAGCATTCTGTAGTACGCAAGTAGTACTAGTCTTGTACTATTCACTTACTGCAAACTGCAGTTTGTAAATCCGACTCTACAAGTTACTCAGACACGAGATCAATGACATTGCAACAAAAGATTTACTGTGTTGAAAGAACAGAGGAAAGTGTTTCCGAACGAGATTTCCCAATGATGAAAATAACACAATGCAAGCACAGAGGGACATCAGCCACAGTCCTCTGCAGCACCCAACATACACCTGGACCAGGCAGACCACCAAGGACTTGGAGCCTGCTTGGTCCGCTCACGGTTCAGCTCAGCACACATCACAGCTTATACCCTGCACCTCAGTCTTTATCACTGGCCAAACACGAGTCCAAATTCACATTTCATCCACTTTGGCCCTTCACATAATATTGTTACAATTTAATTCATCCCTCGTGCCACTCTGGCATAACTCACCTCTGAAGATCCATCGCATTTGTGACGCAGTAACCAGTTAGATAAACCCTAAATCAAGCCCTTAGTCTAAATGTTTCACAACAGATATATCTGTAACCCCAACTTCGTGCCTCTCCTTGGTACTTAGATATTGAGCTTATGTCTGATATTAAGTTCTGATAGGATTGCGGACAGAGGGCATACATTTCGGTCAGTAGCGCTTTTAGCGACAGTTTATAACACCATATCACAAGATGACCTTTTCAGTATCCCACCGGGGTCCTAGTCCGGTAGTTCCCCATACCTTTGTTTTTGCTCTTCTTTTTATCCTGCAGCTGCCGCATCACCTCCTCCCGCTCTGCTTGCTGGGAGGCAGACGTCACGCGAAAAGAGCCCTCGCGGGCAAAGCTGGTGCGGCTGGCGTCAAAAGAGGCGGTTACGCCACACTCCTTCTCCCGCTTCTGCTTGCGTTCCAGGCAGGCAGCGAAAGCGCAGCCCACAGCATGGCTCAGCCTCTCCCCCTGCAGATCAAAAATCAACAGTCGTTAGCCTGCTGTGGGTACCGCGTAAAGACTTGTCCAGCGACGCCACCCAGCCGCTGGGCTTTAGACATCATAGGGTGGATGCACACCTTTTTAGGGACCATCATTAAATGATGAAATAATAAGCATTACTGAAAGAATTGCTAAGCAAATTGCCACGTCAGTGAAGCAATATTTGATCAAACACAAGGCAGTTTCAGGAACAGTTTTGTAGAAAGTACTCCCGATGAATTATCAAATTATCAAATACCCATTTCTGCCATTTTACCATGTGTATTCCAACATACATGTCACGGAATTGGAAAGCATTACATTATATATAACCAAGTTGAAATAGCCAGAGTAATAATTTTATGACCGTCTGAACAACACGCTGGTTCATCAACACGATGCTCGTAATAGGCTTGCTGAATTTCCAATTGAATAGCTGTAGTAAAAAGTATGCCTTTCGACAAGACCCTGCATCATCGAAGCCTTTGATTCAACAGATGTCTCTTGCATAGAATTTTTTGGGGGGAGTAAGGCCTGAGCCTAAGGATATATGTCCATACTCCTACACCAGTTAACAACAGGATTGAGACTGGTGTTCGCAGACAACCTTTAAGGGAAACAATAGTCAAATCCCATCCGACTGTCAATGCTCCGTTGGTCGCCTAGTTAGTCCAGCGCTCTACATAGACACATGTACATGGTGTAAAAGTGGCTAAGAAGAGATCTAAGCTCACAGAAAGAGCATCTCAATTCATGCTGTCTTACAATGGCCTATAAAAAAGACACAAACTCCAGGGAGACTAGCTGGAATTATCCCAAAGTTTCCTGTGTCTCAAATTCCATTAGAGCAGCTGTGATTTAAACATTTGCAAGAGCGAACTAGAATGACAAGAAATAGAATAAGCGGTCTGGAGACTGAGCAAAAAAAAAGTAAACATAAAGGGATTGTCAGAAGAGAGGAATTAGAAAAAAATGCCCATAGAATTTGGAACATACCACATTTCTGGGGTTTGTACGCATCCTTTTTCAGATACAGTGGCTGGGTCTAATCTGAGGTGGGTGCAATGGTGGGGTGGGCATAACATAACATAACATGTGTATTTGTAAAGCGCACGTTCACCCAGAGGTCTTGGTGCTGAATAACAGATGTTCATTGTTACCCAACTCAATGGTACTCATTTTATCGACCTCAGATGGATGAAAGGCTGAGTGGACCCGCCGGGATTTGAACCTGTGACCATGAGGTAGCGCACAGGCCCCTGCAATGGACGCATTAGTCCACTGAGCCACCAGACCCGGCGAAAAACACGATGGATTGGAATGCTACCCCATGTGATTGCCAGTGGTGGTTAGAATATGTGCATGCATCCCTTCTATCACCTTTTGTGTGCAAGATCTACTTCCTAAACTCTCCAAACTCTTGTCCATGAATTCTTTTACACATCAAAGCATATAATTCACCACCAGAAAACAAATTCTGTTAGATTGTATTGTACATTCTCCAGCACGGATTTGTATCCAGCTGAGAGCAGGAAGGGCAATGTAATGTAAATAAATGACCCAGTTACTTCAAATGTAGCCCTTGATACCAGCATTACGATCTTAAGGTCACAAATTACATGATTTAATAGCACAAACTCACTTCTAAAAGTTTTTTTAAATTGTGAACTTGCACATGTATATTCTTTCCCTCTCGTGAAATATTGCTTAGTTTGGTGCAATATCATGAAGGAGCAAGGATGTCCCCCAGGCAGGGGTTGAAGGGCAGGGATGCCATGCAAATTGGCGTGGTCACAAACTTTTCAAAGGCGCATTCCCACCCTGAATAGATTCAGAGGTATAATCCTATGAGGGATAGTGTACCGTCAAAGTTTGGATTAAAAATATTTACTTTATTGTTCCGTTAAAGTCTAATACTATATAGAAGATCCTCTATTTCCTATCCCAGAGGCCCATTTAGTTCTATGCAAAACCAATACCACACAAACGTGTATGACTTATTAAAGTCAGGTAGAGTCTACAAAACTGCTACAGGTGAAGAGAAGAAAAAAGACATAGCAAGTGGTGCACAGGCACAGATCAGGTAAAAAGGCCAGCCTTTGGGTCTGGAAACACAGGAAGAGGACAGACCTCGATCTCTAGACAAACAGATGGAAAACAAGCATTTGAAATCCCCACAGTGTTGCTTTCCTCACCTATCGGCTTTGCCAATGCTTTTTAACAATACAGTGCAACATCATCAAAATAAAACAAAATAAAAGCAATGGCCAGGATGAGCGCTTTTGGGGGTCATACTGGAGATGTGCTTGCATGAGGAGGCATGAGCACGACTGCGGCATGACATGAGCACCATGCTTGCCACCTGGAGCAGTGCGTAGAAAGAAAACCTACACTTTACTTGTGGAAAAGTGCTTGTAGAAACTGGAGCAGCCCGACAGCAAAAGGCCCCTCCAAAACATTAAAAATAAAATATTTAAGGGACTAGGAGGCGCAGGGCACAACGATGGAGTTGGTGGAGGAAGTAAAGAACAAGCTTTATGCCCGTGCGTGGGGGTGAGGGAAATAAATGGGGGGGGGAAGCAGGGTTGGGAAAGGAATGGGCAGAGTAGGGCGAAGGTAGCAACACTGTGTGTGCTATTGGGAATGGGAGAAACAGCACATGAGGGAGACAGCAAGCATGGGGAGAAGACATCAACGCCAGGAGCGCACAGGGGCAGGTATTGGAGAGGACGCAGAAGCAACCCAAGAAGTAAGAAAAACACATGCACTTTCATGCAGTTCTAAAAGAAAAAGGAAAAAAATAGATCCCGGAGCGTGAGCAGTGCAAGGTTACAACTCATCCAATCAAGTGTGGTAAAGAAGCTAGGCTCCACAGGACAGACAAACACAAGAAGAGGAAGAAAAGCTGTTGAATAAGAAGCAAGCAAAAAAGAAAGCCAACCAATAGTAAACAAGCGTTGTCTGCAAGAGGTTTTTTGCAGACAGACAGCTAAAGGCCGCCTGTTGGTGAGAATAAAACACAGTACACCGACATAGGTCTGTCAAACTACCTGAGAAAATACTCACAGAGTCCTTCAGAGCCATGAAGCAGTGGCAGATCCAACGCCGGGTGGTCCCGTCCCGGCAGATGTAGGAGAATGCCTTGTCAAAGTTGCGGTCTGGTGCACAGAAGGACACTTTCTCAATTGTCTGGTCCACTATCAGATCCTGAAAAAGTAAGATCGTCACATCAGAAGCTGGTTTTCCAAGGTTTGATTTTGCCTGTGCTTGCAAGTGTGCCTAGACCTTCCTGGAATTACAAACACTGGCAACTACAAGATGAGCAGCCAGAAAAATATACAGTCAGCGAACCACAAGTGGTTTTACTGATCCCTCCAGAAGCCCATGCTCGCTCCTCATATGAATACAGTTAGGCAGACCAGCAGCAAATGGAGAGGAAATAGACAGATCTGGCCAACACTGTCTGTGGTAGGATCCAGATGACTTCTGCACATCCTAATTAAGGCAGTGATTTCATCATATGGCTTCCTGCCCAGAGCAACGGGGAACAAATAAGAACGCAAGTTGGCCACTGGATGAACTCACCCAGCAATTGATGTGACCAGCAAAAATAAAAATAGATCACACTGCTGTGCCTAGAGATTGAATGTTGTGCCACTTTCCACATCTACCATTCCGAATATAAAGCATTGCTTTGTTTGAGGTCAAAGATAGGGGGATATTCACGAGACACCTACATTGTTCTGAAAGTGACTGTCAACAAACAAGTTCTTTGAAAAAACCCAATAAAGATTGCCTAAAATAGCAAACATGTAAGAGTGCATGAGCGAGCGGCAGAGATCCTACAAGCATGAGAAAGAGCACAAGGCGATTTGTACAGCATAACCCTGTTAACTGAATCACCTTCAGGTGCACTAATAAGGAACTGATTTAGTCATGATGGGATGTCTCATCTAGCAAGGCATAGGTTTTCCCTGCTACTTTAAACTTCCTGTACCCTGTACTTGGACTAGCCGAAGATACATTTACAGAAAGGAATTGAAGGGGGCCAATGGCCGTCAGGTTGTCGGTGACAAGTCTTGATTCTAAGGTACTGGTCACATCATCTGCAGCCGAAACCATGGCAAGGAAAAAAAAAACACACACACAGTCACTCTACTTTGGAAGTAAAGGAATGAATCAAGTGGAGGGTTTGAAGTTTTCAAAAGCCAATTTTTTAAGTCTTCATTAAAAAGAGCATTTGAGAGGCGTCACAGTAAGCAAGCCCCATAATGAGGCACCTAGCCTTGCGGAGGTCGCGGACCCCTCTTCATGACTCACATTGCCGACACACAATGGTGGGATTAGGCCGGGCTCCAGCCTCTTACCACTTGCCGGGACCCCTTTAAAATTGCAGCCAGTAACACGGGAGCCATCCACGACGGAGAATGATCGAATGTGTGCCTTCTAATCCAAAAGACAAAGGGATTTTATGGGCCGTAAAGCACGTGACAGTTCCTACCTCCTGCCCAGACAGAACCCCCTTAGCCTAGCAGACTAGCAAGGGCACAAAAGCAGCACAAAAGTCTTACAGAGGGAGGTGGATGGGGGCACCCAGGAACTGCTGAGCAAGGAGTTCTTCCAAAGGGACAACAAAACCACACTCCTTTCTCACACCCCTTACTCATAGGGCCCTGGCGTGTCCCTACCCACAACTCCTTTCACCAGCTCTGGCGCAGGCGGACTCGCTTCTTACCGTTCCAGACCGCAAGAAAGATGAAAAACCACAAGAGAAATCTCCCAGCAACGCTGAAGAGTGGTCGGCATTGTTTATGGCGGGGTGGCGAGGAGGCCGGGACCCCCTACAGTTGGATAGGCGCCCCCACCTCTGTTGTGGAGAGAGTTGGAGGAGAGAGCTAATCCTTAGATGCTCTCCCATCTCTCTGAAGTCTCTCCTTGTTGCTTTCAGATGGACTGCACGAAACTGTGTACATTTTGAATAAACTGATGTTTGCTGTTGCTAAGAAAGAAGCTTTTAGTCTCTAGGGTGGCACGTGAAATATCGCTAAGTGGAACAGTATTCAATACTTAAAGTAACACTAACAAATCCCAGTTCTTCATCATGTTTTGAAATTATTTTTGGGGGTGAGGTGTGAGCGGTCAGAGAGGAAGATTTTTGAGAATCAGCAAAAGAGTCCCAAAAACGACTTTAATTTATTTTCCTCCTTTACAATGGACAGAACTCTGTTGCAGGCGCACAACTCAACAAAGCTCAAATAGAACCAGTGGGTGTTTTTTATTACTGAAATGTGCAATTCTATTCAAGTGAAATTCAAATTGAATTGAATTGAAATTAAAAAAAAAAAAAAAAAACAACATGGATCAATTTCCTTTACAAAAAGATTCCAAAGTACATGATTCATTCACTGCCCAGGTGTTCCTTCACAATATTAGACCAGACTTTTCATCTTTTGCACAGACGGAAAGTTTGCCTCTTTAACTGTTCAACTCCAACATCAAATAAAAGAATGAATTTTTAGCAACGAATACAACAGTAAAGCAAAATAGAAACCAAAAATTAAAGAACATACATTTACAGTCACTTTGTACAACATAAAATAACACACTTTAAAGATCACTCCAGATCATTTCTCTTCCAACACTTAGGTCATTAGGCCTACAACCACATGACCTGGCCACACATCTGGGGTGGGAGCCGGGATGGTTATTAGACCTATCTCAATGTTACAGAAAATCTAATCTCATCCATGCCAGGATCTGATTTTTACGCTGATTGATCATTCTTTACATGAGATGTAAGGATCGAGGCACTGGCAGTCTCACCTCTCATCACTTGATCACCTTCTAAGATTCCCAGAGCTTCTTGCTGTTTCAGCTGACGCATAATATGAGGCGTTTATGATAATTTATGAATGAAAGCGTACCAATCAGCTGACTTCCCTCTTACTTAACATCGTTACCAGTTTGTCGGTGGTCACGACTTACGATAGCAGCCATTCACACTGGTTTGGCATTTCCAGTAGAATGAAGCAACGTACTTCCAAACGCTTTGACTCAGATGGACAGCAGTGGTAATGCTGAACAGTCCTACTAGGTCACTGAATGCCAAGCTTGCCCTTGTAAGTTCCAGATCCTTTCCATGACCCTCTACCACAGTTCTGACATTTTAAGCAAAGTGACCAAACGTAATAGAAGGGCCACACTTTCACACACACTCTCCAGCACTTTTTGGAACTGTCTCGCAAACTGCAGAAACCACCATGAACTGATTAATAAAGCTGAATTATATAGCGTCCACTACTTTTGAAATGTATACTGACGCAAAAAAGATGTTCCATCTATGCAAGGTTTTATAACCAACCGCGGACCTTAGTGGAGGTATAGGGCATTTCCTCACTTCTCCCTGCCATAAATTTGGTTCTAACGTGTATCTGAGTTTTTCCAAGTCTTCATGAACTCGGAGATACAGGCAGAATAGAACATTTTCCAGTAGTAATTATCTTACGTTTCAGTGGGTCCTTAAATCGGGGTGTGTAAAGCCCTTGGAGACTCTTGGGACACCCATAACTGATGAGGGGTGTCCAGCGTTGTTCCTTTATGGCAAGATCTAGGCCATATATATATTTTTTTTTAAATCACTCCTCCTATAGACCTTTCTCTCCTTGTGGCTTCTCCTCATTCAACTAATATTGAGGAGTACAACTTTCCCCTCCATCAGATCTCATCTTTTACTTCCTTATCCATCTCATCGGTGTGTATAATCATTCGGCAACAGTATCTTTTACCAGAAGTTTGTCATCTCTCAGAGTCATGCTTTCTTCTTCTCTGTTGTCACTACATTTTTCAAGTTACACCTGCGTTCTCTATTATTCAGAATATCAACCGTTCCAGATCAGCCTTCTCCCTTTGGAGAGCAGTCATTCTTGTGCCTTTTGTATTTTCAGAAAGGCTGCCGTTGCCAGTGCCTCCATTCGCTCTTCAGGCTTCTCCGTGTTGGTTTCCAGGCAGGATTCGTCGGAAAACAGTTTGTCAATGAAGTTATTCAGCCATTTGTCAATTGAGGCCCTTTGTTGTCCAAGCAGCGTTGTCATATTTTACCTGTGAGTGGCATTTCTTCGGTCCGCCTGCCATATCCACCTTAGAAGTTGATGAACAGATGTTTGCAAAGCGCAGCAGATGCTCAGAAAAGAGTCCCAGTGCTAGACTCACAGGAAAAAGTTATACCTGAGCAAAAAGCCATGTTTTCAACTTTTTCTTAAAAATCTGTTCAGACTCTTCAAGGCGAAGAGAAAGATTATTCCAAGCAGAAGGCCCCAAAAAAGAAAAGGAGTGCCCACCTTTCCAGGCACAACTGATCCTTGGCACCTCTGCCAGGGTAACATTGGACGAGCAGAGTTCCCTATTGGGAAAGTAAAAATGTATTCTTGTCTCAAGATACTGAGGGCCTACATGATGTAAGGCTTTAAAGGTCAGCATCAGGTTTTTTTAACAGAATCGGTTTCTTAACTGGGAGCCAGTGTAAGGGAGCGAAGATACGGGGAACCCCTAGTTTTGAGAGGAAGATTATGAAGAAGCTGTGTCGCTGCATTTTATACAACTTGCATCCTTTTATTAAGTAGTCTGGCATGCCCAAGTATAGAACATTGATATAGTCCAGCCTTGAAGTAATTAAGGCCCGAATCACTATTTTCCTGTCCGGTAAGGAACGGAAATGCAGAAATGTAATGTGTACCTGATGTTAGACATGTTGTATTACTTTGGAATGCCACTTCATATGCTTTCAGCATCTTCCTTCTTGGATCACCATGGATAAGGGAGCAGCACCTCATTGGAACACACAAAAGGTGATGGGAGGATGCTTGCAATAAGTCTGACCACTGGCAATAGCTTGGGGTAGCACCCCAACGCATCGGTCTTGACCCTGCTCCTCATGGGAACAATCCAGTCTGAACTGCCAGGCCAGGTCCTTCCTACATCGGAACACAAGCAACCCAGGACTGGTTTCGTCCGAGTTATGGGCTCCTCAGCCGGGTTCAGCTTGGCTCCAGTGACACACTGAGCTCGGGACCCACGTCTGGGCACACCCATCCCACGGACCGCTGATGAGCCCATAACTAGGGCTAAACCAGTCTCGAGTTGCTTGTTCCTGTTTCGGGGAGGACCTGGCTTGGCAGTTCGGGCTGGACTGTTCCTAAGGCAAGGGTCAAGACTGATATACTTTATACACTGACAAGGATTAGAGTGCAGCAGAGTTGATGGTTTCACCAAGGATATATTACAAAGATTTTAATGTTGCACTGCATTGGCCACATAAACACTGACACGGCTAGCCATGCCTCTTTTCTTCACACAGGTGTTGAAGGAAGTCCAAACTTCTTCAAATGTATTCGCACTGTCGTGTGCTACTGTTGCAGGCTCCTCCATGTCGTAGAGTGACCATATTTTATTCCACCAAAGATTTAAAAATGGAGGATTCGCCTGTTTTCAAAACGGAGTACCTAATAATCTAGCCACCAAAAACATCTGTGTAATGATCTTACCCATTACAGACCCAAATGGTAGGAACTGCCCTCCCCCCTGTATTTAACCAAAACCAACAGTAGGTTGGGTTCTAATGAAATTACAGTTATTTCTTCTGAGATCAGAAATATAATGCCCAGGCCTCTGAATCTTTGGACATGTCCACCACCACCACGGCCCGTGCAGGTAAGAGCAGTGGGGCCGGGTGGGGGGGGGGATTTCAACAGACGATGAGGGAAAATTAATTATTTATTTAATTTTCCCTTGTGGTCGTCTGTTGAATCACCCACCCAACCTGGCCCCACCGCTCTCACCTGCACGGACCGCTCGTGGTCCACCACTGCTGGACCATGGTTCCTCTTTCAGCGCAATAAACACATGATCCAACCATAGCATTTGATCTGACCGGTGTAAAACTCCACTGCATTAGTATTCTATATGTTTTTTCCTTTTTACAGAGTTTTATATAGCATGAACTTGACCCGAATCGGGTATCAGAGCGCTTTACATAGCACCAGTCGCATTACATGAGGTCACATTCATCTTTAGGTCTCGCCTGAGCCAGCGCTATAGCGCTGCTCTCGCGAGAGCTTTTGTAAATGGGGGATCTGGAAGTGCAAACGAGTGCTTTCAGGCCTCCAAATACAGTGCATGTGCGCCGGGCGCGCACACCATTTGGCAGCCTGCACACCAACTGCTTGCACTTTCGCGCCCGCATGGCCGCTTTGATGTTTGATCGCGATCGCGATCACTTTCACTGCCGCTTGTTTATCATTGCCAATCCTTATGCCTGTGCGCCACCAGGCCAAGTTAGGACCCACTGCCCCTATCCGTGCGCCACCATACCAGGGTAGGAGCCATGCCCTCCTGTCCGTGCGCCACCAGACCAGGGTAGAAGTACTCGGGACTGTCTTGACCAGAAGTGCTCTCCAGATTGTACAAACGCACGTTTACAGAGACAAGTGCCCATATTACACCCGCCTGCCCCCGAGACAATCACAGCACCTCTGGAGGAATCGCCAACATTACACACTCCCAGGGTGAATCCGGCGGGAAACATGTTAGATGTGCGCCTGCTGTACAGTTGTAATATAACTAACTAGCGCGCGACGGAGGAGCAGTTTTAACATGTCAGTATTTGGAAGCCCCTGAGTTATGTGTAACCATGGCCGCTTACCCAAAGCTCCATCTAAAACTGCCCCTTAAGCGTGGCATATTAATACGGTGGTGCAGTGCATATGGCTAGATAGTTCGTGGAAGGGGCATTACTTTGGGGTGGCAGAAAACTTGGAGACGGCCATACACCGCCAATTATTATACGTGAATAGCTCGTGAGGCTAGGGCAGTCACCTTTTTTTGCAAATATTAAATGATTAGTGACCCTTGGAAGATAACAGAGTGGGTCTGTCAGCCCTGTATCTGTAGCTTGCGAGTATGCCAGCAGTACGTGCTTAACTCGCTGAGCTAGCACTTGCTTAGTTCTTCACCTTCTGAAGGCTGAGAAGCGGTGTGAGTGAGCCAGCAACGATTCGAACCTTCGACCGGCAGCTGGCGGAGCTCTGCAGCAGGCGCGTTGACCCACCCCGGCTGCCTTGGACCCTGAAAGCATGCCTCCTTACCATGAGGCGGGAGCGCTTTCCTTCCAGGCACAGGGCGGCTCCTTGCACGAGATCCGTGTCTTGGGACATCACCCTTCGGGAAACGACAGAAAGAAGCGGCCAAAAAAACAGGTGGCTTCGAATTTCTCCAAGTTCTGCTTCAAAACCACAGGCTTATGGGCGCCTATATAAACCAGCTCCAAACAATAAATAAGAACTTTTCTAGTGGGCATTGAAACCCCCTTTTTGCAACAAAAGCTGTGCCTTTTTAATGAAGCGATGTGGATTGGTTATTTTTTCCGCTGCACTTAACCCAGGGCCTCTTGAAGTAATCGCTCGGTTCCCGTGCAATCCAAGGCAGCGAAAAAACAAACTACCTGCAATTACAACTTGCCGTAAATGCCCGACACAAGAGGCTTCCGGAGTGTCAATTTCAGCTGTCAGTCAGCCAATCCATCAGGCCACCCAAAGAATTGCAAATTTGATTTTTTAATGGCGGTAATTAAAAATCGAATTTTTTTCCCAGCGCACAAAACGCCGAGAGGCAAAGTGGCTGCATGGAGCACGTCTACTATTCACAACAAGCATTTGCAATGCAATAGGTCTCACATTTATACGAGTTTGAGCTATTGGCATTGTAAATGACAGTGCCTTTTATTTATGTTTAAAAAAAAAAAACTTAAATAAAAAGCAGTCATTTACAATGCCAATAGCTCAAACTCGTATAAATGCGAGACCTATTGCATTGCAAATGCTTGTTACATTTTTGTTAGGCACAGGAGATGAAGTGATTTGCCCAGAATCACAGGATGTTCAGCGTCATTGCCGAGACTCTAACGCAGTTCCCCAGATTTGAGGCCGAAGATTTTGAATCCCTAGTTAAAATGATGTCCCATATACTTTCCGAGGTCTTCTTGTCCAGTTTTGTCTCTCATCTTTCCATATATTTATGTTTGACTTGCCCACCCCGGGCAAACTGCATGTACATGTTTGTAATTCCCTTTGAAACACACGACCCAGAAATAAGTTTCTTGCATTTGTTTTTTTATTTTTATTACTGTCTCCATAGATTAATGTGATTAGCTCATTGAAGCAACTGGGGTAGTCTAAAATTATTAATAGACAGAGTAAAAATCTGTTACATAGGCGTCGCTGCTCTCGAGTGTCTCATCATGAAACACGTTGCCTAGTAACGAAGGGGATGCCTGCGTCCATCTCGGAAACCTGGTGTCTGCTATTCTCGGGGTTCGGGATTGTGTATAATAGGTAACACAGTGGACAGATGTGTGTGGCGGTTTGTGACAACACACAATATGTGGTAACTTTACTTTTTTAACCAATTTACGCTTGTGTTCTCCTAATATGTATTGCTCGATAGATTTAAGAGTCCTTCTGTTTAGGCATCTATGTTTTGGTGGTAACCACAGCATGCAGGGCAGTGAAATAATTTAATAATCGTGTTCCACCAAAATCCAAAGCTTAAGGCAGTGGTCTTCAAACTTCTTAATGCTGCGCCCCCCCCCCCCCCCCCAAAAAAAAAAAAATCCTCGCCCCCACCCTCAATTTTTCACAATTATTCTGCTCAATATCCAATGTTGAAATAAGTCTAAACATATTTAACCATTGCAGTTAACCTCCTTTACCCTTTGTGATACGCACTCCCAGTCAGGATATAAATGACAAAAGTTGTTAGTGAGGGCCCATTACAAGGTGGCTCACTGCCGCTCTTGCTTCTAACACTTAAAACAAAGCATGATACTTCTCTCGGTCAGAGACTGCCCCCCCCAATCACTTAAAGCCCCCCCGAGGGGCCCGACCCCCAGTTTGTAGATCTCTGGCTTAAGGTGAGGCACCCGTTTACTTCTTGTGAAACACAATTCATTGGCAAGTTTTTGTCATCGGGAATTAGCAGGAAACCAAAGGAAGCATTCGCAATTAAGGACTTGTAAAATCCTATGCATGTAGGAATCGCTAGAATAATAGCGATTCCTACACATTCCTTATTTGCGATTCGTAAATAGCGAGTTGCAAATAAGGAATAGCTTCCTATTCATTCCTATGGGCCTGTAGGCCCATAGGAATGAATGGGAAATTGCAAGCGCAATTTGCGAGTACCAATTGGTACTCGCAAATTGCTCATGCAATTTCAAGGGTGCAAGGGTGTCAAAAGGACACCCTGTTGCATCCCTGAAATTGATCTGTGCACAAATGTTGTGCACACACATGTCCCAAGGACATGTGTGCGTGTAACCTACAACTTTGAAAAAAGCACTTTAGTGAATTTTTCAAAGTTTTTGCAAATTACCATGAAGTTCAACTTCATGGTAATTTGCGCCCCCTAGTTGCGAAATCGCTACTTCATAGTGGTTCTTGCATTTCATTTAAGGAATCGCAAAATGTGATTCATTAAATGCAATTTGAGAACTCGCAATTAATTGCGAATTCTCAAATTGCGAGGGCCTTGACCCTTCATGTATCGCAAAAGCTAATTTTGCGATCGCAAACGGCCGATTTTTGCGAATCGCACAGTTTGCGATCGCAAAAAGCTTTGATGCATGTGCCAGTAAGTGCCTTATTCCCTGAAGCCACAACCAAGAGGCAGCTTGCAAAGTAACCTGATGTTTTCAGTGCGCACCAGCCTAGCTGCGGAAGTGACTAGAAGCCCTTTTATAAATCCATGCTAATTTTGACTAGGTTTTATACTTTTGATGTCTTTGGATTTACATTCACTAGGGAGTTATGTCCTAAATGTATATATATTTTTTGTGAATACACATTTTCTGTTTTTGTTGTATTATTTACCTTATCAATATCCGAAACAGTGTTTATGTTACTACATTTTTGTTTTTTGATTTTTTGCAAATGCATATTTTGTTCATGAATAAAATGCTTTTCTGCTTTTGGACTGTTTTGTGAAAGTTATTCATTGCTTATGCACTTTTAAAAAACAAAAATAAATGAATAAAGAATTGTGATTAAAAAAAAAGTACAGCAGTGGGCAACCTTGTTGAAGCACTGTTGTGGCCATAACAGTGAGCCGCTGATGCTCCGAGCAACACCTCAGAGTACCAGGCCAACGAAACTACCAAAGCGTCTTCTAGAACTCTCTCTCAATTTTCTACCAGAGCCAAAGACAACAATAACAATAAATGCAGCAAGCAAAACACACCATTAATTATCACCAAAGCACAACATGCAAAATACTTCTATACATACTTGTGCATTTGTGAATTTTTATTTTTTAGAGTGCGAAGCACTCTTCTGCAAACTTCAGAGCCCTATTTTGGCATGTTCTTGTCGGCATTTCTTGATATCTTTGGGTGGCGTCATGATAAAACACTCAAAAGCATACAGTTGCATACTTTTGACACTATCTGTTTTTTAATTCTTTTAGTCAGCACCCATTTTGATCTTAAATCCTATTAAGAACTTAAAATGTATCAGACCACCTCGGTTTGTGAATATATCACCCTGTGTGCGACAGGTGAATATGTGTGGTTCACATCTCCCCCGCCATACAGAAATATAGTTTCTAGCATCATACACCGTAGAAAGTAGACATAATAAACCAAGCTCATTCCCACTTTGCTTCAAAGGCAACATGGAGCCCACGGGTATTGTTTCTTGCAGGAAAATGGAGATGCGTGCACAGATACCTGTGCTCTGCCTCACTCTCTTCATTAGTCTATGTGTCTGTCTCACCATCTGGCAGTGCCTGATTTTTGGTGGAGCCTACCAGACAGCACACGCTTTCTGATTACAGAAGATTATTTTGGACTTAACAACAAACAGGGCATGGAGCCCGCCCATTGCTTATCTTTAGTCGGCTTTCATGTCACTCTCATTTGGCTGCTTCTTATTTGATTTTGTCAATGTTGTGTTTGTCCCTCCCATGGAGCATAGCCTCTTTACCCGTCTTTTTGACATTTGGCTTCTATGCTTCATCTGATAGCTTATAAGGGAACTACATATTTCTTTTTTGTTTAAGCACTCTGAGAGTGCATCTGTTTTCCAGCAGACTTCTACATGTGCTTCCTTCCTCCTCTTGCTCTCTATTTTCATGTGTTTTTCTCCCTCAACCTACACTCGTGTTGCTCTCTCTTACCTGTGTTGCCTCACCCCAACCTCTCCTCAATCTGCTCATCCATTCATTTTTTATGCGCTTTTGCACAAAACTGCATTTACTCTAATTTTTTACAGATCCATCTCGAAACAGTAAATAAAAAACATGTTTTTTTTAGGCTAGTGCATGCACATTCAACGAATGCACGTACCTACAAAATGAGGCGGTGGCTGCCATCATCACATTTTGTTCCCACAATGCTGTGCAGCATGGCTAGAAAAGATTAGCCAAGCTGCTAGACAAAACTTATTGGCTTTGCCATGCTTGTTGCATACAGCCACTTGTTTCAACATCTACCTGTCTGAGAGTTTTGAGCTTCCGATATGTGCTCCTTCCTACACTTCGGTCCCTTCGACCCTATCTCTGCATTCACTACCTGTGAGAAGTTGGCCTGGCATATGCTGGTCACTAGTTATAGTGGTGTACTGCTTGATTTTCCTGGCCTTCTTGTGTTGTAGAGCGATCAATATGACTTCAGTCTCTTTCCATCCAAGTCTAAGGACTAGAGTAGTGAATAGGGCCTATCTATTAGACACTTTGACACAATCCCGTGCTCCTACCCAGAGATCAGGGCCTACATACATAGCCTAGGGGATAGATTCGTTAGCATTGAGGATAACTTGCCCTATAGTGAGGGTATTTCATGGAGTCGTGCTGAATTCAGGCCTGGTAGGCCTCAGACAGGAGAGACTCCATCTTTCTTTCTGCTCCGGCAGCTTGGGACACTCCTAGAGGGAGGGCGATGTTTTAGTTATGAGGTATTATTCGCTCGGAGAGAACCGGTTCAGGCCGGCCCTTATCGAAGGAGTGTATTTTTCCCCTGCCGAAGACACTACATCAGGCCGGCCGGCTGGGAACGTGTCCTTGGCACGGGGAGGTACAGGAATTTGGTGGGCGGCAGGTTTCGAGCTGGAAATTTCCATGAGAGAATGCACCTCTATATTAGTGAAAGTCTGAGTTAGATATGCGTACTTGCTTCTAGACCATAGGCGGCATCTGGCCGTTAGCAGAAAAGCTACTACTTATTCCAGGGAAGACAGATGACGAACTTGAATCTAAAGAGGAGAGAGTAGCCGATGAGGAAGAGGTTCCAGTGACTCGGAGAGGGAGAAGGGAGTAGATCCGCGACTGCGGAGGTGTGACTTCCAGGCGAAGCCGAGGCACAGAGGGAGAAGGGAACCTAGATGACCATTGAGCACGGGCTACATACAACTAAGGTGATGTCGACCCCTTTTTCTTTGAAGTGTATAACTTAACCTTTCACTTTCCTTGCAGGTTATATATATATGATGTATTCTGCGAATGTGCATGTGGCATTTAAATAAAGTATTTAGCTTGTCGTGAGTTAGCATGTGTTGTGTATTTTTGTATAGGAGGATAGCCTATTCTTTTAGTCAGAGTTAACTCAACATGAACAGAGGTTAATCCTGGTCAGGTAAGTGGTAACTGGATGAGGGGGAAACGAGCCCCTCGAACTGGAGAACAGGTTGTGCTCAACTAATAGTCTTTGTGTGATCTGATATATAGTAATCCCGATTCCCCTGTCATGTACTACGGTAATAATAGGATGAGCTCGTGCTAAGGCTGCCGTCTGGTAGGAGATTCTGGGTCTGACTGAGGCCGCGAGACTATGTGTGTTGCTGCCGTCTGGGTAGGAGATTCTGGGTCTGACTGAGGCCGCGAGACTGTGTGTTGCTGCCGTCTGGGTAGGAGATTCTGGGTCTGACTGAGGCCGCGAGACTATGTGTGTTGCTGCCGGCTGGGTAGGAGATTCTGGGTCTGACTGAGGCCGCGAGACTATGTGTGTTGCTGCCGTCTGGGTAGGAGATTCTGGGTCTGCCTGAGGCCGCGAGACTGTGTGTGTTGCTGCCGGCTGGGTAGGAGATTCTGGGTCTGACTGAGGCCGCGAGACTGTGTGTGTTGCTGCCGGCTGGGTAGGAGATTCTGGGTCTGACTGAGGCCGCGAGACTGTGTGTGTTGCTGCCGTCTGGGTAGGAGATTCTGGGTCTGACTGAGGCCGCGAGACTATGTGTGTTGCTGCCGTCTGGGTAGGAGATTCTGGGTCTGCCTGAGGCCGCGAGACTGTGTGTGTTGCTGCCGGCTGGGTAGGAGATTCTGGGTCTGACTGAGGCCGCGAGACTGTGTGTGTTGCTGCCGTCTGGGTAGGAGATTCTGGGTCTGCCTGAGGCCGCGAGACTGTGTGTGTTGCTGCCGTCTGGGTAGGAGATTCTGGGTCTGCTGAAGGCCGCGAGACTGTGGTTGGGCTGTGAGGTCTTGATATATATATATATATATATATATATATATATATATATATATATATATATATATATATATATATATATATATATATATATTAGGAATTCCCTGTCCTTAGGTGGTACATATATATGTGGTCATTTAGGTGTAAAAAGGCCCTAGGGAGGGGGTAACGTTCTGGTTTGGGTCAGAAGGGCTCTGTAGAGCGGGTTCCACCCGATCTGAAACCCCAAGCAGAACATTTGGCGTCACGAACTGTTTACGAAACCTGTGTGCGTTGTCATTGTCTTGTGTTTGCTTTCAGCGTGTGCGTGGTTTTCTTTTTTATATATTTGCGTGTATAGTTTTTTCTCTCTTTCTTTCTCTCTTCCTTTTTTTCCTCTTTCTCTGCGTTTCTTTTTCTTTCTTTTTCGCGATGTTTTCTAAGAAATCTAAATCTACTCTTAAATTGTCCGTTGATATTCCCGGATGGGATTCAACGCCTTATGGAGCCTTAGCCCGTGAGTGGGCTGACTCTACTGGTCTGAGTGAAAATTGGAACTCTTCTTTGGAGTCAGCGGAACCGGCTGACGTGATTACTTGTTTGCAGACGGCACCTGTATTGAAGGGTGAGGAGGTTCCCGCTTTGGGGCGCAGAGGTTGGGTTATTCTGTCTGCGTATCGGATTCTGCATGAGAGATTGTTGAAATTGCAGATCTCTCTTAAGGATGTGGAGGCACACTTTGTTGAGATTCAGAATTCTAATACTTTATTGCGGTGTCAAAATAAGTTGCTTTCTGACAAACTTGACACTTACCAAACGGTTGCCGAAAGGGCGGCTGTGCGGATTGCTCGTTATAAGTACAACAACAGGCGTGGTCGAGTTTCGACGCGTAAGGTGCGTCTGGTCGTGGCGAAAGCTGGACTAGATTGGAACCCTGATGAATGGGATGGTAATATCTGGGACTCGACTACGTCTTGTTCCTCGGGTGAGGAGTCTGTCAAGCACGAGTCTTCTCGTTCCCGTCATGAATGTAAGTCTGCTTCTCGCACCTCTGATGGTGCACCCCGTGATTACGCTCGCTCTTCGGGCGGCATCGATGCTTCTTACACTGATTGTCCCTCTACTAGTACTGCTCGAGCTCCTTGTGATGCTCGTCCCGTGGTCTCTGCGCATCCGGTTTTTCGTCGGAAGTTGCAGCAGTCTCCCAATGCTCCGCAGGGTATTTCTTTAGACTGTTTAGAAGATTTTACCCAACAAGAAATTAGTGACATTTTGCAGCGCTTTCGGCAGCGGACTGGTGAGACTTTGCTCACATGGATGGTGCGCCTTTATGAACTAGGCGCTGCTGGTATTATGTTGGATACTGGCGATTGTTTGAAATTTTGTTCTTTGAGTTTGGATTCTACTGTGCAAGATCATTTTCGTAACTATAATGGTCAAATTTCTTTGCTCCAATTGGCGACTGAGGGTTGTAATTTGAAGTATCCTACTGAATCTGACTGGCCTGTCAATGACAAGCCATGGTATACCTTGCGTGATGCTGCGCAACGTCTTAAGGAAGAAGTGATGAAAACGGCTATTTTTCTGGGCACTGCTGACAGGTTGCTTGATGGGATGTTGACTTCTTCTGTGCGAAATCGTATCATTCGCTCTTCTCCTGTTGCCTACAAGCAGGTCATGATGACTTTGTTGATTAACCAGACTGGTAATGTACTATCTACAGTGTTGGAATCGGTACGCCAACTCGGTGAGTTGGGTGAGTGGTTTAAACCTGAACGTCAGTCCCGGCCTGACACTCGTACTCCTGGTGAATATAAATTTACTAGACGTGATATCTTTACTGGTCTTTTGGCTGATGGTGTGCGTCGGGAGGACATTGATGGTGAGACTACTGCTCGTTTGTGGGAGATGTTTCGCAAACGGGGCTTGGATCGGAAGGAGGGTGCCCGGCGTGTTCGAACGACTGCGTGTGATCGTGGTTGTTCTGATGGTAGCAGTGATGATGATCGCCGTGGGCGCTCTGATCGTCGTGATGATCGGCGTCCTGTACGTGATATGTCTCCCCGTCGAGAGCGGGACAGGGAGAGAGAGGGGGAAATGGAAAGGGGGAGAAATGATCATGCTTACAGCAGACGTAGAGATGATAGGGATCAATCCCCTGAGTTGAGAAGGAGAGAGGATCGACACAGTTTGGCCGGTCGAAACCCGCAGTACAATGCAGAGGACAGGAATCCATTTCGTAATAGAGATGGATATGAACAGGAGGTATCGATACCTAAGAAACGTGAGAGTCTTTATCCTGATTTGTCCTGGTACACAGAATGCAGTAAGAATGACTAGGAAATAGGTCAAGCTCCGGTACACAGATGGGCTCACAGAGATAATAGACCCTATGTAGATATTGATATTTATTGGAGACATCGTAATATCCAAAGGGCCCGAGCATTAGTTGATACAGGAGCGGAGGCCACTCTTATTCATGGAAAATCAAAGAAATTTACAGGGCAGCCTTTTACTATTACCGGATTAGGAGGAAAAGAAACCCCTGCAGTTCAAACTTTGCTTGAAATGAGAATAGGTAGAATCCCTAGAAAGGAATATTCTGTATTAGTCGTGCCACTCTTAGAATTCATAATTGGAATTGATATTTTGAAGGGAATGACGTTGCATCTTGATGATGGGTGTTACCAATTTGGAACGACGCATTATATCTCGTCCAGACCTATACGGGTTGGTCGTTTAAGGATGCCCCCTATACAAGTTCCCCAGGCGACCAAAGTGGTTTGTCAGAAGCAGTATCGCATTCCGGGTGGTCATGAAGAGATTAGTACCACCATTCAGGAGTTGGTTGATGCAGGCGTTATAACTCCAGTTACTTCTGCTTGGAATAATCCTGTTTGGCCGGTGCGTAAGAGTGATAATTCTTGGCGCATGACTGTTGATTATCGAGAATTGAACAAACACACGCCCTCTTTGACTGTTGCAGTACCGGATGTTATCACCCTGATTGAAAGAATCCAAACACATCCAGGTACATGGTATGCGTCCATCGATATTGCTAATGCTTTCTTTTCTATTCCAATTGCCCCTGAGTGTCAGGAACAGTTCAGTTTTACGTGGAACGGGCGTCAGATGACGTTCAGAAGTCTTCCTCAGGGCTATGTGCATAGTCCTACGATTTGTCACCGGCTGGTGGCAGAACATTTGGCTGAAGTACCAGTTCATCCCAAAATTCAGATATGTCATTATATTGATGATGTTTTGATCCAAGGCGAAACACAAGAGGATGTTCAGACACAATTAGATAGAGTCATTGAGTGTCTGCGTGGGAAAGGTTGGGAGATCAATCCGGATAAATTACAAGGTCCGTCTCAAGCTGTAAAATTTTTAGGTATTAATTGGCACGAGGGACACCGCGAGGTGATCCCTCAAGTTAAACAGAAGATTCTTGATTTTTCGGTTCCGAGGAATAGGAAGGAAGCCCAGAGCTTCATTGGCTTATTTGGTTTTTGGCGCCAGCATATTCCTCATTTGAGTCAAATATTGGCCCCTTTGTACCGAATTACACGTAAAAAGAATGCATTTGAATGGGGTAAGCAACAGCAAGATGCATTTAGTCTGGCGAAAGAGGCAATTCAACATGCTATGGATCTATGGCCTGTACGTGATGGTGATGTGGATTTGAATGTGTCTGTGCAAGGCCCTTATGCAAATTGGAGTCTATGGCAGAAACAAGGCAGGAGTAAGGTACCGTTAGGGTTTTGGACCAAAAAGCTACCTGATGCTGGTGAGCGTTATACACCCTTTGAGAAACAGCTACTTGCTTGTTATTGGGCTTTGGTGGATACCGAGCAATTGACTTTGGGACATGACATATTTTTGCGTCCTGAAATTCCTATTATGCAGTGGGTTTTGAGTTCACCAAAAACTCATCGAATTGGGCATGCTCAGGAGGCGAGTGTGATTAAATGGAAATGGTACATACAAGACAGGGCACGTGTGGGTCCGAAAGGAGTTGCGTTTTTACATGAGCAAGTGGCGCAGGCACCATCGACTGAGACTGAGAGTGAGTGTTCCGTACCTTTAGAACAGGAGTCCCCTGTCAAGTGGGGTAGATCTTTTGATGATTTGTCCGCTGAGGACAGAAACCATGTTTGGTTCACAGATGGGTCGGCGAAGTTTATTGGAACGACACGCACTGGAAGGCGGTGTCTTATAATCCGATCACACAGAAACTGTTGAGCACAACTGGTGAAGGGAAGAGTAGCCAATTTGCCGAGCTTTACGCTGTTTACCAAGTTTTGAAACAAGAGTTACCCGGTACATGTCATATTTTCACCGATTCCTGGTCCACTGCCAATGGACTGGCTGTTTGGTTGCCGACCTGGCATTCCCATAATTGGAGGTTACACTCCAAAGAACTGTGGGGAAAAGAGTTATGGCAAGAGATTTGGGAGATGCTCCCACAGAGTACTGTTACCATCTTCCATGTGGATGCTCACACCCCAATAAACTCCCTTGACAAATTTTTTCATAACATTGCAGATGAAAAATCTAAAATTGCTGAGGCAGTGGTGGACAGACAAGATCCTGATATTGCGGGATTGGCGAAATGGGCACACCAGAAGGCAGGACACTTTGGAGAGAAGGCCACTAGCAGGTGGGCTGCTGATAGAGGAATTTATATTCCCCTGGATCTAATCAAAAATGTTATCTTACATTGTCCCGTCTGTCAACATATCAGACAGCGTAAGGTACCCCAAATTGTTAGAGGCCATTTACATCGCGGGAAACTGCCCGCTCAAATTTGGCAGATTGATTACATCGGGCCCCTTCCCATGAGTAGAAATTGTCAATATGTTTGTACAATTGTCGATACATATAGTGGCTTGCTGGTAGCTCTTCCATGTAAGCAAGCCACCCAATTGAATACCATAAAAACATTAGAATTGATTATGATGTATTATGGTGTGCCATTCCAAATTCAATCTGATAATGCATCCCATTTTCGTGGAAGATTGGTACAGGAATTCTGTGTGGAAAATAATATTGAATGGATATTTCATATACCCTACTACCCGCAGGCCTCAGGCCTGGTGGAGAGATTGAATGGCCTGCTAAAGGATCAGTTACGAAAGTTAACAGATGACAAGTATAAAAATTGGCGAGACTTTTTACCCCAAGCACTATTGATCCTGAATAATCGTCCTTTTTTAAATGCTGAATCTCCACTTATGCGTTTGTTTCCCCCAAATGTTGAGACTATGCCTAATGTAATCAATGAAACTGTGATGTATTGGGAAATTACTCCCGGAGCTCTGGCTCCATGCAGAGCGACCCCAGGGTCAGCAGGTTTAGACTTGCATGCTATGGATGACACCGTCCTGGAAAGTAAAAATCGGGTCATCATTGCTACCGGTGTTGGTATTCATATACCACCGGGGAATTTTGGATTGATCGCCCCTAGATCGGGGCTGGCTGTAAAAGGCATCCAGGCGCTTGGAGGAGTTATCGACAGCGACTATCAGGGAGAGATTAAGGTACTTCTGCTAAATAGCAGTGAGACTGACTTGCTGATACATCGTACTGACCGAGTGGCTCAATTACTCATTATGCCTGTTTTCAGTGGTGAAATAATGAAAGGCACTGCCCCAACTTTGCTAACTGTACGTGGCCAGAAAGGCTTTGGCTCTACGGATAACCCTGGGGCCAAGGTTTGGGTGCAATCGCCTAAGAATCCCCCTGAACAAGCAGAGGTTATTGCCACCGGTCAGGATAATACCATTTTGGTTATGAGGCCAGGGAAAGATAGCTGGGAAGCTGTCCCAGCTGATAAATGTTATTTACGAGAATGATTAATGCCTGTATTTGGTTCTTTTTCAGATCATTCTTTGGATTGTTGCTGCAGGATGTGCCGGTATTGGACTCCCTTCGGACTACTTCGGCGAGAGAGAAGGGATCCCATCAACCCGGGATGAACTGGGAACCCGAGTGTTGCGTTCCTTCAATGCGTGGGATTCATCATCGAACTTTTGGACACTACTGGCTAAAAGAGTAACTGATGCCCCTCACTTCTGTTTGACACCGATGAGATCTGTGCACGATATTCTTGCGACCTGCCTAGTTGCTGTCCCCGCCTCGCTGGAGACTTTAATCAGTATCTTTAACATTTCGAAGGCTCGTCCGAATATTATCCTGGGTGATTTTGCTACCCATGTATATTGTCCTTTGTGTACTGAACTGCTGAATGAGCAACTCCCCATCCAGTCCCAAATAATTACGTATAATATTACACAAGGTGACCTATGCTTCTTTCTTACATGTAATCCTAATGCAATTTCTGAATGCCTACGCCTCAAGTTAAGGGGCGCCACTTCCTTTACACCTCACGAACGAACTTTGTGTTTCCAGAGGACACCGACGACATGTGTCTCAGTCCAGAACAATATGACTTGCAATAGTTTGATAGTTACTCCCAGTCACTATCGTGCGATGTTGCTACCTGCCGGATGGCTTTTCTCATGTGGTAATACTTCCTGGCCATATGTCCCCGCAAACATTTCCGGAGGCCCGTGTGCCATTACTAGATTGAGTTTATTAATGTTCTCATCACATCCAAATGCCAACTCTCGTATGCTTCGAGATACAGTGATGTTACAGGAGGATTGTGACTCATCTTTGCATTTATATTCCAAGTCTGAATACCTTAGCCTAGCTGTTTCAATTATTGGTGTTCCTGCTTTGGCGGTTTACAATGCCAAATCCATTGGGAAAATGGCTTGCTGGATGGTTAAATCTATTAATCATACTTCTACAGTCTTGTCTGACTTGCTATTAGACGCCCAGGGTGAACGTAGGGCCATTTTGCAAAATAGAGCAGCCATTGATTATCTTTTGCTTAAACATGGACATGGTTGCTCAGACTTCGAAGGCCTCTGCTGTTTTAACTTATCTGATCATACACAATCCATCCGTGCACACATAGATAAATTGCATGACTTAACCGATGAAGTTAGAAAACACATTGATCAGGGCTGGTTTGACTGGCTCTTTAATTGGTTACCGGACATGCATATGCTACGCCACATATTAGGTGGCATTTTGATTGCTATTGCTGTTTTGATTTCTATCTGTTGTTTTATTCAGTGTATCCCTTCACTGCTTCAATTCTGCACATCTGGTACTAGACATAGATCGGTTAGTTTTGTTTCATATTATTCTTCCACCGATGTTAGTTCTGCTTAATGTATGTATAATAGACTGAAGTCAAGGGTGAAATGTACTGCTTGATTTTCCTGGCCTTCTTGTGTTGTAGAGCGATCAATATGACTTCAGTCTCTTTCCATCCAAGTCTAAGGACTAGAGTAGTGAATAGGGCCTATCTATTAGACACTTTGACACAATCCCGTGCTCCTACCCAGAGATCAGGGCCTACATACATAGCCTAGGGGATAGATTCGTTAGCATTGAGGATAACTTGCCCTATAGTGAGGGTATTTCATGGAGTCGTGCTGAATTCAGGCCTGGTAGGCCTCAGACAGGAGAGACTCCATCTTTCTTTCTGCTCCGGCAGCTTGGGACACTCCTAGAGGGAGGGCGATGTTTTAGTTATGAGGTATTATTCGCTCGGAGAGAACCGGTTCAGGCCGGCCCTTATCGAAGGAGTGTATTTTTCCCCTGCCGAAGACACTACATCAGGCCGGCCGGCTGGGAACGTGTCCTTGGCACGGGGAGGTACAGGAATTTGGTGGGCGGCAGGTTTCGAGCTGGAAATTTCCATGAGAGAATGCACCTCTATATTAGTGAAAGTCTGAGTTAGATATGCGTACTTGCTTCTAGACCATAGGCGGCATCTGGCCGTTAGCAGAAAAGCTACTACTTATTCCAGGGAAGACAGATGACGAACTTGAATCTAAAGAGGAGAGAGTAGCCGATGAGGAAGAGGTTCCAGTGACTCGGAGAGGGAGAAGGGAGTAGATCCGCGACTGCGGAGGTGTGACTTCCAGGCGAAGCCGAGGCACAGAGGGAGAAGGGAACCTAGATGACCATTGAGCACGGGCTACATACAACTAAGGTGATGTCGACCCCTTTTTCTTTGAAGTGTATAACTTAACCTTTCACTTTCCTTGCAGGTTATATATATATGATGTATTCTGCGAATGTGCATGTGGCATTTAAATAAAGTATTTAGCTTGTCGTGAGTTAGCATGTGTTGTGTATTTTTGTATAGGAGGATAGCCTATTCTTTTAGTCAGAGTTAACTCAACATGAACAGAGGTTAATCCTGGTCAGGTAAGTGGTAACTGGATGAGGGGGAAACGAGCCCCTCGAACTGGAGAACAGGTTGTGCTCAACTAATAGTCTTTGTGTGATCTGATATATAGTAATCCCGATTCCCCTGTCATGTACTACGGTAATAATAGGATGAGCTCGTGCTAAGGCTGCCGTCTGGTAGGAGATTCTGGGTCTGACTGAGGCCGCGAGACTATATGTGTTGCTGCCGTCTGGGTAGGAGATTCTGGGTCTGACTGAGGCCGCGAGACTGTGTGTTGCTGCCGTCTGGGTAGGAGATTCTGGGTCTGACTGAGGCCGCGAGACTATGTGTGTTGCTGCCGGCTGGGTAGGAGATTCTGGGTCTGACTGAGGCCGCGAGACTATGTGTGTTGCTGCCGTCTGGGTAGGAGATTCTGGGTCTGCCTGAGGCCGCGAGACTGTGTGTGTTGCTGCCGGCTGGGTAGGAGATTCTGGGTCTGACTGAGGCCGCGAGACTGTGTGTGTTGCTGCCGGCTGGGTAGGAGATTCTGGGTCTGACTGAGGCCGCGAGACTGTGTGTGTTGCTGCCGTCTGGGTAGGAGATTCTGGGTCTGACTGAGGCCGCGAGACTATGTGTGTTGCTGCCGTCTGGGTAGGAGATTCTGGGTCTGCCTGAGGCCGCGAGACTGTGTGTGTTGCTGCCGGCTGGGTAGGAGATTCTGGGTCTGACTGAGGCCGCGAGACTGTGTGTGTTGCTGCCGTCTGGGTAGGAGATTCTGGGTCTGCCTGAGGCCGCGAGACTGTGTGTGTTGCTGCCGTCTGGGTAGGAGATTCTGGGTCTGCTGAAGGCCGCGAGACTGTGGTTGGGCTGTGAGGTCTTGATATATATATATATATATATATATATATATATATATATATATATATAATAGGAATTCCCTGTCCTTAGGTGGTACATATATATGTGGTCATTTAGGTGTAAAAAGGCCCTAGGGAGGGGGTAACGTTCTGGTTTGGGTCAGAAGGGCTCTGTAGAGCGGGTTCCACCCGATCTGAAACCCCAAGCAGAACAAGTGGCCACCTTGCACCAGTCCAATTCGACTCTTAAGGTGATAGGTTTAAAAGACAACCTTTAAAGAAAGTTATCCTAGTGGTAGCTGTGGAGAGCAGCCTTCAGGCTAAGTCTTGAAGGAGTGTTAAGCTTATTGTTTTACCATAGATAACCTCTTGAATGACCAAATGAAAGAGTAGTCCACACAGGTATATATATAAGATATATGTATTTATTCTAAACAGAATCCCACAAGTCTCTTTATGAGGCTAGAGGCAAAGTTACAATTCAAACAAGCATTGATAGATACAATAAATAGCACTGGGATCACAGGGCCCCAGGGGGGGACCAAACCATATATTAAAAAAGTGGTATAAGAACCACGACAATTCTACAGACAATGCCTAGGGCATTTAGGATCGCTGGCCCCTTAAGGATCCACCCCAGGTTATGAGTAGGGCTCCCGGTTTTATGGTATTTATTTTTTTCACATTTCCGTCTGTATTTATCCATATTTATTTTTTGGTCATTTTACCTGTATTTATCCACATTTATTTCTGACAGAAGAAAAATAAACGCTAAAGCTAGTATTTTTCCACATTTATTTAAGTTGACAAGCACACTTGCACTAGGCTGTTAAAGCTGTTTTTTTTTTTAATTGGATCCAATGCTAAGTGCACTTTACTTATTGGGAGCAAATTTCTTCCCTGTCCTCTAAGAAAAGGTGTGTGGATTTGTGATTTTGATTAGGTCTCATTTGCGCAGCTGTCTTGCAAAATGTCAACGCATTACCACCTCTTTTACTCGCATTTAATCAGCCATCAGAGAGTGTCTGCTCGAAGAATATCAGATCATTCTTAGTGTGCACTAGAAGACGACCTGCCCCACGAGGCATGGTAAATCGCCAACACATCTAAAGAATCCTGCTTCTTCATCTGTACAGAATAGTGCTTTGATATGCACACTATGGAGAAAATGTAAGTGCTTTCTGTTCTCGTTTTTATTTTTAAGTAGCACTTAAATAAACATTAAATAGAAAATGAAGTCATGCTAACTGACTTCCTCACCTCTCACTCAGCCTCACTGCCCAACAGTGTGCATAGTCACTGAGATGCAGCCAGGCTTTATTTTAATAGTTGTAGGAGGCATTTCTGCCCCTGTGCCCTGCCACATCAACCTCCTTCACCCTCCCATATAACAAAAAGCATTTGCAATGCAATAGGTCTCGCAGTTACGTGAGTTTAAGTTATTGGCATTGTAAATGACAATGCCTTTTATTTCTGTTTTAAAAACTAAAACAAAAATAAAAGGCTTTGTTATTTGCAATGTCAATAGCTCAAACTTGCGTAAATGCAAGACCTATTGCATTGCAAATGCTTGTTTTTCATTACATTGTAACTGGTGCTGATGTAAAGCGTGCTAATACCTTTGGCTCAAGTTCATGCTATATAAAATTGAAAATAAAAATAAATAAATAAACCACTTCTGACAGATATCATTACTGACAGAAAGGTAATTATGAAAACTAAAGTTACTCTCTTTAATTGAGATTTGCACTACTTTTAAGAAACACACACTATCATCATTTAAGAGAGCACTAGCCTCAACGTGCAATGATTGAACACCATGTTTTGACACCTACTGGCACGCTCTTGGACCGCCACATTTAGTATCAAATACTAAATAAGGTGCATTAATCAGAGTTTGGACCCGAGTCAGGAGGGAGAGTCCTGATTTATTTAGCCAAAAAAGCCCTTTATTTTGGTTGTCTCCTGTCTGACATTGCCTCGATTTCAATTGAGGTCAATAAGGAAAATACATTAACCCAATTTTTATTTTTTTATTTTAAATCCCCCACTTTCATCTTCTATCTATATTGTTGGCATGTACGCAGGAATTTGGGGAACAGCTGTAACAGACACAAAACGTTCCTTACACACTCTGAAGTTCCGTGCACAGAAGCAGCGCTGTTCTTGCTGTTTGTGGGAAGAATAGGAAATAGACTGTGTTG
Organism: Triturus cristatus; assembly: GCF_964204655.1. Classification (NCBI taxonomy): domain Eukaryota; kingdom Metazoa; phylum Chordata; class Amphibia; order Caudata; family Salamandridae; genus Triturus; species Triturus cristatus. The sequence continues at coordinate 684,678,123 of NC_140592.1, forward strand.
GTTATGGCTTTGCTGCCATCAGGTTTAGCTGGAGGTGTGGGGGGTTTCCATTGTGGACAGGCGCTTGCATATGAAAGGAGGCAGTGCGGGGCCGAGGATGAAATCTATTGTCTTTTGAAAATCTACGTTTTTTTAGAATTGAAGCTTCCTGAGCGAGGACATGAACACCCTTGAAATAACTCCGCCCCTTAGGTAACGAGACGTATTGATAGCAAGCAAACAGGCCTCTGGCGCAATGCCATCTTTCTCAGTACTATGTGCATGCACGTCAAGCAGCTGCCAAGCTTTTCATTGAAGTGCGTCATTAGTATACACAAGCTGTAAAGCGCCGACGTAATACTGTGAAGCCTCCTTTAATATGGAAGACCCTTTGAAATAGGCTGCTTGTATTGCTATTGCAGAAACTCTGATATCCATGGGCCGGTCTGTCTAAGTTGTGCTTGAAGGGCATTCTACAGGCAATAGTGAAAGCATTCACCCAATCATTATTTTATTTTTTTTAATCCCCCACTTTCATCTTCTATCAATATTGTTGGCATGTATGCAGGAATTCGGGGCAGAGCTGTACCAGACACAAAACGTTCCTTGCACACACTTTAGTTCAGTGCACAGAAGCAGCGCTGTTCTTGCCGCTTGTGGAAAGATTAATTGCTTTGCTGCCATCAGGTTTAGCTGGAGGTGTGGGGGTTTCCATTGTGGACAGGCGCCTGCATATGAAAGGAGGCAGTGGGGGGCAGAGGATGGACATCGGCTGCTTGCACTGCTCCAATTATCATGCGTGAACTACGCTGCAAGAGGTGTCTCTGCAGACAGGGCGCTCCCAGTTCTCCCGTCTCTGGAGCAGTTTCAGGGCAGCAGTTCCGGTTTCTTTTGGTAGGAGCACAGAGGCAGGAGGATTATTTGTTTTGTTAGTATTTTCCCGTTTTTATATATAAATACAGACAAAAACCAAAACGTTTTCCGTCTGTATTTATATGTAAAAATCCGTTTAAACGGAAAACCGGGAGCCTTAGTTATGAGGAAGGGGACCCACGGGAGGAGCGTGCAGTGGAAATAGCTGCTATCGGGATCTCTATTATATCCTATGGAGAATGTCGCGGTTGGATTTAAACAGATTAAAGACACTTCTAGCAGGAGTTCAAAGTTAAAAACTTAGAGTTAAGCTTTTGAGGAGCCCACTACCACAAGAGTACCGAGGTACCACTGTTACCTGCACCAGGGAAGCCGGGTGCATAGGTCGTTTTCGATGTCGGGTCGTGGGCTGATTTTCAATGGGAAAATGTACAAAACTGCTGCTAGCCAAAAGCGTCGATGATGCTGTGAAGACTGAAGTTGTAGAGTTTGTAGAGAAGAACCTGAAAGCAGAGGGGACAGAGTCTGGGTCACGGCACAGTGACCAGGGAGCTCAAAGGAAAGAGCCCTTCAATGTCGGGTGCTTCAAGTGGAAAGAGGTGTAGCTTGGATCTGCAGCCACGGGCTCCGGGAGGCTTCAAGGAAGGCCAGCTTCTGGAGGGCGACTGTCTCACGACGGATGAGGGTCGCTGCGGTGTTAGTGTCTGGATTGGATCCACTAAGCCTTGGCAACCGCAACCCACGCAAGATGAACAAATCAGCTACTGGTGCAGACCCACGAGGTCTGTGAGAGGTCTCCTTTGGAGAGACTGTAGAGCAGGCCTGGAGCAACCAGGGGAACTCTTGAAAGTCGAGATTGACCTCCGCTAGGGCCCACAAGTCGAGAGACAAGGGACCGCGGGAGGCGGCAATTTGGCGTGCGTAAAAGGGAGCCCACAGGCCACCGGTGGGGGCTAGGGCGCTGATCTTTGGCACAATTGCTGCAAAGTGGTTGGCTCGATAATGGGCCAAAGCACAACTTCCCCACTGGTCAGGGTCGTGTGCTATGCAAGAGGTGGCCGGTGTCCTGGGGTATTGGAGATCTTGGCACCCACGCGGTCCACGGTGCTCAGGAAACCCACCTCAAGGTTGCTGGGAGTCGACGAAGTCCGTAGGAGCAGCGAAGTTCCATCCGGGTCACTTGCAGTGTTTCAGGTGCCTGCCAAGCAGGGGGGTAACTCCTTCACCCCAAGGGAGATTTCTTCAGTCAGCTGGGCAGCAGCTCGTCGAAGGTCAAGTCTGTGAAGTCCAAGATTAATCTGAGGCTCTGGGGCCACGTTATTCACCTTTATCCCCAAGATTAGGGGAGTGTCCAGAGCAGTGTCCACCAATGAGAGGTGAGGCGGGAAAGGGTGGCTACACCCTCTCCCCTTTGTGTGTTTCCCGCCTGGGCGAGGGGCAGGATGCCCCTGAATTGGTTCCAGGCGGTGTATGCAGAATGTAGGCGCTGTAGCAGCCTACGTTCAACTCTGAAAGGCATCCTAAGGTGCACCCACCCAGTTCCAATCCACATATCCTGTCTGGGGAGGTGCTGGCACCTCCCTGCCACAGGAGCCCTATTGTCCAGCTGCCGAGGCTGGGATTTTCCCCAGCAACAGGCAGCCAGAGTCGTGTGGGTGGCTGGTAGCATCCATTTTGTACTACGTGTGCACTTTTAAATTGGTGTCTAAATTCTGCCGCTTTTTCCATATCGCCCCTCTAGCAGGGGGGAATCGTGCCCTCATGCCCATGGCTGGACTGGGGGTACGATTCCTACATGTTTGACACCAAACAGTATATGGTTCTGTGTAGCCATTCTCAAGTTATCGCGTTTTCGTGATAGACTTATAATGCGGTTAAGAGTATATGGTATGGCTACACTACAAACAACCCAGCAATGATTTTACGAAGGTTGCAGAGGGGCCCTACTCAGGTAGGGGTCCCCCCTCACACATACCTCAGCACCCTGCCTTGTAGGATTACCAAACCCTGCTATAGGGGTGACCTATGAGAGTATATGTGTTGTAATGGGGTGGGATATAGGGTACCTATATTCCTGTAAGGGGTGCTAGCACCACCTTACCCAGACTACAGTAGTGGTCTGGTGGTGTCAGTTTGTATGGCTGTCCCAGGGTGGCACAATTAGTGGTGCAGCCCTGGTAGGCCTACTGAGGGACCCATGCCCTGGGTACCTAGGGTACCATCTACAAGGGACTGCCAGGGTATTCTCAGTATCCACTTCAGTTGTAACTAGGGTACTCACATTAGTTTTAAGGAGAAAGCAGATAGGCCGGGGTCCTGGATAGCAGGATCCCAGCCAGACTAGTCAAAAACCACTCAAATACCAGGCAAAAAGTTGGGGGCAACCATTAGTCAGATTCCACCTTCCTACACTACCCTCCCTGCAATAGTGCCTCAATTCGCTGGTCTGCTTGGCTTCCCTGCTCTGCTCGTGCCGGTGTCTAGCGCTTCCTGGATTTGACAGTCACTGGTTCTGTATCTCTGTCTCAGTCTATACCCCTGTCAGTCTCTAAATATATCTGACTGTCTGTCTCTGCACCTGTATACCTATGTACCGGACAATGATTCCACCCATCCATCCATCCATCCATCCACCCACCCACCCACCCATCCATGCATCCGAACAACCCTACTGCAGTCTTCAGTGCAGGAGGTCAGCACACACCATTTGCCGTCCAAGCCCTCGTCTCCCCTCTACTGCAAAAATGTGTCCCTGGCAGGGGTGCATCACACACCTAGGAGCTGCAACGAATGCCATTATAAGTAGTCCACATCTACCAGATGATTGAGGAAGGATCAAACAATATCTTAGGCGAGGGACGACAAGGCTAGAAAGGGTTGTGTTGACACCTTCTTCACAACTGGCCTGAGACCCAGCTACAGCCACATTGGGAGGTAAAACTGGAACCAGCCATCACCATGCTGACAACACAGCCGCTTCCACAGCCACTCTCTCAAACGCGCATACCAATTATTTAAAAGAAAAAAAACTGCTCGCTGATGTGCTGTGCCAAGCAAAAAACATTTAAACTGGGATCCGTGGGTCCCAAAGGACAGGTTGAAGAGAGATGCAAAAACGGCTGACCAGAGCATCTTTTTAACAGGGTACGATGCAGAGTCGAGGTAGAAATTCAGAAACGGCCAACAGCAAAAAAAGGCTCTGTCTACCTCATGCTTGGTCAATTGCTCACACATTCGTTTGTCATTTGAGTAACAATGATCCAAGCCAATTATCACAGATTAACACTGCTATTGCAATAAGGGCACAGTAATTCAATTTATTTTTCGATGCATGAGAAAAAATCCTAAAATGCAGATGTGTGAAAGAGTACGGTGGAGCAGGGGCGGCTCCTTCGTGATGGTGAAGGAGCATCGCCCCACAGCCCGCACCAGCAGATGATAAATACATTGTATTTACGCTGGCTGTCTGAGCTCCGCAATAACTAAAGGGCAGGCTGGGCATGTCGGGGAGGAGGAGTGGAGCACACTCATAATTTCGCATGCCGACCAAACACACAAGCCCACTTATGTTTCTCCAACCTGGCTGTATTACACAGCAGGGCTGGAGAAAAGGCACAGGCTCCAATGCACCATCTAAGCGGCAAACGAGGCCACTCAGACCAATCCTGGCACTGCTCTCATATGAGAGCAGCGTCCGGATAGGATGTGGAGGCTGTGCCCTGAGGGCACACCCCCTTCCGGCCAGACGGGGACGAGAGGAGCAGCGAGGCGGCCGTCAACGGGAGCGGAGTGGCAGGTAAGTTTTCTTTTTTTTTTCTTTTAAATTATTTCAAGCCCCCGCTCCCAACCCAAAACCCTTACCCTTTCCCCACGGCCACCCTACCACTTAAGAAAGGTGGCAGCCACCACTGGGGTGGAGAGGTAAAGGATCTGCAGAGGTTTAAAAAGAGAGGTGCGGAGGTCAGTTGCAGCTCACCCATATGCGCATCGCAACTCTGCCTTCATTGTTACTTGACTCCCTTTTTAGGTCTCGCCTGACCCAGCGTATGCGCTGGTCTGGCGAGACTTATTGAGAGGGCTCCAAAAAGTGCTACCAGGCCAGCCTAGAACTACAGTGCATGTGCGTGGAGGCGTGCGCGCCTCACTTTCGCGGACGCACGGCCTCTTTGATGTTTGATCGCGATCGCTTTCGTGGTCGCACGGCCGCTTGGCCATAGCCAGTAGGTCTCGCTTTTGGGACCTTATAAGTATTTAGTTATGCAACTGTTGCATGGCTAAACACTTATAAGGTCCCAAAGGCGAGACCTATTGGCTATGCCAATGCGTGTTTTTATTATTGTACCAATAGTAAATAAAAGTCTATCGTTCACTATAGGAATAATAATTTTTTTTAAAATGGTGACCCTCACAGCGCATGTTCCAGATCTCAGTTTCCCTGCTTCAGTGCAGGAAGTGGAAAGAAGTGGTGTTTCCGCCCAGATGGTCCATGTCCATCCAGCAGCTGAAGGTAAGTGGAAACATCTGTCAGATGTGTGTACATGCGAGAGAGAAAGTATATGTGCGAGTGTGAGTGAAAGTGAGGCAATGAGGGGCGGGACTGAGAATAAGTGAGTGAGTGACAATCACTATAGCTGTAAGTGAGAATAAGCAAGTCTGAATCAGCAAGATTAAGTTTCAGTGGCACAGTGAGTGTGTGTGACAGAAGCAGTGAGATGCGAATAAATGAGTGTGGGGAAGTGCGAGTGAGTGCATATGGGTGTCAATGAGTGACAGAATGGAAGTGAGCCTGAGTAAGTGAAAGAGTGTTTGTCAGTGTGCTACTCCTGCAAATCTGTTGCAAACCATGACGTACTGTAGGTAAATCTGGTCTCGTGGGGTGCCTGTGCCTAAATTCTGGCACTGGCACACTGGAGGTAATTCTTGTAAGGGGCATTCGTGGCAGAATACTGGTGCAGGCACCTGTGGCAGAATACTGTTGCTGACACACTGGACATCATTTTTGGCATAAGAGGCACCCATGTTAAAATGGCAATTTGGAAGTAACTATTGACATATGGCGTACCCATGGCAATATGCTGGAGCTGCCATACTGGAATTAATTATAGATTCAAGAGTCACCCGGGGCAAAATGCAGGCACTGGTACAATAGAGGTCATTAATGGCATAGGGGACACCCATGGCAAAATACAGTCGCTAGCAAAGAGAAGCTAATTCTTGGCAATAGGAAGGGCCGCTATGCAAAATGGTGGCTCTAACATACCAAAGATTAGGGGCAACCAAAGACATTTTGGGGCACCCATGAAAAAATGCTGGCCCTGGCACAATAGAGGTAATTACTTGCATACAGAGAGTACCAACTGCATTAGTTGAAAAACAAAAATGAGGCACCCTGCTGATGACCATGCTTCACTGACCTGGAACATGCAAAACAAATGAAAACAAGTAAGGGCATTTTGAATCAGTCTCAGAGCACGGACGTGTGTGCACAGCTTCAGGCAGAGATTCTGGTTACACAAACACTGCAGTTGGAAGCAATGAGGTGTACTTTGCATATGAAAACTTTTTTCCAACAGGTTGCTGTTGACACTTTTCCTTGTATAAAATGTGCAATTAGCTTACAGTTTGGCGCCACCTGTTGGAAATAGACCGCGATGCTGCAGAAGTGACTTCTTGAATAAAACAACTTATTACGTAATTAATTGGGCCAGATTTACTAACATTTTGCGTCATGGTTGCACTTCTTTTGTAGCACATCCATGACGCAAAATGTTAGTAGATATTTACAAAGCCATGCAAGGGGTGATTTGCGCAGCCTTATGCGGCTTTGTAAAAAAATAAAAAAATGATAATGAAACGCAATGCAGCAGCTTGCGCTGCATTGGGTTACATTTCATTCTGGGAGGCAAAACATGGGCGGAACATAGGTATTCCCATGCATCCACACACAGATTTCACAAAATCCCAGATTTACAATGGTTTGTGATCCTGGGACGAAATTGCTACACCTCCCAGAGGATGGCGAAACAAGAGAAAAATCTTTTTTTCTCCTTGTTATTTCCTCTATGTGTGCTGCAATAGAACACACAGAAAAAGGAAAATGCTTCGAGAGATTGTTTTTGTGCATAAAGGTATCTTTTCTTGACCAAAACCAATTCTCCTTGTAACACAGACACCTTTGAACTTTGGTGCAAAAGTGCCTGTGATGGCGCTAGGCTGCCTGAAGGGCGCCAGTGCAATGAGAGAGGAGAAGTGTACCATTTCTTAGTAGATATGACGCATTTCTGTTCTCTCCATTTCATGCAACGCAAGAATTTGCCTTGCGACAATGCGTTGCTTGATATGTTAGTAAATCTGTCCCTATCTTTTTCCCACCCGCATGCTGAATTTGGGGCTGATCTACTTCTCCATTTGAGGGGCCGAGGAACAAAAACAGTTGCTTTTAGAAGCACGGTGGGCGTAGTGGATGGGTAAGGCAATGTATTTACCTGAATGTTAACCCCATGAAGGTAAATACATTGCCTGGTCCCCGGCAGTGCAGGTGCGTCTGTGCAACACCTGCCTGCAGGGTCTTGATGGCGCTCTAGCAGACTGGACACGGAGACGGGGAGACAGACACACTCAACGCAGTGTCCCTCTGTCCTTCCTCCTATTCCCCCCCCCCCCACCCTTAAGAGGACTGTCAGTGGTCGGCCACTGCAATTAACTTACGGTTATTACATTAGGTTAATTAATATGGCCGCTATGGACAGAGCTGGGCGACAGGACAGTTTCTAGATCATTGCGTATGTCAATGCCTGGAACAAAGAATTCTTGTTTTGCAGGGCATTTCACCTACATTCCATTTTTTCCAGTCTGTGGCAGGCTGATGCAGTAATGGCCAAACTGCCCACTTTCGCATTTACTTACGCACTGACTGAAGAAAAATATGCCAACCCCTACTTCTGACTGCTTGAGTAATGTTCCTTGATAAAAGGGGAGAAAGAAAGATAACAAGAAAGACAGATGGGCTCTGTAGAAATCAGAGAAAATAATTATTTTCTATTGCACATTTTGGGTATAATCCCGACCTTTTGTCTTCAATGAATAAAACCATCATCCTCTGCCTAGATTTTGGGACGAAATCCCTCAATTTGAGGCTGCTGAGGGCTGCCCAAGTGACGAAAAATGTATCTCAGTAAGGTAACTTATAGTGCATAGAATGCTTCACATTTTTTACGCGCCATGTGATTCACGGTTTTGAGTTAGCATAAAATAAAATCAAAGTGTTTAACAGATGTAAAAATGTACACAAAGACATCAGGAAATGCTCAGCCTTGCATGGTACAACCACAATGGAGACAGAGAGACATTTAGAAATCATATGGTGGACTCTTGGCCCAATCTTAAACCCATAAAGTTCCTCCTACTTAGAACTCTAAATGGAAGAGGGGCCAAGGATCAACCTGTAGCCTGCAAATATACAATGAGCTCCTGTGCCTCTTTGATGGGTTATATTTGGATATCTACTCAGCATTTTATGTAGGTAAGCAATTTCCAAGTGTGTCACACATTGACGAGCGTCCATATGGGTACTCCTAGATTGATACAACTAAAACAATTGGTGCAGAAGAGGGCACTTGCGTGCACCGAAGAGCAAAATAGTCAACAACAGTACCTCTCACAGGTGCATCTCCAAAAACATGTCAGCTCACAGGCTCCTGTGCGCATGTGGGAGGTACTGAGACCCGAGAGGGCTGTGGCAGCATTCTCAACATCCATCTACCGCATTGCTACCATCAACAAATATATCGACCGTGCTAAGATTGTGACCTCATTAGATCAGTATATCCTATTGCAAACAATTCTCTATTTTTGTGATTTCCTCTGTTATTTGTGAATTATTATCTGTAAATAATCACCGTTTTTGTATATTGACTCTACCTTTCACTTTTATACCTACAATAAGTCAATGATTGTAAATAATTGAATTTGAAGAGATATATATTTATACTGATGAATAGTAAATGAAAATAAAAAATAAAATAAAGAATTTATATATCACTTCAAGTATTAGATCATCTTCTTTGACTTGATTGCTTAACTCAAATATAGATTATACCTATGTACACACCTGGAACTCATTGGCACATTTTCATTAGAGTTTTCTATTTATTCTTTCCCAATTATAGCATTCTCAACATCTCCTGATAAAATTTGTTTTTGACCACCTGCACTATCTGCAAAAACTTCGATGAAATACTACTACTAATATTCAAGTAAGCGCTGATTGTGAACTGCATCCACCAAAGGGGTGAACTCTGCTGGAATGTGAGGCAGTCTGCTCCCATTCCCCTTCGGTTTAAAAAGGCTCCCTTGAGCCAGCAAGCGGACAAGCTTTTGGAGATGCACCTGTGTGCCGGTGAGAGGTACTGAGACTGAAAGGACTGTGGAAGCTTTCTCAGCAACCCCTGATGAAATTCGTTTTTGATCTCTACTGATGAAGGATAAAATCCAGAAACACGTGTCTAGAGATGAACAGCACTACCAGCTTTGGTGAAATTCTGCTCCTAACATTCAAGTAAGCGCTAATTGTGAACTGCATTCACCATAATGCGAAGGGGCGAACTCTGCTGGGATGTAAGGCAGTGTGCTCCCATCTTCCTTCTATATCTCGCCACATTTTTTTGTAACATTTGGTCCGTTTTAGCTAGAAACATTTTTTTTTACCATCTGCAGATTATGCAGCAGATGATGGATTATATGGCAAATACAACAAATCCATAATAATGCGACACAAGATGTGGCCGCAGGATCACATCATTATAGTGGCCCTGCCCTTAAGACAGGACAGGGTTTTCTCCTCAGGACAGCACAAGGGTGACTCCGAAGGACAGTACGGTACAAGGTTGACTCCCTAGGACAGCAGAAGGTTGACCCCCTTAGGACAGCAGATGGTCGCACCTGTATCTCACACTTAGGCACTCCACACTTCCACACTCCCCCTGTCTGCAGCTGAGCGCCTAGAGGGAACAACAGGGAACAACAGGGACTAGATGCTATGGGACTCTTGAAGCTGGCCTAGTTTCTATTCCTGTCATAGCCATTATGACTCCAGAGACCAGGGGTAGTAGGGGCAATGATGGGACTTTTAAATGGGTTAGTCAGGAGTAGCCCTCATGGTCCCTAACTAGCTCCAATGATTTTATCGTCTCCATCACCATGACAAGATCGCTCCAAAACAGGTGCCAGGGATCGGCTCCACTATAATTCCAGGTACAATTCAATATACAAGAGTAAATAAAATAAAAAGTTGATCTTCGGTGCATGTAGGCGGTGTGAGCTAAAACTCACAGGGAACCTTTTCATGATATACAGAGTGATTGATAAACAAGTAATTATATTTATGTAACATGGATATACCTTGAGGTAGCACACCGTCACAGCATGGAAGAATGCCCAGAAGAAACGCTTGAGTGTCGAAAGTGTGCTTTAGGCATCACAACACTCACTGATGTATTATTTATTCCCTAGAAGTACCTCAGATCAACGCCACAGGAGCCCTGCTGGGGTGTGAGGCAGCTTAAAGCACCCTAACGGAGGATCCTGACAAATATGACACTAGGCGGCCATTGGTGGTCACTACAGCCGCAGCAGGATGCTCTAATGCACAGCCAAAGGCCCCACAAGCATGGATTTTCAGCTGCCATCTTCTGCAATGAAAGGCTTATATACCAACCACCAAACCCATGAACCAGCTCTTACCTTCGTTTTCTCATCGACTACTCGCAGCCCATCGGCAGACACCCACAGGATGGCCTTGACAGATTTTTTCCCAATCTCAATAAAAAAGAAAAAAAGACACTTAGTTTCTTCTAATTCCACCAATAGCATGTACCACAAATTGTCAACCACTCTGTCCAAAGCAAGTTTGTTGGAGATGGAACAGTAAGATGGCACCAGGAGCAGTGCTTGAAATGGGACGGTATTTACAGGTAGTGAGTATCGGCCCTTCTTTAATTCCAAGGAGGGAGCACCCGCACTGCTCAGGACAGCTGCAATAGTATAATGGGAGGTAACCAACACTTCTCAGTAGCAACCAAGCACTCTGGGATAGTAAGTACCGGCACTTTTATTTATCCATTGGAAGCACTGACCAGGAGAAAGCCAGGTCCTCGGCTGCGAGCGATGCGAAACAGAAAGACCAGATCAAACATTCAATTTTACAAGTTCGACAACTTGAGTACCGTTGAGATGGATAGTTCTGGTAAATGCAGAGGCCAGGTCACTGGGGTGATTTGATCGATAAGTAGATGGGAGACAAGTGTGCCTGCTCTTGAAAGTGCCCGTAGATGGCAGTTTTACACAAGGCCAAGGAAGGCTCCGGAAGTTCCCCCAGTGACTGAAAGATGGTTTGACGAAAGGGAAAGGGGAGGGTCTAGCTGCCAGGATGTGCAAGGAAAGGCTGACTGGCTAAATCCATGAATGGGCCTGCACATCAAAAATAATTATGGGAGAAATGCTTGAACCACAAATTGCTGGCCAACAGACAACTGTAATAGTCCACACTGCAGGTACCAAATAGTCCCATATTCTGAGAATTAGCATCATATCATGACAAAATGGAAGACAAAAATGCAATCTGTCTGGGCGAACCTCATCAATAGAGATCTCATTATTGTAATCACACAAGGAAGGACTAAAACACAGTGTACCCCGCACATTCTTTACCGACACTGGTTGTTTCTTGAGGATCCATAACAGCAGCATAAAACAAACCGAGAATATAAAAGGAAACTAGCCACACAATGAAGGGACCTGCAGAGCGAATCCGAGCTGCCAACATAACCCATATTAGAAACGCATGTCTGTCACTCACACTTCCTCATCCATAACACTGCTGAGCGCTGCTTCCCAAACACGATAAACCCACCTCAGTGGTCATGATGCAAGACATGGAAACACTTCACCTCGTGGGCTGAAAGTAAATATAACACTCTTACAAGAAACACATCTCCATGGTGTAGCTGCTACCCATGTAGACAAGCACTTCAGAGCCCCACGTCGGGGTAATAAGTGCCATACAAATACTATAATAAAATACGAAGTCATTTCAACCACAGGTAATCAATCTGGGCCACATTTCTGGTCATATTTTTGTCTGTTTTAACATAGATTTAAAGTTGCTTGTGTTCATTAATAGGTTTGAGCTGGACTTCGTCTAGTGGAGCAAGAGAAATAAAGATCCCTGTCTGTAGTGGCACAGTGAGCAAAAAAACTCAAATAACTCGAAAGCTGGAGAGTAATTACCAGTGTCTGAGATAATTCAAGCACTCCACCCATCACTTTGCTTTTTAGATGCCCTATGTTCAATGGGTATGCACAGACGCGGGCCCTGTACCTTACCGTGCCTAGGACGCAGGCTACACCACGTTGATAAGAACCAAATAGGGGTGAAGCCAGTCTGGGTTTCCTAGTGTTCCTAGTTGAAGGGAAGTGTGGCTTAGCAGTTAGGCTGGACTGGGTGGCACAACAGGGAACAACACCGAGGTGCTGCTGGCAAAGTTTACACCCCAGCCAGGGCAAGATCCACTGGGAAACAACTGCTGTGACCTGAATAGGGGTGGTAACAGAGCAGGAGATACTTGTGTAGAACTGTAAGTGACAGCACTGGAGGAAATCTATAGGAGGACAACCAACCTGGTGGGAGGGTCTGGGCATCAGGCAGTGTCTACCTACTCCTGGCTGAGCGCTGGGTCCTGAACTAGTAGCAGGCAGACAGGAGGACTATACAGGATCGCAGAAGAAGAGTTGCAGAAGGTCACTTTTTAGGCATTTCACTGGTTAGGGAGATGGAAAGTGCGCTTGCCCGAGTACAGACTACAATGCTTGAGTATAGGCCCACAGTGCCCCCATTGTCCTGTCCGTGATGCTGATCTTATTCCACTAGGCCCAAGAAAATCTTGTCAGGCAAGCAGTGAGGACCTTTCCAGGCTGGATTCCCTGGTGAAAGAAGATCACAATCTCTAAGCGAAGCCCTTAATCTCACTATTCTTAAATCGGAGCAGTAGGGGCCTCTAGGAGACTGGTGTACAGATATCCGCAGTATGACTGAATACATGGTAATGCCATCTTCCCAGTGACCACCTATCCAAACTTTGACCCAGTCTGCTGTTCAGACACCTACGATAGTCTGGCCTGACATGGGGACTTTGGACAACTACTCGCTCGAGGCGTTATCACCCCTTTGATTAATTTATGGGGCTGGGACGGACCTCGAGAGACAATCCTGTGACTGTTTACTCTACTGAGCTATTTCTAGGCCAACCGCTGTTCCGACATTATGTGGGCTCCAAGGCTTCTACACAGTGGTTCTTAGCACGTTATATAAACTCCTAGATATGTGTATGACACAAAGCTGGTTTCAAAACGTCTAGGTCGGCTTCATCTTCACCTTCCAATAGATACACTTGATATTTGTTCCCAAAATGTACATGGTTTGTGGTGAAGGACATCACACAGTCACCGCACACCACTCAATCCTCAATCACTCAGAAATATGGGAGGCACTCTTTACACTGCTTAGACTACCCACAGCGCCCTGCTCACTGGGTCCCACTGCAAAAGATGGGACATGGCGGCAAAAGTAGTATATTAAAAACAATGTTATTGATATTGTAATTTTACTGTGTGCCTACCCTTGCCCAAGATGGGTGCAAATCGTATCTGTTAAATGCATTGTTTTTATTCATTTAACCATGTTCATTGAGTTTTATTCCACAAACAGTAAAATAAAAAAAAAACACAACCCAGGAGCCCCAGAGTCCCACACCACCCCTGCCACCTTTGGCGTCCACAGAACGGTCACTATTCAACCCCGCTGGTTTCCCATCTTCCCATCACCAGGGTGTCCTTGGAGACAGTCGCACCCTCGTCTCCAAGATGGGCTGGTCTCCTTCCATACCATCACCAGTGGTCCGCCAGGGCCCCCACACTTTCTCAAATTTGCGTGGGCAGCCACGCGCCTGATGAACCAGCTACTCCACCCCCGTGCACCAGTTCAGGTTTGCCTCCCAGTCTCCACCTTCGGGATCCTGGCATTAAATGCATTGATCACAGGTTACATATACTCCAGACTGAGGTAGGTGGAGGGGGCATGACAAAAACCAACTTTAATGCCTCCCTGTTTGAGTAAATGATATTCTTTCCCTGTGCCCCCACCCCACACCCTTTATCTAGCTTCTTTAGCAAACACAAATGCAGAAACCATTCCAACCAGAAATTTCTCTGAAAGATATTCAACAATCAGAGGTTCCCAGTCTGTGGTTATTGAGCATCATTGAGCGATGCCCCTCTTTCGCAGGCAAGGTTCCATTTACAAAGGTTTTAAGCATCATCTTGGAGTCGGTGAATTTAAAAATGGGTGTTTTCACTGTGAAAACATTTTGAGGTGAGGTAACTCGAAAATGCTGCAAAAAGATAGACAATGTGTATTTCCTAATCTTAATGCCGACGTTTTCCTTTGATAGGTATATCTGGCAAAATCACTTGCTTTTTGCTATAAAATTAATCAAAATAACTTGCTATTGGTGGCGATGTAACTACAATTGGGAATAAGATCCCTTCACTGAAGCGGTGCGGGGCAAAAATGAGAAGAAAAAGGAATAATTAAAATATCTCTGCTGGTGTGCACGGCTGAGATAAAAGATGAAAGCACCGAACATGCTCAACCCCCCTTCAGCAAACCGGCAGCCTGGATACGGGAGAGGGAAGGAATCTGAAAATCACATTAAACCAAATGGAAAGTGGGGCCATTCTGCTGCAGGGGGTGCAATGAAGAGACGCGCTCAAATCGCGGATTCTAGCAGGTTTTGTTCCGCACTGCGCACACCTTGAAGTACTCTCCCTCCCCCCCTCTGTAGGATGGTTTACACCAGGTGCGCGTGCACATTTTCATTTCCGGTGCGCGTGCGCCACCAGACACTTACTGTTTTCAGCTTCTTCACGGCGTCTTCGCAGACGTGCATCCCGCGCGACTCGTCCACCTCCACGTGGCCCAGGTACTATCGGGAGAAGAGGGGTGACAGGACATGTAATAGTGCGGCGATTAGTGTTGCTAACAACTGGTTATTCATACATTTCGGTATACACACAGCCCCCACCCCCAAAATAATGGCTCACAATGAAGCCACCAGACAGTTCTCTCAATGTGGATTTTGAATGTAATGTGGGCCGTTTAGAATAGTGAAATTTAGTCATGGAATGCCTTCCCGTCAGCAAGAAAGAAAACCGACAGCAGCAGAAGGGCGTGAAAGCACCAGTGTAGTCAGAGAAGATGGAATTAATTTCTCAAACAATCATTAGGCACAGAACAGTCACAGTCTGAGAAGCAGCACGAATTCACCTAAAATAAACGCATGGAAATTCCCCAAAACTTGTATGGGCTGATCGCATTAGAATTGACATTTTCTAATGTGCAGCATGAACTGCTGCAAAAAAAATCATGGAATGTGGCTGAATGTAGATCGAGCTATCCCAAGAGGATTTTAAACAAAGCTCACGTCTAACTAAGGGTTATCATTTTTTTCTCTTTTTTGGGGCCTAGTTGCCCTCAACCACATCAAATGATTTTCATATTTTCAGCCGAATCAGGATGGGTGACGCCTTTTACAATGAATCGACAGATCAAGGGATTTCTTTTTAAACTAAGTGAATCAGGGGCAGGAACCTTTCACCAACATTCCCCTGGATAGAAAACAAAACACACTATGGTGGATTTACATAAATACCAAATTGTTCTTGATCCTAGCTGAAATACAGTTGAGTGAACGCAAAGTACCCCACATAACCCCCATTGTAATGACCTTTGCCTGCTCTCCTGCAGAGATCAGCATTTCCATGGGGCCAAAGCTGTGCTGTTTGTGTTTATGACTCAGAAAATAAATCTGAGCAAAAAAAATGTAGGAATCTCAGATGTGAGGCTCAATTTTAGACTCTGGAGACATTACAGGTAGATAAGAGTGAAACTGCCAGGCAGAGGGGTAACTTGAGTTCAAGGAGTGGCACATACCTACCCATCTCCCCTACTTCCTAAAAAAGACTTACCCGCACAGGGAAGTTACACTTCCCCTTCCTGACTGCTTCCTCGTCCGCCTGCCATTGGTGTGGTCGGCTTGCCTCGGGGATATAGGATGGCTTCTTTCGCCGCAGACTCTGCCGCAACTTGTTCATATTGCCTCCCTGCGGTCCTGTGAAGGGGTAAAAAGAAGAGTGAACCCCCAAGAAAGATAAGGCACTAGAAAGCAAGAAACTCCATACTTCTGGCTCGATTGCGGCTTGCATGCAAAAAGCTACCTAACGAGTACTTCAGGCATTGGGCGCCTTGAACGTGAAAGAACATTAAGAGATTTTCAACACCCAGGCTCCCTCTTTGCTTTTGTTTTGTTATAATTAAATTATCCATCTAGCATTGTCATTTGTTTCCATACTACATGGAAGGCACATACCAAACACTTTACTCATTTTACTTTGTACATATAAAGCAATGGTTTATGAAGTAGGCACAATAGGGCTGATTCACACCATATTTCCAGGATAATCATTGACCATAAATAAATTTAAAAAAAATATATATATATATATGTATATCTCTCTCTCACATACTCTCACTCAATTAATAGCCCAAAGAATGCATTGGCACACCATCAGGGTTGTGAGGAGCTAGCTAGCCAAACTGCAATATTAATTATAGCTCGCAGCATGGGTTAACACGTTTCGGCTACCACCTTGGTCACGACTCATATATAGGAGTTCCATTTAGGTTCATCATATATATACATTTATTTAATGCAGGTATGCTGAAATTCTAGCATGACTTTAGTTCCCTTTGAACTAAGGAAACCAGCTTTTCTTGTATAGCAGCTATGTTAAAAAGACTCCTCTAGCACGCCCTCCGCTTTTTTATTCTTTGTTTACATTTCCAGGTGTTGTTTTTTTCTTTCGTTTCATGCGTAATGGCAGCGGGGCTACTCCCTAAGTGTGTTTGCCAGATCTGGCACCGCGGTACAGCAGCAATAAACAGCACTCAATAAATAACACTATAAAACGCACAATAAAAAACCCCTACAGTAACCATGTCAACAAAGCCAACTTACAAAGTAGCAGATTGCACAGCAAACAGTCGGGTCTGGAATTTCAGCAGTAAAGCGAACATCTCATTGGATTCAGTCAATTAGACAGAGTTCTATTCTCATAAGAGTCACCCACCAGGAATTACTTCGAGGAAACAAGTGTTTTCTAACACAAATCATGAGGACAGAGTGGTTAGCTGGTGTTTCCCCATGCAAAGGAATAGGAGGTTTGATTTCTTTTGATTTATTATTTTTCTTTTCTTGAAAGTTAATCAACATTATTAATCGATCTTTTAATTCATCACATATATATTTTTCAGACCCTTTCTACCCCGGGTTTCAAGTCTCCGTTCCCAATATTGCAGCCTGTAATTTTCAGGCTTAGGTAAAAATGATTTAATTCAATGGCTAAACCGGAGAATTCTGACCCAAATTCTCATTCTTTCGACATCGTAAAAGTTTACATTTCATCTAGGTACACCCAAAAAGGCTGTAAAATCGATCAGCTTCTCTGATCACTCACCGATGTGTGAGAAAAAACAAATCTAAGCATTAAACAAATGACACAACTATAAATAGAGTGAAAACACTCTTGATGTTATACCCAGAAAGAAACCAGACATACCCTAGCAAACAGCTAAAGTATCTTGCGTGTAAAGCTTGTGAGAACAAGACTAGCCGTGAACATGCACTTTAAATAATAAGTTATGAAGGTTCATAAAAATAACATTTTGTATTTAAGTTATTCCAGATTTTCCTTCAAAAAAATATTTTTATTGGTCTTATTTTTATTCATTTTGGTAAGGGACCTTTGCTTAGGTAGGGATTCATTTTTTTAACTGCTTTCAAAGCTCACAACAGGAAGGGAGAAATGAAATATAATGCAGCTAGTAGAAAAGGTAAAAATGGAAAGCTTTTTTACTCCACAGAATTATTCCCGCGGATATTCAGCCTCGGTTTCAGATATATCTGCGCAGCTGACACCTGTATAGACAAAGGAACCTGGTGATCCAACACCCTTCCCTAACCCGAAGACATTTCAACCTGGTGTTCCTCTGAACCAGCAGGCTCCTAACACACTCACCAAAACATAGGCCTTGGAATTTGGTTCAGCTTGCACCACAAACCTATATGCCTATTAAAGCTGCAGGATAGCTCAGCGAGTTAAATGTTTGCTACCGACCTGCTGCGTCCTGCAGCTCTTTGGGTGGTATTCTGGCGAGGTCAGCTCAACCATTCATCCTTTCAAAATATGAAAATTTAGAGCCAGTATTTCGAGGTTATAAACCCCCTTTGATTTACAGCAGGTAGAAACGATAGAAGTTTGGTAAGAAGTATATGAAAATAGTATATATGTGATAATGCACCTCCAAATGTACCGTATAATGTAATTCGCAAGTTCCTGACTAGTTCCCTGATCCCCAGGAGGCACAAGGCTGAAGAAAATGTGGATTCCAAGGTCACATAAATCCTTTATAACTTGCAACATCTATCTATATTTGCTTTTAGGGATGTATTATCTCACATGAGTGTTTCCGCTCATTCACAGAGCCCTAAAGAGGTCTATAAGCATGTATGCGGATCTCATCCAGTCTGGTGTCTTCTTCATTACTCTTTGGGGCTTGTAGTTTTGTTTCTATGGAAACAAAAGGAGGACCACAAGATCGAGAATGCACAGAAACAGAAGGTGTTAATGCATTGCTCACGCCTGACCTGGGTCAGATTGAGAGCACTGAATCTAACTCCCATGTTTTCTGCTCCCAGGCCTTTCCAAGTTGTGTAGGAGCAGAGGGAGAACATAGTGAGAGCCCTCTGCATCTTACTTGTGACGTTGAACAGTTCTGTGGAGCTGTCGGACTGCTGGCCTCCATATTAGGTGCGATTTTTCCATTGCACATCTCAAGTAGGTGCAGCCTGACTAGTGGTTGTAACACCAGCTCCGCAGGCCAACGCTCCAGTAAGCGACGGGACACTTGTTCTTAGGAGGGCATAAGACTGGTGTTCGGGAGAGCGGGAGAATCATGGCCAGAAAAGACAATGGTTCTTGGAGGGTGAAGAACAGTTGAGTGCTCAGAGGGCAGACTGGCAGGTATCGCTGCCATGACTCCCTCCATGCTCCGCGAGTAAAGTCAAGCAATGGGATGCTTGACTTAAAGGATGTGAAAAGAGGGTGTAATAGTGACATCACAACTCATTTGTAATGGTATTAGATCAAATATTGATATAATTTTCGTATTACCGGAGATCAGAATGTGCCTGTAATATTTAATAGCAACACCAGAAATGTATGGAGTAATTAATGTCTTCCACCTATTATAAGTAGGATCAAGTAACCTCTACCATACAACATATAGGCATCGCGAGCAGGCTTGCACTCACTTAATCAGGCCAGCGATGTTTCACAAGATCCTTGTAGCTGCAAAAACATGCGGCTCAGATGAATGTAACCAGCAGTAGCTCAGAAGGTCTGGTATTTTATTTCGGATACTACACGGTCAGACCATCTCCATTTACCAAATCCTCTTTTAAACCATCTGTCTTTTGCTCCTTCTTACGAAACAGAAACTACTACTGCAGGCGAGCTAATTAAATATGGGGAGTACTGAGTGACAGCAAAAAGATGAATTGCACAGTTTGTAACTGATCAGAAGATATATGTGGAGCAGCTGAAATTATTGTCACTGCTGCATTTCAGAACGCGTGGAAAGGCGTGGGTGGCAGGCTGCTCCGCTCTTGGAATTAACTCCACCAGTTCAAGAAATAAACCTGCTGATATAGACGCCTCCGCACAAACTAAAGACAGTCATTTCTCAAAGAGAAGTAGTTCTGAAGAAAGAGCTAGAAAGTTAGTTGTATTTCTGCTTAGTAACCGCCCTTGTACACCGATTACATACAGTTCACCATGTCATTGTATTATTACTGTTGGTAGTAATGTCCCAACTACATTGTGTTAAGAAAACTAAAAACGGGTCAATATACATACATTGCAGCTTCCCCCGTACCCACATAGACGTAAGTGGTAATCCTGCACCCCCCACTGAGTTGTACGTTACGTAATTCTTCTTGGACGTATGAGACCTGCGTGAGTACCTGCACTAGGTATAGAATACAACGGTCCAGCTGAAAAGTACTCTTTATGATAGAAAAAGAATGTGAGATTAAATGAAACATTCATTATATGGACTAATGAAATAATGAGTCCAAAAAAAAAAAAAAACACTAAACATTTTCGATCAATAAAACGAAACTCCAGCCCGATGGGGCAACCGAAGTGCTCGTGAAAGTGAATATGAAAAGGTATTTAGGTTAAAAAAAAAAATCTGGAAGCCCCATTTTCTTTTACTTCATTTTCACCTCTCAGTCACTTTCTTTTCTTCATCAGCTTTCTCCTCTCGCTTTTCTTCCATCTGTTCCCTTATTAGTTTGCTTCCTTCACATTTTCCTCTCGCTCAACCTTCCCCAAATAGCTTTCTCTTCTCGCACCCTCTTCTCCCTTAATCTCATCTTCCTCCCTCGTTTACCCTTATTATAAACGTTCTCTTCTCAATTCCTCCTTGCTGGCTTTCTCCAACATCTCTCTCTCCGTCACTTTTCCCTCTTCTCTTCCTCAATGATGCCCTGGCCACACTTTCTCTTCTCCTTACGTCATCCTCTTCTCGCTCGTGCTACCCTGCTCCATCACTTGCTCACTCACAGTGGCGCAGTGATTCTTCGATGGGCCATACCGCAAGCAAAAGAGTCCCCCGCCCCCTGATTGGGTAGTAAATGACGACCATAAATAGTGTGCAGTGGGTCCTTCACGCCCTCGGTCCTGGTGCCACCGCCTAAACACCTTCTTGTCCATTTACATTCACTCTCTCCTTTCAGTGTCCATCCCGTTATCTTCACAACCTCCTCAGCTTCTCTCCCTTATATTTGCTAAATGCTCACCTTCTCTTCTACCCTATTTTATTATGTGCCTACACCCACTTTTTCCTATCTTTACCATGGTATGTATCCTTTCCTTCACCTCCACAGTTACTTTTCTCCTACTCCTCCCCTCGCGTTAGCGCTCTCCTTCTTTCCTCCCATAATGCTCTTCCGTCACCTACCGTAATTACCCTCTCGCAGGCTTTCCCGCGCTTGCTTTCCCTTTTCAGTCAAACGCTCGCGCCACCTTCACGTGCACGGTCCTCCCTCGCCACAGAGCCGGCGGCGGTGCTATAATATGATGAATGGTGTAATTTACGCTGATGGTCACGTTCCCCGGGGCCCGCCTCCCCAGTATAAAACGAAAGCCCACCGCACAGTGGCGAGATTACCGACCATAACGCCCGACAGGAGGAACTGTATTACCATCTCTGAGCGAGTCAGCGATTTAAGCGCGAAGCGGGCCCGATATTATAAATATTTCAGCCGACGAAATGAGATGGCTGGCAGAGCGATGCGGTCAGTTAAGTACTGGGGTAGTGAGGTTTTATTACATAAAAGCCATCATTGAGATTCATCTGTTTCTAAGAAGAAAACATTTTTTTTAAAGGGACAGCCCTAGTCAACCGTTTTAAAACGGGGAGTATTTTATATTCAAATAATAATGATCCATCCATCCATTCTCATAGCGCTTTGTGCTACACTGCTCCATTTCTGAGTGGAGTAAATTAGAGGCTCCAGGCCTCCCCATCTTCAATGAAAGACCGGTCCAACTTAATGGTCGTCAATTACCGACCTCGGAAGGATTATTCGGGCTTCGAGGATTAGAACAAGTAATTTGCAAACTACCACACGTGTCAGCAACGAGTGTCTAACAGTGAGCCATCCTGCCGTGGAATGCAGTGCGTGCAGTGATAGAGCACTGTGCTGGGCAGGGTAGCGCAACTGCCCTACTCCTGCGCTGCCCCTCCCACCCCGCCACCACTCATTCAACAAAGCCCATCATTATATTCCACTGTTTAGCTGGTAGGCTCAAGGAACAACTTGAAGTCAAAAGGTTACAATCATTTTTATTATTCTGAGATTTTTCTTTACAGCCTAGCGCGTGAGCATATATTCCAGTCAGATATTAAAAATTGATGACTTCATTTCAGGAAACTGCCCTCCGATCAATACTTAGAAGCGGGTGTTACAATCTCCTCCAATGACGACAACTGCGTTTGCTAACCTTATATTAAAGGCAATTTAAAAAGCTCTGTCCCGTAGTGATATGTGGCAGCCCTGTTATTTTTGGCACATGCCACCCCTTTGTTCTGGCCCAGAGGTCTATATACTTCAGACCTGGCAACTAAAATGGTGCCACTGCGTATTTCGCAATGCCACACTCTTCGCTGTGGCATCTGCGCAAAATTACAAAAAGAGCATGCCAGGAGCTCAGTAGGCATTCTCATCCGATTCTTTCCCCCAGGGCACTTTGATATTACAGAAGGGACTGCAGATGTTGCTGCGGCCTGTTCCATAATACATATGGCGACATTGGCCACATTGCGTAGGTGCATTTACAATTTGACATTCTCGTGTTTACATTGTAGCGTCGCCCATGCAAACGAGGCAACATTTCGCCGTTGCAACAGTGGCGTATTATAGACGCAGAAGCAAAGAAGCTGCCGGGCAACGTGCCGCATAGAAGTTGCGCTTGCGCAAGCCAGTGCACTCCTACAAAGGGGGCGCAGGCATCCCTATCTACAAAGTGAGGCTGGTCCACCTCCAGTGAAAGACAGAGCCACGGCTTCAAACCATGGCCCTTTCGTTCACTAATCGCAAATTGTCAGTGATCATGTCCGAACTGAGAACTGAGAACAGCACCTTTTTGTGTGTAATCAGGCATACTACTCCATTCCGGCCCCGGTGCACCTACTTAAGAGTGTGCACTACCACAAACAGGGGCAGTGAGCCTAATTTGTAATTCGAATCCCGAGGAGTAGATGAGCACAACTTTAGTACGTCACACCGAGAAATGCCATCCCGGACGTCATCTCCTCCTTTGAGGGGATTGTGTATTAGACTAGTTAGCAGCTCTGTATCTCCATCGTAGGTAATGAAAGGTTCCCAAGCAAGATGCTCACCTGGTCAAGATTGGACCACACATAGATTAGCTGCAATGCCAACGATACAGGAGTGTTTCACTCGCCACCAACCAGCAACGATGCACACATGAGGCTTGAGTTTGGCTAAATGACGCATTCTTTGAGCTTGCCAACTTTGGTTCAGATCTGCAGATGATGGCTCTCAGAGAGAGTTGATGGAGAATTGTCTATTCATTAGAAAGACTAGAGAGATCAGTAGGCTACAACCCTTGGGTGTCTACCATGGGCATGGTCATTGGTAGGTTGGGTGTGGTTAGCTTGTGGGCCATAGGTGCAACTTACACCTCGGTTGAGGAGGTGCGAACAAGCAATTAGCCGTATTTCATGGGCTACTGGCTATGCCGAGTTCAATACAAACCAATTCTTTCCGCTTCTTCCACCAGTGTCCAAAGTGAAGAATACCTGGATGTGGAACAATCTTAAATGATTCCGAAGTTATTCTGGGGCTACGGTTTGCTGGGTTCCACTGTAGAATGTAGACAAAGCAGGCCTTCCTGTCCCAATAAAGTCCCCTTTCCCTTTATTATTGAGCCACAGTATTCGGATTTGTGATGATGCATTATTATTTTTATTGAATCAAGCCTTAATGGGTCAATGTGCTGCAGTGACATTTATGGGACTTGCTTGCAGGAAGCTTATTGAAGCTAGTTCATGTTTTATTATGGTATTTTATGACATAAATGATACTGTTTTATGAATTTTAATTGATTTGACCAGAATAATGTTTTTTATTACCTAATAAGTAAATTTTACTTGACTTGATCCAGCACAGGGTAGGTGTGCAGCTCATGTGGGAAGGCTTTGCGTAGTTGAGAGCCATTACAGGTTTTGGAATCCACCCCATGACATTGGAGGTGGAATGAGAAACCATTGTGTTTTTGGAGAGTGTAGAAGTGACTGCTCAGGCAGTGCGGGATACAACGTCACATCCTCTTTACATAGCCCTGTGAACCCCAAACTTTATTTATGGATGCTCAGGCAGTGACAGGGTAAACGTTATGCCCCTCTATGACCCCTCCATCTCTCCAACACCTTTTCAAGGTTGGCGGGTTTGATACTATAACCTGCAGGCATTGCAGACAACTGCCACCTCCGATAAACCTTGTGGCGCCCCCATGTGGCAAAAGGGCACCATCACCTCAACCACAAGCAATAAAACACTAGTGAGATGAAACCACTACCACAAGCCTTATGCCCATCTACAATGGAGGTTTTCACAATGCATTACCAGTGGTGAAGCCCATGGGGCTGGCATCCTTGTGCACATATACAATGTGAAGTGACCAGTGTGATATTTAACAGATGCTCTCCAGATGCAAGGCCTTAAACGGGTGTTCTGAAGACGCTTTCTGGAAGCTGGTACCAGGATTTGTTTTGGGAAATGTCACCCTTGAGGACGGTGTCCAGGGAGAATCCTAGGCATTCTGTGAAAGTTGGGGTTCAATTCAGTAAAGGTTCATGTCATTGAGCGCAGTTTTCTGTTCTTGGCAAATGACAGAAATTGAGTCTCTCTTGCCTGGGTTGACTTCCAGGTGTATGCTGAACATCCAGGTCTGGGTGATGTGCAGTGTATGAATCGTTTGATGTTTGAAGCAGGGGAGTACAGTTGTGCATGATCAACATATTGGTTGATCTTGATGCTGTTATCTGTGACCTGAACACCAAGCAACTCCAGGTAGAGATTGAAGATGACAGGGGATATGGAACCCTGATGGACTCCGGAGGCAACAGGGATCTTTTTTTTGGACCTGGAGGAGGCCATGTGAACAAACTTGGGTCAGTTGTAAAGGTAGGGGGAGAGCAAATCAAGGATATTGCTTCGGATAAATCTGCAAACCCATAAGAGTATGCCCTTGGAGGGTAATGTCTAGCGTACTCAATTTTATTGGTTCTGGCCACACCAGAGGTACAAAGTTTGGTAGTGTGTAAAAATATTAACAAAACCAGACTCTAAAATATAGACTATCAAAATTTCAACCTAACAGAAATATCCTAAAATAACATGTTGAATTTGTGACCGGCTTTTTGCAATCTAGATTATGCACTGTTTGTTTTCACACAAAATCAATAGTTTGCTCTCCTAGATTGCAGTATTACTACAAGACTCCAAATTCAGAAACAGGCGACATAGTTTGTCTAAGATGGCAGTACTGCCCCTAGCCTACACATTCAGTAATAGGCCACTTGTCACCCTTTCAAGAACTAAAAATACCCACAAGATCAAATTATTCCAAGGCACCCGGCCAAAAAATACTTTCATTCATAATTGCATACCACCACATTTTGAAAACCACCTGGAAAATCAGTGCCATCCAGCAATGCCTAGCCATTACCAGATGCCTCACTCTTTCCAGTAAACACGGTTTCTTACAGATGGCATGAGAAGTACAGTCTGGAAGGATCAACCATATGAAACGCAGTTTGTTTTGCATCTTTTTTACTTGTAATGTATAAGTACTACGTTTGCAATTCCTAGCTTTGGGAGGTTCTACACACACGGAAACCCATCAACATCAAATCACATAAAATATACAGTGTGAAGAATCAGGTTGAGGTTAGTCATATGGTGGGGTGGCAGCATGATAGGCAATTTCTTTTTAAGCAACTTTTCTCTTCTATGCATAATCAAATGCATTGCTATGAGTGAACACTTTGAATATTTAATTTTCACACTCCCATTTTTAAAGAAAACACATTTATGTGTATGGACATTAATCAAAGTACAGCAGAAGGCCAATTGAAGCTTTAAATCACATGTATTTTCAAAGTTCAGAAATATACCCTGCAATTAGGAAAACAAAGCAAAAATAACTTCTTTAACAAGCACTGGCAAATCCAAAGGGTCTCAGCCCTATAATGTGAGCGCTGAGCTGGTGGCTTTGCTAGTATTTGTTTGTAAAGTATTGTATTTTTGGGATATGGTTGTACTGAACCGGTTGCACTAGATGATGAACTTACAGTCTAGTAGGTGTAGTAGTGTGGGTAGGGACGGGAAAGAACATATCTCAGTAGTTGATTTTGTATGAAGAGGACACTGTGTGAAAGAGCATAGCTTGTATTCTTGAATGGACTGGAAGGGCACGAAGGATGGAGTGTAATCGGTGTAGAACAGAATTCTACACGGAGCATAAGCAGCGTGTGAATGTTGTTAAAATGTAATTGGATGTGGCGGCAGCTAATGGGCAAAAATAATGTGAAGGGGGTCGTGAAGGCTTGAAGTGGAATAGGAAGCTGGAGAGGGGGCGGTCTTCCAGAAGGACAACAGTTGTGGTTTGTGGTTGTTTTCAAGTACCACGGGTGAAAAAACCCAAGTGTGGTTTGAGATGAAAAGCACATGTGAACGAGAAAGGTGTTGTGGCTCCACTGCACCTGATGCACCAGTGGAGGCCACACCCTTGGAGATGGGGAAAACTCTAGGGACGGGAGAGAATACGTAGATAGGTGAAATGAACCAGAAGTCAAGTGTGTGGTCATTAGGGCACGGTGCCACTGCACTTGCTGCACAAAAGGAAGCTATGGGCCAGGAAGTGTAGCTGCGCTGGCTGCGGACGGGAGAGGAGGGAGGGATGTGGCGCAGAAGGGTGGCGGTTGCTTGTGGTGCTGTTATCGCACAGGCGCGAACAAGGACACTTCGTAGTTAACAACGGAGCCAAGAACAAAATGCGCGGGTGTGAGCAGTGGAGTGGACAGTTTGTGATGGCCCCAGTGCGAGGAAGGAAATAGGCTCCTTGGGTGCTTTTAAAATGTAAAATGAAGCATTAACTTGTGGTCAGTTGGTCTCTGAAGCCCCTGTGTCCTGGTGCCACTGCACCTGCTGCATGAGTGGAAAGTACTTCTGTGGAAGTGCAGATGCAAAAGGCAAGGACGGGAGAAGCGCCCTAGAAGATGATTAATGGGGGTTGTTGTTTCAGAAGGATGAGCCCTCATAGTTTTCAGGTGAGAAGACCGGCAGCCACAACAAAGTTAATAAACAAGTGGAGCGTCGCGGCCGGCGTGCCTTGGGCTGCAGTGCAAGTCAGCAAATGGACAACCGTGCTTCAGAGAGAGAAGTGAAACGAAGCATTCGTTTGTGTTGGTTTTATTTTTGAGGTACAGTGGCACTGCGCCTGCTGCACATCATAAGGTCACGGCCCGGTAAGTATAGTTGTGTAGGGCAGGGACAGGAAGGGAAGGCTTGGAGGCGTGTTGGGGGGGAGGCAAGAACATACCGCGCTTAGGTGGGTTTGTAAGTAAGGCTTAAACACGCGTACATTGTATTTTAGAACATGCTGGGAGGGCATGAATGAAGGAGTGCAATTGGTACAGAGCAGAATTCCATAAATGCTGAAAGTAAACTCCAGAAAGACAGGCAGCCTCTGGGTGGAGTGGCATTGTAAACAGAGACAGTGCTGGAAAAGGACACGCAGAGAGTTGTGGAGCTTTAAAGTGGAACAGAACCAGGGAGAGGCGCAGATGGGTAGGGCGGCTTAGGGAACAATAAGGGGGGCTTCTGGTTATTTACAATAGCGGGGGCACAAGAAATCACAACTTGTGCGGATCATGATGAAAAGCACACGGGAGAGAGACTACTGTCCCGGAGTTACAGCACCTGCTGCACTGACAGAAGCTCCCACCCTGAAAGTGGAGAAAAGAATTTCCACCAACCCCAACTAACAGAAGGCTATCACCATATTACAAGCAATCCCCGGACACAAGGAACGTTCATTTGGTAGGACTAGTATCTTCCCAGTCAGTAGAATGTGCTACAAACCCCCTCCAACAACGCAACACCTGCTTTTATTTAGGGACCTATCCAACCAACCTCTTTAAACCAATTTTTAGACTCCCAACTCAAAACATCAAAAGTTCAACTGTGCGCCAAACCCCAACCCTCAGATGTACCAGGCAGTTCGTAAGAGGCTACAAGCTCAACCCTAATAAAGTGCACAACACCCGGACATCACCCGAGGTTGCAATGTTTTACCATCCGACATACACTAGTCTCAGTGTAAAGTAGAAGACAACTCCCATTAGATGGACAAGACTCCAGGAGTCTACAGCACCATCCAAGGCATACATTCTAATAAGAGCCAGTAGCGGCTGCTACCGGACGGAGGTGGTGGGGAGGAATGTTACAAATAAAAGGACTTACCTTTAACGGCCGGCCGCCGCCTCTCCTCCATCCTCATCCTCTTCATTATCCTGTCCTGGCCGGCAGCAGCAAGAAGCACCCGGGCAGAGAGGCTACCCTGAGCCAATCACAATGCTGCAATGTCTGAGCGCCGTGGATCAGCGCTCAGGCTGGAACAGGGAGCCTGTGCATGCTCCTTGCCAGGCTGCGTAAAGCAGCCTGGTAGGAACCTGCAAGGTGCGCATGAACTGTTTGGTCGGCCCAAGAGGGCCAAACAGTTCATGTGCACTTAGGGAGTGCACACCACTCCCTCTCTGCTCTGACCAGCCCGGCCCACCACTGACTGCAACAGGGAAAATACCCATACGTTATCATCATTTTATTTTTCCCCTTTGGGCAGTGGGGTGACGCTGCCTTTGCAGAGGAACCGCCACTGACAAGTGCCCTTTGCTGCTACCACGCTCAAACCTTTACAAAAAGATTAGTACAACATAGTCCTCTAAACGTGATCTTCAACAAAACTACGGCATTTCCCGGGGCCTGGATTACAGGACTACAAAATAAAGCCTCGATTACAAGGTCTCTTTAAATTCTGATTAGGGACGTAACATAAGTTACCGAGCTCAAAATCACGAGATGCGCAGGACAGATCCCCTTTGTTTCACCCCAGGATTCCAGCTGATGAGAACACCCAACAACTAGGAGTGAAAATTATGAATTACCTGGAGGATTAGAGCAGGAATCCCTAAATCTCCTGGTGTTTCCTCATTGATAAGGGAACCATCAATCCTCCACATTGAATTCCCAATACCTCTTCTCCTCCCCGCTTGAGTTACCAGTATCCCCGGTATCGGTAACTCCAGAGGAGGGAGTTACTAGGCATAATACTGGGTGGTTCAGTTCAAATTCCTAGAATGAGGGAGGCATATTTCAGCATGTTGGAGTGTTCTCATGATGGAAACCTGCATGTTAACAAGCTGGATCAGGAAAGCTGTACATGATGGCATACAAGAAACTTCGTCTGACACACGTTCCTACTAGATGTACAACCTAATAATGGCATAACAAAACTTGAGGGTGGCCCCCCCTGCAAAGTACATGGCGGGCCCCCCTCCCCAACTCACCACCTACCGCTTTTGCTGAGGGGCCCCCAGCCCCTCGCGGGCTGCAGGGGCTTTCGTTTCGCCACTGGTACAACCCTTTGAAAGGTGCACCTGAAGCCAGTGGTGCAACAAATGTATCAAGGGCCCTAATGCATCCAAGTAAAGTGGGCCCAACATCTCAAGCTCTGGCAGCAAATCCAGCAAGAACTGGGCTGCACTGGGCCCATCAAGCCCTTAGGTTCGGTGCCACTACACCTACTGCACCGCCGACAGCTCTGCCCTGGGCTGAAGATACATAATTTCGAGGTTTGATCTTCGGAGTACATAAAAAGACCAGGGGGTGTGCGTTTATGAGGAGCTTTCTAAGGGTTTCCACATCCTACAGCTGTAAACCGTGCTGTAGGCCTTCCCAACGGAGGCCCCAGGTTACCAGGGATACCAGGAGCTCGTGCAGCAGGAAGCACATGCCCCGCAGCAACTATCACTTCCCCTTGCTGCTCTCTTTACCACGGGGCAGGCAGCGAATGATTTACAGAGCTCGTTTAAGTCATGCAAACATCGCTTTGCATATATACACAGAGCATGGTAAAGACAACTTACCTATTTAATATATCATACTAGAGTATACTACGGCATACGTCTGGGAGCAAGAAGATGTATGCATTGATTGCAGAACAGCTTCCAGCTAATTGACCCGGAGGAGAGCACAGCAATTAGAGTCTAGATACACAGCAGTTAGGTTAAGCCATTAGGAGGGTCCGGATAGTGGCTATCTCCAGAACAGGGGGCATTCTAGATATCAAAAACAGCATCAGAATGGAATACCCAGAGACCAAGGGCTCGGTGCTTAATTTGCGCAGGTGGTTGGCACCAGCACTTGTTTTTGGAGACTGGGACTCATTTTTCATGATCAGTTTTTGACTCAGAGCAAAAACAGAAAGAAATGTGAGAAAGAAAAAAAGGAGATTAAGACAGGAGAACACCAAAAAAAGAGAGATCAGGATAGTGATAATAAGTGTAGGGCGGTGGAAGAAAGAGGCATGGGGTGGAATAAAGTCCAGAGAGCATTAGAGGTTGGCAACGTTAGAAGTTGGCAACCTCAGCACTTGGCAACTACGGCCTTGGGCTCCCTTGAAAAGCCCTGGCCCACTACACTTATTTATTTCTTCTGGTTTTTTCTTTATACATTAAGCAGCATAAGGGAGATCCAGACTCAGAGAATGAACCCGGGGAATGTTTTGTTACTGGTAACCTGCATTTGTATATCGCTGCAACGCCGGTCGGGCTAGGACTCTCCAAAAGTCTCCATTGGGCTCGGATTAATTTGTTTATGTGTCAATGGTCCTTGAAACCTGGAGACTGGGGCTCGGAGGTCCAGGTAGTGGGAAGAGCCAGTGTGCAGTATTTTATGCAGCAGTAAGACTAGCTTGTGTAAGAACTTGGTTTCCTTACAAAGTAATTTAAATGTTATAAGGACAGGAGTGATGTGGTCAACTTGACAACTGCCAAAGACAATAAAAGCCTTGTGATTCCTTTTGACTCTTGGAAAAGTTTAAAGGTTTTCCTAAAGCCATGGATTCCACTTAATACAAGGATATTTCAGCAGTGGCTTGGTTTGCAGGCTTAAAAACCACCCTCACCGTGAGATAAGTAGCTACTGTACCATCAGTTACCTATCATCGAGGTGTCTCTCCAGCTCGGATATGAAGGTCATGGTTTGAAGATTGAGAATTAGTGGTGCTAGTAGCTTGCATCTACCCCTGGTGGCCTCCCATTTCATTATGTCTTATCCGCAAAAAGGATCCATTCATCAAAAAAACCCATGCCAAAAAAGCAAACAGCCAGGCAAAACAACTGAGAAGACACAAAATAAGGATACCAAACTAGGACCCACAAACACAATACCGGTTCTGGTAACTTGACGGGAATACGGTCTATTCCAGGGTCGCATACCGTGACGGTTCAATGGACTCAGGCTGGAATCATAAATACATTTACTTTCCACAGATCCACATAGGTTAGACGCCTTGTCAGACACAAGAATAACCTCCCTGCCTAGGTTAGTAGAACTCGTGGAAGGCAGACAGCACACCAACGCAAGGAGAGATTGGCCCTGATGACAACTGTGTGTGATTAAAGATTCACATATTGGATTGCATTTAATATAATAAATCTCAGCAGGCATTAATCATAGCCATATCCCAAATGCATAACTAGTGTATAGGAAATATTTCATAGTGAAAACATGGTGATGATTTGTAGGGTAAAGATTCTCAACCAACCAATTCACATGCCCACTGCATAAAGTGTCACCAATGGGCAACAAACTGGCCCATCCTTAATTTGAATTTGAAAAAAAATAACTACCCTCCAGGGAAGGGCGACACAAACATTACTTGGACACCTAGAAGCCTATACATGAGGTGTAGCATAGGACCAACCAACACCCTGTTACAGTAGTGGCTGGCACGGATCAGGGGTAGTGGAGGCGAAAGAAAGATAAAAAAGAAAAAAAACGTACCTCCTCGCGTCGTCCCTTCGCTCCAGCCAGAATAGGAAGCAACCAGGCTCCCCTGATCAACCACAATGCTGTAATGCAGCGTTGTGATTGGTCTGAGCGCCGTGGGTCGTCGCCCAGATGAGGAATGGGGTCCTGGGCATGTTCTCTTTGCAGGCTATAATACAGCCTGCATGGAGAACATGCAAAGTGTGCATGACTGATTGGCAGGTCCAAGAGGGCCACTCAAACCTTCATGCGCACTTTACAGAGTGCCAGCACTCCTTCCCCTGCTCTGAGAGCAGAGCAGCCCCGCACCGCAAAGACGCATGAACAAATAAAATGATAATAACGTCCGGTTATCATCATCTTATTTTTCCTTCGTTTCCGGAGCTAAAATCAGTGGGACTGCGCTCATCCGCCTCAGCCGAGGATCCGCCACTGTCCAGTTACAAGATGTCCATGGTCAACCGGGACAGAAGTTGGACCCTTAGGGCTGACCCATCCCTCCCCACATTGCAGGCCATAGGCGGAGTCTTGAGCCCACATCGGGGGCAAAATCAAACATTTAAATCTACATTGGACATGGTATGCAGATGGTGTTGCCAAACGCAGCTCATTCCAAAAAACAAAATGTGACAAACTGAATCTAGACAAAGGAGCTAAAACAGGCTGAAGGATACGGCTAATCCTGGCCTAGGAGGAGCAGATGGGCGGGCGACCCAGGAGGCTGGACAGCTGCAGGTCCGATGAAAGAGAATGAGCTTACCTCTCTGCAGGGTAATATACTCTTTGACCAAATTGGCCCCATCCCACAATGCACCAGCCACGCTGCCCTACTTCTGACGTAAATCCCTCCTCATGGAACCAAACAAAGGCCACTGCAATAGCACCACCATAGCACTGCCATCACCCTGCCCCGTGCCAAGGGGCGCACTTCTCCAGCTTACCTCCATCTGCCGTAACCGACATCTGAGAAGCAGCCAAATGCCACTGATCATTTACTACGTCACAGGTCTGTCGTAGGCAGAGGGAAACACAAAGTACGACAAAAAATGAGCAACTTATTGTGTGAAAATATTGCACATTACTCTAGAAATTTTGCATCTTACGTTACTAATGTCTAGAAAATTCAATAGCTGTATTACTATTTCTGTCTACATTATTTACTTTCTACAACCAAAAATTATTTTTCATATTTGTCCTTCAAAAGAATAGTGCTCGAACCAAAAGTACATCATAAGAAACTAGATTCTCGCAAAAGGACAGGAATTCAAGAGTGCGGTGGTTTTAGCATATCAACATAGCAGGCAGTTTAAACATGGGGATATCTGTCCACAAGAGTCTGTCAAAGAAAGTGGCTTCTGAGAAAACTGTGCATGCGCTGCAAAAAATACAAACAGGTATCCAAACCGTGGTCAACCTGAGAGAGCCGCCCAGAAGCCCGTCAAATCGAGCTTGGGATCTCAGCAACTATCACAGGACGCCAATATAGAGTACACATCTGCTGGAAACCCGTCTGCTAGCTCTTTCAAATGTCTGCCTCCAAAATCGAAAAAAATTGTACATATGTCAATTTATATGGCACAAACACTGAGTGGAGGGCTTCTGTCACATCTGAGGCCTGCATTACATTATGGCCAATTGTAGGCAGATGCCTCCTAGCATCACCACAAATGGCCACAAGAGGGTGCTAGCCTGCAACAAAAAAACCTACAAAAAGGATCCTGTTTAATGGCTCTGAAAATCCTTGCACCGGAGTGAACTGATGATTGAATGACGTACCACTCGCCTCTTCTCCACCCATATAGCTTACAAGGTCCTTTTCAATGTAGTCAATCAGGGGGCTTGCCAGAAAGGAACCGCCATCCTTAAAGCACAAGTTACTTACTTGTGTAACGATAAATCTGTAAGAGACATTAGTTAGTGATAGATTCCTTACCTTAGAATATCCCCAGGTGTCAGACTGCATTCGGAAAGTTTTCGTCAGCAGTACCCCTGCGCGTCAGTAGGCGTCGTCGTGCGGCTCCGTGTACGTCGTTGGCGTCGTAGTCGCCGAGATGATGTCGTCGGAGCTACTTAGGTGTGCCCCCGCGCGCCGACGTCAGTTCTGTACATGACTTTCCGCGCCAGGAAACGCAGAGCCATGCCAGAGACAGACTACTGGTGCATTAAAACTAGGGCCCTGAAAGGGATGACCTCAACCCTAGAGACCAGTTCGCAGAACAGGGAGGATGGGCGGGCAGTAAGGAATCTATCACTAACTAATGTCTCTTACAGATATATCGTTACACAAGTAAGTAACTTGTGCATCTGAAAGAGACACGTTAGTGATAGATTCCTTACCTTAGAATACATACCCAAGCAATACCAACCCAGGTGGTGGGTCTGCGAAGTAAGATTACACCAGAAAGTCACGGAGAACCGAACGGCCAATGAAGCAGTCTCTCCGGACTTGACTGTCAAGGCACTAGAGCTTAGTGAAAGTGTGCAGCGAGGCCCACGTAGTCGCCCGACAGATGTCACGCAGTGGGACACCGCGTCCCAATGCTGTAGTAGCCACCGTTGCCCTGGTCGAATGGGCGCGCAACCCTACCGGAGGCTCCTTTGTAGCCAAAGAGTAACAGGCTTGAATACACAAGACAACCCAGCGGGAGATAGTTCTCTTGTGCACAGCCCAGCCTTTCTTGGCGCCCATGTAGCCAACAAAGAGCTGGTCATCCACCCGGAATGGTTGTGCGCGGTCGAGGCAGAATGAAAGCACACATTTGGTCCAGACGGTGGAGCCTCACTTCCTCTCTGGAAGGGCGCGGAGGCAGAAGGAAAGTGGGCAGAGAGACAGTTTGCCCCAGATGAAAGGCAGCGACTACTTTTGGTAGAAAGGAGGGACGTGACTGAAGCACAACCTTGTCCGGATGAACCGCCAGGAAAGGAGGTTTACATGAAAGAGCCTGGAGCTCACTCACACGCCTAGCGGAGGTGATAGCAACCAGGAAGACAGTGTTCAAAGTTAAGAACCGAAAAGGACAGTTATGAAGAGGCTCAAAGGGGGCGCACAGTGAGTATGTGAGAAACAGGTTCAAGTCCCGCTGAGGCATCACAAAAGGAATAGGAGGGAAAAGGTGAGTAATGCCTTTGAGAAATCTAGACAACAGGGGACTTGAAAATAGAGGGCCGATCAGGCAGCCTGAGAAAGGCTGAAAGAGCAGAAAGTGCCCAGAGCAGAGCCCTGCTGGGCCAAAGAGAGAAAGAACAATAGGACCTCAGAAAGAGGGGCAGAAAGGGGATCTACAGCTTTTGCTGTGCACCATGCCTCAAACTTGTTCCACTGACAGGCGTATACAGTTTTCGCTGAGGGACGCCTGGCTGCCAGAATCACATTACAGACTTCAGGAGGTAAGTCAAATGGAATCAACTGTCGCCGCTCAATCTCCACGCAAGGAGGTGAAGGCTGGCATGTTCGGTGGAGGACTGTCCCCT
Organism: Triturus cristatus; assembly: GCF_964204655.1. Classification (NCBI taxonomy): domain Eukaryota; kingdom Metazoa; phylum Chordata; class Amphibia; order Caudata; family Salamandridae; genus Triturus; species Triturus cristatus. The sequence continues at coordinate 684,713,327 of NC_140592.1, forward strand.
GGTGCTGCGACAGGAGATCCTCCCGAAGAGGCAGGTGGATTGGGAGATTCACGCTCATACTGAGTAGCTCGGGATACCAAATCCTTCGAGCCCAGTCCAGTGCCACAAGAATGACGTGGGCCCGATCGCGCCTGAACCTCTTCAGCACTCTGGGCAGAAGTGGTATAGGCGGAAAGGCGTATAACAGACCGCAACTCCACTCGCGACTAAAAGCGTCGCCGAGTGAGGGACGCCTTGGAAACTCAAACGCGCAGAACTGCGGACATTGCGCGGTCTCTTCGGCGGCGAATAGATCTAACCAAGGTTCTCCCCACAGGTGAAAGAGACCTTGCGCCACCTCCGAGTGAAGACGCCATTCGTGACCCATTATGCACAGACGGCTGAGTGCGGCCGCCCTGGCGTTCAAAGGTCCTGCCAAGTGGTGAACCACCAGGAAAATGCCCTAATGTTTCTGCCATGTCCAGAGACGCAGAGCCTCTTGAGATAGGGTCCATGACCCCACCCCGCCTTGCTTGTTGCAGTACCACATGGCGGTGAACACCTGCACTACTCTCCCCTTGATAGAGGGAAGGAATGCTTTCAGTGCAAGTGGATAGCCCTGAGCTCCAAAAGATTGATATGGCGCTTGAACTCCGCCTGAGACCAGAGAACCCTGATCTCTGCCTCCCCCATGTGGCTGACCCATCCCAGGAGGGACGCGTCCGTCACCACTGTGTGCTCTGGTTGGGGAAGGGGGAGGGACCTGCCGCTGACCCAACGCTGGTCAGTGAACCACCACTGCAAGTTTTGTGCAGTGCCCTCTGAGATCAGGACGTAGCCGGACAGGTGTCCTTGATGCTGCGTCCACTGGAACTTCAGGTTCCACTGCAGAGCCCGCATATGCCATCTGGCATGATTGATCAGCAGGGTGCAGGAGGCCATGAGGCCCAGCAGCCTCAGTGTCTTCCTGACCGAAACCCAGGACAAGGGCTGAACGATCGAAATCATAGCCGTAGTGTCCTGGACACTCTGTTCAGGAGGACAAACCCGAAAGTGCGCTGAGTCCAGAACCGCTTCGATGAAGAGGAGCGTCTGAGAGGGAATCAGATGCGACTTCGGCACGTTGATGGAGAACCCCAGCAAATGCAGGAGGTCAGCCCTAGGCAGGAGACGACTGCCTGGGGCGAGCACGCCTTCAACAACCAGTTGTCGAGATAGAGGTGGCTTAAACCCCTGATCTGTGCAGACGAGCTGCGACCACCTCCAGGACTTTTAGGGAACACCTGAGGGGCGCTGGAAAGGCCCAAAGGGGAGCCCGGTGAACTGAAAGTGCTCGTGGCCAGCTGTGAACCGTGGGTAATGCCGGTGGGACGGTAGGACGTGAAAGGTAGGCGTCCTGCAAGTGTAACGCTACCATCCAGTCTTGCAGATCTAGGAAACGAGTGACGTTCCGAAGGTCTAAAACACGCTCAATGGCCCCCTATGCCAAGGGTGCCGCAACTTCCTGTTTGCAAAGTGTCATGTGATCCCCCGACATGCGGTGGTACTGACGTGGTAGAGCAGGAGGAGTAGTCTCGAAGGGGAGGAGTAGCTCCTTCGGACTGTTCACAGAACCCACCTGTGTAAAGTGATGGCGTGCCAGTGGGGGAGGTTTTGGCGAATTCAGCCGCCCCCTTGGCATGCGGTGGGCCTGAAACCGCGGACTGAAACCGCAGACTAGGAAGGTTTTGAGGCAGCGGTGGTAGGGGTGGCGGTAGACTGATCTGCCAGCTAGCCCTGGGACCCACCCTGCTGTTATACAAATTGCTCTGCCCATGGAGGATGCGGGGTCAAGAGCATAATGGATGGTGAATCCCGCCGCATTTTGCCCTCAGCAATTGCTTGAGAGAGCACCTTCCCAAGCCTCCGCTAGACACTGTGGCAGCACCTGGGCCACCATGTCCACACATAGTTGGAATAGAGGGCCAAAAGGCCCTTGGAGAAGCAGAGCCCTGGACCACTAGACACTCTGACGGTAGGTGCTGTGCGATGAAACTGGGGTTGCCTTGCATGCAAAGGCGCCCCTGTTTGACTTTTAAAGTGCGTTATTGAAGGGTAGTAGCAGCCCTGTAGAGGAGGCCGCTGCTGAAGCACTGCACTGAGGAGCATTGCCCCGATAGGCGCTGTAGGGAATTTGAGGTTAGGAGCCTCCCCTACGCCATATCACAGAAATAACCCACCACCTCTGTAGCTACGGAGGAGGGGGACATAGTATCAGGGTGTGGAGATAATTCCAGCTTGCTGGAATCCTCCATATTGTCAATCTACTGTAGATCATCCTTACAGCGAGCTGCGAGAAGGTCCTCAGACCCCTCCTAGTACCCCTCTTTGGTCAGGAATAGGAATTGGAGGCAGGACAAGGCAGGCTCGATATAATCCAGCCCTGGAGGCAACGACGCCGAGGCTGGCGCCGATGCCAGATCCGAAGGCAGCGCCGAGGCCGGAGCCGATGTCGGATCTGAAGGTGGCGCTGAGGCAGGTGCCGATGCCAGGTCCAAAGGCGGTGCCAAGGCCGGAGCCAACTGCCGCACCGAGGCTTCCGGCAGTGCTACGGCCGGAGCCAACTGCAGCGCCGAGGCCGGAGCCAACTGCAGCACCGAGGCCAGCGCCGAGGGCGGAGCCAACAGCAGCGCCGAGGTCGGAACCAACGGCAGCACCGAGGCCGGAGCCAACAGCGGTAGCAACGAGGCTGGAGCCAATGGTGGAGGCACGGGGGTATCTTGCCGGCGTAACTGGGGCCAAAGGCGGCAGCACGGGGGCAGAACCACCCAAGGGCTCTGCGGGGCCCAAAGAGGCTCCGGAGGGACCCAATGGGACAAAGAAATGGCCCATGGTCGACAGAAGTACCTGTACTTCTTCTGGAGGCACGTACGGTCCCAAACAATGCGGGTAAGCAGCAGGCAACAATGGAGGTCCCAAAGGAGCCGCGGGGGAGTGACCACCCGCACCCTCCACCGAGTCCCACGACCGGTGAGGGGTAGACGAAGAGCGACGCCGCTCCTTCGACCTTTAATGGCGCTTGTGACTTACCTGTCCCCGATTCCGATGAACAATGGTGTCGGCTGCGCCGGCAATCCCTCGACCTCCCACGGGAGTGGGACCTTGAGTGGCGCGGTACCAAGTGCCGGGCCTCCAACAACTACCAGGAACGCCCCCGCAAGTCGTCTGCGCCATGACCTGACAATCTGGGCACATCTCGGGGAGATGGCGTGTCCCAAGCAGAAGAGACACACGTTGAGCGGGTCCGTCACCGACATGGTCCGACGGCAGTCCCAACAGGACATAAACCAGGGCACCAAAAGTCGAATAGTCGACAAAAACAAGATACAAGTGTCATAAACAAGTCAATTTTATTGACTAGGAGTACTTGGTGGCGCGGAAAAAGAAAGAACTGACATCAGCGTGTGTGGGCACGTCTAAGTAGCTCCAATGACGTCATCTTGGTGACTACGACGCCAACGACGTAAACGGAGCTGCACGACGACGCCTACCAATGCACAGGGGTACTGCTGATGAAAACTCTCCGTATCCAGTCTGACGCCTAGGGATATTCTAAGGTAAGGAATCTATCACTAACGTGTCTCTTTCAGAGTATCCCAGTTAGCTTATGAGTGTTCAATCTAGATCTCAGACTCATAGCATCAAATGAATATTGTCCTCTACTGGTAAATAATGTGCTTTGTACTTCAGATGTACATATTCTCTTTCGTATCACATCATGCAACGTTTCCCGCTTGATTACATGAATGTTCTAACTGTGGAACTGGAGTCTCTCCTGCTGCTGTGGTTTGGCATCCTTTGGGGAGCCGCCGTCTTTGACAGCTTGGGTGAATGAATCTGTTGTTACTACATCTGACAATTCAGTCATAATTTCAACATCATTTAACAGTATGTTATCAATAAAAAAGTTCTTAGGCATGGCTCTGGGCAAACATGCAAACATGCAGGGTGCTCTTTGGTCCAAAGGAAGGCATAGTCCATTCATTTGGACGGGTCTATATATATATTAACAGGAAAGCGGACAAGGGATATTTTTCCCAAGAGGTCACTATGGCAGCCCAAAGACTGCTTGAGTTCTAAACTCTCTCTCTCCCTCCCAAGAAACCTATAAACTTCAGGTATGGAAAAAATGTAAATAACAGAAATAACTTCTGTGTTTACTTTGCCAGTCGATACAAGTCTACACTGCCCATAATAAGTCAACTTTTGAAAATACACACATACATATACACACACACACACACAAATACATATATACACACACAAAGATACACACATGCGCCATAGCAGTGAAAATAAATATGACCCAATAACGTTATATAGATCAATTATACGAATAAACACACATTACAACAGTCAATTAGAAAAATGTACATAATTACGAGAGTGCAGCAAATGTGTGGTGAGGAAAACACGTCTCGCTGCCTTACAGATTATATGTAACAATAACTTTAACATGGAAACAACTCCCCCTATAATCAGTTCTCTCTTGAGGGATTTTACTTTGCAGAAACATATTTAACCCATTGCATCCTGGTTTTGATTAGACACATTTTTTAGAAAACCGAATAAATGCAATTGCATAAACCCAAGTATGCAGATGAGCAGAGTAGAATAGCAGATTACACTATATGCAACTGAGTATATGCTTTATATTTAGCCTGGAGCTGCAGTTTTAAACATGAATGGAACAGTGGTGATAAATGTGCAGTAAGGTGTACAAATCTCGTCGACCACAGGTGCCATTCATAGAACAGGAGGGCCTCCTGTCTTTGGTGTCACTCTCACCCATCTAAAGATGAGGTCACCGGACTGCGTGAGTGTATCCAACTTGGATAAAACCAGAGAAAGTATATTTCTTCAAACAGTACTGGTGCAAGAGTAGTCATCGGAGATCGAATTTGCTATACATTCCACTTAGAGTGCAATGTGAGCAGCTGTGAGATTTATTACCCACTGGAAAGGAAAATGCTTTTCACTTTGTAGCTAAAAAAAAAGACAATTTTGTAGCAGAGCGATTTAACAAGAAGCACAAAGGACATTTTCCTACAAGTCATTTAAAATCTATTGAATGAACATTTATTCTGCTGCCAAACAGTCTAGCCTGGAAATATTATTCCACATTAGTATACCCCGTGGGTGCGATTCTGGTCAGAAGCAGCCCTGTTCCATTGTGTTGCATTCAGGATGTTTTGGGGCACCGCCTCTTCCGCTCGAGTCGCGGCTGCTGACTCATCCCGGTAGTCCATGTCCAGAGGCCGCAGAGGCGAAGCAAAACCAAGCTATCTCGGGCGGTGGCATGGGATGCGCCATGTGTCACTGACAGCGGCAGTACTGACAGGGAGGCTGCCTGCAGCCACTTGAAACCACTGCAGGGTACCGCCGGAGCCCTGGGTCGGGCTGGTCTACAGGGCAATCAGGCAGTGCCGGGGGGCTGGTCTGAAGGGTCAGTGTGTGGGCTTTTGTTTTATGGCCTGCTGGGTCTGTTTTTACCGTCAATTTCCCTGATATTAAAACAAACATTGCCTGTAGCAATCACATGTGCATGCCGACTTCCATACCTTGCAAACACATATACAGCAAGTCTTCACAAGTTCAAAACTGCCCCAATTTGCCAAAAATGGGACCTTTTTTGGCTATATAATTCGCTAATATGGGCCACTTATATTTTGGTGTCCGGGCTGATATCATGTCGCAGTCCGAATCTGCCAGAGCCACCATTAGATGCCTCTGCACCAGCAAAACGGGAATAAGTGAGTTCGACCGGTGTAATATGCTCTAAATGGCACAATATGGCGCCTGTAAACACCAGGAGATTGTTGAACCAGGATGGCATGTTATTGTATTGTGGAACCTACCAATATCAGGACACGGACACTGTGCGTAAAATACGACGCCTGTTGACACCAGAACACCACATTTAACCTGCCTAATCATTAAGCATACATCAGTTACTGAAGTAGAGCCTGAAAACACAGTCCCCTCAATTTTCACAGGCCCATGATCAAGTAGCTCAGCTGGTTTATTCTTTGCATTCTGGGAGTAGTAGTCCAAGGTTCTAGAACGGTATCAACACGATTACAGATCACAAAGCACTGGAAAAACGTGCGCCGAATAAATTACACATCATTGAACTGAGAAAGCCAAGATCTCTGTGAAAACCAACCTGCTGAGCTACAAATCGCAAACAGTCAAGAGTGTTAAACCTGTAGTCTGCAACGGAAAAAGAATATGGTCAAAATACACATCTGAATTCCTCAAGTGACCCACTGTCATGGATAACACCTCCCGCCTATTCTGGCTTTTAGACATCAGTACTTAACCCCTTGGGTGCCAGGCCTTTTCCCCTCCTGTGCCTGGCGCTTCCCTAGTGGGTGGGTGTCATGACGAGATAGTCTCGTCATGGGCACAGCGCGACTGTGCTCCATGACGAGACAATCTCGTCATGGGCACAGAACAGGTTAACAGCCGGGAATGGATAAGCGTGCCTTCAATGGTAAAAGTAAAACCATAAAACCCATAATTCAAAGCGTCAATGCCTAAACAGTTAGACGTGGTAGGCAATGACCCACAGGGCATGGGGCCACTGGGCTAATCCTTAAGAAACCGAAGGATACAAAATTACAATTACTTGGGCAAAAAAAAAAAGTGAAACTGACAAATGTTATTCACCCCTTGGTTCCAAATTTAGTAGGCCAGTGTAGTGTTGGCTTTCCAGCTTATTCACTGCTGTCATCATTTGGAATGTGATTATTCATGATGACATATTTAGAATGTTGGATTCTTACTTTTAAAGAGAGGATGCGTTCTCTTTCTTATTTTTTCCACCTTTGTATTACCTCTTCCTTTTTGTGTTTAAAGAGAGGATGTGTTCTCTTTCTTATTTTTTTTCCTTCCTTTTATTCACCTTCCTCATTACTCTCTCAAATCTTCTCAGTTTAATTCTTTCTTCATTTATCACCACTTGCGTTCAACTATTCTTATATTTAGACTTTTCCTCATTCATTTTCCTTCTTACCCGTTTCTACTTTTCTTTCATATGTTCATTGTTATTATTTGTAATTCCTTTGTTCACATCTAAGTTTTGGTTGCAATTGCAAAATGTATAAAAGGGGTAGATGTGTAGTGTTGGCTTTCCAGCTTATTCACTGCTGTCATCATTTGGAATGTGATTATTCATGATGACATATTTCGAATGTTGGATTCTTAGCTCTAGTCAGTTGGGACTTTGGGACTGAGCTGAAAGGTTACAGCGCCTGGTGGGGTTTTATCATTTGGATTCATCTTAATATTTACAATTACCACCTTGTACCATCTTACTCAATAAATACCTGTTATTACAAGAACCTACGTGGACCTGATCTTCATTTACTTCACTACAGTCAGTTATATTAATATATTTATATGTATGATAATATTTTGTTTTTATTTTACAGACTCAGCACTTTGTCCATGCTTCTAAAAGGGGTGTGTGTGTAGTTCTTTTATATACACTTGTTTTCTTGCTTACAATACGAAGTTTTATGACTTATCTGCAGAGGTACACTGATCCTTATTAATGAATCAGTTGCCATTTCTACTCATGGATTAAGAATTCTTTCTGTGAATTTCACCATTCAGGACCAAGATAAAATGGCCACCCAGCAAAATGTTTGACACCCACAAACTCACGCGTTCATGGTTAGAACACCCACACACTCAAATGTTCTGCATCTCATTTTCTATACAGCAAAGTTACACCTGCAAAGAGTAACAGTACATCCTTTCTCAGGGCAGAAGGGTTAAGGGTATCTTGTCACATTTCGTGATGATGCTCAAAATGCATTATTACGTAGTAGGAGAAAACACACTAATGGAGCTTATTTTCATCATACTAACCCCGGACGTCGACAACTTACTATAAAAAGCATGGGGGACCAGGAGTGTGTGCGGAAACCTACAATTTGAATGGATTTCCCCGCTTATCACCATGGAATTTTGCGAATCCCCAAATGTGCTTAAAATGTAAAATCACGATTAAAAATCGTATTATTTGGTCTTACTGATATAATGCTTAACCTCTACCAAAACACCAAAAACGAGCATGACTTTGAGAAACCTCTTGCCAGAATCATTTTAACACAATACTGGGACATTAATCAGATATGTATGGTTATAGGCAACATCACACGTGTCCAAGCACACGGTCACCCGCAGAACCTATTACAATATGCTGCTCCCTGGAACCATACCGAGGTGAGATGCTGCACTGCCAGCCAGCATCCACAGGAGACCAGGGAGACAGAATAGTCTGGACTACATGGACCCATTCACTGTCTCACACACAGAAAATGGCTGACTGCCTTGTCAGAAAGAAAACATAGAAATAGACAACAAAACCCAGCTCTCGGTCCTCACTAAAACTCAATGGCACAGTGCATAATGCACTTCCTCTGTCTAGTGATAGGGGTTGGTCCAACTATCAGTGTTGGTTTAACAAGAGCCTGCCATCTGCCACAGGCAGTGTGACAGTGAACCTCGGAGACGCTAGGCATGTCTCTACTAGGACCACGGTGGGCATGTTTACAAGGATTCCAGTACGGATTCCAAAAGGCAAGTCTCTACCAGGATCCCAAGTAGGCGCATCTCTACCAGAACCCCAAGTAGGCACATCTTTACCAGAACCCCCAAAGGCACCTCTCTACCAGAACCCAAGTAGGCACATCTCTACCAGAACCCCAAGTAGGCACATCTCTACCAGAATGCCCGAAGGCACATCTCTACCAGAAACCCCGAGGTACATCTCTACCAGGATCCCGTGGGCATGTTTACAAGGATTCCTGTAGGGATTCCAAAAGACAAGACTGTAACAGAACCTCCAAAGGCACCTCTCTACCAGAACCCCCAAAGGCACGTCTCTACCAGAACCCCCGAAGGCTCGTCTCTACCAGAACCCCCGAAGGCTCGTCTCTACCAGAACCCTCAAAGGCACGTCTCTACCAGGACCCCAAGTATGCAAGTCTCTACCAGCAGCCCCCGAAGGCATGTCTCTACCTGGACCCCAAGTAGGCACGTCTCTACCAGAACCCCCGAAGCCACGTCTCTACCATGACCAGAAGTAGGCACATCTCTAACAAAACCCCTGAAGGCCCATCTCTACCAGAACCACTGAAGACAGGTCTCTACCCAGACCCTAGAAGGGACATCTCTGCCTTATAAATCGACAAGTTTCCAATGCCCTTGGCTTGTTTTTCACACAGAAAATATTTTGGTCACTAAATACGCTAGGTTTCTGGAGCTCTATAATAAATAACACATTTTTTCAGGCAGTGTTAAGTCCCCTTGCGTCCCACTTCAACACCTATCTCAGGCTTTTTTACTCTCAGAATCAGCTTTTAAATGTTTAAGTCGTTGTATTGGCATTCTACTATTTAGGACATCAATACGCCGCTTACAACCTGAAGGTCTCCTAACCTGAGGGGCCAAGAATGTTCCCTGTGCCGACAGATCTCAGAGGCATCAGAACCTTAATGAAAGGGAATGAGAAATTCAAGTAATTTGCTTTTGAGTAATTAGCAAACTTTGGGGGAAATTATCAAAATTACATTTAACTACGTGAACTGCAAATCTATTACTGTGCACATGTCGAAAATTGAGAGAATAATACATTTTGCAATATAAAAAGCACGAAAAATACAACAGGGCGAGCAACCACTAAGTGTGTTCTGGTTGTTCACATTTTTCCCGCCTACTTGCAGTGAAATTTTGCCACGAATGGTCCAGAATTAAATGATGTGGCGAAATGGCGTAAATTCAGGAATTTCGTATAACAAGTATAATGCAAAATTCCCCAAATAATGCAAATTACAATAATTTACATTTCGCCCGGGTTTACTCATAACAAGTTTGATTCCAAAGAAATACTACAAATCACATTTCTAGGGTACAGTGGCACGCTGTGCCGACCACTGGCACACATCGATAGAAATGCTTGTGTTTACTTTTTATTACTGACAATCAGTTAAGGAGGTGGTGATTGTTGAATATAGAATATGGGAAAAATTAACTAAATGATCGTGTCACGTTATTCACATCAAAGTAGTGCATCATACACTGCACTTGTGTACTCGGATAATCGGATTCTGCTCGCGCGGCGATCCTAGATTCAGCCTGTTCCCTCATCTTCTTTTCCACATGTACAAGAGCGAGCAGTAGAGTCAGTGATGATGTTTTGGCTCATACCATTGCACTTTGTATGCATGGAGTAGAACTTTCCCCTTTCTCTCTCCCTATACACAAGGGCCTTCAAGTCCCAGCATGCAGAGGATTGTTGCTTAAAAGCCCGGGAATAGGATCACAGACACTTGACATGGGGCCTCTTGGCAGCTACGTGACTCCCCAGGCAGAAGGCACCTATCCACTCATGTGGAGGGTGAAAGCCGCCTCAAGAGAGGAAAGTGCCAGCCAATGGGACCTCAGAGCAGGCTTAGTGCCAAGGTTTGCATGAGGTTAATGGGTTCCCACCGCCTTTCTTGCACGGTGCAAAGAACACTTAGCCCATTAGTAAGAGACATGCCAGAGCCGCACACCACCCAAAGCCTGTGATGTCTGGTAGGGCAGACCTAAAAAGTTGCTTTCTTCTTCGAGCACCCATTTTCCACTCCTCCGGGCTACTGTCCGCTCGCAGATAGTAAAACCATCCCGCATGCAGTCCAATGGAGGTGAAGGACATACCAAACAGGCCAAAAAAAATATTTGACACCAAAGTAGTCTCCTGTGTTATCAGAAATAGAACTGATTATGTCACAAGCCAATGGCTGAATGTTCCAAGGCAGAGGAGGCTGACCCACAGCCCTTTCAATAAGTCAGTTGGCATAGCATAGAATATGTTTCCCATGAATGCTGCAAGTGTCAGACACAAACATAGAAATGGAATGGATTTTACAGTTATTGAATGGTCTCCAAGCATTCTGTAGTACAGTCGTATCTATTTATACGACTATTTATTTAAAAAAGCAGCAATCTGGGAAGAAAGAACATATTCCTAAAAAAAAAGCATATTTCCTAGAGTCAGGCTTTAAACCCGTTGATGAACTTAATATGTTCCTGTTCAGTTTTAAGTGTAGTTGGCAAGGTATTCCACAGGATTCCCATTGGACTCGTTATTCCACCAAGATTACAGTACTTACACTTCTGTATCCTTAGTAAAAATGTTTGAAGTGCGAGTGCAGGACTGATCGTGAGGGTGTGTGCCAGTCATTTGTGTTGTGAGAATGGAGGGCTGGCTTAGTATTCATACAAGAGCTCTGGTGACGCTGACAGAATTTGTAGAGTTGCGTACCCCTCTCAATGTAAGGGTCAGTGCCGGTGTGATGGGCGATACCTGCAGCATCCCAAGGGCTGAATTTAATTTGTAACTGTTCGTTGCCTAGAGATCACTCGCCAGAGGATCCCACTATACTACCCCAAGTCAAGCGGCTACCTCTCTGTACCTGGGACCGCATTTAATAGCACACCCAATGCAGGAGCGAGCTTACGGTTGCCCATACTTCCCAGTTTGGATAACCTTTCCATGCCACAATCTAGAACACTCCATTTTACCATCATCCTGTTTCCGTTCATCCGATCATTAAATGCCTGTAACAGCAGTTCTGTGCCAGGTGTAACTAAGGCAACCTCAGGCCGTGGAACCACAACGTCAAAACACCAGGCACGTTAACCAGCCAGTTGACTGATTTAACTACAAACTCACTCATTTAATGGAAGTCTACCTCTTGGGTTGGCTCTGCAGGTAGGCGACCACACCCCCAACGTTCAGTAGACCTTCTCTGTGTAAGCGTTTGAGCACTCACTCAGTTCTGAGGGCTCGCTCAGCACACCGAGCAGTAGCCCTCATAGAACGTGCTGCGTAACGAGGAGCAATCCTTCGAGTCATTTATTTATTGAATACATTCTTCTCTTGATATCAACCGTTGCGGGCTGCACTGTTCATAATCTCGTGATATAATCAAGCAAAAGCAGCAGGGGACATCTGAAAACGCAATGTGTTTCTTCAAAAGTCAGCACCATCTTGAGCCCTTGTCGCCAATGGCTCAGGGGTCTAGAAGATGAAGGTTGGTGGCATAACATGGTGAGGTTCTTTCAGGACCATGAGGGGGCCAGGACGAATGATAACTGAAAGGAGAAGAAAGATTACAACAGCTCCCGTCTCATTATTTCGGAGAAACTGCTGCCTTCCTTCTCTCAGAAGATCATAGTGGAAGCACCAAGAGGAGGACTTTGGAACAAATTTCTTGCCCAAATGAAAGAAAAGCAGGCCCTTGCCGTGAACAGCTTGTGCTGATGAGACCGATTGTATCCTATGAAAGCGACCATCTTGAGCCGTTGTAACTAATGTACATAATTCAGAATGGAGCCATCCTCACATGATGCAGCCGAGAAAGGGTGAGGGGTGATGAGTTCCTTGAAGGGGATTAAGAGCACTTAACTCCATGACCAGTCACTCAAGCCCCTCATCGGAACAATCGAGGCAATGGGGGCTATGGCCGGAGAAGGCTGTACAGCCATCAGGCCCGACACACTGGCGGAAAACTTACTGTGTAACAGCATCCAGTGCACCATGTGATCCAGTCTCTTCTCCACGTGCCAAAATGACGCATGCCTGGCAAAGAGCGGCACCGTGTGAGTTAGGGCGGTCTGAGAATTTTATCCAGCACCTGAGGGCAATGGCGTGTTGGAATGACGGGAAATGTGAGGCAGGATCCTCGCTGCAGCTTTCCCTTTGGCAGTGATGTAAACACAGACTTTGGCGCTGCTCTCATGACATTCCCGTACAGCTGCCCTGCCCTGTCTGGCTCCCACTCCTGGAGTGCTTACGTCAGTAGAGGATGGTCGCCACCTAGTCTACTACAGCATAAACAGGCGAACGGTAAAAGGGTATTTTGCAGGATCTGAGGTCCTCGCCCAGCCATCAACGAGATGGAGATGCCAGTGAATGCTGCCTTCAGTATCTGCAGTGATGCGAGGGTCAGGGGTCTGAATACAGCCAGATAGAGTCCGGTTTTTGTCCTTCCCATATAGGTACATTTAGTACTGCTAGATTGTGTGATCGTTCTATCTCTAGCTAACAGTGCATAGAAACTGCAGAAGTGAGGTAATAAGCGCTACTCAAAACACATCATTATTTATGCATGCACCAGTAACCGCTCTGTGGAATGTTGTGCCGGCAGCACCAGCCTGTGTGCCCAGTGAAGGTCAATATTTGAGAAAGGTTGTGTTTAGCCCAGCACTGAGAGCAGGCTGCATACGACCTGGCATGGGGCCATTGGCGCGGACATGATCATAATGCACAATGCCAGCGAGATCTTGGCGCGCTGCGGCAAGCGCAGGATATTTCTGTCACAGTGCACGGTTTGAGGTTATTATTACAACAAGAAAAGATGCCAGTGACATTTTATTGGCACAATGCTTTTGGGACATCCTGCCTTTTTTATCTTTTTACCGAACCTTTCCCTGCATGGACGAGCCACCCAGAAAGAGCCTGAGGCACTACAAGATGGAAGATAGCACTTTATAAATACCAATACAATAATGGTGGTCACTAAAAAGGTAAATCTCCAACCAACCATAGAGAACTGCTGGTGGGCCACAAAAGGGTCCCTCTAAAATGGATCTACAGCAGCCAGGCATGCCACCTGAAGTCTTTATTGAGAGGATACTGGCATGCCCCTGTGCATCACCGAATGAGTATCAGTCTTTTCCTTTTTGTCACCCGGGCAGGATTCTTGCCTCCATAGGACATGATGCGAGCACAGCCACCAACATGTCTGTTATAATCAAAGGACTTTGAGGGAAAGAAACTGATCGGGCACCTGTCAGCTAATCAATCAACAAGATATAAAAATCATTTTTATACAAGGTGATAACATGGAGTTCCTCTGTTAGATCATTTAAGCAGTCCAACACTCTGAATATTATACATTTTTTTTCCAACAATTCCAGACCTATTTCGAGTACTATCACCCTGGAGGCCGAGTGAAAAGAGATGGGCGCTCATTCCCCGCAATGGGCTTTTGAGGGATGACCAAGAGACTGGTGCCTGGATAGCAGGAGTCCACAAGCAGCAGGACCCCTGACCCTCCAGAGCTGCTCACAGGCCCAGCACTCAGCCAGCCCCTGCACCCAAAGAGTGCTCGCTGCTATCCACGCGGTCCTTCGTGGAACTGGAATAGCTGACATTATGCAAGGTTGGTTTATCTTTTGTTTGGGATTACTTAGCTACAATAGATAAAACAAGTTGTAAATTTCTCAGAGATGCTCCGTAGTGAGTACCTCAGGCCCAGATACTACTTTACTCATCATTTCACCCCATAGAAACCCCTTGGCCTTCAAAGACTTTCAGGGTTCCTGGACGTCCCTACAGTCGTCAATGGCACTGGACCTCTGGAGGACATTAGCCCATGGTTTCCTATGAGAAGTGAAGCCACAAGACAGGGATTCAAATCGGAACAGGGACCAAGGCCTCAATTGTGACCTTCTATTGAGCCATTAGGGGCAAAGACTTGAATCTACCACGCTACCATTATTTTTGTGCATGATAATTTTAGGAACTTTGAAGTAATAATTGGTGTGTGTGCGAGTTAACTGTAGCCGTCACATCTGTTTCCAATGACGTAGGCCTTGACTGCTCACCCAACCTATTATGGAGAGTTGAGGAGTCTTTGGAGGCCTAACTCTATGCCTCAGATGGACGCTGGTATCCTGATCAGTACAAACCGCACACAAGCTCATGTCATTTAAAAAAAAAAAACATAATCTCATTCAAGATTCTCTGCCTCAAGTAAAAATGCACCATGCCAATGTATCTACAAAGAATAATTGCCCAATGAGCCCGTATATGCAACGTACGCTCACCAGAAGAGAGTTATTTGGTCATCCCTACAACTAGATACAAACACACGGATGCTTCATGGGGTCAGCTCTGGAAAACCTACCCAGGAAAATCCGACAAGTCCAAGCAGTTCAGAACAAAACATAAGACCTCTGGTCCACCACCCTGAATCCATCCACCATTAGCCAACTACCTTTGCTGTGTAACATTCCTCACAAACACCTACTGGACTCAGTCAACGTACCCGCCAGCCCTTTTAAATCTCCATCAACCCATGCAGCACGTATGCAGCCTATGTATGCTGTTCAACATACCTTGTTAAGCCCACTGGATTAGGTCATTGTAACCACAACTGGCCAACCCATGGTTCCAAACAGGCCGAGTCCTGGCCACTGCAATCACAATATGTCCTACACCCTTGTATGCTTTGTCGAAGAGGACTGGAGGAGATTTCTGTAACCAAAGCCGAACTGTCTGGTACTAATCAAATAGAACCTTGTTTTTTTTGCATATCGAACCCATGCACCTTTACAGTAGCGGCTGGCATCTACGGCGAGAGGCGTGTGGGCGCCAGCACAAAAACAAAAAAAGTACTGGGCGAACACGACGTCCTACGCTCCAGAACTGGAAGCTGGAACTCCCTCGACCAATCAGGGCGCTGCACTCATGCTGTGAGAGCAGCACCCTGATTGGAGAGAGTGGCCCCACTCGGCGCTCCACAGCGTCCTGAAGGCCTGCACGGACTCTAACCCAGCTGTCTTAGGACGGCTGGGTTAGAGATGTTTAAAGTGAGCATGTGCCTCTGGCCGTCTTGAAAAAGACATGCACACTTTAAACATAAGTGCATAGACAACCCACCCGCCTCCCTGCTGCTGTCACTCAGCAGAGACCCCGCCCCCGTCCTAACGCTTGGCTCGGGGATGAAAAGTAAAATGGAAATAAATTACAATTTTATTTTTCATGGGGTTTGGGGGGATTTTATGTGGGACGACGCTCCAACGGTAGAGCCGACTTTGCCTTAGAAGTAACTGGGTTTTGCAGTGCGCGTGAAGCAAGCAAAATAAACAGAATACTTTTTGGTGGTCTCTACAGCTTCATGATCTGGGAAAAAGAGGGCAGGCACAACAAAATTGTTCCAGGGGACATTATCATACTGGAGAAGTGTACAAGAACATTACTATTATCAGGTAGTGTGCTGGAGTGTTCATATTGGCATCTAAAAGCCCACTCCAGGGATATTGCTGTCAGAGCTGCGTACACAATGAACAAATTACATACCGAAAGCAGGATGGAAAAGAAAGAATGAAACCAGGATTAGAGCTATCATCATATGATGAGGTGCCAGGTGACCCCTCTACGGCAAGTTCCCAGTACTCCAGTCCTGGGCTTCTAGTTCACTATGCAGAGCATGCAGATCGTGGCAGGTCCTTTACAGTGGCGGCCAGCACGGCTTGCGGGTGGCGGGGCTGGTGTGCGGGGGGGCAGTAGGGGGTGGGATGGACAATGGGTTGGATGGGAACAGCAAGGGGGAACAACGGGGGCGCAGAGCACAATGTAAAATAAAATTAAATAATTCACTTACCTTGCCCCTGGGTCCCGCGTCTCCGCTCCTGCTCTCCTCCGTCTCGGACTCCCTCCGTCACAGCCAGGCTCCCCTGACCAATCACAATGTTGCAATGCAGCATTGCGATTGGTCTGAGCGCCGTGATAAGGGATCAGCCAGGGGCTGGAGGGGTGGGTATGTTCTCCGCGCAGGCTGTAATGCAGCCTGCAAGGAGAACAGGGAAAGTGCACATGACTGTTTTGGGCGGCTCGAGGGGGCAGACCAAACAGTCATTGCGCACTTAGGAGGGTTCTACCGCTCCTCCTGTACTCTGCAGCCCCACCCCTCACAAAAAGCTGCCGCAGGAGGACAAAATGAAAGGAAAATAACATTACAATATTATCATTTTAATTTTTCCTTTTTTTTCCTGCTTCATGCCAGTGGGGCGACGCTCCTCTGCCTTAGCTTATTCCAATCAATTAATCCGACAAGACTAAACAACCATATTGCAGGGTATTAATTGGAACGCCCCCGGCTGGAGCTGCGCGTCATGGGATCATCCGAAACCTTAAAATTGCTGGCACAATAAATGATGTTACAGGGTATTATTTCTGCAAGGTGGGATGAGGTCAAGCGCTTCAGGCCTCGCAGAGGTACGGGAAGCACTATAAACATAACCGTAACCTAAGATGCGGGAACATCACTGTCTCTAAACAAACCTCTGTTTTTTCAAAATTGGCACAATGAAGGGCGCTCCGCGGATGGCAACACAATGGTGAAAGGAAAGCAGGCTGAAACCCTTGACAAGAACGCCAGGCTCTGTGCAGCGCCTGCAGGGGCGGGTATTCCAGAGGGAGCTGCTTGGCGGAGAACTACGGTTTCAGCGCTTCCGGCTCTCTATTTTAGAAACAGGAGCCGCGCCAGCACCATGATGGCATACATTACCAAAGCACTGAGCTTCGTAGGATATTAACAGTATCCGGTGTCAAAACATTCATGAAACAGGGGCTCTAAAGGGGGCTGTGGTCTTAGTAGCCCTGGAGCGACATCATGTCAGCATGTCTTGACGTGTGGCCGTGACGTAGCTAAAGGGGGGGACGGTACTCTTTTTGGGGGCGGTGGAGGTGAGCAAGTCGTGTCTGTCGACTAACACCACCCCTCGGCCCCCGTTGAACAAGTACTCCGTCAGTCGCCATCCACCCCCCCCCCCCCCCTCACTTGCACCATGCGGCAATCTCGGTGGCAGTAGGTCTAGCTACGCCACTGGGTAGGGTCTGAATGACAAGACCCTCTTACACAGTACACCGAGGGCAGGGAGGGGGGACTCTCAGGAAACCATTATCCAAGCAGCCACGAGAATACCGAGGCAGCCCCTGAGATCAATTAGCGGCTAAACAGGAAGGGAAGGGCTGATACCCTATCGATCGGTTTAATTACACAGAGACCAGCTACCCTGCATGCTTGGAAGAGACAATGGGCCTCCTGCTCACCAAAACACCAGCTGGAAAGAGACACTACAACTGCAATTGTAATTGCATTTATATAGCGCTTACCATCCCCGAGGAGGCGTCAAAGCGCTTTTCAGCAAGTAGCACGCTACTCCTGAACCTAAAGAGGATTAGTGGTGAATTAGAGATATGAAATTAATTTGAGGGGTGGAAGCATACTGCCCTAGAACGTCCAGACACACAGAGTCACTCCATAGCCCACACTGTTAGTGCCACGCATAAAAAGGCCTGGTCACTATACCTATCAGAGGAAGCTGTATGCTTCCACTACTGCTTTCTCCCTGGGCCCACTTACAATGCGATCTAGACTACAGAGTTACAGATTCAGGCCTCGCCAGGGCATTTTATGTATTCCTAAGATCCGCAAAGCTAGAACAGGGGGTAGATCTTTCTCCGTGTGGGCGACTAGGCTGAGGAATTCCATGCCATAGCATTTACAGGGGATCGCAATGGAATCGGCTTTTAAATCTGGCCATAAGACCTCCCTCTTCAGAGGGATATGGTTCTTTGTTAGTTCCTCAGTTTGATTAGCACCGAGGTTTGTATGGGAGCAGCTGTTTGCATTTTACAAATGGCTCTTCATTCACTCCTAAGTGTGGCCTTGTCGGCAGAGTTCTGAAAAGAGGACCAAATTTGCCCTGGACCAAGAAGACAAAAAGACCAACGCCCAATTAAATAAAATGCGAGTTGTCGGTAAGTGCCACACAAATCATGGCGCTGTTGGGTATTCTAGGACACTCGCAGAGAGCATCCCAGGAAGTCCATTATACAATCTGGAGGTGGCCATGGGGCTACAAAAGTTAACTTTTAGGGTATTGCGATGGCCAGAGGGTCACTTCTGGCTAGCAGTCTTTGTGGTTCAAGTACAAATTGCCCCTCCGGTTTATTCTGCTCAGCACCATTGTACTCTACCCCTCTGCACTCCATGCCAATGCAATTTATGCCACTCTACTATACACCACAGCACTCTACACCACTTCACTCTACTCTGGCCCACTCTACTCTATGCCACTAGACTGTGCATTATTCCACTCTGCATCATAGCACTTAATGCCACTGCACTCTACTCTGCACCACTCTACTCCAGTCTACTGCACTCTACACCAATGCACTGTATGCTACTACACTCTACACCGCTCTACTGTGCATCACTCCACTCTACGTCACTGCACTATATGCCACCAATCCACTAAACCATTCTAATCTACTCTGCACCACTGCACTCAACTCTGAAACAATCTACTCTACGTCACTCTATGCCACTCTGGGCCATTCCACTCTACGCCACTCCACTCTATGGCACTGCAATCTACCCTGCACCACTTTACTCTACGCCAGTCTATTCTACATTGCTGCACTCTACACCACTTTACCCAAAACCAATACACTCCATGCCAATCTACTCTGCACCACTGCAATCTATGCCACTCTACTCAACTCTCTAACACCACTATACACCACTGCACTCCATGCCACTCTACACCATTGCACTCTGTCACTTCACTCTATACAACTGCTTTCTCTGACACTCTACTCTGCACCACTGCACTCTACTCTACACCAGTGCACTCTGCGCCACTCTAATCTACTATGCACCACTGCACACTA
This sequence comes from Triturus cristatus, assembly GCF_964204655.1. Lineage (NCBI taxonomy): Eukaryota > Metazoa > Chordata > Amphibia > Caudata > Salamandridae > Triturus > Triturus cristatus. The sequence goes on from NC_140592.1 coordinate 684,732,873, forward strand.
TGACACTGCATTCTACGCCACTTCACCCTACGCCTCTCTACTCTACACCACTCTACTCTATGGCAATGCACTTTACCACACTCTACTATGCACCACCGCACTCTACACCACTCCAGTCTAGGCCACTCCACTCCACTCTGTGCCACTCAACTCTATGCCACGCCACTCTGCCATGCTAAACTGTATGCCACTGTACTCTACACAACTCTACGCCTCTGTGCTCTACGTCGCTACTCTATGCCACTGCACTCTACCCTGCACGACTCCATGCCACTTCGCTCTACTCTGAAACAATCTACTCTACAATACTGCACTCTACCTCACTCTACGCCACTCTAATCTATGCCACTGCAGTCTATGCCAACTACTCTGCCTCAGTGCACTATGCCACTACATGCTACTCCACTCTACCCCACTGCACTCTATGACACTGCACTCTACGCCACTCTATTCTACTCTGCACCACTGTACTCTATGCCACTGCTCTCTGCACCACTACACTGCACCAATGCACCCTATGCCACTCCACACTGCAACACTCAACTCTATGCCACTCAAAAACACACTACGGCAATGCACTCTACACCACTAAATACCATGCCACTACACGCTACGGCACTACACTCTATTCCACTCTAATTTTGTATGCACCACTGCACTCCACGCCACTTCACTCTTCACCACTGCAGTCTACTCTACATCTCTGCAGTCTACCCTGCACCAGTCCACTCTACTTTCACCATTCCACTCTACTCTGAAACAATCTACTCTATCTCACTGCACTCTGCTGTAAGTCATTGCACTCTATACCAAAGCACTCTGCACCACTTTAATAAAAAAAACAATGCACTCTACGCCAATCTACTCTGCACCACTATACTCTGCACCACTATACTTTCCACCACTCCACTCTAGGCCACTCTACTCTACTCTACAACATTACACTCTACGATACTCCACTCTATGATGCTCTACTCCATTAAACTCTACTCCACACTATGCCACTCCCTCTATGCACCTCCATGCCACTTTATTACACTCTATTCTATGAGATACTACTCCACTGTACTCTTCCTCTACAATAAACTCTATGCCACTTCACACCACTGCGTTCCACTCTATGCCATTCCAATCTCCTACACTACTCCCCTCTATGACAATCTACTTTGCTATACAACAGACTACTATGCGCAACACCCTCTATGCCATTCCACCACACTCTATGCCACTAGACTCTACAACACTCTACCACTCTATTCCACTGTACGCCACTCTACTCTACTCCACTCCACTCCACTCTATGCCCCTTCACTCCCTCCACGACACTCAACAACACCCTACACCACTCCACGCCCAGCGGCAGTTCATCCGCTAAGGTGGAGGAGCGTCGCCCCACAGGAAAAATAAAATGATAACATCAACTCAGTTTCAGATGGAGATACAGAGTTGAAATTCAGTTCTTGGCCTTCAAGATGGAAAATCACAAATTCTATCCATGGGTGAAAGAACTGGCCCTGGGGATGGTGTCAGGCACGGAGTGGAGCGGGTAGAGTCAGGTGGGACCAGTGTTCCTGTATTTGACTGTTCTGGCCCCCCTGTGTACCACCGCTGGTAACTCTTTCATTCCCTTAAGAGAATTTGCTTTTCTCAGGATGGTGTGTTTCTGTGTTTTTTTTCATGGAAATATTAGTTACTGACCAATGATATCTAATACATGGGATTCTGCAATTCCTGTATAAACAGCACTCTCGACCTTCTTTATAATCGGTGACTTGTGACGCACCCAGTTGCGATTATAAGGAAAAGACGTCGGAACTCAACTATTTATAAGCTATTACAGTTGAGTTCTGATGTTGCAGTGCCTGCTGCCAGAGCCATCAGCCAAAGGTAAAGGAGGTCTGATTACCGGGATTTGCAGCAGCTGTTTAATGCAACTAAAACTTTGGTTTGTTTTTTTCTGCTATAGTTTAATGACAAGCAGAGAGAATAGGTTTATTTTTTGCACTCCACAGAGACAAGATAGAATCTTTCCGTATGTTTCTACACATTCTGCTTCATTACAGCTTTCTTTAAAAAAAAAAAATACCTGACTTCTAGTGGACTGTTTAGTGTATCTGTTTGTAACAAATATCTAACAGGTTTATGATGTGTTTAATTTTGCACTCAAGGTTTTATTTTTATTCTTCATGTTTGCAAACATGCTCGTTCTTTCATGTGAAAGAGGTTCGCAACAATCTTTTAAGTGGCTTTCAGAAAGGCAATGATGTGACTATGTATTATATGGGATAAGTATCCCCCTGGCGTACTTGGTAAGGATATTTCAAGTTTCTTCGGAGTTCCATAACCTTATAAAGAAACTCTGCCTTTTGCCTCGTTCCTCTCTATGGTAATCGAACACCACAGTGACTTGCAATTTCCTTATAATGTACGGCTGGGGGTATTTTATCCCTTATATAGGGCATACTGTGATAAAAGTGACCTCTGTATCAGCGTGAGGTTAGGTTGTGGGTGGGTGTTATATAGGGCTATGACAGAGCTCTGGAGCTCGGGCCCAAGGCAGTGTGAATTTCTCACAGTGCCTATCTGTGGGTTAGAAAGGGGTTCAGAATACAACTTACAAGGCCGGACTGGGAACCCAAAGCAGCCCTGGCAATTTTATGCCAGCCCCAGAGAAAGCATTGCCTGGCCCCAGGAGGCTGGAAGCGCCCTCTTGCTGCTTTTCTTACTGAGGGCCGATATTGCAGCACTGCTGCAAACTGGCCCTCACAGCTGCAAAACGTGCCCCACCCTTCCAGCCTTCCGGGGAAACGCCAGATGCCTAGTACGGGCACCTTCACCCAATCCTTTTGCCTCCCTGCAGGGAGCACACAGCACTGGTCAGGTGTGCCAATTGTAAGTATATGCAAAAAACGCATGAAGGAGGTACACAGCGGTCAAAATACTAACAGGATGAAAGGTAAAGCAAATGCAGTGCTTACAGGTGATGGAGTGGGTGCAAGGCGGGCGTCTCTGGAGGGTGGCGCTGTGAAGGAGATGCAAGGATGGACATGCAAACGAGAGTGCTAGACAGGAAAGAGGAGTGAGAAATGCAGACGGGGCGTTTCAGAAAAACAGACAGCAAAAGAAAGTGGTGTGGTGAGGTGAAGGGGAGTGACAGACACTCCGAAGATCTCTACTCGTTCCAGAAACCATAGTAATGTTTCCTTTACAGTCTGCATAATGGCCCATTGTAGGTGGCCCTAGCGGTTTGATCTGTAGCCCCGTGTGCGCCCTCCTAAAAATCACTTGTAGATACTATATTGAGTGAAAGGCTCCAAGCTTTCCAACTAGGACGCAAGTCGCTCTGTTTCTGGCTGGACATTCATCCATCCGTCCATCAGGTGCCAGATGTTGCTGCTGTACATGCATTTTGGTCTGCTTCCATTTTGTACAAGATTTGATTACCAACCCTGATTTTAGAGCAGTTTTTACAGAACCAGACCAGAAGACTCGTTTGGACTAAATTCACAGCTTTTTGGAACAGGATGTAAAGCTTTTAGAGGGCCTTCGAGTTGTTTGTGAGAAAGGAAGTATTTTTGGAGCCATATCTACTGTATTTTGGGGCACGAAACAACATTTTTATGCAATACCTTTGGAAAGATAAAGATCCAGCGGGCTGCGGAACAGGACATATAAAACCTGCAAGATGGCTCAATGAGTTAACAAGTTTAAATCCTCGCAGGGCCAACTCAGCCTTTCATCTTTCTGAGATCTGTAAAATCAGTATGGTTACATCTGGTAATGGCAACAGAAGTGCGGTATAACTCACCACATAAAACCCCATATTAAAGTTGCAACTGTTAGTCTCAATGATAAAACCATAGACAAATATAGAGTTATAATACAGTGGAATTCAATTAATTTGAGATTCAAATTTGTGTGGGATTAAGGTATTACTTTATTTTGGGGGGAGGGTATATAGCGCAAACTAGACCTGATGGTATCAGAGCGCTTTACATGAGCACCAGTTGTCTTACAGAGGGACACATACCTTTTGCTAGGCACGGGGAGGTTAACTGATTTGCCCAGAAATCACAGGATGTTGAGTGTCCCTGACGAGACCCGAACCCGGTTCCGAAGCTGCAAGGTCGACCCATCTAGCCATAAAGCCACATCCTCTCCATTCTCTGCGGAAAATATATTAGACAGCCGTGACGACAAATGAGGGTGGTGGGCTGGGGCACTGAGCGGCCCATGCATCCAGAGTATGACCCCAGGAAGCAGAAGCTAGGGCTAATCCTGTCCACACCCTTCCCTTTCCTTCCATGTATGAGAAGCAGACAACTAGCCATGAGAGGGCAACGAGAGCTCGTGGGCTTACGGCAAAGTAAGGAAAACGGGCCTACGCCAGGTGGCTGGACAGTACAAGGCATGTACAGCAGTGGTGCCCTCTGACCCCTGGGCGATGGTGTCACTAGGCCGACTGCGCTAAAGATCACTGGGCCCTATCATAGACCCCTTTGCAAACTTCACAATATATTTATGTAGGCATTTCGTTAACCTGTAATGTCTCACTTTTCATCAAGAGTCAATAAAATAGGACGAATTTTTTGAGGTGACAAAAATGGAGTATAAAATCCAGTGAGTAGAGGAATTTGCAGTTCTAATATCCCTCATCCGTAAATACTAGTCTACCAGGCGGGTCTTGAAATGGGAGAGATATATCAGCAAGATGAGATCCTGCCGCACAGATCGCAGTATCTGCCAGAAGGGGCATGTCAGCCTTTTATCTTTCCTAGGCTAATACGGTTAGCTTCAGTAAGTTGGGAGACAGCTGAGACAGGAAATTCAGAGTCTGATGTGCAGTTCAGACGTAGCTAATAGATTAGAACGGTTTTGTCCAGTTCGCCAGAAGTTTAGAAATTATTTTGCAGTTGAACTGTTGAGGGGTCAATGGCTAAGAAAATAAAAGTACAATCGTTCATTATACAAACATATTTAAATTACAAATACCTTCATCTCCAGTTAGCTTACTCCACACACACCCCAATATCTATCTCTGCTTATTATACTCCCGAGGTATATGAAATGAATATAAATGAAAATTCAATTTGTATAGCGCATGGCTACCCTAAGGCCTCCCAGCGCTATATGTAGGTATACTGGAATAATGGGGCAGGGCAGGGCTGGCTAAATTATGCGGCAAGCAAAGGTAAATTGTGTGGCGTAATGCGGTACATTTTGTGACATTATTACTTGTTATTTTTTACACATATTAACTCTGTCTGAACAAAGGTTCCACCACATTGATAACAGTGTAACACTCAAATACAGCAATAAGCAATTGAAAGTTGATCAGTCAACTTTTGCACAGGGGTTTCCACTGCGCTGCAACACGTGTCTCTACGTTTTTAGTAATTTTTTTATCCGTTTCCGCAAGGAACAATTTTTTGGGGTAAAAACTTCAAATTATGCAGCAGGTGATGGATCCTGTGGCAAGGACGGCAAATCCATAATTATGCAGCAAACTCCGCGCCCACAGAAATCGCATAATTTAATTGACCCTGGTAAATGCAATCGAAACATAGAATTTACAGATAAAACGCCTTCACTCTAGCCACCCTTTAGTGACCCTGAATCAGGCTATTTTCGACGGCAAATGTGGGCTTGGAGTTAGTTTACATGCGAGGAGTCCCATTTCTAGCTGCAACAGATGCTCTCGAGAAGCAACCTCCCCCCCATACCACGTCCAAGCTGTGGCATAAAGGAAAATATGATGGGGGCTGCAGAATTGGATGAGGGACCCATGTCTCACATATTTCACAGATAGTCATTGGCCCTCGGCTGAGAGGGAGGGCCCTCTGAAGGGTAAGAGACCCCCTTGAAGGGTCGGGGGCCCTCCTGTCCTCATGCGCCCTCACACGTGTTAGCTGCGCCTCCTGCGTCACACTAGGTGCAGGGCGGGGAGCAGGAAGTTGCAGCCCTAGCCACTTAATCTTGCCAAGTAGATTAAAAAAACATTCTTTATTAAATCATTGCAGCAAATAAGTGAACAGCGGGAGTCTGTTATCCAGCAAATTGAATTAACACCCACTGCAAAGGAGCAACTACGCCACAGGCCGCAGCCTCGAGGCGGCCCGTCAGTGGTGCCTCGCGATTCATTCCAGAGGCGGTAGGGTCTTAAGGCACCCATTGGCCTCCCTCCCTCCCCAACAACGAACCAATTACTGAGCCGACATAATCTAACTCGGCCCACAGACGGACAGGAGAATGGACATGTTTCTAAAATTAAAGCCTACAGTTTGTAGGCTAGCACCGGCGAAAATTCCAATGCTCATTATGAAGGAACAAGATTTCATCACGCAGGCTGGAAATGCACACCCTCGTCGTGTGTGTGCGTGTTGTGTGTGATTGAATTAGCCTCTCCAAGTCAGGTACCCTTCGCATACAAGAGATAATGGCATAACAACCAATCCATTATTCCGGTCACGCCTGCGATGATGTCCTGCACTGCAACAGCACAGCAACACTCCCTTAAACCCTCTCATGTCCAATGCACAGTGCACACTCTGTTCAGCCTGGTCTAGAGGCAGCGTTCGCGGTCTCTTCAGCCTCCGGTAATTCAAAGTGAATTAATAGATATAAATACATATGGACTTTGGATAGCTCTCTTCACTATGAGGGATGGCATTCTACCTGATCACGAGTGCACTTCAACCCGGAAACAAAAGGTCACTTCAGTGCCAGGGCTAACAGAACAATACTACCTCTATTGTCTTTCTATTCTTTATCATTTTAAATATTTTTTTAGTCCTTCTTGTGTGTTTCAAGTATGCATTCAGATTATAGTAATCCATATCAGTAATACCTTTTTTGCATTAACAAGAAGCATATTTTCCTGTGATGTGCATTAAATCTAAAAGGAGGGCCGGTTTCTGTACTAGACACGCATGGGTGCTAGAAAGCATCTGCACTAGTCTATTAAAATCAAATGCAATAGTTTATTATATATATTTTTTTTATTGTAAACATATGGCCACCACGTTTAGATGTCAACATGTTTTCTTCCTTTCATTTTTGTGGTACTTGCTTCCAAGTCCAGACATATTCACTTTGCCAATGCTTGTTTGACTGGCTTCTGCTCTGGTACCATCAGAATCCGGAGTGAACTAACACTGTAACAAGTACATTTCCGAATTCTAAGGGTCGACTCTACCCTAGCCACTTCATACCAACCCTAGAGACTAATGTGGCAGTGCCTGTGTGATCATATGCATGTTATATAGTCCTATAGGAGCTCGGGGATTTCAGGAAGGAGTAGTGGATTCAGTTTTCACAATGTCACACGGAAGCATAGTCTCTTTTCGCTTCACATTTGGCTCCCATAATGCATTATGGTAGGTGCAGTTCAGTTTATTCTAATAGTCTGCCTTCCAGTGTTCCTCCACTGTCTGTGTGGCTGCTGCTCCACACCCATGTTGCAGTTAAAAAGTAATATGAAGTAAGCCACAAACCCTTCAGCCTTGACAAGAAGTCTGAATTGTAAAGGAATAATTGCGTGGTTCCATTTTTTTCCTGCAACTTTCTTTTGGACGTTTTTATGAGAATAGCTTTATTTTATTTCAGCAACACTGGTAAAAATACTTTGGGGGTTGGATGTAAGACTTCCAACCTTCATGGTCATAAACTTCTGGTCCTAAGCTGTGTGGAGTGTTTTGGAAGAAAAAAGGTGTATTAAACAAATAATGAGGGCATGATTTAGGCTCAATCACCTAACAATTCTGGGGACCCTTGCATTTTTCCACAATGAACTACCTAAATAGTGCAAGACCCCTTCACAGATGTATTTTATGTCTCATCTTCCCATCAGCCGCCTTCTATGGGCAGATCTGGTCTTGGTCACTGTTATCTACATGCCCCCCTGCTGCCACTGTGTTCCCTCAAGTGTTGGTAGCTGTACGATTTGAAGGGTGTTTCTTGATGTGACTGGTGTGTGGAGCTGGGTGTTTCGAGGCAACTGAAGAGGTGCTCCGGTCACGCCAAAGTGCCATCTACAAAAGGTAACATGTATGTGCGATTAAACGTGAAAATAAATAATTTTGGAGTGGGTGATTAGACCACTGTGATAAGCCAGAAGCAGAGACGGGGCAGCTGGATGTGTGTGCCATGCAATGGGGGGGGGGGGGGTGAGGGGGGGAGTGGACCCATGATTTAAAAGCAGATACTGTACATGAGGGTCGGAGATATGCTCAGAACATAGGGCCACAAGTGCAGCTCCGCGGTTAGGCTCAGTCACTACCTATTAGGATTTGGTGGGAGTTGTGGCATGCCACAAAACAGGACTGGGGACAAGGCTACGGTTATGCTCCGAGTGGCCCGCAGTGATGATTAAATCGAACTTGGGAATACTGATATTTTGAAGACCCTGCTGAGGGCTAGAAAGCCACAAACAGTTCTAGCAATCAAGAAAGAATTGCAGTTTGCATAGAAAAATTCAAGCTTCTGAGTCAAAATAGGTTCAAATTTGGTATTTCTTTCTGCAGCTGGGCCTTTTATTGAATGTGATGTCCTTGCAAATAGATCCTTGGTCATCTTTGATTTAAGGTGCATCAAACTCCATGTAGGGTGTGGTGGGCAATTCCGGGGGTCTTGAAAGGGATTCTTCTGGTTTAAGGAAGTCAGTCATGGATTGTTGGGGTGATGGGTCCTTAGAGTGATAGAACCAAATCCTTGATGTGGAGTTTATGCAAAATATATTCAGGTGTAGAGAGACAGTCACTGTTGGTCAAGTCCAGATAGGAGCGTACTACTGAGGATAGTGGCACGGCCCTGGTGTGGAGGAGCAAAAAACGTAAGATTTGCCTCAAATTTTAAGATAAAGGAACACATACTTGCCAACCTTACTGATCAGGTCAAAAGATAATGTCTGCTTTCACTGGGATTCAATGACTCTTTATTGAGGATGCTGGAGTGGGTGTGGTCCTCGGCTAACCGGGCCACCTAGGTGAGGGCATCTCACAAAATGGAAATCCACAGCTCAGAATTTCTGTTCTGCAGACAGAGCTTCGGATGATTTTTTGGTCATCCAGCCATGAATAGCGATGAGACCGGATCCAAGTGTTTTGCACTCAAGATCCAATTGAGGCTGTAACTACAGAATGATGTCTGTGTTGTGTATGTGACAGCAGCAGGAGGCTGCAGCATTCAATCACTTACAAAAGGGGTCTGAGGTAGACGCTAAATAAAACAGGACCCAAGCCCTGTAGGAGGAGAGAAATAAGAGACTGGGGCTGAGGAGCGAAGAAAAGAGGCATGGAGGTGATCTATAGGCAGTTCAAGAGCAAAGACAATATCCAGTCTAAGGCCTTATCTTGAACCTCCATAACACACCAACTTAGGAGAAGAGTAAGGTATACATAACATCAAATGCAGCCAAGAGTTTGGCTAGTATGAAAGCAGAGGTTCCAATCCCAATCTCCGGAGCCCCGACATCATCCTAGGTAGTGATAAATAATGAGTGTCCCTCGGCGTGGAGGGATGTGGACATGTGCATTGGACAGAGGCTGCGCGAGGGGATGCATCTACCGAGCTACGGGAAGGCCACGCTTTCAATCAGCTTGCCCATGGCAGGCCCTTTCGCAATCACACCATAGCTTACCAAGTTTGTGGAATGAATGAATGGTTCATTTAAAATGAGCCTGATGTTAAACTGCAGTGGGTCCAACCCAGTTCCCCAAACCTTCATTACCCTCCAAAAAATCTTCACCCTTCACTTGGAAGAAATCGCCTTCAAAATACCTAAATTCACCCGCCTTGAAGATCCAAATGGACTGAAGTATTTCAACCACGTGTGCAGTAGTAGCTCTCCAGAGTTTACAACTAGCCTTTTGCCACCAGAGGCACGTTTGTCCAATCTTGGGCTTTTTTTTAGTTATCGTCTTACTGGATTATAAGCCTTATAGACTTGCTTTTAACACTCCGAGCACTGGCCTACAATACTCATTGTAAAATGTATTGAATAAAGAATCAAAAAAACACAGACAAGCAGGACTTTTTGTAGAAGCTGCTGGTGACATGGGGCAAGTTGGCAACCCTGGTGCACGTCATGCTTTCAATTCATTTATGTACCAGGACACAAATATACGTGTTAAAGCATCTGCCTTTGCACTGGCAAAGCGGTTCCCACTTCTCGTCAGATGAGCAGGGGTAAATTTACTTATATTAGAATAGAAACATACTACATCCTCTGGCTAAATAATTGTCCACCGCGTCGCCTTCTGATGATGTCATGCTGCACGACAGACTGTGGTTGTGTATGCACTTGCAGGAATGTGTCACATGGGCGTGCTTTATGGAAATCGGATGTAGCAAACAATGAGGTCGCTGTGGCAACATACTACAGAGACAGAAGGCTTAAAATTAGACACTGTACAAAGCAAATATTAGTTTACAGTGAAGAACTCTGCACTCAACAAATATGAGAACCAAGGAACAGCTTTACACAAGCATCAAACAAAGCAACTGCTCCATCCCCACGTACGACAGACGCATGTCAGGTTTTCAGGATATACATATGGATGAAATTTACATAGAATGACTCGACGCTAAACATTATCATAGGCAGCGGATAGCAACGTTTTTTGACAAAGTCTGGTGCACATCTTGTAGAGCAAAGTTGGACATGTCTGCCTTAGAGCGAATGGACCATCTTAGTTTGGAATACAATACGGAGTAGAAAGACCCTTTGAAATGTGCCTTTTTGGCAACCAAGTGGAAAGCATTCCTCTTAGAAGAGACCCAGGTGATCAATTGATTTAATAAGATCTAATGAATGGAGCTGCATCGTACTTCGAAGGGGTGGAAGCTGTAGGAAAAAAACATCCGAAAAATTACACATTTGAGGGAAAACCAGCCTTGTGCTTAACTCTAACATAGCTGTTTCCCTTTCAGAGGTACCGGAATGCTGGGAATCCTGTTAAGCAGGCTTCACGCAAACCAATCAACATAGCTGCCAAGTTTCCTAGGTCCATGAGCAACTAGTTGATCTAGGCACTTTTTTTTTTCTTGCAACTCTAGGACTCGTAGCCCTGGTTTTGTATGGGGTTTACAAATACTACAGGTCCCAGAGCTATAAGAGAACAACGGGGCAGGCCTAACTAGAGAACACAATACCATGACACCATCAGTTACTTCAGTGATGAGATCAGTGATCACCAGATACGCTATCCCAAACAACGTAATCATTCGTTACTATGGAATGTGAACTTTACTCACTAATCCCAGTCTACATATAAAAACTGTGCTTTAAATTCAAGTCAAAGTCCAACTGTTAGGCTCGTAAATCGAAAGTATTCAGGCGCCAGCCAATCCCAGCCCTGCCAAACTATAAGAGATGCGTATGAAGGGGCTTCCCAACTTCTCCGTACACGAGACCATCCCTAGCCCACGGGGGTCAAGGAATCCGTTGGGCCTATGTGTAGGGTGACCAGACGTCCCGGATTTGCCGGGGCAGTCCCTGTTATTGAACAGGTGTATCAGCAGATTTGGCAAATTTTGGTCATGTTCCGGTTTTTAGAGAGGGCCAACTCAAAATAGTGAGAGGCACTTTTATTTTTAGGTGCTCCAAAACAGTGCTAGTTAGCAGCTGTTATAAGTATGCAATTTAGTTATTAGGTATGATGCTGGTTTTGAAAGTTACATTTTGTTTATTTTCTCAGTGCCGTTTCTGTGTGTCTGGTTTTATAAGGTTTTATTCTTTGCCCTTCTTCCTTGATGTAAAATTGTAGTCCTTCCTCTATTTTTGTGAAATGTCCCGGTTTTTGAGTCGCATGAACTGTTCGTAGGCGTAGGGGAGTCGTAGTAGGCCGCACCTGCTCCGCCCGGCGAGGCCCTTGTGGTGGGGGAACAAGCCGCCCATTCAAGGCCTCCGAGGGAATGTCAGGAATGCCGAACATCCAGCTACAAACCTGAAAGCCGAGAGGAAACGGCTGGTGTCTGAGAGAAGCGCGGAGGAGGCGGCTGCTGTGCAACACACACACAGGCCCAACAGACATCTTCTCACAATGAACACCGCCTGAGAGCGGGCCTGCGACTGGCATCCCGGGGCGTGGGTTTGGCCAAGCTTTTCGGCTGCACAGCTATGTAGAGAGGCAGTCTCCCCATCTCTTGTTCAACCTGTGTGATCCTGGGCAAATCTGTACTCCCTTGTTTTTAAGGTCCCTTGTCAGCCACACGGGGAGAGGCGCGCGTCAGGCACAGGTGCGAATTTAGACGTCTGACTGGCTCTCTACAGCGGATCCCTGCCTTCAATAAGGCCAGCTATGGCGCCATCCCGAATTAAACACGACTCCGCCTTTCCACTGCAGGAAAATAACCACCAGTGGAAGAGAACACCAGCGGTGCATCACCAAAAGGCAACTTCAACGGTGTTTACAAGAAGGGGGGAAACTCAAACGCTGTCCTCCAGCGATATGTTACAAAGGAGAGAGTGACTCCGCCGGTTTAACATTTTCACTACGGACTTAGAGAGACTTTCATTTGCTCCGGTGAGGGGAAAGGGGGGGGGGGAGGGGGGGATTTCGTCGAACGATGACGAGGGGAAATTAAATAATTTCCCCTCGTCCGACGAAATCACCCGCCACCGCCCTTACGTGCACGGCCCGCGGCTGCCCTCGAAGTGAATAGAGAGAGGAGAGTGGCGACATCTGCGCGCAGCTGACTTGCTGAAAGAGGAGATGGACAAAGAATGAGCCAATAACAACAAGCATTTGCAATGCAATAGGTCTAGCATTTGCAAGAGTTTGAGCGATTGGCATTGTAAATGACAATGCCTTTTATTTATGTTTTTTGATAATCCGCGAGCGGTGCGTAGACACACACTTTGTATTTATAGTCGTTGCTTACGAGAAGCAAGGCTGGCAGTAACTGCGCCTCTTAACTGCCAGTCTCGCTTCTCGTAAGCAAGGACTATAAGAACAAAGTGCGTGTTTAAGCACTGCTTGCAGGTTTACAAAAAACATAAATTAAAGGCATTTTCATTTACAATGCCAATAGCACAAACCCTTGCAGATGTGAGACCTATTGCATTCAAATGCTTGTTATTCCAGCATCCAGTTTGATGGCTCCCTCCTCAGTCCAGGCAGAACCGGACCCCCGTCCCTACGTTACTGCAGAACTCGCCTGAACCCATCAATCCTGTAAATCTTCCTTTCTCATAGGGCTGGGTTGGAGATCTGATCTCCGGAGCCCCTGCATGGTTCACTTTGAGTCCCTGCAAGGGTCACTTCCTAACCTAATAGTACCATCACCCTCCCCCAACAACCCTGGTGCATGCTTTTATAGCTCCTACATGACTTCCTCCCCTACTCAAGCGCTCGCAGTCACCTCTCCTCTATTTCCCATGGAGGGCCCGAGGCCCCTGACGCTCTATACATTGCTGGAGGCACGCAGGCGAAAGGCGGGCGCGCGTGCTCCGCAAAGAACTAGCCAAAGTAATCAGGGAGGAGGAGGCGGTGCTACCTCGAAAAACGATGGTCCGTTCTCTATTTTTATCACTGTATCGGACCATGGAAATAGTGAAAAAATAAGATTCTGGGGTGAGATGGAAATAAACATGTGGAGGGCGTTGACTCACCCGTGGCCACATTCCTTTAGTTATAAATGTGAGGATGTTTTAAAAACGATACAGAGTCTGAACCTGTTCAAGAATTGTACATTGAGGAGTAGGCGGTATTACAGCCACCCATCAGCCATAACCTATCAGGCAAGGGTTTATATTCCAGGACCTCTCTTTCGTAGTGTTAGAGAAGGTGGGATTACTGAACATCTGCCCCAAATAAGTGGGCTGCTGCTCATGGGCTATCCCTGCTTCGCGATAATACACGCCAGGCAGAAATCAGAGGACCGCAAAAGTAACAGCGGCCCATGCGCAAATCGTTCGGCTAATTAATTAAAAAATAAACACGCCGAGACAGGAGGGCACACGCACGGCCCCCCGTCCCGGGAGTCCCCCTCGTATGGCGCTGCCTCAATGCTGCTGCAGCAGGGAGGAGGGACAGTAACGTCGGCGTGAAGGCAGCGTGATTGTAATAGAGGCCCAATCAAAGAGCCGAATGGCTCGTGTAAACACCGTGACTGATGACGTATTTTGCTCGGCTTTATCTGCCGTCCCACTTGGACTGCCTCGCCTGCCAAAAGGTTTCTTGTCTTTATGAGGCCATGTGTTTGGCCCCATAAAGATAAGAAACCATTTGCGACGAACGCAAAGCAGGCGAGGCCGTCCAAATGGGACGGCTCAGAAAGCCGAGCAAAGACGTCACCGACACCTCTTTTCCAATGGCTGGCCACCGTTTAGCATAAACGGTGATGCCAGCCAATGGAAAAGAGGGGCGGGGCTTAATGCCCCTTACAGAAAATACCACATCTCATTAAATCTTGCCAGCGAGACTGCGTATGCGCGCAGCCTACGCCAGGCGAGACCTAAAAAGTGATGGGAGAATGCTTGAATTAATCTCTACCACTCGTAATTTCTCGTGGCAGCCTTCCAATCTATTTTTTCACACTGTTCTGTGCATCTCCAGACATGGAGTGACCAAACGCTTACCAGTTGGAGAGCAAGCGCCACCCGGACCCGTGGCAGCCTTGTGGGACCTCATTAGTGAGGTGCAGCTGCACTCCTCTGGCACAGAGAGCTACGGGCCCACCTTTGAGCACCTCCAGTGGACTTGGGCATCACTTGGATAAACACCAATTGACCAGTGAATGGCGGTTCTGCTGAATTGTTTTTATTGGGTCAAGGCTGATTTGCATATGGCTGGGTCTGAACTGGGTTGGCGAAGTGAGCTAAAGAACGATGATGGATTCAACCCAGATCTGTGACTGGGGGTGAGTGTGTGAAAAGTTTCAGCGCTTCGTCCATCAACTCCATGTGTTTGCTTTGTTCGCCCTATGTTGGCAGGGTATGCCTAGACGTGGGTCCCTTGCTCACTTTGCCACTGGATTCAAGCTAGCCTGGCTAATGAGGGGTGTTACCCTGAAACCGGTCACAGGATGCTTGTTTCCAGTTCAGGGAAGCCCTGGCTTGGCAGTTCGGGCTGGACTGTTCCCATGAGGCACAGGGTCAAGACTGATTTGCATATGGCTGGGTCTGACCTGGGGTGGCGAAGTAAGCTAAAGACAATGATGGATTCAACCCAGATCTGTGACTGTGGGTGAGTGTCTGAAAAGAGTCAGCGTTCTGTCCGTCATCTCCTTGTGTTTGCCTTATTGAAGCAGGACCAGAACTTTATCTGTATGTGCTGGCCACAGCAGGGGTGGCATTGGGAGCAAAAAAATAAGGCCATGGAATGTAGCCACAGGTAATTATGAATGGTTGCAATTAATTAAAGAATTGCACCCTTCACTTTTTAGTTTTTTTCTCAACAACAAAGCTAAGTCATCCTCAGATTTCATCCTTGTTAGTATATGAACTCCCAACCTTTGACAGTGTGGCGTGGACACTAGGACGGGGAGGCAAGGCCATGCAGCCTGAGACATGGACACTGACATGGACACTAGGCCTCAGAGAAAGGAGACGCACACAAAAGACTAGAAAGAGGAACAAACAAAATTACAGCACACAACATAGTGAACATATTCACGTCAATGCTGGCAAAGTCCGAAGATAAAACAATATCCACTCCTGCCTCCTATGACACACTCCCCCACCACAGAGAAACTCAGACTGCAGACAATGCATACACTTAGTCATCAAGCAGCTTTTTTCAATGACAAATGCTCTTCCATTACAAACAGAAAACAAAAATGGGGAAATAAAATCAGCTGAGTTGGGTAATATGAAACACAATAATTTAAGCACAAACATGCAATTCAGTCCACAGAGCACACTAGATCAATAGTTAATACTATATTTCAATACTTTCACTAATAACAAGATGTGCAATACATAATTTAGAGAGTACAGCCCGTAGCAGAATAGATTCCTTGTGTTGAGGGTGTCAAAAGACTGCAGATGTGTGCATCATGGTGTGTTCATATGGATTCCCACATGTGGTACAATAGCAAAAGGCTCATAACATCTGGTGAAAATCGACAAGGAGATCAGGTACACTCCATGCAAGTGACTGCGGTAAGGTCGTGTGGTCCCGCACCACGCTGTCATAATCCTGTCAGTGATGTCATCAACAGTTGCCTTGGAAACAGCTATGTAGTTTCCCGGCAGGGGATTATTGCAGGGGATATGGATCAACAGGCGGGCGAATGAATCTTAGAGAAAGAAATCTTGTGTTCGGTCCATGAGCCTTTCAGAGGAAGGGCAAGGAGGTTAAAGGCACCGAAAAATAAGAAAAATAAAGTCACATCTGCTAAAGGCGCAGGATCAGAGAACTCGTGGGGAAATCATAGCACAGGTCACCAATAGCAATTAAAGTAAGGGGCAGAGACAGGGCTTCGGTGCGCACCATGAATCTGAAACAACATGGCTCTCGCTGTCTCCCAAGAGTGCGCCCTGCTGCTTCATCCAAGTCTGGGTCTCACTGAGGCGTACCCTTGGCGCAGATGACAACCGGTGTCGCTCCTGGCCATTCCTTTGAAGACAGCAGGCAGCTGGTTGACCACCTCAGCCATGGCTCCTAAACAGAGCCAGAGCTCTGCTAATCTTCATCTCATGCAGAACCTTTAACCAGAGTATTTAAATTCCCTGCTCCCCCGCTTTAGGAATGAATGAATTAAAAAATGGAAACCAAAGGTGCTTAGACACTTGAGCCGGTTCCATCAAGGTCTCCCCTTTTTGGGTCTTTCTCCAAGCAGCACGATGAATGGATTAAGCATTGAAACAACCAGACACTACTGCTAAGAGACCAACACTTCCACACTTTCAGCAGGAACCAGAAAACTGGCAAACAGGACACTGCTTCACAGGAACACTGACACCCAGCCAAGCATCAGGATCACGTCTGCGCGGCATGTTGACGAGGACAAACATGCTAATCCTTCCCATCAAGTCTGATACCTAATTGCAACAAATCCTGGGCCAGAAAGTCCTGCCTACACTCCCATCGCCAAGTGGCTCGACTACTCCCACCTCCAAAGACAGTGGTCGAGGCCACACATCACCAGCCTTGACAACCTGTTGGTCCCCGCTGCGTTTCAGTCACAATGAGCACTCAAGCAATCCGATGTGCACACATGCTGTAAAGTAAGGAAAAGCCAACATTCATCTACACTGACACTAATCACCCTGTCGTTTCTCCTTGACCTCATTGTGTTGCTTTGTCTTAAGCAACACTATGGAAGGAGAAGTGGAAGAGTTTACGCAATACTCTACAAATAATACAATTAAACAC
Source organism: Triturus cristatus (assembly GCF_964204655.1). Taxonomy (NCBI): domain Eukaryota; kingdom Metazoa; phylum Chordata; class Amphibia; order Caudata; family Salamandridae; genus Triturus; species Triturus cristatus. The sequence continues at coordinate 684,750,194 of NC_140592.1, forward strand.
TCCGTGGCAGCAGAAAGGCATCCTTGTACCTCCAGGGAGGGCAGACAGGTGTATCCACAAAATCACTGCCCATCAGTTATGTAAGAGTTTAAAACATTACAGACAGTAAAAATCGTCTACACCTCCAACTCTATATTTTGTGCTTAAAAATACTATATACACTACACAATATAGGACAGAAGCCCTGAAAACACACGTCTTTACCTTGTACTGCTGTCAAGTGCGTTACAAGGCTAACCTCAGCCAGCATGTAAATGTATGGCAACAACTATTCCTAGAGCTTGCTTGTAGGAAATACTACATGCATGTGGTGCTTGCTTTGTAGTGCATGGTTTGTTTTGTGTATGCATGGGGTGTGGGGGCTGCCCATGAGGAGAGTTTGTGATGGGTGCTTGCCAGCGCATGGACTGGGAGCTCCACCGCTCAACCATCAAAGTGTTACTGCATCTGCCCCCCATCCCAGACAGGCAGATGTAGCTCATGGTCAGCCCAACCTTTGAAATGGTAACATAAAAAGATTCTGCAAATGCCAGTAGGTCTGGCCTGCATTTTGAGTCCAGTCTAAAACATTTTAAAAAACCTGCTTTAGTGAAAAACAAATATACGGTGCATCAAAGAATTCAACGTCCGATTGTCCGATGCACTTTTAAGATATAAAACCCCTGAAACATAACAAGGCACGCACTTCATAAGAGGTGCAATGATACACCAAATAGCCAAGAGCATGACGTGAGCGAGAAAGACTTCTCTGGCAGGAGCCAAGCCCACTCTTTATATATTGCAAAGCACTGGTACCAGCCGATCCTGCTGACAGCTGTGCTGCCATGCCAGACCTAAAAATATAATGGGTTTTTGGAGCAAACATTGTTTTAAGAGTGGTGAACACTCTAAAACAGTCGCTATAGAGGTGCAATATTTGAACAATACGTTTTCAAGTTTTTCCAGGACAGTGATGGTGAGATATCATAACATTATTAAGCCCGGGCGGTGAACTCCGCTCACGGAGTTTTTCGCACTCCGCGGAGCACGCAGAGTCCCGAAAACTCCACTCCGCATAGCGGAGCAGAGTTTATTTCCTTGATCGCGCTCCTCAACGTAAAGTTGGCGAGTGCGAGCAGGAAAATTCACCTCCCGGAGAGATTTTTGCTCGCTTCCGCGTAGCGGAACTCCACCCAATGCTTAAACATTATGCACGTGGCATTCTTCAAGTAGGATAACTGGAGAAACCACCATGTCTTCATTAGATGGCTTTGTGGCACGTTTGTGACACATTTCCCTCCTCAACCACTCATTTAACAACCTAATGCATCCTGGAAGCTGTGGACCTATTTCAACTTGGTTGAATAAGTCTGTCTACATTTCGGAATGAATTCTGTCGTAAAATCAAGCTTAAAGCTTACTTCAAAGAACAGGACGAACAAGAGAGAGAAGGCGATACCACCTTACGCCGTAAATCCAGATTCTGTCCCCTGAACCACCAGGTTCCAGTGGAGATTATGGCATTCGAGCAAGCTATCATGAGAGAAGTGGAAGGTCTCAAAAATCAAACCAAGAGACCATTTGTGAATGTATCCAGAGCCGAACAACTAGCTTTGGACACATTGCGGAAAAATGGCGATCTTGTAATAAAACCCGCCGACAAAGGCGGAGGAATTGTACTGCTTAGTAAAGAAGGGTATGATCAACAATGTATGGACCTCTTGTCAGACAGAAAGTTCTATGAAATTATTACAACAGACCCTACAGAACGTCTCCAAAGAACCATCACACAGATGGTTGACGAAGCTGAAATGAACAGTTGGATCTCCAAAAGTGAAGCAGAGTTTCTGGTTGCCCGGACACCGAGGATGCCGTACTTCTACTCGCTTCCCAAGATTCATAAAGACCGAAGACCACCGCCGGGAAGACCAATTGTCTCTGGGATCGAATCTGTCCTCGAACCACTGTCACAATTCGCGGACCACTATCTTAAACCACTAGTGCAAAGGACACCCACCTATCTCAAGGACACCAAAGAACTCCTTAACCTTCTAAGAGACCAACGATTCGCAGAAGGAAGAATGTTGCTAGTTGGTTTAGACGTCAAGTCTTTACACCAGCCTCCCACAGGAGAAAACGCTAGATACCCTTGAAGTCCTACTGTTCAATCAGCAGTGGAACCACAAAACGCCAAGACACTTCATCTTGGAGTGTTGCAGGCTAGCACTCACCGAGAACCACTTCGAATACAATAACATCATGTACCGACAATGCCATGATACTTCCATGGGGAGTACCTTCGCGCCGAGCGTGGCCGGACTATACGTGAGCGATTTCGAAGCTAATTACGTACAGAGTCCTACCAACCCCTTTCTTGACCAGATCATCTTCTGGAAAAGGTACATTGATGATGTCCTGTTGATCTGGGAAGGCGACACAACAACACTAATTGAATTCCACCAGTGGCTGAACACCAGAGACGAGTGGCTGAACTTTACATACTCTGCAAGCACAAACAAACTTGACTTCCTAGATGTCACCATCTTTATTGACCACAATACCATCCAGACCAAGACTTTTTTCAAGGCCACTGCGAAGAACAGTTTACTCTCCTTCAACAGCTTCCACCCGCGCCCAATGAGAGAGAACCTTCCGTACGGTCAGTTTCTCCGACTCAGACGCAACTGTAGTAACATTCAAGATTATAAAGAACAAGCGAAAGACCTGAGCGAGAAGTTAAAGAACAGAGATTACCCCCTACGAACCATCAAGAAATGTCAAAAGAGGGCGAGAAACCAACCGAGAGAGGCCCTCTTGGAAACAACTGTGAAAGAACCAATGGCAAATCTGGTTACCTGTGTTAGCACTTACAGCCCAGTGTCCAATGACGTGAAAAAAATTATTAACAAGAATTGGAAGATTCTAACGTCAGGAGCTTTGAAATGGCCCAAACCGAGGTTCTCAAACAAGAGGACACGGAATCTAAAGGACATTTTGGTACATACAAGACCTCTACCTAAACCAACTTTGGAAACAACCCTAAGCCTTTGGAGTAATGTACCAGTAACCGGCCATTATCCATGTGGCACGTGTTCCGTCTGTCATCTCACTACGGCAACAAAAACCCTGCAACTTTTACCAGACCTAAAATGGACAATCCGAGCACATACCAACTGTAATACTACCCATGTGATCTACATGATCACATGCCCTTGTGAATTACGTTATATCGGAATGACCTGTCGAAAAGCAAAACAACGACTCTGCGAACATAGGAGCAATGTTAAATGTAAAAAGAGCACCACTAAAATGAGTAGCCACTATCTGGAAAAAGGTCACACAGTCAACCATCTCCAGTGGGTCATCCTAGAAACACTAACTGCCAAAAATCACAACGCAGAAAAAATTCTTTTTGAAAAAGAACAAAGATGGGTCCACCGGCTTCGCACTCATGTTCAGGGACTTAATGATAATATACCTTGGTTAAGCATAAACAAATGACAACTATTATGCACCAACTGAGCACTTACTATACCATGGCAGAAAGACGAACCTTCCCATCGAGATGAAATGTACCGGAACTATCCTTTGAAATCATGACCAAGGATACAACCTACCTATCGGAACGATATAGCAAATCTGAGAGTAATCCCATATTATTGCAGTACCCCTCACTACTTTATCAAAGAATTCAACTACATCTCCGTAGAGAACTGTAGTACCCCTTACAAAAATGAATCTGACTACATCTTCATAGAGAAATGTAACGTTCAGCTTGACAAAATTATAATAAGATTCGAGACGTGTACTGCGACAACCGTAACTTTATTGAAACAGCAGATGAACAATAAGAAGATGCCGACTCGAACAATCGCCCGATATACTGCCTTTTCTCTTTGTTGTGAAGTAACATATTCTTTTAGTATAATTTTTACTTTATAACAACTTTAATCACCGTAAATACGAAGAAAAACCAGAATCTGGCGCAAATTGATTTTGTTCCTCCCCCCGTTCCCTGTTTACCCATGTGACGACCCTGCACCTTTAAAAATACTGACCCGGTGCTAGCAGTAGTCATACCGGGGAAAGAGAGGCAGCGGCAGAACCAGTCGACAACACCCATGCGCAAGGTAGCGGCCGAGGCAGACATGAGCAGACCATCGAAGGAACGTAATGTATACAATTTACTTAAAATTCTTTCCTTTTCCCTCCCCCTTTTCCCAAGAGCGGGGTTTAGCCTCCTGCCCCCGAAGGTTTTCCTCGACTTGAGAAAACAAGGTATTTTTTCATTCTACACATCACTGTGACCAACTAAAACTAGCATGCCTTAAAAAGTCTGCGCGCGCTCACGGCCTTCGAAAATCAGCATATATGTCTAGCTTTGGGCGTTGAACACTTTTTTCCTGAATAATCGTTCTGACAATCATGTGAACACCTTGTGATGTTATCACCTTAATGACACTGGCAGCGTAACATAACATTCATGTTATCTCCTTGCACAATTCTAAGTTCGTATACTGAGTATTGGCAGTTTCACGAAACACGGCGTTTAGTGATCTGTGACAGACACAGCTCTACGTCTTTATAGGATAGGTGGCTCACCATTCCGCTCTTAGCTTTTCTGTGCACCTTTTGTTATGTATGACATTGATGCTATGTGTTTGACAGCCTAACAGTGTGCACCGCGTTCCCAAGCCCGACGGGAACTGTTTCTCGTTTCAAAAAAACGGCGAATAGTCTATGTGTTTGTGTTTTCTGTTTTTCTGTTTTGTTTCTTTCCTCCTGCAAATCCCTTCTGGAATATAAAAAGAGGGTAATTTTTGCCATTAACAAATGTCAATTTCTGCCTATTTATCGATTGGCATTATATTTCAATTAAAGTATTGTCATTTTAAAGTTGCAAAACAACGGCTGATGCTCTAAATTTTGAACTTAGTAACAGCATTTATTTTGACTGAACCTAGTCTTCATACCTTTTCTTCCCACCACCTCCTAACAGGTTCAAAGTGAACAAACTCGTGTTGGTTGGACGATTCACTCCACCCTCCTCAAAGGAGTCCTATGAATATTTAGATTCCTCCACTATTACACTAGGTCCTGAAGAAAGCCCACCTGACCCTTAGGGGCGCAAGATAGGGCTGAAACATGTCGACCATTTTTTTGAATATTTTCACTTAGTGCAACAGACCCTAAAGTGTCTGACTCCGCACGTAAATCATTTTTAATCAAACCCGAACCCAGTTCTATTAAAAGTATTGACTGGTTTTACGAGTTTTTTTAACCTACACTCACTGGGATGTCTTTATCACACACTTTTTATGATCACTACTGAAAAAACCAGAGGAAGAACCTCCGGGTGGAGGAAGCACACAGTAACCCAATGATGATGCTGTCACGTTGTTAAGCAAAGCGGATAATCGAACATACCGCTACAAATACCACCTTGTGATATAACGTGAATGAGGGTTTCTTAACAGTTTATTAACTGTTGATGCTAACTTTGGTTCTTTCAGGACCAGTGATCCACTCTCTTTTGATATCTAGATACATTTCGGAATGACAATGGTTTCTGGAAGGACAAACTTGGTAGTCCAATTCAGGGCTTTAAGTCGGATGGAAAAAGTGGGGGGGTCCCTAAAAGGTGTGTGGTCTATATAATTAAGGCCATGGCTTAAACATATACACTAAAATTGAGTGCCAATCTACCCACATATTTGCACAGAATCACATCTGCGACTGCCATACGTGACCGTTGCTCTGTGCGGTTTGCAGAGAGGCCAAGGATTGGATGGCCACGTATTTTTAACATCTTTTTGCCCCTGACAGGCATTGCCTTCCACAACTGAATTGCCTCCCGTTAAAAACACCTGGATATGACTGAATTCAAACTATGCACTAGACGAGAGCAATATGCTGCCTGAAAAAACAGTAATAGAGCATCCTGGAAAAAGCACACACTCATAGGGGGAATGCAAGATCAAGTAAAGCTTGTGACATATAAGCAGCGACAACATGCATTACCTTAACGTTTTTTACACCCATTGTTCATCAATAGATCAGTGTTTTTGCATGAAAAGTTAAGGACATGAATACAGGGCTCGAAATGTACCCTTTTCAATGCCCCTTTAAACTATTACCGGGTCTGAGACCCGCAGGGACCAGGCCCACTTAAAGCCCTGGTACTTATTTCTCCCAACTAGAATGGTAAATGCAAGTATGCAAAGAAAGATCCTGGAATGGATAAGCTACCCAGGCACCAACCTGGGAAACCTGAGAACTGTTCGAGTGCATGAAGAGGATTGACTGAAGAGTCTGCGGCCGGCCAGACACCTCATAGAGGTCGTCCCACGACCCCTTCATTACAGCGTGAGCAAGCTCACATGTAGTGCAACGCGTTATGAACAGGACCACTGGAATTATGCGGCAAGGGAGGACCAAAATTATGTTGGAGCGTTTACTAAATTATGTGGCAAGAACATGCAATCTATGCTGCGTAATGGAGCACATTTTGTGATCGTATCAGTTTATAATTTTTACACATTTTAACACTTCTGGACAAAGGCTTCACCTCATCAGTACTAGTAAAACCAAAATACAGCAATAGGCACCTGAAAGGTGAACAGTCCACCTTTGTGAAGTGCATTTCACTGCACAGCAACACATGTTGCCGCAATGTTTTATTCATTTGAGCCAGGTCTGGTAGTTTAGTGGACTAATGCATCCATTGTAAGAGGCCTGTGTTCGACCTCCTTGTCACAGGTTTAAATCCCAGCAGGTCCACTCAGCCTCTCATCCTTCTGAGGTCGATAAAAAGAGTACCATAGAGTTGGTCAACAATAAACTTCTGTTATTCAGCGCCAAGATACCCTTGGGTGAGCGTGTGCATTACAAATACACGTTATGTTACGAGCTAGAAACAATTCTCTGATAAAATCTGAAAATTATGCAGCAGATGACAGATTATGCGGCAAATTCATAATTATGCGAAAAATACTAGGGCCAAAGAATCACAGAATTCCAGTGGCCCTGGTGATGATGGAGTTGGTCATTGCCATTTCAAGTGTTGCTCCACAAACGTATAGCTGGTCCCCTACACTCCTCTCTGCAAAGAAAGGCCCGGTTAAAAGAGTCAGCTCATTTCAGGGTCTCTGCTGAACCAGAACTTGTGCACAGATGCAGGTGTGAGGTGCCCCCTGAATGGGCTGTCAGCACGAATCAAACTTAAAGCAGCTGGGCTGCACTTTCTCCAAGCCCGAGGAGACTGCAGTAAAATATCCAATTTCCCAAAGAAATTCCAGCGCTCGCACCAGAGCTCAAAACATAAGCCCCGCGGCCAAACAAAGCAAGTCAGCAGCCATTGACGCCGTGGGAATGGCGGGGCAGAGGAACGCGACGAAGCCGCCCCCACCCAGTCTGCGAACTTCAGTCAATTCGGGGAAAGAAATCGACAGTAGGGCTGAAGGATGGGCTGATTCAAATACGAAACAAAATAACGAGAGGAATAAAAGAATTTGAGGTAAGGGAAAATCGGAGGTAAAAGAGACTTCGAGGAAAGTGGAATGGGAGAATGAAACAAAGGAGTATATGAAAAAAAAAAAAAAAATGCACAGAAAGGCAGACAAATCAAGCAAATATTTAAAATGTATAAAGCAAGAAAGAAATGAAAGGAGGAGGGGATGTGTAGAAGTAGAAAAACAATTAAGACAGGCTTTGGAAAAGCCAAACGGTCTGGCCTAGGCAAGGTGGGGTACATGTTTTGTTTCTACAAGCATGCCCCTAAAAAATGATAAAAAGTGGGACAAAACATTGTCTTAATTTGGTGTCCATATTTTTGCACTACAAACCTTAAATATATATATATATATATATATATATATATATATATATATATATATATATATATATATATATATATATATATATATATATATATATACAAGAAACAGTGTGCCCATGCACAGAAGCGCACTCGAGCCAGCGTTAGGTTGAGGAGACCTTTATTCAGGGAAGACTGCCAATGTCACGAGAAGTCAATAAAGAAAAGTGGCGCCAGATTCACGACGCGTTTCGGGTTTGTCCCTTCTTCTTGGTGAGACGCCATTGCAGCTACCTGCACCTGCAAGCATTTAGCCAAATCTGCCCTCCAATGGGCCAATCAGATAAGCGAACTGCTTCAGATGTATTCTGGGAAATGCAGTGCAGGTAAGTTTTCGTGCCTCAGTAATATATATTAAACAGCAGTACAGGTGCTTCCTAGCAGGAGGGTGTTCTTGGAAGAGGCCTAGAAACCATTCCTTTGGTCTAATCCAAATCACAGAAACAGGATTCGTTTTGGCACACTAAAATTACAGCTCTCTAGTCGCCCATTTATGCCAGAAGTGCGCATGCTCAGTAAGAATGCTGCCATTAACAGAGCAAGAAGCCAATGGCTGAAGTGGGCCTACCCATTGACACACTCGGTTTGCTGTGGTGGGCTGCAGCAAAATGTGGACAAGAGATAGGCAGGTGGGTGAGAGGATGTGACTGTGGCCACACAAAAGGATACAGGCCTTTTTTCTTTTTATTTGCCGAACCGAGAAGGATCGGTAAATGATCAAAATTAATTTTAAAGAAGTCGTGCAAATGTCTTTTTTTTATTTTTTATAACGGATGAGCTGCTTGGGAGGGGTGCAAGCAACATGGTGAGTGGGGAAGAAGCAATACAGCAGGGGAGAGGCACAGTGGCAAAGAGAGAAGCACACAGGTGAGAGAGAGCAACACAAGCACAGGTGGGGGGACAGAAGCATATGCACAAGAGAGAGCAACCTGGGCGGGGAGCAGTAGCGGCCCGTGGAGGGAGTGCCACGGGGCGGTGGGGCGGGGTGGGGGAGGGCAGGGTGGAGGGTAGTAAACTCCGGCTCACGGCCGACTGGAGTAATGTAAGTAAATAAATAAATAAAACGAATTTCATTGCACGCCAAATGCGTTTAAGCGCGTACAATGAAATTCGTTTTATTTATTTATTTATTTACATTACTCCGGTCGGCCGTGAGCCGGAGTTTACTACCCCCACCCTGCCCTGCCCTACCCCGCCCCAGGGCTTTCCCTCCATAGGCCGCTACTGATGGGGAGAGAAAAGCACATGAGGGAGACAGTTGGAAAACACATGTACTCTCGTGGAGTACTTAAGTAAAAAAGAAAATCGTAGTTCTATAAAAGGAAGCAAAGAAGCCAGCCAATCAAAGAGATGTAAAGAGGCCATGCTCCAAGGGAGGGACAACGCAACACAGGCTGAAACAAGCATAGCCATAGAATAGAAAGCAAGAAAATAAGAGTGACAGTAAAAGTAACCAATGTTAAGCAATTGGTAGGCTGCAAGCCCTTGTATGTTCTGGGTAAGCCCACAATGTGTCTTTCTCAATCAAACGGCTTGCACTGTCTGGAAGTCTCCATCAGAAAACAAAAGACTAGATTAACAAAAGAAACAGGAGCTTTAGTGAGTAAAGGTGGTGTTATTTTGCAGACCTTCATGCTTATTACTGCAAAAAGAGGAACTGCTGATCTGAGCAGATTTCATCTGGCTTAGCTGTGCTGCAGACACTTTGGCAGGACATTTCTTTGTTTCAAGCTATTCCCCTTCACACGTATTCATTTTCCATCATTCCCCATCCTCACTCCGAGAATCCTCAACAGTTACCTTGACAGCATACCATGCGAGGGCACAGCTAGGGCCTAATATTTGCTACAGTTGACAGGCACACGACTTTGAACTTGCAGAATACCTCATAGCGGTCCAAAAAGCAGGCTACGGGTACCTGCTTACTCAACCCAGACTGGGAAACCCCTGTGTAAAAATAAACACTAGCAGCGCCAGAAGTTCTGATTTCTATTAGGAGAAGTGTTTGTATTTGGTAAAGGTTGATGAACTTTGAGTGTGCTGCCTCTAGCTATCTAGAAAGAAAAACCTATAATGAAGCAACATCTTTGGCTACAATATCAAAGCTTGGAGCATGACCCCTTTGCTAAAATGGCTGCTTTTGCACTATTAAATGGTACCTCAAAAATAGGGTAATGAAAATGAGTTCAATGGTAAAGTCTGCAGTTTAAGTTGTGAACTGAAAAGGAACATGCAACAAAATAATCAATAATAAAGAACTTTTGAGAAAGTGCCAACATCTTTAACCCCTTCGATGCGGCGCCGATTCCCGCTCAGCGCTGACCGTTTCTTGCGCGGGCGTGGTCATGACGGAACGGTTCTGTCATGAGCACAGCTCAACCGACGCTCATGACGGAACCGTTCCGTCATGAGCGCCGAAGAGGTTAAGAAAGCCTGCCTGCATTCAAATCTTCACTTTCTAAACAAAGAAAGCCATAAAATCATCATTGGCAAGACATCAAGGTAAAACAAATGAACGCAAATGGACGATTAGTGAATAGAAATGTGCTTTACTGTGGAAGCTAAGGCATCCAAACTACATTCACTTCCCAAACAAAATAGTCATACATCAGAAATGTAAATGGTGTTGTGTCAGCAAAGTAAATACATCAAAGGACACACGTTAACTTATTGACAAGCTACACCTATCCTCGCACCTGTAGTCTAACAAACAGACTACTTGATGGCTCCTCACCAAAACCTAATTGAAAATCAAATGGGACAACATAATCATCCATGAAATGCTATGGCCATGAATTAAGACCCTCTGTGCAATGGGAAGCCATGAAAAAAACATGAAAGCCAATAGCTGAAGAGGGAGGCTCAAAAGTCAAGATTGTCTGTATTTCACACTTTCCTATTTTTAAGACTTGCTGAAATAACATGAAACTGTTCCTAGCTAGATCTAAAAATGCGAGGCAAACAGCGGCGGCCCCTCCATTAAGGCAGCGGAGCGCACTCCCGCCACCACTCGAAAAATAAAATGATAATAAAACAGGCTTTAAACCTGTTTTATTACCGTTTTATTTTAATCCCTCTGGACCCGCCGCCAGGACTCCGAAGAGTCTTGGGGCGGGTCCAGGTGATGACACTGTGGTGGGGGAGTGGTAATGCACTCCCATGTCCCTTCTCTGCACATGAGGGTTTGGCCAGCCGTTTCAGGCCGGCCAACCCCTCATGCGCGGTGAACCTTTCTCCAGCCTCAGTGCTCAGGCCAATCCGGACGCTGCTTTCATGCAGCATCAGGATTGGTCGCAGTGAATTCTGGGAGCCTGTGCCCGGAAGAGCGCGATGCAGCGGACGGCGGCGGCGATCAGGTATGTTTTTCTTTTATTTAAATATTATTATTTTGTACCCAGACTACCCCCCGACCCCGCCCCCCAGCTCCCTCCTCCGGCAAACCCCGCCACTTTGGCAGGGGACTGGCTGCTACAGGAGGCAAAGACCATAGATAAGACAGGATCTTCAAACACTGTGATTCTTTTTTTAAAAATTCTTTTTATTTGCATTTTTCAAGAACAAACTTAAAACAGTACCACTCATTTTCGTGTACATACGACAAACAATGCCGATACGAACACTGTGATTCTTAAGGAAGAGATACACGAAGACAGGGCTTTCCCTACAATTGCCACCACCGTTAGGGAAAGACTGTATGTAGTAAGCAACATCAGCTCATTGGAAAAGCTAGTTCCATTCTCATCCTTGGGAGAGGTGGGCGGCTGCGGGTCTGCGTACAGGAAACAGAACAATGCAAATCATGCCTGTCATGTCAACAAATACGACGAAAACAGACCACTGGCCAGGAAACGGCCTGACAAAGCAACGCGAAGCGCTGCCATGTCTACAGAGCTTTAATTCGCCATATTATAAGGCAATGTGGTTCAAAGCAAGACGGTAAATAATGCCGATGGGGAGTGCTTTAAATGGAAAAAAATAAGTGCAGGTACTCATCAAAAGGAGCAGTGGGCGGAGTTTAGGGAGATGCTAATGTAGGACAAGGGGCGGGGTTAGCTTTTTGACTTTACCAAGGTTGTATGCACAAAATCTGCATGCATTGTTAGAATGTCGGATGTATCTGTCCATTAGTTAGCTCACTAATAACTATATATATGGCACTTACTGATGAGTGTTTATTACTACCCAAAGTAGCCTTCTTTAGCATCTTTAAAATAAGAAAAGATTGAGGAAATAACAGCGAGGTTCTAAATATATGCCTTCTTGTTTGCAGGCATGTCCTTGCTGCAGAGTCATAACTCGCTAAGCTATATTACAACGATGTTAACTTTTGACCTGCAGGTAACACAAGGCTCTATGCAACAAAAACAGTAATGTTTGGATTTATTCTGCATTTCGTCCATCAATTGTGTCTTTTGCTCAGTTTTTACAGCACACACTATACGTGGTAGTTATTTATCAAGATAACCATAAAGGAAATGTGACATCATCAAATGTCATGCTGTGAAGAAAGGCGCAGCAAGATACTGTAAGGTGACCAGTAGACGCTCCATAGTTTCTTTTGTGAGTTCATATGCGTTTGGTATGTGTTTAATCGTATGTATGCATGTTGTGTGTGTGTGTCTACTGATGGAATGTGTATGCTCTGTGTCCGTGCTTGTGGTTTTCGCAAGTGTTTGCGTGTGTGTGCTTGGGCATGAATGTTTGGTGCATGTACATCTGTGCAGTATGTACTCATCCGTGTCTGTGCATTATGGTTTGTGTGCATGTATCCGTTACTGTGTTGTGTGCGTTACTACTGTGTTTGCCTACGGTGCGTGTCTATTTGTGGAGTGTGTGTTGTATTTGTGCAACAGTGAAATCGAGCATTTCATGAACATTTGCTTTCAAAAAAAGTTAGTAAAATTGAAGGGTATCTGAAGAGTGTGTTCTTCCGAGTGAGCTGTGTTCATTCCTGTGACTTATTCTGAATCAGCAGCCAGAGTTCAGTGCCTTCCTCCAGCACCTACTTGTTTTCTCAACCACGTACACAAACACTTGGCACTTATCGGATATAAAGAAACACGTTTCGTAATTTTGAAAGCCGCGCCTCGTCGTCCCTCTACGTGAGTGTACTCATTCTGGAAGGAGTTACTGTCACTCGTATGAGGCATTATTATACTTTACAGAAAGAACACATTTCACAACAAGATAGATAACCACTCTTCACACCCAGACCCCCCCCCCCCCCGCTCTGATGACTTCCAAACTTCCAAAGCAGCTCACGCTGGTTCCTGGCTCCCCTGATTAATTCTGTGCAGTGCTTGTTAAAGGTGCTGCAGAGGTATCAGTGGAGGGATAAAGGAAGCGCTGCCTGGGTTGAAGTCAGGTCCCATGAGTACCGGTACTCTCTTTGTTCTAGGAAAAGTGCCGGTAATCAAGGGGAGAAAATGAAAAAGTGCCGGTACTCAGTACCGATGAGTACCGGCCCATTTAAAGCAGTGCCGATGGGCAAAAAAGACATGACACTCGCCTTTTATCATATATCTGGACGCAATGACAGGAACAGCAAAATACAAGTCGGGCGGCACACTGTGCTACACACAGATTTTTAGTTTATGTGTTTTAAGCCACGCCCTTAATTACATTGACCACGCCCTTTTGAGAGACCCCCCAGTTTTTTCATCCCACTTAAAGCCCTGACTGTACATATCTGAGAAATGCAGATGGAATAATTTTAAAAGCTGTAATGCTCAAACTGTATCAAAACTAGACACTTTAGTTAAATATATCTTAAACAAAAAGTAATGGGCGTTTCCCAGTGATAATTCCGACGGTTTCAGTAAAAATGTGCGGGGGGGGGGGGGGGGGAGGGAGACTATGTGTATTGTATTGAACTTTAATACATTTATTATATTCTTAAATTGAAATTAGCAGAGATATGTGCAATTGAGAGTTATTCTCCTGCAGAATTGTCCAATACTCTGTGTATTTACTTTCACCACACCGGTTCTTCCACTACAGCGCTGTGTTTATTTGCTTGCTCTGGCCGATGGAGAGGGCTCCTCCACCTTGGGTGGTCGCCGTTTTTCCCTCGCACCAGCCCCTGCTCCTTTTCCTACCTCCTTCCAACACTTCATGCTGCGCGACCAGCTCTAGTCAGAAGCCCTTAATTAGCCACACTTAATAGCAACCGCGGTAAAGGCTCGACCCAAAAACGCATGGGGGCACCTCCAGGAAGCGCTTTCTGCTGAAATACACAACGGATCCGAGTGTTGGAGGCCCCCCGCCCCTCAATAGGCCCCCAGACCACTCATTTCAGCAGAGCCGGCGCACACTCCCAGGGCGTCGTCTGTGTCCCTCTCAGCCTTTTCACTGGCAGCAAAATACGTTTGACAAATCCTAACGCATTTCCCCAGATATGAAATCTCATTGGAATAAGAGGTGTGTATGTTTAATAATTTATGGGCACAGCGCCGGCTTGTAAAGTGCTCCACAGAACTTTATAAGCCAGGAGGTGGATATGAAATAGCCGAGCTCACAGGAAGTGTCAGCCTGCTGCAGACAGAGGCCCCCTTTATACAATAAAACCAGGGCCCCGCCTCCCACCAAGAGGTGTTCGGGTGGATATTTAGATCAGCTTATAGAAACTTGTAAACTGCGCATTAGCAATCCTTTTACGGCATCTGTGATGCCACAGACAGTACAGCAGAGGCCATTTAGGAGTAAAACTGGAGCAAAGGCGTTAAATTTGTGTAGTGAGGAAACCTCAAAGCACAAACTGACAGTAGTAAGCTAAAAATACACTGTGGGCCTTATTAAGAGTTTGGCGGTCCTCCTGTCGGCCTGCCTCCTCCAAGTCGTCAGGAGGACCACCAAGCCCGCAGTGCACCCACCCGCCTTATTACGAGTGCAATCCATTGCAGACGGACGGTGTTGCGGTGATTTGTTAGACTCATAAGACAGCATAACATGCAGCCCGCCACCATGACAGCGCCTGCAGCTCGTTCCTGCACGGTGTGGGAAGGGGGTGCAATAACAGGGTGGCACAACGCACCTCAGGCCCAGATCTGGCAAGGGTCCCTACTTGCCTCTCCGCCACACTTTTCAGGTGTGCTAACCGCCTGGAAAAGGGCAGTGAAAAGGCAACTCATGATATGCTCGGCAGTGCCAGCTGTGGCACCAGCAGCATATTCAGGCCGGTTTCAGACCGCCGGCCCAGCGGGATCCTTGATCCTGGGGAGCCAGCGGTCTCATGGCGGTCCGACTGCCACACTCAGAATACTGTCGGGGGACCTGCAGTGTGGTGGTGGTCGGACTCATAATAAGGCCCTTTGTCTGCAACGGTGGTTTGGGAAGTCCAAATGGGAGGCCTTGATGGTGCAAATGAATGACAATGTGGGTTAAAATGAGCGGTATCATTGGTGAAAATGAGTGACAATGGCAATGCAAATCAGGCTTTGCTCAAGTGTTTGCTGCAAACCATGGGCCAGCGGACATTTTAAAAGGGCCAAACTGAACCAATATTCAAAAGTGAAGGTTTTTTCATCTGATATCAAATTTGTTAGTCATTTTAGACCAGCAATACTCAAAGTACAGCCCAGAGGCCATTTGCAGCCCTCCTGACCTTCACATCTGGTCCCCAGGTGAACAGCAGCATTGGGCTGCTGTTGACTAGAGAGGACACTAACACTGTATTTTTGCATTCAGAAATCTGTAAAATAAATAGGCATTTATTTACACGCTAACTGAAGTAAAAGACAAGAATCAAAAAAGGAACCCTGCACACTAAACTTTAGGAACACATTCATTTTCAAAGACATTTTGCAACAAATTTGTAACATTTTGAAAAATGTCTCTTCAAAAAAGTCTATTTCATTAACACGCAGAAGTGTTTCACCTTAGTACATCAGATGATATCATTGCATTGAGGAATATTTTTTTAAAGTGCTAGCTGTCAGAAATGAACCTAGAAACATGCATGCCTCCTCCCACCAGGACAACAATGCCAATAGTGAACTAAGAGGCAAGTAAGTTGTCCTGTGGACCCTTCTGGGTGGGTGGCCTCGGCTGTTATTATCGAAGGCCAACAGTATAATTTACAACAACAAGAGGTTTTGTACAGCACACATCCCAAACTCGTGTATTTCAGGGTGCTCTTATATTTGGTAATGAAGAAAGAAAAAACAAAGTGAAATATAACAACTGCCTAGGATCACACAATTTGGTCAAATGAGGAAGCAGGGATAATTTGTAGGTGTTCTAGTTTCACATCGTGCAATTCCATTTCATGCCAATTCAATAAACAGGTTACTTCTTTTTTACACTTGACTCTCCCAAGGTAGCAACAGCAAGCAGAGAAGGCTAAAGTACAGTTAAGGGATGACGATTCAGATATAGCATAACACACGTTTGTCAAATCTATGACTCTTCTAGAGACTAAGGGCTTCATTTAGACAGCAATATGGCAATACACCCTAAAAAAAACTTTATGACTCAATGTCCTCACCATGTACATACTTATTTTTACCTACACTGACCTTACGACCCCACCCCCACCAAAGCCCCACACTCACTCACCCTGCTGGCATCAGTGTGGCCCTTGGGCACGCCACATACCCCAATTCATGTTCTCTCTAGACGAATAGGCAACCCTGCAAAGGGGATTTCTCCAGAGCAATTATAATGGCATTTTGAGAAAAGCCGATGTATGGGCAATTCTGGTGGATTCTTATACACAGCTCAATTTTAAAGATATAAAGCAGGCTGGTCCAGGGGCGTTAACTCAAGTTTCTTCCTACACCCATAGAACGCATCATTCGACAAGGCATCCGAGTGTTCACTTAACACAGCATCAATGTCACCTTCACCCTCCTCCTTGACATCAGACCCTCAGCGGCTGCCAGGATTGGCCAGTGCCAATGCCCAGAGTACTGTGAGGGAAGATGAACAGTAAAGAAGGTCACCATTTTAAGATGACGTGGTTTACGAGGAGGGCACCGGTGGCCTATGATTCATATTTACCTTGGATTCTACGAGTCTGATGATCCCATTCTTTAGAGAAACTACTCCTTAGCATTACATTAATTTATCATTTGGATTTACTGCATTTGGGACATACATTTCCACCTACTTTGCAGGATCCACAAAAAATGTTGGTGAATGAGCCACGTAATTTGTGTTTTATGCCACATAATTCAGATAAACCTGAAGCATGGTTTGGTCCCTCATGTAGCATAAACATAGCGGCCCTGACAATGGTAAAGCTCTAGAGAGTGGTTTGGGGGCTGTTATTATGATGATGAAATCCATATTGCGCGAGAAATGCAAAGTGGTTCCTGTCAAAAGCCATAAAAACAATAAAATTTGCCTTGAGAAAGAAATTCACAGCCTTTACCCCGTGCTCTGGGATAACGTCTGATCATTCAACGACCTTCTAGCCGAAGTCATGAAGCAACAAGAGGGCAGAATAAACCAGAATGAGAGTACTTTTTAACTGCCTTTATGTGTCCAAGTCTATCCCTTATTGCTGTACTGACAGAAGAGGGGGCAGAAGTCTGGAGTGACTGCTTTCAGCGATCAGTGTTTGTGGGGCGGGGCAGCGAGTAACAGAAGAGATGTTCACAGGTCACTGGTGATGGATGGACAATTCCACCTAGAATGGAAAGAGCTCCCGCGCCCTACATTCCACGAAGAGAAATGGTCTCTTTATTAAACTTCTCAAAGAAGAGAACTTCTTCCTCTCGAGTCCTCATAGAAGGCAGCTTTTTACCCCGAAGCCCTCACAGAAGGGAGCTCCCAAATACAGAGGCCTGAGATGAGAGAGCTCTCACCTCCTGATGCCTAAGTAGAGAAAGGATGTGGAGTTACAGCTGGAGCGGTCGCCCTCGAAGCTGGGGAGCTGGGTTCGAGTCTCTGCAGGGACGCTCAACATCCTGTGTTTCTGGGCAAATCACTTAATCTCCCCAAGCTCAACAAGCATTGGCATAGCCAATAGGTCTCGCCTTTGGGACCTTATAAGTGTTTAGCCATGCAACAGTTGCATAACTAAATACTTATAAGGTCCCAAAAGCGAGACCTATTGGCTATGCCAAGCGGCCGTGCGGCCGCGAAAGTGAAAGTAAATCGCAGTAAAGCGCGGCGCACGTGCCCGCGCACATGCACTGTAGCTCTAGGCTGGCCTGGTAGCACTTTTTGGAGCCCTCTCAATAAGTCTCACCAGACCAGCGCATGCGCTGGGTCAGGCGAGACCTAACAAAAAAATGAATGTGTCCGTCTGTAACACAACTGGTACTTATGTAAAGCGCTCTGATACCTTCGGATCGGGAAACAGTCGTTACATTGGATGGGTTACAACGCATGCTTTACCCCGCATGCCGTCACAATGCAAATGGCTTGTTGCAGGGGGTATAAGGTGTTGGATTTAACTCCAGCACCTTCCCTACTGTTGCACACACTAGAGTTGGAATAGTAAATTATACTATTCCAACATCCAGCGCACCCCCAACAGCAAGTCGGGTTAAAAATTTGCGTTGTAACAGCATGCGGGGTAAAAGCAGGCTTTGTAACGTCATACAACCCTTCGGATCAAGTTCGCACTATATAAAATTCCGGGAGAAAAAAGGGTCTCTTTAATCCCCAGTCCTCACAGAGGAGAACTTTTTACTCCAGAGACAAGAAAACACGAAGCTCTTTCCAACAGAATCTTAAGAAAAGGGCGCTCTTAGCTGCCAAGCCATAAGCAGAGAAAATAGCTTTTTCTGCCAGCCCACAGGAGGGAAAGGACCTCTTTACGGTTAAATCTCGTGAGCAAGAAGCAGTGACCGAGAGCCCTGCTGCTGATAGCCAATTAGCTCTTACAACCCAGGCGACCATATTACATTTCAACAGGCACAGATTTTGCCTCTCCTCAGCAACTGTTGCCATCAAAATACGACCAGGTTCCAGCCGCGTTCATTGCACCTGAACTGGCTGGCCGTGAATCCCCTGCGCCACACGGCTATTTATAAGCACTGCCATTTCCGGTTCCAGTGCTGGGGCAAGCTCTGAAAGAGAAAAGCAACGCATTGCTGGTGGCCGGACTCCAAGATTCCATAATGCCCTGGGATTAATTAGGTGGTCACAGAGGAGTCACCGCTTGTCTTTGTTTTTGCCATAAACAGGGGTTTAGGATTGGCTGAAAGGACCATGTAACATAGCAGAGCTTTAAATGTTAAATGAGAAGTGCCGGTACTCACTAATTAGACTGGGTAGCCCGTTAGGGGCGTGTCTGGGGGCGTGGCTATGAGCCAGGAATGTAACAATAGCCACATAAGTAAGCTTTAATCCAAATGCTCTTATAGTCATGTAAAGCACTTGGACGCCCATGGGCCAAATTCGCGCAATATCAAACTGCCTCTTTACATAGGAGACATGGCAAGCGTCAGCTTCTATGTCATAGGTGCAGGGCCTTATTTTTGGCAGTTTGAGATAGCGAGAATTTGGGCCAGCATTTAAGCAATCTACATGACAGTCGGAACATTTGCATTAAAGCCTACTTTTTCTTTTTTTAAGCACCACGAGTTGCCCAGAATCACAGGGTGCTGAGCCGACGTCGGGATTCGAACCTGGTTCCCCAGTTCTACTGTCGGCATCTCTGGCCACATCCTCAATTCAATTCTTCATCTTTATTCGATCAAAAATATATTAGACCATAAAAGCACATTTGGCAATGACAAACAGATCTAGTAATAAAACAGTTCATTTTCAATCCAATTTCATGAATATTTCGTTATCACTAAAATTTACACATATAACTTTTAAAGGAATGCAAAAAAATTAAAAATCATGTATCATATGTAGAACCAGTTCATTCTGGCCAAATCCTCAATCTTGTTGTGATGCCAATTAGAACCTATCACTGCAGGAGCACCCCAGCGCAGGAATACACTACCCATTGTCTGCCAGAGCGCACATAAACACGCTCCAGCTGAAAGGGTCATTATCAGTAGTTTTTGCGTTGCACGTACCCGTACTTCAGGGCCTGCGCCCTGCTGCTTCTGGGAGTACCGGTACTCTCCTTGCCCAAAAACAAGTTCCAGTACTCAGGGGGAGAAAACGGAGAAGTGCCGGTACTCAGTACCGGTGAGTTCCGGCCCATTTAAAGCACTGACATAGTGCCTTATAAACACAGGAAGTCATGCATCAGGGCCCGCGTTCATCTAAATACCTGCATCAGGGCCATTACAATTGAGCCCAACTGTGCTGTTTTCCATGTAAATATGGAAAACCTGCCCCTACTACACAATCCACCAACAGCGGCATAATTTACAGATTTTGACAAAAACAAAGTTGGCTCCAGCTCAAGTGGATCAAAAGTTACAAAAAATGTGTCATAGCTGGTCACAAGCAGTGGCAGACTCTTTACAAAAGATTAACTGGTCACCAGTCGGTTGCGTTATTACTGAATTAAAGTGTGAAACTAGTAATAAATAAATATTAATGTGTTAAAATACTAAAATAATTCTGCCACACAATGTGATGTTTGAAATCAAATCATTTGCCTCGTCAGCAACCATAATTAATTTAACTCTGCCGCATAGTTGGTCCTCCACTGCAGCTTAATTCTAGCTTTCCTGACTAAAATTCACTATTTATGTAACATACACTAAAGACGAAATGGTGGCTAATAATAGATATAGTTCACAAACTCATTTTCATTCATTTTATTGACCTCTGTATGATAAAGTTTCAACAGGCCCAGCTATGATTTCAACCATCAGTTAAGCAAAACATATCTAGTCGGCCTGTGCCCAGTCCACTGATCTATCTTAAATAGAGTATGCGGCGACTAAATACAGCTGTTACTGGTCATGTGCGCCTTGGGTGGACTTCAGATACTCGATGACCTTTGGCTATGATGAGTTAAATTTCATTACTTTCAATGGTTCTACCTGATTTACAGTCGTTCAGCTCTTGAGAGGAGCAACCCCCTTGCTGATAAATAAATAGAAACATGCACCTATTCCCGGTTACTTTAGAACTAACTCCATCCAATGGAGACCCAAAAGAGCCCCTGGTTTCACTAGGCGCTTGTCATTTCTTGTGACACCTACGAAGGTGTAATCAGGTAAAAATCCGCTGCCTTAATCGGGCGGTGTATCACAAGGACTGCATGGGGAAGACCCACCTCAGACAAGGAAGTTACTCATAAGCAACCAGGTTTTTTCTCATTCTCCTTTCACAGTTTTCACTCTTGAGGAAATACCCAAGCCAACGTCACTAAAATAAAGCCAAGTCTCCACAGCACCACAAGACACTGACGAAGGCATCCACGCCACTGAATTTGAAAGACGCTTCTATCATGTCATCTGTACGGATAACACAATCATTTCACCTAATCCCACTGCCCTTCAGTCCCCAGCCTTTAACTTGTAATGTGAGATAAAGGTAGGACAAGATGACCAAGTGGGCCTCTGCAGATGTTCATCACCGAGTCCCCTGAATCGCTGCTCAGAAGGCATACATGCGGATTACGAAGGAAATCCAGGGGGCCAAGTACGCCTGTAGATGACCCATGACCTCTTTGTCTACTTCAACATTTCCTACATGTGCATTGTGGCCAGTGGCGGCTGCTGCAAATCTAAAGTGGTGAGGCAGAGGGGGAATGTTAGAGGAATAATAAAACATTTTTAAAACGTACCTGCCGGCTGCCTCGGTGCTTCTCTCCTACCAGCAGTCGCTAAGGCACAAGCACAGGCTCCCCACCCAATCCAGACGCTGCTCTCATGCTATACCAAGCATTAGATAAGCGCCGGGATTGGCCTAAGCAGGCTGGTCTGACGCTCGCTCAGGCACAGGGAGATTGTGCCATTTCTCCACCCAGCTGTGCAACACAGCTGGGGTGGAGAAATGTAAGTGCGCATGTCGATTTGGCCAACCTAAGATGGCTGGCCAAACCGACATGCGCACTTAACCGTGCCCATCACTAGTCCTCCCTGCAACGGCCCAGCCAGCTACTAGATGCCATGGCTCAGTCAGTCAGTGGAAAATAAAATGATAATATTGTTTTATTATCATTTTATTTTTTGCTGACTAACTCTGAGCAGTGGGGCGATACTCCTCCGCCATTACGGAGGAGCCGCCCCTGACTGACAACAAACGTCTGTCCAGTCAGTCCAAGAGCTTTGCATGAGTCAGGCCGCAGTATCTCGCCGAGAGAATTAGGCCCTATCGTCAGGGGAGAGCGCTCTGCTCTTTTGAGTCTCTTCTGACCATGGTTCCTAGATTCAGCGGCTCTAGGAGAGGCGGCTCCTCCTTTTCCGTTTAGGCTCCTGGGCCTGGAATAAACTCCCTTCTGTGCTCTGGGATATACAAAATAGATTCCTAATCCGCAAAGCCCTGGAATCTTTTCTGTTCACTTCATCGTGAGACACTCCAAGCAGCCGAATGCTCTACAAATCTGTTCCTTCCTTTATTCATTCAAGTACAAAACAAGACCCCTGAGCAAATTCACCGAAAGCAGCAGATTCTCCTCTTGAGAGACAGAAGCAAATAATGCTACAAAACTTCTTCATATTGAGGTAGCTTGCAGGTTCCACGGTGCTAATGCAAAAATATGTTTTTGTCACGTAATCCTCCTCCAGATAGCTCGAGGAAGGCATATGGTTGCATGAAATAGACAAGAAAATCTGGTATCGTATACAACTGTGAAACGAGTGAATACAAAAAAGGTCGATACAGCAAAACGAATGAGTGCACAAGCAGGATTCCTTGTCTCGAAATGTATGGAGGCAACAGTGCAAAAGTGCGCTAAGCTAAATTCGAGCCCTCAAGCACTCTGACTGAGGACCCCCTTTCCCAGTGTTGAGGCACCTTGGTGATCACTGTTGAAGCCCCTGCAGTAAAGTATAGTGTCGCTGAGATAAGCGTTGGATCCAAGGTTGAGAACTAGGAGGGCCGAAGGCCTTTATACAATCCTTCTACATCCCCCTGCCTCATATTACTGGACGATGCTTTCCTTGCTGGACTGTAGACACAACGGCTCTTTTCACACCTCACCTGATGCAAGAAGAGTAGCGTGGTCTACAGCCCAGTAAAGAAAGCCTTCTCCAGTGATGTGGAGCAGGGATGTAGACTGGCTGTAATAGATAGGCAATGCGACCCCCAATTAATGAATGAGGAATATTCAATATGCGGGCCTGACAACTGACAAGTGGTGAGGAATTGAGGAGAGGAAGTAGAAGCTAAAGGATGATTCTAGTAGTATTCCAGTAGTAAAGGGCTTGCTGGGCTGGTTGCTCTCCATAAATGGTAAAATGATTCCATCAAGTCAAAGGCCTGGAACTGGGAATAACTTGTAAGTCTCTGAAAGCCAATACAAAATGGACAGGACAACTCAGAAGTTGAAGGTAAGAGTACAGAACTATTGGAAAGTAGAAGACAAGAGACAGACACACACACTCATGGAAGTGGAGACCGTGACGATGGAAGCATCACAGAATTCCAGAATAAAAGAACAACGGAGTCCATATTTGATCACACACCTTAGCTCCTTGTCATGCAAGAGTATACATGTACATATGCAAGACCAACCCTTAATTAGTGTTTTTGAGACACTATTTACCAAAGAAATAGTACAACAGCAGACCCCAATGCTAGAGGCAGTTCATTATGTGAAGTACATTATTCTATTCATTTACTCTAAACCCCAAACATATCGCAAGCAGAGAGAGAGCTGGTCTGAAGAATATATCAAATGAGGTGAGATTAATTTTTAGGTTGAGCCTGGGCAGCGCATGCGCTAGTCTGGGAGGTATGCTGTATTGAGGTATGGCATAGAAGCTCCACCCATTTCCCCGCCCATCTTTTCAATTGGCTCCTGTTACTGTCCTTGCAAAATCGTTGTTTTTCATTCGCGAATAGGCTTGTTAGTCCCTCCTTGGTACCGCCTTGTCGGCATTTGTAACCTCCCATAATGACTGGACCTTCTGCTTGTCTTGTTACACGGTCTTCCTTATGTAGTCGGTGAGCACTATTTGCTTTCATGAATAATGCGGGATAATGGCGGCCAATTATTGTATATGGAGCGCGTTATGCGCGTTGTCACTTTAACAAGCATTTTCAATGCAATAGGTCTCGCATTTTCGAGATTCTGAGCTATTGGCATTGTAAATGACAATGCGTTTTATTTATGTGTTTAATAAAAGGCATTGTCATTTACAAGAACAATAGGTCAAAGTTTTGAAAATGCGAGACCTATTGCATTGCAAATCCTTGTTACATTCAGCAAATGAGTTTACTTAAGGGTACTAGAGGCATCCTTGTTAAGGTACGAGAGACTGATTTAAAAAGTGTAATGTCCAACAACCCTGGTACAAACTAGTATTTACTGACATTGATACATCTCATTGCCTATAAACCGCATAAAGTATAATTCCTTGAATTTCAGGAACCACAAATTGACAACATTCGCCGTTGCCTCTTCGTTAAGGAAGTGCAGACAGTATGAAAGAATGTTGTTGCTTCAGACTAAATCAAAGGGCAGGAAGAACGATTAAAAAATTATTAGAATAGTGGATTTTATTTCCATCATGTAATCTGTTGATGGTATAATTTGATTTATATTTGAACTGAAACCGATCAGTTTGATATTATGCCAGAGATTTTCTCTACCTCAGTTTTCAGTTTTGGATTTTGAAGGCTTATGCGAGTTTATACCAATTCAATTAGTTTAAATCACAACCTTATTTAACGTCAAATTTTTGAGGTTTCTAATAAGGTGCAGCCAATGTCCAGACAGTCGTAACACAAGTATAAAAGACAAAATAATGAAATAATAGTATTACAAAATCTGCCACATTAAACCACATAATTTGCCTTTTCTTGCCGCATAATTTACTCAACACTGCCGCATAATTTGGCCCTTCCCTGCGCCATAATTCCAGCGGCCCTGCTCTAATCTCATGTGACAAATAACACCACAGATTTTAATTTGTCATCATTTATTAAACAAAAAAAAATCCTCCAACATAGAAGCTCAAGTAAAAAAAGTAAATGCACCTTAAGTGCTCCGCCAATTAAGAAGGTAATTCAAACAAGGACACATTATAAATAAAACGTCAGAAAGTCCTACCACCGGTATATGAAATTAGAACATTTTCTGTTCAGTCTGGAGCATTTAGGTTTTTCGGCAAAAGTTGATAACTAGGTTAAAAGATATCTGTAAAAGTGTCCGAAAAGAATTATGGGTTTTCATTTCTTTGGGAAGGGTATAAACTGATTTCCAAACAATATAAAGTCCTTCATTCCACAGTGAGATAGGTAATTTCCAAATTAAGGAATTTCAAAATGTCATATAGTACCCCAAAATTATATTAAGGGATCAACTGGCTTCTGCTTCTACCATTAGCAAAAAAACCTGAACAAGTGCGGGTATAATGGGAGGGTATCAAAGAGAACTCCCCTCGCTCCAAAAAGATCATTGTTACATGGCTTAGCTTTGCAAAACAACAACTGAATGAACACATGACTTCTAGAACAAGACCTCCGGACAGATGAGATCAAAGTGGGGTTATCTGGCTGTAACAAACAAAGAGGCGTTCAGTCAAAATCTAACACTGTATCCCCCACAAGAACCATACACCTTCCATCAACCATGGCAGTAAAGATGATGCAGTGATTTGTGCCTGTTTTGCAGCTGCCCACCCACACTACCAAGGAGTTCAACATGAATTCTTCTACATACAAGTTCATTTAAGGTGAAAAGGTGAGATTATCTGGCTAATTGATAAAGCTTAGCAGAAAGTGGAACATCCCACAGGACAATGATCCAAAACACATTAGAAAAGGCGGGGTGTGGTACGTCAAAACTGTAACCCCCAAATCATGTCATCCACTCACTTGCTTACCAATTATTTATTTATTTTCAAAGACCTCTCGGAGATACGGTCCCAGGAAACAACACAGTATCTACAAGTATATAGACAACACTGATTTCTACCTCTGGGCGACTCCCCTTGAAGATATACATGCCATGGAGACCAGATGAAGTAGTTCTCTCTCAAAGTTATATGCATGATCAATTTCCTGTTCATTTGTGTTACTCAAAACTATACACATCAATATTCCTTCAAACTGTATTCTTCGAAACAAAGGCTTTTGGTCTGCTGGTTGATGTAAGGAGTCAGCATGCAGAGTCTATCAATACTGGGTGTAATTAAAACAAGCATTGGCACAGCCAATAGGTCTCGCCTTTGGGACCTTATAAGTGTTTAGCCATGCAACAGTTGCATAACTAAACACTTATAAGGTCCCAAAAGCGAGACCTATTGGCTATGCCAAGCGGCCCTGCGTCCGCGAAAGTGATTGCGATTGCAATCACGATCAAACATCAAAGCGGCCGTGGGGCCGCGAAAGTGAAAGTAATCGCGGTAAAGCGCGCGCCCGCGCATATGCACTGTAGCTCCAGGCTGGCCTGGTAGCACTTTTTGGAGCCCTCTCAATAAGTCTCGCCAGACCAGCGCATGCGCTGGGTCAGGCGAGACCTAATAAATGGCACTCTTACTTAAACACACAGGAAAGATCTTAACAAGCTTCCTGCTAAAGTTGGCCAAGTTTGAATCTTTCAGGAAGAAATGACAGATGCGACAGGTCTTGTGGTAATTATGACTGTCTACACAGTGACTAATTGTGTATCATTTAAGTATACATTGCATTATTTTCTCCTGTGGTATATCTTATCCCTGGAAACCCTCCCGGGTGATTAGCTGTGCTTTACAAATCCACTGATTGATTCATTGATCCCACGGCCAGCAGTTTAAAGAGGCACTTTCCCTCATCCTGTCACCAACCAAGCTACTTTGGATTACTGGAAAAAATAGTATTCTTTCAGTCTGCCAGTTTCTTACATCATCTTGAAATATCATTTGCAAGTCCATGATTCCCTGCAAGAAGGATTAACATTTTGATGGGGCGTTGTTGCTCACAAATCACAGACCTGTTCCAAATAAACTGTTTTAGTTTTTTCATTGCTTGTTCATTTGCATTAGCAGATTGTTCTGTTCAAATTTAACAACCACAAAGACACTGATACTCAAAATTAACATGTATCCACCTTTAGCATTCATTCCTGGCCCAACAACTTCTCAGCAGGCTGGATGACAGCATTTGTAGTTCGCAAGCAACGTCTTTAAGCTTCACTCTGAAGTCTAATCTTTCTCTGGCACCTCATATGATAAAAAAACTCCAAATATGGACTTTCTTCGGCAGCCGCTTCACCAGGAAAAACTAAGCCAACTCCTACTCAACACCCAAGAAACACTGTGCATTTGGTGGCCCACTCTCATACTGACGAAGGAAGTACTCACTGGAAAGTCTCCCAAGATCGGCCGTGGCCCTTGTCAAGGCCACCCTCCATCCTGCAACTCTACAGACCAAAACCCCACCGCCTCCCATTTGAAGCAGCACATTTTGAAGGTGATTCAAGCTTCATTTGTCACACCAACCGCCCCATATTGGGAAAATAAATGTAACGTTGCTGAGGCTCAAGGATAGATCGCAGCAAATCTTGTTCCACCTTTGAAACCCCCAAAGCTAAGAAATTAAAAACACTGAAACAAAGCCCTGTGTACTTTGCCCGAAGAGTAGCACACAATCTACCCCCCACAATTCCTCTTCTGCCTCCCTTTTGTAAAGGCCTAACTCTTATCAAACCGCTTCACCCTGCAGACCTCCTGTTTCATGGCGCTTCATGGTTCTGCATCCCAGAAAATATTTTCTGTAGATCATCTGTTCTACTCTTATGCTACTTTCTACAGATACAAAACGTTTTTCAGCTCTCTATTATTCGTAAAGTCCTTTATTGTCCTTGTAGAGAGGTCCGAGTGATATACATTTATTAAATATATACACATTTAAATTGTGCGATTTATAGTGTACACAGTAAAAACAACCTGTATGTGGACGTGCCTCAAAAGTGAAGAGCTCCTGCCTTGCGAGTGGGCATTCACAGGGCAGACTGGATGTCCTTGAGTGCCCTTTGAACTCTGCGGAGGCTTCAACTTCAAGAGTTTGATTAATCATCAACTGAAGGAGTTTGATTAATCAGCACACCTAACGTCTTAAGATCCATCGGATGTCTGTCAGAGGATACCACTACTTTCCTTAAGTGACTAAATAACACTGCATCGTTCCAGCTCTAGCCCTTGGGAGCACATCACATCTAGCACTAGGCTGTAGAGCAAACAACATCTGTTGGAAGAAACAAACAGCCCATCCCTGAATTGGTGGACCACACACGGGCTCAAGGAAGAGACCACATTTCCAGTTATGGCCTATCGGAGCACCTGACATCTCAAGGAGGACCCCACCACTCCTACCTTGCCTCCGACAGCCACAGTTTTGTAGAGTATCTTCTGGCGACCATTCCAAAAATTGTCCATCTGACAATAAAGTGTGTACAATAGGACAAACCAAGGCTGGAGTGCTCATCTCTTCAGTGAGGTGTTAGTGGACAACAAAACTAGTACTGTCAATGCCAAAAGGGTAAAGATTTAAACTTCTCAAAGCCCAGTTAGGTTACTGGCCTCTCCCTTACCTCAGAAGCACTTTCTGGAGCAGGACAGGAACACAAAATAAACAAATATGACAAGTATAAAATTCATATTTGGTGCTGTAAAATGTTTCGCTTACAAATAATGATTTTCCTGTCGCTATCTTGGTGCACCCACAGAGTTACCTAAAACCTAGTTCTTTGGAAAGGCCAGGCCATGCACCTGGACAGAGTAAGCTTGTCTCCTAGGTCCCAATATAACAAGCAAGGCCCATGTTGTCTTCCATCCACAAAAAGCAAGCAGGGTCCATGCCTCTCCATCAGAGGAAGCTTGGCCTAGTCCCCATAACATAGCTGGAGCAGTAAGAATCCAGGTTGTACTCACAGTGACAGCCGCAGCAGTGGGGCCCAGAACAAATGGTCATCCAATCCAGGGATTAGGCGTCCAGGCCACGACGTCCAGCACAGCTCCGTGGCAAGGCGCCTCGTGGGGGAGGAGTCCTCCTGTAAACCAAGAAAGCGCTGTCCTGTTGAGAAGAAAAATAAATCTTTACCATCGTTTAATTTATTACATTTCTTATTAACAAATTCCAGCACATCACACAAAAAACACTCCTAATTGTGCAAACATGCCATGTTAGGCATCAAAGAAAGGTAGGAGCCAAAGGCCCATTCAGTCCCTGGCCTTTTTATTCAAGTCAAGTCAAGGAAAGCTTTATTCGATTGTTATTGTACCAATCATAAAAGCACAAATACATAAGAAAAATCCATATAAAATTTCATTAGAAATTACAAAAGATAAAATCTACAAAATATACACCATATATTTAAGATGTCATAAAACTATACAAATGCAAATGTTATGTTTGAAAAACCTGCTATGTACTGTGGAGAAGGTGCCCTAAGTTTACAGGGCATCCAGTATCATGTGTTCTCGGTGTAAGATAGCCTTCTTTAAACGTTGTTACTATCCACGCAATTAGTTCATCTTCCAAGAACTGCAGCCAAGTAAGAGCTGGACGGCATTGCCTTACCCCTTATTGGTTTAAAAGTGCAAGTATCCACACTTTCCTCAACTCTTCATAAAATTTACAAAAGAACATTAAATGAATCGTGGACTGCTCTGAATGTCTGTCACAGAGGCAAAGCGTCAGGTTACGTGACCAGTCGTTCATAGATGGTGTTGTCGTTATTCTGTGGACAATGCCCAATCTAAATCTTGTCAGAAGCATCCTATCGTATGCTCCTGGTACAAATAATAGGTAAGGCTCCATTTGGATACAAGAAAGCGTTAATTGGTGTTGCATAACGCTAGGCGTCACCATTTCCCCTGCCATTCTCAAGGAGTCCAATAATTGTAGACCCTCCCTTCTCAGAGCCTTTCTCGACACGGCTAACATAGTGGTGGGATTCGTGGAGTATTCCGGGTGACCTAGGTCCTTCATGAAATTGCATATAAAGTTGATCCACAGAATATTTAAGGCCCCATCCAGACCCATGCTATCCTTCATAATGTCTCTATTTAATTTTGTCTGCTCCTTGGACCAGATCCTATGCCACAGGAGCACTGGTTCCAATCTGATAAGGTCGGAAATAAAAAGGAAGGCCCAGCTCCTCATGACAAACAAAGGAGGATGTGCTTGGAGGAGCAGATAAAATGTACCGCAAGAAGGAATTTTCCACCTGCTGCAGTGGGAGGGTGTTAGCCCCGTACATAGCGTCTGTAATGCACTTCGCTTTAAATATTTGCAAAAGTTCCCCTGGCGACTTCTTCAACAATTTCTTAGCGAAGGATGCTAGGGCTGTGGATGCTCTTGTAAATGCAAGCTTTTTAGTGGTTATTGCATGGGACCAGGTGTCGTTCTGATTAAATAAAATGCCCAGATACGAAAAGTTCCTTGTTGTCGCTAACATTTTGCCATCCAGGAACATTTCCCTTACTCTCTGAATCCTCTTACCACATCTCATGACAAATGTTTTGGAGACGTTAATACTAAGTCTCAGATCTTTCATGAAGTCATTAAAGCTGTCTAGGACCCTCTGCAGACCATTTTGGGTCCGCGCCATTAAGACCGCATCGTCTGCATATAGAAGGGCTGAAATAGGTCGCCCTCCAGCTTGAGGGAAGTCATGTCCCCTGCCTGATCAGAGCTTCACCAAGGCAATTTACATACAGATTAAAAAGGAAGGGAGCCAGGACACAACCCTGCCTGACCCCTCTCCTAATGGGGAATGAATCAGTACGCTCCCAACCTATGCCATAGCGAACACTGGCTGAGGCTCCATTATACAATTGTTGCAATAACGCTATGATGTTTTGGTCAACCCCCATTACTACCAGGACCTCCCATAGCTTCCAATGAATTACGGGAGTTGATGGCCGCGGTGAGGTCCACGAACACCAAATACAGACTTCCCTTTTTTGCTTTGGTATAATTTGCCAATCAAAATAGACAGGTTTAGGCTTTGTTCGGTAGTGCCTAGCCCTTCTCAGAAGCCATACTGTAGGTCGGACAATACCGGATTGTCTTCTCCCCAGTCTTGCAAGTGCTCCAAGACGATGCGGCCATTGAGTCGAGAAGGGAAATTGGTCTGTAGCACCCCGGGTCGTGACGATCACCTTTTTTAAATATTGGGATAATTATTGATTCAGCCCAGGCCTTTTTATTCAAATTGTGAACATTAAGAACAATTTTTGTTGCATGTGATGAAAGCCTGAAGGTAACCAGAATGGGATGCTGACACAGTGCTGTCTCTCACCGTGTGGTCAGTTTTGGGGGCTTTGATGGTCTTGCACCTTGGTGAACACTGAACGACAGCGATGATTTTAAAGAGAACCATTCTGTTTTGGTGATGCCAGTGAACTTAAGGGAGTGATGAAATGGCAATTTTCCCGCCCTTTCTTTAGCAGTAAAACCACCAAACATCTCTGAGCTATCAAATTTTCAAATATACCAATATAGCCCAAGCAGGGGCAGTGAACCAGTGGGGACTTAAGTCCTCGCAGAAAGGGTCCAAATGATGATCTTGAAAACGCACATGCATCAAGAGCGCCGGCCTGGGCGCATATGTGGGTTCGATATCACAAAACTGGAAATGAGACATTTGGTTTGCTAAGTGCCAGTAATGTTTGTGTGTTTGACAGCACAAACTTGCACCTGGTTAGACTTCAGTAACCAGCATGTTTAGGAACCTCTGGAGGTTATCAGCAAAACAGGCAACAGAATATACAGCTGTGCAGCGAACGCCTCCCTCCGCAGCACACAGGGCAACCCCACCCGCACCTTTCGAACCCGGTATCTGGACCCCACCAGAGTACTAACCTTGATCATTGTAACTGAAGGCCACCCCTAGAGAGGATTCTCCAGCTTGTACCCCACTTCCTGCTGCATCTCTAGCATTCTCCTTATGATTTTCAATTGGGTGACTGAAGGCTCACTCGTGAATTAGTGCCTAGAGCTTTCTCTCCTTGACCCCTACCGCTTCCCATGCAACTTCCACGTCTGCAAATGTATGTATACATTGATATGATATGATATGCAAACCTAGCTACGAAGCAAAGGACTGCTATATGTTACGTTGGGAGACGAACTACTGGATCATGTACATCAAGTGGGATTACAGAAATACATTCCGCACATTAGATTGCATTTTTTGTAGGTACAGGGAAACTAAATTGTTTCCACATTTGCCCAGAATCACATGAGGTTAACTCAAGCACCAAGGCTGGGCTTGAAATTTAGGCCTCTGGGTTGGCAGCTCTAGCCACCGGGCCTCATCACAAAGGAGAAGCTAGGTGATGGTGCTTGCCCGTCGTCCTCCTTCCAGCCACTGGTCGTTCCAGCTTCTCCCTAAGCCCCTCGTGAGTACCTTACAGTACTTTCAAGCCACCTCAGTCACTAACTACGCTCCTAGCTTGAGCCCTCCATCTGTCTCTCGTGTTTTAAGGACTCTTACAATCTTTCTTCCTTCTGCTTTCCTGTGGTTCTTTGCTGCCTGCCCTCTGCATATAGTGGGAGAACACAGGATTCTACATCCACTCAAGCACAGTCCATCCGACCACCACTGACTCAGTATACATAGGCCAGAGCAGTGCTTAACTTGTTTTAAAAAAAAAAAAAGGGACAGGGCTTTCGTCTGGAGACCACATCAGATTCACCACATATTGCCCCTACTATGCAGCCAATGACAGTAAAAACACAATTGCTGTCCATCACCCTTCTACAGGTGTGATAATTTGAACTATTTCAGGCACCTAAAACTATAAAAATGACTTGGGGGGCAGGTAATAGTAACTTTTAAGGTATACTGAATTTACAAATAACTGTTATTGTGGTAATCTCTAAATTAGTCAGACAGTGCCACCTTGTGGCAGACTGTCACAAGCACCGGTATTGACAGTTAAGTGCTGGTGCCGAGCACTGGAAACCACCTGCTCAAATTAAGCAATGGGCCAGAGGCTTTTTAGCACAGGTGAAATGGAACACATACTCCCCTTTTCTGCAGTCTTCTTATGTGAAATTGGTGGTAGCATATTAACTAATTATTCAATTGAAGTCTTAGTTGTATCTTCATCACGACTAACTGAATCAGTATGATTGTTTCTGAATAAATCCCTTACATATCACATCGAACTATGCGCATATACGCTTATAGTCTAGTAAGTCATAGCTCCCAGCAGTACTAACCCCAAAGAAACAATACACACAAACATAAGAGACCATAGCGGAAGAAACAGCTTTCATGCACCTAAAAGAAACTAAGTAGGCCATAAATTCTTCCATCATGTGTGCCCTCAATAGTACTTTTTCAAAAACATCCCACACGCTAAATACTTTCATTGCATAGACAGTCCAGGCATGCCACAACAGTGCTCAACACCACTGGAGACCACAAAATGACCCCCGCGGTTTTCCATCTGATGGGCAATATGCATGTCCACCGACCAAGAGGGCTGATAAGCAACTGGTAAAGCCCTCTGGGATCAACCCTAAAACACCACAGCCAGACAATTCAACGATAGGACACAGCCACCTAACCAAGTAAGAGTCCAGAACACAAAATCTTTATCACTGAATAAAAAGCCAAATCAGAACCCATTCTACAATGGAACCTCAAAAGCACATTGCATGCTATATAAATGGCGCTACAAGAGGGGAAAAAAATATGCAATACACCTTTCTTCTGTCGGTCCTAGTAATTCCTCAGTTAGTGGGAAAAAAATCCTTAAGTTGTTCTGCAGTATAAAAAAAAATACAACAAGAGTAACCTGGAATTCCATTATAGAATACCATAGTACATTATAACTCCTATTATATCCCCTATAATAAAAAAACATGGAAGCTTGTAAGACTGCACAAATCTGTTCCCTATATTTTGTTTTTATTAGAGCCTCGTTGTGACATAACTAGTCACATGTAATGATGAAATAATACAGTGTGTTAGGCAAGCCACAAACTAGAGTACCATGTTTCACGCATTCAGAACTACAGTACTTTTCAAAGTAACTTCATTATTGTTAATCTGCACTTGTAGAGCCCACAATCTGACATTGTTATGGCATAACAGCCCATTTCGGTAGTGGAGTATGGCTTTCCAAATGTTTAAATTACAGACCAAAGTCTGAATGTTTATTGGGGTGTGCGGTTGGCGAGACCTGAGTGCTAAACCAAATTGCTTTCATAGTTACTCAATTGGTACAGACCCAACACATTTAAGTGTGTGGTAAGCAGCCAACAGCAATTGCTTAAATTATATTTTTCACCCATTACAAGATGCATAGTGCTATATTTACATTTACTTTTATAGGACTACCACATAAATGTATTCTAGATATCTGCAACTACGGTGTCCCTTTCATAAGAAGACAGAGGTTAAGGGTCTCATTCCAAAAGTTGGTGGATCCTCGGTCCGCAAACCTCATGGTTCCCAAGTTCCGTTTACAAGTGGGGCAATTCGGAATGTTTCCACCTGTGGAACTTCAGCTGGCTCTGCACCAGGTGGCACCAGAAACCCTTGACCTGGCAGCCCATATGCTGCTGAGGCGCCAGATCACAGTGACCAAAGCACCAACCGATGTAGTATCTCCATGGCAAGTCTGCAATTTTGTCCTGAGCGGGAAAAATAGCCACATCATGCAGGGAGAAAACTCTGTGCATCAAGGCCATTTATTTTTAGGTTTCGCCTGCACAGCGCTTGTGAAAACTATTGTTTTTTTATATAAACTTTAAAAGGGCTTGCATTCTGCCCCTTCTCTTTCCTGGCATTTCATTGGCTCCTGTGCTTGCCACTTACTTTTCCTCCATTTCTATTAGCTGCTGAAAACGTTCCTGCATTTACCAATGTTTGGTTCTCGTCTGCTTCTCTTATCAGTTTCCCGTAGCCGAAATACTGTTAACATCTGCTTTAGTGGAACTATTTTTCATAAAGTTTTGCCTCTTTCTGCTTTTTCATCTTGCGGCAGATGTATTTAGCGCAACTTATTACCCAAGAGATCAAGTGATTTGCCCAGGATCACAGATGTTGCTCTGCTGAGACTTGAACAGGGATCCCCAGCTCTCCTCAGCAACTCTGGCCGCTGGGCCACATCCTCTCTACTCCCATGATACTTGTCTTTCCTTTGTCCCAGACGGTGAATGATAAAAACAGCTTATTATTCTTCACATAGGTGAAACCAATGCATTACCAATGCTGGTTTAAACTAGTTATCGTTTGCTCAGAAAACTGCTCTACATTATATATCTTCAGTCCAGTATCCACTCACGGTAAGAATGGACAGACACAGCTAGGGTGCAGTACACAGTGGGTTTATTTAGTCCAAAGATTTAAAAGCACAAGTAGAGGTGAGCTGGCGAAACGCAAGAGCAGACACGTTTCAACCTGTCGGCTTTCATCAGTGCAGGTTTGGTTAATGGGGTGAGCACCTGGGGGCTGATTTGAATGCTGGCAGAGACACTCCCATTGGAGCATAGTCTTGGCCCCTCCCCATTGTTACAAGTGCAGTACATCTCCAAGCTTCCACCGTGGCTTCTCCTACTGCAAAGGCCAGCCAGAATCCGCCGCGGGCGCCCATTCAGTAATGCGGCGTCCAAACACACAGTGGTGCCCCAAACAATGTCGGCATATGGACTGCACGGCTTCCACTGTAGCGGACATCCGTAGGAAACGCTGTTATTTTAAACCACAGTTACGGCCCCTATAAAGTAGTGGAATACAAGACCATGGAGGTCCAAGAGTAATATATATATATATATATATATACACATACATACATACATACACACACACACACACATCTACATGTATACCCATATATACACATACACACAAATATATATATTTCCCCTCAGCCTTCATGCAGAAACGCCCTCCAATTCACCACACGTCCCGAGGGTGAGCAGCAGAACGGCACAACATAATCCTTTGCGACGCGGTTATTTATTTATTTTTTGGGGTTGAATAATCTTCCATTCGTCACGGTGGCATGTACAGCAAAGTGCAGAGGTGCATATACACACGCACATACATATACACACACACACACATACACACTTAACGAAAACACAGGAAGGTGTTGACTTAAGAAAAGCAGACTGCCAAAATACAATTTAAAAGTTTTCATTGAGCAGAAATTAGACATAAAGCGGTTGTGACGTGTTACGGAATCCAACAGCAGCTTTATAAAACCGTGCTCAGCAGGCACCCTTGGACATTCAACGGTAATCATTTCATGTGAACAGAAACTGTACTCTGCATGACGAGGGTCACACCGTTCGCGCTCATGAGGGTAACCTTGCCTTACCCGAGTGCCAAGTTTTTTAAAGTCTCCCATACACCGCCAGAAGACATTTATCCATCGCCGGGCCACTCTCTGTAGTCCAGCTTTGAGTTCACTTTAAGCAAACTCGCCTTATCTCTTCGCACTTCTCATGTCCTAATTGTTGTTCGTTAGAGCACAGCTCCTCTTCACACCCCTCAATCTAGTTTTCCCGCAGCAAAGTAGATCTGATCAGACTTGTTTTTGTTCTTTTTTCAACATAAGATGTAACATGTTAATGTATATTGATAGCCCTGGGAACAAAATTCCTTTCTTCTTTTTTTTCCCTTGGCTGTCATCCGTAGATTTGAGACCGGCTCTAAATTAGACTGTAGGTGTGCATTTTAGTGAGACAGTCGGTGCCATGAAGCAAGGGCGATATTTACTGGGTTGGAAGAGAGGCCAATGCATAGATAAGAGTACAATTGGACCACAGAAACGCTGTATATGGTCCTAAGGGCAGGATCTGCCCAGGCCCCTTCTTCCAAAAGTATTAGCCAGATTCACGCCCAAGCCCCCACCACCACCCCCCTCCCAGCAGACACTGTGCTTTAAAATTGAGCAGGGATTGGTGCACTTCAATAAAGTTTACAGAGTGGCTCAGTGAGTTAACCACCTACACTACCGATGTGTAAGAAATGCCCAGTGACCCCACTGCACGACCTTCACCCTACACTGGCCTTTTTTGCGTTACAGCATTTTGTACGTTAGAACGTGTAGAGTCATCATTACAAAGGAAAAAACAACAAGCATTGGCATAGCAATAGGTCTCGCCTTTGGAACCTTATAAGTGTCTAGCCAGAGCAATTGGCTTTGCCAATGTATTTAAGCTATGCTGTAAAGCAGCATGGCTGCTGTGCAGCATGTTGAAGTTATAATAAAAAAAGTGTTAAAGTACTTTTGTTACCTTATATGCAACCAATAAGACATTATATAGAACTGCATGACCCTATTAAAAAAAGAATTAACTTAAAAAATGTCTTCTAGTTTTCTTGTTCTTGCAATGCTTATTGAGAAGTGGAATTAAAAGTATTATTTTTTCTAATATTACAAGTACTTTTCTTTACCTGTTTGTAACTTCCGGTGTCACGCTTTAGACATTAGTAAGACCAGTAACCTTCCTCATATGTTGGAAAAACATATTTTTAGTTTTCCATGGCACTCCGGGAGGGGAGGGGGGGTGGGGGAGGAGGTTCATTGTTAAATCTCCTTGCATGTATGTGTAAGTGAAACTCACAAGCGCAAAAAGGTAAGTCAACAATTCCAAAACGCTTTCAAAATTGGGAGAAAATAGTTTTGTGCTTGCAAATTGCCTCTCTTTTTTTTTGCATTTCTATATAGCACAAACTCTGACCCAAAGGTGAGCACCAGTTACATTGCACAAGTGCACTTTTTTTTTTGGTAGGCAAGAGGAGATTAAGTGAATTTCCCAGAATAGATAGATAGACACTACAATAGACACATTGAAGTATACTTCCATATTCACACAATAACGTACAAAGGCTAAAACCAGGGCCACTGGAATTATACAGCACGGCTAAGTAAATTATGTGGCAGGAGAAGGCAAAATTACATCAACTCACCACAACTCAGACTAGGTATGGAGATCGATTGATAAACACAAGACCTCAAACACACTTACAGTCCCATATCACAGACTAAACAAAAACATGTTACAACAAACAAATGATGGGTGGAATGCTGACAATGCAGACATTCTCCCCCAGTCAAGAGATCTGGGTTAAATCCATCGTTCTTTTGCCCACTACGCCACCCCAGTTC
Source organism: Triturus cristatus (assembly GCF_964204655.1). Lineage (NCBI taxonomy): Eukaryota > Metazoa > Chordata > Amphibia > Caudata > Salamandridae > Triturus > Triturus cristatus. The sequence goes on from NC_140592.1 coordinate 684,788,153, forward strand.
AGACATGGCCATATGCAAATCAGTCTTGACCCTGTGCCTCATGGGAACAGTCCAGCCCGAACTGCCAAGCCATGTCTTCACTGGACCGGAATCAAGCATCCTAGGACCGGTTTCTGGCTATCAGCCGTCATCAGCCAAGATAGCTTGACTCCATTGGCGTAGTGAGCACGGGTCCCACGTCTGGTAATAACCATCCCACTTAGGGCGAAAAGGGTTACAACAAACAAATGATGGACGGAATGCTGACAATGCAGACATTCTCCCCCAGTCAAGAGATCTGGGTTAAATCCATCGTTCTTTTGCCCACTACGCCACCCCAGTTCAGACTTAACGTGTGAGCACCGAGATTTCAGGAAGTATAGTTTGTCAGCAGTAAAATCGTGTTGGCAAATGATGAAGTTGGCTAGCAGGTATCCTTAGCATAGGAGCAGCCCCTGAGGGATATTTCAATACATCATTTGATTACAGAATTTGGCCAGAAGCTGCCCAGCCAGTCAAGCCAGAACCTGTCCTTTAACAGTCTTTACTTCCATTGGTCTAAAGATTTGATCTTTATGTGGGGGGCCACCATGAGGGCCGCCGTCTGCTGTGAGGTTCTTTGGAGGCCACCTCCAGAGGCCAAGGTCCACACCAATTGCTCTCCGCCAGGGCAGTGCACGTTGCGACCAATTCAACAGAGCGCAGGCGAGATCTCCATCACTCAGCCTACGACAGGCATAGGGCATTCTTTTACACTCAAATATGCCTTTATCGCATGTTGTGCCACATCTGTTTGACGGGTTTGCTATGCAGCGCAATGAGGGCGGCACTGGGGTTTTGACAACCAAACCACAAGGAGCAATGGGTAAACTGTACCCTTTACTCCCAGTTCCTCTAGTGATTGACAGGCACAGAATTCAGCGTCTGGAGAGCTAGGAATGTAATGGACTTATTTTCAGGCAGACACTGGTGCCTATCAATTAGAGAGCAGGCAAATGGAACACTATGTTTAAACAACCTGTCCCCAGAGACATGTTACAGATCACACAAAGGTTTATACAATGAGAGGAAATGTCTTCCAACTATAAATTATAATTCTAAAAAACAATATTTAGGTTACTTTACACCCCACTTGAACTACTTAAAATCATGGTTTGAAAGCCTGATACGTTCACTAGGTATGGGTAATCTTAAAAGAACAAACGGCATGTTGGCTCACTGCAAAATCTATGAAAATTGAGTGATGAACGTGTGCGCAGCCGGATCCTGAGACTGAAGGACTTTGTTTTTGAGCCCTCTGGATTTTATTAGTCACTTTCAACTCTTGCACCTCATGTGCTGCTACCTGTCCACCCTAATGCTCACTTCCTCTAGGAAGAGTTCAAATTGATCACCCATTCGGACCATGACCTCTTAGCTGAGACATGGTGTAAAGGAGTATCAGCAGCAGTTCCTAATGCCGCTTTTGATCTGGTGCCTGGGGGGGAAGCGGGAGGTGCTCCAAGGAATGGGGGTCCCCTTTAATCTATTGAGTATAATTAAAACACTCCACAAAGGGAAATTTACTAAAGTTAGGCGTGGCACCTATGGGGAACTGACCACGGCTTTCCCAGTTGACCAAGGAGTGCGCCAAAGCGGATTCTTCGCGCCAAATCTTTTTCTTGTATATATTAACAACTGCATCAGCTATTTGCTGAATTGTGTCGACGACTCCCCCACCTTGGAAGGGGAAAAAATCCTGGGCCCTCCTTTTCGCAGTCAATACACTGTGTTGTCCAAAACTAGGAGGGGCTTGCAGAGCTTGATTGATAGATTCAACCAGTTTTGTGCTCAATACGGTCTCAAAATCAATACCACCAAAACTAAATAACTGACCTACTTTAAGAGAGATAGGGCTAGAGGAGTGATTAAAGTGGAGGATGAACCACGAGAAAAAGTGGGATAGTTTGATTACCTAGATATTAGACTAGCTCAAACAGGGTCGAGGGAACCGCAGATCTTAAGAGCTGGGGCTAAATGTACATTTGCAAAAACAAGCCAACTGGACCCCATATTACCAGCTGTGAAAATCTATAAGGCTCAAACAAGGGGGGCAGCCCTTATGGTGCCGAATTATGGGGCCATGCAATACACACTCTTGGAGTGTGGCGGAAAATAACTTTCTTAGATCCCATACCAGCTTAGAGAGGGGAGCTCCACCTGTATCCCTACATTTGGACTTTGGTATCCACGAAATAGCAGTTCTGGCTGCGCGAAGAACTGTGTGGTATTGGATACGTATCTGGAGCACTAGGGAACTGTCCCATTACAGAGAGGGACTGTGTCGTAAAGAAACGAAGATCCAGCTCCAGGTAAACTTAAGGTAGTATTTATTCAAGTAGATGGTTCCAGATAAAAGGTACAGAGAGCCCCGCCAGGAGCAGCCTTCCTGCTGCTCAGCCCGTTCTCCAACTGCCAGCCTCACTCATTCAACATTCCGCAGCATCATCCACACCAACATTCCACACCACACTCACACTTGCTGAGCATCAGGTACAACGGACTGCAAGACATTACAAGAACAAAATCAGCAGCAAAGATAAAATGGTTGGGATTTATTAAAAAGGGCCAGGAAAATGTTTGGGAAGTGCCCTATTTCATTTGCCCAGAAGATGTGTAATTAGTTAAAAAAAAAAACTGTCACAAAAGAAAGTTGCAGGGAACATCGGATCACCACAGACAGCCTGACAAGTGTCTTCTTACTCCATAAATTACAAGTAACGCAGAGGAGTTCTTAGATTTCATATGACCGGCCCATGCACGTTCAGTGTTCTTACAGTTCAGGTATGGGACGCTCCCAGTAGCAGCCTTTACTACCCAATGAGGGGTACAATCCAGAGGTCACACTTCTGTTTCCATTGTTAAACTGCTATGGAAACAGATGAACATCTGTTATTTGTTTGCCCCATTCGCTAAAGCTAGAAGCAGGTGGATAGTGCCCTTGTGTCGATCTCTTAATTCAGTAGAAAGAGAAGAAGCCTACAGAATTTGCTAAAGTGATACCTCATCGATAGTGGTAGTGGCAGTGTCCGAGTTTTTTGCACATAGTATGGACAAAAAAAAAGTTACTTGTTAGTAGGACAGACTGAGTTTTACAGGATTTTTTATTAACTATGGCAATGTCACGTAGGAAATTTGTATCACCATTTTCATTGTGATTGTTTTCGGTATTTTGATGATGAAATGTTATTTTAAACTATCAATGAATGGAATCAGAGCACCCATTTAGATCATGGCCTCTTAGCTGAGACAGGGTGTAAGGGAGTCTCAGCAGCAGTTCTTAATGGCAATTTTTTTTTTTCAATGAAGCCTGAGAAGATGAAAAGGGTAATAATAGTCCAGGTCCATGTTATGTCCCAAAATCAATTGAATACTCAAACATGAAATTGAGAGTAAAAATGCACAACTAAAACATAATGAGTGCCAAATAGACATCAGCCTGCTCCACACAAGGTGATCCGCCTACATCAGGGACTTGTGGCAATATGATGATCGGATAGTGTTGCTGCTTGGTCTGAAAACACGTTTTGGATCCAAAATACATTATCAATTCAATTTGTTTCTAGCTACAAATGAAAGTAAGCATTACATCACAATTACACCGTTTTAGAATTTTAAAATGCATGCTACTTATCTTAAAAAAAAAAAACACTCCTGTTGAAATAGGTATTTTTTAATCTTAAAATTTTTATTCCCAGCTTCGAAAAGCAGGGGGACAAAAAAACCTTTCAGAATATATCCTCGTGTACAGATATCAGATGCCCAAGGCGTATAGCTTTTGAATCCAAAAACAGCTGCCACTCAAGCACCTATTTTATACGGAACTCATCTCCAATCACAAGACCATATTTCTGTTTTTTCTGGTCCCAAGGTCACACTTGTAGAACGAGACTGTCCCCCTCTGAATGGATGTAACCCCGTGGGCTCATGTTTTTTCGCATTAGAGACCACCCAGCAGCACACTATGTCGCACCAATGACAGCGCTCCGAAGCAGCCGAAAGCGCTATACAGAAATCCTTGACAAATACAAAGTAAGAGTGTCCTTTCCATCTGGACTTAGTCCTCGCGCCTCATTACTTCCAACGCGGCAGAATGCTTCAAAACGGCGCTGGTTCCGCATGAATATATTTATTTTGACGGCCTCCCAAGCAGGCCGTACCGTACGCGACCAATGAGCGTGCGAGCCGAGGCCCCGGGAGTCTGCTGGCCGTGTCATTGGCAACCAATGAGCGTGCGAGCCCGGGCCCCGAGAGCCTGCTGAACTCCTGACTGTCTGGAGAGAGGGCTCGCGCGCTCACTCCAGACAGCTCCCATGTCTGCGTGAGTTACCGACACGTATTTCTTAACCCCAGGGCCGCCTCCGACCTCCTCTGTTCACCTCATTTATAGACGCCCTGTTCTCTCGCTGTGCTGCAGCAGGGCGAGCTCGGCCTCTTCCTGGAGTCTGTCCCGGGCGGTGGTGGCAGAATGCTCGTGTAAGCTGTAGTTGTGCAATTCTCATCCCAGAAGAAGACGGCCAAGAGAACACAGCAGTTACTATGGGGTCGCTCACTGGTGGCGCCGAAAGGCCACGTAATGGCCCTATTAATAAAAGCCCGGATGTTTTGCTGGCGTTCACTTGCTAACCTCGTGTCATGCGAGGTCAGTCCTTTTATTCACTGTTTTACGTGACTACGCACGACCAAACCATTCAGAGCGTTGGGAGGGGGGCAGAGAAGTACATGCTAACGATGAGGTTATGACTTAGCCAATCAAAAGTTAAAGCTTCCTAGCGAGGCTTGGGGGCAAGCTGGGGAGCCAGGAGCAAAGAGGCAGATTCCTGAGCTCCCCAGCCCTTTATAGCTCTTGATGGCTCGGCCAGGGCTACTGGCCGGACGTTGCCCTTTCACGCGACCCGGAAGTGATTCCAATCACTTCCGGGTCGCGCCTCAAGGCCAGGACCTATGGGGGAAGGAGGCACGCCTGCCGCGTCACGAATGTGCGCGAGAGGCACGCCTCCTGTTCCAGAGGAGGGGGCCGGCTCGACGGCCATACCTTTGGCGTGGCTGATGCCGGCCCCGCCGTTCTAGGAGCGCTGCCACACTGAGCAGGTCAAAGATGAAAAAGTAAAATAATAACTCATTGATATTATCATTTTACTTTTCCCATTGCTTAGCTGGGTAGGGGCGGGGCTGCTCTGCTCACAGAGCAGGGCAGGGGAGTTAAAGCGTTGTGTACAGCATTTAAGGCCCTCCATAATATTGGCCCATAGCATCTTAGGCAGAGCCTTAATTGGTACACACCCAAGAGAACAATTAAAACTTTAATGGTTCCCAGATTCAAGAAAATCAACTAGGGAGGCAAAAGCTTCATCTTGGGCACTGTAAAAGCATGGAATACATTGCCTTTCCAAATCAGATCCTCCCCCATTCTTCTCACCTTCAGAAAGGTGCTGAAAACATGGGTATTTGGGCCCGTCCGTGGCTCGCTTTGCTGTGAATCTGAACTAGCACCGGGACAGCTGAGCGCTTTACAAATTGACATAACAAAACACATGGCGTTATGACCCACCAATGGGAGGCTCAAATGAGACTGTGCATTATGGGAAGTGTAAAGCGGAAAGCACATAATCAAGTCCTGTATGGACCCTGCAAGTGGGCCCGTCCTCGATCCTATGTACGGCTGCTGTTCCACTTTCGTGGCCCCCAAGGCTTCCGGGGTGGTGCATACTCCGCGGCTGGACGGCCGCGTGTTATATTCTGCTCCAAGGTTGTCCATCTGTAAGTAGCACTCGACCAGCAGCTTGATTTATGTATAGGTAGGGACAGGGATCTGCTTGTAGGAGCCGCTCCGTAGTGGATTTGCCTGACGAGTTCGAAGCTCCATATGCTTCTCTTCAGAGGCTTTAACGGAAACGGTGTGCACAACCGCTAACCCACTTCACCATTTAACATATGACACACCACCCCGTAATGTTATTGGGGCCACCTGACATGGTAACTATCATGTCGGCAATGTGGGCCAGCAGCGGCAAACAGGATTGAGGACGAGTCCACTTGCAGGGTCCATACAGGACAAGATGTGTGTGCAATCCGGACCACATTTCCCACAATGCATAGTCTCATTCGAGCTTCCCATTGGTGGGTGTGCAATATGAAAATGGAGAAGTGGGTTCAGCGTTTGCACACACCGTCTCCATTCAAGCCTCTGAAGAGAAGCATATGGAGCTTTGAAACGCGTCAGGCAATTCAACTATGGAGCGGCTTCTACAAGCGGATCCTCGTCCCTGCCTATCACAAATACAGCTGCTGATCAAGTGCTACTCACCAGGTGGACAACCTTTGGAGTAGAATATATATATATACATACATACATATACATACATACATACATTACCTACTGGCGGTCGCCAGTAGGTAGATAGAGTTAGGACCTATTTTCCATAGGAAATCCTCAACATTCTATTTGGAATAACGTTGGCGCCGATTGACGAATCTTCACGAAATTTTCCAAACTTTTGGCCAGCTCCGGTCCACTCCTATCCTGAAAATGTCACGGTGATTCGTCAAGCGGGGGCTGAGAAAAAAGGGGGGTCCCAAAACACGTTTTCCCCATGCATTTTCCCATAGGACCTTTTGACGCAGCTACAGCCTGAACTGCTGAACGGAATTACACCAAATTTGGAAAAGAGGTAGTCCTCAGTTCAGACTCGTGCCTTTTGCTTAAATGGTGTAAATCCAGTAGTTCCTGAGAAAATTAGAAGTAAATGTACATATATATCTATGGCCTCGGAAGATCCGCCCACCCTCCCCACACCCTGCAGAGCACGAGCTGTATTGTAATTGGCTGCCAACACTCTGAATCAGGAAGTGTTGGCAGCCATCTTGTGCACAAGAAAACCAAAAAAAAAAGGCGCAAAACGTGACAAGGGGGCAGGGTAGAAACACCCACAAGGACCCCCAAGGCCCAAAAAAATATGTTTAAAAAAAACCAAAAAAAAAACAAACGGGAGGATGCGCGCTGGATGCGCAGATCCTCCCGATAGAAAAAAAAATTCAGCGCGGGCTCCCGCGCTGAATATGGTAATTTGCCCCCGGGGGGCCAAATCCTGGGGGCAGAGTAAAAAAAAAAACGTGGGGAGGTCCCAATCCCCCCCCCACACTGCCCCGGGGACCGCCACCCCCCTGGGCTCGAAGATTGTATATGGGGGGCTCACGGCCCCCCCGCAGCCCCGGGGACCGCCACCCCCCAGGGCTTCGTTAACATGGGTGGGGGGGCTCGCAGCCCCTGGGCTTAAAACAATTTGATGTGGGGGGCCTCTCAGGGCATGTGGGAGGGGGGCCACGCAACCCCCCTCCTGGAGCCTTGTATAGGCCCTGGGGACCGCCACCCCCCCCGGACCGGCTCCTGCAGTGTCCCGGGGTGCCCACCCCCGGGACACTGCTGTTTGCAATGGCGGGGCGGGAGCCGCGCCATTGCAACTGGATGATGTCATTAGTGATATCATCAGTGATGTCATTTGAGATGTCATCAGTGATGTCACTGACCATGTCATGAATGATGTAATATGTGACATCATCAGCAGTGGATTGCGGGCGCGCGAGATGTAGTTAGTACAACTAACTATATCGGAGGAATTTCAATGGTTTTGTTCGAGTGAAATGTCCAGCTAACTATAACACCCCTAAAACCTATTGTTTTTTCAGTGAATTTCTAAGGTTTTTTAAATGCTAATTCCTAACTATATCAGGCCTGAAACCTATGGTTTTTTCAGTGAATATATATATATACATACATATACACATACACACACAAAATATATATATATATATATATATATTGTATTTTTATTTTTAAAGAATGCCTTGCAAATGTCACATGCTTTAGGCAGTGTGTTGCCACTGTAAAGAATAAAATGGACTTATTATGAGGGTCATCTGAAAATAGCTTTAAGACACAGGATTTACAAATTCGAAAATATTTTTTGGGGTTTATCAGGTTTTTCTGCCATAAAACACAAATAAGGTTCCCAGTTTTACATTTTTACAGATAAATACAGACAGAAAACAATTGTGTTTTCGGTCTGTATTTATTTTTAAATGCGGAAAAATGCTGAAAGTTGTACTTATCATGACTGACTTTCCATGCTGTCTGCTGTGAATTCCAAGACAATAGATGAGCAATGAGACAGCATGGGGAGTTAAGAAAACAAATTAAAATATATTTAAATACAGGCATATAATATATTTGTAGTAAATTGTGAATATTTATCTGTGGTTGTAGTGTTTTGCTATATTTGCCTGCTGAATTTGCTAAAATGCGACAGGCATCACAGTTTGAATGCCTGTTTATAAGTTAAATAAATGTGAAAATGCACCATTTTTTACTACATTTATTCACAAACCACAAAATAAATATGGATAAATACTAATAAGATGGCCAAAAAATAAATATGGATAAATACAGACGTAAATGTTGAAAAAACATTAATACCATAAAACCGGCAGCCCTAAGAACAAAGCACATGGATGTTAAAATCCAAACCAATGGAAAATGTTAGAACACAGAATAAAATTATTTTCACCCTGGACCGGGTCCATACAAGATATGCTCTGAGAGGCCCGTACCCTCAAGGTAAAGATCGGGACAAAGAACTCGCTCCAGAGAAACATTGGTTATTTAGAGAAGCTGAAGAAACTTGCAGAAGTTTTGATTCAAAATTAATCTTTAGGAGTTTGATAATGTAGACAGGGCTGAGCTGTCTGTAAAGATTCCCTAGCACCCATGTGCAGAAAAATCACACATTAGCAAAGGCAACAGATCTATTGTTGGCGGCTAGCCTTTTGGCTTGGTGAATGCTTGTTTTGATTTGTAATGGTCTTTGCAAAACTGTTTTGCTGGGTGAGCTTTTGGCGCTCACCCATACTGGAAAAAGTGGCTAAAAGCATAAATATGTTTTGTCTCATTGTCTGCCATAGTAACCTTTGGCACTGAAGATTACTGCTTTGTGCGCTGATATTCTCATTTGAAAGAGCAGAGCGCAGCCCCTCACAGTGAAGTTAGCTGATTGTTGAAGTGGGCTTTCCCAGAGCCCCACGATGTATTCTGTAGTGAATGGAAGAAAAATGTGAATGTCAACAACCGAGCTGTGGATGGAGAAGCCTGGCTGAAAGCCCTTATAAACCCGTATATTCATACAAAATCGGTGCAAAATCATACACGGCTTGGCTAACGCCAGGCCTAGAGAAAAGAAAGGCACCGGTGGTCAGTCAACCCACCTTACTGCCAAGCCCAAGGACCCGCTTGATGGTTTGGACAGAATATATAGAGCGGTGCATTAAATGCATATCTTCACTATAGCCATGTTAAACGTTAATTCGTAGGATTGTGGGGAATAATTCAGACATGTGACCAATGAAAGAACGCTGGTGGACAAATCTATACCATAGTAGAGACCTTCGACAAACGACCGAGTGCATATTATACATTCTAACTTTGGGGTATTACACATTGGCAAAGCAAATTGTGTCACACAATTTACTGTTAGAACGGTCGGAACTATTCATAACCATGTATCAACATGGAGAATATTTAAAATGGAAGAACAAATACCAAACGAACTGACAGCAGAGGGAATGAACACATTGCGTAGAGCACTAACAACATGTTTACTTTGATGTTTCTGGGCACAGGTACACTATAGTATTGTGATTGCCTTTATATAGCGCTTACTACCCCTGACGAGGCGTCGAAGCGCTTTTTTTCATCAAGTTGAACGCTGCTCCGGAACCCATAAAGGATTAGTGTTGAATTAGTATGGTGAAATATGAAAGCAATTTGAGTGGTGGATATAGTTAGTTATTTGGATTGAGAAGGATATAGGAGGGATAGAGGAGGGGAAAAGGTTTGCATTTATATAGCGCTTGTTACCCCTAATGGGGTGTTGAAGCACTTTTCTGGCGAGTAGCACGCTACTCCGGAACCCATATAACACGCTGCGAATGATTTTGTTGGTATTGTCACAACAGTCAAATAGACAGACGGATGGCATCCATCTTGCATAACACGGGGAGATTGCAGTAATCAGTCTGAATCAAGAATTCCCCACGCCCCCTAACCTGATAAAACAGGCTGCTTACAAATCCATTTATTAGAAAAAGTCGATTTCATAGAGGGTTTGGTCACAGTGGGTAACATCTGTAGCCTGGCCACATAAATCTTAGCTATCAGTGACAGCCAGCCAGGGCAACTTGCAGGGCACACACAGGCTGAGAGCCCTGGGGAGGGAGCGCGCGCAGAACTCTGAAAGATGACACAGTAACTTTCTGGCCACGAGAGCAGCTGCCTGTTGCCCAGCAGCAGAGTTTCCACGGCAACTGTAACCGAGAAACCGGTCACGTGGACAAAACTTCCTCTTTGGGTCTAGCTGAAAGATGATAAACGCGCTTCTAACACCAGAATGAAGCACAGGACTTGCTACTACTGCCTCAGGATAAGAAGGAAGATTCTAATTGGTGTGCAATTTGCTGAAACGTCGTCCGTAGACAGTAGTGGGTCTCTGCTAATTAACAACAATCTTAGAACTGGAGAAGCTTTTAGGGGTTCTCCCTGCTTCTGGGGAGACGCTGGCGCGCTGCTATCACTTTATAAATGCTGTGCTTTGGCTTTGAGATCCATGGTCATTAGAATTAAAATTACTTTTGGTGTAGCTATTAAACTAGACCCAGGCTTCTGTACCTACAGTGTTCAAAATGCATGCTTGTCAGCACTACACAATACTAATGGTCTGATACAGTCAACAATTGTAACAAAAAATATGACTTTGTGTTCAGTGAACTAACTGTTTTACTTTAAGTTGGAAGATCAAACACTATAGTTTGTGTCCCAGCTTGTTTATATGCGGCACTAAAGAGGATTCCCTAAATCAGAAACAAGTTTACCAAAAATGTATAAGCAAACAACTGCAACCTCATTGCTCAGTCTATACCTTGCTGACCGTACATCATAATCCTTAACTGCACTGCGCATCAACGTTTCTAAAACATAGTCTGTAGTGACGTCACAAATACAATTATAAACAGTATTCGTGCTTTTCTGATTAAACAAAACCACACCCTCAAAGGGGACATTGGCACACAGTGATGACATCATAGAGTATTGCCTTCTTTGGTGTTGCTCTGATAGAAGTGGACAACTGATGTCATCTGCAGAAAGGTCGTTGATACTGTATTGCATGACTAGAAACGCGTAAAAACAGAAACTGAAAACAGCCCGCTGACTATATATGTAGATGCCATCAGGACCTGTACAGACTTGAATTAATCAGACATGATGCACTGTGCATCACTTAGGCAGGTGATTGAGGTATCAGCTAGTATTGAGTGCCAAGAGATAATTCAATTAGTGGTAAGAGCTACATAAATAACCCATTGATACAATTGTGAATTAGGAATCATGAATCATTCATGCAATCGTGGGTACACACACCCTGGCGTTTGGAATGAAAGTCAGAGCTTGCTGTTAACGGATGCTACCAAAGAGGGGCATGCTTGCTGATGAGAACACATTTGCACCAAGCAGCCTTTCAAGATTTTCAGGAACCTAGAGCTGATAAAAAATCAGGACTTGTTTCTGTGTGAGCAAGCAGGTCATGGCTGTGAATGGTGGCAGATTTAACTAGGAAAGGTTCAAGAATTCCGAACTATGTGGGTTCCAATGATCTGAGATGACCAGCTAATAGAGCCAAAGGTTAATCAAGGTCATATATGCATTGAAGCCAGCATTTCAGGTGAACCCGCCAATTAAAATGTACCATTCAAGGCTGAAATGCGATGTGGTTTGTTTGTGTAGGGAGGAGAGTGAAAATTCCAGAAAACATTTGTGAATAGTTTCTTTTAAATACAGCTGTTGCACATGTTGTTAAGAGGTGTAGATTATATGCACCGAGCAGAAAAATGCAAGAGAAGTTCTACATGCCAAAATAGAAACTAATCCTGTAATTATATCTGCATTAGACATCAACTGACATTTTCACGAGGCAACAGGAGTCAACTGGAATGCTCTTCATGTCTGCTCATTATATGTCAAAAAGCCATACGCTACCAACTGGATTCAGTGGAAGACATTCATAACTGGAATATTCACTTGCGAATACCCAACTAAAGGGAACTGGGCTGTAATCACTGGTACATTATTGTGTATTCCAAAGAGCAAACTGCAGGGAGCACTACTTTTCACCACTATATGCATCAGGAAGTTACATATTTATTATTAAAGCTCTTGTGAAAACGGCACCAAACCCACCCAGGCAGAGACACCCCTCAAAGCAGAGAACCATGTCCATCCCTGAATATTAAAAAAAAACTATGTGTATGTCATGACCACTGGAATTATGCGGGGTAGGAGCAAACTGTATGGCTGCAAGGATTTAATTATGTGGCAAGAAAAGGCAAATTATGTGATGGAACGGAGCGCATAACTTCATTATTTCATCATTTTTACACATGGTAACACTGGCCAAAAATGCCACTTCATTAGCACAATTTACCAACCCAACACCGCAATATAAGCGACTAAAAGTCGAACAGTTAAAACCTTGGGAAGGGCCTTCCCCTGTGCGTACCTGTGTTGCCACGTTTTTTTGTAACTTTTGATCCGTTTGAGCTAGAAACATTTTTTTGTTAAAATCTGCAGATTCAGCAGCAGACTGTGAGGCAAATGCGGCAACATCATAATTTTGTGCAAAACACCACAGCACTGCATAATTCCTGTAGTCCGAGTGCACATAAAGCCTGCTTTAAAGTAAGGATGCAATCTGATTTTCACTAACTTTAGAGAAGCAGAGAAGGTTTAGGACAGGAGAGCTTTTAGAGGGGAAGGGGACAAGGAGAATGAACAAGAGCCATCTCTGGGGACCATCACCTCAACTAGACTGCAAGGGCAGGCCAATCCACTTTGTAAAATGTAGGGGCAAATGAGCCTTCATCTCAAGTGCCTGCTTGATAGTAAACAAAGTGCCAGAGCTGCAGAGGATAACCCCCGACTTGTCCTGTTTCTTGCAGCCAACAGTACCACGTGCCCTTGGAATTGCACATTTCTTATTTTGTCGTTCAGTTCTGCAAGTTTCATCATGTGTGCGCCTGCTGGCTGAGAAAGCAGGACTCGCTGAGCCCCACCCTCATAAACAGCAGGCTGGAAGTCTGCTGTGATGTTTTGTTTCCATCGATGGGACTTGTGCAACACTGAAGCAACAAGGCTTTTAAATACATTAAAAAGGTGTCCTACTACTACTGTGCAGTGAGTAAATGGGGGGGGGGGGGGCATTCTGTATAAACTTATTCCTGTTCTTGAACCTCGATTTTTTCCATTCACTTGCAGACATGACAAACCGCATGCATTAAACCGGCTTCAATGAAAGATCCAGGGAACTAAGAAAAACCGGCTTACATAATGTTGTAACTGATATTTTGTTTACAGGAATGCAATGCAGAGATTCTAGACGAACGTGGGGCATTATAGCAAATGCCCGGTTAAAAGGTGCTTTTTGGGAAGAAGGAGTTATTTTATTAAGGTGCGACCAGTGGAACAGCAGAGGTCACATCAGCGATTCCAGAAGCATGACGTTGGCTTGCCTCTCCCGCGCAGCCAATTGCAAAGCCAGCCGCTCAACAGCGCCTACTGTTTTTATATCAGCACAAGTTTTGGAATGAATACATGCACAGCGTCAAAAATAAAACTGGGTATGCCGGAGACGCGAGTGGAATATCTGCAGAATGGGTGGGTGGATTTGGGGTGAAAGAGAAGACTGAAGAGAAGGCCTGTTAAAAACTCTGACGTGCTGCACGGAGTTCCGCAAGCGGCAGAGTGCGTTACGTCATGCCGTTCACAAGTTCACACGCCAGGTTTTGTCCCTACCTGTAATAACTGTGCAAACGGCACCACACGCAGCGCAAGATGGCGCTGCTTCTATCTGCCGCTTGAGTCGATGTTCTACTCGAGCAGCAGTTTCCTCAACACAAACAGGTTTCTCAATGTGTGCAATAGTGACCATCCGCGACCACCCGCATTGAGAAATCTCACTAGCAGGTGGTCTGGAGTAAGATTTTCGTTACTTGCCAACTTAGCATCGGCGAGCGAGGAAAGAACTCTGCCTTGCTCCATGGAGTTTTTCGGAACTTCACATGCTACGCGGAGTGGGAAAAACTCTGCAAACTCCGTGAGCAGAGCGGAATTTCACACCCAGGCCTACAGAAGAAGAAAGGCAAAAGTTGCTTGGAGACTTCAAAGGACAGGAAGATGGTTAGAGAAGCCGTGTCTACAGAGATGAGCATTGGAGGACAGTCTAGAGAGAATGCGATAGGGGAAATGGGCACACCTCTTCCTAGTGCCACATTCTGTTTCACTAGGGTTCTGATTAAGGACAGCTGCAAAAGCCTTACCCAAATATTTGTAATTGAGGGAGAGGCTATGCTCACTATTGACCTTTATATATTGGTGGAGGCCCAGCTGTGGAGGATAAGGCAAGGCCTGTCTTAATGCGCCAAGAGGTATATTGGTGCATCGAGACTGCACCTCACAGCGCCGACCTTGCATGCTGTGCTCAGGCTTTTACCATTTAATAACCACTCTGAGGCAATGCATGTGTGTTAGTAACTTGCAATAAGATGTTATTCTAAATTAGAACATTGGAATGTTGAGTTATTCATTGAAAACAATTGAGTGCTCTGGGCTTCTAATGGCCGGTAGAAGCCCGGGGCATCAACATTCCAATGTTTAACAAAGGCCTCACAGAGCCCAAATGGATTTCAACCCCCTTGGGCTCGGTGAGGCCTTTGTTTTACAAATCAGGACATGCTGCCCTCTAGGACAGTAATTTTCCAATAGTCTTAGAGCTCTCCGTAGTCGGCTTTACTGGCCATTAAAGGCCTGCTCCCTTGTTAAAGGCCCTCACCTTCAGCTCGGGCCTTTAAAGCTGGAGCAGGTCTTTATTAGCCGGTAGAGCCTGCTACCGCAGACTCTAAGGCTACAGTAAGGTTTTGTTACAAGATAAAGTAGCCATTAGCTTTATCACATTGCCAGCGGCTGAAGTGGGAAGCTGGGGTGAGGGCAGATATAGTGGGAGGCCTTGGTTGCAGGAGTGATCCCTTACTGCAGAGCCCCTTCACACAGTCGCTAAACGACAAGTAAAACTGTGCCCACCATTGAATGCCTCTGGGACCCAAACAACAAAATCAGCCTGAACCAGAATTCTGGGACAGGAGAAGGTGCATGCAGGGTGAAGAATATCAAAATGGTAGAAACATGATATTTGGACCCAAAGCACATTGCTTTCGGTCTGTATTTATTTGTACAAATCAGCAAAAAATTGAAACTGGGAGCCCTACCCATAACTCAGTCAACAGCTTCAAAACATGTTGGCCACCCCCAAAGTTTATTCCAAGACCTTAGAAGCAATGAGAGTGGATGGAACTCTTCATTCAAGGCAGAAGTGGCTTTAACAGTCCAAATCACTCATGGATGTGGGTTTTCTATTGCATGATGCCGAGATATGGGGATTTCCTTCAGGGGCAAGAAGTTTTAATTTCTTTTTTGTCCATGAGACAAGTAGGTCTTAAATTAAAGTGAAAAGTTTTATAAAGCTGCAGCACTCTCGTGCTAACAGCCAATCAGGATCACTCAAATAAATCCCATTAATATACCAAACGTGTGATGGCATGTGAATGGCCAGAAAACTATTCCTGCATGCTTAGCTGTGATTGGTTCTGAGAACCCTGAGCCTACTCTAAAGTAAAGCATTGCTTACTATTGGTAAACTCAAGCTGAGAGTGGGTTTAGGGGCACTGCACAGAAAAAATAAAAAATAAGAATTCCTGTGCATTTCCCAAGGCCATGAAATAGAGGGAATCTCAATGCCCCAGAATAGCTGCACATAAAGGAGCAGGAAAACAACCCTTAAATGCAACGCACTTCCAGCATTTCCTGGTAAGAGGCTGGAGACTGGCTGGGGGAGGAGAGGGGTTTTCATTCCTGTCATTTTGCACTCTGCCCTTTGTAATTTTCTCCGGTGCCATCCTCATTCTAGGACGTAGGCCTTGACTCCTTATTTCACTCTGTGTGGCCCTATGCTCAGAGATCTGCCCCCCTCAGCACCCTTTACAGCACCGAATGGTCATACAGGGGCTGTAGTGGGTGGGGGGGGGGCAGACCTGGGCGGTCTGCCCTGGGCGGTATGAGTTTTGGGGGCGGCGGCCTCCCGCCCTGCTCTTACCTGCGGCCATCGCAGGGCGGCAAACACAGGAACCGCCACAGGCGGCCACAGATCTAGCCACGCCACTGTGGTCATAAAGGATAAAGGACAAGCCCCACGGCGTGCTGCCGCTACAGAGGGCAGTTTTCATAGGCCCTACCCTTACCAGCTGTCTTTCGGACACAGAGACTGAGGCAGCCAGGCCATGCTGCCTCCGATAAACTAGTGCTCTGGCAGGCATCTGGAATCCAAGTGCAGAGGCACGGCCACTGTATTTATGTAGTTCTGCATCCGAGTACTGGCCAGTCAACCCCATTGCTTCTGCGCCGATTAAAACAAATATGCAATTAATGCGCACAAGTGCAAGGATCTTCCTGCCCGTTCCCAATGACTTTGTCTTCCTCTCAACTGAAAAAAAATGCTCTGCTCGGACCCTGGGTCCTTTCAACATTAGACTGCAGCATCTGACTAAGAGCTGGGCTAGTGGAGGTAAGAGCCATTCTATGATGTGTGAGAGAAGAACACATAACAGTAAGATAGCACAGCCTGTGAGTGCACCTGCGGCATCAATCTTGTGCTATGCATTGCCTAAGTGCAGGTCGAAGTACCTGGCACACCCCATCACTGATCCTTCAATGTGCAGAACAGAGCACCTACAGGAATGGGGATACAGGGTGCATGAGCAAGAAAAATAGCTCAGTGAGTTCACACACCCGCTGCCACCATAAGTGTATTTTCTTAGTTTACCCGCACTCTAGCATGGTGTGCCAACATTCCGAATGTCCTCTCTCTCTCAGCCTTTGCCCGGAAATACGAGACGTGATCTGGTTGCAGTAGCACTCAGGCTAAAGGCTCACTCTCAGAGTGGGCCTGGCAGCTTTAAGACCTAACTGGTTCCTAAATTACTACGGATCTATATTTCAGTAACCTACCCCCAAACCGCTTCCGGCTAAAGATGTACCCTGGGTGAGACACAGTAGCGCATTTATGTGTCATTGTATTTACATTTTAACTGGAATGAAAGGTGGGGGCGACTACTGGAGGGTCTTTCTGCTTGCAATTGTCGCCGGTAGGTGCTGTATACATTGCTTTATGTTCCTGATAATAGCAGCAGTGTTTACTTGCTGTCGGTGCAAGGTGTGCATTTCTATTTCATTTGTCTAAAGTGGTGGGGAGACTCATATTGTGAGGACTTGTAGATTGTCCTCAGTTGCTAAAGTAACAAATGCACTGTGCACGATGGGGTCTTGTGAAGAGCTTTGCACCTCCTATGGCTAGGGCTAGGAAGCAGGGAGGGATGGGCTTGTGACATGTTGGCATTTGTGCAGTGTGTAGGTCAGTGCTCTACTTATGGTTTTGGCGCACTCCCAGCTCCCCTCCTCCTACAGCCCTTTCTGGTCCTTCAGGGAAACACCAGACTTGAGGCTGCAGAAGGGGTTGGTGATGGTCACAGACCGCAATGACAGAGAGAAAATGAAAACTAGTAGTGGCACTTTTGGATGTTTGTTCAGCTGAACAGCTAATATTGGATTTAGACATCCTGGTAGCTGAAGCATAAATAAACGTAATTCATCAGATAGCCTCCGACTATCCATCAGTCCAGGAAAGTGTTTCCAGCTCTACTGTGACTGAGCCCCGGTGTCCTTGCTAGGTGCAACATGGACTGCCGAGTCTTTCCAGGGACTCGCTACCCCTCCATCTCAATGACCCTGATCCCTCTGCTTCTAGATGGCCTGTTTCCTCAACTTCGCTCTCCTTCCCTTAGATGTGAAACTGGAATTAAGTTGTATTTGTTGCTGTGAGTGTGCTAAACGTACTACACTTCTTTTATTCTGAGTGAGACAAACTTGCACATCTACTGAAGAGTGGCATCTCTTCATGTCAGTGAAGCTTATGCTACTGCTGCCATTGCTACACCTATACTGTGCAAGAGAAGCTTGTACGGATACTGACAGTTTTGTGTACGATCCTTGTGCGGGAGAAAAATGTGCAGATGTTGCCTTGCATACACCATATTATAACCACACCTGCCCAGAAGGGTAAAAGGGGAAATTAAAAGTATAGAAACCCTAACAAGAATTGTGGATACAGTCTCGGAGAACCACAGTACTCCGAGAACCACAGTACCTCTGCTACGTGATTTTGCTCCTCCATGAAGAGTTGATAAGTTCGGCCAAGAAGTGCAGTTATTCCCATCCACACATTTTTAGCAGAGCATCGCATGGGCATTTTTGAAGCTGGAGAGCTACGAGTTGGCCCTACAAAGTAGAAAACCCTTCTGTCCTGCAGGTTCATATTCCGATAGTCTGCCCCAAAGACAAAGCAAGAAATGTAGTCAATTAACAGTCTGCACGCTGCCTTTAGGCACTATTTTTCTGCATATGAACATTTGTCACAGGCAAACTGGCTGATAAGTGGGTGCAGTGCACAATGAAGAATCTGCATACATGCTGTACAACTAGCCAGTACAACATTTGCACATAAGGGTGCTTCACCATTCACTGCATAATTGTACTGGCATTTGAAAATATATATATTGTACGGTATGTTGTATTGATCTCACAATCAATGGATGACAGGTCCCTGGTTAGTGATGGCGCTTACCCTATTCCAGTATATAATGGATCTAAGTGTTATGGGTGCTCAAAGGAAGAAGGGTCATCCACCCTTCCCAATTTGTAATCCCTAGAGATCACACATAATGTAAAACAGGACCCGAGCACACCCGTAAATTATACACTAATGTGTTATCAACAAATACACAATAATTTCTTGATAGTTCATATCATATCTTCTCTTTATTTTCTTTGGTCCAGCCAACACGTGTTTCGTCGCCCGGGAGTGCCCGCAATTTCCTCAGGGCTGGAAAAATAAATGAATACAAAATTCCCTTGTATTATAAATAAACTCTCCACAAATTATGATCAAGTGAGATACTGGTGGAGATAAAATAAAATAAGTGAAAAGCATTCAGAACAATGGGTATCAGATTGAAATACAGGATTTAACGACAGAAAACCCACGTTGCTGAAAAAGAGTGATGTCAGTAAGTGTACGTCTCCATAAAATAAGAAACCTAAGTTGAAATTGAGTCGCACCACAATATTGGTGAATAGAATCAACAACAAATGTGAAGAAAGAATATGCGTCACCAACAAGACCGAGTCACCGGTTGTTCGGTGACAGTACTTACTTATTATTGAGATCGTTATGATTATTGTATTCAATTTTAATTTAACTTTGTCTTCAGGACATATCGTGAATTGTTGAGTTAATATCTAATCGGACGCATATTGATCGTAGTTCTTTATCATGGACGCCATGTTAATTCACATGGTAGCCCTTTTTGTCAGACTCATATACATCGGAATACATGCATCATGGCCGCCGCGTCAGTCTAACGTTATAGCTAATATTAGGGCTAGCGTTTCACTTCCTTCGATCCGGAACCGGATTTAAATCAATTGAGCTTCCGGTTCAAGCTACTCCGCGTCATTACTGAAGACCGAGAGTCAGACAGATATTCCCGTCACCAATACCAAGGTAGGCGTTCGTGCAAACGGACTGTGTCCATTCATTTCTGATATTAGACAGGTCCCTTTTACATTGCTATACTTATACACATCTTTATTTTTATTAGAGCAGCATACCTGATATGGAAGTCGCCTAGCATTTACTTCATGTGAGTTGTTTTATTTATAATTTATCTTTATTTTCATCCATTGTTTGCCCATTAACATTACCGAATTGGGAATGTTTAAGGTATTGCTGATCACAAGCATGTGATTGTAGTTATATATAATTACAATCTAGATAGTAATTACGGAATTACTCACGTCGCTATTCATTAATAGGCTATACACGACGTACCATTAGAGTGGTGCTTTGATATTATGCACACAATTACACAGATGAGGACCTGATAACTATTCAGGGATTTGTTTGTTACTTGATCTAGAGGGACTTTATTCATCACCGTCAATATATTGCAGTATCGAAAGTGTCAACAAGACTTTACCCATTGATTAGTGATTACACTCGGCCAGGATATAGGCTGATTCAGATACATTACAGCTCATTGGTTGCCTTAACGTAGAGTTATCGGACAACATATAGTTTATACAATACATTTCTTTTCAGACATTATATTTTGTGGTATTGATTCTTCACCTTTCTTCTCCAAGTGGCCAGGACGGATTTTAACTGGTCACCAGGTAGATATGTTTTATACTAGTTACCTCGGTAATTGGGACTTTTCCACACTCGGTCTTGTTGGTGACGCATATTCTTTCTTCACATTTGTTGTTGGTTCTATTCACCACTATTGTGGTGCGACTCAATTTCAACTTAGGTTTCTTATTTTATGGAGACGTACACTTACTGACATCACTCTTTTTCAGCAACGTGGGTTTTCTATCGTTAAATCCTGTATTTCAATCTGTTACCCATTGTTCTGAATGCTTTTCACTTATTTTATTTTATCTTTATGGTCTCCACCAGTATCTCACTTGATCATAATTTGTGGAGAGTTTATATATAATACAAGGGAATTTTGTATTCATTTATTTTTCCAGCCCTGAGGAAGTCGCGGGCACTCCCGGGCGACGAAACACTTGTTGGCTGGACCAAAGAAAATAAAGAGAAAATATGATATGAAATATCAAGAAATTTTGTGTATTTGTTGATAACACATCAGTGTATGTTGTATTGATTGCAGTGCAGGACCTATCTTAGTGATTTATTGAGAAGGTAGGGCAAGAATATATTTTACAGAGGGCAAGTAGATTTCTGTAAAATGTTGTCCCTTGGCCAAGTAGATTTTTTTAAAAATAACACACCCTTGGAGTCACTATACTGATCAACAATCTACTCTTTGCCATTCTCCTCTTTTGTTCCCCGCCACTGTCCATGCCGCACTCCCACTGAAATGGAGTACTTTGGGCTGTGGACCGTAATACTCAAGCAAGGAATAGATAAAAGTTACACACCTCCACCCAGGTAGTTGAAAATGGAGCTCAGTGGTCGGCGTTCCCACACTTTGACACCTTGGAGTGATGTCTACACACTACACTGTGCACTGTGGTCACCAACCCAACTCCCACCCCTTGAAAGGGGCTTTCCAAGCCTTCCTTCCCATGTATATGGGTACTAAAGTCTGCTTGAAGGCTCCAGGAAGAGCTGAGCCAATAGACAGTTCAAATGGCGTTTGTTTAGTGCTAGATTGAAGCTAGGTAAGGACTGCACCATATATGCCCAGATAGGAGCTAAGTGTTGCATGCAACTCATCCAAAGGAGAATTGACCGGCTGACAGTGGAGGTGCAGGGCAAACAATACTCTTGACATCAGAGACACCGCAGGAGCGGAGAGAGGCGATACCAAGTCACGGCACGCACAAGACCGAAGACCAGTCAGGATTTAAACACTCATTTACGTACAAAAGCAACAAGTAAATAAAATAAATAGCACAACAAATTAAAAATAAAAACACACCTGGCATTATTACAAAGTATCGAAGCTCAGTCCCAAAGCAGGTGAGCACATGCAACACTTCAGAGTGTGTTTACTAGTGCTGGAAACATTTAAAACAACCAAGTGCCAGAGTGGGCATGGCTCTCATTTACCTTAGGCATCTGGATGGTTTGTTTCAGTTAACTTTTATCTTACTTAGTCGAGGAGTAGTTTCACAAGAGCAACAAACAGGCTGAACATAAATCAATGGGGTGTGCAAACACTGGCTACTTTTAATGCTGGCTAATTGGAGGAGACTGCGGTAGACCGGAGTGAGAATATTGATATCAAGGACAGGTTATTTTTTCAAATCACTCCTTTTTGTCTATGAGCAGTCTACAAAAAGAAATAACAGACCAACCATCTTGTGAGCCGGAGGTGATACACTATACACCGCCATGACATTTATGTAAAATCACTCAATCCCACATTGAAGCATTTTTGTTGCAGGATGGAGAAAGAGAAAATGGCAGAAAACCACTCACTAAAAGAATGTATAGAAATTAATTATGAGAAAATCTGAGCTCCTTGGATTTCCCTCAAGACCCACTTTTGTACGGATAGAACTGACTGATGGTAACGTAGTCTTGCCTGAGAAGTCAACCATAGCCACAGCCGCTGTTTCTCATATCAAGAGGATGGGTCATGGACAGCGACTCCACAGGTGTGGTTGCCACAACTGTGAGGCATGTCCATGCCTATTATTCAGCAAGCATTGACAAAACCAAAATGTCTGGCGAGGACTCCCAAGCCTTTTGGGTTTGCCAATACATGTCTTGTTTTGTCATGGCTTTTGTAAAACGTTGTTGTTGGGTGACCTGACTAGTTTTCATCAATACAAATAAAATTGCCTAAAAGCAAATATATTTTTTTGGTTTTAAAATGCAAACATTACCATAATAGCCTCTGGTATTAAGATGGCTACTATGTGTGCAGATGTACTCCTTTT
Source organism: Triturus cristatus (assembly GCF_964204655.1). Classification (NCBI taxonomy): domain Eukaryota; kingdom Metazoa; phylum Chordata; class Amphibia; order Caudata; family Salamandridae; genus Triturus; species Triturus cristatus. The sequence continues at coordinate 684,810,855 of NC_140592.1, forward strand.
GAATGAGTATAATGGATTCATCACACTGAAGTGAGCAAGTGGCTGGAGTGAGCTTGCCCATTTCCCATGCAGTATGCTGTAGTGGGCTGAAGAAAATGTGAATGACACGATAATAGACCAATGGATGAAGAGGACTGCCTGAAAGCTCCCATAACTATTATTGTACTTGTACATAGTTTTAGTAAAAATCAAAAGGTTTTTGCCAACACCAGTCTTAAGAATTGATAATGCTTTGTAAATTCTAGTGCTTAGCAATACGCCAAACTGAACGGCCTCAGCATTTTAGAAAAGTGGTTCTGTTCGCGAAAAATAAAAACTCTACATCTCTCAAAAGTGCTCCGTAGTGCACTCTTTCCTGGATACAAGCAGGGTCGGACTGAGATCCAAAACCGGCCCTGGCAAAGTGGTCGGCCGCCCCCGCCGGGGGGAGGGGGGGGGGTGGTTGGGGGTGCCGCCGAGCACTTTACCATGGCCGGTTTTCGGACGATTTTGTTACAGGGCCGATTTTGCAGCAAAAACAGCCCTTTCAAAAAAAACGGCCCCCAGGGGCCCAAAACCGGCCCCCACCCGTGCGGCTCACCGGGGGATTGCCCGGTGCCCGCTACGGCCAGTCCGGCCCTGGATACAAGTTTCACTGCCATTGTTGCTTGAAGGTGGAAGTATGGCCCATCCAGCAGCAGTACTACTAAGAGGAGTCATTTTGAGGTCAATTCAGTTCTTTTCAAAGGATTCCCATGGCGTGCAGTTCAAAGGGAACAGCATTTCCCTTTAGGATTCCAAATTTGGATTCTCGGAACGAAGGTCTGCTGGCGATGCCTCATTGCTTTGCAGGTGCGGAAATGGCATTGTTCAACCTTACATCCGCAAAAAAGTAGGGTTAGAGGCAGTGACATCATACTTTTTCAAGATGACACCTGTTGGGGTAGCAAGTGAACGCTGGCTACGTTGGTAGTACAAGAAATTAAATACAGCAGCAGCTACAGGAAGGTGACAAAACGATCCATTTCCAAGTGAAAAGCTAATATCCAATTTCAAAATGGCACAGTAGCAGATTTAACGTGTACCAGTTGTAAGCTACGGCAAAGGGTTCACAACTGGCAACATGGTGGGAAAGCAGTGTCTGGTCCATGCTGAAGGACATTTCCTAGAGACATTTTTATCATTTATTTCCACTTCACATAGCACTTTCACTTTTCACAAAAAACCAGCTCCGCTGTAAATCAAGCGTAGAAGCACAGCTGGATTGCACTTGGCAATCCAGCTGGACCCCGATGATGAAGCATGCCACCCACTAGGTAGGTGGGTGAGGGGTTTCCTAAAACAACCATTTGTTTTTTGCTTTCCTCTACCAAGGTATAGGTCAATAATTATGACCCTAACCTACTAAGGACTTGTCCACGTTGTTTGTTTGCATATTACTCAGGGAAAGTACCAGTTCTATTTTTCCTTACTCTATAGTTGTTCTTTCGCATTTGTGTGCTCCTCCACAGTATCAAGTCTTCAATATAATTCGTCCACAACATCACCAGAATACCACCGACCACAAAATTGTGATGGTCAGTACACATCGGTAAATCAAGATTTGCTATTCTTAACTCTACATCTATGTACATTGATGACCTCCATAGAGACTTGCTGTGTTTGAGCCTGTTTTATGGTCCGCTGGGCGGGTTTTTACTATTAATTGCCAGATATTAAAACAAACATTGCTGGTATCAAGCTCAAATCCATACAGCCTTCCATTCCTTAGACAACAGTTGTACAGTGTGTCTTTACCAGTTCAAAACTGCCCCACTTTGTAAACATGGGCCACTTTTTTTAGATATCTAATTCACTAATGGGGAACACTTTATGTTTATGCACGGGCCGATTTGGTGTTCCAGTCCAAACCCGTTTGCCGCCAACAACTGAATGTGCCTACAGAACCCCAACAGAGGTTTTCAGCAATGCATTTTGATGTAAGCGCATACGCGAGCCCATTCTACACTTCAACCGTTTCCATTATTGCTGCCTTTTTAGCTGAAATGGGATGGGCTTCCTTCCTCGCCGGTGCCGAGTCATAATTTGGCACCTCCTCTCACACAGATTAGAGGATTATGTCTGAGGAAGTACCAACCCAAGTGATGTCACACCGAAAGGGCAGTTTAACCTCTTTTTTCTTACCATGTACCTAAGGAAAGCCAACTGGCTACTTGCCACTTGATAGCTGGCAAGGATCGATTCTGGGACAACAACTGCCCCCACTCCTCAAGAGAGGGTCGACCTACTTGACATAGCACTGCTCACATCCCTGTCCCTGGAAAATCTTACACAAGGAAGCTGTGGGGTTGGGCCCTACGCCCAGACTGCTTGTAATAACCAAGTGCAGATGTTAGCTGCCTTGGCTCTCTCTGTCTGTTGTAAACAAAAGTGCAGGACACACCAAGGAATGAGAAGGAACTCTTGCAGCCGACTGCTGGCAGTCTTCCGGGAGACGGCGAGGAATTTGACAACCATTCGAGGAAAATCGGTTTGTGTATTAAGATAGCGATTTTCCAGAAGATGTTCCCACCAGTTCAACAAAGTATGAATGACACGCTGTTATGTCCTGCGGAACAGTTCAGTCTTTGGCCTGAAACAGCTGGAATTCTTTGCGGCTGTGTCTTGGCATGTGTTTGCACCCCACCCTGGAACCTCCAAAGACAACAAAAACTCCATAAGCCGCTGGCACAGAAGGAGCACAAACCAGGCTCAGTTATTACTATTGCTGGGCAGGTATCACCCACTTATTAGCACTGATACAGAATTTCAAAGATGGCTTCCAGGACAGGCACACTGTTTAACGTAGACACCGATACAGTTTTGTACAAGTGACTCCTAGTATGTTGAGGATGAAATGTCACACATCAAAGGACACAAGGACCATGTGCAATCAACTTGATCCTAAATCATGGCAAGAAAACCAGATGCGGCTAAAGAGTGACTACTGGGACTCAAAAGCCTTACAATCCTACTTTTCATCTTTCTGCCCCTTTCTAGTCCTGGGTTAGCCTGTTCCCAACAAGGGGAGTGCTAAGGGATTGCAAATTGCCAGTCTAGAGTACCTGGAGCCGTATGTACATGATTGCCCCTGTAAGCAGTCTAGGAAGGATAAAGTCTACCAAAAGGAGCAGGTGGAGGGAAAGGGGTCCTTCTATGCCTAGGTTCACTTTCACCAAATGACTACAATGCAATATAAACCCTGTATCTAGCACTAAGGTTAGGGGATCGACAGAAAAATAAGCATTAAAATTACATGTAATTTACATCCCAAAAAAGAAATCGCTGCACTGACTCGTGTTCTTGAATACACCTGCCTCCAATTTGGCCTCAAAATCTGGAAGTCATTGACTGAAGACGTTAAAGCTCAACCCATCTTCATGAAGACCAAAAGGGCCCCCTCAAAAGCCTTCTGTTCAACCAAACCATCACTGGGCACTTAAATACTCTCTTACAACTGATTTTTCAGGAAATGCCATATAAATGAAATAAAATAAATACATAAATAGAGCCTCAATTTAGTTTCCCTTTTATTCCTAGATGTGTCCGCTGCATAGCTGCCAAGGTTTCAGATCGCTTATGTGTGACATTTTCATAATTTCAGTGTAATTATGAGTGGCATTTGAATGACTAATAGTGACACTTTCGCGTGAGCAAAATCAAGCAATGAAGACGAGGGAAGTATATAAATATAGGAAATTGCACCCATTTGAGCTACGAGAAACTCTGAGAAGATCTTAAAACTGCTGCAATTGAGCTGTGGCTTTGCTGTTACTCCAGATTTGTGACTGCAGTAATTTGTACTGTAATGCTCTTTGTCTATCGTATATGGCCCAACACCATTGTGTAGTATCATTTATATGCCTTACATAATCTATTTCATTTGTAAAGCACTCTAACATCTTTCAGTCCCTCTCGCTCAAGAAGTTCATTTGTTTTATAGTGCCGCTCATACCAGTGTAGGGTGTCAGAGCACTTTACAACAGACACACATTATATCAACACAAGGACTCTTTCGTGGGTATTCCAATCTAGTAAAAGTTATTCGTAGCACATCTCCCCTAACAACAGCTGGAGTGTTTTCATAGGTAGTTCATCCATCCTGCAAAAGTCTGGGATGAAACTGAAGTGCTGTGCAGTGTTCACAAGCATTCTGCCTGGAGCACTGCAAGAAATCGAGCACAAATATGAAATTAGCAACTGGGGGCCCAGGTCAGTAGGATATTTGAAATTGAAAATATCCCGCAGTGAAACCTAAGTCCTAACACAGGCAGGCAAAGGCTGCAGGCTGCAGCTGCCTGACCATGGCTGCCATTCATTGTGTAAATCACAGAAGCTGGTGGCTCTTACTTGGGCAGTGGTCGTAGAGTCCGGAGGAGTGTGACGCTCCAAGAATTGCTTGACACACCGTCTCTCTGCAAGGCAGTGACTGCAGGCTCACTTAGGCCACGAGCCACTGCGCGCCGCGGTAATTCAGGTTTGCCGGCTGCCTCAGTTAATAGTCACCCTCCAGGCTAGCAGGCCAGTGAGTGCCGGGCGGGCTGCCCAGTGACACGCAGACTCTGTCCTAGTGGTCACTCACTCCTACTCCCTTGGGTCCAGCATTATTGAATTGGGGGTTAAGCAGAATGGCTGATAGCGCACGGCGGACCGGTACGAGCTGCATTTATCAGGCAGCACGACGCTGCAAGCGCCATATTTGAATGCGGGCAACACACCAGCCAGCTGCTGCTTTCCTTCACAAACTTCTCGGGCTGGCTCTGGCAGGAGGATGTGACGTTCCGCAAAACCGGCCTGAAGCATTCAACCTGATTAGCCGGCCACTCTGCTGGGAATCAAGGCGATACATTGTAGCAGTGTGAGCCTTCACCCTGCTAACAGCCTTAATTAATAGCTGAACTGTAAGCCTGTGAGAGCAGTGGGGGAACGACAAGCTGCCACACTTGAGTTTTAACAGCCAGCCAGCACTTCAGTGGCAGCAGTGAGATACTATGCATTATGCATGACAACACATTTCAGTGCGGTAATGCGGGGAACCACTCTGAAATGCATTAGTCTAACGCCTGATGTGTGGTACTTGGCAGGACTGCCACTGAACAGTCACAAAGAGCAGACTGAGGAGCAAGGGGTAAGCTGAGGACCCGCTGAATCACTCCAGGTGACCCCAGAGAGACACCGAATAATCCGGTCCAATTTGTGAACTAAAAGTCAGAAAACAAGATACTTATGAAAATGAGGGCAAGTTTTGGTCCAAGGGTGCACAGAATGAAATGCCCTCATCTGGGGTCTAGTTAAAAGGGCCTCAGCATGACCCATAAGGGGCTACATCAGCTTATTTTGAGTCCTGGGCATTACAATGCCCCCTGCAAGGCTGAAGGGATGTAGGGCTGCTAGCAGCAGGCAAGGCGGAGTCAGTGACTGACAAAAGCTGGGAGTTCCATATGCGTGTGGTGGAGGTGGTATGCAAAATGTACTGGGTACAAACTAAAATATGCCATGTTTTATCGATAGCTTGTAGAAGATAAGAAAAGAAGACCCACTTTTATTTCCCTAAAAACAGGACTTTGGGACGAAGGCTAGTACTTGAAGCAAGATCAAAGGGCACTAGCAAAGCCAATGGGCCTCGCCTTTGGGACCTACTGACTTTGCCAATGCCTCCTGGCAATGTTTTACAACATCGGCAAGATGCTGTGCAGCATGTCTAAAAGATCAAAAGAAAAACATGGTGCAAGGACGCAGGTGCCTTTTTTTTTAATACTGATTTGAGCTTGATCAGTAAGTAAAAAACACAAAAAAACGAGGTAGCAGAATAGAAAAGAGAAGGGGCGCAACAAGACATGAAGTTCGAAGGGAGGCGGGTTACAGAACAACCAACAAAGGGACTAGCACTACAAAGAATGGGGCGGAACTATCCTTAACGCCAACAGAAGAGAACAGAGGGATGAATTGTGTTATGAATTTCTTTCACACCAACTTTTAATACTGTGTTATTTCAGAAACTTATTTTTTGTAATATTAATAGTCACTTCAGAAATGGTTTGAATAGTTCCATTATTTTTGTAGAAGTTATGCAACTGTGTTCCCTTTGTAGACAATCAGACCATGAAGAAGAAATATATAACTTCTTTAAACGAGGTCCATAAGCAAAGACATGCACAACAATATTGAAAGAGGGCGCAGAGCACTTCATGGAAGAAACGTAGAGATCGTTGCACTATGCCATCATGATCGTCCGGCGAGCAATCATAGTATGGAACAACTCCAGAGTACATTGAATTTTTTTTTGTAGAGTCATTGGTTCCATGTGTTCAGCATGGTAAAAATCTACTCTAAACGTTGAAGATCTCTGGCCATTTTGCAAACTTGTTGCATTTTAATGTCATTGGTGGTATTTTTACCATTTTCGCTGGATCTCTGAAGGCTTCAAGGGGTTACTGTCAACTTAGCTCTAGAGATTATAGGGTTGGTTTCATTTTTACTGCGGTTACTGAAGATATGGCTGAAATGAGGGACCTTCTTTGAAATTTCCTTTTTTATCAATGTCTTAGGAGAACAGCTGAAATTCGTTAACCTATCAATTTGTCAGTGATTGTTGTCGATTTTAATTTTGTTGCTTACAATGTGTCCCATCTTCTTTGTGGGGTATCTATATTTTTTAAATAGGCTGACTAACTTTTACATCTCTCATTTTCAATAATCAATCAAGGAGGCAATTCATTCTAACTTTGCTTCACATATTTAGGGAAAAGTTACAATGGAGTATAGATGAGTAGTTATGATATGCAGCACGACTATGGGGAATGTGTCATTGTACATTCAACTATCCTTCCTGTTACATGCACACACACATTTATAGAAGGCAAAAAATGCATATTACGCCACAAGATACCCGATTATATAACACTATGCCGTCATTGCTGCTCCTACGTACATATAGATGCATATATAGAAAGTTTTATGCTTGCTATAGAAACTTTAGGAAATGTCAGGAAAAGATGTGCATACTTCACCACAAGATAAATGTGCACATCAGACCATGTAAATATTGCTGCTTCTATGCACATGTGGACATTTATATGGAGGGATTTTCTCCAGACTATAAAACTTGAACTTGTGCATATATCTATGCACATGGTTATTTAATCTTTTGCTAATAAAACATATCCTTTCATCCTTTGTCCCATCCCTGATCTCTCTGACTCATCCCAAACTTCTCAGAGTACCAAGAACTCCCAAACTTAATTTGGGGAAGAGGATGTGGCCTAACGGTTAGAGCAGTCGACCTTGACGCTGGGGAACCGAGTCAGAGTCTCAGCAGGGGCGCTCAACATCCTGTGATTCTGGCCAAATAACAATCTCCCTATGCCTAACAAAAATGAATGTGTCCTTGTGTAACGCAACTGGTGCTCATGTAAAGCGCTCCGATACCTTCAGGTGAAGTTTGCGCTACATAAAACTCTGGGGAAAAAAACATCCTTCTCAAACTTCCCTCTCCTTTGTTGCTATTGTCACCACAACTAACAGACACACACAACAAATTCTTATAAAAACAACTTTCTAACTCCCTCTTTCAAATCAATTCCCATCCTTCTAGCCGTACAATACACTCTACTAAACACACAAGAAATCAAGAGCACACATCTAATGCAACTAAAGCCCAAGGGAAAAAAGAAACCTATTTTGAAACTACTTTTAACCTCTAATCTTGGGTTCTTAGCGTGCTTCTCGCCGCAAAGTGCTCCAACGCCTCTTCAGGGGTAGTAAGCGCTATATAAATACAATTTGCAATTATAGTTACAATGGGAGGGCGAGGGGGACTGTGCAGTTCCAAACTTCGCAAGTACCTTTGGTGCAAGGCAGCTGGGCTCAGATCCTGCGGATGGGGGCGTGGGGCTCTTACAGGCAGTTGTCAGGCTATTTTGCAAGGCAGCTGTGCCAAGAGTATTTTAAAAAAAAAATCTTCTGATCCACCAACTGTTTTGCTTGACTGCTGGGTTCCCTCCCTTCCCAAATTTAGCTCCGCCGGTGTTAGGACTCCATTTCGGAGAGCTGTGCGTCACAGGGACCCAGCAGCACGCCATCTCTTCAAGAAGGAGGGGGGGGGGGGGTGGAGAGAGGTTCCTTGGTCAAGGCGCTGGCGGGCAGCTGGAGGCCTCCGCCCAGAGTGAAAGATTTAATCTGTTTGCAAGAAAGCTCCCGACCCGAATCCGGCCCAAATTACCATCACAAAACAACGGGTTTATGGGCCCAAAGTACACACGCTTTTCAGAGCCGCCTGGTGGACGCCTTTACGAGCTTGTTAGAGCTCTGTGAGATTTTTTTTTAAAACAGAATAAAGAAAATGGGAACCATGACAAAGTTTGGTTACGTTCCTTAAAAACCAAGGCTGCGTATAGTGGGCAAAAGGTCCGTGAGGGAGCGTGCCACACACGCAGCGCCATTTTATTTTTTTTAAAACACACCTGCTGCAATAAAAAAAACACAGTGGGCTGTTTATTCTGATTAATTCCGTCCATTTACAAAGCTCGGAAACCCAAGAAAGAATCACTCCAGGTCAACAAAGAGGCTGTTTCCAACCCTGGACATTTCTGTGAATACCTAAAGCTTATCACTTTTTAACTATAAACGTGCATAAAATCAACGAGACCGTTTTTGGAGAAACAATGTGCTGGGATTCTGGCCAGTAGGGCAGTCTGAAGTTTGAGACTGAAAAACAATGGCGATACTTAGCCTGGGTACTTAATAGTAACCAGGGTTTGAGACAGCAGTAGGAGATGGTGGGATTAAATGCTCCCCCCCCCCCCCTTCCTGAATGGTTTGTGCCAATTGAGCTCAATGTTTGGAGGTAATTTAATAGCACCCTTACTAAAGTTGTATCATCAAAAATCACTTGCAGGTATGGCCACGAGAGAACTGTTGCTGAGCAAAACCTCCTAGGTTAACAGCATTTTCTTCCTGAATTACAGAATATGTAAGGTTTCCTTTTAGCAAATCACCTGCAATAGGTTCCTTGGTTGAGATGGAGAGAGAGCAATCTGTAAAATTGCTTTAGTGGTAAATTATTCTTAACGTGGTGTACAGTATAGTTTTACATGACTTATTTTGCAATCTGATAGCTAAGGTTATTTGTACAGGTTCTCCATATCTAGTGCCCAAAATACAACATCATCATTTACTTATGGCACGGTCAGGTCTGCTCATTTTCTGAATTGCGTATTCCGACATGAAGAATCCGTTCTGCTCGCACAGATTTTATGAGGAATCAAAAGCATTGTTTTTTGATCTAATCAAGTGCCCACAATATATCTTGGATGGAAAGTGGTTTGTAATCCTTGTATGAAAGAAAAATGGGCCTAGTATGGATATTGAAAGGATATATCTTTTTGTTTAAAAGTACTATTGCTGGCTATTCTGACTGTTATAGGATTGATTTTAACGATATTGTGTAAATAATCCAAGAAATGAAATTGTCAACGGTTGGATATGACAAGTTAATAAATGTTGTAGGTTTGTTTTGGTTCCATTAAACTCGCATACCTGACAACGATGTAGTTGTAGGTAAAAAGTTCAGGACTGGAGACAGACATTAATGACCTGGATGTAGGTACTTAACTAGGCAAAGTGGTTTACAGAATAGATGCGGATGGTGTTATTCTCTTAAGATTGCCAGCTTGGCTGGGTTGCACAGTTCTTTGAGAAGTCTGCTCCAGGTGACTAAGGCCAGGAGCCAGAAGGGGTATTCCCCAGGGAAGGATTTGGAGAAGTTAAGTACTGTTCTCAGACATGTCAAACACACCTGCTACAGTGGCCATCCAGTGCCCTACGCAAACAACATCACAACCGCGATTTATGGGGATTTAATGAGCATAAGATTGAATTTATCCTGTCCTATCTGGGCCAGAGAAAAGTGTTTCGAATTTATAGTTCTTATAAGGTGTTTGGACTGTTATGTCAGGTAATCCCACAGGACAAGCAAGATGGTTAGGCATATCAGATCAATGTACAACAATCTCTGCATTTGTCAGTTCCAGATTTTGTGGCAGCCAAGTGTCAGTCACTGTGGTTTTCAACTTTAACTTTAGTGGTAGCCTGCGCCATCTAGAATCAGCTCTACCGATTGCAACACCCAGCTGGGCCCAATGGCCGCAAGCCAGAGGAGTTATACTTGCAGACATGGTGCAGGTTGCATAGGAATATCTGGCAATGCAACGCTGCTGCCCCACACAACTGCAGGACAGGATTGTGGGTCAGTGCCCCATCCACAAATAACAACCAAATGGGAAATCAGACAATTTGAATACAAATGTTTATAGCAAGTAAAGTTTTGAACCAGGTATTGGCGAGGGTGAACCGAGAAGCTTGTACTCCATTGACACCTGCACAAGATCACAGTTTATCCACTCAACCCAAAGGCTAACTTCGAGAATTTGAAATAAAGAGGTTAGGGACCCTATAGTTACCAAAACCAACAAAATATCAACACAGGTTGGTATTTTGGCTCTTGTTGGCCCCTGATAAAAAGTGTCTTGCCTAGAGGAAAATTAATTTGACCTGATGTATGTTAGGGAACTATAAGTAATCTGCAATAAAACAGCGCGGCACAAAGTTATGTTTTCGCCTTCTTCTCTCTCCCACTGACCTTTCCATCCTTCCACCTTTTGACTTTTTATTCATCACCTCTGCAACAATTTCCATGAAGTAGCTTTTCCTGCTCTTTAAGAAATTAGAACCAATTGGATGAGAAGCAGCACAATGGCAACACGATACACATGCATTGTTTGTATTGTGACGGCCAAAATTATAACAACATTTACAAATATTCCCATAGCCTCTCTGGCATGCACCAAAAACCTTAAGTGGTGGGGACACCACGTTATCCAACTAGTCACCAAGCTGGTAGATAGTTCTTTAGATAGCACAGCAGAACTCTTACATTTCCAAGGACCATGTGTGGGTAGCTCATCCAAGCTTGTTCTTTCCTTTGTATACTGGGAATCGTAGTTCTATCTGTATCATGTGATAAAACAGGCCTACACGTCCCATAAACCTTAGCAAAAAAACGTGAATTGAATTGCCAACTCATGCATGAACCTGGGAAACTTTAGAGTTCTGTGGCAGGTGGGTGCTACTTTAAGAAAGTGGGGTCACTTGTGTACTCATTTGTAAGCGATGAATTGCACTTTGAAAATGCTTTACAGCAGTATACGAACATTGACAAAACCGTAAAAGTGCTCAAACAAACGTACTGTAAAACATATCGTTTAATTAGGCATTCATTCAGAGATTTATATTTGAGACACTGGTTACATCAGCAAACGGAGTACCCACAACGCCCTCAACGTACATCAGCCATTTAAAGAGGTTTCTCACTGCAATGGCGAATTCCAGATGTGAACGGGGCTCACGTCAAGAACTCAACAATTAAGAAAGATGCTCCAAGTTGTGGGACTTGCAGACGAAATGTGAGACCTATGGCGAGATGTGCTATTAAGAAAAGCAAACAAAAACATACAGTTCGCGTTTCACTTGGTAAAGACCGTTTTTAAAGTCCTGAAAGATTGGGGCGGTGGTAAGGGAGATTATGGCTCGGAGTACACAGATGGCGAACGTGCCTCGTTTTCACTGTGCCCTGAATTAATTAATATAAATGACCCGACCCTTTTGTGCAGGGGGTAACCTAAGCGTGTGTCGGAAACAATGGGGGCATCAAAGCCCCCTTTCTTCCATGTACGGCTGAAAGGGCAGACACGAGCGACTTGTGACAGGCCCCACAATAGAGGCAGACGCCCAACATCGGGGGCCCCCTGCGCCTCCTCCCCTAAACCGGCGTCTAATTTACTCCAGCCCCAGGCTTGCCTCGCGCGCCTAGGCCTCTCGGCAGATTGGAAGTGTTTAGCCAGGCCGAGGGCGTGACCGACACCGCCCATTGTCGGGGCAGCCCCAAAGGGGGGGCCTCGATTTAATCAACCCGAAGAAAAGTCAAACTTTGTAACAGCTGCGAGGAGTCGCGGAGGACAAAAGGGAAGACGCGGGCCCGGTAACCCTGGCAGGCCCGCTGCCTGACAGGCCTCATTGAGGCGGCAGCTGGCCAGGACACACGGGCCGGACCAGCTGTGGGCTCCCTGCCACCCCCACCAGCTGGAAGAGGGGCAATAAGGTGGGGGAGGTAAGGCAGGGGAGGAATCTGTGTGCAAACTGTTCAGCTCCAGGGGCTTTTACGAGGAGACCTGCTCTGTACACAAATATACATTTTACTATAAACCGGTACATATCTCGGAGTAATTCAACATTCACAGTCGGGGACCGGCGGCACGTGGCACCTAGCTCAGGTGTAAGCGGCCCAGTGGTTTAATTGTATTCTTCTCCTTTTTACCTTTCACTGCCCTTTTCATTTCAGTGTCTCTGCAATACATTTGATGACAATATCAAGAATATAAAAATAAATCATAGCATTACATTTTTGCTCTAGAACATGCCACTGTGTCAGCGCCCTTGCACCCGTGTGACGTTTGCTACTGTTACCTCATTCAAGGGCCCTCTTGTTATACGTATTAGTATCGTTATTAATGGTATCTAAGATGCTTCAACGATACGCCATCACAAAACTCCAATAAACGATCAGCTAGGGAGGATGTAGCCTAACAGCTAGGGCGGCCGATCTGTAATCTGGGGAACCAGGTTCGAGTCTCGGCAATGACGCTCAACATCCTGTGAATCTGGGCAAATCACTAAACACCCCCCCCCCCCCCCCCCAAAAGAATGTGTCTTTGTGTAACGCAACTGGTGCTCATGTAAAGCGCTCTGATGCCTTCGGGTCAAGTTTGCCCTATATAAAACTCCGGGAGAAATAAAAAATAGCTAAGTGGGTCTTTAGTTTGTTCTTTTATTTATTTAGAAGCCTCCTACGAATGAAAGTCTTTAGAGACCCCAACGCTCACCGAGCCCCCTGCATCCGCCGGCCACTCATGGCAGCCTCCACACTTGCCCCAAAGCCAAAGGCACATTTGCACGGTGGCAGGCGTCACTAAGAAAACCCCTCAGTGACCCAGGACATGAAAGGCAGAGAAGCAGCAAGAATTCACTGGATGCCAGTCCCGCTGTGAGCACTGCATGGCATTTCTTGGTAGACTGGGCAGCCATTCACCAGCGTGTTGGCTGATGGAACTTCCCTTTGCCAAGTTGCAATTGCGATCAGGTGCCAGTGGCCGGGGATGGCGAGCATTACTTGCCCTATTGGCGAGCATTACTTGCCCTTTGGAAACATTCTGACGTGCAGATAGCTGCAGGACCAATCCAACAGGCTATTCACGGGCTGCTCTTAACACACCCACAGTTGCATGACCTGCAGCTGTCCACCTTTCGTATGAGTTCATGACGTTTACGATTATGAAAATATATCGATAGTCCTAAACCTGCCACCCCCCCCCCCCCCCCCCCCAGCAGTAGCAAGGATGCTGTGAACCCAAAAGCAAGGAAGGAAACTGGGGACACTGTTTGGGAAGTAAAAGAAAGCCATAATTGGGATGCAGTGGGGCCCTGACACCCCGAGGTTCCTGTCACACTGGACCTCCTGCACTAATCATACTATCCCCTTGACCTGAAATCTCAAATACAGACCACTCGTTTGGACTATACATTTTGCTGGAGACGGTGCATTGATTCCCTGTTGAAAGTCATAAGCCTCCATTGCCCACGTTTAGATGTGAAAAAGTCTTTTCACAGAACTCCCGATTTAAACTATTCACTGGTTTAATTGCTCCTTGCCTCTACTTTTGCAGGACATTTTGACTTTTTCTTTGATATCTTATTGCCAATTTTGTCTTCTTGTCAGCCTACTTTATCAAGAGCATCGAACAATGAAAACACATCTAGTCTGGTCATATTCATCCCAGTAAATGAACTATGCACACGACGCTTGCCCAGCCACAGTGCAGCCCTTTTCAAAGAGTCCGACGAATAGTTCGCCCAACTTCAATAAGATGTCTTTGCCATCAACCCACTCAAGACAAGAGGTAGTATGGGCGGCTCGTAGCGTGTCACCTCCATTTTGTCAGTCACGATCAGGTAGCATGCCCCTTATCAGGCTGACTTAATGGGGAGCCTTCCCATTCCTGTAAGAAGGGGACTTTGACACCCCCAACCTATTCCAGTTTACCTGTAGGCCTCCAAACACCATGTGGAGGGGCGAGGCAAAACTTCTAATAATCTGGGGTGAGAGCAGCACCTACACTTACAATAGGCGGCACTGTAGGCGCTATATATGAAAGAAAGAACGTTGTATGCTTGGTCTCGAGAGGTTTTTTTTGCAACTGTGCCTAATCTGTAGGCACAGGAAAGTGGCCCACCAAGAAGAAAAGAGGTGGGGTGGAAGAAGACCCATCGTCTACACACGTTTCGTGTGTGTCTTCATGAAAGGATTTCTATAGACAAGATACAGAGCTCCCCATCCCCTCTGCGGCCCACCCCCCATCCAAGGAGCAGGTGGCTCTGGTAACCCGCAATGTGGAGCCAGAAAAGCAAATGTCTGGACAGGTGGCATCTCATTCAGAGCATCAGTGGGAAGGCAGTCTGGTGAGATGCAGCTGAGGTCAAGGGCTGCACAGCTCTCCAGCACGCAGACTAAAACAGTGGCGACACACAATGGAATTCTTCATCTACCACGAAACAGAGAACAAGCATTGGCAAAAACAAAAAATGTCTGGCGTTTGGGACCGATTGACACTGCCAATGGTTTTTAGCAATGCTGTGCAGAGTGGCTAAAGAATAAGAAAAAAACAAAGGCACCATAACGCGTCCTCACACCTCGTTGTGTAGGTATGCGCAACATGCATGCTCGCTACCCACAAAATGAAGAGGACGCTTTATTTTTGTTCCTTATATTTGCCAACCACAGATGAAGTGGTAAGAACAAAAAAAAGCAGAACAAAAGTGTTTTTTCTTTTCTTTTGAGAGTCAGGTGGAGGAAGCAGCACAGAGGGCTGGCGTGGGGGAAATCAACACAGAGGGTACATGTGGGGAATAAAGCAATACAGGGGTAAAGCAACACGGTGCAGAAGCAATATGGAAGGCGTTGTTAGGGGAAGCAATGCAGAGGGCGGGTGGGAAGTAGGAAGTAACATGGGCGAGAGGGAGGAACAGGGGAGCATGTGGGGTGAAAAGGAACACAAAGGCTGCAGAAGGAAAATTGAGCTGTTAGGAGATCCACACGTGGGTGAGGACAACTCTTGAGGGGGCAGGAGACAAGCACATAGGCGAGAGTGCAACATGGAGCATGGCTGAGGAAGAAGAGCAGTGAATAAGGGAAACTGCTGGAAAACACATGCACTCTTATGAGGTGCTTTTATTTAAAAAGGGGAGGGGAAAGTAGTGCTATAAAAGTGAACAGTGGAAGGACACAAGTAGTGCATGCCTGCTCCAGGGGATGGACAAACACAAGAGCAGGAAGTAAAGCCCAGACAATCCGACTAATAAAAAGTAAGCAAATTAAAGTGACAATAAAACCAACCAATGGTAAGAAATGGGTGGACTCTAAACCCACTATAAACTAACACTAGGTCTTTTCACCAACAGACTACATGTGCTGTCTGGTAGGCTAGACCTAAAAAGAGATACCAACAGACTTTCTATGTTCTGGTCCCCACTGATGATAATATGTTGCAGAGAGTGCATGATCTGTGTTAGTATTACCTGTGCATTCATAATGCATGCATCTTTTTTTGTGTCATCATGCTATAAACTGCTCCAGTTTCTTGTTTTTAACCCTTCTGCGGCTGTGTTTAATAATGGTAACCGTAGTTATTTAAAGCACTGTGAAATTACATTACTGCACTAGTGTGGCACTGCAAATTGTCAAGTTGCGAATATCAATAGACTCCACACAATATAAACACATGGAGGCCTCTCGAAGCATAGGCTGCTACGAAGTCTAGGGTTCTAACAGTATTCTTTAACACTCCATGCGTTATTTGTTCAGATTATTTTGTGTACAAACCTTTACTAGACCTTCTGGGGCAGAGAGTGCGAGTGAGTGGTAATGAGTGAGAAAGAGACCGTTTAAATCACAGCGGAGGTGATGAAATGAAATGAAACGTAGATTTATAAAGCGCGAATTGCTGCCCTGAGGCGTCCAAGCGCTGCCTAAAGAGTATGGTAGGTGTATCAGAGGCGGTCAGTAGGAGTTAGTTTTGGGGGGGAAAAAGAAAAGTCTTTAGTTGTTTTCGGAAAGAGGGCAGGTTGGGATTGGATCTAAGCTGAAGTGGAAGGAGGTTCCACAGTTTGGCGGCGTTGTACGAGAACATCCTGCCGCCAGCTCTCGTTCTCCTGATTCTAGGAACTGTTGCTAGGAAAGCCTGGCCGGAGCGAAGTTGTTTCCTAGGGTGGTATTGTGTGGTTAGATTGCGGCAGATTGCCGGTCCTTTGTCCCAGAAGGCCTGATGGGCAATACACATTGCCTTGAAGGTGATTCTTTGCCGGACCAGCAGCCAATGTAGGCTCCTCAGCCCAGGTTTGGCTGATAGTCTCCGTGGGAGCTGTAGTAGTGTGCGAGCAGCGCAGTTTTGAACGATCTGCAACTTACGAAGTGTGTAGTCGGGGGCACCGAGGTACAGGGAGTTGCTAAAGTCCAGTCGAGACTGGATCAGGCCTTGAACAGCAACTTGCTTGGCCTCCATAGGTAGAAGTGGAAGCACTTTTCTAAGCATCCTGAGGAGGCCAAAACAGGTCGCAGACAGCCTGGTAGCCTGGATGTCAAAGGTTAAGGCTTTGTCCAGCCATACCCCCAGGCTTTTTATATTGTCCTTAGGTGCAGGTGGAGTGCCTAGGTAAGGGGGCCAGAGGGGATCAAAAAGCGTTGGCGCGGCATGGCCCAGGAGCATCAACTCAGTTTTTTCCCCATTAAGTTTGAGGGAGGATCTCGTCATCCAGCCTTTCACGTCCTCCAAACATTGCCTTAGTCCCATTTGCGCGGATCGGCTGTCCTCCTGTGCTAGGGATACCACTAGCTGAGTGTCGTCCGCATAGGAGACGAACTCTAATGCCGAACGGACGAACAACCTCAACCAGTGGTCTCATATAGATGTTAAATAGCGCAGGGCTTAACGAAGAGCCCTGCGGGACCCCACAGCTCAGGGGTTTGCTAGAGGAGACAGTGTCACCCTCAAAGATCTGAAAGGATCTATTACTAAGGAAAGATTTAAACCAGCATAATGCCCTGCCTGAGATTCCCACTTCAGAGAGGCGACAGAGAAGCACATCGTGACTAACCGTGTCAAAAGCTGCGCTCAGATCAAGGAGGATCACTGCCACTGATCCGCCTTGATCCAAGATCCTTCTAGTTTCCTCGGTTACTGCAAATAGGGCAGTCTCCGTCCCATCTTTTGGTCGGAAACCCGTTTGGGTGACATCCAGCAGCTGGTTGGTCTCCAGAAAGGCCGTCAGATGTATATTAATGTGCTTCTCCAGAATCTTGCTCACCCAGGGGAGCAGGGAAATGGGGCGGTAGTTGCTAAAATCACCAGGATCCAGGTTGGGTTTCTTCAGTAAAGCACAGACCATAGCCTGCTTCCAGGGAGGTGGAACTATGCCGGAGGTAATAGAGGCATTGAGGAGGTTCATGATGGTGGGGAGAACCACCTGGATCACCGAGATCATAGCCTCTGGGGGGGCTGGGTCGCAGGGTGACCCTGATTTCACTTGCCGTGCTAGAGATTCCAGGGAGTCCTGATCTAACAAAGGGAAGTGTTCCAAGATAGCTATGGGTTGATGGGGGGCTTCCACCTGGCAGGGCCAGGTCTGAGGAGCGGGGTGAGACTCGGTGTCGGAGAAAGAGGAGTAAATTTGAAGAACTTTTTGGTGGAAGAAGACTGCCAGGTCGTTGCAGTGAGCTAGCGATTTACAGGGTGGCATAGAGGGCGGTGGTGGTTTTGTGAGATTTTTTACTATTTGAAAGATTTGTTTGGGTTTTGATTTGGCACGCAAGATTTGAGCGGAGAAATAAGTTGCTTGGGCAAGTTTGACCTCATTTTTTTAGGCTCTGATCGCCTCTCTGTAAAGAGTCTTATCACCTGAGGAAAAATCAAGGCGCCACCGTCATTCTAATTTCCTGCAGTGCCTTTTTTTTCCCTGAGTTCCTCGGAGAACCAGGGGACGGTTTTTTGTGAACGCTTCGTGGTAATTTTACGAAGGGGGAGTGTAGCCTCCAGAGAGTGCGAGATCCACTCTTCGTAATCCTGATTGGCAGTGTCGGGATCCGTGTTGGGGAGAGGGCGGGAGCGGACAAGGCTATTGGACCAGGATTCCACAGAGAGTTTAGCCCAGTTTCTAACGTTCTTAGCGCTGTGGGTTAGGCGGGGTGGTTTGCAAATAGACCATGTGAGAGGGTGATGCTATGTGAGTGGGCGTGGTATGGTGCATTTTTAATGCTATTTGCCACCATATTCACAGCACACTATACCAGATGTCCTACTACAAATAAAAGGAATAAATGCAGTAATCTTGTTAATTCAGGACAACACAACTGAATGGAAACCCAGGCTGTATATACTTTGACTGCATTCCCTTTAAGGCGGGTGCTACTTGTCAATGCCCAAGACCGCCCCCACTTCCAAAATCACAATCACAGATGACGATTATTTCCCAGCTCTACCACCTGAGTAAGACAATGGTCTGTCTTGATATACACACACACACAATATATATATATACACACACACATATGTGATTCCTAAAGGCTACTGTGTGAGAGCTTCTGTGAAGTCACTTTGTGGCGCGTCACTCTATGGTTGTATATATGCACCAATCACTCTTCAAAGGTTGATTTAGTGTTGTCATGTGTAATATTTTAGTTTTTGTGTTTGTTAAGCTTTACTGTCTGCATGTGCACTGCGCATGAAGCATGTGCTGGCAGGGGTGGCCCCAGATGCTCCCCTCGCGCCTCCTTCCCGGGTGCTGAGTCAAGACTGCTGTCTCCTTTCAAGGCCCGAGGACAAAAGGGAGGAACGGCGTGTGCAGCAGCAGCTGGAAAAACTTTACCCCCGCCCCCCACACTCCCGAGGGAAGCCTCAAGACCTCCCAGACCCCACCCCTCAGGACAAAGAACTCTTACTTGTCAAAAGGGCTTGTATGGGGTGCGGTGACATCATACGGACGATACCAAGCGAGCGCGTTCATTCGCAGCACACGATCTCGCCTCACTCCACGCCTTCAATATTGCGCTCCTATTTATGTAGCGCTTTCCACAGCTCAGGCGAAGCAGAAGGCGCTTGCTTTTAGGAAATAGCCATATTAACTAGAGATGGCAGTTGCCTCTCACGTCAGTCCATGTCCCTTTCGTAAGTGCCTCTGATTGGAGAAAAAACCGTGCTCCACAGCAATATATGGCAGTGCACGGAACCCACCCTTCCCCGCAATCAAGAATCGGGCCACGTAGCATATAATACGGTCTGAGTCTCCATTATCCGAGATCAACGCTTTTGTAGGAAGTCTACTCCGGAGTAAACCACGCCCAGTTCTGAAGTAAGCAACTTCTTGCGGAAAAATGTTTAGGAAATGTCCGCTCGATATACAATTGCACAAAAATACACAATTAAATACATGCAGGGTATTTATCACAGTTAGCACAAGGCTGCGCTGTTGGCAATGTGCGCACAATTTTTATCGGGAAGAAAACAGAAGCCCAAGTTGGTAAAACAAACGCCTTCCAGGAAAAGAAAACATGAATGACATTGCTAGTAATCAAAAAAACAAAAAAGTGAAAACCACCCACCATAACGTGAAGAAAGTAGTTTTGTAGTGCAGGAAAGGAGAGAAACACGAGCCGTTTGACCTTTTGCCCTCTCCGGGACTGATGAAGGAAGCTATAATTCAGAAGGCGCATCCTGCTGATAAATCCTCGCCTGCTGTCTCCTGCCAAGGGCTATCAGCGATTTAGAGGGTTGTAATTCATCGGCTTGTTTTCATCTCTTGTGCTCCCAAGACCATCCATTCATTCATTCATTCATTCATTCATTCAGGGCCTCCCTGGTCCACCATCGCCAAGGAATAACTCCCAACACTTACCGTGATCAGATCGTCAGTGCATGCTGGTAGAGGCCTCGCGTTTCCAGGGCTCGGCTTTCAGTTAACACAGTGCACTCTGGGTGCTGCAGTCTTAGTTTAATTCCATCGACTCGCTTGGACTGGAGCACCAGGCGACGATAGAGTGCAAAATGAAGGCCATGGACAGAAACCCGGTGGTAATGCGGTGACGTGAACACCTGCCGATCACAAAACCGACCAGAACAGTTCCACGCCCCCAAAAGTGCCAGTAATAATTTCTATCTCATCGTATGTGCCATCTGGTTATTATCAATTTCTGCTAGTGAAAAACATGTACACGTTTTGGGATCTTGGGCTTTCTTCCCCCGGATGCTTTCTTACGACAAACTTCACATAACGGTTTTTACAACAGGAGCAGAGTTTTGTGGCATTCTGGGCATATCTAAAAGTCATCCACACGCCTTGGCAAAAAGCAAAACAAACAAATCACATGCAAACGCCCTTCCTTCTTCCTCTCCAAAATAGGTTTACATTGAGGAAAGTCATGATTATCTACTAATATCGACAGTTTATCAATGGCATAAAAGTATAAAGAAAAGCACTATAAAATTCCCTGAGGAAAACTTCGGCTGAGTGGGGTTGTGGTTCTGACCCAAAATCTAAAAACCGCAATTCCTCAGTTATAATTAGCTAATTAATCATAACATCGCCTAAATACCCTCATTATCATACGCAAAACAACAAACTGCCCCATCAATGTATCACTGGTGACATCAGATTGACAATCATATACGACAAAAACCGCAGTCGGCGATTAGATGTCCACAGAGACTTCTACCGAGGAAAGTCAGCCGGTGCCCTAACAAGATGGCCTCCTGCAGATTAAAGATGGAGGGCGACAAGTGACACGGGTCCTGCCGAGTTCACACAGTAAAGAAAGGCTTCGTCAGTTCACTTCCAATTAACAGCAATGTTAACATATTAAATCAGATGTAAGGCTGCAGTAAAATTGTCAGCAGCCAGTATTCCCCTCAGAGACCAGGGAGAGGTGCAGAAAAGGCGCGATGCAGAGAAGCATGTTGTTTTATACTCAAGTACAAGCATGTCCTCAAACTTTAAACCAGCATGTGAGGCTGCAATCCCACAGACAGTAAGGTGGGAGTCCTCCTTGAGGTTACACTGTTAATATAGGTTGCTACAGTAATGGCAAAAAGGAATATATATTCTTCAACACAATGATTGTATTTGATGGTATCATTGTCAACATCTAGATAGTGTCATATGTAGAAACTGATCACGTTCAAGAACTATAATCTGCCGTAAAAGTAAAAAAAAAAAAAAAATTAACATTTTGGGTTTGTAATAATATACCCTAATGCCCAGAAGTAGCATGAACTAGTTCCGGCACACAGTGGGCACAGTCTGCAGTCACGCCCAGCAGGCATTTCACATATATTGGGTCACACATTTTACCATAGTCGGTTCCCGTTGGGCCTTGGATGTTGGCTGTGACCGTGTGCCATGGGCTCCGAATGCATGATACAGTCATAGGCCAAGCCGTGGGTCATCTTTCCCTGCTGTGTCAAGCCTTCAGCTATGTCTTGCTCGCTCTGGGAAGTGCTTACTTCAGAGCAATTGTGGCCTTCACCGGACACTGGTCATTTGGCAATCCCCCTTTGTCCAGCACCCTGCCCACCACCAAGGACCGCCCTGTGTGCCAGTGTCCCTCCTCCACAACAACTCCTTGGCATGCACTTCAGGCAGCAGTTTTTGTATCCGAAGGGAATTTAAATCCAAAATGCATTTTTTTGGGTCCCTCTCCTCTAAAAGCTGTCCCCCCTTGAGGTTGCCGCCTTTGCCTTTCCAAGATTAAACATGAGTGGGTATGTTTGATTTTAATATATATTTTTTGCACAGCTTTGTCATATGTGCTCATGTTATATGCAGGCTAAGTAAGAGAGGGCACCTCCCCTGGAGAAGCTGTGCACACATTGTGGAGAAGTGTGGCTCAATGATTAGAGTGGCAGACCCTGATGCAGAGGTCTAGCCTGGGACCAGGGTTCAATTCCCCGCCTCAGCGGGTCTTGGGCTCAAAAATTCCACAGACCTGATAATTCTCGCCTCGGTGCCTATTCCAATCATGGAGTCCCACTCAGCAACTCTGGGCAATAGCTTGCTTAATCTCCACAACAGCCCCCACAACGCTAAGGATGCCTGGCCTCCACCTTGGGGGTGCCCAGGAGTGGACGCCTCACAGGGAAAGCCAGGATGGGGTCCACAGCGGTATTCGTACAAGTGCCTTGAGACCCTTGCTGGTGAGTAGTGTGTATTACAAGTATCAAATTTACAAAATTTACATTTAAAAGTATCGCTTCAATTAGGGGTATTGGGGAAAATCAACGTTAATGTCAATTCATCTCAAGCCTTCCAGAGACAGAAACAAATGAATATAATGTTTCCAGCTCCTTAAACTAAGCTCATGTATCCTGCTGCCGAAGAATCCCTGCTCCCCTCTCTTGTCCTCAGAAAAATTGCATCTTCAACACTTATCAGGATTTTTGTAGTACTGCAAGGCAGGTGAGGTGTGCCCAGTGCAGCCCACCCCTCAACAAAAATTTCTTTTCACAATGCGGTTAAGAAAGAGTCAGCTGCAGTTCACAAATCTCAAAATGGCAGCTGACGCCAAGGTAATCAGCCCACAGGATCTTTTTTCATTCTCACAGGAACTCAAATTATTTACTGGAGCAAAAGCCATACAAATGTTATTATTTTCTATACATTTGCTGTAAATTTGTAAATTTCTGTGCACTGTGTGTTATTCAAATTTGAGAAAACCACTCTCAGGATTTACAACAAAACAGTTTAAGAGGGCAAGCAGGTGTAGGCAAGTTTTCTGGCCCAAGATTCCCGTAAATCAATCCAGTGTTTTCTTCTGCGGCGATGAGCAAAAATTCTTATGGTAATTTATATGAGATATACGACTTTTCTTTCAAAGCAATATATTGGTATGTCAAATAAAATATACGCATTCCAGAAGGGTGTTCCACTCGTGAGCACATGCTGGCCATGTGAGACAAGATCAGGCGAGCTAGAGACAGGTAAAGTAAAGCTGAAGAATTGGCCAAGAAAAAGTCCTTGTTTACATTGTCTCTTATCCTCGAGCCACCCCCACAGCCCCGACCACTTCTCCTGCCTCCTCAACTGCTGGAGCTCGAACCATATACTGAATGTCCAAAAGTAGCAAGAAATATGTTATTTGGTAGCCTGATCCCTCCCTCTCGTTGTATGCCCCTTCTTGGCTCTTCTTTAGTGTATTGTCAGCTCTGTGTCTCGCCGCACCAGTTACTTAAAGAGGCCTAAGGTCTTCTATGGCAGGGGAAAGGTAGTATGAGCTATCCCTCCCTCTAGCTGCAATACCAGCGGTTTCATTTGGCCTCCAAGAGCAGGTGGGTCCCTTGCATGTTGCTCACCAGACTGTTCCATGCCCAAAAGTGCCACCGTCTATGATACCACTGCGTGAGAGCTGAGCATTCAGTCGATTTCCAGTTTTGTGTAATCATCAATTTTGCAGCTACTAGACATTGGAGGTACAGATACCAATCGTCCATGCTCATCTGAGCTAAATTAAGGAGTATAAGGTCCAGGAGCATCACCTCTTGAGTTTGTGGAATCCAGAAAGTTAATACCCTCTGAAGGAGCTGACTACGCCCCCTCAGAAGGGGCGGATCTTCAGACACTCCCACCATATGTGTAGTGATTTTCCCAGGGCCCGCACCCCCTCCAGCACCCTGGGGAAGTGGAGTGATACATACAATGTCATTTATGGGGAATGTAATGCCACCCGTATTAAACGTTGTAGTGTATCTCCCGCACCAAGTTTGAGGTGAAGGACTTGTGTATGTCTTTCTGCAGTTTATCCCATCGTTTAGACTCTATTTGAATTCCTAGCGCCTTATCCCATTCCCCATTGTGCCTCAATGTCCACGGGGTCTTATGTGTCATTGGGAGTTTGTATAGTGTTGAGATGGTGCCCCGGATACCAAATAGTTTAGGGATTTGGAGCTCGAAGGGAGTTTTAGCCCCAGCGGTACCCAATTCCATAGTGGAGTGAGTCATCCAGTGTCAAATCTGTGCTCAATGCAGTTTCTTAGAGTCTGCAACTGCATAAGCTTCTTTGTATTGCTGGAAAGTTTTGGGGGTCATAACATCATACATATCTGAGATCATTTTGCAGCCCCCTCTCTCCAGCCACGAAATGACTGGCCCTCTAGGGTGGGGGAAAACGCTGGGTTATACTGGATGGGGGTATAAGGGCCCGAGTAGGACACCAAACCATATGTGCCTACATATCTGTCCCATGTTTTGAGAGTTGTGGCTACTGGTGTGCTGACTTAAGCGTTAAGGGGTCTATGGCGTTTCTCCAGCCACACCAGGTCCCACAGGGGCCTGCGGACTATGGCGTGTTCCGTTAGTTGTCAATTTTTATTGTCAAGGCCATCGTGGACCATTCTACAACTGCCCTCAGTTGAACTGCTGCATAGTAGTGGGGAATGCTACGGACAGAAAGACCAACAGCCTCCCTTAACTGTGTCATCAATCTTTTGGGACATCTCGGGGCTTTCCACCTCCATCCAAACTCCATCAATTTCTTTTGGATGTGTTGTAGATTGGAGCTGTCCTACCATATGGGAAGGGCTTGGAATAAACAGAGAAGTCGCGTGAGGATGTTCATCTTGCTGGCATTAATTCTGCCTTATCAAGAGAGCATTAGTTACCCCCCCCCCCCCCTACCCCATATGAAGTTCCTTGGTAATCGCTGTAAGCAGAGTGAGTTAGTTAGCCATAAAAAATTCTGGTAAGGTTAGCTGGACTCTCAGATAAGTAATAGAGGATTTGGCCCAACGAAAAGGGAGGTTGATCACCAGCCTATCGGCCTCATATTTCACCACCGTGAGGTTGAGAATTTCCGATTTGTCGTAGATCACTTTATAGCTGGAAGCAGTATCAAAGGATTGGAGCAGAGTCATCACAGCTGGGGACGGGGTGCCTGGCCGTCCAACGTTAAGAGTTTATCATCTGCATATTGAGAAGTTTTGAATTCTCTGGGTCCAAATATAATGTAATTCTTATCATTGTTCCTGCTTGACAAATCCAGCAAGCTAGGGGTTCTATGAATAAGAGTGGCAACAAGGGACATCCCTGTCTCGTGCCCCTTGTGACTTGAAATTAGCTTGACAGGAGTCCATTTAGCACAGCTCTGGCTGTCAGATTGACATAGCATGAAAAAAAAAAAAATCGTCAGGAACTTGGATTCAAACCCCATCTTCAGGAGTGTCTGGTGCAGAAAGTGTCAATCCACCCAGTCAAAGGTCTTCTTTGCATCCAATGAGAGGAGCAAAGCGGGAATTTTCTTAAGAGAGAGCTTTTCTATGAGATGTGTGGCTGTTCGTATATTGTCATGGGTTTGGCGTCCAGGGACAGATCCAATCCGGTCTGGGTGCACCAGAGTGTGGAGCATATCATTAAGCCGGTTGGCCAAAGTGTTTGTGTAAAGTTTAGCATCAATGTTCAATAAGGCTATGGGTCAGTAAGAGGCGCCTTGCATCCTTGTTGGGGTTTAAGGAAAAACGGTAACCACTGCTTCGGTCATTTTGGGGAAATCTTCCGCTTTGCGTGCAGTAATTGAATAGGGATGTCAGTTTTGGCAGGAGTAGGGAGTGTATGTTTTATAAAATTGGGCTATAAGGCCATCAGGGCATGGAGTTTTGTTCAACTTGAGCATTTTAATAGCTAATCTTACCTCCTCTAGGAGGGTCGGGTGCTCTAGACATACGACTTTTGGGACACACCTTATAACTTACTTTCCAGGATCAAACTTGGGGTCAAATATTCATTTTTTGAAACTTTTATGCCCAACTGACAAATGGAGACACACTCATTAGTGACAAATAGAATTTTAAAAATACTCACTCACTTGGACTAACATGGTCAGCTATACTTAAAGAAGAAAGCTCACTAACTTTGTGATCTATGTTATGCAATATATATTATCACTGATGAAATGTTCTTGATACTTCAATACTTCAATTAAGCCTATTACTAAACACTCTCAAGCCCTGCAAATCTAGGCCCAGGGAGATAAGCGATAAAACCATGATCACAAATGTGGGTCAAGTAGTGATGCTGGCATAGGAAATTGGGTTTCTGATGCCACCACAGCCAAAAAATGTTTTTATCTCAAGGCCTCCACTCCTCTAGAAAACAACACTAACCTCACTGTGGTCTTTATGACTAATCCCATAACTTTATCCACTTTTTAGGTCGAGGCATGCTGTATTCAGGAAGGGACTTGAAGCTCCGCCCATATTTTTATTGGACTGTGTCAGTGTTCACTGTAAACTGCGGCTGTTAATTGGTCAAAAGGCTTAGCAGTCGCTCCTTAGTAGCGCCTTGTCTAATTTTGTAACCTCCAGTGGCGATAACCCGTTACGTGTGTTGTTACTCGTAGGCTTTAATTAAAACCTCCGTGCACTATTTTCTCAAATAGCATTGTCAGGACACGCTCTCTCCTAAAGCTTTAAAAAAATTATTTATAGCACAGCGCTGGCATTTGCAATGCAATGGGTATCGTATTTGCGAGAGTTTAAGCTATTGGCATTGTAAATGACAATGCCTTTTATTTATCTGTTTTGAAAACATCACATAAATAAAAGGCATTGCCATTTACAATGCCAATAGCTCAAACTCTTGTAAATACGAGACCTATTGCATTGCAAATGCTTGTTGAACTAAGACTTCAGGGCAAGGCCTCTCAGTTTACCATCATGGAGAGACTTTCCCTCCAAGCCTGGTGCAGGGCTACAAACTTTCCAGGGAGAAAAACATGTACTGCAAAGAAGAAGGAACTTGCAACAGAGGACACCCCACTGCGATCCACGATCATATACATCTGATGGACTCTACCCCAGCCCAACTAGCCTTTCACAGGGATTAGCCGATTGGAAAATGTTCCCATATGCCAGTCCGGCTCTGTTGAGAACCAAAAACAGCGAAAATGAAATTATTTTTTCACACAAGAGATAGTAATCAGCAATGTGCTGCTCCACTGGTTGTGAAGGTACAGTCTTCTCCAAGATACAATAGCTTGCAGAGATCAAAGCAAGCATTTCAAGGTCCAGAGGCAGATTTGGCTCAACATCACAGAGCACGAGAAATGGAAATTTAATTAAACAGTAGAGGGGTGCTGTAAAAACCACCATTCCATCTTTGGGAAAAACGCCTTCAAGTCAGAGTGCCACTCTGGCCTACAGGACATAAGTCACGGGATCCAGGATACACCTGGTCATGCATTCTGTTTCAACGCTTGGATTTATTAAAACAATGGACAAACAGGTAGATTCTTGTATGGTAAGTGAAGCTTCAACAGAACATTAATATACACTGGGATTACCGTATAAAAATCTAGCAAGAAATATAAAATGAAAACATTGTAACACAAAATGGATGCGTAGTATTAAAGCCTCAAACCATTGAGAGGATGGCCCGTGCAAGAGAAGAATTCATTTGAAGTGCCTTCTATGATTCAGATAGGAGCTGTGCATAGTACGGGTCACCATCTCTAAAAGTTTGTATAGAACAGTGGTGTCCAACCTAGGTCCAGGATAACCGGATCCAGGCCAGTATTCCAGGATAACCACACATTACATACACTTGGATAAATGTTATGTAAGTTGTCATAAACTCGTATCCTGAAAACCCACTATAGACCTAGCTAACTTGTTTTTATGACGGACCCTTACCCTCACTCACCATCTGCCATCAGGCCATAGTGTAAAAGAATCCCAGCACTACATTTGGTTCAATTCCTCATGTGGCATCACCAACAATAGTGAGTGCTGTCTGAGGCCTGTATTCTCGGCTGATAACAGGCAGAGTGAGAAGGAGCATGATGTTAAAGAGAAACATGTCACATGAGAGTCCCTTTAACACACATCCCTGCCACTAAAAGCTCTTTTAAGAAGTGCATATTTATGGAAGACATTTAGTAGGGAGGATTTACAAGACTCGAGCCTAAGGCACAACATTTTCAGTGAAAGACGCGACAACCGGCCTACAAATGCACACTAGCCTTGCCTGGCTGGTTCTTCAATCCACATGGCGATTCAACCATTACACTTCTTATCGAGACTATGAAAGAACTAACTGCTGCTGAGATAGATTGCTTTTTAGGTCGAGCAAGGCAAGCTGTATGGGGGCAAAAAAACTACCGTTAGCCTACCAAGATCTTATTGTTGGTTGGCATTAGTGTCATTATCATTTGCTTGTTTCCTATTCCATGGCTTGACATCTTGTGTTTATCCCTCACCTGGAGCACAGCCTCCAAGGCAAATGATGCCCGCATCATTCAAATGGCACGTGCATGCGTTCTAATGCATGTGCGCTTCACCTAAATGATGCGTCCATCATTGTGCCTTTCTTTTTTTTTTTTTTTTTTGACAACAGCCTTTATTGGCATTTTAAGGACACCGGGGAACTCGTCCCCATACATGGTACCAAAACGGATATTGGAAGAGTGAGAATTGGTATCCCTGTTCGTCCCCCCCCTGGCTTTTTTGTTTATTTTGACAATGCTGCCAACATCAGCAAAAGCGATTGGCAAAGCAAGAATCAGTGCTTAATTCGCAAAAATATAAGTGCCAGGGCTCTCGTCCGGAGACCACTGCAGCTTGCTCCACCCATTGCCCCAGCCTGCGCCGCCAATGACAGTATCAAACCAACTACTAACTCTCACACTCCTATAAGTGTGACAATGCGGACTATTTCTATAAAAATGGTTTGAGCGGCAGGTAATAGTAATTTTTTATGCATATTGAATTAACAATTTACTGTTGTTGTGTTAATCTCTAAATTAGCCAGACAGCGCCACCTTGTGGCAGACTATCACAAGCACCGGTGCTGAGCACCAGAAACCACAGGCTCAAATTAGGCACTGGCAAGAAGATCTCAAAGCTGAGACCTACAGGCTCTGTCAATGCTTGTTTCCTTAAGGGAGTCCCTGTCTGTGTAAAGGTGAACAGCTACTCTCAGTTCACATGACTGAGTCCTAAGGAACACTGCCAGAAATCAATCACTGGTCACCATGGAGTGTGGCGTGCCAGTAATTACTATACCCACTACTCGAGTGACTGAAGAGACAGATTAATACACAAATGGTTTATAGCTGAGGTGGTCGAAGAGGATGTTACCAGGAAGTAGCCAAACACACTTCCTGCTACGATAACTCACAGGGGATTGACTCAGCCCTTCATCCTTCCTAGGTTAATAAATTGGGTACTATTTTCTAGGTAAATGGCAAATGCATGGTATTCACAATACTAGGTAGCCTTAAGTCTCCGTAGCAAGCACTTTAGAAACTGTATTACTGGTCTTCTAAGCACTGGAGCAGGTGTGATGACCGAAATCAATGGTACCCAACAAACTGAGCACAGGCAATAATTATGAGGTAGCAAATTCTCACTTGAGGATCCAAGTTTGGTCCTGACGAAAGCAAATTGACCAGTCACAGTACAGTAACAAAATGGTCAAGCAGTACACAACAAATAGAACACACACAATAATTCACACCCACAGTACCGAGTAATGCAATTTATTTTGTACTACAATTATTATTTTGATTTCTGGCAACACAGTTGCTCAATACTCCTATAATGGTACAAATATTTACACTGAATGGTGCTCAGGGTTGGGTAACGGGAAAAAGGAGTGCTGGTGAGCGATGTGGAGATGTGAGGGTAGTGGACACGGACAGGGTGGTGTGACATGTATCCATCACATTTGCATGGTGATACTGATCCGGCCTTAACAAGGTCAGTTGTTCCACATATATTACATAGTTGTACATGAACACTGTGAATAAATTACAATTGTCCTCGCTGGTAATCAGGTTGTTGTTGACGTTTCGACCCTATATAATTAACTAGGTGAGTCCAGCCTTAGGGTGGGGTCTTCATCAGGACTATGATAGAGCACCTAATTGGGCATCCAGCGTATTCCTTACAGATGGGAAATTGAATGAAAGTATGGCTCATCAGAGCTCTCAAAAGGTTGAGGGTACAGATGTCCGTGGGCGTACGTGATAGATGGCAGGTCAAAAGATCACTGGCATCTTGCAGATAAATCTTGCTGAAGACTCCTACTGTCCATGATTCAGCTACTAGCGACGACTCTGACCAGTCAGGCTGAGATTTTGGCAGAAGCATTTAGACCCGGGGATGGTGGAGTTAATTAATGACTTATATAGTACTGTCTTTTGTTTTTTATCTTGATAGGGAATCCTGGAATAAGTCTAGATAGACTTTAGACACCTTAACGCAATTTTACTTATAGAACCCTCGCCAAAAACAGAGATGCTCCCTTGATTATCAAGGTGGAGCTTGCCCAGATACAGGAAGTATCTGGACGAGGACTTGATGAAGCATGCCACTAGGAAACCTAGTGGGTGAGGGTCATTTTAAAAACAAGAAGGGATGCCCCTCTATGAGAGGTGTAGAGACAGTCAACATTAGTCAAAGTGCAGTACCTCTTATTTGATTAAAAAATTGAGAGTGGAATGGACTAAAACTTCTAGCTCCCCATCTTGATTAAGGGTGGTGAATTCTGATGTATGTGGTAAGTACTGCACACCTGCAATTTTCTCCTGGTCAAACCTTCTAAAAAATTATCAGGGGAAAATGTGTGTAAATTCTCATACAGGTGGAATTTGGTGCCGAAAACTTCAATTTCTGATTTTACAGAAGAAAAGCCAGAATAATAGCTTTTTTGCCAAACCCGGACTATCTATATTTACAGGGTGCAGTATACTCGTCACACTTTACCACTTCTCCCTTCCACCTCATTAAGGGGGCCTTATAAATGTGAAATTTTGTGTGGCTCTGACTTGAATTCTAACCACCACTTTTCAAATCTGTGTCTCTGGCATTAAACATGTGATCCGTCACAAAGGAAGGGTCACAGCTGACCACACGTGGGACAAATCCAAAGGGAATGTTTCTGCCACGACAGACTGTCATGGCTGCCGTGCCTCACCCCCTGGCAGTTCTGAGTTGGGCACATGTGCATAACGGAAGAATCACAGATCAAGAAGCAGGTTTCAGCAAAGTAAAGGTACAGCATATACAAACCACATCTGCTGTAGATGTTCCAGATGTGCAGAACAATTCCCCTGCCATCATTCACAACTGCCAACATCTGTTCCACAGATAGACGAGTAGCACGAAACACGTGCTTGTCAGTGGCATAGGAACACTCAATGTGTGCATGGCCAGCCAATCCTTGCCTGCGAGAAGCATAAAGTGAATGTGTAAATTCTGCATTTCGTAGCACACTACTTACTAGCTGGGTTGTGCCACGGTTCTTCTCAGGCTGATATGTGTGAGTGGCAGTGGTGGCCGCCACTAACAAAGGGTGGGGGGCAGATGGAGGGACTTCGGGGGTGGGGTGGTGCCTGTTAATAAGAATAAGGCTGGAGAAACCTAAATGCCTCCTCCCCTCATGCTCCGTGCACAAGTGGGCTCAGAGCCAGCAAACGAAAAATAAAACGATGCTACAGCATCGATTTATTTTTCGTTTGCTAGCATCAGGCAGTGGGGCGACGCTCCTCCGCCACTGCGGAGAAGCTGCCATCGGCAAGTGGTAGGAACAGTAACCTATGCCCAAGTCACATGGTTCCGGGCGAGCACTGCAGTGCCTAGGCCACGTCACGCTCAAGGACCATACTTTTATCGCTCGTGTGAGCAAGTATGAGGGAGGAATAAGGGATAAATCCTTGCCAACTTTTCAGGAGACAAATTGACTATGTAAATGATGTCCATTGAGTTTAATTCTGCGTAAATGTATCTTATGTGGCTATACGGAAAATCTACCATGGATCCAGCCCTATGAACGCACACTCGCTCAAGTGGGTTGATCTGAGTGAGTTATTAAAGCTCACTGTTCTTGGCAGCGACAGACAATGACAGCTCTGCCCTTCCCTGCTGAGAAGAGCCATTACACGCGCTCACCAATCTTGGTCTGCCTCACAAAATAGATGACTGGAAACTGATGATGCTGGTGCATGGAATAACAAAGGGGTGGGGTGAGGGGAGACAGTGAAAATGCTAACATTTCATTCTCCACGCATGGATGCTGCAGACTATCAGTTTTCATAACAAGGGCTGGGCTGCCTACCTCCACGAGCATCATGATGTAATTACATTTTAATCGCAATGCACAGGTTTGACTCCTTGAGCCCAGCTCACCTAAACAGCTCTGTTGATCATTTATAAAGCTTGCCGCAGCCTGGAGTGTGTCCTGGTCAATTGACTAACATATCAATCCCACGATTTTATCAATTTCTGTCCAATAAAAAGCGGTCATAGCCCTGTCTGTATTGGAACCCAGGAACCCATGAAGGATCAACAAGCACTCGCTCACAGAAAATTCAGGATAGCTTCCACAAGCTCATTTCTTCAAGATTTCACACTTGTTCCTCGGAACCTGACCTATCTTTAAAAGCTCTTGTACGCTTCCTTCCAGCAACTTACAGTCACGTTATGGTAGCGTATAGGGCTGTATGTCAAAATATCAAAAAATGAAAGATCGACCTGCAAGAATATGGACAGCAAGATGTCAACTTGCACCGTGTCATCAAGATACGCATACACTGGGAAGTATAGCTTGACTATTCTGACTCCACATATACTGACTTGGAAGATATTGAGCAAGTGATTATACTGCGGTCTGGATTGCAGCAGGTTGATATTTAAAAGTTGATATTGTGGTAATGCACAGCGTTATGTGTTCAATAACTTGTCATTACATCATAACAAAAAGGGTCCCGTGGTCTTAGCCTACCCAGCTCCTATTCTTCTCTGCCACTGAACCAGGGAGTTTGTTGACCAATTCAGCAAAACAGACCCACAGATTGAACACGGAAGCCATCAAAGGCAGGGGCGCTTTCATGGCCAACAAGGAGAGGCACTATACGCTAAATTGTCACCTGGACTGTACATCGTAGGCTACTGCACAGCTTCCGGGTGGGGTTTAAGTTTACACTTGCAGAAAATAAGGAGAGGGCAAAGGAAATCTCAGAGGGCTCAATCTGACTTTGCCAAAAATTGTAACGATTACTTACTCTTTTGTGTCAATAGTTTACCTCCATTCACCCCTAAATACGAAGTACCCCCATGTTCTTCCTACTACCGCCAGCTGCTTCCCAATCCATGATACTTCTTGCTTCAAAAAGTTTAGGCCCCAGATGTCAGCTACCCACCATGAACTATTACCCCATCCGATCACAAACCAGAGTTCTGGACAGGACTTATCCACCAACAAGGCTTGTCTCGTAATCCTAATTACCTTGCCCACTCCACCCCCCTCTCATTTCCTAGACCTCCTATCATCCCGCAACTCAGTGATAAAAGTCACTTATGGGGTGTTAAGCACCACCCCTGGATACATCCCACCACAGGGCGCCTTTCTGACCACCCAGTTGATACAAGATTGTTTCCATAAACCTACACATAAATTATTGGAAGCAAGCAGGTGCTAGGCCTTTGGGGATATCACGAAACCTTGACTAAAAGAAACACAACAAGGAAGAAAGCAAGCTGGTCACAGAAATAACAATTACTATTGTCTGCAAGGACAAACCACAGGCTCTGAATAGGGAGGACATCTTGGCAGAGTTCATAACATCAAACCTGGAGGCCAGGGCATGGAAACAATGAGGTCATGACCCTGCGATAGGTGGAGTAGTTGTTTTGATTTGCAAGTGCTGCCAGGGTGTAATTTGCGGATCCACAGCATTTTTTGGTTTTAAACAAAGGACAGACAAGTAACCAGGACATAACATTTTTCAATTGTCTTACATGCATAAGAGACTAATAACACCAAAGTGTAGGTCAACGAGGGACAAATACTTTCAAAATTTTCAAGATACAAACTGACAATAAAATTGCACTTTTAGAGCTTATAAAATATGCACAGAAAGAACTATTGATGGACAGAATGTTGAATAATGTCAAACATTCACCCCAGTACAGAGATCTGGGCCTAAATCCATTGTGTTTTGCTCCCCATGCCATTGCAGTTTGAACCCAGTCCTATGCAGATCATGCTGGCCCGAACTGCCACGCCAGGTCCTCCCTGAACCGGAAACAGGCATCCTGGGACCGGTTTCGGGGTTTCACCCCTTATCAGTCAGGCTAGCTTGAATCTAGTGGCAAAGTCAGAAACTGACTCATGTCTGGGCATACACTGGCCACTTAGGGAGAACTGCCAGGCTATGCCACTGGAGTCCAGCTAGCCTGGCTAATGGGGTGTGAAACCCCAAAACCAAACCCAGGATGCTTGTTTCCGGTCCAGGGTGGACCTGGCCTGGCAGTTCGGGCTGGACTATTCCCATGAGGAACAGGGTCAAGACTGATTTGCATACGCTGGGTCCAAACTGGGGTGGCTTAGTGAGCAGAAGAATGAGATGTCTGAAAAGTTTCAGCAATCAGTCCATCATCTTATTGTGTTTGCTATAAAATGTCATACATCAGATGTGATTAGCTTATAGAGGCCTGCTTTTATCCCTAAGAAGTTGGGTAATGTAGCTCATACAGAAATCTTAGCAAAACGGAGGCAAGATAATAGGATGCAATAATACCACCATGCAGGGTGCAGCATCAAAAATATGCTAAGAAGTACTATGGTGGAAAGAAAGAGTCCAAGATACCCAACATTGTAATACGGAAGTCTCCAGACATGTTAAGCATTACATACTTGACTATTTACCGATGTGTCTGTATTTGATTTCTTTATTAGTATAAATAATTTGGAAAAAAGCAGAAACTCCCCCTACAAGTTCAGGAATCCAAGGAAAAATAGAAATAGATCAAATACTAAAATAAGGCTTTCAGATATATAAGATAGCCATTTTCAAACATTTTTGTCTTTCTCTGCAGCTGTGCGATTCAGCTGGCTGGGTAAGGCCAAAACTTGACCATAGTTTAGATTTACAAATTACTAAGGTACTCTCACTGGGAAAACCCAATAACTGGGCATGTGGAAAGGCCTCAGAGTGTCAGGTTCAAAGGTGGAAATTTATCATGGTGCCTTTCAGGGTTCAGTGCTCAGCACGAAAAACAATTCCTGGGTCCAGGACTAACAGCCCAAGTGTTGTGGTTGTGTAGTGTGTTTGGAGCGGTTAGGGCGATGGTCCCTTGCCAAAGAGGTTTGCCCGTCCGGGGCATACGCTGACCAGGTGACAAAGAGCAAAGATCAGTAATCTGCTGCGGGGGAGCCTTTCAGATGTAGAACCTAGAGTTGCCAATTTGCTCTCTGTACTCTAAACACTACATTTCCAGTCTGGGACTTTTATTTAACAAATCAGTGCACTCAGGGATTTGTAGTGCATAAAACTTGTGTACACCAAAACATCTGGAAACACATAAGAAGCTGCAAGACTGAAGCAAAACGCGTACAGAAAAGTCAAATCCTCACATGTGTAAGCAAGAAGTGGGAAGAGATAATGAAGGACAAAAAGTTTGAGAATTCAAGTGGCAAAGAGTGAATCAGCAAAAAAGCAGTACCATAGGTGGTAGAGACAATAGAACAAAATGGAACATTCTTAGCAGGTATTTTTCGAAATAACTTTGTTCCACAGGGTGTTGTCCTTAAAGGACAAGGGATGAAAAGTGTCTTCATGTCATTGCAGCACCCAAGACAGGCCTGGTGAGCAGACATCCTCCCCACGGCGACAAAACTACTGGACTACTGATGAGATACTGTGGAGAAAAACATTTCCCTCCTTCGCCTTCCATACTGATCAACAATCAAGAATTTCCACCCTGGGGTGACAGACCAGGGGTTTCGTGCGAGGAATCAATGAAATCCGCCCCTCCTGAAATACTTCTTCCAGGAGGGCGACCTCCAATTGAGGGATGTCCTATGTAGAGTACCACAAGCATTGCATTGGGTGGGGGGCAGACGTGTCCGAAACAACCTCTGCAGGGAGGAGACTCACATTGAATCTCTCTTTAGTAACAAAATGAGGCACAGAGAATATCTTGGCTCAATAGTTACCTTGCAAAACTCTGTCCCCACAGGCATCACCCCTAGATCATCAAATAGGAGAGAGGCTTGGCCACTGAAATACCCGAAGAAACCTGGAAAAATTATTTGGCAGAGGGTGGTGAAATCCTCCATTTGTATAAATCTCAAACAGGCCACCTATAAAATACGTACACGCTGGTACCTCACCCCCACAAGGCTGCATAAGATGTTTGACAGCTTAAGCACGTGCTGGAAAGGATCTGACGTACGGTGAACAATGATACATACATGGTGGTCGTGACCTTACCTACAAGGGTTCTGGCTGGATATCCCAGCACTCATCCACACCATGATGAACACCACTCTTCCCCACGAGCACCTGGTGATATTACTGGGT
The DNA here is from genome assembly GCF_964204655.1 of Triturus cristatus. NCBI lineage: Eukaryota > Metazoa > Chordata > Amphibia > Caudata > Salamandridae > Triturus > Triturus cristatus. The sequence continues at coordinate 684,847,381 of NC_140592.1, forward strand.
CATTCAGGTGCCCAGTGACCACTCCACTCTACTAGGGAAACTGATCACCCACCTGTTGATAGCAGTCCGACTTAGTAATATAGTCCAGATGTGGAAGACACCAAGCGCCCATTCTCTCCATATGTGGTGGAATAAAAGTATGGTCCATAATCAGATGCACAAATTCGAATCGATATGGCGCCCCTTTGTAACAAATGTGAGACGGGAGATTTGGGTGGGGCACTGCAATTGGCATGTCTCATACGTTACGAAGTTCTGGAATCTGCGAGCGAACCCACCCAGACCCGGACTCTCAAGATGATGGTGCAGCTCGTTGGCTAATGAAAGTACCCTTCATAAATATATGCAAGTTCTATCGCAAAATAATGGCGGGTTGTGATTGCATGTTTCGCACTGTCAATGTCTTGAGGATATTACTCTGACGAACTGATGTGGAAAACACTGAAATTCTATGTACACTATTCAAACCCCTGTTAACCCCGAAAAATAAAGGTGTCAAAAAACAACTGTATTGCAAATTACCAAGATGGTTTATGTCCTAAAAAAGGGGGATCCACTTCAATCTCATTTAATGTATGTATCGCATACAGTACTTTATAAAGCTATAACAACCTTATTGCTATCAGATTTCCAAGGCTGCAACTATTAAAACTGAAAGAGTAATAAAGAATGGGATTTAGAAAAAAACAATTTCTAATTCCTTGGATGAAATTGGAAGAGGCCTGAAATTTTAACCATGGCGCCCAAGACTTTCCAGTCGCGTCCACTGGCCCCAATTTAAGACATCACATCAGATTTATCAATTTAAAAAGAAAAAAAATAAATGTATCTGGATACCAAACGTCCAGGGCAGGGCCTGGAAAAAGTCACTGGCGCTACCCGTCTCCGTGAAGGTAATTAACTTTGAATGAATACAGGATGCGTATGAGTATGAAGAGAGACGGAGAAACAATTACAGGACATCAGCCCTAGGAAAAAAACCATTCTGCCAGGCTCCCCAGGGACTGGATCGCAGTGCAGTGAAAATATTGATACATGTGTATGTAAAAACTGGGTCGCCACAGAGAAGTATACCACAGTAACGAGATGGCCAATCCGGAGGGGGGGGGGGGGGGGGGCCTTCCTGCAGCTTGCAGGGGGGGCCTCCACGAATTTCGCAACGCCACTGGCCAAGAGTGGACTGATATGGATTGGGGGGGGGGAACCTTTATTCCCCAGACAAAGTTGTAGATACCAACATGCGTGGAAAGTATTGTAAAATTTATAACTGGGGGGGGCAGAATGTTATAATAGGCGTGGGTACGGTCTTCACATCCAAAATCGTCATATAAATCTGGTAAATTACCTTCTGTGGAGCTGGGGGATCTGAGCTGGAATCTCGGCTTCCAGATGTGACAAAATTCGGCGCCCTCGGCAAATTATATTCTCCAACTTGCCTCGGTTCAGTTATCTAGCCAGTATTGAGAGCTCTTAAAATCTAAAACCAATGCTAGGCGCATGTAAAAACTGGTATTCACACATGCCAGCTGTCACTGGGAAAGCCTTCCCATTTGCCTGGGGGGGGGGGGGGGGGGGGGGTCGTGGATGAGACGAGGTTTGAAGTAGGACTACTGCAGCGAGGAAACATCTCCGCGCGCCTCAGAGGATGTCGTCTGGTGAGGAAATGGAAGGCGGGGTGAACGCGTGGCAGGTGGGAGACAGCGTGGCAGGTCTGCGTGCGTGCGTCCGCACGATATAAAACACACGTATCTCTCCCCCCCCCCCCCTCCCCCTCCCCCCCGCCCTTGCAGTGTGACTCAAGAGAGGTGGTGGGGACGTGGGTACCTCCACCTGCAGGTATTTTGTTTGGGCAGGTGGAGGAGAAGGCCGGCGCCAGCTGCTAGCGAGCTGGTATTTTTAGCCGCCCGCCCCCTGGGGCCAGGGCATCAGGGCCGGATAGGCACCTGTGTCCGCTAGCCAGCAGGGCTCCCCCTCCCAGCACTCGGGCGCGCCCAGGCACCAGTCAACAAGGCGCGAGCCCAGCTGCATTTGTAGCTCGCTAGTTTGGCACGCGGGGCTTTCTCTATCACAGTGAGTGAGCACGGCCATTGGCCAGTGGCTTTGCAAGGGGGGTACCATGGGCCCTGGGGCAGGCTTAGCGAATTAGGCCATCTGAGCTTCTTTTGGATAGTGAAATCCCAAAATAACTGGGGCGCAGCTTACCACAGTGCTACTGCACCTGTTGCACTATAATGGCCATGCCACTGGCTCAGGAGCATTCTAAAGGGTATAAGTGGGCGAGCCCAGAAATTAACAGTGAGAGGCGAGTCACGAAGCAGCCAAGGGTCTTGCTCGGCTCTTAGAACCCATGCACGAGCTGAGCCCTGAAAATGTTTATAATGAAAATCACAACAGACATCACCTAAAATATACCATCTCTTCAAAATACAAAAAATGAGTACTTATTTAACAAATGGAAGCTTTGACATTAATACGGCCTATTGTGGCATTGCACTGAGAAGTGCTTTTTTAAAAAGTGAATGTAAACCATGTGTGACCTAGATTATTATACAGCAAACGTTATAGTCTAATAAATCAAGCAATAGTTTTTGTACAACTGGTAAAATGAACTCGTATATTTGAAAGGGATTTCGTACCCGATAACAAAGAAAAAGGAGTTGTGATGAAGTAAAAAGTGTACATGCGATTCAAAGTATCCCACCTACAGTGTAAGATGGAGCGTGCTGGGGGATGCTTGTCCTCACTATGACACCGCATTTCTAAATGCGGGGAAGGAAAGACTGCCTTTTCTTTAAATAACCCTCACACACACTAGTATTGTCATGCTTCGTCATCGGATTCACCCTGACTCCTAAAGGTCAGGGTGAGCTCAACCGTCTTCCAGGGAGCCTTGACAAAGTAAGTCTTGTTGTTGGTCTATCTGGTCATGCTGATTTTAGCCATATTTGACATTTCACCTAGAGACGCCTTACCATCCTTAATCTTTTCTTTCACAAAACCACTGTAAAACCAAAGAGTGTAACTACAGGGCGACGACACTTTCCCTCCCGCTCCTGAGAAACAAGGAACCCAGCGCTAGTGGGTGAGCGCATGAATGTTTGAGTCACTTTCATTATTCTTTGAGTGATGCTTAAGAGTATGAAGTAAGACTTTACCTGATAGCAGGAGCGACCGGCATGGATCAGGGATGGAGGGTCAGGGGGTGAGGGGGTAAGGGGATTATAACAATAAGGAAAAAAACGTACCTTACCGCTGCATCTGTCAGTCGTCTCTCCTCAAGAATGGAACAGAAAGCAGGCAGCTCGGGTCCCCTTACCAATCATAACGCTTCAATGCAATGTTGTGATTGGTCTGAGCACCGTGGTTCGGCGCTCAGGCCAGGACTAAGGCCTGGGCATGTTCTCCGCGCAGGCTGTAATGCAGCCTGCATGGAGAACATGCGAAGTGCACATGGCTGTTTCGCCGGCCTGAGAGGGCCGGACAAACAGACATTGCGCACTTAGGAGGGTGCCACCACTCCTCCCCTACTCTGTGAGCAGAGCAGCCCGTCACGCAAAGCTGCCACAGCAGGCCAAAATAAAATATTAACGCAAGTTATCATTTTATTTTTACTTTAACAGCTTCAAAGCTTGGGGCGATGCTCCTCCGCCTTAGGAGCCGCCGATGACGGATGGTCTATTTGCCTAAAAAAATCACATGAGAAAAATGGATACATAGCTCTGTCTCGATATAGAAGAGTGCTAGCACTGAATAAGCACACATTAACTATTAAGGCTATTAAGATTAATCTAATGCAAAAAATGCATGATACACAAATTTCTCTTACATTATTGTGTATGATACAGAGGGAGAGTTGAGAAGAATTGCTCGCACACAAGTACTCCTGAACTGTATGATGGGTGGTGAACATAAAAGTTTCAGTATCACAACCAAAGTAGCTTGCACTAGGGGATGCATGCCACGAGTGATAACCTTCACGATGGGATTGGAAATGACACACACTAGATGTCATAAAAAGGAAGATTATGACGGCCATAAGTTATATGGCCACTTCAAATTACAGGTTGGATTTCGAAAGAAGAAAAGGGCAAGTATATTCACTGCCCAAGCCTGCACTAGTTTGCATGCATCAGAGATATATATATAATAGCGTAACAAGCTGAACAAACTGGGGAGGTGAGCAGTGTCACCCTGACGAAAGCCCCCGGACCTACTTAGACCCTCAGAGTAGGGCTTAAACATATTGGGAAAGGGTTATAGCACAATCAGATCCTAAACACCCTTTGTAATTTTTCGTTTTAACACCCCTGACTACTCCACTAATAAAAGAATACCTCGGAGCATTGAAAGGAATTTTAATCTTTAGTTACAACCCCTGTTCTGGTTTTTTAGGTCTCGCCTGACCCAGCGCATGCGCTGGTCTGGCGAGACTTATTGAGAGGGCTCCAAAAAGTGCTACCAGGCCAGCCTAGAGCTACAGTGCATGTGCGCGCGCGCCGCGCTTTACCGCGATTACCTTCACTTTCACTTTCGCGGCCGTAGGGCCGCTTGGCATAGCCAATAGGTCTCACTTTTGGGACCTTACAAGTATTTAGTTATGCAACTGATGCATGGCTAAACAATTATAAGGTCCCAAAGGCGAGACCTATTGGCTATGCCAATGCTTGTTTTAAGAGCTCCCTGGAAGGCAGTTGAGCCCACCCTGACCTTTAAGAGTCAGAATGAACCCGATGAAGAAGCATGACACTACTAGAGTGTGTGAGGGTTATTTTTTTTAAAAAAGGAAGTCTTTCCTTCCTCACATTTAGTATCACAGTGTCATAGTGAGGACTAGCAATTCCTAGCATGCTACAGAGGGCTTTAAGTGGGATGAAAAAATGTGGGGGTCTCTCATAGAGGCGTGGCCACTGTAACTGAGGGCGTGGCTTAGAACACTTAAGCCACAGACCCGTGTTTAGAAGAGCATGCTGCTCCCCTTGTATTTTGCTGCTTCTGTCCATTCATCCAGATATATAACACAACAAGTAACATTACACCTACAACAAACCAGGACTATTGCCTTTGTCAATAGTTGTTGCTTATTTAGCTTCTGCAACTTGCAACAATCACTTTGTTGTATATAATACTGAAAATGCTACTCGCTCTTGTGGGCGAGGTTGTGGCCTAAGGATAGAGCAGCCGACCTTCGAGCTGAGAAAACAGGTTTGAGCCTGATGTCCTGTGATTCAAACAATGAATATGTCCTTGTGTAATGTAACTGGTGCTCATGTGAAGCGCTCCAAGTTTGCACTATATAAAACTGAAAACAAGTCTCTTTGCAGTTATATCAAAAGCAGTGACGGGTTGTGCTATTGCAGGGTTAAGGCTTTTTTCTCTTTTCACCAGGAGGGTAAAAATGGAAAGCCCGATAGGGACCCGTCCCAGCACCTGCTTTTAATAACTGCCAGTGCTGAACACCGTCAGTACCCGGCCCACTTAAAGCCTTCACGCTACATCTGACACTGTAGGTGAGACACTGTGTTGTATATACGTATATATAGGGAATATGTATCCTCTTTTTCCTTTCCGACAGTGAAAGGGCCTCTCTACCCACCAGATCTGAGAAGGACCCCCTCCCAGATCTTAGTTGTTAATAAGAATTCAAAAGTGTGCCTAAGATCACACCATTTAAGTGGAGAAGCCACAAGTAATCCGGGTTTTCTCGTTTGTGTTTATACCAATCAGCTAGTAGATGGGCATATCTTTGCCATTCCTTATGTTGACGCTTTGGTTTCACCTCGTTGTGCATTTTGTGAAGTTTTTCTATAGCGGGAACTCGCATCCATGGTATTGAAGTGCTCGACGGAAGGGCCAGTTACATTCAGTGCACAAAGTCACTCGTTTACAGGCAGGGGGAGATGAAGTGATTTGCCGGACTCGCAGGTGTAGAGCAAAGGTGAGACTCGAACCTCATTTCCACGCCCCAAAGACGGCGGGTCTTGTAATGCCACACCGACTGTAGAGGGAGGGTGGCAAGCATAGGAGAAGCGCGAGCCTGGGTGAGCGCACAATTAGGGCACGGCCCCCCAGGTCCCAAGCCACACCCCCCCATGTTTCTATGTTCTGGGAATTGGCCAGCAGCCCGGTGGGCGGCTGGCCTAGCGAAGTCCTTCCAGGTCAGGCCGGGACGTATTTCCGGTCGTAGGCCTGGCCCGGAAGGTGGGGAGTCGGGGTAGGGTCTATTTAGCCCCGGGTCTTACCTTGCTCACCCTCTCTTCACCTGAAGCCGACCCCTGGACGAGGACTGTGGCAAGCTCCCACCCACCCGTCCCTTGGTTTTAGAGGCTTGGGGTAGGTTATGGCGAAAAGAGACCACAAAACATTGATTTCCGGGGTAACGGGAGGCATACTTGCATACTCCCGAGGCCAGCACTGAGGGGAGAGACGGTAAGCTCCTCGCAGAGAGAATGGGGACACTGGCTGGGGAGGCAAGGGCGCCAGGTCACGAACGCCTCCCTCGCAGCCTGGTGGTAGAGGGGTGGATCCCTGAAAGGACGGACAAGGATCGAGGGCTAGTGGCTCACCACTCAAGGACGCAGGTGGGTTGCGCCTTGCGTGGTTCTCAGTAAGAGGTGCAAGCCTGAGGGCCCCTTGGTGCTGGGGGAAGTAGATAAATTCATAACCGGTGGTTATGATCAAAGGTTATCCCTGTAAATATGTAGAAATGCAAAGTTGATTTGATGAAGTGATTTAACCCCTTCAGTGCCCATGACAAGATAGTCTCGTCATGGAGCGCGGTTGCGCTGTGCCCATGACGAGACTATCTCGTCATGAACCCCGCCCGCTAATGAAACGCCCGGCACAGGGCGGGGAAAGGGCGGGGCACTGAAGAGGTTAAAGAATATTTGTCATGTTTATGAAGTAATGTTATCTGTTGGTTATTAAACATGGCCATTCTTCAACCCACAATTTTAGTCGGGCTGGTTGGATTGTGGGAGTGCTGGGGCTGGGGACTAATTGGGGGGTCCGGGCTCTAAGACCCATGAAAGCTCGTCTCATTATGGGCCCGAGGTTCCAACTGGACCTCGAGCTGAGCCGGAGCCACGTTTCAGGCTCGAGCTTTCAGTGGCTCGCCCACCTCTATGAAAGGGGATCTTCGGCTGTCCCCCAGATCCGCATATCGTTCACTCGAGTAACATAACATCTGAACGCACGTTCACCCGTAGGTATCTTGCAGCTGAATAACAGATATTTATTGTTACCCACCTCGTTGGGACTCATTTGTCTGACCTCAGATGGATGAAAGGCTGAATCGACCTGTGACCACGAGGTTGTACACAGGCCCCTGCAGTGGACGCATTAGTCCACTGAGCTACCAGGCCGGGCAGTATACCGCCGCTCGTCGAAAACACACCTCCCGATGTCTCTCCATCTGCTGTCTCCAGAGCATCCATCCGTGCGCCGCGCGCACAGCCATTGGGTTGCATCGTGGGGGGTGCCTGAGGGGCGGGGGCGCTCAGGCATGCTTCACACTTGAAGCCACACTTTGGTCATCACACTGGCACACCGCCTGACACTGATTAATGAGGGATCCCTGCAAGCGGAGCCAGAGGGAGGGCGGCTTCCCCATCATTACCTTTCAAAACAAAATTATAGGAGGAGGGGGCGACCTACGTGATTATTCCGCCGGCAAAGCCCCCATTGTGGCGGCGCACATTTGATGGAGATTAACGGAGATAAGGCCACGGGTGGCGCGCATCCTGCAGACAGTGCCAAGAGAGCCGGCCGGGCCTGCGACCAGCTGCGCTGCGCCAGCACGAGCGTGCCCTCCGCCGACAGGACCGCATTAGCACGGTCTGTCACCAGCATCAGGCCCTCAGAAGGTGGGGGAGGGGGGCCCTACCCTTCACGACAAGGTCTCACCACAGTTATGAAGGTTGGTAGGACCTTCACACCCTGCAGGAGCGCGTGGGTGGCGGGCAGCAGGCCCTGCGTCCTGGGCCAGGGCCGATGGGCCTCACCAAGGGGGCCTCGCCACCACCTTGCTTGCGGGCTTGCCTTTCACAGAAAGAAGCTGGTAGCAGCTCACGGGTTGTAAGCAGCAGGCGCTTCTACCAGCAGCCTGTATAAACACATGCAGGTAGCAAGCATGGGGCTCTTCATGTCCACGCCAGCACTGTATCACTCGTCTCCAGCGCCATGGAAGCGTTACGCAGGCCACATTGCCGAACTATCAGCTTTGAGCATGTGAATGACCCAGGTGCCCATCTTCAGCCATGCCACTTGAGCATTTCACGTGCAACGCAGGGCAAGCTGAGTGGCCACCCACCATCTAAGCTGCACCAGCCAGGGTCCAAACGTTTTTAAGACCTGGACGTCAGCAGTGGGAGGTTTGGCAGCTGGCCCCTGACCAAAGAAACCTAGTCACCATTCTAGAGGGTAGCTAATGTGCTTTTCACACCCTGACTTGTGTTCTCCAACCAGTCAATGCCGGTATTGAAATGGCGGACACTGACCAATCAGCGTTCTGCTCGCTGAGAAAGACTAGTCAGCAATATGCAGACAACGTGCCCTTTACCAATCTGCGCGAGCACGTGGGCGAGCTGCATTCCCTTTACCAACCACGCCACTACATGGGGCGAGCAGTTACAAAGAGCACTGCACTGCATTCACTGCCAACCGGACACGGGCAGGCGAGCCTTAATCAGGCCACCCCCTTCAGAGCATTGTGCGCGGTGCGCGAGGAAAACGTGGAATCCATCAGCAAGCAGGCCTCCGCCTCAGCCCAGTCAGCACATACATAACCAGGGATTTAGGTGGGCCGGGTCCTGCCGGTGCTCAGCACCGGCAATTCTTAAAAACAGATGCCAAGACGGGTCCCCAAACCAGTTATTAAACCATGGGGCTGTGAGCCCTTCAGCACCCAGACCTCTTGAGCAGGGTGAAGGGCATGAGCGGTGCTCCCTCAAACCTCCGGCTCTTGCCATCACTAGCAGGTGGGATGTATGTATGCCAGTCGCTACATCTGCAGTCTAAGGGAGAGGCATGCTTTCCCAAATCAGCAGTAAGTGCACGAACATTTTATTTCCATGAGCACTCAATCTGGAGTCGGTTTTTAATATTTTGAAAAGAACACCATTCCTACTTATTTAGAGCCCAGAAAGAAAAAAACATTTCCACCTCCCTATGTTGTTATGAACACGAGGGTCAGGCAGTTTATAAGATGCAATTGGAATTCTCCATTTTGAATATTAAACTTTGGAGAGTTCCGAGAATTAGATGCATTAAAGAGAGAAGGAGGAACTGTCATTACGCCTCTCTTCCATTTATTAATAATCAGTTATTGAATTTTTTATGTCTGCTGACTTTGACATAACCCAACTGGCGGGAACTCAGATATTAGATGCATGGCTGTCTTTATTGCACAAACAGCAGTTCTTTCTACATCTACAGTTCATGGAAATTTGGACACAGCCAAATATCCCCCAAAATATGTGGGCATGGCGTCATCTAATGTTACATCTAGTAAAAAGCGAAGAAAGATTTACATGACACGACGGTATTATAGAATATGGGTTTCAGCAATCATTTTCCTGTTTAAAACCTTGTACTTTGAATCAAGGGTTACATTTTATATCACAGTCCTATAATGCCACCCCAGGGTTCTGGATGTATGCACAACGCACTCAAGCTCCAGCCTTATTTCTCACCGAACACCTCAAATGCACTCCTGGACCATGCAATTCAGTTATTCACTATGTAACCTCTCGCTTCTTCGGTTATCATACACACATACAAGGCCAATACGGATCTACATACCTATGCATTATTACAACAGCCTAATGCGTAGGGTGCACAAAAAAGCGAATTGGATTGAAACAAAGTGAGGCGCTCAAAGACATGTATTATATTTTCACCAGGAATGATGACTGAACTAGGCTTTCAAGGAGCTAAAATTCCATCAGCAGCTTTAAAAGACTGATTGTGAGTTTCATTTATGCAAATTCTCTGCCACCCCATGAAAATATATTACTTAAATAGGAATGGATGTACTCTGCTGCATAACTAACACACACACACGCGCGCGCACCCCCCAATATTTGTCGAGGCCACAGAACCGTGGAATGAGTGACACCATAGGTCAAAGAGAGAACAACGTCACTAAACTGCACACAGGCATGCAAGGGAGATTTCAGCAAAACTGGAAGGAGGAATTTGAGACTTGACACTAAATGACCCAGAGAAGGCTGGAGAAGGAGGAAAATGTATAGAAATACAACCAGAATGCAAATCGGATCCCCCAGGGCAGTCCAGACACTTCATTCCTAAATCCTTCCAGCTGCATCCCAAGCCATCATCAACTTTAACCCTACATTCTCTGCACTATGTACTGACTGACACCCTGTGTCCGTCCAAAGCCCTTTTCACATACGTGCACAGTTTTAGCCTTGTTCACATCTGCCGCGCGGCTGTTCCACTCATTTCCCACTGTTGCTCCAGAACATGAGCCCTGTGCGCCAGACCCAAGCTTTGTCCCAATGTCAGAACTGGACCTCTATTTCCAGTAGACCTTGCTTCTTCAATAAACGGAGCCCGCTAAAAATGTTTATAACATGGCAGTGAACATTATTCAGAGTAACTAATAATAAACACGCATTACATTCTGCACGTCTATAAAATATATATATATATATAATCTACTGGCAGTCGCCAGTAGATAGTTATAGTTAGGACCGTGTTTCCATAGGAAATCTGAAAATTCTATTTTGAATAACTTTGGCGCCGGTTGACGAATCCTCGTGAAATTTTCAAAACTAATGGGGCGCTCCGCTCAGCTCCTACCCTGAAAGTCTCGGGGTGATTCGTCAAGCGGGGGCCGAGAAAAAAGGAGGGCCCCAAAACACGTTTTCCCCATGCATTTTCCCAAAGGACCTTTAGTCGAAGGTACAGCCCGAACGGCTGAACAGAATTACTTGAAATTTGGCAGAGAGGTAGTCCTCAGGTCAGGCATGTGCCTTTTGCATGTATGGAGTCAATCTGTTCAGTATTTCCTGAGAAAATTGCAGTTAAAAGAACATATATATCTATAGGCGCGCACCGTGCGCGCACCGTGCGCGCACCCTAACGTGCGCGAGCGTAATTCTGATTGGTGGTTACATGTCAGTCAACGTTCGAATCGGTCGAAATCAGGAAGTGTCGGTCGCCATTTTGTTTGTTTTGGGTGCGAGAGTGACAAAGAGAGGTGGCGAACGTGAAAAGGGGGCAGGGTAGAGAGTTCCTGACCCCCTAGCCTTTGTCAGGGGGTCCCTAAAGGACCCCGAAGGGTGAAAAACATTTTTTTTTTCTTTTTAAAATCGCCGGGTGCGCGCGGGGTGCGCGCACGGTGAAAAATCATAAAATAAATAAATAAATAATACATACATAACTTAGCATTTAAAAAAACCGTACAAATTCACTTAAAAAAACACAGGTTTCGCACACGTTATAGTTAGGAATTAGCATTTAAAAAACCTTGCAAATTCACTTAAAAAACCATAGGTTTCACACATGTTATATTTAGGTGGACATTTCACTCGTGGATTGCGGGCGCGCGAGTTATAGTTATCTGAACTAACTATAACGGGGGAATTTCATTGGTTTTTTACGAGTGAAATGTCCACCTAACAATAACATGTGTGAAACCTATGGTTTTTTAAGTGAATTTGCAAGGTTTTTTAAATGCTAATTCCTAACTATAATGTGTGTGAAACCTGTTTTTTTAAGTGAATATATATATATATATATATATATATATATATATATATATATATATATATATATATATATATATATATATACTTGAAGATGAAGGATCACAAGAAAACAACAGTCAGCCAGGGCAAAAATCTGGATCCCAAAGGATACAATGAGTCACAAAGGAATACAATATCCAAGAAAGAAGTGACTAAAACAGATAGATTCACCAAAGAACAAAAAAATATTTCCACTACAACGTTTCAGCTTCCGCCTTCCTCAGATAGTACAAGATGGTTTGCTCTGTGGCTGCACAGATGACAGCTGAATTTTCAAAAAGCATCATGAGTGAAGATTCCATTTGGAATGTGGAATCAATGCAGTCCTGAGAGCTCTTGAGATATGCAGTAATCAGGTTGTGTTGTCAGTAATGTATATCCATATCCACCACACAAAACAGACGCCAGGGCCCAGTTCAGGAAAGCAACTGCATTTATTTTCAGAACACAACCTGCTCCCATTTCCCTAACGTTTCGGCTCCATAGAGCCATTCTCACAGGTGTGGCAGTTTGTCATTAGGCGGCTGTGTGCTTCCTTTAAGGGCTTGCCATCACGTGACCTTCCTGTAGTTACTGCATACAAGTCCCAAAATGCAACATTGATGTACAAAGTCTGCGATCATAACTGCGATACAGAATTCGGGTAAGTCAAAGTTGTATTATTTCACTTACGCAGTTATTTGCTGTCTAATTCTACGTGATGCATTCGGGACAATGAAGATGTAAAAATGGAAAAAGTCTCGTGACATATCACACTCTGGCAAATGGGAGCAGGTTGTGTTCTGAAAATAAATGCAGTTGCTTTCACGAACTGGGCCCTGGCATCTGTTTTGTGTGTTGGATTAATATACAGGATGCCCCGTGCCTGTGAACGCGGGGCCGCCCTGCAGGGTTGGAGGCTCTCTTATTCGGAGATTCTTTTTGGAGGTATATATATATTACCTACTGGCGGTCGCCAGTAGGTAGTTATAGTTAGGACCACGTTTCCATAGGAAATCCGCAACATTCTATTTTGAATAACTTTGGCGCCGGTCGACGAATCCTCGCGAATTTTTCAAAATAGGTGGGGCGCTACGCTCCGCTCCTACCCTGAAAGTCTCGGGGGGATTCGTCAAGCGGGGGCTGAGATAAAAGGGGGGGTCCCAAAACGCGTTTTTCCCATGCATTTTTCCATAGGACCTTTAGACAGGGCTACAGCCCGAACGGCTGAACAGAATTTAATGAAATTTGGCAGAGAGGTAGTCCCCAGGTCAAGGAAGTGCCTTTTGTAGGTTTGGTGTAAATCTGTTCAGTAGATTCTGAGAAAATAGCCTTTAAATCAATATATATATCTGTGGCAGCTTTGGGTGCGCTTACCGTGCGCTTACCGTAAGCTTACCGTACGCGTACGGTGGCGTGCGCGAGCGCGATTCTGATTGGCTCTTAGATCTTAGTAAACATTCGAGTCGGTCGAAACCAGGAAGCGGCGGCCGCCATTTTCTCTCTCGCTTCCTGAGTTGGGCAGCAAAAACGTACCCCAAATATATGTAAAGAGGCAGTTTCATGAGATCCTAACCACCCAGCATTGATACAGGGGTCCCCAAACCACCCCCAAGCCCAATTTTCGGAAAATCGCCGATTACGCTTACCGTACGCGCACGGTAAAAAATTATAAAAAAAAAAAAACTATCCACATTCTCCCCACCCCGTGTGCAAATGGTGCCCGAAGAATACATTTCACAAAGATGCGCAAAATATGTCCCCCATGTGCGCACGGTGCGCGAAGCGCATCGTGCGTACATGGCCCATCCCGCTTAACGTGGGCACGCGGTGCGCACAGCGCACCGCGTGACCACTGTGCGTGCGCGGCACTAACTGCGTAAAGTGGGCGCGCACGGTGCGCGAAGCGCACCGTGCGCGCACGGAACGAACTGCGTTAACTGGGCGCGCACGCCACGAATGGCGTAAAGTAACTTAGCATTTAAAAAACCTTGCAAATTCACTGAAAAAACCATAGGTTTCACACATGTTATAGTTAGCTGGACATTTTACTGATAAAAAACCAATGAAATTCCCCCGTTATAGTTACTGCAGGCAACTATAACTCACGCGACCGCAATCTTCTGCTGATGACATATGTGTCTTTATGAAAAAAAAATATTTGTAATATATGTAAAGCTAAAATTTAATGGAAGAAGACATGGGCAAATAAGTGTCTAAATACAGTATTAGCATCAGCAGAGGATTGCGGTCGCGTGAGTTATAGTTGCCTGCAGTAACTATAACGGGGGAATTTCATTGGTTTTTTATCAGTAAAATGTCCAGCTAACTATAACATGTGTGAAACCTATGGTTTTTTCAGTGAATATATATATATATAAAAATAAAAAAAAATATATATATATAACAACACACACACTATTTATTCCATGCCAGTGAAAATAAGTGTGGACCAATAGCAAGCCATTTAGGGCAACTGTACTAATAACACTCATTCATTCCCACATTGTATAACTACAGTGCAAGGGTCATATACAATACAGCAATACTAGCAAGACTAAACGTTACAAGGACTTTGCACAAGGAACCAGCTCTGTTTATAGCCCAGTGGTGTCTGTAGTGTCATTTCATCTACCTGCATCAATTAAATCCCTTTCCATTATGGTTGTGATTCAATATCTTAAAAAAAAAAAACACACATACGTATGCAAATACTCCATGGCCTAAATCATATATGCAGCTGTACAGACTGTAATATGTTATGACTGTTGGGAAGGGGGGGGGGGGGGAGTGGCAGTATGACCCACTACAGGTTATACGTCTTGTGAGTCCGGGCACATGACAGTGGTAGTCAGGGCCACGGGAATTATGCGGCAGGATTGGGACAATTTATGTGGCAGAGTTGAGTAAATTATGAGGCAATGAAAGGAAAATGGTGTAGCATAATGCAGCACATTTTGTAATAGTATTGCTTCATTATTTTGTCATTTTTACACTTGGTAACACTGTCTAGGCATTAGTTGCACCTCATTAGTACCATTTTAATAGCCACATATAGAAATAAGCAACAAAAAGGTGACAAGTCCAGCCTTGCAAAGGGACTTTCACTTTGCCGCAACACGTTTCGGTGCATTTTTTGAGTAACTTTTGATCCGTTTGAGCAAGAAACAACCTTTTTTGGGTTAAAATCTTCAGATTATGCGGCAGATGAGGGATTATACGACAAAACTATAATTATGGCAAAATTGCAGCAGACGCACAATCACATAATCCCCGTAGCCCTCGTGGTAGTAAATAGACATACTGCACTCTGCACATATATATTGATATTTCAAGGGACTTGAATCTCATTCGCATTCCCCAATCCTTCCCTAGAGGCCCACAATTCCACTCAGAAATGATTTACATGCATAAAGGCATGGGATGTGAGGAATGGGCAAGGCACCGCTGGGACAGGATGCAAATAAGATAGGGAACAAGCAAGGCCCGGCAGCCGTGCGCGGTGCCATGGGTGTGGAAATAAGTGATTCTCCTCTGGAGCGTTGGGGGCCGAGATAGGAATAAACAGGAACTTTATGGCACCTGTGGGGAAATAAAGTGCTCAGCCCGCTATTGATGGGGAGAGATTCGATTTAATCTTCTTGTTTGTCACTGCAGTAAGAGCAGCCTTCCGTATTTCATCTGATTTCGATCGTGCTGGGAGTGATTATAGATGTCTGGCGTGGCAATATGGCTTCCAGCTCGGCCTGAAGCTCTCCTGAGGCAGGCAGAGGCGAGTCACCTGCACGCGAGCAGGGTTCAGAGTCTTTTAATGCTAGCAGAGGGGACAGACCTGCTTTTAAACCAGTGCTTAAGCAATCTGGGACTTGTAGGCCCAATATTGTGGTATATCGCTGCTTCCATGAAGACATGTTAGTGCCACTACAAAAAAACAGAACAAAGTGAGAAAATGTATATCTTAGGGCAAAGGACTCTAAGCTACAGTGCAGGATATTTTGCCTTTTACGAACTTTCAGTTTTGAAAGAAGCACGTACACTCCCTGTCCAAGGAAACCATTCACTGTCATAGGAAACCTTTTTTTTTTTTTTAAATATAAGATGAACAACCACAGCATGGAATCCAACTTCATTCAACTTCAAGTTCACGTTGAGGAGAACTAAGACTTGATTGGCATTTGAAGGGATGATTTTTGGACAAATAATAACAAGGCAATGGTGTCCAACATGGGTACAGCAGAGCCAGTTCCAAGGTAGGGTTTTAGGTTAACCGCATATGATACATTTACATGCAATGGATCCAGAGGGCACTCCCTTGTATGGCTAGTGGCAGTACTGCGGATCACACCCTCCTCGCCCATGCTGGTAAGGGCTGGTAGTAGAGGCCGGTAAATATTTCCAGGGGATGGGTGTAGAGTAGGTATCTCGCCCACAAGTTAGCAATTTCCCTTGTCCTGAAGTCGACCCAATATCTCACGCATATGCGTCTTATCAGCAGGGCCACTGGAATTATATAGCAGTGGAGGCCCAAATTATGCAGTGGAGGCCCAAATTATGCGGCAGAGTTCACTAAATTATGCAGCTAGAAAAGGCAAATTGTGCGGTGTAATGTAGCACACTTTTGGATCGTTTAACTTAATTATTTTGTCATTTTTACGCTTCTTAATAATGTCTACAAATAGGTTTCATTGATCCCATTAGCACTAGTTTAACACCTAAATATAACAATAAGCAACAGAAAGTTAACCTGGCAACCTTTGCGAAGGGCCTTCCACTGCGCAGCATCACTCGTTGCAGCGTTTGTAGTAACTTTGGATCCGTTTGCGCTAGAAACAGATTTTTTTTGTTAAATCCTGCAGATTAAGCAGCAGATGATGGATAATATGGCACATGCGGGAAATCCATGACCATACCGACATCACAGCGGCCGGAAAAAAATCACATAATTCCAGTGACCTTGCTCATTAGTCACAAAACTGTCTGAAGCGACTATGTATTTCTTGTCAGTGTTCCTCTTCAGAAGCTGCAATATTCCACATCCTCCAGCAAACAAATTCCTTCTAAACTTAAGCCAGTCATTGCCATAAACTATCCTCTTAATTGCGAGAAATACTTTTGCCACTATGATCACTGGAACCACTGGCTCAAAAGACTAAAGAAAGTCATCATCTTTCCTGGTCAAACCAGACTCTTTCTGGTATCTCAAAATCATATTTGTTTTTTTAACACAAGCTGCAGTGCAATACAGGCAAATCACATTATGCACCGGGTATGTCATTTTGCATAATTTTGTCAGGAAAACCCCCCCAAAATTTGGCACATCCCTAAGATCTAGATTTATGTAGAGCTCTCAAGATCCTGTTTTACTTTGCATTTTGGCATTTGTAGTCCTGAATTTATAATTGAATAAATAGGACTACAAGTGCCAGAATCAATAGAAAAACCTGGCTTGGATGAGGTACATGGAATATGGAAACCTGCGATAGATCCCTGAGCTCCCGGCCCCCTCCCAAGGGTGGAAGCTAGCCACCCATGACAACTGTGCAGAGAACCGAACTATACAGCTAATAAACGTTGTCCGGGCCCACACCGCGCACCGCTGAGCGCTTTGTGCGCCCAGACAAAGGCACAAAAGCCCCGTTTCCAAGCCCAGTGGCTCCGGCCGCCCGAGGGTAATTTGCTGGTCTGAGCAAAGTTTGGCTTTCTAGCCGCTGTCTGGTCAGCCGGACAAAAGGAGTGTATTAAATATTTATCCCCGATTCTTTCTGCTGAGCCATAAATTACCTTTCCCTCGGCCTTTATGCCTCGCGCCAAAGCCCAGCACTTGGCCAGGGAGATTGGCAGGGTAACTCCTTCGGAGAGGTTCCTTCTTTTTCCCATCAGGAAGCCCGAGAGGTAATAGGGTCAACAGCAAATAACTCTCTCTCTAATAAGTAACCTTTTTTCAAGTCGTGCTGTTTGTAAGCACTGGAAAAGAGTGGCATAGTATTGACACCCACACAAGGGTGCTTATTTGACTGACCTTGGAATGATGAAACGCGGAGTCTACTGTGGCTCAGGTGGAACCTCTTGGTCACACAAGATGTCCACAGGACACAGTGCTTAACTCGAGTGGCCGGTTGTAGGGGGTACGGGCACCAGCGTTCATTTTGGGGGCTAGGACTTACATCATTGGACTTTAACCCAGAGCAAGTGACAGAAAGGCAGAAAAGGGAGAATCCAGGAGTAAGAGAAAAAGTGACAAAGGGAGAAAGCAGGAATGAAAAAATAGAACCTGCAAGAGTGAGATAACAAGGCAGGAAATTGAGGGTGTTTGAAGGAGCCATGAGGGGGAGATCAAGGTTAAATATAGGAAGCCTGGGCTTTTGGTAATCCCGGCATTTGGTCATTTATATATATATCTGTTTCAACAACGTAGCGCTGAGCTAACCTATGACCCTAGGTCTCATTTGACACTATTCAATGGTCAGCTACAACCGGTCCTGGATTTTAGCTCAAAGGTGTAGCGGCCAAATTCAACAGAGGAGAACATGTTGATCAGCGGCTTAGGATGACCAAAGACGGGTAGATTGGTGCGAGGGAAATGCTCTGCACAAAGGAACCTGGGAACGGGAGAAGTTGATCCTCATGTGGAGAAAGGAAACCAAGGAGGTGAAAAGGAACTCCTAAATGGCCAGAGCATCATACAGAATCAGGAGAACCTCGAGTGTCAGTAAGTGAGAGGGGCTGCTGTGGCGAGCAGCCACAGCATATCTACATCGTTAGACGCTAATGTCAGTAGGGAGGAGGAAGGAGAGCAATAGAGCAGTGCTTAATTTGAGCCGGTGTTTTTCGGTGCTCGGCACCCACACTTAATTGTCACCACTGGCACTTAATTATTAAGACCAGCATTTTGACAGTCTGCCACATAGTGGTGCTGTTTGTCCCATTTAGAAATGAGCGAACAGTCGTTTATTAATTCAAAATACATAAAAATAAATTACTACTATCTGCCACCCAAGCCAATCTTAAGGCTTTGAGGACATGGAATAGTCTGAACTGTCGCACTTGTAGGAGTGTGATGGTTAGTATTTGTGTTGGTACTCCCACTGGCAGCGCTGGCAGGGCAATGGTACAAGCTGCAGTGGCATCTTGACAAAAGCCCTGGCACTTATTGTTTTACAAATTAAGCACTGCAATAGAGTCACCCTGCCTCAGGAGAGTTACAGTATCCGAGATGCAAGGTTAGGAGGCAGGGTGGCTGCCTCGAGAGAAAGATGGCGGAGTTCCAGGGTGCAGGCAAAGAGCAGCGAGACGCTTCCATGGCTCTATAGCGGATACAGCCCTCAAATCCAGAAAGCAATCAAACAGCCAGCCTACCACAGCCAGCAAATCACATCAGATAATCTCACAGGCCACAACCATGCATGATGCGAGATGCTGCCATACAACCTCTTGAAAATCTTGCTTTTGGAAAAACACACAACAATGGGAGGTGCAAGCAGGCGTTCAGGAAAACATCACACAACATGCAGGACAACCACTTTAGCACCACATCTACCTTATTGACGTAGGAGGTTGTCACATCACCTCAAGAACCAAAGGAGCAGGTTGTGATGAAAAGATGTCCATTACTCCAGGTGTGGATTAAGTAAGACGGTTTATTAAGTAGTTAAGATCAAGAGCTATAGTAAAGTAAGTAAGACGGTTTATTAAGTAGTTAAGATCAAGAGCTATAGTGAAGAGGCCCCACCAAGAGCAGCCTTCCTGCTGCTCAGCCCATTCTCCTGCTGGCTCTCACAGACATCCAACATTCCACGCACCAACATTCCACACCACACTCACACTGGCTGACCAGAAGGTATAACATAAGCACTCTGCATTATTGGGAAACAGTGTTTCCAGTATGGCTTTCTACTTAAAGCGATCGGATATTTCAGTGCAAATCGATTCACTAAAGAGAACCTAGACTTCTGGTCACAGGACACAAAAGGATGCCTAGTGAACGACTTGGCATGGAAATTTTGTGCGCCATTGACCTGGAGCTATCAACTTATTCTCAACACCAACAGCCCACTCCATCCTCTGTACATATACACCGGAGATCTGGAATCAAGGGGCAGCTGTGCAGAGATAGTGATTGAAGAGCTGCAATGACATGGTGACGCCAAATGGGGTCATGGAGGGGGGGGGGGGGCATGTGGAGAAAACAGCATTTCAGGCAGTAATACATGAACGCAAGTAAAAAAAAATATAACAAATCATAATAACACTTGTATTAACTGAACGAGCCATCTTATAGGCACCAATTTACTACAATATTTTTCTTTTTGTTAAAAACCATTCGTACCTTTTAATCCAGCTACTGTCTTCTGTCCCACAAGTTCAGTCCAAAGAAAGCCAATGGGGAAAGAACATTCCCGATCTTCCAGTCAGAAACTCCTTTTATTGAAAGTTTAAATTGTACTAAAAATAGCGGTTTGCATATGAGCCAAGGAGCGATCTCCCTCACTATTAAAAAGTTAATCAATAACTCTCCTCATACGCTCCTCCTCCCCTTGCGCCACCTTTGGGAAGCAGACTTAGGTCACCTGACTGAAGAGGACTGGCCCGAGCCCTAGCCTCCCCCAAAGGAGCGGCGATCAGAGCACGGTTTCGATCAGTGCAGCTCAAAATATTCCACAGGCTCTCTTTGCCTCTAAATTCTTAAGTCAAGAAGCGTAAAGTGACTTAATCAACTTGTCGGAGGAAGTGTGGACCGGAGGGATCCCTTTTTCATATTATCTACAAGTGCCCAGTAATTCAGATCTTCTGGGTTCTGTCGTGACTTGTATCAATAGTGTACGTGAAAGCGATTTTATGCCTTCCGCCAAGCGGTGTCTTCTTAATGTTTGGGATGCCACAGACTTGAATCAGATAGAGCAAACCTGGGTGACCTTAGGTATGAAGACTGCTAAACGAAATATAGCTCGTCGCTGGGGTGCTGACTGAGCACCACGTCTCAGAGGCCGGAAAAGAGACATGGACTGGTGCATGGTGGCAGAGAAAGTCGTGTATGAAAGCAGGCGCTGCCCCAATAAGGGGAAGATATGGGGTAGATGGAATGGGGTAGATGGAATGTCTATAGGGGGAGCCCGTGTACCGGCCCCATTGCGCTGTCTTCAAGGCCTGGTACTATTGATTGGGTTGCATCTGAACTACACCAACCTGTAACTGGGTATGGCACAATTCGGATACTGTTTGAGAAGAGATAGCGTTGATTGCACTTGTGATCCTCATGTGTAATTCTTGTGGTGTTCATATCTACTACTGTCCTACTATGTGCCTAATAAAAAAATGCTTTAAAAAATAAAATAAAAAAAAAGAAGAAGAATAGCGGTTCAGTGTTTACATGTCTTTTCCAAGGATTCGCGTAAATAATGCTGCGGCGCCTAAAAGGCCAACTTTGTGACCCGAAAAGGAGCCAAGCAGAGCGGTGCAGCATAGTCCTCCCTTCCGATGGACTTTTAGAGGAAGCCTTGCTTTTAAACTGGACGTGCCCCGCTCAGGGTCTGTCACTGCCGCGCCTTCCTGTCAGCGAGGGAGGCCGGAGGGCGGGAAACGCCATTTCCCTGACCCCGGAGCTTGGCTTCGAGTGTAGAGGAACAATGTGCTCTGTTCCTTGGGATGGGAGGAAGCTTCCAGCTCGGAGAGGGAAAAAAAACACTTCCAAAGAATGTCGAGAAGAATCCGAGTGCAGGACTAAATATAGAAATACGAAAGAGGGCGACTGGAAATGAGAATGAGAATCAAAGAGAGCTCAAGGCAGGCAGTTGCCCCAGTAAAGACTCTGCCAGGAGACCACCTCGCCTTTCAGAGTCAATGGTATCCAACACACTTGGTTTTGGGGGGAGAGCGGGGTGGTGGGAGAAGTCCACATTTCAAAGGTAAAAATAGTGCAATTTTAGTTTTCTGTCATTGATCATTTCCACCACACTAATGCAAGTTAATGGAAAATTTCATATTTCCCCGATTTTTCTTCAACGACAACCTTTATCTGTTCCCTAATATTTCTAGGTGTAATATAATGTACCATGTTTGAGACTTACGCATCAACCACCATACCCAAAATAACTGCCTATTGCCCAGGGATGCCCAAATAGGGCAATTAATTGACTGGTAGAGGGGGTGTTATCAATATTCAGACGTCAACTGGTAGAATCACAATGTTTACTATACCCACTCGAACTACCCGAACCCAATCATTTCATCACCACGTGATGGGGTATAGGCAGTGGCGGCTACCGGTTATAAAATATGGAGAGGTGCGATGTCGCCAAACTCCATATAAATGCCGCACTGCTCCCCAGCATAGCACTTCTCCCCCACATCCACCAGCAGGAATGGCAGGACTTCCTTCCTGCTCAGTGGAACTCAAATCCAACCAATCCTGGAGCCGCTCTCATCAGCGTGAGAGCAGCTCCAGGAATCGTGGGAGCGGGCTAACCCAGCACTCATTTTGAGGCTGGGGGTCTGTGCCAGCAATCGCCCAGCTGTTTCACAGCCCGGGAATTGCTGGATCTACAATGCGCATGTCGAGCTGGCCGCAGGTAGCCAGCCAGCCAACCAGACATGCTGCAAGGGGCAGCAGTAATCCTGCAGTAGCAGGATACAGCCCGCCCCCTGCCTCATGCTGTACACAGCGCGAGCTGGTGGCAAAATAATATGGACTTATTAAGTCATTTTATTTATGTATGTTTGTCTGCTGCGCTCGCAGCAGGCGGGGCAACGCTCCTCTGCTCTTGTGGAGGTGCCGTCACTGGGTATAGATTGAAGTACATGTAGAAGTATTTCTGAACTGACACGAACTTATGGTATGATACGGAATAAAAAAAAGACGCTGCTCAATGCCAGAACCAATGCACAACACTGGCTTATGATAGGTTATAATGGAAGTCGCAAGATATTTCGCAAAAGCTGCGGGGGTACATAAGCTCTCATCATTTGACTTGCCATAAAATTCTCAGGTCGGTAGCGAGGTATTCAATTGTAACGGCTACTCCTGACCTGTGCTATTCAATTTTCAGATATGAACTAAGTGGCTATATCATGTAGGGTGTGTGCAACCACCTGATGAAGGGTTACTTCCCAACCGACAGGGATTAGAGTAGTCATGCAAGAACACAGGACATGCTTACACTTTCCAATCATGAACAAAACAGATATATAAACAAACCTTGGTGAATAAAGTGAGGGCCACAGAGCTCTTTCTAGGTACTCCTGTCCCAGTCCACAGGATAATTGTTGTAGAGTTCTTTCATGGAAGTGTGTATCTCTGGACTGCGGCCTAGTTTTCTACTCTGGAGGAAGATGTTTATATTAGCATCAGGAGCCATTTCATTTAAAAGTTTGAGATATGTGATCAATTCAATATGGCAAAACAGGCAAGAATCTCCTGACAATGAGGTTTATCTTGGGCCCACAAAACAATTTCTGGCTCTCATCCGAATGATCGGTGCTTCAAAGAAATCTAAGCAGGGTACACACTGCAACGCCGGCCTTCAACAAACCCCCTGCTACAATTTTACAGGATACCCACTACTGCAAAAGGAAATATCCAAAAGGCATACATGTCACCAAAAGCTGGTTATTAACACTTTACCAACTGCTTATTCGTGGGCATCCTGTCATACAACACACACAGGTGTGTTATGGCATATAGCCCCTTCTACATTGTTATTCACAGAAACAGCTGTAAGGTTACTCCATATCCACTTATACCTCTCAACCTTTTCAGCCTTTTTGGAGATGAGGTAGATTGGCTCCGGAAGGGGTGATCTCCTTCAAATCAGTATAGATTATACATTTTATAGCGAGTGAGGAAGGTTTTGAGGGGTGAGTGGCAAACCCATTCCAATGGGAGGCATTTCACTAGGTTGGGGCTGGAAGGTTAAGATGAATTCATGAAGTATGAAAATTACTCAGAGAAGTGTGATTTGAAAGATATGTCCACTCCTGCCGCATGAGCCCTAAAAGGGTATAATCACGTTTGCATCCATCTTAAAACCATGCATTAAGAATGCAAGATGAATAAAAATATAAAACTCAATACTCCAGTGGAATGATCCAAATGTGACAAACGCATGCAGTGATTGAAGGGGCTGACCTACAACGCTCCTTCTTTGTTAACACGAAAATGTGAGACAACAGTCGGACCCTAGCCAGAAGCAATGGAAACAAAGAAGGGACTACATGAAAAAGGAGGTCGAGTGACTTTTCAAACTCGTCTCCATTTTCCTCACTACCCAAACAGCTCTCAAGTTCTTGTGGGCTCTACAGAGCCTCATAAGCTCCATCTCTATAGTATCTTACACACCAACCACAAAATGTTCTGTGACAACATTCCTTGCTCTTACCGTTGACATTATTTGGAAAGTTTCCACCCAGAGGACGGCTTTTCTTTCCTTTAACATACCACGTCAGAGGAATGTCTACATTTTATTTACATTAAAACGTATTCCAGTGCCAACATAGTGACTGCTGGTAAATTGTGCATTGTAATATTGCAACCAAAGAAAAATATAGATTTACAAAAAAGTAAACTTTGTGGAGTTACTGTCACTCAGGATTTTGGACGCAAACACACAGCAGGTCACTGTGGCTGTGATCATAGGCCCTTAGAAGGTACTTTCATCAATGCGGGATGAGAACCGGGAGATAACCTCAGGTGCGAATGTAGGAGCGGAGTGTTAAATCAATACTCCATCTAGCACCAGGCTTGGGTATGAATACCAGCCTCGAAGTGGCATAAGTGTTTTGGTACAGCCCTCCGGTCTTACCCATGAAACACCAAGAACATTTATCCAGCAGCAACTCCGCCGCAAATACGGAGCCTCGCCCCATTGGCTCATAGCCAGCAGCTGAAAAATTAAATATTTTATTATCATTTTGTTTTTCAGGCGCTGGCTTAGCCATGCGTATGTAGGGACGGGCTGGGCCATGTGAGTAGGAGTGGAGTGAACTTATAAGTGTGCATGTCAGTTTGGTCGGCAGTCTAAGGCCAGCCAGACAGACAACCGCATTTAGGTTTCTCCACCCAGCAGTATTCTACAGCCGGGTGGAGAATGGCACAGACTCCCTGTGCCTGAGCATGCGTCAGACCAGCCCGCTCAGGCCAATTTCGGTGGTGCTCTCATAGTATGAGAGCAGCGCCTGGATTGGCCGGAGAGTCTGTCCCAGGGACTGCCGGGAGCAGCAGGAGAACAAAGAAGCGAGGAGGCCGGCAGGATAAGGTAAGTTTATTTTGTATTTTTTATTAATTGAACCCTCTACCCACCCCCCAACTGCATATTTGCAGCAGCTGCGACTGCATCACCACACCTCATTCAATATGACACGCCCTCTACCCACAACATACGGCCCTGCCACCCCCCAAACTGCATATTTGCAGCAGCCGCGACTGCATCACCACACCTCATTCAATATGACACGTTTACTCAAGACAAAAACATATTCATTCACACTCCTGTTAGCACTTCTTCACAAGCCGAAACTCTGATCTGCTGTAGAAACCTCTTACCTATCTGAAAAATTAGCACAGACTACAGAATGTACTACAAAGGCATCTCAATGTTACATAAAGTCTGTCCCTTTATTGGTTTTTCCCTGTGCACACTGGGAAAGTGTATCTGCATTATCTGAATATTGTAAACAAAAAAACATACTGACGCATAGTGAATGACGCAATGATGCTAGGGTACAGGGATGAGATTTGGGTGAGGAGACACACTTTGGAAGTGAGATATGATTTTCAATATGAAACCACTTTTGCACCCTGACGTTGGGGATTGCACGTAAAAAGCTTTCAAGAAAAAAAAGCCAGAGCCTAAGGGTGGAATGAAATTGCTAGAGTTCCTAGAACACAAAATTCTTCTGCACGGAGGAACATGTCGGGGCTATCTGCAGGCAAATTTAGAAGCCAGTTTTTGTGCAGATTGTGTAATTGCATGAATGAGAGAGCTGCAGAAAAAGTTTGCATTGCCATGCCACGTTGGCAGCGGAGCATTTGGCTGTGCAAGGTGATGACCACGTAGAGGTTGGCAGGTTTGGTGGTTATCTAGATGCGTTGACAGCAAGCATCGCTGTGAGACATGATTCTTGGAGTCCAGTTGCTCGATTTATGCAATGACCAATATGGCGAGGTAGGCAGTCTCAGGTATGCCATTATCCAGTGAAATCACTAAAAGCCAGCTAGGTTGAGCAGTGGCTGAAGACGCAGATGCCAGATGTATGCTTACTGCAACAGGAGAGATGACAGCCTTATTGATGCCTATACTCTTCCCATTTTTTTTGTGTGTGTGTGTGCGCACAAGGGTGCCCCATCCAAAGCACTACCAAAGATTCACCATTAGACGAGATTTCTTTCGCACTCACCAGATCTTGGTCCACGGTTCCAACTTAGCCTCTCATCATGCACAGTCTGAATAGTGTACACGTGTCTTCAAGTTAGGATCATCGCGTTCAAAATGAACGACTATCAGCAATTAAGGCGCACAAAACATAAGTTAGCACCCTTTTCAAAGAAGTAAATGCTGCACTGAGGAACATATTCTTTCTGCACGCGGTTGCAGAGGCTCAGGGCGATCAAATACCAGAGACTACCTGATGACATCTTCCAGGGCTACATTTACACACGCAAACTAACAGAAGTATTTCCTCCCATTCTTCCATAGGATTGAGATTATCAATTTCACAGTTTTTCAGATATTCAGATCAGCAGTCCACAACATTTTTCACACTTTCAGGTGAGTAGAGGTTATTTTATGATAACTGTGTTTATGGGCACTATGTAGGCTGTGGGGCGAGTCCAGGGAGTGACAACCAAGGAAGGTGCTTGGCAATAGAAATTATGGATACCCAAATTACTATAGCTAATAATCAAAGAAAGAAAGAAAGCACGATCAAAGAAGAAATTAGCTAGTAAAGCTTTAGTGGGACCCATGAGAAATGGGGAAATGAGCAACTTCCACGACTGAAAGAACAAGAGATGGACACACAACAATATAGCACTCGACAAAGTGAAATACACATTTAGATGCCCCCTTGACCACTAACTGTTCACAATGACACTTTCTTTCCATCCGAGGTCTCCATTTCTGTTGAAAGTAACATTCTTTTTTCGAGTATTGAAGTTGTGTGTCTGGATACATAAGGTCTTCCGGGCCTCTACTCTCTTGATCTAGCCAAGACAATACTGACTACAATAAACACGCCCACTCTTGATTCAGCAATTTGGTTACACCGCTGTCTTGAGTTTTCTGTATTTCTTCAAGGTAACTTAAAATCATTGCAGAGGCTCCCCTAACTCAGGGGAGCAGTACATTTGGGGGTTACCCGTGACCCAAATTCAAGGGCGTAGCGCGAGCCGCCACCCCCATGGTAGAGGCGCAGAGGGATAGGCTGGTGCGGAAGCGACCCCAGAGGCTTTTGAGTGGTGTGCTCAACGTTGGCCGAATGAGTGGGTGGAGTCTGGTTTGGTAACAAATATTGGCTTTCTTGAACTCTTCCCCATTTTCGTGGCACTCCAGGTCTGGCCGGACCAATTCTGCAACCAGTCTGTGGTATTCTGGTCTGACAACATGACTGTAGTGGAATGCATCAATCAACAGGCAGCCATGTGCAAAATGATCTTTGGACTACTGAAGGAGATTGTGTTGCTGTGCTTACAATTGAATCTCATTTTTAAAACCAAACATGAGCCTGGAGTGCTGAACAATGCAGCAGATGCTTTATCTTCTTTTAAGATGCAGGTCTTCAGGTACCACCATTCAGGAGCAACGGAGTTCCTTACACCATTGGGGTAGCATGGTGCCCCAGTTTACCAGACCTCATGGCAGCCAGTTTAATGCCCAGGATGAGGCGTGCCTATAAGGGGGCATTCAGCGCATCCTACAAGTTTATAGGAAGCATGGGGGGGGATGAGAAGGATTGGTTTGCTCCCTTTTCATTGATCGCATTGCCTGTGTCCGTGAGACAGGATGGGCGAGCAGTCTCATATGCCAGGCGCCACATTGCTGCGATATCCTTTTTTGCAAAGATACTGGAGCACTCTGATGGGACAAAGGCCTTCCTGGTTCAAAGGGCGTTGATAGGTTGGTGGCGTTTAGAAAGGGTTAAGTCAGACTCTAGACGGTGGTGTGCCACTCATACATGAGGCATGCAAAGACAGAGCCTGGGCAGCGGGATAGCGTTTGACTTTCTGTGGTCAAGGGAGAATGCGCTTTACTGATCTGAGAACTGTATCAGGCAAACTCTTAGCCCAGGGGTTTTATTGTGCATCGTGACAGCAATGACTCAAAAGAGATTGGACGAAAAGTCTTGTTTGGGCTGGTTATTTCAGAGATGGGCTGGCCCGCGAAGATGTTCCCGGAGACTGTGCTAGCATGGTCAAACATTGTTCCCAGGTCGAATTGGAGAGGTGGTAAGTCGGTCAAGGCCCTCAATGACTTGCCCTCTGAAGATAGTTTGTTTGTAGCCGGACCTGTGCGAAGTGGGCCATAGTTAAAGAAAAGTTGGTTTAATTTACCCAAGTATGTTGTTCTATTTAGGTACACCTGTAGGACTTGTTTACGTCTCAAGGATGGAGAGTTTTCTCTGTCAGAGTGGAAGGGTCACTGCGGAACACCAGTAAGGAGTTTGATTGAACTATTGGCAAGAAAGAATGGTGTATTCTTTTTACCACTCAAATGGAAAACTGTATACGGTTCTGCTGCTGAAAGAGGCTAAAGATCTGTTATTCTATGGACAGATGTAGCGACCACTAAAAAAAATGTTTTTGCCCTCAGACTGAAATATTTTATATTCATGACTTTAAAGAAGATTCCTGTGATCAGGGTCCATTTTTGTCCTGGATCTCATAGTGAACAAAGTCAAAATAGGAAGGAGAATCAGATAAGTCAGAGTCTTTCTTAAGTGTCCTCCTACTGGCTTTGGCCAAGAAACCTTCTCCGGGTTCATTGCATCTGTGGCTCCTTATCATTAAATCTACATGCAAAGGTATGTTTCTGATCCTGATGCCAACTTCGTTATCAGTCCTTGATCTTCATCCGGAAACTGTCACTCTGCCTTTCAGTTTCTTTTCCTTAAATTGTGTTCGTTTTTATTTTTTTCCCGCTAGATGACGCTATCCATGACACTTTTCCAGAAAATAATTACTTTTTTAGTCCTTTGCTTAATGTGGTCAGGTCATGTTACCTTTCCCCACTTGGAAAGGTATTGAAACAGGTCACACTTCCTCTTCCTGCGTGACAGCACTGTAGGCCATACTTCCTCTTTCTGGAAATGTATACAGACAGACTATCTGACCCTTTTCATGCATAGCAATAACTACACTCGGATTCAAAAGATCTCTTCCAAACACACGGTAAATTCAGCTCATCAGTAGAGGCTTACAAAGTTTGACTTTACCAATTGTATTATATTGTCGATTTCATAAAGTTGGTATGTTTGTAAAAAAATAGGTTAAAAAAAAAAAGAAAAAAGGGCCAACTACCAGTAGGTTAATTGGTGGGGGAAAAAAAACATGTAAAACTTTAATTTTTTTTTGCAGAAGGTAAAAGTATGCCGCTAACCGATTTAGAAGCTGATGACTCCAGTTACATTAACAAAAATAAGCTTGAGGTAAAAGAAGAAAAACTACCACGAAGATAACCTCATACATCTAGTGTGACAGTTTTACCCCCTTGTATATTTTAAGCTCTGAAGTGACCATGCATACTGGTATTTTACCAACCACTCACCAACATATTCTAGTTTGATAAAACTTGGATTTCAGGTTTAGCTTCTCAATCTAGCATGCTGAAAACCATTTTTAAAAATGTTTGGCATTAGTAGATACTTATCGATTTTACTAAAATTATATATACAATATACTTTTTTATAGGTTCTTTCAGTCAACCCTCTTCATCCATTGGTCTCTTATTGTGTCATTCGCATTTTTCTTCCGCCCACTGCAGGGATTTGTCAGCCCGCTTCAGTCACTGGCAAGCACATCTGCACTCACAATACTTTCCTTCAGTGCCAGGGCTACTATGGCAATGTTTGCTGTTTCATACCAAAAAAAATTCTTGCTTTTAGCCATTAAAGGATCTGGTAGCTTCCTCAGCAACTAGGTTTTACAAAGATCAAGAGAACACCAAAAAGCCCCCATAATGCCAAAAGGCTGGCAGTCAACACCAGGCTCATTAGTTTTGCTAAATCTTGTTTTAGGTGTGATGCGTTATTATGCTTAATTGCAAACATAATGCATTGGTAAAGGACTTTGGTTCAGCCTTCTTCAGCCATTGTCTTCTTTGGCACAGGAACTCTCAGCCAGTGGTGTGAGACATTGTCAATCGGATCATCGATCATCCCACACGAATATTTTAGTCTCACCTTCTTTCCATGATCTGTTTGAGTGTATCCTTCCACCTCCACAGTAATGCATGAGGGAGTACTTTACACTTAACAAGTAAGCTATACCACCACATGCAATTATTTAGCCCATCCATGCATTGCATATGCAAAGCAATTAATTGTTTTGCACGGCTGTAAGCATTTCTGTATTGCTTTCGCATTGCCTGAATACATACGTCAAACCTATTGGCTTTGCCAATGCTTGTTTCTACACTAGCCAGCCCCTCAACTACACGCAGTGCAATGTGACAGACGAGAAAGGATAGTTAAATATTTTTTTAAATAGTGAATAACCGTGAAAGTAGGTGGCTGTGAGAATCCTTACATAACAGAGTTTAAAAATTGGAATGAAGAGGATTTATATTCAGAAATCAAAACTAGACTGACAAATCAGACTGACAACTAATTTAAAATAATATAAATTTGAATTTAAAATTTATAATCATTAAAAATACACGTATAATAAAAAGATGGCACGCTACAATTTCCATTTACACAAATATAAATTGGGTATTTAAAATTAGTGAAAACCAGTTAGCGATCCGAAAGACCAGTTGAAATGACATGTCTAAAAATGTTTTTGTGCCAGCGTGCCTCTCCAAAGTCGAATGTTTTTCCTCTTGGACTAAGCGTGCTCTTAATAGGTCACTCAAATTAACTCTGACACACAGAAGCCGTTTTGTGTACAAGTGCTCATATTGGAAATGCCTGTTGACGATTCCCTCTCCCTAACAAGCAGAGCTCAACTCAAACTCTCATTTGGGACTGGCCTTGCAGAGGTGGAGGGTAGATTGACACGGCGTCATGTGGTAAACGAGGTGTGTGGTTTCCAGGAGCTGTGTACATACCACCCACAGTCTCACTGCAGTGAGACAGCCGTTGTATGTATACACTGGCGGGACCCATCAAGAAAACACTCAAAGCAAACAGCAAGTTTCCCCGGCAGGAATCTTACTGTTGGGTGCCGGACCGACCCGCGCCCGCGGTAGAGGCACTCAAAAACAAATATAAAACATCACAACGGCGCACCAGTTCAACTTACTGCATACACTCCTTTAGAGCAATGCGTGGACACAGGTTGTATATCTGAAGCACTGTCATGATAATGGGGTGAAGAATTTTGCCATGGTCACCTCACTTACTTTTGGGGAGCAGCAGGACTTTCCTTCATCAGACACTGACCCAAAGCGAGAGAAAGAGGAAAAGCGAGAGAAAGAGAGGAAAACCGTGACAAAAGAAGAAAGCAGGGATGAAAAATAACCTACAAGAACGAAAAACAGGAAGTGTAGGGTGGTGGAAAAACAGACCGGCATAATATCCAGGAAAGAGGCCGCTCCATGGAACATATCCATGAAAGAAGAGCTCCGTGCCACAAAAATACAGTAGGTTTTTTACTGCTTTGGAAAGTACTGCCTTATAGTGTAAGGATCACTCAACACAATATGTGGCCTCAACGCTCTAAACACAACTGCAATCGGTGTTTTTTTTTTTTAACTCATGCAGACCAGCAGTTCTCACTAAAAGAGACAGCAGCTTCAGATGGCCTGCCAAACCAGAATCCTACCTTAGTTTCACAAAACATGTGAAAGGTTGCCCCTGTCATTTTGAGGACCGGGCACAGTGACGGACGGAGACAAAAGTCAGGAGTTCCCGTAGAAATAAAGACTAAAATAAGCAAGCATTGGTCACGCCAACAGAATTTGCCTTCTGGACCTATTGGCTTTGCCAATGGGTTTTAGCCATGCTCCGCAGCATGGTTAAAGTATTAAAAAAAAAGCCCACAACAGCTGGAATAACACATGTACTCTCATGGATTGCTTAACCGAAAAAAAAAGTCGTGCTTGAAAAGCAAGTAGTGGAAGCATAGATGCAAGCCAATGAAGAGAAATCGTAAAGAGGCAATGCTCCATGGGCGGAACAAACACGAGATTGACAAGCGAGTAAGTAGTAGGTAAATGAGGGGGATAGGAAAACCAACCAATGGGCAGACTCTATGCCCATGTATGTTCTTGCTAAACCCACAATACGTCCAACAAGAGACAGTGCACGTGATGTCTAGTAGACCTAAAAAGGAAACAAAACTAACTTTCCCAGTTAAAAAAAAATGTAAAGGAGGCAAACGAAATTACAAATGAACCAAGGAAAACAAGTAGAAAGAAAATACGCACAACAGTTTGATTTCATTTGCAAACGTTGCATAACGCAGGCAAAAAGTCTGTGACTTTATGGCATGACACAAAAAAACATAATAATAAGCAGACGCACACTGCCCTTCTCAATGTATGTTGATTATTTGTATGGGCTTTATGATTACCAATGGTCACTTCAAGGAGCTGGCTGGACAGAAGCGGTGTGAAAGAGACCAGGAAAAAGCAAGGAGGTGAAAAGGAAAGATGGAAAAGCCATGGTGACGGAGTGGTCTTTCACAAATGCCAGCACTGCTCTATGTAGTGCAGTAGTGAATATTTGACGAAACACGACCGGACCAAAAAAGGCAGCAAAGCTGACCAGTCAAATGAGAGCACACAATGGCTTATGGTGAAGCCAGAAAAAAAGAGAAGCATTAAATGAGGTGGAGTACCCATCTATGGCGATCATTAACCACAGGGCAAGAGAAGAGATATCTATAGCTTACTAATACCCCCTCCTCAAGCCTTCTGAACCCATACTGCTGGTACTTACACAACTGACAGGTGGATGAGGTTTGGCTTGGCTTGTGGATTCGAGTCACCCTGGGGCTCCTGTGTGAGAATTAATTTATAATCTCAATTCCATTCCCCCTGGTGGGAACGTGTGCCACCCACTAAATGCCATTACTACAGTAATTGGCACTGAACTGCTCCTTCACTAGCAGTCTCGCTAAAAGGCACAAGGGCCGACCAAGAGTTGGGGTGAGTGCTTTGTGCGGAGGGGGGCTAAGTCGTTCAATCTATTTTCGTGAACAGCTTCCCTGCGCTGCAAACACTGCATGAAAACATGACTGGAATCATACAAAACATCCCAGAATGGGCTGGTAATTCCAGGTTACATTCCAGCTAAGAAAACTCTACACAGTGTGGTGCAAGGGATACTGGATCTCTGTAGCGTGTTGAGGCCTGTCGAAACAATGCTGTACACTGCGGCACATGCTACAACACAGACTACACTTTTTGCCCCCCGCCACTACATGTATAGAACCAAATCCCCAACAGGAAACATACATCCCCTTTAGTTTGATTACCCTTAGGGTATTTAAATATCTCCGCAACATCTCCCCTCTCTCGCCACTTCCAAAGTTTAAAGATTGCAGCCCTCTACTCCATGCCAGTCCACTCCACCCTATGGCATTCCACTATGTACCACCCTACGCCACTTGAAGCCACTCTACACCACTGTACAACATGCCTAAAAGACATTGGCAAAGTCAATAGCTTTTGCATGGGCAAAACCTATTGGCTTTGCCTATGCTCATTTTTTAAATGATTTTTATGCATCTCTTCAGTGGAAGAGGGATTAAGTCATGAGTTACAATCGATTTGACTAGCCTTCTGGCATTAAGATAAAACCAAAGGGGATGATGGACGGAGTGTTGAACATTGGAAGCACTCACCCCCAGTCAACTGATCTGGGTTTAATCCATCACCGTTCTTTAGCTCACTCCACCACCCCAGTTCAGACATTGCCATATGCAAATCAGTCTGACCCTGTACCTCATGGGAACAGTCCAGCTCAAACTGCCAAGCCATGTCTTCCCTGGACCGGAAACAAGCATCCTGGGACCGGTTTCTGGTTAATCAGCCATCATCAGCCAGGCTAGCTTGAATCCAGTGGCAAAGTGAGCATGGGACCCACGTCTGGGCGTACCCTGGCATTACTTCTGGCATTAAGAGGCTGGTAAGGAGTAGGCAACCGTTAATAAGTTACTCTTCTGTAGTTTCAGTGAGTGGAGCTTTGAGTATGGGGCCCTTTCCCGCAAAACTGTTGCATGCAGCCAGCTGAATGACTAAACTGACCTCTAGTTGCTCTCGCATGGGTGGCTTACATATTAGAAAACACGGGCAAGAGACCAGGTACACGGTGATTTACTTGTCCAAGATCCCAGACTTTAGAGCATTTATTACTTGCAACAGAAAATTGATAGGGGGAACAGGGGCGGTTTCTACGTTTGAGCGGAGGAGAGTCGCCCAACTGAAATACCCCCACAGATGAAAAATAAAGTGGTAATGAAGTTAATTCATTGCCATTTTATTTTTTGTCACTCCGTCCCGAATGGAGCGTCAGGAGGGGGGCGGGGCTACTGCTGACTGGCAGCAGCAGAGAGAGCAAGGCACTTTCAGTTGAAAGTGCACATGACTTTTTGGCCAGACGTCTTGCGACGGCCTGCCACGCTTGCGCACTTTAAACCTCTCTAACCTAGCTGCTGGGTTAGAGAAAGCAAAAGCCTCCAGTGCTCTTCTGAGCGCTAATTGAGGCGGCTCCCACCAATCCTGGTGCCCCTCTCATGCTGGTGAGAGCACCAGGATTGGCTAGGGAAGTTGGAGCCTGCCTGTCTGCCTCGAGGAGAGAGGACCATCGAGGAGAACGTCGCGCTCGCAGGTAAGTGCTTTTAATCTATTTTTTTTATGTCCACCTCACCACTCTCAGGACTTGCCAGCCGCCGCTAAGTGGGAATTAGAACACCAGCTAGAACATAAATGTCGTCATTAGTTTGAAAGGCTCCTTTAATCATATCCTGCAGTAATAGTTTCCAGCT
The DNA here is from genome assembly GCF_964204655.1 of Triturus cristatus. Classification (NCBI taxonomy): domain Eukaryota; kingdom Metazoa; phylum Chordata; class Amphibia; order Caudata; family Salamandridae; genus Triturus; species Triturus cristatus. The sequence continues at coordinate 684,882,271 of NC_140592.1, forward strand.
CTTCAATGCCCCGCAAGGTTGGTAGTTTCCTAGTATGTCAGTTATTCAAACATGGCTGTTTCTTCCTGTGAGTTTCTGATGGTCTTCGCAAGGTCGTAGGTCCTTTAGGTTTCCAGGAAGGAAGTGGCCTGTTCTATTTTTTTTAAGGAAAACGACGTTCAGTTCTTTTCCCTTGCCTCTCTATTCTTACTGAAACAATGCTTGTCTTCTTAAGTCATTCCTGGAACTGACCGCTGAGAAAGTTCCGGTTTTAAGGCAAGCTTGAGGAGGAAATGGTCTGACTCTCTGGATCTACAAAAAGGCCAGACCCTCCCTGCTTTCCAGTTGCACTGTCCTTTTCAGAGTCAAGCACTGCCCAATTGCTGTCTGCCCTCAACAAGAAAATAAATACTTCAGGGTCGATAGGACAGATAAATGTCCCCAAATCAAATAAACTTTTTCAGATCTACGAGCTCCTGACCCGGACCCACGCCCTGCCCGGCTACGTCACGCATGGCACCAGTCTGTGCTGGCGCCTGGAAGCAGGGGAGTGGGAGCTGCCCTCATTTGTTAAGCAGAGAGGTTTTGTCAAACCCAGTGAACTGCTCCACAAAACTCACCTAACACCACCACTGCTGTTTACAGCCACGAGTCCCCCCAAAAATGATCAGGGCGTGTAAGGCGATTTGGGGGTCTGTAGTTCGACGGCTTACTAGCCCTCGGCTGAGTGCACAAAGGAGCTGCTGGCAGGGCTTTACGTGGGCCGGGTCCTGCCGGTGGTCAGCACCATCAGTTCTAAAAAGCAGGAGTCGAGACGGGTCCCTATCGGGCTCTCAATTTTTGCCCTCACCCTCAGGGTGAAAAAAAATCTGAACTCTGCAGCAGTACCAACCTTCACTGCCTCTGATGTAACTTCAAAGAGGCTCACTATAGTCATTTCACAGACTCATTTCAGAACTGAAGCATTTTCAATGTTATATAAGGATGCCATAGTTGTTGCTTATTTATCTTATGCAACTAACAACCATTGGCAAAGCCAATAGTCCTGGCTTGTTGTAGGTGTAATGTTACTTGCTGTATTATATATCTGGATGCAATGAAAAACAGCAAAATACCAGTTAGGCGGCACACTATGCTAAGCACAGGTTTTTAGCTTAGGTGTTTAAGCCACGCCCTTAATTACATTGGCCACGCCCCTTTGAGAGATCCCCCCCCCAGTTGTTTCCTCCCACTTAAACCCATGGCTGCAGGGATAAACAATGAAGTTTGGAAACAGCTTTGAACTTTCTGTCATACACCGCCCCCCCTAAAAAAGGAAGGACTACTATTACCAGGAAAGAGAGAATGAGACACAAAAACATGAGTGAATGCCAGAGAACTTATGATCTATTCTAGAGTTTCACAATAACTCCCACACTGTCTGTAGGGCTCCTACAGAGGGCCATTTCTATTCACTGTACTCTACTTTCCATCACAAGATCTGATGCCAAGTGGGCTCTGGTCCAGCCCTGCCAGCTCATTATGTATCACTAGTGAGTAACAGACGTTCTCCAGACGTGGTGGCACAATAGTCAGAAGGGGTTCCTTGTTAGTTTCCCTCTGCAGGTTGGCTGAGGCCCGCAAGGAGTGTAAGCCATATTGCAAAACAGAGCTCAACTCATTTTTCGATTTGAAACCATGAAACAGGACGAAGGTCCCCTGCGTCAGGTACGAGTTCCTCAAGCAGCCATATTTTTAAGTCGATCCTGGGCAGCACATGCGCTGCTCTGCAAAGCATGCTGTATTTGAGTATAGACTAGAAGCCCCACCCACTGTCCGCCCATATTTGTCATTGGCTTGTGTCAATGGCCTTTGTAAAAGCTGGCTTCTGATTTGTTAATTGGCTTATTAGTCCCTCCTTAGTACCGCCTTGTCTTCATTTGTAACTTCCCATGAGCACTGGCCCTTTTACTTCTGTTGTTACACGGTATGTCTTATTTAGTCTGTAAGCACTATTCTCTTTAATGAGTTTCTCATACTGCAGGCACAAAATGCTTTTCCTGCAACATTAAACGTGCCATGTGTGCTTTCACTTTCCAAGCAGCCCGGGACAATGGCAGTCGCTCATTTTAAATGAAATAGGTCTCGCATTTACAAGAATTTGAGGTATTGGCATTGTAAATGACAATGCTTTTTATTTATGTTAATCATCAAAACAGATAAATAAAAGGCATTGTCATTAACAATGCCAATAGCTTAAACTCTTGCAAATGCGAGACCCACTGCATTGCAAATGCTTGTTTATGTCTGCATTCTTTACAAACACAAAACTACACACCAGAGTACAGAAAGGAACACAAACGGTCTAAAAGATGCACTTGCCTCAGATGTCCATGGATAATAACCTGAGATATCTACACCGTACCCCAATTTTCCACTTTTTAATAGTCATAAAAGAGACAGCATAACATGCACAACATACTATATATGTTATTCCTACAAAAGGATCTGATAATTAATGCCAGGGGCAGAACTTAGTTAGATTTGTGGGATGTGAAGTTCAAATTTCTAAACTAAAAAAAGCGGTGGAATGCAGGGTGGAGGAGTGACATGGACTCTTTCCATGAGGAACGGGGTCAGTGCTAAATTGCATTAGTTGGTCCGCTGTCTAGAGTAGCATAGTGGGTGAAAAACGCTTAGCTAGAATGTTACGCCCGAGAGATTGCCAGTGGTTAGACCACTTCCAAGCATCAGTATTTGCCAATCATATGCTTGGAACCCTGAAATTGGCAAAGCTTTCGAATCCAGTAGCAAATTTGCACGAAATCGAGGAGTACTTCTATGGGAGAAGGTTTGCTACTTCTGTGGTAAAACAGTCACTAGATTAATTTCTGTGACCAATCCAACAAATAAATAAGTTAAAACTACTTAGTGAAATGGGAATGACAAGAAAAACCAACACAGACATATCAGACAGACTCGTGGCCCCAAGACCCAACTACCAAGCAAAGAATGCATTTATTTGTGGAGTGTCTCACACCAGACCCCCCCCCCCCCCCCCCCCCCCCAAGCCACATCCCGTGCTTAATGCTAAGCATTAGCTAAATATTTCGGCGACAGGGTGGCTCGATCAGTTGAATGCTCGTCGCTGAAACATGCCTTTCGTCTGAAATACTGACATGCCCGACTCCAATTTGCATCATTGTGAGGCCAGTAAAGTGAGCAGCGCTAAATCGGGGTGGGTAAGAAGACACGATAACACTGCACACTGTACTATGATGACATTACGAGTTTTGGCATCTGAAAGGAGAATAACATGCTTAATGCAATATAGACCATATGGATTTCCGCATTTTGGACTAAAATTCTGGCCCATTTACCCTACTTATTTCCTCCTGCTTTTTGCAGGTTATTCCATGTTTGCAAATACAGTGCCACTTCAACTTGTAAATAAATGTCACCCATAAATGGGATTACTGACCAACTTGTGATAGGCCTCTAAAATGGGTAATAATAATAACATCCATTAAGTGTAAGTGCTTAGAAACGGCAAGCGTGCTGTACGAAGCAAACGCCCTCCATCACCCCGCCGAGCGACGACACACATGATAGGATAACAGCACCACTCTAGTCACTTATGCATGGCACCAAAAGGTTTACCACAAAGTCCTCACTACAAGTACAACATCCTTCCAACTAAGCACCCCCTAAAAGCGTAGCTAGCTATTCGCTTGTAAGAGTCGGCGCCTCGCCAATGGGGTATGAAGCGCTCTACAAATGCAATTACAGTTAAATTACAAGGTAGTGCCATTTCAATTTTTTTAATGGCCACACTACAGTTCAGAATTATACAACGAGGCGATGAAGAAACATATTGATCCCCAATGGGGCCAAGAAAAGGTGAAGTGTGGTTATGTTGTTCCTTTATGAAGGCCGTACCCCCAACAGAAATGCAGGCTTGCCATGCACATGGACCCATCAGCTACAAAGCCCAGCATCTATCGCTAGTGCAAGAACCGAGATTTCACCACATATGCGCGCGCCAGGAGAAATTGCAGAAACCCCACCTCAGATGTGGACCAGACTCATGCCGCAGGTGTGCCATGGAGGTGTACCTCCATGGCCTATGGGATAAAGAGACGATGGGGCGCCAGTGGATGGCGCCCTTGGCTCCAAAGCACTAGCGTCTTACCAAGTGGAGACTATGCCAACTGCAACAAAGCCCTCTGAAGTAGCAGGAAGGCGAAACGCCAGCACACTGCAATACTCTCCAATAAATAAATCATGAGTAAAACGGCAGAGCCACGTTAGACACCGAGTGTATTCCACAGGTCAGCACTTTCAGCTCAGTTTTCCACAATAACCTTTAACCTGTCTCCCTAGACCAATCCTCAACCTGCACGTGCCTGCAGCTCAGTTGCACGAGACCAAGGCCTATAACACCATGCATTCGCAGCGTGGACGTTTAAGAAACTTAATTCATGATGCAACTGAACAAACACCTTCCATAGTAGATATTCCCTTCGCAAGCATTAAAAAAAAAGAAATATGCAATTTAAATTCGTTATAATAGCAATCTCTGTTGTTCTGCGATCTGTGACCCGGCCCTGTACAAGCACACATTAACAACCAAAAACTACCTCAATAGAGGACATGCATGGAAATAAACCGAACTGTCAAAACGCCTTCCATCCATTTTCGTTGCCTCTTAAAGGAACGGGCCACAACCTTCAGAAGACCCCGTAGGAGCGGGTTCTTCCTAGAGCGACCACACAGCCCCCTCCATCCCTAAGTCTGTTTGTTTTGTTTAAATTGGGCCCACCAAGAGCTCAACCGCGTCCAACCCCTGCTTTTCCTCCCTGCTTCCTGCTGGGTCCATATGTGCGTGGGTGTTTTCTTTCCAGAGAATGAGGGTGGGGTATTATTCGCAGGGCCCCAGGCGCTGACACATCCTTCAAGATGACACAGGAGGACTGAATCTGCACGGTTTTTCGGAAGCATAGATGCGGTGTCCTTTTAGATGGGTTATTAAACAATAATAATGTACATTGACATACTATCTAGTTAATTCACTGTGTTCCGGTAGTTCAATAAAAGTATTACTACAAGGCACATGTATTATTGATCTCAAAAGTGGTGTATGCCCGCGATCTGCCAAGTACACTGATCTCCGCAGTAGGCACACAACCTACTACGCTATTCTACCCGTCACAAAACGGGGCGCTCCCTCGGATGAAAGTGCCTACAATCTATAACGTCCTCGTGCGCCTGAGGCAAGGACAGGATGGCATTAGGTGAGCAGCAGTCCCAGGAGTGGCCACATGAAAAATTAGAAGTTAGGCACCAACAAAAAAGATGCTACCCGCAGCTGCAGAATGAAACGGGAGGTGGGATACGGCGTCGGGTGCGTCAAGGAAGCCCTGGATTCTCCTCCACGTCGTATTGGGCCCTGCTGTTGGTGGCCGCAGATCACACATCAGAAAAGCGGGGTGATGATGGATGGGGCGGACAGTGCAAGCAGCGCCCACGTAGACATATGGAGCCTGGATGCTGTTTGCTCTAAGCTGCAGGAATCCATCCAGAGGCAGCGAATTCCTTCCTCTCTTCTCATCCGCGCACCAGCTCCTACCCCCTCCCTCTCACCACTGTGGGAAAAAACATATTGTGCAAGCCCCGTTACAACCGGTCTCTCCCTGCAGCATGTCTGTGCATTTCTGCCACCAGCTATGCTGCAAGTAAATTACCCCACCAGCTTACCCAGCCCACTCCGACGATACAGAAACGCGAAACAAGCGTGCACACGTCCAACGACATGTGTGGGGGCTTGAGGGGCGACCCACACTTCCTGAATTAAACAACAACATCCCGGATGAGCTGCACAGGGCAATGTCGGGTGGGTTTGGGAATGACCCACAACACTTGAAAGCAACGGCATGATACAGAGGTTCATCAAAGGGGGTGGGCATTGCTCCTCCCGTCCGATACTCACATAAACAGCTAGGATGAACCCACAGGCCTTCTGATGCCTCCCTTGTGTGCATAGATCCGTGCAGGGGAAGCTGCAGATGGTCTTTGTGTCCGGCCTCCAACCTCCTCTCGCACCCAGTCGCAGGCAGTAAACCCCTGGCACGCTCAATCCCAGCACCCGCACTGCCTGCTATATTCTGCTGCTGTTCCTGCCTTGAACTGAAGAAGACCATCACCCTGCGCATGCGCACTGTTCCTAAGAGCCAGCGCGAGGCCGCGCCCACGGCTCTTTCTCATTGGGCACTGGGTAACAAATATGCAAAGTATACCCACGGCACCTCCCCTTCCAGTCTCGGCCAAGCTACCAGCTGTGAAATTGATTTCGAGGTTCTTATTGTCACAGTCCTCCCTGCAGCGCAGGAAGGGCTCTCTCCCGAACACAAAAACATCTTCAAAGGGTATTCACCCAGGAGCGAAGTTTTACAAGCACACCATGAAAATGGCACGATACCAAGTTGACCCATGTTGGCAGGTGCGAGTCCTTATCCTATTCCTGTAATTTCCATAGCATTATTGTACTTGTTGCATTTCGTAGGCATTGTAAGAATTGGAAAGCAAACAAGCATGGCAAAGCCAATAGTTCTCCCCCTGTGGAATGTATTTTTTTCCAGCTGGTCAGCATGGCTAATAAAGGGGAAAAATGCCTCAATGGCTGGCTGGGACATTTTCTAGGTGAGCACCTCAAATCAATACGAGTTGTATCAATAAACAAAGAAAACAAGCATTTGCAATGCAATCCAAAAGTGCTCGTGAAAGACCATTTCTATGGACTGAAATCCAGAGAATGCAAACACCATTCTGGTATTTTACTGAACTCTGCTGGTTGTTTTCTATCGAGAAAGTTAAATAAAGCCAGTTGCCAGAAAAATTAAACAAGCATTTGCAATGCAATAGGTCTCGCATTTACGCGAGTTTGAGATATTGACATTGCAAATGACAATGGCATTTATTTTTGTTTTTAAAACCTAAATAAAAGGCATTGTCATTTACAATGCCAATAGCTTAAACTCGTGTAAATACGAGACCTATTGCATTACAAATGCTTGTTTGTTGCTGGAACCGTAATCCTGCCTTCCTGCCCCTGCTTAGAGGGCAGCTAAGAAATGAACTTCCCAGAGATAAGCACCTGATTTATGAGGTCTTTGAGATCCGCATGAAGGCCCCTTGATGTTTACAATCCCTTGTGTTTGCACTGAAAGGGGGGTGGTTTATGGCCTTCACAGTCGCCTGCTAGAAGCTTCTTAGATGTTAGCTGTATCTGGGCCCCGTGTTGTAATTGTGCTGCATGCAAAAACAAGGAACAGTGTAAAAAATACAATAAACACCAGTGTGTCAGCACAATCGTGTAGACCCACACGATGCGCTCTTTAAAGCGTACATAAGCCGTGCGCATGGGTGTAACACTAATCAAGGAAATCCCAGCACGGAGTAATAGTTGTGATCAATGTCAGATAGGTTGATAAAGCCGTGCGCATCGGCGAAATCATGTAGAATTGCACGATGCACCCTTTAAAGTGCACATAAGATGTCCGCATCGGCGAAACACTAAACAGGAAAAGCCAGCACCAAGTAATAGTTGTGAGGGACGTTGCTATATAAACTGCAAACACCACCAATGGGCCGACGTTATGAAACGTGACATGGCACGTAGAGGGTTCGCTGGAGGCAGCGTGAAACGTCATAGAGCGAGAGCCGTGAAATGGCCGCCTGTCGTTATAAACACGAGAACTGCAAATGTCATAACACAGTAAAAGAGCGATCTCAATGAAGAAAAGGAAGCACGTCCGTACGACTACGGGAAACCCCACCAGGAGGTAATGATGATTTTATCAAACAATACTTGTGGTTATGGATGCTCGGTTGTTGACACCAGCACATCTGCACAAGGGTCCTAAAGCAGCTCTACAAATAGTCGCCAAATAAAAGTGTAGTAACGCCTGCAGGAAACAGCCACAGAAATGTTTGTAGAAGAAACCTACTTTATTCGTAGGCAGACTGCACTAAGGACCAGAAAAACTATTTGGAGAGCAATGAAAATACATCAAACTTGAGGAGAGATTCTGAGCCCATGTCGAACAAGCATTGGCCGCACGCGCGCCTCGCGCTTAAAGTAAAAAAAAACAAAAAAAAAAGACAAGCCCGGCGGAGCGTGGCGTGCGCGCGCTTGGGGGCGGGGGAGCGCATTTCAAGCGGGGGAGCAAACCCTTTGAAGTGCTCCCAAAAAGCGGAGTGCATGGCGGCACCAAGCACGTGATTGTGCGCGTGCTAGCAATGCAATCCGCTTTTTGGGAGCACTTTGAAGTGCCCTTTTACAATAGTCTCGCCTTGCGATCGCTTACGCGATAGCAAGGCGAGACCTAAAAAAGGAAGTCTCTCAGCAGAAAGCAATTCTGGTATTTTACTGACCTCTACTGGTCCTATTCTATTAAGACAGTTCAACATAGGTAGTTTAACAAAAAAAAAAGTCCCTAAGCGGAAGCAGACAAGTCCTAGGGCTGATCTCCAAAGCCCATAAAGTACATACACATATAAGTATATACTAATATAAAGGTATATACTAAAGTATATAAAAGAGGTTTTGAATGCTCGACCTAAAAGGGAAATGAGTGTGAGTTCGATTAGTAAACAAACAATAAAAGGAAATGAGCGTGTTGGGGAAAGAAAACGGGGGTGGGAGAAGTTACACAGAGGGCGGAATCATAGAGGGTGGGGAGGCAACTGGAGGGTGGGGAAGCAAAGTCAGGAGCGGCTCCTCCGTGAGAGCGGAGGAGGGCCGCCCACCAACTAAAATGCCCCCAAAAGTGAAAAATAAAATGCAGTGGTGGCCCGTGCAGGTCAGCGTTGGGGGAAGGTGGAAATGACAAACGCCGGAATAGGGAAAATAAAATAAATAAAACCACTTACCTTGCAAGGTAAGTGGATTTATTTATTTATTTTATTTTCCCTATCCCGCCATTTGTCACTTTCACCCCTCCACCCCCGCCCTGCCCCCGCCCCACTCCACCACGCTAACCTGCACGGGGCGCCACTGATAAATGGTAATAAAGGTAATTTATTACCATGTTATTTTTCATCCACCTGTCTCGAACCGAGGGTCAGGACGGGGTGGGGCTTGCTGAGTGGCAGAAGCAGGGAGGAGGGTGGGCTGCCTTGGCACTTTTCAAAGTGTGCATGCCCTTTTGGCCAGCCGTCTTGAGACGGCCAGCCACACATGTGCACTTTGAAAGCTTTAACCGGTTAGAGTATGTGCAGGTCTCCAGTGCCCTCTGGCAGCATCGGATTGGTAATGCGGGCACTCGGGCAATGCCCGAGGGGCCGGTGTCCGAGTTCCAGCTGTGGGCTGCTTTTTTGAGCAGTCTGGGGGGCCGATTTGGGCGGTGTCTGTTGTTCGGATACAGCCAGATGCCCAGTGGGAGTCTGACTGACCTTTCTGGAGGCAGATGGGTGCTCATTACCTCCCGTTTAGCAACAGGCACAGGTGTCACTCCCTTTTTCTCGCTGGGCCGGCTCATTACCATATGCATACTGAGCGGGGAAGGGGGCCTGATCAGAAGTGGCCTCACTTGTTTTCAGGTGTTTTTCACCAGTGTAACTAATCTGTGCATTTTTTTGTAAACCCCCCCCCCCCTTTTTTTTAAAATAACATTTCGCCGAAGCAGTGTTCTGAGGAAAGGAAATGTGGGCTACTTTTTTTTAGCGCGCCCGGGCCGATTTTTAATCCCAATCCAACCCTGCCCTCTGGAGCACTCCCTCCAATCCTGGTGCTTCTCTTATGACCATTAACAGCATGAGGGCAGCGCTAGAATTGGTTAGGGCAGTTGACTGGGGCCCGTGCTGAACACTGGACTGCAGCAGCAGGAGGAGGACATGCAGCGAGGAGGAGGACGTGTTGAAAGTAAGTGGGTTTTTATTTTATTTTTACCCACCACCCATCCGCCTGCCCCACCACTCCCCATAGATGCCAGCCGCGACTGAACAAAGTGGATTGCACAAGGGTGGAGACACTAACACAGAGGGCACGTGAATGGTAGCAAATGGATCCAGAGCAACATGGAGGGGGTTTGGAAGCAAATGAACAAGACAGTGTAATATGAAGGAAAAAAAGCGCATACGTAAGAGAGCCTTGAAGACAAAGTTATAGAAAATTGAATTTTTATATGTTATGAAAACAAAGGTATAAAATACAGAGAACAACTCTCATAGAGCGCTTTTAGAAACGGAAAAAAAAGTTTCTGAAAATCAGACACTTGTTGAAGTATAAAAAGAGCCAATAAGAGAGATGGTCAATCAACTATTCTCCATGGAAGGGGCAAGTGGATGGGCTAAAACAAATAAAACCATCCAATAGAAGCAGGAAAATAAGAGTGAAAAAACGAAAATTCAATGGAAGGCAATGGGCAGAGTTGCTTTCCAGGTCTACTATCGACATGTCACAGAGCTCTCTGGCAGGCTCCGCCCTACAAAAAGGTTTGATTTTACTAGTGGCAAAGATGCAATCTTCTGAGCAATAATTTCTTCATTCAAAATCCCTCCTTCCTAATCTGACCAAACTGTGGGGCATACCAACAAGCCGGCGAAAAAAAATTAGCGCCGCTTTTGCGTCCGCTTTTGGACGAAAAGCGGCGATAATTTTATCGCCCTATTAGCATGGACAAGCTAACGCGTGATTCCATGCTTCAGCGCCCATTTTCTTATCGCCTGCCTCGCATCGCTAATGAGATGCGAGGTAGGCGTTCCCGTGAGAAATACAGCGTAAATAATCGCTAAAGAAGGAACTCCCTATTGACAAGGGAAACGCTAACCTGCCTAGCGACATTAAAAGTAGGGCTAACCGGCTTTATCGCTGGTTCCTTACGCCTCCTAAATCTGTGAGTTAGCCATGTTTAACATGGGAGGTGGATCTTCATGCTGAGTGCACATCTCCCTGTCGCCGTTTTTTTGATTATCACTGCTTATGTATTGCAGGTTATCCTGCGTTATTGCTCCTTATCGCCGCTATTGCCGTGAATTCTATCACCTCGGCGATGCGCCTTGCTGATAGTGCGCTCACCGGGCGATAGAATCCGGCGATAGGCGGCGTTAATTTTGTGCACGCTAAACACGGCCAGCGATAATTATCGCTGGCCGTTGATGATATGCCCCTGTGTGATTCTGGGCAGCTCTATTTATCTCCAAGTTCTTTTACTTTTCTTCACTTAGGAGCATGCGTCGAGGTGAGTTTACAGTGGACGCTGTGCACGAAAAGTCGACTTTCCTGAGACAAAGTGAGATAGCTCTAGACAAAAATTCTGACTGGGGACTAGCTTCTTTGTAATTTAAATACCAAGAGTCCTAAGCAGCGGTAGCAATAGTTTTCTATGCGTGGTAGTTGATTTTGTGCAACAAAAAGCATAAGGCGTGTATTGGTTTTAGTTACAGAGACTATTACTGTTATCTTTTGGGTACCATTGTGCAGTGTAAACTCACACAGGTAGAACCCCAATTCTAGACTCTACGTACCAGATAAAGAGGATTTCAGGACATATCTCATCAAGTTGTGAATCAAAACACCACTCCGGCTTATTCCACCCATATACAAACAAAGTCCTTTTCAATGGGGGAACCTTTTTGGAGAAAGTAATGTTTTTTAAATTATTTAGGAATTATGTTTAGCGCATCTCTCTATTGGAAATCACTCCTAAATGTAAAAGAACAACAACTTGGGAGAAATACAGAGGCAATTTTTAGATTTGCCCAGACGTTAAAGTTTAAACCTATCGAAGAGATGATGAACTTATATAAAAAAAGTAAAAGTATATCAGCAGGGCTATATGGAGCAGGCCTATATGGAGCAGGCCTTTGAGGGTATTGCAATGCTGGGGCCCTGCAGCGGATATAAAATGGTTTTGCCCGTAGATTATTGGCAGTATAAAAGAATACCGCAACCTTTATTTCCCACGAAGAATTAGGGCTCCCTTACATAGAGGATCAAATTAGGTTATTTCCATTATAACTATGGATTAAGTGTTGGGCGAAACCTGAGGATACACTTGTTAGATGTTGCATGGCTGATTGCTTAGCCTTAGACGGTGCAAACTGAATACCTCGTCTTGCCTATTTGAAGAAAACCTTTGGGAAACTAGGTATGGTGAAAGCATGTAGTAACCCGCAAACACTCAAACTGACTTATAAAGAAAACGTTAACATTTTTTATCTTGAATATTGTAGCGAAGAGAGATTAGTGAGGGCACAGATGTTGCAAATAGCCATACATTATTCAGTGGCTGCAACCACTAGGTTCCTTGAACCATATTTGTCCTGGTTGATTGACCCAACTCATCAGGAGTATCTAACTCCAGTTCATTTATAAGATATGTATCACCAACAGGAAATGGAGGGATACAGGGAAACCCGGGCACACCCTCCCCTTCAAGATATTAACATCAACGAAAAGTACCCACATTATAATTAGTAAAGGAGTTTCATGCAATTTTAAGTGGAGTGATGAAGCTTTGATTTTATAGGGTTAAAAAAACCCTAACCATCCCAAGGTTGGCATCATCGGGCCACTCCTCAAATTGGTGGAGGTATTGTATCAATATTGGCTAGTGACGGTAGAGTAATCCCTATTTGATTTAAAGTTGCTCACAGAAGACCCCAATAAAATCAGTTATGTCTACCAGTAGGTAGTTTTAACATTTGTCCCCTCTGTACCTTAGATTAGACTTACGGGCACACCAGGAACTTTTGGCTCCAACAATCACATTATAGTAGGTATTTCCAACTCAAGTGCTACCCTGTTTTCAACGGTTGTAGCCCACTGCAAGAAATTGGATTATTAATTGGGGTGGGCGGCTGCCCACTTCAAGGAAGAATCACAACCGTTGTCAGAGTGAACGTTCTAGGTCACTAAATGAACCCAAAGTCATCTACTTATCTACTAGCATTGACACAAAGCAGACAGGCTTAATGTAGGGCAATGTGAAAAGTATTTATGCAATACCAAAATAGCAATGAAGTAAAAATGCAAAAGAATAAAAATCCCAAACCGAGTTAGAAAAATAGAGTAAAATGTAATAAACAAACTCACATCAAAATGGCTGCCTGCGCACTGCTTAGTATACATTATTACTATCCACCCAGCCCTGTGTAGGTTTTCCCTATGTCATCTAGAAATAAAATAAGGCAAGAGTTGGCTGTATCGTGGTGGTTTCCTTTTTCTGAATATAGGAACCACAGTTGTCAGTTTTCCAGGTTTAGATACCTAGTGCCATATTTACTTACATTCGAAGCAATGCAATACGGCAACTACGGTTGCTTAGCTCTAATGTGTCAAATGGAGAGCGCAGAAGAGCATCATATCTGCTAAGATATGGTGCTGCTTCGCTCTCCCTGTGGTGGTGCACTTTTAGCTGCCTCGCGCCTCGCGCCACGCACACACCATTCTACCATAGTTCAGTTGTGCTTGTGTGATGTCTTGTGTAGTTTTTGTACTGGAAGGGTACTCTTCCAGTACATAATTCCATGTTTAGAGATTCTTTAATACTTTCCCAAGTTTGCACATGTACTGTACACTACAGCACATGTGCAAAGTTAGAAAAGGTTGGGGTAAAGCACAATTTTCTCCAACGGTACTCCTGCTCGACGAGGCATAACTTCTGCCGCATTTCCCTCTCTATCTGTGTTAGTAGATTGGGATTTGCATCAAAATCCATGGGTAGTTGCTTGGGAATGGCCAATGGAAGGCTCTCCTGATGCAAAGTGATGCAAAGTAACATACAGCACTACTTTGTGTTACTTTAGGATACTTTGCGCTGTTTTGCCCTGGGAAGTAAATCCCAAAACAACACTTTGTGCGTTGTGATGCAAATTTGGTGGAAACTTATAGTAAACCTGGGCCATGGTTTTAATAACTGCTTAGAACAGAGCGTACAGTACTGGAGCCCAAACTGGATATCTGCACAACAGAGATTTCGGGCACTTTGTTTATATCTGGAGCCTGGTTAGGTTTTTGACTCATTATGGCAACTGCCCCCCTCTGCATTGAGATGGCTTGTGCTGTTCCTTACACATTTGCATGACACGGCTCAGAATTGTGGGCTTCCTCACAAATATTGTGGGACTGTCGCCCCCAGGCAACTGTATTGGAGGACAGTAGTGGAAATCCTAGCAATGGTTCCAGGCCTGCCCTGGCGCTGGCAGGAATTTTTTCATCCTGAGTATACGAGGCGAGGTACCAGGTACTAACGCCTGTTTTGTAATTTGAGTTTAGTGATAGCCCAACACGATGTTGCACAATTATTGGGCTCCCGATGCTACTCCAAATGGAGCAATGGCGTGCAAACATGGACTGGTGCATTGGAACGGAGTTGTCTATAAACAAAGGCAGAGGGTGTCCGCATAAATTCCCCAAAATGTGTGTCCCATGGAGAAACGATCGTGGCCTGCCAAAGTCCTAAATGTGAGGTGCAGTCCCTGTGGAATATATATCACCTCATTGAGCCCTCAGGGGGAATGCTGGATTCATGTAATTAAACTACTTGCATGGTTATTATTATTTGTAGATTTATTTAGAACGCTTAGCACCCGTGAGAGTATCCAGGCGCTGCCCATGGGCACGGGGAGATTAAGTGATTTGCCCAGAATCAAAGGATGTTGCACTGACGCAGAGCCTCAAATCTAGACTCCCAGTTTCCGAGTCAGCAGCTCTGGCCGCTGCACCACATCCACTCCCATGATTTATTTTCGATGTCTAAATATTGCTATGAACGATTTCCCACTTGCGTACTGGGCTAAACATTACACACTACCAGTTGTAATGTTGACTGTCATTTCTGCATTAATAAAAAAGAACATTAAGAAACAATTATTGAGGGCTTCCTACTTTTGCCGCTGAATATAGATGGCTAAATACCTTTCCACTTGTTTGCTCCCACTTCCAACTCTAAACAGCCACACTTGCCCTTGACTCATCACGTGACACGCACCCAGAAACTTCTGGTATTCTCCGTAACATAACTTTAGGAGCTCCTCCACATTGGGGCTAGCCTAGGAATGCTATTAAGAATCCTGCGTTGTGTACCTGTGATAATTAATAATCCAGTATGTTTTGTAATAGGCATTACTCTTGTCTAACCCAAATAAGCATGCTTTTGAAGTTTACAACTTAGCACAGCAACATTATCAACTTGAACGGCGGGTGATTCATAGGGAGACTGAAGTTATCATCCTAACTCCTACCTCCCAAGGAAAGTATAAACCAGTTTCAACAAAAAAGAAGTAGTTCATAGTAGAGAACGATACCCCAATCTCAAGTTCTTAAGGAAGCATCACCCAAAGAGGCGGCTCTGCCTGTGAAAATATACCTTTTTAGGGGTACACTGGTGCAGGGTCACTCTTTTGTCCACGGGTTCAAAAACCAACAAAGTAGAGATCAGCACTGAAGTAGGAATAAATAACAAGTTTATTAATCACTCATGAGTGGGACCACGTCCACACAGCAATCTCAAGTGCTGCCTGAGGCAGTACACTGAAGTCACAAAACACAGGGCTTTTATACAGTTTTTCTGCAGTGTAAGCATATGAACAGAAATAGGAAGGACACGTTTTTGAAATAGTTTTCAACAAACAAGGGCAGATGAATAACCACTTGGTCAGCAAAGTGGGAGGGGGGAGCAGGAGTGCTTTTGGCAGCAGAAATGATTGACAGTTAACTGGTGTACTGGCAGCTACAAACTCTTAGCACAGACATTGCTTTTAGCTGAGTTAGGAAGTCAACTAAAATAGATAGCACAGGCAGAAAAAGACGGGCAACAGAGGACGGGAGAATTATGAAGAAAAGGAAATGGACACCACAGCCAAAATAGCTGCAGCTTATGCCAAGTAAAATATTACACGTTTTCCACACGCCCATTGGGAGACCATCTAATGCCCGTTGCCGGTCAACATTCCACATCCCTATACAGTGCTTAATTATAGCCAGTGGTTTCCGGTGCTCGGCACCAACACTTAATTGGCAGCACCAGCCTTATGACAGTCGGCCACATTGTGGGCTATTTGTCTGATTTAGAGTCAGCACAACAACAGTTGTTTTCTAATACACTGTACGTTAAAAAGGACTATTACCTCCCGCAAATGTTAATCTTGTAGCTTTGGGGTTTGGAATAGTCTTAACTGTCACACTTGTAGGAGTGTGATGGTTAGTAGCTGGTTTACTACTGGCGTTGGTAGCGCAAGCAGAGGCAATGCAATGGGTGGTGTAGGCTGCAGTGACCTCCTGATGAGGGCCCTGGCACTTAAGTTTTTTTTACAAATTAAGTGCTGTATTTATATTTTAATGCACCAGTACTTCTTACAACAGACACATCAAACAGGGAATTGATGAGTTCTACCAGAACATAAACTAAAAAAAAAAACGATTTTTGAGGTACCTTCAATATTTGAAGTTTCCTATCTTCCATACGATTATGCTGAGTAACTTTCTTTTGCATGAGACCCCCTTCGAAGAGAACATGTTCCTTTACAACTGTAAAATCAGATGTGTACCTCGGCGGCATGTTGTGGGCTGGCAACCTGGACATTTTGTATACGGGCAGCAGATGGTGAAAAGTCCCTATTTTCACGTAGTCACCCTCCCTTGAATAATACCTGCAAACCTGTAGTTCTTGTGCAAATTATGCTTATTATGTGAAGGAACAATATGCAATGTCTCCACCCTAGTATCAACATACCTCCTGAGGCGATGCTTTGCAGTATAGTTTAACTAGGAAGTAAGGGCCAGATGTACGAGGCATTTTATCAGTGGGAAACGACCTATTGGGCCATTTGTGACCTGTAAAATGCATTTTCCTATGCACCAACCCTTTTTTGCGAGTCAGTGACCATTGCCGACTCCCAAAGTAGGGTTTGCGAGTCGCTAATGGAAGGTGGGTGTAAAGGGCATCCCTGCCTAATAGCAAGTCGCACTGGTATGTATGAATGTTTTGCGAACGCTAATGCGGTCGTAAAACATTCACGGATTACACAAACGGCAAGGTTTCCCCAAAGGACCTCTTCCCCTTTGTGAATGGTGCGCCAACATTTTTGCAGAACAAGCTCTAAAAATATGAAAAGAAAACTTTTCATTTTCATTTCTGAAATGCATCCTTTAAGGAAAATGGACTGCATTAAAAAACTGCTTTATTCAAAAAGTAGTTTCAGACATGGCAGTCTGCTGACCACAGCAAGCCACTATCGCTGTGAGTACTGCCCATCGCAATGGGTCACAAATTGCTACCTGTCGCATGAATATTAATGAGGCAGGTCCCCTGCGACCCATTTGGGTATCGCAAACAGTGTCTGAGACACTGTTGTACATCAGGTTTGGGACTTGCAAATTGCGAGTCGCTAAAAATCTCAATTTGTGAGTCGTAAACCCTGCCGGTCGAACATGTGGCCCTAAGATTGTTGTTTTCCTGTAATAAACCTTCTTTACGACTGCACATTTCCTACTTAACACTTTGCCTTCTCATATACAATCATGGACTTCCTCCCAAGACCCCATGCGCTAGCCCCTCTAGTAACCCCTGCCAGGCCCTGGCACAGCCGTGATGTAACACCTTGTAACAGAAGGCTAATTAATTGGATGTCACAGTGGTTCCAGGCCATCAGAATTTCGCTTCTGTCTGGGCCCCTCTGTGCTCCCTTTTGAAACCTGGGATAAATAATTGTACATCTGTTTCGATCCCACAAACAGGGCGGCTGGTTTTGGACCTTCGCCAGGCCAGTCTTCCCATTCAGCACCCAGGGCGAGAAAGGCAACGTTGCCTCCTTTTGTGACTAACGAGAAGCAGTCAAAGAAAAATGAAGAAAAGAAGCCCTTTCATCCCAGAAAACCATGAAAACAACCTCGGTGAAAGCATGTCCTCCTACTCCCTGCACACTCTGTGTCTGCTGGTGCAGGGGTACTCCCCCCCTCCCCCACGCCAGTCTGTTTCAGTGGTGGGGCCTGGCACGCCCTGTCGGATGTTTCATGGTGAAGACTGCCATCTCAATGAGTCAGACAGCAGGTTCTCAGACACATTCCCTGTGCCCTCAACCAGTTCCGTGAACTGATGGGCATACCCCCGCCGGCTGCCAAGAACACACGTGTGGCAGGCATGCCCTTTGAGGAATGAGGACAACGCGTGCCAGTCTCTGTGAGCAGCTGGGCTTTCGAAGCAGTCTCACTTTAGAAACTGAATGTAGGGAAGGAAGCAAGGACTGGAATGACTTGTCCCTGGTGTAAAATCCAGTTGACGAGTTACAAATGGTCTCTACGAGATACCAATGTGGCACATTAAACCGGAAATTCACCTGCCTAAATACAACTACTAAATGGAACCAACCGACCACGCTGCAAAGCTTAAGTTTTATTCAACTAAAATGATTTTCGTGCCAGTTCTGTAGGAATCCAAAAGCTCACGTGCTTACACTAAGAGCAACCTATTTGGATGTGATGAGCTAATTTACTTCAGGGGAGTCACTTTTGTACTGGAGGGCATAAAATGCCGGAGTGAATAAGTGCTTTTGTACTGCTCTAGGAGGAGCGAATAACACGTCTTTAAATCATAAGATACAATAATATTTTCTTGTGATATTCTTAGAAAACCCATTCCTGAGACAGTATGGGAATAAAATAGCGCACTAATCTTTCACTAAAGCGCTAATGGACATGGTGCCAGGATTCATGACACTGGGGCGAAGAACCACCTTGGGCTTCTCAAACTGACAAAGTTCCTCCTTTTGGATTGGTGCCATTAACTTCTCCTCTCCACCCATCTTTAAAATAATAGAGGCAGATGGACACTTTCTGGGGTGGGGAGGCGGTGATTGGGGTCAAGAGAGAGAGAGAAGGAAAACTCACAGCTCTGCAGGAATCTCTGGATCTGGTCTCGGTCAACAAGTCACATCAATGTTGGCCTGGAAGATAATTAATCTTCCTGAAGTTTTTAATGTAATTGTATTGTAATAAACACTAAACTTTCTTATACCAACTTGCAGACCTTCCAGAAAATAACTTTCCAAGTCTTCTTTCCTTTACCATCATTCTTCTGAATCACTCACTGAGTTTTGATCTTCACATTCCAACAAATACCATTGGGCGATAGCGTAATGATTTCTTCAGCGGCAGCCGGTACGGATCGTAGGTAGGAGGGCGAGGGCAGGAGGACGTGGAGGGAAGCAGGTATAAAAAAAAAAAGTAAAAACGTACCCTCTCGCCACTTCCATGCCGCGTCTCTCTTCCGTAGTCCTCCCTCGCTTGGCCTCAACAGGAAACACATCTAGGCTCCCAGTCAGCCAATCACAACGCTGCCTCAGCAGCTTTGTGATTGATCTGAGCGCCGTGTTTCCGTGCTCAGACGCTGACTGGGAGCCTTGGCATGTTCTGCATGCAGGCTATAATGCAGCCTGCAAGGAGAACACGCAAAGTGAGCAAGATTGTTTTGGGTGGCCCGAGAGGGCCGGCCAAGCAGTCATTGCGCACTTAGGAGTTTGCTACCACTCCTCCCCTGCCCTCGCCCCCTCACACAAAGCTGCGGAAGTAGGAGATAAATAAAATAAAATAATAATAACGCAAGTTATTATCATTTTATTTCCCATTTGTTTCACTGCAAAAGGCAGTGGGGCGACGCTCCTCCGCCTTAGTGGAGGAGCCGCCACTGGATTTCTTTGCATTACATTGCATGCTCCTGGATCGTTGCACAAGTCAGATTGTTTTTTACGGCTGTTCCAAAGTCTTCTCTTCAAGAAAGCTCCACCAAATCTCCGAGAGGTGGCCAACCCTCACTGCCTACTCTTCAAAGCTAGTTAAATCTCACCAGACATCTCCGAAGCAGACTCTGAAACATCAACTTCAAGCTATCATGACTGGCGCCCTATTTTGAGACACAGATGAAATAGAAAGTCGCGGATCAAGAAAAGGTAGGTGCTTCTACATGTGACATCGAAAGTCATGTGAAAATGTTCATTTCTCTCTCAAGAGAATCGTAGACCTTCAATATCAGCAATTTGCAATGTTGAAAGAAAACTCCTCTTAAACATCAAATCTGACTTAATCACAACGAATTGAAAAGAAATGTTAAGGTACTCAACTCAAAGTCCACCTTTACTACACGAGTAAGATTACATGCCTACATAATGTTTACCCTGCATATTCTGTTATTTACCACCCGTCGACAACACTAATGAATCCGTTTTTAAGTTCCAGTGATCGCGACAGCTCCGCAACAGTTTCACTTCCATGACAGTGCATCATTTGTGGTGGTGGCTGCAAGGAGGGAGCCACATCATTAATGTGTGTGGGCCTGCGTTCCATCATCAGACTTTGACCCAGAGCAAAACAGACAATGCTGGAAAAAGACTAAAGGAGGAGGAGAAGAGGCGAAAGAGAGTGAAATGATGTAAAAGAACCTGTAAGAGTGAGATACCTGAGGCGAAGAGACAGGGAGTGAAGGGTAGTGGGAGAAAGAGGAGTGAGATAGGTGGAATCAAGACTAGGCGACCTTGGTATTCAGCAATCATGTAATTTAGCGCTGGTGGTGCCCGGTGCGGCAATGTTTGTTGGCGCCCCCAAGTGACCACCTCCACCACGGATTTTCTCACTACCACCCTTTAACAGTGCCCCTCAAGGCTCCATAACCACTCAGATGCATTTAATCAGTTTTATAGCACCACTCATACCAGTGTAGGGTGTCAGAGCACTTTACATCACATACATTACACAGTTACAATCAATCATAGTTGTGCAAATCAGCGTAAGGGGAATCATGTTGTGTATTTCTTACAAACGTCCCTGGATTGAAGGCGGGCAGTAGGGAAGATAAGGACTCCCTACTTAACAAAGCAGTCCACTGGTTTAGTAGGAAAGGCAGTGTCTATCCATAATAAGATCAGACCTAAAAATTGCGGAAAGGTTTCACCAAGACAAGGGTGACTTGGATGACATCAAGTTAACGTTTCACTCCAAAAACACCGCTGATAATTTAATAACTATGAACTTAAGATCACATTCCTTTTTTAATTCCAGTATTGGCATTAGGCAGAAACGAAATTGCCTAGTTGGCAGGGACATCGACCCTCTCATTCTTGGGGGGGTTTCGAATCTTGAAGATCCAGACTGACTGACCCAAGAGCGGACCTGTAGCCCATCGAAAATAGTAATACTTTCCACAGCCTCGGCACCACAATCTGTATCCGTACCTCCCCCTGCAATTGAGAATGACACCAATTATGAGACATCCCTTTCTGAGGGAGGTTTACGCACTTCCTCAGAGGAAGTGGGTAGACTGGATAATATCATTGAAACATCCTTGTGCTATACCAACCCAACACAACCAGTAGTAGGTTGCAATAATCCCAGCTATACTACCTTAAATTCTGTGAAGATGATAAGCTGGAATATAGCCGGCCTCACAAGAAAGCTCCAGGAACCTGACTGGCACGAATATATAGACACTTTTGATCTTTGTCTATTCCAAGAAACGTGGGCCAGGGAACCGCTGCACAAGGCGGGCTTTAGAACTTTCAGTGTAGAGGCGCGGCAATCATCCAGAGGCAGACCAGCAGGAGAACTCCTTATTTGGGTTACAAATAGCATCAATGACATAATAGGAATAATACCATCAGAAACAGAGGATGTCCTGGGCCTAAGTTTTAAATTTAAAAATGACTTGAGGCTATTTTTATTTAATGTATATGTTAGGCCTAGAGAAAATTCCAAAGAATCAATCACATTACAACTACTGGAAGATATTATAGACCCCTTACTCCCCACTGGGCCTATTTTAATTGGCGGAGACTTTAATTGTTGTTACGAACCGCTGCCAGGCCTGAAAGAAATTTTTGAGGACGAAGACACTGCCCTAGGCATACCCCCTTTAGGAATTATCAAACCTTCTAGAAGCTCTCCATCTGCACTACAGCTATTGAAGTTTACCATAACAAATGGTCTGAGATCATGCAATGGTAGAACTCTCTCGGACCCCCTGGGATCTAATACTTTCTCGAGGGGGTCCGCGACATCCAGGATTGATTATATTATGGTAAGCTCGGCTTACTGGGCCTACGTAAAAGATTTTAAAATTGACACAAGAAGAGAAAGTGACCATTTTCCACTTTGCCTAGACCTTGTAGAAGAATCGTTCCAGAAACACATAACGACCCACCTGGGATCTGGGAATGAAGTGAACCAGCCCATTGTGAGTAATAATAGAAGGGCAGTGAAATGGCCTTCTATAATGGGGAATATTGAATCACTTACTCATATATATAATAGTTTTAGTGATTTAGTGTCGTCGTACCTAGACAAACCCTTAGGGACTTCACTGATTACACAGACTCACTTGAAATTGGTAAAAAGAATTGAACCATACTTAACAAAGCCTGGGTTTATTAAGACAAAACATACTGCTAAGGCTGTGAAATCAAACCCTTGGTTTAATAAAGACTGTGGCGAAAAAAACCAACTCCTAATAAAGGCTCTCTATGCAAAGGACTCTTTGGCTATCAGAGAAGCAAGGACATCATATAGTAGATCCCTGAATGCAGCTCGCAAGAGCTGGGAAGACGCAAGTTGGGGTGAACTGCTAATGGCAGCAAAAGTGGGCGACCAATCCTCATTCTGTTGGATTATCGCAAACAGCAAGAAACCAGGTACCCAAGCTCTCGACCATAACTTGGATCCAGGTACCTGGCATAGACACTTCGCCAACCTGTATGCTTCCCTAGTTCCTGCGACAAGTGGACACATTAGCGACATCGGAAACCTTATGTCTTCACCCACGATTGTCCCTTTGTCCTTCAGTATTGAAGACACAAGACTGGCTCTGGATAGTATTAAGCCCTCAAAAGCACCTGGCCCTGACAGGATACCAGGTGATCTTTTTAAACACACACCAGACGTATGGGCACCATACATTAACCTATTGAGTAATGCAATAGCAGGAGGGCAGCCAATCCCTGAATCCTGGAAGGGTGCGGAGATCGTCCCAATATATAAAAAGGGTGGCAGGGACGATCCCGCTAACTACAGACCTATCAGTTTGCTGGACATATTACAAAAAGTTTATGCTAAACAAATACTGGAAAAGTTAAAAGATTGGATGTCTGTAAATAATATACTCTCCCCCTACCAAGCAGGCTTCAGGGAATGGACAAGCACCATAGACCAGGTGTTCCGACTGATAACAATAGCCTGGAAATATACCAGGCTAAGAGCTGGCCACTTATATGTGGCCTTTATAGATCTAAAGGCCGCCTTTGATTCTATCCCCAGAGATCTATTGTGGTCAAACTTATTGCAACAGGGAGTACCCAAGAATATCCTAATTCAGTTGATCAGGCTTCATGAGAAGAACTTCGCAAGAGTACGTTGGGGTCAGGCGGGAGAACTCACCGAAGAAATACCAGTCAATAGAGGTGTGCGCCAGGGATGCGTCCTGGCGCCCACCCTCTTTCTCCTATACGTTAATGACATGGTCGAGTTCCTGCAAAGATCTAGTCATGATTCCCCGAAGCTGGGGGGGAATCATGTTTGTGCTCTCACCTTTGCTGATGATACAATATTATTATCACAAACACCAAAGGGCTTGCAAAATCTCTTGAATTCACTCAATGACTACTGTAACTTAAAGGGGTTAGAAATCAATCCCGCAAAAACTAAATATATGTCAATTAGGCCCCACAAATGTTTTAATCGCAATATTAAGTTGAACGGAATGAGTCTAGAGTGTGTCCCTAATTTTATCTACCTTGGTGTGAATATTGACTCCAAACTTTCATGGATCCCGCAGATTACAAAATCAAGAACAATTTTAATGCAAAATTCAGCTCCAATTTAAAAAAAACTGCATGCAACCACGTCAAAGGCCATTACCCCTGCCCTGGAAGTATATAAGGCAAGGGCCCAATCTGCCGCGCTGTATGGCTCAGGGCTATGGGGAGGGGGCTCCCTCGCGACTTTAACCAAGGGGGAAAATAAGATTTTGAGGAGATTTGTTGCTCTCCCACAAAACACACCATTGACCCCCCTCATGATGGATCTAGGCATAAAACGTCTGGGCCACAGGGCTGTATGGATGTCCCTGTCCTACTGGATAAGAATATGGACAACAGAGGAACATCACATTTATAGACAATCACTAAGCGAACTCTTGGCCCTAGATACTAATTTTAGTTTTCCGTGGTTTTCCCATATCCGTAAATGGCTGCTGGATTTGGGTCTGAGCAGATTCTGGGAAAACCCGAATCTACTCACTCCTGACTCAAAAATGGAAATAAAAACTATCTATTGGGATTTCATCGGGCATAATGTTGTTCTAAATTGTGAATCCGGTCCTCTTACTTCTCAATTTCTGACCTTCAAAATAACCCCACGTTTTGAACAATTTCTGGACGAGATCGAGCCTCAATTGGCCAAAGTACTGTACCTTAAATATAGGTACGGGACCCTCCAGATTAATTAAGTCTTTTACATCTAAATGGGGGTCTGTCCAGAAAGCGGGTGGGGAAATCGATGACAGGTGTACCCAATGTAACACAGGAATTAAAGAGGATGTTGCACACGTTTTATTTTTCTGCCCCGTCTATAGAGCACCTAGAAAAAAGTGGATAAAACCTTTGGGCAGGAAGTTAGGTGTTGGAAAACATCTAGAAATGCTGCGCATCCTAAAAACCGACTCTCCCAAACTTATTGTATTCGGTACCAGCAGATTCTTATTGGCAGCTAACTTTATTAGGATCAAAAAGAGACTTAAATTTTAGACATATTTTTTTATTGTGATTTACGGGAAATTCCTAAATATGTATTCATACTGTATTTAATGTATACGTTTGATTCTCTATACTTTAAGGAAAGTCATGTTCACATGTTTTTAGACAATATTATACTATTTTTAGAAGAAGCACTTTGCACTTTAGGAAAAATCAATCCTGGTTATAAATGATTACCTTGCCCCTAAATAAGCAATAAGCATAGGCATGATATGCTACGAGCATTAGGGTAACTATTATGTTGCACTTTTTGTTACTACTAGGTCTTAAATGTTGTAATGTCTATTTTAATGAAGGATCAGTTTTATATTTGTATATAGATGTTATATATTTCTTGTTGGTATGTATGATGCTTTTATGATTCTGTGAATCGAATAAAGATCTATTGAATTGAATTGAATTGAAATGTTATTTAAGACAGAGGATTATAAGGTGTAGGAGTCACGTCATCCATACTCGAAGGAAGTATAGCTTAAGAGAGCTTGGTCAGGAGAAGCACAAACTCAGAATTTAAAATGTAACACCGTGGTTTGGGGTTCTCTTTAATAATAATAATTGATTTCTACCCTAATTAACCCTTTTTGCAACATTAGGAGAATGAAATAAGCGAAAAAACCATAACGCTCTAACCTATATCTTACAGTTTGCATGCAGCTCTTTGATGACAATTAGTAGCTCACTGTTCTAGATTAGGATTTTAATTTATAAACTGCAAGTACCAAATTGACCTCTCTGACAAAAGCAGTAACCCACTGAACAAATCAATCATATGTACTTTGTGATCCGCATGGTGCATGTTCTTTGCAGCAGGCATATTAACCCTCTGCGCTGTCTTACTCCGATCTCTCTTAAGGAAGAACATTGGCCACCAGAGATATCTTGACATTTTTATTATTGCCTGAAAATTGCTGGAGGCAAGGAACACGGCAGCAGCCAGTGGTTTTAAAACCATAATATACTTGCAAATACAGTGCCCCCACCCGAAGTCAGCACCCGGTGCGGTGACACCGATTGCACCACCCTAGAGCCGGCCTTGCACCAGTGGTTATATCCTAAGGCAAACTTTGGCTCCTGAACTTTAAAAAAAAGAAGCACTGCTTGCACATGCAATTGTGGCATATACTGATCTAAAATGGGTCGGCTTTTGTTGGAATGTTTAGTAGTCTACTTCGGGATGCACAAGAACTAGTTGCAACAGTCTCGCCAGCAGGACGCACTTTTTTCTGATGTACTCTTTACTTAGATATTGAGTTGCTTTGTTCCTTAAGCAGCAATTACTACAATCTTGCTCCAATCTTAATGGCCCTACAGGCCCGATGTATGAAGGTACATGGTTGCGATTACGAAATAGCGAATTTTTGAAATTCACTATTTGGTACTCACAATCAGCAATGTACAAATATGTGTTTAACACATTTAGCATTTCCCGGTGGGTGGCAAATAGACCCACCTCATTAATATTCATGAGGTAGGTCTCAGTTGGCGACCCATTGGGAATCGCACAAATCACAGGGATGATGAACTGCTGGGGTCAGCAGACCACCATGTCTTTGATTGCTTTTCAATAAAGCAATGTTTTTTTTTTTTACATGCGGCCTGTCTTCCTTAAAGGAAAACAAGATGCATTTCAAAAAGAAAAATCAAATGTTTTCTTCTCATTTTTTAAGAGTAGGCAGTGGTCTGTTGAACCACTGCTTGCTATTAAAAGTGTTTTTTTACAAACATTCACCAAGGGGAAAGGGTCCCTTGGGCACCACTTCCCATTTGAAAATGGGTTACCACCTACTTGAAGTAGGAGGTACAATGCAAATATTTTGCGACCGCATTTCGGTTGCAAAACATTCACACATGCCACTGCGATTCGGTATTAAGAAGTGACACCCTAATACTGAATCGCAGACCCAATTTACAATTCGGTAGTAGGTTACCAAGTCGCAAATTGGGCCTTTGTGCATTGAAAAATGCCTTTTTTCGTTCGCAAACAGCCTGATTCTGCGAATCGGGCCGTTTGCGAGTGAAAAAAAGCTTAGTACATCTGGCCTCATGTTTTCAGATGAAATATACAG
Source organism: Triturus cristatus (assembly GCF_964204655.1). Lineage (NCBI taxonomy): Eukaryota > Metazoa > Chordata > Amphibia > Caudata > Salamandridae > Triturus > Triturus cristatus. The sequence goes on from NC_140592.1 coordinate 684,909,090, forward strand.
ATTCTGCAGTTAACTATCTATGAGTTGAAACTTCTGCACCTGGTATCTTCACTTATCCTCCCAGCAACAAAATTGACTTCAGACCTCCTTCTGGTCATGGTAACAAACGAGAGGGGACAGAAACCTGTAAGACTGAGATGGAGGAAGAGTAGTTGGGGGGCAGTGGAAGAAAGAGGCCTGAGGAGGAGTCATGTCTAGGCAGGCTTGGTATTCCTCATCCCTGTCATTCGCCAGCACTGGTGGTGGTCTTCTAAGAAAACCATTTGGCCTCTGCGAGTATGTTTTCGACAAACTAAGCACTGGAGACCAACAGATGTTTCCCTACTAGATGTGTACGAATAAACTATGCAGAATTAATTATTATGAGTAGATGAACCCTGTGCTATGGGTAAATTCTCCCGGATCGGGAGAAGTGGGTAGGTCAGAGAGCCTGTTGCTGATTCAGCAAACTACATAGGGAAATTCCTTGTGTGATACCTGCCGGGTATTGATGAAGTAAAATGAGAAACCCGACTGGGGTTGGTCATGTTCTATCAGGTACTACACATAGTATGTGTTAGGCTGGTTTAAAGAGGTAGATTACACCCTATAACCACCCGGGTGTAGATAGATTTGATTTTAGAAGGTCATGACGAATCACCACCAGATTGATTGACTACCAGGCGAGAAACATGTTGACCACACAATAGAGCACCCTACCTGAGACATAACCTCAGACATGCGCCTTTGTTTCTTTTAATCAGGTTGGGAGACCTATTGATCAAAATTGTTTTTGTTGGTACTTTCAAACCTGTTTTTAACTTCAGGATACACACCTCCACTCGCTCATCTACACTGGTTATGCCTCTCACCCACACGGCACCAAAGGGCAATTTGGAATAAAAGGTCTCCGCCAAAGAGCCCCTCATAGGGAGCCCATCAGGTATTGCCGCGCCGACCTGACGAGGAGCAGCCCTATGATGAAGCATGACACCCCGCCGGGTGTGTGAGGGCCCCGAATTCCAAGAGGAGGAATCCCCGTCCTCCTACTTCTCATGACCACGCAAAACAGGTTCCCCTAGTTTTCCCTTGTCTCATAATTAGGAACAGCATACTTTCTGTATCTTTACTAAATGCTGGCTGACCTCAGATCCAGAGATTCCTGAGTCAGCTGTGTGTTCTCTCTCTCTCTCTCTCTCTCGACAAAATTCCATCTCCATCTCCCCCTCCCCTCTCACCCTTCCCCCATCCAGACAGAGTCCATCTGCCTCTCAGTTACTTCAGAAGGTGGTTGGTGGCTGGCAAGGGAAAGGAGTGAATTAGCCACACGGTTCATGGCTTCTCTACAAATGTAGGAACTCAGACATGAACAAACTGTACCCTATTGCCTTGAGACATCTTTTTATGAATATGGAACATGATTTTACAAAACTGGTTAGAGGGGATGGATACAGGAGAAGCTACTGTTGATGGTGATTTGTTGCTTGGAAAAGAAACTTAACTGGAAGAGCATTTCATAGCAGGGACATCTTGGCCAAACGTATTTTGGGGGCCCCTGTTTGGATAAGGTTTGGATTTAGGAACCAATATCAGCTCTTTCGTGCCCTCTCTGGCCAGGTCACAGACAGTGCACAGTCTCACTTGTCCAAATTTTACATGTATTTACATCTAATATTCAGGGATAGTGATGGGTGTTTTCAATAATGTAACACAGCAGCAGATCACTAATATTACTGCAGTTAATATCTGTGAAACAAAATCTGTGACTTCCTCCCATTTCTCACATGTAAGGTCCTGTTTTGATCTCAAAGAAACGTGTTTTGTGGATGTTGCATGGAACATAAATACAACATTTCTCGGCAAACTGTCTGCAGCAGCCACTCACACATCACCCACATTAAAAATAAATTAAATAAAAACAGCATTTAAAACAATCTAAGAATTATTAAAGGTCATCGGGGTAAGACTCTCTTTAGAACAGAACTGGCTTTGTCAGGGGGCCCCCTAAAAGCCTGGGGTCCTGGGCCAGGGCCCACTTTGCCCATGCCTTAAAACGTCTCTGTGTCATAGAGCAAGAAAGAAAATGCAGGTGCTGGCCAGCACTCACCGTGGACGACGTAATCCCGATACAATGCAGAATGAAGAGTGGCCGAGAAGTACCATGAACAGTAAGCATGCTGGTCTGTAACGCAGCCCGAGAAGAGGTAATGGCCTGATTTAGGAGATATGTTGCACAATGGTGTCCTCCAGTGGCCATTTATGGTGGCAATGTAATGCAGCTGCCTACAGCGGCCTTAAGGGAAACCCTACCATGCCACTAGAAGAAAATCACCTGAGTATTTGGACACTACCTCCACAAATTGGAAGAGTTTTCAGTACCACCCAACTTTGAATCGGGCCCATGCTGCTCCTTCTGCCTTACTATAAATCCCACAGGACATCATGGGATTTATTTTTTGGCAGACGGGATATCTGTCACCATTGTGATGGAGTAACCTGTCCGCCAAGATCTAAATCAGCCCTGAAACTGGGAACTCACCATAACATATCCTGCATTGTTGCAGGACAAGGCTAGGCATGCAGAAGAGGCAAGCGCCAGGGTCTGCAAGAAATTAAGATCAAATTTAGTGCAGGGTGGAACTGCATTCTAAACTGAGACGTGTATGGGAAAGAAACCCTCCAGCCATTGAACAAAGCCGCGGATTAAACACCTGCCTATGGGGGAGAATGCACAGGCCTCTGCGATTTGAAATGCACAGCATGCTGGAATGGAATGACAATCCCTTGTGATACAAACAAGAACACTTGCTGAGCCATGCCCAAGGACTTGCAGAGAGATGAAAATGTTGTGCCACATGTTTACTGAATATTTCCTTTGGACATGTGTTTCAAACATTCTAGGCCTGACTCTCATGCACTTCATAAATACCTCTCAAGACTGTGGCCGCAGAAGCGAGTCCCATACTGCCCTCGGGGATTGAAAAGCACATTTGAAATACATTTTCATAACAGGCTTCCCCAGGCCAATATGGTATTTCTTGCTTAGAAAGGCAAACCTATTATTTAAAATACCTTTAATCTCTCAAACTTTATCATTTATTTAAGCACGATGTCACTTTGTGAATATAAATATAATGTTCTATGCCAGAGTGTAATATTTGATTCAAAATACGCCTTCGTGGTGGTCTGAACGTCAAAATGCCCCAGGTGACGCATATTATCTGATAAATGTCACACTAGCAGACTACGCTGTACATTTATGAGCCCGCAGAGTGCCATAAACAAGCATGTGAAAAAATAGACTGCGAAAATGCCTTTCCCCAAAAACGTGGACTGCAAAAACGAATTGCCAACATTTCGACCTTATTTACAGAGTACCCTACAAAAATTTCAATCTGTGCTTTATCCCTAATCCCATCCAAAATCAGACCCCACATATTTTAGGTCAGTTTTAATTAAGTATCATATTTTAATTCTAGTTCTAAAGTATTTGGAGGCATGTGCTTGACAGTGGGTTTTGGTACAGGTCGAAGGTTTGTAGTGGAGTTTATGTTTTTTCAAAATATCTTTTATAATACGTTTTCATACACTAGCCCTTTTCACAGCTGATATACATTATTTACTGGACCAATTTAATGAACTGCAGGACAAAAGAAAAGCTTATCGTCTAAAACTTCGGGATTAGGAAGATATATTAAAAATATTTATATTTCAAGATATAAACCTCACGTTTAAAAAGTCCCTTTCTCGCGAAGCAGTGAGTCTTTGTCGTGCTTTCAAATCACGCTTTTGTGAACATTTGTTTTAGACAAGGCTCATTAAAACGGCTTCAAAAACGAGAAGAAAATATGTCAGTAAAAGCATCTAAAAAACCGAAATGTATGAAAAGAACAGGGCAGCTTTTCTGGAAAGAAGGTTGGTAGTGAAACTTTACGTGCCCTGAGATTACGGAATCTCGAATAATTCGCCATTTTGTCAAAGATTAGAGGATAACAAAATGTAAACAAAGACAACGTTGGCGAGGAGCCCAAAGGCTTTTTTTTTTTGGTTGAGTGAAGGTGTATTGCTGAAGCGAGGTTATGGCGCCACCTACCTGTTATGGGCCGAAACGCGTATAGGAAAATACAAATGTATTTGCCACCAATTCGTGGTTGGAACTTATTGATCTTTTACCAGGAAAAATTCGTGCTGGAACGACATAATTGTGCGCGTCTTAAAGGCAGATTGAATTTTTAAAATAGGAGATTTCTATAGAGGTCAACATTTGAAAACAGTAAAGTGTGGGATATTTAAAAAACATCAGGATAATGTATTTTCCTATTACCTTACATTGAAGTGGAGGCAATTTTAGCAAGCTGTGGCAAAGGTAAAATAAAGCTATTTTTATATTAAAAGAAAAGGCGTCTCCAGAATAAATTAGTTGGAGTTGGTATACATGCATTAAAAAAGTTTAGTACTTCTGACTGATGTGAGTTTCCCACATAAAATATTTGAAAGAGCAGCTTTTACTCAACTTTACAAGTTTGTGTAGGAAAATGACTTGATGGCAGACCAACAATTCGGATTCAGACCATTTAGAGACATCGAGTCATTTGTATATTCATTTGGATGACCTGAAACGCATTTTGGATGAGAACATGGTGGTGTCTTCTGCTGCTTCACGACCTATCAGCTGCATTTTATATTGTTCACTACCACGTGCTGCTACAAAGACTCCATCGTGTCAGAATGCGTGAAAGTAAAATGCTCTAAAATGTATTGCCTCTTACCTCATTGACCGACAAAGCTTGGTATATCAGTCACCTTTCACATCAGCCCCTCTTTCCCAACACTGTGGCATCCCTCCAGGGTACTTCATATCTTCTCTACTAGTCATCGTGAACTTAACACTCACTGGAACTGATTAGATTCTTCAACAATACCTGTTACAACTATGCAAATCACACAAAATTAATTCAGAACATCACACAATAATGCATGGACGATGAGTAAGAACGTTAAGCTCTACACTAAAAAGACAGAGATCATGGCCTGTGAACAAGGGCAAAGACAGCATATCTCGTCTTTCTGGCGTACTCGCTAGGCTCACCCCTTACTTCATTGCTCTGACTGAACTGTGGTACTTACCCATCCTTACCCGTTGCCCTTCTTGGGACTGAACTTCCCTGTTTCAGCTGGGACGGAATTACAACCGGCGGAGTGATATACCATTCCTGCCCTCTTTTGCCCATTAGCCCTGAAGAAGTCGTAGGGTACACTCCCTTGACGAAACACGTGTTGGCTGGGCATTTCGTCACCAAATAAATCTACAAAGAAAGATAACACGTCATCAGGTCACTGTTTTATTGATTTCCTGTTCTATTGATTTTTTGTCCATTTACTTACAGTAATTTATACTGCTTACGCTTCATACGTGTGCACAGATTTTCTGTTTAAGGGTAAAGACAGCCGCCGACTTCTATATGGCCCATGAACTCGAGACCCCTCCAGAGACTTCAAGAGTTGTAAGAAACCTAGGGGCAGATTTACAAGCCCCTTGTGCCACTTTTGCATCACTTTTAACATGGGAAAAGTGACGCAAAAGTGGCGCAAGGGGCTTGTAAATCTGCCCCCTAGGGTATAACCATGAATTCAGAGCTGTCATTGGCACCACATGTCAACAATGTCACAAATAGCTACTACACAATGAAAACACTGAGAGACATCGTTCCATACGTTAGATACCAACTAGAGCTACAAGCTATATTCACACTCTTAATTCTCCAAGCGTTACTATGTCAACAGTCTGCACCTTAGCGTGCCCAGTTTTATCATTCACAAAATAGTTACTCCAAAACGCTGCAGAAATAATCCTTCTCCATCTCCACCCAAACCCAGGAGACCACAGGGCTCCCATTCTGCAATTACTCCTTGGCTACCAGCAGCTAGGCACGCAATGCTCAAGGAATTCCGCATCGTCCATAGAGCCTCCCAAAGAAAACAAGCATTGGCATAGCCAATAGGTCCTGCCTTTGGGACCTTATAAGTGTTTAGCCATGCAACAGTTGCATAACTAAATACTTATAAGGTCCCAAAAGCGAGACCTATTGGCTATGCCAAGCAGCCGTGCGGCCGCGAAAGTGAAAGTAAGCTCGGTCAAGCGCAGCGCGCATGCCCGCACACATGTACTGTAGCTCTAGGCTGGCCTGGTAGCACTTTTTGGAGCCCTCTCAAAATGTCTCGCCAGATCAGCGCATGCGCTGGGTCAGGCGAGACCTAAAAAGCACTACGCCTACAAGTTAAATTGGTGCAATACATGCAAAATAGGACACTGCGCTCCTGGCTTGCACCAAGGATCCTTTTACTACCTTCCTATAAGAAATCCATGGACCGAGCTATGGTACTTATTAACAGCTCAGATTCAAAGCATTCAAGAGCATTTACACTCTAGAAGAGAGGTGAAACCATAGCTAATTCCAAGACAATGACTTCATTCCACAACTCAGAGAGAACCCAGAATAATAATTGCTCTATCAAGACAGTCTACTGTCTACTGTCCACAGATATGTAACTGCCCGACCAGCGCACAACTTTCTATATCATGATATGTTATGACGGGCTTATGTATGCCCAGTCTGGGTATTATACAGTAATGTCAATTCATACATGACCCTCCTGGCCCTTACTACAAATACCATAATGCCCAGAAGTTAGGCAGCTGATTGTAGTTCATAGAGGCAACATAATAACTCCCTTATACTGCTCGACCCCTTACACTCATAAAAGAGAGAACCCCTATGGGTCATGTCCATTACCCATAACTGTGACAGCCCACACCAATAAACTACCTATCACTAACTGAACAGGCATAGAATAACTGAAGAGATCTGCTATGTACATTTGGCTCAAATGTAGTCCACCACTGCCGGTCCCAAATAGACACATACTAGGACTGCTTGTTGACATCTCAATATGGCTATCATATATCATAAATGGAATGAAAGTAATAAAGTCCATCCCAACATATCTCCCCATCATCTCTCTCTCCAACCAATTCCTGCTCAGGACCCTAAACTTTAAACTAGAAATTTCGGAATCGGCAACCCAGTGCGCCAACAAGCTTAGTGGACTATGATCAAAAGAAACACAATATTTGTCAAACGAATCAACATTCATTAAGGCCTTTCATACATAGACGAGAGAGTTTGTATGTTTTTGTCATGTAAAAATCATAGGTGAAATCCCACAGACACTTCACATTACCCGACTGAAGGCACTTGTACCCAACTATTTACTACAGAATATATGCTTGGGGAGGGGGTGTAACACTCCAAACACCACCCCTGGAGCTACACCCTGAATACAATACAATACAATAAAATACAGTACAATACAATACAGCACAATGCAGTACAATACAATACAACACAATACAATACAATACAGTACAATACAATACAGTACAATACAGTACAATACAATACAGTACAATACAATACCATACAGTACAACACAGTACAATACAAAACAATACAACACAATACAGTACAATACAATACAATACAATACAGTACAACACAGTACAATACAAAACAATACAACACAATACAGTACAATACGGTACAATACAATACAATACAGTACGAAACAATACAATACAGTACAATACAGTACTATACAATACAACACAATACAATACAGTACAATACAACACAACACAATACAGTACAATACAATACAATATAGCACAACACACTACAATACAGTACAATATAATACAATACAATACAGTACAGTACAATACAACACAACACAATACAATACAGTGCAATACAGTATAATACAATACAACACAATACAGTACAGTACAATACAGTACAATACAATGTGTTATGTTTTGGACAGCAGTTTTGTACCAGAGTGCACACATTGACTCTTGGGATGATAAAGAAGCAGACGAGTCCACAGACAAAAGATAAAATAAGCAGCCTGCATGTAAAGAAACTGAAATGCTTTACTCTAACCACCCCCACCCCACCACCTCGAATTTTTACAATTGCCTACTGTCAGACAAGTTTATCTTCACTGAGACTAGTCTGTGCTGCTCAGCACAAACTGAGCTCCTGGGCACAAGCTCTTCTCATGCCCCTGCTCCCTTTCTCTGCCGATGTGCTCCAGCAGGAAAAGAAGCTCGACTCCTGAATGTCCTCTTGAGATGTACTGGAGGCTCAACATCGATGAAAGGCGGAGAGCCTAAGGTAAATACAATGGAGCTTTCAGTACACAGCCACAAACTCTGTATCAGATATGCCTTGTAATTAAACATACTTATTTGTGCATTTTGCAGTCCATGTGCCCCATAGAGCGAAACGGTTAGACTGTGGACACCGTCTATTTAACTGTTAGAAATGGGATTTTTGGTAGGCTAGGGCATGGGCCAAAGCCAGGCAAAAACCACCACTCTAGTCAGGATAAGGGAGTTACACTTCTGAAATAGCCCCTGCTCACCCCCTTGGTAGCTTGGCACGAGCAGCCAGGCTTATCTTAGAGGCAGTGTGTAAAGCATTTGCACATAACCAACAGTAATACAGTGTACGCACTACAAAAGGACATCACACCAGTTTAGAAAAATAGCCAATATTATTATATACTTTAAGACAAGACCAATTACGATAAAAATCCACAATACTATACTTAAAATCTGCAGTTATCAAAATAAGTTTCAAACATAGTTCCTTGATGTCGATAGCTCCGTCCAGGGCTATCACGGCGTCGGGAACAACAAATCCAACAGTTCTGGCTGGTCGCGGGCCAGCTACGGTGTCGGGAAGACCCGCAAACAGTACCTGTGAGAAATGCAGGGCGTTGAGGCCCTTAAAGTCACTCGCGTTGCAGGTCGAGCTCCTCTCTGGTGGAATCAGGAGAGCTGGCGCCGGCAGGCGTCGGGTACTGCAGTGCGAATTGCAGCAGTGCGGCTTGCGGTGCCCCCAGGTCGGTGACAGCCTCAGATGGCGTAGTCGGTGAGACCAGGGTCGCGGTGCGAGACGGAGGCGGTGCTCGCCACGGTGCTAGCAGGTCACGGTGCCAGCAGCGGTGTCGCCGTTGCTGAAGCGCTGTCATCAGCTGATGGACTGGGGTCGATGGCGCCGGCGTCAGTAGGCCAAGGCTGCGGTGCGGGATGAGGGCGGTGCGTCGTGTGACTTACAAGCGGTGCCCTCGAACCACGGTGCAAGCAGCGGCGTCAATTTCGGCGTGGAGCAGCGACGTCAGGGAGGCCAAGGCGTCCTTGTGAAGCAAGGTGGTGCGGAGTGCGGTGCCCACAGGTCGCGGTGCGAGCAGCGGCTCGGTTGTGGCGTCAACAGGTGTCATCAGTGAGACCAAGGTCGCAGGGCGACGGTGCTCCCTGCGGTGCCAAAGCTTCGGCGTGAAGCGAGGCAGTGCGGAGTGCGGTGCCCACAGGTCGCGGTGCGAGCAGCGGCTCAGTGGCGGCATTAACAGGCGTTGTCGGTGAGACCAAGGTCGTGTTGCGGCGTTGCCTAGCAAACAACAGGGTTATACCCAATTGACCCTATATATACCTGGGTATGGAACAATTATATGCAAACAGAAAGTGGTATAAAGGAATAAATATGGAGATTACTTTTGGATAGAGCACACTTAGTTACTCAATCTCTAGTTTATTAATCTAGAAAGATTTTATCAAAACATTTTTACATTTCTGCATCAAGAATGACATGGAATCAAGAAGGGAACAACAACACAACAATACAAATATACACATAAATTGTACATACGCAAAATCCTAACATACAAAAGAAGGCATGCAACTTATACATACAAACTAACCCCTACAAAAGCACAAATAATTTCTACTAGTGTCCTCCAAATAATTTAGGACGGACCACTGGGAGATAGTCCAAGCGGTACGCTGCAACTCTATCAGTTAGAGTCGAACATTCTCAGCGTACTTGACAATGAGTCTCCAAACTTTGCTTAATTTCTGTGACTCCTCCTTCAGAAAAAAGTCTACGCAATCGCGTTTCGGCCATACACTTTCCTCGGCCTCCTCAGGACAGGGTTCATGCAATAACTGTACACACACTACAAAAAAGAAATATATATATACACATGTAAGGATCAGTCCTCTTACCTCCACATAAATTAAATCACAAGCAAAGTCGTTGCAGCTCTCCATGCTACCCAGGGGGAAGAATGGTCGGTGACAGTGGCCAGTGGAATCACATGCACCCCAAGGGCATTCAACAAAATACACCACCAAAGTGAAAGATAAATATATCACTATCCAATGAACTACACCCATATATCTCTCACACCTCTAACCTCTTGATGAAGAGGAAGAGAGGGGAAATACCAATCAAGCACCCACAGTGCACAGCCCACCATAAATCGTAGTGCACGAAACACAGATAAAATGGAGACCAAATCTCACACTCTACAGCCAACAAACAACCCCCTAAGTGATTAAAAATTACAACCAATGTGCCAGCATGCTATACTCTACTACTGCGTGTATCTCAACCTTAAACGCTGGCACTCACGTCAGGGCGGCGGACCTCCGGGCGCTTGTTTAATTGGATCATCCGGGTCCCCGGAGATCTATTAAATACCAAAGGCCTAACGGAATAAATAACAAAATCAGAAGAAGAGCTCTAGTCTCAAAATGCGCTATATTCAATCGTCAAAAAAAGAAAGAACAGGAGGTCCCAAGTCACCGAGGGCTTACCTTCCTCACAAGCAAATTCCCTCCTTGTATAGCTACGAGCAGAAAACTTCTGTCTAATCTCTTAGTCTGGTCCACAACCTGAAAGAGGCAAAAGCGGACCGCTTAAATCTCTCGAAGAGTATAGAAGTGGTCACACGTTCAAATCCCACTAGTCCACCACATGAGCTCTTACTTTAGGAAAAAATCAGAATAGTTGTCTGGGTCCTGCACCAATGCTCGAAACTCCCGACAACGCCGGTCAGCGTGTAACGACTAACGTGGGGCACCTGTTTCTATACCTCCGGCTCTAAACAACGTGGGCAAACATAAAAAGAGGACTACACATTTACTCTAAAAGGGTCGGCCATCTTTGCATGTGGCAGGTCCTAACTCACGATATCACTGACTTCCATAATCCTGCAATGTACAGAGGAAAAGCTGGCTTAACAAGGTCATACGCTATACAGGGGCCGCTCAAGGGGATAATGACCGTGGTACCCTCATTAAGATAACTCGAGGGAGAGGACACATAACCACTAAGGAGGACGGTACAAGGCGGTCAAATCCCTACATAGAATGACACCCACTCTCAGGAAATAATCACCCCATAGTAAAAAAAAACCAAGTCCCTGGTGTGAATCCGACTAGTTCTCCGTAAACAAACGGGGTCTAATGCGTGAGGGAGCTGGCTATATCCCCAAGTAAATATATATAAACAGGTCACACTCAAGACCCACTCATTCATTCCCCAAGACAAACACACCCAAACGTTACACAAAGTTCAAGGGCGAGATAGATCCATGCGTCCAACGCCTAAGGACCAATTTCCGTAAGTCACTGCCACCATCAACCGCCCCCAAGGATTGCACGGGAGACCGCGCGGACACAATGCTTGATCAGTGAACAATCTATACAGACAGGGCCAGATACCATACAATTTAAAAATGCATTAAAATCGTGTGTTATAGAGAAACATCAAGGTGAACTCACTATGGTCATAGCATCGCATTGCATATCCCCTCTCTCTTCATATTGTTCAGAATATCAACAACACCACAAAACTCAAGAGCTCAGATCAGGGCCCAGATCTCATCACGGTCATTTAAACCCTGTCTGGATGTATGGTAGCGTTCTATCATGCGTGCCTCAAGGTAATTCAACTTGTTTTGTAGTGATATTTTGTTAGATGCTTTCACCACCACTAGCACTGTCCAGTAAAGTTCGTCTTCGTTATGGTTCATTTCAATGAAGTGTTGTACCATAGGGGCCCCTATGGTCCCACATCGTATGCGGGATTTATGTTGTAAAATCCTCATCTTGATGGCCTGAGTCGTCTGCCCAATGTATGTTTTCCCACATGGGCATATCACTGCGTACACTACGTTTTTGGTGTTACAATTGGAAAAACTTAACTGTGAGTGTACCACTTTATGTTTTTCCACACACTTGGAATTTTTTGTTTGCGGGCATACCCCGCACCCATTACAACGGAAGTGTCCGATGAGTGTAGGCAGGCCCATCATTCCTCTCAGGTCAGTAGACACTGAGGACAGGCGGGTAGCTTTCACCAAATGATTTGTCAAATTCTTTCCTCTCCGAAACGCAAATAATGGCTTAGGGATATTCAAATGTTCCACCAATTTAAGGTTTCTTAAAATTATCTGCTTAACCTTATTTGCCTTTGGGTTAAATGTGAGGACACATACCATTTGCTCTGTTTCCTGTTTGATTTTAGGGGTAAGGAGTGTTTCCCTCGGGGTGTACCAAGCTCTCTTTAACTCCCCCTTCACCAATTTCCTTTGGAGCATTTAGGCGTTCCTGAAATAATCGTCTTTATCAGTGCAATTACGTCGCACTCTCAAAAATTGACCGTAGGGCAAGTTGTCTCTAAGGTTGCGTGGATGCCCAGATGTGTAATCCAATAACGTGTTCCTATCGGTGGGCTTGGTAAACAAGTCCACCTCCAGCCTACCTTCTTTTTCAAAAATCCACACGTCAAGGAAGTTTATGCGTTTATTACTTGATGACATCGTGAATTTTAAGTCTGGTGTCCTAGCATTAAGCCAGGAATGGAATTGTACCAGCTGATCCTGTGTACCCTTCCATATCATGAACGCGTCACCTATAAACCGAACTCATCCCAGGGTGTGTTCCCTGAAGGGGGACGTGGCATCAAAGATGTATGTCATTTCAAACTGATTCATCACCAGATTGGCAATTTCTGGGGCGAAGCAACAACCCATCCCTACACCTTTAATCTGTAAAAATAAATCTGTTTTAAATGTGAAGAAATTATTTTTCAAACAAATCTGGGCTAAGGAGGTTAAAAATTCTGTGGGTACATAATGAGGTCGGGGCCTCTGATCTAATACTACCTGCATAACCACCAAGGCTTCGTCTTGTGGTATGTTGGTGTATAAACTCTCAATGTCGAAGGAAACCAGCAACTGCTGGGTTCATTCGAACATTGAGAGTTCAATTTTGGAGATGAGATCCATGGTATCTCTGATGTAAGCTTTTGTCTAGGGACAAATGGCTTCAGGAATACATCTACGTATTTAGCCAGTGGTTCCAACAAAGAACCACATGAAGCAATGATGGGTCTCCCAGGAGGCTGGGTACTATTGTTATGTATTTTCGGCAATACATATATGTTAGGGATCTTTTGATCAGTAAAGTTAAGGTATTCATATTCTTTATTACAGAGAAATCCCAGGTCCATCGCTTCAGTAGTCAGATGTAATATTTGAGCTTTTAATCTGGCTGTGGGGTTCTCTGTGATAAGACGATAATGATCCCTGTTATCCAATTGTCGCAGGATCTACGCATCATATTGTTCACTGTCCCACAGCACTATCCCCCCGCCCTTGTCGGCTGGTTTGATAACCGTCAATGGGTTCTGGGCAAGTTCTTTTAAGGCCAATTGTTCCTGTTTAGAGAAGTTAGATTTGAAACTGATTTGTTTGGTGTTAAGTTGGTCCACTTCCCGCAAGACTTGGTCTTCAAACAATAAAACCTCCTCAGGCATAGCCAAGCGTTGAGGGCAAAAAGTGGATTTTTTCTTAAGCCCGCTGATCTTAATCTCATTGGTGTCATTATATTCAGAGAAAAAGACCTTAAGTCTAATTTTTCTAAGAAATTGTAAGACTTCGGTTTTAGTCTCAACCGGATCCTGCAACACTGTAGGGACAAAGGATAAGCCTTTTTGCAATACTTTTATTTCCATTTCTGTTAAGGGATGTTTCGACAGGTTATAAATCGGCATCGTAACTCCCTCGGAATGATTATCCTCCATACTGCCTTGATCTACCTCCTGTATGTTCTGTGCCGTGTCCTGAAAAATCCCTGTTCCTGGTTCACGTTGCGGCGGTGCTCTCTGCGGTGACAAAGCTTCAGCGTAAAGTGAGGCGGTGCCCACAGGTCGCGGTGCAAGCAGCGGCTCAGTGGCGGCATCAACAGGCGTCGTCGGTGAGACCAAGGTTGCGTTGCGGTGGTGCCCTCTGCGATGCCTTCAGGACACGGAGTCGGCAGCGGCATCGTAGACGTAGTCGAGTTGCTTGTCCATTGTTTGCAGCACAAAACACACAGTCCCCAGTTCTGCGGGCAGAAGAGCTTGAAGTCTTTGTTATTCCTGAGACTTCGTGAACAGGGGGCAAGCTCTACCTCAAGCCCTTGGAGAGACTCACAAATTAGGTTGCAGAAAGTCCAGTTCAGGACTTTCACTGCCCAAGACAGAAGCAGCCACAGCAGGTCAGCCCAACAAAGCACCCAGCAAAGCAGTCGTTCCTTTTCGCAGCTTCTCCGGCTCTTCTTCTTGGCAGTCATCTTGTTCCAGATGAGTTCTAAAGTTCAAGGGTCTGGGACCCAGTATTTGTATCTAAAAATCCTTTCATCTTTCAGGCAGAGGGTGTCTGTGTCCGGCGAGAACCAGTTCTGCCTTCTCTGGTGTGATTTCCTGGCAGGAGGGGGAGATGGCATTGCCAGAGGCAGACCAGGCCCTTTGAGGTGCAAGGAAATCTCCTCCGCCTTCCCCCATCACAGCCCAGGTCTATTCAGCCCTTTCCTGACCTACCTAGACTATCTGGAGCCCCTCCTGCCCCCCAGCATTCTGTCATCCAAAACCCAGACAGGCAATAAACATTCCAGCAAAGTGGTATTTTCAAACGCAGAATGTAAAAATCACCTTCACTAAAAGATGCATCTTTAGATTCTGAGTTCAGGCATACAAAATGTTATTTTCTTACCAAATTCCCTGGGCCAGTTATGTTTATAAGATGTTATAAACAAACCTACCATTCTGTCCTATGGGGAACTGGTTGCCTTGCAATAGTGAAAAACGAAATTGGCTGTAATTCACTATTAGGACATGCCACACACACCAGGGCATGTCCTCCCTTTCACATACATTGCACCCTGCCCACAGGGGTACCTTGGGCCTACCTGAGGGGTGCCTGACATGTAAGAAAAGGGAAGATTAGGGACTGGCAAGTGTGTGCACTGGCCAAGTCGACATGGCAGTTACAAACTGCGTGCAGACTCTGCAATGGCAGTTCTGAGTTACCGTTTTTAGGGCTACTCACGGGGGTGGCACAAACAGTGCTGCAGGCCCGCGATTAGTATTTGATTCACCAGCCCTGGCACACGCAGTGAACTTTACTAGGGGCTAACAGGTAAATCAAATGTCCAAACATGGAAACACTAATCAATTTCACAATTTACACGGAGAGCATATGCACTTTAGCACTGATTAGCATTGGTAAAGTGCCCAGAGTCCTAAAACCAACACAAACAGGTCAAGAAAAAATAGGAGGGAAAAGCAAAACGTTTGGGGATAACCCTGCAAAAAGGGCCATTTCCAACAACTGGTGAACAGGTGGTCTTGGAATAAGAAGGGAACATTGGTAGAAAAAGGAACTTTTTTCTTACTTTTGGACACTCAAATTGACAACAAAGAAAAGGAAATAGAGGCAGGGTGCAAACAGGATCAGTAGACAAGCTGGTGTCATGACCACACCAATGTTGATGACAGGTCTTTTCTTCATTCAAGAACGTGTGATGAAAACCATGGGTCACACCCTGGTATGCTGAAAGCAAATGAGGTTGATGGTGCTGTCTAAACAGCTCTCCTGCTTCAGAACACTGAGGGGTGATATTTTGCAAATATTCCTCGCTCACAGCGACATCGATGCAGACGCCCAGTCCATGGCTGACGTTAACAGTCAACTTTTCAAGTGATGTATGACTATGCTAAGCATAGTATTCCAAGAAGCATGCAATCCCATCAACAGATTTCATAAGCAACCAAGGGAGTTGGAAGGCACATGCACAGTAGCTGTCCCTGAGTAGAGTGAAGGGTGCAAACTATAGTACATTGCAGATCTTTGTAACTAAGCCCTAAGAGAACTAGGGATTTGGGCCACATGTATAAAGATTTGTGCCTGTCGCAAAGGGCCCAATTCACAGAATTGTACTGTTAGCGACTGCAAAAAAGCCTTTTCACATGTACCAAACCCTATTTTGCAATTCGGTAACCTATCACCAAATCGCAAAATGAGTTAGCGATTAGCTTTTAGGAAGGGGCGTGTTAAGGGGATCCCTTTCTAAGAGTGAAGCGCAAGGTTATGTATGAATGTTTTGAGACTGGAATGCGGTCGCAAAGGATTCACATTTGACCACCAACTTCAAGTTGGTGGTAACCCATTTGTAAATGGGAAGGGGTTCGCAAGGGACCCCTTCCCCTTTGTGAATGTATGCAAAAACGTTTTTTAAGAGCAGGGAGTGGTCCCACGGACCACTGCCTACTCTTAAAAAATGGAAAGAAAAGTTTTCATATTTGTTTTTGAAATGCATCCCATTTTTCTTTAAGGAAAATGGGCTACATAAAAAAAAATTGCTTTATTTAAAGCAAACATAGACATAACGGCCTGCTTTGCCCATCAGACCACCATCCCTGTGTTTTTTAGCGATTCACAGTGGGTTTCAAATTGTGACCTACCTCATGAATATTAATGAGGTAGGTAAATTGCAACCCACTGGGATTCATAAACAGTGTTAAACACACTGTAGTTTATAGCTGTTTGAGATTTTCCAATAGTGAATCGCAAACATTCTCTATTAGGAAATTGCAAACGGGAATCTTTGTACGGGAAACAGTCATAACAACGCATTCCTTACATCGCATGCCTTTACAACGCGGTCATTACAATGACCACGTTGTTACAATGTGAACCATTACATCGCAAGTTGTTTCAACGATTGCTGTGGGGAGCACAGTGGTGTTAGATTTAGAATCCAACACCTTCCCTGCTGTTGCACAAACTGGAGTAGGAATAGTAAATTATACTATTCCTAAATCCACTGTACCCACTACAGCAAGTTGTTGAATTGACTTGCGATGTAATAGTTTGCGTTGTAACAACGCGGTCATTGTAACGACCGCGTTGTAAAGGCATGCGATGTAACGCATGCAAAGTTAAAGTATATATTCCTTTGTACATGTGGGCTCAGTGGTGTAGCAAAGGGGAGGAAGGGGGCGGTCCGACCCGGGCAGCAAAAGTTTTGGGTGGCCATCGCAGGAATCGGCAGCACCCCCCACACATCTTACATGCGGCACAACATCTAGCTACGCCACTGTGTGGCCCCATGTTACCTGCCTTACAGGCTTGTAGCCAAGTTGCCATACTGTTATTAGCACCTGCAGCCCTAATTGGACTTCATATCCACAATGATCAAGAAAGAACTTTTAGATAGGCGAAACAAATGAACACTAAAGAGAACTACCGCAGACCTGGGCTGAGACTACCAATTCAGAAGAACCCTCAGCCGTGTAGGTATTGTATAGTCCACCTGAAAGAATGGAAAGAAAAACCCTTCCAGAGGTTGTACTACTCAGGAAAAAACAGTAATAGTGAAAGGCCCTGTAGATGAGGAGCAGTGATCAGACTGATAGAGTCTGATAATGGCCTTGTACTTGAAACCCATCAAGAGGAAACTGAGAAAAAGACTAGCATTACCTTGATGATCCAGATGAAAAAGGTCACTCAAAGTAGTAGGTACCCACCAAGAACTGATCATAGCTTGACTGACACTGAGGCAACAGTGAAGGTCAAGGCCTTCATCCAGTTCAGACAATTGAAGCCAAAATCACCACTGACAAACTGTGGTATAGTCTGTGGTCTTGTGTGTGTGTGAGACAGTAGGTATGCCATGTGTGGATTCTAGACCCCCAGTTGAGGCTGGCTGAAATCCGGAGTAGATGGCACCAAGGAGTCTCTGGATGTCTTCTCCTGGGCTCTGTACTTGTATACTTCATACTTAATAATATACCTTAACGATATAGAGGTATTCATATGAAAGCCTACAGTCTCCACGTTCTACTACTTCACATTTGAAGACGAGAAGAACTCAAAGAACATGAGCACCTCATCACAGTGTGTTGACTGCTTTTATTGGATTGATGTAAGCCCAGGAGATCATCTTTATGTGATTTTCAGAATTTGGATGCGGCAGGCACAGCGGGTGTCAAAGGATCAAAGGAACCACCCAGCAGTTGGTAACTGTATATTGACTGAGCCGTGTTCGTGGTGACTTTTAGCAAGCTGCCGTGTTTTTTTTTTCTAAAGCTTTGATTCGCATGTCTCAGTGCATGAAGCTGTGCGCTCCAGGCAGCTGTCTGTGCTTGATGTGACTGTTTTAGTGCTACGTTTTGTGGGCACCATTAAGCTACTTTCTGCGTTTTGGCAAACTCTGCACGCGGTATTAGTTAGTACCTGTGTAACTGGTTTTGCGGGGCGCTGCAGCTGGTAGCGCACAAGTCCTCTCTTTTGAATCTTGCCCCATACTCAGCATTACTGTGCCATCTCCTTGAACACGCTTCTCTTCAACGTGTGTCTGGATTGTTCTGCTTTGTGCACATCGCAAAGACACTGGAGGTTTTCTTGTACGCCTTCAACGTACAGCGTAAGCATGACTGTTCACGCTGTGTCAGCCATCTTGGATTAGGCCATTTATGGCGCATTTTCACGGTGATGTGCACACCATTCACGTCTTGAGCGGTGCAGGGCCTCTCTTTTGTTTTTGGCGTGTTTTTCTTTCAAGCAGTGAGCCTCACGCGTGCAATCATCAGCCTGTCGGATTATATTTGCGGTGACAGGCACACCGGGTTAGGGCAGCGTGTCACAGAACATTACATTTTCAGTGACATGCACAGCTTTTGGGCACGTAAATACAGAGCAAAAATACATTCTGCCAAACTCGATGTTGCAACCCATTTGTAAATATTTGCATAAGGAAGCTCATGCAGGAAGAGATAGTTTAGTCAGATTGTTTAAAAATATTGGGAGAATACAGGATTGTGGCATGTTGCTGAAAATGTATGTAATCACTGTTTAGGTTGTGACCTAAACAATCAAGGTAAAAAGACTGGGTCCATCATGATCCACATTGGCAAATTAATAGGCCCATTTACAAAAATTACAGGCATTCTTTATTGAGATGCCACATTGCAATGGCTTAAAGTACACCTTCATAGTAGTTTTCCTGTTCTCAAAATGGGTCAAAGCATTTCCCATTGGAGAGCAGATAGATTTACAGTCACCAAATTGTTGTTGAGGCAGTTAATATCAAGATTCGGTCCCCCGACTTCTATTAAGACTGATCGTGGCACACACTTTAGAAATGAAGTGTTACAGATAATCTGTACAGCTTTTCAAGTCAAGTAGAGATTTCACTGTAGCTATCCACCACAATCCTCAGGAGTAGTGAACTGAATGAATGGCACTCTCAAGAATAAACTGGCAAAAGTCTGTGCTTTGACAGAATTAAAGTGGCCGGATTAACTTCCTCTTGTGCTAATGAATATGAGAAGTACACACAGAAAGACTGGTCTGTCACCCATGAAGCGTTCATGGGCAGAGCTATGAGACTAGCACATGTACTTTCAGCTGCAGTAGTTTCCATAACTGATGACATTGTACTGGATTTTTGCAAAGGTCTGGCTGGTGTGGTGAAATCTGTTTCTTAGCAGATGAATGGAGTCACACAAGACTACAAAGATACATAGTGCCATTGTCTGAACACAGGGGATTATATGTTTATCCAAAAGCATGTCCTCAAAGGCTGCTTAGATGAACGCTCAGTGGTCCATTGCAGGTGATCCTGACCACCAACAGTGTAGTTAATTGTTCAGGAGTGCCTCAATTGATCCATGCTGCTCACACAAAGAGAGTGAGATTAACTGAAGCAGTGGATGTGGCAAGAACAGAGGAATCACATGCGCACTCTGCTGAACAGGGTCATAGTCAACTTTTGGCTCGCAGCATGTATCCAGAGCGAGGTCAACATTTTTCTGTAACTGGTGAAGACAAAACAAAACTCCAATGGGAAAAGTTTCAAGTGAGCGGCAGTTCAGATGAAGGTTTTAAAACACCTAAAGTCCATTGTCAAAGTGATCAGAGTGAAGAGCTGTTGCAATGCAAAAGCACTAAGCATAAAAGGCAGCAAGAAGAGGGAATCACTGATCAAACCAGTGACAAGTTGCAAATGAAAATCAGAGCTAAAAAAAACACTTATGGAAGAAGAAAATTGGCTGTGGGAAAAAGTTAATGAGCGAGAGCCTGAATTAAGTGCAAGTTCAAGTTCGAGCCAAGGTCTTGTGATGGAAAGAATGTTGCTGAAGAAATACCCAGAAAAAGAACTTGCAAAAAAAACCACTGTGAACCAGAGAAAGATCCAAAGAGATATTTTAATTGGGAATATAATGAGAGTGAATCACCAGCTGCCAGAGACCAGTTAGGAAGAGAGTTCCCAATTGGAAATATGCTTCACTAGATTGGGTATATCTAGCTACAGTGTCAGAGGAAGATACGGATGAAGATGAATATTTTCCAATTAATTAATGTCATAATATTTTTGAATGAGGATCGGATCCAAAGACTGATTCAGAAGAGGAGCCACCTTGAGGGTGAAAAAGAGACTTTCAAATATTGAACTTTGATGACAATCACAGCTTTGAGAAATGAGAATTTTGCTCAGAGACTGAAATAACTGAAAATTAGAGACAAAAAAAATATTGAGACACATGATTTTTTTAATGACACTGGCTTTGATTTTGACTATATTTATGAATATGTTTGTTTTTAGTCTCAACATGAAGATGGGAAACAGCCGCTACTGTAAAACTTTAGGGCTGGTGCTGTTAACATTGATATTACTAGCATTAGTTGGCTTGTTGGCATGCTTACTGACTCTTGTGGGAAATGTTATACAAGTATTACCTTACAATGAAAAACATTTAGTTAATGGTTTTAGAGATTAAGGGCCTCATGTAGGTAGCTAAATACCGGTCGGTAACGGCCGAAATTCGGTAAATATCCCGTTACCGACCGGTATTTAGGCATTTGCGATGTAGGAGGCATGATTTCAGGATTCGGTAATTTACCGAATCGGTAATGGATTGGTAAAATACCGAATCGGTAAAATACAGATTCCGTAAATTACCGAATCCTGAAATCCTATGTAGGGAGCACTCAAAAGAGTGAATATTAGTATTAAGAATTCGGTATTTACCACCAAATACAGGTTGGTGATAAATAACGAATACCTTGCAAACAGCTATAGTTTGCTGATTTAAAAGTGCCATGTGGCAGACATACATGCCCTTAGGGCATGTATGTGCGCCACATGTGCACACATGCACGAATCAGGGGTGCAACAGGGTGTCAATGTGACACCCTGCCACCCATGATAATGCCTCCCCTATTACCGATTCGGTATTTACCGAATCGGTAATAATAACTGGCTTCCCATTCATTCCTATGGGCCTCCAGGCCCATAGGAATGAATGAGAAGGGATGCATTATTACCGATTCGGTAAATACCGATTCATAAATACCGATATTTACCGAATCGGTAATAATTACCGATTATTTACCTACATACTATTTACCGATTCATAAATACCGAATTGGTAAAATTCGGTATTTATGAATCGGTAAATAGTATGTTACCTACATGAGGCCCAATGTGTATACAAAAATGATTAACCAATATAGTGAAATTTTCAAAGTTAGTAGTTGATATATGTGTACTTTTCTTCCTGTATTAGTTGGTGAATGAGCTATCTATATCCAAGTAGAGCTTTCTTTTTCCCTATCCTGTAATGTTTTTGTTGCTATCTTTAATTAGAAGGAGTTTCTATCCTCATATCTGACTAATGTTAATGTGACATCTGAAAATGTATTCATTAGTAAGAGTGATAAGGAAATTAAGTATGGTAAGTATTTGAGAGAGGTTGCACAAACCGGAACTGATAGTAAATTGAATGACGTTTATTAATGTTTATTAAACAGTGAAGAGCATGACTTTATTAATGAATATAAGGAAAGGGGTATAAAAGTGGTGAGAAATTTTATTTGAAAGAGCTAAAGATTGCTTTAGATTAAGTAAAGCAGGAAGAAAAATTTAGGATGTCAGGTCTACATCTGAGGTTGAAGATAGAGGAAGAAAGAAATAAAGAAAAGGTGAGATGTATATAATGAGGCACAGTTTTATAAAGGGTGAAAGAGTGGCATTTGTTGGTTAGAGTGTATGTCATAAGACGTTTGAAGTTAGTGGAGATCTTTTAACTGGAGAATAACCTATTATTAGAAGTCTTTATTATGTTTGTGGAACAACAGCTTATTTTAATTTGCCGAAGAATTGGGTGGGTTAATGTTATCTAGCTTTAGTTTTCCCTAGAATTTATCATGTTGAAGAGATGGAAAAAGAACATGGGGGCATATCAGCAACGAGGCGATAAAAACGTATCGCCGCTTTTGCGTCCGTTTTCAGGAGAAAAGCAGCGATAATTTTATCGCCTAATCAGCAAGGTCAAGCTTTTGCGTGAAACTTTGCATTAGCGCCAGAATTCTTAACGCCCAGCTTTGCATCTCTAATGAGATGCAAAGTGGGCGTTCCTGCCCTGACATGACTGGAGAAATGTCGCTAAGTGACATTTCTCCTGTCATAAAGCCCCACGCTATGAAGCATAGCGGCAAGAAAAGTAGCGATAACCCCTGTTATCGCTGCTTTACTTACGCCTGCTTCTGGACTGACTTAGCCATGATATCCTATGGAAGGTGAATATCATGGCTAAATTTGCCTTGCCCTATCATCAAGCTAACGCTAAACTTCGTGAAATTATAGCTGGGTTTCCAGCGATAATCTCACGTTTGGCAGTTAGCGCTAGGATTTTTATCGCTTTTGAGATAAGCATTGCTAATAGCACGCTAACTCAGCGATAAAAATCCACATTACCCGGCGATAATTATCCTAGCGCTAAGTGCGCTTAGTGATAATTATCGCCGGTCCTTGATGATATGCCCCTTCATTTGGGAAGAATGAAAATAAACTTAGATTTTGTCAATACTCTTTACGAGTTTGACTTGGATTTTGCTTGAACGTTTTAGTTAAGGCTATGTTTTATGATTCTGTATCCCTGCAATTGAGCCTTCAAAGCATTTCATGCATATCCCTAATCTCTTTTGTCATAGGCAAAACCTTCTGTACCATGTTTTTCTAAAATTTTCAAATAAATCTTTTCTAACCTATTTTTGATCTAGAATTCAGTTACTGGAATGTCCAAATTTATTCTAATATACTTTGTTGAAATGTATATTTTTTGATGAGGAGCGCAGTCTCCAACCGCTAGATCTATTGGAGATATTGGAGCCAAATATATTGGGTAAAAATTGGGGTGTTAAAAATATTGGGGTTCAGATGAATATTGAGGCTTAGCCCCCGCACAGGCATGACTACAATAATTTTGGGGTAACACAACTGAGGATTGAGTGTAAGTCTTACTGACTGCTCATTTCCCTGGTCAGAAAGTGAACATGTGTATGTGTCTTTGCGTCTTGCATCCTTTAATCATTTCACAGACTCTAAACTCAACAGATGAAGCATTTCTAAAGTGTGCAAAGTCTAGACATAGTGTACACATCTGTAAAGCATTTCACAGGCTTGCAACTGAACAGGGATGCGTTCAGGATGGGAAACATCCTTTACCACGCAGTCATTACCACGATCTGCCTTTACAACGCTGTCACTACTCTGACTGCGATGTTACCATGCGTTCCTTTACCACGCAAGTCGTTACAACAACTTATTTTCTGAGGCGCGTTGTTGGGCTTATGTTGGATTTTAAATCCAACATCTTCTCTACTGTTTCGTAGACTGGAGTTCGAATAGTAAGTTAAACATTTCAAAGTCCAGCGTCGCCCTGAGGCAAGTCTCTGTAATAAATTGCATGTGAAAAGGACGTGTGGAAACATTGCAGTCAGAGTAGAGACTGCATTGAAAAGGCATGCGCGGTAAATGCATGTGGGGTTCCATCATACATCCATTCACGACTGGAGACATGGGGAAATGGTATCAGCAGTCTCAAAACTTCGAGAGTAGAGATTCTCCCAAAAGAGAGAGAGGGATAAAAGATGATGTCTAAATAAGTAGGGAATCACAAATATGAAAGATGCTTCCACTGACTCCACCATGACTATTTCACTGATTTGTTCAGGTACGCTACAACCATAGCACCACAACACAATGATGCGCTCCACTACTATAGCTGCGTGATCTAACTAGGCCCTTGAAGGTAACAAGCATTGATAAAGCCAACAGGGATCACCTTTGGGTACTATTGGCTTTGGTAATCGTTTTTAGGTATCGCAGACCTAGCCCTGGAGCGCGCATGCGCTCCTCGCTCTGCAAGGCTTATAGTAATCGAGAACATTTCTGTAGTGGACTTGAAGCCATGCCCATCATTTCAATTGGCTGGCGTTATCGTTTATGCTAAACGCTTGCCTCCGATTGAAACTGAGGCTTTTTTGTTACCGCCCTGTCTCCTTTTGGCCCCGTCCATCCAGACTGGATCGTTTGCTTGCGGCCCTACACTGTCCTCGATAAGTAGTCGGTGAGCACTATTTTGTTTCAGACGCACACTGCTGATGGGGCAAAGTTTCGCATAAAAAGAAACTTGCTCGTATGCAATCCTCTCGAATAACCTGTAACACTATAATCAATCTGTTCGTGAGTACTAACAGTGAACCGCATTCAACATATTGTATCTATGTGCCTTACTAATAAATAACCAGAGTGTCCTAAAATGGCCGCTGAAAACGCGGGAACTCTTCTGCGCATGCGTCTACTACATCACGTAGTATGACGTTTTCTGTCGCTTGGGGGAAATCTTTGCAGCTGCGCAATAGATTCTAATTTGGCTGCTTTAAAGTAACGCACCAACGCACATGATGAGCTGAAACTAGTCTATGCAAGTTCTACTAAGCTATTAATGCGAAAGATTTATTAAGTAAATGGGGTTAGAGTAGAAGTAAGTGATATACAGTGAATTCATTTAAGTTTGTATTCTAATGTGTTCTTCTTTGACTTTATTACTAGTTCACATTTGGGCCTTGGAGGGTGACTGCGTCTCTCTTCCCTTGTGACTTCTACACATGCGCAAATGTCTGCCTATTCTGAACAAATGAAGTAAATTGACTGGCTGCCAAACCCTAAGCCCAGCAAGGACATGGAAAACCAACTTTTGACCCTACGAGAGGAAAGAGAAGTAACATTGTAAAAGAGACTTATTGATCCACATATGAAATGCCTGTGGGAATAAAGCTTGTGGGTATTAAAATTAAGGGGCGGGGAACTAGACAATAGACTAAAGAAAAATTATTGCACGTAGTATGGTGTGATGTCCTCACCCCACTGCTTGGCCCAATCAAATTGCGGGTGAACATGGAACTGAAACATTTGGGGGTGGATCATACACTTGAATTTGGTATCACAGAGGTGAGTTATAGATAGTTAGACACACTTGATGCTGAGATGCTGATGCTATGCTGAGATGCTGCCCGATTTTGCTGCAATCTGACTGAAGAATCCAACACTAGGGAAAATTCGCGGAACTACCGAGGAGGCACATCTAGGAAGGGGTCCGGACGAGACCGAGCCGGAGAGAGTAGCACCAGAGAGGGGTGTAACGCTGGTGTTGCACTAGAAGAGGTCAACTTTCCCTGTCCCGAACCTGTCCTGAATCCTTGACTCTCTGATGTCGGGGTCCTCACACTATTCTAGGTAAATATATCTGTAGGGTAAATGCTCCATACTTGCTCTCTGTCCTTTCTCTCCTCAGGTGCTGTTATTGTAAGAATTTATTATTGCAAACTGATTATAAGCTAACTGTACTATTTTTCCTGATGGAGACTTCTGGTATATTCATGTGTATCTTGATTTGACTCACAAAATTATTAATTCAGATAAACTTTCAAAACTCCCTCTGAGTCTGTGGTTTCTTTAAATAATGTTAAATGCATTATCGTATTTCCTCCCTATTCTAATCTACCACTAGTTCTTATCAAATTGTTCATTTACTCAGGAGACAGGAATGGTAAGAATACTGGTGTAAAGGTTTCCTAGGGTAAAATAAAGATTGATGTCCAGTGGATATTTGCCAGCTTATTGAGTGTATGAATGTATATGGGCCCAAATGAGTGTTGTGTGTATGAATGTGTAGAGCTGGTAAACTCCGCTGCATCAGTTTTACTTGGTAGCAGAGGCATGGTTAGTATAGTTAGTTAGGTGAGGAGTATATTTGAAATTATGAATTATTGATTTATGTTTTAACCAAAACCTGTTATGTATTGTTTTATGTTGTCTGGAAATTCCCGAGAATATTGAATAGTGGGTGGCGAGTGGAAGCCACACTGCAGTGAGGTTATTGGTCTGGATCGAGAAAGTGCTGAAAGTTACATAGGACTGGAAGCACTAAGTTAGGGAAAATTTCTTGTATGTTAAGTGAGAGTAATTGGTAGCGGGGAGTTCGCTGGTGAAATTTTGGTATTATATTACCTAGAAGGGGTAATACTGAAGGAGTAGCAGGTTCTCTGATGCTTGTGTGAAGAGTGAGGGGAAAAGTTTTACTCGTAGTGTGTGAAGAGTAAGCAGAAGGGTTTTACTCGCAGTGAAAGAAATCGTACTATTCTTTGAATTAGTGGGTCAGGCACAATAGCGAATGTTATACGTTGTTAATAATGAAATTTGTGTGAAGAATTGTGAAAAAATATGTTTTCACATTACCTTGTAAAGGAGGGGTCAGTTGCGGGTGCTGCACTGACGTCACTGAGAGCCGCGGTGGGATTGGTTGAAACAGCGTGCGAGATTTGTAAAGGAGGGGTCAGTAGTAAGGAGTAATACTGACGTCACAGAAAAGCCGCACAAGCATTGGCTGAGCGAGTGAGCAGAGTAGAAGTTGATTGGTCCTCAGACTAGAAAACAAGCTGGTATTGGAGAATTTTAGAATTAAAGCAAGCGTCTGATTGGTTGACTAAATAGAAATCCCGAGAATAATAATAGATAGACGAGATTGTATGTACGACCCAACTTTAACAGGGACTCGACCAGATAGAAGGTTTATAGGGTTTGCTTACGAGCAGTACCTTATCAAGCACAAGCACGCAATGTACGGAGAAAAGAGAAAAATTATATTTGTGCAAAAGGTTGAGAATTATTTCAAAAATGACAAACCCATTAAGAGTAGAAAGGGGATTCTCATTCCTCCTCCAAATACGCCTGCATCTTACATGATGGTGGAGAGTCTATCATACTTGTGTATGGTTAGGAAATTGGGTAGAATACACAAAAGATGACGGAATATTAGCCTTTCCAGAGTAAGAAAGCTTTAATGGAAGAATACTGTGCAATTTAAGAACACGAATGAATGAGTTAGAACCCAGACCTAGATTGACTCAATATGAGGCTTTAGAAGAATGGGAAATGGAAGCCTTTGAACGTGACAGACCCAGAAGCAACAGGACCTTAAGCAAATATTATCCGAAATTTCCCCGGGAGACAAGAGATAGTCAAATGAAACAATGGAGACAGGCCATGGTGGTGGAAGGTTTATATCCTGTGTTAACATCAGAAGAGCAGATGGGAAGTAAATGTACAGAGAAGACTAAGCACTTAACCGTGATAGATAGCGGGGAAACAGAAGAAGGGTATTTAGAGGATGTATTGATGAAAAGTCCTCCACCCTATAATGATGGATTCAATAGAATGACCCCTAGTGCCCCAATGATAAGAACACCTTTGGTTCCCCAGATAGTACACAACACCACAAATAGGGTACTTCAAGAAAAAGAAAGGGAAGCAATAAATAAAAATAGAGACAACTTGGTTCAGAGAATAGCTCAGATAAATGCACAACCTGAAGCATTGACCATACCCGTGACAAAAGGTCCGGTAGTTCCATTATATGGCGAAAAATCAAACTGTCCTAAAGTTCCTGTAGTGTCTACTCCAAGTATAGAGCCTAGAAAAAAAGGTAATAATAGATGATCAAGCAAGTGAATGTGAATCAGTAATATCATTGATGGATTTGCCCATACGGGAGCCAATACCCCGAAAAGAAATGTACCCAGTTGTTCGAAGGAAGTTAGATTAGAAACATCATCAGGAACCAGATGTGCCACAATAGTAACCCCAGAAGATATAGAGAGATGGTCTCAAGAAATAGAGAAGCCAAAGTCACAGCCAAAAATATTAGACATTTTTAAATTAAGAGTAGAATTGGAAGAAATGGTTGCTGGAAATGTGGTTCTGGACAGGCTAAACACATACAGTGAAGAAGAATTACTGTTTATCTGTAGAAGTATTACACGAAATACAAAGGCATTTCATGAAAAGCTGACTAATTTGGCATCGGAAATGGGAATTGACATAGGGAAATCAAAGGTGTTGCAGAAACCATATAGAGCAGAATCCTCTGATAAGGATTTGGAAAACATGAATGTGTCTGGAAGAAAGTTGCAGATCAGGGAATTGTTATTTCTGTTACAAAAGTGGGGAGATCTTGAAAGATGGAAAGTTCGATGGGCAAAGAAAAAGGAAGAAGCACAGGTAAATCCAACAACATCTGAATATGTCAGGAGGGAAACAGAAAAAGCTGAAAGGTTGTATCCGATATGAGAAGTACCCGGAGGGGGGTACATACATGTGCCATGGACTAGACAGGTTATTTTGTCTTTTACAAATGATTTCCCAAAATTGAGAGAGAAACCAGTGGAGTGGTACAGACTAGTTGAGAGATTTGTGAAAGTTTCAAAAGTTTTATTGAAGGACCTGGATTGTCTGTTTGACATAGTAGTACCTGCAGATTTGTCGACAGAATGTAAGATTACTGTGGATTAGCCTAGTGAGGAATATCCAAGAGACTCAAAAACAGGAGCCCCGTCAGAGGATGTAATGAAAAAATATCACCAGGTGATCAGGTTTCTGAAGAGTAAAATTCCCCCGAAAGAAACTGATTGGGTAAAAACAGATAGAACAACCCAAGAGAAAAATGAGTCCGTACATGCCTACTACGAGCGTCTTTTACAGGTGTGGGTTTGAAAGTTTGGAAAATAAGGACATGACTCATTTTGTGTCTCGATTCGTGACTGGGCTGAGATTTGATATATCTCAAATGATTAAGCAACACATGCTGTGCTGGCAATCAAAGCCCATTGATGAAATGTTAAAATATGCTAAATATTGTGGGGATGAAATTGATAACAAGCGGAAGGCGTTAGAAGAAAAAGTAATGTGGGCTCAAGTAAAATTAGCTGAACAGCAAGAGCTCCAATTAAATAAACAGTCAGAAAATCAACGAAGAGCACAAGGTCAAAGTGACAATAATGGGGGAAAGCCACGGGGAAGATTAAATCGGGAAGAGGCAAAGAAAAAATTTCCCTGTGACGGGTGCGGGAAGTTGGGACATTGGAAGAACGAGTGTAAAGCTATACAAATTAATAATGCCCTGAATCAAAATTTAAATCCACAGACAAAAGAATGAGGTGTTAATGAGTCATCAGCAACAGGGTATAGATCTTCAGAGTCAATTGCCACCTGCCCCCAAATCAAATTTTGTGAGTCAAGCCAAGTACTATGTGGATGCCGGATTTCCAGAAGGAAGTGGTAAGAAAGTTTTTGTAACATCACAGTTTCTTTTGCAGGACCCACTGATTGATTGTGATCAGGAATGACGGTGCCCGAGGGGGGAGGAAGGGGAGTGCGTGCTAGGCGCATCCCTACCGGTAGATCAATCAGGTCCTTACATAGAGGGTAAAGTAAAGGGAAATGATATTACCTTCTTGTTGGATACTGGTGCTACCAGGTCTACTGTGAGAACAGCAGACATTCCTAACCTGCCCCTCTCGGGAAAGAATATACAAGTTGTAGGTGTCTCAAACAAACGGATTAGCACTGCAATCACAGAACCCATGGAGGTGCGAATTGGTAATTTTAAAGAAATGCATAAGTTTGTGGTCTGTGACTCAAGCCCTGTAAACTTACTTGGGAGAGACGTGTTGTGCAAAATGAATTGCACTATATTTTGCACCCCGGATGGTGTTGCAATACATACCCCAGATGAAGATGGAGTTTACAAGTTCATGTTGGCCAAACAGGGAACAGAAGTAAATGAATTATATTCAATGATGACACAAAACGAATTACCTGCCGAAGTCAAGCTGACTGTAATTGCAGAAATATGGGATTTTACTGGAAAAGAAATAGGATTAATGGCAAATGTAGATCCCGTAAAAGTGACAGTGAAAGAAGGTGCTGTTTATCCGAATACCCGACAATACAAAATGAGTCCAGAAGTAAAGGCAGGAGTTGCAGCAGAAATAGAGCGATTGGTCGAACAAGGTATTCTGAAAGAAATAATGAGTAGTCCGTGTAATTCACCCATAATTGGCATTAAGAAACCTAAAGGGAAATATAGGGTGGTTCAAGACCTCAGGAAAATTAACAAGATTGTTGTACCATGCTGCCCAGTAGTGCCTAATCCAGCTGTGATTCTTTATCAGATACCATGGAAAGCAGGATGGTTCACAGTAATGGGTTTATGTCATGCATTCTTTTCTATTCCATTGCATCCAGATAGCAAGTTTTTATTTTAGTTCAAATTTGAAGAGCATGTTTATGTCTGGAATCGTGTGCCTCAAGGCTACACAGAAAGCCCTTCATTCTTTAATCAGATTCTCAAAAGAAGCCTTGAATCTCTTGTATTGCCCAGAGAGTCAGTCCTGGTGCAGTATATTGATGACCTATTGGTGGCGTCAAACACACGAGAGGACTGTGTTACTGATTCAATTGCATTGTTACATCATTTGGCAAAGGGTGGACATAAAGTGTCCCCTGAGAAACTTCAGTTTTGTAAAAATTCAGTTAAATACCTGTGACATCAAATAGAAAGAGAAGTTAGAAGGGTGACTTCTGAAAGAATCAGAATAATAAGACAAATGCAGTTGCCACGAACCCAAAAAGAAATAAGAATGTTCCTTGGAGTTGTAGGGTATTGTAGACAGTGGATTGTAGGGTTTGCTTTCCTAGCCAAACCTCTGATACAAATGTCCAGAAAGAGAGCGAAAGATCCTATAGAATGGGATGAGGAGAGTATAGGATCTTTAGAAAATTGCGGGAGTATTAGTGTGAAGCACCCGCTTTAGGCATGCCCGACTATTCAAAAGAATTTGCATTATTCTGCTATGAGCGGGGTAACTGTGCGCTTTCAGTCCTAACACAGAGACACGGATTAATGAGAAGGCCAGTGGCATACTTTTCTACTACCTTGGATCCTGTGGCCTGCGCATTACCAGGTTGCCTAAAAGCTGTTGCTGCAACTTGTGTAAGCATAGAGCAGAGTGAGTCAATTGTGATGGGACACCCTGTCAAGGTGTACGTTCCTCATGCAGTGGTGATTTTACTGACCAGGGCCCGAACCCAGTACCTTACTCCCAGTAGAATGACAAAATAGGAGAGAATAATATTGGGAGATGAAAATGTGACAATAGTGAGGTGTACCGTTCTTAATCCAGCCACCTTACTACCTGATCCTCACGAAGAAGAAGTGAGAGATGAAGTTGAGCATGAATGTCTTGATGTGACTGAACTTAGCACCAAACCACGTCCTGACATACAAGAAGAACCTTTGAAAAATGCAGAACATGAGCTGTTTGTAGATGGCTCATGCATGAGACAAGAGGAGGGAGGATTAAGTGCTGCTTACGCTGTATGTACCTTAACTGGAATAGTTGAAGCATCCTATTTACCAGAAGTCAAATCTGCACAAGTTGCTGAATTGATCGCCTTAATTAAGACATGCAAAATTGGGAAAAATTGGAGAGTAACCATATTTACTGACAGTCAATATGGTTATGGGGTTGTGAATGATTTTTGCCAACTGTGGATGCAGAGGGATTTCCTGACTTCTTCAGGAACTCCTATTAAAAATTGAATTTTTGTGAAAGAATTACTGGAGGCAATTCAATTACCAAAAGAGGTGTCCATGGTTAAGTGTGCTGCTCACTAATCAGGATATGACTATGTGACAGCCGGTAACCGATATGCTGAACAGGTTGCCCAACATTGTGCAAGGCACAAGATTGCCTTAAACAAGAAAATCGAAACTTGTGGAATCAGCTGACAACTTATGCTACTTGCAGGAGTGGGAACCTGGGAGGAGGTGAACGATCTGCAGGATGCAGTAGACATGAGAGAAAAGGAATAGTGGGTGAAAATAGGATGTCAAAGAAGGGCAGAAGATGGTGTGTGGGTTTGTTATGATGGCAGACCAGTCATGCCAGACAGTATGCTTGCGCCAATGGCTAGAATGTACCATGGAGACACACATGTGGGCAGGGATGCAATGATTCAACTTTTCAGACAAGATTGGTTTAACGCAAAGTTCAGGAATGTAGCAGAGAGCCTTTGCCAGATATGTTTAATATGTCAACAAATGAACCCTGGCAGGAAAACTGTGGTCTGCATGGGAAAGATTGGAAAGGCAAAGGGACCTTTTGTGAGACTTCAGTTAGATTTCATTCAACTGCCTGCTTGTCGAGGGTTAAAATATGTACTTGTCATAGTTTGTTTATTTTCACAGTGGGTGGAGGCATACCCGACCTGAAGAAATGACAGCTTGACAGTGGCCAAACTTTTATTGAGAGAACTCATCCAAAGATTTGGTTTTCCAGTAACAATTGAATCAGATAGAGGGTCTCATTTTAATAATGAAATAATTCGACTAATTTGTGAAGCATTTAAAGTCGAACAAAAAATGCACTGCGCTTACCGTCCAGAGGCTTCTGGGGTGGTAGAACAACTGAATGGCACAATCAAGTCAAGACTCGGAAAGGTGTGTGCATCCACTCCACTGGAATGGCCTGATGCTTTGCCACTTGTTCTGATAGGACTCAGAAGTATTCCAGACATAAATACTGGATTGAGTCCCCATGAAATACTCATGGGAAGAGCAATGAGACAAGCATGTGTACCAGGACACAAGCTGTTGAATATAGCTGATGACTTGGTTTTGGAGTATTGCAAAGAGTTGGCTGACAGAGTGTGTTCTATCTCTCATCAGGTTGGGGAAGACGCTTTCAACAGACAGCTGAGCCACTCGCATGATTTGAATCCCGGTGACTGGGTAGTTGTGAAGAATCCCACACGAGAATCGTGCCTACCACCAAGGTGGGATAAACCACATCAGGTTATATTGACTACCTCAACGGCTGTAAAGTGTGCCGGGTTGCCTAATTGGATCCATGCAAGCCATACCAAAAGGGTACCAGCTCCTGAAGAAGAAGAATTACAATTGAAACAAGAAATTGATGTTGCTGAAGGTTGTGCAGCTGAACTTCCTGCAGAAGATCCTGAGGTAGCTGCCCAAGATCAACCGAGCACTTATCAGGACGACTGGATCCCAGTGGTGGACATACCTGAAGTACTTATAAGAACTAGAAGTCAAACACAGTTAGCTAGACAGGAAAAGAGTGAGGACCAGACAGTTATAGAAGAACTCACTCAGGAAAGTAGGGAAACAACTGTTAGGGAGCCTTGAGCAGGACCAGCTAAGGAGAGCACATTATACTCAGAAAGAAGCAACTCAAAGCTTCATCCTGGAGTCTGAGGAGGGACAGTTAGGACTTAGAGAAAACGTTCAGGCAGAAGAAGGTGAAAAGGTAAAAAGACCTGAACAGGACCAGATAGGCATAGAAATGCAAGTTCAGGATATAGAAGAAAAACCAGACATCACTAATCTTGAACAGGGTCATATTAAGGTAGATGAACCCATCCAGGCAGAACGGGCCAAAATAGTAAGCCCTGGACAAGGTCAGATAGTGAGGAAATCTGTAGACGAAGCTGATCAAGTTGTGCCAAAATCTAAAGAAAATAAGAGGAGTCTTGAAGAACCTGGCAGTGCAGTGAAGTTTTAGAAAAGTCGAAAAGATGATAATTGGCCAAGCATTATCAAGAGACTAAGATATCGACTTAAGACAATCAATGAAGAACCTGATCAAGTAAATGAAGTAACTAGTCAATCTGGACCTTCCAAGGTAAAACCAAAACGAAGGAGTCAAAGTTTGAAGACATTGAATAACAAGTTCAAGGGTCCTGAATGGACATATGTTGTTCTTGAAGACTGTGTTGAACAAATTAAAGAAGAAGTGACACACGACCTAAAAGAGAAAAGGCGCCTAAGGTGTTAACTCATACAAGGTTCTGAAGTTAAGAAGATATAATCTTCTTGTCCAAGATGTCTGATAATAATGTTGCTGGAAAACCAAAACAGAACTGTATAAAGAAGTGTTTTAGGATCTGTATATGTAATTTAATATTAGTCCTCATAATATGGGTGATATTAGCAATAGGTATTCCCTATCTGATGGTTACTGTCAAACAAAATAGTACTAACACACATGCAGAAGTTGCAAACTTTAAAGAAGATAGAGTAGCCTTAGAAACACCAGATGAGTTAGATTTACACCACACTGTAGATAAGAATGAAACTGATTTAAATGTATTTGCAAATTTCTTAGTACATTATGTAGAAACTATGGAAGTCAGTGATTGCTACGTTTGTATGAAATTGCCAAGCTCAGTAGCTGAGGGAGTAACTTATCATCATTTACCTTTGACATATGGAATTTCATGTAGTGTACTAGCTAGTTTATTCTATAGAACTGGTAGAACTGGAAAACTGCAGTATTATTATTTGAATGTAGATGTAATATTTTCAGAAGTTCCCATGTGAAAGAGCATGAACCCCGTCCTTAGTACTAGAGACTCACAATTCATGGGTGAATATTTCCTAACAATGAAGACAATAGTTATAGCTGATGCACATAAACGCAACTTAACCTGTAAATTGCAGGAAGAAAAAAAGATATTTTTGAATTTAGTAGCAAGCAGGAGACAGGATTTCCAAAGAAGAGCCTCTGAACCGAAACCTCAAATACCTAAATAGGCTGAAAGGGAAGACCTTTTATTAACTGGCAAAACTCATGCTGCCATGTCTCTGGACTTTGAAAAGAAAGGGAAAATCTGTCTACATAGACTTAAAACAGAATATAACAACGTATTTATTGGTTCCAGTGAATGTGAACATAACTTCTTAGTAATTGGGGGTTGGGGACTAAAAGGAGGAACTGATCCAGTTTTTCCTGGAATCTATTATATTTGTGGAAACAAAGCCTATTTTAGGTTGCCTGATCACTGGTATGGGAGTTGCTATTTCGAATAGTATTCCCTAAAGTCTATCATGTTAAAAGAATCACTGGAAGCAATAATGACAGTAGTGGACTAACTAGATATAAAAGAGCTAGTTTTTCTGAAATAGTAGGTGATATATTTGGTGCATTGATACCTTCTGTGGGGGTTCACCTAAATTCTCAAAAAATCTGTCAATTGTCAACAGTAGTTGATCGGTTATCTACTGACACTGCTGTAGGACTTTTACTGATCAATACAGAATTAGTTGCTGTCAAATCTATGGTTTTGCAAAATCGACTTGCCCTTCATATCTTATTGGCAAAAGAGGGTGGAGTCTGTAAAATGTTGAAAGTGCAACATTGTTGCATGTATATACCTGACAAAAGTGTAGAAATTGGAAAATATATTAAAAATATTACACATTTAGAAGAAGAACTGAAACCACTGGAGGTTGACAGTGTATGGAAGAAAATAACAAATAGTTTTTCCACCATCAGTAGTTGGTTTTCTAATATAGGTAAAGGTATCTTAGGTCAAATATTATTGCCAAACATAGGCATAACTTTGCTAGTTCTGATGATAATGTGTTGTTGCAAATGCAGTGGGAAAAGAAAAAGGTACGAAGTAAATGAGAAAAGTAGAAAGAGAAAATTAGAAGAAATACAAATTGAAGAATTGAAGGGAAATATTTACAAAAGAATGAAAGGATCACAATTTAAGAAAGATAAGGGAAGGAATGAAAGATTTGAAGACATCAAAATGGTAGAATGCTAAAGTTGGTATCTGATTCAATAGAATTTAGTGATGGCATGAAATGCCATCAGAGAGGGGATTGATGGAGCAAGGTTTCGCATAAAAAGAAACGTGCTTGTATGCAATCCTCTCGAATAACCTGTAACACTTTAATCAATCTGTTCGTGAGTACTAACAGTGCACCACATTCAACATATTGTATCTAGGGGACGCGTTTCTATGTGTCTTACTAATGAATAACCAGAGTGTCCTAAAATGGCCGCTGAAAATGCAGGAACTCTTCTGCGCATGCGTCTACTACATCTACGTAGTATGACGTTTTCTGTCTCTTGGGGGGAAATCTTTGCAGCTGCGCAATAGTTTCTAATATGGCCGCTTTAAAGTAATGCACTTACGCACATGCTGAGCTGAAACTAATCTATGCAAGTTCTACTAAGCTATTAATGCAAAAGATGTATTAAGTAAATGGGGTTAGAGTAGAAGTAAGTGGTATACAGTGAATTCATTTAAGTTTGTATTCTAATGTGTTCTTCTTTGACTTTATTAATAGTTCACATTTGGGCCTTGGAGGGTGACCGCATCTCTGTTCCCATGTGACTTCTACACATGCGCAAATGTCTGTCTATTCTGAACAAGTGAAGTAAATTGACTGGATGCCAAACCCTAAGTCCAGCAAGGACATGGGAAACCAACTTTTGGACCCTATGAGAGGAAAGAGAAGCAACATTTTAAATGAGGCTTATCGATCCACATATGAAATGCTTGTGGGAATAAAGCTTGTGAGTATTAAAATCAAGGGACGGGGAACTAGACAATAGACAAATTTTTTTTTATTGCACTTAGTATGTTGTGATGTCCTCATCCCACTGCTTGGCCCAATCAAATTGCAGGTGAACATGTAATTGAAACATTTGGGGGTGGATCATACACTTGAATTTGGTATAACAGAGGTGAGTTATAGATAGTTAGACACACTTGATGCTGAAATGCTGATGCTATGCTGAGATGCTGCCCGATTTTGCTGCAATCTGACTGAAGAATCCAACACTAGGGAAAATTCGCGGAACAACCGAGGAGGCAAATCTAGGAAGGGGTCCGGACGAGCCAGAGTCTGAGAGAGTATAATATATATTTTAAACAGCAAGGGAACCCAAAGGTAATGGACCAGGGACCTTGGGAGTTAATTATTCTAGACAACAATGGTCCCTAGAAGGAAGAATTTTTGAGAGCAAAATGAATATAGACTCAGTCGTTACTATATTGGCTTGACTTGCCCAGCCGGGCAGAGGTCTAATATTTACTTCTAAACAATTTTTAAAACAATTAGTACAAACAGTACATAAAGTGGGACACAAGCCTGTGTCCTACTTAGACATGAGGTACAAGAGAGAGCGGTGAACAACAGGAGGCTCAGGCAATGCTAATTGGTTTGTTACACATGAGTATACACAGAATTGTGAGGAACAAATCGCAAAAAACACCTTTACAATTCTGTGTATACTCATGTGTAACAAACCAATTAGCATTGCCTGAGCCTCCTGTTGTCCACTGCTCTCTCTTGTACCTCATGGCTAAGTAGGACACAGGCTTGTGTCCCACTTTATGTACTGTTTGTACTAATTGTTTTAAAAATTGTTAAGAAGTAAATATTAGACCTCTGCCCGGCTGGGCAAGTCAAGCCAATATAGTAACGACTGAGTCTATATTCATTTCGCTCTCAAAAAATCTTCCTTCTAGGGACCATTGTTGTCTAGAATAAAGAGCCTGAGAGAGTAGCACCAGAGAGGGGTGTAACGCTGGCGTTGCACTAGAAGAGGTCACCTTTCCCTGTCCCGAACCTGTCCTGAATCCTTGACTCTCTGATGTTGGGGTCCTCACACTATTCTAGGTACATATATCTGTAGGGTAAATGCTCCATACTTGCTCTCTGTCCTTTCTCTCCTCAGGTGCTGTCAATGCAAGAATTTATTAATGCAAACTGATTATAAGCTAACTGTACTATTTTTCCTGATGGAGACTTCTGGTATATTCATGTGTATCTTGATTTGACTCACAAATTATTAATTCAGATAAACTTTTAAAACTCCCTCTGAGTCTGTGGTTTCTTTAAATAATGTTAAATGCATTATCGTATTTCCTCCCTATTCTAATCTACTACTAGATCTTATCGAAATGTTCATTTACTCAGGAGACAGGAATGGTAAGAATACTGGTGTAAAGGTTTCCTAGGGTAAAATAAGATTGATGTCCAGTGGATATTTGCCAGCTTATTGATTGTATGAATGTATATGGGCCCAAATGAGTGTTGTGTGTATGAACGCGTGGAGCTGGTAAAATCCGCTGCATCACTGCTCAGCAGCGTCCGCCGACAGCTTGTTTATTCATGGGTGTGAGTGAGACTGGCAGAGCTTGGCAGCCTTGAAAGGTGAGGCTCGGGTTTGAGTGTGTGCCTTGCTGGGTAAAGCCACTTGCGGCGTGACTGGGCCCGAACCCGCCATTCCATGAAACTCTGCATGCAAGTTGGAGACCGCCCGGCAGTCCACCCGGGGGAGGAGATCTGACAACCTTGTCCATCGTCCAACCCGCCCGTCACATCATTGTGCCCGCCGTGAGGCGACGACACCCCCACATCCATCCGATGGCACTGTGTCCTCGTTTACCCCTCCTTCCCGCATCCCACCGTGTTCTGCCACGTGCACCTTGGTGCCACAGACGCAGCAAAAAACACCGGCTGGGGCAACAAAACATTATGCCCAGCACCAATTTAATCACGGCGGCACATCATCCACTGGGAAACGTTACACTGTAATCTGACAGCGCTTCATCTGCACCCCCCCACATCAACGCGCCACCACAATTGCAGACACCCAGTGTTTCCTCACATTAACGGACTGGTGCCTCTATCCCCCCCACCCCATGGGGCCCCCCGTGTGCAAACAAATCTCGCCCTTGTAAACAATGGCGCCAATCCCTGCTCTCGGGTTGCTGCGCCCTATAGTGCCTAGCGCCGCAACTTCCCTGTCCCCCTCCCTCCAGATGTGGGGGAACGCCCAATGGATCTTAACCAGCCAGACTTCATTCTTTTTATCTTGCAAACAACCTCCTCCAGGGCAGCCTGGTTACCCGCTTAGCCTTGTAATTAAACCCCTAACTGCCCTGTCTTAAGCTGGCAAAATAATGGCCACAATGCTCCTCCTTTCTGGCTACCCCCACTCCTGCACTTTGTCTCCCTCCCACCCGCCCCCGATATTGAAGTGTTTTCACGCTGCCCATGTTGCGTCACCCCCGGACAAATACCTTCTTTGCGGTATTCTGAGAGACATATCAACCGCCCAGGCTCACATTATGTTGAACCACGCCCAGATTCAAACTTCACTCCCTTCCTCCAAAGTAGGCCGGTCCGAGCCTCGGGCCCCCACGCCTCCCCTTCTACCCTGGCATTGACTGCTATTGTCGTGCGTTACAACTTTGCGCTCTTGCGCCCACTTACAATTTGCGCAAATCCTAAAATGGACCTCCTGCATCCCCTCTCGCTGCTCCCCCTTCCGAAACTCATTGCATAACCCCCAGGTTTGGACATTGACCTATCTGCCCAGGATCACCGTATGTTAAGCCAAACTCCAGTCAGCCGCCTGGCCCATAGGCCACATCGCTTCCCTTTTAATCTCTGTTATTACCTACTGTAGTCCAGCGGGCCCCATTGCCTACTCGCAAACCTACACTGAGCCTTCCGCATCCCGAGATGCCATCCTCCCTCACAAGCATTGCCCCTACCCCCAACTAGCCTCTCCCCCAAACCGTGTAGGGTAACCATCATTGCCCCCCCACCCCCATATCCATGCAATCCATGGGTATTTGACCATTCTGCCTTATCCTCATCCTCTGACCCACCGTATATCTTGCACGTCGCTGCATGTTGGTGGCCAAAGCCCCATACCCATCCCTCACCTATAAATGGCACTTGAATCCCTGCCGTTACATTCCCCCTACACTGCCCTTATGCAACCATCTTCAAACCAGCCTGCCCCCAGAACAACAATTCAGCCCTATAATTATCACCTATCGTTGCCACCTCTTCTGCATATTGCTCCATCCCTGCTGCCATGTCAACTTCGGTCTGGGGTCTCCAAGTCGGCAGCTCCGCGAATAGGGGCACCTCGCTTCCCCCTAGGTCCCCGTCATTGCCTACAGTTGCCTAGTGGGCCCATTGACCAACTCGTAACTCCCAAAAACTCATACCAGCTCCCGAGGCGCCATCCTCCCTCACCAGCCCCCACCACCACCTCAAGCACTTCGCCTCACCAACACCACACGCATCACACTTCACAACAACCCGCCCGAACCTACCCTCTAGAATCAACCGTCCATGCACAGATTGATCCCCTTTCATGCAAAAACAAAGCTCCAAGCCCGTGGCAAGCACCAACACTCCCGTCATCCAACCCCTAACCTGCACAGATCTCCTGCAAAGGAAGCTAGAAGACCCCGATTAGTGGTATGGGATATTTATTAAAGACTAGCTGTAATCTTGCCTGTCTCAAGCGAGTGGCACTAGTATGCAAGAGGGCTCAGGTCAACTGATCCGGGTCTCCTAGCTATTGGCATTGTAAATAACAATGCCTTTTATTTATGTTTTAAAACAAAAACAAAAATAAAATGCATTGTCATTTGCAATGTCAATAGCTCAAACTTGCTTAATAGCGAGACCTATTGCATTGCAAATGCTTGTTAGTTATGCTGTACAGCATCCCAGACACTGCTCAACATGGCTAAAAACACCAAAGTAAATAACAAGGGCAGTTTGATGCGGCAGTCATGTTATTTTGTAGATGTGAGCACCACAAATGCATGTGAATACAAGAAGCCGCAAGCGATTTATTTTTGTTTGCCAAGTTGGATTGGTAATTTTCTTTAAGAGGAGCATGAAAGTTTTTTTGAAGCACAGGTGGGAGCAACACGTAGGGCGCAGTTAGGGAGGGAGCAACATGGATGTCCGTGGTGGGGAAAGCAACAGGTAGGGCGCAAGAGGGGGGAAGCAACATTGGAGTGAATGGAAGTAACATGAAGTGCAGCAGTGGGTAGGAAAAGCAATTGGCAAGAGAGAAGAATGGTGTGGGTGGACAAAGTAACATGGAGGACAGGGTGGAAATGAGAAGCAGCAGGTGAGAGATCAATGTATACTGGGTAGGGTAAGCACATTGATGAGAAAGCAAAGGGGGAAGCACATGAGGATGAGGGCAACAGGGAGTGTGGGGAGGGTTAAGCACACAGGCAACAGAGAGCAACTCGGAGTGCAGGTGGAGAGAAGTCCTAAGGAAGACAGCTGGAAAACACATGCATGCTCATGGAGTCCTTAAGACAGCAGAAAAAATTAGGGGCATATTATCAAGCCAGGCGATAAAATTATCGCCGCTTTAGCGGCAGAAAACTGCCGCTAAAACGGCGATAATGGGCTTGATAATATGCTCTGTGGAATTCCAATTGAAGCCCATGTTAGATGTTCTTCACATCTAACATGGGCTTCAATTGGAATTCCATAGAGCATATTATCAAGCCCATTATCGCCGTTTTAGAGGTAGTTTTCTGCCGCTAAAGCGGCGATAATTTTATCGCCTGGCTTGATAATATGCCCGTTAGTTCTTGTAAAGTGAGCAGTGAAAGTATAGAAGACAGCCACTCAAAGAAATGGTAAAGCAGCTATGCTTCTTTAGAGGAACAAAAACAATACTGTTGAACTGAGACACGAATAAGAAGCAGGCAAATGAGAGTGGCAGTAAAGCCCACAAGTGGTAAACAATGGGTGTGTTCCAATACCCTGTATGTTCTTGGAAAGCCCACAATAGGTCTTTTGCAATCATACAGCTATGCTGTCTGGTAGGCTGGATCTAGAAAAAATTTCAGATTTACAAGATATACTAACTACAGAGAAAGTAACTATATCACTAATAATGCCCACGTAAAGTAAAATATGGGTGTACTTGCAAAAAAATACACCTGTCCCAACAATTGATTATATTTTACCAAATCTTTTAAGTACATTAAGCGAAATACTTCCTGTTATCTGAAGCCTCGAAGTGCTCCTAATAAAATATGCCCAGCTTCCATTTCAAACAATTTGATCCGAGCAGCATTTAATTTGCCATGTTTTTAGGAACCATGCTCAAGTAATCCTGCATTTACTAATGTTATAGAAATAAAAAAAAAACATATTTCTAGTAAGTTCTCTAGTTGGTAGATCTGATCTCCATCATAGAAGAGGGCGACACACAATTGTTTTTGTTGGACTTATCATCTGAATTAACAATTGTCGTTAATTACTATCTGCATTGTAAAAATAAATACAGTTTATAACTGAATAGCTCAAAGATAGTTCTCCTTGATCTAGACAAAGATACGTTTAACTTAGTCTAGGTGAATTTAGCTCACGTAAAACTATCACAAAATACAGATTTACACAGGGTTCAGCTCTCTCTTCAATACTCTACTCCATGTCCACTTAAACCATCCTACAATTGAGCTTCTAAACACACTCCAATAACACTCAACTCAACTTTGGCTAAAATGACATGCCCCCGGAATACTTCAGTAGCGATGTCACTAAATATCGTGGACAGCATATTAATAGGTAAGTAAGTGGAGATAATCCACATATATGTACTCTCTCTCTCTCTCTCTCTCTCTCTCTCTATATATATATATATATATATATATATATATATATATATATATATTACCTACTGGCGGTCGCCAGTAGGTAGTTATAGTTAGGACCTATTTTCCATAGTTAATCAGCAACATTCTATTCCCAATAAGTCTGGCGCCAGTTGATGAATCCTTGCAAAATTTTCCAAACTTTTGGCCAGCTCCGCTCCGCTCCTACCCTGAAAGTTTCGTGGTGATTCGTCAAGCGGGGGCTGAGAAAAAAGGGGGGTCCCAAAACACGTTTTCCCCATGCAATTTCCCATAGGATCTGTTGTCGCAGCTACAGCCCGAACCGCTGAACGGAATGACAACCAAATTTGGCAAAGAGGTAGTCCTCAGTTCAGACTCGTGCCTTTTGCCTAAATGTTGTAAATCCATTCAGTAGTTCCTGAGAAAACTAGAGTTAAAAGTCTATGGCCGTGGAGGATCCGTGGACCCTACCCGCACCGTAAGCGCATCCTCCCCGAACCGAGCGAGCACCCTTCCGATCACGCGCTGAATGCTAATTGGCTGTCGAGTGTCTTTCTACATTCAAAATCAGGAACTGTTGGCTGCCATTTTCTGCCTCAGTAGAAGCGAGGCTGAAGAAGCAAGGGGAATAAGTGTGTAAAACATATAAAGGGGGTAGCGTGGAAATACTCTGACGCTCTAGACCTGCTTAGGGGGTCCCAGAAGAACCCCCTAGTGCCCCCTTTTAAAAAAAACAAACGGCAAAATGCGCGCACGGTGCGCGCATCCTATCGCGTTGGGTGCTCGGATTCTCTCGCGTTGGGTGCGCGGATCCACAGGAATTTTTTTTGAAAAAAGACAAGAAATCATTGGTTGTATGACTACTTTCTACACTGAAAGGTAGGGTGTATATTTCTGTTTTTTAAAGGTATGATTCTTATTGGTTAACAAAAACAGATTGTAAGGAACATTATATATGATAAGCTGATATGTTGAAAAGATAAGCACACTTGCTGTCTTGTTTAGTAACATTGTGTGCTGAACTTGTGACCTGTGTGCTCAGTGCAGTGTTCCATGACCTGTTTCTATAGTAACAGGCAGAAGGCAGATTGGGGGAAGGGTTGAAATGTATTTCAGTTGTAAAGGGTTGAAATGTTTAACCAATAGAAATGTGTGTTTGCTTTTGAGTTTATGTGTGAAGGATTGTGATTTGATGTTTACATGTATATGTGTAGAAAATGAAAGGGAAACTTTTCCATTCTTTGTTTTTGCTGAGAGGTGCACAGTGCAGAGATTCTGTAAAAGAAAATCTGGTGTGTGACTGACATACTTCTTAAGCTACAAA
Source organism: Triturus cristatus (assembly GCF_964204655.1). NCBI lineage: Eukaryota > Metazoa > Chordata > Amphibia > Caudata > Salamandridae > Triturus > Triturus cristatus. The sequence goes on from NC_140592.1 coordinate 684,953,099, forward strand.
ACAACTTGAAAGGTGAGTTATTTGATTGTGAGGGGATGTATGTAGACTATTTTGATTTTAATCAGACTAATGTATTTCTCCTACTAAAGTGTAGGGAGTACTTTTTTTCTCCACAATCTTATTGACAGTGTGTGTGCATGTAGAAACCATTCTGTGATAAGCATTTGTGTTTTTCATGTGTTTGCAGACAGATAACTGTGCTGTTTTTATATTTTGGTAGAATTAGAAAGCAGTCATTGTTTATGAATTTGTGAAATTAGTTATGTTTCTATATTAAAATGTAGTACTCCTTCTAAATGAAGAAATGTGTTTTGGTATAGTGCAAGGTATAGTGTTGTTTGTCTAGAATCACACAGTGAGTATGTGTGCATTTGGGAACCACTGTGAGAGAAGCATTTGGTAACATTGTGTATTTGCTGACAGATAACTGTTTTAACCCCTTCGGCGCTCATGACAGAACGGTTCCGTCATGAGCGTCGGTTGAGCTGTGCTCATGACGGAACCGTTCCGTCATGACCACGCCCGCGCAAGAAACGGTCAGCGCTCAGCGGGAATCGGCGCCGCGTCGAAGGGGTTAAAATTGGTCATGTTGTCAAGTTTTAGTAGCATTAGAAGCCAGTCTTTGCTTATGCATTGATAAAATAAGTCATGCTTTGACACTAATGTGCTGTACTTTAATATGTAGATTGTGTGTAGTCTCCTTACCCCTTGCACAGTAGTGAATGAGTTTTGGTAAGCTGCTAGGTATATGAATTTGTGAAATTAGTTATGTTTCTATATTAAAATGTAGTACTCCTTCTAAATGAAGAAATGTGTTTTGGTATAGTGCAAGGGATAGTGTTGCTTGTCTAGAATCACACTGTGAGTCTGTGTGCATTTGGGAACCACTGTGAGAGAAGTATGTGGTAATATTGTGTATTTGCTGACAGATAACTGTTTTAAAACCTGTCTTGTTGTCAAGTTTTAGTAGCATTAGAAGGCAGTTTTTGCTTATGCTTTGATTAAATGAGTCAGGCTTTGACACAAAAGTGCAGTCCTGAAATATGTAGATTGTGTGCAGTTCCTTTACTACTTCCATTTTAGTGAATGAGTTTTGGTAAACTCCTAGGGATAGTGGTGCTTGTCTAGAATCACACTGTGAGTTAGTGTGTATTTGGGAACCACTGTGAGAGAAGCATTTGGTAACATCGTGTATTTTCTGACAGATAACTTTTTTTAAACCTGTCATGTTGTCAAGTTTTAGTAGCATTAGAAGCCAGTCTTTGCTTATGCATTGATTAAATGAGTTAGGCTTTGACACAAAAGTGCAGTCCTGAAATATGTAGATTGTGTGCAGTTCCCTTACCACTTCCACAGTAGTGAATGATTTTTGGTAAACTCCTAGGTATAGTGGTTGTTGTCTAGAATCACACTGGGAGTCTGTGTGCATTTGGGAACCACTGTGAGAGAAGCATTTGGTAACATTGTGTGTTTGGTGACAGATAACTGTTTTAAAACCTGTCATGTTGTCAAATTTTAGTAGCATTAGAAGCCAGTCTTTGGTTATGCATTGATAAAATGATTCATGCTTTGACACTAAAGTGCAGTACTGAAATATGTAGATTGTGTGCAGTCCCCTTACCCCTTCCACAGTAGTGAATGAGTTTTGGTAAGCTGCTAGGGATAGTGTTGCTTGTCTAGAATCACACTGTGAGTCTGTGTGCATTTGGGAACTATTGTGAGAGAAGCATTTGGTAACATAGTGTATTTGTTGACAGATAACTGTTTTAAAATTGGTCATGTTGTCAAGTTTTAGTAGCTTCAGAAGCTATTATTTGCTTATGCATTGATAAAATGAGTCAGGGTTTGACACTAAAGTGCAGTACCATGTACTATTCTCTTCACTGTGCCAGAACTGAAAATTTAAAAGTTTTATCCAGGCACTGTCCTAGCAGTAGTCTGATGATTTAGTCAGTTTCCAAGTACTCATGTTGTGAACCATACATTACCACATAGATTGCTTCAAATGTCTATGCAGTATGCATGCAGTCTTCTAACATACTATACACTTGTCTTTCACATTGTCAATTCCCTAGTCAGTATCCATACACTTCCAGGAAACACCCTGTAAATCCCTTTGCAGTCCTCTAGTGACCCATTTAGCACCATGTACTAATCCATTCACTGTGCCAAAACCCAAACACTTATAAATTCACCAAGACACTTTCTTTGCAGTACTCTAATCATTCAGTCAGTGCCTAAGTATTTATGCACTGAGCCAGGCCTTAGCACATGGACTGCTTCAAACCCCTATCCACTATGTATGCAGTCTTCTAACCACCTAGACACTTGTCTTTCACACTTTCAATTCCCTAGTCAGTATCCATACAGTCCAGCAAACATCCTGTCACTCCCTGTGCACTCCTCTAGTGACCCATTCAGTACCAAGTACTAATCCATTCACTGTGCGAAAAGTCTACCACTTATAAATTCACCTAGGCATTCTCCTTGCTGTACTCTTATCATTCAGTCAGTACCCAAGTAGTCATGCAGTGAGCCAGGCCTTAGCACATGGACTGCTTTAAATGCCTATGCAGTATGGATGCAGTCCTCTAATCACCTACACAGTTGCCTTTCACACCTTCAATTCCCTAGTTAGTATTCATACACTTCTAGCAAACACCCTGTCACTCACCCAGTGTGTCTCCTTATAGTACTGTAATCATTTAGTCAGTTAGCATGTAGTCTTTTAGTGAGGTAGGCTTTAGGGCATGTGCTGAGAGAAGTATGTGGTAATATTGTGTATTTGCTGACAGATAACTGTTTTAAAACCTGTCTTGTTGTCAAGTTTTAGTAGCATTAGAAGGCAGTTTTTGCTTATGCTTTGATTAAATGAGTCAGGCTTTGACACAAAAGAGCAGTCCTGAAATATGTAGATTGTGTGCAGTTCCCTTACCACTTGCACTGTAGTGAATGAGTTTTGGTAAACTCCTAGGGATAGTGGTGCTTGTCTAGAATCACACTGAGTTAGTGTGTATTTGGGAACCACTATGAGAGAAGCATTTGGTAACATCGTGTATTTTCTGACAGATAACTTTTTTAAAAACCTGTCACGTTGTCAAGTTTTAGTAGAATTAGAAGCCAGTTTTTGATTATGCTTTTATTAAATGAGTCAGGCTTTGACAGAAAAGTGCAGTCCTGAAATATGTACATTGTGTGCAGTTCCCCTATCAGTTCCACAGTACTGAATGATTTTTGGCAAAGTCCTAGGTATAGTGGTTGTTGTCTAGAATCACACTGTGAGTCTGTGTGCATTTGGGAACCACTGTGAGAGAAGCATTTGGTAACATTGTGTATTTTTTAGCAGATAGCTGTTTTAAAACCTGTCATGTTGTCAAGTTTTAGTAGCATTAGAAGCCAGTCTTTGCTTATGCGTTGATTAAATGAGTCATGCTTTGACACTAATGTGCTGTACTTAAATATGTAGATTGTGTGCAGTACCATTACCTCTTCTAGACTAGTGAATGAGTTTTGGTAAACTGCTAGGGATAGTGTTGCTTGTCTAAAATCACACTGTGAGTCTGTGTACATTTGGGTAAGGATCGTGAGAGAAGCATTTGGTAACATAGTGTATTTGATGACAGATAACTGTTTTAAAATCGGTCATGTTGTCAAGTTTTAGTAGCTTCAGAAGGTATTCTTTGCTTATGCATTGATACAATGAGGCAGGGTTTGACACTAAAGTGCAGTACCATGTACTATCCTCTTCACTGTGCCAGAACTGAAAATTTTAAAGTTTTACCCAGGCACTAAGCTAGCAGTAGTCTGATGATTTAGTCAGTTTCCAAGTACTCATGTTGTGAACCATACATTACCACATAGATTGTTTCAAATGTCTATGTAGTATGCATGCAGTCTTCTAACATACTATACACTTGTCTTTCACATTTTCAATTCGCTAGTCAGTATCCATACACTTCCAGGAAACACCCTGTAACTCCCTTTGCAGACCTCTAGTGACCCATTCAGCATCATGTACTAATCCATTCACTGTGCCAAAACCCAAACATTTATAAATTCACCAAGATACTATCTTTGGAGTACTCTAATCATTCAGTCAGTGCCTAAGTATTCATGCACGGAGCCAGGCCTTAGCATATGGACTGCTTCAAACCCCTATCCACTATGTATGCAGTCTTCTAACCACCTAGACACTTCTCTTTCACACTTTCAATTCCCTAGTCAATATCCATACAGTCCAGCAAACATCCTGTCACTCTCTTTGCACTCCTCTAGGGACCCATTCAGTACCAAGTACTAATCCATTCCCTGTGCGAAAAGCCTACCACTTATAAATTCACCTAGGCACTCTCCTTGCTGTACTCTAATCATTCAGTCAGTACCCAAGTAGTCATGCAGTGAGCCAGGCCTTAGCACATGGACTGCTTTAAATGCCTATGCAGTATGGATGTAGTCCTCTAATCACCTACACAGTTGTCTTTCACACCTACAATTCCCTAGTTAGTATTCATACACTTCTAGCAAACACCCTGTCACTCACCCAGTGTGTCTCCTTATAGTACTGTAATCATTTAGTCAGTTAGCATGTAGTCTTTTAGGGCCATATGTAGGTAGCTAAATACCGGTCGGTAACGGCCGAAATTCGGTAAATATCCCGTTACCGACCGGTATTTAGTCAAGTGAGATGTAGGAGGCCAAAAACCAGTTTTCGGTAAATATGAATCGGTAAATACCGATTCATAATTACCGAATTCTAAAATACCGATTCATATTTACCGAATACATATTTACCGAATCGGTAAATATGAAGTGGTAAAACGAGAAAAGACATGTAGGTAAATTCGGTATTTAAGAAATCCATGAAATTCGGTAATTAAGAGTCGGTAATTAACACAGATTGAAAGCAGGTGGTAAGCATCAACAGTGCATATAAGCAATCCCAAAATGCAACAGCATGGACAACATGGCCGCTCTGTATTTCATTGCAAGGCGCCTACGTCTACAGGCAGCAGGTCTGAGGATTTGGAGACGGGAGGAACGCATTTACAGACAGCGCATCACACTCTTTCAACAGACTGAGGGTGTGATACATGAAAGGTACAGGCTACACCCACAAACCATCATGGACCTGATAAGGGACCTGCACCCACTCCTGGACCAGCCAACAAGAAGGGCGCATGCCATACCACCACATGTGCAGGTTCTCTGCAGCCTACATCTACTCGCATCTGGCAGTTACCAGGGGGTGATAGCTGCGGTGGGCGGTGTATCCCAGAGTTGCCTGTCCCGTTTCTTCAGGAAGTTCCTGGATGCCATGATGCAGAGAAGGCACCACTACATCAGCTTCCCAAACACACAGGCTGAACTGCAGAAAACCAAAACAGACTTTTATCACATGGCACAGTTCCCCCATGTCATAGGCTGTATTGATGGCACACACATTCCAATATGCCCACCAGCTGCCACTGAGCACATCTACAGGAACAGAAAGTCCACCCACTCCATAAATGTGCAGGTAATCTGCGATGCAGGGAACATCATCACTGATATCGTAGCTAAGTTTCCTGGGAGCACCCACGACTCCTTCATCTTCCAGAACAGTGGGATCTACACACGACTGCTTGCGGGAGAATTTGGAGAAGGATACCTGCTAGGTAAGTAACAGTGACGCTCCATTCTACTAAGTGCCAATCATCGTGTATTGAGGCATGTGACTGATGGTTCTCTCATACTCACCTAGGCGACAGTGCATATGCCGTGCGGTCATTCATCCTCACTCCCTACCTACACCCATCAACCCAGAGTGAGAGACTGTTAGACGGCGACCTCAGAGGAGCCCGGAAAGGGGGTCCTGGCTACCCTGAGACCCACCCTCAAAGTATCGTAGCCGGGCACTGGCGGGAGACTCCTCAGGAGGAGAAATCTCGTATCGAGGATCGTACTTCTGGCACCACCCGACACAGAAACACCACACCGTGCGTTCTTAGGAATCAATCTTTATCAAACAGGTTAGCACTGCAAATATGTACAAGGAGAGCACGGGCTCAATGAGTCTCGGAAAGGATAGGGGGTAGCGGGACAGTCTCTGGTAAAAGGTTCAAGGCAAGGACGTACCCGGCGCACAGCTCACTATCCTCGAGCTGGGGGGTAGGCTGGTTGTCGTTGGGGTCCGGCGGGACCGGTGGAGTCTGTGGAAGCCGCGAGTCACTCAGCGGGCTCAGGTACAAGTTCGGAGGTCTTACGATCTTCAGGGAGCCGCGAGTCACTCAGCAGGGCTCAAGTACAAGTTCGGAGGTCTTACGATCTTCGGGGAGCCGCGAGTCACTCAGCAGGGCTCAGGTACAAGTTCGGAGGTCTTACGATCTTCAGGGAGCCACGAGTCACTCAGCAGGGCTCAGGTACAGTTCGGAGGTCTTACGATCTTCAGGGAGCCGCGAGTCACTCAGCAGGGCTCAGGTGGTTCTAAGTTCCAGGAGCCGCGACCGCGTCAGCAGGCTCTCGTTGTTCCAGCGTCGAATCTGCCGGACAGTCCCAGAGCACCCCTTGTTATAGGTCGACCCCTCTTTGATGTCCGGAGTCTGTGCAGGCAGGGGTCCTGTCACCTGGGGGTCGCTTGTCGGGGTTTCCTGCCATTGTCTTGTGATCTTTTCAGGGCCGGGTCGGGAGGAGTCCCAGACACCCAGCAGGCGTGGAGCCAGCCCACAGGGAGGCCAGAGGGCCGATCGAAACCCATCGTCCCAGGGGAGTTCAGAGGTGCGATAGAAACTGCTCCTCCCTCTCTCATCCCCTGGAAGCGTGATGTCCTCCAGCCGGAGTGGCGCCTCTAGGCCCGGGTCGCGCTGGGGCCGGGTGGCCATCTTGGTGCATGAAGTGGGCACGCGGGCCCGGGGTGGCCGAAGGGAGAGAGGCCATGGACGAGGATGTCCGGGTCGGGTGCGTGGGTTCTGGTGGAAAGGATCGGTTAGGCCGGGGGCTTGGGGCTGCCGGTACCAGGTTAGGTGGTGTGGGGACCAGTAGAGCCATGTTACGAGGCCGGGTCCAACAGAGACGATATAACGTGGCACACAAATCTACACGCAATGTGGTGGAGCGCACGTTTGGACTATTGAAAAACAGGTTCCGCTGCCTCCACAAAAGCGGAGGCGCACGCCAGTACACACCCATCATCTGCTGCAAGATCATTGCCACTTGTGCAATGCTGCACAACCTTGCCACGAAGAGAGGTACAGAGGTGGAACTAACAGATTTTGAGGACAATGAGGATGAGTCAGGACAGCCAGAGGCCAACGCAGCTGGAGTGCCAACAGCAACAGATGGGAGAGAGAGACGGGCAGAGATCACATGCAACTATTTCTGAGTAAGTAAGGGGACACAGCCAGTTGTTGGATGTCATGACGTAGTTTAATAATGCGGCACTACGCCACAACACCAAGAAAAAGCCATTCTGTCAACATTGTGTAATGACTACTAGCAAGTCCAGGGTTACTACACCCAATTGTCTTAGGCTATGCCGTGCAGCATTACTGTTTGCGGCCACGCACTGCAGTGTGGGATGCCACGGATTGTGCATCCTCACTAGTGGCAGCCCCATGCCGCCTGCTGCTCCTCCGTGTATCTGGGACCGGGGGGGTAATGCTGCTCCTGCTGCTGGTTTCTATGCTTTCCACAGCATCCCCAGCACCAGTTGTGGCCGCCTGGCTTGTCAGTAGCACTTCCAGTGCACTGGTGACCTGCACCATCCCCCTTGAAACGTCGCTGCTGCAGTGTGTCAGGCCCTCCTGCATAGCCACAGAGCGCCTGCAGAGCAGCGAAGTGGCAGTTGCCAGCCGGTTGAGTGCCCTTGTATGACTATCTCTCCTCTGCCGTTCCCGGCACCGTGCAGCTCTGTCTGCATCATACTTGCTGCACAACCGCATGACGGACTGGGACATGTCCGCAGCCATCTCACTCATCCCCACCGCCATAGCTCTGATGCCCCTGTCCATGTTGTCAAATGTAGCTTTCAGTCCCCGCATTTGGCGCTGAACTGACATCATTGCCTTTGTTTGTAGGCGCTGTATCTTCAACATGTTGCCCTCGAGCCCCGAGAACACCCCATAGCTCTCATCGTGTGCTGGTGGACTCTGGACCCGAGAACTGCGGCGCCGTCTGGCACCTGTGTGTGCTCCCTCTGAGGTGGAGGGCACTGTGGCATGGCTCCCATCCTGGGGCACAGTGGTTGGCTCCGGGCCCCTGCAGTCGTCAGATGAGGACTCTAACACTCGCAACCTGGAAGCAGCACGCCTCCTCGACCTCACCAATGCAGGCGGTGATGATGCCGGTGACTCAAGCATGAGTGGTTATGCTGGCTGTGGTGGTGATTCTGGCTGTGATGGTGATGCTGATTGTGGTGGTGAGGCTGCATGTGGCACTGATCTTTGGGCAGAACTTGTGCTGGCCAGCCCTGAACTGTCTTGCCGGTGTGCCCTCTCTCCTGTTGCATGTGCAGTCCTGCGCAATGTATCATCTGTGGACAGAAATGCAACATCAGCTCAGTGTACCTCAAGCCCTGCATTGCAAGCATCACAATACATTTCTGTAACACTCTCACGTTGTCCTCTGCCTGCTTTTCGCTAATGTGTGTACCATGCCTTGTTGTTCTGTGCTATTCAGTTCATGGTTGGGGTTTCCCAGACTACATCTCCCATAATGCATTGCCAGTATGCACTAACACATGGACTGGAGTGGGATGCTCATTTCACAATTGGGGATGTGGGATAGGGGTAGGGGGGGCAACATTGCTGTGCATGCGTCTTACCTTGTTGGGTGGCAGCTCTGGCAGAGCTGTCCGCATCCCCAAGCCCCACGACACTCTCGGGCTCTATTGTGGACTCCACCAGCTCCTCCAGTTCGGTAAGGGCAGGTGCCCTGTTCCTACCACCTCCTGTCCGGCTGGCCTCCTTCTGCAGTTCCCCCATCTTCCTCTTCGTGACGATCCTTAGGTCGTACCAGCGCTTTTTCAGCACCTCAATGTCCCTGGGGGTCACTCCAATAGCATTGACCTGCGCCTGGATTCCCAGCCATATGTTACGCTTCTCCGACTCAGGCACTTGCAGGGACTGCTTCCCAAACAGCTTCTGGTGCTGCTTGACCACCTCCTCCACTAGTACCTGCAGTTCCTTAGGGCTAAATTTCTGCTTTCTCCTCCTTTCCCCTCCATCTCTCTGTGTCTCCTGGCTGGACATTGTGAGTTTGAGCTGCACAATCAGGCACTGGCTCCCTGCCTCTCCTCTGCACTCCCAGCCTCTCCAGAGTCTGATGATTGTGTGCACCTGCCTGGGTGTGGCCACTTCCTGGTTGGGTGGGGTTTGGTTGCACAGGATTGGCTGATTCATCCAGTCATGTGTTTTTGTATTTCCGATTCGGTAACTACCGATTCGGTATTTACCGATTCGGTAAATACCACTTCGGCATTTACCGATTCGGTAAATAACACTTCGGTATTTACCGAATCGGTAAATTCCGATTCTTGAATACCGATTGTTACCGAATCGGTAATTATTACCGAATGATTACCTACATATAACTTACCGATTCATAAATACCAATTCGGTAAAAATCGGTATTTATGAATCGGTAAAATACATTTACCTACATATGGCCCTATGTGAGGTAGGCTTTAGGGTATGAACTGCTTCAAAGTAGTATGCACTATGCATGTAGTGTTTTAACCATCGTCACACTTGTGGTTCAGGGCTATAGTTTCTTAGTCAGTTTTTATATAAAATGTGTTTGTACAGTAATGAAATAGTATAAATGTGAAAGTTATTAATATACATTTATTTGTGATTCTTTTTTACAGATACAGAACAGGAGTGTTTCTCATCTGTTTGCACTCTTCTCGTGCAAGATTGTTTGGATGAAGGGTCCTTAGGTGTTTTATCATACTTGCTGTGCCGCACGAGTATTTTTTGTTAGGATCCCCTCGTAACAGAACTCTTTTGCAAATCTTGCGCGTGACGAAGGTGGCATTGGTCTTTGTTTGCCCCTCGAGAAAAGTAGAAAATTTCCACATCACTGAAGGAAAACGTTGTGGGCGTGGTGCACCCTCCAAAAATTCATCCTTAGATTCGGTGAATATTTTAAAGTGACAACATTTATAATTTTTGTAGGTTAAACTTATACAATTTTGTTAGCTGTATGCATATTATATATCTGTGATTTATATCTTGTTTTTTTTTTGAGAATAGAATGTTGTTGTTTTTTTTAACAATCTTTGAGATTATTTTTTTTTTGCCCGCTGTTAAGTGATGAGTACGATTGAAATCACTATTTTTAGTGAAATTTAATATATTCTGAGAACAGCAAAAAAGGCAAAAAAATTACTTTGTGGAAATTATGCTGTGTTGTAAAAAATGTATTATTACATGTTATCATTTTTTTTTCCTTTTCTGTCACAGATCCAAATTTTAAAATAAGCAATTTTTATGAATCTAGATTGGAATGAAAATGTGAAAAAAAATGTGTACCATTTTTTATTCCTATTACTGTGAAGGTAAGTTTAACTAAGTCTCAATATGCAGAATGAGGAGGTCTGCAAGAAGCTACAAAGTTGAAACATGTTTCTAAAAACACTCTGTTTATACCTTTGTTGTTTCGAAATCTGACCATAATCAGATATCATGTGACCTGCTAAAAAAGAGATTTGAGGGGTTCATAATATTTCCTATTTTAGCTATTGAAGGACCGCAATTATTTCAATAATTCTTCTTTGAACATCTTTGCAGACAAAACTCTGTGCTTACCTTTTATCATTCGCAAGGAATTTTAAAACTGGAAATATGTCACTTTTTGTAACATAGTTATTGTGTAAGATACTCTTTCATATTTACAAAGAGAGGAAAAGGCACTCTGTGCACTTTTTATACTCCATGTAAATACAACCTCATCATGTAGACCACTTTGTGTAAGTGTTGTTGTGCATGATTGAACTTAATACTCATAGAACAAGACACATGTCTAGATTTATCAGGAATCATAAATCTCGATATGTGTGTGAATGGTGCACCATTCTAGAATTGGTGTAGGAAAGCACAACAAGGAGAATTGTTTTAATTTCTCCACATTTTTATATCTTCAATGCATGCTGAAATGTTCAGCATACATTGAAGGAGAAAAATGCATTTTCTCATTGTTTTTGTGCAGGAAGGTGTGTCTTCCTGTAGAAAAACAAACAGCACATGACACAGATATCCTTGCACTATGGTGCAAGGGTGCCTTTGTCATCACATGGCTGCAGTTTAAGTAGCTGTGCAGAAAGAAGCATAGATTTGCAACATATTTATGTACATATGTTGCATCCCTGTGCTTCGGTAGTACTACAGCACACTGCAGTTAAAGAGTTCACTGTGTGATGCTGCAGCACTTCCTCATAGTTCTGCACTTATACATTCACCATACGCTACTAATGCATTCATTCAGTCAATTACGTACTACACATACATTTATCTAAACTAACACTAACAAAGAAATTAAAGAAATTTTGCTCTCTTTTGAAACCAGGAAAGTTAGTTCTTACAAGAACTTTTTTGAGTTTTCTGAATAATGTTTTTTTTTTCATTTTTCTGCAAAAAAACAACAAAAAACAAAACAGGAGAAACCAAACAATGAACTTAAGGGAACAATAAAATAAAACAAAAAAAAACTAGCAAATTTGACTTTCTTGCCGGCGGCAGATCAGATCGATCGACTGCTCACCATAGCACAAAGTCGCATTGCACTTAGTGCAGAGCACTTTTAAAAATTGAAATTGAGGACGGATGTCCAAGGTTTGGGCTGATGGATGCACTTTTGAGGTGCTCGGCTGCGATTAGGTGGATGGCGCAGGAGCAGGAGTGTTTCTCATCCGTCGGCACTCTTCTCGTGCAAGATTGTTTGGATGAAGGGTATTCATGTGCTTCATCATACTTGCCGTGCCGCATGAGTATTTCTTGTTAGAATCCCCTCGCGACAGGACTCTTTTGCAAATCTTGCACGTGACCAAGGTGGCATTGGTCTTATTCTGCCCCTCGGGAAAAGTAAAAAATGTCCACACCACTGAAGAAAAACGTTCTTTGGGTGGTGCCTCCGCCAAAAATTCATCCTCAGAAGAATGAGGTGATGCAGGTGATGCCTGCTGCCCTGAAGCCATTTTTGGTTGAAAAAAGCTAGAGCTAAGTGTAAACTTAGTCTAAAAAACTTCTTCTCTCCAAAGAGATGGCGCTCTAAAGAAGGTCAAAGAAGAATGATTGAAATGGGTGGGGTCTTTCAATAGTTAGAAGAGGAAGTGTAATGAACCAATCAAATCTCTTTTTGTGCAGGTCACATGGGATCCGCGCACCCTTCGCTTACGCAGCACGCCCCCAGCGCGCATCCCCGAAATTGAATTAAAAAGAATTATAGGATTAGATGTGAAAATACATTAGTTTTAAGACTAATTTAGAGTTTGTCTTCAATTAATATTCACATGAAATACTGTTGGAAAGGCGTTCGCCGGAGGGGGGTTCGATACACGTCTTGCCCACCCCTTTGACCCACCTCTCCCAAGTAGGCCGAACCAGGCGCGCACACTCTGAGCTTACACTACGAACAGAGTGACACCACACGTATTCTTTGTAGGACGATAGGTTCTTTTATCGAAGGTTTCAAGGGATCTTTATGATCCAAGGTGTGAGTAGTACATCAGCGGCACAAGATACTACAATCGGTGGTGGGGGAATGGGGGTAGCGGGACAGTCTTTGAATGTAGTGTCTCTGCGAAGTACCCTGCGGATAGCTCACAATCCTCGAGCTGGAGGGTGTTGGTTCTCTGGGCGATCTCTTGCCAATTCGTCCTCGAGGGGAGAGCCGCGAGTCACTCAGCAGGCACAGGTAGTCGGAGTTCGGGAGCCGCGATCTCGTCAGCAGGGCTCAGATGGTTCAATGGCTGGGGGCCGCGAGTCACTCAGCAGGCCCAGGTGGTTCGGAGTTCGGGAGCCGCGATCTCGTCAGCAGGGCTCAGATGGTTCAATGGCTGGGGGCCGCGAGTCACTCAGCAGGCCCAGGTGGTTCGGAGTTCGGGAGCCGCGATCTCGTCAGCAGGGCTCAGATGGTTCAATGGCTGGGGGCCGCGAGTCACTCAGCAGGCCCAGGTGGTTCGGTATTCGGGAGCCGCGACAGCGTCAGCAGGCTTCGATGGTTCCAGATCTTCTCTGCCATTCGTTCCTCCGGCACCCCCTATTATACTCCCCCTGCCCTTTGAAGTCCGGAGTCCTCGCAGAGAGGGGCCTTTGGTGACTGAGGGGGTTCGGCGGGATTTCCTGCTGCTCGTTTCTTTGGTCTTTTCAGGTGAGTCTGGGAGGGACCCCAGACGCTCGGCAGGCAAGGCGCCTGCTCCCCAGGGGCCTGGTGGCCGATCGAGTCCTCCCGGGGGAAGGCGATCCGTGGTGTGACTGGGCTGGCATCTCTTGGTCTGGCTCGGGGGTTCCCGCTCCCGCGGTCGGACATGCGTGGTAGGGTGTCGAGTCTGTCGGGGGCTCTGGCCGGCCCTCGGGTCTGTGTGGCTGGGGCGGCCGGAGTCGGAGATGCCGTGTCTTGGGGGTGGTTGCAGGTTGGCTGGATGATCGGGAGGCATACGCCGTGAGGCCGGTCTCACACGCGTCCCCCCCAGCTGAAAGGCGCGGAGAACTACCCATCCACTGGGGGGTTCTCCTCGCCGAAGCGGAAGAACCGGGACAGGCCGTCGGCGTTGGCATGATCCGTCCCGGGGCGATGCTCGACAGTGAAGTCCATCCCTTGGAGGGAGATTGACCATCGTAATAGCTTGGGGTTCTCTCCCCTCATCTGCATCAGCCACCGCAAGGGCCGGTGGTCCGTCTGCACTCGGAAGTGGGTTCCGAACAAGTAGGGCCGTAGTTTCTTGAGGGCCCAGACTACGGCGAAGGTCTCTCGTTCTATGGTACTCCAACGCTGTTCTCGAGGCAGCAGCCTTCGGCTGATGAAGGCTATGGGCTGATCTATGCCCTTGTCGTTGAACTGCGAGAGGACGGCTCCGATGCCGTGTTCGGATGCGTCGGTCTGGACCACAAACTCTTGGGAGTAGTCGGGGGCCTTGAGTACTGGAGCGGTGCACATGGCGGTTTTCAAGGCGTCGAACGCCTGCTGGCACGGGGGAGTCCACTGCACCTTCTTCGGGAGCTTTTTGGAGGTCAACTCCGTGAGAGGCCCTGCGAGGCTACCATAGTTTTTAATGAACCGCCGGTAGTATCCTGTGAGGCCCAGGAAGGCCCGGACTTGCATCTGAGTGGTGGGGGGCTCCCAGGACTTGATGGCGTCGATCTTTGGTTGGAGGGGGGCGACCTGCCCGCTGCCCACCTGATGCCCCAGGTAGACCACGGAGCCTTGCCCGAGCTGGCATTTGCTGGCCTTCACTGTCAGGCCGGCTTGGCGCAGGGCCAGCAGTACTTGCCGGAGGTGCTGGAGATGCTCATGCCATTGAGAGCTGAATACGGCTATGTCGTCAAGGTACGCTGCGCTGAACTCCTCGAGTCCGGCCAGGACCTTGTTTACCAACCGCTGGAAAGTGGCCGGGGCATTTTTCATCCCGAACGGCATGACCCTGAAGCGGTAGTGTCCATCGGGTGTGGAGAAGGCGGAGCGTTCTTTTGCTCCCTCCGTGAGCGCAATCTGCCAGTAACCGCAGGTCAGGTCGAAGGTGCTGAGGAAGCGTGCGGCCCCAAGGCGGTCGATGAGCTCGTCGGCGTGGGGAATAGGGTGAGCGTCCGCTCGGGTGACCGCATTGAGCCCCCGGTAGTCCACACAGAATCTTAGTTCGGGGGCGACCCCAGGGGCGTCCGCTTTCGGGACCAGGACTACCGGGCTGGCCCAGGGGCTATCGGAGGGTTCGATCACTCCAAGGGTTAACATCTTCTGTACTTCGGTCTTGATGCAGGTGCGGACCCGGTCAGGTACCCGGTAGGCTCGGTGTCTCACAGGTGGGCTGTCGCCGGTGTCCACGTCGTGGACACACCAGTCGGTGACCCTTGGGATGAGGGAGAAGAGGTCTGCGAATTGTCTGAGCAGCTGGCGACAGTCGTCGGACTGTTGGGGAGTGAGGGTGGTTGACAGTTCCACTCCCTCCAAGGAACCATCCAGTTCTTTAGCGCACAGGGGGTCGGGCAGGGGTTCCGTGTCTTCTTCTGCCCCATCATCGGTGGCCAGTAGCAAACTCAACTCCGTTCTCACAAAGTGGGGCTTGAGACGGTTCACGTGGAGAACCCGGAGGGGGTTCCGTGGAGACTGTACATCGATCAGGTACGTGACCTGACTCTTCCGCTCGATCACCTTGAAGGGGCCAGTCCATTTGTCCTGTAGGGCGCAGGGTTTCACCGGGGCCATGACCCAAACCTGCTGGCCCGGCTGGAACTCGACCAGAGTTGCATTCTGGTCATACCAGCGCTTCATTTCTTCTTGGCTGGCCTCGAAGTTAGCCTCTGCGAGTTCTCTGAACTTCCGGGTCTGGTTGCGGAGCGCCAGGATGTAGCGGAACACATCAGGGGGGGTCCCCCGGGGGTTTGTCTCCCAGCCCTCTTTGACCAGGCTCAGGGGCCCCCGGACGGGGTGTCCGTATAGTAGTTCGAATGGGCTGAACCCCAGGGACTTTTGGGGAACCTCCCGGTACGCGAACAGGAGGCAAGGGAGGAGGACGTCCCATCTTCGGCGCAGGGGCTCCTCGAGGCCCAGGATCATCCCCTTCAGGGTTCGGTTGAAGCGTTCCACCAGGCCGTTGCCCTGGGGGTGGTAGGGGGTCGTGAACTTATATGTGACTCCGCACTGCTGCCACAGGGACTTCATGTAGCGGGATATGAAGTTAGTGCTGCGATCACTCACAACCTCGCGAGGGAATCCGACACAGGAGAAGATCCCCATGAGAGCCCGGCCCACCACGGGAGCCGTCACGGTGCGGAGGGGAATGGCCTCGGGGTAGCGGGTGGCATGATCCACCAGGACGAGGATGAATCTGTGGTCCTGGGCGGTCTTCGGATCCAGGGGTCCCACGATGTCGATGCCGACCCGCTCAAACGGGGTACTCACAACGGGAAAGGGTTGTAATGGAGCCTTGCGCTTTCCGCCACTTTTCCCACTGCCCTGGCACGTGAGGCAGGATTTACAGTGGACTTCTACATTTGCTCGCATCTTGGGCCAATAGAAGTGGGTAACTAATCGCTGATATGTTTTGTCTTGGCCTAAGTGTCCTGCCAAGGGTACATCGTGGGCCAGGCCCAGGAGGAGGCTTCGGAAGCGCAGGGGTACTACCAGTACTCGGGCTGCGCCTAGCTCGGCTGACTTTTGTTCGCTGTATAGGAGGCCATTGTCCCAATAGACCCAGTGGGTTCCGGTCCGGTCACCGGCGGTCTGGGCTTCGGCTTGTTGTCGGAGTCCCACGAGGGAAGGGCAGGTGGCCTGTTCCCGGCAGAACTCTTCACGGGAGGGCCCTCCCTCGCAGCGCCACTGGGCCATCTCGGGCAGTTCTCCGAGCTCAGTCAGTGCCTCAGGGGCGGAAGGTTCCGGCCCTTCTCCCGGGTTAGTGTCTTCTTCTCCCTCCGAAGGAGGGTTGTCCGTTTCTGGTAGGGTGCCCCGGTTCTCGGGGACAGTGTTCGGTGGGGGGGCCCCACCGCCCTCGGAGAGAGGCAATCTCGCGGTCATGGAGTGCGTGGTGGCGCAGACCCATTCGGGTAGGCCCATCATCTCGAGATGGGCTCTTCGTTCCACTTGCCCCCACGGGGAACTCTCAAGGTTGTTGCCCAGGAGGCAGTCTAAGGGCTGTGATGTTCGGACGGCTACCTTCAATTCTCCGGAGACTCCTCCCCACTCGAAAGGCACCAGAGCCATCTGGCAGAGGCTCTCGGAATTGTCGGAGGATATGACCAGACAGCGGGCACCGGGTATGATCTGGTCTTCAGAGATTAGGTTGCGGTGGACCGCGGTGACACTTGCCCCGGTATCGCGGAGGCCCTCGACTCGGTGGCCGTTGATGGTCACCTGCTGTCGGTACTTCTTCGTGTTGGCGGGCAAGGGTGTCCCGGGGACCATTTCTCGATCACCAAGGGAGACCAGGGCCATGGCAGCTGGTTCCCACTCTTCGGAGTCCTCTATCTCTTCCCCTAGGGCCACTGCGGCCATCTGCCGGGCCGGGGGGTTGGTCGTTGCAGTTCGTTGATACTGGGGACACTGGGGGTCATTGGCGTAGTGGCCGGGCTGTTGGCAGCGGAAGCAGGTGATCCTGGTTCGTGGCCCTAGCCGCCCCGGGGCTCCGGTGCTGGCTGGGGACGGGGCTGGACCTGCCGCTGGTGGGCTGCTGGGAGGGCTGTGTGGGGGCCCCCCTTGGAAGTCTCTCGGTCAGCCGTGGTTTCCTCCGCCCCTCTGGCGGGGGGGTCCTTGACTGTGGCGACCGTAGTCTCCCACGGGGCCTCGGGTGGCCCGGGTGTTCACCCAACGGTCAGCCTTGGCGGCCAGCTTTCGAGGGTCGGTGAGTTTACTGTCCAGGAGATGTTGGCGCAGTTCTACAAAGTAATTGGCCGCTAAATGTTCCCAGGCGATCAGATCAAACAGCTCTTCGAAGGTGGAGACCTTGCTGCCCTTGATCCACCCGTCCAAGGCCCGGCTGTAAAAGTTCACGTATTCTACCCATGTGGTGCCCGGTATCTTTTTGCAATCTCGGAACCGTTGCCGGTACATCTCGGGGGTGAGTCCATACCGGCCCACGAGGGCTTCTTTCATGTGGCTGTAGGAGTTCATGACCGTGGAGGGCAGATCCAGCAGGGTATCTCTTCCTTCGCTTAAGAACCGGCCCCATAGGCCAGCCCCCCAATCCTTCTGCGGGACTCGGTGCTCACTGCTGGATGTCGTCGTTTTTGTAATACTCCTTTACCACATCCTTGGGGATGTGGACTTTGGCTTCCACGGTGGGAGCGGATGGTAGATTCCCGGAAGGTCGTGACTCTTCGCTTTTAGCCCTCAACTTGATCTCTTTCAGGCTGCGTTCATGTTCCAGCTGGAGTTTCTTTTCGTCGTGCTCTCTTTGGCGTCTCTTTTCCTCGAGTTCCCCTTGTAGCCGTAGCTGCTCGACGGCTAACTTTTTCTCGGCCAGTTTTATTTCTCCCTCGATTTTCAGCTTGGCCAGTTCAAGTTCGTGGTTGCGGCTTCTCTCTCGGTCTGCTAGTTCCTCATGGGACAGGTTCCCCTCTGGCCCGTTGTTCCTCACCGGGATGCTTTGTGGTTCATGGGCGGAGTCTCCTTCCGTTTGGGTCGGGGGCGCCCCCGTCTCCACCCAGGTCTTCAATACTTTCTGGAAGTCTTCCTTTGTGCTTAATCTGGTGGTAGCGATTCCAAGGTCTCTGCAAAATTGTTTTAATTCTCTATGCGTATAATAGTCCAATTGATCCTCTCGGAACGGCGAGCTCATTTCGGTACCTGCGGCACCCAGGGAGGTTTCTCCTTCCATCTCTGTTTGGTAGTACGTAAGTCGTTCACTGCACGCTCTCTTTCGGTGTCGGCTCGAATCCCGTCGTCTGCCACCAAATGTTGGAAAGGCGTTCGCCGGAGGGGGGTTCGATACACGTCTTGCCCACCCCTTTGACCCACCTCTCCCAAGTAGGCCGAACCAGGCGCGCACACTCTGAGCTTACACTACGAACAGAGTGACACCACACGTATTCTTTGTAGGACGATAGGTTCTTTTATCGAAGGTTTCAAGGGATCTTTATGATCCAAGGTGTGAGTAGTACATCAGCGGCACAAGGTACTACAATCGGTGGTGGGGGAATGGGGGTAGCGGGACAGTCTTTGAATGTAGTGTCTCTGCGAAGTACCCTGCGGATAGCTCACAATCCTCGAGCTGGAGGGTGTTGGTTCTCTGGGCGATCTCTTGCCAATTCGTCCTCGAGGGGAGAGCCGCGAGTCACTCAGCAGGCACAGGTAGTCGGAGTTCGGGAGCCGCGATCTCGTCAGCAGGGCTCAGATGGTTCAATGGCTGGGGGCCGCGAGTCACTCAGCAGGCCCAGGTGGTTCGGAGTTCGGGAGCCGCGATCTCGTCAGCAGGGCTCAGATGGTTCAATGGCTGGGGGCCGCGAGTCACTCAGCAGGCCCAGGTGGTTCGGAGTTCGGGAGCCGCGATCTCGTCAGCAGGGCTCAGATGGTTCAATGGCTGGGGGCCGCGAGTCACTCAGCAGGCCCAGGTGGTTCGGTATTCGGGAGCCGCGACAGCGTCAGCAGGCTTCGATGGTTCCAGATCTTCTCTGCCATTCGTTCCTCCGGCACCCCCTATTATACTCCCCCTGCCCTTTGAAGTCCGGAGTCCTCACAGAGAGGGGCCTTTGGTGACTGAGGGGGTTCGGCGGGATTTCCTGCCGCTCGTTTCTTTGGTCTTTTCAGGTGAGTCTGGGAGGGACCCCAGACGCTCGGCAGGCAAGGCGCCTGCTCCCCAGGGGCCTGGTGGCCGATCGAGTCCTCCCGGGGGAAGGCGATCCGAGGTGTGACTGGGCTGGCGTCTCTTGGTCTGGCTCGGGGGTTCCCGCTCCCGCGGTCGGACATGCGTGGTAGGGTGTCGAGTCTGTCGGGGGCTCTGGCCGGCCCTCGGGTCTGTGTGGCTGGGGCGGCCGGAGTCGGAGATGCCGTGTCTTGGGGGTGGTTGCAGGTTGGCTGGATGATCGGGAGGCATACGCCGTGAGGCCGGTCTCACAAATACATATATATATGTTTTTTTAAATGTTAAATATTTCGCGGGATCCGCGCACCTACGGCGTCATAGACGCAGATGACGCATCGCGGAGGCGCGTAAACGTCGCGTTACGTACATCGAACGTGTCGCGTATAGGCTGGGAGTCGCGTACCAGTCGCATTGCAATTGCGCACTAAACACGTACCCAACGCTTACATGCGCGGATGCTATCGCGTAGGGATCGAGAACGGTGCGCTTAGGGTGCGCGGATCTAAAAACAGTGAAAAAATATATTCATTATAAAGTTTTGAACATATAGTTAAAAAAATATGTTTGAAAAACCCATTAAGTTCAAATAATATTTTTTCATTTTTAAAAGAATTAATTGAAAAAATAAGTTTAAAAAATGGTGAGAAAAAGTATTTTTTTTAAAACGTAATTAATGAAATTGACACACTGAATTTCAAAAAATATACAAATCCAATGAAAATCATAAAACATGATATCTTCAGAGATAAGTTATAGATAGGAATTAGCATTTAAAAACCTTTGAAATTCACTGAAAAAAC
This sequence comes from Triturus cristatus, assembly GCF_964204655.1. Lineage (NCBI taxonomy): Eukaryota > Metazoa > Chordata > Amphibia > Caudata > Salamandridae > Triturus > Triturus cristatus. Next base: position 684,973,382 of record NC_140592.1, read on the forward strand.
CATAGGTTTCATGCACGTTATAGTTAGAAATTGGCATTTAAAAAACCTTTGAAATTCACTGAAAAAAACAAAGTTTTCAGGGGCGTTATAGTTAGGAATTGGCATTTAAAAAACCTTAGAAATTCACTGAAAAAACCATAGGTTTCAGGGGTGTTATAGTTAGCTGAACATTTCCCTCGTACAAAACCCTAGAAATTCTCGTGTTATAGTTAGTTCAGCTAACTATAACTCACGCCCCCGCAATGCACTGCTGATGATGTCACATATTACATCACTCATGACATGGTCAGTGACATCACTCATGACATCACTGATGACATCTCAAATTACATCACTGATGACATCACTGATGACATCATCCATGTGATAAATTACTGCATCTTCTCACACCCTAATTTAACCTTTGATACACCAACTCAAAATTTCAGACGTCGATTCTCAAAACCATAGATACTCCAATACCAATAGCTACATACCCACTCATTAACTCTTAGGTCTACATACACCTCCACTCACTCACCTGTACAGTCACTCATACTTACAGTCACTTCGTACAAGACTATCATATGCATTTATACACCTATATAGACACTCACAGACCGCCAATCATCCATTGAGGTACTGACACACCTAGTCAGTCGTGCAAGTAATTAAACACAGTCCAATTTACTCACCTATACAGTTAAACACACTCAAGTTCACTTACTTATAAAAATAGTACCACATTCTTACGCTCTTATACAATCATTGATGCAAGCACACACTCATCCATACAGCCACTCTCACAATTACACACTCTCACATATACCCACTTATATACTCTTACACGCATATTTACTGCCTTTCACATATGTAGTTAGTCACACATGTACCACTGAGATATACATTCAATCCCTAACACACCCATACATACACTCACCCAACCATACAGTTGATCACAGATGCACTCTAACACTCAGGCACACATACAGACATTCACACAGTTTAGTCACTAGTCCGCAGTAAGATACATTTAATGACTCACTTATAGAGTCAGTTACGCACCTAGAAAATCATCCATTCACACACTTGTACACCCACTCATTCTTCCACCGGCCTTTCACTATAAATATATAAAACATATTTAAACTTTACAGAAACACACAGTCACTGGATGACGTCATCAGTGATGTCATTTGAGATGTCATCAGTGATATCATGAGTGATGTCACTGACCATGTCATGAGTGATGTAATATATGATGTCATCAGCAGTGCATTGCGGGGGCGCGAGTTATAGTTAGCTGAACTAACGGGGGAATTTCTAGGGTTTTGTACGTTGGAAATGTCCAGCTAACTATAACACCCCTGAAACCTATGGTTTTTCAGTGAATTTCTAAGGTTTTCTTTAAAATGCCAATCCCTAACTATAACGCCCCTGAAACCTTTGGTGTTTCAGTGAATATATATATATATATATATATATATATATATATATATATATATATATATATATATATATTACCTACTGGCGGTCGCCAGTAGGTAGTTATAGTTAGGACCCCTTTTCCATAGGAAAACCTCAACATTCTATTTTGAATAACTTTGGCGCCGGTCGACGAATCCTCGCGAATTTCTCAAAATAGGTGGGGCGCTACGCTCCGCTCCTACCCTGAAAGTCTCGGGGGGATTCGTCAAGCGGGGGCTGAGATAAAAGGGGGGTCCCAAAACGCGTTTTTCCCATGCATTTTTCCATAGGACCTTTAGACAGGGCTACAGCCCGAACGGCTGAACAGAATTACTAGAAATTTGGCAGAGAGGTAGTCCTCAGGTCAAGGAAGTGCCTTTTGTAGGTTTGGTGTAAATCTGTTCAGTAGATCCTGAGAAAATAGCCTTTAAATCAATATATATATCTGTGGCAGCTTACGGTGCGCTTACCGTGCGCTTACGGTAAGCTTACGGTACGCGTACGGTGCCGTGCGCGAGCGCGATTCTGATTGGCTGTTAGATCATAGTAAACATTCGAATCGGTCGAAACCAGGAAGCGGCGGCCGCCATTTTCTCTCTCGAACTGTCAGGGGGGTGAATAAAAAAGGTGGATAATGTGAAAAGGGGGCAGGCTCAACAGTTCCTGACCCCCTAGCCTTGGTCAGGGGGTCCCAGAAGGACCCTCAAGGGCAAAAATAAAAAAAAAAATTTTTTCGAAAAATCGCCGTATGCGCGTAGCGTACGCGCACGGTGACCTGCGGAATTCCGCGAAATTCGCGGAATTACGCGTACCGTGCGCGCACGGCAAAAAAAAATTTGCAAAAAGGACAGCTTAAAAAAAAATAAAAAAAATTGTGAGGTAAGGTTGGCTCTTATAAGAGCCGTTTGGTTCATACAGGGATGGAGGAAAGAAAGAATGGGAGTATTATGAGCGTCTACAAACATGCTGGTCTATCTTATTGTTAATAAGGGGAAGACTGACCTCCCCAAAAACAATAAGACCACCACATTTTGTACACCTCATTTCAACACTCGCAAATCGAGGGTTGATGTCCAAAGGAAAAGAAGAAGGTGATGCTCCAACAACAGAGGAAGGGCTCAGCTGAGCTGCCGATGATGTACTCGGCTGAGCATCTGAGGCTGGGCTCTGGTGACTTACTGAAGAGTTTTCTCCAGTATGTCGAGCAAAGGTCCTTGGGTGTTTGTCCTGAAGGTGTCTCGTCATAGAGTGATTTCCAAAGGAATATTTCTTCCTTGGATTTCCTCTTGATAAAACACGATCACAAAGTATGCAAGTGACCAATTGAGCATTCACCTTTTTCTTCCCCTCTGGAAAAGTGAAATACTCCCATACAAAAGAAGTCTTTTGTTTCCTCCTTCTCTGGATCATGGTGGTGCTGCTGGCCTCACTCTCAGAAGAGCCCTGCTGTTCTGCCATTGTATCCCAATGTCAATCCAGCTCCTGCTCCTAGAGAATCACAAGCAGAAATGAGGGGAATGGGTGTGGTGTGGGAAGAATCTGGAACTGAAAGTAGTTTCAACCAATGAAAAGTGTTCTTTCAAGCAGTAATGAGGGGAATGGGTGTGGTGTGGGAAGTTTCTGGAAGTGAAAGTAATTTCAACCAATAAAAAGTGTTCTTTGTAAGTCACATGACCTACCGTGCGCGCACGTGACGCTTACGGTGCGCTTACGCAGCGCTTACGTCACTTTCGCGCATGCGCATTACACGCCCCTGCGTAACCGCGACGTTGCTTCCGGGTGTACGCGTACGGCACGCACGTATCAAGTATCGCGCATGCGCATTACACGCCCCTGCGTAACCGCGACGTTGCTTCCGGGTATACGCGTACGGCACGCACGTATCACGTAGGCGCGCTGCACTAATTACGTCCAGAGCGCGTAGCGTCAGCTTACCGTACGCGTATTCTACAAGCGCGTAGCGTCAGCTTACCGTACGCGCACGGAAAAAAATGCATAAAAAAAAACCTTTCCATAATGCAGGATATATTACATAAATTATTAAAAAAAGGCTTACAAAAAATGACCTAAAAAAAATTTGCATTAAATTATAATTAAATTATAAAATCGAAATAAAAAAAACACCATCCACATTGACCCCACCCCCTGTGCTTTTGGTGGCCGAAGGCCACCAAATGTACAGGGCTTATTATAGTTGATAAAAACCGTGCACGGAACGAACTGCGTTAAGTGGGCGCGCACGCCACGAATGGCGTAAAGTAACTTAGCATTTAAAAAACCGTACAAATTCACTGAAAAAACCATAGGTTTCACACACGTTATAGTTAGGAATTAGCATTTAAAAAACCTTGCAAATTCACTGAAAAAACCATAGGTTTCACACATGTTATAGTTAGCGGAAATTTTACTGATAAAAAACCAATGAAATTCCCCCGTTATAGTTACTGCAGGCAACTATAACTCACGCGACCGCAATCTTCTGCTGATGACATATGTGTCTTTATGAAAAAAAAAAATTTGTAATATATGTATAGCTAAAAATGTATGGAAGAAGACATGGGCAAATAAGTGTCTAAATACAGTATTAGCATCAGCAGAGGATTTCGGTTGCGACACATTTTAAACAGCACCATCACGGATCGTACTATCCTTCCACACACACAAAAAAAACAGCTCCGCTGTAAATCAGGCGTTATAGCACACCGGGGAGACATTCGGTCTCTCCGGTGGGAACCCAATGATGAAGCATGTCACCAGCTAGGCTGGTGAGTGAGGGTTCTTCTAAAAACAAAGTGATTCACCCCTGTGCCTTTCTGAAGATCTCAGCACTTGTCTAATCCTAACGGACACACTCTTTTTTTGTTTATATATACTAGCCCCGGGGGATTAAGAGTGGCTCCAATAAAATTTCCCTCTCTCTCTTGTTGTTAAATTATAATATGAAAAGAAAGACAGTTGAAAAATGGAGGCATACATACTTTTTTTTTAATAAAAATAACTCATTGGCTGATTCAAACCATTTTACAGTTAAAACTAGGCTGTATGATTACATTTTTAAAAGCATGTTTTGGATTGGTACAGAAAAATGTGTTCCCACTGACCATTACTTTGGATTTGCTGTTAGGTTTGAAAAGTCAAGCAGTCTTGCTCTTTGGATTTGAAACATTGTGTGCTGAACTTCTGACCTCTCTGCTCACACCAGTGTTCCATGACCTGTTGCTATGATAGCAGGCAGAAGTCATGTTGGGGGAAGGGATGATTTGGAAAGGGGTTGAAAGTTGCAACCAATAGAAATGTGTGATTCCATTTGAAAAACTGTGGGAAGGACTGTGATTTTACATTAACATGTATATGTGTGAAAAAAGAGAGGGAAAAATTGCCATTTACTGGTTGTGGAGAGAGGAGAGAGGTGTACAGCTCTGAGATTCTGGCTCTGATAATCTGCTGTTTGAGTGCCACATTTCTTTCTCAACTAATTAATTTTAAAGGTGAGTTATGAGTTTGAGAGGGGAAGTATGTGGAGTATTTTGATATAAATAATAGAATTGTCATTCTTGTTTTAAAGTTGTGTTTTACATTTTGTGATTTAGGAGAAATTTAACTGTCTTGAACTTGTAAGATATTATGGAGTATGTCTTCACTGTAAGTTAAGGTGTACTGGTATCACTGAGGAATACTGTTTTGTGCCTAGAATCACATCATGAGTCTGTGTGCACACAGGATTTGTTGTCAGAGATTTAATTTGTGTTGCTCTTGTTCTTGTTCTTGCACTCGCAGAAAAGGGGCAGTTTGTTTGCTTAAAGTGTGATGGTTAGCATTCAGCTGAAATTAGTTACTCACAAAAAAGAGGCAAATGCAAACACATTTGAAAATAGCATGGGACATTTTCCTACCACTTTAAAAGTGGTGTTTTACATTTTATGTTAAGGAAGATATTTAAGTGCCTTGAACATGTTAGATATTATGGAGTATGTCTTCACTATAAGTTAAGGTGTACTGGTATCACCCAGGAATACTGTTTTCTGCCTAGAATCACACCATGACACAGTGTGCACACAGGAATTGTTATCAGAGATTTAATTCGTGTTGGTCTTGCTATATTACCCTTGCACTCGCAGGAAAGGGGCAGCTTGTTTTTTGTAATACATGGTCATGGTGTCAAGGAGCTGTTAGGACATGTGCTCTTTTCTGCTTGTCTAAAATATAAGAAAAAGGGTGTCACAGTAATTATCACTTACTCCACCACAGTACTAAATGTGCTTTCAAATTGCCAAACAAAATATCGCTTTGTGGTTAGAATCACACCATGAATCTGTGTGCACACAGGAATTGTTGTCAGAGATTTAATTTGTGTTGCTGTTGTTTTGTAAAACTTGCACTATTAAGAAAGGGCAGTTTCTTTTTTTCAACTGTGTTGCTTAGCACTCAGCAGAAATCACTATCTGAAAAATGAGAGGCAAATGCAAACACATTTGAAAATAGCATGATACATTTTCCTACCAATTTAAAAGTTGTGTTTTACATTTTATGTTAAGGAAGATATTTAAGTGCCTTGAACTTGAAAGATATTATGGAGTATGTCTTCACCATAAGTTAAGGTATACTGGTATGACCCAGGAATACTGTTTTCTGTCTAGAATCACACCATGAGACAACATGCACACAGGAATTGTTGTCAGAGATTTAATTTGTGTTCCTGTTGTTCTGTAAAACTTGCACTTTCAGGAAAGGGCCTGGTATCACCCAGGAATACTGTTTTGTGCCTAGAATCACACCATGAAACAGTGTGCACACAGGAATTGTTGTCAGAGATTTAATTTGTGTTGCTGTTGTTCTGTAAAACTTGCACTCGCAGGAAAAGGGCAGCTTGTTTTCTTCAACTGTGATGGTTAGCACTCAGCAGAAATCACTATCTCACAAATGAGAGGTAAATGCTAACACATTTGAAAACCACAGGGTAGATTTTCCTTCCACTCCTGCAATGGGTGAGGTAGTTCCTACATGTTCAAAACTCCAATTAACCTTTACCAAACATGTACTCTTACACACATATCTGCAGTCTTCATGCAGTTGAAAAAGTCTCCATGCAGATCTCTCTTGCAACTGACAATACACAGTCTCCAGAAACACACTCTTTGCACACATGCAGCAGCTTCTCCTACACTCCCATGCATAATACTCAGCTCTGTGTTGTGTTTCAGATAGCAGTGTATAAAGCAAACACATTCAACGTCACCAAGGCTCATTTCCTTTGCTCTACTCTAATCACTCACCCTGTAACACATGCTGATGGTCTCAAGTAGCTATTAGGACATGTGCTCTTTTTTGCCTCTCTAAAATATAAGGGAAATGTGTGAGGCTGTCTCAGTAATTATCACTTGCTCCATCCACAGTACTAAATGTGCTTTCAAATTGCCAAAGGAAATATCGTTTTCTGCCTAGAATCACAGCATGAGTCTGTGTGGACAGAGGAATTGTTTCTCACCTTTAGTAAACCTTCAGGGACTCCCTGACAAAGAGAGGGGAGTGGCAAAGTAATTAAAAAAGAGATGGTGTACAATGATTTTTTTTTTTTAAATGTCATTGGGTGCGCGCACCCGAAAAAAAAAAAGGCAAATAGATTCAAAAAACAAGTTTTTGTGTTTTGATTTTAGGTGGCTCTAAAAAGAGCCCTTGAGTTAATGTAGGGACAGAGGAAGAGAAAAACGAAAAAAAAAATAACAAAACTATGGCCTAGTGCAAGGGTGCTCCTCAAATTTCCTCCGAATGAGATCAATAGTGCTCTCACCCATAGTAATAAGAGTACCACAATCCATGCACCGTGTACTCATCCTCCCAAAACAAGGACGAATATCCAGAGGTGTGTTAGAAGGTGAAGGCACCATAGCAGAAGAGGTTTCACACATGTTATGGTTAGCTGGACATTTCACTCGTAAAAAACCAATGAAATTCCCCTGTTATAGTTAGTTCAGCTAACTATAACTCGCGCGCCCGCAATCCACTGCTGATGACGTCACATATTACATCATTCATGACATGGTCAGTGACATCACTCATGACATCACTGATGACATCTCAAATTACATCACTGATGACATCACTGATGATGTCATCTATGTGAAAAATTAGCACATCTTCTCACACCCTAATATAACCTTTGATACACCGACTCAAAATTTAAGAGTTCCATTCTCAAAACCATACATACTGCAATACCAATAGCTACATACCCACTTATTAACTCTTAGGTCTACATACACCTCCACTCATTCACCTGTACAGTCACTCATACTTACAGTCACTCCATACAAGACTATCATATGCGTTTATACACCTATATAGACACTCACACACTACCAATCATGCATAGAGGTACTCTCAGACCTACTCAATCATGCAAATAATCACACTCCCATTTACTCACCTATGTGGTTATACACACTCAAGTTCACTTAGTCATAAAATAAAGTACCACATTTTTACCCTCTTATAGAATCATTCATACAAGCACACACTCATCCATACAGTCACTTTCACAATCACACACTCTCATATCTACTCATTTATATACTGTTACACGCACATATACTGCCTTTTACATATGTAGTTAGTCACAAATGTACTACTGAGATATACATTCAATCCTTAACACACCCATACATACACTCACTCAACCATACAGTCCATCACAGATGCACTCTTAAAACCATGCACCCGTAGAATCACCCACTCACACATTTATGCATAGAGTCACACACACCCTACCCACACAAACACTTAGGCACCCATACAGATACTCAGACAACCAATCAATAACCCATATAGTCACTCATATAGCTATTCACAAAACCATGCAGCCACTTATACACCACCAACAGACACATACAGACATTCACACAGTTTAGTCACTAGTCTGCAATAAGATACATTTAATGACTCACTTACAGAGTCAGTTACGCACCTAGAAAATCATCCATTCACACACTTATACACCCACTCATTCTTCAACAGGCCTTTCCCTATATATATTAAACATATTAAAATTGTTCAGAAACACACATTCACTGGATGACATCATCAGTGATGTCATCAGTGATGTCATTTGAGATGTCATCAGTGATGTCATGAGTGATGTCACTGACCATGTCATGAGTGATGTAATATGTGACGTCATCAGCAGTGGATTGCGGGTGCGCGAGTTATAGTTAGCTGAACTAACTATAACGGGGGAATTTCATTGTTTTTTTACGAGTGAAATGTCCAGCTAACTATAACATGTGTGAAACCTATGGTTTTTTCAGTGAATATATATATATATATATATAACTCCTGGGACTTCACCTTGAGCCCTGCACTCTTGAGAGGGTGCTATTTAGCGCGAAGGTGAAAACGTGCTTAAATCTCACAGCTGCGTGGCATAAAAACACCAGCACTCTCGGGAGCAGTTCACCCAGATTTTATTTGGGTGATCATACACGCAGACGCATTCCAGCTTCCGCCTTCCTCAATGACAGAGGGTGCCATGAGACGACGTCATTAAATCCACAATATTATTGGATGAACAATTCTTCAACATAAATGAAGGATAAACACCCATATGTTTACTTTTTGGCCATATTGGAACGTTCTTTTATCACAATGAGTTCGTAAATCATGTTACTTTTTCAACAAAAGCCACTTCATTTCGCCCTGAATGGGCATACCACTCATTATCAATTCAATGATATATTTCGGCCATAACAGTCCTTTTACAAAAACTCTTTTTAAAATATGTTACGCCAACATTTACAATGAACAGCTGTCCAAATGCTCATATAGTTCCATCCTTTGGGAACAAACATTGGTGAGTGGCAACTATGTACAGACATTAGGCTAAGTGTAAAAAGTTGCTTGATAACCCGTTTTATATGAAATTTAAATAACTTTGATGTCCTCATTACTGTACCTTATTATTATTGTATTATTGTGCCCTTAGATGGGCCTAACGGGTACCGGCATTCAAACTCATCATAGTAAAACAAATTTTAGAGCTACATAAAAGCTTTCCCATGTGGCGTTACCCATCACAGCTAATATCCCCATAAAATCTTATCATGGTTCGGAATGCAACATGTACTATGCCCGAGACCAACATAAATTACAGGTGTATAGCCATTTCTTCTCCACTATTTAATACCATAGGTATTTTAGTCTGGGTGTCTATGATGTACCTAGATTCTAATCGACGAAGTGCCAGAAGTCTGTCACCTCCTTGTTTGTCTTGTGCTCCATGATCCATGCAAAAACATCTCAGAAGATCCCTATTACTGTTGTGATATTTTTCGAAGTGCGTGCAACTGCATATGTTACATCCTTCGTTGCAATGGCCCTGAGATGCTCCAATATCCGCACTTTCGTGAGATATATGGTACTACCAATATACCCTAGACCGCATGGACTTACCAGGCAGTACACAGTATATGTAGTATTGCAGTTCATTAATTTTCTAATCTTCTTGGGAGTACTAAGACCGGGTACACCATAGGTTATAACTTTGTGGCTATTTTTACAGGCTTTGCTCCTTCCACATGGGAAAAAGCCCGTAATTTCTCCAAAACAAGATTGTGCAGTTTGTTTTGAATAATGACTCTGTACCAAATGTTCTTTCAGAGATCCGGCCTTTCTGAACGATAGTAGGGGTGATCTTGGTAGATTCTCACCTACGATCGGATCAGTTTTTAAAATATGCCAGTTCTTTCGTAACATATTTCTATTCTCATTGCTGTTATCTGAGTAATCTATGACCATTCTGAAATCCTTTAGATCCCCAGCCTTTCTTCCACTTTGATCGGTTTGATCTTCAGTATGACCTTCAATAATTCTGCCCTAGGTTTAGCATCCACCTTCCTTTTTGCTTCAGTTAGAAACATTAATAAAATATCCTCTAACCATGAATCTTTCTATACTTTCTGCTGCGGCTGCCTGAAAATCAAATCGCACTCCCTGGTGCAATTTCTCTTGATGCCCAACAGTTCACCATAAAGGATACTGTTTTTTAATTTGTCAAGATGGCAGCTGCTCACATGTAAAATGTAATTGCCTGCAGTTGGCTTTCTATGCAACACCGTGCAGACTCTGCCTTCAGTGGCAAATACCCTTAAGTCCAAGAAATTTACAGATTCTTTGCTGATTTCCCCTGTGAACCTCAAGTTGAGATCATTCCTGTTGAGCATGTCAATGTATTGTCTAGCCGATTCTTCAGTACCTTTGTATATAGTAAAAAGGTCATCAATGTATCTATTCCAGCTAACCAGTCTACTGGTCCATTCTTCATATGGTTCCGACCAGGCCACTTGCTTCTCCCACTAGCCTACGAATGAATTCACATAGCTGGGGGCGAAGCAGGTGCCGATGGCCGTACCCTGTATTTGTTTGAATAGCTGGACCTGGAATAGAAAGATGTTGTTATGCAAACAAAAGTCAACAAACTCAATTAACATTTGATTATGCTCAATGTATTTAAGGGAACGTCCATTTAGAAAGTACTTCATAGCATCAAGGCCATTGCAATGTCCAATGCTAGTATACAGACTGGAAATGGAGTGATCATGACATAGTCCAACTCCCATGTCACCCCTTCGATTCTTCTCCGGAAATCTTTGGTATCTTGTACATAAGAAACCAATGTGGTGACAATTTTTGACAGGAAGTAGTCCACATAAATTGACATGTTCTCTGTGAGGCTTCCCTGCGATGAAACAATATGGTGGCCCGGTGGATCTATTCTATCCTTATGGACCTTAGGGAGGTGATAGAATGTAGGTAAGCGTGGGTGTTTACAATTAAGAAAAACATGTTCCTCCTTCTCCAACATGCCTTTCTGATTCCATTTCATGATCAGCTGTTGGTATTTGTCCACGCTTGTATCATATTCTTTCTTCCTGATTTTAATATAGCTCGAGGTATCGTTCAATTGTTTTAATGCTTCATAGCAGTAGTACTCCGCTGTTAAAAGTACAATATTTCCACCTTTGTCAGATGGTTTGCATACGATTGTACGATCCTCATGTAAGCTTTTCACCGCCACTCTTTGTGCCTTGGTTATATTACTCCTGATTCCTTTTTTTCGCCCTTTCGTTCGTAATTTCATGAGAAATTTAGTTACCATTTCAGTGAACATGTCAATGGCATCCCATGGTACTTTTGGAATGAATTTAGACATTGGTCTGAAAGGACTTTTCAGTCCTACTTGTGTCACTCCCAGCTCTGCTGCTTTATCCGAGACGCTGTTGGTTCTTTCCATATTGGTATTCTCCTCATCTTGCAGATCTTCCAAGATAGCTAACGTCTCTAGATCCCTTACTGTTAAAGAATCCATGTCTGTTTCATAAGCATCGGTTTGTCTGACTTGTCCCGCAGGTCCCTTCAATTTGAAGAATTTGTGGAGCTTGATTTTTCTTGAGAATTTGAGTAGGTCGATCCTCATTTGTGTTTTCAAACTGTTTAGAAGGACAGAATGTAAGTCCCAACTTCAAATCTGACTCCTCTATGGTGGATAAAACCCTGGGCGTCAGGTTGATGATCGTACGGGTTTCAATTAGAGGGGCTTGGTGCCCAGCTAGGTTGGAGAGTTTGAACTGCGCATGTCAATTTGGCCGTAGCAAGGTAGCCGGCCAAACCGACGGGTGCACTTCACACTGAAGGGGCCACTCATCACTGCTACCAATCAGCAGCAATGTCGCACTGGCCCCACCCTGCCCTCTCCATTCCACAGAAAGCTGGAAAAATGAAATGGCAATAAAATCCTTTTATTACCATTTTATTTTTCCAGCTTACTGTGCGGCAGTGTGTGTGTGGCGGATGGGGGGGGGGGAGTGACGCTCCTCTGCTCTTATGGAGGAACTGCCCCATGAGCAATATGGAGTGGGTGTAGGAGAAGTAAACGGGTGAGCAATCATAAAGGACAGGAAAGTAGGGGCGGTGAGGAGAGCAGGGCACAGGTGGGCTGAAACAACTTTTATGGCGTGGTGGAAAGAAGAAGCAAATGACAAGAGAGTATCATAGAGTGGGCAGGAGAGAAGCACACAAGCGTCAAAGCAATTGGGGTAGTACAAGAGGACGAGTGCCACATGCAGGGGGCAAAGGAGGAGCACACAGATTAAACAGAGCAACACAGAGTACACGGGCAGTGAAGTACATGAGTGTGACACCTGGAAAACACACGTACTGCAGAGGGTTGCCTAAACTGAAAAAAAGCAGTGCTTGAAAAGCAGGCAGCATGAGCATTGAGGCTAGCCAATCAAAGGTGATGTTAAAGAAGCTATGCTCCATGGCAGGGACAAAGCCAAGATTGTCAGGCTGGGGCACAAATAGGAAGCAGGCAAATGAAAGTGACAAGAAAGGTAGCCAACAATAAGCAATCGACAGACTCACATCCCCTGTATGTTCTTGTTAAGCCCACAGTATCTCTTGCAACATATAGAGCATGCGCTGCCTAGTAGACAAGACCTAACAAGCATTGGCATAGCCAATAGGTCTCGCCTTTGGGACCTTATAAGTGTTTAGCAATGCAACAGTTGCATAACTAAATACTTATAAGGTCCCAAAAGCGAGACCTATTGGCTATCCCAAGTGGCCGTGCGGCCGGGAAAGTGAAAGTAATTGCGGCGCGCGCGCCCGCGCACATGCACTGTAGCTAGGCTGGCCTGGTAGCACTTTTTGGAGCCCTCTCAAGTCTCGCCAGACCAGCGCATGCGCTGGGTCAGGCGAGACCTAAAAATCAGTACTTCCCATAGCCAGGCCTCTTCTGGGCCATCTCTTTGAAACTATTCTTGGATCTCCCTCTTTTCCTGTTTCTGCTAAGCCATTATTCTGAAGTTTCAGGGGTTTGAAGGATCAGGGCTCTGTATCTGAATGCAACACTGACATCCCCCGGACTCACCTATTACAAAAACAACAGTCCCTGAACAGTTAATGCTGTCCATGGGTGCCCCTGCCTGAAAGTGACGGGAAGAGTGGTGGGTAGGGCGGGGGGGGGGGGGTGCTCCTGTTCTGTGAAGTGGAGTGAGGGACAGAGAGCTAAAGAACAAACAGACCTTCTCACCATGGTGCCTGATACCTGAAATGAATGTAAATGCATGCAATTGGTTAACCGCCAAATAAAAAAGGCTGCTTGGGAGCCAGGATAGGTTTTAATTGATGGAGTCACTTGAAGCTTCATGGAGGCAGATGCTTATTCTTTTTGCGGGTTATTGTGAGCTTGTTATCAGCTGAGTTCTGGAGTGCATTTTAAAAGCACTTGCTTTATCTTAAACACTACATCATTTTGCGTCCTCCTGTCTAATCGTACTTTCTGTAACATGCTGGCACCTTGTAGCACTATAAATACACAATTTGCTATTCCGCACTGCGCCAACCAGGACTTAATTCGGTGACTCTCTGGTCAATCGCACAGACATTTGCATAACATAAAAGAGTATGTTTTCCACTGATTAGTTAAACGCATACATTTTTTTCATTTGAGTAGTGTGAACATTATTTTAGTAAGAGTTACATGAATGTGAAAAAATAACAAGATACTTACAGAATATTTTGTTCTTTTTAGCCACATCTTTGACCCCACCACCACACTCACTGAGCCTGCACATGGCACTCAGGATTACAGTTTTTTGAAATCCACACTTCCAGGACATCTTAAGTTACAAGTACTTGAATGCCTCATTTGCGCCCCACCACCCCGCCGACCCGTGAATACAACCACGGGCCCTAAGAGGGGCGCCCCCACAGTTTATAGATCTCTGCATTACTCACCTTTGCACTATGGTACACAGTTGCATGCATGGCACTGGACACCATGGGCCTTGTTTACAAGTCCCTTCCTTGCGCTGCCTGTATGTCACATTTTCCTATGTTAAAAGTGATGCACCGGCGGCGCAAAAGGCTTGTGAATAAGCCCCTGTGTTTGTGCACCAGTGCTGGGGAAGGGAGCAGATGTGCTGTATTGTAGTAGATATAACTGCTCTCCCCCTAGTAACTGCACTGCTCTAATCTTGAGTAAATCTGTCCCTAGATGTTGAGGCAGGGCAAAGGGTACAGAGTACCAAGGAACTGCCACTGGGAGAAGCATATTCACCCAGAGGAGAGGGTCCAAGGCTATAGTTTTTTGTGTGCAGATTAATATAGCACAAACTCGACCCGAAGGTATTGGAGCGCTTTACATGAGCACCAGTTTCGTAACACAAGGACACATTGATTTTTGGTAGGCATGGGGGGATTAAGTGATATGCCCAGAATCACAGGATGCTGAGCCGACGCCGAGACTCGAACCTGGTTCCCCAGCTCTAAAGTCTGCAGCTCTAACCGTAAGGCTACATCCTCTCCCAGTTCAGCCACAACCGTGATATGCCCAGAATCACAGGATGCTGAGCCGACGCCGAGACTCGAACCTGGTTCCCCAGCTCTAAAGTCTGTAGCTCTAACCGTAAGGCTACATCCTCTCCCAGTTCAGCCACAACCAATCAATAGTGCCCCAAATGAGATGGGGCGCACATTATGTGGCAGGGCGGCTCCACCCTCAGAAGATGAAAGTAGAGCCCTTTAAGTGTTCTTCATACAGGCAGAATGTAACTCTGATGGTGGCCCTTTTACCCGGGCACCTGATAGTCAAAGAGAACCTCCGAGGTTAACATGTCACAAATAGCAAACTTAAAGACTGAAAGGCAAAATGTTGCTGGGTGGTCTTGGCTGGTCGTGCTATGGACAAAGGGGCAGATTTGCAATCCCCTTGCGCCACTTTTGTGTCACTTTTCCTATGTTAAAAGTGACGCAAAAGTGGCACAAGGGGCTTGTAAATAAGCCCCAAAGTGTTTTGCCACTTTGTTCATGACCAATTGAGTTTTGATTCATGACCAGTTTATTGTCGTCTTTAACGGTATAAAGATGCAAAGAGACTGATTCTCAAACTGCACTTCGTAGTACACTTTGTAGTTCCACTAAGCGAACTACAAAATGCAATTCGCAAACTACAGGCGTAGTTTTACAACGCCACACTCCCCATAATTATATGTGCAGAGTTCTCCACAGTCAGGGTGGAGAAATCTGCACACATAAGTATATGGAGTGCGGAGTCGTGAAACTCTGCACGTAGTATGTGAATACTGAAAATTAGCAAACCTACTACAAAGTGTACGTTTACCTTTGAGAATAAGGCCTAAAGTTGTGAGGTTTGCACCTGTTTACTCTTCGCAAATAATGTTGTCTTGTCTGTAAGAATTTGAAGAAAGCATCTTCTGGCTAAAGGCTTTCACCTTGAGCCATCCTGGGACATTTGGGGTTGCCCGTATCTGTTGTGGCAGTTTGATGCGTGCGTGGATCTGCATTTAACTAATTTGAACGTTTACCATTTTCCTACAATGCCCTGTATTGCTATATGCTTTCGACAAAACAACTTATCTTAGTCCATGGATGTCCCGGGTGGATGGTGCTACATATGGTGAATTGAAACAACTCTGAAATACATCAGCAGATTACAGATAACAATTTAACAAGACATATGTAAAGTATAGTTGATTCCAAGGGCTGTATTACAGAAAGTGCACAGGAGGCACAAAGGGCATGTGCGCACTTTGGTGTTACAGAAGGGGCAACAGACACTTTTGTGGTCCCTTCTGAAATACTGAGAGCGCTGGCGTACATGTAGCGCCAGCCCTATATCAAGAGGGCTTTCCCTCATTGGAATGGGGGTGTGGCCCAATGCAAATGAGGGAATCTCTATGCCTCTGCACCGAATGTATGACGTTACAACGCATACATTTACAACGCATGCCTTTACAACGCAGTTTTTACATCGGAACATCCTTTACAACGCATTCTTTTACATCGCATTTTTAGAAACTACCTTTACAATGCATTCCATTACATCGCATTATACTATTACAATGCATACCATTACAATGCATACCAATACATCGCATTTAAGGTAAATGTTGGATAGTGTAGAGGTAATAATTACTATTCTAACTCCAGTGAGTGCAACAGTAGGGTAAGTGTTGGATAGTGTAAGGGTACTATGCATTGTAATGGTATGTGTTGTAATGACTTGCAATGTAATGCCTGCGTTGTAGTGACATGCGTTGTAATGTCATGCGTTGTAGTGACATGCAATGTAATCGCTGCGTTGTAATGACATGCGATGTAAAGGATGTTGCGATGTAATGACTGCGTTGTAAAGGTAGTGCCATGTAATGCCTGCGTTGTAAAGGTTGTTTCCCCTCTGCACCAGGTGTATTATGGACATGGGCACAAAGGCAAAGAAGCTATCAGGAGGCGCACTGAAAGTACGCTACAAAAAGTTGCATCACTGTCAGTGCGCCCTCTGATGCAGCCCTCTGAAAGAGGGAAAGAGGGTCCCATGGATCCCCCGGGAAACATCCATTACAACGCAGTCATTACAATGAGCTAACTTTACAAGGCAACTGCCTTTACATTGCATGCCATTACAATGCATGCCATTACAACGCATGTCACTACAAATAATGCCATTACAACACATACCATTATAACTCATGCCATTACAACGTATTATAAGGTAAGTAATGGAGATTTTATTTGTATTAGGGTGGTTATGGGTTTTAGGGTACATGGGAATAGTAAATTTTACTACCACTACACTATCCAACACTTTCCCTACTGTTGCACTCACTGGAGTGGGAATAGTAATCTTTACCCCTACACTATCCAACACTTAGTAATTTTTACCCCTACAATATCCAAAACTTACCCTGCTGTTGAACTCACTGGAGTGGGAATAGACATTTTTACCCCTACACTATCCAACACTTACCCTACTGTTGCCCTAAAAGTATTATGCGCTGTAATGGTATGCGTTGTAATGGAATGCGTTGTGATGGTAGTTTTTTTAAATGCGTTGTAATGGTATGCGTTGTAAAATCATGCAATGTAATGGTAGTTGCGATGTAAAGACTGCATTGTAATTGCATGCGTTGTAATTGCATGCGTTGTAACCTCATATAATTGGATCCCCCCAAGACATCCCACTGCAGGCGAGTGCAGCCAGTTACTGCACTCACCTGCGAAGGGATCTCTTTCACCTCTTCAAAGTGTAGGTGGCACGCTGCCTTCACTGTGAAACACGAGAGGCTTTGAAGCAGCCGCTTCGTATTTTACTTAAATGTGCTTTGCGGCTGCACTGCTGGCAGCGCATTCTCTGTAATAAGGCACACTTTCCCTGTTCACGCAGGGTGCACTCATTTAAAGGTGCGCCATGGTGTAAACAGGAAAAGTGTGCCCTATGTGTAATATGGGCCTAGGAGTGCTAAATACCTCCAAGTGAGGCCTAATGTTTGCCAACAAAAAGGCGGCACGTTTCCCCTTAATTGGTTGTCGCTAGTTTGCAGCCGAGAGGCATGAAACGCTAGAGCGAAGTGAGCCGTTATTCTGTGTCATTCCCTCGACACTGTACTAAAAGTGCCTGCAGGACATTTATAGACCCATGATTCATGAACACTTAACCTCGGTGCTGGGATGTCAAGGCACAGGCGCCATCTTTGTCTGTCAAAGCTCTCTTCCCCTTCCCCATTGCTCGGTTTAAAAGGGCATTTACAGCTTTGCTATGTGTGCTGGGCTGGGCTTGTTTGGCATTTTAAAGACCTCTCTTTGATTTATCCAATTAAAGGAGTCTTCCCAACTTACCGAGATCACCTCTACACCCAAAAAACAAATGTTATTTACCACCTGATCTCATGAATTTGGCAGGTGATTTTAGATACTTTGAAACCTTTGATAGTCCCCGCTGACCAAATGGAAGGAGTCTGATGTGGATAGGTCTGTAGTGGCATTTTTGGTGGACCTACTGTCATTTTGTGCGTAGCTGTCAGATGTCCTCATGAGTAACTGCAACAGCAACTTTCGAAATTCTGTTTCATAGTGCCTCCTGTCATATCATTAAAAATTGCTTTCTTAATGGTAGGCAAATGATATTGAAGTTGTACATTAACCAATGTTATGTAATCATGAATTACATTACATTATATTAACTTATAAAAAATGAAGTTGCATATTTTATAGTTCGGGTGAAAAATACTGAATAGTTTTTCAATCAATTAGATATTTTTAGGTCGAGCCTGGCCAGCGCCTGCGCTGCTCTGCGGCATGCTGTATTGGAGTATGAAATAGAAGCCCCACCCACTCTCCTCCAAATATTTGTCATTGGCTTGTATCATTGTCCTTCGTAAATGCTGACTTCTGATTTGTTAATAGGCTTGTTAGTCCCTCCTTAGTACCGCCTTGTCTTCATTTGTAACCTCCCATGAGGACTGGCCCTTTTACTTTGGTAGCTACAAGGTATGTCTTATTTAGTCTGTAGGCACTATTTTCTTTAATGAGTTTCTCCTACTGCAGGCATGACATGCTTTCCTGTAACATTCAGCACCCCATGCGTGCTTTCACTTTCCGAACAGCAAACACAAGGAGATGATGGACGGAGCACTGAAACTTTTAGACACTCACCCCCAGTCTCAAATCTGGGTTGAATCCATCATCGTTCTTTAGCTCACTTCGCCACCCCATTTCAGACACACCTATATGCAAATCAGTCTTGCCCCTGAGCCTCATGGGAACAATCCAGCCAGAACTGCCAAGCCATGTCTTCCCTGGACCGGAAACAAGCATCCTGGGATCGGTTTCGGGCTAACAGCGCTCATCAGCCAGGCTAGCTTGAATCCAGTGGCAAAGTGAGCAAGGGACCCACGTCTGGCCATACCCTGCCAACTTAGGGCGAACAAAGCAAACACAAGGTGATGAGGGACGGAGCGCTGAAACTTTTCAGACACTCACCCCCAGTCACAGATCTGGGTTGAATCTATCATCGTTCTTTAGCTCACTTCGCCACCACAGTTCAGACATAGCTATATGCAAATCAGTCTTGATCCTGTGCCTCATGGGAACGGTCCAGACCGAACTGCAAAGCCATGTCTTCCCTAGACCGGAAACAAGCATCCTGGGACCGGCTTTGGGCTAACAGCCCTCATCAGCCAGGCTAGCTTGAATCCAGTGGCAAAGACATGGCTTGGCAGTTTCGGGCTGGACTGTTCCCATGAGCCACAGGGTCAAGACTGATTTGCATATAGCTGTGTCTGAACTTTGGTGGCGAAGTAAGCTAAAGAACAATGATGGGTTCAATCCAGATCTGTGACTGGGGATGAGTGTCTGAAAAGTTTCACTGCTCCATCCATCATCTCCTTGTGTTTGCATAGTCATTTACAATGTCAATAGCTTGAACTCTCGCAATTGCGAGACCTAATGCACTGCAAATGTGTGTTACAATGTTTCCATTTAAAGAAGAACAGTTCTAAATAAATCACTTGCCTTTCTACTTCTCAGTCTGTACTGTTCTACTATCTCGTAATTAATATTTCAGAGGACATGACAGATTGTGATTGATGGTGTGACACAGCGCAATGGAATTAATATTAGAAAGCTCTAATATAGGGGAAAATTAGAAAATGTGAAATGCAAGTGTAGAGGCCTCTTACACGCTGTAGAATATGTGATGGTATCTTGAGACTGGAAAGTCCATTAAAGGGTGGAGGATGCAGGCGACGCCTCACTGGCTAGCCTCGCCCCCCTGCCGCATGAAGGGAAAACAAAACATTGGTGATTGATGTGAAAACTACCAGTGGGACAATGCCTAAGCTTTTTCCTTTTTCTAAAACAAACTCCTGCTTTGGGGGTTTGCTTTGAAAAACAAAGAAGCCTTTGCAAAGCCAATAAGTCTTGCCTTTTAGACCTACTGGTTTTTGCCAGTGCTTTTTGCCGATACTGTGCAACAATAGTAAAAAAAAAAGAAAACAGCGCAAAGGCTTGTACGCGCACATTGTTCATTACACATGTGCATATGTGCGCCATTGCGCTATGGCAGCCAAGACTGATGAGGCAGGTGCCAGGCGTGCATGTGCAAATGCATGAAGCCGCCACCATTTTGTTCATCTGAATTAACCGTTCTATGATGGAGCAGTAGGTAAAAAAAAATATGTATATGCACACAAAAAAAGGAGTAGCCTGGCATCAAATGCCAGCTGCTGGGTCTTCCAAAAGTTTTTTTTAAAGCATTTTATTCAGAAAGACTGAGTCAGGAGGGGTGGGAGGAGAGGTCAAGGCAGAGTGGAGAAATAACAGAGAATGAGTGGGGCAGGGAAGCAACAGCGGGTCTTGAGGTAGTAGGAGAAAACAATAAATTAGCAAGCAAAAAAAAGCTAGTGAGGGGTGGGGAAAGCAATGGACAAGCTGGGAGTGGGGGAAAGGGGGCGGGGGAAGCAACACAGATCCAATGGTGGGCTGGTGGAGGAGAAGGTATTTGTGAAAGAACAGCGGACAATGTAGACACATGCACTCCCAATCAAAAGGATGGTAAAGATTGCAAACATAAGAGGAAGGAAATCAATTGAATATGAAGAAAGCAAATGACATTGACAGGAAAGCCATGACAGTTGAGCAATTGTCTGGCCTAAAGCCCACAGTAGGTTTTGGTATTGTCTATAACAGGTCCTTTGACAACAGACAGCTAAAACTTGTTTCTAGGAGAAACTTGAAAAGGACCAAAGGAGGTGGTGCCTCCTCGGTATTATGTAGTTCAATAGGTTGCACTGCAGGCAGTGAGATCCCTACCAGAGTGACAGAGATCTCATAATATGGGAGGAGGTCCTCGCCTACAGGAGTGCATAAGGGATCCTCTACTGAAATGTCATGTGGCTGGTGCCCACCAGTGCTAAATGTATATCTCTTAGTGTGAGAGTGTGTGACTGGACATGAGGGTGCAGTGCTCCTGTTATTCCTTCACGGGTGGCATTCTTTCTAGGCCCATTTAGGGAGCGACATTTGTATTACTTAGTCAAAGGGAGGATCTGTGATGATCCTTTGCAGAGTTTTGCATCAGTGACTGCATCTGCAGGCAACTGATTCATGGCGTGCCTGTAGGAGAGTGCCTGAGAATATCAGTGGAGAGAGTTTGTGTTTGATTATTGGATGCCAGGATCCTCTAATTCAGATGGTTCAGTGGTGTTGGGAAATGGGAAACATCCATTACAACGCAGTCATTACAACGCACTACCTCTACAGCGCAGCTGTTACAACGCAACTGCCTTTACATCGCATGCCATTACAATGCAGCCATTACAATGCATGTCACTACAAAGCATGCCATTATAACACATACCATTACAATGCATGCCATTACAACGTATTATAAGGCAAGTAATGAAGATCTTTAAGGTTTAGTGTGGGTATGGATTTTGGGGTACATGGAAATAGTAATTTTCACCCCTACACTATCCAACACTTTCCCTACTGTTGCACTCACTGGAGTGGGAATAGTAATTTTTACCCCTACGCTATCCAACACTTACCCTACTGTTGCCCTAAATGTATTGTGCATTGTAATGGTATGAGTTGTAAAATCATTATCAGCATCATCATTAGCATTGTAGAGCGCCTAGTTACACCAACGGTGTGTCCCCAAGCTAATAGCATATTCTCAGAATGACACGAGATAGGTATGTGTGCCCTAGCTGTCATGTTTCCAAGTCTATTCTAATTTACTGGTGGGAAAAAGCCAAGTTTTCAGCCTTTTCCTAAAGGCAGCTTCACATGGCTGTCTTCTCAAATCCACCGGTAGTGAATTCCAATGTTTTACTGATAAGTATCTGAACGAGCAGCCACCTAGCCTGGCCTTCCCAATTCTGGGTACAATTACTAGTGTCTTTCCTTCAAATCTTAGGCCTCTGCTGGGGGTATAGGCTGTTATCATGGTTTGCAGATAACTTGGGCCTTTTTTAGCTAGGATACGGTGACAAAAGCACATTGCCTTGAACAGGATCCTTTTCCCACAGGTAGCCAATGCAGGTTGGCCAAGGCCTTTGTGTTGGATGATCTTTCAGGGAAATTCAGCACTAGCGGGGCAGCGGCGCGTTGAATTGATTGCAGCTTCATCAGCCTTTTTTTTTAGCTACGCCTAGGTATAGAACATTAACGTAGTCAATCTGAGAGGTGACCACAGCATGTACTATGGTTTTTCTGGTCTTAACAGGTAGCAGGCCAATGACCTTACGCAGGGTTTTCAGTGTTCCGAAGCATTTGCCTGTTATTTTGAAGTACTGGGGATTTTAGGAACCCAGCGGTGCCAGGGGTAGCACCCTATGACTTCGAGTTCTTCCTGTCTTGGACCACAGAAACACAGAGTCTTGCGGTGGCGTCAAGGATCGTTTTATTATTGACTGCAGTCAGTAACAGAAATCCTAGAAGTACACACGGGTATGTTCTCAGGAGACTGCTCTCTCTTACAAAAACGGGCTTCTCCTTATATACAAAATATCATGCTTCAGGCACACATTCCTCGTTTTACGATATGGTCATTCATATGTATTCATTACAAACGAAAAAGCAGAGTCACGATGACCATCCCACATTCCAGTTCAGCCAGCCCACAATTATTTACCCAGCAAGGCTCAGATCCCTCATCAGATACCAGCAGACCCCAATAAACACGGGCACCTCCTGTTGGTAAAACAAGCCATAAAGCAGGAAGAGTCAGGTGTGAAAGAGATTAGCCGGAGGCTTGTGTGGGATGAAAAGGCTTTATGGTGTGTTAAACCCTGATGCTAATCACAGGTGGCCGCAGGAAGGGGAGCTCATGAGACCGGACTGACCTGGGGCGGTGGAGCCAAATCGCACAGGTCACAGGGAAGTCAACAGAAGGCACACGTGTTCTGAAGGCCTGTGTTTGTCCCTAATGTGCAGCGTATGTGAGGGCAACCACAAGATGGCTACCGCTCCAAAATGGAAACCCACGAAGTCAATGTGTAATATCGTATACAAAGTGAATTTATCGATGAAACGTTATGCAAAACACTTGTACATACTGCATTTGTCATTTGCGGTTCATTGACACCAAAATCGGCATGGTGGGGGCATGCCTCCAATGTGGTTCCGAATTTTAAAGTACCACAGACCCTCATTTTGCCCTTACATAGGCAATAACTATACTCATATTAATCCGAGTCTAGGTCTATATTCATAAGGTCATGGAGATGTTGCTGTAGCATCATCCTATTACTTAGCTCGTCCCTCGATACAGGTTTCCTTACGCATAATGTAGCACAGAGGCCACATATCGCGGGAGCACACTGTATACACAGACAGAACAGGAAAAGAATGGCTAAGAACATACCAATGACCATCAGGCAGATATCAGTTCCCAGAACCACCCCATTAATGACCAATCTCCTTTATCCACGTGTATAGATTCGGATATTTTATGCAGTTTGGAGATGGCTTGATAAACTGTTGGAGCGTTATCTGGTATGAAAATGCAACAGCTAGATTGGATAACCTTACATACCCCACCGCGGTCTGCAAGTATGACGACTAGAACCATACGGTTCTGCAAAGTCATGAGGCGATCCGCTTGGAGCTCAGCTGTCAAATTACCAAGGGCACCAGCCGTTACATTGACAGTGGATTCAACCACACGAGTCAGTTGTCTCAGGTTCCTGCTATTGACCATCGGTCCCCAAAACGGCAGGAAACCCAAAAAGAAGTCTCCCACTTCCTGACTGGCAGTATCCTCCTGACTAAAAACGCCTCTCACAACTCTGGTCTTGTGATAATCAGAGGCAGCAGTAAATGTTGGCGGTAGCAAGTTTGCAATATAACATGTGCCCGAGAAATCAGGGGGCCGCCATGTATATGCTCGGTCATTGCAGACAAAATATGTACCCTTGGCAGCCAAAAACGCAGGGGAAAATTGTGATGGGAAAGTGTACGTTTCAGTACAGTCACTTTTCCCCAGTTGAGCTCTTGGGTTCTGGCCATTACCTTGTAGACAGAACCGACCTATGTGGGGTACGACCCAAATTGGGGATGACATTTTTCGCTGCTTTTCGCCCAGACTAATGCTATACCCCGTCGCGTTCCAACCTACATAAGCTCGTAATTCGTCCTTAGGAATAGATGAGTATGCGTCGATATCTCGGCTCATATCAGCAACTCCTTTCATTAAGGCCTTATTGTTTGTGCTAGGTCTGATGGAACGCGGTTGTCGCGGGGAGTAGGCATCTAATGCAAAAAGAAACATGGTCTGGAATGCCCATGACGATCCATTATAGCTAAACGGCAGCACTAGATACGGGATACCCTTGTTAATGGTATGTGGCATTAACCCACACACCCAGCAATTGGTTGTATTCATGACTAGTTGGTGCTGGTGCAGGAGTTGAATAAACGAGTTATTTACAAACTCAGACCGTCTAGCTTGTTCGTGTTCAGGCAGAGGGTGGAAAGAGTGCAAGGAGACAGTAGGAGGAGGTATAGGCTGTACAGTGGGTGCAAATGGCACTTGAGAGGAGAAGAATACATAACCTACAGTAAACACCATCATACTACATAGTTTAAACAGACATAACAATACAAAACGTTTGCTCTTCATTATTTTACATATTTTCGTCTTAAAGTTCATTTCCTCAGAGGGTCCATCTTGAAAAACTCCATCCTCTAATCGTGCCGCTCGCGGTGGGTGAGTATCTTCTGCTAAGGAGTACGCCTGTCAGTCCAGGGAACGCCCCGGACCAACCAGAACCGTTGACCTAACGTCTTCGGCCTGTACCCCGAAGTCTTGGCACCGCGACCCTGCAGCTGAAACCGGATGGTGGTTCAGAAAAAACAAAAATCAAAAAGTCCTTCAGATGGGAGAGCTGTAATATCAAAAAATAGTAAGGGAAGGGAATTTTTATTTGTCCATAGGCCTTGGCCTCAAGTTGTAGCGAAATCGGCCAGGTACTGTCTGGTCTTGGAACAAGAGTTCAGGCTCTGTGGTGTCCAATCGAATTGACGGTGGCACAGCTTCCTGCAAAATATCGTCGCTTTCTCGTTCTGAAGTCGTTCCCTTTACACGTGCATCACTGAATGGCACAAAACGAGGGACAGTGTCAGTTTCAGAATCAGCGATACCCTCCTGGATCCACCCGTCATACGGTAGAGACAAAGGGATCCGTTTGCAGTGGGCGCCGTGCATCCAATTCTTTTTCCCTTTCACTCGAACCGCTGATCTTGTCGATAGAAGTACGAGGTGAGGGCCAATCCAACGGGGCTCATCATTGCTTTTCCGTTGAAAGTTTTTAATGAGCACCCACGAGCCAGGGTCGATAGGGTGTCCTGGTGCTTCAGAGGCCTGGGGCAGAGTATCGTGAACCTGTTGGTGTAAAACACGCAATTTAGCCGTCAATTCATACAGATAGTCAAGCAGTATTGGATGTTCGATTTCACTGAATTTTGTCGGTCTTGGCACACCCCATATGTTGACTGGCCGGCCAAAAACGATCTCATAGGGACTAAGTCCCACTCGTGAATGCACAGTCATTCTTGTTGATAGGAGTGCTAAAGGCAGAGCGTCAGGCCATTTAAGACCGGAGCTCGCCTGGATTTTGGCCAATTTGAGTTTCAGAGTGCCGTTATAGCACTCTACTAGCCCAGCTGATTGGGGGTGATTTGCAGCGTGGAACTTTTGTTTAAGGCCTAGCCCCTCACACACATTCTTCATCACTTTACCCACAAATTCACTCCCATTATCACTCCATACCATTCTCGGCATTCCAAGCCTAGGGAAAAATTCTTTGACAAGGGCTTTGGCTGTGGACAAGGCAGTATTGTCTTTTAAGGGGTATGCTTCTATCCACTTTGAGAAGGCACAGACAACAACAAGTACATATTTTAAATTGTTGCACCTTTCCATGTGGATGAAATCTAGCTGCAAAACCTCGAACGGATACGTTGGAGGCACAAAATGACCAGCTGGGGTTGGGGTTCCCCTACCAGGATTGTATTTCAGACACACCATGCAATTCTTGACCACATGCTCTGCACATTTGGGAATTTCAGCATTTTGCCATACTGGAGCCAACAACTTGCAAATCCCTTTTACACTAATATGGGCCATTCCATGAGCCATTGTCACCACTGCAAGCACATACGCATCGGGTAACAACCAACGCTGGTGTTCTGACAAATCAACCCAACAACCATTCTCATCCAATTTACCCTTACTTTCTCTCCGCATACTCAATTCTTTCTCTGTGGCTTCAGCTTGAAGGGACTTCACGCTCTCTATCGTGTCTTCACACATTCCAACATCACCAACCCATCTTGCAGGGCCTGCAACATACATTCGATTATTTACGTTGTTTGCTGTTTCTTTCGCAACTTCATCAGCAAATGCATTACCACGACCAACATCATCGGTAACTTTCTTGTGTGCGCTGCATTTTATAATTGCAACTTGTAGCGGCAAGGCCAGTGACTCAAGGAGATCATTCACCAACTGACCATTCTGAATTTTGGTTCCATGCGAAGTCAGGAATCCACGCTCTTTCCATAAACGCCCAAAACTATGGGCCACGCCAAACGCATACTGACTATCCGTGTATATGTTCACTTTCATACCTTTCGACAACACACATGCTCTTGTAAGTGCAATTAGCTCTGCTGCTTGAGCCGAGTTATGTGGTATACGTGCGGTCTCAACAACCGTGTGCAAAGTCGTGACAGCATATGCAGCAGTCGTATCACCATTCGGAAGCTTGAAGCACGAACCATCCACCCATAAGGTACCATCACACTCAGTCAAGGCAGTATCTTTAAGATCCACTCTCCCTTTTGTTTCCTCTTCTGTTCTAAACAGACAATCATGCTGTTCAATCTCATCTGTGTCTGCTGCGATCGGCAATAAAGTAGCTGGATTCAATGTGTTGCATCTTTTTATGTGTACATGACTCGCTAATAGTGTCAATTCGTAACCTGACAATCGTGCACTAGTTAAGTGCTGTGTCTTGGTCCTGTTCAACAACGTGTCCACTGCGTACGGAACCATCACAATTAACGTGTTGTTCATTCCTAACCCAGCAGACTGTCGAATAGAGACAGCTGCTGCCGCTGTGGCTCTCAAAATACTTGGCAATGCTTTGGCTACCGGGTCCAAAGTCGATGAAAAATACGCGCATGGGCGCTGCTTGTCTCCAAAAGACTGTGTCAACACTGACAATGCACAACCTTCTTTCTCGTGAACATACAATGTAAAAGGCTTGCTGTAGGCGGGAGTGCCCAACACAGGGGCTGAACATAATGCCTCACGCAACTCAGAAAAACTTTTCTGACACTCTTCAGACCATGGGACGAGATTCGGTGTATCTTTACATGTCAATGCTATTAAAGGTTTTGCCAACAAAGAAAAACTCGGGATCCACTGCCTACAGTAGGAAGTAATACCCAAGAAAGCACGCACTTCTCTCTGTGTTCGTGGCACGCTCAATTTTGCAATGGCCTGAATTCTTTCTGGGGTCAGTTTCCTTCCCTCCTTCGAAAAGAGATGACCTAAGTAGGTCACTTCTTGTCGACAATATTGCAGTTTTGAGGGAGACACTTTGTGATGGAAGGCAGACAAATGACGCAACAATGACACCGTAGCTTCTTTACAAATCTCCTCAGTATCCGCGGCGATTAGTAAATCGTCAACATACTGGATAAGGGTGGCACCACTAGGTAAAACAATTGCATCAAGCTGCGCTTTTAAAGCTTGGCTGTATATTGATGGGCTTTCACAGTAGCCCTGAGGAGCGCGTTTAAAACGGAAGCTACGACCTCCTAAACGGAAGCCAAAAATGTCCCTACTTTCCTCTGCAATTGGGATGCTAAAGAAAGCATTCTTTAAATCAATCACTGAGAACCAAGCAGCGGACGCTGGAATCATAGTTAACAAAGCAGTTATATCAGGGACAACTGGAAACTGTGGCACAACAATCTTATTTACCTCTCTAAGATCGATCACAAATCTGTAAACAGGTGGCTGTGAAGGGTCAGTACGTTTTAAGACAGGCAAAACAGGGCTATTGCAAACGTTACCTCTTGTCTCCTCAATTACATCCTTTTCAATCAGATCATGGATAATCGCTAGCAACGCTTTTTCGCCCTCATTAGAGATCTTGTACTGGGGAATGTGTGGTAATTTAACATTGGCTTTCAAAGTTACCACGTATGGTGGTATTTTCAAAAGGCCCACATCATTAGGGCCAGTGGCCCAAAGAGCATCTGGAAGAGATGACAATTCAGCTGGCAGTTCGTTCCTTGACAAGTACATTGGAGAAATCACTTCCCTACCAAGTGTAAGTTGTACTCCCGAGGTGGAACAATATAAAGTCGCATGTAATCTTTTTAACAAATCTAATCCTAACAGGTTCTCACCACAACCTGTCGTTAGGATAAAGGGTGCTTTCAGCTCACAAGGTCCAACAGAAAGGGGCATAGGACTGGAGATCGGGTTCCTAACCGGGGCGCCAGAAAAACCTACTGAAACGTTCATGTCGCCAGACAAAGGTGCGCCAGGGAGTTTTGAATGCATGATTGAACTTTTTGCAGCACCAGTATCCAACAGAAAAGTTTCTGACACACCCGCTGTAGTCACCTTGACATACGGTCCACTCTGATCCACTGGCACTGAAACAACTCCCTCTCTTTATCTACGGCTATCCTAGTAATCATTACTTTCTACATTTTCATCCTCTGCATAATAGTCATTGTTATAGTACTGAGCTGTCCTACCAGTTGTATTGGGTTGCTGATCAAAACTATTAATCGTATTTTAAGATGGAAGGGGGCGCGCGTTCTGGGGAACATTCCCGCGTCCCCTACCTCTAGGAGCTTGTTGACCACCTCTACCTCTGGTGCGAAAAGCGCCATTAGCGCGCTGTAACAGAATAGGACAACTATACTTGAAATGACCCTCTTCCTTGCAATATGAACATTGATTAGGGCCTACAGGAACGCGCGGTTGAGAATACTCGTACCTTTGCACGTTTCTCTGAAACTGTGGCAGTTGCTGGTAATTACTCTGGCCACTACGTGGCGGATAAGCTTGCTGTAACAGAACCTTCGTTTTCAGCTCTTTCGTTTTCTTTTCTGCTTTATCTTTTTCATCTTTGTCTCTCTATTTTCGTAATACTGTGCAGTAGCCAGTATTTGCGCTGATGAAGAAACAGCCCAAGAACTCTCTGAATCTTTTAACTTCTTACACAACTCAGGAAGCAAATTATGCACAAATTTATCAACAAATAACCGTTGGCCACCATCAGTACTCATATCTTGACCACTGTGGTCAATAAATGTTTCTTCAAACCTTGTGAAGAAATCAGACACTGTTTCATCTTTCTTTTGTTTGCAAGCCGACAGTTTATCCCAATTCACAAGCATCGCGGGCATTAAAGTTTTCATGTAGGTGATAATTCTACCAGGGAGTTCTGCTACTAGGGGCTCAGGTTTCGCACCACCAACTTGTCTAGTGTCTACAGCAATGATATTAGCCCATGTGCCACCTAATTCTGCATCGTGATCTACATTACGAATTGATCCCCATAAAGGCTGTGGAACAACGTTTCCAAACAACATGTCTATGTCAGCTAGATTCATGACACATGATCCTGCCGTCTGTGACAACTCCTTATAATATCCTGCAGGGTTTTTACGGGGATCAGGCAATGTCTGTTTAAGCGCTATTACTTCAGATCGTTTCCAAGGGACATGCACCCAAACACGCTGGAAATGAGCTGGAGCAGCAGCAATGTTACGAGCGGCATCAGCCGCAATGGCTTCCTTCCATACCGGAGGGACTTCTCTCATGGGGTATTGTCGTGCTTTTACCCTTTTCCCTAAAGGTAACTCCTGTTCGAACAATGACTGATAACAATCATCATTTCTGAAGGACAGTAAAGTCGCAACTGCTTTATCTACATCTGGACCCACAATCGTACCTTTTCCAAAATCAAATCGCACTCGACACAACTCCTGTGGGCTTGGGTTTCTACCATGATCTTCCAGTTCCTCACAGACGAATTCACACGGTTTCTCAAACACATACCTCTGCTTTGGGGCGTCCCATTGGTGAAAAACATTAACAACTGACTCTACATCATAGTGTGGAGATAAAACAATCCATCTACGTGCCAAATGATCTAATACCTCTTTCTCTTCAGAATCAGGCAGCTGACTACGCAATTGCTTACGTTGTGAGCCAGGGGTCATACTAGATGACCCAAAGAGAGGCGACATTAAACTAGTGACTACACTAGCTATTCGTTGTCGTGCAGAAGGAGAAGTTGAGGCAAGAACGGGGGGAAAGACAGAGGGAAGAAAAACGGGTGCAGATACAGGTGCAGTGGTAGTGTCAGGAAGAGCGCCAAGGGAGGCAGCTGATGTACTAGGCAAAGTCGCAGGAAGCGCAGAAGAGGCAGGTAGCGAACTTGGCGGCCCTTGAGAGGGCTGCGCTGTAGGGATAGGAGCCAGCTGAAGGGGAGCTGGCGGCTGCGGAAAAGTTTGCGGCAAATTAACTGGAGGCTGTACATTTAGAGGTTGTGGAGGTGCTGTAGCACTCTGCGCATACGGAGGTGGCGAACTCAGCAAATGTGACATTAGGGGATCTTTCTCCTTCTCTTTTAACACAACCTGTTGAAGGTGCTGCAAAACCGGGTAACATTTATCGATCCCTAGTTTACGCTGTCTATGTAACTGTTCATTCATTTGTTCCTCCTCATTATCCTTAAATTGTACAGCTGCTTGCATAACCGACATACCTCTCTCTCTTTTATTTTTCTTTGCTAACTTTATTTCCTTCTGTTTGGCTTCTTTTCGCCATAGGCGGAAAGAATCAAACATCGCCGGCCGGGCTTTTTGTTTAAATAATTTAACTTCCAAATTGTCTAAGATATCTGTGTCGAAACTACCATTTTGGGGCCATTTTAAGACACCGTCCTTCCTGGTGTATCGGATCCATACTTCATTATATGCAATGGGGCCCACGCCATGTTTTACATAAAGCTCATAAGTTGGAGTTCCAATTGGAGGAACCGGGCACGAATCCTCCAATTGGGAATCCTTTCTACAACCCAAACAAAACAAATTTCCAAATATACTAGAACCAGGCATCTTCGCTCACTAGTCTAGTTTCAAACTTCAAAGGATTATCGAATATGATAATCTCGTGAATACACGAGTCCTCTGGCTTTGGCACTTGCAAGTTCCAAATCAAAGCGATCCCGAAGGATACCAAACAAACTGGGAGACGCTCCACTTATACTTAACTGAGGTATCGATGATCGATGGCGTCACCAGAAGACTCTCTCGATTGTTTCGCTCTACCAAATCGTCAAGGGTCCAAAACAGGGCGATTGTCAGGGCAGCAGTCCTTCGTAGCCATCAGCAAGTGGGGAACCTCGCAGCAAAGACTTTCGGACCACGTCGACATGCAGGGGTCGATGAAGTGGCGGCCTTCCTCCAGAATTTCCACACGAAGCTCCTCACGAACCTCTGGCTTGAACCGGTACCGCTGAAATCACCCCATGTTGGGCGCCAACTGAAGTATTGGGGATTTTAGGAACCCAGCGGTGCCAGGGGTAGCACCCTATGACTTCGAGTTCTTCCTGTCTTGGACCACAGAAACACAGAGTCTTGCGGTGGCGTCAAGGATCGTTTTATCATTGACTGCAGTCAGTAACAAAAATCCTAGAAGTACACACGGGTATGTTCTCAGGAGACTGCTCTCTCTTACAAAAACGGGCTTCTCCTTATATACAAAATATCATGCTTCAGGCACACATTCCTCGTTTTACGATATGGTCATTCATGTGTATTCATTACAAACGAAAAGGCAGAGTCACGATGACCATCCCACATTCCAGTTCAGCCAGCCCACAATTATTTACCCAGCAAGGCTCAGATCCCTCATCAGATACCAGCAGACCCCAATAAACACGGGCACCTCCTGTTGGTAAAACAAGCCATAAAGAGTCAGGTGTGAAAGAGATTAGCCGGAGGCTTGTGTGGGATGAAAAGGCTTTATGGTGTGTCAAACCCTGATGCTAATCACAGGTGGCCGCAGGAAGGGGAGCTCGTGAGACCGGACTGACCTGGGACGGTGGAGCCAAATCGCACAGGTCACAGGGAAGTCAACAGAAGGCACACGTGTTCTGAAGGCCTGTGTTTGTCCCTAATGTGCAGCCTATGTGAGGGCAACCACAAGATGGCTACCGCTCCAAAATGGAAACCCACGAAGTCAATGTGTAATATCGTATACAAAGTGAATTTATCGATGAAACGTTATGCAAAACACTTGTACATACCGCATTTGTCATTTGCGGTTCATTGACACCAAAATCGGCATGGTGGGGGCATGCCTCCAATGTGGTTCCGAATTTTAAAGTACCACAATTTTTCGGATTTGACTTTCAAATGTCAGTTTGGAGTCAAGCCATACTCCAAGGTTCTTGACTTCGGCTAGGGATTGGGAGTTGGCCAAGTGCTTCCAGCCACCCGGCCGATGTCCAGATAGGTGGCGCCCAACCCATTACCATATCACTTCTGTTTTACTGCCATTGAGTTTTAAGCAGTGATCTGCCATCCATGCTGTTACCTCCCCCATACATTGGCAAAATTGATGTGCATTATGTTCTGAGTTTTGATGCGTTGTAATGGTAGCTGCGATGAGAAGACCGCATTGTAAAAGCATGCATTGTAAATGTTTGCGTTGTAATGTCATATATTCTTGAGAAATAGCTCACCTACCAGAAGAGAGGTTTAGTAAAATAATTTTGCCTGGAAGGGACTCTACAGATGATGCAACAAGTCCTCGAGGGACCCAAAGGCTCGACAAGACAGCACTAGGTTTGCTTCAGCCACAGGGTTACAAATTCTGCAGAGCATCACTGATTCTGTGACATCTCTACGCGTCTGCACGTCACAATATCAAGGTCAGCAATATTGGTCTGTACGTGTACTCCTCAATATCCACTGCCAACAGGTTCTCAAGGTAGTAAGAGGAGTAAAGATTTAATAGATTTAATATCCAAAACTCCACGTCTACTTACATTGGTGATACATTGGTAATCGATATTGTGTAGTCAATATAATTCTAGCTCCCTATTAAAGCTTCACCATGTGGTAGAGCAGTGGTTCCCAAACTTTTGACTCCTGAGGACCCCCACTGACTCACCACTGGAAACCGGGGACCCCCAGCAATCTGTATGATTTAAATTTCAAACATTAAAAGGGCAATTCTAAAAAATAAACACACATTTGCACACAAACCAAATACTCGAATTACTAAGGATTTTAGTATTTTATATTGAAAGAGTTCTGCCAGGGCCTGAGTGGAAACCCAAAGCAGCCCTGGCAAATGTTTTCAGACCAGTCCCCATACTGTGCACACCAAGTGCAATGAGTGAGGCTCACCACTACAAAGGGGGCTTTGAGAGGCTCTCCCCCCCAAGAAAATTTAGGATACAATAGTGCATTCAACAACACATTTATCATTATATATTGAATTGCATTAGCTTTTAAAGAATAAAGGATGCAACAATCTTTGTTGGGGTTCTTCAATAATTCCCTTATTATCACCCTTCAACAGTGCCTCATTTCTCCATAGCACATCTGTCACATGTATTTCATTTATTTTATAGCATCTCTCATACCATTGAAGGATGTCAGAGCACTTTACATAACACACATATAGAGACAATGAATCATACTTGTAAATCAGTGTAGAGAAAATATTACATAAGGCAAAGGGGACTACAAGGTGTAGGATTCACACGTCATTCATACTGGTAGGGATTTTTAAAGAGTGCTTGGTCTGGAAAAGCACAAACTTAGGATTCAGAACATAACACAGTGGTTTGCATTGACTTTAACAATAAAAATGTATTTCCACCCAAATAAACCCCTTTAGCAGCATCAGGCAAATGAAAGACTGGGAAAAAACATAAGTCACTAACTTGTACCATGCAGTGTGTAAGCAGTTCTTTGATGACAGTTTATAGGTCATTGTGCTGGATTATGATTGTCTCTTATGAGCTGCAGAGTAACAAAAGAATCTCTGTGACAAAAGAAGTAACCCACTGACCTATGCATATAAAATACTGTTTTTCAAAATGCATGGTACACGTTCTTTGCAGCAGGCACATTAACCCTCTGCTACATTAGATAAATCAAACCTGCCACTGGACAAAACTATCATCTCTCTCCAGCAGGTACATTATTTACTGGTGTTATCTTGACACATTTATTGTTGCTCGAAAACTGCTAATTCTGCAAGGAACTTTGCAGTGTTTTTAAAACTGCTGCCTGCGGACCCCCTGGGAATGTGTCGCGGACCCCTGGGGGTCCACGGACCCCAGTTTGGGAAACACTGTGGTAGAGCATCTCTTTGCAGCTAAAATTACAGCTGGAGATGAAGAAAAGCCATAGGTTTCTCAGACTGCTTGCAAGGCAGGAAGTGGGTGGTGAATGGTGAGTCACTACCAGGTGATGACCATAACAGATGGTTTAGAATAGGTTATGTTGGGCTCTGCTGCTTTGTCTAGAGACAGGGCGCTGTCTTGGACTTTTCTCTCAGCTAAAAATGTGGCACAGTTCTTAAACAAGGATCCCAGGCTTGTCAAATCCAGATGGACTCCTGAGGGCTATAGGAGGTTCCGCCCACCCTGCCTCCCTGCTTTGTATTGCGTTCGCTCTCTATGCAAGTTGACAAACTCTTGGTCATAGTTGGGATGGCAGAAGTCCTCCAGTCCATTATGAAATTAATCCACTCGGATCATCAGTGTTCTCATGTATGGGGTGATCTGGATCAGGTAAAACTGAGTGAAGCCTGGGTGCTCTTCGATGTGAGTGAGATATGTCTTGATACCCAGCTCTGCAGACTCCTCTAGTCATGTCAAAAGAAACATGTTGCTTGAGATAAACTGTGCTACCCCCTCCTTATCATGGACCTGTTAATAATGAATACATGTTCATGGCACATAGCAAAGTGTTTCTGAGTTTTTCTTTTATAGCGATTGAGATGTCAGTTAGAAACTACCAGGAGGAGGCACTTTTATAACAATGTCTGATGTTGAGTTCTTTACGCCAAGAATTCACACAGAGCATGGAAACTCCTCCCATACACCGGCCTCAGGCATGTGAGCCCTCTTCTTCGTTTGGAAAGGCCAGCACTGAATCAAAAACACACACCCACGTACACATTTCACCTACAGCAAGCCAGGACTATTGGCTTCGTTAATGGCTGGTAGTAACATAAGATTTTTTAAAAAGCACTGAAAGTACTATAGGGAGCCTCTTTGAAGTTGCATTAGAGGCAGTGAACGGTGGTACTGCTGCAGAGTTAAGATTTGTGTTTTTTCACCAAGGCTGAGGGCAAAAATGGAGAGGTCGATAGAGACATCTCTCAGCACCTGGGGGCAGATTTACAAGGAACTGCTGCATCTGCATAGATGCGTCAGTTCCCTTGCATCAGCGCCAAATATCCTTGAGACACTATGGATTCGCTGTATTTACAATACAGTGCTCCATGGCGCAAGGGTTAACAGATGTGTCAGAGTTGCTCATGAAAGTGACGCAACTCCAGCAATGCGCCACAACAGATGGGTGAGTCCCATTCAAAAAGCCCTGCGTCATTCCTTACGCCTGGTCTGAGCAGGCGTAGGGATTTTGACGCAGTGAAGGAGTAGAGTGATGCAGTGAAATCTTGTAGATTTCACTGCATCAGTTCGACTTGTTTTTTTGCGTGGGAACGCCCAGCCTGTATACATTATACCTGATGCAGGTATAATGTGACGCAGGACTTTACAACGTAAAGTATCTCCCTAGTAGATGCTTCACGTTGTAAATTAGCCTAATTTTTTACACTGCCGCTGTGTCACAAAAGTGACGCAACATTGGCGTAAAAAGAGGTTGGTGCCTATGCTTAGAGACACAAGCTTGCACACCAATTGAAAATGGGGACAAATACAGTTATACCTAGGCCTATGCACAAAGATATATTCATGGCCATATCCAATCTGTGGGAATAGCATAGGGTCGTCTACAGACAACACGCGTAGCACATCTGAGATCGAGAATTGAAATGTGTGCATTAGAGTGACTGGTTATCAGGGGTGATGCAGTTGCACTGCACAGTGCCTTCAGTGGTTCCTAGTTTGAACAGGATTCACAGCAACAGTTGTCATTTACTGATTGGGAATACATTTCGCTGGGTCGTTTAAAGTGTTGGGTTATTTGCACAATATGTGTTGGTGTGTGTTCTGTTGTGCAACTTGTTTTAGTGCTAGCCAGTGCTGAACGCCTTCTGTGATGCCACTGGGATGCTGGAGATGGTGCTGGATGTAGGAGACAGTCTGTTGAGAGTCAGAGGTCAGCCTGACAGGAGTTCGGAGATGAAGAGAGAAGCGATGAAGGCCAGGAGATGCATCTTTGTAGCAGTCAGGAAACCTAAAGATGCTTTTATTTAGGTTGTTCCTTAATAATGTTGAAATCTAGAGCATTGGCAGAGGCATCTGTAGGCAAAGCCTGAGAGGCGTTTGGAGCACCTCAGGCCATAAATTGCACTTCCTTTCTCTGTTTGAGCGCTGCAAGTTGGGAGATGCATCCTGAGCAGTGGCGGCCGACACATATAAACAGTGGTGAGGTGGGTGGAGGGGGCGCGGAGCGAGCGCGGGGGTGGAATAATACAAAAATAAAAATAAAACTTAACTGATGCTGCTTCTGCTGCCTCATGCCAAGGAGCTCCTCTGCTTCCTGGTCCCTGCAGCCCCTGGGGCAGCATCAGAGGCTCCCTGTGCAATCACTGCACTGTTCTCATGCTGCATGAGAGCAGCGAGGGGATTGGCCTGAGCTGGCTTGTTCAATGGTCGCTCAGGCACAGGGAGTCTGTGGTTTTTCGCCAACGCAGCTGGGTTGTTGAAACCTAACTGCGCATGTCTGTCTTAAGATGGCCGTCAAACAGACATGCACAGTTAGCAGTGCACATCACTCCACCCACCTTCAACGGCCTGGCCCCGCCCCGTCCATCCCCACACACAATGGCTCAGCCAGCAGCTGAAAAATAAAACAATATTTTTTTTCTTTTTCAGCTGCTGGCTGGGCCAGTAGGGCGACGCTCCTCCGCCATTGAGGAGGAGCCGCCACTGATCCTGAGGTAACTAGCACTCAGGTGAACCATCAGGATTTCCTTTTTATCAGGTAACAGAGATTTCCGTTGTTTCCCTGACGTGACAGACAAAAGGTAAGTTTGACTGAGAGAAAGTGAGAAATTATTGACCTGTATGGTGAAGTGGTTCAGAGTCGGCTCAGTAAAGGCAAGTCCTTTCAGGGAGAGGATCAGAGTACCCAGAGGTAAACTTACCCCAAAATAAATATATAGTTCAGTCTCAAAGTTATTTTGTGTGAAAGAAATGTAAATAGATGTAGTGAAGTATTCTCAGTATGAACCAAAATAAAAACAGGTACATAGTTAGACTATATGGCATTCCTGTGGTCTGTGTTGGATTACAAATAGGATTTTTAGGTTATGATATAAATTTGAGGAATTTAAGTGGGTTTGGCCTTGTGACGGGGTCACCACTTTTCACCTCCCAGTGGGTAAGATGGAATGCTCTACTTACCACATGTACCTGGTAAACATTAGAAGTATGGGACACTTGTACAAGGGGAACAGAAGAAGTGCTCTATATGGACAAGAACACACCACAACTGTGCATGCCATCAGCTAGCATATAACGTTCACTTACCATGAACCTCATCTATCTTTCCTCTGTGCCTGGCATCACCACACGCCATCATTGCTCATGGGACTTTGGATTCTTTTCTGCTTCTTTGTCCTTAGCAGTACACCATGCACTAGGAACAGCATGACATTTTTAAAGATACAAATGTAAGTGCTTAGTACCACAGCAGTACTCTTCTCCACTGTCACCTACGCAGCAAATCAGATCTCAGTCGCAAGAGTCTTTGGCAAAATCTCAAATAAAAATATTTGAAAACTTCATATTTTGTGTTTTCAGGGGGTGGAATTTCAAGGACACCTTAAGGTTTTTGGGGGCCCTGGACCAATGGGCTTTGGGATGCAGCCAACCGCAGCGAGGTGTACCCCCCCGAGAGTTTGGGACATGTGCAGCCTGGGCAGCATCGGGTTTCTTTTGGGCTTTTTTTGGGCTCGGTTGTGTTGGCCTTTAACTCGCAGTATAAAATGGCCATTTTATATCCCATGTCAACATTTTGTGGTAACACGGTGACCGTCAGTAGCTGTTAGGAAAATGTTGCAAAATTGTGGGTAGTGTGTTGGTTAGAGTGAGTTTAGCGTAGTATAAATATACAAGCATTGACATAGCCAATAGGTGTCGCCTTTGGGACCTTATATAAGTGTTTAGACATGCAACACTTGATGTTGTTGCACCAAGGATATTGTGCTGGATAACTAAACACTTATAAGGTCCCAAAGGCGAGACCTATTGGCTATGCCAATGCTTGTTTTCTATTACATTAGCGAAGCCAACAGGTTTGCATGGGTGAAGCCACGAGGAAACACGTACTGGGTCGGCCAATGCAGGTTCTTCTCAAGTTGATGTGCTAAACTAGATGTAGAATTCTAGCAAAGTTTAGAGAAAAGGACCTTTTGTTTTTGGCTACTGTTCTTGCAAATTCTCATACCGTAAAAATACGTAAATTTGTGGTACTTGTATAGCGAACCTAGCTGAAAGGCAGTGAAGTTCTGTATAGGATGGAGCTATAATATAGAACATGAATTCAGACAACACTGGCTTTTATAAAAGAATGGGTAACCCTATACTTACAATGTCGCAGACGCGAGCATTCAATAATTAACTTATCGACTCCTGTTTTGTGCCTTATTTAGCTTAGTAGGTTTCCTGGTTTTGTGAGTTAAAAGTGAGGACGTTTAGTTTACCACTTTTATAACTTCATAATCCAAGTAAAATGGAACATGAAATTCTACAGATTTCTATATTTAATTCTCAATCGCAGACACTCCAAAAAGTTGAAGTGTAATAAAATGATGAAATGGAAATTACAAGTGCCTAGCAGAACGTGGCGTTCTGTGGACTAAAAATGCAGAACTGGTTTAGGAAAATTGCACTAAATGGAGTTACCCACCAAATACGAAAGAAAAGAGTGAGGCAGATCCTTGGACAGTAAGTAGAAAAGGGTGAACTTAGCGGCACCTGTCTGTGCGGAACCACGTGTAAACAGAACGTGCAGCACTTGGGAAAGCAAAAGATGCTGCACCAGATACACATCGGCTAAAGTCGGAAGTGAGCGCGTAAACTACTGTGCGCACAGTCCGCAGCATAAGAAGTCAGGCGTATCCTAACCTTACTCCCACCATAAAACACCTCACCTGCCCCCCTATAGTAACATCAACGAATACTATAGGATTGCTTGAATTTGAAGCCAGGACCGCCATGATTGTGACTGTGACCCGGAAACAGAACTGGAACTGTTCCTGATGGTGCAGCGTTTCACAATGGCAACATTTGCGATAAACATAGAAGAAAGATAGGAAGGGAGCGGATTTGCGCTCCTCGTATTTTTGGTTTCGGGGTAACTCAAGTGCTAAATTTATGTTTTTTACATACTCTGCCGTTTACCGAATTTGGAAAATCTGAAACATTATGCCGTTTCTTTCCTTCACTGTTTCTATGTACTGTTGTAAGTAGAGGTAGGCGAGCCAACGAATTAACAATATGAGCCTAATCAGAGCCTGGCTTGGAATTTAGTGTCCCTGCAGGAACCCTAAAATGTTTTTGGAAATTGTACAACAAACAATACGATAAATAGGATAAGTCTTTACAAATTTTCAACAAGCATTGGTCGCAGGAAATGCAAAGATGGGGGCTGCAGCGGGAGAGAGAGGTGGAGGGAGTTGTATGCACGCACGCGCGCACCGGCAAACACGCGAGTGGTGCGCACGCAGCAGCACACAAAGTGAAAGTAATCAGAAAGCTGGCAGCTGTGCATGTTCACGCTCGCGCGAATGCAAGCATAAGGCCAGCAAAAGCCGGTGGGAAGCACTTTTAAAACCCACTTACTAAAAGTCGAGCAACAGCGCATGCGCTGCTGTAGGCTCGACCTAAAAAATTAGCAGAGCCGCAGAATGCAGAAAGCCATACCCCTGCTGGCCGAAGCATGCCACATGAATTTGTTAACTCCGGGCGCACGGGTCTTAGCATGCCCAGCAAGGCATGCAGCGAGCGGTCTGGCGGCAGCTGTATTGGCCTGCTCACCCCCACGCAGAGGTGGAAGTGTGTAGGTGAGTGGGCAAGGGTGCTCGGTGAGCATGAGAGTGGCCCCTAGTGTAGTGCACGGCTCACGTGCTTGGAAAGGTCCAGCGTGTCGGCCCACACTTGTTTTTATGGAGGGAAAAGGGGGCAGGCCAAGGCAAGGCTGGATCAGAAACAGAAGGCCGTATGCTCCTCCGGGGACGTGGTGCCTTCTGAGGCAGTGGGTGCTGCTATAGAAGAGAGGAAGGGGAGAGGGATTAGAGATTTTTGAAGGCCAGGGCAAAGGGGGGATTTACAGGGGCATGAGCTGATTGCCCAAGGGCATCAGATGGGGAGAGGGAAGGGGTGGGAAGGGGGTGGGGGTTCAAGAAGCGAAGGAGCATGTTGGGGAGCAGGAGATTGTTCGGGGGCAGGAAATGGGACAGTGGTTGATTTGGGTTGTGGAGGTGGGCCCCAGTGTGTCTAGAGGCGAAGGGGTGATTCGAAAGGCCTCCTATGGAGTGAGGAAAAATGCTTGATTGGGAAGAGTTGAAGTCCAGGGATGAGGCTTCCACTTTGATTGCAGCAGCCTTATAATGGAGTAATGAGGCGGTCAGGAAGAAAGAGGGTAGGGAGGATTGGGTGTTGGAAGGGGAGGGCAGTGTGTGAAGTCCCCAGTGAGGACTTATGCCTGGCACAAGCAAGGCAGTGGGGGTCTCCAGCACGGAGGGGCGGTCACTCAGGAGGCGTGGGTAGGAGAAGACAGGTTGCATGAGATGATGGGTGGTGCCAGGAAGGTAGAGGGGCAAAGTAGTGAGGGGCACAGGAGGGGAGCTAGAGCAGGGTGCAGGGCACAGCGTGAGGAAGCCTAACGACGGCACGCCGGATATGAATTTTTTATTTCAGACTCAGCGTCAAGGCGGACATGCTGACTTGGGAGAGTCTTATGCGACTCACAAACCCAGAGGAGAAGAGATGGCAGGGTCTTGGGTGGCCAGTCTGAAGGCATCATGGGACGGCGACAACACTACCTCAAGAAGGTCTGGAGTGGCCTCTGTAGTGCAACGGCCGGGACGGGTCAATGCGGCCTCTCGGACATCAAGTACTGGTGGAAGGCGGAACAGGTTGGGGGAACAGACAGAAGGGCGTATCTCGGCCCCCTGTCTGCCCTCTGAGTTGGTAAGCAGTTTACAAGCTGGGAGGAACGACAGGTTGGAAGGGCGGGCTATGGGGCCCTTAGGGCCGGAAGAGTTAGAGCATGAGCAAGAACAACTGGACTATGATGAGACCAGCTTAGAAAAAGGGGAAATTGTGCATGAGACACAGGAAGAAGAGGACGAGTGGTAGGGGAGGGGTGCATAGGGGGGATCCCGTAATGCACTTGTTCATTCCTTGTTACAGGAGTTTCATGATGGACCAGGAACACATCATATGGAATTAGCTGGTGGAGGCCCTTAAAAGCTGTTCGGGAGGCTGGATCCATGGAGGAATCCGACTTTGATGCCAGGTAAGGGTGCTAGTAACACATGGGCAGCTCTAAAGCAACAAGGCATGGTGTCTGTTGGAGCGATGGTGGGGGTGATGAGGACGGGGGGACATACGTTTACATAAGGGTAGATATGTAAAGGACGCAGGCATTGCCACGGATGCACAGGATGGCAAGGTCAAAAAGCAGGGGCCGGTAAGATACCCATGGAGGGACAAGGCACATAACAGCAACAGAGGAAAGAGATGCCACAGGGGAAAGTAGAAGGGGCAGGCACTCAGGAGAAGGTGGGGGGGGGGGGGGGGTAAGGAAACAATGACGAAAGAAAGCAAAGAAATAAAGATCCAGAGATTGCCATATATGGGGTGACCAGGCCTATGGGTGCGCATTTAATGCTGGCAATGAAAGAAAAAATATGGAAAGGGGAATATCTGGAGATGCTGAAGTTCCTCCACAGAGAATTGAGGACCAAGGAAGGGTCCAAAGAAGAGGAGGTCAAGTTAGTTAGAAGTCCTAGAGTGCCTACAATAATAGAGAACTGGACTGCAGCCTTTCTCATTTTTGAAAGCTTTTATTGCGAGAAATATCCTGAGCGGTGCATATCATTATTTAAATATGTGGACCTAATCCGCAGGGCCCAACTCATGTATGGGGGTATGCATGGGCACATTATGATGAGGAATTTAGGGCAAGGATGGCGTGGGACACAGAGGCAAAGTGGGGGGAGACTAACACTGAACTATATCAGCAGACGAAGGGGTAAGTGAAGTTCGGTAAGATGACATACACAGCAAGCAGGTTACCATTGGTGTATCAGCCCTTCCTGCCCCACCCCACCCATAGGGGGTGAGGACCATGGCCAGAACACAGGGGGGGAAGAATGTGGACATGCTGGGACGTTAACAAGGGATCATGTACCAGGGATTACTGCAAGTTCCATCATGAATGTTCGAGGTGCGGGGGCCGTCATTCGCTGGTCAAATGCTACAGGGTGGGAGGGACCACACAGGGAAATCAGGCAGGACAGTGGAATTAGTATCACGGGTGAGTTACGGGCAGCAGGGTAACCCCTCGGCGGAAAACAGAGGAGGACGAGGGACACATGGTACTATGGAAAAAGGCTTGTTCGCCAATTAAGGGCGACTGGATTGAAGAGTGGTTGACGGGATATCAGAACAGACAGGATGCAAAGCTGTTGAACGACGGATTCAGGGAGGGATTTTGGCTCAAATACAGGGGCCCCAGACGCACAAGATGGGCTGATAATTTGAAATCAGTGGCTACACATAAACAAGTGGTGAGGGAGAAATTGGCAAAAGAGGTATACAAGGGTAGAATGGGGGGATCTTTTGGACAATGGCTTATGCCCAACTTGATTGTCTCCCTGATCATGGTGGTACCAAAAAAGGAGCAGGGTCAATTCTGCCTTATGCAGCACTTATCATGGCCAGAAGGGAACTACTTCATTCCAGGTGAGGAGACCCAGGTGTCATATTCCTCAGTTGATGTTACGATGGCCCTGGTGGAACAGATCGGAAAGGGCACATTCATGGCAAAGTGTGACATTAAGTCAGCCTTCCGGCTGTTGTTAGCTCAACCAGAGGTTTTTCATTTGCTGGGCATACAGTTTGAAGGCTAATGGTACGTAGCTAAGGCGTTACCCATGGGATGTGCAATATCATGTGCAACGTTTGAGTGGTTCAGCTCTTTCTTACAGTGGGTTGTACGTCACACACTGGGAAGTCAGCAGTTACGCACTATTTGGATGACTTCTCTCTTGTGAGGATGCCTGGTTCTGTAGACTGTAAGCAACAGTTGACAAGTTTTAAAGATCTCATAGGCGACATTGGGGTACCACAGGCTCCAGAAAAAACTATGGGGCCAGCAATGGTGCTTTCCTTCCTGGGTATTGAATTGGATTCCATGGCTACGGAAGCATGCTACACCTGGCCAAAAAGGTGGAAATGCAACTGCTATAATTTGGAAGCAATGGTGAATAAACTTAGGTGACGGTCAAAGAGGTGCAATTCTTGCTTGGGCATTTGAATTTTGCGTGTAGGGTAATCAGGATGGGTAGGTCTTACTGTGGGCACCTGGGTATTTATTTGGCAGGGCTGTCCTTGCCTCATCATCACATGCAATTATCTGCGGATACGAGGGAGGATCTGCACATGTGGCGCACGTTCCTGGATGACTTCAATAGAATTCCCATGGTTGGTCAGCGGGAATGAGATTTGCAGATATGTGCGAATATACTCGGATGCCGCTCGAGTGATCGGATTTGGGCTTTACTGACAGGGCATGTGGTGCACTGAAGAATGCCCAGCAGCATGGAAGCAGGGGGATAGTAGTATAGCCTTTTTGGAGTTTTTCCCTTTGATGTTGCTGTGACATTGTAGGGACAGGAACTGGCTCACAAAAAGGTACTATTCAGAGTGGATAGTATGTCAGTCATACACGTAATGAAAAGGCAGTCCGCAAGGGAACAGCAGGTACTTAAGCTGCTGCAAGTCTTTGTGATGTGTTGTTTGAAGCATAATGTCACTTTTAGAGTGAAGCATGTGCCAGGGATGGAAAATTATATCGCGGACGCTTTGTCTCGTTCACAGTGGGATAGGTTCCAAGGGCTGGCCACGAAGGCAGACAAAGACAGGAGGATGATACTGGACAACATGTGGAGCATAGGAGAGTGAGGATGATGCAGTTGGTGGTAGG
This sequence comes from Triturus cristatus, assembly GCF_964204655.1. Lineage (NCBI taxonomy): Eukaryota > Metazoa > Chordata > Amphibia > Caudata > Salamandridae > Triturus > Triturus cristatus. Next base: position 685,018,160 of record NC_140592.1, read on the forward strand.
GTCTTTGGCCGTATCTACCAGGAAGGCATGTGCTCTGACTTGGAAGGAGTTTTGAGCGGGGGGAGCTGAGTGGAGGTCAGAATAGTGGGACAGGGAAGAAGGTGTAGTACAATACATACCCATGTTGATAGAGAGAGGTCTTTCAAGGGTCACGATATCTAGGAAATTGGCAGGCATCGCATTAATGGGCAAGCTGCTATGGGGAGATACGCCTGTGGCAGGCGAGATGGGTAAGAATGAATTTATAAATGATGCAACTTATAAAGCGCACGAATACCCGGAGACGTCTGAGCGCTATATGGGGAAAAAAGGAGCAGAAGCGAGCTGTGAAATGTCAGCAATGATCATTGATCAAATAACTATATTTTGAGGCTCTTCCAAGAGAGCGAAGGTGCTGTTTTCAGTTTGAGTGGCAAACGGTTCCAATGAAGAGCCGTAATTCTGAAAAAACTTCTTCCTCCCAGGTGGCACGTCTGAAGGAAGCAACCCTCAAAAGGCTGGCTGAGCATGAACGCAAAGTTCTGCCAGGAGTGTACCGGATAAAATTATTCTTTAGGTAGGCTGGAGCTTTACCGTGGAGTGTTTTATATGCTAAGCAAGGTGTCTTGAAGGTGATGCGGTGGCAGACCGGGAGCCAATGCAATTGTCTGATGGAGTCCATAGCTGACTGAAATGTAGGAATTCCTAGAAGAAAACGTGCGGCCGCATTTTGAGTGGTCTGCAATTTCTGGAGTGACCCTTTAGGAAGGGTGTAAAGACTGTTACAATAATCCAGTCGCGATAAAGCTAAAGTGATAACAACCATTTTCAAGAGATCAGGCAGAAGAAATGTTTTGATTTTTTTAAAGATTGTAAGTCAATAAAAGGAAGAGGAAGTGATCAGGTTGACTTGTTCTTTAAATTTTACTTCCCTATCCAACATAAACCCCAGGTTTTTAGGTCTCGCCTGAGCCAGCGCATGCGCTGATCTGCAAGACATTTAGTAGTGGGCTTTAAAAAGTGCTACCCCACGCTTTTGCTGGCCTAGCGCTCGCGGTTACTCGCGTGTGCACGCGCGCAGCTGCCAGCTTTCAGCACCCGATCAGGCGCCATCTGTCTTTCCTCTCGCTTGCTCTCTGAATGCTCCTCTGCCCCTTCCCCGTGTCTCGCGTTAATTCGCGCTGCTTTCACTTTCGCCGCACACCAAACAGAGCCTTGATGACTGCAGTGACTCGCTCAGGCATTTGACCGGCTTAAACTTTTCGGGTACTGATGTTGCCCTTGTACTTTTTCTATGCTTTATAGTTTAATGTTTAGTGTTTTGAAAAGGCGGCGTGCCTATTATGTTGCTCGCCGTTCCCCAGCCTTATGTTCCGTTGCCGTTCATGTTTCTATACTTAATGAAGCAACGGAAAGCAACTTCAGCTGCTTCTCGAAAAGGGCACTGGCAGGCAGCAAGAGGTCAGACTTTGCCGCTCTTCATGTTAAATTGCTCGTTTGTTTGGCCCGGATTCCACAAGAAAGGGTTCACTGCATATCTTAAGCAGCTGACAAAATGTGAAAGTTCATGAAAAGCTTTGAAATGCACCCAAGAGCTATTCATAGCCACATCTCTTGGGAGTTTCAAAACATTGGCGTTGGGAGAGGAGTCCCCGTATATGCATAGGTGAAGGCACTCTGTAGAGTTTGCAGGAGTTTCCCAAAAGTATTTGAAATTTATCTCACAGTATGTATGTTATAGTAAGCCAGCTCCCTCTAAGCAGCTGCACCCTCTTGAGTAAGAGCTCCGTTTTCCACATTGCTATTTAATGTAACTAAATAATTTCATTTTTCTGATGCCACTTTATTAATGATGATACCACTTGCTGCAAATAATCAATCGCTTTGATTAAAAATATGCGATAGCAGTTGATCATGATTAGATACGCACTTCTTGTGGAAAAGTGCTTTAGTTGATTCTAATAATACATTTTATAACACAATGTTTTTTTAATTCAACCTTAGATTACATGAACAAACTTAGTGTCATATAAAAGTGGAATATTCACTATCATATCATCCCAACTCGTGCACACACATATCTGTCTGAAGGGCAAAATGATTTTGGGAAAGGCTTGATGGATTACTGCTGTGTGAACTCCGAAATCTAGGGCTCATTCCTTACTTCCTACTCCTTTGACCTAATGATGTTATTATCGATCTCAGTGTAATGTTGATTACTTTTGCTAATGTGAAATTTGAAATGGTAATGTTTTTCCCACTAATGTACACTGATGTTGCCTGTTCGTTGTAACCAGGGCTTTCAGTGGGATGGAAAAACCAGGGGGTCTCATAAAGGTGCGTGGCCAATGTAATTAAGGGCGTGGCTTAAGACATGTAAGCTAAAAATCTGTGCTTAGCATAGTGTACCACCCGACTTGTATTTTGCTGTTTCTGTCATTGCATCCAGATATATGATACAACAAGTAACATCATACCTACAACAAGTCAGGACTATTGGCTCTGTCAATGGTTGTTAGTTGCATAAGATAAATAAGCTGCAACCATGGCGTGTATATAAATTGAAAAAGCTTCCACTTAAAGCCCTGGTGACACCTGACAATGTTGCTGATCCTGTGTTTCAAAAAGAGAAGGGAAATCCATAGAGAAAATGACTCTCTAAAGGATTTCCCTTCTCCTACAATGCTCACCTGGCATGACGTCATGCCGTAACTTCTCTAGTGAGAAGTAAGCAGTGTGAGCACATGCACATTATGTGTCTACTGTCACTGCAGTCCAGAAAAAAGGGACCGCCTGTGCCAGTGCACAAAACAGAGCCCAATAGAGACCCGTTTCGAGGCCCCCCTTTAAACAAGCATTGACATTGCCAATAGGTCTCACTTTTGGGACCTTATAAGTATTTAGTTATGCAGCACAATATCCTTGATGCAACAACATCAACTGTTGCATGGCTAAACACTTATAAGGTCCCAAAAGCGAGACCTATTGGCTATGCCAATGCTTGTTTACTTTGGATGTTGGCGTAGGAGCCAAACCAAATCAGAGGGCCACCAGCTAGAAGACCAGATGGCCGGATTGTTGCAGAACTGAATGACTTCAATTTTTAAGGATTTCAGCATCAATTATTGGCCATCCATCTGCTCACTGCACTCATACAGCTGTTAACTGAATTATCAGAGTAACTTATCTTTTTTGCCAATGAGACTATTATCTGTGTGTCATTGGCGTAAGATGCCAAGGACAGACTGAAGGATTTTATTAGAGTGGCAAGGGGTGTAACATAAAGGTTAAACAAAGTAGGGGACAGTGATGACCCCTGGGAAAACCCGCATGATAGGCAATAAGTCTCAGAGTTGAAAGTATCTAGGAATACAACTTGTTGGCGCCCTGAAAAGAAAACTTTAATTAGCCGCAATGCAGACCCATCAATCCCAAAATCTTGTCGACGGTCAACCAGTAACTCATGATTAACCGTATTGAAGGCTGCTGAGAAATCCAACAGAATCAAAACTGCATTGCCCCCACTGTCAATGTTAGAGGGGTGGTCTAGGAAAAGGGGTCGGCGGCCCCGTACATGGAGGCCATTATCCATGTAGTTGCTCTGGCAACTTTTAGAAGTACTTCTGCAACGATGCAAGAAACAGGGAGAAAGTGTCCTTTGCTTGACGCTCATGTCATGGATGTTTTTTGGGGCTGTCCGGGTTTCAGAGCTGCAGGGTAGGCAAGGCATTCCGGGGTTGGATTGGGGAGATGTTGAATGACGGGAGGGAGGCCTGGAGTTGTGCATTTGGCAATCTAAGACCGATCCGAGGGTAGTGGGAAAGAGAGTGAGTCTCCCTGTTTTTCCTGCCCAAGAGGTGTGTTCGGTACAATGGAGAGCAAAGTGGTGGGAGGTTAGTGGGGCAACAAGAGGGGAAGTTTTTTGTCACAAGGATGGGTCTTGGGTGACAGTGCATTAGCTTCTCTAGGTCATGTGAAGGGCTTTGAAAAGCATAGGGGAAAACCCAATGGAATTCAGGACACACTCGTTCAGGATTGGGGGGGGGGGCACTGAAGCAGCTCAAAGAGGATGGGGCAGGATTATGGCATTGGGCCGATGGTCATCAAGCTGCTTCTGGCAATATGTGTGAGATGAACAGGAGGGGGTTTGTGATGCTGCCAATTCCGTATCTTACATTTGTATTCTTTTCAGGTGCAGTAGCTGAGCTACATACGAGTGATTTGTCAATATGGATCGTGGGACATTCATTTATTGAATGGGCTGAACGACATGAATGGCAAAAAAGGCAGAGGCGGTTACCTTGGGTTGGAGGAACAGCTTTCTACAGTGCAATGGCATGGCAAAGATGGTGTGCATTGGAATGAATTGTTGCCTTATTTGAATCAGTTATTGTGGAGGCACAGATGTCCTGACATTTTGGTTTTGCATTTGAGAGAAAATGATTTGGTGGCACATAGAGGCCTTTCCTTGTTGAAGGAGATAAAAAAAGAACAAGTTGGGAATCAGGAGGCAGTGGTCAGGGACATATGTTATGAGGACGGAATTTGTTCCGATGCAGCATTGGAGAGGTGTGACCAGTCCAGAAGTAATTGACAAGGCCCAGCATAAGATTAACAGGGATATGAGGGTGTTTTGTAGGGAAGAGAGGTTTGGAAGGGTAGCACATCTAGACATATTTCTTTAGAGGGGATGGTGTGCTTCTGTCACTGTACATTTTACAGTTGTATTTGATTCAAATAAGTGAGGCCTTGGTTAAGGTACTGACAGGGAGCAGGATAGGGGAAGTTCCTGGAGGGGGGGATCCAAAAAAGGTAAGGGGATTGGCATTTTCTGAGTGGCAGTAGGCATTGCAATTGATATGGTTATACATTAAGATGATGCTTGTGAACATAAGGGAAGCAGGACAGTGGGGGGAGGCTGGTGGTCATAAAGTTAAACCTGGAAGGAGGAAAAGTTAAGAGCTAGGATACTTAGATGATAATAAATATATGTCAAAGTGTTTATCGTTGTAAAGGTTGACAGTTCAATGCCGGAGTTGGAGTTACAGTTGCAAGATAAGAATGTTAAAGGGGGTGGTAAATTTGGGGGTGGGGAGTAGGAAGAATTAGGTGAAGTAATGTATAGTGAGGTCTAGTTTTGTGAGATAAGGGCCTAGGGTAAAATATATGTGATGTGCACCTGTCTTCAATAAAACGGCCTTTTTCACACTAGAAGCGAGTATGTGATCTGTGATGCTCCTTATGGCCAAAATGTATTTTAGGGGCACCATATCGATAACAGTTTTAATTTATAATCCAATTTCAGCCCTTTCATACCCTCTTTGGTAAAGTCACTTACTGTGCACAGGTTCACTAGTTCAATTTCTAAATGTTTTTATATCTAATATTCAGGGATACCGACATGTTTTTTCAATATTGTAACACTGCAGCACACTAATATTAATGCAAATAATCTCTGTGAACCCTCCCCTTTCTAATATGTGTGGTCCTATTTTGATCTAAAAGAAACGTTTTTTGTGGATGTTGCATGAAACATAAATACATTTCTCTGCAAAATGTCTTTAATAGACCCCCACACATCACCCAAATTAAAAATACATTAAAGGAAAACTATCTCTATCAGGAGGCCTCCTAAAAGGCTAGGGCCCTGGGCCAGCGCCCCACTGGACCATGCCTTGAAACGTCTCTGCAGGGTCTGTGCTCCTGGTATGAGATAAGAAGTAGAGAGCATATGGGAAGAGACCTTTGTTAGAAATAGACCTGCCAGCTTAGCATCCACTAGATGTGGCTTAAGGGCTAGAGCGGCTGACTTTGAAGTTGGGCAACGAGGCTCGAGTCAGGCAGGAGGCTCAAACAACCTGTAATTTTAGGCAAATCACTTAGGGGCAGATGTACGACCCTTCCAATTTGCAAATCGCAAATTGCGTTGTTTTGCGACTCGCAAATTGGAATTTACAACAGTGTCTCAGACACTGCTTGCGACTCCTAATGGGATCACAAATTGCCTGCCTAATTAATATTCATGAGGCAGGTGCAATTTGCGACCCCATTGGGAATGGCTAGCACTCCCAGGGATGGTGGCCTGCTGGGGTCAGCAGAACACCATGTCTGTGACTGCTTTTAATATAAAACATCTTTTTTTTTATAATGCAGGCAGTTTTTAGGTCGTACCTAGAGCAGCGCGCTCCACTTTTAGTAAGGGGGTTTTCAAAGTGCTACCCACAAGCTTTTCCTGGCTTCAAGCTTGCGTGCACGCTCACGTGCATGCGCGCAGCCGCCATCTACCATTCTTATCTCTTCCTCCGCATCGCTGGCCATTACTTTCACTTTCGCAGCCTCACACGTCACGATTGTATCCAGTGCAACCCCGGTCAACTGGAATTCCCAGCAACAGCACTTAACGTTTCCAACACTGCAACCCGGCTCGTGGTTTTAAAGTTTATTCTATCTACTGAGCTAGTGGCTTAAGCAAGGGCTTCGGTGTGTGGTGCTTTCTCGAGACCCGCCAGGAATATCAATGAAACACCTGGGGCTGCCCCCCTTTCGGCAACACAAAGAACTACATTCTCGGTGTATTAACCTTTTATAGACTGCCATGGATATTTGTTAAAAAGAATTATGCAAGGCGCATTTCAAACAGGAAGGCTGTACCCCGCTCACGTCAATATGCAAATGGACAACAATTACATATAAACACAGCAAACAGAACCACTGTTCCATCGAGTTCAGAGTAACCGACTTTAATAAATATGAAAAACAAGCCGAGATTTAGTCTGACAACACAAACATCTTACTTCAATTTGCCGCACAGCCCTCATTTTAAAGTTGCCTTTCTGAAGATTAAATGTAAAGCGATGTAAACAGGCATAACAGAGCGCGCTTGCCATTCTTAGTCACGTCGGCCAGCTCTGACACTTTTCTCAATGGCATGGCGACAGCGTCCTCCGGCACTCTGGGGCTCTCCACATACTTCACCCTCCGATTGGCCTTGATTCTTTCTTGAGTCAAGTCTTGTTTTTTTTTCTTTTCGCGTGCTTGTTCTTTTCCTCTCCTGCTCCATGTTACTGTCTCTGTTAGTTTGCTTCCCTTCGCTCCACCCACCGTGTTGCTCCCCTTCCCCCCATGCATTCCCTGCCCTCAGTTGCTTCCGCCGCTCTTCTATTGCTCCCGTCTCCCATGGCGTTTGTAATCCTGCCCCCTGCGTTGCACCCTCGCCCTCCACTGCTGCTCCATTTCCACTTGACTCCCAGAGAGGTTGAGGACATTTGGATCAGGTTTGCCGGAGGGGGGGGGGGGGGGGGGCATCAAATGAATTGCGCGACTCTTGATAACTTTTGTGGGGGGCGGCCTGGAGTGTCACAGTGGAGGTCAGGCCCCCTGCTTTCTATCTCTGAAGTGCACAACTGCCCCCTCTAATGCATAACTCCAGCTATGCCGCTGACCGCGGCCCCCGCAGGGGGCCACTCGGCGGTCGGCGCCTTAGTGGCCCCGGGGCCCCGGTCACCCCTCCCCACTCCATACTTCGGGGGGGGCGGGGGCAGGGTTCCTGATTGTGCCCCCCTCCGTGTCAGGGGCCGGAAGTGACGCGAAAGGCGCGTCACTTCCGGGCCCAGGTGTGAGGGGAAGGCTATTTAGCCTTCCCCCACCCTCACTGGCGACCTCTTTGTCGCCCACCTCGCCTATTTGTCGGACGCCGAGCCGTCTCGCGGGGATCGTCGTCGCCGTCGCCTATCGTGCAGGAACTGCGGAATACTCGGTGAGTTGCCGTCTTGCCCTCTCGCCCCGGCCCTGTCCCTGGGCAGTACCAGGATACGGGGCCCTGTGGTCGGAGTACCACGGGCGGGGGGGGGGAGCGTGCACAGAGCAAGGCTCGGGTAGATTTCGCTTCAGGAGCGTGCGATCGTTGAGGAAAGGATGTGTTTGTCGTGTTTCCCGCTGCCACTGTTAGTTAGCGCAGGTGGGGACGCAACCGTGCCGGCTACCCGGCGTCCATCGGCATACTGGCCGCCTTCTTGGGTGTGGGGCTTAGCGTTTCTCCTTCGGCGCAGGGTCGAGTCTCGCGCTAGAGGAAGGATTATGCGTAAGAGCGAAAGTATATTGCAGGTCCGCACTCCCAAATGGTTTGGTGTTCCCAGGGTGGTCCTGCAGCGCGTCTCGGGGCCGCGGTCGCTTTTGTGACGCGGGATATATAACTCAATCCCCCAATGCCTATCTGTATGTAAAGGCGGTGCGAATTCGGGGTGATCATTTAAATCTCCCCGGGCCGATGTATGTAGGTAAATGCGGTGCTACGCGCTCCTATACCTTCGGGTCGAGCTTGTGCTGGGAACCGGGTCAAATCACTTAGTCTCCCAGTGCCCGCGTGGGTATGTAGTTACGGTGCTCGGTACAGCGCCCCAAGTCCTTCGGGCGAGTTCGCGCAGGGGCTCTGGGCAAATCCTTTAATCGCCCCGTGCCCGAATTTGTATGTAAGTACGGGGATCAGGTATAGAGCTCCATGGCCTTCGGGTCGAGTTCGTGCTGTGACCCGGGCCAAATCAGTCGCCGAATCTGTCGCCGAGGAAGGTTGCGTGCCTCGCGGTGGTCGGAGCACGCGGGCTCCATGGTAATGTTGCCTGCTGGTTACAGGTCCGATTCCCATATAGTCCTTTATTGATTTTAGGGAAGTCATCCTCCACCCCCACTCACGCTGCTTGCGCGGCCGCCGAGGGTGCAGGGGGCGGGCAGCAGGCTTCGTTTTCCGGGGCATAATAGTGCGCTGTCGACGAAGAAGGTTGCGTGCCTCGCGGCCGTGGCGCCGTCCTTTACTGGGCCCCCCAGGTGGCGTCTGCACCGGCGATTCTGGGCAAACGTTTTATCTCCCGGGCTTGAATTTGCGATGTGTCACGTCGGCCCCGGGGTTTCTGGGGCTAAACGAGTATTACCTCTCGGGGCCGGAACGTACAAGGTGTTGCGCCCGCTCCGGGTTTTCGGGCTGAATCAAGTATCTCCCCGGGCCTGACTGGGCCAAATCGGTTACTACCCCTGACTGTGCAATGTAAATGCGGTGCCCACATGTAAGCGCTGATTACACACGGTTCGCGCCACATGAAATGGGCAATGTATTCCTCTGTGGCCTGGCTCGGCCCTGTTTGGTTTGTTTGGTGGGGTCTGGGGGGGGGGGGGGGCGGCACCCAGCAAGCATAGCGAAGGCCCGGTCCCACAGTAGGCTGGTTCGGGTGTCCCAGCAGGGAGCGGGTAGCCGCCCTCAATCCGCATTGCCCGAGAGTTTGCGGGTAGATAGTAGCAAGGGGCCGATCCAGGGGGCTATGCATGGCGTCCGAGAGTGGCCTGAGCAGTGAAGGGGGATCGCGGAGTTGCGTTGTAGTGGCCCGGAATTGGTAACGATCATCCTGGGTCGGGGAGGCGGGCTGCGCTTTGTGGTCGCGTCTCCCCTTTTGGGCAGCGCGGGTACTACCAGGAGCGATAGCTCAATGGTAAGTCTTGTGCCTGTGGTTATAAAGGTTTTCACAGGACAAGGGTTCGAGTCCCGCGAACGCGGTCAAAGTGTCATAAGTTGGCACAATTTCAAATTCTTGTACAATTAATTTTGGTGAGGACAGTGAGTTGGCCCCCGTGCCTGAATATGTAATGTAAAGTGTGCCAATAATTTGTAGGCATGCGACAATAAAGGCAAGATTGTAGTGTGGAAGGTAGTGTGGGGGTGGGGCGCAAGCGAGTACCATGTTGCTTGCCAGGTTCAAGGTGGGGATGAGGGCAGACGCAAACAGGGTGTGCATGGTTAAACGTGATGTGTATGAGCACCTGTGTCCTCTCCCCCCCCCTCCAATCACCCCCCCCCACCCTTTATCTTGCGGTACAGCCACGCCTTTTTTCGTGTTTGCATTTCTTGCGCTTATGCTGGTTTCTCTTGCAGTACATTCGTCCGCTTTCACGGACCGGAGGATTATTAAGTGGCGACAGAGAGACGTGAGACAAATACCATCCGTATTCTGGGCTCAGACGGGAGTAAGTACGGGCAGTTGGGGGATGGGGGTACCTCTCGGAGTAGCATGTGGCGCTCAGGAGCGAAGAACTAACCTCAAAGGGGGTGAATAGGCGGTTAACGTTCTCTCTTTCCCAATTGCAGATAAGAGAGAACAACTGCTAAGTGATGGACAGCCAAGGATTATCCCCCCCCCTTTTCACACCAGGGACACAGGTTGAGGAGTCCGTGCCGGACAATTCGGAGGAATCACGGATTGCCGCTTTCTTGGAGCTGACGAGGGCCAAGGGTTTAGCTTGGGCGACGGAACTGTTGAAAGCCAGTACCCCCCCAGATTCTGGGATAGCGATGGACGGTCCAGCTACGGATAAGGATGTAGGGGAGGTTGCGGGCCCGTCACGGTCGAAAAGAATCCGCCGCCCCACGAGCAAAGACTTTCCGGTTGAACAACCACCGGCTCGGAATAGAGCGGCCCCTCCTCACAGGGCCTCAGCGCCCCCCCAGGCGGCGGTTAGTTTGGGGACGGGGGCGCTCAACGGACTGCCTGGCCCGCCCCAGGCGACATTTGCCTCAGCAGAGGATGTGGGTAAGCTTTCAGACACTTTAAAAGACTTCATGGCTGAGGTCAGAGCCGGTCTGCTGCTTGCCAGGTCACCCCTAGGGGTTGGTCCGCCCGCCCCACCGCCGCCGACTGTCCTCCCGGCGCCGGGGGGCTTCACGCAGGTGTGGTGTCAGCCGCCGGCTGCGTTGGAACCTCCTCCGCGGCCCACACCCCCAGCTGCTGCTGTGGCCGAGAGCGCGGCAAGTGCGGTCGATACTGCAGTAGTAGTGGTACCGACGCCGGCACCGACGCTAGCAGTAGCACCTAAGCCCCTAGTTACCACGGCCCCGCTAGTATCGGGCCGCTGTTCACTCGCTTGGATGGTCCCTCTAGTGGCCAAAGAAGGGATTTGGCGCAGGGAATTTATTGATATCTTCACCCTTCTCATGCATGGGGCGGAGGGAGTAGATACCAGGAGGATGGGCAACAAGGAAGAGGACAAGCGGGTGCGGTACCATGTATATCCCACCAAAAATATTGTGACTTGGGGCCAGGCTTTTGCCATTTTTGCAGCAGTAATAGTGGAGAAATTCCCAGATGAAGGGCCTGGTCTCTTCAACTATGCAAGCGTGATTACTGAAGAGGCTGCTAAGGGTGGGGGCATGGGATGGTACCACTACGACTGTGACTTCCGCAGACAGAGAGCAATCTGCCCAGATCTTGAATGGGACCAGTTGGAGGTCCGTTTATGGGTAAAACACATGGGCAAGCATACTGAGGGGTCTACGACGAAGTCAGGTACAGAGAGCGGTGTAAAGAGCAAAGAGAAAGAGGATAAAAAGGAGAAGAAATGGGAGAGCAGGAAGTCCTTTCGGGGCGGGCGTGGGGGGGGTCGCAGGCCTGGTTTTCGGGCACGGTCTTCTGGAACTTGCAGGCTCTTCAATGCAGGGTTCTGCTCCTGGGACAAATCATGCCGTTTCTCCCACAACTGCAGCGTGTGCGGGGCACCCCATGCCGCTACCGCATGCTCCAAGCGTGACTCCCCCGACAAGCCTTCATCAAGCAAGTAGCCCGGGGGGTTTCCCCCCTCCTGCGCTTTGGCCCCCTGCGTACACAGCTGCCAGCGCGCATGTCCTAGCCCCTCACGATCATGTGAAAGGGCCCTCTCCCATCTGCGTAAAGAACCTCCTCAGCGCACTCCGCGGTTACACTGGCAAGGAAGGGTCCATCATTTCTGAGGGTTTCTTAGACGGTTTCCGCATTCCTTATCAAGGCCCCTTAGTGAGCAGGGATGCGGAAAATCAGAAATCAGCTAGGGAACACCCGGAGGTAGTGCGGGATAAAATAGCGAAGGAGGTATCTTTGGGCAGGGTGGCGGGCCCATTTTCCTCACCCCCCATGCCCCACTTTGTGATTTCTCCCCTGGGGCTGGTACCAAAAAAGGAGCCAGGGGCTTTCCGACTTATCCACAACCTATCACACCCAGAAGGGGATTCCGTGAATTCCTGGTTGGACGAGGGTCAATGCTCAGTGTCTTACTGCTCCCTAGACCTGGCAGTCGACATGATCAGGAGGGCAGGGAAGGGAGCCTGGTTGGCCAAGTCTGATATCGAATCGGCCTTCCGGCTCTTGCCAGTACACCCGGACAGCCAACACCTTCTGGGCTTCAAGTGGGGGGACCAGGTCTTTTATGATAGGTGTATGCCCATGGGATGCTCGGTGTCTTGTGCGTACTTTGAGGCGTTCAGCTCCTTCCTACAGTGGGCCTTAACAAACAGGTATGGCATTGAGGGAGTGACCCACTACCTGGATGATTTCCTGTTCATCGGGGGAGCTGACTCGCAAGAATGTGCGCGGGCACTGCAATGTTTCACGGAATTGGCAGGACACTTGGGCGTACCTTTAGCTCCTGGTAAGACCGAGGGTCCGGCGCAGGTTTTGGTATTCTTGGGCATCGAGTTGGACACGGTAAAGGGCGTGTCCCGACTCCCTGCGGATAAGGTACAGGCCTTGCGTCAGGAGATCTGCGATCTACTGGGTAGGGACAAGGCTACTCTAGGCGAAATCCAATGCCTGCTAGGGACCCTGAATTTTGCGCTAAAGGTCATACCCATGGGGAGGGTCTTTGCACGCAGGCTAGCTAGGGCGACTGCTGGTATAAAAAAGAAACATCACTGGGTCAAGCTGGGGACAGGGCTGAAGCAGGATCTGGTGGTATGGAGCGAATTCCTCGCCTGCTTTAACGGGACGGTGATTTGGAAGCAGCCCTGGAATGATAGTCAGGAACTTTGTCTTTTCACAGATGCCTCAGGCAGGGAAGGTTTTGGGGCTATCCTGGGCGAAGAATGGTGCGCGCAGGGATGGCCCAATGTTTGGCGCAGGCGTAGGATCACCAAAAATATTACGGTGCTGGAGCTCTTCCCGATTGTTGTTGCATTACACCTATGGCCGGCGGCATTGTCAGACAGAAAGGTGGTGTTCTGGTCTGATAACATGGCGGTCGTTCAGGCAATTACCAACCAGTCCGCCAGGTGCCGGCTGGTGCTGTGCTTACTAAGGGAGTTGGTCCGGGCTTGCCTGCGCATCAATGTGGAGTTTAAAGCCAGGCACATTGAGGGGATTCAAAATGTGGCAGCTGACGCTCTTTCTCGTTTTCAGTGGCTCCGATTCAGGGAGGCCTGGCCGCGGGCGAGAGCGCAGATGACCCCATTCCCGGACCATCTATGGAGGATCCTGCAGTGGGACTGAGCCTGAAAGCGATGGGAGAAAGAGCTCTGGCCCCAGGTACCAGAAAGCGTTACAGCGCCCACATGGCAACATTCAGAGCAACTTCTGTAGCACTGGGTACTTCAGGGGCCGCGATGGTGTCCCAAGTCCGAGCATTTCTGGTGTGGGCGAGGGGACAAGGGAAGAGCCGTTCATGGGTGGGCAGTCACTTGGCAGCCGTAAGCCACGACACTAGGTTGTCTGGCGGGGCGGATCCCACTAACTCCTATCCCATACGGGCCGCCTTGAAGGGTTGGGCTAGGGAGGAGCCCAGGGCCCCTGATAATCGAGCGCCCATTGATTTTGAAATCCTGAAAGGCATGCTAGGGGCTCTCGAGTTAGTCACCTACTCTCATTACGAGGCCACGCTGTTTTCAGCCACATTCTGCTTAGCATTCTTCGGGGCTTTCAGAGTCAGTGAGTTAGTGGCTAGGTCCAAGGTCGACTGTTCAGGGGATGCGCTGGCAATTTCAGATGTGTCTATCTCCGGGGCATTGACCATTCTGTTACGCAAGTCCAAGACTGATCAGGCGGGGCGGGGGATCAGGGTGGTTCTCCAGCCCCTAGGTGATCCCAGGTTCTGCCCAGTACAATGGGTAAAGGCGTTTTTGGAGCACAGACCGCCTGGCCCTGGTTATCTTCTGTTACATTCAAATGGTACCCCTGTAACTAGATACCAGTTCGAGCAGGTAATCAGGGCTAGTTTAGCCAGGGCGGGGCTCGCCCGGCCGGACAGAAGGTATTCCAGCCACTCCTTCCGCATCGGCGCTGCCACCGCCGCTCACCTGGCGGGTTTAGAGGCCGCTCAGGTGAAGAAACTGGGGCGTTGGGAATCTGACTGCTATAAGGTATATGTTCGCCCGTGAGGCAGCTTTTGGTAATGTGTTGTGATTTATGGTGTGTATCGTTGAAATCACCCTTTCTGATTAAATAACTTGTGTGTACACCATGTCTCCTCTTTTATTAGGACGAGTGGTGTGGGTGATCGGGCATTCATTTGTCGCCCGGGCGGCCCAATGGGCATTGCACCGAAATTGGATGCGACACTTCCCTCAGACCAAAGTGGAATGGATGGGGGTGCCGGGGATGAGATGGTTCGAACTCAGGAATAAGATCGAGCAGAGACTAAGAGCACACGGGTCCACCTTGCCCCACCTGTTGGTGATACACCTGGGCGGTAACGACCTTGTTACCCTGGGGAGACGATTGCTGTTATTAGCCATGAAAAGAGACTTAGGGGAAATCTGCAAACGTCTGGGCGAGTGTGAGATCGTGTGGTCAGAGATCATCCCCCGCAGGTCCTGGCGGGGAGCTAAATCCTTAGAAGCGGTTGAGCACTCCAGGAGGCGCATTAATGGAGCAATGCGTAAGTTCACAGCCCAAAGGGGTTTGGGCTTTATTCGACATGAGATGATTTGGGGGAACGTAAAGGGGTACTTCGACTTGGATGGAGTACACCTCTCCCAAATAGGCATGGACCTGTTTTTATTGGATTTAAGCGAAGCATTGGTGAATAGAGGGTGCAGGTAAAGAGCTAGGTTGGTGGGGGGCCCTGGCTGCGACGGTTAGCCGCCTCCAGGGCTGTGGCGGAGTTACAGGGCGATCTGGAAGCAGGCCGGTACAAAGGGTACCTCTGCGCGGCACCACGTGGTGCCTGAGCCAAAACGAGGAGCCTCCAGAGAGGTCCCGGAAGCCGGTCGGCGCCCCGCTAGGCCTGTGGGCGGTTGTGGGCCTGAACAACCGGGGGTTTGCTATGCGACGCTCCGCCCCGAGAGGGGGGGTGTGAGTAGAATCTCAACGGCACGTGATCGAAAAAGACTCACTTGGGGGGCAGCACTCGCGGGTCGTTCCCGTGCTGCCCGGCTCATCAGGCGGGGCAGGTGTAGTAGATGGCCGCCTGCCCTTGGATCGCCCGTAAGATAACCCACCTATTACATATCCTGGAATTATGTAATAAATCCTGCAGCATTTGTTACCCAACTACAACTGTTTCTTGTGTCTTCTTTGGGTAACCTAATTTGGGGGAGGGGGGTAAGCGGGGTGCCCCTGGGGGTACTATGCCGCTGACCGCGGCCCCCGCAGGGGGCCACTCGGCGGTCGGCGCCTTAGTGGCCCCGGGGCCCCGGTCACCCCTCCCCACTCCATACTTCGGGGGGGGCGGGGGCAGGGTTCCTGATTGTGCCCCCCTCCGTGTCAGGGGCCGGAAGTGACGCGAAAGGCGCGTCACTTCCGGGCCCAGGTGTGAGGGGAAGGCTATTTAGCCTTCCCCCACCCTCACTGGCGACCTCTTTGTCGCCCACCTCGCCTATTTACCCTCCCTACCGCTTACCCGGCGTGGTGTGGTGGGGTGGGGTTTTTGGCTGAACGTTTTAATGTTTTTCTTTTCGTTGCAGGCGGAGTTACAGGGCGATCTGGAAGCAGGCCGGTACAAAGGGTACCTCTGCGCGGCACCACGTGGTGCCTGAGCCAAAACGAGGAGCCTCCAGAGAGGTCCCGGAAGCCGGTCGGCGCCCCGCTAGGCCTGTGGGCGGTTGTGGGCCTGAACAACCGGGGGTTTGCTATGCGACGCTCCGCCCCGAGAGGGGGGGTGTGAGTAGAATCTCAACGGCACGTGATCGAAAAAGACTCACTTGGGGGGCAGCACTCACGGGTCGTTCCCGTGCTGCCCGGCTCATCAGGCGGGGCAGGTGTAGTAGATGGCCGCCTGCCCTTGGATCGCCCGTAAGATAACCCACCTATTACATATCCTGGAATTATGTAATAAATCCTGCAGCATTTGTTACCCAACTACAACTGTTTCTTGTGTCTTCTTTGGGTAACCTAATTTGGGGGAGGGGGGTAAGCGGGGTGCCCCTGGGGGTACTATACTGCTGCTCTCCCAGAGACCCTGCAGAAGAGCAAAGCGGACATTCCTTCCTTCTGCTCCACAGCTTCAGATTGGAATCTGAGGGTTGCACAGTTTTACCACATTACAATTTGTAGTTATTCCTACGCGGCCGCTTTTAGCTGCCTATAGGTGAAAGCTTGTTGTGACCACAGAGCTTCCAGTGGGATGAAAAATAGTGGAATGGCCTTAGTAATGAAGGGCGTGACTTAAATCATGTGAACGGCTATCTTGTGGTTTACAAAGTGTGCTGTCTGACCGGCATTGAGGTGCCGTTTGTGAGTATTCTGCTGTTGCTTCCAGACTTATCACACAACAGCAAGCGCGTGCCTAAAACAAAACAAACCAGGCGTGGCTGCTTTGTGAGTGCTTGTTTGCAGTTTGATATAAATGAGGAACAACAAGGATTCTGTTGTAAATTATTAGAACTAGTCATTATAAATGGTACACAAAAGACCATCACAATGTGTGCACTGGAGAGAGGCCAAAGACTGGATGATCCTGTAATCTGAAGCCTGTTATGGCTTGCACTGTCTTCAGCCACATCTCCAGTGCTCTCAGTCGTGCCCCCCTTGTGAACACCCTCCCACCACCAGAACTCATCAAAATGCGACTCAGCTGACATATACTGCGCGAGCAATGGAAAACCCAATGACTCAGCAAAGAGTTTACCAATGTTAACAAACTCAAAGGTGCCGATCACGATCCTGTAAAAACCGGGTACGAACCGTCAGACGGAGCATATTCTCCGTCTGACGCGTACCCGGTCGTCAAAACTTACAAACATGGAATTACGATTCGCACGGAAACTCCATTTCCGTACGATTCGTACAAAACCCCGACCGACGAAAAGAAACATACAAATGCGATCCGGGAAAGCGCCGACGGGACGTCGGGACGCACGCAGCCTGCCATTCACGAACCAGGAATTACGATTCGCACCGACGTCATCCCGCACGGTGAATATTTTCCGGCTGCCAAAAACTGCCGGCAAATCAGGACGACGCGAACAAGGAGTACCTGTACGCAACGGACAGACATGGACCCGAACCTACGTGTCATCCCGGCCCTCATAGCAGTCGACCTCCTCTACAGGTTCGGACGCAGACGCCGCAGAAGGTCAGAACAACAAAGGGAGGGGGGAGAGGGGGGGGGCAGGACCAGGGGCAGGCCACAAAACTCCCACCAAAGTCACACAGCACACATGCCCTGGACATACCTGACCCCCAGGCCCTGGTCACTACGAGGGGGTGGGGGCGTGTCCAGCAAAGCCATCGTCCGCCACAACGGAAGTGCTTGACGACGCGAACCGGCAACACAACAATACAGGTACGTCCTGTACCCACGCCTTAAGAGCGTGGGTTCGAGTCGTACCCCGCCCACACCTACGTCATCCCAACAATGGCGGGACGGCTGTACCCACGTGGCAAAGGCCTGGGTACGGCCTGCACAAGCATCACATAGCGTGGGGACGGATATGTACGGACCGTACCCCCACCCCCGTATGCATGGAGCGTACCCCCAACCCCAACAGTGTAAGTACGACCCGTACCCTCACCCGCGTACGTTTGGAGCGTACCCCCCACCCCAACAGTGTAAGTACGACCCGTACCCTCACCCGCGGACGTATGGAGCGTACCCCCACCCCAACAGTGTAAGTACGACCCGTACCCTCACCCGCGTACGTATGGAGCGTACCCCCACCCCAACAGTGTAAGTACGACCCGTACCCTCACCCGCGTACGTATGGAGCGTACCCCCACCCGAACAGTGTAAGTACGACCCGTACCCTCACCCGCGTACGTATGGAGCGTACCCCCACCCCAACAGTGTAAGTAAGACCCATACCCTCACCCGCGTACGTATGGAGCGTACCCCCACCCCAACAGTGTAAGTACGACCCGTACCCTCACCCGCGTACGTATGGAGCGTACCCCCACCCCAACAGTGTAAGTACGACCCGTACCCTCACCCGCGTACGTATGGAGCATGTGTTGTTGGTGGGTACACTCTGTCTGTCCTGTATTTTGCGTAGACTTCCAGCACGACCGCTTCTCCTGTCCTACTTATGTCCATGTGGTTTCCATGTAGGGGACGCTGGCTATCCCAACATGCCATGGCTGATCACACCTCTTCGCAACCCCAGCACGCCGGCCCAGCTCCGCTACAACACCGCCCATGGCCGGACAAGGCAAGTGATAGAGAGGACATTTGGCCTCCTGAAGAGCCGATTCAGATGCCTCCACAAGACCGGCGGCGCCCTCCCATATGCCCCGGCGAAGGTCTGCAAAATCTTCATGGTCTGCTGCATGCTGCACAACATGGCAGTTGAGAAAGCTGTGCCACTCATCCTGGATCAAGATGATCAGGACCATCCACCCGTGGAGGACGAAGGGCTTGGCAATGGGGCTAGTGATGTGGAGGATGTGGAGCCGCAAGAGGACATCCGGACTCGGCTCATACGCGACTTCTTTGCTTAGTGGTGAGTACCAGTGTCTGACTGTGCACGCATTGGTCCCCGTGTGGCATGTGTTGCGATGTGTGTGTCCATCTGCATGTATGCCACGTGAGTCAGAGGTGTGTGTGGATGTGTAACTCGAGTGATGGTGCCAGTGATGAGTGTATTTCCCCAGTCATAATTGTGACCTAGCATGTTGTCATCCATACATGTGTCGAGTACATGCACATGCAAGTGGCTGTGCTTTTTGTGGCTGACTTCTTGTGTGTCTCTCTTCCCCAGGTACTTGCGCATGCCGTCTGCTGCTTGCATTGTTGTGGCACTGCTATTCCTCATGGACACGTCATCGTGTGCTGACTCAGCGTTACACACACGGACAAGTTTGGAACTCTCCTTAGGGTAAGGGATGCATCAGGGGTGTATTGGGTGTGGCAGTTGTTCACAATGTATGCACACTGCCCCTGTCGATGTTTGGTTCCTCTGCAGACATGTCGCATCACCATGGTACACATGACATGCAGATGGGTACACCTGAATAGATGGTCAGACTTGTTGACAGTCATCAGTGATGGGATTGTGGAATGTGATGATGGCATCAATGTGTGTTACACTGCCCTCGGACACATACGGTTTGCATTGGCTTGACATGGTGTGGGACTTCCACATCAGCGGATCAATGGTGTATGGCAGGCTCTCCGTGAGCAGCAGGGGGTGTTTAGCTGTTAGCTGACACTTGTGTGCCAGTTCCATGGCTAGCACGCATTTGTGCTGCAGAAGGGGGGTGCCAGTGTTGGACCCACATGTTACTCCACATGACCTGTTCATGTGTACTCCGAGTTGCCTCTGCAATCCCGAATACATGACTAATAAAGGTGTCCCTATGCCTCCAAGGTGCCTCTTCTCAGTCAATGCTGGTGTGTTGCCATGGGGCATACGGCATGTCTGGCATGGTTTACCGTGATAGTGGCTATGTGTCTATGTGTAGAGTAGCAAGATGCAAGCTATTTGTGTGGGATTAGACTGTGTATTGTGCATGATGTCCATGACTGTGTGGGTATTGTGACATGTGCCATCCCCATGCATCCAACGTTGGCCAGGCCACCATTCTCTGCATCCACCTGACTCAAGCTTGCAGGACATGGTTCTGCCACCTGTCCATACATACCTGGGTGCCCCCCAGGACACTCCACATGATCCCTGACCTCTGCGCATGGCTGTCGCTGTACTCAATATGTCTGTCGGCACGGTTGTGCGGCCCCCCCCTCAGCTGGTTGGGCCCATCACGGGTGTGTATGGTGCTCCATGTCTGTCTTGCCTAATACACTGTGACTCATGTGTGTCCTGTGCCAGACTCAGGCCCCAGGGTGTGGATGGTTGAAGTCAAATGAGAACTCAGGCATGGTTAGACTTTACAAGACACATGTAAGGTAATAATGCAACCAGTAGGCATCTTCTCTTCATGGTGTGACTTTTTATTTTGGTTGGGGGGGGGGTTTGACATGAGGGGCTTTCCGGGTGTGTGGAATCCAAAGTTCACTAGGGGAGTTGGTGTCCTTGCCATTTGAAATCCTCAGAGTCCATGCCACAGTCTTTGTCAACATTGGTCAGACAGTGACCAGCAAGTCCATGTGGCAGAGAATGTCTTTTGATGCTGTGCTGCTGTTGCTCCAGTGGGCCAGGTGCCAGGCCAGGTGTCCTGGGAGATGGTGCTGTAGCGCCGACCCTCACGGTCTTTTCCGTGGACGACCCGCCCTCCTGCGGGGACCCTCAGAAGCAGGCCGTGACGATGTTTGGGATGCTCCATCGGATGTTTCCTCCTCCTCCTCCTGATCCCTCCCTGTGGGTGGTGATGTTCTACGCCTGCTGGCACAGGGAGGGTTGCCCATGTTGTCGGCCATCCGACGGAGTGTACTGTGAATTCCCGTGAACACCGTCACGAGCTCAGCCTGTCTGTCCTCCATCCGCTGTTGGTGTTGCTGTAGACAGGCATGTTGCTCCGCATGTTGCTGGGCCTGCTGGGTCTTGATCTCCTCGAGTATGGACACAACCTGGGCCATGCCCGTGGTGTCCTGCCGGTATGTGTCCAGGATGTTTCGGACATGGGAATATACCGGTTCCCCAGCCAACTGGTCAGGCTCGCGCCTCCGCCGTCCTCCACTCCCACCACCCCTGCCCACTTGCACCTGGCATGCCCTTGTGGGCACATCGGGTCTCCGGGACCCCTGAGGGGTGGCATTGGCGTTGTCGCCTGCCTCCTCCTGGGTGCCTGGGACACCGTGTCCCTCCTGGCCAGCCTGGCTGCATTGTGGTGGTGGGGCAGGGATCCTGGGTGTCTCCTGGGATGTGGCAGGAGTGGGGGTGGTGGTTGGCCCAGTTGTACCTGACGCAGGTGCTGCAGGTCGTTGGACACCAGAGGGGCCAGGTTGGTCGGGGTCGGGTTCGTCCACAGAGTGGTGAGAGTCGTCGCTGCCGGTGGCTCCTTCATCCCGCCGAGCAGGGTCCTGTGCGTCTTCCCCCCCAGTGTTAGGGGGTGATCCACGACGTTGACCTGTGTGTGAGAGAGACAATGTTAATTTTGCTCCATGCAACATCCATGTTTCATTCGTTTCAAAGTTGGCACATTTCCTCTGGGAATTTGGTTATGTCTTGCATTCCACTCACAGTGCACTTGTGCATGGGTATGTTCCTTGGGCACAGCTTTGGCGACTTTACCTATGTGTGGCACAGTCTTACTTGCTGCGTCAAGTGTGACTGCAGTCAGCAGTGGAGTGGGCAGGTGTGGCGAGCCGTGCATTGGCGCCTTCCGTGTAGCACTGTACGTGGGCACATGGAGTTGTTCCACACACTTATATGATGCAGGTAGCTGTCGTTGTGCTTGTGCACAGGTTGTGACATGGCCCTGTGTTTTGCCATGGAGGAGAGGGGGGGTTCTGGCACTGGCCACCCTTGTCTACATGCACGCAGTCCACCTGCTGACGAGCAGACATTCCCACACACCACAAGGCTGATTTGCTCTCCCTGTGTCTCCCTCCCTCTCTGTCCCCTCTCCCTCCCTCTGTGTGTCAGCCTCCTTCCTCTGTCCGTGTCCCTGTGTCTCCCTCCCTCTCTGTCCCCCTCTCCCTCCCTCTGTGTGTCAGCCTCCTCCCTCTGTCCGTGTCCCTGTGTCTCCCTCTCTCTCTGTCCCCCTCTCCCTCCCTCTGTGTGTCAGCCTCCTCCCTCTGTCCGTGTCCCTGTGTCTCCCTCCCTCTCTGTCCCCCTCTCCCTCCCTCTGTGTGTCAGCCTCCTCCCTCTGTCCGTGTCCCTGTGTCTCCCTCCCTCTCTGTCCCCCTCTCCCTCCCTCTGTGTGTCAGCCTCCTCCCTCTGTCCGTGTCCCTGTGTCTCCCTCCCTCTCTGTCCCCCTCTCCCTCCCTCTGTGTGTCAGCCTCCTCCCTCTGTCCGTGTCCCTGTGTCTCCCTCCCTCTCTGTCCCCCTCTCCCTCCCTCTGTGTGTCACCCTCTGTCACCTCAGCCCAGCTTACTGTGCACACACTGTTAGCAGATATTTGAATGGCCCTTGGATTGTTGATGTGAGTTTGTTTCTGATCTCCAGGCACCCATTGGGTGTAGTGTCTGTGTCTGCACTGCTGCTGTGGTGGTGTGTGCTGCCACTCTTTCACAGTGTTGGCTGTTCATTAGCTGCTGTCATGTGCAAGAACGTGCCGTCACCCCCATGTGTTGATGCAAGGCGTCCGCCATTTGCTGGCAAGTCATTCCTGTGTTGGGACACACTGTTTGTCTGGCTGTGACCTAGGCCATATGGGCAGGGGGCATTGTTGTCTGCTTCTGAGTTGCATTATGTGATTTTTTGGGCCCACCCTCCCGCCATCCGGCTTACCGTGTCATTTGTTGGTGTCTTCTGTGGCCTGTGACTTGACATTGTCCAGCTGGGTGCATGGGGCATGGTGGCGCCAGTGGCATGTGCATGTTCATGGAGTGTGGTTGAGTCATGCGATAGCTTGGGGTGGTTGCGTGCCTGTTTGTGAGTTTGGTTGAGGATGACGTTCCCCCCATGTGAGGTGAGTTGTTTGTGTACTCACCCGGCTCTCGGAGTCCATCTACTCCGTCCACTGCCACCACCGGCAGTATGGCCATCACCCTCTCCTCCCAGGGATGGTAGTGTACGGGTCTGCGGGCCGGCCCTCCTCCAGTGACGTTGGCCTGGTTGTGTTCATCGGTCATCTTGGCTCGGACCCTCCTCCGCAGATCGTACCACCTGGCTTGGCATTCCTGCTTGTTCCTTCTGGTGTCCGCAACAGCATTCACAGCATCGACGATCGTCTGCCACATGGCTGTTTTTGCTGAAGTGCTGGTCTGTCTGACCAATGTTCCAAAGAGGTGTGGCTCGACTCTGAGGATTTCATCGACAAGGACCTCCAACTCTCGGCTAGTGAACTTTGGATTCTTGTTAGTGGGCATGGTGAGGGGTGTGGGTGTGGATGGGGGGGTGTGGATGGTTGTGGGTGTGTGGGTGTGTGGGTGTGGTTGTGCAGGTGTGTGTGTGAATGTGATGAGGGGGTGTTTGTGAAGGTGTGTGTGTGAAGGTGTGCAAGTGTAAGGTGTGGTAAAGCTTCTAGTATGGTGCTGTAGGTTGTCTGTGGGGTCTGGCAGCAGTGAGTCTGTTGCAAAGGCTCATGGTTTGTGTGTGTGGGCCCTTTTTATTGGTCCATTGGTGGGTGTGGCTGTGTTTGAACTTTGGGTGGGTGTGTTATAAGGAGTGGTTGTGTTTTGGGCCTCTGTTTTTGTTTTTGGCAGTTGCAGGTCAGTGAATGTGTTGTTTTAGTGGTTGTTGGACATGTTTTGTGGCTTTGTGCCATTCGAATGGTGTATTCTTGTGTTGTTTTGGTTTGTCCTGGTTGTGTACGTGCATTTTTAGCGTGTGTACGGTGTGTACATGGGCCATTTAGTTGTACAGTGCTGTCCTTGTGTGTGGCTTGGTACGACTCGTACATGCGCGATGTTGTGTGAAGGTGGTGATGTTGGGGCCTGGGGTGCGCTCCGTACTTAGAATGTTGGGGTGGGGGTACGCTCCATGCATACGCGGGTGGGGGTACGACTCTAACGTACACGGGTGTACATACAGGGGGGGGGTACGACTCTTACGTACACGGGTGTACATACACGGGGGTACGACACGAACGTACACGGGTGTTAATACCGGGGGGGTACGACACGAACGTACACGGGGGGTACGACACGTACACGGGTGTACATACACGGGGGGTACGACACGTACACGGGTGTACATACACGGGGGGGTACGACACATACACGGGTGTACATACACGGGGGGTACGACACGTACACGGTTGTACATACACGGGGGGTACGACACGTACAGGGGTGTACATACACGGGGGGTACGACAGGTACACGGGTGTACATACACGGGGGTACGACACGAATGTACACGGGTGTAAATACCGGGGGGTACGACATGAACGTACACGGGGGGTACGACACGTACACGGGTGTACATACACGGGGGTACGACACGTACACGGGTGTACATACACGGGGGGTATGTCACGAACGTACACGGGTGTAAATACCAGGGGGGTACGACACGAACGTACACGGGGGGGTACGACACGTACACGGGTGTACATACACGGGGGGTATGACACGTACACGGGTGTACATACAGGGGGGGTACGACTCTAACGTACACGGGTGTACATACACGGGGGGGTACGACACGAACGTACACGGGTGTAAATACCGGGGGGGTACAACACAAACGTACACGGGGGTACGACACGTACACGGGTGTACATACACGGGTGTACGACACGTACACGGGTGTACATACACGGGGGTACGACACGTACACGGGTGTACATACACGGGGGGTACGACACGTACACGGGTGTACATACACGGGGGGTACGACACGTACACGGGTGTACATACACGGGGGTACGACACGAACATACACGGGTGTAAATACGGGGGGGTACGACACGAACGTACACGGGGGGTACGACACGTACACGGGTGTACATACACGGGTGGGGGTGTACATACACGGGGGGTATGACTCGAACGTACGGGGGCTGGGGGGAGTGTTGGGCGCGTATGCGGGCACATGTCTCCATGGTTGCTATGGGAGTTCGGTGCGGACGGTGTTTTTTCCATACGGTTGTAACATCGGACGCACGGGATGGATCGTGATTCCGCGGTCCGACTTCACTTTTCACATTTGTACGGTAAATCGTCCGAGGACGTGTCGGACACATTTTCCGACACGAGGACGTGTGGGGAATAATTCCCAATGCGATTCGTATGGTCTTTTTCCCATGCGAATCGTAATTGGCAGTTTGTACGGCACTTGTACGATTCGTACGGTAAAAAGACCGGATACGAGTCGTACGGGGAATTTTTTTACCGGATCGTAATTGGCACCAAAGTCTTTACTTGCATAAAATATGCAATGTGCGTACAGTGGCTTGATGCTAAAACCAATGGTAATCCAACAGGTTCCCAAAGGTGAGGCCTTTTAGCTTTGTAGTGTGTTTTAGTGCGAAACATCAAAGAGCTATGTTGCCCTTCTTGCATGGTTTGTGCTATTTGGCCAAACCCAAAACGTGACCTCCAAATACTTGTAATCATGAACCCACACATTGAGTCATACACGTTTCGACTCATCATCGCACATATTCCTGTGTATCCTAAGCAGGCAATCATGTTGATCCCACCAGCAACTTCCACCAAGAAACGCCCCAGACCTGTATTCACGCAGTAGTAACACGAGGCCTATCCCATCGCTAACTGCTGCCCAGTGGCTATTACTTGCCTAAGAGATGTGTAAGTAACTTGTACGTGCCCTCCTGCAGACTTGTCAGGTACCACAACTCACATGCTTACTGCTCATGGAACATGACTGAGCCACCCACCAAGAGAGAGATACTAGAGCACAAAAACCAAAGAACAAAATCACAGGAATGACTGACTCTGGTCTGAGATAGAAACCTTGGAATCCCCTCTGGAGCTACAACTTTGTATTATTGCAGCCTGTTTGCCTTACCAGCAGCATCCGGATGTCAGCAGAAAGGTACTGGCAGATGCACATACCAGTGTCAGACAGTAATGGCAACAGGCTGCACTGTAGGAAAGTATAACAAGCATTGGCATAGCCAATAGGTCTCGCCTTTGGGACCTTATAAGTGTTTAGCCATGCAACACTTGATGTTGTTGCACCAACGATATTGTGCTGAATAACTAAACATGTATAAGGTCCCAAAGGCGAGACCTATTAGCTATGCCAATGCTTGTCCTTAGAGGAAACAAGCTGCATTTAAAAAAGAAATATGAAACGTTGCCTTCTCTTAAAAACGAATTTCAATGCCAGTCACAAAGGGGAAGGGGTCACCTGGGGACCCCTTCCCGTTTGCGAGTGGCTTACCACCCATTTGAAATGCGTGGTAAACTGCAACTGTTTTGCGGCTGCAAAATAATCTTACACTGAAGTGCAAGTCCCTATTAGTAAAGGACCCCCATGGTATGCCCTTTCCTAATAGCGAGTCGCAAACCCTATTTTGCGAGTCGGTAATAGGTTACGGGCTCACAAAATAGGGTTTGTAAATAGGGCAGACCTATATTGCAGTCTTAAACGGGCCGATTTCCCATTTGTGACTGCAAAAAACGGTCGTACATCTGGCCAATAATATCTCTAGTGCCTAAAAAGATTAATGTGTCTGCAATGCAACTGGTGCTCATGTAAAGCGCTCTGATACCTTCGGGTCGAGTTCTCGCTATATAAAACTGAAAAAAAGCAAATAACATATTCAAAAGATTACTTAATTTACCATTCCACCCTTGGCTCCAGTCAGATTTTAAGGATACCCATGTGAAACAAACTAAATGGAACCAACTACATGGCCCAGTGGTTAGGAGGAAGCTTTGGCTCTTGACCTCTAGGACCAATGCTTGTTGGTCATGTGCTAGCAGCTAGCTTCTCATGCCTGATGGCCGATGGCACAGGACGATGCTCCAGCCAGCCCCATGGCACTGGGAAGCCGCCCTGCCTCTCCTCCCACTCCGGGAGTCTGCGCCTCTTTACTGTCGTAAATTAGGAGACCATGTCAGAGGGCAGACCTGGCTCACCAGGAGTAAATGACTCGAGTGAATCACTCCTCGTGACCAATGGGCCGAGAAGAATCGATTCGCAGCACCCTGGCAGAGGAGCAGTGGCTGAGCTGAGCCCTTGTTCTTCTCAGCACATCCTGTATTCACTCTTGCAGAGAGGAGCTGTATTTTCCCACCCAGACTCCTCTGTTTTCCAGCCGGCGTTTAAAGGGCCCGTTTGAAAACAAATGTGTTTTATCCATCTGTGTTCAGGCCAGGATATGCTGGCCAGCATTCGATTTTGCTGTTTTGTGTAGCTGTGTGCACTGGGCTATTAACAACGTTTTCAGTTAATGAAAATAAGTCCATTTACCTACCTTCTCAATAATTCTAGAGATTATTTTCTTTAAAATTCATATCGACTGTACTTTATTCAAAAAGTGAATACCAGAACATGTCAAATCAGATTAATACCAAAGAATTCTGTTATTACATATTACATCACCAAAGGAAAAGGCTTTTAAAGGGAAAAAAAACCCAGTTTTGTTCATATTCAACATATATCCCTACACTGATTCATAATGCTCAATATTTGTTTGCCTAATCAGCATGGTGAGAGGTGTGTCACTCACATTTAGAAAAATATAACCTACATATGCTGATGCTTTTTGAACTATCTCATTAATGGTGATACCTTTATTGTCTACAGAACTGGGCATAAGACACAATAATGGTTCAACGGCTAATAAAAACAACTAAGGAGACAAAGGGTATCACTGTCTAGTCCATCTAAATAAATTTAAAGTGTCAATATCATATACATATATTAATGAAGACGGGGCTGTATATAATGCTTCAGCCATCAACCTAAAATTCGAACCAAAATAAAATGCTTAGATACTTTTAAATAGAAATTCACAAATAAACCTCATCTAATGCCTTTTCTGCATCCAAAGCAAGCAACTCAGCAGGATTTTATTATCACTCAACGAGGCTAAATGACAAAGAAGTCTGATATTGTGTAATAAAATCCTACATTTCATGAACAGATTCTGCTCAGGATGTAAAACAGAATTCAAAATTGGAGATAACCAACTGTGAATTTTAGTGTAAACCTTACAATCTTGACTAGCAAACGAGATTGGCAAATAACTGAAAATTAATGTGTTATATTTGCCAGGATTAGAAATAACAATTATTGTAGCATCATTAAAAGAGCCTACAACTCAACAAATCTGATAATAGATAGAGTAGTGCAGGAGAAAATTGCTTTCTGAAACGTTGTAATTCTGCTGGAATATCATCGAGACCAAGAGTATTCTTGAGGTTCAGTGATTTAATTGTTGCATTAATCTCCTCTAATGTTTTTGGGGCATCTATATTATGGCTGTTGGATTGAAATATGTGGTAACATGGATTTAAATACAAATTGATCAGTAGTAGTGTCCTGAATATCTTCAGGTTTACTATAAACATATGAGGAAAACGTATTGAAATTGTTAGCTATATCAGTGGCTTAAAGAATTATTTGTCCATCTGATCACATAGCTTTATTTTATTTTTATCAATTTAATAGATAAGTAATTAGAGAAAGTTGGACCAGACTATTAGTATTAAATTGATAATTTACTTTTCTAAAACATTTTATAAGGTGTAAAAAGCGTCCCTTTTACTAGATAGGCTATTGTTTTCATAACAGTTATTTTGTAATTGTGTTTTAACTTTGACATCTGGTGATGGCATAAATGCCTTTTCAATGTTGGTTATTTATTTCTCCAAGGATTTCAATTTTGAGTTAAATGTTTTATTCACATGAGAGATGGTAGCTTCACTTATACATACTTTACAAGCATCCCAATAAATCATTTTAAAAGTAGCGTTTGAGTGAAGGTGTACCTAGAGGAGGTAACCTAAATCTCAGACAAGTGAACTGTTGGCATTTTGGCAACTATGCACATACATCATGAATAAAACATGTCAGGGATTTTGGTGTCGCTTAAATTGTTGGCACATGATAATGCTATTTGCAACCCCTCTCTCTTGCCTTCCTCATTTCCCAAAGTACCTCTTACACATACTCAAGGGGAGTAACAATTGCAGAAAATGATTATGGTATCTGTGTCAGAGCTTCCCTAAATCTCATACTTGCTCAAACTGTCTTAGGCCTGCATTCTTGTCCTCAGCCTACAAGAAGGGATTGGAAGCTCTGACTCAAGCCTCTTCTTAGCAGGTTGGAGCGGCTAAACTTGGATAAGGAAAACAATCCACTCTGTGTGGATGAGTGTCAAATAAACAAGATTAACAAACCAACGTATGATAAGGAGTCCGGCAGTGACCTGACAAGTGACTTTTTAAGTGATGGATTCATAAGACAAAGTCAGAACCGTAGGTACTGCAGAGAGAAGGGTGATCTCCAATGTGCCGTCCAAATATCTTGATATCTCAAGGTCTTGCACTAAAGATGATGATCAATAAAACAAGCAAGGTGTAATCAAAAAATGGTTCCAGATCAAGAAATTGCAGGCAGGATTCCTCTAGCGAGCAGGACTGAGGGTGCTTGCAACAACAGGGATTGTGTTATTTGACCTGGCGTCTTTGAATCCCCAACAGCTTCTAATCAATCAATCAAATAAACTTTATTCGGTTTTACATCAGAAAACCATAAAAGTTACACAAATACAGGTGCATAAAAACAACAAAACATTAAAACATGATTAAAAAGTCAAACCCTCTACACAGTTTATAAATAAAAACACAATACCCAGACACCCAAAATTGTTCGAAGCCTTAAAGAGCAATGTGCCCGAGAAGCATAACTTCCTGTTATATTTACTTAATGGCGTAAGCTAGACCTACTAAAATACTAGATCATACCTAGAACAACCATTATCTACACATCCATACAAGCACTAGATTTCACAGAAGCTTTTAAAAACCCTACTATAAAACTAATGCAGTCCTCGTTCAACAGTTGAAGATACATAAGGGCAGGACGGGACTGTCTAAAATTCATTCCTTTTAAAATGGGAACCAGAAAATACCTTCAAGGGGTTTCATACAACTTACATAAAAACATAAAATGCAGCAGATCCTGCGGAGACTGTCCGTCGCAGCCACAGGGAGCTAGCACTTGACCTCTACTGTATCCCTTAGGCCTTGCTAACAAGAGGTGAAAAAGGTTAATCCAAAACCTAGTTAATAAAAACCTCTTGTGTGTTGATAGAAGACCCATAAGATAAAATTCCATTGTCGGGGGTTGTTTTAAGTATTAAAAACATACGAACGGAGGAGCCTAGCGCGTGACCAAGATGGCCGCGTGAGCCCGGAGCTCCTGAGACCCGCGCTCCCTCCGGCAAATATCCTGTGACGAATCCTGTCTTTCACACCCGGAATATTGAAGGCGAACCGTTGCTGTGGTGATTGTCGCTGTCCGGACTGAAATCGCCCACCGGACGCCGAAGTTGTGCCACACGGAAGGTCGCGGCCTGCTCCCCGGAAGATGCCCGGGGCTTGCGCTGGCACGGTGCCCGAACACTAATTGAACAACAGCGGCTGAGTGTGGGGCGAGCCATCGGAAGGACGGTGTCATCACTTTCACTTTCACTTTCCTGATTTCATCGCGCCCTGGCTTGGGAGTGCGCCGCGCCGGCCATTTGTCGCACTGTCTTCTCTGGATGGGCAAGGGTATTGCTCTCGGCTGCAGATCACGATGTCAACCAAATCGGAAGCCGAAAAACAGAAGCCCAAGAGCACCAGGCGGGGAGGGTACACCCAAACCAACAACATGGACCGTTATGCCCATCAGAAGGAGTCGCCGGGCGGCTCGGGTCGGCCACTGGACGCCCTGAAGGACGGTCTACCCCCCGCTACGGAACCAACCCTCCAGGACGTTATGGGTGCCATCGAGGGAATGCAGGCCTCTATCGGGCGGCAATTCGAGACCTTGGCACACAAAGTGGACACCATCTCGATCGACGTTAACTTGATTCGGGCAGACCTGGGGAAAACCAATGAACGGGTTCAATCCCTGGACCTTAAAACTTCTGGCCTCCTGGGTGATGTCTCCGACCTGCAGCTGGAAGTCCGCAATTTGAGGTCCGCGAACGACCTCTTTGCCCGACGGTTGGAGGACTTTGAAGGCCGGGCTCGGCGCAATAACGTGCGCATTATTGGGGTCCCGGAAAACTCGGAGGAACAGTCTGTGGACCTGTTCGTGGAGGACTTGGTGGTTAACCATCTGGCGCCCAAAGGCCTCAGTAAGTTCTTTACTGTTGAACGGGCCCACAGAGTCCCTGGTGGGAGGCCCAAGGTGGGGGCCCCTCCGAGACCGATTGTCGCAAGGATCTTTAATTTCAGGGACCGGGACGCCATTCTACAAGCATCAAGAGTGTCCGGCCCGACGGCCTTCCAGAACACCACTGTGAACTTTTACCCCGACTTTACTCAGGCGGTGCAGAAGCAGAGGGAGAGCTTCCTGGCGGTTAAGAGAAGGCTTAGAGGGATGGACTTGAAGTACGCCATGCTCTTCCCGGCCAGACTGCGCGTGGTGTATGAAGAGCTGACTTTCTTTTTTGATTCACCGGACATGGCTGGAGAATGGCTGGACACATTGCCCCAGCGACGGGCCGGCGGGGAGCATGCTGGTGGAGCAGAAGGTGGTGGTGTGGATCAGGAATGAGGACTCTGGTGCAAGATTATTTTGACTTTGCCCCGGACAGTGACTCGCAGTTTTTGGTTTCTCCGGGAGTGTAGTAACCCGGGGGGTGGCGGGGGTATGAAGGGAGCTTTCTCCTCCTCTGGGTTTCTTTTTGTAGATTAGTCTTAGAATAGGGCGACAGGCACACTGCAAGTTGGGGGGGCTTTTCAAGCTTACGCAGGGGTGCAGGGTGGGGGGTGGACTGGGACTGTTGGGATGGTTGTTGTTGGTTTTTGTTTTGCAAGGCGTAGTGATGCAAGCTTCTGTAGCTCAAGTGCGGCGGTCTCCTTACATTTCGGGATGGGGGGTAGGGGCTTAAAGGTACTCAGTTGGAATGTTAATGGCTTAGGGGATCGCATTAAGCGAGGGATCGTTCTGCAATTCTTGAAGCGATGTTCCCCTGATATAGTTCTACTGCAAGAGACGCACTTGATAGGCAATATGTGCTACGCGCTCAACAGGAAGGGCTATAAATTTGTTGCGCACTCGGGGTTCTCCTCGGGCTCCAGAGGGGCTGGAATACTTGTCA
Source organism: Triturus cristatus (assembly GCF_964204655.1). Taxonomy (NCBI): domain Eukaryota; kingdom Metazoa; phylum Chordata; class Amphibia; order Caudata; family Salamandridae; genus Triturus; species Triturus cristatus. The sequence goes on from NC_140592.1 coordinate 685,050,100, forward strand.
GGGCCTCACTGCCGTTTGAGGTTGATTCCACCACTGTTGATGAAAGGGGGCGATTTGCGGCTGTGGCGGGGAGGTGGGAGGGCAGGACGCTGGTCCTGGTCTCTGTGTATGTCCCTCCTGGGCTGCAGCCCTCCATGTTTGATGACCTGGGGAGGGCTCTGCTGGATCTTCCAGAAGGGATGTTGGTGGTGGGTGGAGATTTTAATGCGGTTGGCTCCGGATTGCTTGATAGACACCCACCTAGGAGCACTGGGGGGGCGCAGAAATGGCTTACGGATTTCGTGGATACTCTTGGTCTGGTTGACTGTTGGAGACTGCTGCATCCCACTCAGCGACAATACACCTTTCACTCAGGGGCGCACGGCAGTCTCTCCAGAATTGATTATGTACTTACTTTGGCTGCACACGCCTCCTTTGTGTCTGAGGCTAGGCACATGGCTAGGGGTATTTCGGACCATTCGCCGGTGTGGATCTGTATGGATGTTGGTCGAGAGATGGGGGGTAGGGTGGCCCCGATCAACCCCTGGTATCTCCGTGACCCTAGGACTCGTAGCGCTGTACTGAAGGCGGTCGATCGCTACTTCCAGGAAAACCTAGGCTCGGTCGCGTCTGCGGTGTCCTTGTGGGAAGCGTTCAAAACTGTGCTGAGGGGAGAGGCCCTTTCCTTGATAACGGCGGCCAAGCGTCGGAGGGATGCGGAGGTCGTACAGCTCGAGGCGGAGATAGCGGCTCTAGAGTTGGCCTTGGAGGGGGAAGTTTTGGCAACAACGCTGCACAAATTGAGCCTTAAGCAGTCGGAGTATAAGGCCCTGGTGACGGACGCGGCCAAAGCCCTGAGTAGGGAGCAGCAGGGGCGATTGTACGATGTTGGGGACAAGGCCGGGAAATTAATAGCGTGGCTGGATAAAAAAGAGCGGGCTAATCGTGTTGTGCCAGAACTTGTTACAGAGGGTGGCGTTATTGTTACTGAGCCGGATGGCATAGTTCAGTGCTTCGCGGATTATTTCCGTACGGTCTACACCTCGGTATCGGACAGGCCGGTTGAGGACTCGTGTGAGCTTCTGCGCGATCTGGCTCTGCCTTGCCTCTCTGATATAGACAGGGACGATTTGGATGGTGACATCACAGCTGACGAAGTCGCGGGTGCTATCCGTTCACTGCGCCCGGGCAAGGCCTCGGGCCCGAACGGTCTGCCAATTGAGTTCTATAAACTCCGTCCGGACAAGATTGCTCCGCATCTGCGAGCTATGTTTGTGGAGGCGCGAGAAATGGGATGCCTTCCCTTTGACCAACGTCTGGCGACAATTGTGGTCATACACAAAGACGGCAAGCCCAGAAATAAATGCAGCTCCTATAGGCCGATTTCGCTACTTAATACCGAGCCGAAAATCCTTGCTAAAATACTGGCCAACCGCTTGATTAGGGTGATTGGGGACCTGATTCACCCGGACCAATCCGGTTTCATCCCGCATCGTAACACTGCGTTGAACCTTAGGCGCATCCATGGCGTGCTCGCGCGGACGGGGACGCTGCAGGAGTCGACCGTTGTGGCTGCACTCGACGCCACGATGGCCTTTGACACGGTAGAGTGGGCATATCTGTGGGCGGCACTTGCAAAATTCGGCTTTGGGCCTGGCTTTGTTGGCTGGGTGAGATTACTATATGAAGGACCCTTGGCCAAAGTCGCGGTCAATGGTAGGGCGTCCTGTCCGTTCGAGCTGGGGAGGGGCACCAGGCAGGGTTGTCCCCTGTCGCCGTTGTTGTTTGCTCTTGCCCTTGAACCGCTGGCGGCATGGATAAGATGGCACCCGGACATAAGGGGGATCCGATGGTCACCAGATCATGAGGACCGCATCTCTCTTTATGCCGACGACATTTTGCTATACCTCACCTCCCCTAGGAAGTCTCTCATAGTAGTCTGTGACGTTTTGGCCTCTTTTGGTAGGAACTCGGGTCTCACCATTAACTGGGGTAAGTCGTACCTGTATGCCCTGTATGGAGACGTCCCTGTTCTCCCGCAGAATTGTTCGATCCAGATCGCCCTGGATGGCTTTTTGTATCTAGGGATCTATATCTCCGCCGATCCGATTGTTCGGTATGAGAGAAACCTGCTCCCTCCATTGACGCGCTTGCGGCGGGATGTGGCGGGTTGGCGGCGGCTGCCGCTTTCCCTCCTGGGCCGGGCCGCGCTGTTCAAAATGATGTCTCTTCCCCGCTTTCTTTATGCCCTGCAGAATACTCTGGAGCTGGTCCCGGCCAGCTATTTTCGGGAGGTTGAGAGCCTCCAGCGCTCCCTGCTGTGGGAGGGCCGACCGCGTATAGCTATCGCGAAACTGACCCTTCCGTGGTACGATGGGGGTATCGCGCTTCCTGACATCAGGCGATACTACTGGGCCACCCAGTTAAGTGCTATCAACCACGGCGTCTACGGACCTTCGCTGAGCCCCGGCTTTGCTATGGACCGATGGTTGCTGCGCTGGGGTAATTACTTTAGAGCACTCTACTCCAGGTCGATGGATGGGTCCCCCACGGGACCGACCAAGACAGCGGTACACGTGTGGAAGGCTGTTACGAACTCGCTGGGTTGGAAGGATAGGATTACCCGCGCCACTCCGTTGTTTGATTCCGATGTGTTGGGGAAACTTTGGCACACGAAGGGGTTTGAGAAATGGGATCTGATTGGGATTTCCAGAGTGGGGGATCTTCTTGTTAAGGGACGAGTGAAATCGTTTGATGAGCTACGGACGGAGTACGATCTGGAGGCTACGGAATATTTCCGGTACGCACAGGTGCGCCACGCTCTGCGGTCCGTCCTCGTCGAGGGGGAGGCTGTGCCCGAGTCCTCTCCTTTGGAGGATCGGATTCTGGATGGCCATATGCCGGAGAGTACAATCTCCTTAATCTATAAGAAGCTTGTTAACGTCCGGACCGACCTCCTCCTCGGGGTGCGTGATCAGTGGACTAGGGACGGTCTTGAACTGGATGATGAGGACTGGCAGTATGCCATTTCCTCTCCTAAGGAGGTCGCGATCCCGGCACGGCTAAGGCTAGTGCAGCTTAAGATACTTCATAGAGTCTATGTCACGGGCCCCCGACTGATTCATATGGGTTTCTCCGAGGATGGTTTGTGTAAGAGGGGCTGCGGGATGGTGGGCACCTTCTTACATATCATATGGGAATGTGGTGTGATTGCGGAGTTCTGGAAGCGAATTCATGTAGTGATGCAGGAGGTCACGGGCTTTGCACTGTTGCCAGAGGCAAGGCACTGTCTTTTGAATGTTTGGGGTCCTACTGACTATGATGCTGCGCAGACTCAATGGGTGACCCTGGGAAATATGGTGGCGAAGCGTGATATTGCGCGACTGTGGGGCTCTCAGAGACCTCCCGCTGTGAAAGCATGGATGGAAAATATGGACTGGAGCATGTTTAGGGAGAAGACGGCGTACTGTGCCCGGGGGCGGCCTAAGAAATGGCATAAGATATGGGGGCGATGGAACCAGTATAGGGGGGATATATGTCTGCCCCCGGCCACTGAACCGTTGGAGGAGCACCTTTCCCCCTAGCCTTACTTCCAACTTGGGATTACTATGAGGATATTACGTTAGATTGCTAGTGCCTCTGCTTCTCCCTCATCCGCCCGATCGGTGGTTTTGTTCTGTGTTCGAGAATGGGGCTGTGCTCCCACCGGGAACTTGCACGTGTTTATTGGGTACACTGCCTTGCTTGTGTTATTTATTTTAGGTTGTTCTAAAAAAAGGAACCTTTGTCTTTTCCTGCACCAGAGCTATGGACACTTCCATGTGTTGTTCTTACTTGGCTGCCGAACCTCCGGGATGTCGGCTGAATAGCTGTGTTCCAGACTGATATAAATAAAGGTTTTTATAAAAAAAAAACAAAAAAAACATACGAACACTTGGTTTCAGCATCTCCTGCGCCTCCCTGTCCAATTTCCTTAAGGTTAAGAAGGCTAACCCAATTATTTCCACGTCCTTCTTAAAAATGGATTCAGGCTTATAAAATAAATCAGCGCGCCCTACCCCTTCCAGGCTGCTTTAATGTATTTAAGCCAAGGAATTCGGGATGCATTATCGAGAGACATACATTCTCTTAAAATTGCCATTTGTCTCTGTGCCGGTGTCATTGGTGACACTGGGAACAACACCGACTTAGTCCAGATGACCTGAAGTCCGGAGACACTCGTGTGTAAATTAAAGAGAGCCATATATTCGATTACAGTATCTCAGCCTTGCCGCGCAGATATATTAACGTGTCGTCCACGTACAGTGACATGAGGTGCCATCACTGATCTACCTGAAGGCCCCAGTCTCTAACCCGTTGCCGCAATTTGCACGCCAATGGCTCCATGGCCAAGGCGAAAAGAATCGGTATCAGGGGACAGTTCTGATGCGTTCCTCTCGCTATCGAGAGAAGCGGTGAGAAAGTGCGACGTGTATTCACTCTAGCCTGCGGCCTAAAGTACAGCAGCCATATCCATCGTAGGAAATTAGGGCTGATGCCGAACCCCGCCAATGCTGCCTCAAGGTATGCTCAACTTGAAGTATCAAATGCCTTCTCTGTATCTAAGGAGACGACCCAAGGCTTCTCCTCCTCACCCTGCGCCCAATCCAGTAGGGCAAACAAGTGTCGTAGATTCAGACCTGCGTTGTGGTCTGGAATGAAGCCATTTTGGTCTTCATGGACCAACAGGGGAGCAGTTGGGATTAACCTATTCGCTAATAATTTTCCCAGGACCTTGTTATCGACATTCAGCATTGACATGGGATGATATGAGGCCATTTGGAGAGGGTCTCGACCCGGCTTAGGTAGAATTACTAGTGTCGCTTCCCTCAAAGTGGGCGGTAGCGCGCCAGTCTCGTAGGCTTCAGTGTACACCTTGGCTAGCCAAGGCACTAATTGCGCGGAGAAGGTGGAATACAATTCCTCTGCCATCCGTCTGTCCCCGGTGTCTTGCCTGTTGCCAACTGTCTAATTGCATCCGTGATCTCATCAAGGGCAATGGGTTTTTCTAGGACATCATAGTCAGCTGGCGTGACCTGTGGGAGTTGTATCCCCGAGAGAAATTCCTGAATGGTGGTGGGGACCTGTGTGGCTGGGGCCGCATACAGCATTGCATAGTATTCGTAGAATGATTGCTTGATGGCATCTTGCGTGTTTACTAGGGTCCCAGCAGTCGTGTATATGGCAGTGATAGGGGGTTGAACAATATCAGATCGCAGTAGCCACGCCATTAGCTTCCCCACCTTATCACCCTCCCTATGTCTATGTGCCAAATATGTTCTATAATCGAACGCGCAAAGGTCATCCATTGCGCTATTATATGCTAAGCGAGCCTGGGCGAGTGAGGGGCCAATCTGGGGGTCGGTTGGGAAACGCTGCTGGCAACTCTGTATCGTTAACTCATGTGTACTAAGTGCAGCGGTCAATGTTTTGCGGGCGCCGTACGTAGTCTTAATAGGATGCCCTCAGAGAACAGACTTGAAGGCATCCCACTCTACTCCTAATTATGAGGCAGTTCCCTCATTCTCCATAAAATAACATGTAATGGACTCTTGGAGGGTGGCTCAATTGGAGGAATTAGCAAGCGCGGCACTGGGCAGGCGCCAGGTCGTGATCTCGGGACGCTTCACGCCCCAGGCCAAGTTCAGTTGTAGCAGGGCATGATCGGAGAGCACACGCACCAGATAGTCAGCATGCACTACACTATGGAGAGCGTTAATGGAGCAAAAACACTGTATCTATCCGGGTGTACAAATCGTGTAATGCCGAGTATTGTGAGTAAATGCGTGTCTGGGGATGTAACCTACGCCATACATCGTGGACCTGTATATTGGACACCCATTCCGACATGTTTTGTGCTAGTTTAATAGATTGTGCCCCTAGGAGAGAGGGGCAGGAACGATCCAGCTCAAGGTCCCGCACACCATTAAAATCGCCACCCCAGTACATGGGGACTGTGGGATATGCAATCAAGGATGGTGTGAGTGTTTGTAGGAATATGGATTGACCCGAGTTCGGGGCATAGAGGGAAACTAACGCCAGGGGGGATCCATTCAGGAGATCCTCCATGGTAACAAAACGGCCCTGTGCGTCCACCCTGGAATGTGTAATTTGTAGTGGAGTCCCCGGAGCAACCCATATAAGCACTCCTCTTGTGTATCCGAAGTATGTAGTGCCAAGGTTTTTGCCCCGCCAACGCTTACGGAGCAATGCTAGTGTCAGTGTAGTGAGATCTGTCTCCTATAGCAGCGCAAACGTGATCATGTGACTACGCAGGTACGTAGTCGTAGGGTATAACACGGTGGGTAGCCCACCATTGATTGATAATCTCCACCCCCTCTGGTACACCACCACCCCCATGTAATTTGGCCCAAGTATAGTCCAGCGGGGGAGGAGCCTAGCGCGCAACCAAGATGGCCGCGTAGGCTTACGGCTCTCGAGGGCCCCATTTGCTGATGAATTTGCGCTGAGGTGCCACCCGTTTTCCAAATTCAGATCGGACGCCGGGAGCCCGAATGGTTGCCCTCCGAAGTTTGCGGCCTGCTATTGCCTGGGTCCCGATCTCGAGTTGGTGAGGTGCCCTGGTACGAAGTGAACAACAGCGGCATGCTGGGCTTGACTTGCCACGTACCCCGCACTTTCACTTTCGTTTTCAAGTTTGTTTTCGGAGACCGGCTGAGGGACCTTGGTGTTTCAGAGGAGCGCGGATGGCGGAGTGTCTGGCCTGATTTTCGGACTATACACGGGCTTCCTGTCTGCGACTGCTGTGTTCGATTGAATTAGCTACCTGGTCCCTGTCCCTGGTGCTGGCGGGTGCCAACCTTGGTGGCCTCCGGACGATGGCGGCGAGACTAGACGGAGACAAGTCGAAACCCAAGTCAACCCGGAGGGGAGCCTACACCCAGGTCAACAACATGGATCGTTATGCGCAGACAAAGGGATCCCCTAGTGGCTCGCATAAATCGCCTGAGAGGTCTAAAGAGGTCTCGGGCCCATCGTCAGAATTGACCCTGCAGGACGTCATGGGCGCCATTGAGGAGATGAAGGCTGCTGTGGGTCAGCGGTTTGATACCCTGGCTCATAAATTGGACGCGGTCCTGATCGATGTGAATTTGGTCAGGGCAGACCTGTCCAAAACCAACGAGCGGGTCGACTCCTTGACCCAAGTGGCGTCGAGCCTAACTGTGGATGTGGCCGCCCTGCAGACGGAGGTCCGTAGGTTGCGGCTAGCCAGTGACCTGACGGATCGTCGACTTGAGGACTCCGAAAGCAGGGCTAGACGGAACAATGTTCGTATCATTGGAGTGCCGGAAAGATCGGAGGAATCTGCTGCTGATCTTTTTGTGGAGGATCTGGTGATCAATCGTCTCGCGCCCAAGGGATTGAGCAAGTTCTTTGCGGTGGAGCGGGCCCACAGGATTCCGGGTGGTGCGCCCAAAGTGGGTGCTCCCCCGCGGCCTATAATCGCCCGACTTTTTAACTTTCGGGATAGGGATGCTATCCTTCAGGCGTCGAGGGTGGCCGGGCCGCTGAAGTTTGAGAACTCCAATGTCAGCTTTTACCCAGACTTCACGCAAGCGGTCCAAAAACAACGGCTGGGATTTTTGGGCGTCAAACGGCGCTTGAGGGACATGGAGCTGAAATACGCAATGTTATTCCCGGCTAAGCTGCGGGTTGAGTTCCGGGGTCGCTCACACTTCTTCGACCGGCCGGAGGCGGTTGGAGACTGGTTGGATGCCCTGCCTCGGGGACAGGATCGAGACACACGGATGGCGGAGAGCGGAGAGGATTTGGTGGAGCAGGGCTAGAACTTGGTCCCTGGTGATGGACTAGACTGGTGACGTTTGGTACCTTGGCTCAACTGGACACTAGTTTGATACAATATGCCCTTCAAATGCCTGGAGGTTGTGGGGAGCTTATTGGGGCCCTTTCCTCCTTCTGGGGTTCTTTTTGTGGTATATGTTAGGGCGACAGGCACACTGCGAGTTGGGGGGGCTGTTCAAGCAGGGGTGCAGGGAGGTGGGAGTTGTGATTTTGGGATTGTGGGGGAGGGGGGTTGTTGGGGACTGTTTGTTTGTTTCGCAAGGCAATGTGAAGTTCTCTGCTGACTTGTCCGGGTTGTGCTTTCCGGGATGTGGGTATCATGCACGGGAGTGGGGTAGGGGGTAGGGGATTGAGAATCCTTTCGTGGAATGTGAATGGATTGGGGGACAGGATCAAGCGCGGGGTGGTGTTGCAGTTTTTGAAACGGATTTCGCCCGACATTGTTTTCCTGCAGGAGACACATTTGATTGGGAACTCCTTCCATGCCCTAAATAGGAGGGGCTATCGCCTTGCTGCTCACTCTGGTTTCACTTCTGGCTCGAGGGGAGTGGGCATTTTGGTTAGGGCCTCTCTCCCACTGGAGGTGGACGAGGTGCTTCACGATGATAGGGGGCGTTATGTGGCACTGGTGGGGAGATGGGAGGGTAGGACTGTTTCGCTCGTTGCTGTTTATGTGCCTCCGGGGTTACAGACGGCTACATTTGCTGATTTGGGGCGTCTGGTCCTGGGACTCCCTGGGGGGGTTCTGGTGTTGGGGGGTGACTTTAACGCTGTTGTATCCGGGTTGGAGGACCGTCGCCCCCCCAGGGATCTCCCTAGGGCTCAGGCCTGGTTGGGTGGCTTTCTGGACACTTTGGGGCTTGTAGATTGCTGGAGATTGATGCACCCGGGACAGGCGCAGTACACCTTTCACTCGGGGGCCCATGGGAGTCTCTCGAGACTCGATTACATGCTTATGCCGGCGATCGAAGCTGGGATGATTGGGGAGGTGCGTCATTTGGCCCGAGGTATTTCTGACCATTCCCCTATATGGTTGCAATTGAAGGTTGTCCCTGAGGCAGAGGGGAGAGTAGTGCCCATTAACCCCTGGTATTTGCGTAACCCTAAGATCCGCGAGGAGATGGTCAAGTCCACCGATCACTACTTTAACGATAATGTGGGGTCGGTGTCGTCGGCTGTCTCCCTATGGGAGGGGTATAAAGTGGTGGTCAGGGGGCAGGCCTTGTCACTTATCTCCCATGTTAAGAAGTGCGGGAGAGCAGAGGTGGTTCGCCTGGAAACTGAAATAGATGAAATGGAGGAGGACTTGGCGCGGGTGGTCACTGAAGAGAAATTGCACGTTCTCAGCCTCAAACAATCAGATTATAGAGCGTTAGTCACGGATGCCGCTAAAGGGATGAGTAGAGAGCAGCAAGGACGACTGTATGATGTGGGGGATAAGGCCGGAAAGTTGATGGCTTGGTTGGATAAGAAGGAGAGAGCGAGCAGGGTGGTGCCCGTGGTGGAGAGAATGGATGGAGTGCGTGTGACTGACCCCGTGGAGATTGTTGACTGCTTCACGGATTATTTCCGCGGGGTATACTCTCCGGTTTCTGTGCGTTCGGAGGAGGATTCTCACCTGTTGCTTAGAGACATCGCACTGCCAACCCTATCGGGGGCTGATGCAATACTGATGGAGGCGAAGTCGTCAGATGAGATCGCTTTGGCCACTCGCTCGATCGCGTCTGGTAAGGCTGTGGGTCCTAATGGTCTTCCCATTGAACTATATAAGTTGCGTCCTGATAAGATAGCGCCGTATCTTCGGGACATGTTTTTCGCGGCACGTGAGGCGGGTTTCCTTCCCCCTGACCAACGTCTTGCCACCATAGTTGTGATACACAAAGAGGGGAAACCGCGAGATCGCTGCGCCTCCTATAGGCCCATTTCGCTGTTGAACGCAGAACCCAAAATCCTGGCTAAGGTATTGGCTAATCGGCTGGTTCGGGTCGTGGGCGACCTGATTCATCAGGATCAGTCCGGTTTTATACCCCATCGGAATACCGCCCTGAATTTGAGGCGGCTGCACGGCGTGCTTGCTAGAGCGGAGTTTATACGTGAGCCGGCCATCTTGGCGTCTTTAGATGCTACTATGGCGTTCGACACTTTGGAGTGGCCGTATATTTGGGCCGTGTTAGCGAAATTCGGGTTCGGCCCTGAGTTTATTGGTTGGGTAAAATTACTGTATGCTGACCCATTGGCTCAGGTTGTGGTGAATGGTAGGGTGTCAGCTCCCTTCGCACTGGGGAGAGGTACGCGACAGGGTTGTCCGTTATCACCCCTTCTTTTTGCACTTTCTTTGGAGCCTCTCGCCGCTTGTTTGCGTTGGAAGCCGTCGCTGCGGGGTATTAGATGGACGCCGGAGTTCGAGGACCGTGTCTCCCTTTACGCGGATGACATCCTTCTGTATCTTACCTCTCCCCGACAGTCGCTAATTGTATTGGTGGATGTATTGAATTCCTTTGGTCGCAACTCTGGCCTGGTTATCAACTGGGCCAAGTCATGTGTTTACGTCCTCTCTGGCGAGGCCCCCCTCCTACCGCGGGATTGCCCTATCCAGATTGCTACGCTGGGGTTCAAATATTTGGGAATCTTCATCTCTCTGGATCCCGCGGTCCGCTATGAGCGAAACCTTCTCCCTCCCCTCCAGCGATTGAAGGCCGATGTCGCGAGGTGGCGACGACTGCCGCTCTCACCGCTCGGACGGACGGCATTGTTTAAAATGATGTCGCTACCTCGCTTCTTATACGCTTTGCAAAACACTCTAGATGTCGTGCCAGCCCGTTATTTTCGTGAGGTGGAGGGTCTTCAGCGCCAATTGTTTTGGGACGGGCGGCCGCGGATCGTTCTCGCCAAGTTAACGCTCCCTTGATACGATGGGGGGGTTGCCCTCCCCGATATTAAAAGATACTATTGGGCGTCTCAATTGGCGGCGGTGAACCACGGGATATACGGTCCTGCCTTAAATCCGGCCTTCGAGATGGATAAGTTACTGCTCCCGGGTGGGGATTATAATAGGGCGCTGTATTCGGTGACCCCGGATGTGCGGTTGACAGGACCCACGCAGGTCGCGGTACGTGTGTGGCATGCGGCGAGTGCTGCGATGGGGTGGAGGGATCGCTTGACTCGGGCGACGCCGTTGTATGCCTCCGGGCGGCTGGGTTGTTTGTGGAAAACGAAAGGCTTTGAGAAATGGGATATGATTGGTATATGTAAGGTGGATGATCTTTGGGCAAAGGGGTCTTTCAAAACATTTGAAATGCTTAAAACCGAATACAAATTAAATGATAGAGAGTACTTCCGGTATGCACAAGTCTACCATGCGCTGTGTTCCGTCTTCCCGGACGCTGCTGCTATCCCCGAATACTCCCCGCTGGAGGATAGAGTGTTGGATGGCTATGTGCCTGACAGCACTATCTCTCTGATCTACAAAAAACGTATTAATGATCGCGCGGACTTGCTGATCCGTCTCCGGGAGGCATGGACGAGCGACGGCTTGGAACTGGACGATGAGGACTGGGTATCGGTGGTGGCCTCCCCGAAAGAGGTGGCGATCCCGGCCCGCTTACGATTTGTACAGCTGAAGATCCTCCATAGAGTGTATGTCACGGGGCCCGGTTTGCTACGTATGGGTTACTCGAGGGATGGAATGTGTAAGCGTGGATGTGGCCTGTCGGGCACCTTTCTTCATATCCTATGGGAATGTCTGGAGGTGGTGCGATTTTGGAACGGTATCCACGCCGTAATGGAGGAGGTCACGCACGTTGCTCTGTTGCCAGAGGCTAGGAGGTGTTTGTTGAATGTCTGGGAACCGAATGACTATAATGTGGCACAGACGCAGTGGGTGACTCTGGGGTACATGGTGGCTAAGCGTAGCATAGAAAGTCCTGAGGTCTAAAATGGCAAGGAGAAAAGGTGGTGTGTGAAATGAGGAACAAAAGTCTAATGTACGTGGTGTAATACCAAAACCTTGGAAATGTGGTAGTTCACTCACCCAGGGTAACGAAACCCATCACATGGGATTCTCATCCCAAAGAAAAATCTCGAACTCTCAGGGGGCAGCAAGCCCCTCAACGAGAGATAAGAGCTTTTGTTTTGCTGTTTGTGTTGTGCACCTAAAGGTGGAGTAAATCCACAAGTAAACTGGGTATGAGTGGGGGGTGCAGTGCTGATGAAATAGTAGTGCAATAAGAGTGTGTTTAAAACTAGTTACGGGACGGCCAGGGAGATTCTCTTGGACACTGCCGTGCCGATGCTAGATTAAAAGAAGTGAAAGCCCCACTAATTCGATGTAATCAATGGAGCAATATACAAGATGGTGGTCAACATGTTTCAGCCGTGGTGCCTAGGTTGGCTCGGCTTTCATCAGGACCTTATGAGCTACTGCAAAAATGAAAAATGACGTAACAAAGGATACAGAGGACACCCTCAAAATTGCTTGTAGGGTGTGCGTCTCCTCAACGATACAAACATCACCCGTGTAGACTGGGTGGAAAATGGACCTTCACCTGGCAACCGCTCAGGAAGGAACACCGCTCTCTCCGTCGGGGAACCGGGCTGGAATGAGCTCATTCCAGCCCGGTTCCCCGACGGAGAGAGCGGTGTTCTGTGCTGGAGGCCGTCCGTCCAGGCGTCTAGGGCCGCAGGGCTACTGCTCATGGGAAGAGCAGGCGGTCACACACTCTGCTCCCAGAGTTACTGAAGAGGACTGCATTCCTGGGGCACGCGCATGTCTGCCTTCAACAACACCACGCGCTGTGACTGTCTGTGCAAGCACTGTCGACTTCTGGCCACGCCGGGGCACCTAGAGGCTGTACCCCAGGACAGCAACGCCTACCTGCAATCTTCTGCAAATGCACCCTAAGTGTGTGCTTGAACAAGAACATGGAGGACATACACTACGCACTCCCTAAATCCTTAACCGTGTCACTGAAAAAGTGTTTACAACTCTACAGATTGTACCATCTCAAGAGTAGCAGGAGTGACAGCAGGAGTGACACCGGGCCTAGCTCCGGGCTTCGGTATCTCGGAGCGCCACGAGGAAGCATGGGGTTGCCTGGTGTCTCCCGGGCATCTGAGAGCTGGGTCTGGGTGGTGGACGGTCTAAATTTACTCTATATTTTCACGGGGTTTGTCCCTATGCGCTTTATCTCTTCTGCTCTTTACGCCTCGGCATCCTTACTCTCGGCCACACCCTTCGCTTTACCCTGCTTTCTTGCGGACATCGCTCTCTTCTCTGCACTTCTCCCTTCTCACTCTTTGCCTCACCCTCCTTTCTCCCTGCCCCATCCGCCTCTGTCATAGCTGCAGCTTCCTCTCTGTCTCTGATCCACCCTCATTTTTCCCTCATCTCACCCTCCTTTTATGTTCCACCTTGTCATCCTCTGAAAGTGCATCATGCATCAACCTCCTACAGAGCTGCACTCCTTCTCTCAGCGTCACCTTCTCCTCTCCACCTCACCGTTGGCTCTCTGAGCCGCACAAGTGGCGTAATGAAACTCGAGAGGGCCCCTTTGTAAAGTACAAGAGCGCCCCCTCCCCTGCACTCAGTCAAGAGCTCTCAGGCCACGGGCCTGTCACCCGTGTACAGTGCTGGAGGGGTTCCCTTGGAGCTCGGCCCCACCCCACCTCAGAGGCTGCGGGGGGCTAATGTTACACCTCTGAGTCACACCATCTTCTATCTTCTTCTCACCCTCCTCTCTCCCCACCTCACCCTTCTCTCACCCCACCTCATCCTCCTCTCTCCCCACCTCACGCTCCTCTCACCCCACCTCATCCTCCTCTCTCCCCACCTCACCCTCCTCTCTCCAAACCTCACCCTCCTCTCTCCCTACCACGGCTCCCTCTCTCTGCTGCACCCTCATCTTTCTCTTGCTTCATCCTTCTTTCTTCACCTCGCCATTCTCTCACTGTGTGTCAACCTCCTTTCTCTAAACCTCACTCTTGCCCACCTCTCCATTCTCTCTTCACCTCACCCTACTCACTCTGCCTCACCAACTTACCATCTTTCTTCTCTCCACCTCATCATCCTCTATCTCTCTCTTCCTCACTATCCTTCCTCTCTCTACCTCACCCTGTTCCCTCTCCCCTAACTCTCCTTTCAATTAGACTTCGTATTACACTCCCCTCTCTATGCTTCACCCTCTTATCTCTCCACCACACCCTCCTCTCTCTCCACCCTACCCTCCTCTCTCTCCACCACCACCTCACCCTCCTCACCCTCTCTCTCTCTCCACGTCACCCACCTCTCTCTCCACCACACCCCTGACTCTCCACATTACCTTCTTCTATTAGACTCACTTCACTGATGCTGCAAATGGGGTACTGTTTTTGTGCATGTAAAGGAAACTTTGGGACCTTATAAGTGTTTAGCCATGCAACAGCTGATGTTGTTGCGCCAAGGATATTGTGCTGGATAACTAAAGACTTATAAGGTCCCAAAGGCGAGACCTATTGGCTATGCCAATGCTTGTTGAATTTGGACCCAAGTATCTACTTTTTGACATATTGTGGGTATTCTCAAAGACATTCTAGCTTTTGTAAGGAAAACACAAAGTGATGGATAGAATGCTTGAATTAATCTCTGACTCTGGTAATTACTCAGGCAGCATTCCAGGCCATCATTTGTTTGCTCACTATGCTACGCTAGACAGAGAGCAGCCTCCTGCACATCAGCCATGGTCCACCTCCAATGGGAACAGTCCTGTCCAACTACCTGAACAGGTTCCTTCCAGATGTGAACACAAGCAACCACAGATGGGTTTCAGCCTAATTAGGCTTCATCATTGAAGTATAACTTGAGTGCTATGGCACAGTGGGCATAGGACCATTGTCTGGGCATACCCACAACACTTAAGTGATCGCAATGTGGAAAAAAAAGCAATGAGTAGAATGCTTGCATTGATCTCAGTCACTGGTAATTGCAAGAGGCTGCATATCAGTCCATCATTTCCCATTATGCCACACTATGTAAAACTCAATATTGTCTGCTTATATGAACACCATGTCAATTGAAACATAAGTTCTACTTATTATTGTCACATATATCAGCAGAGGGTCCATTTACATCTTTACCACCTGCAAATGAAGCCCAGAATGGTCACATCAGTTTTTTTTTATGCCTTTAGACTTGCATTCCTGCTAGTTTCTCCCCAAGGAATGTTCTACTTATTGGTCACCCTCACTCATCCATGTCAAGTCTGAGTATCTCCCTTAGGTTCTCAGATCCTCTGGAATTTACTTGGACACACTTTACCATCATAAATAATCACTTCTGGTGCCCTTCACACCTCCCCTCCCAGCTGGGGCTGTGTGCATTCTTACTGTTTTTTGCAATGTCCTTTTTCACTATCATCACACTACGAGAGCATTGTTATTCCACTCTAGACAGAGACCAGCTATATTCTGGCTATTCCAGGTTAACTGTGGGCCTTACTTGCTTTAATGGTGGCACTCTAGTTAGTGCTGGCATTGAATTGACCCATATTTGACCTGTAGTGAGCTTTGTCAGTGCTTTATTTGTAAAAAAAAACACATAAGTGCCAGGGCTCTCGTCAGGAGGCCACTGCAGCTTGCACCACACTTTGCTGCAGCCATGCTGCCAATGATGGTAACTACACAACCACTAACCTTCACATTCCTACAAGTGTGACAATTTGGACTAGTTCAGGCCCGTGCTCGTGCAGCAGGTGTTAGTCATTTTTAATTTATATGGAATAAATAATTAACTGTTGTTGTGCTCCTTTCTAAATTATCCAGACAGTGCCACCTTGTGGAAGGCTGTCAGAAGTGCCAGTGCACACAATGAAGTGCCGGTGCCGAGCACCGAAAACCACTGGCTCAAATTCCCCACTGCTGGCAACATTTTGGTTATTCTTTTATACTGATTTATCCTTAACATATTGCAGGCATTCTTGCTCAGCCTGAGATTGCATATGTCTGGCATAATAGTGGACCATTTCTGACCTCTTGTGGGCATTCTTGGCAATTCCTAATATGCCTAGCATAACAGTGGTCTATACCTGAATTATTGTGGCCATTCTTGACATTCTGAATATGGCTGGCATAATAATGGGCCATAGATGACATATAATGAAAATTCTTGGAAACATTATGGGTGCCTGTCATTACAATGGACCATCTTTGACATACATTGGGGCTTCATGGCAACGTTCTATCGTGATAGAAGTCTGTTCATATTGCTGGCATTCTTTGAGACATTTTTGCTATACCAAAAAGTTAAGAGTGGCATGGTTAAATTAATCTCATCCACTGATAAATATTGTGGGCTGCATTTCAGTCCATTAGTTGATTGGTCTCTGAACAGCAACAGACAGTGGTCAGTTTTCAGCAAATCAGTTTCATCCCCGCTTGAACAGAAAAAGTATAGCCTGAAATGCTGAGCTATATCCCATCAGAAAGGGATCAAAAGCAAACTCAGGTTGGCTTTGCACTTGTTTGGCCTCATCTGCAAAGTGCAAATTGAGTTTAAGGGCACAGAAATCTCAAAACCTAGGTCTGGGATCCATTGCAATTAGGCCATCTCAATGAATAAAACAAAGTGATGATTTTGAGGTTTCCATTACTTTTGATATTTCCCAGCCATAACAAATAACTGATTTAGGGACAAGATGGAACTATGAAGTCAAGAAATATCCTGTATACATTTTGGGCAAACACTGGCAAAGTCATTAGATCTAGCTTACATTCTGAGTCTTGATCACACATTTAAAAAGCCTAATAAAGGGAAACACTAAACATTAAGCAAATGATGCTTACTTTTTTAATTCAATGCCTCTATCAGATAAATAATTTAATGCACAATCATTCAGTGTATTTTGAAGATGCAGTGTAGTCCTCCTTGCAACACAAACACTTACATAGGAGGGGGAATGGTGCACCAAGCAGCCAATAGCATGAGGTAACAGAAAAATATTCCACTGGGTAGCCACTGTATATACTTTTTAAAGAATTGGTACCAATAGGTAATACAGACAACTCCACTATCAAGCCAGACCTAAAAATGGTAGGTCATGTGACTTTTCAAAAATCTTTTTTTTAATTGTCTACAATACATACAGCTCTTTATCCATTTTTCATTTTTTAGGGAAATTGGGCTGAACAATCCAAAGATTTCTAGTAACGTTTAAAGTTATTTTTAGAAGGGTGAGCCTTAGTACTCCTGCACAGGTGGTTAATTACTCAACTGTATACAAAAGTAATGGTATATTTCATCAGTACACCTTCAGTACCTCTGGAGTACTAGACAATTTAAGCAAAATTGTGATGTATAATTCACAATCCAGCCCAGCTTCATGCTGTTGTCTTGTCAGTATTTAGCCGTCTTGACACCTTAATCATCCCAACATTTTTCACGTTGAACCAAAGTCTCAACTAAGTATCTAGCTGGTACATGCATCAACAAAGACTTTTGCGATTCCTTAATTGCGATTTTTAAGGAATCGCAATTAAGGAATTGCAAAAGCCTATGCATGTAGGAATCGCTATAAACATAGCGATTCCTACAAATTCCTTAATTGCGACTCGCAAATTGCGAGTCGCAATTAAGGAATGCCGTCCCATTCATTCCTATGGGACTCCAGGCCCATAGGAATGAATTGGAGATTGCATGAGCAAATTGCGAGTACCAGTATGTACTCGCAAATTGCTCATGCAATTTCAAGGGTGCAAGGGTGTCAAAATGACACCCTATTGCACCCCTGAAATTGATCTGTGCACATATGTTGCACACACACATGCTCTAAGGGCATGTGTGTGCGCAACATGAAACTTTGAAAAATGCACAAAAGTGCATTTTTCAAAGTTTTTGCAAATTACCATGAAGTTCAACTTCATGGTAATTTGCTGCCCCTATTAGCGAAATCGCTAATTTTTTAACTTTAATGCATTGCATTTAAGGAATCTCAATTTGGGATTCCTTAAATGCAATCGCAATTTAAGGAATCGCTATTTAGAGATTCCTTAAATTGCGATTTTTGCATTTGGGATGATGCATCCCAAATGCAAAAATACCGGTCGCAAAGGGGCAGATTCTGCTAATCTGCCCGTTTGCGACCAGTTTTCTCGTTGATGCATGTGGCCCTAGAGCCTGTAAAGAAAGAATGTCCATTGTATAATGGTTTGTATTCACCCTTTAAAACACATGACAGCTTCAGAAAATGTCTTGATTGACTTTTATTTAATGATTCATTGCTCTTAAAAGTCAGCAGTCAGAGGAAGTGAATAAAAGAACAGAGAGGAGCGTTGATGAGAGAGGGAGTGGGTGATGGGTTCAAGTTCTTATTGACTGGGCTTGTATAGATCCCAGTGTGGGAGGAAAACCAGTGCCTAAACAGTGCTCACACTTTTAATTGGTAATTACGTGCAACATTTGCATTCTAGACGTGCTCGCAGACTAAATGCATCACCCTATTCAAAACAGGAATAGTGCCTCAGCTGCCAGGGAATCCCACATAATCTACAGGAAATGCATAGCAAAAACAAATTGCTGATCTGAAATATCAATGATCAGACTTAACTCGCATTAATTTCATCTACTGCAAATAATCTGCAGTAAATGAATGGAAAGGTTTCCTTGAGACTCCAAGGTTAAGTCTTTTAATCAACAATAAACAAACTATAACCACTGGAGTAACCACTAACCTTAGGCTCAGGAGCAGCGTGCACTTCGTCAGGGGTCGTAGGCGCCATATAAATGCAATTACAATACAATACATGTAGTTCAATCAAGAGAAATATATCTTGAATGTGTCAGTGAAGCAGCACAGGGACATTCTCTAAAAGGAGGGGTTTCCTTGGAGAGGCACTTGCGAGCTTGAGATAATAAAATGGAGTCATTTATGCTAACAAGGATACAGACATGGTGGAGGATATTTTAACACACACATGCACACATAGGGCCTAATTACGAGTCTGGCGGTCCAAGGACCACCAGACTCGCGACAGAGAACGGTGGTGGGGTCCAGCCGCTGCAGCACCAGCAGTCGGACCGCTCAATTACAACTTTGGCTGTTGGACTGCCATTGAACCGCCGCAACTGCCAGGGAACCGCAGTTCCCTGGCAGTGGCGCGGCGGTCAGGGGTTCAGCAATAAGCTGGTGGTTCAGCTGCAGCACCGCCATGCATATTACGAGTATCAGAAGCACCGGCGGTGTCATGGAGGTCTTTACTCCATGAAAAAGATGGCTGTCCTGAAACAAAGGGAGCCCCACAGGCCCCCCTGTGTGCATGCAGCCCAGTTTCTGCACAGAAGGAACTGTTTTGGCGTTCCCATTGCGGTGCCCATTTTCAGGGCACCACCATGGGACCACCAAAAAAGCCCGCCAGACACAAGGAAACTCGTAATCTGGTGGGCGGTGAGCACCCAGGTTTGGCGTTGTCGGGGTGGGCCGCCGGTGTGACCGTCAGCTCCCACACCCTCAAACTCGTAATCAGAGCCATAGTGCTGAATAATAGATGGCCATACTGCATTTACAAATGGGATAACAACTAGGTTTGCCCCTCACAGGATAAAGAAAAGGCTGCATCCAATTACTTAAGTCACATTGTCACCATCCGGCAGTCACCCCAAGTGCCCAGGAAGATTACTCTCTGGTGGGTGTTAGGAAGAACACTTTGGGTGCTCGTAAACCACGCATACTCAGTGGCGTAACCCCAAATGAAGGGGCACACCTGCAGAATATGAGGAGGAATCCCCAAGTCTCCCATATCTCACAGATATTAATTGGCCTGAGGCTGCACAGGATCCTTGTGAAGAGCTTGGTCTCACTTAAGGTTTGAGAGACCCCTTACGCTTCAGGGGTCTGAGGTCACCCTCTGCAGATCCGATCTCTGCCTGGATGCCCATCAGATGTTGCAATTGGATCATATCTGCGTACGAGAAGTTCTGGTGAAAAACACTGCAAGAGAAGGAATTACAAGGGGAAAAGCAAAAAGTGACAGGAAGGCATAGCTGCGACAGGGTACTCTCGTTGTTCGTATGGACAGCCTTTAAGTCCATAGGCAAAAATACATCTCATATGAAAACAATACTGTTCTAACCACCTTCCTCAACTCCCTCCAACAGCTACAGGCGCATTCCTCTCCACAGTAAGACAGGCCTCCTTCCCCTTTCTGCAAAAATCCAAAATTGGAGCCCAAAAATCGAGTCAGCTATTGGCCTGCAGCTCACATCCCTTTCCTGAGAAAAATGCTAGAATGATGTGTAGCAGTTTATACACAAGCATACAGTGACTATAACCCCCTCAGAGGCGTAGCTTAGTCGATAATGTTGGGTGGTGTAGGTCTGAGATTTCCCAACATGATTCAGAGTTGTACCCAACTAAATTAGGTCAGGCTAGGGTCGCTATCCGGGTTAATGCACAGGGCTAGGAACATTAGTTTAGAGTTATTTGGAAGGGTAGGATTAGTCAGAACAGGGCCCGAGTGAGATATTCAGGACTTCTTCGTCTGCTGGAGTCCAGTTTCTCTGCACAGAAATGTAGGAGAGGGAGGCCAAGGAGAGCAGGCCTGGCACCACCACAGGGATGACATGAGCAGACTAGGCTTAGGGAGGGCAGCGCCTTGTGGTGGCTCATGAGTCCAGTCCTGCATATCTTCTAAGAAGATGGGGACACATACTGGATTGTTCCAGTAATGGTCACCGGCTTAGAACCCATACCCAGATGGACACCTTGAGCACCAACAAGCGGTACACCATGGTATTTGTGGCTATTGCTTCTGAGACAGTGGGGGTTGACATGGACAGTCGAAGAAGTGAGCCATCTCAGAATGAGGTATAACATGCAGTAGGGCGGGTAACAAATGGGGTGGCATGCACATTCTGAAAAAGTGAGCCATCTCAGAATGAGGTATAACATGCAGTAGGGCGGGTAACAAATGGGGTGGCATGCACATTCTAAAAAGTGAGCCATCTCAGAATGAGGTATAACATGCAGTAGGGCGGGTAACAAATGGGGTGGCATGCACATTCTAAAAAGTGAGGCTTCTCGGAATGAGGTATAACATGCAGTAGCATTGGCAACAAAAGGGTTGACATGAAGAATCCAAGCAGTGAGCCATCTCTGACTGAGTTATAATATGTGGTAGCACTGAAATAAAGTGGTGACATGCAGATTCTAAGAAATGAGCTGTCTCAGAATGAAGTACAAAATGCAGTAGCACTGGCGCAGCAAAGGGGATGACATACACGTTCTAAGAAGTGAGCGTATCAGAATGAGGTATAACATGAGATGGCATTCAAATAAAGTGGTGACATGCAGACTTCAAGAAGTGAGCGATCTCAGAATGAGGTATAACATGTGGCAGCACTGGTAACAAAGGGGGTGACATACACATTCCAAGAAGTGAGATGTCTCAGAATGAGGTACATGTTATGGCACTAGTAAGAAAATGAGTGGCATGCACATTCCAAGAAGCGCACTGTCTTGAATGAGGTATAACATGTTATAGCATTGGTAACAGAGCGGGTGACATGCACATTCCAAGAAGGGAGCTCTCATAGAATAAGATATAACATGTGGGAGAACTGATAACAAAAGGTGATATGTACATTCCAAGTGAGCTGTCTCAGAACGAGGTATAACATGCGATAGTACTGAAAATAAAGGCATAACATGAAGAACTAATCATCCGTATTCTAAGGAACTGTGAGTACCTGTACATTTTTGCGCTATGATTCGCACTATAGGGCTGCATAGTGCACAGAAATGAAGACCCACTTTTAAATGCTAAAGCATTGTGTCCGCATGCCTAAGCACCTGACCCAATGCCTTTCAGGGGCATGGATCTCTGACACTGGGCCTAGGTGGGATTATCACCCCAAGCAGCACACAGAAGTAGATTACGTGACAGAAAGGAGCCCTCTGCACCCTTATCAAAAGTACAAAAACAAAGCTCCTTCAAATAGAGCTTAGAGCCTATGTTCCCATGACAATTTCTTAACAAAATGAGATTACATACAACATTTGTTGTATGTTAAATCCATAGTATTTACTGACTTATAAACATGAAAATCTTTATTAGTGCTCCAATGAAAGCGGCATGATGCAAGTGATTTGTTACAAGCCAGGTGGGCAAGAATTATTTTCAATGTATTAACCACTTTTGAAGTTGATACATTTGTACAAGCACAGAACTCATTAAATGACTATTACTGTACAGGAGAAAAGCCTAATGACGCACAACAGTGGAGTTTGTTGACGTTTCAACCCCTTATTTCAATAACTATGGGGTCTTCATCATGACCTAGAAACAATGGTAGCAACCTTAAAGCTGTGTCCGAAGTAGATTTTGTAATCATCAAAGATAGGCAATTGGAAAACAAATTACTCCAAACAAAGCTCCCTCCATTGTTAAGAAGAGATTTACAGACTCATGCAATGCACCATTAGTGGCATCAGGACCTGACATGCACTGCCAGGCCATGACCCGACTAAGGACATTTTTGGGGGGTGCGCCACCCAATATACTCCTCCTGAAGCTACTCCACTAAACATCCTACTGCAATGCTGCTGCAGCACAGAAATGTTAACTATGCAGGTTTTGTTGAACTGTTCCAGGCCTTACCCCTAATCATCTTACCTTTATTAATTAGAAGTTTTCTATAGTGAGAACTCTACCCAGGGGATGTCAGAATTGTTTATAAAAAGATTATAAATAGGTTACAAACTTTCCGGATAAGCTGAAAGGACCGCACACAGGCTGAAACAATGCCAAACTAGTGCTTGATTTATAACAAAAAACATAAGTGCATGGGCCCAAATATTTTTTTAGGAGCTAGTGCTGCTGAATATCAGAGTTGCAGAAGAACAATGCTGTCTAGGGCCACTGACACATATGCAGGCTTGGTTCCAGCTTGTGGAGAGAACACAGTTTGTCATCCAGGAGGTACAACAGTTCCACGCAGGTCAATGTGGTAGACGTCTTGAAATTTCTGGAGTGACAGTCCAGCTGTTATTCATCCTTAATGCCAGTTGGATGTAAGCCTACTGCAATAAAGCGAGTTGCCTATTGCTTAATCTATAAAAACCATATAGGTGTCGGATACACATTTATATTTTAGGTGCCTGCTGCTAATGATTTCGAATGCCATGGTTGCCAAATATCAAAGTTGCTTAATGTTCATTCCTCCTCATGTCTCCTTAATTCAACCAACCTACTGCTGGTCCCTTCACCTCACCCGTGATTGTTATTTTTAGGTTTGGCCGTCTTGCTAGACAGTGCAGTTTACAAAACCTATTGTTATATAGAGTGGCCTTTGGCTCTCCCCGAGAGGTTCATTTCACTCTCACTCCCTTCTATTTGCAGTTTGGTGTATCATTCCACCTAATGTGTAGTAATGCATGAGGAACTGTTTTAAATCTCAAAAATACATTCAGTCATTACACATTCAATTATTTATCCAATAAGTGCATTGTGAATAAGAAATCAATTTTTGTTTCATTTTTTTCACTGTGGGAGGTTTTTAGGTCTCGCTTAGGCAGCACATGTGTGCTGTCTCTGTGAGACATTCTGTATTTCTAAAATGGTCTTCCAGCACCGCCCATCTTTTTCATTGGTTCCTCTTACTGTCCTTCGTAAATGCCAGGTTTGTTTTGGTGAATACCCTTAGTAGTCAATCCTTTTGGACTTTTGTATCCTCCCACGAGGACTGCCCCTGTTACATGCGCTCTTACTCTTCAGATTATTTAGGAAATTTTGAGAGCACTCTTTTTTTTCTTGGCCTGCCTCGGCTCGTGTTAAGTGTTCGAGTTTTGTTTACTTCAAGCGCCAGCTTGTTCCTTTTGTGTTTGTGCACTCATTTTGTTCTGTTGCAGAGTCCACGGGTTGCCCAGGCTCAGCACAGTGCCAGCTTCATGGACGCCGCGCTTATCTTTTACAGACACTCGCTCTCCTCCCCGTTATTTAAAGGTCAGCTACGTGACGTCCCTTTGAAATCATGCAAAGGTACCGATAAATGGCAGCATTTGGTTGGCTTTCGCCATTGTCTCAGCCATTTTATTTTTGGAAGGCACAGCGAGAGATGACTCTGAGACTCGAATCCTGTTCCGCGGGTTCCGAAGTAGGCAGCTCTGTATGTTATGCCACATCCTCTCTCAGAAACAATCTGCATTTTTGGGGGGCTTTGTCTCCATTTCACTCACTGAATTACCCTCCCACCATGCAACTGCACTTAACTCCTTTCTCCCTTTTGTTTCCCTGAGTGCCCCTCGTGAGCACATGGGAAGAGAGTTCTCTTGATTACACAGAAGTGTGCTGTTAGGAGGTGGGCACTTGCAATGTGGATAGCGCTTTACACTATTTTAAAGCCCCAAAAGTGAGGAGAACGCTGACAACCTTTATTTCTTCATTATGCAACAAGGTCAGACTTGAAGCATTTGCAGGAGTCACCATTTTGGCTTTCAGAGGTCCATCGCAAGACGTGGCATACAGCGGTGGGGTGCTTTGAATGTGTGTACTGAATACCAATACCAAGTTTGTGTTATCAGGTGAGACTCGTTTGTGAGGTAGCAAAGGAGTGAGACGGTACTGCTGTGTTGACGTAGTATACTATACTGTGTCACTCAGGAGGTTGCTTAGTGTAAGATCGTTTGCTTCCTTTTTGTAATGCCAACTTTTCTGAATGTGGGAAGTTACTCAATATTAATTATTCACACTTTTAACACTCCTCTCCCATGGCTCCGTAAATCAAATAATCCTTTTACTTAATCCCACAGCTGTTATGTTCGGTTATGTGTGGCATTTTCCTATTTGTTAGGCGCGTAAGCAGCAGCCACTCTGGATAGTAAACACCCGGTCTCTTTAGCTATGTCCGGCCAAGACGCCATAAGACAAGAAGACCCACACCCGAATTTCCTCAGGATACGAGCTTTCGGAAATCATAGTGCATACTTAGTGTGGCCAGATTTCTTGCTCCGCAAGCTCCTATACATCTTCAACACTTTCAGCGCATTTTGATAGGTGAGCGACGCACAGCCTCAGTGACTGCATCGCTGTGCATATTGTTACCACTTTAGTAAGATGTAAGCGTCAGCACCCCCTTTCTTAGCTGCACGCTGTAAAATCAATCAATCAATCAATCAATAATTTGTAAAGCGCACTACATACCCGTGAGGGTTTCAAGGCACTGTGGGGGGGGGGGTGATGCTGCTGTTATTGGTCGAAGAGCCAGGTCTTAAGTTGTCTCCTGAAGGTCAGCAGGTCTTCGGTTTGTCGCAGGTAGAGGGGGAGGGTGTTCCAGGTTCTAGCGGCTCGATGGGAGAAGGATCTGCCTCCGGAAGTGGCTCTCCGGATGTGTGGTACCGTGGCCAGGGCGTGGTCAGTGGAGCGGAGTTTCCTGTTGGGTACGTAGAAGGAGAGTCGACTGTTGAGATAGGCTGGGCCGGTTTTGTGGAGAGCTTGAAGGAGATTCTTTTGTCGACTGGGAGCCAGTGCAGGTTCCTTAGGTGGGGGGTGATGTGGTCGCGGCATGGGACGTCGAGGATCAGGCATGCAGAGGCGTTCTGGATTCTCTGTAGTCTGTTGATGAGCTTGGCCGAGGCTCCGGCGTAGAGGGCGTTTCTGTAGTCGAGTCTGCTGCTGACTAGGGCCTGGGTGACAGTCTTCCTCGTGTTTGTCGGGATCCATCTGTAGATCTTGCGAAGCATGCGGAGGGTGTTGAAGCAGGTGGAGGAGACTGCGTTGACTTGTTTGGCCATGGAGAGTTTTGAGTCGAGGATGACTCCCAGGTTGCGTGCGTAGTCGGTGGGTGCCGGGGGGGGGGACCCCAGTGACGTGGGCCACCAGGAGTTGTCCCAGATATAGGGGTTGGACCCGAGGATGAAGATTTCCGTCTTGTCTGTGTTCAGTTTGAGGCAGCTGTCCTCCATCCAGTCTGCGTCGGCCTTCATTCCCAGGTGGAGGTTGGATTTGGTGGTGAGGGGGTCCTTGGTGAGGGAGAGGATCAGCTGAGTGTCGTCGGCGTAGGAGATTATGTTGAGGTCGTGTTGTCGGGCGATGAGTGCCAGTGGAGCCATGTAGACGTTGAACAGCGTTGGGCTGAGGGAAGATCCCTGAGGGACGCCGCAGATGATCTTGGAGGCATCTGATCGGTACGGGGGAGGCGGACTCTCTGAGTTCTGCCGGAGAGGAAGGAGGTGGTCCAGTCCAGGGCCTTGTCTCGGATCCCTGCGTTGTGGAGGCGCGAGCGTAGTGTGCGGTGGCAAACGGTGTCGAAGGCGGCGGAGAGGTCCAGGAGGATGAGGGCCGCCATCTCGCCGTTGTCCAGCAGGATCCTGATGTCGTCTGTGGCGGTGATGAGGGTGGTCTCGGTGCTGTGGTTGCTGCAGAATCCTGATTGGGACGGGTCCAGGATGTTGTTGTCTTCGAGGTGACGGGTGAGCTGGATGTTTACTATCTTCTCGATGACCTTTGCTGGGAACGGAAGCAGGGAGATGGGCCGGAAGTTCTTGAGGTCGCTCGGATCCGCCTTGGGTTCCTTCAGTAGGGCGTTGATCTCTGCGTGCTTCCAGTTCTCAGGGAAGGTGGCGGTCTCGAAGGAGAGGTTGATGATTTTGTGCAGGTGGGGTGCGATGGAATTGCTGGCTTTGTTGAAGATGTGGTGCGGGAGAGGGTCGGACGAGGATCCGGAGTGGATTGTTCCCATGGTCTTGATTGTGTCCTCGATGCTGACGTTGGCCCAGGTTGTCAGGGTGTCGTGGGCGGTGGGGTGCGGTGGGTTCGGTGCGGTGTGGTCGGCAGGGGCCGTCCGAGGTCTGAAGCTGTCATGGATGTCGGTGATTTTCCAGTGTAAGAAGGTGGCGAGGGAGTCGCACAGGGCTTGTGAGGGTGGGATGTCGTTGGCGTTGGAGCTGGGGTTGGAGAGTTCCTTCACGATGGTGAAGAGCTCCTTGCTGTTGTGTGCGTTGTTGTCAAGGCGGTCTGAGTAGGAGGTCTTTTTGGCGGTCCTGGTGAGGTGGTGGTGGTTGCGGATGGCGTCTTTGTGGGCGGCGCGGCTGTCTGGCGTCTTGTCGCTGTGCCATATGATTTCCAGTTTCCGGCAGGTGCGTTTTGAGTCTAGGTGTTCCGGGGTGAACCAGCTGACTCTTCTGCTGGTGTCTCTGCTGGTGGGGTTTTTCAGCGGGGCGACGGTGTTGGCGCAGTCGTTCATCCAGCGTTCGAGGGTGAGTGCACCTTCATCGGGGTTGTTGGGGTTCGTCGGAGGGTTGAGCGCGAGGTTTGTCTGTAGTTGTTCTTGGGAGACTTTGCTCCAGCAGCGGCGGGGGGTCTGTAGGGAGCGGTGGTGTGTGAGGGGTTTCCGGAAGGAGAAGTGGATGCAGTGGTGGTCTGTCCAGGTGAGTTCGGAGGCGTGGCTGAAGGGGACGTGGGGGCTTGAGGAGAAGATGGCATCTAGCGTGTGGCCGGCGATGTGGGTCGGCGTCGTGACGAGCTGTTTCAGTCCGAGGTTGGCGAGATTATCGATCAGGGTGGAGGAGTTGTTGTCGTTGTTGTTCTCCAGGTGGTAGTTCAGGTCTCCGAGGAGGATGTAGTCGGTGGAGGTCAACACGTGCATGCTGATGAGGTCGGCGATGGAGTCGCAGAATTGAGGCCGGGGTCCTGGCGGTCTGTAGATGAGGGTGCCTCTTAGGGTGGTCTTGGGGTCCGTGTGGATCTGGAAGTGCATGTGTTCGGCGGTGCTGAGGGTGTCGTTGGCGTTAGTTGAGACCTTGAGGATGTTTTTGTGGACGATGGCGATTCCTCCTCCGGCCTTGTTGGTGCGGTCTCTGCGGGTGATCTTGTACCCGACTAGGATGGCTATGGCGATGTCTGGTGAGGAGGTTTCGTTCATCCAAGCTTTGGTCAGGAAGGTGACGTCCGGTGATGTGGTGTCGAGGAGGTCCCAGAGTTCGACGGCGTGTTTGTGTGCGGAGCGGGTGTTGAGCAGGATGCATCTAAGCTGGTTGAGTTCCGTCGTGGCAGGTGTCTTGGCGTTTTCGAGGCAGGAGAAGCTGCAGTTCCGGCAGGTGAAGGGGCCGTGGGTGCGCCTCGGGGCGGCCTTGCAGCAGGTCCGGGTCCTTCCTGGGTTGAGAGCGACGAGGGTGTTGGCGTCGTAGCGGAGGCGGTCTTCCTGGTAGATGCGGGAGCCAGGGGTTCTGGCGCTGGGCACGGTCCAGGGGCGGATGGGCGCAGACGGGCTTGCCGTAGGCGCGCCTCAGGTTCGCCAGGGGCGCGCCAGCAGCGGGCCCGCTGCGCACGTCGGCTGCGCGGCCGCACAGCGGCCGCCATGTATGGGGAGGTGGGGAGGGAGGAGCAGCAAGATGTATTTATTTAGTTGGTATGGTTTCTTTATGCTGTGCAGCCTCAGCTTTAAGTTGCACACAGACACAAGAAATCTAGGGATATTGTGAAGTCAGATGGTTTAGGGTTAATTATGTTTTTCGTTTGCAGCTGCTCGTTGGACTTTAAGAACACAGCACGCTCAGCTCAGAAAACCATTCTAGTTTTTTTTGCAGTTTTATACAGCCAAACTCGACTTGCAGGAATTGGAGCGCTTAGCATGAGCACCAGTTACATTACACAAGGTCAAATTGTTTGGCACTGGAAGATTACGTGGTTTGCCCAAAATCACAGGTTTCCAAGTTAGAACGTCGTCAGCTTTGACCGTCGCGCCACATCCCTTCCCAGTAGCAGATATGGGGTAGCCTAGGGTTTTATATTATGACCCTAGGATTTATGTTTTAATCCCAACATCAGCAATTGACAATCAATTGTGTAATTCTATCTGTGTAATGAACTGTAAATAAATGAATCCCTAGTGCCATTGCCATGGACTTCTATACCCATTCTCTTTCCTATTGGACCACTCTGGTCAACCTCTCCCTCAGTCAAGGCTCCCTTCCTGTTTCCTTCAAAAATGGACAGGTCACCCCTCTGCTTAAAAAACCCACCGCTGATGCGAACGACCTCAACAACTACCGTCCCATCACTAACCTACCCTTTCTTGCGAAAATCACAGAAAAATGTGTAGCGAAACAACTCTCTCGCCATATCAAGGACAATGATCTTCTTGACACTTTCCAGTCCGGCTTCATTCAAAACTACAGCACTGAAACAACCCTGCTGCTAGTGATTGATGACGCGCTGCGGATACTCGATTCAGGGGAGTCTTGTCTTCTAATTCTTCTTGACCTTTCTGCAGCCTTTGATACAGTCAATCACAACACTCTCCTTAACACTCTTCAACAGAGAATGGGCATAGAGGGCACTGTGCTCAAATGGTTTGCCTCCTTCCTCTCTGATAGATCCCAAATGATCAAAATAGCGAACAGCCTTTCATCTCCTTTAGCGGTCAGCCAAGGTGTCCCTCAAGGCTCTATACGTGCACCCACACTATTCAATCTCTATTTAGAACCTTTGGGAAATCTCCTGAGTAAATCCGGGATCCATTATCATCTATATGCGGACGACACTCAAATCTATCTTAAGGTGGCCTCCACTCACGATCTCTCCTTCCTAAGCTCTACTCTCGACTCCATTCAAAACTGGATGTTAACTCATCAACTGATCCTGAATCCCTCCAAAACTGAATTCCTCCTCCTCTCCTCATCACTTTCTCCTCCCCCAGTGCAATCATGGATGGATCAGACTAATCTACTGAACAATAAACCCATCATTGTCGAGAGCGCAAAATCCCTTGGTGTCATACTCGACAAAAAACTCAATCTACACTCCCACATCGATTCCATTGCAAAGTCTGCTCGATACCAACTGCGACTTCTTTGGGGATTCGTCGCTTCTTCCCGGAGCACGACCTTAAAACCCTGGTCCAATCGCTGGTTCTCTCCAGATTGGACTACTGCAATTCTCTTCTTACTGGCCTCCCCAAAACCCACCTGTCCCCCCTAAAGTCCGTTCTCCATTCAGCAGCTCGTTTCATTTATGGGGCCAAAAGAAGCGACCACATCACACCCATTTTATCCACTCTCCGTTGGCTTCCCATTGAGGCAAGATCTATCTACAAGACTGCCTGTATCACCCACAAAGCCTTGCACTCCTCCTCCCCTCGCTACCTGGCGAATAAACTGAAACTCTCCGGAGGCTCCAGACCTTCACGTAATGCAGAAAATGTATTGCTTGAACCTCCCACTTTCAAGAAGGAAAGATCGATGGCCCAATCCTTTTCAGGCAATGCGGTGAGAATCTGGAACTCACTTCCGCCTCATCTCCGGACCACCACCTCTTCTCAGGCCTTCAAATCTGACCTCAAAGCTCTCCTCCTTCAAAGACACTTCCAAATTTAATTTACGCCCTCTATTTTCTGAAGGAAGTCCTGCCGTTATAGGAAATTCTGTTCTCCATGCCTATAGAAGTGCCTTCCCAGTGTGTTTTTGTGTGTTGAGTGTCTGCCATTTAGTGCAGTAGTATACCTCTACTTGTACTTTGTACTCTTGTATAACATGCAGACGTCTCCTTTCCTTTGTAACGTATCGTTTGCTACCTCTTGTATTTTGTTTGCTTTTGATACTTGCACAACGGCCACCACTGCCTCATGTAACGTAACTTTTATTTTAGTGCTTTGAGTGTCTGCCATTTATTGACCTCTGTGTACTTTGTATGCTCTTGTAACCTGCACACGTCACTTTTTTCCTTTTGTAACGTATCGTTTGCTCCCTCTTGTATTTTGTTTGCTCCTGATACTTGCACAAATGCCACTATTGCCTCATGGAATGTAACGTTTGATTTTGTAACATGCTCACTTGTAATTTTTCTCCTTATGTATCATTACTGCTCCTATTGTGAAGCGCTCTGACACCTTCGGGTAAAGACCGCGCTATATAAAAACGCATTAAATAAAATAAATAAATAAATATATGATCTAAAATATATCAGTGCTGCATAATGCTGTTCCCTACCCACTCCTCGTCATTTCCTGGTCTCGGCAATACTTTTTTGTAAAATTAGAATTGGCAAGGTCTCTGAGAAATAAGTCTGTGGTTCTATGCTGCCAGACTCAGCTAGAGGTGAGCTGACTGCCTGGGGATGTCAGGGGGTCCCATGAGACCACTGACACATGCTCACATACAGCGTTGCTTCAGACAAGCGGCGGGCGCAGCGTGGCATGCCTGGACTTGTGTCTCAGACAGCCCTCTCTCCTCAATAGGACAAGAGCAAAATTAAACGAGCATCTGCTAATTTTTACTGAAGCACTTTGATTAGGCCACAGAACCCTATTTTTACCTGTTTCTTAAAAGTGCAGACTTGAAAACTCGCAACTGATAATGCTGCTCAGTAAGTTAATACACATACTGCAAAGACTTGTGTGTATAAAGTTTGTATGCAGTTTGGAGGAAGATGAACCATTAAATGTGAAATAATACCAGCTATCAGCATCTAGTGAAATTTCAGAATGCTGTGTTCGCATAATATGTATTAAGAAGCAATTGAATTATCTTTTTTATCACTTGTTCGGAGATGTAGTTTATCTCGGAGTTACATCCTTTATTGTGCCATGAATATGTTTTCCATAAGACCTTATGTCACTGTCCTTGCTCCTGGTATCATCTATTCCTTCCCACCCACTGACCCTCTCCTCTCTCCCTCAAACTCACACTACCTCCCTCATCTCGCAATTCCATGCTCCCTCTCATCCCTCCCTCACACTCCATAGCTCCTCTCTATACTGCTTGGTCTTGCATGCTACCTTCCTGTACCTCCTCGTGCTGTGCAGTGGTCCACCTCTCGCCTCTGGGTGCCCCTACCACTCGTACCTCTCTCTCTTGTACTCTCTCCCACACCTCTCTCTCGCTCTCTCATACACTCCTTCCGTCTCTCTCATATTGGTTCACTTCAAGTCTTTGAGCACAATTTCTTTCCCGTGCCTTTTCAAGATTTTTATCCCTCAAACCCATGCTCTCCTCCTCTTCTTGGGGTGTCTTTGGTGTACACAGGTGCACCCTCTTTATACGTCTGTGACCTGCTCCTCTTTTTTCTCTCTTTCTCACACATTCTTTCTGCTCCTCT
Source organism: Triturus cristatus (assembly GCF_964204655.1). Classification (NCBI taxonomy): domain Eukaryota; kingdom Metazoa; phylum Chordata; class Amphibia; order Caudata; family Salamandridae; genus Triturus; species Triturus cristatus. Next base: position 685,081,996 of record NC_140592.1, read on the forward strand.
GTCTGGAGTTCATTCACCACTTTGTGCACAAACCACCTATCCCTCTATATCCTCCTTTCTATCTATTCTGTGCAACTCTCACCCCTAGCTATTCACCATGCCACATATTTCCAGTACACAAATACACTCCACACCACACACCACACACTTTCACCCTACACAATTCCCATTCAACCCACAAATTTCCACTCCAAACCACATACATCCCCTCCACTCCAAACTAAAACACATGGATAAAAGACATTGGGGCATATTCTCAAGAATATGTGATAACCATCGCAAAAGTAACTTAACGCAACCTACAACACTGCAGTCTATCGAGAGAAAACAACACTGTCTTAACGTCCAATTCCCAACCCGGCGACACCATGCGATAGCAGCATGATAACGCGCCAAATAACCATGTAAAAACCAACGCGACAAACAAAAAATACGAAACACGAACGCCCAAAAACTTGCGATGACACAAAGCGCGATACCAAAACCAGCGACAGGCCTGCAATTCCCACGCATCATGCGGGAAAATGCACTATAAAAGAAAGAAAAAAAAAACACCAAAACCAATTCAAACTGCGTAGCACCATGGATGCACCCGGACCGAGTGCAGAGGACAAGCCGAACTCCACAAACCCCACGGAGGACCTGCATGGAACCTGTGTTCGGGGAAGGATAAGGAGAAAAGGAAGACGGGGTTCAGTCCGCAGGAAGACCTGATCATCGTCATGAAGGTGATAGAACACCATCAACAGCTGTTCCGCACCTCCACTGCGGCACTGGCAACCCAAACGGAAATATGGCAGGCCATCGTCACCAACGTCAATGCAGTAGGAGTGTCGAGAAGGTCAATGGAGGAGGTCAAGAGGCGCTGGCATGATGTGAAAAGGCAGACCAAACAGAAACTCGCCGTCAACAGGAAGGCAGCAACAGCGACTGGAGGTGGGAGTCCTGCGACACAGGAGGAGCTGGAGGAAATGGTGGCCACAGTCAGCAGTGTGGAGATGGTGGCAGGATTTGGGGGCCTGGACACAGCCTGATACGACCTGACCCAACAGCAACAGGGTGAGTAACGACCAGACACATGCACAATTATGTGTAGCACACTGCACACCCACAATGATTGTGGAACATGTCCCTGATAGCCTTGCCACACTGCAGCACACATAGAAACACCAAGTAGGTCCCTGTCCACAATGTGCACAAAGGGGCCCCCCACCCTATCACCAATATCACAACCTACTTATGCACATGTGCTGAATCCAGAAACGCAGCGGCTCCGTGAGCCACACTGACTATGCAAGTGACACTGCATGCCCAATAGCATGGCAGCAGCCAAAAACCATGACATGGCTCACGAATCGACATGGAGGTGGCCCAGTGCGGATCACATCCGTAAAGGAGCAGGTCAGACTCTGACATTTGCACGTGGACCCACAACCCACGCCGTACAATTCACGGAGCAGACGAACAATACACCAGGCCACAAAATCTGTCCAAGAGCACATAAGACCCAAGTCGCAAACAATTCAGCCCCCGAAAAGCACACAATTCAAAGGCATCCCGCCTCAAAGGGAGAAGGGTACACGAAGTCAGAGCTGCAGGGGCAATTCCCCCACAATGCAGCATACACACATAGCAATCACAGAACATCAACAATGACGGCAATGTGGTACAAAGTGCAACACCAACACCACAGGACAGAGCTCACAACAGATTCTGCTCGTGCGTAGTAACTGTCCACTCACATCTACCACACATCCGTCATGTAGTCGAAAAACACACTTACTGCCATCAAATAGCCAGCTCCACCAAAACAGTCACAATGTACATTGGCATGCAGTCTGAATGTAAACATCTGCAAATCTTCAAAATACATGTGAAACTCTGTGAACCTGCATCTCCCCTTTACATTGCAGAGGGACAAATAACACCTCCTGCAGAGCACACTACACTTCTCATCATTGATAATGAAGAGGACAACCTGCACATATGTCAAGACACCCTCCAACGGATAATGGACAGCCTCCGCACCCCATCCCCAGGAGCAAGGCAGGCCAGCTGCCTTGAGGTGACCCCACCACCTGCACAGACCACACAGCAGGAAACACACACCACCACGGCTGTCTCCCAGGAACCCCCCGACCAATACATGAAATTCCAACAGCGTGTGTTGGGTTGCCAGGTGGAGTTGGCTGATCAGCTGTGGGTGGGTTTCAACCTCATGGCAGCCAAACTCGATGCCATACGTGGGTGTCTGAGTCCCATCAGGGACCACGTACAGTCCCTATCGGACACCCCCTGTCCGCACCATGCTCCACCACAGACCTTGGCTGACCTTGCAGGGGCCATTAATCGGATACAAGAACTGTCTGGTCAGACAGGCACCAGCGATGACAGCACAGAATTGGCACAGACGCAGAGGTCAATGGAATCCATTGAGCAGATGCAGGCTAGAAGTATGGCTGCCACGGCTGGACACCAGCTAGTAGTAGCTGGGAACTTCAATGCCCTGCAGTTCTTCATCTTGCCATTGCTGCCACTGAGCCTGTCCCAGATGACTGCAGCGGGAACATCGACACACACAGCTCCGACCCCTGATGTGTCAGTGGCACACAGTGATGCAGCCCCATCACCTTCGCAGGCTGATATGTCAGTGGCACACAGTGATGCAGCCATTACCCAGCAACACACACCAGACACACCGGACACAGAACCCGTATCAGGGGAGTAAGATGGGGATGGTAATTACTGTGTGAGGAAGGAGGCAGTAGCATCCATCACCGCTATATTGCCTGTCCCCGCCTGGTTCTGACCTATGCATCAAGCCCCGGGACAATAGCTTCCCTGACCCCCGGAACACTGCAACATTCACCCGGACACCAACACGGACTGCCATATCTTCACTGCTGGACAATTACACAGCAATCCTGCTGTGTACTGCACTCCCCCTCTTCCAGTCACTTTTCAATCCCCAAAGGATTCTGGTTGGCCCACCACTGGGCTTCCATGTAATGTGGGCTTGGATGGCCATGTACAGCTCCAGATCTGTCATTCACCAGAATGTGAATAAAACATTCTAAATCACACAAATGTGTCATGACTATGTTCACTCACGTATGGAAGTATGGCTGTTTATAGGGACAATGATTGCACATTAAGGTACACCCTGGTAACTGACATCTATGCGCATGTTTATCCCTGAGACACATGACATGGCCAATTGGATGACTGTGAAGGTGAGTACTAGCTGTGTCCCCATTGCACATCAACAACAATCTCACAACCCCCCAACGTAGGCACACGTCCATGTATTGAATAGGGCTGTGTGTAGGAATGACCAAATCGGTAGCAGGCCAGAAGTGGTGTCCTACATCACATGTGACAACCGAACTTCACGTCGCATACCTACCCACACACATCTGTGTGGACATGTTCTGTTATGATTCATAACATTGCTCCACATGGTCTGAGGTTGGACACCATACTCACATTGCTCAAGTCACATAAGTGCACAGGTCGGCCAGCAACTATCCCAAAACAATGTCTGGCTCACAGAGGTGGAGCTTGCAAAAGGGAGCCACCCAAATTGTACATGCGTGTGTCCGAATTAGTAACGTTGCCAAATGACGCTGTGTTGCTCCGACCATGGACCTGCATCACCTTGCACAGGTGTGTGTACACACGCGTAGTTCCATGCACATGTATCCAGAGTCCAGGCGAAGGCAGACATGTCCTCTGTTGTGGTGGGATATGTGAGCATTCCCCACGACGCAACAAGGTATTGGGACCTGTGCTGTGGGTGAAAATCCGATGTGGCTCCAGGAACGTAGTTACTCGTCCATGAATGCCAGTGCAGCTTCATGTGCAATGTGTTTCAATAGTACGTCGTTGTCGTGTTCAAGGAACACTAGGGTGAGCCAATCCATTAACTGGTCCGGGCAGGTGTGCTCAGCCCACGCCGTTTCACCAATCCACAACACAGCCCTATAGGGTAGAGCCTCGATGTGGTCACTGCACACGAGGAATTGTGCAATCTCCCATGCACAACTGCCAACACATATGCAGTATGCCAAGGCATCCCATGCATGGCTGTCTCAGTTACACTCCTGTTCGTGATCCAACAGGGGGCGCACACACAAGTCATAGTCCAATTCATCTACGGTTGTGTTGGATAGGCAGACATCCATGGGACACTCGAATGTGCATGTTCGGTTGTGGAACCAGGGCTGGACGCAGGTGATGTAGGCAAGGCGGAAGTAAATGTAGCATACGTGCACTGTACTGTTCCACGTGATGGGGGTTGTGCTTGTGCGCGGGATGGCCTGCCATTGCATTGGTGCATCTCGTGGAACAGGCACTCTTCTGAACTGCAGCAGTTGTGTGGAGGATATGCCACAGCTCTGAGCAATGATTCGAATTTGTGTGCAACGTTGGGGAGAATGGGTTGCTGTTTCCGTGAGTGTCAAGGGCATCCCATGTGGGGGTACCTCCGGCAGGGGCTTCTGTGTGTGGGGTGTGGATAAGTTGGATAGTTCATTTGCGCAATGCGTGGTGTGGGTGTCGTCCCCATCTGCCATGGCATCTCTCTCAGGGTGTTCCAGCCGTGTTCAGGACCAAGGTCAGAGGTGCAGGTGTCCTCCCGCCTTCTGCATTGGAACAAAGGAGCTTTCATCCCTAATGTTTGTCTGACTACTACTTGCGTTTTCGGAATGTGATGTGGCTTTGGCGCTGAGATTGAGACAAGGCCTGGGCTCATTGTGTACCGATGGCGATACACACAAACAGGGTGGCATGTGGAGCCAGGTGCCCGAGAGGCCTTGCGCTGCTTGTACAATCTCACTCCGTCTCTCTTCCTCGCTCTCTCCCTCCCTCTCTCCCTCTCCTTCCTTTGTTGGGCGCATGGCACACCTTCTTCTCTTGGATTTTGTCTTCCAGGCTGTGTCCTACAGATTGTCCAGTGAGGACCTGTTAGGACTCATCCGAATGGTTGTTTTGGCTTTTGTTTGAATGGTGTTTTGTGTTGGTGAGTGTATTGCTGTATGACTGATTCTCCATTTCTGGCCACGCATATATGTTAATTTTCCTGCTTGTGCGACATCAGGTGAATTATTTTGTTTTGGGATTCGTTGTGTTGGTGTGCAGTTTCTTTGTCCAGGGTTGGGGGGGTCCGGGGGGGGGAGGTTGCAGGCCTGGGTGTGGTGTCGGTGGGTGTTGTGGACCTCTTGGGTGTCCGTGCTGCATGGGCAGTTGCTCTGAGGCATCTGTTGTTCTTCATGTCTGGCTAAGTGCTGTGCTTCCTTGTCTGGTGCCGGTTGTGGTACGACTTTGCACCAGGTCAGAGCAGGTGTTAATTTCCTGGTGTTAACGCATGTTTTGTGTTCTTATCGCAGATCTGGCTGGTCGTTGAGAATGTTGCAGAGTGATGTTGTCGCTGCTTTTTGCTCGGGAACGCCTACTCTGCATCTCATTAGCGATAGTTGCCGGGGTCATCCGTGGCGATGTTTGTTGCGGATGCTAACGCCGGAAAAGAGGTGCTGTCGGCTGTTTGCACCGGCTTGTGAATGGGGCGGTAGATTTATCACGACTTTGGCTGCGCTAAAGTGCCGTTAACTCGGCGATAGCTCCTTTGTCATTTACAGCGCCAACAGCTCTAACTCTCACAAATGCGAGACCGATTGCATTGCAACTGCTTGTTATAAAATGTTTGTCTGTACTGAAAATGCAAACCAGACGTATTCACTTTTCCGATGCTTGATCAAACCTGCTGTCACTCTTGTTACTATTTTCCTATCTTTCTGTTCCTCTTTCTTTTGACTTTTTCTCTTTTGCTTGGTGCCAAAGTATGATGATGAAAAATAAGTCCTCGTCTCCAAAAATGAGTGCCTATGCTCACCACCTCCACCCACCTGCATATAATGAGCACTGGTGGCAGACCTTCAAAAACTGACTAGAAAGAACCCCACTTTGTTGTTGGTTCCTTGTGAACTGTTTCTGGTTCCACATCAACAGCTAAATAAAACAAGCATTGGCAAAGCCAACAGGTCTTGACTTTGTGACCAATTGGCCTTGCCAATGGTTTTTAGCCATGCTGTACTGAATCTGCGGTGCTGTGCAGTGGCTAAAGTGGCTGTGTGCATCATTTTGTAGGCACATGCATGCACGCTCTTACAAAATGATGACGGCACTTTTATCACTTTTTAGTTACTGATTCCAGTTGGATCGGTAACTGAAAATAAAATACAGTTCAGAAAAGTGTTTCTTTAAAAAGCGGCAGGTGGGGGAAGTGGAAGCAACACGAGGAGGGGGAGAGGAATGGCAAAGCAGGCAAAGCAACAAGAGAAAGGTGGTGGGAGCGGAAGCAACATGGGAAAGGTGGGGCGAAAGGCAAGGCAAACACGGAGAGGGTGGGGGGAACACTACAGCAATATGGGAATTAACATAAAAGCAATGGGGGAGGGCTGGAGGGGTCTCAATAGCAACTGGAGGAGAGTGCTGGAGTGAAAGCAAGACAGGGTTGTTGGAGAGTAACATGGAGAGCGTGAGTGGGGGAGCAATAAGAAGAAGCACACAGGCAAGGACAAGACGGAGAAGTGCAGGGAGAAGAAGCATGGCAACAGAGAGCAACATGAGGTGAAACAGGAGAGACGTACATGAAGGAGATGGCTAAAAAGCACACACACTCTACTGGAGTGCTCCACACAAAAGAAAAACTTAGTGCTTGAAAAGCAAGCAGTGGAGGCAGCGATACCAGCCCGTCAAATAGAGGGTAAATAGGCAATGCTCTATGGGAGGGACAAACACAAGATTTCTAACCATGGACATGAGTAAGAAGTAGGCAAATGAGAGTGATAAGAAAAGCTAACCAATGGTAAGCAATGGGTGGGCTCCAATCCTCTTTTATGTTCTTGAGAAGCCCCAATATGCCTTGCAACAGACAGTGCATGTGCTGTCTAATAGGGTTGAACTGAAGCTGTTGATGGTAACAACACCTGGTAGCAGAACTGCAACCTGCAATGGACGCAGACATTAACAGTATCCTATGTTCTGCTGCCTGCAGTGCAGAATACTATCCTAGCATGCTACACTAGAATGTTATATGAAGACCAGTCATGGCAAGTATACTGTACTTTGTGTACCTTGAGGAGTTTTGTACTTTGAAAAGTGTCCTGTAGAAAATAAAGGTAAAAATAATGTGGGGTACGATGTAGTTGGAGGGCAAACTGAGTTTAGAGCACAAATTATAGGAACATTTTATTTAGAGAAGTCTATTGGAAAGGATGCACGCTTGGTCTTCATTTGTCTATGCTTCATTGCCAATTGCTTCAGTAACAATCATTGCTTTTTGGCTCTTTCTTTCTCAGAAGACAAGGCGCCAATATATTGAAGATGTGTTGCTGCACACTTATAACTGACGCTAGACGTGTTACGCCTCACTTATTTCTTATCATTAATTGGCATTATTGTCCTTCTCATGAGTTCCTTATTCAATCACTTGCCCCCTACCTCTTCTTGTGTTTGCCCCTTGTCTGCAGTATAGCCTCTTTACCATCCTTTTGATTGGCTGATTTATATAATTCCACTGCTCACTTTTAGGGAAATTCTATTTTCTGTACTGGTTAAGCACTCTATGAGTATTTCAGATGTCTCCCTTGTATGCTTCTCCCACAGGCCAAATACAGCCACCCTCTTTCTGTGTTGCTCTTTCGCCAGTGTTTCTCACTCTTTCTCGTGTGCTTCTCCCACACCCCTATGTTGCTCTTTCACTCAAGCTGCTTTTCCACTGCCAAATTGCGTGCTACTTCCCCCACCCGTTCCTCCATTGCCCACCAACCCCCACAATCCTTTTTCTTTTCTATATATATTATGGTTTTGTTGAAGGGTCAGGCGGCAAACTTCTTGGTGGTCCCTCCGCTTAAAAAAAATTACTTTGATGCTAGAGAAATGTCATTTTTTGCTTTATTTACTGATCTATTTGGATTGGCAAATTTAAAAAATGGCACATGCCTACAACATGACATGGCTGGTAGCAGCATCAGTGAACCTCGGGCCCTATTCACAAAAGTAATCTGAGACAAAAGGCATTTAGGAGTAGTAAAGTTAGGATTTTGACTTAAGTTTGTCTTAAGTTTTGGTCTTAAGACAAAATCCTAACTTAAGTTAAACTTAAGTTAGGATTTTGTCTTAAGACCAAAACTTTGAGACAAAATCCTAACTTTACTACTCCTAAATGTCTTTTGTGAATACCAAAAGTTGTTAAAGTTAGAATTTTGACTCAGATTACTTTTGCGAATCGGCCCCCTCTTTTTTTTAGGTCTCGCCTGGCGTTGCAGCGCGCATGCGCTGCATGCTCTGCATGCTCTGCGAAGGCTTCTTGATATCAATCCGGTTAGAGAAGTTCGCTTTCGGCTCCGCCCGTAATTTCCATTGGTGTACGTCATTTGACGACACCAATTATGCTAAACGGGGTATAATGATTGTCCAGGAGGCTTTTTAGTCCCTCCTGGTTACCACCCTGTCCACGTGGACTGGATCTTTTACTGGCGGCGTGACACGGTGGGTTTGATAATGACTGTCAGCACTTTTTTCTTATCATTATCTCCGTGTGGGCTGTGCGTTAGGCTCCAAAACACGCCACCATTGTCACGGATGCTTTAGAAGTGAAAGCGCGTACGGCGCGCTAAAACATACAATTTGATTTGTTCTGTCGGAGCAACAGTGACTTGTGGGAGGTGGTGGGGGATGCCACGGGGAGATGAGATTTATGGCAAATATGAAGCGCGGCAGGCCGAGCCTTGGTAAAGAATGAAAACAAGGACTTCAGGACTTTGGCGCACTCTGTGAGTGGGCGAACGAAGGTCCCCTGCCGGACCCTCCTTTTCAATTCCCCTTAAACATTACTCGGACCGCACAAACACTCTCCTTCGCGTTACTTTCCATTCCCACCAGCCCGTTTTCCGTGGCTGTCCCCTTACTTCCCAGGATCGTCCACACCCGGGTAGTGCCTTCACATGCAAGTCTGCTCCCTGCATTTCAGCCAATACCACTGGCCTGGCCCTCTTTTCTGCTTTCAGAAGAGGTCTGAAGAAAGAGCGAGGAGCAGCATTGACATGATGCCTCTGTGGCGGTCCTCATCGAGCTCCTCCCCGGCCCGTCTGCTTTAGTCTCTGGAGGAAATAATACGTTGAGATAGTGGGCTGGGTCTTACTATCTCATGGCCCTCGCTGCCAGCGCCCGCCCTGGATCTGTGAAGGGAAGCGGTGTGTTCCCCCTCCCGTCCCATCTAGTTGAAGGACAGCAGCCGATCTCCATGCAGCAGCTGTGAAATCAACGGCGCTTGCAGGGAAAACGACGCCGACCTGCAAAAAGTAACACCCGCCCACGCACCAGCTGAAAAGCTTGAGCCAACGCACTTTGAAAATGGAAAAAATATTTGGAATGCCCTATGGCATTACATTCGAAGCGCCGCCATTGTCACGGATGCTTTAAAAGTGAAAGCGCGCTAAAACATACAATTTGATTTGTTCTGTCGGAGCAACAGTGACTTGGGAGTGGTGGGGGATGCCACGGGGAGATGAAATTTATGGCAAACATGAAGCGCAGCGCGCTGTGGCCTGAGCCTTGGTAAAGAATGAAAACAAGGACTTCAGGACTTTGGCGCACTCTGTGAGTGGGCGGACGAAGGTCCCCTGCAGGACCTTCCTTGTCCAACGCCCCTTCAACATTACTCGGACCGCACAAACACTCTCCTTTGCGTTACTTTCCCTTCCCACCAGCCCGTTTTCCGTGACTGTTCCCTCACATCCCATTTATTCAGTCCTTCTGACCGACTTGTTTCGGAGAATTCTCTCTCCTTCATCCTGGGTCATAGCGAGCAGCCGCATTAAAGTGCACATCCACAGAACCCTGCGTGCTTTAAGTACTTTCAAATGGCCTCAGGTGTGCCTCAGTGGAACTTCCATTCTCATTGCACGCTGGCCACTGTAGTTTTTAATTTGCACACATTTCAACCCTCCAGTGGGTCCGTCTGCTCGCATTCAATAAAGACATCTTTTCAGCAGCCCTCCATTGGGCCTCCGGATATGACTATGCTGATTCAATACATTTTTCTGCTGTGTCCCTGCATGAGGAGGAAATCCCCTCGTAGGGCCCCCTGTTGGTTGTGGGGTGGTGCGTAGCCTCTACGGCCTGGAGCTGCCGTGTCAACATATTCTAATTTCGCCCAGCAAAATGAGGCCACACTCGCTGGCAGGTAGGAAAACATATTTTATTCAAAATAACCGGCAGCTTCACATCCCGTTTATTCAGTCCTTCTGACCGACGCGTTTCTGAGAATTCTCTCTCCTTCATCCTGGGTCATAACGAGCAGTCGCATTAAAGTACACATCCACAGAACCCTGCGTGCTTTAAGTACTTTCAATTGGCCTCAGGTGTGCCTCAGTTGAACTTCCATTCTCATTGCACACTGGTCACTGTAGTTTTTAATTTTCCCTTGTACTGTGGCACAGTGGAACATTTATGGAGACAGCCAGAGTTTCAACCGGGCCCAATGGAGGGCTAAAAATATTGTCCTGGAAACGACAGGAGTGTCCAGACCCACTGGAGGGTTTTCACTATGCAAAATTCACTACCATTCCCAGCTTGCACTGTGAAGAATCGAGCAACAAAATGCCGGGCACACCTGAGGCCAATTAATGATGTAGCATGCAGGGGAGTTGGTGGCGCAGATAAACTATGTACACTCACCGTGGCCTCTGAGGAAGGAGTAAAACTACTCCGAAACGCGTCAGGCCAGATGACGTGTAACGAGGATTGTCAAGCTGGCTGTCTGATGAAATAAAAGTTGGAAACTTACCTGCAGTGGTGCACGTCTTCACTTGCTGGGCAACATGTTTTGAATTTAAGCGCGGCGGCTCCGGGCCGCGGAAGCCTGCAGCTGCTCCCAAGTTGAGAGGAGAAGGGGAGACCATGCGAGGGGAATTGTTTCCTTTGCACTGTGGCACTGTGGAACATTTATGGAGACAGCCAAAGTTTCAACCGGGCCCACTGGAGGGCTAAAAATATTGTCCTGGAAACGACAGGAGTGTCCAGACCCACTGGAGAAACTTACCTGCAGTGGTGCGCGTCTTCACTTGCTGGGCAACATGTTTTGGATACATATATATATTCACTGAAAAAACCATAGGTTTCAGGGGCGTTATAGTTAGGAATTGGCATTTAAAAAACCTTAGAAATTCACTGAAAAAACCATAGGTTTCAGGGGCGTTATAGTTAGCTGGACATTTCCCTCGTACAAAACCCTAGAAATTCCCCCGTTATAGTTAGTTCAGCTAACTATAACTCGCGCCCCCGCAATGAACTGCTGATGACGTCACATATTACATCACTCATGACATGGTCAGTGACATCACTGATGACATCACTGATGACATCTGAAATGACATCACTGATGACATCACTGATGACGTCATCCATGTGATAAATTAGTGCATCTTCTCACACCCTATGTCCATTCTCAAAACCATAGATACTCCAATACCAATAACTACATACCCACTCATTGACTCTTAGATCTACACACACATCCACTCACTCACCTGTACAGTCACTCATACTTACAGTCACTCAGTACAGGACTATCATATGCATTTATACACCTACATAGACACTCACACACCACCAATCATCCATAGAGGTACTCTCACACCTAGTCAGTCATGCAAATAATTAATCACACTCCCATTTACTCACCTATGCAGTTATACACACACAAGTTCACTTACTCATAAAAATAGTACCACATTCTTACACTCTTATACAATCACTGATACAAGCACACACTCATCCATACAGCCACTCTAACAATCACACACTCTTACATATACCCACTTATATACTCTTACACACATATATACTGCCTTTCACATATGTAGTTACTCACACATGTACCACTGAGATATACATTCAATCACTAACACACCCATACATACACTCACCCAACCATACACTCCATCACAGATGCACTCTTAAAACCATGCACCCATAGAATCACCCATTCACACATGTATGCACAGAGTCACACACACCCCACCCATACAAACACTCAGGCACCCAAACAGATACTCAGACAACCAATCAATAACCCATAGAAACTCTCATATAGCTATTCACAAAACCATGCAGCCGCTTATACACCAACAGACAGACAGATACAGACATTCACACAGTTTAGTCACTAGTCTGGAGTAAGATACGTTTAATGACTCACTTATAGAGTCAGTCACGCACCTACTAAATCATCCATTCACACACTTATACACCCACTCATTCTTCCATAGGTTTTTCCCTATATATATATATTAAACATATTTAAAATTTACAGAAACACACACTCACTGGATGACGTCATCAGTGATGTCATCAGTGATGTCATTTCAGATGTCATCAGTGATGTCATCAGTGATGTCACTGACCATGTCATGAGTATATGTAATATGTGACGTCATCAGCAGTGCATTGAAGGGGCGCGAGTTATAATTAGCTGGACTAACTATAACGGGGGAATTTCTAGGGTTTTGTACGAGGGAAATGTCCAGCTAACTATAACGCACCTGAAACCTATGTTTTTATCAGTGAATTTCTAAGGTTTTTTAAATGCCAATTCCTAACTATAACGCCCCTGAAACCTATGGTTTTTTCAGTGAATTTCAAAGGTTTTTTCAATGCTAATTCCTAACTATATCAGGCCTGAAACCTATGGTTTTTTCAGTGAATTTCAAAGGTTTTGTAAATGACAATTTTGAATGTATTAATTGTTATACTGATTTTTTTTATACTGATTTACTATATTTTTTAAGCTATTTATTTTAATTACATTATAATTACATTATACATTACAATACAAAATATACTTTCTCCGAATGAATTACTTTAGTTTAAATACTTGGCAAATAGGCAACAGACTTTTTAGTACAGTAGTTACAGTTGTTGCAATGGGCAACACAATTTCAAACACAAAGCAACATTGAGCTCAATGTGAATTTCTAGTGAAATGCAATTAGTTACTTTATGGATTACTTTTCTAACCACATGACTGGATCCTAGATTCAGTCCTTGAACATCTCCTGTAAACAGTTGAGTAAAAACGCTTTGGTTACAGTAGTTATTTTTAAGGAATATTATTGTATTTTAAAAGTTGACACTTAGAAATTTTTTCACATAGAATCACCAATGTTATCCTATGGCAGAAAATTCACTTCGCAGGTAAGTAGTGTTATCATTACTTTTTCTCACTCAGTGGTGGATCCTGGATCCAGCACTGGTAAAGAGTTGAAAGAAGGTGTTTAAGTCATACAGATGATTTTTTAGGAATATTTTTAGTTTGTGAAAATAGACACTTAGAACCTTTTCTGGTGAAAACCACACAATGGATTCCTATGGAAGGAAATACAAGTTACTGGTAAGTACGCTTAGAATTACTCTTCCGGGTCAGTGCTGGGCTAAAAGATGCAGCCCTGGGTTCTCTCCTGATAACAGGTGAGTAAATCGGAATTCGTAGTTCGGCTGATTTTAGAGGAATAATTGTACGTTTCAAAAATGGACACGGAAAATTTTCTGGTGAAAACCACACAATGGATACCTATGGAAGGAAATACAAGTTACTGGTAAGTACGCTTAGAATTACTTTTCAGGGTCTGTGCTGGGCTAAAAGATGCAGCACTGGGTCCTCTTCTGATTACAGGTGAGTAAATCGGAATTCGTAGTTCGGCTGATTTTAGAGGAATATTTCTACGTTTCAAAAATGGACACAGAAAATTTTCCGGTGAAAATCACACAATGGATTCCTATGGAAGGAAATACAAGTTACTGGTAAGTACGCTTAGAATTACTTTTCAGGGTCAGTGCTGGGCTAAAAGATGCAGCCCTGGGTTTTCTCCTGATAACAGGTGAGTAAATTGAAATTCGTAGTTCGGCTGATTTTTGAGGAATATTTCTACGTTTCAAAAATGGACACTTTGAAAATTTTCTGGTGAAAACCACTCAATGGATTCCTATGGAAGGAAATACAAGTTACTGGTAAGTACGCTTAGAATTACTTTACAGGGTCAGTGCTGGGCTAAAAGAAGCAGCCTTGGGCTCTCTCCTGATAACAGGTGAGTAGATCAGAATTCGTAGTTCGGCTGATTTTAGAGGAATATTTGTACGTTTCAAAATTGACACTTAGAAAATTTTCTGCTTAAACCACACAATGGATTCCTATGGAAGGAAATACAAGTTACTGGTAAGTACGCTTAGAATTACTTTTCAGGGTCAGTGCTGGGCTAAAAGATGCAGCACTGGGTCCTCTCCTGATTACGGGTGAGTAAATCTGAATTCGTCGTTCGGCTGATTTTAGAGGAATATTTGTACGTTTCAAAAATGGACACTTAGAAACTTTTCTGCTGAAAACCACACAATGGATTCCTATGGAAGGAAATACAAGTTACTGGTAAGTACGCTTAGAATTACTTTTCAGGGTCAGTGCTGGGCTAAAAGATGCAGCACTGGGTTCTCTCCTGATTACAGGTGAGTAAATCGGAATTCGTAGTTCGGCTGATTTTAGAGTAATATTTGTACGTTTCAAAAATGGACACTTAGAAAATTTTCTGCTGAAAACCACACAATGGATTCCTATGGAAGGAAATACAAGTTACTGGTAAGTACGCTTAGAATTATTTTTCAGGGTCAGTGCTGGGCTAAAAAATGCAGTCCTGGGTTCTCTCCTGATAACAGGTGAGTAAATCGGAATTCGTAGTTCGGCTGATTTTCGAGGAATATTTGTACAATGGTAAAGGAAGGGGGCGGGGCCTGAGGTGACGTGTGCAAACACGCCCTGTGGCGCGTTTTAAGTTGGGGAATTAATTCCTCTTCAATCCTGCGGTCTCCTGGGGGCCAACTAGCCCACCAGGTACCTCCAGTATGCGTCAGGGAGCTGCATTGCAGAGCGGTGTTCAGAGGCCACGCCCCTTTTTACAACACTCTGCAACGCAGCTCCGTGGCGCTTCCTGGAGGTATCTGGTGGGCTAGTTGGCCCCTATGGGACCTCTGGATTGAAGAGGAATTAATTCCCTAAATTAAAACTCGCCACAGGGCGTGTTTGCACACATATCACCTCAGGCCCCGCCCCCTACCTTCACCACTGTGCAAACGCGCCCTGTGGCGTGTTTTAAGTTGGGGGATTAAGTCCCCTTGAATCCTGGGGTCCCCTAGCGGCCAATTAGGCCACCAGGTACCTCCAATAAGAGCCACGGAGCTGCGTTGCAGAGAGGTGTAAAAAGGGGTGTGGCCTCATTACACCTCTCTGCAACGCAGCCCCCTGGCGCATACTGGAGGTTCCTGGTGGGCTAGTTGGCCCCCAGGGAACCCCAGTATTCAAGGGGAATTAGTTCCCCGTCTGCAAACGCGCCAGGGGCGCGTTTGCCGAGTGGTGTAAGGAGGGGGCGTGGTCTCCAGCCCGATCCCGATCTTTTCTGCCGGCATTGCTTTTCGACATGGGGAGCAGCTAACATGCTGCTCCCCATGTGGAAAAGCAATCAGCTTTGCTTCATTGAAGCGAGAGCAGGTTTCCCTGCTCTCGCTTCAATGAAGCAAAGCAGTTTGCAATGACAGGGTGGGAGCCGCGAGGCTCCCGCCCTGTCATTGCAAACAGCAGTGTCCCGGGGGTGGGCACCCCGGGACACTGCAGGAGCCGGCCCTCGGAGGTGGCGGTCCCCAGGGCCATCATTGGCTCCAGGAGGGGGGCCGCGTGGCCCCCCTCCCACACGGACAAGTTGGGACAAGGGTGGCGGTCCCCGGGGCTGGGGGGGCTGCGAGCCCCCCACCCATTTTCTATAAGCGCCGGGGGGTGGTGGTCCCCGGGGCTGGGGGGGCCGTGAGCCCCCCCATATAGTATCTCTGAGCCCCGGGGTGTGGCGGCCCCCGGGGCAGTGTGGGGGGGATTGGGACCCCCAAACTTTTTTATTTCTGCCCCCGGGATTTGGCCCCCCCGGGGGCCAATTACCAAAGAAGCGCGGGAGCCCCGCGCTTGTTTTGTTTTTATTTTCGGCCGAAATGCGCTCTGGGTGCGCAAATCTCGACGATTTTTTAAAAAAATAAATACATTTTTGGGCCTTGGGGGTCCTTGTGGGTCCTCCTGAGCAGGCCTAGGGGGTCAGGGTGTTTCTACCCTGCCCCCTTGTCGCATTTTGCGCCTTTGTTTTTGTGCTTTCTTCTGCCTCGGTTCTACCGAGGCACAAGATGGCTGCCAACACTTCCTGATTCAGAGTGTTGGCAGCCAATTAGCATTCAGCTCGTGCTCGGGAGGGTTCGGGGAGGGTGCAGGGAGGATCCGCGGATCCTCCCCGGCCATAGATATCACTAACTTTTAACTCTGATTTTCTCAGGAACTACTGAACGGATTTACACCATTTAAGCAAATGGCACGAGTCTGAACTGAGGACTACCTCCTTGCCAAATTTGGTGTAATTCCGTTCAGCAGTTCGGGCTGTAGCTGTGACAACAGGTCCTATGGGAAACTGCATGGGGAAAACACGTTTTGGGACCCCCCTTTTTTCTCGGCCCCCGCTTGATGAATCACCATGAAACTTTCAGGGTAGGAGCGGAGCTGAGCTGGCCAAAAGTTTGGAAAATTTCGCGAAGATTCATCAACCGGCGCTAAAGATATTCTCAATAGAATGTTGCGGATTTCCTATGGAAAATAGGTCCTAACTATAACTATCTACTGGCGACCGCCAGTAGATAATATATATATATATATATATATATATATATATATATATATCACGAGTGTTCCTCCGCTACCTTCAAACAAGCGTCTCTCCCAAAGAGATGGACACGAACCCAAAGTTTTGTGCAAAACGTAAATCTCCTTTATTCCTCTGTCGCCATTACGCGTTTCGGCTCTCCTGAGCCTTGATCACATGACAGTGACTTGAGAGAGATAGCTCATATTTAAAGTGAAAGTACGAGTGAAATTGTGACCACGTGGTAAACATGACGTAATGGTATCATCATAGACATGAACAACAAGAGCAGCATAATTTGTATAATGAAGGGTACCATTGATCTTCATTATTATATACTGTCTATTATCTATATATATATATATATATATATATACATGCACAAGAAGCTCTTTCTGGAATACTGGGACCCTAGGGAAGGTGGCATACACTCCGGCGGAGCGTGCCGGTAATTAATATCCAACCAAGGCAAAAGTTCATATTGTACGCTCTCAGGAAGAACCAGGCAACAATACAGTATAGTGATCCAAATTTAATCCACACAACGCGTTTCGGCGACAGCCTTGTTCACGTTCACTATACTGAATTGTTGCCTGGTTCTTCCTGAGAGCGTACAATATGAACTTTTGCCTTGGTTGGATATATACATATCTATGCATATATATGCATATATACATATACAATAGATATATACATGGATATGCATATATATATATATAGAAAAATATCTATATACATATACATGTATGCATATATATATATATATATATATATATATATATGCAGATACGTCACATATAAATATATATATATGCATATATATCGATACAAATATATATATGTCCATATATACATATATATATATGCATATGTATACACACAAATATAGTCACATATGTATATATGCAATTCTAACAACATACAACTACAACATATCACAAATATACAATAAATAATGCAATGCTAGAATACAATAACATTATCAAAGCAAATGGCTTTAACCTAATCAAAGGCGAGACCTATTGCATTTCCAATGCTTGTTTTTTTTTGGCTGATGCTGCACAGCATTGGCACAGCCACTAAGGAGAGACTGACTGGCCTTGCCAATACTTGTTTTAAATGACAACAGATTGCCATCCTGTATCCAAGGAACAGTTACACACTCCCTCCAGTGCAATTCACTGAATGCCAACTTTTATTTTTGAAACTAAACCCTTCAAGGGTCAGACAGAGGCTGCTTGAAAATATAAGACTGCGAGTATTCAGTAAATGTGCATGAAGGGATGGAGGTCTTCTGTTCCTCACAGAGCTCCATAGCTACATCGCACGATCACAGCCATTTGCAGGCACTTGCGAAAAGGCGGAGCTGGACGACTCTGCGAATGGTGGTTTTGCACCGTAACTGAGTTACACAGCGGTTGTGGGGCAAAAGTCGGCTTGGGTCGTAAAGTAGTAAGGGATTTATTTATGAAGCCCTGCGTCACATTTACGCTGCCGTTGTGTAACTTTTCGTGACACTGCATGAGTAAATAATGCACCACGTTGTGCCATATTTAGGCAGGTGCGTCACTTCGTAAACCCTTGTACTACATTATACCTGCGTCAGGTATAATGTATGCAGAGTGGGCGTTCACCCGCATCAAAGCCTCGTAGAAGTGGTGCATTGAAATCTATAAGATTTCACTGCATCACTTCTAGGACACCATTGCATCAAAACCTTACGCCTGCCTCATGGCAGGCGTAAGGGTGATGCAGGCCCTTTTACCTGGGGCTTGCCCCAGGTGAAAGGACACATTGCTGGAGTTGCATCAGTTTTCAGACACATCCCAGCAATGCGTCACTTTTGCGCCTACAGATACGTTAGTAATACTGACATATCTATAACTCCTTGCAACATGAAGCACCGTACTGTTAATCCAGCGCATCAATGGTGTCGCAAGGAGAGCGCACTGAGAAGTGTTGCATCGCTGCTTTGTCGCAGCGATGCAACACTTTTCATAAATAAGGCCCTGGGTGTGAAACCTTAGAGCATGGAGTCCTATTTCTATGCTATCTAAAGGTGCTACAAAAGCTGTGTGGAAACATGCTTTTAAATTAATTTGTTTTAAATGGCTCATATTCCTGCCACCTCGTCTGTTTCCTTACAGTGTGTCAGGAAAGCATCCCTTTAGGGTTTTCCATGGAGCCCTTACATTTCGCGAATGTTCTGCCCGGACTTACCGTGCTCCCCGGGCCCATGACGTGTTTTTCTCCCTTACGTGAGCGCGAGATACCACTTTATAAATAAACGTGTTGATGATGGTGTTGCAAGCTGTGAAGCCCTTGTTTCTAGAGAATCCTTTGGCACGGACCTCAAGAGATGCAGCTGGTGTTTCTGTGCATTGCAACATGGCGACTCAACTGAACTTACCGTAAGAGAGGAAGTGACGTGCCTTACTAGGAAGTAGTGGAGAGGGGGCGGGATGGGGTCAGACAGAGTTAAAACTTTCACCCGAAACAGTCGTTTAATATTCAGTCATCTATATTTCAAAATGAACCGTGACGTTCCAAAAATGTGTATGGTTACAATGCCAGAGTGTTTTTTACTCTGTTCTGTACTGAGTTCGAGGTCGGAAGATTGTACTGTAGCGTCACGACTGACACAAGCGTAACCTAACAGGAACATGAGTTACTCAGCATTATAGGAACTTTGTACAGTTGAATAATTGATACAGCTTGGTTAGGTCAGCAGGCCCTGGAGTGATAGTGGAGTACATTTACCCATGCGCCACCAGAACTTCACTTTTTGTGACGCTCCGTGGCGCAGGAGCCTGCTCCATATTTACCAGGCAGCCCTAAGCCACTTTTTTGGGCGGAATGCTGCCTCGTAAATGTTGTTCCCTTTAACGCAGTTTTCTGCATTAAAGGGGCGTGCAATGGGTGCTGCTGGGAACGCTCCCAGCAACATCCATGACTTTTTGACACTGCCCCAGATTTATGATAAATTGTAAATCTAAGGCAACGCCAAAAACAGTTAAGGAGGCACAACGAGGACAAATATTTTTATTTCTCCACGCTTTTCCTTTTTCTATGTGTGCTGCATTCTGCAGTTTTTGTGGAGGAAGGTCTCCCTTCCTCCACAAAAACAATCATCCTCTCAACGCAGGCATCCTTGCACATTGGTGCAAAGGGGCCTGCTTTGGTGCACGGCAGCCCATTGTGTGCCGGCACAGGGGGGAAGGACAGGAATGCACCCTGTCTGATAGATATGGCGCATTCCTGCCCTTTTTTTTGCCATAAGGCAGAACAGCAGGAAGGCCTGCAACGCTGCCCTACGGCAAAAACTACAAATTAGACCCACTGTGTCTAACCTCAGGCCGCTGTTTTAGTTCCTCCTTCTGTTCTTCCGACGTAGGTGCACGTCCAGTGAGCGCATATTGCAATTGATAATACTACATCCCTGCCAAACTTAAGTCTTCACCCTCAGATGATGCCGGACAGGGATTACTATCACGTTCTATTAAAAATTGTGAGTTCCTGGTCCTGTTCTAAATGATGAACATTGATTCATGAATGTGATTGACTAAGTATGGATCCTGAGTGGTGAGTCCGATTTTTGTGGACTTTTCAGTTCGGCCTGTACTTGATCTCCTTTCCAAAGATGAATCTTCAACTCTCCTCCTCTGGTCCATTAGAGATTTCATCTTTTGTTTCTTTTTGTGATCTTGTTTCAGAACTGCCTTCTTTGTGGCAGGTGAGGACTCCTCACCTTGAGTGAGCTGAGGTTTCATTTTTCTTCTGAACAGCAGTCTGGCAGGTATATTCCCTGTAGTGTCAGATGTTTCTGTAATTTCTCAATGCAGGTTTCTTTGCAATTTTTCTGACTTTTCGTGTCCTTTTTCAAGGTTGCTCAAAGATTCCTTTACTCACTACTCCTACCTGAGCCTCATAAGTCCCATGAGAAAAATTAGAGGAAATGGGAGGCAGAAACCAACTCTAAGTCGATCGATCTTGACTGGAAACATATACACATGACACCCTTCAGAATCAAAATCTCTCCCGCGCTCTCCCAAACAACATATATGATCATCAATAGAGCCTACTGGATGTCAACCGGACTACATAAGACTAACCACCCCTTTGCTGGAAATGTAATTTGCAGAAAGGTGACTTAGCACACAGATGCTGCAATCATTCTGGGATAAGATCTTTGAGTGCATTGGACAAACCTTACATATCAATTTGACCAGAGAGTTCTCTTACATTCTTCTAGGTTCACTAGATCCTGAGAAATATTTGTTTTTAAAAAAGATGCCTTTACTCTCATGTAATAGTGGAGGGATGTTACCATACTGAAAGCCTATGTAAATGGCAGTCTTTGAATTTTCTTCCATTAAATGGTAGCCCGAGTCCAGATATCACTAAATGGTGTTAAGGCTGAATCAGTGATATCAGCAAATGTGAAATATTTGTCCTCTTTCACTTGCAATATCGAAACCATAAATATTGTGATACCAAAATAGCGTGCCAAAAATATAGAGCACAAAAATATTGTTTTCCTAGACATATAATGGTAAGAACAAAAATATTTTTTTTAAATATTGTTTTACACTATTATACAAAAATATTGTTTTTGCTATATATGTAGTTTAAATAAGTTAAACGTAAATATTTTAACATATTACATTAATATAATTCAAATTAAATGTTTAGATAATATTTAAAAATATATCTAAATATCTGCTCATTTAAACAAATACACCCAAATATATATCAACGTGTGTATGTTTATATTATAAATGTTTTTAAATTTACCAAAATGACAATTATATATACACACACACACATATATATATATATAAAAAATTAAGTACCACAAATAAACTGCAAACATTTTAAAATATTCTATTATAATTATACATAAAAAGTAAAAAATATGTTTTACTAAAGATATCTTAACAATGACATACATATAAAATATAGAAAAAATAAAGTTAAATACACAAACACATAATAATAATATATTGAAACAACATTAATAAAAAAATGTAACTATATAAATAGTAAATATACTGTTCCAACTCCAGTTTATACGACAGTAGAGAAAGCATTTGCATGGTTAAAATTTACTATTCCCACTCCAGTCTGTGCAACAGTAGGGAAAGCGTGGGACTGAGGAGGGGTAACATTTACTATTCACAGGCCAGTTTGTGCAACAGTAGGGAAAGCGTTGGAGTCAGGAGCAGTAAAATTTACTATTCCCACTCGAATATGTGCAACAGTAGGGAAAGCGTTGGACTCAGAAGGGGTAAAATGTACTATTCCCACTCCAGTCTGTGCAACAACACGGAAATCGTTAAGCTCAGGAGGGGCAACATTTACCATTCCCACTCCAGTGGGTGAAACAGTAGGGAAAACGTTGGACTAAGGAGGGGTAAAATGTACTGTTCCCACTCCAGTCGATGAAACAGTAGAATAAAGCGTTGGACTCAGAAGGGGTAAAATGTCCTATCCCCACTCCAGTCTGTGCAACAATAGGGAAAGAGTTAAACTCAGGAGGGATAACATTTTGTATTCCCACTCCAGTCCGTGCAACAGTAGGGAAGTGTTCGGTAAAATGGGGTAAAATGTACTATTCCCCCTCCAGTCTGTGCAACAGTAGGGAAAACGGACTCAGGAGGGGTAACATTTACTATTCCCACTCCAGTCTGTGCAACAGTAGAGAGAGGGTAGTTCTATTCAATCAAATAACATGTTTTAACAACTCTATTAAATAACAAAAAATATAAATATTTAAATTGTAAAATTATGTCTAAATTTTAATAAAATTATTACATTGTTTAATAATTAGTATCAATTAAAACAAATAATATTAGTTTCGTTAAAATGCCACACTCTATTCTCACAATCGTAACAGCCAACAATTAAAATGTAATTGAAATTAAAAAGCATGAATCCATATAATACAAAATAAATAACATCATTTTTAATATATGAATAAATAATTTTATATTTATTATTACTTAAATAACTTCTCAACCTAAACCTCCTCAAACTAAACAACACACACCTAAAATAGAACGTAACAAATATGATAATCTCACAGTTTACATAATCATGAATTGAAAAACAACAAATCAATAATTAATTATCAAATTATTATTTCTTAATTAACTTCCTACCCGTCACCCTTAAAAACCCAACAATCGACCCCCATAGTATATCAAAAAAATTAGAACAATTTAATTAATTATCTATTTACCAATTAAGAATAACTAATAATTCATTCATTATTTTAATTAACTTCCCACCCTATACCCCTACAAACACAACCTGCACCTGAAACGTACCTTTAAAGAATATCTTAATTACACAATTTACATAATTAATTATCAATAAAATGTTTATTATTAATTGACATTAATTAGCAATTCTTTATAATTAATTTACTTCCTACTCTGTACCCCAACAAACCCCACAATATGCACCTAAAACATAACTTACAAAAAAAATGATTGCACAATTGACATAATTATCAATTAAATAAATAATTTTAATTAAAAATTCATTATAATTCATGTACTTCCCACCCTGTTCCCCTACAACCCTGCACCCAAAACTTAACTTAATAAATAAATCAATTACACAATTTACATAATTAATTATCAATTAAATTAATATAACTTAAAAATTAATGATTAACTCATTATCATTAATTTACTTCCCACCCTGCAGTGGTGGCTCCTCTGTTATGGTGGAGGAGCGTGGCCCCCCGCTTAAAGCCAGCAGAGGCAAGTACATAAATAAAATGATAATAAAATATTTTTATTATCATTTTATTTGCGCCCTACAGGCTGCCTGCCAGCCGACCCAAGGGAGGGGAGAGGAAAACCCACTGTGACGCTGCAGCACCAGAGAGGAGGGGGTAGTGGTGGGCACTGCTAAATGTGCATGACAGTTTGGACGGCCCCAGAGGTTAAAGCGCTAGAAGCCGTCCTCATCTCTTGCTATGATGCACATACACTCTCCATTCTAAAAAACAAGAAATATGAATACAATAGATTACTGAGCGAAAGAGCAGGGGTCTGGATCAATAAATACAAATCCTTAAAACTGTGTGAAGCCAACAAGGCAGGGAAAATTCTGGCTTCTTACCTGAAACACAAACAGAATCGTAAGGGTATTAACTCACTGAAAGACAAGAATAATATTCCTCACTCCAACCCTGATAAAGTAATTAAAATCATTAAGAATTTCTACATATCTCTTTACAAAGAAGACTCTGTCTTCCCGACAGAAGAAGGTAGATCTTACCTTGAGGAGTCAGCCCTCCCATCTATCTCGGACCAGGAAAAAATATTACTGAGCGCACCAATAACGTTGGAAGAGGTGAATAGTGCTATCAACTCACTTAAACTTAGGCCCAGATGGTTTCAATGCTAACTTCTATAAAACATTCACCCCCGCACTGTCCCTCACTCTCCTTTCCCTATTCCGGCACTTCTCAGACACAGGCTCCATTGCCGGTTCAACCAGCGAGGCCACTATTGTGGTTATCCCAAAAGAGGACAAGGACCCTCTACTGGTGAAAAACTATAGACCAATTTCATTAATAAACTTAGATGCAAAAATAGATGCCAAAATACTGTGTAAAAGACTTGAACCATTGTTGCCGTCTTTAATTAATCACTCTCAGGTGGGTTTTATGAAAAACAGACTCTCAAGCGATAACACCGTCTTCTTTGTCACATCATAGAGAAAGCAAAACTCGTAACTTCAGACACTATAGCCATCACCCTTGAAGCCAAGAAGGTCTTCAATAGGGCCTCTTGGTCCTTTCTTCGAGAGACCCTGTTGAAATATAACCTCGGTGACACTTTTACGAGAATGGTCATGGCCCTATATAGTGCCCCCTCAGCTAGAGTATGTTCGGATGGTCTCATATCCTCAGCCTTTAATCTAGAGAGAGGTACCCACCAGGTTTTCCCCCTTTTTCCATCATTATTCATGTTGACACTAGAGCCTTTACTTCTCAGGATCAAGGCTAACCCAGATATAACTAGAGTTTCTTTCAATAACATGAAAACAAAAGTGGCTGCATATGCTAATTCTGTCTGAAGATGAATCTCACTCAATCCCGACCTTACTAATAGAGGATTATGCCTGTTTGTCCGGATATAAACTTAATAAAGACAAGTCTGAAATCATGGGACTGAACAACCATTGTACTAGTGATCTGTTCCAATTCACGTGTCTAGCTTGGCAACTCCACTACATTAAGGGTGCCGATTCTGATCCTGGAAAAAACGGGTACGGACCGTCGGTCGGAGCGTTTTCTCCGTCTGACTCGTACCCGGGAAAAAACATTACAAACATGGAAGTACGATTCGCACGGAAACACCATTTCCGTACGAGTAGCACAAAACACCAACCGACGAAAATATACATACAAATGTGATCCGGGGAAAGCGCCGACGTGACGTCGGGACGCTCTCAGGCAGCGTTTCATGAACCAGGAAGTACGAACCGCACCAACGTCACCCCGCACGGATAAAATTCTCCGCCTGCCAAAAACTACTGGGAAATCAGGACGACGCGCGCAAGGAGCACCTGTTCGCGACGGACAGCCATGGACCCGAACCTACGTGTCATCCCAGCCCTCATAGCAGTCCACCTGCTCTACAGGAACTGACGCAGACGCCGCAGAAGGTCAGAACAACACCCAGGGGCAAAGGGGAGGGGGGGCAGGGGCAGGACACAAAACCCCCACCCCAGTCACAAATCATACATGCCCTGGACATACCTGACCTTCAGCGCCTGGTCACTTCGAGGGGGTGGGGGCGTGTCCAGCAACGGAAGTGGATGTCCACGCGAACCGGCAACACAACAAGTCCGGTACGTACCGTACCCACGCCTTAAGAGCGTGGGTACGAGTCGTACCACGCCCACCCCTACGTCCCCCCAATAATGGAGGTACGGCCCGTACCCATGTTCCAAAGGCCTGGGTACGGGCCGCACCCCCACCCGTGTATGTACGGCGCGTACCAACACCCCAACAGTGCATGTACGGACCATACCCCCACCCGTGTATGTAGGGACTGTACCCACACCCGCGTACGTATGGAGCGTACCCCCACCCCAACAGTGTATGTACAGACCGTACCCCCACCCGTGTATGCATGGAGCGTACCCAGACCAGCGTATGTTCGGAACGTACCCCCACCCGTGTATGTACGGACCGTACCCACACCCGCGTATGTATGGAGCGTACCCCCACCCCAACAGTGTATGTACGGACCGTACCCCCACCTGTGTATGCATGGAGCGTACCCAGACCCGCGTATGTTCGGAGCGTACCCCCACCCGTGTATGTACGGACCGTACCCACACCCGCGTACGTATGGAGCGTACCCCCACCCCAACAGTGTATGTACGGACCGTACCCCCACCCATGTATGCATGGAGTGTACCCAGACCCGCGTATTTTCGGAGCGTACCCCCACCCATGTATGTACGGACCGTACCCAGACCCGTGTACGTATGGAGCGTACCCCAACAGTGTATGTATGGACTGTACCCCCACCCGTGTATGCATGGAGCGTACCCCGACCCGCGTATGTTCGGAGCGTACCCCCACCCGTGTATGTGTGGAGCGTACATGGCCAGACGCAGGAGGGGTGTGTGCAGAGTCCTCCCAGCAGTGCCCAGACGCAGGAGGGGTGGGTGCAGAGTCCTCCCAGCAGTGCCCAGACACAGGAGGGGTGTGTGCAGAGTCCTCCCAGCAGTGCCCAGAAGCAGGAGGGGTGGATGCAGAGTCCTCCCAGCAGTGCCCAGACACAGGAGGGGTGTGTGCAGAGTCCTCCCAGCAGTGCCCAGATACAGGAGGGGTGTGTGCAGAGTCCTCCCAGCAGTGCCCAGACACAGGAGGGGTGTGTGCAGAGTCCTCCCAGCAGTGCCCAGACGCAGGAGGGGTGGGTGCAGAGTCCTCCCAGCAGTGCCCAGATATAGGAGGGGTGTGTGCAGAGTCCTCCCAGCAGTGCCCAGACACAGGAGGGGTGTGTGCCTATCATTCCCAGCAGTGCCCAGACACAGGAGGGGTGTGTGCAGAGTCCTCCCAGCAGTGCCCAGACGCAGGAGGGGTGGGTGCAGAGTCCTCCCAGCAGTGCCCAGACACAGGAGGGGTGTGTGCAGAGTCCTCCCAGCAGTGCTCAGACGCAGGAGGGGGGTGTGCAGAGTCCTCCCAGCAGTGCCCAGACGCAGGAGGGGTGTGTGCAGAGTCCTCCCAGCAGTGCCCAGACACAGGAGGGGTGTGTGCAGAGTCCTCCCAGCAGTGCCCAGACGCAGGAGGGGTGTGAGCAGAGTCCTCCCAGCAGTGCCCAGACACAGGAGGGGTGTGTGCAGAGTCCTCCCAGCAGTGCCCAGACACAGGAGGGGTGTGTGCAGAGTCCTCCCAGCAGTGCTCAGACGCAGGAGGGGTGGGTGCAGAGTCGTCCCAGCAGTGCCCAGATATAGGAGGGGTGTGTGCAGAGTCCTCCCAGCAGTGCCCAGACACAGGAGGGGTGTGTGCAGAGTCCTCCCAGCAGTGCCCAGACACAGGTGGGGTGTGTGCAGAGTCCTCCCAGCAGTGCCCAGACACAGGAGGGGTGTGTGCAGAGTCCTCCCAGCAGTGCCAAGACGCGGGAGGGGTGGGTGCATAGTCCTCCCAGCAGTGCCCAGATATAGGAGGGGTGTGTGCAGAGTCCTCCCAGCAGTGCCCAGACACAGGAGGGGTGTGTGCCTATCATTCCCAGCAGTGCCCAGACACAGGAGGGGTGTGTGCAGAGTCCTCCCAGCAGTGCCCAGACACAGGAGGGGTGTGTGCAGAGTCCTCCCAGCAGTGCCCAGACGCAGGAGGGGTGGGTGCAGAATCCTTCCAGCAGTGCCCAGACACAGGAGGGGTGTGTGCAGAGTCCTCCCAGCAGTGCCCAGATGCAGGAGGGGTGTGTGCAGAGTCCTCCCAGCAGTGCCCAGACGCAGGAGGGGTGTGTGCAGAGTCCTCCCAGCAGTGCCCAGACACAGGAGGGGTGTGTGCAGAGTCCTCCCAGCAGTGCCCAGACGCAGGAGGGGTGTGTGCAGAGTCCTCCCAGCAGTGCCCAGACACAGAGGGGTGTGTGCAGAGTCCTCCCAGCAGTGCCCAGACGCAGGAGGGGTGGGTGCAAAGGCCCCCAGCAGTGTCCATGGAAAGAAAAAGGGTGGAGTACCGACAGATCCAATTGCCACAATTGTCAGTCAGGTGCACAAAGACCCTGCAGTACATGTAACACATGTGTGCGAGGCTGGGAGTACACATATGCATACTGCCTAAAAGGGAACATGTCCACATGAAGTCATGTCAACAGACTACATACACAAGTACAGTGATCACCAAGGATTCCACGAATGATGCAGGTGGAGACATCGCTCTGCATGCATGGCCAAAGTTGAAGGGGTCCGTCACACACCCAGCTAATGTAGACACAGCTCAGCGCAACATATTGGAAACACCCTGCAGGGAAGATGTCAGGGTACACAGAGGAAGGAACACACCTTGGGACAATTTCACCATGCAGTAACTGCTTACATGAACAAAGAAACTTAGCTAACACCTTGTGATGGCACACAGATACCAGGGTCCCCCCTATGACCAGCACACCACTACATTTCCCACACACCCAACACATGATCACCACCCAAAATCATGGAGCAGCCCCACCAACAGCAATACCACAAAAGCAGTAGTGTTCTAAGGAAAAAAAAATGGCTTTATTCAGCAGTATCAAAAAATGTTTGGGTGGATAAAGTTCAATATTTACAAAGCCCATAGGGCAGTCCATTAGTCGCAGCTGGATGGGGGACACAGTGGGACGCGTGTCCCCTAGCTTGCCTGCACAGTTCAGACCACCCTGTCTTCCACAGGGGGGGCATCATGTGGGGGGGAAGGACCAGGCACCGCAGGGACAGGAGGGGCAAGGGCAGGCGTTGTGGGTGCAGGGACGGAGGACTCCACCACAGGGGGTGGGGCAGCGCCAAAGGAGGTGGTGAGGATGGCGCTGCACACGTCAGCAAGGTCCCCCAGCGTATCCCCTGCACCCGAAGGAACCACAGGCCCCAAGGAGGGGGGGGGGGCGGAGGAATGGGTCACAGCGCCACTGGGGGAGGGTGTGGACAGGGGGGGGCACTCAACTTCCCTGACCGGGGATTCCTTTGCCCGCTTGCTGGGTGGTGTGACTGTTGGGCTCAGGGACAGAGCGGCCATGAAGGAATCTTTGCTGGATTCGTGGCCAGGAGAGCTGAGGGGAGTGGATTTGGAGGGAGTGGATTTTGCGGAATGCGGACTCCCACTCTGGCTGCGTGACTTACGTTTGCCCCCCGACCCAGTGAGTGTGCCTACCTCACCCTGTGTGTGCGTGCCAGGAGGTGTGCGCTTGCCCTGCCCTGCTGGTGTGGTGCCTGTGTCTGGTGGGGTGCGTGCATGCTGACGTCTGGGTGTACGTGGGACAGGCATGGCAGTGGGAAGTGTGGATGGGGCAGGGGTAGGGGGTGGGACGTAGCGCTGCAGGAGACCCACTGCTGCAGTCAGTGTCGAGTCTATGGACCTCAGCAAGTTGCGTTGGTCAGACTGCGCGGCTGAAATGCCCTCCAAGTTTGCCTCCATCTGGTTCAGCACTTGGCTGTGGCCATGGAGGACATTAAGCGTCGCAGTCTGACCAACCCGCAACTGCCGCAGGATGTCCACAGACTCGGCATTGGTGGCAGCAGTGGAGACAGGGGCAGGGTGTGCGGTGCCTGGCAAGAAGGAGACACGTGCTGACCGAGCACGGCGGGAAGGGACACGAGCAAGTGGGAGGCCGGTGATCGGAATGGAGGGGGCGGCTAGTGATGGAGTTCTGGTGTCAGCTGTGGGACCAGCCACCGCCCCCTCGGAGTGCTCAGCCTCGGACCCGTCTGCGTCATAGTCGGTGGTGGATTGGCTGGACAGGTCCTCCGCTGCACTCCCGTCGGCCTCCGTGCCACTCGATGTGCCAGACATCTCTGCACTGCTGGCACTGGTGCTCGCTCCCTCCTCACGGTCCGTGCCAGTGTCTCCCTCGGTGTCCCCCGACAATGCTGTGAGCAAGGTGAAGAGACAGGAAATAATCAGACACCTGTATACATATGTCACATGAGTCAAATCCACATAGGTCACAGTGCATAGCCTGAAAAGCAACATGAGTAACATCTACAATACAAGGCACATATGTAGGCCCTGCAACACACAGTTGGTTGACCCACCATGCCACTGACCAACTATGGAGAGCATGACACAATAGCAAATAACATGATATGGATTTGGAGAGAGGAGCCAGGCACTGGGGACAATCCAGCACAGCATCTGCAGCACACAGCGTTGGCGTAAATAGGGATGAGCAGGAACCATGTCTATTAACTGTAGGCACATGCTGCAAAGGCAATACTTAAAAACATGCCCAACATCAATGGGTCACTGCACCTTGAGTGTATGTCCAGACAAACATCACACACTGGCCAGACCTAGCAAGGAGACTTCAGGTCTAGACATGTAGGCCTTGCCCGCACCAACCACCCCCTACATGAGACAATTTATTGAGACACAGGAAGCACTTACATCTCTCAGTCTGGAATAAAAACACATGGCCTGCAAGAAATCCTGATTGGACACAAAATACCCCTGGTGCGCCGGTACAAATACATCATCTACAAATGGCCATCATCCGATCATTTTACCAAGACACACAGGCACTGGCCCCCGTGAGTATGAACAAGGGACATGTGGTCAGCCTGTACAGTGGACACATGTAGCAGAGTTTACGTAGACACAAATGGTGCCAGGGTACAATGGCACAGAGCACAACCTATGCTGTAGACACAGAGCTTGTCGACATTTTTGGATTACACACATGATACCTAGGAAAAGATGCCCCAGGGGACAGTAGTGGCCACACTACTCCATGGTCCTGAATGGTAATGACTGCAACACAAGCCACCATCCCTGCACTCTGCATATCTCACACTCATGCACATCATGTCACAGGCCACAAAATAGGACATGCATGCTGTAAAGCAATACACTTTAGAGACACACTCCTATGTCTGGACTCAGCATCAGTGACAACTGACATGGACCCCACAAGTACTGAACTGGACAGGGCACAGGCAAGGTCCCAAAACCTGTTACAGACCACCCCCACACATGAAGCTGCAAGCATTGGGCACATCGATAAACTGGCAGCCTAGATAACCTTGTGCAAGTGTGACTACACACAGACCAGGGTACACATGGCAAGGAGGGGAAGGGAGGAAGGACAGCACCGCTACACTTTGGGGACCAGGAACTGCACTGCACATGTAAACCCTGGCAGTGTATCCATGCATCTGTGCAATTACAAATGCTGGTGACACACAACAAACACACATGTACCTACCCCCTTCCTGCTGCTGCTTTTCCCGTAAGCGCCTGTCCATGTCAGGGAAGACGACCGCCAGCACACGCTTGTGGATGTGGGTCAGACGGCGGCGCCCATGGTTCTTTTGGCTCACAGGTGAGTCCCCCAGCAGGACCCGTGCGATCCTCCGCGTCCAGCACCGGATATCCTGCCAGCGTTTCCTCACCTGGGATAGGCGCCGCTTCCGACCATCCGTCTGTCTCACGGCACTGACGGCGTCCTTCCAGATCTGCTTCTTGGCACAGGCGCTTACCTGTGAGGATGAAAAAGTGAGACAACATCAATACACCTGCGACATGTCACAGAGACACACATTAGAACAATTTGGCTGGTTTTAACAGGGCATAGAATGCATCAAACTCATTACACCTGTGTCATAGGGACACTCTCCTCTGTGGAAGGCAAAAAGCACTAGGTGGCATTGTAGAGTACACAGGTGGCATGAGGGGTACGACACAATCAATCATCCAGGCTCACACTGTGCATCACAAGCGACACCAGGATTATGTGCAGCACCTCAAAGCAGTCACATGCCACAGGCCACTGAGGCGCCCTCAGCAGAGTACACAGACACACACAGCCACAGGACAATCACCTGCCATTGCCAACTGCAGCTACACACCTCACTCTGCACATGTGCCACTAGACTGGGGGGTGTCACAGGTGTGGGGCTGGCACATCACCGCAGACACACAGCACTGCTCCCTGCTCACATCCGATGGGCAGGGTATATCCATCCCTCATGCAGCTGGGGTGCTACACTCCACATATGCACTCACCCACATGACAGGGGACTTACACACACACACCAATGTCCAGGGGACAAACACATCATTTGGACACTCTCAGCACATGTACACTAAACAAACGCACATCTGTGGGTACTGCCACCTGTCACACTGGGGGGACCACAGATTCACATAAGGACTGTAGTAACAACATTCCCAGGAGGATTAGACAGGCAGAATGTGTAATGCCACATGCAGTGATTGTCACAGTACACACAATGCAAGTGAGGAGAGCAGACATGCACCACAGCATGCTCTGGCTGGGAGACATTAGGCATTCCCCCACCCGGGACCCACCCTACAGTACATTGCATGTGTGTTACACCTGAACACAATGGTAGAAGTCACAGTCATAAAAAAGGAGCACAGTCTTTGCTAGTGGAGTCAGCACTCACCTGAACCCCTGGTCGACCATACAGCATGGGGTACTGTGGGAGAATCACATCCAGCAGGGCTTGGTTCTCCTCCTGGGTGAAAGGCTGGGCCCTCTCCACAGACCTGGACATGGTGCCAGAGGATTCACGAGCAGCAGCAGTGTAGTTGAATCAAAGGATGTGCAGGCAAGTGCTCTCTCATGGGACCTGGCTGCCTTATATCTACCTTGCTGCCCTGTTTCATTCACAGGAGTACAGAGTGATTGGTCACTCACATTTGCATCCTATGTTTCCTCCAATCCCTTTAAACCTACCACAGTCAGTGGCTTTGCTCTTTTTTTTTTATTGAGCATGATGTCAACTCCACAACCACTTTGCAACAATGTAGATTCTTTCAAACCGACTTTAGCTGGGCACCTGATGAAAAAAATTCAAACTTTAAACTCGGTCTCCATGACAACCAGCATGAATGTAGGGCGTTATACTTGTCCCTCATGTGTCCCCTATGTAATTTGGACATTCACACACAGGTACGGTGAGTTCCAGGGCCCTAGGGCACCCCAAATGCATAGAAACGGCCCGTACACGCGCGTGTACGGGGCGTATCACTATGGGTACGCATACGCGAGCAAAGCCATAGTGAAACGGCACGTACACGCGCATGTACGGGGCGTATCACTATGGGTACGCATACGCGAGCAAAGCCATAGTGAAACGGCACGTAAGTAGAGGGCGTATCACTATGGCTTTGCTCGCGTATGCGTACCCATAGTGATACGCCCCGTACACGCGCGTGTACGGGCCGTGTCACTATGGCTTTGCTCGCGTATGCGTACCCATAGTGATACGCCCCGTACACGTGCGTGTAAGGGCCGTTTCACTATGGCTTTGCTCGCGTATGCGTACCCATAGTGATACGCCCCGTACACACGCGTGTACGAGCCGTTTCTCTATGGGTAGGCCTACGGCAGCACTCCCATAGTGATGGGGAACGTACACACGCCCACCGAGCGCATGTACGGTGCATTCCACACCTGACAGTGGTGACAGGCAGCACACAGAAAGGAATAGAGCTGACATACTTGTCCAAGGCTGGACATCAAGGCATTGTCTGTGCAGTACTACATGTGTGGGGCACATGTGTGTCAGGTTGTGAAGTGGCACATTACTCCTGAGTTGTGAAGGCAATAGATGTATGATGAGATGTGTACAGATGTCATGTGTGATGGTGGACTATGTGCCAGACATCCCCTTCACTCCTTTGACATGTGTGCATGTAGTACAGAACACTTGTGAAAAGCGTCACTGCCATGGCACAGTCAACAACACACGCAACTGTCCCCTGATGCCAGCTACAGGGTTTTTCACACCTGACATGTGACTACCCGCGTTGCACGATGTGACTATGTCATGTATGTGTCGTGTGTTCCCATTAGTTTGCTGTAGGTGTTTGGTCAAATGCATCTGCATTTGCGGCAACCAACATGTGTCTGTGTGTAGATGGCCATGGCACAGTGTTACGCATACCACGCCACATGTGGAATCCGACGTAAGGTGTGTGTGTATGCATCGATACGGAGTTTCAAAACAAGGACATATCTGCATACTCTCAATGTATGTGGGATCATTATTGAAATGTAATCCTTCATGGCAAGGTGTGTGGTCTGTCCTTTTTCCATTACATGTGACCTGTGCCTCTAGTGTTCCGCAACCTGTCTGTACAATAAACATCCTTCCTCTGCACATATTTGGTCGTCTGTAACTCCTGTAATGCGTCTGCCTGCTCACTTACACTGGCCCACAGGTAGTTTCATGGCATGGCATTATGAGGTTGAGAATAAACGTTTGGAGCTGTCTCTTGGTAGGAGTGTCACATGGCTGCCATACGTGTCCAGGGCATATTGCACAGACCTGACTCTCTATGTAGCATATGTGTATTGCCTGTTGACCATGTGCTGAGTACATTGACATTGGTGGTGTACTGTACTCACTCTTCGTTGTCCCTTCTAATTCACTGCAGGGCTCCGCCTCTCCCTCGAGCAATTCCGGACTTGGCTGACATGCGGGAAAATGACTGTATACGCCGCTACCGCTTCCCCCAACGTTTGATTGAGGACTTGACGACACGGCTGGCAGCACACCTCCAACCGCTACACAGGTATCCTGGTGCACTGACACCCAAGGTGAAGGTGATGGCAGCCCTACATTTCTTGGCCACTGGTACCTTTCAACATACCATTGCCCATGTGGGTGGGATGTCCCAAACCATGTTAAGCCATGTTCTGCATGATTTTTTAGAGGCCATGTTGGAGCACCTTGATGAGTTCATAAAATTCCCAACTCCTGAGCAGTTGACAGCTGTCAAGCGTGAGTTCTATGCCCTGGGAGGGATGCCCCATGTCATTGGGTCCATAGATGGAACACATGTGGCTTTGGTACCACCACAGGCACAGGAGGTAGCCTTCCGTAACCGCAAGCATTACCACTCCATTAATGCCCTTGCGGTGTGTCTTGCCAACATGGTGATTTCACATGTCTGTGCTCGTTTTCCAGGATCAGCACACGATGCATACATCATGAGGCGTAGCAGGGTGCCTGAAATGATTCTGCAGCTGCGCAACGAACGAGCATGCATTGTTGGTGGGTATACTCTGCCAGTCCTGTATTTAACGTCATCTTCCTGTCTTACTGCTTCTCCTGACCCACTCTTGTCCATGATGTTTCCATGTAGGGGACGCTGGCTATCCCAATATGCCATGGCTGATCACGCCTCTCCGCAACCCCAGCACGGCTGCCGATCACCGCTACAACAACGCCCATGGGCGGACCCGGCGAGTGATAGAGAGGACGTTTGGCCTCCTGAAGAGCCGATTCCGTTGCCTCCACAAGACCGGTGGCGCACTCCCATATGCACCGGTGAAGGTCTGCAAGATATTCCTCGTGTGCTGCATGCTGCACAACATGGCAGTGGAGAAAGCTGTGCCACTCATCCTGGATCCAGATGAGCAGGACCATCCACCCGTGGAGGATGAAGGGCTTGGGCACGAGGCAAGTGATGTGGAGGAGGAGGAGGCGGTGGAGGACATGCGGAGTTGGCTCATACGCGACTTCTTTGCTTAGTGGTGAGTTCCAGTGTCTGAGTGTGCACGCATTGGGCTGTGTGTGGCATGTGTTGCAATGTGTGTGTCCATCTGCATGTCTTCCAAGTGAGTCTGAGGTGTGTTTGGATGTGTCACTCGAGTGATGGTGCAATAGAAGAATGTTTTTCCAGAGTCATCATTGTCACCTAGCATGTTGACAACCTAATACGTGTCGAGTACATGCACATGCATGCGGATGTGCTTCTTTTGGCTGACTTCTGGTGTGTCTCCCATCCACAGGTACTTGCGCATGCTGTCTGCTGGTGGCATTGTTGTGCTCCTGCTATTCCTCATGATCACAGCAACATGTGCTGAATCAGCGTTACATGCACGGACAAGTTTGAAAATGTCCTTCGGGTAATGGATGCAGCACGGCTTTTTGGGAGTGGTTTTAGTTTTGAATGTGTGTGCACTGCTCCTGTTCATGTTTGGTTACTTTGCATACATGTAGAATCACCATGGGGCACATGACCTGGAGCAGAATGCACCTGAATTGATGGTCAGACTTGGTGACAGTCATCTGTAATGGGATTGTGGATTGTGATGAAGCCATCAATGTGTGTAACACTGCCCTCGGAAACATACGGGTTGCACCGGGTTGACATGGTGTGTGAATTCCCCATTAGGGGCTCAATGGTGTATAGCAGGCTCTCCGTGAGCAGCAGGGGGTGTTTAGCTGTCACCCGTCACTTGTGTGCCAGTGCCATGGATTTCCAGCATCTGTGGCGCTAAGGGGGGTGCCAGTGTTGGTCCCACGTCTTCATCCACATGACCTGTGTATGTGTAGACAGAGTTGCATTAGCATTCCGACACACATGACTAATAAAGGTGTCCCTCTGCCTCCAAGGTGCCTCATCTCTGTCAATGGTGGTCTGTTGCCAATGTGCATGCGGCATGTCTGGCATTGTTCTCAGAGATGGTGCATATGAGTCTATGTGTAGAGTAGCAAGATGCAAGCTGTTTGTCAGGGATTAGATTCTGTATTATGCATGATGTCCATGGCTGTGTAGGTTTTGTGGCCTGTCAGTCTCCACGACGGCCACTGTGCCGCATGCGAATCCATTGTGTGTGTGTGTGCCATGTTGAACCAGACATTCCTTCCTTGACACCTTTTGCATGGTTCCTTCCTGAGATCCTTGTCTTTGTGTGCTACTTGTGGCATTGTTTCCTTGACATGGTGCATGGTGCTGCAGGCCCTGCTGGAAGGGCACCCAGTGTCCACGCAAACGAGCTGGTGTCCATCATGGATTGCTTGCTGACATGTGCTATGCTGATCAGCAGCATCTGTGCCTCATGCGGCAGCACACTCTGCATTATGCACAAGATCCCCAGTTCCATCCACCTCAAGGCAAGAGGGAGACCATCCCACAGGTCAACTATGACATCCGTGTCTACTCCTACCCTGCACTCTACGGACATGTGCGTTAGAAATCCCATGATACTTGTCCACATCCAGGGTGCATCTGCACAGCTCTGCTACTACATCCGGCGACCAGGCCACATCAACGTCAAACAGAGAAGGGGGGAGTGGATCACTGCCAGCTGCAGGATGACCTTCTCAATCCACGCACACCCTCAGGATGCAGCCCACACCCACAACACAACCTTGTGGCACTGTGATCCAACACCCAATTGTGCCATCTCCATGCATCCAACCTTGGCTGGCCCACCATTCTCCACATCCACTTGACTCACGCATGCAGGACATGGTTCTGCCACGTGTCTACACATACCTGGGACTCCCACCCCAGGACACTCCACATGATCCCTGACCTCTGCGCATGACTGTTGCTCTTCTAAATAGGTCTGTAGGCACAGTTGTGCGGGCACCCCCTCAGCTGGTTGGGCCCATCACGGGTGAGTATGGTGCTCCATGTCTGTCTTGGATGGTACGCTGTGACCCATGTGTGTCCTGTGCCAGACTCAGACCCCAGGGTATGGTGGTTCGGAGTTAATTCACAGATCAGGCATGGTTTGACTTTACAACACACACATGTAGTGGAATAATGCTAAATGAAGGCATCATCTTGTGATTGTGATGAATTTTATTAGTGCTGGGGTACGTGTTTGGGGGGGGTGACAAGAGGTGCTTGGCGGGAGTGTAGAATCCAAAGTTCACAGGGGGAGTTGGTGTCCTTGCCATTGACAGTCATCAGAGTCTGTGCCACAGTCTTTGTCAACATTGGTCAGACAGTGACCAGCAAGGCCATGTGGCAGAGAATGTCCTTTGCTGCTGTGCTGCTGTTGGGCCATAGGGCCAGGTGCCAGGCCAGGTGACCTGGGAGATGGTGATGTTCCGCTGACTCTCACGGTCTTTTGCGTGGACGACCCATCTTCCTGCGGGGACCCTCAGACGCCTGGCTTGACGGTGCAAGGGACGCTCCGTCAGATGATTCCTCCTCCTCCTCCCTCCCTGGGGCTGGTGCTGCTCTACGCCTGCTGGCACAGGGAGGGTTTGCCAGGCTTTGGGCGATCTGACGGAGGGATTGGCTCATGTCCCTGTGCACCGCCAAGTGCTCTGCATGTCTTGCCTCTATCCTGGCATGATGCTCAACCTGCAGGGCCTTCATCTCATTGAGGGTCTCCACTACCTGGGCGATGCCTCTGGAGTCACGCCGGTATGCGTCCAGGATGGTTCTGACGTGTGCCATAGCCGGGTCCTGAGCCAACTGGGCAGGTTCGGGCCTCCGCCGTCCTCCACTCCCACCACCCCTGCCCACTTGCGCCTGCCGTTGTGGGCACATCGAGTCTCCGGGACCCCTGAGGGATGGCATTTGCGGTGTCGCCTGCCTCCTCCTGGGTGCCCGAAGAACCTTGTCCCTCCTGGACAGACTGGCTGCGTTGTTGTGTGCGGGCAGGGCTCCTGGGTGTCTCCTGGGATGTGGCAGGAATGGGGGTGGTGGTTGTCACAGTTGGCACAGTTGTACCTGACGCAGGTGCTGCAGGTGGTTGGACACCAGAGGGGCCAGGTTGGTCTGGGTCATCCACGGAGTGGTGAGAGTCGTCGCTGGCGTTGAGGTCCTCTGCACGCAGAGCCTGGTCCTGTGAGTCTTCCCCCCCAGTGTTGGGGGGAGATCGACGACGTTGACCTGTGTGTGAGAGAGACAGTGTTAATTGTGTTACATGCGACATCCATGTTTCATTCTTTTTTGATTTGGCACAGTTCCTCTGGGTGGTTGGATTTGGCTAGCATTCCTCACACAGTGCACATGTGCATGGGTATGTCCCTTGGCCACAGCTTTCGACACTTTACCTATGTGTGACACAATCTTAGTTGATGCATATTTTGGGAACGCAGTCAGCAGTGTAGTGAGCGGGCGTAGCAAGCCATGCAGAGCCGCCTTACGTGTTGCACTGTACTTGGCCAAATGGTGTTTTTTCCATGCTATTTGAGAATGCAGGTAGGTAACTTAACAATTTGTGACAGGGTTCTGACGAACACAGTGGGTAGGTATACTGGGTGTAAGGTTCTGTTTGTGCCTGCAGCACGGATGTACTCGTGCACAGATTGACACATGGCCTAGTGTTTATCAAAGGTTGAAGGGGGGGTTAAGGCACTGCCAAACCTTGTCTACATGCACACAGTCCACCTGCTGACGAGCGGACATGGCCACACCACCCAAGGGTGATTTGGTCTCCCTCTGTCTCCCTTTCTCCCTCCCTCTGTCAGCCTCCTCCCTCTGTCCGTCTCCCTTTCTCCCTCCCTCTGTCAGCCTCCTCCCTCTGTCCGTCTCCCTTTCTCCCTCCCTCTGTCAGCCTCCTCCCTCTGTCCGTCTCCCTTTGTCCCTCCCTCTGTCAGCCTCCTCCCACTGTCCGTCTCCCTCTGTCTCCCTTTCTCCCTCCCTCTCTCAGCCTCCTCCCTCTGTCCGTCTCCCTTTCTCCCTCCCTCTGTCAGCCTCCTCCCTCTGTCCGTCTCCCTTTCTCCCTCCCTCTGTCAGCCTCCTCCCACTGTCCGTCTCCCTCTGTCTCCCTTTCTCCCTCCCTCTATCAGCCTACTCCCTCTGTCCGTCTCCCTTTCTCCCTCCCTCTGTCAGCCTCCTCTCTCCCTCTGTCTGTCTCCCTGTGTCCACCTCTGTCTCTGTCCCTCTCTCTGCCCCTCTCCCTCCCTCTGTGTGTCACCCTCTGTCACCTCAGCCCAGCTTCCTGGGCACACACAGTTTGCAGGTCTTGCAAAGGCCATTGACTTGTTCATGTGGGTTAGTTTCTTCTCTGCGGGCACCCATTGGGCGGAGTGTGTGAGTCTGCGTTGCTGCTGTGGCGGTGTGTGCTGACACTCTTTCAGTGTGCTGCGTCTTGATTGGCTGCTGTTATGTGCAAATTGTGCCTTCATACCCATGTCGTCCTGCAACGCGGCCACCATTAGCAGGCAAAACAGTACTGTGTGGGGACACACTGTTGGTATGGCTTTGCCCTAAGCCATATGGGCTGAGGGCATTGTTGTGTGCTTCAGAGTTGCTCTATGTTAGTTTTGAGGCCCACCCTCCCGGCATCGGGGACATCCTGTCTTGTGTTTGTGTTTTGTGTGGCCTGTGACTTGGCCTGGCCTTGCTTGGGGCATGGTGCATGGAGGCGCTAATGGCATGTGTGTGTTTTTGGAGTGTGGTTGTGTCCGGTGCAGGCTTTGTGGGGGTTGCGTGCATGATTGGTATTTGGGTTGTATATGGCGTTCCCCCCATGTGAGGTGAGTTGTTTGTGTACTCACCAGGCTCTCGGACTCCTTCTAGTCCGTCTACTCCCAACGGCTCCAGCGTGGTCATCACCATCTCCTCCCAGGGATGGTAGTGTACCGGTCTGCGGGATGGCCCTCCTCCAGTGATGATGGCCTGGTTGTGCTCGTCCGTCATTTTGCGGCGGACCGTCCTCCGCAGATCGTACCACCTGGCTTGGCACTCATGCCTGGTCCTTCTGGTGGACCCAACAGCATTCACGGAATTGACTATCCTCTCCCACATGGCAGTTTTTTCTGATATGCTGGTCCGTCTGACCAATGTTCCAAAGAGCTGTGGCTCGACTCTGATGATTTCGTCGACAAGGGACTCCAGCTCGACCTTTGTGAACTTTGGATTCTTGTTGGTGGGCATGGTGTGGGGTGTGGGTGTGGATGGTTGGGGGGGTGGGGGTGTGGATGGTTGTGGGGGTGGGGGTGTGGATGGGTGTGGGTGTGGATGGTTGTGGGTGTGCAGGTGTGTGTGTGTGAATGTGATGAGGGTGTGTTTGTGATGGTGGTTGTGTGAAGGAGTGCAAGTGTAAGGTGTATTGATGGTTGAAGTATGGTGCAGTGCGTTGTCTCTGGGGTCTGGCAGCAGTGGATCTGTTGCAAAGGATCATGGTTTGTGTGTGTTGGGCCTTTTTATTGGTCCATTTGTGGGTGTGGCTGTGTTTGAACTTTGGGTGGGTGTGTTATAAGGAGTGGTAGTGGTTTGGGCCTCTGTTTATCTGTTTGTCAGTTGCACGTCAGTGTATAGGATGTCTTTGGCCTTGTTGGATATGTTTTGTGGTGTTGTGTGCCTCGGATTGACTGTCCTTGTGTATTTTTGGTTAGTTCTGGTTCAGTAGGAGTGTTTTTAGCGTCTGTACGGTGCGTACATGGGCCATGTTGTTGTACAGTGCTGTCCTTTGCTATGGTTTAGTACGACTCGTACATGCCCGATGTTGGGTGAGGGTGCTGGTGTGTGGGCCTGGGGTAGGGTGCGTACGAACACGGGCAGGGTGTTGGTCTGCACCGTCCATCGGTGGTGGTGTTTCGCACAGTACATACAAGGGGGGCTGGGTGTAGGGTCCGTACATACACTGGTGGGGTGGGGGTACGGTCCGTACATACACTGGTGGGGTGGGGGTTCGGTCCGTACATACACTGGTGGGGTGGGGGTACGGTCCGTGCATACACTGGTGGGGTGGGGGTTCGGTCCGTACATACACGGGTGGGGTGTTGGTACGCTCCATTCATACACGGGTGGGGGTTCGGTCCGTACATACACTGGTGGGGTGGGGGTACGGTCCGTACATACACTGGTGGGGTGGGGGTACGGTCCGCACATACACTGGTGGGGTGGGGGTACGGTCCGTACATACACTGGTGGGGTGGGGGTACGGTCTGTACATACACTGGTGGGGTGGGGGTTCGGTCCGTACATACACCGGTGGGGTGTTGGTACGCTCCATTCATACACGGGTGGGGGTACGGTCCGTACATACACTGGTGGGGTGGGGGTACGGTCCGTACATACACTGGTGGGGGTGGGGATACGGTCCGTACATACACTGGTGGGGGTTCGGTCCGTATATACACTGGTGGGGTGGGGGTTCGGTCCGTACATACACGGGTGGGGTGTTGGTACGCTCCATTCATACACGGGTGGGGGTTGGGTCCGTACATACACTGGTGGGGTGGGGGTACGGTCCGTATATACACTGGTGGGGTGGGGGTACGGTCCGTACATACACTGATGGGGTGGGGGTTCGGTCCGTACATACACGGGTGGGGTGTTGGTACGCTCCATTCATTCACGGGTGGGGGTTTGGTCCATACATACACTGGTGGGGTGGGGGTACAGTCCGTACATACACTGGTGGGGTGGGGGTACGGTCCATACATACACTGGTGGGGTGGGGGTTCGGTCCGTACATACACGGGTGGGGTGTTGGTACGCTCCATTCATACACGGGTGGGGGTACGGTCCGTACATACACTGGTGGGGTGGGGGTACGGTCTGTACATACACTGGTGGGGTGGGGGTACGGTCCGTACATACACGGGTGGGGTGGGGGTTCGGCGCGTACATCCGCGGCCGGGGGGCATTTTGTGCGTACATGCGGGGTCTGTGGTGGGGTGTTCGGCGCGTATGCGGACACGTGTCTCCATGCTTGCTGTGGGATTTCGGTCTGTACGGTGTTTTTTGCATACAGTTGTAAAATCGAAAGGACGGGAGTGATCGTACTAGCGTGGTCGGACTTCATTTTTCCGATTCGTACGGTAAATCGTCCGGGGATGTGTCGGACACATTTTCCGACCCGAGGACGTGTGGGGAAATGTTCCGGATGTGATTCGTATGGAGTTTTTCCCATGCGAATCGTACTTGGCAGTTTGTACGCTACTTGTACGATTCGTACGGTAAAAAATCCAGATTCAATTCGGACGGGGGAAATTTTTCCAGGATCCGAATCGGCACCTAAATACCTTGGTCTAGAATTAAATGCATACTTATTAGAATCACTCCTCCACAACGAAAAACTAACACACAAAAGAATTCAAGCGCTGTTTTAGGGTTGGAATCCTACATGTATCACTTGGTGGGGCCGTATAGAGACCATCAAAATGATGATCACACCAATTGTAAACTATCTGATTAGTATGCTACCCCTTGTTCTATCGGAGGAATTCCAGCACAAGCTGGACAAAGTATTAACAAAATTCTTATGGCAAAAAAAACGTACGAGAATTTCTCTCAAGAAATTACGTTTACCAGTCCACTCATGGGGCGTTAACCTAGCCGATTTCAAAAAGAACCAAACCGCCTTCCTAGTCAGACAAGGCTCTCTTTAGCTTTCCCCACCCCCTGATGACATTCCCACCTGGCTATTAGTCGAAAAAGAATTACTTGGTGTACTTCACCCGATCGGTCTTTAATCCAGTAAAATATTCCCCTTTACCTTCAGAAAATACATAATCTCCAATACAAAAAGAGCTCTGACAAAAATCGATAAACTTCTAGAGACCCCTCTCATTCATTCTAACATGATAACTTGTGTGCCCCTCTCTCCTTCAGAGATTTTAAACATCAATACAACCTTTCAGACATAGACTTTTATGACTTTCTTAAACTCAA
Organism: Triturus cristatus; assembly: GCF_964204655.1. Lineage (NCBI taxonomy): Eukaryota > Metazoa > Chordata > Amphibia > Caudata > Salamandridae > Triturus > Triturus cristatus. The sequence goes on from NC_140592.1 coordinate 685,125,358, forward strand.
GCAAGCCTGTCCAAGTTAAACTCCCCTGATAAAGATCCCTCCATCATCAAGACAATAATGGCCTTTAACAAATCAAGCCACTAAGCCTCTAAGTTTTCTCACCTCTTATTACCTAAATCCACATCTTTCATGAAAACTGTCTTAGGAAAAATGGAATAGTTATGGAACCATCCCCTCGGATAACTGGAGTTCAGTCGTATCCCATAAGATCTCTCCTGCACCCTCCCAAACAAAGTCTTCGCTTATGCATAGATCCTTTTGGACTCCGTCAAGGCTCCTCAACATATCTCTTAAAGATAACCCTTTTGGGCCGATTCCGATCTCGGTCGGAAGGGCACCGAATCGGGTTAGGCCGTAGCGGATGCGATTCCGATGCTTCTTTTCCGACCGATCCATACACGGGTCCGGATGACGAAGTACGATGCGAAGATGCACAAATTTTCCGACCGACTCGTTCCCGGCTCCGACACGATCCGTCCAATTCGGTCGCACGCAAACCGACGCGCGCAATGGAGACGATTCTCGACCCAGTTGGAGCGTCCGGCTCACAAAAGCTCCCGGAGTCGGACTTCGGGGGTCCGCGTCAGACCCCCTGACACCCGCAGTCGTACGACTCGCACACAAGGGGACAACCATGGGTCTCCCTCACACAGGCATGTACGGCACAGATGGCACCGACGCGTACCCACTGTAGGGGGCGCACTTGTTCGAGACGTACCCATTCAGTCAATGGGAGCGCATGTACGCGTCGTACAACTGGCTCCCATTGACTTCTATGGGAGTCCGATCGAACCGAGTCCGACAGCATACGTGCGCATCGTACTCGCTCGGTTGGACTGTAGGGGTCCAGCTCGGTCGCAAAATACTCCGGATCCGACTCGGTCGGCGTGCTTTCCGACCCGGATCGGAATCGGCCCCTTTATGTTGGAACTGTAATGCAGCTACCGGGGACCTCTGTCAACTTCTATTCAACTGCAGTATGGTCTTCTCCTTTTGGGACAGTGTGTTTGACTATATCTACACTCTCTGTGGGGTTCGCCTTAACAAGGAATTTCTATCACCAATTCAAGGTTTTGTAGATCCTCAAATCCAAGTACAGAATGATAGACTCCTAGTGGACATATTACTGACATCGGCATGTAAGTTGATATTAGCCAACTGGAAAGACACAGCCGCCTCCTCCTTTAAGGCCTGGCTCAACTGGATCTCTTTCTTAAGAGGTGCAGACAATATCTCCCTTCAGAATTCCCCTTGGAAACATCAAAATAACAGGGTATGGTCATCTTTGGACACTTGGGGACAGATGTACGACCATTCACTTTTGCGAGTCGCAAATTGCATCAAATTGCCACTCGCAATTTGCGACTCGCAAAAGTGCTTGTACAACAGTGTCTCAGACACTGTTTGCGATTCCCAATGGGATCACAAATTGCATGCCTCCTCAATATTCACGAGGCAAGTGCAATTTGCTACCCCATTGGGAATGGCTAGCACTCCCAGGGATGGTGGCCTGCTGGGATCAGCAGACCACCATGTCTTTGACTGCTTTTTAAATAAAGCACTTTTTTTAAGTGCAGCCATTTTTCCTTAAAAGAAAACAGGATGCATTTAAAAAAGAAAAATGAAACTTTTCAGTTTCATTTATTAAGGACAGGCAGTGGTTCACTGCCTGCTCTTAAAAAATATATACGCACACACTCACAAAGGGGAAGACCCCTTCCCGTTTGCGAGTGGTTTACCACCTACTTCAAGTAGGTAGTAAACTACAAGTGTTTTGCCACCGCAAATGCGGGCACAAAACAACTGTACGTGGCATTGAGACTCGCTATTAGGCCAGGACGCCCCTTCCAAATATCAAGAGTCGCAAACGCTATTTTGCGAGTCAGTGGCTCCCAAAATAGCATTTGTACATGCCTGGACCCTTTTATGCTGTTGCAAACGGGCCGATCTCCAGTTTGCGACCACAAAAAAGGTTCATACATCTCACCCTTACTTCTCTATGACAAAACCTCCCTGACCCCCCATAGATCATGCACTACCCCCTTCCTCGTGCTCTAGGCGGGTGTAGCCAGCTGGTTTTGGACATTGGAATAACTTTCTATCCTCACACTCCCATAATCTGTGTGCCCACTTTGTATCTTTATGTTCATCAAAGATGGTCCAGTCAAGCGCTTACACGTTTGTCACTTGTAAATGTGTTATTCTTTGGCCGTAATCTCCCTATACTTGACCATTGGAAGCGTTTCCTACTACTGGACGGCAAGAGGTCCTTCAGTGAACCAATCTTATAACTTCCTTCCTGTTTCTTTTGTATTTTTCTATTCTGCATTATTATTGCAGTACTTTTTATATTCTGTATTGTTTTTGTTTTACATTCTGTTTGTTTCTTTCTCATGTGAGAATCTATAGATGGTCATCGGACTTTGTACATGTTGACTGAACATTATGTATCTTGTTATAATTCTCTATTGCACTTGTTTTCTCTTCCTTTGTTTTGTCTTGCTTTGTTTTTGAAAACCTAATAAAAACCTTATGAACAAAAAAAAGGTGTCTCAGACCTGCCAGTGCAGTGTCTGCGTGCAGTTTTTACTGCCATGTCGACCTGACAAGTGCACCCATTTGCCAGGCCCTAACCTTTCCTTTTCTTACATGTAAGGCACCCCTCAGGTAGGTCCATGGTACTCCCATGGGCAGGGTGCGGTGTATGTGAAAGGTAGGACATGTACTGATGTGTTTTCCATGTCCTGATAGTGAAATACTGTGTATTTTGCTTTTCAATATTGCAAGGCTATCCCTCCCATGAGCTATCATGGGAGCTGCACTGTAACATTTTACAAGCTTAATTTTCCATTGGGACAAGATGAAGAAATTGAGATAGGCTTCCTGAACTCAGAATTTAAAAATACATATTTTAGTAAAGACAATTTTTATATTGTGTGTTTGAAAATGCCACTTCTAAAAAGTGAACCATTACAAAATAATGGGGTGACTCATTCTAGTCCATGGACCTGGGTAATGCTCGGTATAGAAAACAATGGTCCTAGACTAATTGCCTTAGGAAGGTATTCATTAAGTCAAAATCTATGAACATGATACACATAGAACTCAAGTTACATCATAAGTGTACCCCAGTAGTTTCTCAATTCAATTAAGTATATCCTCAAAAAGACACACAAGCACCATAAATAGCTTCAATAGTGACTGTTTAATCTCACAGTTATTATAACAGATCACTGTAGGGAACTTTTCAAAACAGAACAGAGGGATGCTCCAGGGGGAGTGTGGAAAAAGGATTGTGCTTGTGAGGATAGAACAGATGTGTAGTGAAGAAAATCAGAGAGTAGTTAAAAAAAAAATCAATTACGAGGGGGCGTGTCTTGCGCACAGTCAAGATGGCCGCATATTTGTGAGCTCCTGCGCGCCTCTGTGACAATGTTCGGACTCCGGAGCTCGGAGTTCTCGTGAGCCGGCTCCTTTTTCCGATATCGGAGGCGGAATGCATTAAGGACACGGAGGAGGCGTTGCGGCGCTCATAGAGTGCCTTTTTCATCATTTTCGGGCCGTACTTGTGTTTTCCTCAGACGCGTCACTTAAGATGGCGGCGGCGCGAGGAAAACGGGTGCGTTGAGCTGGACATTTCTCTGCTCGCAAGTACAGGCGGTGAAGGCGGATAGGGCATTTCGCCTAACAGTGTCTGGAGCATTTTTCTTCCTGGTCATGGCGCCTCATATAAGAAAAGTAATACTTACAGCTGATGGTATTCTTCCTGAATGAACACTGGGTTTTGATTGAGCAGTGGGTTTGAAGAGGTTTAATTCTTTACTGACTGATTGTGCAAAAGGCTGCTCTTCCTGAGGAGATTTTCAAGTGACCACCGGCTGTGTTTTCCTGCAACCTTTTTGCCTAACAACATATGGAACGATGTTCTTCTTCATATGGCATTTTGTTTTTCCTGACGAGAAGTGCATTCAGCATGATAGCTCCTTGAATCGGCGCTGTGATTAAACGGCTTTGAACGTGTGAAGCGCTGATCAGTAGAAGAATTGTCAAAGCCCCTTTGTATGGTATGTGCGCGATGCGGCGGGACGGGATGGCTGTCTTGTGAGGAGCCCCGCTCGGTTGAGCCTGTTCGTCGTGAGAGAGTTTTGTTTCGGCGGTGCAGCATCTTCAAGACGGATGGTCCCTGATATTTTGTCTCGGCTATGCTGGTGCTGTTGGTGCTGATGACTCCCTTGTTCTGCTCTTATTAACAACTCACTGTTTCCCTGAGGTACTTTCTAAGCGCTCCAAACTTCAACGCTATCCATCGTTGTGCTGTGCTGGGGCTTATCACTTTCTTGCGCCATAGTTAATCTTATTATTGTGGCTTCACCATTATTGCTGTGCTGCCTGCTGTTGTCGTCTGCCATCTTCTGTCATCATCTGCTGCGACACCCTCAATATGGATACTGCGCATTCAAGTAAATCTCATGTAGGTTCCTCAGGGGGTCGTAAAGATTCTAATTCCTCGTCTGTCAAGCGGACCAAGAAAGACCCACCTTCTCCAAATAAGTCTCCGCTACCTCTTACTCTCGAGGACATAATGGAGGAATTGCGCCTTATCCGTCCTTTTATGGCGGACACTGTTACTACTCTTCAGAGGCTGGATGACAAATGGTCTAGTCTAGATACAATACTTTCTGATGTAGAGCAGAGGATTAGTGATGCTCAGGATGCGGTCGCAAGAGTTGACACACTCACTAAGGAAATCAGCCAGCTCAAAAGAGTCACAGAAGATTTAGAAAATCGCAATAGGCGCAATAATCTCCGCATTTATGGTATTCCGGAGGGTTCTGAAGGGGCGGACATGATCCATTTTTTGAAAACTCAAGTTCTTCAAATTGTTGGCCTCCCGAAATCTTCAGACTTCAACATACAACGCGCCCATCGTTCTGGGGCCAAGGAATACCTCTTCTACATCTAAACCTCGGGGAATCATCGCCTATTTCCTTCTGTACTCAGACCTCATGACGATTCTCCAAGCTGCCAAGCAACATAAGCAAATGATTTGGTCTGGCCATAAAGTTTTTTTCACTCTTTTCCAAACCTACTGCTTCTCGTCGGAAGGAATTTTTGGACCTTCGACCTGCGCTGAGATCCATGAACGCACGTTATGGTATGATCCATCCCTGTTTTTTCAAGGTGACTTTTAAAGATAGAACCTACAGTTTCGAAGACCCTGCAGACCTGAAGAAGTTCATTCATACTCACAAAGGAGAACTCATGGAATTGAGCAAACCCTAACTGTTTTGTTTTATTAGTGTCTGAAGTACTGCGTCTTGTTTTATCCTACTTTAAAATGTATAGTTTAGTTCTTATATTTCTTTTGTTCATTCCTTTTTTGTCTTGCAGGTCTTCCCCTCTCGGTGTTGTTGTCAAGGTCACCATTCGTGTTGCCCTGTTGTTTATAATGTGCGTTTTACCCTGCTGCCATTCCCTTCTCCCTAGCTGTTTGGTAAGTTCCTTCATTTGTTCTATTAGGTTGCCTTTTGTTATGTATTTCACTTCATAGTCTGTCTTCTTTTTTGCTTATGATAGCCTGCTCTTTATTGCTGTCTCCTCCTAGTTCGGCTGTCTTGTTCTTCGTTGCCCCTCTCCCACATTAATGTTTTTTGTCTGGTTGTGTTTTATGGCTAAAGCCCCTTGGCTTTTTGCCATCTTTTTTCTGCTACTTTTTGGGGGACTCGGTTCCCCCTTATTCTCCTTTCTATTTTCTCCCTTTCCCTCTCCCTTTCTTTTCCTTTTTCTTACCTTTCGTCCCCCCTTCCTTCCCTTTTTATCCCTTTCTTCTCTACTTTTTTGGCAACATGTACAATACTTATTCTATTACATATTTTCTTCTTTTTTATTGCTGTCTATGGTACTCCATTTTTTTCTTCCTTTATTCCTGTCACCATTTTTGTGGTGGGGACATGTTTTAGCTTCCTCGCTTTTGATTCTTCTCTGTCATTTATATCTTCCCAACATTTTTCTCCCTTTTTTTCTCTTTTTCCACTCTGTTTTAAATTCTCTACCTTCTTCTGCTTATATTTATTTTACCTCCAGAAATGAACGGTCTTCGTGTTATTTCTTGGAATGTTAAAGGTATTCGTGATCCTTTTAAAAAGCAGCGTGTTTTATCTCACTTAGCAAGACTGAAATGTCATGTTGCGTTGTTACAAGAAGCTCATCTTAACTCACAGGATTTGTCTTCCTTACGTAAGCAATGGGTTGGGGAGGCCTTTTGCTCTCCGGCAGTAAATAATAAAAATGGTGTAATTATTCTATTTCATAAATCGTTGTCTGTTCAGTTACTGAATGAGTTTCATGATAACTGTGGTAGATGGTTGTTTATAGATGTTACTGTTAATAATACAAAACTTTCTTTCTGTAATGTTTATGGCCCTAATGGTGTAGATTTAACCTTTTGGAATGATTTTTCCATGCTTCTTTCTTCTCATGCGACTGATGATTTAGTTGTGGGGGGTGATTGTAACCAACTTATGGACCCTTTTCTGGATCGCAAATCGCTCACCAGATATGTACCTAACAAGATGCAAAAGTCTTTTTTAGGGCCATCTTTCCCACCCTGACACTTTAGAATTTTCCTTTTTCTCTCCAGTTCATGCTTCACATTCCCGTATTGATTATATTTTTCTTACTCAACACACCCTTCAATTCATGACTAATTCAGACATAGGTTCCATTTTAATATCCGACCACGCCCCTGTCATAGTTGACATGGATTTTCCTACGCCTACTCATACCTCTAGGCGCTGGCGCTTTAACAACTCGCTCCTCCTTGACTCACAGTTTACTGAACAATTTAAGCTCTTTGCAGCGGATTTCTTCACAAATAATCTTCACTCTACTTCTCAATTTCATTTTATTTGGGACGCTTTTAAGGCTACTTCCAGAGGATTCATTATTGACTTTGTATCCCGAAAAAAGAAAAAAGCTCTATCTACGTCTGCTCAAATTCTTAAACAAATTAAAGACCTGGAGCATCTTTATTTCACCACAAATTCCTCGGAAGTACTTTCTTCTCTTATTAAAGCTAAAATGCAATATAACAAACACTCTTGGGACTCTGCATGTAATAACCTCCTTAATTTCCATGCCAAGATGTACGGGGGCCGCAATAAGGCTGGCAAATCTCTTGCTAATTATCTTAAAATCAAAAAACAAAAATCCAAAATAATAACCATTGTTGATTCACACGGGAATCATCAATACACCGATGATAAAATCCTTGACTGTTTTGTCCAATATTACTCTTCACTTTATACTCCAGAATCCGTCCCCTATCAGGATCAAATTGATGCTTTTTTTCAGTCTCTTCCCAGGCCCTCAAATAGTTTTCCTGATCTTTCTTCCCTCGATGTCACCCTCTCGGAGAAAGAAGTACTCAACGCTATTACTCTTCTCCCTAAAGATAAAACCCCTGGCCCTGATGAGTTTACGGTCCGTTTTTATTTGTATTTTAAGGATATTCTTTTGCCGCATCTACTTTCTTTGTTTACCTATTTCCTTGCCCAAGGGGAATCCAAAGGTTCCTTTACACAGGCAATGTTCTGTCTGATCCCTAAAAAAGATAAAGATCCTTCCCTTTGTAAAAACTATCGACCTATTTCTTTAATTAATACTGACTGTAAAATGTATGCTAAAGTTCTAGCCTCTCGTATTAACTTAATCATTCCTAACCTTACCAACATTTATCAATCTGGCTTTGTCAAGGGCAGATCCATTACTGACAATTCGAGAACTTTCCTCAATATCATTCACCTTGCCTCAAAGATGGACTCCCCAGTCGCTGCTATTACACTGGACGCTGAGAAAGCATTTGATAGAGTTTGCTGGGACTTCATGTTTGGTGCATTGAGGTGGCACGGCTTTAGCCCTACTATTATTCAATACATTCAATTATTATACTCTGCCCCCTCTACTTCTATCTGGGTTAATGGTTCTCAATCTCATTATTTCTCTCTGCATAGAGGCACCAGAGAGGGTTGTCCTCTTTCCCCTCTTCTTTTCATTCTTGCGTTAGAACCTTTTTAGAAAAAATTCAACGCTCACCATCATATACTGGATTCACATTTCAGAACATTGATATTAAGTTTACTGCTTACGCTGACGATATTTTACTTTATATCTCTAATCCGACCACCTATTTACCTTCACTCTTTTCACTGTTGCATGAATACTCTCTGGTTTCTGGTTATAAACTTAATATAGACAAGCCTGAGGTTCTACCCCTTAACACATTTTGCCTTCCTTACATGTTTCAAGGCTCTGGCTTTGAGTGGAACTCTGGTAGTATTAAATGCCTTGGTATTCTTTACGCTAACACTATTAGAGAAACCATTAAGCTTAATCAGAAAGATATTGTTAAAAAGCTTTCCTCCCTTATAGACAACTGGTCTCCGCTTTTCTTGTCATGGTGGGGGAGGCTAGCCACTATCAAAATGATGCTTCTTCCCATTGTAAATTTTTATCTTTCTATGCTTCCGATTTCCCTACCACTCTATTTTTTTAAAACAATAAATCGTATCTTTACCTCATTCTTATGGAATAATCGCAAGGCCAGGATCTCTATTTCCCGTCTTCAACAACCCAAAGACTTAGGTGGCGTCAATTTTCCCAATCTCACTCGCTTTCATTCTGCCTTTACTTTAAAACAAATTTGGCCCTTTTTATCCGATTCATCTGATCCTCCTTTGACAGCCTTGAGCTCTATAGAACTAGCGCAACTCTCACCTTTCTCCTTCAATACGGCTACTCGCTTATCTCAGCCTCCGCAGCGTTTTCTTACCCCTATCTTTAGGCATTCTAGAGCACTTGCTCTCTCAGTGTTTCGCTCTTTTCTTTCGCCGTCAGAGTTTCTTTCCTCAACTCCAATTTGGTATAACAAATCCTTAAAGATCAATAACAGAGCACTTTTTTTGGAAAGAAAGGATTGACAAAGGTATTATTACCTTTAATCATCTCCTTGTTAATAACTCCTTACAAGACTACGCGGATATTCGTGTCTCCTTTCATCTTTCCAACGCACACTCTTCTCAAAATATCTTGCTTAAAAACTCCTTAAACCTCATTATCTCTCAAGTCGCCTCTCTTCCTCCTACTGACACAAACCCTTCCCCGTCACTACCAGATTTCTCTATTCCTCTTAGAGCTGCTGCTATTTATAAACTACTTTCCAGCCCCCTTGCTGAAAGAACCAAATCCAAACTTGAACTTTCCTGGAAAAAAGATCTAGCTCAAGAGTTTCCTCTTCAGGTTTGGAATTCCTTATGGTCTAAGATTCACACTGTTTCCCGTTCTGCTAGTACTACACAGTCTTTGTACTTTTTTTACAATAGACTTTTTTTCACTCCATCAGACATAATTTCAAACTGTCTGATTCCAAAAAATGTTGGTCTTGCCCTCATACCAATAGTGATTTTTTTCACATGTTCTTTCACTGCCCGTTAGTTAAATCTCTTTGGTCGCGTATTTGGTTAAAATTGAATGAAATATTAGCTACTGACCACTCCTTTGAGATTGTCCATATCTTTCTGGGTGATGCTTCACCTATATGGAATGTTCATTGTAATGCACGCAAATTTATAGATTTGTATATAGCCATTTCTTTACAGATAATTACTACGAATTGGAAAGACACTTCAAAGATTTCATACAATGCCTGGTGGAATTTATTGTGTTATCATCATAGACTTGATCGTGCTTTTGCTACCACTGTACCTCTTTTGATCAAAAAAGATTTGTTTTGGTTGCCTTTAACTAATTTTCTTTCTCAAATTTCCCCTTGATTATCTTGGTTTTGTATCCTTTTTAGGTCGAGGGACCGTCCGGTCTGCCGAAGGCAGAACCGGAAGTCCGGAGATTTAATGTTTCTTAGAGTGGCTATTTAACCGGCCTCTCTTTTTGCTTCTCCTCCATTGGCTGGCTTCCTAAACGGAGGCCAGCCATTGGAGGAGAGAGTCGTCCCTCCAAATAGGCTCCGTCTTTTTCAGATTCGGGGGCGTGTTCCGTGCTGTTCTTTCCACTTTTTAACCACGCCCTTTCTCAGGCGTGTTTTTCTCTCCTCCAGCCAATGGCAAGAGGAGAGAAAAAGAAACACGCCCCCGAATCTGAAACCGCCGCTGGCTTTCTCCGAGGCATTTCTGCTTCACCTCGGAGAAAGGCAGTGGTACCCTGCTTGCTTAAAAGAAATGTAAATTTGCACAGCCGGTTAATCTACAATCTAAAGGGTGTGTGGTACCTGGTAACTGGCTGTTATTGATGGAATAACGTGAATCGTCCTCATGACAAAAAATGTTTTTTTTGAATGGCATTGCAAGGGAGTTACCAGCTGAGCTGTGAATTCAGGAACACGCCCTCGAAGCCGAAAAAGTTTTGAAGCTTCCCGTGTTTTGTCTTGTTTTTGTTGCAATTATGTCACCGCCACGCATCCATTTTACGTTCGGAGGCTTTTCTATTTGTCCATTACACTTAATTGTCCTGCCTTTGGCTGCTTGTTTCAGCCGAGGCGATTTCACTTAGTGATTGCTTTTTTTGGGCCATCCCACCTTTCTCTTCATACAGTGCTATGGACCCAACCACTCCCGCCCCCTAGAACACTGCTTGCCTGCCCGTCACAACACTAGAGTCCGCCCCCACCACCACCTTTCGCTCGGAGGTCGCTGCTCGCAGTTCCCTCCTGTCTGAAATAAGCGCAGCAACTGCATACACTCCCACATAGAGAGCTTTGGTGGGCCACATCCATTTCAGGGTCCCACTCCTCCCCTCAAATCACTGCCCCACCTTCTTCTCTCTGTGGAAATATGGATTTTTATGATCAGTTATGTCCCCTATCTTGGACCCCAACGGTTTCATGTATAAATCACAAGTACATGTATGTTCCCTCCAGTTTCAGTTTTGAAGACGCAAACACATGTGCGTCCACCGTCAACATGTCCTCTTTCAGATTCGCCATGAATGGGCCGGATATTCTATTCCTAAGTATGAAAGGCCACCGGCTTTATATGGTTCATTTATGCCATTTTACAGTCCAGGCGAGTAGGCCCTGATTCTGCCATTAAGCCTTTTCCTGCCTTCTGCCTCTGAAAGCTCCAGTCTGAGCTCGCATCTGTATCCATGAACTTTGTCCTACTCCCTGCGCGGCTAACGGTGCCTGACTCGGCCTGTCGGCCTGTCTGCCTGCCAAAAACTGTATTTCACCTTCAAGATTATCTGCTCTGCTCCGCTCCTCATCCAATGCATTCCTGTCTAGCAGTTCAAGTAAACATTCCTCTAGCTACCGTGCAAAAGGGCCCTGCTTCTCTGTCTTTATGCAAGTAATTCATAGCCCTGTTACTATGGAAGATTTCTGCCCTCGCATCTAGTGTAGACACTTAGACGCTTGTACACGCACTAACAGTCAGTATAGTCAGTATAGAATAAGATTCTATCCTAAGAGACCTCTCTTTTTGGATAACACAGTTCTTTAAACATAGGATATTAGATATGATTTGGGATTAGGTTGACATAACCCCAGACTTCTGTCTCCACATGTAGAGCTAAATGTCAAGTCCCATTCACCCCCTAGTTGCACGTGAATCACACGTCATGCTGCTGCGCGCGCATCTCTGCCAAGTATTTTGCTGACATTACGAAATTCTTTCATGGAACCACCCATTTGTGACATCATACCTAATGACGTTCTTTAGTTACGCCTAGTTACACCCATTTTTAGTTACGCATGTATGTTTTTATCTCTGTTATCAACTGTTACGCCTCCTGCATCTGTTTCACTGTAATGCCTCTTCTATAAAAATGATTACCTGTCAATAAAGTATTGTCCTTCACTTCCTGAACCTTCGTGGTGATGGAATATGAAGCCCACAAATTCGAATTGTGTTTTGGAATAAAGCCCGTTCCGAACCTCTAATACCACGGATTCTGCCTCTTATTTTATTGAGCTATTCTTATTAATTTTCCGCATCAAATTAAGTACCGGTAATTAAATTATTTACCACATATATGGCGCCCGAACAGGGACACTTTCTCATCTCACGCGCCGGAGGTGCGTTGCAGGCCCGGTCTCCTGCCACAGCTGGACGGACAACAACGCGTACCCACAGGATTTCCTGTATCTCCCTCCTGCCGAGCGGGGGTAACTGAGGCTGCGATCAACACCCAGACGAGGTGGTGAGAAGTGCGAAGTATCCCGACCAGAGCCTAGCTGAGAGAGCAAGATCCGAGGTATACAGAGGCCCACCCGGTTCCGAAGTTCCGAAGTTTCGAGTCGAGTCCAGTCTGGTCCAAGTCCAGTTCAGTTCAGTTCCGAGGCCTTCCGTTCCGAGCTACCCGGTGAGTACCATTGCCGGGGAGGCGTTCTGACGTGCACATAGGGTGTGCCGGTCAAGACGGGTTTGGGTACACAAATCCGGTCTGCACTGTTTTAGCAGTGTATCTGTACTGTTTAGCAGTATATCAAGTATGTCTAGTATATAATTCAGAATTACCTAGTTAGTGCCGAGTATTATGCTTAGTGACTAGTTCCCTAAATGGCCATCATTGTTGTTCGTTAAATGTTAAATGTTAAAATGTTTTAAATACGTTCTGCATATTGTGGTGTGAATGACTGTTCATTATTGTGTTTTGTTGTATTAAACGTGTTCAATATTAGGTATCAGATCAGTTCTCAATATGCCGTTCTTTTCGAAATTAAGACAGATCAAAACTAGAAAAGGTGTACTCGAAGAAGCTGTTCCCATTCCTCCTAGGGACACTCCAGGGTACTTCATGTATCATAAACATGGCCTAGACGCCATATTATTTCTTGATTTATGGGTAGACTACACCAAGGAATTACCAGAAAGTCAGAGGTGGCCCGCAGCTGGGACCTGGGATGCAGATTGCATCATGAAAGTAGAGGAAGAATTATGGAAAAAGAAAGCTAGACAATCACAGAAAGATGCCATTGAATTATGGCGTAAAGAATCATATAGACGTACAGAAAAAGCACTCAGACAGGAAGAGAAAAGTAAGGAGAATTCAAATAAAGTCCGAGAAAATCTATTAATTGAAGAAGGTACCCGAGCAAAATCAGAACAAGCAGACAGACAAAGAAATGCCCTTATGAATGGTATGTATCCTCTTCTGGCTGAAGGGTTACCTAAGGCTACTCCGGAGATACCAAAAGACTTGCCACCGCCATTGTTTCCGATAAAAGTACATCCCAAAGGGCATCCCAGAACCGCAGAAGATGTTTTCCTTTCCTCTTATTTAGACGACGCAGCTCCCGAGTATCCTAATACTGCGCCACATAGACCGCCTGCCGAGGGGGTTCAACGCCAAGACCCTCCGTCTGTACCTCCGCAACAACAAACTCCGACACAAGTTCCGGCAAGCACATCTGTTTCTACAGCTGTACCCACACCTATGGTTGCTATATCACGTTCAATGAATCCTTTCACATCCAGCACCCCAGGCGGTGCTACAGGAGGTACAGCAAACATTTTTTCCACGCCACCCAGAGTAAATAAACTTTCCTTTCAAGAATTAGCCCACCAACGTACGCCCAAACTAGTAACTCCCGACATGCTTAAGGAACTTCTAGTAGATTGTAGATATGACCCTGTGCCCGGCAAAGAGGACGAAATGCTGCTGGCATCATTACGTATCCGACGAGCTGCAATATATTTAGGGAGGCTACCAGGAATGACTACACATTTAGAAAATATATATCACTTCGTCCAGTCAGGACGAGATTCTGAAAGTATTAATAGAGCCATGGAGTACCAGAAAGTGGAAATACAGGGGGAACTGTTACGTTTCCTCATAAATTGTGTGATCAGAAATCAAGACCGACCAGGGGTAAATCCGGAAGAAATGCGAATTCTTACCACATGGAGTCGGAATATATCAGAGGGGAGACATGATAAACGATTAAGTATAGTAGCTATGTGCCGAAAGATCCGCAAAGAAGTAGAACGAATACACGAAGAAAGATTAGCAGTAGACCAGCCTGAACAAACCGAGGAGGAGGAAGAATTAGAACTGCCCACAGGACAGTTAGAAACAATGGCCTATGTAGGTAGAGGGAGATCTTGTAATAATACTAGATGCTTTACTGATCCGATACGTCCGATACGTCCAGATAATAACAGAAATTTCCAAACACCTATAATAAATATAAGGTCCCCCGAACATTCGTTCCAAGCCGCTGACAAATTACTCCGAGAACGAAGGGGTTATCATATACTCGATTCTATGGACGAACAAGAATTAGCCAGGTCAGCCGTTCACTGGGTTGACAGTCCCGGAAAATATAGTGATGATACACTAGCACATACGTTTTTGAACCTCACCCCAGATGAACAGCGTTTAGCTGGTATCTATATGATTCAACAACTCCTTATATTATATAAAAGCCAACACTCCGATCCTGGTCCCCTACCTGATATATTGACTGAATTACTCACGAATAAATGGAGAGGTTCAGGTACTGAGTTAATTAGAGAAATACTAGAATCCAGAAAGCAGTACATTCTTTTTGTATGCCCCGAACATGTCTCACTGCCCATCAAGGAAAGAACGACGTATTATATGGATAGACAGAATCCTTTACGCGAAGTGCACCCGATAAAAGGTGATGACAATCAGTTTAAACGTGTGTTTGTATACACACCCATATCTAAAATGGAACTATTAGAAATGAAGAAAGTGGTACCCAGTCATGACAAAGACCCAGCGGGTTTCCACCGTGAAATTAAAGACATGTTGCTCATGGGAGAGTATACCTATCCCGACATTATGAAAATATTAAAGGTATTAATGCCTGCGGGCATTTACGAAAAACTCAAAGAAAAGGATTGGGAGGTGGGAGACCAAAAGATAGATTGGACAGCATTAGAAAACGAAGAAACAGCTCGAGGTCCAGGTTTAGGGCTCGGGGAAAAGACCAGAATACTACCAGGTTTATTAGTACAGGTACTGCCACGTTTATTAACTACGAAAAAGGAAGACTGGGGTGCAATATCAGCCTGTAAACAAAAGCAAGATGAAGACACTAGTGATTTTTATGCCCGATTCGAAAAATGTTTTGGTATAAATAGTGGAATAAAAGCAAGTAGCGAATCGTATCCACATCTGTTTGTGACAAAATTAGTTGAAAATGCCTTGCCCCAAGTTAAGAATAGAGTATTGAAATTCGAGAGTACCTGGCAAGGTAACACTCCGTCACAAATGTTACAAATGCTACAGTACCATCACAATAGAATTAGAGAGGAACAAGAACATGAACAAAGACGCATGAAAGATACGAAAATGAAAATGCTAGTTTCCCAGACAGTTCCAGCTGACGGTCATAAAAAGGGTATGACACAGTCCAGTGTTTCAGCGGGTTCTGTAAAAGGGACATGCAACTATTGTAAACAGCCAGGTCATTATGTACACGATTGTCCAGTTTTAAAACATAATATCGCCATAGGTAATACAAAAGAAAGACCACGGCCACTTAGACAGGATCAGAACCAACAAGGAGCCCCGCAGCATGCACAGTCCATGCCGGCTCCGCAACAATCTATGCCAGCTCCACCACCGCAGCCTATTGCTGCCACACAAACAACGACACAACAGATGTACCAGACCGCACAGTATGACTATCCTGATTATCAACGATACTCATGAAACAGCCTAGAGAGGGAAGTTGGCTTACCCCTTATCGAGGTCCCTGTAGATCAAGAAGGACCTTATGTACACAGTGAATTATTAGGCCAAGATAGAAAATTTTTACTTGATACAGGGGCAAGCCGAACAACCATAAAACGTAGTGAAGTTCCAGGGGCACCCCTCTCAGGCTCACAGAATATTTCCCTTGGTTTTTCAGGAAAACCTATCATTAACGAAGTATCACAGCCTCTTCCCCTTACGATTGGTCCCTTGACACGAACTACAGATTTATTGCTTACTAAATCATGTCCAGAAAACCTGTTAGGTATAAAAACGTTGAAAGCTCTAGGAGCTATAATATGTTGTTCTCCGGAAGGAGTAAGATTGTTTTTACGTGATTTCAAAGGGCACTACGTGTCCCGAGACATGGATCACCGACTGCAGACTTTACCCACACATTTATGGGCACAAGGCCCTACAGATGTTGGTTGCATGAACATTACACCATATCGAGTCACACTAAAGACAGGAGTGGTACTACCACGAATGCGACAATACAAGTTACCCCCAGATGCTATAGTGGCTTTACTGCAAATCATTGACGAGCTTATTACCCAAGGAGTGGTTGTGGAAACCGACTCCAATGTATGTAATTCCCCGATAATTCCGATTCTTAAACGAACTGATCCAAAGGCCCCGCCAGTATATCGATTGGTTATTGATCTGCGCGAATTAAATAAATGTATTGTACCACAATACCCCGTAGTCCCAGACATTTCTTCATTACTGACAGCCATTGATTCCGAAGCAACATTCTTTACTGTAATTGATCTCAAGAATGCCTTTTTCAGCGTCCCAATAGATCCGGAAAGCCAATACTTGTTCGGATTTAGTTTAAATGGACGAAGCTTTAAATTCACACGCGCACCTCAAGGATTCACAGAAAGCCCCAGCATCTATAGCCAAGCACTGAAACGAGAACTTGACAGTATCCACATGCCAGTCAACACTGCCCTGCTTCAATATGTCGATGATCTGCTGATCACCGCTAGAAGCGAACCTGAATGTGAAAAAGCCTCACTGACGGTTTTACAATTTTTGGCCGAAAAGGGGCACAAGGTGTCCCCTTCTAAGCTGCAATTCTGTGTTCAGCGAGTTGTTTACCTTGGTCACTCGCTGTCCAAGGAGGGAAGGCAGCTTACACCCGATCGCATCCAGTTAATTGCTAACATGCCAATACCCAAGACACAAAAGGAGGTGCGGGCTTTTATAGGCCTCACTTCATATTGTAGGCAGTGGATCCCTCAGTATGCATTTCTAGCAAAACCACTCATTCAGTTGACAACACAGGAGGCAGCCACATCGACTGTCCTCCCTTGGACTCAGGAACATACACAAGCTTTTGAAAGCCTAAAGAAAGCTTTATGTCAAGCACCTGTTTTAGCAACACCATGTTACAATAAACATTTTACGCTCTTTGTTACAGAACGCGAAGGTACTGCTTTGTCAGTACTCACTCAGGAACAAGCAGGATCACACAAACCATGTGCTTATTTTTCTAGTACATTAGACCCCGTAGCTCAGGCTCTGCCTGCGTGCCTGAAATCAGTGGCAGCGACAGCTTTAGCAATCAGACAAAGCGATGCCATAGTGTTAGGACATCCATTGACAGTACAAGTACCACACGCAGTAGAGGTTCTTGTGAACCGAACGCAAACACAACACTTGACTATAGCAAGACTCACCGGTTACGAATTAACATTGTTTCAGCCACACATAGAAATCAGACGTTGTAGTACATTAAATCCTGCCACACTGTTACCAGTAAACGGAACAGACCCACTAGCTCATGATTGTATTGAAGTTATTACTATCACGACGAAACCTAGACAAGACTTGACAGACGTCCCATTGTCAGACCCAGACCTGACGTTGTATGTAGATGGTTCATGTATGAGAACAAGTACAGGAGAGCTAGTGGCCGCGTATGCAGTCACAACAGATACTGAAGTCATTGAAACAAATTGCATAAATACCTTGTCAGCTCAAGCAGCAGAGCTCATCGCTCTGACACAAGCCTGTATTCAAGCTACGAATAAGAAAGTCAACATATACACTGATTCACGTTATGCATTCGGAGTTGTACATGACTTCGGCGTGCTGTGGCGAGAGAGAGGTTATTTAACTTCTCACGGTGCCCACATTCAGCACGGACCCCTCATTCATGCCTTATTAGATGCAATACATCTACCCACTGCAATATCAATTATGAAATGTAAAGCTCATACGAAAGTTACTGATATCATTTCCCAAGGCAATGATCTAGCTGACAGAACAGCTAAACAGACTGCTCAAACTCACACATCTGACATGACAAAGACAATAGTTCCGACACCAACACATTGCATGATGGTTAAGGATCCCGCTCTTGACGTAATTGACATACAGACACATGCTACACCAGATGAAATAAAGAAATGGATTGAATTAGGAGGGATCCAAACGGATCAAGGATGGATGACGAAGGAAAAATCTGTATGGTTCCTTCCTGATTCTATGGTTCAAGTTATCATTAATACAATACATAGTCCAGCGCACCTAGGAGAAAAAGCTATGCTAGACAGCATTCAACATATTTGGTTTAACAAACATTTACGAGCAGCAGCTAAACAAAAAGTTCGTACCTGTATGATCTGTTGTCAGTTTAACCCAGGTAAAAGCATTCCCGTAGAACAGGGTGGATTTCAGCCTCCTGAGCACCCTTTTGAAGTCCTCCAGATGGATTATATCCAGATGGAACGATGTCGAGGATTCAAATATGTTCTTGTAGTTGTCTGTGCTCTTTCCCGTTGGACAGAAGCATACCCGGTTTCAGATTACACTGCCCCGACTACTGCCAAACAGTTGGTTCGAGAATTCTTACCACGGTACGGTTTACCACGTGTTGTCTACTCAGATAACGGCCAGCCGTTCTCATCCGAACTAATGAAACACGTTTCACTTTTGTTAGGCTATCAATGGAGATTTCACTGTGTCCGACACCCCGAGGCAGCAGGTCTCGTGGAACGACATAATCAAACTCTGAAAATTAGATTGTCCAAAATATGTAGGGAGAAAGGTGTCGATTGGGTAGTAGCCTTACCAGTCGCACTCTTTTACATGAGAATGGTAGCGCACTCTCGAACAGGGCTATCCCCTTATGAGGTGATCTTCGGTAGACCACCAAATATGTGGGGGACGCCTATACCACGCAAAATAACTGATGTTGACTGTAATATGCTGACAGATTACCTGGCTTCCTTGATGTCTGCACTACAATCTTGTCGTTCACAGGTAGCTGCAGCCTTTCCCGACAACACCGAGGTGAAACCCCATGACGTAGTTCCCGGGGACCTGGTGTTAGTGCGAAACTTTGACCGGAAGACTCAGCTGGATCCTTGGTGGAAATCGCCTCAACTTGTACTGCTCACCACAAGGACAGCCGTGAAGATCGAAGGTCGCAAAGGTTGGATACATTCAAGTCATATCAAGAAATTTCATGGACTACCGTCTGATGTAAACGATACACCTCGCGTGTCTTCACCGATTGACTCAAAGCTTCCTTTGGTTGAACCAAGCGATAAGGAACTATACAAACTAAAACTACGGTCTAAGAAGTCAGACAATTTGATTGTTTAAGTCCTCTCCAAGGTGAATCGGTCGAATTTGTCTCTGACATGTATCCCCTAGACCTGAATAGAGAAAGAAACGGAAAGATGCAGTTGAAACAACATGCGTACTGTAAATCACTGCGTAGTCATTGCACAGTGACGTTATTAATTTTGTTTTTCTTAAGTCTTTTAATAATCGCTGCAAGTATATTGTTGCACATATATTATCCTATTTCTAAACATGTTTACAATGTTACTGCTGAACATTCTTTTAGTGAATTACCCCCGCATGAGTTGTCCTATAGATTTGCGCTGCGCAATAACACTTTTATTAGTATGTTACATCATTCCCATCAGACTAGCAATGCTACAAATTGTTGGATATGTGGCCGACTCCCTCCCTATCAGAACTATAAGGGAATTCTGCCTCTCTTTCCATATCCGTTCACACACAATGGCTCCTGTGGAGCATGGTTTAGTTTAATTAATTCCCTAGATTCGAATTCCGCAGTTTATCAAGACAACTGGGTATGGGGAAACCTGAACTTAGTTTTGCTTAAAGTCTGCTACCCTAACAAGGAGGGACTTCCCACTAGAACAGGAACTGATCTAGAAAATGAAGTATACGGATTAGGTAATTTCACGCTTAATCTCATGATCCTGAATGTTGAATCCGAAGCTGCACCAATTTTGCCCGCTATGTCAGTATTTCCAGTTAAAGGTGAATTGTGTGTAAGAAAGAATGGTTCCATACATATGGGCCATAGTAGATGCACCACTGTAATAGAATTCAGTGATCAAGGCAAGTCTACATTTAGAGCTTCTCGCCATTCCTACTTTATATGTGGTCAGACTGCATATACACGTTTGCCTCTAGATTGGGATGGTACCTGTTACATCGGATTCCTTTTGCCACCTGTTTTCCTAGCTCCTCCTGATTATCATAGAAATACTCATTTAGTACACAATAGACAGCAGAGAGATCTCCCAATCGTCGATTACACTGAAACAGCAAGGGAAAAATACACAGATTTCAATAAAGGTTTCTTCCCCTATATAGGTACAGTCACTAATAGTAAGCTGATACGTAGATTAACCAGAACCCTTGAAGCAGTAGTGAACGAAACTATTTCCGCCTTAGGCAATTTAACAGAAGAGCAGTCTGCTATGCGGATTGTTGTGCTTCAAAATCGTCTTGTCCTTGACGTCATCCTGGCCGATAGGGGCGGAGCTTGTAGGGTCATCGGATCAAGTTGTTGCATTCTCATACCAGAAAATTCGCCGTCTGTATATAAAGCCATAACTCGCCTTCATAAGATTGTAAGCCAGATACACCAGAATCCAGGCACCTGGACTTGGTCCGGTTGGTTTTGGGGTGTATTGTCAGCCTGGGGATGGAGGGTCCTATCCTTCCTAGGTATTGGCTTCCTCATACTATTCAGTTGCTGCTTATGCCTACAATGTGGACCAGCGATTTGTGGTCTGTGTGCCACCTCGTGTATCCCACATCCAAGTTTTCATTCATCCCGGAAGAAGAAAGAAGAACAAATGATGTTATATGAACAGATCAACGGATTGATGAAGATTGATATCTCTTAAGGGCAAGTAGGGGACAAGGAGGGAATGTGGAAATATGGATTTTTATGATCAGTTATGTCCCCTATCTTGGACCCCAACGGTTTCATGTATAAATCACAAGTACATGTATGTTCCCTCCAGTTTCAGTTTTGAAGACGCAAACACATGTGCGTCCACCGTCAACATGTCCTCTTTCAGATTCGCCATGAATGGGCCGGATATTCTATTCCTAAGTATGAAAGGCCACCGGCTTTATATGGTTCATTTATGCCATTTTACAGTCCAGGCGAGTAGGCCCTGATTCTGCCATTAAGCCTTTTCCTGCCTTCTGCCTCTGAAAGCTCCAGTCTGAGCTCGCATCTGTATCCATGAACTTTGTCCTACTCCCTGCGCGGCTAACGGTGCCTGACTCGGCCTGTCGGCCTGTCTGCCTGCCAAAAACTGTATTTCACCTTCAAGATTATCTGCTCTGCTCCGCTCCTCATCCAATGCATTCCTGTCTAGCAGTTTAAGTAAACATTCCTCTAGCTACCGTGCAAAAGGGCCCTGCTTCTCTGTCTTTATGCAAGTAATTCATAGCCCTGTTACTATGGAAGATTTCTGCCCTCGCATCTAGTGTAGACACTTAGACGCTTGTACACGCACTAACAGTCAGTATAGTCAGTATAGAATAAGATTCTATCCTAAGAGACCTCTCTTTTTGGATAACACAGTTCTTTAAACATAGGATATTAGATATGATTTGGGATTAGGTTGACATAACCCCAGACTTCTGTCTCCACATGTAGAGCTAAATGTCAAGTCCCATTCACCCCCTAGTTGCACGTCAATCACACGTCATGCTGCTGCGCGCGCATCTCTGCCAAGTATTTTGCTGACATTACGAAATTCTTTCATGGAACCACCCATTTGTGACATCATACCTAATGACGTTCTTTAGTTACGCCTAGTTACACCCATTTTTAGTTACGCATGTATGTTTTTATCTCTGTTATCAACTGTTACGCCTCCTGCATCTGTTTCACTGTAATGCCTCTTCTATAAAAATGATTACCTGTCAATAAAGTATTGTCCTTCACTTCCTGAACCTTCGTGGTGATGGAATATGAAGCCCACAAATTCGAATTGTGTTTTGGAATAAAGCCCGTTCCGAACCTCTAATACCACGGATTCTGCCTCTTATTTTATTGAGCTATTCTTATTAATTTTCCGCATCAAATTAAGTACCGGTAATTAAATTATTTATTTAATTACCCCTAGCCTCAGTAAGTCTACGGTTGGGTTGCATTCGAGCGGCGCCCCCCCCGCTCGGTTTAGCATGTCTTCCTGCACCTTCTGTGCTTGGCCACGCCCCTTGCTTCTAGCCTCGTCTCTGCAGCCCCCTAGTTATGCTGGCTACGGTGGGCGCGCACCTTGTTATAGGGGTCTATTGCTGGGATTGTGCTGCCCTTGCCTGACTCCGTGCATCGCCGTCTCTGGGCTCTTGGCGCTTTAAGTTTTCTTGTGATGCCACCCTTGGTGAGTCTCGTTTTAAACTTTCACGCTACGGTGGGCACGCACCTTGTTATAGGGGTCTATTGCTGGGATTGTGCTGCCCTTGCCTGACTCCGTGCGTCGCCGTCTCTGGGCTCTTGGCGCTTTAAGTTTTCTTGTGATGCCACACTCGGTGAGTCTCGTTTTAAACTTTCACGCTACGGTGGGCGCGCACCTTGTTATAGGGGTCTATTGCTGGGATTGTGCTGCCCTTGCCTGACTCCGTGCGTCGCCGTCTTTGGGCTCTTGGTGCTTTAAGTTTTCTTGTGATGCCACCCTCGGTGAGTCTCGTTTTAAACTTTCACACTGAGCGCGGTGCCCGCTTCAGGGACACCGCGCTCTGTGTGTTTGTTTGCTGGCAGCTACTCTGCCACAGTAACAACACATCTGAAACCGCGGCACTGGCGGCATTGCAGTCACTGACTTCAGGAGTGGGTGGGCGTGGCGGTTTCTCTTTATTCTGAAATCATCCCGCGACAACCAGACCCATCCCCACGAGCAGGGCTTTAAGTGGGATGAAAAAAATGGGGGGGGGTCACTCAAAGGGGCCTGGTCAATGTAATTAAGGGCGTGGCTTTAAAACACCTAATCTAAAAATCCGTGTTTAGCACAGTGTGCCGCCCGACTTGTATTTTGCTGTTCCTGTCATTGCATTCAGATATATGATGCAAGTCACATCATACCTACAAGTCAGGACTATTGGCTTTGTCAATAGTTGCTAGTTGCATACGATAAATACGCAGCAACTATGATTTGTATAAAATATTGAAAACACTTCCACTTAACACCCTGGTGACACCACAGCAATGTTGCTGCTCTCGAGTTTCAAAAAGAGAAGGGAAATCCAGAGAGAAAATGACTCTCTTTAAAGTATTTCCCTTCCTCTACAACGCTCACCACGCGCACATCGATGTGCTACCTATCACTGCAGTCCAGGGGGAAAAAAAGGGACCGCCTGTGCGGACACAAAACAGAGCCCGATAGAGATCCGTTTCGAAGCCCCCTTAAAAAAACTGCCGGTGCTCAGACCCGGCCCACTTAAAGCCCTGGTTGTTATCTCACTACCTCACTCTTTCTATCTCACTAACTCACTTTCACTCTCTCTTTCACTACCTCACTCTCTATCTCACTACATCACAACATCACTCTATGCTTATATATTACTACCTCACAACATCCCTCTCCCTCACTACCTCACTCTTTCTCTACCTCACTCTCTCACTACCTCACTCTCTCTATCTCACTACCTCACTCTCTCTATCTCACTACCTCACTCTCTATCTACCTCACTCTCTATCTCACTACCTCACTCTCTATCTACCTCACTCTCTATTTCAATACCTCACTTTCTCTCTCTATCTCACTACCTCACTCTCTCTCTGCTAATGCAATAGGTATCACATATGCAAAAAAAGCTAATGCCAATAGAAATGACAATGCCATTTATTTAGGGATACAAAAAAGATTAAAAAATAATGAGCAATACCAATAGCTCTACCTATAATATTGCCGAGACCATTGCATTGTAAATGCTTGTTTAATTTAGTCGCTATTTAGCTTTTTATATTTTCTCATTTATATAGAACTCTTTCCTTAGGTTATTTACAAGATACTTTACCCTATATATTGAATATTTTTTCCCCTCCCTTCCTTTCCCTCTCCTCCCTTGCTTTCCTTTTTGCCTCCCCTTCCATATTAAACATAATACCTTTCAAAAAAGCTTTTTCCCTCAGTATATCCCCTGGCTCCGCTAGACATTTCTTAAACCTTGTTAGAATTTAATTGCTTTTATTGTTTTGTCTCATTGCCTAATGATTAACCCTGGGCGAGACACTACGCTTCGCCCACGTAGTGTACGTAGCGCTGCCTGCTTCGCAGTTTTCGAAGTAGGCGAAGCAGGCAGCGCTACGCACACGCCAGGGCGAAGCGTAGCTGCCTGCCACCCACCACCCACCTCCCGCCCGCCCTCCTTTTTAAAACATACCCTAATTGTAAATTAAATAAAAGTAAAGACTCTTACCTGAAGCGCGGCGTCTCCGGGGCTCCCTCTTCCTGGTTTCCAACTTCTTCTGACAAATGCGCATGCGCGGACGCCCGCGCATGCGCATTTCTTGACTGACTGCTCGTGCCAAGCTACCAAGGGGGTGAGCAGGGGTTATTTTGAAAATGTAACTCCCTCATTCTGACTACCAAGAAGGGTCTCTACTTGGACAAGTTGACAAAGCTGCCAACTAGAGACCCCCATTTCTAACAGTGGTGCTTGAGAGTAAAAAGCTTGACAATAAACATATTTGGACAGTGGCAATATATTGAATATTGCTCACAAACTAATACCAGCAATTATGCGCCTCTGGGATCTCACAAGGTAGAGTGTTACTTAGATCTCATTTCTCTAGCATATGTTGGTGAGAATTACAGAGTCACAAGAAGAACAGCTTAGATTTCTAAGACTTATGAAGCCCTGTTCGCTCCCCATTCACTAGCTGGTTAGTAGGAGGTTCTGGAGATCTGTATCCTTCCACCCACCACTGTAGAAGTGATCATCATAGGATTGGTAATAGCGATTAAAAATAAATCACTCTGTCAGACTTATGGACCTCTATCACTTATCAATGTAGACAGAATTTTGTTTGCGTATGTCATAGCTAACAGACTCAATTCATTGATGGAATAGCTGAAGCTCCCAGGCCAGATTTTTCCCTTGTAGAGTGAAGTCGCAAAAGAAAATTGATTCTCTTTGCCTGGAATTCAGGTGATCTTAGTGTTTCATAACACGGAAAGCTTTTGATTCATTACAGTGGCAATTTTTGAGAACAGTGCAATGCAGTAAGCTTGTAGATCTGCTATACATTAGTCCTGCAGCAAGGGTGGGAATTAATGGCTGCCTCTTAAGGTCTTTTGGCATATACAGCAGTACCACACACGGGTGTCCTGTTCCCTTTCCCTATTGCTTATCTCAATGGAGAAGCTTGCTGGCAACGAGAACACCATGTGCCCTAGTTAATAGCTTTCACTACTAGGTGATCGCTAGTGTCCGTATAGTCATATGACATCCTCCTATCTCTCAAACATCTGTTAACAAACCGCCTCTCCAAAATTTGGGAAAGTGTCAGAATTGCAACTCCAAAGCAAGTTCCACAGGCCCCACCATTCTGATAATGGCACAAATCCATAGCCTGGACTACAGTGCCAGGAGGCCACCACAACTTGAACTACCCATTGCCCCTGCCAGTGCTGCCAGCAACAGTACCAACATAGCTACTAACCCTCACACTCCTACAAGTATGACCATTCAGATTATTTCAGGCCCCTAAAGCTATAGGAATGGCTTGGTTGGCAGGGATTAGTCAGTTTTAATATATATTGAATTAGGAAACTACTCTTGTTCTGCTCATCCATACATTACACAAACAGCGCCACCACGTGGCAGACTGCCATAAGTGCCATTGTTGACAATTAATATAAGTGCCGGTGCCGAGCACTGGAATCCACCGGTTCAAATTACGCACTGCTGGACTACCTTCTTGTAGATTCGTGCAAGCACACAATGTAGCTTCCAATGCTTAAACTGCCGCCATGCAGGGCCAGGGGATATGGAGACATCTGCCAAGGAACCTCAGTGATAAATCAGCAGGAGCCCCTCCCCCAAGATCTGGGCGTGCCCTTTGGTTAGACATCAGAAAGTATTGCAGAAATACCATCAGGACATCGCGCTGGGCCATCATGAAGGAAGGTGTTCACTGGAAAGGAAGCTGCCGCAACTGAGGCAATAACCGGGGAGGTAAAAAAATGTATCAGTGCATGCGAGCAATCCCAAGATTCACATCCGTCCAGGAGCCCCAAGCCCCAACACTTGCCTTCTTGAATGGTGGTGAATGAGTGAGAATATTCAAGTTTGTTCTGGTACTAACTTCACGTGCATGCAAAAGGGCAGGTCTTGAAGTGGTGAATTTCGACCCTGTGACCCTTGGGCGGGTGAGAGAGAAAGCAGGTATTTGGTGATCCTGCTAGAGGCAGGGCCGTTTCTACCATTAGGCAATATTAGGCAGCTACCTAGGGCGGCAAAAAGGGGAGGGTGGCAAAAAACATGAGTTTGGGAATATCTAATGCATTCATTCTTCTAGCCAGGATGACAGGTGGAGAGAGTGATGGTAGTAAAAGGGAGGGGGTGGCATTTTTCAATTCTCGTCTAGGACGGCTAAACACCTAGAAACGGCACTGGCTAGAGGGTCCCAGCCTGGGATGAGTCATTGTAGGAAAAGGAGGTGTGACCTGATGGATGAAACAGCTAGACACTAGCAGGTAGGTTTTCTGGCAAAACCTTGATCACAATCAGGCTCTGCAGTTGAGGATAGCACGAAAGGAGCAGCCTGAAACCCGGATCTACCATCACTTGTCAGACAGCAAGTGAATGGAGTGCTTCAGGTCACCACTGTAGGACTTCGAGCCCAGTGGATAAGAGGCATAAGTGAGATCCCACTCCATGTGCTGGGAGCGGGCTCTGCCCTAGACACGCTCACAGTGAATTGACATGACTCTTCATCCAGTCGTTGACTTCAGTTTAGCTTTATCATTCGATGGGATATTTCAAGATACATGAGGATTGGACCTTCTTAATGCGTCACATAAAATTCTGCACTGAGGATAGGTCAGAGGAAAAGGGATCGGAGAATGCTGTGCCAGGGAGCCTCTGTGAAGAGGGTGGTAGGCAAGAAGAGACATGAGGGTTCCTCAGCATAAGAGCCTGTGTGCCGAGCGGCAACTAAAAAGACAATATTAAAGGATTCCTTTAGAACACAAAGAGATCCCCCATGCACAGGCAGTGGAAAACAACAAGTACCACTAGGGGGAAATGTCATCAAATTGCCCAACCTAGCCCAGTCTGTGAAACCCCTAAAACAACCCTTTAATGCTGAACCATCCTTAACTCAGTTTGGTGTGCAGCTGCACTTCTTTTTTCTATTAAACCCACTGGTATACATAAATCATTGGTTAAAAACAAGTGCCCGGGATATCATCAGGAAGAAGCTTGCACCAGACCATTTCTCCTGTTAGCGCAGCTTAAAACAGAACCAACTGCTAACCATATATGTGGGGAGAGGATGTGGCGTAATGGCCAGAGCTGCTGGAGCTGGGGAACCAGGTTAGAATCTCAGCGTCGGCTCAAAGTCCCGTGATTCTGGGCAAATCACTTAAACTCCCTGTGAACGAATGTGTCCTTAACTGGTGCTCATGAAATGCACAGTGTTGAGGATTAAGTGCCGGAAACCACCGGCTCAAATTAAGCACTGACATAAATGCATAATCAGGGATGACGATTCGATCCCTTTCTAATCTTGCCTTAGACGGGCCCACCATAACACACCATTCCACCGCTCCAACACCACCAGGCTCAAACGCACCTTGTCACATACAGACAGGGCTTTCGGTGGGATTAAAAAACTGGGGTCTCTCAAAGGGGCGTGGTCTATGTAATTAAGGTCGTGGCTTTAAACACATAAGCTAAAAATCTATGCTTAGCATAGTGTGCATCCCGACTGGTTTTTTGCTGCTTCTGTCATTGCAGCCAGACATATAATACAACAAGTAACATTACACCTACAACAAGCCAGGACTATTGGCTTTGTCAATGGGGTTTAGCTGCATATGATATCAATTCAATTAATCTTTATTTCGGTTTAGCAAACCATAAAAGATACACATTAACAAATTTAACCATCACAATAAAAGCACTTCATATCATAGTCTTTCAGAAAGGTATCGCTAGCCCAATGCATACATTTTTAGAATCCTATTCTAATCTAAAACCTTTGTTAATCCTTAAAAGCTAAATATCATTAAAATTTCATTTTTGTTAACATTGAGGAGTTACAACATATTTCCTTATAAAATGCCAGAAACCAAACATATTATGTCTGGGTTCCTTAAAGTTGGTTTCCTGGTCTTTAAAATACTAATAATACAAAACAAAATATATATACCAGATATAATGTTCCGACTGATTTTTTCCTTTTTAGTACAGCATAACTAATATAATAGGGCTGATAGTATTCTTCATGTACTAAATAAAGTGCAAGTGCAAAAACCAGTATGGTTTTGGAATATTAAATTAAAATTTCAGACCTTCCTTTCTTCTTATTAAGCTTACGCCAAACTGTTACCTACTAACACTGAAGACCACAGTTTGAGATGTGTCAGTTTTCAATATTCTTTCTGCCTCATAGCAGGATCTTATACCCAATTACCGGCAAATGGGTTTGATCCATTTTCTTCTATATTTTGTATAGGCTCGGCAGAACAACAATATATGTACATCGTTTACTTTAGCACCCATATGACATAATACACAACACTCCGAACTTTCGTCCCCTTGTTTCCAGACCCGTTTTGGTGTATTAAAATTTGTCTGTAATACACCGTATTGGAATTTCAAATATAAGGATTTTGCTAACTGTGGCTGCACCTCGTCCAAAAATGGCTCGAAACTCCAAGTTGGAAGTCATTTTGGTGTCCAAGGTAATACCTAGATAATTAAAACTGTGCACATACTCTAGCTTTTTGATTTTTGACAGTTAAGTTCTTTTTAAAAGATTTGTGTGGATTAATTGCATATATTTTGTTTTACTAGAGTTTATTCCCAGACCCTTTGCTTCACAGTATACACCAAAAGTGTTGTTAAACATTGTAAACCTTTGGGGGTTTGGGAAATTAAGATAGTATCATCCGCAAATAAGAGCACAGGTACTGGCACCCCCCTAGTTTGGGAGAATCGTGTTCGCAGCCCAATAAAAATTCAGGAATATAATTTACATGTAATGAAAATAGGGTGGGTGCCAGCACACATCCCTGCCTTACACCCTTGTTTACCTCAATTGGTTCAGTAAGTTCGCCCCTTGGACCCCATCTAACCCTTGCAAAGTTATCTTCGTGCGATCTTATTATATGCAAGAGTATTTCCCCCGGTACCCCTTGATTTTTTAGGGATTTCCAAAGGAGATTTCTAGGGATGAGGTCGAAGGCAGCCTTCAAGTCAACAAAGGAAATTTACAAATGGCCCTTCTTAAATACTGTATATTTCCAACTCATACAGAGGAATCTAAAGACCTGTCAATTGTGCCGGTTTTGCCTCTAAAGCCAGCCTGATACTTTGATAAAATGTTATTCTCCTCAATCCAATCATTTAGTTTTTTTTTTAATTTGCCGAGCATTTTTTTTCTGTAAAACATCTATTAACGCTGCAGCCCTCAACTACTCCAAGTGGCTGGACTCAGCATGTACGGAATTGGCCCCTAGGAAAAAACGCCACAATTTTAGAGTTTGACCATCGTCCCCATGGTACACGCAAGAGCTAAGAGAACATAAACGCGACTGTAAACGTTTAGAAAGAACATGGCGAAGTAATTATGATATACAGGACAAAAATCGCTACAAGACTTGTCTGTCCCACTATAAACAACATCTTCTTAAAACCAAACAAGATTTTTACGCCGCTAAAATCAAAGAAGCAGGAAACTCAACTAAAGAATTATTCAAAACGGTTAAAACCCTCGCTGACCCTATCATCCCCCCGATAGAAGCCAGCCAAGAACTCTGCGACAAAATAGCGAATTTTTCATCGAGAAAGTCGATAACATCTTCTCTACTTTTACCCACTCAGCTAATGGTACAATTACAACAGGGTCAGCAGACTTACACGGCTCTGCTAACAACTCTGTAACACTATATAATTTTTCACCCATCTCCTCTGTCGAGGTTCTCAAACTCTTGGAGACAACTAAATCTGGTTCCCCTATGGATCCTTGTCCCCTTTCCGTACTTAAGTTAGCTCCTGAACCAGTCGCTGAAACCCTTACGTCAATCTTTAATTCTATATTCGCTAAGGGATATTTCCCCATGATTTGGAAATCAGCATCCATCCTTCCGCTATTAAAAAAACCACAGCTAGACCCCATGGACCCAAACAACTTCAGACCTATATCTAGACTCCCTCTCCCTGCTAAAATAATTGAAAAACTCATGAATACACAACTCAGCAGATTCCTGGAAGGGGCCCAGCTATTAGATCCCACACAGTATGGTTTTAGAACAGGACTTAGCACCGAAACTGCGCTAGTTAGGTCAACCGAAGAAATTAGAACTATTTTAGATCAGGGAGGAAAAGCTGTAATGATCATGTTGGATCTGTCTGCAGCCTTTGACACGGTCCATCATGGTTTACTGATGGACCGGTTACATGAAATTGGTGTCAAAGGAAAAGCATGTAGGTTGATTAAGTCCTTCCTAGCAGACAGAAAACAGGTGGTCACTTTGGGAGACTTTGCTGCCAAGGCTTTTTCTTTGCCATGCGGAGTCCCACAGGGATCTTCGATCAGTCCCACACTCTTTAATGTGTACGTAAAACATCTTGCACCCTTGGTAGAATCCTTTGGATTCAACATTACATCCTACGCAGACGATACCCAGATTGTGGTATCCATTCTACCTGGAGTAATATCAAACGTAGCAGAAGATTTTAAAGAGTGTATGACTGTAGTAGGCAGATGGATGACCCAAAACTGCCTCAAATTGAATTCTAACAAAACTGAGATGGTTTTGTTTGGAAATGATCCAAGTTTTTGGACTCCTACTTGGTGGCCAGACTCACTGGGCCCGCTTCCTATACCTTGTAGGAAAGTCAAGAACTTGGGTATTATCATTGACAATAAACTTCTGTTTAAGGACCAAGTCAATGCAGTAATTTCCTCCACATCTTTTATCCTGAGATCATGCAAAAAGATACTGCCCCTTCTCCCCAAAGAGTCGCACAGGATGGTCATTTCTGCCCTTGCCCTATCTAAACTAGACTACTGCAATAGTCTTTATCTTACCATTCTGGAGGGACTCCAGAAAAAATTGCAGCTACTGCAAAATGCTGCGGCAAGATTGATATCTGGCATTCCGAAATATGCCTCTATCGAGGCTGAGATAAAAAAATTACATTGGCTGCCATTAAACAAACGAGTACTGTTTAAAGCTCTGTGCATTACGCACAGAGCTTTACATAAAAATGGACCCCTCAACTTAATAAGGCTCTTTCAATGGTACTCACCTGGAAGAAACTTGCGGTCTTCTGAAGCCAAGTTGGTCTCGGTCCCCAGGGTAAAAAAAGCCAACTGGGGAGGGCGCAGCTTCCTGGCAAAAGCCACCAAGGCCTGGTACCTACTGCCGCCATGCCTTAGACATGTATCTAACCATCTGGAATTCAGGAAGGCACTTAAGACCAGCCTTTTTACAGCTTAATTCTTTACTCCGCTGCTCTGACTCAGGATGGACTTCTTCCTATAGCGCCAGGACACCCTCGGGTATTAGTCGCGCTCTACAAAACTGAATAACATAACATAACATAACATAACATTAAACTAATCGGTCGATAATGCGAAGGGTCTTGGCGATTGCCTTTGTTAAAATAGTTGTAATTTCAGCCCCTTTCCATGATTATGGTATAGGCACATCTGCAGCGACTGAATTACATAAAAGATTGATATAAGGGCCCCAAACTTCTTTATCATGTTTCCATAGATCTCCTGGTATCTCATATGGTCCTGGTGCCTTTCCCGGTTTTACTGCAACCTATTGCTGCCAATGTTTCATCCAAACTAAAGTGTAGAGGTGCTATGATCGAGCCTGTTACATAGTCTTGTAGGCTGAACTCTATATCACTCATAGATGCTGAGTATAGGCTAGAAAAGTGGCTTACCCATGTTTTAGCATCCAGAAAAAAGTCCTTGCTACATCTCCCTGTTTTGTTACCTTTAGATATCAGGCGCCAAAAGACCAAGTGATCTTTGGCTTTGGCTGCACTAATTAGTTCTGTCCAGATATTATCATCCCAGTTTTTTTAGTTTGGACTAATAGCCTCTTGTACTTACTCCTTTTCTCCCTTAAGACCACTACATTTTTTGCTTTTGTGGCCAGGATAAGTTCCTTTTTTGCCTCCCGGCACTCTTTATTGTACCAGGGATTATCCAGATTAGTTTCATGTGTTGTCCCCTTATTACGTTCTTTGGGAATCCTACTTAATATAGGTATCAAAGCTTCTGTCAGTACATGATGTATATTCATAATTGGGATCTCTGAAGCAGACAAATTAGCATACGGGGAAATAATCTCCACATAAGTATCATAAATCTGCTTCATAGCCACATCATTTCCCCCTATAGAAGGCCATTTTAACACTCTGCAGTTGTTACTAATTAATGGTTCAGTGTTACTACCATTGATATCTCTGTTCTTCAAGGGAACTGGATGGAAAAGACGAGCCGCAAGTGTCAAACACAGGGGAAAGTGATCTCTCTCAGGTCTATCATCAATTACCAAGTCATGTAAAATTGGCCACAGGCCAATGGATACCAATATGTAGTCTATATAACTCATAGAGTTGCTCCTGCTAAACGTGGCAACATTCGGGCTGTCAGAGGGCAATCGACCATTGCAAGCCCGAAGTCCATGTCCCGAGACAAGTCTTATTAATTGTGCAACGGCACATGTACAGGGTACTATCAAACTACTTTCCAACATGGGAATATTATTAGCCATATCTTCTTCCTCGAAGATATTTTCAAGTCCTGCCACAGGCTCAAATTTACGGTTAAAATCACCCCCCACAATTACCATTGCCCTTGGGTTAATTGAACATAAGAATTGGTCTAACTGTTCAATAACCACAGATTCATTGCTCGCTGAGCTAGGTCTGCTATAGATATTTACTATATACAGTTTATTTTTTTCAGGTGTTACGATCTTTACTCCCGCTATGTCCCTGGTTAAAAAATCCACCTAGCTTATTTCAATACCTAGAGTAATTTTTACCCAAATAACGAGTCCTCCTGAGGGTCTCCCTCTAGCCGAAGGAGTAGCAGCTACACTATATGTTTTAAATCCTACTTTGTGGGGCGTTTCCAAAGTCCATGTTTTTTGTAGTAAAATAATTTCGCTTTGCCTGATGTATTCCTGCCACACTACATCCCCTTGGTTTCTTTTCAACCCTGCAATATTCCAGGATGTCAGTCTTATCTCTGTTTGACATTCCTCCCTGCTTTGCTTGTTAAATAGTCCTTCCATTTCATTTATAGCTCCTTGAACTTCCTGACAATCATCAGCAAAATTAGAAAAATAGTTACAATTAAGAGTATCTCTTCCATTGTTCTGCAGTGGATAAGTAGTCTCAGCTATTACCTCATTCTCATCAGACAAAAGTGCTAGCGGTACGTCTAAGATATCACATGCTGTAGCTTTCTCCCAATCATTTGAAATACATGTTAAATCCTGATGGCTGGCCCTCTTATAGAGTCTTCCTACATCCTCATTTAAGGTACCTGAGTTAATGTCTACATTGGCATCATCTGCAACAAATTTGACAGCTTGACCATTGACAAAAAAAGTAGGTACAGAAACTTGTATACTATCCACAGGAACCATTTCATGTTGTAGTATGGGTAGTTGTCAGTCTTGGACATCTAAGTCTGACAAGATCTGAAACCTATTAAACATGGAAATCGGAGTATTTTTGTTTACAAGAGGCCCAGTCATCGGTTTATAGAAGTGTCCCAGAGGGAGTGCACAAATGCTAGAATTAAAGCTACAAGTTGACTCACAGTAATTTAGTAAAGAGCGAACCTTCTGTGGCCTGCGGAGATTAATCACAATGCAGTCGCCGTTAATACACTTAGACGATTGTCCGACCCATCCCACTCTACGAACCATTAAAATCTCCTTTGTATCCGAAGGGTGGAAACTTTTATGTTTTTTCAACCAATCTGTAACTTTATTACGTAGGTCAACCCACGTCTCTCTCTGATCGTCCCTAAGGGCAGGAACACCAGCCAAGATTAAAACGTACGGGCATGAGACAGGAGGTAAGCTCAACACATCTACATTGGGTTTCAAACGGTTAATAGTTAAATCAACTCTTGTATCCCTATTTGAGGTACTTGGTACAGTTCCTGGAGCTAAACGTTCAGTATTATTTTGTGTACCTACACATTTCAGACCCTTAAGTACATCTTGCATTCTACCTTCCGTACCAATATGACTAGAATTTAACATATGATATTCTTTTGTTTTCCCATCTGGAACTACAGATAAAGTACTATCCACCATTACTCTTAAATCTTTTATTTCTATTCCATTTGGTTTTTTGCCCACATTTTCACTACTTACGTTTTTTATAGCAATATCCACTTGATTCAATTTTTCCCATAAAAGGGCCAAATTCTTTTCGACCATATCATGGACACGGGCTAACACTACACCTAATGCAGAGTAATCCGCAGTGGCAGAGGTTTCAGTCATAACATCCACATTATTAATATTTCTGGGTACAGGATGTAATGGGACCACATCAGTTTGAGTGCCAACAGAATTACTTTTCGTGGAATCAACTTTTACATTATTAACACAGTTAATCACCTGAGATCCCTTTACATTCTTCGACTTTTGTGCACCAACCCCCAGTTTCCGTTTTGCTGGTGGTTCTGCCACCTTCCTCGCACCTGGATTATTAGAAATCCGTGTCCTGGTAGCTCTACAGGATACTTCTAGTGCAACAGGTGGTGGAGAATTTAAATCTGGCACAGAAAGGGTAAGCAGCCCATTTATAGGAGTTGTGGGCAGGCATGTATGTTCAAAGTCTCCTGAATTGCCCAGTGATAATCGTCTCTGGAGAATAGAAGGGTCTAGGGAAAGACGTCGCTCAGTTATTTCTATTTCATGCGTCAATATTGACTCTGCTCTAACTAGAAATGCATCCAGAGTACCCACAACTCCCTTTCTCTTATCCATATTGGATTACAGGGGCTGATTACCAAGGAGGGAGCCCACAGACACCCAAGTTTATATAATAGGTCACAGACAATGTACCACAATACCTTCCCACACGAGTTGTCAAATCGATGTCCAGAAATAGGTCCGGATTTCAGGGGGATGGCCCAGCTTCCTCCGGGCTCTGACGGGCGCAGATGGGCCCGCCCTTTGCCCGGGCATTGCCCGCGCGCGGCCCGCGCTGAGGAAGCCCTGCGCTCTTCTAAAGCGCCTCCCGGCGCTCGAAACCGGCGTGGGCGGCGTGTGCGCTGCTAGGGCTGCTGGGGCTTGTAATCCCTGGCCGGGGTCCTCACTCACAGCAGGGACCGGGACCTTGAAGGTGCCCAAATGACTCCGTTGGTGGTGGCGGCAGCAAACACCAGTGACACAGATGGCGGGCGAAATGTGAACAAAGCAATGCAAGGCACCAGGTGAGTTCGGCTCCCGCGCTGCGGGCAGTGCTTTAAATGGGAAAAAATAAGTGCAGGTACTCTTAAAATCATCTATGACTGTAGCAAGTGGGCGGGGCTAGGGGCGGGGCTAAGGACAAGACATACAAGAGACTTCTACTATGTGGCAGTATACTTATATATTCTTGAGTGCGCACTCACAGAAACAAGCAGCAATGCTCACGCAAAGCATTCCAAGAATGTCCTTTAAAATACCTCCCTAGTGTCTGGATGATCTCCTCTTTCACTCGCTTTTCTCACACACACAAAAACATGCGCACACAAGCAGGCAAACACCCAGACACAAGCAGACACACTCACACAAAAGACTCAGGTGGGATAAAGGCCATTTTACACTCCTTATCTCCCGCGGCTTAATTAATTGCTGCTATTGCTGCTGTCAGCGGGATGCCTGGATTCGAATGTGTGCACAAATGCACACCATGGTGTAAATGTGATTGACAGCACAGGGCCTGAATGGACCCTGCTCTGTCAATCCCAGCATGGTGGTGAACACCGGACATTATGCAAATGAGCCCTGCTGAATTGTTTAGAAGTGGCTCAGCTTGGGCTAGAAGCGCTTTGGCTGTCAGACAGCCTTGTTCGTGCTCGTGAGCACTAGCAACAATGAGCCTACCTTTGATGAGTACCGGTACCCTCCTTGGCAGCAGAGAAGTGCCGGTACTCAGAGTGATAAAAATGAGAAGTGCCGGTTCTCAGTACCGGTGAGTACTGGCCTATTTAAAGCACTGGCTGCGGGAGTCCTGCGCTCTTCTTAAGTGTCTCCCGGCGCTCAAAACCGGTGTGGGTGGCGTGTGCGCCGCTAGGGCTACTGGGGCTTGTAGTCCCTGGCCGGCGTCCTCACTTGTGACCGGGACCTTGAAGATGCCCAAATGACTCCGCTGGCGGTGGCGGCAGCAAACACCAGTGACACAGATGGCGGGCGAAAAGTG
The DNA here is from genome assembly GCF_964204655.1 of Triturus cristatus. Lineage (NCBI taxonomy): Eukaryota > Metazoa > Chordata > Amphibia > Caudata > Salamandridae > Triturus > Triturus cristatus. Next base: position 685,162,036 of record NC_140592.1, read on the forward strand.
GACAAAGCAATGCAAGGCACCAGGTGAGTTCGGCTTTCTAATCTCGACTTAGACAGGCCCACCACAACACACCAGTCCACCGCTCCAACGCCACGAGGCTCAAACGCACCTTATCACTTACAGACAGGGCTTTAAGTGGGATTAAAAAACTGGGGTCTCTCAAAGGGGTGTGGTCTATGTAATTAAGGGCATGGCTTTAAACACATAAGCTAAAAATCTATGCTTAGCATAGTGTGCATCCCGACTGGTTTTTTGCTGCTTCTGTCATTGCAGCCAGACATATAATACAACTAGTGTCGTTACACCTACAACAAGCCAGGACTGTTGGCTTTGTCAATGGGGTTTAGCTGCATATGATAAATAAACACCAACTGCGCCTTCGTTGTATATAACTTTGAAACGACTTCAGTTCTGACATGATGAGACTCTGAAAGAACTAAAACAAGTCTCTGAAGATACATCAAAGGCAGTGAAGGGCCGTATTCCGGCAGTATTCAAAAGTAATTCACCTTGAGGGCGAGGGCATAGATGGAGAGCCCGATAGAGACACGTCTAAGCACCTGCTATTTAGAACTGCCGGTGCTCAGCACCGGCAGGACCCGGCACATTTAAAGCCCTGCTTACCGAGAATTAACTCTTGTACGCAGCGCTTAGGAGATCTAGTGCCATAAACATAGTGTATACGTCCTTAACCCCTTCAGTGCCCGCCCCTTTCCCCGCCCTGTGCCGGCCGTTGTATTAGCGGGCGGGGTTTATGACGAGCTGGTCTCGTCATGGGCACAGCGCAGCCGCGGCCCATGACGAGACCAGCTCGTCATGGGCATTGAAGAGGTTAAACCTTGAAGACGGTGGACACTAAGCTGGCAAGATGGCACAGTCGATTTGTGCATGTAATAAATGCAAGCACTTGCAAACTGGAGGTGACAGTGTCAAATCCTTATTCAGCCAACTCATCCTTCTAATGTTGATACAGTTAGTGCTATTGTGTTGGGCCCTGGGAATTGGCATCTATTATCAGTGTCTAGATATTGAAACAAATTGAAAAATGTGCCGTTTACGTTAACAGTTAATACAGCGCTGTAGTGTTATCATTCATTTTAGAGACAGGGAATAGATTAAGGGGCATATTATCAAGCCAGGCGATAAAATTATTGCCGCTTTAGCGGCAGAAAACCGCCGCTAAAACAGCGATAATGGGCTTGATCATATGCTCTATGGAATTCCAATTGAAGCCCATGTTAGATGTGAAGGACATTTAACATGGGCTTCCATTGGAATTCCATAGAGCATATTATCAAGCCCATTATCGCCGGTTTAAAGCGGCGATAATTTTATCGCCTGGCTTGATAATATGCCCCTAAGCAGGTAGGGTAGGAGGAGGCGGAACAACAAAGAGGTCTGGCAAATTATCGTTCTGGCTACCAGACACTCAAGTACAGGCAATAATATTTAAAAAATGAATTTAAAAAAAAGACACACGCATAAGCAGTCGAGCGCAGTAAGCAGCCAGAGCTACAAAACATGGCGCCTAAACACTTGACCCGCGCGCGCCTACACCTGAGGGGCCCGACATGCACCCTGCGAGCAGGGTCGGTCTGAAACCGGAGCTTGTAAGCGGAGCTCAGCCGGGGCCGAGGGCACTTCCGGCTGCTCGGCTCGGTTCGCCTCCTCGGGCCTGACCAGCAAAGCGCCTCTGCCGCCGCTGTGCCATTAATAATGAATGGTATTTGCTGGTCCAGAGAAATGGAGCTTTATTGATTGACATCTACCCCGCCATTAGCTCGGAGGCACGGCAAGGCCACATCTCCGTGCCCAGGCACAGCGGCTATTAACCCCCGCGAAGCCGGCGCAGGGATTACGAGGGAACCTGAGACTGTTTTAAGACTCAACTGCGCATTGTTTCCTGTCTGTCTTGTCTGTTAACGTCAATCAAAAGCGTCTTGTAATGGCATACATGGCAGCGTTTTCGAAGAGGAAAGTGGCATATTTAAAAAAAAAAAAAAAAGAATCGGAAGAACGTATTACCGGCATTGAGTTCTAATTGAAGGAGAGACAATTTCAGGCAGGAGACGGCCAAAATAAAGCCATTTTTGCTTTAAAAAATCGTGAGGCTGCCACGTGAATTTGGGTCAATTTGCATATACGTGACGTAGATGCCAAGTTTTCTGATTGCTTATGTGTGAGTACGACAATTCTATGGTTTCAGTGTAAATATGAGTGACATTCTATTGCTGAATTTGTGACACTTTGAGTGACTCCTTTTTATGGGAACACCAAAGCAATAACCAGTATTTAGGCGCCTATCAGTGAATTTTCTTTTAATGCATCCAAACGTATGCCACTACAATGAACACATCAAAAACAATCTAGACCTGTTGGCGTTGCTAGTGCTTGTTAGCAGTAGCGGCCTGTGGTGGTAGCTGCTTGATGGGGCTTGCAATGCTGCTGGTAGGCTCTGGTCTCTCTCTCCAGGTCAGTGAAGTCACTCTTCCTCCAGGGAATCTTGGTAGGTGAGGGCACACAGGCTGGCGCTGCCACCCTGCTGCACCGGAATACATACAGGCGGGGTTCCGGAGGGTGTACCAGGTGGGCCAGGCCCTCCCTTGATAGGCCTGTGGCCCACCCAAGGCCAATTCTCAAGCAGTAAACCATCCGTTCTTTTTCTGCATGAAAAAAATCACACAGGCCTGCAGGCTCGCAATCAGTGGGGTCCATGCAACCCCCGCAGTGCTGGCAGACTGAGCTCCAGGGGCCCCTTCAGCACAGTATGCTGGGCTCAAAGCTCCGGAGTGAGTCTGGAGTGGCCCACCCTCAATGTACTTTGCAGGGGAGCCCCCTCGTGTTTCGTTACGCTACTGTTCGCAATGAAAACATTGTTCAAGTTTCATTCTGTAACATCAATACCTTGGAGTACTTTAACCCCTTGTGCGCTCATGAAGGAACCACGCCGTCATGAGTCACGGGCGGCGTGTGCTCATGACGGCGTGGTTCTGTCATGCTGCGGTCGTTGGCGGCCGCTCCTCCCACGCGGCACTAATTCCCCGCCTGTGCGGGCGAATTAGACAGTGGGCGGAGTCGTGACGGAACCACGCCGTCATGAGCACAGCTCGCCCGTGACTCATGACGGCGTGGTTCCGTCATGAGCATGGCGGCGCCGCGCTCACCCCTCACCCCCCCCCCCAGCGCTGCGGCGGAATTCGCGCCACAGCGAAGGGGTTAAGTCCATGGGGACAGGTTTGAGATCATGGGTACTGGCTGCTAATTTTGCACATGCATAAACAGAAGAGTACCTGAGGACCCCCCAACTATATTGAGACAGCAAGCTCCCCTCACACAGTAATTAAGTGATGAAAACATTTTATGGCAGAAACAGCTTGGGGGAATTTGCCATTGTGAGAAAGGTACTGAAATGGGCATACAATCAGGATACATATCGTAATATTGGATTGTTATATTTTCTTTCTGCTGTGATGTTATGCCTAACTTATGGGCAGTGCCACTCGACTGAATTATGTTGCAAAAAAAGGCAAATTAGTCAGCGAAATGTGGCACATTTTGAGATAGTATTACTTTACTATTTTTACACATTGACACGGTCCTGGAAAAGCTTACACCTCTTAAGTACCACTTTAATACGTAAATGCCGCAATAGGCAACTGAAAGGTGACCAGTCTAAATTGGCGAAGGGCCTTCCACTGTGCAGCAACATATGTTGCTGCGTTTTAGTAACTTTTGAACCATTTTAGCTAGAAACAATATTTTGTTTTTGGTAAAATGTGCAAATTATGCTGCAGATAATGGTTTATGTGACAAATGTGGCAAATACATAATTTTTCAGAATAGCTGCAGGCACAGAATCACATAATTCCAGTGGCCCTAATTATGGCACAATATTAAGGGAAAAAAACACTGATAATTACAAAGTTTTGACTCTTCGTAAATTAAAAGACTTCTCAAGTTTCACTAATACAGCACAGCTACAGAATGGGAAGGAGCAGTGCAAATGCCTATTGTATAAAAATAACAATGGCAACAATTCCATGGCAGCACTGGCAACATGTGCTAATGATTTCCTGCCTACTCTCTTGGGACCAGTAAGGGAAATATTGAAACCACTATTGTCAATAGTTATTAAAAAAAATCGAATTTAATTGTGAAGTTGGATTTTTAATAAGTATTAAGGAAAAGTAACTTATAGAAAGTTACATTTACCCTGCCTGAAGCTCCTGGAGTCTAATTTGCATTAGGTCGCCAGCAGCTGGCCAGCCGTTACTTAGCTCTTATCAATGAGGTGAGAAATAACTTTCAGGAGCTGCACAATAGACAACTTCGATAGATGGGTCGACCTGAACAGGCAGTTATCACTCCTCTGAGCTCAGCTGGACATTCAGGATGATGGCTGCTGCTCTTTCTGTTGGGTCAACAGTGTCAAAACCTGCATGAAAGACCTGTCAGAGGCAATTTGAAAGGGATCAGATGGCAGCAGATCACAATTCCTAAGTATCCTCTACCTGGTTGCTAAAGGAAGCAGCTTTGTCTTACTAGACTTCTGTCTCACTTTGTTGTGGGTCTAGGACCTGCTTCAAACTAGACGTTAGTGTTAAATATGGAAGGACAATAGTCATTTCCATAGCACAGTCCCCTAATCCCCTCAGCTGCCAGAGGCCAAGTTTAATGTGGCTGAAGACCTTGGCCGTCTTGAAATTGCACTGGCACCATTTGGGCCTGTTTGTAGTAAGACAAACAGAACTTACTGAAACAAGTAGGTAGGCCAGGGCCTAGTAACCTTTACCCCACTCAGGAGTCACACCCATAGACTAGCTAGTGTCAACTATAAATGTAGCACCCCAAGGCACCCTCCTCAAAACACTGTCTTGGCCTGAGCAAGATCAGAAGAGGACCAGATCTGCTGTCTATGACCTTAGAGGAGCTCTGAAGGAGTAGAGCTGCTCCCTCTTGTATGTAGGGCAAAGAAGTGGACTCAAAGGGTCAATTGGCTGACCTTCTATGTGGCTACTGGGGCGCTATAAGAGGCCTTTTCCTAAAATGCCCAGCTGACCAGTAGCAACTAGACCCGGACTGAACTTTGCACTTTGTCTCTGCCTGACACCATGAGAGTCTCTAAGTGCCTTCCCCTGAGGTCCTGAGGGTCTTAGAAGAGTATTCCTGTGGTTGTTTGGGCACCAGAAGAGTTTATAAACTTTTGAAATGTTTCCTCTCGAGCTTCAGTGGCACCCGTCAAGGTAAGCGTCTGACATGCACTTCCACATTGTTGGACTGAATTTCAGCTTCATCCCCTGCAGAAACACCAAACTCCCATTCTGAGTTGGGACGTGGAAAATTTTCAGCAAGAAATCTCAAAAGCTTCAGACCATCAACGGGGACAACCTGCTTCAGGTATCTGGGATTTGGTTCCACGGCAGTGACTACTGTTTCATCTACACGGAGAGGATTTTTCTTCCAAAAAAGAAGAACAATCTTCCCTTTTCTTTATGAAGCAGATTTTAGATTTTTTTAAAACTTTTTGACTTCCACACTTCCACTATGACCAATCTACATGATATATCCAACACGAGCTCTGCCGCGGTTGACCTCAAATTGGACTGAGGTCCCAGTCTAATACAACCATTGACTACTATTGGCGCTTTGTACATTTGGTGCAGTTTTCAACTAAAACTCATGTCTTTGCCATAACGTAGAGTAGGTGAAGAAGATGGTGTCACAGGTGGCTGAAGGAGGATGAAATGGAAGACTGAGGAAGTAGGATGGATGGAGAAGGGTATAGTTGAGCAAAATGAGTGATGCTAGTAGGGGAATGGGTAAGCATGTACTGAGTTGGGCGATAAGAAGTGAGAAGAGGAAGAGGAATACAGAAAAGTGAAGGTTGAGGATTACGCTTGTGAAGGATGGGGATGAGAAAAAAAGGTGGCCAGATAGGAGGGTCATTAGCAAATGCTTGGTTGAGGGTCCAGAGAAGGAGTGTGAAGAGACTGGAGGACAGTGGTAGAACATGGAAGAGGAGAATTTGATGAAGAGGGAGGTGATGGGTAAAGATGGGGTGACAGGAATGAGAGAGACTGGTGAGCGATGGAAGAATGGGAAGGAAGAGGATTCATGCTAGTCACCACTTAGGCGAGGGAGTGCAATTTTAAGGCACTCACATGAGCTGAACGTATCCTCTTTGTTCCCTTTAAGATCCAGTCTTCCCAAAAGACTGACAACAAAATAGTGGTGGACAAAAAAGACACTACAAGTCCAGTCATCAAACTCAGAAGAAGTACTCTTGGTACAGTGGAAAGATAGGGTTAAAAACAGGTCCACATTTGATGTCTGGTTTTGTTTTGTTGCTAAGGTTGCCATCTTTGATTGCTCCTCCAACTGTTACCTCGCTTATTTAGTAAAAATATGCAAAACCTCAGGTCTTCGTAGATCCTATGTGTGCTCATGAGTATGTGCTATATAATACAGTCCTTAGTGGTGCCACGTTTAGAATCAGTGGTGGCTCCTCTGCAATGGTGGAGGAGCGTCGTCCCACTGCCTGGCTCAGACCCAGCAAATGTAAAATAAAACGATGGTCTTGCATCGTTTTAATTTACATTTGCTTGCTCTAAGCCAGCGGTGTTGGGAGGGGCAGGGCTTAGGCATCGGAGAGGGAAGGAGGAGTGCTAGTTTACTCCACTCCCTAAATACTGACCAAAACACACACATGTGCACTTAGGTTTTTTCCAGCCCAGCTGCTCAATGCAGCTGGGCTGGAAAAAACCTAAGTTATACCCCACAAATTCCCTGGTCTGAGCAGGGTGTCTTTCCTGTCTGCTCATACCAACCCAGCGCTGCTCTGCAGTGCGTGGATTGGAAAGGGAGTCCGTCCGAGGGGCTGTTGGGACCAGCAGGCCGGAAGAGGAGAGGCGGCATGGCAAGACGAGACGCGACGCTGGAGCGGGCGGTGGTAAAAGGTAAGTTTTATTTTTTTATATATTGTATCACCCCATAACCTTCCGCACATGCAATGCCTCCCGCGCGACCCCATCCGCCTCACCACCCTTTGTTTATGGCAGCAGCCGCTGTTTAGAATGTGGAGAGCTACCAGGAAAGAACAGAGACACAGACATGCCTGGACCGATTACGCACACCAATGCAACCACACAAGCAAATGCATAATCTTCATTCCTTTACATTTGCAAGCGCATTACCTCTTAGGCAGCAGCTGTGATGGTGAGGCTGCTAGAAGAGGGGGAGCTGGAGAGAGAGAAGGGGGAGGTAAAGCAGAGAGACGGAGGGTAATAGGGAATAGGCTGAGGCAGAAGTAGGATAGAAGAATGTAGGATGTGGGGAGAGAAGGAGGGCAAGTGGGAAACACAAGAGGGTGAGCAGAAGTGTGAGGATGGCAAGCAACAGAGATAAGGGTAAGGGATAGAGAGAAGGGTGAGAAAGAGGGAGAAGGGTGAGCCGAAGAGAGAATGATGAGATAGAAATAGGAGGATGAAGTGGAGTGAGATGAAGGTGACAGAGTATGGCGAGGTCAGGAGAGAGTGAAAGTAGGATAAAGTGGAAAGAGGAAGGTGAGGTGACAGATATATGAGGGTGACGTGGAGAAAGAAGGGCACAGCAGGGAAACAGGTGGTTAAGGTGGAGAGAAAGTAGTCTGAGATGAAGTTCATGAGGTGGGACGAAGTAGAGGTTGAGGTAGGAAGATGTAGAGGATGCAGTGAGCAGGACAGCTGGAAGAAGTGGGGAAAAAAGGAGGATGAAGGTCGGAAAGAGAGGGGGAAATTTTATTTTTCCGTTCCTGGGTGTGGGAGGGGCTGGCCAGCACAGGGGCCAGTGGGAGGAGTGTTGAGCAACTCTACGTGCGCATGACTGTTTGGCCGGCTGTTTTAGCCTGGTCAAAAAGTAATGTGCACTTTGCATGTTCTCCACCCCTGGCTGCCTTACAGCCTGAGTGGGGAGGAGGCAAAGTCTCCCTGTCTCTGTCTGAGCGCCGAACCACGGTGCTCAGACCAAGCACAACACTGCATTGCAGTGTTGTGTTTGGCTTAGGGAAACCCGAGTGCTTCTTGCAACAGAGAGGTGGCGGCTGGTGACGCAACTAGCAGGTACGTTTTCTTTCTTTCTTTCTTTCTTTCTTTCTTTCTTTCTTTCTTTCTTTCTTTCTTTCTTTCTTTCTTTCTTTCTTTCTTTCTTTCTTTCTTTCTGTCCCCCCAGCTCCCTCTACCCCCAGCCACCGTTTTCTACCAGCTACCACTGGTAATTAGATACACTTCCCACATAACTTATAACTTATTTCACACTGTAATACCTGAATTGCCTTATAAGAGCTGCAACATTCCTGAAGCGCTTATGCTAGGTCTGCAACAAACTTCCCTTTTCTAACTGGATCAAAATGAAAACTGAAAACCTTAGTTGCCCCGGCATAAACAATGTAAATGTAATGACCTTATAAAGGGAAAAGTGAGGTGTGGGTTTACAGTTTGAGAAAAGACCTACCAGGGATCCATTAAATTTCATAATAGTACCACCTGTTATATACAGCTCACAGAAACGTTAGAAACCCAGTATAAATCACTATATTAAAACAAATTATTATACTTTCATAGCCATTTTCCATATTACAAAGTGGTTTAGTTTTTGGCAATACTGCACAATACAGCACACACCTTACACATTTGGTGTGAGGGGAAATACATTTTTTTAAATGAGATTCTTAAGCGCAGGTCGTTTTCAGCAGCTGCACAGCATTGGTCGATGACTTGCTGCACCCACCCAGAAAACACATTTCTGAAGCGACCAAGCTGTCTTACTTAAAGAGCGAGTTAGGATGTCACTTTTTTTAGGTCTCGCCTAGCGACGCAGCACTTGCGTTGCTCGCCTTGGCAAGACTATTGTCGTCGGTTTGGTGGGCGAAGGGGGACAGGACATGTGCACGCCCGGACAGGCGATGTGCACGTTTATGGCTCGGTCTGCTCCAGATCATCTCGGACAGGAGATGTGCACGTGCCTGGACGGGAAATAGATTTGTGTCCTGGCCTCACGCTCGAGCCCCCCTTCCTCCTCTGTACTTCTGGTTTCACCTCCCCTCCTCCCAAGGAAACTTCTCTCCTTACGGTTTTTCACTCTCAGGCATAAAGCCCGTTTGGCTTCCGTACTGGGCGCTGGCGCCTGCTCACGCGAGAAACCCCACGGAAGTGAAGCGCGGAAATCGGCTAATTCTTTTCAGGAGTCATGTGAAAGTGGTCATATTAGCACAAGATTGGAACCCGTGAGCTGCAATGGCCCGACAAAGAGCCGTGAGTAAATAGCACCCCTTAGGAATGTCTGGGGCCACCGCCCTACAAATGTAGGACCCGCGCATGGAGGAAATTCCAAGACTCACCAGCATCAGGGGGGTTCGGATAAGACTTACAGTGAACATGCGACGGAAGGAATAGGCGTCTGTAGAAAAATCACAGTGAGGGAGTAGCTGGGGAAATAACATTCATACCCGCTTGAACCATATATCCTAAATGGCACTGAGTGCGTGCAGAGTGATGCGGGTGAACCTGAACCGAACCAGTCTGCCCGACAATCCATCCATACACACACATCCATTCATTCATACACCCTTCCAACCACCCACCCACCCTCAGACACACACATTCATCTATAAATCTATCCATCATCTGTCCGTCTATCCATCCATCTATCCATTCATCCATCCACACACCCACCCTCGCACGTGTTCTGCTCGGGTTTTCGGATCAGATAGAACCCGCTCATTAGAGCCTCTCTAACCCAGCCAGAACGTTACCCTCTCCCTAGGGCTTATTCACAACAAGTAACCACAGATACCACCTAAGGACAGGGAATTCCTACTATATATATATATATATATATATATATATATATATATATATATATATATATATATATATGTATATATCTAGACCTCTTATAATACAAGTGGCGGCCTCGCGATCCCAGATGGACCCAGGACTTCCTACCCAGACGGCAGCCTTAGCCTCGCGGTCCCAGACGGACCCAGGACTTCCTACCCAGACGGCAGCCTTAGCCTCGCGGTCCCAGACGGACCCAGGACTTCCTGCCCAGACGGCAGCCTTAGCCTCGCGGTCCCAGACGGACCCAGGACTTCCTACCCAGACGGCAGCCTTAGCCTCGCGGTCCCAGACGGACCCAGGACTTCCTACCCAGACGGCAGCCTTAGCCTCGCGGTCCCAGACGGACCCAGGACTTCCTACCCAGACGGCAGCCTTAGCCTCGCGGTCCCAGACGGACCCAGGACTTCCTACCCAGACGGCAGCCTCAATACAAGTTCATCCTATGATTACCATAACATACAACAGGGGAATCAGTTTTACTATTTATCAGATCACACAAGAACTGCCAGTTTGAGCACAACCTGTTCTCTGGTTCGAGGGGTTCCTCTCTCCCTTATTCAGTTACCACTTACCTGATCAGGGTTAACATCTGTTCATGTCAAGTCACAGCTGACTAGAAGAATAGGCTACCCTCTTATACAAGAACACGCAGCACATGTTGATTCACTACAAACTGGATACTTTATTATTTATTATATACACAATCACATAACATTACTGTGTAACACATAACCTGCAAAGAAAAGTAAAAGATTAGGTTGTACACTCTGATAAGAAAGGGGTCGACATCACCTTAGTCGTGTGTAGCCTGCACTCAATGGTCATCTAGGTTCCCTTCTCGTCTGTGCCTCGGCTCGCCTGGAGGTCCCACCTCCGTAGTCACAGCTCCCTTCTCCGAGTCACTGGGACCTCTTCCTCATCGGCTACTCTCTCCTCTCTGGCAATTCTGCTAGAAGAGTATCTGTCTCTGGGTTTTTCTCCGCCTTCAAGTTTGTCATCTGTCTTCCCTGCAATAAGTAGTAGCTTTACTGCTAACGGCTAGATGCCGCCTACGGACTGAAGTAAGTGCCTCGTAATTGCCTCAGACTTTCACTAATATAGAGGTGCATTTCCTCATGGAAAATTCCGGCCCGTAACCTGCCGCCCACCAAATTCTTGTACCTCCCCGTACCAAGGACACTTTCCCAGCCAGCCGGCCTGATGTAGTGTCTTCGGCATGAAGAAAAATACAATCCTTCGATAAGGGCCGGTCTGAACCGGTTCTCTCCAAGCGAATAACACCTAATAACTAAAACATCCCCTTTAACCTAGAAGCATCTCAAGCTGCCAGAGCAGAAAGAAAGATGGAGTCTCTCCCGTTTGAGGCCTACCAGGCCTGAATTCAGCACGGCTCCATGAAATACCCTCACTACAGGGCAGGTTATCCCTAATACTAACGAATCTATCCCCTAGGATATGTGTGCAAGCCCTAGTCTATGGGGAAGAACACAGGATCATGTCGAAGTGCCTAGTAAATAGACTTCATTCACTACTCTAACCCTTAGGCTTGAATGGTGGGAGACTGAAGTCACCCTAATCACCCATCAACACAATAGGGCCGGGAAAATCGAGCAGTACATTTCACCCTTGACTTCAGTCTATTATACATTCATTAAACAGAACTAACATCTGTGGAAGAATAATATGAAACAAAGCTAACAGATCTATGTCTAGTACCAAATGTGCAAAATTGAAGTAGTGAAGGAATACACTGAATAAAGCAACAGATAGAAATCAAAACAGCGATGGTAATCAGAATACCTCCTAATATTTGACGTAGCAGATACAAATCAGGTAACCAATTAAAGAGCCAGTCAAACCAGCCCTGGTCAATGTGTTTTTTAACTTCCTCCGTCAAGTCATGTAGCCTGTCAATATGAGCGCGAATAGATTGTGTATGATCAGACAAGTTAAAACAACAGAGACCCTTAAAATCGGAACAGTCGTGTCCATGTTTAAGCAAAAGATAATCAATGGCCGCTCGATTTTGCAAGATGGCTCTCCGTTCACCCTGGGCGTCTAACAGCATGTCAGACAGGACTGTAGAAGTATGATTAATGGATTTTACCATCCAGCAGGCCATTTTCTCAATAGATTTAGCATTATAAACCGCCAAAGCAGGAACACCAATAATTGAAATAGCAAGGCTAAGGTATTCAGACTTGGAATATAAATGCAAAGATGAGTCACAATCCTCCTGTAACATCACTGTATCTCGAATCACACGAGAATTGGCATTCGGATGTGACGAGAACATCAGTAAACTGAGTCTCGTAATGGCACAAGGGCCACCAGAAATATTTGCGGGGACATATGGCCAGGAAGTATTACCACATGAGAAAAGCCATCCGGCAGGTAGTAACATCGTGCGATAATGACTAGGGGTAACGACCAAACTCTTGCAAGTCATATTGTTCTGGACTGAAGCACATGTTTTCGGTGTCCTTTGAAGGCACAAAGTTCGCTCATGAAGGGTGAAGGAAGTAGCACCTTTCAATTTTAGATGCAGACATTCAGAAATTGCACTAGGATTACACGTAAGGAAAAAACACATATCTCCTTGTGTGATATTATAGGTAACTATTTGGGACTGGACGGGGGGTATCTGGTCTGGTAGTTCAGTACATAAGGGGCAATACGCATGGGTGGCAAAATCGCCCAGAAGAACATTGGGGCGAGCCTTTGAAATGTTGAAAATATTAGTTAACGTTTCCAGCGAAGCAGGGACAGCAACCAGACAGGTCGCTAAGATGTCGTGTACAGATCTCATCGGCGTCAAACAAAAGTGAGGAGCATCGGTCACCCTTTTCGCCAGTAAGGTCCAAAAGTTCGATGACGAATCCCACGCAGCGAGGGAACGCGACACTCGGGTGCGTAGCTCATCCCGGGTCGACGGGATTCCTCCTCTCTCGTCGAACCAACCCGAAAATAGTCCGACGACGACACATCCTGCAGCAACAGTCCAAAGAATGATCTGAAAGAGAATCAAATACAGGCATTAATCATTCTCGTAAGTAACATTTGTCAGCCGGGACCGCTTCCCAGCTATCTTTCCCTGGTCTCATAACTAAAATGGTATTGTCATGACCGGTGGCGATGACCTCTGCCTGTTCAGGGGGAGTCTTAGGCGACTGCACCCAAACCCTGGCCCCAGGGTTATCAGTGGAGCCAAAACCTTTCTGGCCCCGTACAGTTAGCAAAGTTGGGGCAGTGCCTTTTACCATCCCACCACTGAAGACAGGCATTATGAGTAATTGAGCCACTCGGTCAGTTCGATGGATTAGCAAGTCAGCCTCACTGCTATTCAGCAGGAGCACCTTAATCTCTCCCTGATAATCACTGTCAATGACCCCTCCAAGTACCTGAATGCCTTTTACAGCCAGCCCCGATCTAGGGGCGATTAATCCAAAATTCCCGGGTGGTATATGAACACCAACACCAGTCGCGATGATGACCCGATCTTTACCTTTTATAACGGTGTCATCCATGGCATGCAAGTCTAAACCTGCCGACCCTGGGGTCGCTCTACATGGAGCCAAAGCTCCGGGAGTAATTTCCCAGTACATCACAGTCTCTCTGATTTCATTTGGCTGAGCATTAACATTCGGAGGGAACAAACGCATAAGTGGAGATTCAGCATTTAGAAAAGGACGATTATTTAAAATTAATAGCGCTTGGGGCAAAAAGTCTTGCCAATTCTTATATTTGTCATCTGTCAATTTACGTAGCTGCTCCTTCAGCAGACCATTCAATCTCTCCACAAGACCCGAGGCCTGTGGATAGTATGGGACATGAAATACCCAGTCAATATTGTTTTCCACACAGAATTCCTGTACCACTCTTCCACGAAAATGGGATGCATTATCAGATTGAATTTGGAATGGCACACCATAATACATCATAATCAATTCCAATGTTTTAATGGTATTCAATTGGGTAGCTTGCTTACAGGGAAGGGCTACCAACAGGCCACTGTATGTATCAACAATAGTGCAAACATATTGACAATTCCTACTCATGGGAAGTGGACCGATGTAATCAATTTGCCAAATTTGAGCGGGCAGTTTCCCGCGATGTAAATGACCTTTAACAATTTGGGGCACTTTGCGCTGTCTGATATGCAGTTCCATTACCCATTCAATCCACAAATGGGTTGGAATCCTGCGTATACGGCCCCTATGTATCCACAAAACCACTTTACACCGCCTCCTTTTTTAGAGAGAGGCCAAAGGGGCAAAGGTCGGCGGAGAGGGCCCAATCAAAGGGTCCATTGGATACAAGACGACCCGGTGGGCAACCATACCCGGAGCAAACAACCACAGGATCAAGCAATCGCAGGCCCGAGCAGCTCGACAGCCTAATTGTCAACCTATCTGACAAGATTCTAACTACCCAGGAGACAACAATACTGGAAAAAGGACTGGGGTTTGTTCCATCAGCCCGTCCCGACAAATTCCGTCTCCATTGCGAACTCTCGGCTTTCTTCAGAAAACTGAAATTGAAAGCCTTTTTTGAGGAACATTCTTCAGGGGTAGCAGACTCTGATGTAGGTGACACACCTCTACGACCCAAGTCAACGTTCACACCCCCCCCACACACTATACCAGTTGAGATCGTGACTTTTGAACGAGCTGTATTTGCGGAGATTGAGAATATGGACCCCCCCTCCATTTTCAAAAATCTAAAAGCCGATGAATTCAGAGCCATCAACTCGTTACGACAGGACCCGAATCTCACCATCAAACCGGCAGACAAGGGTGGAGCAGTGGTCCTAATGAATACTGCTGATTACGACCATGAGTGCCGTAGACTCCTCAGTGACCGCAAGAACTATACACCGCTTCCCACTGACCCCTCTAACGATCTTAAGATCCAGATCGAGAGGATAGTCGAGGAAGCACTAACTGAAGGCACCATCACCAGACCTGAAGCACGTTTCCTTACCGAGAGCCAAGGGACTATTCCATATTTCTATACACTCCCCAAAATCCACAAGGGGAGACTCCCTCCCCCTGGGCGCCCCATTGTGTCGGGGATTGGCTCCCTCCTGGAACCATTATCACGGTTCTGCGACCATTTTCTTAAGCCTCTGGTCCAACAATCATCGACGTATCTTAAAGATACCAAGGACCTGCTCAAACTACTGAATGGTATTCAATGCTCAGAAAATACTATCCTGGTCACATTGGATATTGAGAGCTTATACACCAGTATCCCCCAGGACGAGACCATCCGGGTCCTGGGTGAATCTCTCAATTCCCATCCCTGGGAGTATAGGACCTCTAAGAACTTCATTATCCAATGTGCCACTCTGGCACTGAAAAGGAACTTTTTTGAGTATCAGGGACAACTATATCTGCAATCCACGGGTACTTCCATGGGGAGTACCTTTGCTCCGAGTGTAGCAGGTCTGTATGTGTACGATTTCGAACAGAAGTACATTCTCCCTGATACCAATCCTCATCTTCTCTCCATAGGCCTATGGAGACGATATATAGATGACGTGCTTCTCATATGGCACGGTGACACCAACGCCCTTGAAACATTCTTCCAGTGGATCAACACCTTGGATCCAAATTTGAGATTCACCTACACTTATGACTTTCACGAAGTCGTATTCCTAGATGTCTTGATCACTAACAAACATGGTTCTTTACACACTAGGACACATTACAAGCCCACATCTAGAAATAACCTTCTTGAATTCACAAGCTTCCACCCTCGTGCACTGAGGGAGAATCTGCCTTACGGGCAATTCCTCCGTCTACGACGGAACTGTACCGCTCTGGAAGATTTTAAGGCACAGTCTAGTGATCTAACTTCTAAAATGACAGCTAGAGGGTACCCTCTCCCCCTCCTCTCAAGGAGTTACAAACGGGCCAGAAACCAACCCAGAGAAGTCCTTCTGGAGGACTCTGTCAAAGACGTCACGTCTATACCACTCACATGCGTCACTACTTACAGTACCCTGTCCAATGCCATGAAGAAAGTTGTCACGAAACATTGGCGTATCATCAACAGTAATAACCGGAGATGGGAAAAACCTTTGTTCTCCTTCAAACGGGCTCAAAGCCTGCGTAATAGCCTAGTACAGACACGTTCCATTACCAGACCTAACACTGCTCAGAGATCCATTACAGAAGCATGGGGTCTTCCCAAGGTTACGGGCCATTTTCCTTGCTCGGATTGCAGTATATGCCATCTGACCTCTCACACCACCAGTCTTAAGCTGGAACCAGGCAAGATCTGGAACCAAAATAGCCACACCAACTGTAATACACCTAATGTTATCTACCTCATCACTTGTCCCTGTGGTCTACGCTATGTAGGGATGACCACCAGGAAAGTGAAACTCCGCATATGCGAACATCGGAGCAACATTAGGTGCAAAAGAATCACTACTAAACTCAGTGAACATTTCTTGTCTGTTAACCATACCACCAATGATCTGCACTGGACAGTAATCGAAGAAGTCACAACACGCAGAAACATTCAAAAAATCCTTTTCGAGAAGGAACAAAGATGGGTGTACCGTCTGGGTACCAACCTGGTGGGTCTTAATGACAATATACCCTGGGTCAACATACTCTAAGTATGCTCTCATTTTTTGCATTTACTTTGATGGTACCGCTGATCAACAGTGACCTTCACATCTACTGGGCTGGGTCACCTTGTGTGATTCCACCATTGTCTACCCAGTATATAGTCCTGTTCTGACCCCCTTGTGCTGTACCCCATTACGCAATTAGCTTTCTCCGACTACCAGGGGCACATGACATGCAGTGTCCCCTTAAACACACCGCTTCCCAGTTTACCACTGGCACTCTACTCTGAATGAGCCTGTGGACGTCCGTTCCACGAACCGTCCCCCTAATCTGCATCTAGTGCTCAAACACAGACACACGTTTCTGATGTATCCTGCGTGCTCATGCTTATTCGCTTTGCACCGCATAAAGTTTCCTTTGTTTGAGTTGTCATTCAAAACAGCGGACGAGCCTCCACTCAGTCTCTCGTCCTATTGGCTGTGCCTTAACCTATCACTGCACAGCATGGGTTGTCTCGTCCCTCTATTGACTAGCTGTCTATGGTAATAATCGGACGAGCCTTTTGCCTCCACACGTCCTATTGGCTGGGGCTCATCCAATCACAACACAGCATGTGATGTGCTGCCCTATCACCGACGGGCTTCCTCTCTGCACTCTTGCTTTTAGGTACCTCGCCCCTGGTCTCTTCTCTCCCTGGACCCGGTGGCTCGAGGCGGTGTAGGTTCCTAACGGGTGCCGAGCAGCGAGGGCGTAAGTGCACCTTCTGGCTCCTGTATCCTTTTGGTAAGGCTGACAGTACTGTTCGGCTTGTGTTTTCACTACTCAGCCGCTCGTGGCCGCTCTTTCTTTCTTTTTCTTTCCAGGGTGTGCCATATTTGCTCGCACCTCCACCCCGGGATCCCTGAGGCGACGAACGGTCTAGCCTCACAGTAAGAACCCCTCTACTCCCCTCGGCATTTCTACCCACCAGGAATGCTTCACGGGCCGCGTTCATTTGTCTCCTGGCCCTTGTTAGTTTTAGTCTCTCACGTAGCATTGAGACTCCACGTCGATTCCGTGATACATCGCTAGTCACGCTATTCAGGTGAAGTTTTACTTCCCTGACACCAGTATCTGGCTAATTCTAGGTGCACTGACAGCACATCTTTTATGCACCTGAGGTACTGATTATTGGCACAGTCCCCATCCATGCACTATGTTTAAGCCTATAAATATGGCGCTTTATAATGTCATGACTACGCACATTTACGATTCTTTTGTGTTTTGTCTTGTGTATGTACGTCTCTCTTTTCATTATAGAGTAAACTCATTTCTCTCCACCATTTTATTCTTTTGGCGGATTTTGTCCTGTGTTTATATATTATTTTTCACACAGCAGCCCACGGGAGGGTGAACCTTAGCGCGTTCACACCACCGGGGCACCCACACTTCCACTCTGGTCCTGATGAAAGCCTGTAGATCACACATAAAGGCAGAAACATGTTGACCGCCATGGAGTGAACCCGGTCTGTTATTTTTTGACCATCACTCCTTTTTATTATGTTTTAATTTTCCAATTAGCAAAACGAATAAAACACTTTTTTGACTTAATTGGGAATTTTAAATTCACTGTCACCACACAAAACCCCGCTCCGCAGTAACCTGGCGTTGCAGCACACTGGGATGGCATTCGGCCATGCCCGGTGGAGCCCGATGATGAAGCATGTCACCAACCAGGTTGGTGAGTGAGGGCTTTTCATACATAATTTGTATTACCTCCGTAGGTCTGTTTTCCTCCCTGTAATTGATCGGGCAGGTTCTGACCTTGGAGACCGGTGCTTCCTTGGATGGTGAGTGCATTCTTGAGATTACACTGACTTCGTTGGTTTATACATTTTCCCTTGAGGGGATCAGTCGTGTTATTACCCTTCCTCTTTTGTTGTTACTTGACTGTCTGATATGCTGACAAATGGGACAATGTAAAATAACATTCTTGATCAAATCTAGGGGAATATAAATTCCCCGATCAGCAGCCCACCTGCTAGTGGCTTTCTCTCCAAAATGTCCTGCCTTCTGGTGGGCCCATTTCGCCAATCCCGCAATATCAGAATCTTGCCTGTCCACCACTGCCTCAGCAATTTTAGATTCCTCATCTGCAATGTTATGAAAAAATTTGTCAAGAGAATCTATCGGGGTGTGAGCATCCACATGGAAGATTGTAACAGTACTCTGTGGGAGCATCTCCCAAATCTCTTGCCATAATTCTTTTCCCCACAATTGTTTTGAATGCAATTCCCAATTATGGGAATGCCAAGTCGGTAACCAAACTGCCAATCCATTGGCAGTAGACCAAGAATCGGTGAAAATATGACATGTGCCAGGTAATTCTTGTTTCAGGACTTGATAAACAGCATAAAGTTCAGCAAATTGACTGCTCTTACCTTCACCAATTGTGCTCAGCAGTTTTTGTGTGATCGGATTATAGGATACCGCTTTCCAGTGCCGTTTCGTCCCTATGAACCTTGCTGAACCATCCGTAAACCAGACATGGTTCCTGTCCTCTGCGGACAAATCATCAAAAGGTCTACCCCACTTGACAGGAGACTCCTGTACTAAAGGTACGGAACATTCACTCTCAGTCTCAGTCGATGGCGCTCGCGCCACCTGCTCATGTAAAGATGCAACTCCTTTCTGTTCCACACGTGCCTTGTCTTGTATATACCATTTCCATTTAATCACACTCGCCTCTTGAGCATGTCCAATTCGGTGAGTTTTCGGCGAACTCATAACCCACTGCATGATAGGAATTTCAGGTCGCAAAACTATATCATGACCCAAAGTCAGTTGCTCGGTATCCACCAGAGCCCAATAACATGCAAGTAACTGTTTCTCAAAAGGTGTATAACGCTCACCAGCATCAGGTAACTTTTTGGTCCAGAAACCCAGCGGCACTCTACTCCTGCCTTGCTTCTGCCACAAACTCCAATTCGCATAAAGGCCCTGTACAGACACATTCAAATCTACCTCACCATCACGTACGGGCCATAAATCCAAAGCATGTTGAATTGCCTCTTTTGCTAGGTTGAACGCATTTTGCTGTGGTTTATCCCAATCAAATGCATTCTTTTTTCGAGTGACACGGTACAAGGGGGCCAATATTTGACTCAAATGAGGAATATGCTGACGCCAAAAACCAAATAAACCAATGAAGCTTTGGGCTTCTTTCCTATTCCTTGGAACTGCAAAATCAAGAATTTTCTGTTTAACCTGAGGGATCACTTCACGGTGCCCTTCATGCAAATTAATACCCAAAAATTTTACAGCCTGGGACGGGCCTTATAATTTATCCGGATTGATTTCCCAACCTTTCTCACGCAGGCACCCAATGACTCTGTCCAATTGGGTCTGAACTTCCTCTTGTGTTTCGCCTCGGATCAAAACATCATCAATATAATGACACATCTGAATTTGTGGAGGAACCGGTACCTCAGCCAAATGCTCTGCCACCAGCCGGTGACATATCGTAGGACTATGCACATAGCCCTGAGGAAGACTTCTAAACGTCATCTGACGCCCATTCCATGTAAAACTGAACTGTTCCTGACACCCAGGGGCAATCGGAATCGAAAAGAAAGCATTAGCAATATCAATGGACGCATACCATGTACCCGGATGTTTTTGGATTCTTTCAAGTAGAGTAATGACATCCGGTACTGCAACGGTCAAAGAGGGTGTGTGTTTGTTCAACTCTCGATAATCAACAGTCATACGCCAAGAATTATCACTCTTACGTACAGGCCAAACAGGATTATTCCAAGCAGAGGTAACTGGGGCTATAACACCTGCATCCACCAACTCCTGAATAGTGGTACTAATCTCCTCATGACCACCTGGAATACGATACTGCTTCTGACAAACCACTTTTGTTGCCTGAGGAACTTTTATGGGGGGCATTCGTAAACGACCAACCCGTATAGGCCTGGACGATATATAATGCGTAGTTCCAAATTGGTAACATCCATCATCTAAATGCAAAGTCATTCCTTTCAAAATATCAATTCCAATTATGAATTCCAAGAGTGGCACCACTAATACAGAGTATTCTTTTCTAGGGATTCTACCTATTCTCATTTCAAGTAAAGTTTGAACGGCAGGAGTTTCCTTTCCACCTAATCCGGTAATTGTAAAAGGCTGACCTTTAAACTTCTTTGATTTTCCATGAATAAGAGTGGCCTCCGCTCCTGTATCTACCAATGCTCGGGCCCTTTGGATATTACGATGTCTCCAATAAATTTCAATATCTACATAGGGTCTATTATCTCTGTGAGCCCATCTGTGTACTGGAGCTTGACCTATTTCCTAGTCATGCTTACTGCATTCTGTGTACCAGGATAAATCAGGATAAAGACTCTCACGTTTCTTAGGTATCGGTACCTCCTGTTCATATCCATTCCCAGTACGAAAAGGATTCGTGTCTTCTGCAGTACACTGCTGGTTTCGATCGGCTAAACTATGACGATCCTCTCTCCTCCTCAACTCAGGGGATTGATCCCTATCATCTCTACGTCTGCTGTAAACATAATCATTTTTTCCTCTCTCTCTTTCCTCTTCTCTCTCTCTATCTCTCTCTCGACGGGGGGACATATCACGTACATAACGTCGATCATCACGACGAACAGAGCGCCCACGGCGGTCGTCATCACCGCTACCGTCAGAACCACCACGTTCACACTCAGTCGTCCGAACACGCCGGGCACCCTCCTTCCGATCCAAGCCACGTTTGCAAAACAACTCCCACAAACGAGCAGTAGTCTCACCGTCAATGTCCTCCCTCCGCACACCATCGGCCAGAAGACCAGAAAAGATATCACGTCTAGTAAGTTTATTGTCACCAGGAGTACGAGTGTCAGGCCGGGACTGACGTTCAGGTTTAAACCACTCACCCAACTCACCGAGTTGGCGTACCGATTCCAGTACCGTAGATAACACGTTACCAGTTTGATTAATCAATAAAGTCATCATGACCTGCTTATAAGCAACAGGGGAAGAACGAATAATACGATTCCGCACAGAAGATGTCAACGAACCATCAAGCAACCTGTCAGCAGTACCCAGAAAAATTGCCGTTTTCATCACCTCCTCTTTGAGACGTTGTGCAGCGTCGCGCAAAGTATACCATGGTTTGTCATTCACAGGCCAATCAGACTCAGTAGGATACTTTATATTACAACCCTCAGTCGCCAATTGAAGTAAAGAAATTTGACCACCACCATTATAGTTACGAAAATGATCCTGTACAGTAGAATCCGAACTCAAGGAACAAAACTTCAAACAATCGCCATTATCCAACATAATGCCAGCAGCGCCCAGTTCATAAAGGCGCACCATCCATGTGAGTAAGGTCTCACCAGCTCGCTGCCGAAATCGCTGCAAAATATCACTAATTTCCTGTTGAGTAAAGTCCTCTAAAGAGTCTAAAGAAACACCCTGCGGAGCAGCGGGAGACTGCTGCAACTTCCGACGAAAAACTGGGTGCACCGAGACCGCGGGATGAGCATCACAAGGAGCTCGACCAGTACACGTAGAGGAACAATCAGTGGAAGAAGCATCAACCCCGCTCGAAGGACGAGCGCAATCACGGGGTGCACCATCAGGGGTGCGAGAAGCAGGCTTACAATCATGGCGGGAGCGAGAGGACTCGCGCTTGACAGAGTCCTCACCCGAGGAACAAGAATCACTCGAATTCCAGATATTACCATCCCATTCATCAGGATTCCAATCCAGTCCGGCTTTCGCCACGACCAGACGCACCTTTCGCGTCGAAACCCGACCGCGCCGATTCTTGTATTTATAACGAGCAATTCGCACAGCCGCCCTCTCGGCAATAGTCTGGTAAGTCTCAAGTTTGTCAGCAAGCAACTTATTTTGACACCGCAACAAAGTATGAGAATTCTGAATCTCAACAAAGTGCGCTTCCACATCCTTAAGAGATATCTGTAGCTTTAACAACCTCTCATGCAGAATCCTGTACGCAGACAGAACAATCCAACCTCTGCGCCCCAAAATGGGAATCTCCTCACCCTTCGAGATGGGTGCCTTCTGTAAACAAGTAATCACATTAGCCGGCTCCGCCAGCTCCAAAGAAGAATTCCAATTCTCACTCAAACCAGTAGAATCAGCCCACTCACGGGCTAAGGCTTCATAAGGCGTTGAATCCCATCCGGGAATATCAACGGGCAACTTAAAAGTAGATTTTGACTTTCTAGAAAACATCGTGAAAAAGAAAGAAGAAAAGAAAGAAGAAGAAAAACTATACACACAAGTATACCACAAATAATATACAAACAAAACCACGCACACGCCGAAAGCAAACACGAGACAACACGATGCACACAGGTTTCGAAAACGGTTCGTGACGCCAAATGTTCTGCTCGGGTTTTCGGATCAGATAGAACCCGCTCATTAGAGCCTCTCTAACCCAGCCAGAACGTTACCCTCTCCCTAGGGATTATTCACAACAAGTAACCACAGATACCACCTAAGGACAGGGAATTCCTACTATATATATATATATATATATATATATATATATATATATATATATATATATATATATATATATATATATATATATGTATATATCTAGACCTCTTATAATACAAGTGGCGGCCTCGCGATCCCAGACGGACCCAGGACTTCCTACCCAGACGGCAGCCTTAGCCTCGCGGTCCCAGACGGACCCAGGACTTCCTACCCAGACGGCAGCCTTAGCCTCGCGGTCCCAGACGGACCCAGGACTTCCTGCCCAGACGGCAGCCTTAGCCTCGCGGTCCCAGACGGACCCAGGACTTCCTACCCAGACGGCAGCCTTAGCCTCGCGGTCCCAGACGGACCCAGGACTTCCTACCCAGACGGCAGCCTTAGCCTCGCGGTCCCAGACGGACCCAGGACTTCCTACCCAGACGGCAGCCTTAGCCTCGCGGTCCCAGACGGACCCAGGACTTCCTACCCAGACGGCAGCCTTAGCCTCGCGATCCCAGACGGACCCAGGACTTCCTACCCAGACGGCAGCCTTAGCCTCGCGGTCCCAGACGGACCCAGGACTTCCTACCCAGAGGGCAGCTTTAGCCTCGCGGTCCCAGACGGACCCAGGACTTCCTACCCAGACGGCAGCCTTAGCCTCGCGGTCCCAGACGGACCCAGGACTTCCTACCCAGACGGCAGCCTCAATACAAGTTCATCCTATGATTACCATAACATACAACAGGGGAATCAGTTTTACTATTTATCAGATCACACAAGAACTGCCAGTTTGAGCACAACCTGTTCTCTGGTTCGAGGGGTTCCTCTCTCCCTTATTCAGTTACCACTTACCTGATCAGGGTTAACATCTGTTCATGTCAAGTCACAGCTGACTAGAAGAATAGGCTACCCTCTTATACAAGAACACGCAGCACATGTTGATTCACTACAAACTGGATACTTTATTATTTATTATATACGCAATCACATAACATTACTGTGTAACACATAACCTGCAAAGAAAAGTAAAAGATTAGGTTGTACACTCTGATAAGAAAGGGGTCGACATCACCTTAGTCGTGTGTAGCCTGCACTCAATGGTCATCTAGGTTCCCTTCTCGTCTGTGCCTCGGCTCGCCTGGAGGTCCCACCTCCGTAGTCACAGCTCCCTTCTCCGAGTCACTGGGACCTCTTCCTCATCGGCTACTCTCTCCTCTCTGGCAATTCTGCTAGAAGAGTATCTGTCTCTGGGTTTTTCTCCGCCTCCAAGTTTGTCATCTGTCTTCCCTGGAATAAGTAGTAGCTTTACTGCTAACGGCTAGATGCCGCCTACGGACTGAAGTAAGTGCCTCGTAATTGCCTCAGACTTTCACTAATATAGAGGTGCATTTCCTCATGGAAAATTCCGGCCCGTAACCTGCCGCCCACCAAATTCTTGTACCTCCCCGTACCAAGGACACTTTCCCAGCCAGCCGGCCTGATGTAGTGTCTTCGGCATGAAGAAAAATACAATCCTTCGATAAGGGCCGGTCTGAACCGGTTCTCTCCAAGCGAATAACACCTCATAACTAAAACATCCCCTTTAACCTAGAAGCATCTCAAGCTGCCAGAGCAGAAAGAAAGATGGAGTCTCTCCCGTTTGAGGCCTACCAGGCCTGAATTCAGCACGGCTCCATGAAATACCCTCACTACAGGGCAGGTTATCCCTAATACTAACGAATCTATCCCCTAGGATATGTGTGCAAGCCCTAGTCTATGGGGAAGAACACAGGATCATGTCGAAGTGCCTAGTAAATAGACTTCATTCACTACTCTAACCCTTAGGCTTGAATGGTGGGAGACTGAAGTCACCCTAATCACCCATCAACACAATAGGGCCGGGAAAATCGAGCAGTACATTTCACCCTTGACTTCAGTCTATTATACATTCATTAAACAGAACTAACATCTGTGGAAGAATAATATGAAACAAAGCTAACAGATCTATGTCTAGTACCAAATGTGCAAAATTGAAGTAGTGAAGGAATACACTGAATAAAGCAACAGATAGAAATCAAAACAGCGATGGTAATCAGAATACCTCCTAATATTTGACGTAGCAGATACAAATCAGGTAACCAATTAAAGAGCCAGTCAAACCAGCCCTGGTCAATGTGTTTTTTAACTTCCTCCGTCAAGTCATGTAGCCTGTCAATATGAGCGCGAATAGATTGTGTATGATCAGACAAGTTAAAACAACAGAGACCCTCAAAATCGGAACAGTCGTGTCCATGTTTAAGCAAAAGATAATCAATGGCCGCTCGATTTTGCAAGATGGCTCTCCGTTCACCCTGGGCGTCTAACAGCATGTCAGACAGGACTGTAGAAGTATGATTAATGGATTTTACCATCCAGCAGGCCATTTTCTCAATAGATTTAGCATTATAAACCGCCAAAGCAGGAACACCAATAATTGAAATAGCAAGGCTAAGGTATTCAGACTTGGAATATAAATGCAAAGATGAGTCACAATCCTCCTGTAACATCACTGTATCTCGAATCACACGAGAATTGGCATTCGGATGTGACGAGAACATCAGTAAACTGAGTCTCGTAATGACACAAGGGCCACCAGAAATATTTGCGGGGACATATGGCCAGGAAGTATTACCACATGAGAAAAGCCATCCGGCAGGTAGTAACATCGTGCAATAATGACTAGGGGTAACGACCAAACTCTTGCAAGTCATATTGTTCTGGACTGAAGCACATGTTTTCGGTGTCCTTTGAAGGCACAAAGTTCGCTCATGAAGGGTGAAGGAAGTAGCACCTTTCAATTTTAGACGCAGACATTCAGAAATTGCACTAGGATTACACGTAAGGAAAAAACACATATCTCCTTGTGTGATATTATAGGTAACTATTTGGGACTGGACGGGGGGTATCTGGTCTGGTAGTTCAGTACATAAGGGGCAATACGCATGGGTGGCAAAATCGCCCAGAAGAACATTGGGGCGAGCCTTTGAAATGTTGAAAATATTAGTTAACGTTTCCAGCGAAGCAGGGACAGCAACCAGACAGGTCGCTAAGATGTCGTGTACAGATCTCATCGGCGTCAAACAAAAGTGAGGAGCATCGGTCACCCTTTTCGCCAGTAAGGTCCAAAAGTTCGATGACGAATCCCACGCAGCGAGGGAACGCGACACTCGGGTGCGTAGCTCATCCCGGGTCGACGGGATTCCTCCTCTCTCGTCGAACCAACCCGAAAATAGTCCGACGACGACACATCCTGCAGCAACAGTCCAAAGAATGATCTGAAAGAGAATCAAATACAGGCATTAATCATTCTCGTAAGTAACATTTGTCAGCCGGGACCGCTTCCCAGCTATCTTTCCCTGGTCTCATAACTAAAATGGTATTGTCATGACCGGTGGCGATGACCTCTGCCTGTTCAGGGGGAGTCTTAGGCGACTGCACCCAAACCCTGGCCCCAGGGTTATCAGTGGAGCCAAAACCTTTCTGGCCCCGTACAGTTAGCAAAGTTGGGGCAGTGCCTTTTACCATCCCACCACTGAAGACAGGCATTATGAGTAATTGAGCCACTCGGTCAGTTCGATGGATTAGCAAGTCAGCCTCACTGCTATTCAGCAGGAGCACCTTAATCTCTCCCTGATAATCACTGTCAATGACCCCTCCAAGTACCTGAATGCCTTTTACAGCCAGCCCCGATCTAGGGGCGATTAATCCAAAATTCCCGGGTGGTATATGAACACCAACACCGGTCGCGATGATGACCCGATCTTTACCTTTTATAACGGTGTCATCCATGGCATGCAAGTCTAAACCTGCCGACCCTGGGGTCGCTCTACATGGAGCCAAAGCTCCGGGAGTAATTTCCCAGTACATCACAGTCTCTCTGATTTCATTTGGCTGAGCATTAACATTCGGAGGGAACAAACGCATAAGTGGAGATTCAGCATTTAGAAAAGGACGATTATTTAAAATTAATAGCGCTTGGGGCAAAAAGTCTTGCCAATTCTTATATTTGTCATCTGTCAATTTACGTAGCTGCTCCTTCAGCAGACCATTCAATCTCTCCACAAGACCCGAGGCCTGTGGATAGTATGGGACATGAAATACCCAGTCAATATTGTTTTCCACACAGAATTCCTGTACCACTCTTCCACGAAAATGGGATGCATTATCAGATTGAATTTGGAATGGCACACCATAATACATCATAATCAATTCCAATGTTTTAATGGTATTCAATTGGGTAGCTTGCTTACAGGGAAGGGCTACCAACAGGCCACTGTATGTATCAACAATAGTGCAAACATATTGACAATTCCTACTCATGGGAAGTGGACCGATGTAATCAATTTGCCAAATTTGAGCGGGCAGTTTCCCGCGATGTAAATGACCTTTAACAATTTGGGGCACTTTGCGCTGTCTGATATGCTGACAAATGGGACAATGTAAAATAACATTCTTGATCAAATCTAGGGGAATATAAATTCCCCGATCAGCAGCCCACCTGCTAGTGGCTTTCTCTCCAAAATGTCCTGCCTTCTGGTGGGCCCATTTCGCCAATCCCGCAATATCAGAATCTTGCCTGTCCACCACTGCCTCAGCAATTTTAGATTCCTCATCTGCAATGTTATGAAAAAATTTGTCAAGAGAATCTATCGGGGTGTGAGCATCCACATGGAAGATTGTAACAGTACTCTGTGGGAGCATCTCCCAAATCTCTTGCCATAATTCTTTTCCCCACAATTGTTTTGAATGCAATTCCCAATTATGGGAATGCCAAGTCGGTAACCAAACTGCCAATCCATTGGCAGTAGACCAAGAATCGGTGAAAATATGACATGTGCCAGGTAATTCTTGTTTCAGGACTTGATAAACAGCATAAAGTTCAGCAAATTGACTGCTCTTACCTTCACCAATTGTGCTCAGCAGTTTTTGTGTGATCGGATTATAGGATACCGCTTTCCAGTGCCGTTTCGTCCCTATGAACCTTGCTGAACCATCCGTAAACCAGACATGGTTCCTGTCCTCTGCGGACAAATCATCAAAAGGTCTACCCCACTTGACAGGAGACTCCTGTACTAAAGGTACGGAACATTCACTCTCAGTCTCAGTCGATGGCGCTCGCGCCACCTGCTCATGTAAAGATGCAACTCCTTTCTGTCCCACACGTGCCCTGTCTTGTATATACCATTTCCATTTAATCACACTCGCCTCTTGAGCATGTCCAATTCGGTGAGTTTTCGGCGAACTCATAACCCACTGCATGATAGGAATTTCAGGTCGCAAAACTATATCATGACCCAAAGTCAGTTGCTCGGTATCCACCAGAGCCCAATAACATGCAAGTAACTGTTTCTCAAAAGGTGTATAACGCTCACCAGCATCAGGTAACTTTTTGGTCCAGAAACCCAGCGGCACTCTACTCCTGCCTTGCTTCTGCCACAAACTCCAATTCGCATAAAGGCCCTGTACAGACACATTCAAATCTACCTCACCATCACGTACGGGCCATAAATCCAAAGCATGTTGAATTGCCTCTTTTGCTAGGTTGAACGCATTTTGCTGTGGTTTATCCCAATCAAATGCATTCTTTTTTCGAGTGACACGGTACAAGGGGGCCAATATTTGACTCAAATGAGGAATATGCTGACGCCAAAAACCAAATAAACCAATGAAGCTTTGGGCTTCTTTCCTATTCCTTGGAACTGCAAAATCAAGAATTTTCTGTTTAACCTGAGGGATCACTTCACGGTGCCCTTCATGCCAATTAATACACAAAAATTTTACAGCCTGGGACGGGCCTTGTAATTTATCCGGATTGATTTCCCAACCTTTCTCACGCAGGCACCCAATGACTCTGTCCAATTGGGTCTGAACTTCCTCTTGTGTTTCGCCTTGGATCAAAACATCATCAATATAATGACACATCTGAATTTGTGGAGGAACCAGTACCTCAGCCAAATGCTCTGCCACCAGCCGTTGACATATCGTAGGACTATGCACATAGCCCTGAGGAAGACTTCTAAACGTCATCTGACGCCCATTCCATGTAAAACTGAACTGTTCCTGACACCCAGGGGCAATCGGAATCGAAAAGAAAGCATTAGCAATATCAATGGACGCATACCATGTACCCGGATGTTTTTGGATTCTTTCAAGTAGAGTAATGACATCCGGTACTGCAACGGTCAAAGAGGGTGTGTGTTTGTTCAATTCTCGATAATCAACAGTCATACGCCAAGAATTATCACTCTTACGTACAGGCCAAACAGGATTATTCCAAGCAGAGGTAACTGGGGCTATAACACCTGCATCCACCAACTCCTGAATAGTGGTACTAATCTCCTCATGACCACCTGGAATACGATACTGCTTCTGACAAACCACTTTTGTTGCCTGAGGAACTTTTATGGGGGGCATTCGTAAACGACCAACCCGTATAGGCCTGGACGATATATAATGCGTAGTTCCAAATTGGTAACATCCATCATCTAAATGCAAAGTCATTCCTTTCAAAATATCAATTCCAATTATGAATTCCAAGAGTGGCACCACTAATACAGAGTATTCTTTTCTAGGGATTCTACCTATTCTCATTTCAAGTAAAGTTTGAACGGCAGGAGTTTCCTTTCCACCTAATCCGGTAATTGTAAAAGGCTGACCTTTAAACTTCTTTGATTTTCCATGAATAAGAGTGGCCTCCGCTCCTGTATCTACCAATGCTCGGGCCCTTTGGATATTACGATGTCTCCAATAAATTTCAATATCTACATAGGGTCTATTATCTCTGTGAGCCCATCTGTGTACTGGAGCTTGACCTATTTCCTAGTCATGCTTACTGCATTCTGTGTACCAGGATAAATCAGGATAAAGACTCTCACGTTTCTTAGGTATCGGTACCTCCTGTTCATATCCATTCCCAGTACGAAAAGGATTCGTGTCTTCTGCAGTACACTGCTGGTTTCGATCGGCTAAACTATGACGATCCTCTCTCCTCCTCAACTCAGGGGATTGATCCCTATCATCTCTACGTCTGCTGTAAACATAATCATTTTTTCCTCTCTCTCTTTCCTCTTCTCTCTCTCTATCTCTCTCTCGACGGGGGGACATATCACGTACATAACGTCGATCATCACGACGAACAGAGCGCCCACGGCGGTCGTCATCACCGCTACCGTCAGAACCACCACGTTCACACTCAGTCGTCCGAACACACCGGGCACCCTCCTTCCGATCCAAGCCACGTTTGCGAAACAACTCCCACAAACGAGCAGTAGTCTCACCGTCAATGTCCTCCCTCCGCACACCATCGGCCAGAAGACCAGAAAAGATATCACGTCTAGTAAGTTTATTGTCACCAGGAGTACGAGTGTCAGGCCGGGACTGACGTTCAGGTTTCAACCACTCACCGAGTTGGCGTACCGATTCCAGTACCGTAGATAACACGTTACCAGTTTGATTAATCAATAAAGTCATCATGACCTGCTTATAAGCAACAGGGGAAGAACGAATAATACGATTCCGCACAGAAGATGTCAACGAACCATCAAGCAACCTGTCAGCAGTACCCAGAAAAATTGCCGTTTTCATCACCTCCTCTTTGAGACGTTGTGCAGCGTCGCGCAAAGTATACCATGGTTTGTCATTCACAGGCCAATCAGACTCAGTAGGATACTTTATATTACAACCCTCAGTCGCCAATTGAAGTAAAGAAATTTGACCACCACCATTATAGTTACGAAAATGATCCTGTACAGTAGAATCCGAACTCAAGGAACAAAACTTCAAACAATCGCCATTATCCAACATAATGCCAGCAGCGCCCAGTTCATAAAGGCGCACCATCCATGTGAGTAAGGTCTCACCAGCTCGCTGCCGAAATCGCTGCAAAATATCACTAATTTCCTGTTGAGTAAAGTCCTCTAAAGAGTCTAAAGAAACACCCTGCGGAGCAGCGGGAGACTGCTGCAACTTCCGACGAAAAACTGGGTGCACCGAGACCGCGGGATGAGCATCACAAGGAGCTCGACCAGTACACGTAGATAACACGTTACCAGTTTGATTAATCAATAAAGTCATCATGACCTGCTTATAAGCAACAGGGGAAGAACGAATAATACGATTCCGCACAGAAGATGTCAACGAACCATCAAGCAACCTGTCAGCAGTACCCAGAAAAATTGCCGTTTTCATCACCTCCTCTTTGAGACGTTGTGCAGCGTCGCGCAAAGTATACCATGGTTTGTCATTCACAGGCCAATCAGACTCAGTAGGATACTTTATATTACAACCCTCAGTCGCCAATTGAAGTAAAGAAATTTGACCACCACCATTATAGTTACGAAAATGATCCTGTACAGTAGAATCCGAACTCAAGGAACAAAACTTCAAACAATCGCCATTATCCAACATAATGCCAGCAGCGCCCAGTTCATAAAGGCGCACCATCCATGTGAGTAAGGTCTCACCAGCTCGCTGCCGAAATCGCTGCAAAATATCACTAATTTCCTGTTGAGTAAAGTCCTCTAAAGAGTCTAAAGAAACACCCTGCGGAGCAGCGGGAGACTGCTGCAACTTCCGACGAAAAACTGGGTGCACCGAGACCGCGGGATTAGCATCACAAGGAGCTCGACCAGTACACGTAGAGGAACAATCAGTGGAAGAAGCATCAACCCCGCTCGAAGGACGAGCGCAATCACGGGGTGCACCATCAGGGGTGCGAGAAGCAGGCTTACAATCATGGCGGGAGCGAGAGGACTCGCGCTTGACAGAGTCCCCACCCGAGGAACAAGAATCACTCGAATTCCAGATATTACCATCCCATTCATCAGGATTCCAATCCAGTCCGGCTTTCGCCACGACCAGACGCACCTTTCGCGTCGAAACCCGACCGCGCCGATTCTTGTATTTATAACGAGCAATTCGCACAGCCGCCCTCTCGGCAATAGTCTGGTAAGTCTCAAGTTTGTCAGCAAGCAACTTATTTTGACACCGCAACAAAGTATGAGAATTCTGAATCTCAACAAAGTGCGCTTCCACATCCTTAAGAGATATCTGTAGCTTTAACAACCTCTCATGCAGAATCCTGTACGCAGACAGAACAATCCAACCTCTGCGCCCCAAAATGGGAATCTCCTCACCCTTCGAGATGGGTGCCTTCTGTAAACAAGTAATCACATTAGCCGGCTCCGCCAGCTCCAAAGAAGAATTCCAATTCTCACTCAAACCAGTAGAATCAGCCCACTCACGGGCTAAGGCTTCATAAGGCGTTGAATCCCATCCGGGAATATCAACGGGCAACTTAAAAGTAGATTTTGACTTTCTAGAAAACATCGTGAAAAAGAAAGAAGAAAAGAAAGAAGAAGAAAAACTATACACACAAGTATACCACAAATAATATACAAACAAAACCACGCACACACCGAAAGCAAACACGAGACAACACGATGCACACAGGTTTCGAAAACGGTTCGTGACGCCAAATGTTCTGCTCGGGTTTTCGGATCAGATAGAACCCGCTCATTAGAGCCTCTCTAACCCAGCCAGAACGTTACCCTCTCCCTAGGGCTTATTCACAACAAGTAACCACAGATACCACCTAAGGACAGGGAATTCCTACTATATATATATATATATATATATATATATATATATATATATATATATATATATATATATATATATATATATATATATATATATATATATATATATATATGTATATATCTAGACCTCTTATAATACAAGTGGCGGCCTCGCGATCCCAGACGGACCCAGGACTTCCTACCCAGACGGCAGCCTTAGCCTTGCGGTCCCAGACGGACCCAGGACTTCCTACCCAGACGGCAGCCTTAGCCTCGCAGTCCCAGACGGACCCAGGACTTCCTACCCAGACGGCAGCCTTAGCCTCGCGGTCCCAGACGGACCCAGGACTTCCTACCCAGACGGCAGCCTTAGCCTCGCGGTCCCAGACGGACCCAGGACTTCCTACCCAGACGGCAGCCTTAGCCTCGCGGTCCCAGACGGACCCAGGACTTCCTACCCAGACGGCAGCCTTAGCCTCGCGGTCCCAGACGGACCCAGGACTTCCTACCCAGACGGCAGCCTTAGCCTCGCGGTCCCAGACGGACCCAGGACTTCCTACCCAGACGGCAGCCTTAGCCTCGCGGTCCCAGACGGACCCAGGACTTCCTACCCAGACGGCAGCCTTAGCCTCGCGGTCCCAGACGGACCCAGGACTTCCTACCCAGACGGCAGCCTTAGCCTCGCGGTCCCAGACGGACCCAGGACTTCCTACCCAGACGGCAGCCTTAGCCTTGCGGTCCCAGACGGACCCAGGACTTCCTACCCAGACGGCAGCCTCAATACAAGTTCATCCTATGATTACCATAACATACAACAGGGGAATCAGTTTTACTATTTATCAGATCACACAAGAACTGCCAGTTTGAGCACAACCTGTTCTCTGGTTCGAGGGGTTCCTCTCTCCCTTATTCAGTTACCACTTACCTGATCAGGGTTAACATCTGTTCATGTCAAGTCACAGCTGAATAGAAGAATAGGCTACCCTCTTATACAAGAACACGCAGCACATGTTGATTCACTACAAACTGGATACTTTATTATTTATTATATACGCAATCACATAACATTACTGTGTAACACATAACCTGCAAAGAAAAGTAAAAGATTAGGTTGTACACTCTGATAAGAAAGGGGTCGACATCACCTTAGTCGTGTGTAGCCTGCACTCAATGGTCATCTAGGTTCCCTTCTCGTCTGTGCCTCGGCTCGCCTGGAGGTCCCACCTCCGTAGTCACAGCTCCCTTCTCCGAGTCACTGGGACCTCTTCCTCATCGGCTACTCTCTCCTCTCTGGCAATTCTGCTAGAAGAGTATCTGTCTCTGGGTTTTTCTCCGCCTTCAAGTTTGTCATCTGTCTTCCCTGGAATAAGTAGTAGCTTTACTGCTAACGGCTAGATGCCGCCTACGGACTGAAGTAAGTGCCTCGTAATTGCCTCAGACTTTCACTAATATAGAGGTGCATTTCCTCATGGAAAATTCCGGCCCGTAACCTGCCGCCCACCAAATTCTTGTACCTCCCCGTACCAAGGACACTTTCCCAGCCAGCCGGCCTGATGTAGTGTCTTCGGCATGAAGAAAAATACAATCCTTCGATAAGGGCCGGTCTGAACCGGTTCTCTCCAAGCGAATAACACCTCATAACTAAAACATCCCCTTTAACCTAGAAGCATCTCAAGCTGCCAGAGCAGAAAGAAAGATGGAGTCTCTCCCGTTTGAGGCCTACCAGGCCTAAATTCAGCACGGCTCCATGAAATACCCTCACTACAGGGCAGGTTATCCCTAATACTAACGAATCTATCCCCTAGGATATGTGTGCAAGCCCTAGTCTATGGGGAAGAACACAGGATCATGTCGAAGTGCCTAGTAAATAGACTTCATTCACTACTCTAACCCTTAGGCTTGAATGGTGGGAGACTGAAGTCACCCTAATCACCCATCAACACAATAGGGCCGGGAAAATCGAGCAGTACATTTCACCCTTGACTTCAGTCTATTATACATTCATTAAACAGAACTAACATCTGTGGAAGAATAATATGAAACAAAGCTAACAGATCTATGTCTAGTACCAAATGTGCAAAATTGAAGTAGTGAAGGAATACACTGAATAAAGCAACAGATAGAAATCAAAACAGCGATGGTAATCAGAATACCTCCTAATATTTGACGTAGCAGATACAAATCAGGTAACCAATTAAAGAGCCAGTCAAACCAGCCCTGGTCAATGTGTTTTTTAACTTCCTCCGTCAAGTCATGTAGCCTGTCAATATGAGCGCGAATAGATTGTGTATGATCAGACAAGTTAAAACAACACAGACCCTCAAAATCGGAACAGTCGTGTCCATGTTTAAGCAAAAGATAATCAATGGCCGCTCGATTTTGCAAGATGGCTCTCCGTTCACCCTGGGCGTCTAACAGCATGTCAGACAGGACTGTAGAAGTATGATTAATGGATTTTACCATCCAGCAGGCCATTTTCTCAATAGATTTAGCATTATAAACCGCCAAAGCAGGAACACCAATAATTGAAATAGCAAGGCTAAGGTATTCAGACTTGGAATATAAATGCAAAGATGAGTCACAATCCTCCTGTAACATCACTGTATCTCGAATCACACGAGAATTGGCATTCGGATGTGACGAGAACATCAGTAAACTGAGTCTCGTAATGGCACAAGGGCCACCAGAAATATTTGCGGGGACATATGGCCAGGAAGTATTACCACATGAGAAAAGCCATCCGGCAGGTAGTAACATCGTGCGATAATGACTAGGGGTAACGACCAAACTCTTGCAAGTCATATTGTTCTGGACTGAAGCACATGTTTTCGGTGTCCTTTGAAGGCACAAAGTTCGCTCATGAAGGGTGAAGGAAGTAGCACCTTTCAATTTTAGACGCAGACATTCAGAAATTGCACTAGGATTACACGTAAGGAAAAAACACATATCTCCTTGTGTGATATTATAGGTAACTATTTGGGACTGGACGGGGGGTATCTGGTCTGGTAGTTCAGTACATAAGGGGCAATACGCATGGGTGGCAAAATCGCCCAGAAGAACATTGGGGCGAGCCTTTGAAATGTTGAAAATATTAGTTAACGTTTCCAGCGAAGCAGGGACAGCAACCAGACAGGTCGCTAAGATGTCGTGTACAGATCTCATCGGCGTCAAACAAAAGTGAGGAGCATCGGTCACCCTTTTCGCCAGTAAGGTCCAAAAGTTCGATGACGAATCCCACGCAGCGAGGGAACGCGACACTCGGGTGCGTAGCTCATCCCGGGTCGACGGGATTCCTCCTCTCTCGTCGAACCAACCCGAAAATAGTCCGACGACGACACATCCTGCAGCAACAGTCCAAAGAATGATCTGAAAGAGAATCAAATACAGGCATTAATCATTCTCGTAAGTAACATTTGTCAGCCGGGACCGCTTCCCAGCTATCTTTCCCTGGTCTCATAACTAAAATGGTATTGTCATGACCGGTGGCGATGACCTCTGCCTGTTCAGGGGGAGTCTTAGGCGACTGCACCCAAACCCTGGCCCCAGGGTTATCAGTGGAGCCAAAACCTTTCTGGCCCCGTACAGTTAGCAAAGTTGGGGCAGTGCCTTTTACCATCCCACCACTGAAGACAGGCATTATGAGTAATTGAGCCACTCGGTCAGTTCGATGGATTAGCAAGTCAGCCTCACTGCTATTCAGCAGGAGCACCTTAATCTCTCCCTGATAATCACTGTCAATGACCCCTCCAAGTACCTGAATGCCTTTTACAGCCAGCCCCGATCTAGGGGCGATTAATCCAAAATTCCCGGGTGGTATATGAACACCAACACCGGTCGCGATGATGACCCGATCTTTACCTTTTATAACGGTGTCATCCATGGCATGCAAGTCTAAACCTGCCGATCCTGGGGTCGCTCTACATGGAGCCAAAGCTCCGGGAGTAATTTCCCAGTACATCACAGTCTCTCTGATTTCATTTGGCTGAGCATTAACATTCGGAGGGAACAAACGCATAAGTGGAGATTCAGCATTTAGAAAAGGACGATTATTTAAAATTAATAGCGCTTGGGGCAAAAAGTCTTGCCAATTCTTATATTTGTCATCTGTCAATTTACGTAGCTGCTCCTTCAGCAGACCATTCAATCTCTCCACAAGACCCGAGGCCTGTGGATAGTATGGGACATGAAATACCCAGTCAATATTGTTTTCCACACAGAATTCCTGTACCAATCTTCCACGAAAATGGGATGCATTATCAGATTGAATTTGGAATGGCACACCATAATACATCATAATCAATTCCAATGTTTTAATGGTATTCAATTGGGTAGCTTGCTTACAGGGAAGGGCTACCAACAGGCCACTGTATGTATCAACAATAGTGCAAACATATTGACAATTCCTACTCATGGGAAGTGGACCGATGTAATCAATTTGCCAAATTTGAGCGGGCAGTTTCCCGCGATGTAAATGACCTTTAACAATTTGGGGCACTTTGCGCTGTCTGATATGCTGACAAATGGGACAATGTAAAATAACATTCTTGATCAAATCTAGGGGAATATAAATTCCCCGATCAGCAGCCCACCTGCTAGTGGCTTTCTCTCCAAAATGTCCTGCCTTCTGGTGGGCCCATTTCGCCAATCCCGCAATATCAGAATCTTGCCTGTCCACCACTGCCTCAGCAATTTTAGATTCCTCATCTGCAATGTTATGAAAAAATTTGTCAAGAGAATCTATCGGGGTGTGAGCATCCACATGGAAGATTGTAACAGTACTCTGTGGGAGCATCTCCCAAATCTCTTGCCATAATTCTTTTCCCCACAATTGTTTTGAATGCAATTCCCAATTATGGGAATGCCAAGTCGGTAACCAAACTGCCAATCCATTGGCAGTAGACCAAGAATCGGTGAAAATATGACATGTGCCAGGTAATTCTTGTTTCAGGACTTGATAAACAGCATAAAGTTCAGCAAATTGACTGCTCTTACCTTCACCAATTGTGCTCAGCAGTTTTTGTGTGATCGGATTATAGGATACCGCTTTCCAGTGCCGTTTCGTCCCTATGAACCTTGCTGAACCATCCGTAAACCAGACATGGTTCCTGTCCTCTGTGGACAAATCATCAAAAGGTCTATCCCACTTGACAGGAGACTCCTGTACTAAAGGTACGGAACATTCACTCTCAGTCTCAGTCGATGGCGCTCGCGCCACCTGCTCATGTAAAGATGCAACTCCTTTCTGTCCCACACGTGCCCTGTCTTGTATATACCATTTCCATTTAATCACACTCGCCTCTTGAGCATGTCCAATTCGGTGAGTTTTCGGCGAACTCATAACCCACTGCATGATAGGAATTTCAGGTCGCAAAACTATATCATGACCCAAAGTCAGTTGCTCGGTATCCACCAGAGCCCAATAACATGCAAGTAACTGTTTCTCAAAAGGTGTATAACGCTCACCAGCATCAGGTAACTTTTTGGTCCAGAAACCCAGCGGCACTCTACTCCTGCCTTGCTTCTGCCACAAACTCCAATTCGCATAAAGGCCCTGTACAGACACATTCAAATCTACCTCACCATCACGTACGGGCCATAAATCCAAAGCATGTTGAATTGCCTCTTTTGCTAGGTTGAACGCATTTTGCTGTGGTTTATCCCAATCAAATGCATTCTTTTTTCGAGTGACACGGTACAAGGGGGCCAATATTTGACTCAAATGAGGAATATGCTGACGCCAAAAACCAAATAAACCAATGAAGCTTTGGGCTTCTTTCCTATTCCTTGGAACTGCAAAATCAAGAATTTTCTGTTTAACCTGAGGGATCACTTCACGGTGCCCTTCATGCCAATTAATACCCAAAAATTTTACAGCCTGGGACGGGCCTTGTAATTTATCCGGATTGATTTCCCAACCTTTCTCACGCAGGCACCCAATGACTCTGTCCAATTGGGTCTGAACTTCCTCTTGTGTTTCGCCTTGGATCAAAACATCATCAATATAATGACACATCTGAATTTGTGGAGGAACCGGTACCTCAGCCAAATGCTCTGCCACCAGCCGGTGACATATCGTAGGACTATGCACATAGCCCTGAGGAAGACTTCTAAACGTCATCTGACGCCCATTCCATGTAAAACTGAACTGTTCCTGACACCCAGGGGCAATCGGAATCGAAAAGAAAGCATTAGCAATATCAATGGACGCATACCATGTACCCGGATGTTTTTGGATTCTTTCAAGTAGAGTAATGACATCCGGTACTGCAACGGTCAAAGAGGGTGTGTGTTTGTTCAATTCTCGATAATCAACAGTCATATGCCAAGAATTATCACTCTTACGTACAGGCCAAACAGGATTATTCCAAGCAGAGGTAACTGGGGCTATAACACCTGCATCCACCAACTCCTGAATAGTGGTACTAATCTCCTCATGACCACCTGGAATACGATACTGCTTCTGACAAACCACTTTTGTTGCCTGAGGAACTTTTATGGGGGGCATTCGTAAACGACCAACCCGTATAGGCCTGGACGATATATAATGCGTAGTTCCAAATTGGTAACATCCATCATCTAAATGCAAAGTCATTCCTTTCAAAATATCAATTCCAATTATGAATTCCAAGAGTGGCACCACTAATACAGAGTATTCTTTTCTAGGGATTCTACCTATTCTCATTTCAAGTAAAGTTTGAACGGCAGGAGTTTCCTTTCCACCTAATCCGGTAATTGTAAAAGGCTGACCTTTAAACTTCTTTGATTTTCCATGAATAAGAGTGGCCTCCGCTCCTGTATCTACCAATGCTCGGGCCCTTTGGATATTACGATGTCTCCAATAAATTTCAATATCTACATAGGGTCTATTATCTCTGTGAGCCCATCTGTGTACTGGAGCTTGACCTATTTCCTAGTCATGCTTACTGCATTCTGTGTACCAGGATAAATCAGGATAAAGACTCTCACGTTTCTTAGGTATCGGTACCTCCTGTTCATATCCATTCCCAGTACGAAAAGGATTCGTGTCTTCTGCAG
This sequence comes from Triturus cristatus, assembly GCF_964204655.1. Classification (NCBI taxonomy): domain Eukaryota; kingdom Metazoa; phylum Chordata; class Amphibia; order Caudata; family Salamandridae; genus Triturus; species Triturus cristatus. The sequence goes on from NC_140592.1 coordinate 685,201,627, forward strand.
TACACTGCTGGTTTCGATCGGCTAAACTATGACGATCCTCTCTCCTCCTCAACTCAGGGGATTGATCCCTATCATCTCTACGTCTGCTGTAAACATAATCATTTTTTCCTCTCTCTCTTTCCTCTTCTCTCTCTCTATCTCTCTCTCGACGGGGGGACATATCACGTACATAACGTCGATCATCACGACGAACAGAGCGCCCACGGCGGTCGTCATCACCGCTACCGTCAGAACCACCACGTTCACACTCAGTCGTCCGAACACACCGGGCACCCTCCTTCCGATCCAAGCCACGTTTGCGAAACAACTCCCACAAACGAGCAGTAGTCTCACCGTCAATGTCCTCCCTCCGCACACCATCGGCCAGAAGACCAGAAAAGATATCACGTCTAGTAAGTTTATTGTCACCAGGAGTACGAGTGTCAGGCCGGGACTGACGTTCAGGTTTCAACCACTCACCGAGTTGGCGTACCGATTTCAGTACCGTAGATAACACGTTACCAGTTTGATTAATCAATAAAGTCATCATGACCTGCTTATAAGCAACAGGGGAAGAACGAATAATACGATTCCGCACAGAAGATGTCAACGAACCATCAAGCAACCTGTCAGTAGTACCCAGAAAAATTGCCGTTTTCATCACCTCCTCTTTGAGACGTTGTGCAGCGTCGCGCAAAGTATACCATGGTTTGTCATTCACAGGCCAATCAGACTCAGTAGGATACTTTATATTACAACCCTCAGTCGCCAATTGAAGTAAAGAAATTTGACCACCACCATTATAGTTACGAAAATGATCCTGTACAGTAGAATCCGAACTCAAGGAACAAAACTTCAAACAATCGCCATTATCCAACATAATGCCAGCAGCGCCCAGTTCATAAAGGCGCACCATCCATGTGAGTAAGGTCTCACCAGCTCGCTGCCGAAATCGCTGCAAAATATCACTAATTTCCTGTTGAGTAAAGTCCTCTAAAGAGTCTAAAGAAACACCCTGCGGAGCAGCGGGAGACTGCTGCAACTTCCGACGAAAAACTGGGTGCACCGAGACCGCGGGATGAGCATCACAAGGAGCTCGACCAGTACACGTAGATAACACGTTACCAGTTTGATTAATCAATAAAGTCATCATGACCTGCTTATAAGCAACAGGGGAAGAACGAATAATACGATTCCGCACAGAAGATGTCAACGAACCATCAAGCAACCTGTCAGCAGTACCCAGAAAAATTGCCGTTTTCATCACCTCCTCTTTGAGACGTTGTGCAGCGTCGCGCAAAGTATACCATGGTTTGTCATTCACAGGCCAATCAGACTCAGTAGGATACTTTATATTACAACCCTCAGTCGCCAATTGAAGTAAAGAAATTTGACCACCACCATTATAGTTACGAAAATGATCCTGTACAGTAGAATCCGAACTCAAGGAACAAAACTTCAAACAATCGCCATTATCCAACATAATGCCAGCAGCGCCCAGTTCATAAAGGCGCACCATCCATGTGAGTAAGGTCTCACCAGCTCGCTGCCGAAATCGCTGCAAAATATCACTAATTTCCTGTTGAGTAAAGTCCTCTAAAGAGTCTAAAGAAACACCCTGCGGAGCAGCGGGAGACTGCTGCAACTTCCGACGAAAAACTGGGTGCACCGAGACCGCGGGATGAGCATCACAAGGAGCTCGACCAGTACACGTAGAGGAACAATCAGTGGAAGAAGCATCAACCCCGCTCGAAGGACGAGCGCAATCACGGGGTGCACCATCAGGGGTGCGAGAAGCAGGCTTACAATCATGGCGGGAGCGAGAGGACTCGCGCTTGACAGAGTCCCCACCCGAGGAACAAGAATCACTCGAATTCCAGATATTACCATCCCATTCATCAGGATTCCAATCCAGTCCGGCTTTCGCCACGACCAGACGCACCTTTCGCGTCGAAACCCGACCGCGCCGATTCTTGTATTTATAACGAGCAATTCGCACAGCCGCCCTCTCGGCAATAGTCTGGTAAGTCTCAAGTTTGTCAGCAAGCAACTTATTTTGACACCGCAACAAAGTATGAGAATTCTGAATCTCAACAAAGTGCGCTTCCACATCCTTAAGAGATATCTGTAGCTTTAACAACCTCTCATGCAGAATCCTGTACGCAGACAGAACAATCCAACCTCTGCGCCCCAAAATGGGAATCTCCTCACCCTTCGAGATGGGTGCCTTCTGTAAACAAGTAATCACATTAGCCGGCTCCGCCAGCTCCAAAGAAGAATTCCAATTCTCACTCAAACCAGTAGAATCAGCCCACTCACGGGCTAAGGCTTCATAAGGCGTTGAATCCCATCCGGGAATATCAACGGGCAACTTAAAAGTAGATTTTGACTTTCTAGAAAACATCGTGAAAAAGAAAGAAGAAAAGAAAGAAGAAGAAAAACTATACACACAAGTATACCACAAATAATATACAAACAAAACCACGCACACACCGAAAGCAAACACGAGACAACACGATGCACACAGGTTTCGAAAACGGTTCGTGACGCCAAATGTTCTGCTCGGGTTTTCGGATCAGATAGAACCCGCTCATTAGAGCCTCTCTAACCCAGCCAGAACGTTACCCTCTCCCTAGGGCTTATTCACAACAAGTAACCACAGATACCACCTAAGGACAGGGAATTCCTACTATATATATATATATATATATATATATATATATATATATATATATATATGTATATATCTAGACCTCTTATAATACAAGTGGCGGCCTCGCGATCCCAGACGGACCCAGGACTTCCTACCCAGACGGCAGCCTTAGCCTCGCGGTCCCAGACGGACCCAGGACTTCCTACCCAGACGGCAGCCTTAGCCTCGCAGTCCCAGACGGACCCAGGACTTCCTACCCAGACGGCAGCCTTAGCCTCGCGGTCCCAGACGGACCCAGGACTTCCTACCCAGACGGCAGCCTTAGCCTCGCGGTCCCAGACGGACCCAGGACTTCCTACCCAGACGGCAGCCTTAGCCTCGCGGTCCCAGACGGACCCAGGACTTCCTACCCAGACGGCAGCCTTAGCCTCGCGGTCCCAGACGGACCCAGGACTTCCTACCCAGACGGCAGCCTTAGCCTCGCGGTCCCAGACGGACCCAGGACTTCCTACCCAGACGGCAGCCTTAGCCTCGCGGTCCCAGACGGACCCAGGACTTCCTACCCAGACGGCAGCCTTAGCCTCGCGGTCCCAGACGGACCCAGGACTTCCTACCCAGACGGCAGCCTTAGCCTCGCGGTCCCAGACGGACCCAGGACTTCCTACCCAGACGGCAGCCTTAGCCTCGCGGTCCCAGACGGACCCAGGACTTCCTACCCAGACGGCAGCCTTAGCCTTGCGGTCCCAGACGGACCCAGGACTTCCTACCCAGACGGCAGCCTCAATACAAGTTCATCCTATGATTACCATAACATACAACAGGGGAATCAGTTTTACTATTTATCAGATCACACAAGAACTGCCAGTTTGAGCACAACCTGTTCTCTGGTTCGAGGGGTTCCTCTCTCCCTTATTCAGTTACCACTTACCTGATCAGGGTTAACATCTGTTCATGTCAAGTCACAGCTGAATAGAAGAATAGGCTACCCTCTTATACAAGAACACGCAGCACATGTTGATTCACTACAAACTGGATACTTTATTATTTATTATATACGCAATCACATAACATTACTGTGTAACACATAACCTGCAAAGAAAAGTAAAAGATTAGGTTGTACACTCTGATAAGAAAGGGGTCGACATCACCTTAGTCGTGTGTAGCCTGCACTCAATGGTCATCTAGGTTCCCTTCTCGTCTGTGCCTCGGCTCGCCTGGAGGTCCCACCTCCGTAGTCACAGCTCCCTTCTCCGAGTCACTGGGACCTCTTCCTCATCGGCTACTCTCTCCTCTCTGGCAATTCTGCTAGAAGAGTATCTGTCTCTGGGTTTTTCTCCGCCTTCAAGTTTGTCATCTGTCTTCCCTGGAATAAGTAGTAGCTTTACTGCTAACGGCTAGATGCCGCCTACGGACTGAAGTAAGTGCCTCGTAATTGCCTCAGACTTTCACTAATATAGAGGTGCATTTCCTCATGGAAAATTCCGGCCCGTAACCTGCCGCCCACCAAATTCTTGTACCTCCCCGTACCAAGGACACTTTCCCAGCCAGCCGGCCTGATGTAGTGTCTTCGGCATGAAGAAAAATACAATCCTTCGATAAGGGCCGGTCTGAACCGGTTCTCTCCAAGCGAATAACACCTCATAACTAAAACATCCCCTTTAACCTAGAAGCATCTCAAGCTGCCAGAGCAGAAAGAAAGATGGAGTCTCTCCCGTTTGAGGCCTACCAGGCCTGAATTCAGCACGGCTCCATGAAATACCCTCACTACAGGGCAGGTTATCCCTAATACTAACGAATCTATCCCCTAGGATATGTGTGCAAGCCCTAGTCTATGGGGAAGAACACAGGATCATGTCGAAGTGCCTAGTAAATAGACTTCATTCACTACTCTAACCCTTAGGCTTGAATGGTGGGAGACTGAAGTCACCCTAATCACCCATCAACACAATAGGGCCGGGAAAATCGAGCAGTACATTTCACCCTTGACTTCAGTCTATTATACATTCATTAAACAGAACTAACATCTGTGGAAGAATAATATGAAACAAAGCTAACAGATCTATGTCTAGTACCAAATGTGCAAAATTGAAGTAGTGAAGGAATACACTGAATAAAGCAACAGATAGAAATCAAAACAGCGATGGTAATCAGAATACCTCCTAATATTTGACGTAGCAGATACAAATCAGGTAACCAATTAAAGAGCCAGTCAAACCAGCCCTGGTCAATGTGTTTTTTAACTTCCTCCGTCAAGTCATGTAGCCTGTCAATATGAGCGCGAATAGATTGTGTATGATCAGACAAGTTAAAACAACACAGACCCTCAAAATCGGAACAGTCGTGTCCATGTTTAAGCAAAAGATAATCAATGGCCGCTCGATTTTGCAAGATGGCTCTCCGTTCACCCTGGGCGTCTAACAGCATGTCAGACAGGACTGTAGAAGTATGATTAATGGATTTTACCATCCAGCAGGCCATTTTCTCAATAGATTTAGCATTATAAACCGCCAAAGCAGGAACACCAATAATTGAAATAGCAAGGCTAAGGTATTCAGACTTGGAATATAAATGCAAAGATGAGTCACAATCCTCCTGTAACATCACTGTATCTCGAATCACACGAGAATTGGCATTCGGATGTGACGAGAACATCAGTAAACTGAGTCTCGTAATGGCACAAGGGCCACCAGAAATATTTGCGGGGACATATGGCCAGGAAGTATTACCACATGAGAAAAGCCATCCGGCAGGTAGTAACATCGTGCGATAATGACTAGGGGTAACGACCAAACTCTTGCAAGTCATATTGTTCTGGACTGAAGCACATGTTTTCGGTGTCCTTTGAAGGCACAAAGTTCGCTCATGAAGGGTGAAGGAAGTAGCACCTTTCAATTTTAGACGCAGACATTCAGAAATTGCACTAGGATTACACGTAAGGAAAAAACACATATCTCCTTGTGTGATATTATAGGTAACTATTTGGGACTGGACGGGGGGTATCTGGTCTGGTAGTTCAGTACATAAGGGGCAATACGCATGGGTGGCAAAATCGCCCAGAAGAACATTGGGGCGAGCCTTTGAAATGTTGAAAATATTAGTTAACGTTTCCAGCGAAGCAGGGACAGCAACCAGACAGGTCGCTAAGATGTCGTGTACAGATCTCATCGGCGTCAAACAAAAGTGAGGAGCATCGGTCACCCTTTTCGCCAGTAAGGTCCAAAAGTTCGATGACGAATCCCACGCAGCGAGGGAACGCGACACTCGGGTGCGTAGCTCATCCCGGGTCGACGGGATTCCTCCTCTCTCGTCGAACCAACCCGAAAATAGTCCGACGACGACACATCCTGCAGCAACAGTCCAAAGAATGATCTGAAAGAGAATCAAATACAGGCATTAATCATTCTCGTAAGTAACATTTGTCAGCCGGGACCGCTTCCCAGCTATCTTTCCCTGGTCTCATAACTAAAATGGTATTGTCATGACCGGTGGCGATGACCTCTGCCTGTTCAGGGGGAGTCTTAGGCGACTGCACCCAAACCCTGGCCCCAGGGTTATCAGTGGAGCCAAAACCTTTCTGGCCCCGTACAGTTAGCAAAGTTGGGGCAGTGCCTTTTACCATCCCACCACTGAAGACAGGCATTATGAGTAATTGAGCCACTCGGTCAGTTCGATGGATTAGCAAGTCAGCCTCACTGCTATTCAGCAGGAGCACCTTAATCTCTCCCTGATAATCACTGTCAATGACCCCTCCAAGTACCTGAATGCCTTTTACAGCCAGCCCCGATCTAGGGGCGATTAATCCAAAATTCCCGGGTGGTATATGAACACCAACACCGGTCGCGATGATGACCCGATCTTTACCTTTTATAACGGTGTCATCCATGGCATGCAAGTCTAAACCTGCCGATCCTGGGGTCGCTCTACATGGAGCCAAAGCTCCGGGAGTAATTTCCCAGTACATCACAGTCTCTCTGATTTCATTTGGCTGAGCATTAACATTCGGAGGGAACAAACGCATAAGTGGAGATTCAGCATTTAGAAAAGGACGATTATTTAAAATTAATAGCGCTTGGGGCAAAAAGTCTTGCCAATTCTTATATTTGTCATCTGTCAATTTACGTAGCTGCTCCTTCAGCAGACCATTCAATCTCTCCACAAGACCCGAGGCCTGTGGATAGTATGGGACATGAAATACCCCGTCAATATTGTTTTCCACACAGAATTCCTGTACCAATCTTCCACGAAAATGGGATGCATTATCAGATTGAATTTGGAATGGCACACCATAATACATCATAATCAATTCCAATGTTTTAATGGTATTCAATTGGGTAGCTTGCTTACAGGGAAGGGCTACCAACAGGCCACTGTATGTATCAACAATAGTGCAAACATATTGACAATTCCTACTCATGGGAAGTGGACCGATGTAATCAATTTGCCAAATTTGAGCGGGCAGTTTCCCGCGATGTAAATGACCTTTAACAATTTGGGGCACTTTGCGCTGTCTGATATGCTGACAAATGGGACAATGTAAAATAACATTCTTGATCAAATCTAGGGGAATATAAATTCCCCGATCAGCAGCCCACCTGCTAGTGGCTTTCTCTCCAAAATGTCCTGCCTTCTGGTGGGCCCATTTCGCCAATCCCGCAATATCAGAATCTTGCCTGTCCACCACTGCCTCAGCAATTTTAGATTCCTCATCTGCAATGTTATGAAAAAATTTGTCAAGAGAATCTATCGGGGTGTGAGCATCCACATGGAAGATTGTAACAGTACTCTGTGGGAGCATCTCCCAAATCTCTTGCCATAATTCTTTTCCCCACAATTGTTTTGAATGCAATTCCCAATTATGGGAATGCCAAGTCGGTAACCAAACTGCCAATCCATTGGCAGTAGACCAAGAATCGGTGAAAATATGACATGTGCCAGGTAATTCTTGTTTCAGGACTTGATAAACAGCATAAAGTTCAGCAAATTGACTGCTCTTACCTTCACCAATTGTGCTCAGCAGTTTTTGTGTGATCGGATTATAGGATACCGCTTTCCAGTGCCGTTTCGTCCCTATGAACCTTGCTGAACCATCCGTAAACCAGACATGGTTCCTGTCCTCTGCGGACAAATCATCAAAAGGTCTATCCCACTTGACAGGAGACTCCTGTACTAAAGGTACGGAACATTCACTCTCAGTCTCAGTCGATGGCGCTCGCGCCACCTGCTCATGTAAAGATGCAACTCCTTTCTGTCCCACACGTGCCCTGTCTTGTATATACCATTTCCATTTAATCACACTCGCCTCTTGAGCATGTCCAATTCGGTGAGTTTTCGGCGAACTCATAACCCACTGCATGATAGGAATTTCAGGTCGCAAAACTATATCATGACCCAAAGTCAGTTGCTCGGTATCCACCAGAGCCCAATAACATGCAAGTAACTGTTTCTCAAAAGGTGTATAACGCTCACCAGCATCAGGTAACTTTTTGGTCCAGAAACCCAGCGGCACTCTACTCCTGCCTTGCTTCTGCCACAAACTCCAATTCGCATAAAGGCCCTGTACAGACACATTCAAATCTACCTCACCATCACGTACGGGCCATAAATCCAAAGCATGTTGAATTGCCTCTTTTGCTAGGTTGAACGCATTTTGCTGTGGTTTATCCCAATCAAATGCATTCTTTTTTCGAGTGACACGGTACAAGGGGGCCAATATTTGACTCAAATGAGGAATATGCTGACGCCAAAAACCAAATAAACCAATGAAGCTTTGGGCTTCTTTCCTATTCCTTGGAACTGCAAAATCAAGAATTTTCTGTTTAACCTGAGGGATCACTTCACGGTGCCCTTCATGCCAATTAATACCCAAAAATTTTACAGCCTGGGACGGGCCTTGTAATTTATCCGGATTGATTTCCCAACCTTTCTCACGCAGGCACCCAATGACTCTGTCCAATTGGGTCTGAACTTCCTCTTGTGTTTCGCCTTGGATCAAAACATCATCAATATAATGACACATCTGAATTTGTGGAGGAACCGGTACCTCAGCCAAATGCTCTGCCACCAGCCGGTGACATATCGTAGGACTATGCACATAGCCCTGAGGAAGACTTCTAAACGTCATCTGACGCCCATTCCATGTAAAACTGAACTGTTCCTGACACCCAGGGGCAATCGGAATCGAAAAGAAAGCATTAGCAATATCAATGGACGCATACCATGTACCCGGATGTTTTTGGATTCTTTCAAGTAGAGTAATGACATCCGGTACTGCAACGGTCAAAGAGGGTGTGTGTTTGTTCAATTCTCGATAATCAACAGTCATATGCCAAGAATTATCACTCTTACGTACAGGCCAAACAGGATTATTCCAAGCAGAGGTAACTGGGGCTATAACACCTGCATCCACCAACTCCTGAATAGTGGTACTAATCTCCTCATGACCACCTGGAATACGATACTGCTTCTGACAAACCACTTTTGTTGCCTGAGGAACTTTTATGGGGGGCATTCGTAAACGACCAACCCGTATAGGCCTGGACGATATATAATGCGTAGTTCCAAATTGGTAACATCCATCATCTAAATGCAAAGTCATTCCTTTCAAAATATCAATTCCAATTATGAATTCCAAGAGTGGCACCACTAATACAGAGTATTCTTTTCTAGGGATTCTACCTATTCTCATTTCAAGTAAAGTTTGAACGGCAGGAGTTTCCTTTCCACCTAATCCGGTAATTGTAAAAGGCTGACCTTTAAACTTCTTTGATTTTCCATGAATAAGAGTGGCCTCCGCTCCTGTATCTACCAATGCTCGGGCCCTTTGGATATTACGATGTCTCCAATAAATTTCAATATCTACATAGGGTCTATTATCTCTGTGAGCCCATCTGTGTACTGGAGCTTGACCTATTTCCTAGTCATGCTTACTGCATTCTGTGTACCAGGATAAATCAGGATAAAGACTCTCACGTTTCTTAGGTATCGGTACCTCCTGTTCATATCCATTCCCAGTACGAAAAGGATTCGTGTCTTCTGCAGTACACTGCTGGTTTCGATCGGCTAAACTATGACGATCCTCTCTCCTCCTCAACTCAGGGGATTGATCCCTATCATCTCTACGTCTGCTGTAAACATAATCATTTTTTCCTCTCTCTCTTTCCTCTTCTCTCTCTCTATCTCTCTCTCGACGGGGGGACATATCACGTACATAACGTCGATCATCACGACGAACAGAGCGCCCACGGCGGTCGTCATCACCGCTACCGTCAGAACCACCACGTTCACACTCAGTCGTCCGAACACGCCGGGCACCCTCCTTCCGATCCAAGCCACGTTTGCGAAACAACTCCCACAAACGAGCAGTAGTCTCACCGTCAATGTCCTCCCTCCGCACACCATCGGCCAGAAGACCAGAAAAGATATCACGTCTAGTAAGTTTATTGTCACCAGGAGTACGAGTGTCAGGCCGGGACTGACGTTCAGGTTTAAACCACTCACCCAACTCACCGAGTTGGCGTACCGATTCCAGTACCGTAGATAACACGTTACCAGTTTGATTAATCAATAAAGTCATCATGACCTGCTTATAAGCAACAGGGGAAGAACGAATAATACGATTCCGCACAGAAGATGTCAACGAACCATCAAGCAACCTGTCAGCAGTACCCAGAAAAATTGCCGTTTTCATCACCTCCTCTTTGAGACGTTGTGCAGCGTCGCGCAAAGTATACCATGGTTTGTCATTCACAGGCCAATCAGACTCAGTAGGATACTTTATATTACAACCCTCAGTCGCCAATTGAAGTAAAGAAATTTGACCACCACCATTATAGTTACGAAAATGATCCTGTACAGTAGAATCCGAACTCAAGGAACAAAACTTCAAACAATCGCCATTATCCAACATAATGCCAGCAGCGCCCAGTTCATAAAGGCGCACCATCCATGTGAGTAAGGTCTCACCAGCTCGCTGCCGAAATCGCTGCAAAATATCACTAATTTCCTGTTGAGTAAAGTCCTCTAAAGAGTCTAAAGAAACACCCTGCGGAGCAGCGGGAGACTGCTGCAACTTCCGACGAAAAACTGGGTGCACCGAGACCGCGGGATGAGCATCACAAGGAGCTCGACCAGTACACGTAGAGGAACAATCAGTGGAAGAAGCATCAACCCCGCTCGAAGGACGAGCGCAATCACGGGGTGCACCATCAGGGGTGCGAGAAGCAGGCTTACAATCATGGCGGGAGCGAGAGGACTCGCGCTTGACAGAGTCCTCACCCGAGGAACAAGAATCACTCGAATTCCAGATATTACCATCCCATTCATCAGGATTCCAATCCAGTCCGGCTTTCGCCACGACCAGACGCACCTTTCGCGTCGAAACCCGACCGCGCCGATTCTTGTATTTATAACGAGCAATTCGCACAGCCGCCCTCTCGGCAATAGTCTGGTAAGTCTCAAGTTTGTCAGCAAGCAACTTATTTTGACACCGCAACAAAGTATGACAATTCTGAATCTCAACAAAGTGCGCTTCCACATCCTTAAGAGATATCTGTAGCTTTAACAACCTCTCATGCAGAATCCTGTACGCAGACAGAACAATCCAACCTCTGCGCCCCAAAATGGGAATCTCCTCACCCTTCGAGATGGGTGCCTTCTGTAAACAAGTAATCACATTAGCCGGCTCCGCCAGCTCCAAAGAAGAATTCCAATTCTCACTCAAACCAGTAGAATCAGCCCACTCACGGGCTAAGGCTTCATAAGGCGTTGAATCCCATCCGGGAATATCAACGGGCAACTTAAAAGTAGATTTTGACTTTCTAGAAAACATCGTGAAAAGGAAAGAAGAAAAGAAAGAAGAAGAAAAACTATACACACAAGTATACCACAAATAATATACAAACAAAACCACGCACACGCCGAAAGCAAACACGAGACAACACGATGCACACAGGTTTCGAAAACGGTTCGTGACGCCAAATGTTCTGCTCGGGTTTTCGGATCAGATAGAACCCGCTCATTAGAGCCTCTCTAACCCAGCCAGAACGTTACCCTCTCCCTAGGGCTTATTCACAACAAGTAACCACAGATACCACCTAAGGTCAGGGAATTCCTACTATATATATATATATATATATATATATATATATATATATATATATATATATATGTATATATCTAGACCTCTTATAATACAAGTGGTGGCCTCGCGATCCCAGACGGACCCAGGACTTCCTACCCAGACGGCAGCCTTAGCCTCGCGGTCCCAGACGGACCCAGGACTTCCTACCCAGACGGCAGCCTTAGCCTCGCGGTCCCAGACGGACCCAGGACTTCCTGCCCAGACGGCAGCCTTAGCCTCGCGGTCCCAGACGGACCCAGGACTTCCAACCCAGACGGCAGCCTTAGCCTCGCGGTCCCAGACGGACCCAGGACTTCCTACCCAGACGGCAGCCTTAGCCTCGCGGTCCCAGACGGACCCAGGACTTCCTACTCAGACGGCAGCCTTAGCCTCGCGGTCCCAGACGGACCCAGGACTTCCTACCCAGACGGCAGCCTTAGCCTCGCGGTCCCAGACGGACCCAGGACTTCCTACCCAGACGGCAGCCTTAGCCTCGCGGTCCCAGACGGACCCAGGACTTCCTACCCAGACGGCAGCCTTAGCCTCGCGGTCCCAGACGGACCCAGGACTTCCTACCCAGACGGCAGCCTTAGCCTCGCGGTCCCAGACGGACCCAGGACTTCCTACCCAGACGGCAGCCTTAGCCTTGCGGTCCCAGACGGACCCAGGACTTCCTACCCAGACGGCAGCCTCAATACAAGTTCATCCTATGATTACCATAACATACAACAGGGGAATCAGTTTTACTATTTATCAGATCACACAAGAACTGCCAGTTTGAGCACAACCTGTTCTCTGGTTCGAGGGGTTCCTCTCTCCCTTATTCAGTTACCACTTACCTGATCAGGGTTAACATCTGTTCATGTCAAGTCACAGCTGACTAGAAGAATAGGCTACCCTCTTATACAAGAACACGCAGCACATGTTGATTCACTACAAACTGGATACTTTATTATTTATTATATACGCAATCACATAACATTACTGTGTAACACATAACCTGCAAAGAAAAGTAAAAGATTAGGTTGTACACTCTGATAAGAAAGGGGTCGACATCACCTTAGTCGTGTGTAGCCTGCACTCAATGGTCATCTAGGTTCCCTTCTCGTCTGTGCCTCGGCTCGCCTGGAGGTCCCACCTCCGTAGTCACAGCTCCCTTCTCCGAGTCACTGGGACCTCTTCCTCATCGGCTACTCTCTCCTCTCTGGCAATTCTGCTAGAAGAGTATCTGTCTCTGGGTTTTTCTCCGCCTTCAAGTTTGTCATCTGTCTTCCCTGGAATAAGTAGTAGCTTTACTGCTAACGGCTAGATGCCGCCTACGGACTGAAGTAAGTGCCTCGTAATTGCCTCAGACTTTCACTAATATAGAGGTGCATTTCCTCATGGAAAATTCCGGCCCGTAACCTGCCGCCCACCAAATTCTTGTACCTCCCCGTACCAAGGACACTTTCCCAGCCAGCCGGCCTGATGTAGTGTCTTCGGCATGAAGAAAAATACAATCCTTCGATAAGGGCCGGTCTGAACCGGTTCTCTCCAAGCGAATAACACCTCATAACTAAAACATCCCCTTTAACCTAGAAGCATCTCAAGCTGCCAGAGCAGAAAGAAAGATGGAGTCTCTCCCGTTTGAGGCCTACCAGGCCTGAATTCAGCACGGCTCCATGAAATACCCTCACTACAGGGCAGGTTATCCCTAATACTAACGAATCTATCCCCTAGGATATGTGTGCAAGCCCTAGTCTATGGGGAAGAACACAGGATCATGTTGAAGTGCCTAGTAAATAGACTTCATTCACTACTCTAACCCTTAGGCTTGAATGGTGGGAGACTGAAGTCACCCTAATCACCCATCAACACAATAGGGCCGGGAAAATCGAGCAGTACAGCACGTTCATGCATTCATCCATCCAGGCATACGCACGTGCACTTGTGAATGTGCATGCATTGCCGAATGCGCTTGCGCAACGATGCTCTCTGACCTTTTTTATGCTTCTCCTTAGAACGTGTGCACACAAACGAGGACACTGAGTATACACCCCATGACCTCTGAAGAGTGGGCGTGCCTAGAATGCCGCCTCAGTACTGTGTACGTGCACTGCAGGCGGCTAATGATCTGTGTGTGTGCACGTCAGAATGTGTGTGTGCACAGGTGGTACTCAGTGTATTGGCGTGTGTGCATACTTGCGAATGTGAGTGGTGCATGTACATACTTAAGAAACTGTGCATGTCTCTCTTACTGTTCTAGTAGGGATGATCTCGGCGGGGCCAGTGGAGCTTTTTATACTTCCAAGGTCGGTCAGTAACAAAAGTACCAGTTTGCTGGTTAATAGCACCGACAGCACTAGCTGGCTCCTGTGAGACCAGCCTTGTGGCGTGGACCCTCCCGACCAGCAAACATCCCTGCCTCCGCACCTGATCCCCGGTATCACAGACTTCCGGCCACCATGGCCCAACAAACCCGATGGCCGGCCGGGGCCCCAGCAAAACCCACGACACTACCACGCATGCCCAGCCAAGGGAGAGAGAAACCCCCAAGCCAGACCGGGAGACGCCGTCTCGATCACACCCCTGATCTCCTCCCCAAGGAGGGTTTCGATCGGCCACCAGGCCCCCGGTGAGCGGGCGGCTCGCATGCAGGGCGTCTGGAGTCCCTCCCAGACCAACCTGAACAGATCAAAGGGCCGAGCGGCAGGAAATCCCGACACACTGCCCCAAGGCACCAAGACCCTTCTCCGCGAGGACTCCGGACTTCAAAGAGGAGGGGGAGTATAACAAGGGGTGCTCAAGGGACAGGCGGCAGAGAAGACCTGGACCTACGAGAGCCCTGCTGACCTGGTCGCGGCTCGACCGATCTCTGAACCCAAGGACACTATCCGAACTCTGAAACCATCCGAGCCCTGCTGACGCTGACGCGGCTCCCCGAACTCTTAACCATCTGAGCCCTGCTGACGCTGTCGCGGCTCCCCGAACTCTGAACCATCTGAGCCCTGCTGAGGCTGTCGCGGCTCCCCGAACTCTGAACCATCTGAGCCCTGCTGACGCTGTTGCGGCTCCCCGAGCTCTGAACCATCTGAGCCCTGCTGACGCTGTCGCGGCTCCCCGAACTCTGAACCATCTGAGCCCTGCTGACGCCGTCGCGGCTCCCGAGAATCTGAAACCACCTGTGCCTGCTGAGAGACTCGCGGCGCTCCCATCCAGGAGAATCGGCGGAGATTGCCGAATGAACCCAAATCCCCCAGCTCGAGGATTGAGAGCTGTGCGAAGGATACTCCGCAGAGACACTGAACTTAAAGACTGTCCCGCTACCCCCATACCCCAATCACGAAACCGCCGCCGCTTGTGGCATTGATTCAACAGCTGCATCTCGGATCATAAAGATCCCCCTGAAACTATCGATAAAGTATACTGTCTGACCAAGAACTACTGTGTGGTGTCCCTCTGTCAAATAGTGTAAGCTCAGCGAGTGCAATCCTAGGAACGAGACCCTTCCAGGAAGGGCCTCCCCTCCATTGCTCGGCCTAACTCTGGAAGAGGTGGGTCAAAGGGTGGTCAGGAACGTATTCTGAAACCCCCGGAGAACGCCCTTCTAACATTTGGTGGCAGACGACGGGATCCGAGCCGACACCTAGAGATCGTACAGTGAACGGCTGACGCACGACCAAAAAGAGATGGAAGGAGAAACCACCATGAGTACCGCAGGAACCAACACCAGCCCGACGTTCCGAGAGGACCGGTTGGAATATTATACGCATCGAGAACTAAAACAGTTCTGCAAAGACCTTGGAATCGCTACCACCGGATTAAGCACTAAAGAAGATTTCCAGGAAGCATTGAGAACCTGGGTCGAGGCAGGAGCTTCCCTGCCCCAGACCGAAGGAGACGCCCGAGAAAAAGAGCCGCCAAACGAACCATGAAGCATCCCGGGAAGGAGCAACGCCCCAGAGGGGGGCCTATCCCCGGAAGAGCTAGCGGACCGAGAAAGGGGCCGCAACCACGAACTACAACTAGCCAAACTAAAAATAGAGGGAGAGCTAAAATTGGCCGAAAAGAAGTTAGCCGTAGAACAATTACGCTTACAAGGGGAACTCGAGGAAAAGAAACGCCAGCGAGAACACGAAGAAAGAAAACTCCAACTAGAACACAAACGCAGCCTAAAAGAGATCGAACTCAAGGCCAAAAGTGAGGAGTCCAGAACCACGGGAAACCAACCGACCTCCTCGGCCGTGGAACCAAAAGTCCACATCCCCAAGGATGTGGTGAAGGAATACTACAAGAACGACGACATCCAGCAGTGGTTCAAGGCCTACGAAGTCGCCATGACCTCCCACCGAGTTCCGCAGAAGGATTGGGGGGCTGGCTTGTGGGGCCGGTTCCTGAGCGAGGGGAGAGATAACCTGCTGGACCTGCCCTCCACGGTGCTGAATTCCTACAGCCACATGAAAGAGGCCCTATTAGCCAGATATGGACTCCCCCCCGAGATGTACCGGCAACGGTTTCGGGACTGCAAAAAGATACCCGGTACTACGTGGGTAGAATACGTGAACTTTTACAGCAGGGCTTTGGACGGGTGGATCAAGGGCAGCAAGGTCTCCACCTTTGAGGAACTGTTTGACCTAATAGTATGGGAACACTTATCCGCAAATTGCTTTGTGGAGTTACGCCAGCACCTCCTGGACAGCAAGCTCACTGACCCTCGGAAACTGGCGGTCGAAGCTGACCGATGGGTGAACACCCGGGCCTCCCGGGGCCCTGTGGGAGACTACGGTCGCCACAGTCAGGGACCCCCCCGCCAGAGGGGCGGAGGGAACCAAGGCCGACCGAGGGAATCCCAGGTGGGCTCCCCGCATAGTCCCCCCAGAGGCCAACCCCAGCACTTTCCGGCCCCACCTCCGGCCAGCACCGGGCCCCCGGGGAGGCAGGGAACCCGAGTCAAGATCACCTGTTTCCACTGCCAACAGACCGGACACTATGCCAGTGACCCCCAGTGTCCCATGTACCAACGACCCGCAGCGACAGCCCCTCCAGCCCGACAAATGGCCTCCGTAGCCCTAGGAGAAGAGATGGAAGACTCTGAAGAGTGGGAACCAGCAGCCATGGCCCTGGTCTCCCTAGGAGACCGAGAGATGGTTCCCGGAACCCCTCTACCCGCCAACATGGAACAATACCGACAACAAGTGATGGTCAACGGCCACCGAGTCGAGGCCCTCCGAGACACCGGGGCGAGTGTCACAGCGGTCCACTGCCACCTGGTATCCGAAGACCAGATCCTGCCCGACGCCTTCTGTCCAGTCATATCGTCGGACAACTCCGAGAGCCTCTGCCGGATGGCCCTGGTACCCTTTGAATGGGGGGGAGTCACCGGCAAACTGAGAGTGGCAGTCCGAACATCCCAACCAGTAGACTGCCTCCTGGGCAACAACCTCGAGAGCTCCCTGTGGGGACAAGTGGAACGAAGAGCCCATCTGGAGATGATGGGCCTACCCGAGTGGGTATGCGCCACCACGCGATCCATGGCTGCCCGATGGCCTTCCCCCGAGGGAGTTGAGGCTGTACCCCTGAACCCCGTCGCCGTCCCTGAGGACAGGGACACGCTACCCGAGCCCGATGACCCTCTTCCGGAAGAAGAACCCGTTCCCACTGACGGGTCAGTGCATCCAGACCCCGTGCAACCGACCGAGCTCGGGGACCTACCCGAGATGGCCTAATGGCACTGCGAGGGAGGACCCTCCCGAGAAGAGTTCTGCAGGGAACAAGCCACCTGCCCTTCCCTAATTGGACCCCGACAGCAGGCCGAAGCCCAGGCAGCAGGCGACCAGTCCGGAACCCACTGGGTGTATTGGGAAAACGGCCTCCTGTACAGCGAACAGAAGTCGGCCGAGCTGGGATCGGCCCGGGTACTGGTGGTACCCCTGCGCTTCCGAGGTTTCCTCCTAGGCCTAGCCCATGATGTACCCACATGCCAGGCCAGCGGAAAAAGTGGTGGGAAGCGCAAGGCTCTGCTACAACCCTTCCCCGTTGTTAGTACCCCTTTTGAGCGGGTGGGGATTGACATCGTGGGACCCCTGGATCCCAGGACCCCCCAGGGCCACCGGTTCATCCTCGTCCTGGTGGACCATGCCACCTGCTACCCAGAGGCCATTCCCCTCCACACCGTGACGGCCCCCGTGGTGGGCCGAGCCTTGATGGGGATCTTCTCCCGCGTTGGGTTCCCTCGTGAAGTCGTGAGTGATCGTGGCACGAACTTTATCTCCAAGTACATGAGGTCCCTATGGCAACAATGCAGGGTGTCGTACAAATTCACCACCCCCTACCACCCCCAAGGCAATGGCCTAGTTGAACGATTTAACCGGACCCTGAAAGGGATGATCATGGGCCTCGAAGAACCCCTTCGCTGGAGATGGGACGTCCTCCTCCCCTGCCTCCTGTTCGCCTACCGGGAAGTTCCCCAAAAATCTCTGGGGTTCAGCCCGTTCGAATTACTCTACGGACACCCCGTCCGGGGACCCCTGAGCCTGGTCAAGGAGGGCTGGGAGACGAGTCCCCGAGGAACCCCTCCCAATGTATTCCGCTATATCCTGGCGCTCCGCAACCAGACCCGGAAGTTCCGGGAGCTCACCGAGGCAAACCTCGAGGCTAGCCAAGAAGAGATGAAGCGCTGGTATGACCAGAATGCCACGCTGGTCGAGTTTCAGCCGGGCCAACAGGTCTGGGTAATGGCCCCGGTGAAACCCTGTGCCCTCCAAGACAAATGGACTGGACCCTTCAAAGTCGTCGAGCGGAAGAGTCAAGTCACGTATCTAGTTGATGTTCAGTCTCCTCGGAACCCCCTCCAGGTCCAAACAGATAGCAATCCCTAGCACACGTACTAGTTATAAATGTTTTAGAAATATTACGTGTTTTCACAAAACAATTTCAAACACATTAATAAAAGAATGAGTTAGTCTTTATTCTCTCTTCTTGGTCGTTGTTTATTAGTTTCTATTCTTCTCAGTAGTTCCAGTCAGCCAACACGTGTTTCGTCGCAACAAGGGAATGTAGTCCCGCGACTTTTTCAAGGCTCTTTCCTGCTTGAATAATGTTTTTATAAGGCGGTGATAATTCCAAACCGCCAAATGGTGTCTGTTGTGGTGGCGTCACTTGGCAGCAAAATAAAACTGCTATCAATTCATATATGGTTTCCCTTTCAGTACTTATTATACTGATAAACAAAGACGAACGTGACGCCAACTTCTCAAAATTTCTTCAGCTCCCGAGTACGTCCTCCACGTGAACCGCCTCAAACCCCACTTCGTGAGGACGGAGTTGAGTTTGCTCCTGGCCACCGACGATGGGACTGAAGAAGACACCGAGCCCCTTCCGGACCCCCTGTGTGCTAAAGAGAGAGATGGCTCCGTAGAGGGGGTGAAACTTTCGTCCACCCTCACCCCACAACAGTCCGATGACTGCCGCCAGCTATTGAGACAATTCACAGACCTCTTCTCCCTCACCCCTAGGGTCACCGACTGGTGTGTCCAGGACGTAGACACCGGAGACAGCCCGCCGGTAAGACACCAAGCCTACCGAGTCCCTGACCGGGTCCGGACCTGCATCCAGACCGAAGTAGCCAAGATGTTAGCCCTAGGGGTGATTGAACCCTCCGACAGCCCATGGGCCAGCCCGGTAGTACTGGTCCCGAAAGCAGCCGCCCCTGGTGTCGCCCCCGAGCTGAGGTTCTGTGTGGACTACCGGGGACTCAATGCGGTCACCCGAGCGGACGCTCACCCTATCACCCGCGCAGACGAGCTCATCGACCGCCTCGGGGCCGCTCGCTACCTCAGCACCTTCGACCTGACCTGCGGATACTGGCAAATCGCGCTCACTGAGGGAGCCAAGGAGCGGTCCGCCTTCTCCACCCCGGATGGGCACTACCGCTTCAGAGTTATGCCTTTTGGATTGAAAAATGCCCCGGCCACCTTCCAGCGACTGGTGAACAAGGTCCTGGCCGGGCTAGAGGGGTTCAGCGCAGCGTACCTAGACGACATAGCAGTATTCAGCTCCCAATGGACCGAACACCTCCAGCACCTCCGACAAGTACTGATGGTCCTGCGCCAGGCAGGCCTAACCATCAAAGCCAGCAAATGTCAAATTGGACAAGGCTCAGTGATCTATCTGGAACACCAGGTGGGGAGCGGGCAGGTCGCCCCCCTCCAGCCGAAGATCGACGTCATCTTGTCCTGGGAGCCCCCCACGACCCAAACGGAGGTCCGGGCCTTCCTGGGCCTCACCGGTTACTACCGGAGGTTTATTAAAAACTATGGCAGCATCGCAGGCCCCCTCACAGAGTTAACCTCCAAAAAGCACCCGAAGAAAGTACAGTGGACTCCCCCGTGCCAAGAAGTGTTCGACACCTTGAAAGTCGCTATATGTACTGCTCCGGTACTCAAAGCCCCCGACTACTCTCAGGAATTTGTGGTCCAGATGGACGCTTCGGAGCACGGCATCGGGGCAGTCCTTTCCCAGTTCAACGACAAAGGCATAGACCAGCCCATAGCCTTCATCAGCCGAAGGTTACTACCTCGGGAACAACGGTGGAGCACCATTGAAAGGGAGGCCTTCGCAGTAGTCTGGGCCCTCAAAAAGCTGCGGCCCTCCTTGTTCGGAACCCACTTCCGAGTTCAAACGGATCATCGACCCTTACGGTGGCTGATGCAAATGAGAGGAGAAAGCCCCAAGCTGCTACGATGGTCAATCTCCCTCCAGGGGATGGACTTCACTGTGGAGCATCGCCCCGGGACTGACCACGCCAACGCTGACGGCCTGTCCCGACTCTTCCGCTTCAGCGAGGAGAACCCCCAAGTGGATGGGTAGTTCTCCCCGCCTTTCAGCTGGGGGGGGGCACGTGTGAGACCGGCCTTGTGGCGTGGACCCTCCCGACCAGCAAACATCCCTACCACCGCACCTGATCCCCGGTATCACAGACTTCCGGCCACCATGGCCCAACAAACCCGATGGCCGGCCGGGGCCCCAGCAAAACCCACTACACTACCACGCATGCCCGGCCAAGGGAGAGAGAAACCCCCAAGCCAGACCGGGAGACGCCGTCCCCAAGGAGGGTTTCGATAGGCCACCAGGCCCCCGGTGAGCGGGCGCCTCGCATGCTGGGCGTCTGGAGTCCCTCCCAGACCAACCTGAACAGATCAAAGGGCCGAGCGGCAGGAAATCCCGACACACCGCCCCCAGGCACCAAGACCCCTCTCCGCGAGGACTCCGGACTTCAAAGAGGAGGGGGAGTATAACAAGGGGTGCTGAAGGGTCAGGCGGCAGAGAAGACCTGGACCTACGAGAGCCCTGCTGACCTGGTCACGGCTCGACCGATCTCTGAACCCAAGGACGCTACCCGAACTCTGAAACCATCCGAGCCCTCCTGACGCTGTCGCAGCTCCCCGAACTCTGAACCATCTGAGCCCTGCTGACGCTGTTGCGGCTCCCCGAACTCTGAACCATCTGAGCCCTGCTGACGCTGTCGCGGCTCCCCGAACTCTGAACCATCTGAGCCCTGCTGACGCTGTCGCGGCTCCCCGAACTCTGAACCATCTGAGCCCTGCTGACGCCGTCGCGGCTCCCGAGAATCGGAAACCACCTGTGCCTGCTGAGAGACTTGCGGTGCTCCCATCCAAGAGAATCGGCGGAGATTGCCGAGTGAACCCAAATCCCCCAGCTCGAGGATTGAGAGCTGTGCGAAGGATACTCCGCAGAGACACTGAACTTAAAGACTGTCCCGCTACCCCCATACCCCTATCACGAAACCACCGCCGCTTGTGGCATTGATTCAACAGCTGCATCTCGGATCATAAAGCTCCCCCTGAAACTATCGATAAAGTATACTGTCTGACCAAGAACTACTGTGTGGTGTCCCTCTGTCAAACAGTGTAAGCTCAGCGAGTGCGATCCTAGGAACGAGACCCTTCGAGGAAGGGCCTCCCCTCCATTGCTCGGCCTAACTCTGGAAGAGGTGGGTCAAAGGGTGGTCAGGAATGTATTCCGAAAGCCCCGGAGAACGCCCTTCTAACAGCTCCCCTTGCACTTGGCGCTGTACAAGTGGCCTCCGGTTCCTGGTAGAGGATGAGGCTGGTGGACCCGGGCTGTCGGCGGTGTGGGTGCCTGGGTGGCACCAGTGCTGGGCACTGTGTCGTGCAGTGGGGTGGTGGTGCCGCTTGCCGTCACTGGCACAAGCAGGCCTCTCAGTCTCATCGACTTAGGTGGCCACTGGTGGATTGAGCTGAGAGCCTACGATGGCCTGGTCTTTCTACAGACCAACCACAGACCGTGTCTGTTAAAGAATGTTTGTAAGGTGTTCGAGGTGCCGCTAGAAGTAGGGTGCCATGCGAATCCCCAGTCTGTCTTGTGAGACAGCCAGGGTTGGGCGTGGGGTCAAGGACCTGAGTGGGGCGAGGGCTGCTCCAGAGGGCCCCTGGCAATAAGTTAGCTCCTGGAGAGGGTGTTTGGTGATGCTAGCAGTGCTATCCATCGCACAGGGATTGTAGGGGGTTGCACGTTTGTGTCCGCGGTTCACTGTTTCTGTCGGTGCCCCGCCCCCCCAATCGGCCACAGATTGTGTGCTTCACTTATGCTGTGTGTATCCAGGTAGACCTCTGAATCCAGGGTCGGCACTAGGGTGGTTCGACCGGTGCCACTGCACCGGGAGCTGACTTCGGGTGGGGGTGGGGGAAGCCATGTTTCCACAATATATTGTGGATGTAAAAGCACCTGCTGCAGATTCTTTGCCTCCAGCAATTTCCAGGCAACAGTAAAAATGTCAATATAATGCTGTGAATAATATTCATGGTGGAGAGAGATCGGAATGTTGTCTAATGGAAGTTTTGATTGCTCATAAGGTCGCGCAGAGGGTTAATATGCCTGCTGCAAAGAACGTGTACCATGCAGATCACAGAAGTGCATATAATGTAAATAGTTCAGTGCGTTACTGCGTTTGTCACAGAGATCCTTTTGTTACTTGAGATTATAAGTTAAAATCCTAATATAACACAGTGACCTATGAACTGTCATCAAAGGGCACCATGCACAGTGCAAGATATAGGTTAGAACATTGTTTTCTTACCCTGCCTGCTGTTCTGTTTTTAAATTCTGAGTTTGTGCTTCTTCAGACCAAGCACTCTTAAAATATACTGCCTACCAGTATGGCTGACATGTGACTCCTACACCTGGTAGTCGTCTGTCTTATGTAACCTTTCCTATACACTGATTTACACATGTATGATTCATTGTCTCTGTGTATTGTGTGTATGTGTGATCTAAAGTGCTCTGACACCCTACACTGGCATAAGTGGTGCTATAAAACAAAAGAAATGCATGTGAGAGAGAGTGGTTTTGGAAACTTGAGGGGCGCTGTTAAAGGGTGGTAGGGAGGGAATCCGTAGCGATAGGGGTCTTTGGGGTGCACCAACAAACATTGTCATGCCTGCAGCACCAAAGCCAACCCAGCCTCTGAAAGCTACCACTTGGACTCCATGGCCCTTGGCATCATGCCCTATCTGGGGTGGGAGGGTCTCTCTAACAGACCTCCTGGAAGCTACCATTTGGACCCCGTGGCTCCTGGCATCATACTCTGTTGGCAGATTCTCTTACAGACCTGTATAGTCCTTGCTTACGAGAACAAGGCTGGCTAAAAAAGAGACTGCCAGCCTTGCTTCTCGTAGGCAAAGAACTATAAGTACAAAGTGCATGTTTACGCACAGCTAGCAGGTTTTCAAATGCATAAATAAAAAGCATTGTCATTTTCAATTCCAATAGCTCAAACTCTCGCAAATGCGAGACCTATTGCATTGCAAATGCTTGTTTTTATAGTAGGTTGGCTTGTGTCAGCCTACGAGATAGTCTCACTCCAGTCTTCTCGTTTTGGTGGCAGAATTTTCACTTTTAAATGAACCTCAGCTTATACTGAAGTCCTGTGAAGGGTAGGCGTGATACACAGGGCATCTGGGCACAGAACATCCGTTCATTATCATGACATTCAAACCATTTATCACCTCGGGCCCAGCGGAATTGTTAATGCGGCAGGGAAAGCTGGGCCAGGTGGTGCTGCTGTGAGGTACAGCACGTGCACTGTTGAATTAATCACCTCGTCACGCGCAGCTCCTCAAGTGCCACACTATCATGACAATGTAACGCGCTTGCGCAGATGGGAGCAAATGACTGAAATGCGTTTGTCTGACCTTGGATGGAACATGGCCGGGCTGACTAACCTGACGAGGTGCTGAAGTGCTTTATGGCAGGTAACACGCTGCTCTGTAATCTTCGATTAGTGGTTAATCCAGTGGTTATTAATTACTGCTGTATATTGTTGGTTATTGAGGCCAGCCTTGTGCTCTCAGGAAACAGAACACCTTCATCATTTCATCCTGTGTCTTGTAATAGGTTAATTAGTAAGAGCCAGTTGTAATTGTAATATTGTAATTGCATTTATATAGTGCTTATTACCCCATGATGAGGTGTCGAAACGCTTTTCAGCGAGCAGAACGCTACTCCGGAACCAAAAAAGGATTAGTGGTGAATTAGTATAGGGAAATATGAAATTAATCTGAGCAGTGGACATATGAGTCTGTAATATAGGCTAAAGGAGGGTTAGAATTCATATAACTGGAAGGAGAGGTTACACAGAAGCACAGTGTATGATTTGTGATGAGTGAAAATGGGATGAGATGGAGTCTAGAAGAGGTCAGAACACCTCCTGCATAACCTGCGGGTCACCGGTTAAAGCCCTGACATGACTGAGTGGTAGATTCCTCCAAGTTCTATCATATAAGACCCGTTAAGGCATTTTGAGCCAATGGTAAGTTAAAGTAGCCTCTTATGAGGGGCCCAAAAATGACCAAAATGACAAAAATACCCTACCTTACTGTGGCTGTAGGGACTGGACTATCATTGTACCCCTGGTTTTGAGAAGGCTCGAGGGGCTGGTGGTGCTGTCCCTACTATGGGCTCTGAATTCTTTCCCCTTTTGTGAAGGCAGGACTCAGAGGAGCTGAGGGACCTGTCCGCTGTAACAGGAAACATTCATCCAGCACTCTAGGACAGCTGCTGTCCGCCTTCATGGTGAATGCAGGGTGACTACCTTTGCTACAGGCAGAATCCAGAGTTTAAGTTCCATCCACATAAAAGTGACACATCCTTGCAGTAGTTTTTCCAAATCTAGGTGTGTACACACACTATTACTTGTGTTTTTACAGGCCACTTTTTAGCACAGTCTTGCTGCTTTGTCTTTCTGCGAACTAGAGCTATCATTACCCAGCTCACCAAGAGAATGAAATACTAGGTTAGCCCCAAAATGCTTCAAACCTGTGACTTATTACCATTGGCTAAACACTGTAGAAACATTCACCACTTAGGTAACTTACCAACTGCCTACCTAAGTTTATAAATGCATGTTATGTAATAACATAGCTGAGCTGCATTAAAACATGATTTTAGCGCAACCAGAAGGTACACTTTTGAATCCCTACAAGCCATCAGTAAAGAAATAATGTATTTTTGGAGATCAGTGAAATGAGTCCTATCTGGTTGGGAAGTAGATAATGCCACCCTTTTACCATTTCTAAACACTGCTAGTACCTGAGGATGCTATTCCCCAGTTTCCTGGTACTTCATTTATTGATCACAAAGGATGAAAGGCTACGTCGGCCTTCCTAGGTGGTCAAATCTGCGATTTGCAGATCGCCCAGTGGTAAATTCTTGACCTCCCTTACCGCCTGCACAGAGCAATCACATTGTTATACCCTGAATGTGTATTAACGAGGGATGTTATAATTCATATGAATACAGCATGACGCAAACCTTGCTCCACTCTACTGCCTTTTAATGCTATACAACCATCCATACTGATGGAAAGCGAATGTCCACTGCATGGTGAACGAAAGTGCACCCTTGCCCAGAGTGCACGACTACATGTGAAGCTGGCTTCTAGAGTGTGCACCTAGACCTTTCTCTGGTAATGCGTGGTCACAAATTCGTTCTGTGACCTGGAGAGGCATATGAAGCGTACCGTCATGAGGGAAGTAGACTTCTGTCCATGCCTCAGGTGCATCATATAAAGCAGTGATGACAGCATACCGTGTTTTGTGAATTGTAGTGTGACTAGCCCTTTTTTCTCGTGGTTAAGAGAGAGTGTAGTTAACTGACCCTCCATAAGTAAAGTTCTCTTGTTATGTGAAACCTAGAACCTTGAGCTGGCATCCTGATTGCATGTCATAAGCGTGTATGTGCAACATATGTGGTACATGTATGGTAGTAGGCCACTGTGTATTGTGAGAGTCTGGGTACCATTTTTGTATCCCTGACTTAGCATGGCACAAGCTGGATAAGGACAGTGTCCCCCCCCCCCCCCCAGGCAGTGGAAGTGTATCATTGGTGCATTCTTGTGTCTGGATGGTGGAGAGCCAGATAATGAATTGAGGAGGTTGGCAAGAGGGCTTTAGAAATTCCACGAAAACCACATTAGCAAAAGACCTCTGATTAGTTCTTCATGAGCAATGTCATTTGGTTGATGGTGTCACTGCAGTTTTTGGTGATCAACGTGAAGATGTTTTTAATCAGAGTTTGCCATTTTGTCTGTGTACTACTTCAGAAAGATTGATGACAGCCAGCTGCAGAGAACTCACACTTCACCGTGCCCATGTTTTGGATACGTTTTCTTTGAGCCAGTCCCATTGCTGCCTGCTTTGAGAACCAGCACTTTGCACAAAGGCTGGGTCTAGAAAGAAACCTGTAAGTGAAATTTGAGAGAACCACCCCAAACTGGTTCTGAAGTCTTAGGGTCTCGCGTAGAGTTTGGTGGGCTGCCTATGGTCCACAGTGCGGTGGAGATAATGATCTCTGCTGCCCTGGCAGGAAATCACCTGCCATATTTAGAGATCCCCGCTGGCTGGGCAGAGATCTCTCTGCCTTCAGAGAAGCTATTGCCATGACAGATTGCTGACGGTAGTGATAGTTACGCCAACGGTGCGTGAATTTTGTTTGACGCTCCAGTGACGCAGCTCCATTTTCGATATTTACAAAGTGGCACTAAGCCACTTTGCGTGGCTTAATGCCACCTTGTAAATATGCCCCTTTCTGCCCCAGTCCTCTGCGGCAAAGGGGCATGCAATGGGTGTTGCTATGGGCGTTCAACCGCAACACCCATTGCTCTTTGACGCTGCCCCAGATTTACAAGGCTGAGGCAGTGCCAAAAATACCAGGCGTTAGAATGGCAATACAAGGAGAATTTATTAATTTCTCCTTGTTTCTTGCTCTTCCCATGAGTGTCTTCAGCACACATAGAAGGTGCAAATCGTCATTATTGATTGTTTATGGGCAGGAAGGCACTCCTTCCTGCCTATAAACAATCGTCCCTGCAGTGCAGGCACTCTTGCAACATGGTGGCTGGGTACCTGCACTGGCGCTAGGCAGCTTTTTTTGTACCAGTGCTAGGGGAAACACAGGTGTGCGCAGTATTCTTGTGAATACAGCGCATTCCTGCATTTTGAAAATGTCAGAGCGCGGCACTGCCAAGTTTGGCACAGCCCCAAACTCCGACATTTTATTGTAAATATGCCCCCACGTTTCTTGTGGCTACTCAACAATCTCTTGCCTTTAAAAAACAAACTTCCATGTTTTTCCTGGTGGTCCTGGACAGGAGAAAGTGTGTTGGTCTTTCCACTCTAAGTAGAGGGGATGGTCTGAGTTACTTAACCCAATTGGCTAACCTCCATTAGGCCTTTGGTCTAAGGTTTCCACTGGCAGAACAGGGGGTGGGACAGCTCCGGTAAAACCATGATGGTCCACTCAACCGTAAACAGAATGTCCACATATAAGTTTGGTGGGCAGGGTACTCTGCCACATTTGCCACATTCCACTAAACTCTGAATAAGCCTGGGATTCAAACCACCAAAGTTTATTCTAGTTGCAAGTTCTTTATGACAGCGGCAGCTCCTCCGCAACGGTGGAGGAGCATTGTTGCCCCACTGACAATGAAAAATAAAACAACAATAAAACAATGTTATTGTTGTTTTCTTTTTCACTGGCAGCCGATGCTCCCGAGTGTAGGGCGGGGCCAGGCAATCCTCTCAACACTAGCAAGGGACTGGGAGGAGGACTGGGGGGAGTGGAGGGTGCATATCTGGCCTGACGTCTTGGGATGGCCAATCAGACATGCGCACTTAGAATTTCTCCATCCAGCTGTATTGTACAGTTGGGTGGAGAAATGGCACATGCTCCCAGCCCCTTCATGAGCGCCAAACCAGGCCGCTCAGGCCAATCCAGGTGCTTCTCTGACAGCATGAGAGCAGTGTCTGGGTTGGGTGGACAGTCTGGCAGCCTGTGTTGGACCAGGACGTGTGGAAGAAGAGCACTGAGATGTCCGGCAGACAGAGCAGTAGCAGGAGGAGCAGATAAGTGCATACATTGTTTCACTATTTCCCCCCCATGCTGCCCCACAATTTTATTTTTGCACCATCCGCTGCTGATCATGACTAAGGTACTGTGTCTGCATGGAAGGAAATTATGTGACTAACGCGAGTAGAGGTAAACTGTTGCTTCTAACGCTAACATTTGCCGGCACACAGTTGTTGGGCTAAAAGACTAATGAACCAACCTACGGTCCAATCTTAGGGGGTAAGCGCTTATGATCTGTACCTGTGCTTAGTCTATTCTCGTACCCAAACCTTTGCCTTAGTCTCACAAGAGAATAAGCAGGAAAAAGCAGGTATCGTATGAATAGCTATTTTTAATTATATCCCTTATGCGAGATAAAACCATTGTATCTGAACCACCTTTACAATGTATGGTATTTCGTTATGCTGTCCAATGAAAATACTTTCTTTTTAACAAACGATAAGCTCTCAGTGGGACAATACATTATTATTTCTGTTGTTTTATTGTGTCAGTTGTTTTACAGTTGAGTTCTGAGCTCTTGTCCTCTCACTACCTTCTTAAGAATCCTTGTAATGCTTGCTCCCGCTACCCTGAGAGCCAATTTCTTAAATGGTTTATTCTTAGAGAGATTGCAAAGTCATAGTAGTACGCACCACAAGACACCAGAAGCAAACAACTTCTTCCACCATGGTCGAGTTCCAGGAGTCCCTATCTGCCTGGTGGCCCTCTGAATGGGATCTGACACATCTTCCAGCAAGCAATTGATGCTGTTTCCACTGGTTCTTCTAGTATCATTACACATGTTGTTTTTGGGAATCATGCAGTGCTCAATTTGAGCCGGAGATTTCTGGTGCTCAGCACTGGCACTTGATTGTCAACACCGCACTTAAGACAGTCTACCACATGGTGGCGCTGCTCATCTTATTTGGAGATGAGTAGAACAACGTTGTTTATGAATACAATATACATTAAAAATAACTAATATCTACCTCCAGAGCCATTCCTTTAGCTTTGGGGACCTGGAATAATCTGAACTGTCAAACGTGCAGGTGAGGGAGCTGGTTAGTATGTGTTTTGGTACCGTCTTTGGCAGCACTGGGAGGGGCAATGTGTGGTGCAAGCTGCAGTGGCCTCCTGGTCAGGGCCCTGGCACTTATTATTTTACAAATTAAGCACTGGAATCATGCTAATTGTAAAGTGTGTGGAGCTTTCATTCTTGTTAATCTCTTGAGAGTTTTGTGGGCAGAGTGTCCCAAAACCGGCTGAGTAAGAAGACACAATAAGCAAAGGCCCAGCTGTGCCCACAAAACTCTTGACAAAAGGTATACTCGATTACCTGTGAAGTTCTGAAGTTACAGAGTGGGTGCAAGTCCCCCTCTTTTCTTTCATGGATCGCTGCTACATTGCATGGAAAGGTTAGACTAAAATCTGGACAAAAGAGCTGAAATCTGGACATCTGGATAAAGCACTGAAAAAGTGTCCAGTTCAGACATGAGTCGGACGGTGGCAACCGAAAGAAGGGGTCACTGAATGGGCTGCAGGGCTACAAAAGTCCCAGGCATCATAGAGTACCCATTGACTGGTAAGCCTCCTGTGGAGGAGTACAAGGAAAGTGAAGTAGGACTATTTCATAGCGGTAAAGATTTTCTATGCAATAGAATGTTGAGCATGCCCTCTGCAAGGGATCACTGGGCAGGCTAGTGTTCTCTGCTTGGTGTGTCTCCTTGCTGCACCAAGAGCTCTTCCAGTTAATGCCTGTGTCCGTAGATAAATATATACTTCATTTTCCGACTCATTCATCCTCACAGAAAACTGGCCTTTTGCTCTGTATAGGCCATGGCAGTCAAATAGTCTAGTAATCTCACAATATTTTTCCAATACAGATGCACCACCCAGTACACCCTGGATGTGATTTGTTTGTTTAGCTAGGGGCTGTGCTGCTCTTTCCACTGCCCCTAGTCTTCCAGGGACTCAGCGATTTCCTGTGGCCCCAGTTGGGGCTGGCACGAATTGGGGATGACAGGGCGGGGGGGAGGCTGAAAAAAAATAATATTACACTTACCTCTTCACGGTCGCTGTTTCTCCTCCGTCGTCTCTCCTCAGCTTCTCTTCCTTACGAGTTCCGAAAGCAGGAAGCACAAAGGCTCTACTAAGCCAATCATGAAACTGCTGTCACCAGTGGTGTAACGAAAGTTGAGGGGGCCCCCTGCCACGTACACGGAGAGGCCCCCACTCCGGGTTTAATCCGAAGGTCTTGGGCCTGAGTATTGTGCTGAGGGGGCCCCCTGCAGCTCGGGGGCCCCCCCGCACCGCAGGGTCTGTGGGGGTCTGTGGGGGCCTGTGTTACGCCCCTGGCTGTCACCAGCATGACAGCAGCGTTGTGATTGATCTGAGCGCCGCGGTTCGGTGCTCAGATAGGGAGTGGGAGCCTGTGCATGTTATCCATCCAGGCTGTGCATTACAGCCTAGTAGAGCACATGCTAAGTGCGCATGACTGTTTGGCCGCCCCCTGGCGGAAGCCAAACCGTCATGCACACTTAAGAGAGTGCCCACCACTCCTCCCCATGC
This sequence comes from Triturus cristatus, assembly GCF_964204655.1. Taxonomy (NCBI): domain Eukaryota; kingdom Metazoa; phylum Chordata; class Amphibia; order Caudata; family Salamandridae; genus Triturus; species Triturus cristatus. Next base: position 685,232,349 of record NC_140592.1, read on the forward strand.
TAGCTGTAATGACAGCCAAGCCTCACCCACCCAAAACTGGCTTCAGCATGGAGAAATTATATGATAATAACATAGTGTTATTATCATTTTATTTTTCCTTTTTTGCACTGCTGAAAAGCAGTGGGGCGACACTACTCTGCTTTAGCGGAGGAGCCACCCCTGTGTGGCCCTGAATTGTACCTCTTTCCTTGGGCCTGTCCCATATTTCAGGGAGGCTATACTTTCCTATACTGTCCTCAGCTGTAATCAGCATGGTGTGGAAAGCAGTGGAGGGAACTGGGTACTATGGGGGCCCATGGTGGGCAGACCCCCGGGAGCATATTCACAAGGGAATGGCGAAGCGTGGCGTTAAGCAAACATTGATGAAGCCACACTACACCATTCTGAAAATGCAGGGATGCGCCGTATTCACATAGTGCAAGGGTGTCTCGTTGATGGATGAATGATTGTTTATGTGAAGGAAGGTGTCCCTTCCTGCACATAAACAATCCAGAATTGTGATTTGTAAATTCTATGTGTGCTGAATTGTGCAGCAGATATAGAAGTTGCAAATCATCATTTTTTTAAATGATTGTTTATGTGCAGGAAGGGACACCTAAACAATCCAGAATTGTGAATTGTAAATTCTATGTGTGCTGAATTGTGCAGCACATATAGAAGTTGCAAATCATCATTTTTTTAAATGATTGTTTATGTGCAGGAAGGGACACCTAAACAATCCAGAATTGGGAATTGTAAATTCTATGTGTGCTGAATTGTGCAGCACATATAGAAGTTGCAAATCATCATTTTTTAAATGATTGTTTATGTGCAGGAAGGGACACCTTCCTGCACATGAACAATCATTCATGGTGCTTTGCTGTTTCTATGTGTGCTGCACAATGCAGCACACATACAAACAGCAAACTCTAGGAGAAATTAAGATTACTCCCCTTTTCGTCATATTAAGACCAGGTTTTCCACGGTATTAATTTTGGTGCTGCCTCCGATTTACACCACCCTTGTAAATAGGGAGCAGCGTCAAAATCAATGGGTGTTGCAGCAGAACGTCCACCACAACAACCATTGCACGACCCTTTCACGCTATGTGTAGAGTGTGACTTATTTACAAGGCGGCGTTAAGCCATGTTAAGTGGCTTAACGCCTCCTTGAAAATAAGGCGAAGAAGTTATCGCCACAGGAGGAGTCATAAAAAGTGACGTTCCTGTGGCGATATGGGCTTGTAAATATGCCCTAGAGGTGAGCAAACCAGCAATTTGAAAGGAAGAGCCAAGCCAGTCTCGAGGCAAGCGTCTGGCTTGGATCTAAGAGCCGGTGCATGAGCTGAGTACTGAAAATGTTTGCAATGTAAATTGTGCATGAAACATCCTGTAAACATATGATTAAGTCTCTTCAAAAATCGAAAAAGTGTTTTCTTTAAGCGTTTTGCCTTAGTACATCTGTTTATATCTCTGCATTGAAATACATTTAATAAAAGCGATTGCTATTAAACATGTACTTAGAAGCATTCATGTTCCCCAACTGACGACAATGCTATTAGGGTACTAAAAGGCAAGTGTGTTGTGATGGGCACCCTACATGTGTCCTTGATTCTTATTATACATAGGGCGCCATAGTAGTCACAAAATAGATTTTTCTACAGCTCACGTCCTGAACCTGAGTATTTGAAGGTACGCTCATGTGCAATAATGTAGAAAAAGGAGCCTCTGCGAAATAAAATATTTGCCTAGGATCACACAACTTGGTCAAACAGGGATTGATCTCAGGCAATTTGGTTTTTTAATTGTGCAATTTAGCCACTAGATTAGCATCCCGGTCTCCTGTTTCACATCGAAGTTTGAAGCTTTTTCTTTCATTCTCGATGCAGACATTACCGCATGGGTAACAAGCCACGCCTCATGAAAGCTCGGCTCCTTTTGGGCTCGAGGGTCTAAGAGGACCTCGAGCTGAGCCAGAGCCGGGCATCTGGATCGAGCCCAGCACCAGCCTTTTGCGGCTAACCCAGCTCTAGATTACTGTCTAGTCTACTGCAATGTGTGATTAGGTTCTCCAGTTCAGGTTTTTTTTATTGCATTTTGGAACTTGTACTTTTGATTTTGTGATGGGATGTGCAAGACTACGAGTCTCAGTATACAAATTTAAAAAAACTGTGGAGTTTAGCAACTAGTCATGCGTGGTCCTGGGAAACTTGGCAGGGTTGCACTGTTTCACTAACATTTTCCTCCCCATGGGTGGAGACAATCAATTCTGTTTGTTCCATACATGCTTTCTCCCTTTTTCTCTTCATATACCATTGTTTTGTGGGGTTGTTGCATAGATATCTACCATGCCATGTGTAGTCCTCCCCTTCAAGTGTCTGCTGGCTCATTTGGGCACTGGTACAGGTAGTCTATCTCAACAAATTTAGGAGCCTTGTGCAAACTCTCTTGGTGGCACTGCTCTTCTGTTCTTTTCTGTATGATACAAGATGTCTATAACTTGCCGCGCCCTATTTATCCTTAAGATGAAGGCATGGCATTTTCCTGTGTCTCTAGAAACCTCTAACCACCCCACTGCAGCTATGTAAACAAGCAGATATTATTATAGGCTCCGTGTTAAAGTTTGTAGATTTATATAGTGCAGCTTATCACCCGTGAGGGTATCTAGGCGCTGTCCAAGGGCATGGGGAAGATTAAGTGATTTGCACAGAATCACAGGATGTTATGCCGACGCCGAGACTCGAACCCCGATCCCCAGCTCCTGAGCTCTGGCCACAGGCCACATCCTCTGTGACTCTTCCCCTGGGCACGCAGCATCGACAGATTGCTTGAGCCCACACTGAAGAGCAGAACATGACAGGCAACCCTGGCAGACAGAAAGCTATCTGACTTAGGTTTCCTCATCAATGGGTTTCATATTACGCCTAATCCCAGGAGGTTTCTGCAAATCCTCTGGGGTCTGTAGGATTCTCAATGCTGCCAAGATTTCTAAGCGTCTTAGTGGCTAGCTGCTGACGGCCAGGTTTTTTTTTTAATTCTGGTACTTGTTGTTGTGGCTTTACAATAGTATAAACAATACTTCTGGCCAGATTTGCTAAAATTGATACTCACTACTTTGAGTGAAAGGATCTTGGCGATGCAATCGACAAGTTCCTTTTTCCTGTTTAGCACCATATTTACGAAGCTAAACTGCAGGATGATGTAGGAGCTTGAAGAAAGTGGTGCTGTATCTGTGCTATGCAAAATGTCAATGTGGTGTGCCAACATTCAACAAGCATTTGCAATGCAATAGGTCTCAAATTTACGAAAGTTTCGAGCTATTGGCATTGTAAATGACTATGCATTTTATTTACGGTTGTTTTTAAAACAGATAAATAAAAGGCATGTCATTTACAATGCCAAAAGCTTAAACTCTCACAAATGCGAGACCTATTGCATTGCAAATGTGTTTGTGCTATAACATTTTTTTTAAAGCCTTTGGAGGCTTTTGCAGGCAGGACAAAGTTATTTGAGAAAATAGTGCTCGGAGGCTGTAATTAAAGCCCACCGAGTAACAACACACGTAACGGGGTGTCGCAATGGGAGGTTACAAAATGAGACAATGAGGTACTAAGGAGGCACTACTAAACCTATCGACCAATGAACAGCCACAGTTTACATTGGACAATGACACAAGCCAATGAAGAATGTGGGCGGAGCTTCAAGTCCCTACCTGAACACAGCAAGCCTCTCAGAGCAGCGCATGACCTTCCCAAGCTCAACCTAAAAAGTGACACAAAGATGTGCAGGATATCCTAAATACTCAGGAACTATAGTCAGTACAGAGAGGTGGGACAAACAAGGAAGGTCCAAATCGGGAGGTACGCTAGCAGAGTACTCAATAGGATACAAGGAAAAGAAACCTGAGGTTTACCCAGAAGCAGGTGGAGATTCTGATCACAGGAGTGACAAGACATGAGAAAGATCTCTTTGTCACATCTAGCATCTCACAGGCGAAGACACCTGCTTTGTGAAAATACATCCTTGATAAGTTCAATGTGGTGGTCCCTACTCGCAGGACTGTGGGAGAATGTAAAAAGAGGAGTCATGATTCCAATCTGAAGAACACAAGCACATCTCAGGTTAAGCAAATGAGCAAACACAAGCATGTAATAGGGAATGAGAATAACAGATGTCTGACACACACACACAAAACATAATATACCTATTATTATGAGGACCGGCCATTGACCGTAATGAAGTGTGTGGTTACTATTCTAACCCCTCGCATGCTTCGATACTAGAGTAGGTTATAAAGCAGACCGAGGCAAATCTTACAGCGCTTTACTTTAACGATACACTCACTCAAAGTACCTAAACACTCTATGGGGACGGGTCCTCACAACACACCAGTCCTCACAGTGATAGTGTTTGTCTAGTTCTGACAAGGTTAACCCATGCTATGAGGACCGGGCCGGTCCACACAGTGTGAGTTATACACACACACACACATTGACTGTTGTTGTTATGGTAAAAACCAAAGGAAATGATGGACGGAGTGCTGAACATTGCAAGCACTCACCCCCAGTCGACTGATCTGGGTTTAATCCATCACCGTTCTTTAGCCCACTCTGCCACCCCAGTTCAGACATGACCATATGCAAATCAGTCTGACCCTGTGCCTCATGGGAACAGTCCAGCCCGAACTGCCAAGCCATGTCTTCCCTGGACCGGAAACAAGCTTCCTAGGACCGGTTTCTGGCATTTCAGCTGTCTTCAGCCAGGCTTGCTTGAATCCAGTGGCAAAGTGAGCAAGGGACTCACGTCTGAGCATACCCTGCCAACTTATGGCGAACAAAGCAAAAACCAAAGGAAATGATGGACGGAGTGTTGAACTTTGCAAGCACTCACCCCCAGTCGACTGATCTGGGTTTAATCCATCACCGTTCTTTAGCCCACTCTACCACCCCAGTTCAGACATGGCCATATGCAAATCAGTCTGACCCTGTGCCTCATGGGAACAGTCCAGCCCGAACTGCCAAGCCATGTCTTCCCTGGACCGGAAACAAGCTTCCTAGGACCGGTTTCTGGCATGGCATTTTTAAAATCTGTTTTCCAAATAGATGAAAAATCTGCTTGCAGCGGGTGGGACCAGTTTTTCTGCTCCCGGCCACTGGGAGCGGAGTTACTGTTTGCTCTCGATTGTCCGGAGTTGTCAAAGCTCCCGCCAAATGAAAGCAAACTGCTATCTCCTGAGGCAGGGCACCTTAGGAGATAAGGAGCCGGCCCTTGGGGGTGGCGGTCCCAAGGGACATTATTGGCTCTAGGAGGGGGGCCGCATGGCAGCCCTCCATTTCAAATGCATGGCTTTTCCCCCCTGGTAGTCACTGGGGCTCTTAAGAGCCACAGGAGGGGGCTCTAATGAGCTAGAGGAGGGGGGGCCCATGCTCCTCCCTCCATTTTCTAAATAACGCTGCGGTAAGGTGGTGGTCCTCAGGGCTCTTCATAGTCTCCGGAAGGGGTTCGCGTGCGCCCCGTCCCAACTTTTTAACATTTGACATGACCCATCCAGGGGGTAAACTAGCGCGGGAGACCGTGCTTGTTTTTTTTTCTCCAATTTGCCGTAGATTTGCGGATCCACCTACGATTTTACAGCAAAATTGAAAACAAAATATGTTTTTGACCCCTGGCTGGATCCCTAGGGGACCTCAGCACCAGGCCTAGGGGTCAGGGTATATCCTATCCTATCCCTTTTCATTTTACCTTATCTTTGGGACTCAGCTGAGTCTGAATCCCAAAATGGCTGCCAACACTTACTGGGAACTGTTGGATCCGCCGAGGATTTGTGTCCGTAGATATCTATATTTATTTTTCCTTTAATATCTAAAAAACTACTGAACGGATTTACACCAAATACCAAAATGGTTGCTTTCTGGACCAAGAGCTACCTTTTTGCCAATCTTGGTGTAATTACATCCAGTCGTTCGGGCTGTAGTCATGTTCAAAACCTCTATGGGAAAAAGCATTTTGGGAACCCCCTCTTTCTCTGCCTCCGCTTGATGAATCAGCCCGAAACTTCCAACATAGCAGCTAAACTGAGTGTCGTACTAATTTTGAAAAATTTGTGAAGATTTGTCAAACAGTGCCAACGTTATTGGTAAGAAAAAAAAACAATTATTTTTCTAAGGAAACTAGTTCCTAACTATAAAGTTTCGAAGTGATTCGTCAAGTGGGGGCGACGAAAAAGGGCGGGTCCTAAAAAGCGTCTTCCCCATGCAATTTCCATAAGGCATTTTGAACACAACCATAGCCCGAACCGCTCAACAGAATTACACCAAATTTTGCAGAAAGCTAGATGTTGGCCCATAAAGATCTCTTTTTGTAATTTGGTGTACGTTTGTTCAGTAGCTTTGGAGTTATTAAAGAAAAATTATTTTATGTATATCTAGGGACCCGGAGCCACTGCGGATCCGACAGACTTCATTATGAGAGCTGATTTGCTGCCACCACTTCAATCAGGAAGTGCTGGCAGCCATCTTGGGACTTGGAAATCAGCCCAAGTTCCAAATAAAATGTCAAAAAAACTAAAGGGGCACGGTAGGAATAGCCTGATCTCCTAAGCCTTACGGTGGAGACGCAGGGGGGACACCATCTGGGGGTCAAAAATGTTTTTTTCAAAAAGGTTACCACAAATTTGCAGAGAATCTTGTTTTCTTTACCCCCCCCCTAGGGTGAGCCAGGTCCCGCGGGGTGGATTCCTAAAAATAATTGGGGAGGGGGACGCGTGTAGCACCCTCCCCAGACCAATTTCAGACCCGGGACGCCATCCCCTGGGGCCCAGCCAAATACAAGAAGGGGGCCACATGGCCCCCCCCAACACCCAGGCCTATTTTGGCCCTGGGACTCCATTTCCTGAGGCCGTCCCAATTTCGGACACGGGCCCCCAATCTCAGGGCTTGGCCTTTATATAAAGTGGGAGGGAGCACACAGCCCACCTCCTGGGCCGATTTTGGCCCCGGGGACCCCAAGGCCTGCCCATCTTACTAATGAGGAGGGGGGCCATGAGACCCCTCCTCAGGCTGATTTTGGCACTGGGGACCCATTCCCCAGGGCCCGGCCAAGCATTTAATGGTGAGGAGGGCCATATGGCCTCCTTCTAAGAGCCATTAATGGACCTGGGGACTCCATCCCCCAGGACTGGCTCCTGCTATGTCTCGAGGTGCCCACCATTGGGACATAGCAATTTCCCTGTTTGGCATGAGCAATTTCAAAGCTCCCACCAAGCGGGAGCATACACAAAGCCCCATCTGGTGGGAGCTTTAAAAATGTTCCCACCATCTAGGAGTGGACTTCAGATCTGTTTCACTGCCCACATTGATCCCTGCGGGCGGGAGCAATGTGGGCTCCCGCTGTATGCGGTGTGTCAGGTGGGGCTTTGGAAGCCTTTGGGCTCACCCCTGCGGCCCACAACAAGGAGATGGTGGATGCCCTGGGTGGGCTCCCACCCTTTATTGGCTGGTCCCAGAGAGATGGATCCCCGGGCTGAAATGTGGGAGGCCGCTAGGTGCATCATACAACAGCAAACACACTTCAAGACCTGTCAATTAGCTATTACCAAATGTCTGACACATCTGAACATGAAATCAAGGTCATCATTCGTCTCTTTCACCAAGAGGAAACAATCTGTATGTCCTGAAATAAATATGTGATCAAGAAACATTTATGTTCCTAACTACAAAATGATGGGTCTCAGTAAAATAAAATACTTTGAGACACTGTGAATTGATTGTAAACAGCACTTCCATATCTGCATTGTGCTCATGTTCAAAACACGTTCCCTGTGTAGACACCTCACTAAGAAATGTACTGGAAATACACACATAAGTACCAAACTATACACATTAGATGTTAAATATCACAAACATAGGACCTGATTCACAAAGGGCCTCCGCACTCGTGGCGGAGGGACTGCAGTTGTATGTGAGTCTCCGCACTTGGAGCGGAATCTCCACAGCAAGAATTCTCATTGCGGAGATTCCATCCCGAGTGCAGAGACTGTCCCATGACTGCGGTGCCTTCACCACGAGCGAGGAGGCCCTTTGTGAAGCAGACCACTAGTGTATATCTTGCGTCACTCACCCAGAAATATGGGCTGTACCATACATGGATGGCGGAAGATATGATAAAGATTTCTCATGCAGTAGGTATATATTAGCTTGGTCAAATCCTTGCAGCTATGGTCCAATCACCCTGACTTCATTAGCAAATGCCATGTTAATCTTGCTGAACAATCTGGAGAATATAAACATGTGAGAATGTTCTTGTGATTTATAAAGTAAAATGCAGATGTCGAACACACAAATCACCTACATATGTCAAGGCATATACACTCAATAGAGTTTATATACATATATTTGTCATCTGATGACACCCCTGCAGAGCATCAACAATTGCAAACAGTCCTGCATGTGAATGGGAGTGTGTACCATTACAATGTCAGCCTGTGAAAAACAGTACTTTGTGCATGAAGAACAAACATTTGCTTATAAAAATGATAACCAATTAAGTTTGATGTCAATACCATGACATCTTGTGACACAAAAATTGAGATCTACATATCTTCCTTTTAAACCTAAAGCTTAGGAACAGCCTGCGGCTGCAGAGAGACCTTTGACACCTTGGAGCCATCCCTTCCCCTTGATAAACATACACTCTGATAGGTAATTAATGAGTCTGAGATGTTGTCAGCTAGTTTTGAAATGGATGGGATGGGAAAGGGTCTCTAACTCATCACCACACACTTCTTTCGAGGGCTGTAGAACATCTTGTCTGCCTGTAGGTTTTGAAAAAAGGACAAAAGTTTTGAGAGAAGCATCAACAGGACCCAGGAGGACATTTTGGAAGACCTAAAGCAGAGCATGGAGACCCTTCATGAGGTCTCAAAGAGACTCCTTAGTCGAAAGAATTACAACAATAAGTTCATCAAAGACATGCATATATAGCTCCATAGTATGGATATATCCCTAGCAGGGTTGTATGATGGAACAACCAGGGAAATACTCTGCATGCCTTTACCACGCATTTTTTAACCCGCATTCTTTTAGATTGCATATGCTTTTACAACGTATGCCTTTACCACGCATTGTTCATATATATATATATATATATATTATCTACTGGCGGTCGCCAGTAGATAGTTATAGTTAGGACCGTGTTTCCATAGGAAATCCGCAACATTCTATTTGGAATAACTTTGGCGCCGGTCGACGAATCCTCGCGAAATTTTCAAAACTAATGGGGCGCTACGCTCCGCTCCTACCCTGAAAGTCTCGGGGGGGATTCGTCAAGCGGGGGCTGAGAAAAAAGGGGGGTCCCAAAACGCGTTTTCCCCATGCATTTTCCCATAGGACCTTTAGTCCGAGCTACAGCCCGAACGGCTGAACAGAATTACTTGAAATTTGGCAGAGAGGTAGTCCTCAGGTCAAGGATGTGCCTTTTGTAGGTCTGGTGTAAATCTGTTCAGTAGGTCCTGAGAAAATAGCATTTAAATCAATATATATATCTGTAAGCGCGCTCCGTGCGCTTACCGTAAGCTTACCGTACGCGTACGGTGCCGTGCGCAAGCTCAATTCTGATTGGTGGTTACATGACTGTAAACATTCGAATCGGTCGAAATCAGGAAGTGTCGGCCGCCATTTTCTGTCTCTCGCACTGAGAAACAAAGGTGGGGAACGTGAAAAGGGGGCAACGAAGGGAGTTGCAGACCCCCTAGTGTTTGTCAGGGGGTCCAAGAAGGACCCAAAAGTACGGAAAATACATTTAATAATTTTTTTAAAAAATCGCGGAGTGCGCGTATGGTAAGCTTACCGTACGCGCACGGCAAAAAAAAATAAAAAAAAAAATAAAGAAGTAACAATCACATTTATTAAATAAATTAAAGGACCCACAAGGGAGAAAAAAACAAATGTTACTGTGTAAAAAAAGGCGAGGCGCGCACGGCATGGACTGCGCAACGTGGTCGCTCGGTGCGCGAAGCGCACCGAGCGCCCACAGCGCGCGCACGGTGTGCGCACAGTGAAAAACCAGAAAATAAATAAATAAATAAATACATAACTTAGCATTTAAAAAACCGTACAAATTCACTGAAAAAACCATAGGTTTCACACACGTTATAGTTAGGAATTATCATTTACAAAACCTTGCAAATTCACTTAAAAAACCATAGGTTTCACACATGTTATAGTTAGCTGTACATTTCACTCGTAAAAAACCAATGAAATTCCACGTTATAGTTAGATCAGGTAACTATAACTTGCGCGACCGCAATCCACAATGTGTGATTTCAGATGTCATCATTGATGTCATGAGTGATGTCACTGACCATGTCATGAGTGATGTAATAAGTGACGTCATCAGCAGTTTATTGTGGGCGCGCAAGTTATAGTTACCTGATCTAACTATAACGTGGAATTTCATTGGTTTTTTACGAGTGAAATGTACAGCTAACTATAACATGTGTGAAACCTATGGTTTTTTAAGTGAATATATATATATATATTCACTGAAAAAACCATAGGTTTCAGGGGTGTTATAGTTAGCTGGACTTTTCACTTGTACAAAAACATTGAAATTCCCATTCAGCTAACTATAACTCGCGCGCCCGCAATGCACTGCTGATGACGTCACATATTACATCACTCATGACATGGTCAGTGACATCACTCATGACATCACTGATGACATCTCAAATGACATCATCCTTGTGATAGAGTGGCAGACCTCCTCTCACCCTAATATAACCTTTGATACACACATTCAAAAATAGAGACTACAATTTTCAAAACAATGGACATACCAATACCAGTTACAACAACCTCTTCAGTAATTCTAAGATCCACATACACATCCACTCATTCACAAACAGTCCTATACAGTCACTCATACATGTATTCACTCATCATATGTACTCATACACCTATACATCCTGTTACACAACGCCACTCATCCATAGAGTTACTCACACACATAGTCACTCATGCTAATAAAGAATCAAACATACATGTACTTGCATATACAGTTATACACACACCACCACACTTACTTCTACGGAAACTTACACATACGTAGTCTTTTAAACAATCACTTATAGAAACACATACTTATTCATACAGGAACTCTTTCAATCTCTCACTCTCACATATACTCACTTATATACACCAATAGTCACATATACTAGTTTAAAACATATGTAGTTACTCATAAAGACACTATTGAGACAGTCATTCACTCACTAACACACCCATACACACACTCATCCACCCATACAGTCCTGCACACATGCTGTCTTCAACACATACAAACAGTGAGTCACTCATTCATGCAACTATGCACTACGTAATACCCCCCACCGAACCATGCAGACACACAGACCGATACTCAAAAAACCAACTAATAACCTATATAGACACCCATGTAGCTACTCACCAACCCATGCAGCCACTTATACACAAAGTGAGAGACTGCTACAGATATTTACATATTTAAACATTACTCACTAAGCCATGTATTCACTATGATACACTTAATCAGTCAGTTACACAATCAATTTTTCAAAAACAAATCATCCATTTAGACACTTATATACCCATTTATTCTTCCATCGACCTGGAGATATACATATATAAAACATATTTAATTTTCAGAAAAACACACATTCACTGGATGATGTCATCAGTGATGTCATCAGTGATGTCATTTGAGATGTCATGAGTGATGTCATGAGTGATGTCACTGACCATGTCATGAGTGATGTAATATGTGACGTCATCAGCAGTGCATTGCGGGCGCGTGAGTTATAGTTAGCTGAACTAACTATAATGGGGGAATTTCAATGGTTTTGTACAAGTGAAAAGTCCAGCTAACTATAACACCCCTGAAACCTATAGTTTTTTCAGTGAATTTCTGAGGTTTTTTAAATGCTAATTCCTAACTATAACGTGCCTGAAACCTATGGTTTTTTCTGTGAATATATATATATACACACACACACACACACACACACACACACACACACACACACACACATATATATATTCACTTAAAAAACCATAGGTTTCACACATGTTATAGTTAGCTGGACATTTCCCGTGAGTTATAGTTGCCTGCACTAACTATAACGGGGGAATTTCATTGGTTTTTTACGAGGGAAATGTCCAGCTAACTATAACATGTGTGAAACCTATGGTTTTTTAAGTGAATTTGCAAGGTTTTTAAATGCTAATTCCTAACTATAACGTGTGTGAAACCTATGGTTTTTTTAAGTGAATTTGTACGGTTTTTTTAAATGCTAAGTTATGTATTTATTAATATTTTCTTTTTTCAGGTTTTTCACCGTGCGCGCACCGTGCGCGCGCGCTGTGGGCAGTCGGTGCGCGAATGCCGTGCGCGCACCCTGCGCTTTTTCGTAAAAAAAAAAATGTTTTTTTCACCCTTGGGGGTCCTTCAGTGACCCCCTGACAAAGCCTAGGGGGTCAGGAACTGTCCACCCTGCCCCCTTTTCACGTTCTCCACCTTTGTTTTTCACTGCCTCAGACTGCGAGAGACAAAATGGCGGCCGACACTTCCTGGTTTCGACCGATTCGAATGTTTACCGACATCTAACTGATGACATATGTGTCTTTATGAAAAATAAATATTTGTAATATATGTATAGCTAAAGATTAATGGAAGAAGACATGGGTAAATAAGTGTCTAAATACAGTGATGTAATATCTGACGTCATCAGCAGAGGATTGCAGTCGCGTGAGTTATAGTTGCCTGCACTAACTATAACGGGGGAATTTCATTGGTTTTTTACGAGTGAAATGTCCAGCTAACTATAACATGTGTGAAACCTATGGTTTTTTCAGTGAATTTGTACGTTTTTTTAAATGCTAAGTTACTTTACGCCATTCGTGGCGTGCGCGCCCACTTAACGCAGTTCGTTCCGTGCGCGCACGGTGCGCTTCGCGCACCGCGCGCCCACTTTACGCAGTTAGTGCCGTGCACGCACGGTGGGCACGCGGTGCGCTACGCGCACCGCGTGCCCACGTTACGCTAGATGGGCCATGTACGCACGATGCGCTTCGCGCACCGTGCGCACATGGAGGACATATGATGCGCTTCGTTGTGAAAGGTAATATTTTAATTTTTCACTATAATATAAAAGCTATGCACAAATGGTGCCCTTCGGGCACCATTTGCACATGGGGTGGGGAGAGTGTGGATATTTTTTTTTAAATTTAATTTCTACCGTACGCGTACGGTAAGCGTAATCGGCGAAATTATCGAAAAAATGAAAATTCCGTTTTTGCCTTTAGGGGAACTTTGGGGACTCCCTCAACATGGCTAGGTGCTTAGGAGCTGTCTAAACAGCCCCTTTACATGTTTTTGCTCTTTGTTTTTTAACCCCCTCTCAGAGTGCGAGAGAGAAAATGGCGGCCGTCACTTCCTGGTTTCGACCGATTCGAATGTTTACTAAGATCTAACAGCCAATCAGAATCGCGCTTGCGCACGTCACCGTACGCGTACGGTAAGCGCACCGTAAGCGCACCGTAAGCTGGCTCAGATATATATATTGATTTAAAGGCTATTTTCTCAGAATCTACTGAACAGATTTACACCAAACCGACAAAAGGCACTTCCTTGACCTGTAGACTACCTCTCTGCCAAATTTCAAGGAACTCTGTTCAGCCGTTCGGGCTGTAGCTGTGTCTAAAGGTCCTATGGAAAAATACATGGGAAAAACGCGTTTTGGGACCCCCCTTTTATCTCAGCCCCCGCTTGACGAATCCCCCCCGAGACTTTCAGGGTAGGAGCGGAGCGTAGCGCCCCATTAGTTTTGAAAATTTCGCGAGGATTCGTCGACCGGCGCCAAAGTTATTCACAATAGAATGTTGCGGTTTTCCTATGGAAACAGGGTCCTAACTATAACTACCTACTGGCGACCGCCAGTAGGTAATATATATATATATATATATATATATTCACTGAAAAAACCATAGGTTTCACACACGTTATAGTTAGGAATTAGCATTTAAAAAACCTTGCAAATTCACTGAAAAAAACATAGGTTTCACACATGTTAGAGTTAGCTGGACATTTCACTCGTACAAAACCATTGAAATTCTCATGACATGGTCAGTGACATCACTCATGACATCACTGATGACATCTCAAATGACATCACTGATGACATCACTGATGACATCATCCTTGTGTAAGAGTGGCAGACCTCCTCTTATCCTAATATAAACTTTGATACACACATTGAAAAATACAAACTAAAGTTTTGAAAACTATAGAGATACCAATACCAGTTAGAACAACCTATTCAGTAATTCCAAAATCTACTTACGCATCCACTCATTCATCAACACTTCTATATAGTCACTCATACATGTACTCAGTCATCATATCTACTCATACACCTATACATCCTGTTACACACCTACACTCATACATAGAGTTACTCACACACATACTCACTCATGCAAATAAACATCCATTTACTTGCATATACAGCTATACACACACCACTACACTTACTTCTACAGAAACATACACATACTTACTCTCTTAAACAATCACTTATAGAAACACATACTTATTTATACAGGAACTCTTCTAATCTCTCACTCTCATATATCCTCACTTATATACATCAATACTCACATATACTAGTTTAAAACATATGAACTTACTCATAAAGACACTATTGAGACAGTCATTTACTCTCTTACTCATCCATATACACACTCATCCACCCATACTGTCCTGCTCACATACTGTCTTCAAAACACATACAAACAGTGAGTCACTCATTCATGCATCTATACGCTAAGTAACATCCCCCACTGAACCATACAGACACTCATTCTGATACTATAAAAATGAACTAATAGCCCATATACACACTCATGTAGCTACTCACCAACCCATGCAGCCACTTATACACAAAGTGAGACACTGATACAGATATTTAAATATTTAAACATTACTCACTAATACTTGTATTCACTAAGATACTGTTAATAAGTCAGTTATACAATTAATTTTACCAAAAAAAACATCCATCTAGACACTTATTTACCAATTTATTCTTCCATTAACCTTTAGATAACATATATATAAAAAAGATAATTTTTCCAGAAAGACACATATTCACTGGATGATGTCATCAGTGATGTCATTTGAGATGTCATCAGTGATGTCATGAGTGATGTCACTGACCATGTCATGAGTGATGTAATATGTGACGTCATCAGCAGTGGATTGCGGGCGCGCAAGTTATAGTTAGCTGAACTAACTATAACGGGGGAATTTCAATGGGTTTGTACGAGTGAAATGTCCAGCTAACTCTAACATGTGTGAAACCTATGTTTTTTTCAGTGAATTTGCAAGGTTTTTTAAATGCTAATTCCTAACTATAACGTGTGTGAAACCTATGGTTTTTTCAGTGAATTTGCAAGGTTTTTTAAATGCTAATTCCTAACTATAACCGTGTGTGAAACCTATGGTTTTTTCAGTGAATTTCAAAGGTTTTTTAAATGCTAATTCCTAACTATAACGTGTGTGAAACCTACGTTTTTTTTACTGAATTTGCAAGTTTTTTTAAATGCTAATTTATGTATGTTTTATTATATTTTTTATATATTTATTTTACAATAAACTACCTATGTATATAGTTATAGATTGACTGTATCCTGTAATATGGAATGGCTCAGCTCTTTTTTTTTGAATTTGGATAAAGTTGAACAGCATAGTTAATATCTTCTATAAACTTATAAACCGTTTAAATGTTTTTTTTTTATTTAGGGTTTTTCACGGTGCGTGCACCGTGCAAGCACCATGCGCGCACGTGCCTGCACCCGCAAATTATACATTTTTTTTTAAAAGCATTTTTTTTGCTCTTGTGGGTCCTTTTGAGACCCTGTGACAAGGCCTAGGACGTTAGGAAGTGTCTTCCGTTACTTGTTTTCACGTTCTTAACTTTTCTCTTTGGCTATCTTCTGCCGCGGGGATGCGTGCTCCGTGCGCGCATGCGTGCGTGCGCCGTGCGTGCTTTGTGCGCGCATGCGTGCTCGCACCGTGCGCACACGGCAAGTCATGTGATTACAAAACAACACTTTTCATTGGTTCATAGTAGTTTCTGTTCCAGAATCTTCAAACACCACACCCACTCCCCTCACTATTTCTTCTTATTTCCTGGGAGAAGGAGCTGAACAGCTTTTCCAGTAAAATTTTACTTGAAAATGGCAGAACAGCAGTCCACTTCAGGGAGTGAAAAGAAGACCTTTGTGGTACCACCAAGGTACAGCAAACAAAAATTCTTCACCTTTCCAGAGGGCCAAAAGAAGGTCAATGCACCGAAGGTGACATGCACTATTTGTGGAAGTGTCTTATCTAGAGGAGATGCCACAAAGAAATACTCCTTCAGTATTTATTCCATGTTGAGGCACTTCAAGACAGTGCATCCTGTAGCTTATGCTCGTGAGTCGACAAGAGCCATAAGAGACAACCCTCCACCTGCTCAGCCGAGCATATCATCTGCGGCCGCAGATTCACCGTGTACAAGATCACTGGATATCCGCCCACTGTTCCAGAAGGTGCACATACATTGCAATGTGTGCAATGCTGTTCTTTGCTACGGTGAGAGCAGCATTAACTTGATTGAAAACAAAATACAGCAGCACACATGCTCCACCCCATAATTTTTTTCATTAATTGTTTTTGTTCCTGTTGAACAGTTTTTCATTCCCAGTTTTTATTGGTGCTCTAAAAATTTTTAAAAAAATACAAAATTGTTAAAAAACTAAAAAAAAATACAAAACAAAAAAGACAAAAAAAACCTGTTATTTTCAGAACTCACTTCACTTCTCCAAGAAGAGCTATATTCCTAATATACTGTGTTGTAATTTTATTGAATGAATGTGTAATGTATACATGAATGATTGAATTGATTGAAATGACTGAGTGAAGAGGAGGAAAGGACTGACAGAATGAGTGAGAAAAGGAAAGTATGATCAGTCATGAAAGGGAAGTGAAAGACTGACTGCAACAAAAGGACTAAGGGTAGAGGATACAGGTAAGAAGAGTGAATGAGTAAGGGAATGGCAGTGAGTAATGGAGAGTGAGGGAGGGGGAGTGAGAAAAGGGGAGTAAGGGACGGAGATAGGAAAAGGGAGTAACAGATGAAGCGGATGAAGTATAGCAGGGTAAAGGGACTGACAGTAAGAGAAGTGGAGTGATGGTGAGATAAGGGGTATGAGGATTAGAAAAGGGGGTAAGGGAAAGTGAGAGATGGGGAGTGAGGGGATGGAGGGATTTAGGAAACTGGAGTGAGAGAAAGGGAGTCAGGATTTCAATGAGCAAAGCAGAGTGAGGGAGAGTGAAGGAAAGAATGCGAAAAGGTGAAGGGGTGTGAGATACAGACAGGAGGAAGTGAAGTAGGAGAATAGGAGTGACTATGAGTAAATGATAGTGACAGTTAGGGAAGGTGAGGGAAGGAGAATGACGGAGAAGGTTAAAAAATTAACATAGATGGAAAATGAGTGATGGAGAGAGGAGGAGTGGTAGAAACAGAGATGTTAAGGAAATTAAGGGTAAGACAGACAAAGGGAGAGAGACAGAAACAGAGACAGAGAGCAAGGAAATGAGAAGGAGTAAGGCAGTTAGAGTGACTGAGACATATGGAGACAGGGAGAGAAACATGGTTGAAAAAATAGTGATGGAGGCAGTAAACCTAGGGGAGTAGTAGAGAAGGAGTGAGGGACTTACGAAAGAGCAGTAAAGGAAGAAGAGAGAGGAAAGGGGATTGAGAAAAGCAGAGAGAGGAGAAGTAAAGAAAAGGGAGCATGAAAGTGAAGGGGTGAGAAATACAGATATTTTAAACTTACCTGACCAACAAAATAACTTAATTAGAAATAAATGTTTTTTTTTAATTACAAGAAAAATGGATTCAATTTCCTAAATTTTCTTTCTAGATCTGAAAAAAAAGAAAAAAAGTAGTAATATTTAACAATACAGAAAACAATATTTGATTGGCAATTTCAAAGCACATTTACTACTGTGGTAGAGCAAGTGATAATTACTGTAACAGCCTGACACATTTTCATTATAGTTTAGAGAGGCAGAAAAGAGCACACGTCCTAACAGCTACTTGACACCATGAGCATGTGAAACCTGAGTGAGTGATTAGACTAGAGCAAAGGAAATGAGCCTTAATGATGTTGAATGTGTTAGCGTTACACACTGCTATCTGAAATACCACACAGTGCTGAATAGTAAGCATGGGAGTGCAGCAGAAGCAGCTGCCTGTGTGCTAAGAGTGTGTTTCTGGAGACTGTGTATTGTCAGGTGCAAGAGAGATCTGCATGGACGCTTGCACAACTGCATAAAGACTGCAGAGATGTATGTAAGAGCACATGTGGTAAGGGTTATTTGGGCTTATGATCATGTAGGAACTACCTCACTCATTACAGTACTGCAAAGAAAAACTACCCTGTTGTTTTCAAATATGTTAGCATTTGCCTCTCATCTGTGAGATGGTGATGTGTGCTGTATGCTAACCATCTCAGTTCAAGAAAACAAGCTGCCCCTTTCCTACGAGTGCAAGTCTTACAGAACAAGAGCAACACAAATTAAATCTCTGACAACAATTCCTGTGTGCACACAGACTCATGGTGTGATTCTAGGCAGAACACGATATTTCATTGGCAATTTCAAAGCACATTTACTACTGTGATAGAGCAAGTGATAATTACTGTAACAGCCTGACACATTTTCCTTATAGTTTAGAGAGACAGAAAAGAGCACATGTCCTAACAGCTACTTGAGACCATGAGCATGTGGAACCTGGGTGAGTGATTAAACTAGAGCAAAGGAAATGAGCCTTGGTGATGTTGAATGTGTTAGCGTTACACACCGCTATCTGAAATACCACACAGTGCTGAATAGTAAGCATGGGAGTGCAGCAGAAGCAGCTGCCTGTGTGCTAAGAGTGTGTTTCTGGAGACTGTGTATTGTCAGGTGCAAGAGAGATCTGCATGGACGCTTGCACAACTGCATAAAGACTGCAGAGATGTATGTAAGTTCACCTGTGGTAAGGGTTAATTGGAGTTTTGAACATGTAGGAACTACGTCACCCATTGCAGGAGTGGAAGGAAAATCTACCCTGTTGTTTTCAAATGTGTTAGCATTTGACTCTCATCTGTGAGATAGTGATTTGTGCTGAATGCTAACCATCACAGTTCAACAAAACAAGCTGCCCCTTTCCTACGAGTGCAAGTCTTACAGAACAAGAGCAACACAAATTAAATCTCTGACAACAATTCCTGTGTGCACACAGACTCATGATGTGATTCTAGGCACAAAACAGTATTCCTGGGTGATACCAGTACACCTTAACTTATGGTGAAGACATACTCCATAATATCTTACAAGTCCAAGCAGTTAAATATCTTCCAAAACATAAAATGTAAAACACAACTTTAAAAGAAGAAACAAATTTCTATTATTTATATCAAAATACACCCCATACATCCCCTCTCAAATTCATAACTCACCTTTAAAAGTAGTTAGTTGACAAAGAAGTGTGCCACTCACACAGCAGATTATCAGAGCCAGAATCTCTGAGCTGTACTCCTCTCACCAGAACCACTAAATGGCAAACTTTCCCTCTCTTTTTTCACACATATACATGTTAACTTCAAATCACATTGCTTCCCACATTTTTTTAAATGAAAACACACATTTCTATTGGTTGCAAATTTCAACCCTTTCCAAATGATTCCTACCCCCAACATCACTTCTGCCTGCTACCATAACAACAGATCATGTAACACTGGTGTGAGCAGAGAGGTCAGAAGTTCAGCACACAATGTTTCTAATCCAAAGAGCAAGAGTGGTTGACTTTTCAAACCTAACAGCATATCCAAAGTAATCTTCTGTGGAAACACATTTTTCTGAACCAATACAAAACATGCTTTTAAAAATGTAAACATACAGCCTAGTTTTTAGTGTTGAATGGTTTGAAACAGCCAATGAGTTCTTTTTATTAAAAAAAAAGTATGTAAGCCTCCATTTTACAACTATCTTTCTTTTCATATTGCCATTCTACTGAAAGACACCTTCTGAGTGCATCCAGATCTCCTTGAAAGATGTTCACAGTGTGGATTGTAGGTCATAGCAATGTCTACTGGAGTGAAAAGTATGCGGAAAAAAGAGGTATTGTGAAAGACCTTGCTTTGCGAAATGTAGACATTAAATGGATTGGTCAGAGAGGGTTAAAGTGGCACCAATTAATGCCTTTGGTGAAATCCTTTCTACATCTCCCACAGCCTAACCTTATAATTGTGCACTGTGGTGGAAATTACCTAGGCACTTTAACTGGGGTAGGTCTGGAAATGCTTGTTAAGGACACCTTTGTGCAATTGATGTCACTTTTTCCACAAACTGCCTTTGTATATGCTAATATATGCCAAAGGCAAAAGTGGAACTGGTCCAACCAATATTGTCCGCAGATTGAGAAAGCAAGAAAGCACGTCAATAAGTCTGTTTCTGCTTTCCTCAGAGACTATGGTATGGGTTCTATATACCACAACAACTTGCGTTACATCATGCAAGGCATTTATAGAGGAGACGGTGTACATTTCACAGATGAAGGGAACAGAGTCTTCCTCTTGAACTTTAGACTCTGCATCGGTACTTACTTGTAGCTACAAAAAAACACTCAATGAACACAACAGCTCTTTTTAGAGCCAACCAACATCTAAACACTTAAAATTGATTTTTAATTCTATTTTTTTAAAGAATTTTTTGCTGCCGTGCGCGCACCCCGCGATTTTTTGAACAAAAATAAAATGTTTTTTTCACCCTTCGGGGTCCTTCAGGGACCCCCTGACAAAGGCTAGGGGGTCAGGAACTCTCTACCCTGCCCCCTTTTCACGTTCTCCACCTTTCTTTTTCACTGTCACACACAAAATGGCGTCCGACACTTCCTGATTTCGACCGATTGGAATGTTGACTGACATCTAACCACCAATCAGAATTACGCTCGCGGACATTTGGTGCGCGCACCGTGCGCGCATATAGATATTTATGTACTTTTAACTGCAATTTTCTCAGGAACTTACTGAACAGATTGACACCATATATGCAAAAGGCACATGCCTGACCTGAGGACTACCTCTTTGCCAAATTTCAAGTAATTCTGTTCAGCCGTTCGGGCTGTACCTTCGACTAAAGGTCCTATGGGAAAATGCATGGGGAAAACGCGTTTTGGGACCCCCCTTTTTTCTCAGCCCCCGCTTGACGAATCACCCCGAGACTTTCAGGGTAGGAGCTGAGCGGAGTGCCCCATTAGTTTTGAAAATTTCACGAAGATAGGTCAACCGACGCCAAAGTTATTCAAAATAGAATTTTCAGATTTCCTATGGGAACTCGGTCCTAACTATAACTATCTACTGGCGACCGCCAGTAGATAATATATATGTATATATAATTATAACATATCTGTGGGTTTGTGTGCTTTCCTCTCGCCAGCCAGGAGGTTTGGAATAGCGGTTGTTTTTGGATATAATTATATATATAAACAATGTATTTATGGGGCTAGACCCCCCTGAACTTACTTTAAATGCGTAGTAAAGGCATACGTTGTAAAAACATATGAGATCCAAAAACATGCGTGGTAAAAAATGCATGGTAAAGGTACAATGTGGTAAAAGCCTCGTTGTAAAGGCTGTTCACAGACATTATGTGCCATTTGAATTTCTTTGCTAAAGGTGAATAGAGCACAAAGTGGCTCAGTGGAGCAGTAACAAACTCAATGATATTGTAACGCCCTGAACGTCTCAGGATCGTTTAACAGACACGATAATGAGAACGCAACCACTTGTGAAGGTTTAGTTATTTTAATGAAGGCAAAAATAATACAAGGAATAAACAAAGGTTATAGTCACTGGAATCCTCCAGGCTAAGTACGTTACCAGCCCACAGCACGGATGGTCCTAACTGTCCTCTGCATATACGCCGATCCCGGCGTATGCCAACAGAGGGCAGAAATGAAATGGCCGACAATGCCAATCGGTAGGCTGTGAGGGGCACGAAGAGGGTTGGGGAGAATCGAGGAGTCAGGGAAACACCCAGCCGGGGTCTCTACCTGAAGGGAGCAGCCGCTCAACCTCTTCCTCAGACTGCACCGGGACGCGGAGTCACCTCCTGGTGATGCGTCACCGATACCCCAATCACAAGCAAAGAAGACTGAACCGAGAGCAGCCGCTCGATCGATCCTGTGGACTTCAGAGTCTGTAACGCGGCAAACACCTCCTGGTGTGCGTTACAGCTGGCAGTCCCTGTATCTCTGGTCGGGCTGGGAGTTACGACTCCAACCAGCAAAAGCGCCGCTGCGCTTTGACTCAGCCGAGTCAAAAAGCGAAGCTCAATGGTTATCCGGTAGAGCTTCCGGGTCCTTCACAGGTGACGATGGGGCAAGACATGGCCCAGGGAGTAACGACTCGACCTACCTCCGTTCTTGCCTTACTGGAGCACCACTCCGGAACACTGCTTCTTCACTAAGCAGGTACGTCGGTGTAAACACAATATCCGACAGCGTTGTACCTCCCGGTTCCTCCCTTTACAGGGCGTGTTTTCCTTGAGTTATGTAACAGCTCTCCTGTTTACATAAGGGCGTGTTTTCCTTGAGTTATGTAACAGCTCTCCTGTTTACATAAGGGCGTGTTTTCCTTGAGTTATGTAACAGCTCTCCTGTTTACATAACCTCTCAACCGCTAAGCATCCTGGGAGATGTAGTCCGTTTTTGCTGGTTACCGTTTTCCTCCCCTCGCCTGACAGGAATTCTTGACAGATATTAACGAGTCCATACACGCACTCAACGAAGGGCAAGATAAAAAATATGAATTTGGCAGGTGTTGCTAAATGCTTCCAACATGACATGAGGCTAGAGATTTAGCAACAACAATCCCTTTCTAGAGGTCTTGCTGAAGCCTTCAATCACTTTACAGATGTCTTGGAGGGCATACAGCCCTCTTCTGAATCTCTGGTCTATCCACAAGAGAGGCACCCACATCTGTGCCCACCAGTACCAATACCTTGTAGATGCCTAGGGGGAGCATGAATTGGGCAGAAAAGCCACCTGGCTCTGTTCTTTAAACACGACTTCAGTGAGACACTTGTGAACTAACTTCTCCTGATTCTTACATTTCTATTAATGCTACCATTTTGAAGCAACAACATTGATATTCCCAACGATGTCCGTCGACAAGACAGTCTTCTCATCTGGTGGGAGGTTATATGTGACCAAGATAACATTCATGTGTGATCTCTTTCTAAATACTCTCCACCTCCTCATCGGATAACTTCACCTGCCATGTAATGTATTTTTATTGTTTTTATTTATATTTCCTGTTAATCATATTTCTCCAAATTACAGGTTAAAAAATAAAATCTGTACATTTTTGTGAACAATTTGTGCCTCCTAATTTTGTGATCAATGTTTAACCTAATAAAAGCTATTTTCAATATTTCTTTGGATAAATAGCTTGACTTACTATACAACAGACACCTATTTAATTCTAAGCAAAAATGAACTAGCACAGTATACATTTTGTTATGTTGCTAAAGTTAAGAGAGGTACATGCAAAACACATCCACTAATAGGAGGACTTTAGATATGAGGTTAACACACATATTACTTCCTGTGTATGATGTATGAACATGTATTAATAGTGAATCTGTCATGTTCATGCTTTTGCAATATTTTTTTTATCTCCCTCTCAAGTACAACAACTATCCCCTTCAGTCACCATGACAACCACCCCATTTACTTTCACTGAGCACTATGTTGTATTTCCCTCTATGTGGCAGCTTGATAATCTTTTTTGTGAGTTGGATTAACTATATTCAATCAAGTTAACATGCCACAGGTTACAACAATGCATGGCAGCAACAACATGTCACTATGCATTATTTGTATCCAGAGGAATACATTAAAATCATCAAATTTCAGTGCTAATAATTAATTATCAAGATTATGTATAGATCATCTGCCTCAATGTATAGTCTATCACCATTCACAAATAAACCTTATGCAAATTAACATGTAGTACATATTACATCATTCTTTGACACATAGGACATTGATGAGGCAAATGGTCAATGGCAGTGTAAAGAGTAAATGTTCTTCAATGGATGTTTACAATGCTGCATAGAGTCAGACAGTGACTAGGATATGCTGTTCATGATGAGGCATTACATGCACCTTACACATGCCATTTGTTTTATAACACATCTGTATTAATGACACACTCTCACAATAAAGAAGGGATGCATATTCTATACATGCCACATCATTTTGTTCCATGTGTCTCTGTTTTCACACATGATTCATTACATCCCAAATGTCGACCAATGGTTTAGTCTGTATATCTCTCAGTAAGAGGACAGCTTACCAATCCACTTTGTATTTTGAAAAGTAACTATTCACACTGTCAGAAAACAATACTCTATGCTGTGACACAAACATCATGAAAATGATGTCTTAAAACACATCTCTGGAAGATGAAGTGCCAGAAGGCATGAGGGCAATCAAAACAACAATGGGACAAGGTATACAAGGTTCCTTGTTGCTGGAAAATAAAGGCACAGTGGTCCACATTATAAGTAAACCTTGAGCAAATCCTCTCACACTTATAAAACATTAATCCTATTCCCAAACAAATAACCCTGACGAAAACTTCTAGTGATGAAATTGAAGAGACACCTTTCTATCCTTCCGGAAGAAAACGACTATTTTGATGATACTCAACCATTACGTTTTCTGCCTCAGGGCTTAGAAGTAATCCTACAGGGTTTACGGGTTAGCATGATCTATGTTAGTGGATCTAAGACTTCAGAACTTGAGAGTTCACTTAGACAAAATATCTCATACTCCCTTTCTGCATCATCCATAGAAGTTTAGAACAAGACTTATCCTAGCTATCTTCCTTTCTCTCCAACCATACACAGGTAGTCTTCATTTCTCCCTACTTTTCTTCTACATCTAATTCAGTCATCTGTGAAGTCCCACAGGGGTTCTAAGAGAGGGCTTCCTTTTATTAACATGTATCTCACTCTGCCAGAGGACATCCTTAGACAATTTTTCTTACTTATACGTGACTTTAATGACACATGATTGTCATCTCCTTCAGTGACTAATGAGGTCCGTTTTCAAAATGACTTTCTGCCCGCCTATTGTGGCTCACAGAAGTAATCACACTATACTAAAGTACCCCAGTAGTCCAAGCAAACATGGATACTTAAGTATGTCATCCTCTTTTCAAATGTTGTACAAGCCATATGTTACAAAATCTAAAAATCACATGATATATTGACCATTTCCATGCCGAGTGAGGTTGACATATTGATGAATTATATCTGTTTTAGAAATATATATTGTTGACAGTGAGGTGATTAGTTATTACATTTCCTAATAATTTCCAGAGTGATGTGCATGTAATTTGTGCTGTCACATGGGTGTCCTGACTTTAAATAGATTTGTGCCAACTTCAACTCCTTTTTCCATGGGCCTAAAAGTGTTTCCATAAATTACAATGTCACATACTTGGTGGACACAGATGACAGCGGGGTCCAAATACACAACGTCAATTGTGTTGCTTCAAATATGCAGTTACATTATGGAAAAGGAATATTGTAATTGCAAAAATCTTTTTTATGTGGTGTATACATTTACTTGACAGGTACATTCATTATTCCAGTGTAACATGACACTAGCTGTTCAGATGTCAAAGTAGAATTGTTTGGAAAATAATTCGTTCACAGTATCCCCTCTCCTCCTTTGTGTGCTATAGTCCAAATGGGAGGACATCTCACAAGATTCTTCAACAATGTGTTATGCAAATTCTTCTTCAATGGGTATTGCCCTTCTTAGAACAATATTGTGCAGTTCTGCACAGATAAGTAACCCTATCTAGCCAATTTTGAAATGAGTACTAACTTTTCACAAAAGACATCCAGGCAAGAAAATCATTACTTCAGGATCCCAAAAGATTCTTCAGTGATGCGTTTGGTTGTGCAACATTTTATGACACTTCTGCTGGAGTCTTGGGGTCAGCAACTGTGTCATGAACCATGATCAGAGAGCACAGCCCTGGTCTCCTATGGGGAAAGGTGAACTCAGATTAGTTATGTGGCACAGCACTCATTAAATCGTTTTAACAAGTACACGAATTACCTATAAAATGCATATTATCCCACGTGGATCTTGAGCGGATTCTAAATTAAAAAGATACTAGGTGTCACTTTCCTAGGATGGCACACTGCATTTTTAACAGCATTGTTAGGTGTTTCAATGAACAACAGGGTTGACAGTAACACATTATTCAAAATACATCACTTAACATAGGAATAAATCAGGTAGACTTTTGATCATCATGGGTAATATATGATTTTTATATAAGTGTTCGATGCTATTTTCAGAGCATGTCATCATGAGCCCTTAGGATTACTTTCTCTTGTGATCCATAAATCCAGAGGATGGTATTTTCCTATTACCAAGGTAATGTGGTGTCATTCGTAGTTCAGTGAGTGACTGGTGTAGTCTTCTGTATCTTCCTATTCTTTCATTTTGAATACTGCATTTTACACTGGGTATACTTTCTCAAGGCAAGATGCATGTCCTACACCCTCGCATGCATACTGCAGCTTGTAGGACATCAAGGTAAGTTGTTCTAACTTTCAGAACAACTATCTTTATATACAAATTGTTAATGAACTGCACCCACAGTGCCTGACAACAGACATATTTACATATGCACACAACAACAACAGATATATGCACATACATACACAATACATACACATATGTGAATGTTTGTGACTTTCACATTGTGTCCCTGGGCATACTTCCAGTAAAGCTGTTGAATTGACCCTAAACCCTAATTTTTGTGTTGATTCTCAATTCCTCATGCATGTATATGTGTTGGAACCAGGACTCTGGGGAATTTTGGGCTCTTGATTTCTATGTATTTTGATGGTTATACCGGTGTCATTATAGTGTATTGCAATACTTTCTACACAGTGGTTATGCGCCTTATCTTTCAATGCTTCACAGAGGTACATCATACAATATTTTATTTATTATGAGCTATGGAGCTCCTGAGTTCTCTTGTCATCGCCATTAAGGTGCATCTTGTGGCACAGTGGACTAATGCATCAAGACCAGGGATCTGTGTTTGTTGTCATGGTCATGGGTTCAAATCCCAGTTGGTCCACTGTCCACTAAGCCTTTTATCCTTCTGAGGTTGATAAAATGAGTACCGCTGGACAACAATAAACAACTGTTATCCAGTACCAAGATGCTTCAAGGGGTGAACATGCAAATATGTTATGTCACCTCACTCACAGACGCAACACTGATAACACATTTATTCTGTGAGAGTTTTACGTTTCATCTCCATTTACAAAACAATCGTCTGTCTTCATAAATCCTTATCCCAAATTTCTGATTGATGGTCAAATTCCAGAAGATAGAGAAGTTTCCCTCACTCCCAGAGTACTCGGACACTACATTGGTAAAGCGGTACCAATCATTGCATTTGTCCTGCACATTGATGGAGTAGATGTGTGAAATAAGCCAGCAGACACCAACAGAAGTGAGTAAAATTCCTGTTTATTCTGCTACAACCGATATCCATCGCCCAGAATGACCGTTGGTCCCAGAGCCTGCGATAGAATCCTCATAACATTCTAAAGGCAAAAAAGGAAGGGACAAATGACGGGGGGGGGCGGAATGAACCGAGTGGGAATAAAATGTACATTACAACACATCTCCCTTCTATATAATTTAAAGACAGAAAACAAAATACATTTAGGTCATGTTATAATCTCTGTGCCATATTGGTTTCTTACATTGGTTCCTTAAGTATCTTCCCTCGGATCTGGAATTAGATGGTTCATTTACTTTTGGTTCTTGTTTCACAACAGAATCACATGTATCAATACTGTTATCCCTTGCTATTCTGTCCTGGCTCCAGATTTGTCCATCATCGAGACATACCACATTCTTGAACACTTTACAAATTCTTTTCCTTTCTGAAAACTTGGAACAACTTGAGGGTGTATAACTAGGTAATTTTACCCTTACCCAGTCTCCTTCATTCCAGTTTGTCTTCCTCTCAGATACCTTGGTGTTGTACCTATCCACATAACGCCTTTTGATGACGTTCTATTCTTTCCATTATCTCACCTCTATTGACTTCATCAACATCATTGCCCACTAACCATAAAGGACTTAATTTGGTGCCTGGTTCTCTTCCTTTAAGGGCTTTGAAAGGTGTCACTTTAGTTATAGAGTGGGGTGTTATTAAGTAAGACCAAATCATGTTATCTAATTCTTTCTTTATGTCAGTACTTCTCATAGTGTTTAATTGGATGCAATCCTTGATCATTCTGTTCACCCGTTCTACCAGGCCATTAGCCCTAGGACAATATAATGCTGAATATTGATGTTCCACCGAAAATGTATGTAAAAACTCTTTCATCAACACAGAAGTAAACTGGAAACCATTGTCCGTTATCAAGATTTGTGGTACTCCCTCACTTCTGAATACCTCTTGGAGAAACGTAATGACTGTGCTGGTAACCACACTCTCGACAATTTTGATTACAACCCATTTGGAGTGATAATCAACTAACGTAAGAATGAATTTACCATTCAACCCCTTAACATCAATGGGGCCTATGATATCCAATGCCAATTTATTCCAAGGTGCATATGGTACCTCCACAGCTGAAATCTTCCCTTTTTGTACATGTTTACTCTTGTCACTGTATGCACAGCTTATACATTGTCTTATATTCTTTTCTACCATAGAATCCATACCTGGCCACCAATAGTGTAATCTGATCTTGTTTTTCGTTATGCTACAGCCTAAATGTCCTTCATGTGCTAGCACAACTATTTTCTCTCGTAAATTTTCTGGAGGAACAAGTTTTTTCCCTCTATATACATTTTCATCCTGTATAAAGAGTTCATTTCTCACTTCCCAATATCCTCTTATATTGCTATCTAATTCCGAGCATCCGTTAGGCCACCCTTTAGTTACAAATTCCTTCACATTCTTAAGTGCAGAATCACTACCTACACTCACCCTCCACTCATCTTCTTGTATACCTTCCATTATAGTGGCCACCACATATTCATCAGTCCCACAAAGATCTTCTCCATTTGCTTGTAAAGGTAGTCTAGATAAGAAATCCGCTGCATGGTTGCTAGGTCCTGGAATATAAACAATCCTAAAGTTATACCCTTCCAACCCTAGAAACCATTTAGAAATTCTTGGAGTAGTCCTTTCAATATTCTTGACAGAAAAAACATTCACATGAGGCTTGTGATCTGTTTTTATAACAAAAGGAATACCCCATAAGAACACTCTAAAATGTTTTACAGCCCAAAAACACGCCAACGCTTCTCTTTCTATTACAGAGTATCGTGCTTCTGCCTCAGACAATGACCGGGACGCAAAAGCTACAATTCTCTCTACCCCATTTACCACTTGGCTTAAAGTGGCTCCTAATCCTTTGGTGCTTGCATCTGTAGTGAGTATTGTGGGTTTACATGTGTCAAAATGTCCTAAGAAATGTGCATTAATGATACATTCTTTCAGGTCATGGAAAGCTTTTCCACAATCCTCATTCCATACAAATCTGACATTTTTTTTTAACAACATCCTTAAAGGGTGTGTGATGTCCGCAAAATTTTTCACAAATTTTGAATAATATTCCCCGACAACCCAAGAAAGGACTTTACCTCATCTTTTGTAGTAGGTACCGGTGCTGACTTGATCGCATTGATCAAGTTGATTTTTGGTTTTATTCCTTCTCGAGAAATTACATGTCCTAAATATGTCACCGATTTTACACCAATCTGACATTTTTCTTTTTTCAATGTCAAACCCGCCACTTTTAATCTGTTTAACACTTCCCTAAAATTCTCATTGTGTTCCTTTTCATTTTTTCCAAAAATAAGTAAGACATCTTGGAAACACAACACACAATCTATTCCCTTAAGTATACCTTGCATCGCTCTCTGGAATACTGCAGCCGCAGAAGCCAACCCAAAAGGCATCCTACGAAATCTGAACGGCCCAAATGGCGTTATGAACGATGTTAAATGTTTGCTAGTGGGGTGCAACTCGATCTGATGGTATGCTGATGACAAGTCAATAACCGAAAAAAACTCAACATCTCCTATTTGGCTTAACATTTCATTGATATTTGGTAAGGGATGTCTGTCAATCCATATATTGTTATTTAACTCCCTCAAATCAATGCATAATCTAATCGCTTTGTTGTCTGGTTTGGATGTGATCACAATGGGAGCAACCCACTCCGCACTTTCTATTGGTTCAATGACATTCTGACTGACAAGTTTCTCTAACTCTTGTTTAAGGGGATCCTTTAACAATATAGGCACATTCCTACACTTATGGGACACAGGTTTAGCATTGTCTTTTAAAATTATTTTGTGTTGGTAATCCTTCAAACATCCTAATTTATCTGTGAACACTTCTGGAAATTCATTAATTAATTCAGTACCACAAACAGATCTGTCAACCAAGAGAACAGGAACTTCTGCACTAGGATCAAGCTTGATTCCTAAATCTTTTTGGTGTGCCCAACCCAAAAGGTTCGAACCATTTTTTGCTACATACACCTTACCCACTGTACTACGTCCCTTGAACATAATCTTCATTACAACCATTCCTACCAATGGTATAGGGTCTTTGTTGTATCCCACAGGCACTACATCTGGTTCAATGAGCGATACAACATTCTTGTCAAACTTAGATTGGAATGTTTCTCTATTAATGAATGTAAAAGGGGAACATGAATCTGCATATACCTCTACTTTTTGTCCCTCTAGTTCTATTTCACATTTAGGTAAGTCTACCATATTTACACCTTCATTTCCTTCCACCTTCACTTGTAAGACAAACTTACTATTACTTTCTTCACACTGACCAATAGCATTTACATTTTTCTCAGCAATGTCCTTGCACATGCGCGCGAAGTGTCCCTTGCGGTTACATTTTCTGCACAAAGCCGTTCTGGCCCAACAAACGATGCTATTCGCTAAATGTCCAGTGCTGCCGCACCTAAAACATCTCATCTTATTTTCCGAAGTAAACATCTTCTTCTGTTCCTCATTAGAATTTTCATACTTCTTCTTACTATTTACGGCACAGACATATTTCATTTCCTCACTTATTCCATTTACATCCTTGTCGCTAGAGACAGACATTTCTTTTATGCATACCGCCGTGTGCTCTATACTCTTTGCAATTTCTATAGCTTTTCTCAAGTCTGGATTTCCAACGAACAATTTTTCCTGTATTTTCTTATTGTTCGTGCATCGCACTAACTGATCCCTGATGAGTGAATCAGTCAACTCGTTGAATTCACATGTATTTGCCAATCCTCTCAAAATTGCAATGTAGTTGCTCACACTTTCATTTTTTCCTTGGACTCTACCATAAAATGTATGTCTTTCAAGAACTACATTTATTTCATCTGCAAACTGTAATTCTAGCTTCCTAAGAGTGACATTATAAACATCCCTTTCCTCAATTTCCTCATCATCCTCCTCAATATCCGGGAGACTATCAAATACTTTTCTTCCTTCAGCTCCCAAGTTATGTAACAATATATTGTGTCTGCGTAGCGCTGAAAACCCACTTGCGCCAATAGCTATTAAATATGTTTCAAACCCTTTTTTCCAGTTTTTCCATGTCATGCTGGGTTCCCCTGCTTCCGAAAGAAATGGAGGCGGTTGGCTCATACTTGCCGCTGCCATGTTACAACTACACTTTTATTAATTTATTATATGCTTTACTTTGTTGCTTATATAAACAATAGGGGATTGATTCTTTTAAGGTAAACAGAAGTTGGAATCCAAAGACTAATAACAACACATGATACCTCTGTCACCATAAATCAGATAGTCAGTTTTTTACAGTGGATTTTTATTTTCCACTTCGTACATGTAATACTCATGAACTATATTTCATATTTTTCATCAAGATCTGTTCAGTGCTGTACAACTTTAAATCAGATTACAAACAAACATTTAGAAACACTTGACAATGAAAACCAAATCGACAAATAGACAATCATGTACATAAACAATATTTACATGAAAAGACAAAAGCAGTTCTAAATTCTACTTTTTTTGAACAACAGAATGTGGAATATTCAACAGATGAGGGAAGTCCTACACATTTCGTATAAAGTACCCGGGACCTATTCTTTTTGTCCTCACAGAATAACAGTGTTTTTAGAGTGCCAAAGGGAGGAAGCCTCCAGAGAGTAAAAAACCAGGTTTTCGACACTATACTTGGGTGTCTGGCAAATGTTTTTTAAGGACTTGACGTCGATTTTGTTCCTTAGGGTTCTTTGTAAGGCTTGCCTCCTCTAGAAACCAACGCGTTTCGACCTTCTATGTGGCACTTATTGTGGAAGGTCTTCATCAGGGTAAACACCTGTTTGTGCGAAGGACTGGGTGTATCGTTGGTATGTTCTTTAGAAGTGGGATTTCTAAGTTGTTACAGCTCCAAGGGTAGACGCTGTTGGGATTCAGCGGGGGAGAGAGAGAGGGGGGACCTCCAGACAATGGAGGATGAACTTC
Source organism: Triturus cristatus (assembly GCF_964204655.1). Lineage (NCBI taxonomy): Eukaryota > Metazoa > Chordata > Amphibia > Caudata > Salamandridae > Triturus > Triturus cristatus. The sequence continues at coordinate 685,265,046 of NC_140592.1, forward strand.
CCGGTACCAACTTTTTCCGGGGTCGAGGCTCTCATACGAATCAGTGGCTTAAAGACGGTGGAGCAGGGCTTCACGTTCTTGGATAAGTTGCGTAGCGATACAGCATCCAACTCGGGGGCAATCAATCAATCCCACGTGTGATTGATTGATTGCCCCCGAGTTGGATGCTGTATCGCTACGCAACTTATCCAAGAACGTGAAGCCCTGCTCCACCGTCTTTAAGCCACTGATTCGTATGAGAGCCTCGACCCCGGAAAAAGTTGGTACCGGGAAGTTCATCCTCCATTGTCTGGAGGTCCCCCCTCTCTCTCTCCCCCGCTGAATCCCAACAGCGTCTACCCTTGGAGCTGTAACAACTTAGAAATCCCACTTCTAAAGAACATACCAACGATACACCCAGTCCTTCGCACAAACAGGTGTTTACCCTGATGAAGACCTTCCACAATAAGTGCCACATAGAAGGTCGAAACGCGTTGGTTTCTAGAGGAGGCAAGCCTTACAAAGAACCCTAAGGAACAAAATCGACGTCAAGTCCTTAAAAAACATTTGCCAGACACCCAAGTATAGTGTCGAAAACCTGTTTTTTTACTCTCTGGAGGCTTCCTCCCTTTGGCACTCTAAAAACACTGTTATTCTGTGAGGACAAAAAGAATAGGTCCCGGGTACTTTATACGAAATGTGTAGGACTTCCCTCATCTGTTGAATATTCCACATTCTGTTGTTCAAAAAAAGTAGAATTTAGAACTGCTTTTGTCTTTTCATGTAAATATTGTTTATGTACATGATTGTCTATTTGTCGATTTGGTTTTCATTGTCAAGTGTTTCTAAATGTTTGTTTGTAATCTGATTTAAAGTTGTACAGCACTGAACAGATCTTGATGAAAAATATGAAATATAGTTCATGAGTATTACATGTACGAAGTGGAAAATAAAAATCCACTGTAAAAAACTGACTATCTGATTTATGGTGACAGAGGTATCATGTGTTGTTATTACTTTGTTGCTTAGCCACTCCTTGCAATTATCCTTTTATTAAATCTGCTTATTGTAAATTTGCCTAATGTCTTTTCCTACCCCCTTCTTTCTCACAACCAACTCCAGCCTCGGAACAGTTTTCCTCAGTAAAATGAAAATACCGTTTTACCTCAGTTCACATTTCAAATCTTGTCCACTTTTCACTCGCAATTTGGAATGTACTTGCACCATTCACTTTATGTTCAAAATTACAGTCTCCAGACATGAAGCGTAAATAAACTTTCTTTTTTTTTTAATACTTTCTCAAGATCGCGCGTTATCTCTTTAAGAAGCGCTTTACCCACCGGGTTCTTTATGCATCAATCGTGGTCTCCTCAGAGAACTGAAGACACTACTCCCGCTGTGCTCTTACACACAACCCGGAAGGTTATTTTCCACAATGCTCCTCCCCTGGGCTGTACTTGCGTGTAACCAATCAATCAAGAAAGCTTTATTGCGATTCGTTAAAATCATAAAAGCACAATATAAAATCACAATTTTCATACAAATATAATTTCCAATTAATTAGAAATTTAAAGAAATACAGAGAAGCAATAAAATAGTAAATCAGTAGTCAAGGTGGTCTAACGAAAATCTAGCCAAAGTGGTACAATATATCAGTGGGTAATTTTTGCTAGTAATTTCCTACAGATTAGCCACATTGCAAACAGGAACTTTGAAACTGAGACCACAATAAGTGGGTTTGTGTCGCTTCTCAAAATCCTAAAGAAATCAAGATAGCTCCTAATGCCCAAATTTAGACATAACTGTATAATCCATTTTTTCCGAATGCCAGCATACGCAGGGCAAAAAAGCACGACATGAATCATGGTTTCCAATTCGGTTAAGCAACCCGGGCACACATGCTGTCTCCCACTCACCCATCGATCAGTAAATGAATATAGGGGCAGGGTGCCATATCGGAACTGTAAATATAGCTTCTTTGCTAAGATAGGCTGTATGACGTCAAGATCAGGCACAAAGGCATAAAAACATTTGACGTCAAGGAAAGCGTCAGTCAGGCTTGATGGTTTAGCCGAGCTATAAGTTTTCATTAAAAAGTAATCTTTGAATGTTATGGCAAGAGATTTCTTGGTGATGCCTAAAATTGAGTCCTCAGGATTATCCCAGAGGTGAGCAAGACCAATCTGATTGAGTGTCTGCCGAACATACTGGAGCCAAGGAATCTTATCGGCTCCGAGGGTACCCAAGATTACTTTCAGTTCATCTCTGTAGCATGCCAACTCAGTTGTACTCCAAATCCTCCTCCAAAACATCACAGGCCTAGTAGCAACAACCTCTGATAACGGGCGAATGTTTAAATCCAGCCTCAGAGGTGTAAGCGGCGTGCTGTTTGGGAGAGTTAAGAGTTTCCTAAGAAAGTTATTTTCAGTACTAACCAAATCATTTACAGAAGTGTGGCCCCATAATTCAGCTCCATAGAGTGTCGAGGACCTGGATTGCACAGAATAGATTTCAAGAGGGGCACTTATGCTTTTTAGGCGGCATTTTTTGTAGACTTTAAGGATGCCCCCTATAGCCTGATTAAGTTTTAGATTTGCTTTGATCTTTTGTGGGGACCATCCCATTTTGTCATTCAGGGTCAGACCTAGGTATTCAAAAGTAGACACCCGATCCAAAGGAATACCTTCCATCTTAGGATGAGGGTAGTTAGAGGGTTTTACGTTAAAGGCCATATATTTTGTTTTATCTATATTGACCACCAAATTCTTTTTATTACAGAAGTTAGAAAACTGGTTCAACACCCGCTGCATGCCCATCGGTGATTTTGACAACAGCAGTGTGTCGTCTGCAAACATGAGTGCAGGAAATCTTTGAGAAGCCAGTTTTGGAGCATCAATGTCTGTAGTTTCCAAAAGGTCGTCAATAAGGCCATTAATAAAAAGTGAGAACAGGGTTGGGGCAAGGACACAGCCCTGGCGCACACCCTTCTCCACTGGGAAAGGGCCGGTTAGCTGTCCCGTCATGGAGAATCTTCAATTGATAGCATAGATAAGGTGGAACCCCCATATCAAGCAATAAGTTCCAGAGCTGGTTGCGGTCCACCATATCAAATGCAGAGTTCAAATCCACGAAGGTCAAATATAAACTACCCCCCTCCAATGTGACGTGTTTCCAGTAAAGAATCTGGAGCCTAAGTAATTGGTCCATAGTTGAAATTTTGGACCTGAATCCCGCTTGAAGTGGGGTAAGAATATTATTCTCCTCAATCCAGTTCTGCAACCGTTGCAAGAGAAGTCTAGAGTAGATTTTTTGGTTCACATCTATAAGGCTTATAGGCCTGTAATTGCCTGGATCAAGGGGGGATCCCTTTTTAAAGATAGGGATAATTTCCGCACCCATCCAGGTAGATGGAACCGGTAAACCTTGCAGGATAGCATTAAAAAGGATTAGGAGATAGGGCGCCCAGACTAACTGTTCGTCCTTGTAAAGGTCCCCGGGGATCCTGTCTAACCCAGGTGCCTTGTTTGGCTGGAGATTATCCAATGCCAAGCACACTTCTGTTAACGTCCAGGGAGGAGCATCCCAGGATGGATCCATGGTCATAAGAATGACAGGGGGATCAACTCTTCTGGTTAGGTTAATAGAATAGAGTTTTTTGTATCGTGGTTTTACCCTCCGATTTCCCAGAGTGAACAAGGTTCCAGAAGGCCCTAGAATCTTTTGCCATAAGTGCTGATCTAATGTCGAGCCATATTCCCTCTTCCCATTCAATTTTAGCACTAAGGATTATCTTCCTATAAGCCCATCTTGCTTTCAAAATATGTGGTCGATTACCTTCCTTTAAAGCCTCTAATAATTCCTGTTTGGCTATCCTACAGCCCTTGGTAAACCAGGTGTTTGAGTTCCCAGATTTCTTTGTGTTTACTATACCTACTTCATAAAAAAACCACACAAAATATCAACTAGGTCATTATGAATTTTAGCCAAATCCATAATTTCACCAGCTACAGGATTGTTGACTTCCGTTTTGAACGCTCTTTCAAGGAGGGGAAGAATCTTTTGATACATACTGGTAATAACCGCATCAGACTGTTTTACGGTACGCCAGCGTATCCTCTTCCCCCCTTGGATGACTCTTAGAATCCCTGCTGAAGGGGTATCTTTATCTGGCCCTATGGTCAACAGTTGGTAGTTCAGATCTACTGTCAGGGGATCATGGTCACTCTCCATACGCCTAATTATTTTAAAATCCTGCACTTTGTGCCACAAATCTAGACTGATCAGAAAATAATCAATCACAGATTCGTGTCCCATTCCCCTATAGGTTGACTGCCCCGGCATATCCCCTTTGAAACGACCATTACACGCTCTCAAAGAGAATGAATAAGTAAGGGAGGTAAGTTGGAGAACCAAGGGAGTCCAACGTTTGACTGCATACATACTAGTGGGTGGAATAGATCTAGCATCATCTTCCTCGGAAGTAAAAGGGGTTTCTCCACACAGGGGCTCGAAATGACAGTTGAAGTCACCTCCAACCATCAAAACCACGTCATCCGGAAGGGATTCTAGAAGAGATGACAAGGCCTCAAGAGTCGGTGATATACCACCCCGACAAGATGGGCGCGAGTAAACGTTAATAAGTGCGATTTTAGGGGTCTTCCTATGAGACATAAGGATACATATTATGTCTCTGCTGTTGGTTTCTACCCTTTTGATCTTAAAACCAAGGTGGGTACCCACCCAGACACACAAACCCCCAGATGGTCTACCCTTTGGACCTTTTAAAGCAGGTTGCATAAAAGTAATATATCCCAGTTTGTGTATGGGTTCTATAGACCACGTTTCCTGTAATAGGCAAATCCCAAAGGGATCTATAAATGAACACCAATCTGGGTTATCAATGTTGGAGGCCAAGCCCGCAATGTTCCAGCTAAGTATTTTAAGCGTTCTGTTAGCGGAAGATGAATCGTTTATAGAGATAGTCTCAGAGGCTAAGGTGTTAACAGATGCTGGAAAGTTGTTAGATGAATCCACCCGAATCACAGATTGAGAAGGTATATCCCCCATATTACTTGGGCCAGTGTATGGAATGGCCACGGCGTTTGAAGATACTAACGCCATAGGCGGAATCACTGTTAAGGTTCCAAAGCCATCTTTGTCGTCATTCTCAACAACAGGGGAGGTGGAAGATGGATGATAATTGACATACAACTTTAGTCATTCCACCTCATCCAAGGAGCTAAACCTGTTGTTGACTGGAAAACCCAAGACTATATTATCAGATATCCTACTCCACATATTATCAACTGATTGCCCTTGATCGTAATTATTACGAATCGGTACAGGAGGCCTAAGACGAGAAAAGCAGGGTTTTTTGGGGGGAGGATAAAAATGTCCTAGATTAAATGTTTTGATGTTGGAGGTTGCGTTATCAAAGAAAGAATTACAAACATGGTCAACAACCTCAGGGTTTTTGAAGTTGACAATAACGCAATCACCTCCCACATCCTTTGGTTTGTGACCCACCCAAGCAACTCTCCTGACAAACAGAATAGATGAATATACATTCCTAGGCAATGGTCTGTTAGTATTCAACCAAAATGTTACTTTGTTTTTGAGTTCCTGGAATGATTCAAGTCTCGTAGTAGCCAGTTTGGGAACATCAGTCAAAACAACCACATAAGGGGCACTTTCTGGAGGGAGGTCGATACGACGTAGGTCGGTGTGAGGATGGGGCACATCAGGAGGCTCTGGGCAGTGATTATTGGTTGGTGATATACTATCATGAGAATTTGTGGTGTTGGGTAATGGTATCCCCTCTCGTAGGTTGGAGTGGGGATTACAAGGGACTCCCAGTTGTTGAAACTGTCGGGTGTCAGATGGTATTTGAGAAATAATAGGGACACCAGATATTTTATCTTTACTTGGGCATGGATGTGAGCAGGGTTTGACGGTCTGTGCGCAATTAACATTATTGACCGTAGCAACCTCCAGTGCAGCCAACCTTTTCTCTATTGCATCTAATCTAAGCTCGAGCGGTTGAATGGCTAGAGCTAGTACTGAAGACATTTTCCCAAGTAGCAGCTCCATATCAAATAACTGAAGCACTGGGTCTAGGGGGAATCGATCTGTGCAAATTGGCTGGAAAGGAACTATGACTGCAGGTGGAGAAGAATCCAACGTCTCAGGATTTAGTTTCTGAACTTTTTTTTTTCTACCTCTTGGCGAAATCACAGTTCGTTTCCTTTTGGGAATAGTGCCCACTTCCCGTGCTGGAGGTGCTATCAAAATGGGAGGGTCATGTTCAGAGACTGGAACACTAGAAGCAGTATCAATAAGGCCTTTGACGGGGGCTGTAGTTAAATTTGTTAAGGGAGAATGGCCATTGTGTGGACTCATAATTGGAGGGGTGAAAGGAGGGATGACGGGAGAGCGACTAAGCGCAATTGAGCCCAAAGAGGAGCGCTTGGAGGAGACCGGCTCCATAGACAGCCGTCGCTCAGTCATAGCAATTTCGTGTTCAAGTATAGAGGAAGCCCTTACAATAAACTTATCAAGTGAACCCGCAATGTGGTCTGTAGTAGTGAATTTCATACCCCTTTTGTTCACCATTGTTCGACAGGCCGTTAAACAACAACAAGGGTACTCACGAGGTTCATAAGAGTAAGAGAGTGGGCCCGGTCCGGTCACGCTCGGGCACGAACGGGCAAAAACGGGCCCGCCCTTGGCCCGGGCTTCGCCCGGGACGACGCCCCGGACGCGTCCCGCTTACGCGTGAGTGGAGAAACAGTTATAGTAGTCAAGGAGGGAGGGGCCGGGAAGAGCCAGCAGCTGCAGCAAATGATCAGCAAGGCAGTAGGGCCGCTGGTACTCGCAGTCCCGGGGATTGATGTAGAAGTGAATCACCGCTCCCGCACTTCTCCGCCCAGCAGATGCCTCCGGTGTGTTGTAAAATGTAACAGAGTTCGTAGACCAGGCCAGGCTCCGAGCGGCTCCCGCGAAGCGGGGGCCGCTAGGCGCTTTGTAGTGGGAGGGAGGGGCCGGGAAGAGCCAGCAGCTGCAGCAAATGATCAGCAAGGCAGTAGGGCCGCTGGTACTCGCAGTCCCGGGGATTGATGTAGAAGTGAATCACCGCTCCCGCACTTCTCCGCCCAGCAGATGCCTCCGGTGAGTTGTAAAATGTAACAGAGTTCGTAGACCAGGCCAGGCTCCGAGCGGCGTGTAACGCGATCACCTTCCTTCAACTACGAAGGCGCTCCTCACGTTTTGACGCTCATGTACAACCCGGAAGAATTTCTCGCTTCCTGTTCCTTCTTCGTCACTCTACTTCTTAACTTCTTAACTGAAGATCTTCTTCAATCTCTTCGCAGTTCCGTTCACTAGAAGTCATTGGGCCACACATAAAGGGAATATCGATTTGTTGCCCTTCCCGCAACACTCGTCGCCAGTGAAATAAGCCAGCAGACACCAACAGAAGTGAGTACAATTCCTGTTTATTCTGCTACAACCGATATCCATCGCCCAGAATGACCGTTGGTCCCGGAGCCTGCGATAGAATCCTCATAACATTCTAAAGGCAAAAAAGGAAGGGACAAATGACGGGGCGGGGGGACGGAATGAACCAAGTGGGAATAAATGCTAGCATTTCGGGTAGAAATGAGCTGTGGATGCAATTGAGACTCAAGTCACTTGGGTGCATTCCAAGGCACTCAGAAGACACACTGTGTCACAGCGCATTAACAGCTTACAAGGTCACTACTTTACCTATCACTTATTGCCTTAATGCTTCTCTTTGACACTGTACAGTGATCCACTGCTATTTTGGCTCGGTTTGCGTTATAGAAATAGCACATACATACATAAATGGGAAAATGGAGCTATCTGGTAGCTGTGTAGATCCACCTTTTGGTAAATGTCATTTTCAGGATGACATCTAGCTCTAATGGCAGAAAGGGAGGCAGTGCACCCTGGGAGATGTTGCCCCTTCCACGCACACGCTCTGAAATGAACCAGAGCCAAGTGGGTGGCATACCGCCAAGAGCTTTAAATGATGAAATATAGCATGTCACCTGGATGTGGTGGGCTCCAAACAGGATCCGGTTTTGTCTATGCCATGTCCTAAAACTTGCTGAAGAAACCATCTTTCTGGTCAAAGAGTGTGACCCTCTGCATGAAGTACCTCTCCTTTCACTGCTTTTTTGATCTGGCTACTTTATTTGACGTAGGTGTTGATTGTGTGGTAGGATAGCAATCCCCATGGTTATTTCCCAGTGTGTGGAGTATTGTCTCCTGCTCTTTTATATAGTACTAGTGAGGCCAGTCCACATTTTTGCAACTGTTGTGAACTTGAGTTATATTTCTTTACAAATAGGCCTTTGCACTACTTTGCACAAGAATAATAAATCAATGTGCGTGCATTTTGAGGTGAGTATGTCGAACACGTCCACCTTGCATACATTAAAAAAGTGTTCCTACATCACTTCTGGATCAAAAAATAAAACATATAGGGGCACATGCATCAAGCATTTTACCGGTCGCAAACGGGCCGATCCGCAGAATCGGCACGTTTGTGACTTGAAAAATGCTTTTTCAGATGCATGTACCTTTTTGCATTCGTAAAATAGGTAATCACAAATTTTTGCGACTACCTAAATTGCGAATGCATTTAGAGAATTGTAATTTGCAATTCCCTATTTGTGATGCATGGAGCATTTCCTAAATGCGAGTGTGCATTTAGGAAACGCTAATTATCATCAACTTGAAGTTGATGGTAATTTGTGAATGCATTGGAAAATGCAAAAAAATGCATGTGTGTGCTATTAGCATACTTACCTTTTTTAAGGGGTGCCTCAGGGGGCCTTAGGCCCCCAGGCACCCTTGGATTTGCATTCGCACATTGCGATTACCAATTTGATAATCGCAAATTGCGACTGGATTCCCATTCATTCCTATGGGCCTCCTAGCCCATAGGAATGAATGGGAATGCATTCCCTAATAGGGAATGTTAAGGGTTCGCAAGATTAATTGCGAATCCTTCATGCATAGGCATTTGTGATTGCCAAATAGCAAATCCTCAAAATTCGCTATTTAGTAATTGCAAATGATTACCTTGATGAATGTGCTCCATAGTACTTAGTGTCCTGTGGTATATTTTAATCTACTGAGTGCGAAGGTGTGCGTGATGCAGGCGCAGCACAAGGGCATAGTAAATCTGAGCTTACAAGTATGCAAAGGAAAAAACGGAACTAGAGCAGCAACTTGGTATGGCTGCCTTCTGCTAGCAATGCCCTTCTACTACCAGCACAGCAGCAAGATCCTGTCTCACTGTGGTAGCAACTCATCATGTGCAATACAACTGTAACAGAGCTCTCAAGTAGCTGAGGTCCATGTATGGTTAGCTCATATCGTCCAGGTTGGTGTTTTGGATTCTACTGCCTGTAGTTCTAATTATCCCATTATGAAATCAGGGCTTCAAGTGGAAAATTCCAAAGAAAGGTCCTAGAATGAATGAGTTTCTCCTGCATGGGTCTGGGAAACCTGGAAACTCTGTTGTAAAAGTCCTACCTTCTGTTGACAATCCTGCCCCCCCCCCAACTGATGCTACTTAACAACAGCGTGCAGCTCAGAGCAGTTTAGAAGTAACATCTGTATGCACAGCCTTCACCTATAGACATGGCCCCTGGTGCTCATAGCAGATTAGACTCTGACTCTATGATCTCACACTGGATAAACCTCCCTCTGTTTACTCAACTGTGCTGCTAATGGGTCAATACAATAATAACATATCCACCATTTGTAATAACCTTGCTCCAGCTAAACAGAAGTGCAAATATCCAAAAAGATATATCACTGGTTCAATAATGGCGTTAATAGTCAAACTGTCAAATAAAGGGCCTAAGTCCCCATGAGAAAAAACGGACAAAAACCCAATTTCTCTCTAAACTCTATGTAAGCATCGAGCAACTTGCATTAAGCTCCTTTTTCAGTCCAATTTCACATTTTTCAGTCTCAAACTTCTGAATGCAGACAACAGGCCCAGATCAGACATTTTTAAATTATAAATGAACTGATGCATGGAACCATATTCCCACACTTAAAAGGTTCCTGACTGCAATGGCTCTCATAAGCACTTAACACAAAGAATTCAGAGGTACAGAGATGGTACTGACCTGCCTCGCACTCCAACTAGAATCAGAACAAACGTTTCTCTCACCAGAAAAGCACCATCAGCATCATGGCTCTCCTTTGGTCCAGTGTGAGAACTTGATTTGGAAAAAGCAATTGCAAGCACTAAGTCTTCATCCCAGCGTGCTGACCCACTGCCAATGAACATGCTGGTGCCCTTCTGCCCAGCCGCGGCCGCTGCAGGTAAGAGCGGTGGGGCGGCTGAGGGCGATTTCGAGAGACGACCACGAGGGAGCATTAATTATTTATTTAATTTTCCCTTGTGGTCGTAACTCGAAATCCCCCCACCCCCTCCCAAAGCCGGATCCACCGCCCCACCGCTCTTACCTGCAGCGGTCGCGGCTACTTCTGCCCTTATGGCTGGAAATCATAAATTCCGCTCTTGCACAATGCAGTTTTGTAGATGTGCAAAAAGTGGGCATTATTTGCCCACTATTAAAAACCTAACGCTGACCTTGATAACTTTGAAAACTAAAGACCCATCGTAGTACTACCATTCTTGGCGAACCTCAGAGAGAAACGTGTTGTTATTCGGTTGGATAAATATACACCGAAATATCAGTGAATGAGTATGCATCAGTCTGGGCTTTGAGCGAGTCATAGCATAGAAACCTCCATGCTCAAGATCATAGACAACTCCTTATGGATGTTTGATGAAGATCCTTGACCTATCTGCAGCTTTCGATACCATTCACCATCACATTCTCCTAGATGCTCGATGTAGGAGAAGAGGCATTGAGGGAACACACTGAACTGGGTATAAACATACCTGTCCAACAGAACACAATGCATTAAAATAGGCATTTCCCTATCCACTTCCACAGTTGTTCCATTTGGAGTACCACACGGCAGAGACTTTTTAATGCAGGGGCAAAGTGGCACTGCCCAGGGCCCCCACCTTCCAAGGAGCCCCATGCCAAAGTGAAGTTGCACTGTAGCTAACTTCTATGTATTTTTGTATCTTCGCCTTTAACATATAATTCAATATTGTTAGGCACCACAGGGCCTGAATTAGCAAAATATGGGTAATACAATTCAAAGTTGTTCCAAACAGGACCCTCCCCCAAAATATTTCTTGCCCAGGGCCCCAAAATCCTTAAGGTGACAACTGCCATATGGATTTATCAAAGCCCCCCTATTATTCAACTTGCATGTTGAACCGCTGAACAAGATACTGTCCAAGGTAGGTATTGACTTCCTCCAGGAAGTAGATAGTATGCAGCTGTACCTCAAGGCAGATAGTGTAAAGGATATTGGCTGTCTTTCCCAAAGCCTCTCTAACATAAACTCATGAATGCCTCAGATTAGACCTTAAACTGAACCTTCAAAAACTGAATTCTTATAATCAGTCTTCATTTGATCCCCTGGAAATGTAAGGTCCTCCCTCCTGGCAATCCATAAGCTACAGGCCCAAAACCTCTTCCAGAAATTTCTGAAATCAATCACATTGCTAGACATCAGGCTAGATAGCTCCCTCAATCTTGACTTCCATATAAAAAAAATTACTCAGGGGCAGATTTTCAAACCTTTTGCGTTGGTTTAGCGTCGCAAAATTTTGTTTTGCTATTTTTTTTCGAGCACAGTTTGCGCTGGAAAGTACCCTTAAAGTAGCGCAAAGCAGCGCAAAGCACTGCTTTGCGTTACTTTGCGCCGAGGGGGCGTGACATGAGTGGTACATGGGCGTTCCCATGCAACCACCCATGCCTTTTGACGTAAAACCATATTTACAAAGATTTGTAAACATGGTTTTGCACCAAAAGTTAACGCCGCTTCAAAGGAGGCGCTACAGGAGAAATGCTTTCATTTCGCTGTGCTTTTCCAACTTTCCATTCGTGCTGCACTATGCAGCATGTATGCAAAGTGGGAATTTTTTTTTACATCGTGCCTTGCATATTGTTTTGTACAGGAAGGGTACCCTTCCTGTACAAAACCTATGCTACACTCATGCACACACCCTAGCGCTGCTGAAATCAGTGCCGGTGCAAGGGAAAGGGGAGGAGAGAGCATTATCTCTGAAGATTTGGCGCTCTCCTGCTGCCTCCGTGTCGCGCAACGTGGCGCAGCCTCACGGTGGGCTGCGCTGCATTGCGCAACGTTTTTGAAAATCTCCCCCTTAGTGTGCTAGATTTCAGCTGAAGTTGCAGCATAACATCAGCACTTTGATCCATCCCCAAAAATGAATTCATAGCTGCGGTATAGGCATAGGTGATAGCTTGCATAGAATTTGGGGACTCTTCAAGTTCAGACTACCCAAATCCTGCATAAAGCCTGTTAAAACCATCACTCACATGAGAAAATTTAACAGGATTACTCCTGTTCTAGAGCTGTTAAAACTTGAATCTTACTCCACAAACAATGTGTTACACCTCAACCCCTCTTTCTCTACCCCTACCTGGAGTAAAAACTGAAACTGTTCAGGAAACAAACTTAAACTACTTCTCAAAAACCTTATTTCATAACACTATCCATCTTCAAGCACACCTGGAATCTGCTATGAACTTCCAGTCCCTTTACGACTTGCTTCATCATTGCCATTCTTTAAAGATAAACTAAATTTGCCCAGAATCACAGGATGTTGAGATTCCCTGCTGAGAGTCAAACCTGGTTCCACAGCTTCAAAGTCAACCACTCTAACCGTTAGACCACATCCTCTCCCTCACTGTTGAAATACTGTTGTATTGCTGCTGACCTCAAGTGTATAAAACCTGTCTTGACACAGTATGTGAAATTCTTATCACCACACAGAAGTTCAAGTGAGCGCGATGTGTCTGTCAATCACTAACTGAGTCCTATTCTCACAACCTTTATTAAGCACAAGTGTACATATCTTACGTACCTTACTATTTTACTGCTGTTCTCCATGGGGCCAATTCACAATGGAAATTGTACAGCTATAGATATACTCACATGTAAATCTAATCATGCACTTGGTGTAAGTCTACATTTTTTCCCTATTCACCACTTCTGAGTGTAGATGTAAACATCTGTGTAGACTTACGTCTCAGCCCCCTTCAGCACATGCAGTGGAGCCATCTAAGACTGAATGTACAAGTGTAAAGCTAATATTAGCAACTTTTTCACATTTAATTGAATATCTACGCCACATGGGAGAGATCTCTCTATGGTAAAATGTATGGAAAATTATTAAAGTTTATTATTTTTATTTTAAAAAATTCAAATATTTTAATTTAAAATATAAGTGTAAAAAAAATTAATACAGTTGTATCCTACAGCTTATAAAATATAACGTGAGAAAAGATTAACACTTAACAATAAATGTTAAATAAATTCATAATAATAAAATTAATGATAATAACAAATAATTTAAACATATTAATTTATTTAATAAATATTAATTTTTTTAACAAAATAAACCACTCTTACTAGCATTCGTACTGCTTTGTGAGGTTTATAACTGTAGTATTCTTAGAAGTGGTGTTAGTGAATAGCAAAGTTCTTACTCCATTGTTGGTGTGTGTTTGTACTACCATGCTGCTCCCTAAACACCTCCATACCCATCCTTAAACCCCTCCTTAAAGCTCCCTAACTCTTCCCATTTATTAGTAAGTATCCCCCATTTTCCAGTTACTCCCCCTGGTCCCTAACATATTTCCCATCAAACATATCCCTGCGTGTGCGGATCTCCTTAAAGAAAAACTAGGAGTTGCAGAAGTCTCTACATAAAGGTTTGTGAGTAGCATTTTATAATACGTGAGTAGTACTACTGTATTATCTCTTCACATGCTACAAAAGGCCGTTTTTGAATAGGTCCCTTCCTTTAGTCTGTGTGGACAACAGATGAATGTATCTTTTAAATAACCTAAGGTTATACTAATGCCAACGAAAAATATATGTAGCTCTCACCGGCCTCTCTTAAGTACTTGCTATGCCACATCTAGATGTTGTTTCTGCCAGTTCTTATTTTTTTCCCCTTGTCGTAAAGCACTGTACTAGCTTTCAATTTGCATGTGGGGCACAAAGCTGCAGCAGGATCTGCATGCAGCCTACATAGAGAAAATGCAGAGTGCGTATGACTGGTTTGGTTAGCCCTGGGGCTGACCAGTCAGCGCACTCAGAGTGGGCAAGCCACTCCTCCCCTGGACTCCTGCAGGACCGCCCACCCGCCTGCCCCCAACCAGGTATATGGTTCTGCTTTCTTGCACTGCGAGAAGCAGAAACATAAAATGGTATTTAAAATACCATTTTATGTTCCTGCTTCTCGCACTGCGAGAAAGCAGTGTGGCGACGCTCCTCTACCCACGCGGAGGGGCCGCCCCTGGAGGAGAGGGTGGGGAACGCAGAAACAGCAGGGGAGGGGATGTGAAAGTAACGGATGGGCAAGAGTGGATGTGAAAGCAACAAGGGCTGGAGCAAAAGCAACACTGGATTTGGGGTAAAGCAATACAGAGGGAGCAGGTGGATGGAAGCAATAGGGACAAGTACACGGGAAAGCACAAGAAAAAGGAGGGAGGGCAAAATCAATCGGACAACAGAGGCCAACATAGATTGCAGGGAAAGAGACATACAAATGGGAGATGGCTCGAAAACACATGTAATCTAATAGAGTGATTCACACTAAAGAAAAACGTAGTGCTTGAAAAGAAAGCAGTGGAAGCAGTGATGCCAGGCAGTCAAATAAATTGTATAGAAGCAGTGTTCGATGTGAGGAACAAACACAAGACTGATGAGCTGAGACACGAATAAGAAGTAGGCAAATGAGAGTGATTAGAAAAGTTAACCAATGGTAAGCATTGGGCGGGCTCAAAGCCCCTCTATGTTCTTGGTAAGCCACAATATGCCTTGCAACAGACGGCACATGCACTGTCTAGTGTGCTCGTTTTAAACATATTTCCCCTGGTCAACTCCCAATAAAGAAATAGAAACAGGCACCTTACTTTTTCTTTAAAGTATTTTTATTAAGGGAATCAACATTTGCTGTGCTGGATAGCAGTGAATATTCGATTGAAAGAAAGTTGACAAATTATTCCATTTAAAAAAAGAAAATCCGGCACAAGCTAAAGGAGAGTCTGACTCATTCAAGGCGCTTCTGTCGCAGATATCCTGCCCACGCGCCAAATCCGACCACGGATTCAGGAAATGTCAAATTTCCACCATCTGTTGAGCTTCTCCGAAGAGCATGTCTAATGCCGAGTGAATGTCTTGTGCAGAAGTGCTGATCCAGATTACAAAAAGTATCTCCTCCAGAGCACAAGAGGAGGTGTCATTTAGGTGCAGCCTGAGCCCTAATGGGCAGCCATTGATGAAGAGGGTGGTGTCTACAATTGGTCAAGGGCTCTGGCGTGGACATGCAGCCAGGTAGTGTTTAGAGGAAGAGTGAAGAGACAGTTTCAGGCTGATGGTCACACTTTGATCAGGGATATTGCCACATTGATC
Source organism: Triturus cristatus (assembly GCF_964204655.1). NCBI lineage: Eukaryota > Metazoa > Chordata > Amphibia > Caudata > Salamandridae > Triturus > Triturus cristatus. The sequence goes on from NC_140592.1 coordinate 685,280,604, forward strand.
ATGATGGACTCTAGTCAGATATTGTTCACGGAGGGGGCGGTGAATGTGGTCACACCGTGATCATTTGGGAAAGGGGTCAGCTACAGATTGAGGGGGCAAGGAGAATTTGTATTCAGACATGGATGGACGGACGGATGATCTGGCAGTCTTCATGGTGGAGCGTTGGCAGACATAACATGGAGGATTGTAGTGGAATCTGTGCTAAATTGGCTGAGGTTGCTGAATACAAAGGCTGCCTTATCTTGATCCCACCTCATTCCTACCTCTTTCACCACCCTACACTTCTTGACTTGTTATCTCTCTCTTGCAGTTGGTGTTTCAAGCATTCGTTCTTTCTTGGTCCCTGTTTTCATTTCCCCTGAGGTTTTTCCTTCTATGGCTTTCGCTCTTACGGATGATAAAACATAAGTCTACGTTTCCAAATAGTGAAGGGGCCCAGCACCTGCAAACCATTAGCACACATTAAGCACAAGGTTGTGTGCAGAAAGACATTGATCAACGATAAGGTCACTAAATGGCTTCCTGTCACAAGGGACGCCATTTTGCGTTGCTGGGCTTTCCTTTACCACCCAAACATATTGCAGTGTTGGTATATTTCAACTGAACTGATTGGACCAATTCCCAAAAAGCAGCGATTTCTAAAAAGAAAATCTAGGACTGAGCATTGTGCATGAGGACATGGCATCATCTGATAAACTTAACCAAGAGAGGGAGGGATGTGGTCAATAAAGGTAAAGATTGTTTTTCTTTTCACAATTAAATGTTTTTCTTCAATATAGACTACATGTGCACACACAAATGTATGTATAGTGTGTAATTCACATTTGAATTAACCATAGCTAATGTAGTCCTCATTTTAAAATGGTTAGCGTTTGGATGCCATTTCTTTCATGTCATGCATCTCTCTTTATTTCAGGAGAACCTGTACCAGTAACATCAAATGTTGTGCCTATCGGTTGTTTTTGTCAAGTGAAACTATTTTCTTGATGCAATCCTTGTAGAGTGTATTAACACGATGTTGTGAAGTACCAGCAAAGCACAGTTTAAATGTAAATGTAGTGCATTTATGTGGTGCACCGCACACCCCCGAAAGGGTCTCTCAGGCGCTGTACACATACCGCTGTGGAACCCTTCCTGGCCTTTCCCTGTGAAGTGCCCACTCCTGGGCACCCCCAAGGTGAAGCCAGGCATCCTAGCGCTTTTGGGGCTGTTGTGGAGATTAAGCAAGCTATTGCCCAGAGTTGCAGAGTGGGACCCAAGATTAGAATAGGCACTGAGGCGAGAATTATCGGGTCTGGGGAAATTGTGCCCAAGACCCGCCGAGGCGGGAATTGAACCCTGGTCCGGGGCCAGACCTCTGCATCAGGGTCTGCCGCTCTAACCATTGAGCCACACTTCTCCAATTATGTGCAGATAATTGAAAGAGTAATTAACATGTCTAGTGTAGTGGTTACTCCCTGTGTCTGGTCTGATCACTTTTTAATAAACTTTATTCTTAGCAACTTGTCTTTTTCTAAACTCCCAACCATCGCGGGTCTATTGGCTAAGAACTGGACTCATATTAATATCAATGCCTTTTGCAATTCCCTATGACCCTGCCTACGAAACATTCTAATATACACTTACAGGAGGAAAACATTACTGCATGGCTATCAGATGCCAGCAAGATTCATGCTCTTCTTAGGAAAGTTAGGCTGGCTAGGCACCATGATGCTCAGCAATGGTTGTCGGATGATCTTAAACTTGCAAAGCTGGCTTTACGCCGTACTGATTGTAATTAGAGAAGAAATTACTCCCCAGATAAAAGGGATAGCTATCAGGTTCAACTGAAGCAATACAAACATTTCATTTTACAAGCTAAGGCTACTTCTTTTTCTGGGAAGATTTAAATTCAAATAACAAATGTAAAGACATATTTGCAATTGTTTCTTAATTATCTGATCCTGACAGAGTGGCTGTAAAAATACCCCCTACTCAATCGTTTTGTGATGCACTTAATTTTATTGATACCATTTTTGCCATTGAAGCTAGCATCCCTTTAAGCTCCCCTTCTGAGAACCTACCTGTTATGGCTAGGAATCCCTATTTTATGACCGAATCACCCATTATTAGCATGGAATTCTTCTTTAACTTGTGTACTAAAGTTAAATCGGTCTCTCTCTCTGATATCTGCCCTCCTCAAGTTTTAAAAGAAGCCTTCTCTGCACTTCCTAATCCTGCTTGATCCTTGCCCAATGATTTGTTAACCCATGGTCTCATTCCCAGAGCCTTTAAGGAAGAAATTGTGGTCCCACTCCTTAAAAAAACTGGTGTGGACCCTTTTGTTTTGACTAACTACCACCCCCTCCCATTGCTTCCATTTTTGGCCAAAGTGTTGGAAGCTCATGTTGCCAAGACCCTCTGTTCTTTCCTTGAGCAATCTCGCTTCCTTAATCCCCACCAGGCGGACTTTAGCCCATTGCACTCAACTGAGGCAGTAATGCTAACTGTGTTGGATGAAACGAGGGAAGAGGCTGACGAGGGCACTACACATGCACTTGTGCTACTTGATCCATTCGAGGCCTTTGACAAGGCTGACCATGGACTTTTGGTGGATCGAGTTGAGGCCGCGGGTATCCAGTGAACAGTGCTTAAATGGTTTGTGTCTTTTTTGAAAGATCGCTTACAGTCGGTTCGACTTCCCCTTTTTGGTTCACCTATAGTCAACCTGACCTGCAGTGTACATCAGGGATCATCCTTGTCTTCCCATCTTTTTAATTTATATATTTATCCTCGGGTACAGTCCTCGTACAAAATGATGTGTGCCCTTTTAACTATGCTTACAATATGCAATTTCTTTTTCCTATCAATAACTCTGCGGACTCAATCTTGAGATTTCCAAAAACCATGATATTCATCCGTCACTGGATGAATAGCAATCATCTGAAATTAAGCCCTGACAAGACAGAGCATGTCCTGGTTGGAGGCTCTCAAAATCAATGGAATTCCAACTTTTGGCCCGCTGAAATGGGCATGTCCCCCCAGCCCACAACCTCAGTGAAGAGCCTAGGAGTTCTTATCGATAAGAATCTTTCTATGAAACCTCAGGTAGGGTCCGTAGTCTCCTCCTGTTTCTTCCAGAACCGGAAAAGTCGAAAAATCTGAAGATTCTTTACCTTTGAAGCTCTTGTCCAGGTTGTGCTCGTATCAGTCATCTCTCAAATTGACTGTGCAAATTCGCTCTATTTTGGTCTCCCCGAATATCTGATAAAGAAACTACAGTTGGTACAAACCCAGGCAGCTAGATTGATTTGCCGACATCTAAGGTTAGGTGCCATATTACACCTCTGATGAAGAAACGTCACTGGTTACCAGTAAAACAGCATTCTGCTTTTAAGCCTGGATGTACTATTTTTAAATCCCTGCATGGCATCTGGCCTAAGTTTGTCTCTTCGCGCATTAACAGGTACACTCCTACTCATAATCTGAGGTCCTCGCACCTCAACCTTCTGGTCATTCCTCCTTTTAAGAAGAAGAGGCAAGGAGGATTTTCTGCTCCGGCCCTCGATTCCGGAACTCCCTCCCATCTAATATCAGATCAACTTCCTGTTATCTTAAATTTAGATGGCTCTTGAAAACTTGTTCATACAAGCATATAAATGAGTTTACGAGGTGCAAATCATATTCCTGTAACCAGTGCCAAGAAACCAGTTGGTGTATGTGCCCTTTATAAGTATTTTTAACATAACATAACAACACGTATTTTTAAAGCACACATTTACCCAAGGGTATCTTGGCGCTGAATAACAGATGTTTAGTGCCATCCAACTCAATGGTACTCATTTTATCGACCTTAGAAGGATGAAAGGCTGAGTGGACCAGCCAGGATTTGAACCTGTGACCATGAGGTCGAACACAGGGCCCTACAATGGACGCATTAGTCCACTAAGAAACCAGACCCGATTGAAGGACGTTTAGAGAGATTTCAATGTGCCTTAGGTTAAGAAAATAATGAATTTGCCTTTTCTGTTTGTACCTTATCCTGATTGGTTCTCCCCATAGGAATGATGTGTAAGTGTAACAATTGCTTGAAAATGTGTGATTTACGCTAATGCAAGGTAGATGAGATTTGAGATGCTCTCCCCGATGCTATAGAAGCTTTTGGTCCATCTCTTAGAGAGAATTTCCTTTCCCATTGCTTGTGAGCAAATGCTTGTGATTGCCTTTCAGAGGCGTTCTGTCAGATTCCCTTTATCCTAACTTCTTCTCAACTTCCCCGACTTTGTTCTACTTTAGCAGTGCAGGATGCTCTCTTTATGAGAGAACTGATTTGCTCTACTCTATTCGAGACAGCTTTAGAACAGCTTGCCTTTGTTCTTATGATTTTAAAATTGCTTTGAATATATTGATAATTAATGTATTCATGTATTGGCTATTGAATTACAATTAATATTCATTACTTGAATTTGTAACTTTGCATCTCTTTTAATAATCCTTCATGGTTTCGAAACCTAACTATTCACTGTCTTCAATGTGAAGCCAAGTGTGCATGTATTGATTTTGATGTCTAGCCTTAGTCGGAACTGAAGATTAATCGGAGGGTGGTGTTTGAATCTGAATTTGCCCCAGAATTTGCACAGAGCAAAGCAGCTCAACAGTAATTTTCAAGGGATAAGTGTGCCAGGCATTGATGGTGGAGAGGCAGTATGGTCAGACATTGATCAAAGGGGTAGGGATGAACGAGCCTTCTTTAGTAAAGTGGGACTAATGCTTAGCTGTCAAATTTCTGAAGGTCGTTCACGACCACCTGTAAAAGTTCAGGTTTTATTTTGCATTCTAGGGCTTATAGCCATGGTTAATAATGGAATACACAAGATTACAGGTCTCAGAATGCAAAAGAAACCTGGACTGGGGTACAAGTCATGCACAGACCTGGAAAACTTGGCAAGGCTTATGATAAAAAAAGACAGGAGCGTGATCAGGCATTGATCAAAGAAGGAATGTGGTTTGCTCTTTATCAAGTGTGAGGGTAAACTAACATCAAGTAGGAAGTATGGCTGCCTCAGGGCTGTCAAACGCATCTACTGTGGTTTCAAGGGAAGCGTGTGGTCAACCCTTGATGAAGTGGGAGGCGCTCAACAGCTGTAGAAAGGCGATGGTGACAGGCCCTTTTTAAAGGGGGGAGGGTGATAAAAATTAGATGATGAGGAGGATGGGCAACCATTGTTCAAGGGGAAGGGTGGTAAACTTTTGTTAAAAGGAGGAATCATCAAATCTTGATGGCGTGTGGGGGTAATCAACCTTTGCTCAAGAGGGGAGTGTGGGCAACCCCGTTCAATAAATCATTTCTCTGGGAGAGTAATGAGCAGGACATCATTACACATGAACAAAGTGTCATTTCCACACTTTCATGTGGGCATTCCTTTGTATTGCCAAGGATCTCACATGCAACCACTATATCCACATATGTGTCCATGCCAGTGGTGAAACAAGAAAGGTAGCTGCTGACTGGCTGGTCTCGGCTAAGACACCCCAGTTTAATGTCAGGGTTAGAATAGAGCAGCACAGCCCTATTTATAAAAGCATGCCAATCTGTCATCTACCCTTGGCATTGGTACAATAATGAGATGCCAGAGTGTGCATAACAGTGTCTGCTCGAGGATGAAAATCACCCAACTTTAATGAAGACATGATTATACGGCTGTGCCCACTTGGCTAATCCACTGTTCCATTTACACAAAAGGTACATTTGTTATTGGTTGTAAGTCTTCTGCACAAAGGTACTTACCACAAATTGGTGGCCTTTGTGATTGTAGTTCATTTCCTTCTCTGAACAGTTCTTACTACTATTGCCATCTGCCTATGTTTTTTCGTCTAACATGGCGCCATTAAGCCAGGCATTCCTGGTCCTTATCACATAGTTGTGCGGCTCTTAAAATGAATGCTTTTGAACATAAAAACATCTGGGTTTACCATCATATTTCGGACTATACTGAACACTACTATTTATTTATTGAAGCTTTGTACAGTCAGTTTAAGGTAACTTTATACAGCACTGCTTTTAAGAGTTACTACATAGGTATCATGGGAAAAATGTTTTCGGACTAGTGCATTCCTTCTTGATCCTCGGTCAGGTACAGAGGTTGCTAATACAACGGCTGCAAGAAACGCGTAAAAATACATGGAAGCTTAGGAAAAGTAGACCAAAGCATGCAATAAGACGGGGGCCGTTAGAGGGCGCTCTATGCTAGAGGTGTGCCTTATTACAATTACTACCCTTCCTTGATGGCTATAGGCTACACCACTGTGCACTGGCTTAGCTTGAGGATTGGGGGTCTCATGTCTAGTGAGTCACTCAGTACGTATGGCAGGGACACCTTATTGTATGTAACACGCACCATGAGGCAGGGAGCAGTTGAGGGTTTAAATAGATGGATATGTACCGCTCGGGCGGAGTCCACACCATAGTCCATGTGCACGCACCGCGCCAGGGGCAGTATCCGGCGTGAGAAATGTGCACGTAACATTACACTGGCGACGAGGGAGTGTTAGCCTGAGCATGCCATCACGCCACCTTTGTGTTGGCCCTCTTGCCCCAGCGCCCAAATGCAGTACAAATAGAGGCAGCGATGGCCTGACTCACAGTGGCATTCTAGAGTGGCAGCCCCGACGGATGCACCCATGCCGCGTGCAGGAGGCCTACGACAGCTCCTTCTCCCACAAGCCGCCTGTCTCGCGCAATAACCACTCCACGCAGTTAGTTAGCGTAAAAGGCCTTTTATTAGGACAGAGTTGAACAACATATGACACAACATCAATCAAACCCCCCAACAATCCCCAACGTCATGTCTCTCATCCCTCCATTCACTCCCACACTCCAAATACTCACTCCCACATCACCCAGCAACCTCTTCACTTATCCCATTCGCTTCCTCACTTCTCTTCCAAACTCCTCCATCATCTCCAGCCATCGCACTCCTGCATGACGCACCCCCACCTTGCACCTGTATCCCCCTCCCCGGAAGGGTGAGTATGCCCGTCATGGACTCCCCCCCCCCCCCCCCCTCCCAAGTACCGCCAACCAGGGAACCCCCGGAGGGCGGTTACCTGCCCCACCCAACTCAAGTGCACCTTTCGTCCGCAAACCCGTCGGCACCAAATTGACTTGTTCCACAACGCACTGATGACATCCCTCAACTCCATCATATAATAAGCATTGCCCATGTATGAAAGGTGCACCCAGTCATCCCTAAAGAGAAGGGGCTCCTCGAGCAGTAAACCTGTGGGAGCAATCATCTTGATCCCATTGTTTCCATAAAAAACTCGCATTGCCCTATTCAGTTTCCTCCGTGCTCTTTCAACTGCTGCAGGCTTCAACGCCCCCCGCCCCCCGCCAGATCGGGCGCGGTACGAATTCAGTGCATACAATACAGGTGCCAGCCAGATTGCGTCGCATAGCCTCCAAGTCCCGTTGCATCAGATGTAGGAGAGACACCCCGGATTGTTTCACCAAGTCATTCTCCCCCAAGTGGATAACAATCATGTCCGGGCAGCCCCTTTGAGACACCTTTTTCGTCAGCCTGGGCAACAATGCTCCCCAGCGCATCCCACTCCTGCCCCACCAATGTACCTCGTGGTGATTGCTCCGCAGGCCAAGGCTACGACCGTACACCTGCCTGCCCACGTATTTGGAGGCCCAATGCACAAAAGAATGTCCGACAATCCAGGTAACCGTCTTGGCTCCCGGATCCCCAACGCAACGTACGAAGGAAAAATAGATTAGTACAAGGCAACAGATCACACCACTCTAGCAGCCCTAGAGCGCACCCCAGCGCGCACGCCAGCCATCATTTCCGCACATACCGCTCGCAACAACGAGATCTCCACCTTCCAATCCGCCTAATCTTCTCCCAAGACCACCCCAGCTGAGTTGCCGCCGTCGCCGCGCCAATACGAAAAGAGTGAGTCCCATACAATGCAGGGTTCTTGCCCAAACGCCTCAATGCCATCCGCAACACCGCCAGCAGCTGAAACGCCGTTACCCGCTTGTTAGAAGCATGGCAAAAGATCTCTCCCCTGACGTACCAGCCTGCTGACAAAACGCACTCCACTCCCGAACCGGGCAAGCCCCTGCCCAACCACTCTAACACAACCATACCCACTTGCCTCTCCCCACCTGATCTGTTTTAGAATTCCCCAACCAGATACCCAACCGTGACCCATCCAACCGCACGTCCTCGAACCGCCTGCCAGGTGCGCCCCCAGCAACTCAGCCAACGAAACGCCCCAAAAAACATCCAAATCATGCACAAACGAAACAATGCCAACTCGCCAGCATCATAACAACACTGCTGCAATTCTGCCAATATTTCAACCAACAGATCAAACGTGATCACCTCCCGCAGCGCCCCTCCCCCAACCTTTCAGCATTCTGCTCAGCAATTCACTCTTCGCGGGGTCAAATCCCAAATACATCATGCTATAAAAAGAAATCCCTGCCAACTTCCCCGCAATAGTAACCTGCGACAAACCTCTGTCCATGCAGTCTAAAACAAACTGTATCACCCCCGCTCACAGCTGTCCCGGGACATACGCCAAGTCACGCTAGTCCATCTCAGAAAAGCTCCAAATTCAGACCATGCCAAGCGATACGCGTGCCTTGTGGAGTCAACTATAGATTTTTCTACCAGGCCCACTACTCTCACTCCCCCCAGGTCCAGATACCCTCCGGCACCTTGGTCTTGCAAGCCTCTGCTCCCGGCGCGAGCCTCCTGAAGCGCTGCCACTGCGAACGAGACAATGCATCCGCAATGTCATTGCTTGCGCCCGGCACATGTTGTGCGCGAAACAGCACATTGAAACGCAAACACAGCAGCATAAAACTTCGCAGCAAACGCAGCACTCGCAGATCCCTCGCCTTTTGATTGTTTACCAGGTCCACCACCGTCCTGTTGTCGACATGAAATAAGGCCAATCTGTTCTGAAACTCCAGACCCCACACCTGCAGCGCGACCAGCAAAGGAAAGAATTCCAAAAACGTGATGCTCCTGCCCTGCTTCAACCAATGCTCCGGCCACTGCTCTGTACACCACCTCCCGTCCCAGAAAACCCTTCGCACCAGCAGCGTCCGAAAAAATCTGCACCGGCCACACCATCTTGTCAAATCCGCAAGTCCGCACGCACGCCCATGGATATCCTGATCATATGACTATCTCTATCTCTAATCTGCCCTTTCATAGAGAAACAAGAGTCTAGTTAATTATTACTATCCAACTGGCTCAGTGGGGCAAATCTATTTACAGTTTCAAACCTAGTCTCTTTAGCTCTGTCATCTACTACAGTAGTGAGGTTTGAGTGACATTGGAATGGGTTTATGGTATTTACACGGAGGGATTGGTTGGCATTATATGAAGTTCTGACAGTAGGCCTGAGGGACCCTTCTCCTGCTGTATATCTTTGCGGTCCCTTAATATCTCTGCCCCGATCACCCATTACCAGGGGATAAAAGAAACCCAAGGGCAGGGCTGTGATTCCTCCCAAGCCACAGTTTGAGCTCTCCTGGAAGAGCCAGCCTGCTACATCTATCCAATCAAAATTAATGACTATACAGTCACCATCATCTGTTTTAGGGCAGCTTCCCACCCATCCCACCCGCCTGGCCATTATAACATGTGTGGATGCTCTGGACCCCCCCTCAGAGAATTTGTTACACCAGAACTTAACTTTGCGAATGAGTTCCTCAGTTGTCTCAATGCTATTTCTTTTGAGAGGTGGCACCCCTATTAGGACCGCCACCAGGGGGGTAGCCTCTGGTGGCAAGTGCAGCCTTTCTTGCTTAACAGGCGCTCCTATGGCTATTTTGTTAGGCCCTGTCAGACATGGAGTTTTGGTCCTCCGGTGGGTTGCAGTCACAACCCCCTCACCAGTACCACCCCTAGGTCCATTAGATGCATCATTAGTTTTCATGGGCCCCGGGAGTGTTGTGGTCGGTGGTCTTCCCTCTTCAGCAGTCATCTTATTAGTGGTTTGAGGACTTATGCCATTTTCGGCCATGTTTGGTCTATTGGGTATATTACCTGTATCATTTTTATACTGGCTCCTACCCCCAGGAAAGGCATCCCTAGAATCACCCAATTTGGACTCTATTCTGGTTAACATTTCCATCACACAGTCTAATCCAGATTTAACATAATTAAATAGGTCCCCCTTGAGCGACCCAACAAGAGTGTCAATATGGATCAGAACAGAGTCCACAATTGCTGTTTTGGGGTTAGAAGATAATAACTCCACTGAGGTCCCGTAATCATCACCCCCCTTCCATGTTGATAGATCCTTTATAGCAGGGCCTGCTTTTAGGCCTTTTTTCCTCCTTTTTTTTACCAACTGCTGCAACCTCAGTTCTTGTCATTTCCAGACTCCCCTTGCCCTCCATTAGTGCCTTAAAGTGTGAGGTAGATGGAATTTAATTGTCCCTAATAACATTGCTTGCTACCACTTTTAGAATAAGAGTAAGATCAGGGTCTGGACATGGAGCATTATCGGTAGCGTTTACCTCCAGTTCATCAATTCCCAACCCCAAACCCAGCTGGGTCTCCACATTTTGGATCTCTGTGGTTATGGCTCCCACAGCTGTAGTTAAGTCGGAGATAATGGAGGCGCAATTGCGTGGTATCTTTGCCTTAGATTTAATGGTATCTGTGGTACATGGGACTTTTCGCTTACCCATGATGGCTTCTCAACAAAAGAGGGGTGGCCCGGCCCGGTCTCAGTCGGTCATTGACGGGCGCAGATGGGCCCGCCCTTTGCCCGGACTTTGCCTGTGCGCGGCCTGGTCACACCCGCGTGCGTCCCACACTGTGGGAGCCCGGTGATGAATTTAAATTTTAAACGCGCCTCCTGGTGCGAATTGCAGGCGTCGGTGGTGGCGTCAGAGGCCACAGGGAGCCTGAGGCTTGAAGTCCCAGCTCCGCTCCCCCTCCCTCAGGCAGGAAAATGGTGGCGGCAATTACGGGCTTCCCGCGCTGCAGTAGCCCAGTGATGATTTTAAACGCGCCTCCTCGCGCGAAATGGTGGCGTCAGGGGCCACAAGGGAGTCTGGAGCTTGAAGTCCCAGCTCCGCTCCCCCTCCCTCAGGCAGGGAAACAGTGGCGGTGATTACAGGCTTCCCTGCTGTCATATACCGTTTGAAGTATGTCTATTAAAGTACTTTTCTTATCCAAGTAAAGCGATGGGTAGGACAAACAGATATTTTGCTGCTGGGAGATCTGAGTTCTGAGTTTGCATAACCTACACTACTTCCCTGAAAAGCCTGTGGCTGCTCACCAACTCTACCACTGACATTCACTAAACTTTGGAGTCAGAAAAAGAAAAGTAGAGGATTTTGTACAGTGAACTGTCTGAAAATCATGTTGTACAAAGAGTGTGAAATGAACGAGTGTAGGATTTCAGGTTTATTTTCTAACACACACCATTTAAACATTTAATAAGTCAACTGTACACACATTTCAAATTATATTTCATTAGGTATGAAAGCACATTTTTTTAACTCTGTGATGTAAAACAAGACTTCAATAGGAGGAAAACAAATAAGAACACTTTACTTGGTGATGTGCAAATAATACTTTTTGCTGAATCCCAATTTCCAAAGATTAATATTTATACGCTATATAGTTTTATCAGTAAAGCTGCATGTTAGTGTGAAAGTTTTGACCATTACAATGGAAAATGTACTCCTATAAATGACAGTGTACTACCACATAATGCTTAGTAATATGTTTAATAAAAGTGAGTTTTAAAACGGAGAAACATTCTTGCCCCTGCCCTGATGACTATGCTATTAGTGAACTACGAGGCAAGTCAGAAGTTATGTATACCCTATATGTGGGCTGGATTTTTATTATATATGGAGCAAACATTTATTCGATTAAATCAAACAAAAGAGGTGTTTTGTACAGCAGAAATGCTGAACTCACATATCTGTAGGTGCTCTCGTGATAATGAAGAGTAAGGCGGCTCTGTAAAATAAAATATTTGTCTAGGATCACACAATTTGAGACCATTTTACGATTCAAGTCAATTACAGTTAGATTGAGTAGATTATTCAAGTTACTACACCTGCTGGTCTAGTAATATTTTTATGATTTTTTGAGGCCTGATTAGTTTGACTGGAATTGCCCCCAAAAATACAGCAATCTCAGCAAGGCCAACATCTTGGCTATCGCCACTGTTCCTATTGGGAGAGAGTGGGATAATGACCCAGAATGATATAGGTTGCCACGTTGCTGTTCCTACCTTGCCCAAAATTACCTTTAATAAGGTAATCATCCATAAAATAGATGTTTATTCCCAGATACTTGAAAGCGTCAAATTTCCATATCAGTTCTGCATGGTATTCTTCTTTACAACAACAAGTTGATGCTTTCAATGTTTGAATTAATCTCAGCCACTAGTAATTGTTTGGGATGGCATTCCAGTTCTTTGACCATCATGTCACCTCAGTTTGGACCCAGCCATAGGCAAACCAGCCTTGACCCTGCTCGTCATGGCAACAGCCTCCACATCAACCGGCGTAGGAGCCCTTTGGCCCAGCCTGCCCTCGTCCTTTGGTAATCCACCACTGTTCGGAGGGAGTGGCCAGCGTGAAACTGTGTGACAGGGTGGCGTCCTCCGCACTTAGAGCACTCGTGCTTGAATTTGCAAGGGTGCCGTGTGCAGAAACCTTTATTAAAGTTCCAACAAGGCCATGTGGTGGACCCCCCCCAAGCTTAGCCGACTGCCCCGTGGACCCGGAGGGGAAGGCCTGTCCTCCTGTACCCCATGTAGCACCCTGCCCCCCCACCCCAGACTGGGCAGGATGCGGCTGAAAGGACCGATAAGCCACCGGAAGCCCACTGGCCGTGTGCGTAGAAGCAGACGACTGCGTGGAGGACATCAATTGTACCCACAGCTGCTGGTCCACTCCCCCCACGGCTTATCGGGGTTAACACTGATTCTGGCCCTGAACTCCTCATCGTAACTGAGCCATGCAAACCCACCAAAATGCATCTGCGCCTTGCGTATAATATCCATATACTTCAACAACGCTATGACCCTATCCTGATGTTTCTCACAACATATGCTCGCATTGATCAAAAACGCCGATGTCCAATTCTCCATATTCACCGGCACCCTCGGCCACCTAGTCAACTCCCATTCCTCCTCTTTCAAACCCTCCTTGGCCTGTATCTCCCTATGCAACAATTTGAACACATCCACATATTCGTGCTTCCAAATCCTAGACCTTGTCTTCTCAGATAGGTGCGACCCTAAGAGCATAGCCAGGCCCATGTACGGCAACTTTTTCCGATGCTTCTCTCCCGCCTCCTCTTTCCCTTCCGGCTCCCCTGGCTTGTCAGTCTGCACGCCAGCCCCCACTAAATGTTTCCCCTCCCCTACCAACTCTGCCCCTTTGACTGGTGCTCCCACCTCCCGCACAGACCCATCCCTAACACCCACCGACCGGCAGGCCTTCTTCCGGCCACCGCTGCCCCCTTCATCCCATGCATCCCACCAAGCACCCTCACCTACAAGCTTCACTGGCACCGAACGCTCCCGTCCAATGCTCACTGGCGATTTCCTGTTCTCTGTCTGGGTCCCACTGCTGCTGGCATGTGGCACCTGAAAAACACCAATCCGTCTCGTTGCCGCCTTCCCCTTTCCCCTGTGCACCTCACGCACTTCACCTTCCTCCAGTTCCTCGCTGTCCGAATCATAATCCAGTTCCTCATCATGCACCTCCTCAACATGCAACTTCCACACCTCACTCACCACTCTCTTCACACCCTTCCCTCTCATACCAGGCACAAATTCACACTCCGGAGCCGACTATGCCTGCTCCCGCGATGGAGGGCAGGCCGCCGCGGACCCCCCTGCAGCGTTTGGAGGCCGTCTTGCACCCCGCCGGCCCACCCTGGCCTCTACCAGCTTCCATCACTGGCTTACACCCCCCCCCCCCCGGACCGTCAAAGCCCGAGGGGGCCCCAGCACCACCAGGTCTCTGCAACGTCAAGGCAGTCCCTACCTCATCCACCCAGACCCAATGGCCTCGTGCCTTAGGCTGCCCTCTGCCCTGTCCTCGCCCCAACGCCAGCTCCGCCTGCCGTGCCGGGGGAAAACCCCCTTTGGCGCAAACCCCTCCCCTGCTGCTTCCCTGGCTGCGCACATCTCCTGCCACCTGAGCTCCGTCTCCTCAATAACCCGGCACTGATCGCGAATGAGCTCCTCCAGCGTCATACCCTCCCACCTGTCCGCCCCACGGGCCCCCTCCTCCACTCTGGGGCCTGGCCCCTCACACCTGTAAGGTCCGGTGGCACCCCCACCGCACCCAGCATCGCCCCCTGCGCCACTGCCGCCTTCAATGGTCCCTTCCCCTTGGCCCCCGCCACCCAGCTCCCCCTTTCCCCCCCTGGACAGATCAATGGGCTGCTCCCCCCAGGTTCCTCCTCCCCCCCCCACAGAATCACTGCCTAAAAGTTGCAAGGTAAAATCATCCCCAGCCTGGTCCTCACTCTCACCTTCCCCCCTCCCCCCCGGTCACTGTCCTCACTGGATGTGCTCTGCCTCACCCCCTGCCCTAAGGGAAGCGAGCCCAACACCTCCTGCTGCCCTTTTCTCCTGCTATCCCCCGGGCCCCCAGCACTGCCTTGCCCGACTGCCAAAGCCCCTCCCCCTGCCCCTAGCCCCACCGGGAGCGCTGCCTCATCATGCTGCACGCGCGCGGGGAGGCACAGACGCCGTCCCCCGCGCTTGTTGGCCTCCGCTTGCCGCCTGCCCTCCCCCGCACCGCCAGACCTGTACTCGGCGGTGGTGGCTCCTCTTGGCACACCACCACTGCCGCCGCCACTCCTGCCGACGGCGATCTCGGCGTCCTGGTCATTCCGACCCAAGCCTGCTCTAAGATGCCGGGCCACAGGAGATCGGTTCTCCCAGCCGAGCACCTGCAAGGCAGCGCGCACGGCCGCCGCGTCAGGCTCCACCAATTCTTGCTGCAGTCGCGGAGCCGTCGATGTCCCCTCACCACAACCACTCCGCCCAGGAACTCGCTTTTTACTGGGACACCGCTACGCCGACCCCAGCCGACAGACTGGGCCGCGCTACTGCCTATGATGGCCACAACCACAAGAAAACTTCCCTTATTCCACCCAGAGGCACTGGGGACAGGAAGAGGAAGAACTTCCTCTCCTGCCTCCTTTTATCACCTAACCTAAAACCCCACCCCCCCTCAAAACTAACTCTACCCCCTGTCCCGGTCTTGCGCGAACTCCCCAGGGGAAGACTGGTCTGTCGACCTCACTTCCCCTGGGGGCCGCAATCTGGAGGACAGCTCCGATGCGTGATTGCCTGAACCTGGGGCCCAAAGCAGTGTCTCGCGAGAGGCTTCGCGGCTCAGCCCTTCATTGAGTGCCAGTGCCACGGTCACGCAGGCATCTTGAGAAAATCGAGAGAATGGCTTGTAGAGTGCCATGTATGTGACAGTATAATCTTGGGGTAACACCCAATACACCCTTGAGGGCTTGGGCAAATGTAGTTACAATAGTAGTGTGCCAACAAGGGATTTTGTTTAGAAGAGTTAAGTTTCTTTGTACAAAGCAAATTAATTTTTAGATGAGTTCAAGACTAATACTCAACAACATATTATTTGATTGAATTTGATCAAAAATATGCAACACACACGGGGTATCTTTTTAAGTGAAAAAATCACTGGCTTTTTATATATAAACAATCGATAAAAAGGAGTACAATGGACAATTAAATGTGCAGTGTAACATGAAAGGAGAAAAACAACCAAATATTATCCACAGTTCATGACACAAAAAATATCCAATCCAATAAAGAAAACAGAGATCTATCTCATATTTGGAGAACAATCAGCTGTACATGTATGATGTGGAAATGGATAATATAGTCGACGTTTCGGTCTGTAAGGGCGCCAATCCGTCAGACCATCTTCAGGACAGTAGAGATTTCAGAAGGGGACTCTTATGAATCATTGCATTCGTTTAAAGGTGTTATCATTTCCTCATCGATTTTGGTTGTGCTCGTTCCGGTCTTAGTTGGGTAAGAATATTCCTTTTAGATGTCTATGGAGGAAAAGTGGAGCACTGAAAGTCAGTATTCTGAATATACTGTTCTTGTGCATCAAAGAGGGCCAGTTGGTCCTTCCTTGGTTGAGCTTCTTAATTCAGCAAAATGTTTTTGTCAGAGTGAAAGCAAATTCAAGTGCCGTCCGCCAGTGGGGGCTCGAGTTCCCACTGGCGGACGGCACTTGAATTTGCTTTCACTCTGACAAAAACATTTTGCTGAATTAAGAAGCTCAACCAAGGAAGGACCAACTGGCCCTCTTTGATGCACAAGAACAGTATATTCAGAATACTGACTTTCAGTGCTCCACTTTTCCTCCATAGACATCTAAAAGGAATATTCTTACCCAACTAAGACCGGAACGAGCACAACCAAAATCGATGAGGAAATGATAACACCTCTAAACGAATGCAATGATTCATAAGAGTCCCCTTCTGAAATCTCTACTGTCCTGAAGATGGTCTGACGGATTGGCGCCCTTACAGACCGAAACGTCGACTATATTATCCATTTCCACATCATACATGTACAGCTGATTGTTCTCCAAATATGAGATAGATCTCTGTTTTCTTTATTGGATTGGATATTTTTTGTGTCATGAACTGTGGATAATATTTGGTTGTTTTTCTCCTTTCATGTTACACTGCACATTTAATTGTCCATTGTACTCCTTTTTATCGATTGTTTATATATAAAAAGCCAGTGATTTTTTCACTTAAAAAGATACCCCGTGTGTGTTGCATATTTTTGATCAAATTCAATCAAATAATATGTTGTTGAGTATTAGTCTTGAACTCATCTAAAAATTAATTTGCTTTGTACAAAGAAACTTAACTCTTCTAAACAAAATCCCTTGTTGGCACACTACTATTGTAACTATGTATGTGACAGTGCATGCCAAAGGGCTGATGAAGAGTGAAGTTCAGACTGTTCACTCCGCGTTGTGCCCCCTGTGGTAAAGCGTTGTAGTGGTGTATCTCGTGGCATTCGGTCTATATCGTTTGATATTTGCAGGTACATTTTATTGTGACTTTTGCTTCACTTTACAAGTTTCTACTTTGGAGTAGATTTACTGGTATTTGTTTCAGCTTTCTGTTTCCTGATTTTATAACCCAGCTACACCTCATCAAATCACGCAGCCTCCTCCCTTCTTGGCCTTACCTGGCAAACCAAATAACAAATGGACACACTAGTTTCACTTATTTGAAAATTACTTGGTAGCCATAGACGCAGGCTATTACCGCCCTGAATGAAAATTTGCACTTTTATATGGTAGTTTAGGCGTAACAGCTCAGAAAAGTTTTGATAATTTACCACCTGCAGTAAAACCCCGTGGTCAATCTGGGGATGATCCATGGAATATTTACCTAGAAGCAGTAGAAAGATTAAGGAAACAATTTTCTGGAGAGCCAAGCATCATTTTAGAGAGACATAGTTTTGTGAAATGTAAACAACTTCCTGAAGAAGAGATTAAGAAATATGTAGCTACACTTAGGATCCCAGCCGCCATTTGTGGATTTGGTTCTAATGCAGGTACATACATTTTTGACCAACTCATTCTTATTGCGCTTCCAGGAAGATCCAGGAACGTCTTCTTAGTTGTCTTAATCCCACTCTAAACGAAGTGTTAGACTTAGCCAAAAACATAGGAAGATCGTTAATCTCTTCAAAAGTTTTAAATCCAGTATCTACTGTCAACTTGGTGTCAAGCGCAGCTCCTCAACTGGAAACTGATACCTTATGCGCAGTTTACAGGAGAGGGAAATCTTTGATTCAGAAAGAAATCATCAAAAAGACAAACATATTGTTACCGTTGTGGATCCAAGAATCATGTTAGCAACCACCCTGGTCATCCTGCAGTGGGCAAACGCTGCTTATCTTGCAAAAAAATTGGGTCACTTCCCAGCGGTATGCAGGAGTAGCAAAGCTCCTGTATGAGTTATTAACATTGATGCAGAGCTTGACATATGTACAGATTCTATCAGCAATGTGGTTTTAACAAATGATTGCAATATGGTGTGCACAACTGTGAAACGTCCCACTTGTGATGTCACAATTAATGTTTTTCTCTTTACAGGTCATGGCGGACTCTGGTTCACCTATTACTATTTTATGTTATACAACCTTTTATGATAAGTGGGGTCATGAGAAAGTACTTTCTATACCTGACATTAAAACCATTTGGAGAAAAACCTATTGACATGTTAGGTTTCTTTACAGCAAAAGTACAATGTTTAGGCAGGGAAACTTTTACAAAAGTATATGTTGCCATCAAAGGTAATAACATTATTGGCTGGTAGGACCTGGACAAGGTGGGTCTATATTTGGTTCCCGGTTCTGATACCCCAGTCAGGTTAGGTGATATTCCTGCGAGGTCAATATGTAGTTTGGAAGAACCACTGGATATAATTCTATATAGATACAAAGATCTCTTCACTGAAAAAGTGGCATTGTCAAGGGTTTTGTTAATTATATCAGACTCAAACCTAATGCTAAAGTGTAAAGGAACAAAAACCACAAAGAAGGACACAAAATATAAAGGAAAGAATATTCCTTTATACTTTGTGTCCTTCTTTGTGGTTTTTGTTCCTTTACACTTTTTTTACCCTCACCACTAGTCTTCATACAAACAAACAAAATTGCGCTCCATCCAGTGTGTTGGTCTGCACCTGGATGTCAGATGTGGCCCTATGATGAAGCATGACACTGCAAAGTGTGTTAGAGCATTATTTACATTTAAGAGGTCCTGTGAAGTTGAGTACCTCTTTTCTGTGCTTTTGGGTCAAGTAGTCTTACCTATTTTAGTACTTCTCTGTTTAGTGAGATTTCAGTGACGGTAGGGGAGTCAGAGAAGGCATATTCCCTGGTCTCTTCTTTGTGATACTCATTCATAACAACATGTCAGCTAGATTAACCTGACTGGTATCGAAATTACATGAGTATGCATGTTTACCATTAGACATGTGCCTGGTGGGAGGAATTTCAGAGCACACTGTCTCTCCTGTATACTGTTACCTGATTTGATAAAGAAAATAAAAATGATGACATTGAATGTGTGGCCACCATTGATGCCACTCATGCTTTACAAGATATTGACATAATTTTTGCTGCTGAGGAATGGTTGAAGGCATGTGTAAGACCTGGGGTCACCGGGCCCTAAGGGGGTAACGTGACTCGAGCGGTTGGGCACCCGAAGGCTTAAGTGTAAAGCGACCATACAACACACACATCCCCTGAAGCAGGAAACGCACACAATAATGGACGCCACACAGTAGGTTCAATGAAAATCAAACAAGTTTATCTAAGCAGTTAGATGTAAATGCAGTTCATGAGATGGCAATGGGCATTACTTGAATACATTAACAGTAGTTTCACCAGCATCTCATTATGGTGCCCTAGGCGGTACCTGAATACATTAGCGTCAGATTCACCAGCAATTCATTATGATGCAATATGCAGTACCTGAATACATTAGCGTCAGATTCATCAGCAACTCATCATAGTTCCATTGGCAATACCTGGCGAACCTGGGGGAACGGTGAACACAGCGGTTAACCAGCACGCTGCGCCCCTCCCACCACTAGCGTTTCAATCTGCCGTGGGTACCTTGCGCGGTATCTAGCGATTATCAGCGCTTTGAAATGGGTCTGGAAAACGTAGCGCCACACATGGAAGGCTACTAGCGCTTAAGCGCAGAACTTGAGGACTCAGCGCTACTCGTAATAACCAGGCACTAAGCACTTCAGAGCAGGACGTCAGAACACAGCGCTACTCGTAATAAACAATCATTAAGCACTTGAGAGCAGAACTTAAGAACACAGCGCTACTCGTGATAATCAAGCATGAGGCACTTCAGAGCAGAACTTAAGAATACAGCGCTACTCGTGATAATCAAGCATGAGGCACTTCAGAGCAGAACTTAAGAATACGGCGCTACTCGTAACAATCAATCATTAAGCACTTGAGAGCAGAACTTAAGAACACAGCGCTACTCGTAATAATCAGGCCGTAAGCATTTCAGAGCAGAACTTGAGAATACAGCGCTACTCGTAATAATTAAGCATCAAGCACTTCAGAGCAGAACCTCAGAACACAGCGCTACTCGTAATGATCAGGCCTTAAGCACATGGTCCCCTTGAACGCGGCAGTCTAGCAGCAAGGGGGGGGCAATCCCACGGAGGGGAATCAGAGTCTCCGATGCCAGGGGGGAATCCCGCGGAGGGGAACCGGAGTCTCAGAGTGCGGTGCCGCTCCTGCTCGACAGGGGGCGCACCGGGTCCTCCACCAGCCTCCCGGGGAGCAGGGGGGTGAGTCCCAGGCCTCCGCACGGCCACGCTGCCTCCCAGCCCCCGGGGGTTGCCTCGATCTCGGCGTCCTGGGGGGATCTTCACTGCAGCGGCGCCCGTCACGGCTCCGGGCCCCGGAATTAATGCGCTCAGCAGCCGGGGGACAGGTCACAGCCTTTCACGCTTCCGACAGCAGCTGCGACGGCAGCGATGGGGCCCCGGGCTTCTCCGCGGGCCCCGACTCGATGATGGGGCACACTTCAGGCCTCCGGACCGCGGTGGTGAGCACGCTTCAGGTCCCCGCACCAGGGGGGGGTGGCAAGTTAAGCAGGGGCGACGGCGGGCTCAGCGCTCCGCGCCCGATGCGGTACTGACTCGGGGGGATCTCAGGCAAGGTCGGGGAGCGCAGGGGTCACAGCGCTAGTACCTGGTTGATCCCCAGCCGTCCAGTGGTCACTTTCAGCTTAAGTTTCAATAGGGAGCTTCAGCATTAGGTTTCAGCATTCAGTTTCAGCATGAAGTTCCAGCGTTTAGTTTCAGCGTTTAGTTTCAGCATTCAGTTTCAGCATGAAGTTCTAGCGATCTTTCTGGCGCAGATGTCTCTGGCGCCCCTAGGGGTTCTGTTTCTTGGGGGTAGGGATTGAGTTGGCGACTAATTCCCTCCTAGTCAGGTTTGGCAGATGGCCCCTGGGTTCTCCTACCGCTGGGCTAGATCAGTGGGCTGTACAGGATCCCTCACTAACTTAAAAGGCAGTACCTAAGTCCTGTCACTTTCAGAGGCATAAGTCCCTGGCTAGGCCCTACCACCTAAAACTCCTGCGTGGATCCTGCAGGTCTGCTTTACCCCAACTGGCCAACTGACTAGAAAATGTTCCCTCCCTCTGTTAAGTAGCCCTAGGTCAGGTGACCTCTATCCAAGGCGGCAAAAGTAAAAACCCCACCTCCCTTCTAGAAGGTTCCAGCACATTCCAGGAGCTTCCCCATTCTACCTATGGGACAAAAAAGGCGGGCTGGTGTCGCAACTTTGTTGTGGGGTTCCAGCCAGCTCCTGGCAGCTAGGGTGCTACTAGAAAGACCACACTGCAGTAGCAGGGGCCTGTGGCAGCCGTCTTGGGAGAAGGGAACACCTGCACCTAAACACTGGTTATTTGATCTAACATGCATTAAAAAACGAAAAAATTCAGGGAAAAAGGGCCAAGTCCAACAGCATGCCAGGAAGATGAAGTATTGAAACAAGTTGGCACTTACATCACTAAAGGTTGGCCTCTTGTATGATGTTTACAGAGTGATTTAAAAACGTATGCAGAAGTGGCTACCGAACGCTCAATGGTTGATGGTATGGTTTTGGGAGGTGATTTGCATGTTCCCCCATCCAAAATGCGACCTTTCATTATTTCTAAAGCACATCAAGGACATCTGGGCACTACTAACACATGCATGCGCTTCAAAGAACACTACAGGTGGTCTTCTTTAGATAATCAAGTGAGGTTGATAGTAGACAAGTGCCCGGAGTGTCTCCTCTCAGATAAACATTGGTAATTAAGCAAAGCACCCCTGCATCCTGTTCTGTATCGAGATGTCCCTTGGGACAAATTGATTCTTGATTTTTTGGAACCTTATGTCAACTTGACTGGGGAAATGAGGTATGCCATTCTCTTAGTTGTTTATTTTTCCAAGTGGTTATTTTTTTCTTTTACAGATTCTTCCTCATCTGACACAGCTATCAATTTCTTAGAACAAGTATTTTCAATAGAAGGATCTCCAGGGTCCTTAGTTACCGACAATGGGTCACATTTTGTATAGGAGCATATGCTTACATTTTTGTCCTAACAGGACATCAAACATCTACGAGTCGCCTTCTACTCACCATTTTCCAATGATTTGGTTCAGAGAGTAAACAAGGTAATACAAGATGGCATCCAAACAGCCATTTCAGCTGGTTTAGATGTTAAATCCTTTCTCAAGAAAAAAATCTGGAATAGAACAGTGCACCACATTTCACCACAGGGGTTACCCCATTTCTAATGCTAAGATGGAGGAAGGTTCATTCCACCTTGTTCCCTAATGGTTGAAGAATCAGCTGGCCATCAAGGGTCCTGATATTAAGATAACAATTAAGGAGCGGGTTTTACCCAGGGTTGAGAAGAAACAAGTCAAAATGTTACAGGTTAGTAACAACCCTTTCAACAGTAGATTTTTCCCAAAGGTGGAGATTATGTTTTATTAGAAATCCTTTTCTGGTAAAAAAAAGAAGGGGAATCCTTTTTTTCTTCCCCAACTAAGGTATTCAGGGTTAGTAAAGGCTATGTTTTATTGGAAGACAAAAGATGGTGGAACGTACGGAATATTGTCATATTATCTCATCAGCAAGCCCAAATAATTGCTCAAAGGAAAAACTGAGAGTCACACTTGGATTGGACTCAATGGGTTCAACTCTCCAAATGCACTGAAATTGCCACAGCAAATCACCTTATAGTCACTAGAGCCGCTGAAAATGCTCACACAGCCACAGGTACTGCATTTACAGTAGCGTGACCAGGTCTTGTGAGGTCAAGTAACCTAATAAATTCAAGGACTTTGTAATGTACTGATATCTATCTATATATATATATATTTTTTCTGTTTTGTTGAGGGGGTACGTGATGTGGTATAGTGTTGTAGCGATGTAGCGATGTATCTCGTGGTGTGTCTCCTAATACGCCCTGCGCACCTCCTTGTGGGTTTCTTTCGAGACGCACCACAACATGTTTATATTCATTATTGTTGTGTTTCAAATGTGTTGTTTTGCATGGCCTGTGACAGTAGGGATCAGCTAGTTAGGATTCGAGCTCACTAGGTCAGTTTATTCTGGGTTCTTGACTGGCGGGTTGATGCCCATCGTGGGTGAAGTAACATGAAAATAGTCAATTTAAAATGCTTTCCTGCTTCACTTACCACACCCCCAGGCTAGAAAACTAAGGTAGTTAAAGGATAGTTGGACATCTAGATAAACCCCATCATCCAACCCCACATCCAGGTTAAAGAGAATATTCAAGGGAAAAGGCAAAAAACCCCACAAAGTTAAAAACAATAAATAAATAAATACTTTAAAACCATGCATGCTCAAACACACCACAGCCGGCCAAAAGTATCACAGCTGAAAATGACCATGGTAGGTGAACAACAGAGGAGGGGGGGGGGGGGGGGCACGCAACACCCCACTAATGGCGCAGCCAATGGACCTCTCGTAGCCCCAACTAAACGAGGCAGGGCACCAGCGTACGCACTAACAAGCGCCCTGCTCCTATTTAGCGCGCTAACCTATCCTGACCCCAGCGGCCCCTAGTTGGAAAACATAGCTACTTCGAGCATAGCTAGTAATGGATACTATAGTAAAGAGGGCTCGATTACTTCATTTTTGCAATGGAGGAAGTGTTCAAACTCTTTGATTATCTCACCAACACCGGTGGCAAAGATGTCACTGCGTTCAATGTGCATTTTGACTCACGAATTAACCCAGACTATGAAAGATTCAATCTACACCAAGCAAAAAAACGAGACCAGACAGCTTTTAAGCTCGGCTGCGTGGGTTGGCCAGCACATGCATGCATGACAACCAACAGAAAGAAGTCCATGCACAAATAATTCAGGGGTGCCTGTTGGCCGTTCTCCGTCACTTCATACTACGCAAGAATGGTACGAAACTAGAGGACATGCTAATCCTCCTTCTCTTTCACAAATTATCAAATAGCCAGGCAGAATGTATGGAGGTAAGTCTCTCTCCAAAATCGACCTCAAAGCTGACCTCAGAACTGCCACGAAGAGTCAAACAGGAAGTTATTGATATGGTTCAGAAGACAAGACCTTCAAAGCAGCTTAAAAGACCCTTAACAGTGTAGGTGTCGTCCACTGTTGGAGCTCGAACTGTGGACTACACCGACACCAACTACCACATTGCCTGGTACAAGGAAAATCTTGTTCTGAATGCGGCAAACTGAATTACTTTGCACATGTGTGCATAAGGGAAAGCCGAAGTAGACAGGTACCCAGAGCAGCAGTGACTAAGCCACCAATGCAGACCATCACAACCAACACCAGATGCCTGGAGACCCACACCCTGATTGGGTGATGATGTAGAGGAAAGAGGAAGAAGTGGAATACATCTTCCTTATATTGTATGCTGAACATGGGGCAAAATTGGGGAAGCAGCAACTCATCTGTGAAAACAAAATCGCAAAGCTGCATATCCTAGCACTCATCGATACATTGATACATGGGCATCATAAATCAAACACAAGATAGGGCCCCTGAATAGTCAAATAAGCAGACAGAGGAGATAGGGGAACAAATGCCTCAGCAAAAAACATGCCATGGTGAGATTTGTATGGGTAACGTATCTGAGTATCAGGGAGGGTGGCTCTATGGTGCCTAATTGTATGGTATACTTTTTTAGGTCTCGCCTGAGCTAGCGCATGAGCTAGCTCAAGCGAGACCTTTAGTAAGGGCTCCAGAAAATGCTTCCACTGTGGCCAACAGCTTGCGTGCATGTGCGCGGGCGCGCGCTTCTGTCATGGCTCATCAAGTGCATCGCGCACGGGCACACTTCCAGCCTGCTATCACGATCACTTTCACTTTGACGGCCGCGACACGCACGCGCGCACACAACTCCCGGGCTTGTTCATTCTCCCTTCGAAGACTTTAGTCAGCTCTGTGGCTGTGTTGAAGTAAGCATTTTCTTTTTTTTCTTTATTTCTCTTTTATGTGTTTGCACTTCTGTTTCCCTGTCCTGCAGAGCCGCTGGGGTTTGTTTTTAATGCAGCGCAGGACTGTTGGCCTCTCCATTTATGTCCTACAACTGCCGTGGGTGTTACTGTTCGCTCCAAGGCACCAAGGATAATTTAGCTTAATAGACCTTTCTCGTCCCACACTCTTGACATCCAATCTCATAATCTCTGCCCCTCTGTTCTCTCAAGGACTCCCTGCAATAGCTCCTCTGAAAGCTCTCACTTCAGTGCTGCTGTCCTTTCTGCCCATAGTTACAGAGCCTTCTTCCTTGTATGGGAGGAGCGCTCATGTAAGGCTCCATCTTTTATGATGAATCTATGCTGCCCAGTGCATTTGCAGCACAATTTTTGCTGTTTTGTATGTCATGTCTTGATTTTCAGTTTTCGTTTTTTTAAAACTGCCAAACCAATTTCTTCAATTCTAACGCATTTGTTGTGTGCAGTCACTTTCCACCATCTTGAAGGATTCAAATGAAGTTGCTGTTAACATGCAAGGAGTCCGCTTATATTGCTTACTTTTTCAGCGCTGTAAATGCATTTGACAGTTCTCAAATTAGAACTTTAGAATGTTTTTAACATGGTTGCCCGTTTATTTGTTGGTTTTGTTTTTCTGTTTGTTTTATGCAAGACTATGACAGCTATTACGTTCTATTAGAACGGAACATAGCAGACCGGCTGAGAAAGACTTATCTTTTTGTTTGCAAGCATTTCAAAATATATTTTGAGTAATGCATTTTTGTATCACAATATGAAAGGCACAAAGGAAACCGGTAATAAGAAAGATTCATTCTTTTGTGTCCGCAGCTGGGAATTTTATGGAAATAAATATCTTGCAGTAATGCATTATTGTCAGAGGCATAACAAAGGGGATTTCTATTCAGACAGTGGACATGTTTGTTTTGCATACCTCCTTCCTCAACCTCTCTACCTCTCTCTCTACGGCTCTACCTCTCTCTCTACCTCTCTCAATCGCTCTCTCTCTACCGCTCTCTCTCTACCTCTCTCTACCTCTACACACCTCTCTACCTGTACACACCTCTCCCCCTCTCTCACTAGCCCTCTCTCTACCCACCTCTCTCTCTCTCTCTCTACACACCTCTCTCTCTCTCTCTCTCTATACACACCTCACACTCTCTCTCTCTCTACACACACCTCTCTCTCGCTCTCTCTACACATCTCTCTCTCTCTCTCTCTCTCTCTCTCTCTCTACACACCTCTCTCTCTCTCTACCTCTACGTGGCAGCCGGAGCCTGATAGCACAGCTTGTCCTTTAAAAAAAGGAAAAAAAGCATTGACATAGCCAATAGGTCTCGCCTTTGGGGCCTTATTAATGTTTAACCATGCAACAGTTAATGTTGTTGCACCAAGGATATTGTGCTGCATAACTAAATACTTATAAGGTCCCAAAAGCGAGACCTATTGGCTATGCCAATGCTTGTTTCTATTATGTATGGAGCTTTAGAATGTCTTGTATTGTGATATGTATAGATATATGTATGTTTATGTGGCAACTATAGCAATAAACAATTTATATTTTTTATTACGTTTTGGATGATGAAATAAGATGATTCTCTATATGTCTGATTAACTCTATTGTGGAATATATAGACATATACACTATGACTCCTAGATGACTTTGTAAGCATCCTTGTAAATATGGTGAGATACTAAATCCCCTAGGCAGTCTTTTTACATTTTTTTGGATGGGCATCATAAATGTCACAGACTATCAACTTGTCGATCCCTTTTTGTCCGACCCAAGCTTCAACCCACCAAGACGAAGATCTCCACCTATGGTGGTCAGGCGCTCTTGTCCCTTGCTTGAACATTTGAAGTGACAATATGTCTTATAAACAGTGAGTTGAAAGTCAAATTTTATGTAACCACTGGAGAGGGCAGCACCCTGCTCAGCTGTAATACTGAAGAGGCCTTAGGGTTGGTTCTGTTTGCATACCATAGGGCAGATTTACAATTTTTTCATATAGCGCACTGCAGCAGCGGCAAATGCTGTGCTGCACTAAGTGAAAAGAAGAGAGGAGGAGAGAGCCCTATTTACTAAAATAAGGCACTCGCTTCCCCTCTCACTAGCGACAGAGCTGAAATCAGCTGCTGTGCGCCACGGACACACCTTTGCCCCATAGTGCAAGGGTGTCTCTGTGAGTCTTGCATAGGTTTTGTACTGGAAGGAACCCTTCCAGTACAAATACAATGCACACTCACTTTAACCATTTTCCCACTTCGTATGTGTGCTGTAAAGTGCAGCACACATGCAAAGTCGGAAAAGGAAGGAGAAATGCTTTCATTTCTCCTTCCTTGCATCTACTTGAAAAGGGCGCAGTTTTCTCACGCTAAACGCAATCTACTTTATTTAGTAAATTGGGTTTAGCGTAAGAAACCATGGGTGGTTGCATGAGAACGCCAATGCATCACCCTTGATACGACCCCATTGCGCAAAGTAATGCAAAGCAGTGCTATGCGCTGCTTCGCATTACTTTTCTGTTATTTCCGGCTCTAAACAAGTTTAGAGCTATAAAGTAAATTGGGAAAAAAAGATTTTGCGCTGATATGCGTCACTTTTGTGACGCAAACACGGCGCAGAATCTTAGTAGCTCTCCCCCTCATCTATGACTGTTAAACAGAACAGAACTGTTGCTCAGAGACTTTGGACACTTATTTACTAGCTCAGGGTGCCTTAAGAATTATCAAGTCAAGCCGCATATTGAGAAAACGATTAACTCTATCACCCTGCGACATTGGCACCTAGTGTTCCAGCAGCGGCTTAAGATAGGGGAAAAACTTGAGCAGCTTGAAATGAATGTAGACACCACAAACTGCTGTTAGACCCCATAAGGTCTGTATGTCACCACATTCTCTACACACCTAGGCCTGAGACGGGACAAAAGACTCAACTTTGAGAATTCATCTGCCTCAGAGGTTTTTCCAGAATGCAGTGAGTGGAACCCTACCTGTATTGCATGGCGTCATCAATATCAGAGAAAAGGTGAGAGGAGTTGGTCTAACAGCTAGGGCGGTCGACCTTGAATCTGGGGAACTGGGTTCGAGTCTCGGCAATGACGCTGAACATCTTGTGATTCTGGGCAAATCACTTAATCTCCCCATGCCTAAAAAAATTAATGTGTCCTCATGTAACGGAACAGGTGCTATGTAAAGCGCTCTGATACCCAATACCTTCGAGTCAAGTTCGCGCTATATAAAACTCCAGAAAAAAAAATTGATCTACTCCAAAACAATGGAGGAGCACAGTCAGCATGTAAAGGCCACAGTGCAAAGGATTTTTGTACAATCTCATGTTGCACGGAGAATGGTGCTGATTCTTAAAAACACTAGAGAGGTTCTTTGGGTAAATGTTTCCCAAGAGGCATAAGAAACGCTTTGGCTCTCACTTTCCCAATTGAAGACAAGAATGGCTAACTACTGCAGCTGGTTTATTACCAAACTGGCAACATTGACTGGACTATTAAGGGATCTCTCAAAAGCCCATGCAGGTTAGGAATGGGGTAGACCCTAAGACAGTGCATTTAGGAAAGTCAAAGAAGCTAGACTTTACGGAGTCAGGATGGTATACTATGATCCTCAAAAAAGACACAGAGCTCATTGAAGATGCCAGCCAGGTGGTAGTGGGAGAAGTGTTTGAACTATAACAGAGAGAAGACTTTGGGCTCCTGTGGTATTTTGCCAGTAGGGCCTTGACGGAGGTCGAGACTCACTATTTCCAAATAGAGAGCGAGGCCCTAGCAATTAAAAGGGGCTGTGCCCACTTCCAACTCTACCTCTATGGTAGGAGTTGAATGTTGCCACAGACCACAAACCCCTCTTGAATCTCTTGCAAACCCCTCACAACACCTGCCACCATGAATTGAAAAGTGGGTAGTACAACTGCTTCATTACCAATCAGAGGTCACCTATAGACCAGGGGCTGAAAAGCCCCCTGACTTTTTCTCAAGCCATCCTTAGACCCAGCTCAGGATCTGCTATGACAGTCATAAGACACAGAAGACTAATTGAAGCTAGTTACGCAAGCATCCTACTCACAAGCATCGGACCGCCAAGACTTTGTCTGTGAGACGGTATGAGACAAGTGCCTACAAACAGTGTTGTAAGCTCTCAAACAAAACAAATGGTTGAGGTTTATGGCCCAGTTGAAGAAATACGATAAGGAAACAAAGAGACTCGATGAGAAAAGCTAAGGGAGGCCAGGTGAGAACTCAGTGCCACCAGAGATGGGCTTGTCCTGTAAGGTTGATGCATTGTTGTACCCCAAGCCTTGCAAGACATGGTCATGCCCGACCATCCAGGGCACCAAGGAAGTCCAAATTAAATCCCGTATGCGGGAAAAACTGTGGTTTCCAGAGATGCACCAAAAATTAAAGGAGCTAATCCTAGGGTGCTAAGTGTACCTTTAAACACCAAAACAGATCAATGTGGACACCCCTATTTTTGAACACAACAAAACCAAACTTGAAAACATCTTCACAGTTTCTGGATTACCATTGAAAATTAGGACATGCAACAGGCCACCGTTCCAAGGGTACGATCTCCATATGTAACTAAATAAATTCAAAATTCTTTATCACTGAATCATGCCCCTATGGCCTCAAGCAAATGAGGATGTGGAGCGGTTTAAGAGAACCCTCAATAAAGCCCTCTGCATAGTGGTGGACTAGATAGAAGACACCGAGTGGACGCTCTATAACTTTCTACGAGTGTACTGTAACACCCTGCACTGTGTCACTCAGTGCACGCCTATATCAACTGCTATTCAGGAGAGAAATAAAGGACCTCTTTCCCGTGGCTCAGCAGTGGCACCCGAGAAGGGTGGATGTTTATGTCTGCCATCCTCAGAGGGAGCAAAGCAAAGCCAAAGACCCAATACGCAGAAGAGCAGTATCTCGCACGCTAGAGAAGGAAGACATGGTGCTACTCAAACACATGCACCCAAGGTGGACGTTTCCCACTCCGTATGAGAGGGGCCCTTGGATGGTAGTGTCAGCGAAGGGAACTTGGAACACAGACCAGAAGGAAACAGAAGTAGTGACCAGGAACATCTCATGGTTCAAGAAGGTGTCCTGCATGAAACCCCAGGAGGTAAGAGGAGAGAGCAGAAGGAAGAAAAGGGGCCAGAAGAGTTATTTTGTCACCCCCTGCCACTGTGGTATCCCCACTGGAAACATCAACTGTCAAGAAAAAACAGAAGCAGTAGTTCACTATCTTCAGGGGAGACATATGACCCTACCCAAGAAGCCATTACCCCCATGCCAACCTTATAATATCCGTCCAAATCTCTCTCCTAGCCAGAAGCTCCCTGAATTACTCTGTTATACTGGATTGACTCCCGAAATACAATAACAATGCAGTAACATAGAAGCCAAAGTGGGGAGGAATGTAGTGAGCCACTTAGTCTGGATGACAGAGACACCCAGTCATAACATGCACCCAAGGCCAGACATGGCTGAGGGTTTAAATAAAGGCACGTCCTGCTGCTCAGGGTGGAGTCCACACCATATTCCCTGCATGCGTGTCTCATTTGCGTGCTGACCACATTATATCATGTTATTTGTTCTACGACTGAAACACCTCAGTCCTACTGGCTTTGGTATATTCATGCTTAAATTGATGCAAGGATTATCTACAGGATCATCAGTGTAGTTTAACCTCTGCTCGTCAGTCATTACTTGTGCTTCATTGTGGAGTCTGATGAAAGTCTAATGCATTCCCAAATATTTTTTACATTTTAACTATACCACTCACTTTATCAGCCTCAAAAGTATGAGTGGACCCACCAGGGTTTGACCATGAGGTCAAACACAGGTTTCTGGAGTGGATGCACTAAGCCACAAGACCATGGCTACTTCCAGAATTTCAGCAATAAATACCCGTTAGTCAGCAGAAGGATGCCCCGTCTGCATGTGTTATGGAGAGCTTCTATAGACTAACAGGATCATTTAGACATGAGTGCTAGAGGTAACCAAGTATTGGTAAAGCCAATGGGTCTTGCCTTTGGGAATTACTGGCTGTACCAATGGTTTTAGCAATATGTTATTGTATATGCACTGCACATTTTACATGAGTAAAGACTTTGAGTATTTAACATTCATAAACTCTCTTTGCTTTAGTGCAATTTTCTATTGTTTTGGAATTGACTTTACTACGTTTTGGCAAAGCCGAGAAGTCTCAGTTTTAAAAAGCTGAGCTATTGGTTTTAAAAATGCTTGTATGGTACATGTGAGCTGAGTCATATCTAGGTGTCTGGGTGAATTACGGTTGTGGGAGGTGTAAGACGTGTCAGCCTTAGGGTGCTCTTTCCTAAAACATCTTGCCGGCTTACCTCCTTTTGCCTGCTTACCTCCTCTTTTTGCTGATTCTTTGTTTTGGCCTTAGGCCTCTGAGCAATTTCACACTGCTGACCAGTACTAAAGTGCACATGCTTCTCCCCTAAACATAGTTACATTGGGTTATACACAATTGGCATATTTAATTTATCTGTAAATTCATAGTAGAGTGTACTACCTGTGCCCAGGTCCTGTAAATTAAATGCTGCTAGTGGGCCTGCAGTACTAATGGTGCCACCCACAGAAGTAGCCCTTTTAACATGTCTCAGGCCTGCCATGGCAGACCCTGTGTGCAGTTTTACTACCATGTCGACTTGGCATATAAAACCCCTTGCCAAGCCTTAAACTCCCCTTTTATTACACACAAGTCATTCCTAAAGTAGGCCCTAGGTATCCCATGGGGCCGGGTGCTGCGTAAGTAAAAGGTAGGACATGTACTTTTATGTTTTGAATATCCTGGTAGTGAAAAACACCCACATTTGTTTTTCACTTCTGTGAGGCATACCCCTCTCATAGGTTAACATTGGGAATTCCTTATAACACCTTTAAGCTGTAATTCCTGAATGAGAAGGAGTAGTCTGCCATGTTTTATATCATTGATGGTAAAGTTGGATTTAATATTACAATTTTAGAAATACCACTTTTAGAAAGTTGGCATTTCTCAGCTCTTAAATTTCTGTGTGCCGCAGCCTGCTCCAATACATGTCTGGAGTTGGTAACAGCTTCTCTTTGTGCATTCCCTTTAGACAGCCACACTCAAAAGAAGGTAGGGTGTATCTGAGTGCCCAGCTGCATCCTCATGGCTCATCTGGTCAGGATGGAAGGGAGGTGCTGACAATAACACCTGAATAGGCAGTGTCTTATCACCACACAAAGGGTTGATTACACCCCCCCCCCACCTTCTGTAGTGAGTCTGGAGCCATGGCTAGAAAGAAAGGATCGTTGCCCACTTCAAAGACTCTTCTTTGAATTCACCCCCACTTCAAAGGCACAGCTGAGTATAAGTACTGGGTCTCTAACCCAACCAAATCAGACACTTCGGAACCGGTAGAGAAACTGTCAGGAAGGACTGCTGTGCTGCTACAAGGACTCCTGTGCTGCCTTGCTGCCTGCTTCCCTTTAACCCTGCTGAGTAAGAAATCGACTCTGCTTGAACCCAGAGTGATCTCCATGGGATTGTGAGTCAGTAACCCATAACAATATTCAGATTACAAGCCCTTCCAGTGCTCAAATAGTGGTGGTCACATATGTACCATTTGTAATTACCAATTCTAATTATTGTTGTTTTATATGTCTGAAGCAATAGCACAGCTGTTGTTACGCAGGTGAGTGTAGGCATTGCAGTGAAAGAAAATAGAGGGCTTGAAATCCTCCACTTTGACACCCCAGGCCCTGATTGTAGGTTTCAGGGCTTTTGGTACCAGGGCCGGACTGGGAACCACAAGCAGCCCTGGCAAAGTGCTCAGCCGGCCCCCCCTCCCCCCCCCCCCCCCCCCTCCCGAGCTCTTTGCCAGGGCCAGTTTCGGCCGATTTTGTTACAGGGCCGATTTTACAGCTATGCTGCAAAAACGGCCCTGTAACGAAACCGGCCCTCAGGGGCCCAAAACCGGCCCCCACCCGTGCGGCGCACCGGTGGATTGCCCGGTGCCCGCTACGGCCAGTCCGGCCCTGTTTGGTACCACCACACCCCCTCAGAAGTGGCGCTGCAGTATTTGTTACCTGGCGAAGTTGATCTAAATGTCGTGCACTTCATTTGTTCCTGGTGAAGCAGATTCAAATTTCCTCAGATTCTCTGGGAGGGAAGCGCAAAGGGAGAAACACCAGTAACAGACAGCAATGTGGATCTCAGAGGGCAGAAGCAATACGGATGAGGGATGGGAGGACAGGGGTGGAAGGAAGCAACAAAAGGGCGGGGGAGGCAATACAGAGGGCGTGGCAGAAGCAACATAGGGCGCAGGTGGAGGGAAGCAACATGGATGGTGAAGGGAGGGAAGCAAACTAACAGGGAGAGAGCAGCATGGAGCGATGGAGGAAAGGTAAACAGTGATAGAGAAGGGGGATAAGCACATGCGCAAGAAAACCCATGCACTCTTGTGGAGTGTTTAAACAAAAAGAAAAGCTTACCATCTGAAAAATGAGCAGGAGAGGGACACACACAAAAAGAGGAAACAAAGTCCACAAGCTAACATATAAGAAGGAAGCAAATGAGAGTGACAATGAAGCCAACCAATTGCAAGCTCTGGGCGGACTCTAAGTCTACCATAAGCTATCAATTTGTCTTGCAACAGACAGCGCAAACTGAATACATGTGCCTTCTTGCTCTAGTACCTATTGCCAACAGAAAGAAAGTTGTGCTTGGTCGCATGCTGTTACCACTAGCTCCTTGCCGGTGATAACAAATAATAGGTAATACCAGATGCAAAAGGTGATGGCGCAGATTACGCTCTGTTTTTTACCACCTTGGTGGTACAAAATAGCTGATATCTTTACAAATGTTTTACTGCTGATGTCATTTCTCCAGCAGTGTTTTAGAAGGGTCTAACACTGTAGTCAAAATGACCCAGTTATCAAGTTATTTGTCCTTGCTTTTGACACTCTTTGAAACAGAAGTGTTAACCTCAGCCCAGCTATCACACATCAAGCATCATGTGATTATGAGGTACTATTTTTGATTATGCTTGCCATTCTCTGCACCAATTATCAAGTAACCAAATCATATGTCTCCTTGTTCTTTTTACCAATACTGTAGAGGGACTGGCTAACATTATCTGCCGCTGTATTTATCAGTGTTATAAAACATAAAACCTCAATAAAAATTGCATTTTTTTTTTATTTCAAAGAATTTATTGTTTTTCAATAAGAACAGACAGAGAATAGTACTGTACAAGGGTTAGCATAAGAGATCTGTTCGGTAAACATATCACATATCATAGTATAAGGTGGGGTCCTTACTGCTATAAGAGTATCAAGGGCCTAACCCTAATGAACAATAAGCGAGGAAAGGAGACAGGCAGAAAGAAAGGGAAAAGAAGAAAGCAGAAAGAGAAGGAGCCAGCAGAGATCAAGGGCTAGTCTAGTGAAAAGATATACTGTGTGTTCTACGTAGCTGCAGCCCTGTCTCTAACATGCCTGTCAGCAGTTTGGCTGTCAAGTGAGGGTGAGGCTGTGCTTTACGTGGTGCGGCAGGAGGCTTTTAAAGGGGCATGGCCCAAGAAATGCAATTAGGAATCTTTTCTGCAAGGCATGGCTTAAAACATATAAACTACAATCCTGTGCTACACTTGATGGAGCAGGGTTTTTATTTGAAACCGAATACCTGTTTCATTTTCGCATGTTATAACTAAAAGTACTACTGATTAATTATTAAGTATTAAAAGTTTGTCAAATGTTGACTAATCAACCCTATTAACCAGAGAATTACACGTGGGAATGCTATTGCATGGCTACAATAATAAGTGAACTAAGTTGGTGAGCAAACTGACAGAAATGGATGTTGCTTATGTGATGTTATTGTGTTTGCGCTTTAAATTAAAATGCATTAATGACTTTTGATGTCGCAAATGGCTAGATAAATACATACACATAAGGGTATTAGTAGGGGAATAACACTGTATAATCATTTCCGTGCAGTAATTATGTTTTGTGTTTATTCTTGCTTAAAGTTGTCCATTGTGGCCTGTCATAAAATGGCCACCACCCACAGCCTGCATTGGAGTTGCTGGAAATTTACAAAAAGGCTTCGCTCTACCTGTGACCTTGCACCTCTGATGAACTGAAAAGCCATAAGCATGATGACAAGTCCGGGACATCTGCCAAAAGCCCCTGGAAGACGGAAAAGTTACAAAAGTGGAAATATTGACTATACGAACTTGTTTTGAACCCACTATTGAAACAAATTCACCTAGTAGAGACATCCGTAAAAGTATCGAATTAGTCATGGACGTTCAATTCTGTTATTCATTATTTGGGACAATCTATGCGTGAGAAAATCTCGCACAATATCGAAAAAGTACCAAGATGACATTATTTCCGCCAAATCATCCGCTCTGAATAAAGAAATGTAACTTTTAGAAAGTAAAATTTTAGTATAAATAATAGTAGGCTAGAGAGGTCTAGCGCCACTTCTTCCCGAGCTGATGATGCGAGGTCCCTATGCTGACTGAGAGGACGATGACTCTACATGACGGCAGAAAACTCTAATTCTTCTACAGAGGACCGGTTCTGACTTAGGATCTGACATTTAGACAGAATAGGTAAATATGATAGAAAATGAATTTGCATTTAATTGGCTTTTCTTACAATTTTAGATAAATGAACAATCTGTTTGAATTTCTGTCTCGGGTGGTTATTTCTTGTCATGTTTATTGAATTTATTGTGTATTCTCTGAAATGTATTTTACTAGATCTACAAGCAACTAGCTGGTCGCATTGACCTCAAAGTATAGACAGATCGGATAGGTGTATTTTGAAAGTGTTTCTCCTTTGCAAGGCACGGATAGGATTATTTAGGGTGAATGTTGGTGTAATGGGCCCCACCAGCGTGTGATGTGTGTGAGAAGTTGGCCTGGTATATGATGTTCACTAGTTAAAGTGACCACCTTGTACCATGCCAAGCAACCCTTATGGTGTGGTTGTAAGTCAACCTTTTCGGACTAGCTGCCCTAGTGGTAGCGTAGGCTAAGCAGTCTTTGAGGCTAAACTCGTGAAGCGTGTTAAGCCAGCTGTTTTACCAAATGTAACCCCCTTTTATACCAATGAAAGGACACCACACAGATATATATTCAAAATATATATGTATTTATTTCTCAAAGTAACCCCTAGTCTCTTTATGAGCACAGGAGCACAAATCGTCAAACAAGATTACAGTAGAATACACAGAAGTTGCACTTTATATGGATAGGCCCTGGTGGCCGCTCAAACCATATACTAAAATAGTGGTATAAGTACCACGAACAGAAAAGGGAAAAGGCCTAGGGCCTCTAGAATCGCTGGGCCTACAAGGAGCTAACTTCAGTTAGTGACCAGGAGGTCCACGGGTGGCGTGTGCAGAGCAAATAGTCACACGCGTGCTCCCATAGGTTTCAATGGGTGCGTAAAAAGTACAAAGTTACTGCAAAAAGGATCTTCCGGATGGACTAGGAACTCAAGATTTGAAACACAGGCACTAGAGATGTAATACTACACTTGGGCACAGGAGTTCCAGCTTTACCTCACCCACAGGAAGCGGGTGCATAGGCCTCGAAGTGCGTCGGGTTTCTTCTATCTGTTCCGTGGAGCCTGTGGACAAAGATGCTGCAGGCGGTCGGTCCGGGAGAGATGCGGTGGATCCAAGAGTGGATCGGAGATGTTGAAGACCTGTAAGCAGAGGGGACAGTGTTCACAGTCACTAGCCAGTGACCAGCGTGGCACCAGGTGGGTACCAGGCAATGTCGGGTGCAAACAGGAAGAAAGGTGTAGCTTGTCTCTGCAGCCACGTGGTCCCTGGAGGTCGACGACATCCAGGAGTCAGTTCACGAGCTGTCCCACGCAGGCTCTCGCTGTCGGCGGTGTCGGCGACTTGATCGAAGCAAACAAGCCTTGGCAAAAGCAATTGTTGTGGAGAACAAGATAAGCTGATTGTTCTGCCCAGCAAGGTCAGAGGGACTGCTCCTTTGGAGGGGAGCAAGGGCCAGTCTGGAGCAACCAGACCAGCGGTGTATTTCTTGAAGTTCGTCGCCAAGATGGCCACTAGCCAGCGGGCCAGCAACCGGTTAGGCGCGTCGAGTGGCAAAATGCAGAAGGGCCCCACGCAGGTCGTGGAGATGCTGGAGGGCTCACCTTTAGTGCAGATGCTGCTCGAGGGTTGGGCTTCTCAGATCCCAAAGCACAACTTGGAGGGAGCCTCGGTTGTTGCGCTTGCAGCTTGTCGTCGTCGTTCCAAGATGGCTGGCTCCACGTGTCTCGGTGCCTCCACGGGTCTCCTCTTTTCAGGGACTGTGGATCGGGCGGTGAGAGGTCTGGAGGTCCAGGTCTTGTCAGTCTCTGGGCTCGGGCTCCGGCGGGAGACGGCGGCAAAGCAGACGTTGGTTCGCTGGATGGTGCTTGCATTAGCAAGGTGGTCACTCCCTGACCACAGGGGAGATTTCCTTCAGTCTTCTGTGCAGCAGAATGTCGAAGTTCCCGTCTTCTTCTTAGTTTCAAGTTGATTCCAGGATGTCTGAAGTCTTAGGACACAGCTCCTACCTTTAAGCGGATTCTAGGGGCCGGACTACCTGCTAGGTCCCTCCCTATGGGTGGGACCAGGAAGGGGGGTGGTTACACCCCCAATCCTTTGTCCAGCTCGCCCCAGGCCCGGGACTGGTGTGCCCCAGGACCGGTTTGAACTGGCATATGCACCGAGGCTCCTTGTGAGCCACAGGCATGTCTGGTTTCTTTCAAGCCCTACCTGACCAATACACAAAATCCTGTCTGGGGTGGTGCACGCACCTCCCCTGGCAGGAAACCCTTTGCCCACACCTCCCAAGCTGGAAGGACTCCCAGCAGCAGGAGGGCAGACTTGTGTCTGTGGTGGCAGCATCCATTTTGTGGAGCTGAGGCTATGTCTGATTTTACACGGGTTTCAGGTACTGTACATGTCGTGTCGCTCTAGAAGGGTGGAATGCTAACCCCGTCGCCAGAATTGGCGAGGGGTTAGTATTCCAATTCGTATGACACCTTACTCGACATGTTTTGATAAAGCCAAACCAAAGATAGCATTTAACCGCGAGGTTCATAATGCACTTAAGAGTATATGGTATGACGATATATGGAACCAGTAGAAGGAAGTTGTTCCGACCACTGCAGACAGGCTCAGCTCATGCCAGAGCACCATCTCACATGGAACCAAGCACTCTGCCTTCAGGATTGTTAAGGCCTGCCTTAGGAGTGACTTGCAGGTTACCAGGTGTCCTATTTAAGGTTAGGTATAGGTATACTACACCTAAGTAAGAGGTGATTACACCAACTTACCCCAGCTGAGTGATCAGCCAGTTGTGTCAAATTGTTAGGCCAAGCCTGGGGTGGCATAATACATGCTTCAGCTCCTGGCAGGCCTTGGGTACACCAATGCCCTGGGTACCTAGTGTACACTGGTACAGGGGCTGACAGGGTGATCCACTTCCAATTGGTTATGCACCTAGGGTGCATAGTGTTAATTTAGTAGAGAGAACAGCAGGCTGGGGGTCTGATTGGCAGGCCCACAGCCTCAATGTGTCAAAAACCAGTGAAGCTAAAAGCAAAAATTTGGGGTGACCATAGGTTAGCAGACCCTACTCTCCTACACAACCCCCCCCCCCCCAAACGCAGGGACATTAAACTAGCCTTGACCAGTCTCGTCTTCATGTCCTAAGTGGAAGTACCTGGAGAGACCATCTGCATTCCCATGGTCAGTACCTGGCCGGTGCTCCACTGTAAAGTCCATCCCCTGTAGGGAAATGGACCACCTAAGCAGTTTGGGGTTTTCACCCTTCATCTGATTTAGCCACAAGAGGGGCTTATGGTCGGTCTGAATCTTGAAGTGAGTGCCAAACAAGTATGGCCTCAGCTTCTTCAGGGCCCACACCACAGCAAAGGCCTCCCTCTCAATAGCTGACCAATTCTTCTCTCTGGGGGTCAACCTTCTGCTAATAAAAGCAATGGGTTGGTCTTGACCATCTACATTAAGTTGTGACAGCACAGCTCCCACACCAAACTCAGAAGCATCTGTTTGGACAATAAACTCTTTGGAGTAGTCAGGACTTTTCAGGATAGGTGCAGAGCACATGGCCTCCTTCAGGTCATCAAATGCCTTTTGACAGCTTACTGTCCACTGAACCTTTTTGGGCATCTTCTTGGATGTCAGATCATTAAGAGGAGTCACAATGGACCCATAGTTCTTAACAAACTTCCTGTAGTACCCAGTCAAGCCCAAGAAAGCTCGAACTTGAGTCTGGGTGGTTGGAGGAGACCAGTCCATGATGGATTGTATCTTACTCTCCAGTGGTTGAACTTGGCCTCCACCTACAAGGTGGCCCAAATACACAACCTTACTCTGCCCTATCTGGCACTTAGTGGCCTTGATAGTGAGGCCTGCCCTTTGCAGAGCCTCAAGAGCCTTCTTCAGGTGGATCAGGTGATCCTCCCAGGTGGAGCTAAAGACAGCAATGTCATCAAGATATGCTGCGCAAAAGTCATCCAACCCAGTAAGGACTTGATTCACCAACCTTTGGAAGGTGGCAGGTGCATTCTTCAGACCAAAGGGCATCACCACAAACTGGTAGTGCCCACCTGGGGTTGAGAATGCTGTTTTGGCCTTAGACTCCTCTGCTAATCTGATTTGCCAATAGCCAGCTGTCAAGTCAAATGTGCTCAAAAACTTTGCAGAAGCTAGTTTGTCTATGAGCTCATCTGCCCTTGGAATAGGGTGTGCATCTGTCCTGGTGACAGCATTGAGACCCCTGTAGTCCACACAGAACCTCATCTCTCTCTTGCCATCTTTGGTGTGAGGTTTGGGGACCAGAACCACTGGGCTAGCCCAGGGGCTCTCTGAGGGTTCAATGACACCTAATTCCAGCATTTTATGTACCTCAGCCTTTATACAGTCCCTGACGTGGTCAGGTTGTCTGTAAAGCTTGTTCTTTACAGGCAGACTGTCACCAGTGTCCACCACATGGGTACACCAGTCAGTTTGACTAGGTATCAAGGAAAACATATGTGAAAATGATTGTAGAACCTGTCTACATTCAGTCTGCTGATGGGCAGTGAGGTTGCCTCCAAGGGTCACTCCTTCAACTGAGCCATCTTCAGGGTTCTGAGACAACAGGTCTGGGAGAGGGTCACTCTCTTCCTCCTGTCCCTCATCTGTAGCCATGAGCAAGCCCATGTCTGCCCTGTCAACATATGCTTTTCACCTGTTAACATGGAGTACCCTGTGGGGACTCCTGGGAGTTCCTAGGTCTACCAAGTAGGTGACCTCTCCCTTCTTTTCCAGGATTGTATGGGGTCCAGACCATTTGTCTTGGAGTGCTGCTGGGGCCACTGGCTCCAACACCCATACCTTCTGTCCTGGCTGAAACTCAAACAAGACAGCCTTTTGGTCATGCCAAGCGTTCTGTAAGGCCTGGCTTGCCTCAAGGTTTTTGGATGTCTTCTCCATATACTCAGCCATCCTGGAGCGGAGACCAAGTACATAGTCCACTATGTCTTGCTTAGGCTTTTTGAGAGGTAACTCCCATCCTTCTTTCACCAAACACAGTGGGCCTCTTACAGGGTGCCCAAACAACAATTTAAAGGGGCTGTAGCCAACTCCTTTTTGTGGGACCTCTCTGTAACCAAACAGAAGGCAGGGTAGAAGGATGTGCCATCTTCGCCTGAGCTTTTCAGGTAATCCTTTGATCATACCCTTTAGGGTCTTGTTGAATCTCTCAACAAGCCCATTGCATTGTGGGTGATAAGGGGTGGTGAACTTGTAGTTGACACCACATTCCTTCCACATAGCTGTCAAGTATCCTGATATGAAGTTGGTACCTCTGTCAGAAACTACCTCCTTAGGAAACCCCACTCTGGAGAATACTGGCAGCAGGGCCCTGGTCACAACAGGTGCTGTAGTGGTCCTAAGGGGAATTGCCTCTGGATACCTGGTGGCATGATCCACTACCACCAGTATAAATCTGTGCCCAGATGCAGTGGGAGGATCCATGGGACCCACTATATCTATTCCCACTCTTTCAAAGGGGACCCCCACCACAGGTAGTGGTATTAGGGGAGCCTTTGTTGTGCCACCTGATTTGCCACTGGCTTGGCAGGTCACACAGGAGCGACAAAACTCCTTTGTATCTTCATTCATGTGAGGCCAGTGAAAGTGAGGGACAAGCCTGTCCCAAGTCTTGTTCTGGCCTAAGTGTCCTGCTAAAGGAATATCATGGGCCAAGGTAAGAAGGAAGCCCCTAAATTGCAGAGGTATAACCAACCTCCTGGTAGCACCAGGCTTGGGGTCTCGAGCCTCTGAATAAAGGAGCTCTTCATCCCAATACACTTTATGGGTACCTTGAGCATTCCCAGCAGCCTCAGCAGCAGCCAGCTGTCTGAGGGGTTCAAGAGAGGGACAGGATAACTGAGCCTGCCTCAAGTCAGCCCTTGAAGGTCCCCCTGTCCCCAGAAACTCAACCTGATCAGGTTCAAGCTCTTCAGGGACAGTTCCTTCAGGGTCCTCTAGATCAGCTTCCTGGGAAGGCTGATCATCACTCTGAGGCAGGGGGGAAGGCACAGCCTTGACCCTCCTGTTCTTCTTCTTGGTAGGTGCTTGGTCCATTGTTCCAGGATCCAAGACCTGAGGTTCAGTGAGGCACTTTTTGGCCTGTGACCTGGTCACAGCAAGGACATGTGATGATATACCTAACATCTCTGCATGAGTCCTGTACTCCACTTCTGACCATAGAGAACTCTCTAGGTCATTGCCCAACAAACATTCTACTGGGAGGTCTGCACTAACCACAACCCTTTTGAGGCCAGTTACCCCTCCCCATGAGAAGTTAACAACTGCCACACTATGTGAAGTAGTGGCATTGCTGGCATTGGTCACCAGGTAATTCTCACCTGGTATGTACTGTCCAGGGTCCACAAAGCCTGGTGTCACCATAGTGACACTGGCACATGTGCCCCTGTAGGCTTGAGCCACTTTTTCGTTAATTAAAGGAGTCTGGTTGTACTTGCCCAGGTTACTGGGACTCACAGTCAGGGACAAATCAATGTCCCCATCACAGATCAAGACTGCCTGTGTCAGGGTTCTGTCTAAGTCAGAATCTCCTTCAGTTCCCATAGTGATTCCCACTACACCCTTTGTCTGGGGACCAACACTGCTAACAGTAGTACAGGGAGCAGGTGCCTTAGGGGCAACAGTGTTGGGGGCTCCACCCTTCTTACAATCACTGGTCCAGTGAGTTGTATTCTTGCAATGATTGCACCAGGGTTTCTTTTGACCTTCTTTCTTCTTTTTGGACTGTTGGGACCCACCCTCCTTAGCAGTAGTTTGGGGCCCTGTTGAAGACTTCTGGTCTTTAGATTTCTGATCTCCACCCTTTTGGTCTGTTTTCTTCTGATCACCCCCTTGGCCCTGGTTCTGGTTCTTTTGCTTAACCCTGGTTCTGACCCATTTGTCTGCCTTCTTTCCCAATTCTTGGGGAGAGGTCAGATCAGAGTCAACCAAGTGTTGATGCAGTTGCTGGTTTTGACAGTTATTTAAAATCTGTTCTCTCATCATCAAATTATACAATCCTGTAAAATCAGATACCTTACTTCCCAGCAACCAACCCTCCAAAGCCTTAGTGGCACATTCAATGTATTCAGACCAGTCCTGAGTCTGTGTCTTCTGGGTGTCTCTGAACATTAACCTGTACTGTTCAGTGGTTAAGCCTAACCCATCAACTAGGACACTCTTCAGGACTCTGTAATTTCTGACATCCTCTTCTCTAACAGTGAGGAGTCTGTCTCTGCCTCTTCCTTCAAAGGAGAGCCAGAGGATTGCTGCCCACTGGTCTTCAGGAACCTGCTGTACTTTGCAGGCTCTCTCAAGAGCAGTTATCCATTTGTGGATATCATCCCCACTTTTGTAGGGGGGCACAACCTTAGACAGGTTCCTATTATCAAAGACCCTATCTTTGTCCTTAGGGACAATGCTGCCACCAGTGGGTATAGACCCACTCTCTCTAGGTTGCCTAGCCTTACTCAGTTTCTCTTCCATCAGGGCTACTTCTAGCTCCTGCTTCCTGATCCTCAGCTGGGCTTCCTGCATTCTGGCCTCATGTTCCCTCCTCTGAGGGGTGGTCATCCTTTTCCTGGAGTGACCTCGAGAGCCTCTAGAGGCATGAGAAGCATTAGAGTCGCCTGAGCGATTCCTTTGCCTCCTAAGCCCCTGGTTAAGTCCACTGGGGGGATCCAATGGGATGGTCCCATTGTCAGTCCCCAATAGCCTTAGTTTAGCTGGGCCAAGTATAACACTCGGCACTGGGCTAGTTCTCCCTTCATCCTCACTACTTTCTGTATCCTCACCACTTTCCTCCTCTGTAGTATGATTCTCATCTAAGGGATGGCTATTGGAAAGGGGTACTTCAGTAACATCTTCAGAAGGGGGGCCTCCTGTTCCTGTCCCTAAGGGGGCTAACTGGGAAGCTTTCTTGAGCTCTCTCTGATTTTCATCATTTTGCAAGAGTTCTCTGAGCTCAGCAGAGGTAGAGTTCTTGGGCTGTTTAAGGCCTCTAAGAGTTGCCAAATGCCTGAGCTCATTCTGGTTAAGGGTAGCAAAGATGGATGGTGCCCTCTGGGGGTCACTCTCAACAGAGATAGGTACATTGGACCCCTCTGCCCCAGCCATTGCTCTTAAGTGTGGGTGGATGTGTTGCAATCTACCTACACTTGGGTTTACCTACTAAACCTATCTAGTAGTTGTAGTCAGGGTGTGCTACTCCCTTTGCTCTACAACAACTAAGTTCAGTAGAACTTAAGTATATCTAATCTTGTTTTATATGTACCTACAGGTACCTATGTGATCTTTCAATTGTTAACCAAGAGATTACAATGGTAAAACACAGCAAGCTCAAATCCAACCGCTGCTCACCAATG
The DNA here is from genome assembly GCF_964204655.1 of Triturus cristatus. Classification (NCBI taxonomy): domain Eukaryota; kingdom Metazoa; phylum Chordata; class Amphibia; order Caudata; family Salamandridae; genus Triturus; species Triturus cristatus. Next base: position 685,324,713 of record NC_140592.1, read on the forward strand.
TGAGAAGTTGGCCTGGTATATGATGTTCACTAGTTAAAGTGACCACCTTGTACCATGCCAAGCAACCCTTATGGTGTGGTTGTAAGTCAACCTTTTCGGACTAGCTGCCCTAGTGGTAGCGTAGGCTAAGCAGTCTTTGAGGCTAAACTCGTGAAGCGTGTTAAGCCAGCTGTTTTACCAAATGTAACCCCCTTTTATACCAATGAAAGGACACCACACAGATATATATTCAAAATATATATGTATTTATTTCTCAAAGTAACCCCTAGTCTCTTTATGAGCACAGGAGCACAAATCGTCAAACAGGATTACAGTAGAATACACAGAAGTTGCACTTTATATGGATAGGCCCTGGTGGCCGCTCAAACCATATACTAAAATAGTGGTATAAGTACCACGAACAGAAAAGGGAAAAGGCCTAGGGCCTCTAGAATCGCTGGGCCTACAAGGAGATAACTTCAGTTAGTGACCAGGAGGTCCACGGGTGGCGTGTGCAGAGCAAATAGTCACACGCGTGCACCCATAGGTTTCAATGGGTGCGTAAAAAGTACAAAGTTACTGCAAAAAGGATCTTCCGGATGGACTAGGAACTCAAGATTTGAAACACAGGCACTAGAGATGTAATACTACACTTGGGCACAGGAGTTCCAGCTTTACCTCACCCACAGGAAGCGGGTGCATAGGCCTCGAAGTGCGTCGGGTTTCTTCTATCTGTTCCGTGGAGCCTGTGGACAAAGATGCTGCAGGCGGTCGGTCCGGGAGAGATGCGGTGGATCCAAGAGTGGATCGGAGATGTTGAAGACCTGTAAGCAGAGGGGACAGTGTTCACAGTCACTAGCCAGTGACCAGCGTGGCACCAGGTGGGTACCAGGCAATGTCGGGTGCAAACAGGAAGAAAGGTGTAGCTTGTCTCTGCAGCCACGTGGTCCCTGGAGGTCGACGACATCCAGGAGTCAGTTCACGAGCTGTCCCACGCAGGCTCTCGCTGTCGGCGGTGTCGGCGGCTTGATCGAAGTAAACAAGCATTGGCAAAAGCAATTGTTGTGGAGAACAAGATAAGCTGATTGTTCTGACCAGCAAGGTCAGAGGGACTGCTCCTTTGGAGGGGAGCAAGGGCCAGTCTGGAGCAACCAGACCAGCGGTGTATTTCTTGAAGTTCGTCGCCAAGATGGCCACTAGCCAGCGGGCCAGCAACCGGTTAGGCGCGTCGAGTGGCAAAATGCAGAAGGGCCCCACGCAGATCGTGGAGATGCTGGAGGGCTCACCTTTGGTGCAGATGCTGCTCGAGGGTTGGGCTTCCCAGATCCCAAAGCACAACTTGGAGGGAGCCTCGGTTGTTGCGCTTGCAGCTTGTCGTCGTCATTCCAAGATGGCTGGCTCCACGTGTCTCGGTGCCTCCACGGGTCTCCTCTTTTCAGGGACTGTGGATCGGGCGGTGAGAGGTCTGGAGGTCCAGGTCTTGTCAGTCTCTGGGCTCGGGCTCCGGCGGGAGGCGGCGGCAAAGCAGACGTTGGTTCGCTGGATGGTGCTTGCGTTAGCAAGGTGGTCACTCCCTGACCACAGGGGAGATTTCCTTCAGTCTTCTGTGCAGCAGAATGTCGAAGTTCCCGTCTTCTTCTTAGTTTCAAGTTGATTCCAGGATGTCTGAAGTCTTAGGACACAGCTCCTACCTTTAAGCGGATTCTAGGGGCCGGACTACCTGCTAGGTCCCTCCCTATGGGTGGGACCAGGAAGGGGGGGGTGGTTACACCCCCAATCCTTTGTCCAGCTCGCCCCAGGCCCGGGACTGGTGTGCCCCAGGACCGGTTTGAACTGGCATATGCACCGAGGCTCCTTGTGAGCCACAGGCATGTCTGGTTTCTTTCAAGCCCTACCTGACCAATACACAAAATCCTGTCTGGGGTGGTGCACGCACCTCCCCTGGCAGGAAACCCTTTGTCCACACCTCCCAAGCTGGAAGGACTCCCAGCAGCAGGAGGGCAGACTTGTGTCTGTGGTGGCAGCATCCATTTTGTGGAGCTGAGGCTATGTCTGATTTTACCCGGGTTTCAGGTACTGTACATGTCGTGTCCCTCTAGAAGGGTGGAATGCTAACCCCGTCGCCAGAATTGGCGAGGGGTTAGTATTCCAATTCGTATGACACCTTACTCGACATGTTTTGATAAAGCCAAACCAAAGATAGCATTTAACCGCGAGGTTCATAATGCACTTAAGAGTATATGGTATGACGATATCTGGAACCAGTAGAAGGAAGTTGTTCCGACCACTGCAGACAGGCTCAGCTCATGCCAGAGCACCATCTCACATGGAACCAAGCACTCTGCCTTCAGGATTGTTAAGACCTGCCATAGGAGTGACTTATAGGTTAGCAGGTGTCCCATTTAAGGTTAGGTATAGGTATACTACACCTAAGTAAGAGGTGATTACACCAACTTACCCCAGCTGAGTGATCAGCCAGTTGTGTCAAATTGTTAGGCCAAGCCTGGGGTGGCATAATACATGCTTCAGCTCCTGGCAGGCCTTGGGTACACCAATGCCCTGGGTACCTAGTGTACACTGGTACAGGGGCTGACAGGGTGATCCACTTCCAATTGGTTATGCACCTAGGGTGCATAGTGTTAATTTAGTAGAGAGAACAGCAGGCTGGGGGTCTGATTGGCAGGCCCACAGCCTCAATGTGTCAAAAACCAGTGAAGCTAAAAGCAAAAATTTGGGGTGACCATAGGATAGCAGACCCTACTCTCCTACAATGTGTGTATGCGTGTGTGACTGTGGAATCATTCTGTCCGTGGAAGTAGAGGGGATTCAGAAGCTCCGACCTGCACCAGTTTCTTGGTAGCAGAATGATGGTTAGCTATTGTCTTGATCTGGCGAAATTGCGTGTATATAGGCTTGTTGATTATTGATTGATATTTGTACTAACACTATATGTTGAAGTCGTGTTGAGTTCTATGTATTGTGAATGGCTTCTGGGACGTAGGAAGTCGGTGACAGTTCCGTAGTAGAGCAGAGGGAGTGTTGCTCTCGGAAAAAGGCGGGATTGTTGGCCCTGTATGCAGACAGGGGAAAACGTGTGACAATTGAAGTTACACGTCGCATTGTCTGGGTTCGATGAGGTAGCATCGCCGAGTGTTACCATTAGAAACGTATTTCTGTGTGAAAGAAGTGTGTATGATAGCGAAGGTTATTTGTGAAACTCTGGTCTTAGGTCCCAGGGATCCGTAAGGGATTCCGTTAAAGCTTACCGCTAGAGAAGTAATAGGTATTCACGGAGCTTGTTAGAAGGACAGGGCAGAGGTAAGCGCTGCTTTGTTAACGTGTGATATAATTCTGTAGTAGGACAGACTGTTTGCTGTTCTCGGGAAAGACAGAATTCTGTGTGAATGTACTACATTTTTCTGGTATGAAAGTGCGTGAATGAGCAGGCATTCCGGTTAATCGTGGAACTCTTAGGGGTATTCCGGAGGCAAACAGTTAATTAATGCTTGTTAGAAGGGTAAAGTAAAGGGATGTGCTACTTTATCAACGGAAGTAACGATTCTGTAGTAGGGCAGAGGTAAGCGCTGCTCTCGGGAAAGGCAGAATTCTCGTGGGAAAGGTCTTTTGCTGTTCTGTGGCTAGCGAAGCAGACAATGGAGATGTTTGTATGTTGTAACTAATAAACTCGTAGAAGTTGAAACAAAGTCTACTAAGTAGTCTTGTAAAGGAGGGGTAGACAAGAAACAGGAGACAAGAGCAGAAGTGACTGCAGCGACTGCTGACGTCAGGGAGACCGCGCTGTGATTGGACAGTGGGTTAGAGCAGTGGAAGCACGGTGATTGGTGTGCTAGTGAACGCCGCGCTAGGATTGGGAGACATACAGGGTGACGAAGACGCTCCAGGATTGGTGCGTTAGTGTGAGGTGCGCTAGGATTCGCGGACTGAGTAAGTGACGTAAACGCTCCAGATTGGTGCGTTAGTGTGTGTTGCGCTGCAATTGGATAAGACATCGTACAGATGTAGAACAGACTAAGAGTTACGAAAAACAGGAAAATGTATTACCATAATGGAGAGAGGAAAAAGAAGTCCTTATTCAGTAAAGTAAAGACCTGGTTTGACAAGGATAAGGATATTATAACTAGGGAAGGAGAGTTACTTCCTCCGACCAGAACCCCTGCATCCTTTATGGTTGCAAAATATGGGTATCATACCTGTATTTGGTTAGACAACTGGGCGAAGTATACTAGAGAGGATGAGGTTTTGGCTTTCCCAGAACATGGCTCATTTAATCTGGCCGTGTTAAGAAATTTACGGGAGAAGATGATGAATCTAGAGCCCCGGCCTAGGCCGACGCAATTCGAGGCATTGGTGGAATGGGAAGATGAAGTACATGAGCGAGAAAAGCAGAGGAGTGGGGGTAACTACAGGTACTTGTTTGGGCGAAAGTATGATCGCGAAACCCATCATGAACGGATGAGAAGGTGGCATGATGCCAGTATGACTGAGGGATTATATCCCGTAAGAACAGTAGAGGAATCAGGAGGAAGAAAGTGTACAGAGAAAGAACATAATGTAGAACCCAGGAGATATGGGGCAAATGAGTCTGATGATGATGTCTTAGAGGACATGCTCTATAAAAGACCACCCCCGTATAGACGAGAACCAGAGGTAGAGACAGCAGTGACCCCGATGAGAGACACCCTGCGGATTATTAAAACAGAGGGTACCACCCCTGGGTTGAAAAGCAGTTGTTCTCTGGCGGAAAGAGAAAGAGAGAGAGATAGAGAGAGAGAGAAAAATAGAGAGAGAGAAAGAGAAAGAGAAAGAGAAAGAGAAAGAGAAAGAGAAAGAGAGAAAGAGAGAGAGGGAAAGAGAGAGACAGATAGAAAGAGAGAATGAACTTGAGGATGAAAAGACCAGAGAACTAGCCAGAACTACCTTTGAACTGACAGAGAAAATCAGAGAACTGACTAAAAATCTTGAGGCAGTTACAGTGCCAGTGACAATAGGCCCGGTTATGCCGATTTTTGACAAGCAGAGGACGGGTGAGAATGGATTGACGGTACCATATGTGGGAAATAGATTGATTGTTCCTCCAGAGCAGGCAGAAATGAGAGCAGGAGAAACTCAGTGGAGAACAGGAGAAAATCAGTGGAGACATACCATATGTGGAGGAGAATTGAGTGTGCAGACTAACTCAATTTTGAATTCTGGATGTATGGAAGGGAACAGAGGATCAATTTTAGAACCGCAAAGAGTGACAGAACCAGGGGGTGCAGAAAAATCTGTGATAACTGCTGAGGATTTGAATGATTGGCTGAAAGCTTTACAGAAAAAGGAGAAAGAGTCACAGGGAATTGATGTAGCTAGACTACGTATGGAAATGGAAGAGATGATAGTAGGAACAATACCTATAGAAACGCTGAAGGATTATCAGGAAGGGGAGATCCTCTTCCTGTCTAAGAGCGTCACATGGAGAGCAAAGAACATACACGACAGGTTAAAAGGAATAGCCAGTGAATTGGGAATTGACATGGATAAGGTGAAAGCTTTACAAAAGTCTTACCGAGTGGATTTTTCAGACAAGGATATTGAAAATCTGAACAATGCAGGCCGAACAGGACAGATTAAGGAAATGATTGCCTTGCTGAAGAAATGGGGAGATGTAGAAAGATGGAAAGACAGATGGTATCGAAAGCGAGAGGATGGGCCAGATAGAACTTACTCGGCATTTCCTCTGAAAGAAAAAGAAAAAACTGTGACAGCTTACCCCATGAGAGAGATTCCAGGAGGTGGGTACGTACATGTCCCATGGACCAGACAGGATATTTTATCATTTACGAATGATTTCCCTCGTCTAAGAGAAAAGCCTGTTGAGTGGTACAGACAGGTCGACAGATTTGTAAAGCTGTCAAAAGTACTGTGGATTGACCTGAATAGTCTGTTTGATATAATTGTACCAGCAGACTTGTGGGCAGAATGTAAAATAGTCATAGACTGGCCCACTAAGGAATACCCGAGAGACCCAAAAACAGGAGCTCCAGACCCGGAGGTAATGAAGAAGTACGAGCAGGTTATGGCTTTTTTGAAAAATAAAGTACCCCCCAAGGAAACAGACTGGGTTAAAATAGACCGAACACATCAAGAATTGAAAGAATCAGTCCATGCTTACTATGAAAGACTGATACTAGCTTTTAAGCAGTTCAGTGGAGATGAACACTTGGGTGACAAGGATCTGAGTCATTTTGTGTATAGATTTGTGTACGGTTTGCAGCCTGAAATCAGTGAAATGATACGGCAGCACACCGTAGACTGGCAAAGTAAGAAGATTGATGAGATTCTGAGACATGCAAAATACTTCAGTGATGAGATTGAGGCAAAGCAGAGAAAGCTAAAAGAAAAGGCGATGTGGGCACAGGTGAAAGTTGCAGAAAGACAGGAAGCTCAGTTGGTTGAACAGGCAAATAACCCAGGAAATAAGCCCAGGTTTGGTCCGGGAAAAGGAAAAGGAAACATTGAGGAAGCCAAGAAAAGGTTTCCCTGCCACAACTGTGGAAAATTGGGGCACTGGAAATCCGAGTGTAAGAATCCACCGTCTACTAATGAAGATAATCCCTCATTGAATTCACAGGTGCAGAGTGAGGGGTGTGGTCAGCATCGGCAACAGCAGAAGGCTGATAAGCAGTAGAATCAGGTGCCAAAACCACCCTTGCCACAGAGAAGAGGATCTCAGAAGTACAGCCAAGAGTCAGGATTCTACGATGAAGAGCAGGTAATCAAACCAAAACGCGCAAGCGCAGTTTCTCAGTACTGGCTGAAGAATGAGGGAAGTGACTCCGAGGGAGACTTCTGACGTTGCCGAAGAGAGGAAGAGGAGTGCGTACTTGGCGCAACTCTAGAAATAGACCAGGCAGGGCCTTTTGTAGATGGAAAAATTAATGGTGAAAGTGTCACTTTTCTAGTTGACACAGGGGCCACGAGATCAACTGTCAGGTCAGCTGATATAAAGAATCTTCCTCTCTCGGACGAAGCAATCCAAGTGGTTGGTGTGTCCAACACACAGATTAAGACTTTACTTACTGAACCAGTAAGGGTTAGGATAGGGAAATTTTCAGACATGCACCGATTTGTGGTGTGTGACACGAGTCCTGTGAACTTGTTAGGCAGGGATCTGCTGTGCAAGATGAATTGCACTATTTTCTGTACTCCAGATGGAATAACCTTTGAGACACCTGATGAGGATGTTCTATACAGAATGACTATGGATAACAGAGAATGTGAGGCTTTGGGAACATATGCAATATTTAATCCTGATGCATTACCCCCAGAGTTGAAACAGACAATGAAAGCAGCAGTTTGGGATTTTACTGGAGAAGATGTGGGTCTGATGAGAAATGTAGATCCAGTAAAGATTACTGTGAAAGAGGGAGTGGTTTACCCAAACATACCGCAATACAGATTGACACCTGATATAATTGAAGGAATAACACCCTTAATTGAAAAAATGATCCAGCAAGGGGTGTTAAGAGAAATATTGAGCAGCCCATGTAATTCACCAATAATGGGACTGAAGAAACCTAATGGAAAGTTCAGAATAGTACAGGATTTGAGGAAAATTAACAAGATTGTTGTGTCATGTTGTCCCATTGTGCCAAATCCATCAGTGATCTTGTATCAGATTCCTCATGATGCAGAATGGTATACAGTAATTGATTTATGTCATGCTTTCTTTTCAATCCCATTACATCATGACAGCCAGCCAATATTTTCTTTTAGATTTGGAGAACGGATTTTAGCATGGTGCCGAATTCCACAGGGGTATACAGAGAGCCCTTCAATATTTAATCAGTTGTTAAAAAATCTCTGGAAAGTCTGACAATGCCTGAAAATTCGGTCCTGGTCCAATATATTGATGACCTACTTGTGGCATCAAAAACACGTGAAGCTTGTGAAGTAGACACCATTGCATTGCTGAATCACTTGGCATATGGAGTATTAAAAGTATCTCCAGCCAAATTGCAGTTCTGTAAGAAAGAAGTCCAGTATCTGGGACATAATATTGAGAAAGGCCTGAGAAAAGTGACCATTGACAGGATCAAAATCATTAGAGGAATGAGAGCCCCAATGACACAAAGAGAGGTGAGAATATTCCTGGGAATGGTGGGTTACTGTCGTCAGTGGATAAGTAACTTTTCCCTGATTGCCAAACCCTTGATTAAATTGACCAAAAGTGAGGTGAAAGATCCATTAGAACTAAACCCAGAAGAAATGGCAGCATTCAGAGAGTTAAAAGACAGACTTTGTGAAGCTCCTGCCCTGGGAATGCCTGATTATGAAAAAGAATTTGAGCTGTACTGTAGTGAGAGAAATGGATGTGCACTTTCAGTGTTAATCCAGAAACATGGACGTCTGAGGAGGCCAATTGCCTATTTCTCAGCAACTCTTGCCCCAGTAGCTGTGGGTTTGCCAGGTTGCCTGAAAGCAGTTGCTGCTACCTGCAAAAGTCTGGAACAAAGTGAAGGAATCATAATGGGATATCCTGTAAGGGTATTCGTACCTCATGATGTGGCTATCCTTTTAACAAGGAGCCGGACACAGTTCATGTCTCATAGTCGGCTGACTAAATATGAAAAAGTCATTCTTGGTGCAACCAATGTAAGCCTGGAGAGATGTGTGAATGTGAATCCAGCGACACTGTTACCTGATGCTGAATGTGTGGGAGTGAGAAATGATGTTGATCATGATTGCCTGGATGTACTTGATTATTGCACAAAGCCAAGGCCCGACATTAAAGATCTGCCACTGCCTGAAAGTGATCATGTAGTGTTTGTGGATGGATCTTGTCTGAGAACAGATGAAGGAGTGTTGAGTGCTGCATATGCTGTATGCAAAGTCTCGGAAGTTGTGGAAGCATCACCTTTGAAAGGAGTTAAATCCGCTCAGGTGGCAGAATTGGTGGCACTGACCAAAGCCTGCAAGATTGGGAGGAGTGTGAGAGTGACTGTGATGACTGACAGCCAGTATGGCGTTGGAGTTGTCCCTGATTTTGGCCAGCTATGGCTACAAAGAGGTTTTCTGACCTCAAGTGGAACTCCTATAAAGAATGCTGAAGTGGTTGGAAAATTGCTAGAGGCGATACAGCTGCCTAAGGAACTAGCAGTTGTAAAATGTGCTGCTCATGGTCAGGGTGATGATTTTGTAACTGTGGGAAACAAGTTTGCCAATGACATAGCACAATATTGTGCAAGAAACAATCACTCAATTAACAGGAGTAAAGAACGGGAAATATCTTCTTGTTCCTTAATGTTCACTAATGAAGTGGGAACATGGGAGGAGGTGAAACAGCTGCAGGATGAGGCAGGAGACGAGGAAATGAGAGATTGGGTGAAAGCAGGTTGTGCACCTAGAGAAAAAGATCATGTGTGGGTCTATAGGGATGGAAGACCAGTCATGCCAAACAGCATGTTGTCAAAAATGGCAAGGATGTATCATGGCCAAGGACACCTGGGGAGGGATGCTATGATAAGAGCCTTCAAGCAAACCTGGTACAGTCCCAAGTTCAGACTGATAGCAGAAAGTCTCTGCCAGAGATGTTTGATATGTCAGCAATTCAATCCTGGAAAGAAAACAATGGTGAGCCTAGGAACAATAGGCAGAGAGGGAGGACCCTTCACAAGAATGCAGATAGACTTCATTGAAATGCCCCCAGTCAACAGATTGAGGTATGTCCTGGTGGTGGTCTGTTTGTTCTCCAGGTGGGTGGAGGCATATCCAACCAGAAGAAATGATGGGATAACAGTGGCCAAATTACTGTTAAGAGAGTTCATCCCAAGGTACGGGTTCCCAGTAACCATTGAATCAGACAGAGGAGGACATTTTTATAATGAAATCATGAGTCTAATTTGTGAAGCATTAAGTGTACAGCAGAAGTTACATTGTGCTTACCGACCAGAGGCTTCTGGGGTAGTTGAACAGATGAATGGTACCATCAAAAACAGAATTGGCAAAATGTGCTTAGCCACAGGAATGAAATGGCCCGATGTCTTGCCTCTAGTCCTAATGACCATTAGGTCTACTCCAGACAGAACAACAGGTTTGAGTCCACATGAAATTATCATGGGACGTGCTAGGAGGCATGCATATGTACCAGTGAACAAGCTGATGACTATAACTGATGACATGATTTTGGATTACTGCAAAGGCCTGGCTGACGCAGTTCATTCTGTGTTTCACCAGGTTGGAGAAGACGCCACCACACTTGAAAAGAAACCAGCCCATGATCTGAGCCCAGGGGACTGGGTAAGGATAAAGGTCCACAGAAGAAGGAATTGCCTGGTTCCAAGGTGGGGAAGGCCAAGACAAGTCATCTTGACCACAACGACTGCTGTGAAGTGTGCTGGTGTGAAAAATTGGATACATGCAAGTCACACACTGAGAGTTCCAAATCCAAGAGATGGTACTGGAAAAGAATACTTTGAAGAATCAGATTCCAGTGATGATGCAGACAGTGAGGCAGTAAGAAGAAAAAAGAATCCTGAAAGTGGGGAAAATGAGTCAAGGGAGATTTTCATCCCACCAGAAGAAGTTCTGAAGAGAACAGTGCAAACTGCAGAAGCAAGTTCAAACTCAGAAGAATTACCTGAGGCTCCAATTGACAGTGACCAACACAAAAAGAAAGAAAGAAAAGAAAAGAACATTCCAACAGAAGAGACATCTGAATCACATGAGGAAATTGGACAAATTCCACCTGAGATAAATATTGAAGAAAGAGGGACAGACAAAGACAGTGAGGTACAGATTGCGGAAAAACCCCGAGGAGGTGTAGGGAACAGCACCAGCAAGCTAGGTGAAGGGACAAGTAGACAGCAAGAAGATTGCGTGTCAGAGACCCGAGGAGGGACAGAAGTAGGGAAATCTCAATTGGTGGAAAAAGAAACTGTTGGAGAAAAGGGAGTTGTTGGAGAAGAGAAAACTGTTAATGAACCAGAAGCAACTGAGACAAAATCTGATGAAAGTGACAATGAGATACATGGAGGACGAGTTCTGAGAAAGAGAACTTGGCTTGGAGAAAGACACAATAAAGAAGGAAAACAAAAGAGAAATGCTAAAGGAGATCTTTGGCCGAATAAGATAAAGAGACTGAGGTATAGACTGACACGAGTTAACTCTTCGAAAGCTGAACAAGTGAACGAAGTGTCAAGTCAAAATCCAACCAAAGAAGAAGAAACAAAGATACCCGAGAGAGCAAAAAGAATAAGAAAACCAAACCAGAGGTACAAGTCACCGGAATGGACATATGTGGCACTGCCTGAACAAGGAGAAGAGGCAGACAGTCAAGAAAGTCCAGAGGAGGCTTTACTGAAGGAGGTTGCTGAAGAAGAAGCTGTGGGAATCCTGAGAGTTATCTTGTTCGACATAGGAGAAGGGACGGATGTTCAGGACCTGATACAGTTTGATGATGATGAAGAAACAGTGAAAAGTGATGAAAATCCAAATTGAATAGATTCAAAAGAAGAAGTAAAATTAAGAACTAATAGATTGTAATAATCTGGTGGGTACTTGCTGCCCTGAAAGGTTCGGTAGTGGAGTAGAAGAGGCTAAGTCAAAAGACATGATCAAATTAACAAAATGGCTAACACTGAGAATAAAAGTCGATGTACCTTTCTGAAAAGATGGTGCAAGATGTGCTGCTGCTGTACAGGTTTATTAATGCTGCTCTGGAGCGTGCTTGCTCTATTGATTTCATTTAGAGTCACTATAGACACTTTAGAAGGTCATACTGAGAACAAAACTAATATAGGGAAAAGTTCACAGAAAATAGTACCGACTAGAATTAGTAATGTACATATACATAAGGATAGGTCAATTAATGATTTTTCGAGCAATGTTTTTTCTAAATTGTTGTATGAGTACGTAAAGACAATGGACAATGGACTCTGTTTCGGAAGGAGTAACTTATCATCATCTTCCGGCTACGTATGGAATTTCCTGTAGTGTGTTGATTAGTATATTTTATCAGTTAGGGAAATTAGATTACAATATGTCTAATATAGATAATATAGATAATATTCTTGGGCAGTTGCCTATGAATAAAGCACTGAATCCTGCAAAAGAAGCTAACACTTTAGGAGAGATTTTTTTTAGAAACCAAAGAATTAACCTTAGAATATGTTTTTAGAAATAATTTAACTTGCCGTTTGAAAGGAGAAGAGAAGAATTTTCTAGACATGGTTGAGAGAAGAAGATTGAACATGCACAAGAAAGCAGAAGGGCATAAAATGAGTGACACAATGTGGGATATTGAGAAAGAAAAGGAGTTGAAGAATGGAGCCAGTCCAACTATGGCTATAGATGCCCCACAGAAAGGGAAACTGTGCATTACCAGGAAGAGATCCCAGTATGATTATCATTTCATAGGGACAAGTGAGTGCCATGATACATACTTTATTGCAACAGGATGGGGATTTAGAGGAGGAGAAGATCCAGTTTTCCCGGGAGTGTATTATATTTGTGGGAACAAGGCTCATTACCGTTTGCCTGACCATTGGTTTGGTACATGTTATGTTGGCCTGGTCTTTCCAAAGATTTTTCACATGGATAGAGTAGATGATGCTGAACATTCTAACACATTAACACGTTATAGAAGAGAAACATGGACAGAAATTGTAGGAGATATTTTTGGAGCTTTAATTCCAGCAGTGGGAATTTCTTTAAATGCATTTGGCATTCGGAAGTTGACAACAGTAGTGGATCGCTTGTCAGCAAGCACCGCTGGAGGCTTTCTTGTGGTAAATACTGAAATGGTTGCTTTACGCGCTATGGCAATGCAAAATCGACTTGCCCTTGACATTCTTTTGGCAAAAGAGGGTGGAGTCTGTGGAATGCTGAAAGTTCAACATTGTTGCACTTACATTCCTGACGAAAGTAAAGATCTAAAAGTTTATATCAAAAATATTACTGATCTGCTAGAAGAATTAGTACCACTGGAAGCTGAAAGTATCTGGACTAAAATGGCTAATAAGATGATTGCTATTAAGAATTTCATAGCTAAAATAGGTAGTACCATTTTTGGTAAGATATTATTTCCATTAACCTGTGTAATTGTTGCATTATTGATCCTTGGATTAGGATGTATGTGTTGTAGATATAGAAGAAATAAAAAGAAAATCACAAAAGAAAATGTTAAAAAGAGACAAAAGAAACCAGAAAGAGATCCACAAGAAATAGAATTAGAAGAGCTAAGAGAAAGCATGTATGTAGAAACTAAAAAGGGAGATGAGATGGAAACAAGGGTCTAAATCATGAACAAGAAGATATTTTGAATTGGGGTTGCTGGAAATTTACAAAAAGGCTTCGCTCTGCCTGTGACCTTGCACCTCTGATGAACTGAAAAGCCATAAGCATGATGACAAGTCCGGGACATCTGCCAAAAGCCCCTGGAAGACGGAAAAGTTACAAAAGTGGAAATATTGACTATACGAACTTGTTTTGAACCCACTATTGAAACAAATTCACCTAGTAGAGACATCCGTAAAAGTATCGAATTAGTCATGGACGTTCAATTCTGTTATTCATTATTTGGGACAATCTATGCGTGAGAAAATCTCGCACAATATCGAAAAAGTACCAAGATGACATTATTTCCGCCAAATCATCCGCTCTGAATAAAGAAATGTAACTTTTAGAATGTAAAATTTTAGTATAAATAATAGTAGGCTAGAGAGGTCTAGCGCCACTTCTTCCCGAGCTGATGATGCGAGGTCCCTATGCTGACGGAGAGGACGATGACTCTACATGACGGCAGAAAACTCTAATTCTTCTACAGAGGACCGGTTCTGACTTAGGATCTGACATTTAGACAGAATAGGTAAATATGAGAGAAAATGAATTTGCATTTAATTGGCATTTCTTACAATTTTAGATAAATGAACAATCTGTTTGAATTTCTGTCTCGGGTGGTTATTTCTTGTCATGTTTATTGAATTTATTGTGTATTCTCTGAAATGTATTTTACTAGATCTACAAGCAACTAGCTGGTCGCATTGACCTCAAAGTATAGACAGATCGGATAGGTGTATTTTGAAAGTGTTTCTCCTTTGCAAGGCACGGATAGGATGATTTAGGGTGAATGTTGGTGTAATGGGCCCCACCAGCGTGTGATGTGTGTATGCGTGTGTGACTGTGGAATCATTCTGTCCGTGGAAGTAGAGGGGATTCGGAAGCTCCGATCTGCACCACACTCAGAATGCCATCTGCCCAGAATTTACGCACCTGTCTGCAAATGTTCGGTTATTGCATCCAAACATTTCAAGCAACCATCGAAATATGCCAAAGGCAAGCTAGACCAAGTGGCTTTGTCACTGCTTATTAGCAATAGCAAATATATTAGTAACAACGGTGATTTTGTTGGTAATAATGAGAACTGAAGATCGGTGGTAGCTGGTAATTTTAGCAGGGAGGGGAGAAGATGGGACACACATACACACATACACACTACTCATACCCATGCATTCGAGCATGTGGGCACAAACACACATCTATTCACAACACTCAGTCGCAATTATTCATACATACACGCACTCATGCAACAAACATTTTTAAAAAATCACACTTACCTGTGCAGCTCTGCCTCCGAGGTCCCAGGAGGGTCGGGAATGCAGCTTTCTCTCAGTGGCTGACCTTAGTCCCTACCTGGTCACAGAGTGGGATGGGGTCAGTAAAAGTTGCTGACCCAACCCCACTCTGTGACGAGGTGGCAGTGATTGGCACTCAGCCCTGGGCACTTCAGGGCTCAAAACTAAAGCTCCCAGGTCCAAGGCAATCAGTGACGGTCCCCTTGTCACGAGGGGGCAGGCCTCGTGGTGCTTTCCTAGGTTGAAGCGGTCACACCCATAGGAGCTGTGACATTTTCGCCCTGAAAAAGTTCCGCTCAGGCAGCAAGGAGCCTGTCCATTTAGCACGTCTTGCTATTGGCTGCCTGACCTGAAAACAAAGAGTGTTTGTCAGGCTGACCTTTCCCCAGCCTGACAGACTCTCTTTATTTAAGGAAAAAGGTGAGGGGACTGTTAAAAATATTTTAATTCTAAAACTATGAGTCTGAGAATTAAACGTTATTAAGGACTGCAACAGGAATAGTGGTCTTTATAGTGTCTCTGTCAATCCAGTTCTCCACTTCACACATCTTTCCTCTTCCGTCTCTTACGCTGTTAGAAACTTTGCCTCACATTATTCTGAAATCTCCCTTTGCATAACTTAGGCGTTATATCTTTCCTCTTCAGCATCATCTTATCACTCTCTCCTTCTTCACGTACCGCCTTTCATCTCCTCCACTTAACCACCCCCAAACACACAACCCACCGATGCACCTGTAAGCAATGCATTCGCTTTTTTTTTCGTGAAGCAAATATTTACACAGCTGTGGACCTCTTGCACCCACTTTCTCAAAGAATCACAATTCAAATTGGCACATACATGGCCATCACTCAGCGTGCTTGGGGAGAGGCTAAGGATCGGATATGCATAGTCTGAACACCTTTATGATCCACTGACAGGCACTGTGAGAAACCTGCACTGCCTTCAACCTCAGCTCCAGAGCTCTCAATCATCTCCTGTCATGAATACCCAACCACAACCTCAAGTCAACCATGGAGGGAGAATATTCATTTCACAGGAATCGTTGTAGAAGAATGAAAAATGTCCTAGCTAAAGTAACGGAAAGTTTCAATTCTATTAAGGAGTCGGAGGCGAGGATTATGCCTTCTTTCTTCACTTTATTCACAATAGCAGCATCAAGGATTAACAAAACTATGTTTCCCATGAACCGTAAGGAAAGATAGCAGAAAAAACAACACACAGCAACAGCCAATCCCAACAGGGAATCAGTGTCCAATCAGGGGCTTCCCAGCCCAACATAGTCCTTTGCTAGTGTCTCCTCTTCCTCTTTCGAAGCGCAAAGACAGCATCTCGATCTTCTTCAGGCATCCTGCTTGTAAGCATCGGAGCCTGTAAATGACAGGGACACATTACTGAAGAAATCAGACCGCTCAAGCCTGTAAAGGAGCATGAAGCAGTTAACTTGAACATCGTAACCATAGTGCATGCAGTCAAACTGAAGTAAAGTACTTACTGTAGTACGGGGAGGGGTCTCCACCTGGAGCGTAGGGCGGTATAATCCTTGCCTCGGAGTCCTTAATAGAATTTAAACTTTTCTTTACGTTAGCTAGGAAATTTTTCATTCTATGTCAGGACTGGATGCAAGGATTATGCTTGTTTAAAGATTGCCCATAACCAAATGAGCCATGTTAAGCACCGGCTTGAAATCTCTTAAATGTAGAGTCCGAAGACCAGTCAGCCGCATTGAGGATTTTCTCTAAGCGGGCACCTAAGCCGAAGGCTTTGGAAGCCATGGCACCCCGAGCGAAATGCGCCCCGAAGGGCAGAGGCTTATGCCAGCCTCTTGCATCACCTAGTGAACCCATCTGGCGATGGTAGGTGAGGAAACCGCTTTAAACGGTTTCCGGAGCGCAATGAGGAGTTGGCGTTCTCCTGGGGACCGGAACTCCTCCATCATTTCTTCGTACGCTTTGAGGCATCTAACCACACAAAGTTTCGGAGAGTCCGGAAACTCCGGATAGGAAATTACCCTGGTATGACATTTTGTGCGCCTGAGCAAAGTGAAAGTTACCCTATAAGGAGTAAACGTCCGACCAGTGACAACCAGGGCTCGAACATCCATGACCCGCCTGGAAGAAATCAGGCACAGGAGCATAGCCAGTTTCTCAGAAAGCTCCTTCCTGGAGAGGAACCTGTTAGGCTGCCAAGATAAGAAAAGGTTGAGAACCTGATTAACATCCCAGAGCGCGGAGTAACGTGGTTCCGGAGGCAATGAGAGTCTAATGCCACGTAGGAGCCTGCAAACCATGGGGTGCTCGCCCATGGAGGTCTCGCTAACAGGAACATGGCCAGATGAAATGGCTGACCGGAATGTGTTAATAGACCTATAAGCCAACCAGTCTGAAGCCAGTTGCACCAAAAAGTTCACAACGTGAACCACGTCCGCGACCATGGGATCGAGACCCCGTCGCAAACACCAACTGGACCATCTGCCCCACGCGAACCTATATCATTTGACGTTACTGTCCGTCCAAGCTTTTGAGATGAGAGATGCAGCTTCCCGCGAAAGTCCTGGGGTTTCCCATCTACCCCTGAAATCCGCTACGTTATGAGCCACAGAGAGTTCGTCAACACCAGAGGATGTGGAGTTCCTTCGGGGCTTGTAAGGAGAGTTGGAAACTGGGGGAGTAGGATTGGAAAATCCCAAGAAAGTTCCAGAAGAACCGGAAACCAAACTTGCGACTTCCAAACTGGCGTGACTATCACCAGGTCCACTGACTGACGGCGGACTTGTGCCGTTGACCGCGTGATCATCACGAAGGGGGGAAATGCATACCCCTGCTCCAGACTCCAATCCTGGAGGAATGCATCCGTGGCCGCCGCTAGAATGTCCAGCTGAAGGACCGTGAAATCTGATGATCCAGTGTGGATGTAAACAGATCTGCCAAGAAAGGACCCCAGAGGTCCTGCAATGTCGCGAAAACCGACTGATCCAGTTTCCAGAGACTGGAATTTCGAAAATTGCACATTTTAAAGTCCGCTTCCAAGTTGTCTCTCCCGGGCAGATACTCCACTGTGACCGATATCTGACTGTCCAGGCAATACTGCCAGAAACTCGTCGCAAGGTCCGAGAGGGCTTTGGACCTGGTGCCTCCCAGGTGGTTCACATATCGGACCGCTGAGATGTTGTCAATCTTCAGGAGCACGCAGGACTGCACCAAGTCTCTTGTCCAGCACTGTACTGTGAAGGACCCCGCCAGAATTTCTGTTCGTTGGGTGACCACAACCCTCCCGTAGGGAGTTCTCCGCACCTGGCACCCCAGCCAAGCCTGCTGGCATCGGACTCGATAACGAGATCCTGTGCAGATTCGAAGATCGTTTGGCCATTCCAGGCCTCCATATGGTCCAGCCACCAATGGATTTCTGCCCTCGCCTCGGCGGACAGGGCAACCATGTCAGAGTATGGGAAGCCTTTGCGGACGAAGTATGCCTTGAGGCGTTGAAGGGCCCTGTAGTGCAGCGGGCCCAGGAATATGACCTGAATCGAAGCTGATAAGAGGCCCACCACTCGGGCCAGCTGTCGAAGAGACACTTGGTGCTTGGTCAGAACACGACGCAACTTGTGATGGATCTTGGCGACCTTCCTGGAGGGAAAACTGAGAGTAGAGGTTGTGGAGTCTATCATGAACCCCAAGAATGTAATGGACTGAGCTGGTTGTAACAGTGATTTCTGTTCGTTGATCATAAAGCCAAGGTCCTGGAGAAAGGTCACTGCCATCCGAAGATGAGACTTCAGTCGACAGGGGCAGGAAGCCATCAGGAGATGGTCGTCTAGATACACGATCATCCTGACCCCTGAGCTCTCAGGAACTCTACCACTGGCTTGAGCACCTTGGTGAAGCACCAGGGCGCTGAAGAGAGCCCGAATGGAAGGGCCGTGAACTTGTAAATGTGGTGCCGCCAGTCAAACTGGAGGAACCGTCTGTGAGGGGGAAAAATTGGGATCACCAAATAGGCGTCCTTGACGTCTAAGCAGACCATCCAATCGAGGGGCCGCAGGACGTCCCGCAGGAGATGAATCCCCTCCATTTTGAAATGGCAATAAACCAGCCATTGGTTAAACTTGCTCAGATTGATGACCGGCAGTTTGGCGCTGTCGGTTTTGTCCACTAATAAAACAATGTTTAAAAATCCCCTGGGGTGGAGAGAAGTACGGGTGCTAGCGCCTTTGCAGAGGAGGGATGTGACTTCCTCGTCGACAAGGGATGAGTCTTGTGTGGAAGACTGAATGGGCCTGGGTGTGGATCTCTGAACCGGGTCCCCTACAAACTCTATGTGAAACCCTTGTACTGTTTGGAGCACCTACGCATCGTGCGTTATTGACAACCAAGCATGGTAACAACTTGCCAGCCGCCCCCTAATTCTTGTGGGGAAGAAGGGAGAACACTCACCGGGACTTGAGGGGGCAGCTCCTCCTCGGAAACCTTTTCCTTTCCCACGGCGTCCTCTTGTCGGATAAAAGTTCCCAAACCGGGGCTGGTCTTGGTAGTGTCCGGAGCCTCTCTGATTATTCTGGTGGGGAGTACGACTGGCCGAGCAGCCCCTGCCTTGGCCGGCCCCTCGTAAAACAAGAAGGAAAACTTTCTTAATCGTGGATTGGGCCTTGTCCAATGACCTGAATGTACTCACAAATTAGCCGAGCTCCTTTATGAACAGCTCGCCAAACAGACCCCCCTGAGCAACGGCGCCCGCCCCCGAATCTGCCAGGTCACCCAGTTTTGGATCTATCGTAATGAGGCGGGACCGGCGCCTCTTGGTGGAAAGAGCGCAATTCGCATTGCCCAAAAATATTACAGCCCTTTGGGACCAGCCTGAGCGTGACACCGCTGGGATGATGGAGCCCGACTCGTTGGCCTCCTCAGCCATATTGAGGATCTTGATTATGGGGCTGAGAGCATCCAGGAGCTTGTCCCTTTTTTGGGATCCCTGATAAACTTCTGTAGGAAGATGGCCATGCGGGGGTAAATGTCAGGGGGCAGGGCAACTTTGCACTCCAGAGAAGGGTGGGGGCACTCTGCTCGCAGGCAGTTACGGGCCTACTTTTCCAGGGGCATACATATATGACTTGGGGTCCACTCCTAAGAGCGGGGATGGACTATTTCCTTAGGATCAAGCATGTCGGACGTGCCCTGGGAGGTTTGGGAAGGGCGTGACGGGAGCCAGGGTATAGAAGGGCTCTGATTGGGATCAGGACCTCCCACCGTGCCGGGGTCAGTAGACGGAAGGGCCGGCGGAGGAGGAGGAGGGGTGGACCCTGACAGAAGGGCAGGTTGGCTATCAAGGAAAGCTAGTTTTAGCCGCACGAAGGCATCCAAATCCAATCCAGAATCTCAGGGGCGCTTAGGAGGTGGGGAACCAACATTTCCTGGGTCCGAAGGGACCAGGGCCGGCGGGGCCGAAGCCTGTTGAATCGCGAGTTTGTCAAATGCCTGGGCAATCTGGCGGGAAAGGCAGTCCTCCAAGGGAGTAATGGCCTGATCCACCGCCCGATAAATAGATGTGTCTACCGCTTTGTAAAAAGCGTCACCCCAAGGCATATCAGCAAGAGGGTCTTCCTCCTCTTGGAAATCGTCATAGTAATATGACTCCATACTGAGACAACCAGAGGATTAGAGGTACAGTAGGTCGTTAGGGTGGTACTCCACCAGGCCAATAGCAAGGCCAAATATATATGGGGCTGGGTGGAAACCTGCACTTAGGGGCGGTTAAACCACAATTTCAAGGGGTTCTAGCCCCAGGGGACTTCAGTGCCGTGTAGAAATCTAAAACAAGCATTCGCAATGCAATAGGTCTCGCATTTGCGAGAGTTTGAGCTATTAGCATTGTAAATGACAGTGCCTTTTATTTATGTTTAAAAAAAAAAAAACTTAAATAAAAAGCATTGTCATTTACAATGCCAATAGCTCAAACTCGTATAAATGTTCATTCTTCAGAAGGAATAATTTGCACTTGTTGGATGTGAGAAGGGCCCTGGTAATTTGTATTCTAAGGCCTTCCTTTAGGAAGTGTGATTCCCTGTTTGACACGTTTGTGCTTCCGGCCAAGGAAAAAGGGCTTCATCATTGACAATAAGATCAATAATTTCTTTGCGATACCGAATGGCTGAACCACCTCTATCAGACCTATTCAGGGGAGGGAAACTGAGTCTGGCTGCTTCATGAGTGGATTTGGTACCTATTGCAGACATTGGCAAAGCAGCAACTTGGACAGCTCCTAACACTGTTGTTCATAATTATCGACTTCATCAGTAGCATTGCCTTGAGATAAGTTTTGGTGTTAGTTTTCTTAAATCAATAAATAGGTTAGGCATATATGTATTTCACTAAGACACGGGGTGATGCATAAATTCCTTGCTTTTTGGTTTATATAACTGGATTTATGTAATCGTGTGAAACTAAAACCTGCATTGATTTGATATACCTTAAGGAGTAATGACTGGGATGAAGCCACAGGATCTGGAGGTATTGTCGAGGGCTGCATAGTAATATTTATTACTCGTACTCCAAGCACCTTCATATCAGTCATTGCATCCAAGCCTTCCCACCCAATCAATGGTCCTTGATATGCTTGAAAGAATAGGAGGATGCTAAAATCAGGGGTTCTATAGTGCCCAGATGACATAGGCAGGGCTCAATTTATAGCATTTCCAGGTTTCCTTTTCTATCTGAGGGTGGTGACAACCTCATGGAGTAAGGACTTGTACGAGGACATTAGGACTAAAGATTAATAAAGATTAGATGCAAGTAATCCTAGACATTCCCCAAGCCACACGCTTTTTCAGGGCTTCATGCTACAAAATATATGTATATATTTTGAAGTAAGCCTGCCGTTTCTTAATGAGGCAAAGAACACAACTTCATAACGAGAAGACATCAGATGCTGGAGCCGCCTTGTTCTTTCCCTGGATGATGTATATTTTTTAATAAGTTAATTAAGAAAGGAGGTGAATTCCTATGAGATCCAGGCCCGCAAAATCTTATGAAATACCTTGTGAAAGGAACAACTAGGTGTTATTGCAAGAAAAGGGCAATTGGTGCTTTAGTAAGTAGATTTTTGGTGCCCATCCAGCCTTAAAAGTAGATCCCCCCAGAGTTGCATCTCATGTCCAAATGGCAAGTCTGCCCTTCCAGATAATCTGTGCTTCTTTTAGGGATGTCAATGTAGATTAGGGAATGGTTAAGTTAGAACAAACCAGTGGTTCTGCAACATAGTCTCTAGTTTAATACAGACTTAAAGTGTTTTGGGAATACAGAGGGAGTAATCAATTAACCATCTTTACCAGCATGGCTCAGGCTCTAAATATTTGTAACCAAAGCCGTCTACATGAAGAAAGAGAAGATAAAGGCATGAGACTAGAAAGCGATTTGCTCCTTATGCGACTACTAGCAGGTGGCCCTGGCACACAGACACACCTTGGAGTGCACGTCAGATTGCCACCACGATATGTGAAAGCACTGCTACCCTGAGTTTATTTATGCCTGTTATAGATGTAAAATGTTTAGTTTTAATAAGTCATTTAATTCAGGGGCTTTCAAAAGCCACTAATGTCGACAGCTAACGGACCTGTGACACCGCAGATAAAGGATGTATTTTGTTAGGTAGCCCACAATCCTGTTTAAGAGGAAAGCTCGGATTTGAACTGGTTTGTTCTGCTGTTTGCTATTTGGCTTACGATCACCTCGCCTTGTACTGCTGAGTACCAATAAACTAGGCAATATTTACATTTCTTATTTACAGCTTTCCAGAATGCAAAAGTGGAGCTTGCCACATGAAATCCCCTTAGGAACTCGCCGCACCATGAGGCAATGCGCTGGCTAAACCAACCACACGGTGCATATTAGTTCGTCACAGAAATGGATTCAATCTGGGGATTAAAAAATAAAAAAAACAGAAACCATGAAGGATTCCCTGATCCTATGAGCAAGTTATCCACGAATCTGTGTCAAAATTCCTGCTGGTAAAAGCTCACGAATGTTTGGGTATCTGCAATGCATGCACGTTATTGGGCATATTAAATCAGATTTGGGTAGAAAGCAGTTTTTAAACAAGTGCTTGTGTTTTCAGCTGATCCTTGTTAGTTTGCATGCAACTAACGAGGATCATCTGAAAACACAAGCACTTGCAAACTAAACTAGGATCGGCTGAAAACAAGCGCTTGTTTAACAAGAAAAGCGGACATCAAAGGAAGGGTGGGAGGGAACGAGCATATGGGGTGTGAGTTATAACGAAAGTTAATTGTTGTAAGAAGGGATGCAGGAAGTGAGGCCGAGCGCGCGCTGGCAAAAGCAGTCTGCTGCTTTCAAGTCCGATGCCAGATGCCAGATGCCAGCTTCGCGCTTGAATGCCTCACATGCACTGGCCATAAACCGCATTCCTAAGATCTTGTGCCCCTTACTAAATCTCTCTGAATGCGTAAGGCGGCACACGCGCAGGAAGTAGCTGGTGGCAAATGGAATGCGCGTGGTTGTGCGCCTAACCGCCATCCGAACCGCCTGGGAAGCCTTTGGGAGCATTTTCTGAAGCCCCTACACAAGTCTCGCCTGGCGATCGCTTACGCGATAGCCAGGCGAGACCTAAAAAACGTCAAGCACCTGCAAATGGGCAAAACGCTGGTCTGGGCTAGTCTCCTTAAAGTCTCAGCGGTCGGCAGAAGGTAAAGGGCCGCTCACTGCTACCAACTAGAAGGCGTCTCCCTAGACCAGAGGCTCCGGTGGGGAATGCGCACGCAATGTTTGAACTCGTGAAAGAGTGCAAACCGCGTGGCGCTCCCCACACAGCCTCCTGCGCCCCCTGGTGGCGGGAGGACCGCAGAGCCGAAAACCGGCACAGCGCCGCGTAGGAACGGGAACCGTTGCCGTGGCAGCAAACAAGGAAACAAAGCACAATAATGAGGAAACAACAAGTAGTGATAAAAGCCGAAATAAATCAAGGCAATACGCGCCCAATAACAAAGCGCAAATCCCGAGAGGAACAAAGCGTGAACAGCGCGAACATGCAGTCATGAAATCATACAATGAAACTCAACGTTACATAAAACGCGAAACAGCATTTAAAAATAAACGCAGGGGAGGAGCCAAGATGGCGATCGGAGCAGACGCTTGAGCGCCCGGCTCCGTCGGTCCTTGGCCTCGGACTATCATCCTGATTCCTATCCTCGCCGATTCTCGAGGTGAAACGTGTGCGACGACGCGCTGTCCACGCCGCCGCTTCCCCGAAGTCTCAGCCCGCCCGGATGCCGGAGTTCTTGGTGCTTTTGTTCTCCGCCCTGGACCCCTGCTCCATTGTGGCCTTTGCCGGCCCCCTGGAAGCTCCGCAGTCACCGGACCCGCTAGCGCAAACCCGAGCCACGCGGTCCCGACCTCACCTCACACCACGGACTGTCGCCAGATGAGCCTGGGGAGGGACGGCCAGACACCTCCTGCACCCTGCGCCTGAAGGGCTGGGGCTGTAAGGTAAGCCCCGGTGCGGCGGGTCTCCTGCCCCGATCTGTGGACCGCGCTGTGGGAGGCTGCCGACCCCCTTCTTCTATTGCCTAGTCGGCTGCAAAGAGAACCCGAGGGAAGGGAGGCGACTGTTGGCTTTCCCTGTTGCGGTGCAGACCTGAGGGGAACTGACTCCTTGCTACGCCCCCCCCCCCCCCTGGCTATTGTACCGTCCGGCGGTAAAACATGGAGTTGTTTGCCTGCTCGCGGCTGGGGGGTGATACTCCGGTCTTGCCCGCTGCCCGCTTCGCCCTCCCTCCACCAGACACCAGCTCCGCAGTGCCGTCCCGGATTGCTGCCGATGTGGGGGCGCAGCCTCCGCTGACATGCGGCTCCGTTCTGGCTGTCCTGCGGGACTTTCGTCTACAAATGTGTGCTCGCTTGCAGGCGCTGAGTGAGCGGTTTGACTCCATGCTGTCGGCTGCGGGTCGTGAGCGCTCTGTTTGTCATCAACACGGCGTGGGTCTGCCAGTGCTTTTGTCCTCTTGCGGGGACGCAACGGCTGTGTGCGATCGTGCTACACTGGTGCCTGCATCTGGCATTCCCGGCACCCAGGATCAATTGCTCTTCAGCTCAACAGCGGATACTTTGTTTCCCCGTTCATTGCTGCCTGCTTCATTGTTGCCTGCCTCACCGCGTCTGCAAGAGTATCCAGCTGAGCAACACCTAACATCCTCGAGGAATCGTACACGGTGGCCTACTGCTTCTTTTTTGTGGAACTCCTGTACTTTACATGCCATGTCTGGACTTTATGTGGTGTACAAAGGGACCTCTACAGATGGTCGGCGGCCATTTTGTGATTCTACTTCATCATCTACTCCCAAGCGGCCATATTGTCTTTGTCTGCACGGGATGCGGGGCCTTCACGTAGGGGCTGGCTTAATCTCTAGCCCGCGATCGGGCCAGGGCTAAACTGATTTATATCGCCAGGGTTTCACGGATGGGCTGGGCTGGGACTGGAACTGTATGTATATGTTGTGCGCACTCGTCGCGATCTGTCTTCCTTCATTTAAATTGTTGTGACAATTCATTTTCATACGACCGCTTTTGGCGTAGTGGGTTCTCAGTGTGTGGAAGCCATAGATGGCCGATGGTTTAGGGCGCTCTGATGATACGTAGGCTCCTCCCCACCTTCTTCTTTTTGGGAGTTTAGATTAGAATAGTCCTATTCTTTTCTCACCCCCTTTATCATAGGTGTATTGTTTTCTTATCTTTCTTTACTCTACTCTTACTCTCTTTCTTGTCTATATTTCGGGTTTCTTGGGCGACAGGCACTATGCTGGGGGGGGGGGGCAGGCCGTAGCCTCCGCATTGGTGTAGGGTGGGGGGGGGGGTAATTTACTGTTTCTAATTAGTTCTATGGGCCTTTTTTCTTTTTTCTGTTTCTGCGCTATACTTGTTTCGATTCTGGGTCCGGGTGTGGGGTTGACTGAGTGGGGGCGGCACTGGAGGGGTGCGTAATTGCTCATGTGACTACCCTGTTATATAACTGCATTGCCTCACTGCCTGAGATTTTACTTCCATTGCTGTTTTAATGATGCTGCTGCTCTCCCGTGTGGTGAGGATATCGCGCGGACTCGAATCTCCTTGGTTCTTAATCCTTACTGACTTTTTCCTTGATAAAATTATTTTGAAAAACTTTAAAATTAACCTTCACTTCTCCTCCCCCTGGTGTCAAGGATCTCTCCAGTGTATAATTCATAAATCGTTGCTAATCTTGACCGTTGAAGCACAGGGGCCGTAATGTTTGTATCAGTGCTTAACCGTATCGTGGCCGGCCTGAAGGTTGTAGGCCCGTATTTGTTCTTTTAATATGCACGAATAAAGGTTTTCAAAAAAAAAAAAATAAAAATAAAAAATAAACGCAAACAGAGCACCAAGCAGTAAAAGAACTGAAGGGCACTTATCTGGCTGCATAGCAGCGAAGAAAGAGGAAGTGGGGACACTAGCAAAGGACTATGTTGGGTTGGGAAGCCCCTGATTGGACACGTATTCTCTGTTGGGATTGGCTGTTGCTATGTGTTGCTTTTTCTGCTACCCTTCCCTATGGTTCATGGGAAACGTAGTTTTGTTAATACTTGATGCTGCTATTGTGAAGAAAGTGAAGAAAGAAGGCATAATCCTTGCCTCCAGTTCTGACATAGAATATTATTTTGTATGACACGAAGCTACAGAAACAAGACATCTGGATAAAGCAAATTCTCTTAAGGAATATAAGATGAAGTAAAACATTAAATGTATCCAGGCACTGCCTTGCTGACATGGAATACCGTATGGGTTTTTACAGTCATGGTAGAGAAATCAATCTGTGTTTTTGCATATAAAGTTAAGGACATGAATATAGGGCCTGAAATGCTTCATTTCAGTTGGTTTTTAATTACTGCCAAGTCTGAGACCCGGCAGGACCCGCTCCACCTAAAGCACCGCGATGAAGTCAGATTTTGAAGACAGTGATTCCATTAGAGAAATGGAGAAAAAAATGTCAGAGGGTAATGCAGGCTCGCAAACAGGCCAAGTTATGTAAGTCTATGCATACAAGTCAACTGTGTTTTACATCCATTCACCCGCCTATCAAACAAAATGGCTCCATAGACTCAAAAGGAGCCATCCCCTTTTCAAAACTTTATTACCTTCCAAGCAGTGTTTATTACCCATTGACTTTATTGGATCATCCTCTTATATACCTGACTTTACCAACATTTTTTAGGCAAATCGTTGTCATGCGCTTTTACCTTGCTCTTCAATCTTAAGTGCTGTTGATGAACTGGGAGAGGTGTTAATCGCCTTTGGGATTTTTTTGCTCCACAACTGGACATGGTCAACATGTGAGTTCAATATCAAATAACATTTCAGAATTAGACGTAAAGCCCATTGGGCTTTACAATAAAGATTGGCAAGTTTTAAAATGAAAACCATGAAGATTTATTAAAAGTCTAAATGCATTACAGAAAGCAAATAAATGGCAAAGTCTGTCAGTTAGATATATAAAGCAAGAATTTTGGAATGAAATGCAGATCATGAAATAGCAAAACAGAGTATAATGCAGCTCAGTAAACAAGTCATAAATGAGAGATCAGACCCAGGGAGTGCCGCCTCCTAAAGATCAGGGTAAAGTGAGCCCAATTCCCTTTGGGAGAAGCCCATTTTATAGGGTAAAATATAAAAGGCTCTATACATTTTGATGTGAAAGTGCAAATTTAAAATCACCTCTGCCAGCACTGTCCCACAGGCTTTTACAATCCCATTCCCATCCCTGATGCTCCTGTAACTCCTTATAGTTCGTAAAAATATGTCAAAGTTAGGTTCACATGAAAAATTACATTGTGGTCCCAATATGTGAGGTCTGGATAAAGGACTCGTTATGCTAAAACGGCATGAGAATGACGCTTCATAACGAAGCATCATGTTGTGAATGGGAGAATGACATTGTGTTTCAATCATTGTTTGCGGTGAGCGCATAGTGTGGAAGACAAAGATGACTAAGGAATAAGCTGACAACAGGCATTTTGAAATCGAGGCCTACATTATTCATGCTAAAATAAGCACAGATACTCAATAATATAGCTCAAATTCATTATGTTAATCACATACTGTTAATATGATTATGCATTTCTATTAAAACAGCTACACCATGAGTATGTCTGTGTGAGATCTGTTTTTCATTTGTAGTGTATTATGTGTGAGTGTTTGATTTGCTCAAGCGCTCCGTCCATCATCCCCTTTGGTATCGCTTTGTTCGCCCTAAGTTGGCAGGGTATGCCCAGACGTGGGTCCCTTCCTCACTCTGCCACTGGATTCAAGATAGCCTGGCTGATAAGGGATATGAACCCGAAACCGGTCCCAGGATGCTGGTTTCCGGTCTAGGGAAGACATGGCTTGGCAGTTCGGGCTGGACTGTTCCCATGAGGCACAGGGTCAGACTGATTTGCATATGGCCATGTCTGAACTGGGGTTGTGGAGTGAGCTAAAGAATGATGATGGATTAAACCCAGATCAGTTGACTGGGGGTGAGTGCTTGATTTGCTCAAGCGCTCCGTCCATCATCCCCATTGGTATCGCTTTAAACACGAGAAATCAAGTTTACAATACATTTAGGGTAACTTTGTTCTGGCAACCATCTTGGATGCAACATCATAGCATCCCACATGATTTCGCTGTTGTTATTATTTTGCTGCAATAAAGGATTTTAGTCTTGCTGTGAAAAGACTATTACTTTTCCAGCTGAACCACATGAAATGTGCTTTCCCAAGGCTAACCTAACTGTCTCAGACTGAACAACTGACTATGTAGCAAGTAATCTCACATGTACGGACTCTGGGAACATCCGAGTCTAATGCAGTAGAGTGGTGAGAGAATCACTGAATGTATTCTGAAAAAGTTTCCTTTTGCTTGCTTCTCATTGGTTAAGCATCTGTGAACCATGTACTCGTGTAATGAATGTATGAAATCCTTTGTTTGAACACCTTTAAAAGGATATGATCACTCTTTAAAGGGGACCTCCTTTTCCCCACTCTCAGAAGAAAAAGCTGTGCAGGATTTTACTAGAACTATGCTAGCTCTTTGCTGCACTTCTTATGATTTAGGTCCATATTGTACTAATTAATTGATGGCTCAGCTTATGCATTTCTGTATCTGATATTCTTTAAGTAAACTTTTAAACCGTAGTCCTCGTTTTAGGCCTGGGTGGAGTTCGCAGAGTTGCGCTATGTGAAACACCACGAAGTGCTGAAAAAGCTCTGCTGCGCTACCTGGTGTTCTGCGAGCAGCAGAGTCTAGTCCGTTGCGCATTTCATAATGATTTTTAGCACCAAATGTTTCTCCCACATTGTAAAATTAGCACGAACGGCATCACAAGGAGCGCCATAGTGCGCAGCTTCTTTTTGCCGCTCGAGTAGATTTCAAACTCGAGCGGCAGCTTCCTCAAAGCGAGAGGTAGCGACCTGCAGTGACCGCCTGTATTCAGAAATCTCAGCGGGAGGTGGTCTAGCATGAGATTTCTCTCACTCACGCTCGCTAACTTAACGTTGGCGAGCCATGCGAGACAAAAAACTCCACACCGCATTGCTTTGTGAAGATTTTCAGAACTCTATACTCTGCGTGCAGTGGGCAAAACTCCGCAGGCGGAGAGGAATTCTTCTGCCACCCCTACTCTTTTGTCATTCTTAAGCAGCGATGCTTCTATTATTCTATGTGTAAGGGTTTAACGAAGGAAGAGACAAATCCAGCGGGGATTACACTGCTCCTGGTCCAAGCCATTGACGTGCACAATAGGGTATATAAGATACAGTTTTGCATGCTGACATCTGCCGGAGCATGTTGGGGTTTAGGAGGCTAAATATAATTAAAGAGTGGGTGGCACCACTTACATGAGGGTGAGTCTACAGGTCTGGTCAAACCATTTTGGTATTTGGCAAGAGGTATGTTTCTGGGCTTCCTTCACACCTTTTTATTACACAGCACTTCAGAATTGCTGTTCATCTACATGTTGCATCACCCTCACCAGCCTGGCAACCTCTCAAACTGCCCCTCCTCTTCTATTCAGGGATGACCGCCATTGTACCCTATGAACGGAACCTCACTTTCAGCTGCGTAAAGCAACCCCCTTCAGAGCAACACGCACCCCTCTTTTAGCTTCAGTTCTATTGATATCTGAGAGAGGTGGGCCTCAGAGGCCTTGCACCACATTGTGCAGTGGTAGGCGGGTGTTAATTTTGAGTTACACCATGCTTGCATGGCTGACACAGCCGGCTTTACCACTGGTAGCGCACGGTACAACAACGTTTGTTGATGCCCCCCAGTGATCACCTCCTCCACAGATTCCCTCACTACCACCCTTTAACAGTGCCCCTCACGTCTCCATAACCACTCTGTCTCAGAAGTATTTAATTTGTTTTATAGCCCCACTCATACCAGTGTAGGGTGTCAGAGTACTTTACATCACACACACATTGCACAGAGACAATCAATCATAGGTGTGTAAATCAGCGTAAAGGAAATGTTGCATAAAAAGGAGGACTACAAGGTGTAGGAGTCACAAGTCATCCATAGTCGTAGGCAGTATAGTTTAAGAGAGCTTGGTCAGGAGAAGCAGAAACTCTGAATTAAAAATGTAACACCATGGTTGGGGGTTCTCTTTAATAATAATGGATTTCTACCCAAATGAACCCTTTTTGCAGGGGAACAACCTTTACAACGCAACTTTTACAACGCACTACACTTAAAACGCATTTTTTACAACGCAAAATCCATTACAACGCATTCCATTACATAGCATGACACTACAACGCATTTTTAAAAACTACCTTTACAACGCATTCCATTACAACGCATACTACCTTTACAACGCATACCATTACAACGCATAATATTACACTACACTATCCAACACTTACCCTACTGTTGCACCCCCTGGAGTTAGAATAGTAATTTTTACCCCTATACTATCCAACACTTACCCTACTGTTGCACCCCCTGGAGTTAGAATAGTAATTTTTACCCCTATACTATCCAACACTTTCCCTACTGTTGCACCCCCTGGAGTTAGAATAGTAATTTTTACCCCTATACTATCCAACACTTACCCTACTGTTGCATCCCCTGGAGTTAGAATAGTAATTTTTACCCCTATACTATCCAACACTTACCCTACTGTTGCACCCCCTGGAGTTAGAATAGTAATGTTTACCCCTATACTATCCAACACTTTCCCTACTGTTGCACCCCCTGGAGTTAGAATAGTAATGTTTACCCCTATACTATCCAACACTTTCCCTACTGTTGCACCCCCTGGAGTTAGAAAAGTAATTTTTACCCCTATACTATCTAATACTTACCGTAAATGCAATTTAATATAATGCGTTGTAATGGTATGCGTTGTAAAGGTAGTATGCGTTGTAATGGAATGCGTTGTAAAGGTAGTTTTTAAAAATGCGTTGTAGTGTCATGCTATGTAATGGAATGCGTTGTAATGGATTTTGCGTTGTAAAAAATGCGTTGTAAGTGCATGCGTTGTAAAAGTGTGCGTTGTAACGACATGCATCCCTTTTTGCAACATTAGAATAATGAAAGACTGGGCAAAAAAATCATAACGCTCCAATCTATACCTTGCAGTTTGAATGCAGCTCTTTGATGACAGTTAATACTCTGTTCTATATTAGGGTTTCAGATTATAAACTGCAGGTGCTAAATTGATCTCTCTGACAAAAGCAATAACCCACTGACCTCTTTAATCATATGCACTTTGTGATCTGCATCATGCACGTTCTTTGCGGCAGTCACATTAACCCTCTGCCTACTTTCTCCAATCTGTCTCAAGGAAGAACAATAATCACCGGCTAGTTTGACATTTTTATTGTTGCCTGAAAATTGCTGGAGGAAAAGAACTCAGCAGCCAGCAGTTGCTTTTAAAACCATAATATACTTGCAAACACAGCGCCCCGACCGGAAGTCAGCACGCGGTGCGGTGGCACCGGTCGCACCGCCCAAGAGCCAAACTTAAGTCTTTCCCAGACCTCAGGTCCTTACAGTCGAAGTTACAATCCCACGCATATGGCTTTTCAGTTCCGCCCCGACACCGGCTGCGGCTGTGTCCTCTAAACTGTCTCTTACAGCCATTCATCCCCGGTGTGGGTTTCTTTTGATTGGAGGCGGCCCGTGAAGTAATTATCGGGCCAATTAGTCAGGCGAGATAAGGGACTCTTTCGGTGCACAGCAATCCTGCCTGACCCTTCACCGCCTCTAGTTATTATGGCACTGGGTACCGTGAGGGGGTGGGGGGGGCTCGACACCTAGCAGTACCAGCCTCCGCGTGTTTTTCGTAGTCAAGGCCGCCAACTCACACAGCCCTTCCCTTGGACCTCCAGGCAGAGGGATAGCGACCCCTGCTGGTCCTTCTTCTGAGACCACACACAGCTGATCCCACAGAACTCGACACCCTCGTGGATTCATCCGGAGACCACACATACAGCTCTCGCCATGCTGCCCCTCAACTGAAACTCCTCTCAAAACGATTCATGTAAATCGCAGATCAGATACCTCATGCAGTTCTCCCAGCGACCCTCAATTTGACATAAACCTTGTCTAAAATAAAAGACCAATATTCACAGTGGAGCCATGAAACCTTCATCCAACATGCGCCGCTGCCCTGCACTTCGTTTTAAGTAACATGCCCCCCCCCCCCCCTCTCAGGTCTGTTACTACACCCTCACCTTGCCGCCATTATCACCTTCACAGAGGGTGAAGCGAGCCCATAGGGAGGGCCACTGGAATTATACGATTGTGCTGCTTGTTTTAGCATAGTTATGGAGTTGCCACATACTCCACCATCTGCCGCATAATCTGCATATTTTAACCCCAAAAATTATGTTTCTAGCACAAATGGTTAGAAAGTTACTAAAAACGCGGAGACACGTGTTGCCGCGCAGTAGACAGCCCTTTGCAAAAGTTACCTGATAACTTTTCTTTTACTTGTTGCTATAGTTGGGTGTTAAACTGATAGTAATGAGGTGCAACATAAATCCAGAGAGCGTTAACAAGAATAACATTTAAAAAATAATAATAATAATGCGATCTCAAAATGTGCCGCATTGTGCCGCATGATTTAGTCAACCATGCCGCATAATTTGGCCTTCTCCTGCTGCATAATTCCAGTGGCCCTGCATAGTGCACCGTCTGCGATTCCAGGGTAAAGACCCCATACCAAAAGGTGCACCTGTAAACATGCGCTCGAAGTAAAGCTGCTATTTTAAAGAGAGCCAACCATGCGGCAAAGCCCCTCAACCCGCAGCAGTTGCCAATGCCAATATAGCTTAACTGTTTTTGGAGCAGTGGTACAAACAGGGCTGACTACAGTGTACTTCAAAACCCAAGTGCTTTAGCCACAACAACAATAATAATTCAGTTTTAATAGAGGCCTTGTTTCTGGGTTTCATTCAGACTGAGCCCAACAGGAATTCTTCTGGCTGGAGAGTGTTTTACAAGAAGTAAGTTATTAAGCCAACCGGTGGATCTACATCTTTTTCCTAAAAAAAAAAAATACAGAGATCGATTCCACGATCAATGTCAGAAAAGAAACAGTAATTTGATTTGTTATTTAAAATCACATATATTAAACTGAGGGTATCTCGTTGATCCAAATATACTAAGACTGAAGTAAACAGTGGAGCAGACAACCCCACGAGAGAAAACTCACTTCCGTAAATGCTGTAATATATCACATAAAGCAGTAACCACCAGACAGCTATAGTTCTTTTAAGCAAAAAGGTGACACAAAACCCGGTGGAAGATGCCATTTTTCAATGTTCGGAGTCAGTCGCGGCTCGCGCTCCAATACTGGGTGGGGGGGGGGTGGGGGGGGGGGGGGAGATTAAAATAAAGCAGCATTATTAAGAAAACTAAACTTACCGGGTCCGCGCCGCCTGGGCGAGTCCTCCTGGGCGTTGGCGCCTTGGCAAGCAGCACTACCACCTGAGTCTCAGCCAATCCAGACGCTGCTCCAGCAGCAGCGCCAGGATTGGCTTGAGCAGTAGTGCGCATGTTCTGTTTAGGGCTTAACATTTTTTGCGACCAGCCCGAACATGCGCACTAGGCTGCTCATTAGAAGAGCGACATGGAACAACCCTCGCTCTTCTAATGAGCAGCGCCTAGTGCGCAAGTTCGGACTGGTAGCAAAAAATGTTAAGCCCTAAACAGAACATGCACACTCTTGGTGTGCGCTCGCCGACCACCTGTTATGGTGGATGTCAATCAGACACTACTGAGCCGACTGCCTCAGGCGGCCTGGGATAGATTGCATTGTGTGAGTGAGAGTCAGAGAGAGTGACAGCAACATTCACAGGGGCAACGCCCAAGCGCCCTAATGGACGCACCGCCCCAAATTTATTTATTTACTGTCTTATAAAGTGCAAACTCCACCGAAGTGCGTTTCAGAGCACTGAACAGGTCAGAAGTTGGCCCTCAAAATTTGTCGCAGCAGATAATGGAGAGCAGCAATCCTAAGTGTGCAGAGCTAGAACGTTTGCATGAAATAAATACAACAAAGGTGTGCCAGAAACACAACAGGTCTCAGTTGCATACTGCACAGTAGGGATCAAAGCAAAAGACATGGGTACAATTCGCAGCGATGCCACCTAAAATCACATTTTAGTCACAGTTAGTCAAGAGTGTGGCTGGGTTACAACGAGGCACTGAAGCAGTCAGGGCAGGGAGCGGACATATTTTTTGTCATTCTGACAGGTTAGTGAGAAGTGTAGCACTCCCCTGTGCAATGCACCAGCCAATAAGCAGAGCATATACATGTTGACACCGGCATTGCATTCGAAAGACTTAACAGTAATAGTTCAGCTAAAAACAGACTGACAATTCGCAGGGCCATTTCTAGGTCTTTTTGCCGCCCTAGGCAAGAATTGAAAAATGCCGCCCCCTCCCTTTTACTACCATCACTCTCTCCCCCTGTCATCCAGGCTAGAAGAATTAATGCATTAGATATTCCCAAACTCATGTTTTTTGCCGCCCTCCCCCTTTTGCCGCCCTAGGCGGCCGCCTAGTCTTGCCTAATGGTAGAAACAGCCCTGAAAATTCGGGAAGACAGAGGAGGAATAGTTGCAAAAGTGTAAGGCTATAGGAATCACAGGTAGCAGGACGCCCAATACATAGGAACAGTGCGTGGCTTAACAATCAATTTATGGGGTATAGGCTGTAGCCATTGCATCTTTATGGACTGAGTGACAAACAAGAAATTGTACGTCCAAAAATAACGCTATGGGTAATGGGCCAATATCTTGCTTTCATTTTCAGACTCCGGAGGGTAATGAGTGACATTATAACGCCACTATTGTGGTAGGAAACAGACGGGAAGCGAGGTTCTAAAGAAAACACAACCATTTTTATTCGGCTCTAGCATTGAGAGAACTGGATCTGGGAGATGAACTAAATGAGGGATCTACCTTGCTAGTTTTTAAGTTGTTAGTGAACAATAGAGTACAACTTCTATCTTTTGATATGGACAAGGAGCGGTTTGGGAGCATAAAGTAATGCCCCCAAGTTATTGATGTCATACATTGCCCTATTATTTCACTTTCTCATATTGCAAAATATTACATTTACATTCTTGAGGTTTTTTTTTAATAATCTGGCATGACAGTGCAGCTGTTGCCAGACAATTATGTGGGAATCACCTGGAGAGGGGCTTTGGCTCCGCCCACATGTTGGGAGCCAGGAGTACATGTTTTGATTGGGCAGACGTGTGCTTCCACAAAAAAGGAGCTTGCCGTCTACACAGTTGTGATCAATTTGTTTATTTATTTAGCTGCCTGAGCTTAAAATTTAAGGGACACACACATGACATTGCAATGCTATTAATGTGTCTCAGATAACCTAATGATTTATGTTGTTTTTCTTTGAAGGGTAGTCCTTAACCTACATGGATTTTTAGGTCTGGCTTGACAGTGCCATCGTCACCTGACATTTAATCTACACCAATATTATTCTACAGTATTTTGCTCCCATGCAAATACATACCCTTTCCCATGCTATTTACGTGCAATGCTTCATATTCCCATACAACATTCAATTGAAGCTAGACCGATTGATATTGCTAATAATTGTCCTGAAAGGAGTGTTTCAAGGTTTTTGGAGATTGCATCTTGCTTGGGTTGGGTGTTGCCATTTATTTTCCAACATCTTGTTTGTACCTGTCCTGCTTGGGAGCTTGTGTGTAGATCCTAGGTGAAGATGATGTTTCTGATTAAATGGATTACAAAACTGCATATAAACTGTTTCGATACTCCCTTAATGGAGCACTGCCCTAATAGGTCTGCCATTTTGTCCCGTTTATTTGGGCTTTACCTCATCAATCGGGTAAGTCTATTAAACAATAAGAAGTCATATCTGGTGGTACCCTGCTTTCATCATATATTACAGCATTTAGGAAATGAAGTATTCTTTTTTGGGTTTGAGAGGTTATCCACTCTGCCATCTCACTATTTACTTAATTCTTGGTATGGTTGAATCCACATGATAATGTCAATTTAATACATGTGGTTTTAAATAGCAAAGGAAATTAATGCATCTACATTTTTTTGGAAAAACACATAGGTTCACCGTTGGTTTAATAACCTACTTCTATCTTTTGTGTGGCAGCTTCAACAGAAGACCAAAGCCTGTTATTAACTCATTTTTATCAAGAAATAGCAAATTCAACTATAATGCTTAAATATCATTTTCTTAATAGTTTGTTTTATAGAAATAGTATTGATAGTTTAATAAAAGGCCTTGTGCACTGCAGCTTGAAAATATTGAGTAAGGTAATATATTGTCAGAGAAGAGTATGAGGAAACTTGTCCCACCCAAACGTTGAAGAACATACAGCAAAGAACGTACTGACAAGGTATGCAGATGTCATGTGAATAAATACCTGGGAGACCTATGGTGCCTTTTGAATTGGGATTCCTGTGAGATGGGATGGCGGCCACGCTCTTAACATGCCCCTGAACATGCTGAAAGCCGTTAATGGTGCCCACGTTGTCTCTGGGTCGGCAAAGAAACAAAATGTATTTTTTATTTATTTAAAGAGTATTAGATAGTGCTGGCAAGACCAGAGGGTATCATAGCGCTTTACAGACATAGTCAAGGCAGGGGAAGAAGACATGGATTACAAAGTGAGAAACTAGTTGAAAGACAAATCGGAGCAATCTTTTTAGAGATGAAACAGAACAGTTCGAGGAGGAGATTCCAGTAGTGTGCTAGGTTTTGGAGTCCGGAGGGTTGAGGTGTTGGTTGAGGAGAAGATTTTTAACTCTCTTTTGAAGCTAATGATGGAAGGGTTTGTCCAGATGTGAACTGGGAGGGAGTTCCAGATTTGGTGGGCATTCCCTGAGAAGGAGAATGCAAGGAGTTTTTGTTTCTGATTTTTTGGTGGGACGAGAAGCAGTGTGTTTATGCTTCTTAAATTTCTCGTCAGGCCATCCATAGTGAGTTTGGGGGCAAGGCAGACTGGTTTCCCGGTGTGAAGGACAGTGTGAGTGAGACGGGCAGATTTGAACCAACTACAGGCTTCAATCAGGAGCCACTTTAGATTTTTTAGGGAGGGGCAAAGGTGATTGTCTTTTTACTCCAGTGACCACCCTTGCAGCTGCATTTGGTGTGGCTTTTAGGGGAGCTAAGTGCAACTTCGCAGTGCCAGTGAGGGTGGCATTCCCGTAATCCAGTCTAGACGGGACTATCGCTTAAGTGGCAATTTTTAGTTCATTTGGAGGGAGGAAGGGCTTGATTTTGTGTGGGAGATTCAGGTTGCAGAATGCACTCTTCACTGTATTCTTTATGTGTAGGCTCACGCTCAGACTTTGGTCCAGGGTGATCCCCAGAGATTTGACAGAGTCAGCAAGTCAGTTTGCAGTTTAAAGCATCAATGGTATTTAGCCACTCTTGGACCTGGGTGGTTTGTTCTATGTTGGAAAGGGGAATGATTCCTGTCTGGTCTTGGTTGAGTTTCAGGTGGCTGTGGGAGAGCCAGTTTTGGACTTTGATGAGAGTGGAGTTTAACTGACGTAAGTCCTCTGGAGAGAGGATAGTTCTAGGTAGAGCTGGGTGTTGTCCGCATAGAAGTGGTGTGGGATGTTTGCTTGTTTGCGTATGGTGGTAAGAGGTTCCATGTAGATATTGAACAGTGTAGGTGAGAAGACTTAACCTTTGGGGTACACCTATGATTATGGCAGCGGTATCTGAGGTTGGGTTGTTTTATTTTTATTATTTGGGAGCGGTTGTGTAGATAAGAGGCAAACCATTTCAGAACCAGGCCATCTACTCCGTTTGTGGAGTGATTATAAAAGCAGCTTTTGATTGACCATGTCGAAGGCCGCTGATAAGTCTAGGAGGCTAAGGAGGCAGCATCTATCCGTGTCCTGAGATTTGTGTATGTCACCTGCAATATTAAGTATATCTGTTATCTTGCTGCATCCTTTCGTAAAACCCGATTGGAGTGAGTCAAGAAGATTGTTGGAGTCAATGTGGTGGTTGAGTTGGGCGAAAACGCGTTTCTCAAGAATTTTCACCAGGAGTGGAAGGATGGAGATGGGCCTCAAATTGCTGAGGTCATCTGTGTCAGCACCCGATTATTTGTTTTTAGCAAGTGTTAGGGCATGGTTTAGACTCTTCGCTAGGGAGGCTGGAAGAGGGTCAGTTGGATGAGAAGAGGGCTTGGAGTTCGCAG
Organism: Triturus cristatus; assembly: GCF_964204655.1. Classification (NCBI taxonomy): domain Eukaryota; kingdom Metazoa; phylum Chordata; class Amphibia; order Caudata; family Salamandridae; genus Triturus; species Triturus cristatus. The sequence goes on from NC_140592.1 coordinate 685,363,053, forward strand.
TCATCTTTGAGATGTCCTCATCAGTGAGCTAGTTGAACGTCCTCCAGCTCCTATGTGAGTTGAAGGGGGAACCTAGGAATGTTATGCACCCTGAGGGCTCCGGGAGGGTGTCAGCTTCTTGGGAGTTCGAAGAGTGCAAAGGTGTGTTGATTCCCTCCATTTTGAGGGAAGGGTTTCCAGTGGAAGGCAGGGTATGGAGGTCATTGGAGAGTTTGATCTTCATGATTTTGTCATTAAAGAATTTTTGGGAATTTGTCACAATGTTCTTTGGTGACATGAGTATTTGCTTTGCTGGTTTTGAAGTTTGTTTTTTAACAACGTGGAAAAGTTTTAGGGGGCGGTACTTTATCTAGCGCACTGCAGAAGAATGCTTCATTTTCTTTTACGGTGTGGTTTTTGTATTTCTTGCGTTCTCTTCTGAGCTGTTGAAGGTGGGTTGTGGAAGGTTTGGACCTCCAAAGTCTTTCTGCAGCTCTAAATTGTCTTCTTTCAGCATTTAGGTCTTTGATGAACTAGGATTGCAAGGAAGTAGCTCTAATCTTTTGTTTTGTTTCAGGGGGGCGAATTGGTCTAGGATGGTTGACATCGTTGAATTATTACGTATTTCAAGACCTCTCCGGAAGCCTGAAACGACACCCCTACCTGCCATAGTTCAGCAAAGAGACCCCTGCGTCATTGGTTCCAAATGTCTGGCTGTCATTTGTTTTTCTTGGGATGAGCCTTCCCTGGCTTGATGCAGTATGAAAAGGTCATTGTTACATGCAGATTCCCCCCTCCTCTTCATCTACCAGGGGCAGGTATAATCACTGGCAAATAGGTCTTTTGTGTTGAGAACACTGTGATTCTCACAGTTGGAAAGCAGAGTAATTAATTTGGACAAGCAGAGTGATACAAAGCCAGAAATGTAATTAGGAACAGTCATTAAAAATATGATAAATCTTTAAGTGCCAGAAGTAGTGCAGATATGTCAAAATTAACTTTAAATCTGTACTTGAGATCCCTTCTGTACGATAACATTTGTGTGTCAACCCAGTTTCCTGGCCTATGTCAAAGCTGTTTTTTGGTGCAAATCTCGCTTATAATGTGCATTACAGTGAATCAAATACACTTTTCAGTGAAGAACTATAGACTAGGGGTGGGCGGTAAACTTCGCTCTGCCGCAGGAGTTGGCGGAGTTTCGCCACTCCGTGTTCTGCTTGGAACGAAGAGTTTGGCAAAAAAAAAAAGACCTCTGCAACCACCAGTGGAGCAGAGTTTGATGTGATGCCTGTCCGTTCAACTGCATGAGATCAGACAGTGCAACGTTTCCCTTATCTCAATCACATGGCACTTGCCTTTTACCTCACCAACTTTATCTGCCAAAGTGATGAGATCCTGCTTAGGGGACCAGGCCATAAAGAATCTAATGAGGAAGCTGCTTCTCTCCAAACTGCCGAAATGAAACAAGCATGGTGCAAGCTAGAAACACCTACCCGGCCCAGGATGCAGCATAACAAAGATGATCTTGTCAGGTGTCACCGTACCATTAGGATGCCGAGCACATGTGTGCGGTACCACAGTCATACCTTCTCAAGTGACAGCTTCTGTCCTAGATCTCTCATTGATGTAGAGTGTAAAGGGGCACATGGAGGAACCCAAGCAATTGAGTAAAGAAGAGAACTGGAGAACAGGGGTTATAACACCAGGCTAGAGTGAGGATGAGGTTATAGCATTACAGTCAACGTCATTAACTCAACACATAAAGTCTTCATTATGTGTGGACTGGTAATCCCATTATGTGGAATAATGTCCGGAACTGGTTTACAAGTTGAGCTCTCTTATTACATAGTATGATTCTGCTTCCTGTGTGCAGTCAGCTGTGCTCAATCCCAGCGCTGAACATTCGCCACATCATGGAAGAAACCCTGCACACGCTGCATTGCCCATCCTGCTAGGTGCAGTCTCCCAACCTATATTACTATACAGCCCAGCTGACCAACTGTACTTCGCCTCTGTGTCCCCTCCCTGCATTGTGACATTGCGCTGAGGTTGTCAGTGATGTGGTAAACACCTTACGAGCACAGCGACCTTGCCACAGATGGAGGTAAGGAATGTATGCTGAGCAGCCCCTGCAGCTGCAATGAGAATGTTACCCCCCCCCCCCCACACACACACATATAAATACATAGGTGCCGCACAGGGAACTTGTGCACCGTTGCACACCGAGGGCAAATGAGAAATGGTGGAAGGGGTTTAGGTGGCTGAGTAATACTCCACCCGCTAGAGGAACTCTGCAGAATCTAGTAGAGTTTTCCAGTAACTGTGGAATTCCACAGTGAAACTCTGCTTGCCCCGCCCAAGCTTACTATAGATTTACACTATGATGGCCCACTCACATTACAAGGCCTGCCAGGTCAGCACCAATCCAAGAAGCGCCCCTTCTGTGGGAGGAAACTGGTTGAGCTGGGCAGTAGCTTCACTCACCCATCCAACACACAAATGCATACGTGCCTATATGCAGCCAACCTAGAGCCTCTTACACCAGCTGTGTAGCAGGAGACCTTGTTTTAAAAGACAGGCTCTGTTAACTATCCACTTTACCAGAGTTTAGAGTGAGTGAGACTCATTGAAGTCCAAAAAGCAAACATCCAGGGGATTACCTGGGTCATAACTCATTTCCCACAGACCCACGTAAAGGTCTATTATTGAGGAGAATCATGTGCTGCTTTGAGGCTATTGCTACAGTACTATTTTGAAGGGATATATTAGTGGGAGCCAAACTAGGAGGGAGGAAGAAAGACTTCACCAGGGTGTTTGACAATGGAAGGAAGGGTCAGATCAAGTATAAGGAGGGTTTCATATTGTAAGAAAATGATTCTTTTTGTATGGGCATTCCCTAGGTTTTGAACTGATGCTGTTGGTTTTTTACTCTGACAGTGCACTGGGGGTAGCTAACCCGATCTCAGTGCCCTGACCTTAAAATGCGCATGTATGATTGGCTTATACCCAATGGGTGAAAGTTAACTTACTTTTAAGTCCCTAGTATATGATACCGAGTGCTAAGTTAGAGGGTCACCCCAGGGACTGCAGCACTGGTTGTTCCACCCTGGGTATGACAAAGGAAATAAGTGTATCCCAGTCTGCTATTGCAGCCTGGAAGGGCCGTGCTCACTGCTGTTTCGAATTTGCCATTTAAAACAATGGTAAATCCCAAACCTCTGTTTCCAATTGCGTGTAAGTCACCCCTACAGCAGGCCTATTGAGCCCTCTGGCAGGGTGCAGCATATTGAAAGGCAGAGCATGTGTTTTACATGTTGTGGCTGTAAAAACATGAAAATTGTTGTTCTACTGCGAAAGGGACTGGTATCCCCATTGGCAAATATAAGTTTACATGCTGATCCCTCAGCTCTGCTAACTCCTAAATGGGGCTACCAAAGTTGGTGTTCAAGGTATCAAGCAGTTATCAAGCAGTTTGTTACATTAGCCTGATTTCCCAAGTCGAAATTAATTTAAGTTGTTGCAATGGGCAACTTTTTAAAAGTTACCACTCTGTTATCCAAAGGTTCCTGTGCCTGAATACAGTTCAAAATGGAGTCTGTCCCAGAGGCAACTTTCTGCACCCCTGGGGAGACATATAAACGACACAGAGGAAAGGACACAACACAATCCTGGGAGGGGAAAAGTGTTACCTCTCCCTGGTAAGAAGTTACATAGGTGTTGGCCCAAAAGGTGAGATTCAAATTGGAAGCCATTTTCGAAGGGCTAATCGCAAACACTTGGGAGAGGGACTGCTCCATTGTTCAGGCAGACAGGCCAGCACTGGGGACAGAGGGGGAATAACCATTGTCAAACTGGTTTTTCAGGGGCACTTAGCCCCTCCGGTAGCCATCCATCTGGGTTGGGCTAACAAGCTCTGCACTTCAAGAGAGGGGTTCTGCCATGGTGGAAGTGGGCAGAATGTTGCCTCCTGGGCTAGCTAGATGCCACGCTTCACAGGAACTAGACATCAGGAGGGGACCAGATAGCCCATTGGCTGGTGACCATGACCTCCCTTGAAGGTATTTTCTGAGCATAAGAAGGGCACCCCTGGAACTCCGAACTCAGATCTTGTTGGACTGGAGAAGAGGACTGCAGAAGGACTGCCCTGCTGCACCAACAACCCAGCCAAGAGTGGCTATACCAAAGTTGACCTGCACCTACTGCGACTCGGGGATAGAAAGGAAAATACTGTGTCTGCTATGTCCTGCTTGTGGAGAAGCTGACTCCTGAACCCAGCCAGAAACAAGTGAGTCCAATGGCCCGTTGGCTGGCCACCAGTTCACTGCCCAGGGCCACAAAAACTGAGGTAGCCTGCTTGGCGAGTTGGTAGACTAAATCTCCCTATCATCACTCCTCGAACCTCTGCAGCCTAAAGGACCAAGACCTAATGCTCCGAAGCTGCACTTGAATCTGCTGGACGCACGAGAGTCGTGGGATGCAGCTAAGTTGCCCAGAATGGAACTTACCACCAAAAGAAGATAACTGCTGAAACCGCTGTACCACACTACTGGTAGCCTAATGGTGACTGGACTTCTACCAAGCTAGAGAGGACTTTAAGGGAGATCAAACCCTGTGGCCAAGATCGATTCACCAAGCCATTAGACTGAATAGCAGCCTCAGGAAGATCCCCATCGACTGTGCAGCATCTTTATCATCCTTAAGCATCTTCAGCATCCTGCATCCCTTTAATCAGGACCACTCCAACAGAAGTCAATGGCAAGGGACCACTGACACTGGAACTGGACTGGAGACTACTTTTCTTGTTGAGTTAACGGTTTCTTTGGACCTCGCTGGTCCCCTTGACTGGCTTCCCACCGGAGGTCACCCAAAGTAACCGCATTATCACTTTCTCAAGTTTGACTTGAAAATGTTTCCAAGTGTCAAATTTGCTGAATTTGCCAATGCTTGTTTGCAATTCAGTGAAAAGTTGTAATTTACTGTGCCTTGTAAAATCTGTAACCCCGGAACCCTTTGGTGGATCTTTTTCATTTTGGTGCCAAATAATTAATACAAAAAACTAACCTATTTTCATAAATCGGTGTTGGATTTCTGGAGTGTCTGGTTTCTTTCTTCTTCAATCATTTTGATTCTGTTTTAATGCTTTATACTTGTTCCTTTGTCTAAGCTTGACGGCTCAGAGCCACAGCTACCCAGGGTTGAGCGAAACTTTAACAAACGAAACTTAACTGGTCCTAAAGGGGTTGGTAGTGTAATAAACGGTGACATAACACAACCACACCATATAATACACCCCATCTCCTCACACATAGAAACAGCAGAGAAAAAGGTTTTGTTTAGAGAAAGAAGGAGAATGGGATGATTAAAGTGGACAAGAGTTCTGACATGAGCATAGGAGATGCTATTAGCGAAACAGAGTTCCTTTCTAATTTTGCTAATTTTAGCAAAGAGGGAGACCAACTTTTTGCACCAGGGTATGTCAGAACTAGAAGCAGAGCTTTTATTACATTGTGATTTGATATCAAACAAGTTCTTCAGTCAGTTCTTAGAAATGTTGATTTGAGAGTTTAGGCATTGTACAGTCAATAGGAGTATGAAGGACTTGGGACTTTTTCTTCTCATTGTAGATGGTTAAGGTATAGAAACATTTTAGTGACTCTCCATAACTCTGACGTAAGGTAATGAATTAAGTGAACACACTTAGAGTGGAGTTTTCCTCTTAAGGGTGATATAATACCAGACTGAATCTGGTCATAGTGGTTAGGGGGAGGTCTACTGAAGGTGGCAGAAAGGAGTAGAAAGATAAGGGGGAGCTGAGACAAAATACCTTTGTGTGTTTGCAACCGTACCTCCAGTTTTACCAAGTTGAATCTATCTGATGCGGAACAGTTTGTGGGGACAAGGTGGTCTATATAAGGGGGGGTGAGAAGAGGAATTTAATAAAGCCTTGACACTATCACTGTGCTAACAGGGGTGTTGGTGCAGAGAGGATGAAGATCTACAGTTGAGGAGGGCAGGGCCGGCTCTAGGGCGGTGCGATCGGTGCCACCGCAACGGGCGCTGACTTGGGGTGGGGGTACCATGTTCATCGCTTTAAAAGCACCGGATGCCGTGTACTTTGTCCCCGCAATAAAAATGACAACTCCAGTGATTAATGCTCTTCCTGGGGAGAGTCCGGAGCTTTGTCTACTGAAAGTTTTGACTGATCATAGGGCAAAGGGTTAACAAGAGTGTATCTCATTAACATCACAAAGGGCATATAATATAAATAGGTCAATGGGTTACCGGTTTTGGCGGAGATCCTTTTCTTACTTGCAGTTTATAAGTTAAAATCTTAAAATAGAGCAGTGAGCTATTAACTGCCATCACAAGCTGCATGCAAACTGCAAGGAAAAGATTAAAGCAATATATTTTTGCCCTGACTTTTGTTGTCCTAATATTGCAAAAGGGGTTCATTTGGGTAGAAATCAATTATTTTTATTAAAGAAAACCCCTAACAATGGTGTTAAATTTTAAATTCTGAATGTGTGCTTTTCCAGTCCAAGGACTCAAACTATACTGCCTACCAGTATGGATGGCATGTGTCTCCTACCCCTTGTAGGCCTCTGTCTTATGTAGCATTTCCTATATACTGATTTTCACAGCGATGATCGATTGTCTCTGTGCAATGCATGTGTGATGTAAAGTTTTTTGACATCTTAAACTGGCATGAGTGGCGCCATAAAACGAAACAAATCTAAGAGACAGTGGTTATGGAGACTTGAGGGGCATTGTCAAATGGTGGTAGTGAGGGAATCTGTGGTAAAGGTGATGATTAGGGGGGCGCCAACAAACATTGTCGCACAGGGCGCCACCAGTACTAAAGCCGGCCCTGGAGGAGGGCACATTGTAGAGTAGATGAGATAATATGGCAGAGGAGGAGAATTTATGCAAAACATCAGTCTTTATGACACTCTCAGGACAGGTTCTTAAAATGTGGTAACAGGGTTTACCAGCATGCTAAATCGTGGGGATGTTGTCCATGAAGAGGTAAAATACAAAAAACATAAGGAACACACAAGGTTGTTGTTTCATTTAATATAATGTAATATATGCATTGTTTTTTCAGTTTTTGAAGAAGAGAACCAATTGACTCACAAAAACATATTTCCTTTAAATACACTGGAATGCAGACACAGCATTCCAGTGTACAAAAGCATGTCTCCAAAAAATATAACTTAAGCAGCTGGAACACATGATCAAGCTCACACAGACGCACACCTATCCAACTCCCAAAAATAACCTTTTGGACAACATGGTGGCACGGCCTAGAGGGGACAGCCAATCTTGCTCGCAGATAATATAAAAATAAAAATACCAAATAGAGCTTCAATATATGTTGTTTCACACTACCTCACACACTCAGAATTCGTAGCCACTTTATGGGAATAAAGTCAAATAATGAGGATTATGTCACGATATATACTGTTCATTAATGATTTATTTGACCATTAGTTGTATTTTTATGAATGATGGACATTCAAATATTTACTTCTTGTTTACTGAAATATATACAACCTGTAGTTAACAGGCTCACATCCATGTTGGGATAATAGTGGTTAGTTGAAGGTCATACGAATTTGCTTTAGCTTAAGCCACATGATTATTACTGGAGTTTGGAAGATTGATAAAAAAAAAAATTGAATCAAAAGCCCTACACACTATGAACAGATGTTTAGAGAGTAATTAACATTTTCCATTCACAGTATGTGTGGCAGTAGATACACATGCTCTGCATAGACTATAAAACAATATAGCAGACCCTCTCTAAGATGGTGGTTAGGAAGCAGACAATGCAGATGTTTGAAAACAAATTCTTAACACCACTTGGCCAAATGAAGCCTGTTGATGTGCAAGTATGTCTACACAACAATACATGGTGAAGATATGTGGTATCGACAAAGTAGCTTTGTTGAGGATATTTGTTTAAGCAATATAACCGAAAAAGGCAAGTGTTGCATCCTGTTTGCATGTAGAGTGAGATCTAGAGGGCATGCTGAGTGGACGCTTAGCATTGGCATAGCAAGTCTGGATACACTTAACTACCTACCTGGCAATGCCAGCTTAGGAGATGGGGTGTCCCCTGAGGGTTTTAGCAAAGGCACCAACAAGTTGAGTAGATTTTCTAAAAGGCTTGGTTTCATCAATGTAGTACATAAGCGCTCTCATGACATCAAAGTATGAGGGGACCTTTCTGCTACGGACTCTTCTGGTTGTCGATGGAATATGGGCAGCTCAATGGTTTGGTTATGTGGAAGACAACATTGGGCATACATTTGTGGTGGTGAGGGGTGGGGGCTTCCCTATCTTTGCGAACCTGAATAAATAGTTCTTGGGCTGTAAAAGCTTGGAGCAAGCTAATGAGTCTGAGGGAGGCGATTGTGATTACGAAACCCACCGTCCAAGCAAGAATTTACTGACTTGTCGGTGTTTAAAAGGAGGATCCATGAGTCCAGTGAGAACTACACAGGTTTCAGACCGGTGTCAGAGGTACCCTTGGGGGTATTTCTCTTTTTAGATTCCTCATGAAGGTTTTGATGACTGACATTTTAAACGGGGAAGAACGTCTGTTTTGAAGATATGCTACCACTGTGGTTAAGTGTAAGAATATAGCAGTATAGGCAAGGCCGGTCTTGTATGGGTGGAGAAAAGAGACAATCTCCTGCACAGAAATCTTAAAGGGATATAACTATTAGGAGATGCTGGATTGTATTAACCTTTTCACTTACAGCCATGACAAGTAAACTTTTGTGCCTCCCGCAGGATAACCATCCATTCCTCTGGGAGACACAGGTAACCACACTACAGGATCTTAGCTGTGAGATCGAGAGGTTCAGGTGTCTGGAACGTGGGTGTCTGAGATGACCCTGATGCTAAGTGAGGAGGTCTGGTGTGTGCAGAGGTTTCACATTAGGATTGATTGACGTCTCTAGGATGTCATGTTTAGTGCCTATAGGATAAGGGTCATGAACACCTGCCTCCTCATCTTCATCATGTACCGGATGAGGGGAAGGTGCAGAACTGCCTTCTAAGTCAGTGTTGTTTAGCTCAAGAGAGTGTGTGGATGGTAATGGGGGGGGGGGGGGGGAAACATAGGGCTGGTGGCCAAGTTTCTGATCCTTTTGGAGATGTGTAGTCTGGAATGATCCGTTGTCGAAGGCCAGTTGGCGTTTGGGATGCACACGAGTCCTTAAGCAGGAGATCTGGCTAGGATCTTGCCTGTGGCTTCTTTTGCTTCAAGGACCTCCAAGAGCCTTTCAAAGATCGACCCCTATGTGGTGTTTGATTTCAGCAGTGAGGGGTACTTCTGTGTTGGCTTTGACCCAGTTTGTGGCAGAGGTTTTGTATCAATTTCAGGTCAGAGTGTGTTTTTTTGGGAAGTGCGGTTTGGTTCACTTGGATGGGGTCATTGCTGGTGGTGTTGACTACGTCTCGAGCCCTGGCTGGAAGAGCAAAACCCGAAGGTTTCCACAATTATCAATCCCACTTGGGGTTTGACATGAGGCTCCAGCAGGGGTGATGCTCTGTCTCAGTCTAAGGGCATTTCAGTGATAGACACAGACCTTGGGACACCATTGAGGCGGGTGGTGTGGGCTTGGTCTTTGGTCCTGATGTGGGCCCGTGCTGTAACACTGGGTCAAGGAGTTTGACCTCCTCAAAGTCGGAGCATTCTGAGAAGATGACCTTTGGACTTTCCACTCCCTGAGCTACCAGAATTCTAGAGGACCCACTTCCTCTTTCATGGTGACTGCCATATCTTCAGCTTAAAAATACCAGACATCTCCAAAGAGGCTTGCCTTTGCATCTTGTCAACCAACTTTCTTTCCCTCCAGTGTCTCGTGGTTTCATTTGCAGTGGAGGGAGAGGGATACTTTGCCTAAGTCTCCACATGTTCTGGCGGAGGCAGTGTTTGTAGACCTTGTGATGGTTGCTCCAGGGAAATTTGGCATTATACTTAGGGCAAAAGTGGAAGGGAGTATGTTCCATCATGCTGCCCTAGAGGCATTCTCAGAAAAGCATTAGCAAAGACTCAAGAGGGTGGCAGCTAAAGGCGACCATGTGAAGAAGTGCCCCGACCGTTAGATCCAAAGTCTTGGCTTTTGATGGTGCTGTTTTGGTGGTGGAGGGGGTAGCCTCTGGAACTGAGAAGAAAGGCCTGTGAATGTTAAAGCAACGATCTCAGAGCAGTGTTCCAGGACATCCAAGCCTGATAGCAGAAGAAAACAATCTGAGGTGGAGTCAGTGTGCTGGTGCATTGTGGACAAAGGGTAGAGTCACAATTTCGAGGAAAAACCAGTTGCAGACATGCGAGCCCACTGCCTAAATGGCATGAGTATGTAGAACATGTGTATCTACAGCCACATGTACTACAAACATTTATATTTTCTAGCTGCTTTTATTATCATGAGCTAGGTATGCATGTGTAATATTTTTTTAATTATTCTGATGTTTTTATCCAAAACAAAGCATTGATTAATACATACTGCAGTGCTTAATGATCTGCCACAGCGAGTGCAAGTAACAGGTATGTACCTGCCTTAGAAACTGATGCAAGCGGTCTAACAGAACACAAGGTTGTCACTAGTTAACCAGAGTGTGGGTAGTTTGGAATGGCAGGTAAGAAGTGACTGTGGACAAGTCCTGTTGCCCAAATGTAAGACAGGAGGCAGGGCGCCAGCCATAATTAAACAGGTGGCATGCAACGAATACCGGCTGGCCTTCTAGAGACTTTTGTCGTTTGTTTATGATGGGCTTAATTCTTTATATACCAAATAACATAATTTAGAAATGTTTGGATTTGGTTTGTATCTCTGAATTAATCCTTTCTGAATGTGTTTGTGAATCCCCTAAACATGGTGAAATGTGTAACTGAATGACCCTGAAAGAATCACTGTTGTTATTGTCTATTATGATGTGGGACAGCTGGGGAACTGAGTGAAGGTGTTTGTGGAGACAAGAGAATAGATTGAGGAAGCAAAGGCAGGAGGGTGTCCGCTTATGACATATTGCTCAAGTCTGAGTCAAGATGTGTCACAATGACAAAATCTTTTATGCAGCTACATTTGAATGAGCGGGCATCCCTGGCATTACAAGAGCATGATACAGAACAAAAGTTTATGACATACCCTGGGACATCTACTATTCATTAGGGGAATGGGACGCTGCAAATTGTTTTATGCATCGAATGTCAAGGTTTTTGCAAAACTTTACAGCGCTTCTGCAAGTGAAAACCATGACTTTTTGGGCCAACGAATGACTGCGAAAAGATAGGTCTGACTGCTGCTTATGTAGTACTACCTATCAGACATGTAACCCCTTAATTGCCAAGGCCTTTCCACCCAGAGCTGAGGCCTTTTTTTGATTATTTGGGGTACTTTGTCATAACTTTTTTTCCCCACATAAGGCATCCAAGCCAAATTTGTGTCCATTTTTACCAACCCCATGGGGATTCTAAGGGTACCTATGGTTTGTGGATTCCCAAGGAGGGGTGGAAGAAAACATCCATAAATAGCAAAATTTTATTTTTGGGAGCACAATGTGCTGCACAACAAAGTGTGTGTTTTTTTCACTAAAAATGGCATCAACAAAAAGTTTGCTTTGCTAAAATCGCCATTTTCCCATCTTTCAAGGACAAGCAGAGCCGATTCAAAAAAAAAAAAAGTATCAACGTTTTTGAATTTTTCAAAGACATACCAAACAAGTGGCCATTTGTGTAGCTCCCTCAAGGTTTTCCTAAATAATCTAATTGCTGAAATAAAAAAGATTGAAAATTTGTGACATTTGTATTTGTAACTTCTCATCACAATGGCTGATTTACAAAAGCAATATAAATATATGTTTGCTAGACCCTTCTGATCGACGGTATATATAGGTTCTCCAAGAACCTGTGGTACTTAGAGTCAACACTGAGCTGCATCTTACTATGCTTTTTCATTGTGTAGAGTATAGAGCAATTATTATAGTAAAATATAAAGAGGGGAAACATGGGTATGAAGGAAACCTATGCGTTTCTGAAATGTACACCACATACTGAGTTTAGGAGCAGTGATTATTTCAGGGGCCAGCAACATTTTCGTTGAGAGGAGCTAATATGCTGACTGAAAATCACACTGGGCTACTAATATTATTAGTGCTGTAATAGTGACATCACCAGACACAATTAATCAGCAGCCACCATAAGCAAGATACAAGCAGTGATAACCTCAGTTCATCAGACATAGTAGCCAACAGTAATGTAAAAGAGGCTTTGTCAATGTGAAATGCCACTACATGGGTAATACTTAACAACCATAGCTGCAATGCCCCTGGCACCACAGTCAAAATATTGATAATAAATCTTTCCAATGCCACATGATTTATCACTGAAATATCAGCTTTGAAGATATTTTGGAAATTCAACCATTTTTTTCACCAAACATAAGTTTATAAGTTTTGAGAATGCATGCATTTTTGTTGGAGGTAGCTGGAGAGCTGCTAGTTGGAGGAGTCTGGGTTATCTGTACATCTCTGAATTTCTTAATACCCATACTAGCATGTGAATCAAAGGGCATTTCGCAAAATGTCTTTTTTTTGGCACCATGGCTTATATTTGGAGGCCACATATGCAGAGAAGTCCAAATGGTACAGACAAATGTTCTACTATTCTGCATTCCTACGATAAAATCCGTACTCCACTTGTGTGGCTGAGCCTAGTCCCTGCGACACAAAAGGCAATCTGGATACATCATATTTCACAGAGGAGAATCCAAGATTTTCTTTTTAAACTATGTGAGATTTTGAGCCCTAGTTTAGCCACCATCCAGGGAAACCTACCATGCCCAGACATTTCTGAACACTAGACACCCAGTAGAGTCCAGGGTGGCATGACTTGTGTGCCTCTCACCAGGTTTTCTTACCCAGAAGCTCTTGCAAACCCTGGCTCAATGCCTAGGTGGGCTGCCCGCAAACCAAATCCCTGGTTTCCTCTGGGTGGATCTCTGCTTGGGGATCACCATCCTGCTGCTGAATGTTATTCCCCCAAAACTTGACATAAGTGCTATCTATCTCACTCAATAAATTCTGAACCCTGCAATATTGAATTTTATCAAATGCGATCAATAATACCTATTCCGATGACCAAATCGCACCCCTAAAGTAGGGATTTAATGCAATTTACTGATAAAAACTCTATCCTATTTACTCGCCTTTTTTCTACTTGTATCAACTCACTAATAATTACATCTAACTCCTATTAACATAATACACCACCATTTGAAAATGAAAAGAAATTCTTCAGTTTCCTTAGAGCACAAAACTAACCCACAACCAAACAACAATCGCTAATAATAACCACTAACTTTGGGCTACAGAGTAGAGTGCTTAAGCATCATAAAGCGCTTCAACCAGGGTGGGAGGTGATATATACACGCAATTACAATACAAACGTCAAGAGTTTGTCGTCTTGTTTTTTGTTTCTTACATGCCAGAGAAAATTCCTTACCTGCGGTGCGGCGTCCCGGGGCTCCCTCTTCCTGGTTGACGGCAACTTTTTCTCACAAATGCGCATGCGCCCGCGCATTTCTGGCGAGAAATGCGCGTTCGTGGGCGTCCGCGCATATGGGAGAAGAAGTTGCCGTCAACCAGGAAGAGGGAGCCCCGGGACGCCACACCGAAGGTAAGGCATTTTACTTACTTTTAAAATACTTTAACTTATTTTAAAATGAGGGCAGGTGGGAGGCGGGCGGCGAGTAGTGGGGCTACGCGGAGCGCGCAAGTGTGCGTAGATTTGGCCACACTACGCGATGCTCCACGTAGCCCCACTACGCCAAGGGTTAGTGTCATGTATACCATAGTTTGGTCGGCTGATGCTTTAAACCTCAGGGCTATGAATATTGGTATATGTATAGCTGTGAACAGAGGCGGTGCTTTCGAGGTAGCAGGATGAGAACTGGAGAAAGGCGGCGGCGATGAAGGCTCCAGCTAAGGAAAACGATCGAAAATACTGCAGCAAATAATGACCTTTGTTTTCATTTTTAGCCCCAGCCACATATTCTAAGGTGCGGCAGCTCCCTCTGCTGGTCTGGAGAGGTGCAGCATCTGCTGCATAATATACAGTAAAGGAGGAGTGAAAAGAAACGGTGTTTCTGTTGTTGAAATATATAATAAATTATTTTGCGTGTTTACCATCACTTTCACTGAAAAGTGGCGAATCCTTTTGCCATGCAGCAAAACCTGAAACCAGAGGAACAACAGTGGTGTCAATTTAAACAAGGAAAGTGGGTTTAACAGTAAATGACTGGCACTATTGAGGAGCTGCGGGCCAATCACTGTCACGGGCATTGGTGCCACTGTACCCGCTGTACTTGTGATAGTTTTATTCATGGGAGCAACCAGCATTGAAGCTGTGTGGGATAACATACGATGCGAGAATTAAATAAAATGGGGCAGTGAGTACACTTTGATGGCGCATACTACCATAAAAGTGTGCTCCAAGTACTGGTCAACGGGAAAAGAAAGTAGGTTGCCCAGGATCAGGGCGCACAAAGCAAACACAAGGAGATAATGACCCGATTACTTACCGGTAATCTTCATTACTCCAAGTATAGTCTTCCTCGCCACATGACTAACAAAGTGAGCTTCAGCTCCACAACAGAACCCTCCAAAGCAAAGCAAAAAAGAGTCCGCATCCCATGCCTCCCATCCCTTCCCAATATGGCCGACCCAGTCACCCATGACCCCTATAAGAGGCGGGCCGGCCCAACCCAACAGCCTGAAACTACCAAGCAAAACATGAAGCCGATAGCCAGACAGGGAGGGAGGGATGGGAAGTCATTACTCGGAGTAATCGGGGCATTACCTCCTCGTTAGTCTTCCTCGCCACATGACTAACAAAGTGAGCACATACCAAAGCCAAACGGCGTCATGGAAACTCACAAGACACCAACAGACCAGAGGGCAAAACCCAACAGGTCAGAACGAGCGGAAGGACCACCCAGGGGAGAGGCAACCACGAGCAGGAAAAACCAGCCCGGGACCAAACGACACCGGGAAAAACAAAAACCCGGACCCCAGAGACACGAGGCGCCGGCAGGAACCAGCCGCAGCAAAGGTCAAAGGGGGACAGAGAAAAGCTCCGGACCAGACGCCACAGAAAACAGAGCCCAGACAGTACGCCGGACCCACACACCAGGAACGGCCAACGGAGATCCCGAAAAGGGGCATCAAACCCCCCTCAGGAAAAAGGAAAACCGAAGGAACAGAGGGCAACCTCGCCACAGCGACCCAACAGACAAGGCACATCAGAAAAGGAGACGCAGTGTGACAAACACAACCACCCCGCAAGGGAGAACACCACCCGCGAGAGAGCCGAAACCACCAGAGGAACGGGGCAGCGGAACCAGTCGGAAGCAAACCGGCAAGAGTCGCATTAAAAAGAAGAGCGCGACCGCACGCCAACAAATGACACTGAGACAGCGGTTGCGAGACTCGAACCCTCGACCTGTGAGATCCATCATGACCACAGGCACAAGACTCACCATTGAGCTAAAGCTCCAGGTAACAAGGAAAAGGGGCGCGGAAGAGAAACTGCGACCCCAAGGAGAGAACCCAGGCCGGAACAAGGGAACAAAAAGACCCAGGAAGGGGACGGAAACGACACCGAAGAGACCCGGCCACCAAGGGAACTCAACCAGGCCACCGCAGAAAGCGGAGAACCCGAAAGACCACCCAAGCACAGAAGGCAGGGAAAAAAAAGGCAGCGCCACGGACCGATCCGGCCCCCAAAGGAACCAAGCGAGCCGCTGAAGCGAGCACCCACCAAAGGCGAGAGGGACAGGAGGGCAGGGTGAAAACCGAACCCGAGCCACGTCAATACCCCCAGAGAGCCACCAGAGCCAATAGACCCTGGAACCCCAAAGCCCGGGACAAAAGACGAGGAAACAAGCAAACCGGAAGCGGACGAGCCCGCCAGGGAGCAGAGAACCGGAGGCACCAGCACCCCCGGACACCCACGCAGGAGACGCAGTAGGCCAGAGAGCCACCAGAGCCCGATCCCCCCAGCCGAACCAGGACAGGAGCGGGAAGGGCCCGGGCCAAACCGAACCAAGGGAGGACCAGAGACAACAGGCAGAAGAAAAACAGTCAGGCAACAAGACTGCATGGGACGCCACATGAAAGTGCGAGTAACCCCTGCGTCGGGACCAGGCCAAACGCCACAGAATCGCACCAGGCGGATAAAACGTGAAGCCGCAGCGAGCAACACAAAAACGAGGAAGGAGCGGCCAAGCCGCAGACCCGAATAAGACAGGGCGAGTCCAAGAAGGACCCCATAGTCCACAGCACCCGGAAGGCCCAGGGGGCACCCCACCCGGGCACCAACCAGACCCGACCCTGCACATTCGCAGAAAGCAGACTAGGCCAGGTGCAGACAGGGAGGCAACGCCGAAAGCCCCACAGCCCCATGAAAACCCCGGAATACGGGCAGCAACAGACAGGGACAGACCCTGCAAAACAACCGCGGGAACACAAAAACACATCTCCCAACCTTACCGAAAGAAAGCCCAAACGTCAGGGTAAGAGTCAAAGACCTGAACCAGAAGGCCAGAGTGATACCAACAGGGCGGACACAGTTGGCAAGCCGAAAGGCAACCAAAGCCCGCGAAGGGGCAAGGAGTCACAACAGAGGGGGCTGAGTGACCCACACGCACACCGGTACAGAGAAGCCCACAGCCGCCCCCACAGAGAGGGGGAGCCAAACGTCAAAACCCAAACCCCAGAGCCCGCTAGAGCAGGGCATCAAGCACAAGGCGGCGGGGGAGGGGGGAGCGCAGGGCAGGGCCGCGAGGGCCAGAAGGAGGGGGAACGAGAAAGTGAGCCCGACAAGGCGGGCCACCACCCGGGACACCCACAACCAAACGGGGTAGAGTAGAAGGCAACAAACTGCCTGAGCGCAGGAAGGATGACAGCGGAGCAACACAGAACCGGAGGAGGAAGAGCAAGCACCCAGCCAGCACCCCCAACCACCAGGACAGAAAATGCTTACCAGCAAAGAGAAGCAAGCCATGGAAACCGAGAAGCCCCAGAAGAAGGACAAAACAACAACTACAACACCCACAGAGGGACGAAACCATGTAAGTCCAGGGATAGCCGCAGCGCGAAAAGGCAAGCAGCGAGGCCAGCACCCAACAAACTCCACCCTGAAGCAAAGAGCAAGAAAGGCAGTAAAACGACGACACCTAGCAGCAAATGCGCGAAAACAAAGATGACAATGAAAGTATTGAAACCAAAGACCCGCTGACAGCGATCGCGGGACTCAAACCCTCCACCGGAGAGTCGAAACAACCCAAGGCACCGGACGTAACAACGAGAAACCGCACCAGGTCGGACCCAGAAGAGCGTGAAGTATGCCACAAACGACAAAGTGCACGCGGGACCTGAACCCAGACCCGGGAGATCCCGGAAAACCAGAGGCACAAGACCATGGCAGCAAACCCCCCCCCCCCCCGATTCGGCAGAGAAGAGGCAGCGAAACAAAAGGAGAGCCAGTGAGGGACAAATCAAACCCCGCCCCCGGGGCAACGAGCCGGTCCGGAGCAGGAAACAGCACAGTCGAAGGCCACAGGAACAGGAGAACATGTGGCAACCCCTGGGACTGGGAACCACCAAGGCAACGGCAGCAGCGGGCCAGGAAGGCAAGCCCACCCCCGCCCATCCCGCCCCCCCAGCCAGTGCCAGGCAAAAACGCCCCAAGGAGCGGGGGCGGTGGGAACCACAGGGAGCAGGCGCGAGCACCGCGGCAAAACCAACAGAGCGGGCCAGCGCCGCAAGCGCCAAGGCGAAGCGGAGACACAAAGCGCACACCGTACAAGGTGAGGCGGAGCATGACAGGAAAAACAAAAATACCGCCATAATCTCAGACAGCGAGCACAGCAAGCTGGCGCATCAGGACACCCTTGGTGCAGAACACACGGCACTGGAGTGCAACAAACGATTTCACCGGTGTCGGCCAAAAAAAACCCAAAGAGTCACGTCCCGGATGCGCAGCAGCCAAGGGAGCCGGCTTAGCGGCAGGCGACAGGACGCCACTCCCGGGACCGGGGCGGAGAGTAGCGCGCCCGCAGCCCCCACACCCGACCGCGACCCAACGGAACGGGAGCACCACGGAAGGGGTACATGCGCCTGCCACAATAAGGCAGGCCAGCGACATCCACCTTACAAGAAGAGAGCGAGGCCCAGGACCGGAAACCCCGGAAAGACCGGAGAAAAACAAAAGCGGACACAAAAGTGGCGCACACAAGTAGACAAGGAGGTCCCAACACGCAAAACCCCAGCAGAGAACAGCAGTGCAAACAAGAGAGGCCCACACATACCCGAGGACCAAGCGCGCACAGGGACCGAAGTCGCGGGAGCCAGGCCCCGCCCCTCAGAGGCGGACCAGAGGACGCCTGCCGGAAACCAGGAGGAGAAGCCCCAATGAACGGAGCCACGAAGTAAAGAAACCCGCGAAACTCCCGAGCCGGCCCCGGAAGGATCGGCCAACCGAGGAATGCACCAGCCCCTGCACCCGAAGGTAAGTGGGGGGAGACCGGTAAACGGGAGCGCGGACGTGCGCAATTGCAGCGAAACCTAGGGAACCCCAGGGAAGCGGGGAAAGCGCGGGGAATCACCGCCAGGCAGCAGGCAGCAACCGCAACGGAGACGGGCCGGGACAGAGCACGTAATCGCAAAGAGAGAGAGGCTACTCACGGGGGACCTGCACGGTGCCACGAAATACAGTAAGCCAGGTCCCCCAGCCCCCGCCCGCCACGCAGTGTTGAAAAAAAACACAGTTCAATGATGGGTGTGTAGCAGCCGCAGAAAACACAACTCTTGAGAGAGAACCATCGGAGACAAACAATCTCACTCCGCAGCTGCATTCAGACTGGGCTCAGAGGCATCGATCTCGGATCCCGACATGCAGAGCCGCCTCCTGCGCCGAAGCGCCGAAATCAGTCACGAAAACCCCCCGCCCGATCTAGAGACCCGGGGGAGGCACGGACAATGCCCTACAGACGCCGCCCGCACCACAAGGAAAGGCGGGCGGCGGACACCGAAAAAAGCACAAAGGGACCGCCCACATAAGGGGCTGTCGCAGGCGAGCACAGAAGGACATCAACTTTGAAAGAATAAGATCCAAACTTGGAGGCTTAATCTGCATTTATCCACTAGGCAGCAAGTGCCACTCTTTAAAGTTCCACTAACTGAAGAATGCCGTGAAACAACCTGCGATCGAACAGTCCTTCAAGCCGACTACGAAGCCAAGGGAAACACAGAAAAGGGCATGTAAACAACTGCCCCCAAGCATCCCCGCCCCTACCGAAAAACCCACGGCTCGCTAAAGCAGAGCCAAACCGGCATATGGAGGAAGTAAAGGAAGGCTAAATCCAACCACCATACCAGGGGCCAACAGCAGAGGGAAAACAAACCGAGTCCAAGCCCCTAGGGTCCGCTAGAGCAGGACCTCCAACACTGGACCCACGCACCTGCTACAGCAGGCACCACTCACCTGATGCGCTCTGGAGAGAGTGCAGAACAAAAAAAACAGGCTGTTGGGTTGGGCCGGCCCGCCTCTTATAGGGGTCATGGGTGACTGGGTCGGCCATATTGGGAAGGGATGGGAGGCATGGGATGCTGACTCTTTTTTGCTTTGCTTTGGAGGGTTCTGTTGTGGAGCTGAAGCTCACTTTGTTAGTCATGTGGCGAGGAAGACTAACGAGGAGGTAATGGACTGAGCGCTGAAACTTTTCAGACACTCACCTTTAGTCACAGATATGGGTTGAATCCATCATCATTCTTTAGCTCACTTCGTCACCTCAGTTCAGACCTAGCTATATGCAAATCAGCCTTGACCCTGTGCCTCATGGGAACAGACCAGCCCTAACTGCCAAGCCAGGTCTTCACTGAACCGGAAACAGGCATCCTGGGACCGGTTTCTGGCTAATACCCTTCATCAGCCAGGTTAGCTTGAATCCAGTGGCAAAGTGAGCAAGGATCAACCAATTTACAAGAAAAGTGAAGCTGCGTTTGAAGGCTACCTCTCCGAGCTCTAAATGTTTAACTTTGACGTCAATCTTTTATTCTTTTTTGTTTCCGTTTTAATCCGGCTATGTCTAGCTCAGGCAGCGAATGCCACTGGGTCTGACTTTAATCCATGCGCATTGTGTTCCCGACCATTTGCAGCAGTGGGCATGAATAATTTTGCATCTTTTGTTTGAGTATGCCAGTGCTGTGTGTGTGCCAATGCCAGTAGGATGAGACTCCAGTAGGACTGAGAAGGAAGCACCACTCCCACAAGGCACTGGATTTCATGGCCAAGAGAAACTGTCTAAAGGTGAATACACAGTGTATTGGTTGCCAGGTGTAGTCCTGATCACTCTTCCTGCCAGTGCAGTAGAAGACACGCTACCCCCTCCTACATTAAACGAGCGTTGGCAAAGTCAATATATTTCGGTCATTGGCCATTAACCTTTTTGCTTTGTCAATGCTGGCTTTGTTTCTCCAAACACTGATTGCAGACGAAGCTGCTGGGCACTCAATCTAAAAAAAAAAAAAAAGAAAACAAGCTGAAACCAAAAATATGTTTTGTGTCTCAAAAAGAATCCATTGCATAGTAGTTGCCACTAGCACTTATAGGATCTGCCTAATATAGGGATGTACTCCTTGTCAAAGGGCAGAATGCCATCACTCCAAGTGCCTGATGTGGGCTTGCCCTCTACCCCATGCTGCGGTGGTGAAGAAAAAAACGAATGACACGAACAGAGGAATCGACGAAGGTTGACTGAAAGTATGCTATACATTTAATATCTGTAAAATCAAAAGGTCTTGGCTAACTACAAAGGTTGTAATCTTAGTTAATGTGAAAGTACCTGGTTCCAAAGACCCCATTCCAGTGGCAAATATACAACAAGCATTTGCAATGCAATTGGTCTCGCATTTATGCTTTTAAGTTTGAAGTTGGATCACTAACCTAGGAAAAAAGTGCATCTAACCCCGAACACTAAAAATAACTGAAAACAAGCAAAGGGCACTTGAATAGTTTTTTTAAAATGGCACAACAAACACAAGTATTTGTTTCCCTTGCAGTTCAATCCCATGCTTGACTTCCAAAAGGGGGCTGCTCCCCGGTAGACTGGGCACTGCTCTTCTAGTTACTGATTGTAACCTTTGCTGTTTATGAAGAGTTAAACAGTCAGTATCCTGTCAAACTTCCATGAGTGCACGTGGTCACTGTGGGTGGACTGTCCGTGTCCCCGACAGTGTAGCGCGGTGACACATAGCAACAGGGATGGGGGCGGGTAGGCAATAAAATACAGGTAAAAGCTGAGGGAGCGAGGTTTCTCATATGTGTGGATCAACTGTTCAAAATAAAAAAACAAGCAGCGGGGACTGGAGCGCTCTCTTGTGAGAGGGACATGGGTAATGCAGTACTAATGCGCACAAGGGGCGTCCAGCGTTCTCTTGTGAGAGGTACATGGAGAGTGCACTAGTAATGCGCACAAGGCACATCCAGCGCTCTGTTGGGAAAGGTACATGGGGAGTGCATTAGTAATGTGCACAAGGGGCGTCCAGCGCTCTCATGTGAGAGGTACATGGGAGTGCACTAGTAATGGGCACAAGGGGCGTCCAGCGCTCTCTTGTGAGAGGTGCATTGAGGAGTGCACTATTAATGTGCTCTCATGACAAGCACATCTCGGGAGGGGAAACATCAAGAATGACAGCTGGGGTCGGAGTGGAGGGGCGAAGCACAGCTGGCGATGGGTGGAGGTACTCCTGTGGGGAACACAGCTGGAGTGGGCAGTGGTGGTGGGGATACGCACAGCTGGATATGGGTGGAGGTACTCCCTACTCCGATGATCAGTTCATCAGAGGATGGAGGTGGGCGAGAAAAACTCTGGAATTGATGGAGGCATAGCGGGTGAGAGGTTGTGATGCTCCAGCAAGGATTGCCTTAGTGGAGCCCTCCGCTACCAGACAAACCACTTCATGCGCTGTGATGCCATCACTATGGCAGTAAGCGCTAAACAAATGCCATTAACTAACTCTAGAAAGCAGAAAGAAGGAGGGGGCTCCAGTGCAAAGCCAAGCTGCATTACTCCGAGATGTGTTTGTAACCTCTGGGGTCAGTGGGAAAGACAGCACTATAGCCCGGCAGAAGCTCTGTCCTGGAGGGCTGGCGGCCGAGCAATAACCCCAAGTACTGGCACCGACGAGAGAACACGGTTGGGACGGGTAGAGTAGAGAGGGTAGTGTACTGTTAGGGTGTGTGGGCTAGGAACCAGGTGTCTAGAGGGAGGAAACATGCTATGATTGGACACAGCGGCAGAGCCCTGGGTGCGAAGGAAGGTAAGAGGCTGGAACAGCAAAGGCGAGTGGGTGGAGGGAGTAAGTGGTTCAAACTATGGGCACAAAGCATAGCACGCGTGTGTGTGTGTGTGTGTGTGTGTGTGTGGTGGGGGGTTAGGGGTTTAGGACTGCAGACCACAGAGTCGATTATGGACAGTGGATAAGGGGGTTCAGCGTTAGAAACATACAGTGCAAGGCTACTGAGTGCCGAGGCAGGGGAGGGGTTAAGGCTACAGTGTGCGGAGCCGAAAGTGCACAAGGAGGGAATCAAAGGCTACAGACTGCGGAGCCGAGAGAGCACAAGCAGGGGGAGTCAAGGAAGAGTGTGGAGCCAAGAATGCACAAGCGGGAGAGGGGCTTAAACTATAGACTGCGGATCCGGGTTTGCAAAGGGCGGTAAGAGGGTAGAACTAAGGGTGGCATAGCCGGTTGTGCATTGATTGCAAATCCGGGTGTGCACATATCGGTAAAGGTTAGGTGTGCACA
This sequence comes from Triturus cristatus, assembly GCF_964204655.1. Taxonomy (NCBI): domain Eukaryota; kingdom Metazoa; phylum Chordata; class Amphibia; order Caudata; family Salamandridae; genus Triturus; species Triturus cristatus. Next base: position 685,385,913 of record NC_140592.1, read on the forward strand.
AGGGGGTAAGGGGATAGGACTGTAGGCAACAGGGCCTAGTGTCCACTGGGAGTGGAGGGATTAGGGCTTCAGACATCAGAGGGAAGGGACGATTTCAGTAATGCTCAGGGACTGGCAGTGAACGATGGGTGGCACAGCAGGGCGGTAAGAGGTAGAACTAAGAAGGTGGCAGAGCTGGGTGTGCGCAGGGTTTTAAGGGGGTACAACCAAATGTGGCAGAGCCGAGTAGTGTGTGCAGGGTGGTGAAGAGGGTACAACTAAGCCTGGCTAAGCCGGGTGTCCGCAGGGGGTGAGGGGGTCACTGAAGGGCGGTTAGGTATGCAATGCACGAGGAGCCTCGTGGCCGAGAAGCCCATACCAGCTTAAAGCAGCTCTGTCCGCAGCCCCTCCGGTCGGCCCCAGCAGGGCTGCCTGTTCAGTCCCACAGAAGATCCCCGGGACCTCTCTTGCATGATTCCCGGGACTGGGGCACTGCTGTGACTGCAGAGGGATCTTCCCCTGTCCTGAGAGCCTCGGTCTTTGACACTCCAGCGACTCATCCCTAGACCCTGGAGCGGTGAATTCGTCCTGCACCGGGTCGCCCGCCATCCCGAACCCGCAGCCTACAGTCAGCAGGGTCGGCCGAAGAGCACCGTCGGCCCGCGACCACAACAACTTCAAACCCTGCTCCGCCCAATGACATCATCACACGGGACCGAGGGCGTCTGCTTGTTTTTTTTTTTTAGTAAACAATTCTTTATTCATGTTCCAATTCGATTGACATTTAATCATTTGTGCCGACTCAAAATGGTATGATTTGGGAAGCATATGAGATAGCACGGCAACATTTTTGTAGGTAGAAGTGGAATTTTTTTTTTAAAAAGCTGCGAGGTATGGCCTGATTACGGTGACATCCAACACGGCGGGGGTGAAGGACGGAGGTCACCTGCTCAAAGGCCATGGTAGACTGTGCATTGTCTAGTCCCTACTGTGTGAGGCGCCATGGAGTGGAGCAACGCCACGAAGAGGGTGACCACATGGAGAAACTCCAGCCCACCAGCACAACTGAGAAGCCAAGAGGAGTGGCCCAGGCGAGAGCAGAGATGAGCCGGGGAAGAGGCTGCATGTGGCTGGAGGTGAATGGAGGAGCTTTGGCTGGCCAGCACCGCGGAGAAGCCCTGGGGCACAGGAGAGGGAGAGGTGAGCCGAGAGAGGTCACCAATGGCCGAATGTGAGCAAGAGTGAAGCGGGCAGCACCACAAGGCCAGAGGCGTGCCTGCAGTGGAGGGGAGTTAACAGGAAAGGCCTGTTTGAGGGCTAAAGAGACAAGAAAAAAGTGTTTAGCGGCTAATTAAAAGACACAGTGTTACGCCGCGAGTAAAAGATCCAGTCTGGGTGGGCGGAGCCAAAACGAGACAGGGCGGAAACAAGGGAGGGACTGTAAAGCCTCACCGACAATGGAAAACCAGGGTTTAGCATACATGATGACGAAAGCCAATAGGGAAAAAGGGGCAGAGTCTAGACTCCACTTCTGAAATTGTCTTGATTACAAGAGGCCTCGCAGAGCATGCGCACTGTAACGCTAGGCGAGACCTAAGAAGGAGCAGGAAACAAAACCCAAGGGCACCTTCCACTCAGTCAATTCGAAAACCCAAAAGCACAAGCCTAGTTCAGCAAATGGGTGTTGTGGTCTGAAGCCAGCCTGCATCATGGGACCGAGATAGTTCATCTTCTAAATGTGCAAACTGCAGGCACTGAACACCAAGTAAGTGTCCTTTCTACCATGTTGGCCAATTAACCAAGGCTCACTTTGCTCTGGTGCCTTCTGAGACTTCATCCAGCGGTGTTGTGCTAAAGCTCGGCTCCTCCTATGGGCAGTCTGTGACACAGTCATTTGATAGGTCCATTTCCTGACTATTCCTCACCCCTGCGGTTGAGGCCAGCTCATGTACTCTGCAGTAGAGGGTATAGGGGACAACCTGGTAAGCAAGCATAAAGCATCACTGCAAGAAGAAGCAAAGGAGGCCCTATCACCCATCTTGCCTGATCACAGGAGGCAAAAAACAATTTCCAGCTGAAGCTCCCTCTTGGGCCAGCCAAAAGTCATAGTGCAGCCTTGTTGGAAGGTTGCTCGACACTAATGGTACATCAGACCCAGGGAGTTGGCTGGACCAGACTGCCAGCTGATACAGATATTGAAAGTAGCTGAACTTGGCGATGGTCTCGAGCGCAACTACAAGCACAGGGTTTCCCATTAGTCCCTGGCATTACCTGGGGCTTCCTCCCCTGGCTGTTACCCCCCCCCCAAGTAAAGTGGACTTCAAAGACACACTTGAGTCATGAGACCAAGGGCAACTGTATCAAGAGTTGCCCTCACCTCTCATCTCTCTTCCGACTGAAGTGCAGGCTTTGCTTCAATGCGGACCTCCGTCCAGAACTTAGCGTCCTATCTGGAAGCTAGGAGTGAAAAGCTGAAAGTCAGTTCTTTTCCTCAGTTTTTGGACCAGTTCCTGCAAACATCTACAACAATCATGGAGTTGAAGTGGGGATGGTGTTTGAATAAAGTAATAAACCACCTTTATTTCTACCTTGGGAATCTTATGAAGCTTGTATATGGAATGCTTCCTATCCTGGGAGGAATATTTGTTTTCGACTATTGTTTCTTTGTAACACTGTTGCGACGGCTAGAAAGTTGAACAAATCCTTGTAACACTTTAACCCATTCTGTCAAGCTCACTCTTCGCAGGATGCCCAAGTTTCCTATTTCCGAACCTCAACGACCAGTCCAATATTTCAAGAGGCTTTTCCTCACTGGTGAGCGCCTGCACACCAATGAGGCCTGGAAGACAATTTTTCAAGCAGAAATTACTTCAACAATATGCCACGGACTTCCTTCCAGGAAGGAACATTAGACAAAGCCCTCCTGATTTGGTTTGTGAACAGTGGGGATCCTTTTCATACACGTAGGGAGCAGCTCCATTCTTGATGACTGAAATACCTGCAGCTTAGGACAGGATTTCTCTTCGGGAAAAGATGCGCAGAAGCAGTTTATAAAGTATAATTATCCAAGACCACAATTAAATTATATATATATATTTTTTTATAAAATGTGTTTCGCTTATCTTTACATATTGTTACACATATCTTAAGATCCTTGCACACAGTTGAAACATAATCCTTGTAGAGAGGGTGTGTCTTTTACTGGTTCTCCGCTAGAGCAGTAGGGCTGGGCATGGGATTCCGCCTCTCCCGCTCCCAGTATTTCCTGTAGTGCTCCTCAAACATCTCTCTGCAGGAGAAGACACCCTTGAGCTTGGCGCAGATCAGGAACGAACCAGCCATTTTGCGATGGAGCGAGTATGACTCCTCAGGAGGTGGAGTGAGACGGTGCTTCAGCATTACTGGAACCAAGTTGTGGATGCGCCGGGCTGTGCTCTGCTTGCCAAAGTCGAAAGGCTCGTTGGCGGTGAAGGGCTCTCCTAAGATCATCACAGCATCGACGTGCGCCTCTTCAAACACCTGTTGATAAATATGTTGATATTTATTCAAGTCACAAGTGGGTGCAGCCTTGTGAGGTCGAATAACAATATTGCACCATTCAAACAATTGATTAGTAACATTTAATGACCCTTTCTATATATCTTGACCTCTTCATCATGCCATTAACTTAATTATGTGGTCTATTGCAGAAGTTAGGACATACCCTCGCACAGTTGTTAATCATATGATCTCTCTACTCACATCCTGATGCTTAAGATTCTTGAGGTAAACCTTTTTATTAATAGACTAGTGTCCTTTATGGCCTACCTAACAGTGAACACCCTTACAACAATGAGAATGTATGCTCATTGTATTTTTCTGAACAGATTGGCCCCTTCGATACGTATGGACTCAGCCAACGTCTTGATAAATCCCTAGTAGGCCCCTACCCAGAGTTTACTGCTTCAACATGGCCACTTATAGATACATGGAACAGAAGAATCAGATACAAAGAGACAAATACCACACAGCCTCTCTATCCTCATACTTTAATACAAATGCTACCATCTTATTAAAGTTGTGTCAGCTCATAATAAGGGTATTTTTGTTTTGTTTATATTCTTCATGGATAGAAAATAAAAGCTGACCCATTATGTCAAGGATCCTAGCAGGAGTATTGTATGATTTTCTCCTGTAATTTCTTGGACGTACCTTGCTTCAGTTGGTGGCTCACTGCTCAATCCTCCTAGTATCCACCCCAAACTGATATAAAAAAAGAATCACAAATCTCCTCAATTTTGTTTTAGATCAGAGATCTCACACAGAAAAAATATTTGGGGGTCCAATAAATTAGGTAAGGAAAATATTACTTACCTTGTAAGCATCTGTTTGTGGCATGGTGTGCTGTAGATCCACATGATACTCCTGACATCTAGTGTTGGGCTCGGATTGGTGCAAGTTATTTTCGTTCAAAGAAGTCTTTGAATCAAGAGGTATAGTGACTCCTCCTGCCAGTAATGCATGTGGCCATGATATATGGTCGCACTTTGGAGGAGCTCATGGTAGGAGATAGTGCCGTCGGGGCAAGGAAGACTCTGGCGGGTGGGGAGAGGGTTGATGTCATAGTCGCCCCATGGGTCATCTTGATGGTGTGAGTCTAAGGGTATGTTGTAAGGGTAACAGAAGGACCCAGGACTGTCTCCACCAAACCCAGAATTAGGTGACCCCCTGTGGAGAGTGAAATGAAGGGTAAGCAAGTGGTAGTGGTGAAGGGGGCAAGGGGGAGGTGGCGAGGAAGGCAAATGCGGAGAAAGGTGTGGGAGTGATACGAGGCACAGGATGAGGTGGCCTAGTGACTCTGTCATGGCTTTAAGCTATCTTAGGTGCCAGCTCCAGTGATTGGTTAAGGGCCTCCTCAAAGGTCAACTTCCTCTTGTGGAGAGCAGAGCCCAGTGGCGTAGCTAGAGCTTGTGGCGCCCGGGGCTATCCCTCAGATTGCCGCCCCCCCGGGGGGGGGGGGGGGGGGAGGGGGGGGTGGGGGGGGCATGCACTTCAAAGAGGTCCGAGAGACACGTAGTATAGCCGCTAATAGTTACCTTGATCATGCAAGTTACATGCACATACATGACATGGTCCAAGGCTACACAGTTGAAAACACCGGTGACTGGCAGTACAAAAGAGAACACACAGACTGCATGATCTATCTGGGGACTCAGAAAAACTGCATGTGACATCCATCAGAGAGCTGCGTGAACAATTACCTGGTAATCCCCTCAACACAATGCAAACATGCACATTCATGACACTGTTCATGTAACCTTCATCTACAGCTGACATTAAATGACCATTCATCATGGTCCCCCCCCATTAAAGCAGTGGGGACCTGCACAAACGTGATGTGCTCTGTGGACCCAAAACCAACTTAACAGTGTCAAAGCCTGTGATTATTTATCTTTCAAAAACAGCAAATTAATTATTCACAGGGAATGACTCACTGTGTGCCCTTAAAACTAAACGCAGCACAAAGGGGTCAGTCAGCTCCACCTTGCCAACACAGACCAGATACAAAGCCCACTCTGGTGGCCCAAAGGCAACAACCAGGGGTCGCTCCCTGTCATTACTTCGAAGCAGCAGCAACCAACTCCCTGGGAATGAAAAGACATGTGCTCTTGGTACCCAAAACCAGCTTGTAATAGTGCATCTCTTCTTCACAGCAGCCTCAGCACACACATGGTGCACAGCCTGCCTGGGGGCCCAAAGCTAAAATACAGGGAGGGGCGACACATTATGATCACAATCCTTAAACACAGTTGTGGGGGCCATGGGAACTTGTTCAACTCTATCCAAGACCCGGGACATACTGTTCCGGCGCTGCGGCACTCCTTGAATATTCAGAAGAAACCAGAAAAATAGGACCAGTAAAACTCACTCTTTTCCAAATCTCTTTCTAAATATTATCACTTTCCATGTAATGTTCCTTTGATGGGAAGAGGAGGTTTCTGATGTGGGAGTATCAGGCAAGTGATACTACTCAGGCTCCATCTGTTCGAGCCTTCATGGAGGATCCCTCTTCATTACTACCTCCACCTGACCTCGGACTCTGCAACGCACTCCCTTACAGGCTCCCTCTGTGCGAGCCTTCAGGGAGAATCCCTCTTCATTACTACCTCCACCTGACCCCGGACTCGGCAACGCTCTCCCTTACAGGCTTGATTATCCACTACTCCTCTCTCCAGTGCACCTTATCTCACAGCTGACCTTGGGCCCCCAGCCCCATATCAGGCCCCATCGGGCTCCACCTTGCTTTTTCCCGGTAAAAACATTAGTAAAATCACCTTCAAACTTAAAACATTGAATATAGCAGTAAATATAATTAGCATGCACTTTAAAGTATGTTCCACAGTAGCCCTTATGACCCGACTGCTAATTAAATAAACAAAAACAGAAAGGCCAGAACAGGGCCGGCTTTAGCGCTGATGCGAAAGTCTTTTTTGGCGCCACACTAATAACCTCTTTCTCCATAAATACCTATACTACCACCTTCCAACAGTGCCCCTCATCCCTCCATGGCCCCCCTAGTGATCTCCTCCTCAGATTCCCTCACTGCCTCACGCCACAAGTGCCCCTCTTCTCCCCATAGCCCCTCCCCCTCATGACCTCCTTGGACTCCCTCACTGCCACCATCCACCAGTGCCCCTTATCTCTCTGTAGCCTCTCCCCCTCATGACCTCCTCCTCAGACTCCCTCACTACCACCCTCCACCAGTGCTCCTCATCTCACCCTAGCTCCCCCTCCACACCATGACCTCTTCCTCGGATTCCCTCACTGTCACCCAGGGCACAAGTCCTAAAAAAAGAAGTGGGGGGGACGCTGACGTCACAACAGCAAGTGATGTCACGAAAGGTGGCTTGCACCATCAGACTCATTGCCTCCCCTCGCTCACCCCTTAGATGCCATTGCATCAGAGAAGCCAGCGCGTGAGCAGCGTTCTGAATGAGCTCCGATCTCGCCCAAGAGAGGCCAAAGAGTAAATGTGTGGCTCCAGTAATCGAGCTCCCGTGAAAATAAGTGAGGGGACGCCATCCACCCGCCTGGTACCCCGACTCGAGCCCTGCAGTCACCCTCCACCAGTGCCCCTCATCGCTGCACAGCCCCTCCAACTACCTCCTCCTCAGATTACCTCACTGCCACCCTCCACCTGTGCCCCTCATCGCTCCGTAGCCCCTCTCTCATATGCATTTGTTGTTTAGCGCTACTCATATCAGTGTAGTGTGTCTGCACTTTACACCACGAACACATTATACAGAGACAATGAATCATACAAGTATGTAAATCAGACTACAGGGAATGTCACATAAGCCAATGAGGATTACAAGGTGTAGGAATCTGCTGCATACGTAGAAAGAGGACACAACAACCTTAAATAAAGATATTTCTCCCCGTTGTGCCTCTGGTGGGGAGGCGTACAATTCTGATACATTCCTAGGTCTACTAATGTTGGTGAATCTGGGAATGTGTCAGAATCCATGGTTAAATGTGCTGGAACACCTACACTCCACCTGAGGCATGCCTCCCTGCTGCAGATTAACGCAAGGCAGCGATTGCGCTGCCTTGTGTTACTCTAGATTCCTCAAACCAAGGTGGCCTTGCGGGACTAGATAAATCTCATTTAGGTTTTGGGACGCCGTTTTGTGCCCTTGCGACGACGCAAAACCTTGATAAATATGCCCCTGTTTGTCTTTTCTTGTCTCTGCAAAGCGCTCACATTTCAATTCATCCACACCCTCTTTCATCTTGTTTCATTGCTACAGATAAAATGATTTCGTTGTAATGTTAGCAAAATGGAATTAAACATGCCGAGGAGGGAAGCAAAAGTGTGATTTGTTATGAAAGGTCTCTAAAAACCTCCCCAATAAAAGATTATTCGCAGCAAAACACTTCAAGTGTTGCTTTATGTGTATGCTATTTCAACTGCACACACTCCTGCTTGCTGCAAAAACCTAATAGCATTACCGGTAGCTTTTGCTGCACTGTATTCAAAGTAGGTCCGTGTCATCCATACTGGTGGGCAGTATATTTTGAGAGGGTTTGGTCTGGGGAAACACAACCTTAGGATTTAAAAGAGTATTCCATGGGGTCAGCTTTACTGATAAAAATGTATCTCTGCCCAAACATACTCATTTTAGCAACATTAGAATGATGAAAGACTGAGGAAGTTCTAACTAGATCACAAAACAAATCTATACCATTCACGTTTGTATGCAGCTCTTTGGTGACAGACTCAGTTCATTGGTCACTGTCCTATGTTAGGATTGTAACTTCTGAACTGCAAGTAACACAAGGATCTCTGTGGCAAAGGCAGCAACCCACTGAGCTTCCACACAAAATACAGTTCATCTGCATTTAAAAACTACTAACAGACAAATAATTGCTCTCAAGCGAATCATTAATCACCAGCGTTATTGGGGCATCTTTTATTGTCTTATTGTTGTCCTGCATCGGCCATGATAATGATAAAAACTTCAGTATCAACTATATGACTTGTTGCCCCCCTCTTTTCGCTCCATGAGATGGTATCCATTCTTTGTTCACAAGGAGTATAAAATAAACAGTACACCCCCCCCCCCCGTGATAGAGAATGGAGATTCCTAGCCAAACAGGCATATAAGGATAAAGTGGTCAACTGTGTCTTTCATGTGAAATGTGATGCGAGACACAAGCTGCTCATCAAGATGCTGAAAGCGCCTAGAGGCAGCCATCCCATCTGAGGCAGGTGTTTGCAGGGTCGTCCTACAAAAACATATAATTACCTGACGCCTCCTTTTCTCATGGCCTTCAGCCGATCATGCATCCCGGCCGCTTTTCCAGTACCAGGTCAATGACAGCAGGTCTTTGTGACACTGCACACTGGCATCCTGGAAATAGTAATGTGGCTGGGCACAGAGCTTTATACTAAACCTAGAACTGGCAGGAACCCCGCAGGAAAAATACAGACATGACATGACGTACATCTGCAACCTTATTGACAGGGTTCGAGGTTCAGAGCGCATAGACCCAGGCACCACATCATTGCCACGGTAAAGTTTGAACCCTTGCCTTGTTTACTCTGTAACACACAAAAGTATTTTAATACCAGGGCATGCTGAGCCAGGTAATCACTGCTTGAAAGAAGGACTATAGGGAACAACGCATCCTACCCAAGAGTAGGCTCGAGCGAGATTTCAGTTATGGTCAATTTCACTTTATACACGGAATCCTTCACAATCCTTAAGGAAACCTTCTGAACTGCAAGTAACACAAGGATCTCCGTGGCAAAGGCAGCAACCCACTGAGCATCCACACAAAATACAGTTCATCTGCATGTAAAAACTACTGACAGACAAATAATTGCTCTCAAGCAAATCATTAATCACCAGCGTTATTGGGGCATATTTTATTGTCTTATTGTTGTCCTGCATCGGCCATGATAATGATTAAAAACTGTTTAAATGAAGCGCACACGAAGTACGTGTCCTGCTGGACCTGCGCATATTTAAAAAAAGAAAAGAAACACACTCTCTTACCTACTACTGCAGTCTCCACTAAAACGAATTATCCACGCAGCAGGCAGACTGCCCCAGGCCACAAGGTCCTCACGAGAGTGCGTAGTGGTGAAGCGCGTGACGCGTCACCGCTACGTTCTCATCGCGAGGGCCGGGCAAAAATGTAGCCCAGGGCCGTCATTGGTAGCACTGGCGCGCGCTCTCCAAGATTGACGGCCCTGGAGCAGGCTGGGATGGGCGGCGCCGCGGGCAGAGAGATTAACGGTCATCATGGTGGCGCACTCATAGCACTACAGGTTAGTGCGCGCTGCTTGCCCGGCCGCGGCGGACTTTATAATTTATTTAGTGACACTGTGTCCCTAAATAAATTAAAAGGCCGCCGCCGCCCTAAATATAGTGCCGCCTGGGGCGGTCCGCCCCCACCGCCCCCCCCCCCTGGCTACGCGCCTGGCAGAGCCTTTGGGAGAGGCTGAGCGAGGATCCAACAAATCTAGGGGTCTATCATGACCAGCTGCTGGCAGGCATCAAGTTATTCCTGAAGGCGTTTTAGGATGGGCGGATCTTGCTCCTCTGAGCTGAATACTATGGCTTCTGTACAGGTTTCAGCGTCGAGACCTGGGAGGGTGCAGAGATTGAACAGCATGCCGGTACAGACCATGGCCTTCTGGCAGTGGTGGACAGGAAGCCTCCTGGCAGGCTTCTGGGTTCAAAGCTCGCCCCCCTCAAAGGCGATGCTTGGCCTCCGTACGGTGATGGGGATGTGGAGGAGGTTGTACGTTTTTTGCTCATGGCAGCAGTTTTCAATGGATGACATTGGGGAAGTGGCCGCTCCTTCCACTTCTGCATCAGAGCCGGAACTCTCTTTCAAGGTGACTTGACCTTCCATGATGGAAGTCGCTGGCTGCGGTTCGGCTTTGATGTCCTGTTCGTCAAAGCGATCCGGAGTGTCACTGCCCTAGTGGTGTGCCATGGAAGCGGATGCAATGTGTCAAGTCCAATGGTAACACAAGGTCTATTTATTATGGATGGGGAGGAACACAGAACAGGATGTATAGTCATGCTCCGAGGACAAAGATTACACACCTGATGGAGGTCTGTCCACGGATATTTGGGGTGATACCTGAATGGAGTTCTTTCCATCATGGATGGAACATGCTCGGAAGTCGAAATGTAGATAGAATCCTGGATGGGCGAAGTCCCGAACGGACTGGGGAAAGGTCTTGGTCATGGAGTCATACGACTAATGTGCAACGCTTTGAAAAAAAGAGGAGATGCTACGATTGCTTACACAGACGAGTCAAGAAGATCCAAACAGGCCCAGCGATAACACCACGAGGAACTGACCTAGAGCTCAGTGAGGCAAGTCTAAACCAAACAGCGGAAAAAAGAATTCAACGATAAAGCCCTTGCCCATGTGCATTACCAACATTAGGTGGAGTCACTATAAGTTGTGACTCTAAGACTTCTTTGAAGAAAAACAACTTGCTCACGTCCGAGCCCAACAATAGAAAGCCGGAGTAAACACAGCCTGTGTATCTACAGCTACATATGACACAAACCTAATGTTACGAAACATCATGTCCCATGTTCTTTCTTGAAATAACGATCCTCCTGAGTAAGCATGTGTCCAAGATAATTGCATTTTCCAAAGGCAAACTTACCTTGGTCTCAAACCCAGTAAGGAATTTGAGGGCTCGAGATTTCTGGAGGACTTTTGCCCGGTCCCCATCAGCTGCTGCTTTCACCACCTGCAGGGATTACAAATTGCAGAGATCATGCCTTCTAGAAACGCAAAACTGAGAGTGCCCACAAGAGAAAGCAATACCAACTACCTCAGCAGGTTCTCTTCTCCATTACTGTCCTACAACACAACTGTGACTATAGGATTCCCTTCTTTTAGCCACATATCACACGCAATATCATCACCTCTTAAAATCTCCGAAAAGAACTAGTGGGGGGGAGGGGGGGGGGGGAGGAAGTTACACAGAGGATCACAATGAATAGGCATTAAAGAAAAACAGACAGCCCAGAGGTAAGGAAAACACACATTTAGAAATATATTGTAAAGTATCATCCCTTATAGCTGAAAGCACACTTGATTTTTGACAATGCAGAATCATGACTTCAATAATCATCAGAATATTGATGAAAGGAAAACATTACAAACACTGCATCAACTGCAGGTGGACAAAATGCATGACAAGACACAAATGACAGAGGAAAAGGCGTAAATGTTTAGTGCTCACTTCACAACTAAGGTTGAAGAGTACGTAGTGTAACACAAAAGTCAATAATCCAGTCATGTTACAACAACACCTAAATCTATAAACTATCTACTCTGAGTAACCATTGGTTTTCCTCTCACAGGGGCACAGTTTGGCAGCACCAGCAATGTAGGAATCAAGATAAAGGAACGTCAGTTCAAAATTCGTGTAGTCTGAGCAAATGACTATCTGATATGGACGGGTCTTCACAGCTACTCTACGATTTACTTATTTAGTTGCTTATTTGTGGATAAGCCCCTTTTGGCCACTGCTCAGCAGAAAACAAGCAAACTGAAGAAGACCAAGATTTAGAAAAGAAATCATTTACAGTACATTGTACAAGCATCAAGCATGTTCTGGATGATAATGAAGGCCTGAAAATATACTAAGAAGTGTAGAATCGTTTTATTTTTAATATCAGAAGACTGATTAGAATTGGGTGGTAATTGAAAAATCTCCCAGAATCTGGATGAAGGGATCCATGAAATTAGTTTGGAGTCCAAGTTTAGCAGCTGCTGGCAGGGGGAACATTCCTTCACAACACTGTATCGACATACGTGCCCTTTCACAAATTAACTAGTTTGTGCCTCAGCAGAATGTCTAGGGAACACTGAGGGTAGTAATCGACTTAAGCATTGGAGAATTTGAAGGTGCTACATAGTGCTTGCTAATTGCTTCAAGGAATCATAGAATGAAATGAAAGGTATAAAAGGCTGGGACAGTAACCGAAATCACTTCGGTATAGTAAGGATAATAATATTTCAAAATCTAGTGATATATAATTTAATATTACAGCAATCTTAATACTATAAACAAACAGGAATGAAAAATTATTCATTATTAATTGCTTCTAAATGCATCTTTTTAGAAACGCTCTTATGTGACGTACTGCAATTTAAATATCCCTGGAGAGCCAGTGACACAAGACCTACATAAATAAATTCATTGATTAAACACTATATCCAGATGCATGCAGTCTACTTGTCGACAGATTTCTTTTCTGCTTCTCCAATTTACATCAGTTTTCATTTTTAGGTAGTTCCCAGCCTACCTCAATATAGTCATCTGTAAACTCCTTGCTGAATTCGCGACTCGCTCCAAAATCCAGTAGCGTAACCTGCATAAAAATAAAATATACACATCGAAACACTTTAGCTTTCTATGTGAACTAGAATTGTGCTGCTGACAGTAGTGATTCACAGATTAGTGACAGACATAAAGCAGGGAAAGCTGAAGTTCACTATGTTTCTGCTGCTTGAGCACAGTGCTGGCACTTCAAGCATCCACTTCATAACCCCCCCCTCACTCTACCACTACAGACTCATCTGTATGCACTTAAATAGAGTGGTGCTCAGTGAATGACCGCAATAACAAGACAAGGACAAGATGGAACCAAAGAATAAAGATATGAACAGCTGTCTGCTGTATATATATATATATATATATATATATATATATATATATATATATATATATATATATATATATTACCTACTGGCGGTCGCCAGTAGGTAGTTATAGTTAGGACCACGTTTCCATAGGAAAACCTCAACATTCTATTTTGAATAACTTTGGCGCCGGTCGATGAATCCTCGCGAATTTCTCAAAATAGGTGGGGCGCTACGCTCCGCTCCTACCCTGAAAGTCTCGGGGGGATCCGTCAAGCGGGGGCTGAGATAAAAGGGGGGTCCCAAAACGCGTTTTTCCCATGCATTTTTCCATAGGACCTTTAGAACGAGCTACAGCCCGAACGGCTGAACAGAATTACTCAAAATTTGGCAGAGAGGTAGTCCCTAGGTCAAGGAAGTGCCTTTTGTAGGTTTGGTGTAAATCTGTTCAGTAGATTCTGAGAAAATAGCCTTTAAATCAATATATATATCTGAGCCCGCTTACGGTACGCTTACCGTACGCTTACGGTAAGCGTACGGTGGCGTGCGCGAGCGCGATTCTGATTGGCTCTTAGATCTTAGTAAACATTCGAATCGGTCGAAACCAGGAAGCGGCGGCCGCCATTTTGTGTATTTCACTCTGGAAAAAAAAGAGTGAAAACAAGGAAAGGGGGCAATGAGGAGAGTTACAGACCCCCTAACATTTGTAAGGGGGTCAAAGAAGGACAGAAAAGTACAAAAAAAACATTTATTGATTTTAAAAAAAATCACGGGGTACGCGTACGGTAAGCTTACGGTAAGCGTACGGTAAAAAAAATAAAAAAAAATAAATGAAAAGCAGATTTAAGAGTTTAGATATTAGGGGGCTCTAAAAAGAGCCGTTGTGTTTATGAAGTGATTTTTTAGTGGTACCTACAAGTAAGTACCGATGCAGAGTCTAAGGTTCAAGAGGAAGACTCTGTTCCCTTCATCATTGAAGTGCACACCATCTCCTCTATAAATGTCTTGCATGTCATAACGCAAGTTGTTGTGGTAAATGGCACCCATACCATAGTCACGGAGGAAAGCAGAAACAGATTTGTTGACGTGCTTTCTTGCTTTGTCAATCTGTGGACAGAAATGATTGGACCAGTTCCATTTTTGCCTTTGGCATATGTTGGAAAACACAAAGGCAGTTTTAGGGAAAAGTGTAAACAGTTGTGCAAAGGTGTCCTTCATAAGCATTTCCAGACCTACCCCAGTCAAAGTGCCTAGGTCATTGCCACCACAGTGCACTATTATGAGGTCAGGGTGTTGGATTTGAATGAAGGATTTCACCAATGGCATCAATTGGTGCCACTTTAACCCTCTCTGACCAATCCATTTAATGTCTACATTTGGCAAAGCAAGGTCTCTCACCATACCTGTTTTCTCTGCAAACTTTTCACTCCAGAAGACATAGCTGTGCCCTACAATCCACACTGTGAACATCTTCAAAGGAGAACTGGATGCACTCAGGAGGTGTCTTTCAGTAGAATGGCAATATGAAAAGAAAGACAGTTTGGAAATGGAGGCATACATATTTTTTTCAAAACAAAAAGAACTGATTGGCTGTTTCATACCATTCTAGAATAAAAACTAGGCTGTATGTGTAAATTAATAGAAGCATGTTTTGTATTGGTAAAAAAAAATGTGTAACCAAAGAACAGTACTATGGATTTGCTGTTAGGTTTGAAAAGTCAAGCACTCTTGCTCTGTGGAATTGAAACATTGTTTGGCGAACTTCTGACCTAACTCAACACAGCAGTGTTCCATGAGCTGTTGCTATGGTAGCAGGCAGAAGTCAAGTTGGGGGAAGGGTACTAGGCAGAAGTCAAGTTGGGGGAAGGGTACTTTTGGAAAAGGGTTGGTTTTCAACCAATAGAAATGTGTGATTACATTTGAAAAAAAGGGGGAAGCACTGAGATTTGAAACTTACAAGTATATGTGTGGAAAAATAGAGGGAAAGTTTGCCATTATCTGGTTCTGCTGAGAGGAGAGAGGTGAACACAACAGAGATCCTGGCTCTGATAATCTGCTGTTTGAGTGTCACATTTCTTTCACAACTAACTAATTTTAAAGGTGAGTTTACAGTTTGAGAGGGGATGTATGTGGTAACTTAAGAAATGAATAATAGAAATGGAAATTGTTTTTGTTGTAGTTACACATGGTGGTTTCATAATGTGTCAGTCTGTAAAAGTGATTTTCACTTGCCCAAAAAAAAGAGCAGTAAGTGTGCTTTCAAATTGGCAAAGAAATTTCGTTTTGGGACTAATGTGAAAACATGACTCTGTGTGCAGAGAGGAATTATAGGCAGAGATTTATTGCGTATTGCTCTGGTGATTTCACAGTTGCATTAGATGGAAAGGGGGAGCGAATTTTTGGGGGAAGAAGTAGAGTCTTAGCACACACCCATGTGCTTGCCATGTATAGTCATGCACAGTATTTACAAGCGAGTGGGGTTTTCAGGTTTCAGTCTGTAATGCAAATACATTCAGCATCACTAAGGCTGGTTGCCCTTGCTGGAGTGTAGGCAGTCACCGAGAATACACATGGTGGTGGTCTGAAAAAACAGTTTGGACATGTGCATTTAAATAAATCAAAAAAAGTGGTTTCATAATGTGTCAGTCTGTAAAAGTGATTTTCACTTGCGCCGAAAAAAAAAAGAGCAGTAAGTGTGCTTTCAAATTGGCAAAGAAATTTCGTTTTGGGACTAATGTGAAAACATGACTCTGTGTGCAGAGAGGAATTATAGGCAGAGATTTATTGCGTCTTGCTCTGGTGATTTCACAGTTGCATTAGATGGAAAGGGGGAGCGAATTTTTGGGGGAAGAAGCAGAGTCTTAGCACACACCCATGTGCTTGCCATGTATAGTCATGCACAGTATTTACAAGCGAGTGGGGTTTTCAGGTTTCAGTCTGTAATGCAAATACATTCAGCATCACTAAGGCTGGTTGCCCTTGCTGGAGTGTAGGCAGTCACCGAGAATACACATGGTGGTGGTCTGAAAAAACAGTTTGGACATGTGCATTTAAAAAAATCTGAAAAGTGGTTTCATAATGTGACAGTTTGTAAAAGTGATTTTCACTTGCCCAAAAAAAAGAGCAGTTTGTGTGCATTCAAATTGGCAAAGAAATTTCGTTTTGTGACTAATGTGAAAACATGACTCTGTGTGCAGAGAGGAATTATAGGCAGAGATTTATTGCGTATTGCTCTGGTGATTTCACAGTTGCATTAGATGGAAAGGGGGAGCGAATTTTTGGAGGAAGAAGCAGAGTCTTAGCACACACCCATGTGCTTGCCATGTATAGTCATGCACAGTATTTACAAGCGAGTGGGGTTTTCAGGTTTCAGTCTGTAATGCAAATACATTCAGCATCACTAAGGCTGGTTGCCCTTGCTGGAGTGTAGGCAGTCACCGAGAATACACATGGTGGTGGTCTGAAAAAACAGTTTGGACATGTGCATTTAAATAAATCAAAAAAAGTGGTTTCATAATGTGTCAGTCTGTAAAAGTGATTTTCACTTGTAAAAAGTGATTTTCACTTGCCCCGAAAAAAAAAAGAGCAGTAAGTGTGCTTTCAAATTGGCAAAGAAATTTCGTTTTGGGACTAATGTGAAAACATGACTCTGTGTGCAGAGAGGAATTATAGGCAGAGATTTATTGCGTATTGCTCTGGTGATTTCACAGTTACATTAGATGGAAAGGGGGAGCGAATTTTTGGGGGAAGAAGCAGAGTCTTAGCACACACCCATGTGCTTGCCATGTATAGTCATGCACAGTATTTACAAGCGAGTGGGGTTTTCAGGTTTCAGTCTGTAATGCAAATACATTCAACATCACTAAGGCTGGTTGCCCTTGCTGGAGTGTAGGCAGTCACCGAGAATACACATGGTGGTGGTCTGAAAAAACAGTTTGGACATGTGCATTTAAATAAATCAAAAAAAGTGGTTTCATAATGTGTCAGTCTGTAAAAGTGATTTTCACTTGTAAAAAGTGATTTTCACTTGCCCCGAAAAAAAAAAGAGCAGTAAGTGTGCTTTCAAATTGGCAAAGAAATTTCGTTTTGGGACTAATGTGAAAACATGACTCTGTGTGCAGAGAGGAATTATAGGCAGAGATTTATTGCGTCTTGCTCTGGTGATTTCACAGTTGCATTAGATGGAAAGGGGGAGCGAATTTTTGGGGGAAGAAGCAGAGTCTTAGCACACACCCATGTGCTTGCCATGTATAGTCATGCACAGTATTTACAAGCGAGTGGGGTTTTCAGGTTTCAGTCTGTAATGCAAATACATTCAGCATCACTAAGGCTGGTTGCCCTTGCTGGAGTGTAGCACTCTGGACATGGGCTTTTTAAAAAATCTGAAAAGTGGTTTCATAATGTGACAGTTTGTAAAAGTGATTTTCACTTGCCCAAAAAAAAGAGCAGTTTGTGTGCATTCAAATTGGCAAAGAAATTTCGTTTTGTGACTATTGTGAAAAGAAATGTAGTAATATATTTAAATACAATAAAGGATTTTTTTTTTAGTTTTTTTCAGGTATTGCTGAAGAGCAGTGAACAAAATTTAAGATGCCTACAAAATCCAGAGTTCAAAAAACGCTAAAAAAAAAACTATATTTGAAGACAACTGGAGGACCAAAGTTAGTAGAAGATGCTCATGTTGGGAAAAAGAAAAATCTTCTGGTAAGCAGAAAAAACAATTTCTTAAAAATATATTCAAAAGAAGGAAAAATGTACAAAATGTCTGTACTGGAAAGAATGTTACAAAAGGAAGAGAACAGGAAAAAATTGAGAATTTAGTTAATGCAAATATACCTTCTGCAACTGAAAAGATTTACATAAACAGAAAAACAGCGTTTAAAGAGATACGTAGAAAAATGTTTCAGAGAAGAGTTATGTCCAATTTGATAAAGGATGTGAAGAAATATAAGCAAAAGGCAAAATATTACAAGAGAAAAAAAGAAATTGAAGCCATTGCAGCAAAGGCATTAGAATTAAAAAGGAAACTATTCATATTAATTTTGAATAGGATGCGTACATTAGATAAAATGGTTAATGTACTGAAATCACAAAGCAAAAGCAAAAGAGTAGTGAACAGAACAAACTTTTGTAAAGTGTTTTTAGGAAAGTGGATGCATAGTTCAAGTAGTGAACCTTTTTTTAATGAAGAGAGCTATTTTCAAAGTAATAGTTTGCTGCATGCAGTTGACACCAGAGGTCGTGCTTACGAAGTGAAAAATGGTTGCATAATGGAGAAGGAGATAATGGTTCCAAGAGATGAGGTACAAGTGATGGCAGATGAGGCAATGGGGAGACGTCCTAAAGCCCCAGTGTACACTTGGAATTGTAGTAGTATTTGCACTGTGCGTCAGGATTCTATTGACAAATTTCGAGAGTTTCTTAGAGAATATAGTAAAAAAAGTGTAAAACAGAAGATTAAGGTGCTTCAAAGTCTGGATCCATGCAGAGTGAGAGAGAATACTGGTTTGCAGGGTCATTCTCTGGCTTGTCTATCTAGAAAAGTGTGCAATAGTGTTTTCCATCATTTTAGGATGCTGGCTGTTCATCATACTGAAATGAGAAAGTTTGTGAGACGGTTGTATTTTGCCAAAAGTCCAGCAATAAAGTTAAATGAATTGAATAGGGCTCTGTTCCGAGGAACGGTATCAGATGTAGAGAAGGTTGTTGATGAAATTCAGTTTTGTTACTTTGGTCCTGAACAAAACAGTGCAGAGAAGGACACAGTAAATGAGGAAGAAGTGGAAGAGAATGTAGAACCTTCTGTAAGTAAGACATTTAATGATCACATAACAAAATTTGCAATAGTCTCTAATGAAAGACCAAATGTTACTTGTATTTGTTGCCGCAGAACTCATTATAGAAAACAAACTAGGAATGTTGATCTCTACAGAAAGAGTGAAAATGAAGATAATTATAAGTGGAAGGATTTTGCCACATATATATTTCTAGAAAATTGTTTTGAATTGGGTGAAGATCAGCGTATTTGTAAATACTGTTACAACAAGTTAGAGGAAAATAGAATGCCGACCAGAGCTGTACATAATAATTTAGAATTGGATGCTATTCCTGCTGAACTTTCTGAATTAAATACATATGGGTCTATACTCATTCAATGTGTTCATCCGTTCCAGACCATAGTACGTATGGAGCCCAAAACTGGTAAATTACCTCCTTCAGATTTACTGAGAGGTTTAAAAGGTAGAGTGGTGTATTTGCCCTTGGATTTGAAAACAAATATGGAAACTATTGATGCGGATACTTTGGAAACTGAACCATTAATTATTCTGGTTAATGGTGTACCTACAAAGAATAAGAAGATTTGGCAGGAGCTGGTAGATGTGCGGAAAGTACAAAGAGCAAATTTGTATTTGAAAAAAAATAACAAATGGTATGAATCAATTTATATAGAAGAAGAAGAAGAAGATTTTCAAGAAGACACAGAAACACCAACTGGACAAATTGAAAAAGTGGACAAGTCAAAGGAAGAAGAAATTTATGAACATTTTAGCATACATCCTCTTCATTCGAAAGAAGTTATGGGAGACAATATTGATCTCTTTCAGATGAAGAAAGCAAAAGGAACTCCTGTGAGTGTATGGGAGGAGAGCTTGGAAGCTCGATGTTTTCCCCAGCTGTTTCCTAAAGGAAAAGGAGGACGATACGATGAACGTCCAGAACAGATTCCAGCTTCAGAGTATCGGACTACAAGACTATATGCTGAAGATCCCAGATTTCGACAAAGTATTCCTTATTTGTTCCATCTTTTATTTGAAAGCGACTTGTCTGCACTGTCTTATGCAGTAAATCACATTTTAAAAAGTGGAGTACATTTACAAAATGTGTCTGCTAAGGATTTTATGGAGAAAGTGCAGCACCGAGATGATCATTTGGAAACACAACTGATCAATCTGATGGCTTGTCAGCGTGGGACAAATGAATATTGGTACCGACGCCATGGTGAACTAAAATGCATGTTACGGAATTTAGGAACACCAACATGGTTCCTTACCCTAAGCTGTGCCGAGTACGCTTGGGATGATTTACTGGATTTTCTACGAGAGGCCAATTCAAACATTAAAAACATCGAATACAAGACAGCAGGAGAACTGTGCTCATTGGATCCGGTTAATGTTTGCAGATATTTCAATCATAGATTTGAGGCTATGATGTCCTTCATCTGCAATAAAAAAAATCCACCCCTTGGAGAAGTAGTGGATTTCTTTTGGAGAAAAGAGTACCAGGCAAGAGGTGCTCCTCATATTCATATGCTGTTGTGGATCAAGGATGCCCCAAAGTTTGGAACAGATGCTGATGAAGCAGTGTTATCTTACATTCAAGAATATGCAACATGTGCTATACCAAAAAGCACAGAAGAGAACAAGTTAAAGGAGCAAGTTTTACGTTTCCAAAGTCATCGGTGTGGAAAATACTGTCGACGGAAATACAAGAGCAAAGAAAAATACTACACTAAATGTCGATTTGGATTTCCTAGACCTGTTCTTTCAAATGGAAGAGTAAACAGTTTTATGTCAGCTGTGAGACATACTATCACAAGAAAATCACCTAAGAATACCTACAACCTTAAAAGAAAAGAAGAATCAAAAAATATAAATGACTACAACCCAGTCATTTTATCCATGTGGAACGCTAACATGGATATACAGTATGTAGCTGACAATTCCATTGCTGTTGCACGATATGTAACGTCTTACATTACGAAATCAGAAAAAACAGAATTGAAGGAAATGTGGGAAGAGATTTCTCACGAGAAGACTGTCAGTAAGAAGCTGTACAGTTTCAGTTTGAAGATGTTATCGCATCGAGAAATTGGATCCTACGAATGTTCAGATAGGTTATCTTCTGCAAGTCTCTACTCGAAGTCAAGAAGAATAATTTGGGCAAGTTTAGGCCTTGCAGCAATGAGAAATCGGGTACTGAAATCTGTAGGAGAAATTGAATATTTGGTCGAGAATGACCCAGAAAGTACAGATATATTGAAAACAAACATGTTGGACACATATTATCCCAAGAGAAGTCAACATCTGGAGAATATGTGTCTCTATGAAGTGCTGCAGAACTACATTTATTCAAGGAAAGCCACAGAAGACATCAATAATGGAAAATATAAAGTCGTTGGTGAAGAAGGATGTTTGGTGAAGCAAACAAAAGGAAGTTTGATAAATCACCGGAAGCTGAGTTGCGACACTACTGACAAGAAAGAATTTTACTACTTGGCTCTTTTACAGTTGTTTAAACCATGGCGTACAGAGGAAGAACTACTGGGAGAATTTCAAAGCTATGAAGATTCATTTAATGCTTGCAAAGACAGCATACAATGCAATACATTCACAACTTATCTGCAAATGTTAAATGAAGAAATTGAACAGGAAACTACAATTGCAGCAGAAATAGCTAGAGACAGTTCTCAGGACAGCCAAAGTTCAGGAACACACAGTCAAGATCCCCTAGGACAACCAATCATTGAAAATGAAGCATCAATAGCCATGAATGAAGTGGAAACGGCTATGAATCAAGCTCAAGAAGAATTTATAGACTTAGAAAATTTGGAAAGACAACTGAATCAAGAGCAGCAACAAATTTATGAAGAGATCAAAAACAAAATTGATCACGGATTTCTACATGTAAAAAAAGAGTGCTCATGCACATCATTTCATCCAATCAGGATGTATGTAAGCGGACAAGCTGGAACTGGAAAAAGTTTCCTAATAAAAGTCATCAGAAGCTACCTACAGCAAAAAACGGATTCTACTTTGTCTTGTGTGGTTACTGCTCCAACTGGGTTAGCAGCATATAACATAAAAGGAATCACCTTACATCGTTTGCTAATGTTACCAGTGGAGCATGAGAACAAAATACAATTCAACAAGCTAACTGGAGAAGCATCCTTGGAAGTTTCAAGAGTATTGAAGAAGATGCAAGTTCTCATTATTGATGAGGTGAGCATGGTATCAAACCTAATGCTTGCCTTTGTGCATTTAAGAATGCAGCAAATTTTGAAGACAGACTATGACATGTTATTTGGTGGAAAACACGTCATAGTTTTTGGAGATCTTTTGCAACTTACTCCAGTTAAAGGACAACCAGTGTTTAATACTGTGACACATGAAGACACGAAGAAGTCATTGGGAAGCATCGGAAATACAAATATTTGGTCCTTCTTTGAGTACAAGGAACTTACTACTAATATGAGGCAAGCAAACGATGAAGAATATGGAAGTATTCTGAAAGATATCAGGATTGGACTACTGACAGAAGTTGGCAAAAAAGCATTACAGAGTCGGCTGCTACATAATTTATTTCCAAAGGAAGAAATAGTTGCAGAGAAGATATACAAGAACATTGCAGAAAACAAAAGTGTCATCTGCTTAATGCCAACTCTACGTGAATGCTCAATATTCAATGAGGAGCTTTTGAAATTGGAAAAGGAAGAGATCAGGAAATTGGAAGCAGTGGACAAAATTGAGGATGGAAGAATTACTGTCACAGTAACAGGCAAACTGAAAAATAAATTGGACTCACTAGAGAAGAACATCTCCAAAACAGCTGGATTAGAAAAAAATCTATATGTTTGCATGAACTGTAGAGTGTTTTTAAGGAGAAATTTGGATGTTGAGAAAGGTTTAGTTAATGGAGCGATGGGAAGAGTTGTGGGTTTTATTAATTACCAGAAAAAAGAAGGAGTTGAATGTTTAAAAATAAAATTTGATCAGATAGATGAAGTTAAAGATATTTGTCGTTGTACAGTTCGTTTTATGCTTGTGAAAGACTTATATGTACGTAGGAAGCAGTTTCCGTTTTCTCTAGCATATGCTGTAACTATTCACAAGTCTCAAGGATTGACTGTAGATTGTGCATTTGTGAACATTGGTTCAACTGTGTTCAAAGAAGGTATGGCATATGTTGCTTTGTCACGAGTCAAAACATTATCAGGTTTATTCATGATAGACTTTGATGAGTCAAAAGTTAGTGCTGATACAAACTGTGTAAAGGAGTATAATAGATTAAGAAGAAGCTATGCTCCTCATTTAGGTCAGTATCCTGTGTTGGAGAAACGTGTAGTTTCTCGTAAAAGAAAAAATGAGAATATCTGTAGTGAAGATGTAGAGAAGAGGAAAAAAAAGAGGAGTGATGTAATTGCAAGCAAAAAGAAAAAGGAAAATGAAGAACAGGTTGTAGGATGTCATTTTGAAAATAGCTCTGGTGTCAACTGCTACGCAAATGTAGTGCTGAATGTTGCATTTTATCTGGAAAGTTTGCAAGAGCAGATAATAGTAAATCAGGGAAAAAGATTCTGTTCAGAGCTGAGTCTCCTTTTTCAAAAGCTGAGTAAAGATAAAACTCAAATAGAAAGTGCTACTGACATTAGAAAACTTTTAGATGTATGTTCAGGACGAACACAGTTTTCTCAAAATGAACAGCAAGATGCACATGAATTGTTGATGTATTTTCTTCAGGTAGTGGAAGAAGAAGGAGTTCCCATTGACATTTTTTTTGGTCTCTCTTATAAATGGGAACATAGTTGTGATAATTGTTATAATATATGTGGCTCTATTGTTGATAATGAAAGGTTTATTTATTTGACATTGCCAGAGAGTAAAACAGTCACTTTTGCAAAATTAGTTAAAGATGCTAATCATAGCATGAAATGTGGTGAGTGTAATTCTGACATGTTTTCAACATTAATTTTAAAGGAATACGGACAGTATGTAATTTTAATGATGCAACGATGTAGAGCTGATGGTTCAAAATTGGATACTTTAATAAAGAAGTTTACAGGACAGCAATTATCAATTTCAGGAAAAACTTTTGTAACTGTTGCAATAATTTTCCATGATGGACCTACTGTTACTTCTGGACATTACACAGTTTATCTTAAATGTGAAAAAGGCTGGACACTGTGTAATGATTCCCAATTGATTTTCAAACAACGTTTGCCTTTTGATTTAGCAAATTCCTATCTAATCTTCCTGAAACCTAAATTTTAGAGAGACTTGGCAAGATCTGGACAAAACAATTTTACCATTTTACTGGATTACCATTGCAATTTTGTAAAAAAAAGATTTTTTTAATTATCATTTGGCCTAATGGAAAGATAACCAATTGTAATGTGGACTTTTTTAATTTTTAATGAAACTTTGAAAAACCAATAATTTAGAGATTATCGGTAACTTCTGCACATTTTAAATTTTGGAATGTTATTGGACTGCCATTGGAAATTTTTTCAAAAATGTTTTAAAAAATTACTATTTGGCCATGTGGAAAAGTAACCAATTCTATTGTGGACTTAATAAATTATTCAAAAAATTTTCGTGAACCAAAATGTTACAGAGAATCGGTGAGATCTGGACAAATTAAACTTTAGAATTTTATTGGATTACCGTTGGAAATTTATTCCCCAAAAAAATTTTAAATTACTATTTGGTCTAAAGGAAATGAAATCAGATGTATTTTGGAGTTATTTGAGATATAATATTGTGATTATACTTCTGAAACAAACATATCAGACGGTATTTTAAAGAAATAACTATTGGTATTAGATGATATTTTTTTACAATATTATGCATTTCTATAATGTTAAGTTTAAGTAAAAAAAGAATCAGGGCATTTTTAATACAATCTTTGTGATTGGTATTTTTTTTTGCCCGCTGTAAAATGATGAATGCAATTGCTTTCACAATTTATAGTGAAATGCAATATATTCTGAAAACAGCAAAAATAAGGCAAAAATATTTTTGGGAAAAAAATGTAAATATGTGTACTGTATTATAAAATGTTTTAAAAATATTAATACTTTTTTCTTTTTTTCCAGATAGATATAGAAAATTTTTGAAAACTACAAACATTTTTAAAACTATTTTTAAAAAAAACAAATGAATAAATATTTTTTCAGTGAGTATGGTAAGTCAATAATAATAATTGTAGTCTCTCAAGGACAATGTAATGTGATAAATGATTTTTAGTGTTTTTAAAAAAAAAAAAAAAAAAAAGTACGCGCACCGTACGCGTACGGTAAAAAAAAAAATAAAAAAAAGTTTTTAAAAACATATGTAAAAAAAAGATGAAAGATAAGGTTGGCTCTTAAAAGAACCGTTGTGTTCATGCAGGGACAGAGGAAAGGAAGCATGGGAAAATTATTCAAAGCGACAAATGTGCTGATCTATTTTGTTGTTCACTAGGGAAACACTGGTCTCCCTATGGCAAATTAGATCTTTACAAAATGTGCAATGAATATCAACCTTCCGAAATCGAGGGTTCATTTCCAGAGGGCCAGCAAAAGGAGATTCTCCCCCCACAGATGAAGGGCTCACCTGACCTGCAGAAGAAGGAGTCAGCCCTGCAGATGATGGTCCAGGCTGAGCTACTGTGGATGTACTGGCTCGTCTTTCTGAAGAGTTACCTCCAAAAAGATGACCATGTGTCCTTCTGTGTACATCCTGGAGGTGTCTCTTCATGGTGTGATTCCCAAAGGAATACTTCCTGTTAGGATTACCTCTAGAAAGTACACGCTTACACAGCTTACAAGTCACTAAGGGTGCATTTACCTTTTGATGGCCTTCAGGAAAAGTAAAATAATCCCATACATAAGAGGGCTTTTGTTTCCTCAATCTCTGCCTCAAGACAGTGCTGCTAGTGCTAGCCTCACTCTCAGAAGAGCTCTGCTGTTCTGCCATCGTATCCCAAAGACAAACCAGCTCCTTCTCCCAAGGGATCACAAGCAGAAATGAGGGGAATGGGTGTGGTGTAGGAGAGTTCTAGAACTGAAAGTAGTTTCAACCAATCAAAAGTTGTGTTTCATGATCACATGACCTACCGTACGCTTACGGTACGCTTACGGTGCGCTTACGGCAAAAGTGCGCATGCGCGTAAAAAAGACACGCGCTTGCGCGCATGCGCATAACAGTCACTACCCGACACTTCCGCGTAACGTGCGCGTGTAGCGTAAGCGCGCACGCGTCCCACGCGCAGTACGCGCGGCTACGCAAAGTGCGTAACTATACGCAAGCAGCGTAGATAGATTACGGACGTTGCGTAAACCGTACGCTTACCGTGAGCTTACGGTACGCGTACTAAAAAAATATTTTTTTTTAAAAAAAAGTACTGCAAATAAATTTTACATGTTTATTTTAAAAAATATATTTAAAAAAACATATTAAAGAATTTTAAAAATTTAATCATAGTCTTTATAAAAGGTAAGATAATTAAATTAAAAATACGTTAGAAAAAAAAAAATAAAATAAAATTAGCATTTAAAAAACCTTGCAAATTCACTGAAAAAACCATGGGTTTCACACACGTTATAGTTAGGAATTAGCATTTAAAAAACCTTAGAAATTCAGTGAAAAAACCATAGGTTTCACACACGTTATAGTTAGGAATTAGCATTTAAAAAACCTTAGAAATTCAGTGAAAAAACCATAGGTTTCACACATGTTATAGTTAGCTGGACATTTTACTCGTAAAAAACCAATGAAATTGCCCCGTTATAGTTAGTTCAGCTAACTATAACTCGCGCGCCCGCAATGCACTGCTGATGACGTCACATATTACATCACTCATGACATGGTCAGTGACATCACTCATGACATCACTGATGACATCTCAAATGACATCACTGATGACATCATCCTTGTGATAGAGTGGCAGACCTCCTCTCACCCTAATATAACCTTTGAGAGACACATTCAAAAATAGAGACTAAAATTTTCAAAACAATGGACATACCAATACCAGTTACAACAACCTCTTCAGTAATTCTAAGATCCACATACACATCCACTCATTCACCAACAGTCCAATACAGTCACTCATACATGTACTCACTCATCATATGTACTCATACACCTATACATCCTGTTACACAATGCCACTCATCCATAGAGTTACTCACACACATAGTCACTCGTACTAATAAAGAATCAAACATACATTTACTTGCATATACAGTTATACACACACCACCATACTTACTTCTACGGAAACTTACACATACTTAGTCTTTTAAACAATCACTTATAGAAACACATACTTATTCATACAGGAACTCTTCCAATCTCTCACCCTTGCATATACTCACATATATACACCAATAGTCACATATACTAGTTTTAAACATATGTAGTTACTCATAAAGACACTATTGAGACAGTCATTCACTCACTAACACACCCATACACACACTCATCCACCCATGCAGTCCTGCACACGTGGTCTGTTCAACACATACAAACAGTGAGTCACTCATTCATGCACCTGTGCACTACGTAATACCCCCCACCGAACCATGCAGACACTCAGACTGATACTCAAAAAACCAACTAATAACCTATATAGACACCCATGTAGCTACTCACCAACCCATGCAGCCACTTATACACAAAGTGAGAGACTGATACAGATATATACATATTTAAACATTACTCACTAAAACATGTATTCACTATGATACACTTAATCAGTCAGTTAAACAATCAATTTTTCAAAAACAAATCATCCATTTAGACACTTATATACCCATTTATTCTTCCATCGACCTTGAGATATACATATATAAAACATATTTAATTTTCAGAAAAACCCACATTCACTGGATGATGTCATCAGTGATGTCATCAGTGATGTCATTTGAGATGTCATCAGTGATGTCATGAGTGATGTCACTGACCATGTCATGAGTGATGTAATATGTGACGTCATCAGCAGTGCATTGCGGGCGCGCGAGTTATAGTTAGCTGAACTAACTATAACGGGGCAATTTCATTGGTTTTTTACGAGTAAAATGTCCAGCTAACTTTAACATGTGTGAAACCTATGGTTTTTTCACTGAATTTCTAAGGTTTTTTAAATGCTAATTCCTAACTATAACGTGTGTGAAACCTATGGTTTTTTCACTGAATATATATATATATATATATATATATATATATATATATACACTCCATACATAGTTCACAATTGATTTTATATTCGGTTAGCAACAGATTTTACATCTGGGTATTTTACCGCAACAAGGCTAATACTAGTATTATGCCAACACACTAACATCTTTCCTGACTAGAAACTGAATATTATACTGTGAAGACACTAGCACTTTATTCACCATACACGTAATCACCTTTCACATTTTTATTCACAACACGTATTTGACAAGTCATCAGCCATTATGTGCCAATACGAGATAGGCCACATATAAGATATTATGTATACAGCTACTTGGGACCAAGTAAAAAGGAGAAAAAATTATTGACATTGTGGCCAAAATAATAATCATTTACCGAGGATGTAAATAAAATGTATCTTGTTTTAAATTGATTTTAAAATGATTTATATGGTATTGTATTGCGTTTTTATAATGGACTTTTAATAAGTATTAATTACGAAATGTATCCAAACATAGAAAATTTCGTTTATGTCTATGATGTTGTGAATATCACGTGGTATACATCACTAAGCACTGTCACTTAAAAAATGAGAAAAGTACTTCCCTCCGTGTCATGTGATCAAGGCTCACTTTGGAGCCGAAACGCGTCAGGCCGAAGCAGCAATAAAGATTTACGTATAGCACAATACAAGGGTCCGTTTCCGTCTGTGCGAGTCAAGCCAGGAACGACGGAGTATTTATATATATTATCTACTGGCGGTCACCAGTAGATAGTTATAGTTAGGACCTATTTTCCATAGGAAATCCGCAACATTCTATTCCCAATAAGTCTGGCGCTGGTTGACGAATCTTCGCGAAATTTTCCAAACTTTTGGCCAGCTCCGCTCCTACCCTGAAAGTTTCGTGGTGATTCGTCAAGCGGGGGTCGAGAAAAAAGGGGGGTCCCAAAACGCGTTTTCCCCATGCAATTTCCCATAGGATCTGTTGTCGCAGCTACAGCCCGAACCGCTGAACGGAATGACACCAAATTTGGCAAAGAGGTAGTCCTCAGTTCAGACTTGTGCCTTTTGCATAAATGGTGTGAATCTGTTCAGTAGTTCCTGAGAAAATGAGGGTAACAAAGTTAGTGATATCTATGGCCGGGGCGGATCTGCGGACCCTACCCGCACCGTAAGTGCACCCTCCCCGAACCGAGCGCGCACCCTCCCGATCGCACGCTGAATGCTAATTGGCTGTCAAGTGTCTCTCTACATTCGAAACCAGGAACTGTTGGCGGCCATTTTCTGCCTCGGTAGAAGCGAGGCTGAAGAAGCAAGGGGAATAAGTGTGTAAAACATATAAAGGGGGCAGAGTGGAAATACTCTGACCCTCTAGAGGTGGTAAGGGGGTCCCAGAAGGACCCCCTGAGGCCCCCCTTGTGCATGGTGCGCGCATCCAAACGCGTTGGGTGCACGGATTCTCACGCGTTGGGTGCGCGGATCCACGGCAATGTTTTTTGAAAAAAGACAAGAAATCATTGGTTGTATGACTACTTTCTACACTGAAAGGTAGGGTGTATATTTCTGTTTTTTAAAGGTATGATTCTTATTGGTTAACAAAAATAGATTGTAAGGAACATTATATATGATAAGCTGATATGTTGAAAAGTCAAGCACACTTCCTGTCTTGTTTAGTAACATTGTGTGCTGAACTTGTGACCAGTGAGCTCAGTGCAGTGTTCCATGACCTGTTTCTATGGTAACAGGCAGAAGGCAGATTGGGGGAAGGGTTGAAATGTATTTCAGTTGGAAAGGGTTGAAATGTTTAACCAATAGAAATGTGTGTTTGCTTTTGAGTTTATGTGTGAAGGATTGTGATTTGATGTTTACATGTATATGTGTGGAAAATGAAAGGGAAACTTTTCCATTCTTTGTTTTTGCTGAGAGGTGCACAGTGCAGAGATTCTGTAAAAGAAAATATGGTGAGTGATTGATATACTTCTTAAACGACAAAAGAATTTGAAAGATGAGTTATTTAATTGTGAGGGGATGTATGTAGACTATTTTGATCAGACTAATGTATTTCTCCTGCTAAAGTGTAGGGAGTACTTTTTTTCTCTACAATGTGTGTGCATATAGAAACCATTCTGTGATATGCATTTGTGTTTTTCATGTGTTTGTAGACAGATAACTGTGCTGTTTTTATATTTTGGTAGAATTAGAAACCAGTCATTGTTTATGAATTTGTGAAATGAGTTATGTTATGTTTCTATACTAAAATGTAGTACTACTTCTAGATGAAGAAATGTGTTTTGGTATAGTGCAAGGGATAGTGTTGATTGTCTAGAATCACACAGTGAGTCTGTGTGCATTTGGGAACCACTGTGAGAGAAGCATTTGGTAACATCGTGTATTTGATTATGCGTTGATTAAAGGAGTCAGGCATTGACACTAAAGTGCAGTCGTGAAATATGTAGATTGTGTGCAGTTCCCTTACCACTTCCACTGTAGTGAATGAGTTTT
Source organism: Triturus cristatus (assembly GCF_964204655.1). NCBI lineage: Eukaryota > Metazoa > Chordata > Amphibia > Caudata > Salamandridae > Triturus > Triturus cristatus. The sequence continues at coordinate 685,416,507 of NC_140592.1, forward strand.
GGTAATCTGCTAGGGATAGTGTTGTTTGTCTAGAATCACACTGTGAGTCTGTGTACATTTGGGAACCACTGTGAGAGAAGTGTTTGGTAACATCGTGTATTTGCTGACAGATAACGGTTTTAAAACATGTCATGTTGTCAAGTTTTAGTAGCATTAGAAGACAGTTATGGCTTATGCTTTCATTATATGAGTCAGGCATTGACAGTAAATTGCAGTTGTGAAATAGGTAGATTGTGTGCAGTTCCCATACCACTTGCACTGTAGTGAATGAGATTTGGTAAACTCATAGGGATAGTGGTGCTTATCTAGAATCACACTGAGTTAGTGTGTATTTGGGATCACTGTGAGAGAAGCATTTGGTAACATCATGTATTTGCTGACAGATAACTGTTTTAAAACCTGTCATGTTGTGAAGTTTTAGTAGCATTAGAATCCAGTCTTTGCTTATGCGTCGATTAAATGAGTCATGCTTTGACACTGATGTGGTGTACTTATATGTAGATTGTGTGCAGTACCATTAACTCTTCCAGACTAGTGAATGAGTTTTGGTAAACTCCTAGGATAGTGTTGCTTGTCTAAAATCACACTGTGAGTCTGTGTGCATTTGGGTAAGGATTGTGAGAGAAGCATTTGGTAACATCGTGTATTTGCTGACAGATAACTGTTTTAAAACCGGTCATGTAATAATAATAATAATAATAAAAGGGATCTTGTCATGCGCAAACATAGCCCAATGGGCGTCAAGGCGCCTAATTCCAAATCCAGCTCATAACAAAGCTCCTGCAGCTCAACCTGTGTAAGCTCTGGAAAAGCACCAAGTTTTTAGGGCCTTTTTAAACAGCGCTAAAGAAGGCAAGGTCTTCAACTCTATCGGCAAGTTGTTCCAAAGTTGTGGAGCAACAACTGAAAAGGCCCTGGCTCCCCATCTGGTGAGCTTAAAGCGAGGGACAACAAGTTGAAATAACCCCGAAGAGCGCAAACGCCTTGAGGGGTGGTAACGAGTAAGCAGAGAGCTGATCGCGCCTTTAGATTCATCCTCAAGTGCTCTATATGTCAAACACAGAATTTTAAAATAAATTCTGTGCTGAATAGGCAGCCAATGAAGGTCTCTCCTCGCAGCAGTAGCAGAAGAAGCCCTGGAGAGATCCAGGACAAAACGTGCGGCAGCGTTCTGCACGATTTGCAGTCGATGTATAAGGCCCTTGTTGGATTCCATGTAAAGAGAGTTGCAATAGTCCAACCTGGAACCAACAAGGGCGACTGCAATCTGCTTGCGAGCTTGAAGTGACAGATAGCTGCGAATTCTATTGAGCGTCCTGATCACGCCCCAGCAGGTCGAAACAGTCCGATTCACCTGTAAGGACATCGAGAGTGAAGTATCGAACATTACACCCAGATTTCTGGCAGATCGAGATGGAGTCGGGCAGATACCAAGAGAGGAGGGCCACCACTCACTCGACCAGATCTCTTGGTCCTTCCCAAAGATCAAGACCTCAGTCTTGTCGCCATTTAGCTTCAGGGAGTTGGTAACCATCCAGTCTGCAACATGTTGCATGCAGGACCTGAAGCTAAAGGCAGATGTTATGACAGAGGATTGAGTTAGTGAGACCATGATCTGGGTGTCATCGGCGTATGATACCACCTCCATCCCCTGCGATCTTACTAGCCTAGCAAGGGGGGCCACGTAGATGTTGAACAGGGTGGGACTTAGTGCCGACCCCTGTGGCACCCCACATTGCAAAGACTTTGCAGGGGAGAGGTGGTTGCCGAGCATCACTCTCTGTTCCCTATCAAGGAGAAAGGAATTAAGGAGACTCAGGGCCGAACCAGTGACACCTGCCTCCCTAAGCCGAGATGTTAAAATGGCAGGAGACAGAGTGTCAAATGCGGCTGTGAGGTCCAATAGCACAAGAACAGTAGTTTGTCCAGCATCAACCTTGCGTCGGATGTTATCGACTACAGAGGTGAGGGCAGATTCTGTGCTGTGGTGTTTTCGAAATCCATGCTGGGTAATGTCAAGATACTCCGAGGCTTCAAGAAAAGAGGATAAATGGCGATTCAGGTGAGCTTCTAAAATTTTTGCAGGTGCAGGGAGCAGAGAAATAGGTCTAAAATTTTTCAGGAGGCCGGGATCAAGTGAAGGCTTCTTAAGGAGCGGCTTCACAATGGCCTTCTTCCATATTGATGGAAAAGTGCCTTGAGCAATTGCCTTATTCATCACCTCAAGTAAGGGAGGGAGAAGGCTGTTCCTACACTCTTAACTTTTTGAGAGGCAATGGATCAAGAGGAGAGGAGGATTTGATCTTATCCAAAAGGACATTCAAACCCTCCAGAGACATAGAGGGAAAAACAGAAAGGAGGCTGGGAGGGACTGAAGGGAGGCTGGGAAGGACTGAAGGAAGATTTTCCGTCAAGGAGAGACGTTGTGCTTCCAAGGAAGTATGAATATCTAAGATTTTAGTATAGAAAAAGTCTGCAATATCGTCACAAAGACGCTGAGAGCTGACTACGGGGTCTGGAAGTTGGAGGGAGCACAGCGAGTCAGCAATTTTAAAAAGCTCCCTAGAGGAGGTGAGTGAGCTGGTGAGGTTGGAGAAGTATTCCTGCTTCTCCATTATCACTTTCTGCTTATACTCCCGTAGAGCAGACTTGTGGGCCTCCCTATCCATGGGATCCCAAGATTTCCTCCATCTTCTCTCACTGCTTCTACAACCCTGTCGTAGTACTCTGAGATGGTCCGAGAACCATGGCGCTGATGGTTTCCGCCGGGCTACATATCGCAGGGATGCAGGTGCGAATTTTTCTACTGCATTAGTGATAGAATCCTGCAGATCATGTGCTGCCTCAGCCGCATCTTTTAGGGAGAGAGCCTCTGGTGTGGGAACAAAAGGGGCAAAAGCCTCATTCGTAAGATTTCTAAAATTTCTTCTGGAGACAAAAGGGGTAGTCCCTTTCTTAATCCCATGAGAAAGAGAAAAGGCTAACTGCAGAGGGACAGCAAAATGGTCTGTCCACACCAGCGGTAAAGGTATGCCGCTGGAGAGTCTTGTATCATTGGAGAACACCCCGTCAAGGATATGGCCAGCTATGTGAGTAGCGTTGGTAACAAGCTGGATAAGATCACAGGCTGCAAGTGATTCAACCAATGATATGGTATCCTTAGAGTGAACCTCATCAAGATGGAAATTGAGGTCACCTAAAATGGTGAAGGAGGGCTTTCCAAAATACGGTTCAAGGATTCTCAACAAGTCCAAGGCAAAGTTAGCTCTATAACCAGGCGGCCTATAGATCAGTATACCCGTAAAAGAAACTGAAGGGGCACAAGTAATACAGAAGTATAGAGCTTCAAAACAATCTTGGGGCGAGGAAAGTGAATTAATCGTGCATAACAGGGAAGATTTAAAAAGAATAGCAATACCTCCTCCTCTACGTTTAGGTCTGTCATGCCGATGTAAAGAGTAGCCCTCAGGAATGGCTAGCAGAAGGTCATGTCCCGAGGAGTCAGTGGCCCAGGTCTCCGTGATAAGGACCCAGTCTGGCTGCCTTTCGTCCACAAAATCGTGGAAAGCAAGATTGTGTTTAATTAGCGAGCGCGCATTTAGTAAAAACCCAGTGTTATGAAAAGCCGTGGGCTTGGAAGAGGAAGAGCATAAGCTAGTAGAACGAGTGGCAAGGGGATGAAAGGAGGAAGAACAAACAGTACAACGGCGGGAATATAATAACCCCAGTGGAGTCCAACAGTGTAAGGAGGGGCATGTGGGAGGTCTGAGGGCCCACAGCGCAGATGAGGAATAACGCATGAATGTCTTACCAGAGGGCGGAGGTACGTAATCCGGGTCCAGCCCGACCTGCAGCCCGTCCTCAGCGCGGACGGGCGCAGACGGGCTGAACTCTGGCGTAACTCCGGCGACCCCGCTGCGCGATGACGCTGCGCGTCAGTATGACTGCCATTTATGGAGGTCGAGCCTCCTAGAGGAAGACTAGAGCGCGTGATGGATCGCTCCTCACACAAGATGGCGGCCACCGTGACAAGGGCGAGGGGCCCGCAAAAAAGCGGTGAAATAGTCCGTTTTAAAGTGCAAGGTAAGATGACAGCAGTGCAGGTGAGCAAGGACAGTTATTATGCACCGGGAATACTTTCAAAACAGACGCTAACCGAAAACACAACAACGGGGATTTTAAAAACAGCAATAGCTGTAAACTGTTCAGGCGCTGCACGCTAATGCGCTAAACTATACGCAGATGCACTGAGCTGGTAGGCAAGGCTGGAATTAAAAACAGGGGATACAGTAACACAAGAAAAAACCAAGATACAAAAAACGGGAGTTTTAAAACAGCAGTAGCTGTACACTAATCAAGCGCTGCACGCTAATGCGCTAAGCTGGGATAAGAGCCCTGAAGTTACCTGCCATTTATGGAGGTCGAGCCTCCTAGAGGAAGACTAGAGCGCGTGATGGATCGCTCCTCGCACAAGATGGCGGCCACCGTGACAAGTGCGAGGGGCCCGCAAAAAAGCGGTGAAATAGTCCGTTTTAAAGTGCAAGGTAAGATGACAGCAGTGCAGGTGAGCAAGGACAGTTATTATGCACCGGGAATACTTTCAAAACAGACGCTAACCGAAAACACAACAAAGGGGATTTTAAAAACAGCAATAGCTGTAAACTGTTCAGGCGCTGCACGCTAATGCGCTAAACTATACGCAGATGCACTGAGCTGGTAGGCAAGGCTGGAATTAAAAACAGGGGATACAGTAACACAAGAAAAAACCAAGATACAAAAAACGGGAGTTTTAAAACAGCAGTAGCTGTACACTAATCAAGCGCTGCACGCTAATGCGCTAAGCTGGGATAAGAGCCCTGAAGTTACCTGCCATTTATGGAGGTCGAGCCTCCTAGAGGAAGACTAGAGCGCGTGATGGATCGCTCCTCGCACAAGATGGCGGCCACCGTGACAAGGGCGAGGGGCCCGCAAAAAAGCGGTGAAATAGTCCGTTTTAAAGTGCAAGGTAAGATGACAGCAGTGCAGGTGAGCAAGGACAGTTATTATGCACCGGGAATACTTTCAAAACAGACGCTAACCGAAAACACAACAACGGGGATTTTAAAAACAGCAATAGCTGTAAACTGTTCAGGCGCTGCACGCTAATGCGCTAAACTATACGCAGATGCACTGAGCTGGTAGGCAAGGCTGGAATTAAAAACAGGGGATACAGTAACACAAGAAAAAACCAAGATACAAAAAACGGGAGTTTTAAAACAGCAGTAGCTGTACACTAATCAAGCGCTGCACGCTAATGCGCTAAGCTAAGTTGTCAAGTTTTAGTAGCATTAGAAGCCAGTCTTTGCTTATGCTTTGATTAAATGAGTCAGGCTTTGACACCAAAGTGCAGTCCTGAAATATGAAGATTGTGTGCAGTTCCCTTACCACTTCCACAGTAGTGAATGATTTTTGGTAAACTCCTAGGTATAGTGGTTGTTGTCTAGAATCACACTGTGAGTCTGTGTGCATTTGGGAACCACTGTGAGAGAAGCATTTGGTAACATCATGTATTTGCTGACAGATAACTAATTTAAAACCTCTCATGTTGTCAAGTTTTAGTAGCATTAGAAGCTAGTCTTTGCTTATGCGTTGATAAAATGAGTCAGGGTTTGACACTAAGGTGCAGTACCATGTACTATTCTGTTCACTGTGGCAGAACTGAAAATTTAAAAGGTTTACCTAAGCACTGTCCTAGAAGTAGTCTGATTATTTAGTCAGTTTCTAAGTACCAAATAGATAGCTTCAAATGTCTATGCAGTATGCATGTAGTGTTCTAACATACTATACACTTGTCTTTTACACCTTCAATTCCCTAGTCAGTATCCATACACTTCCAGGAAACATCCTGTCACTTCCTTTGCAGTCCTCTAGAGACCCATTCAACAGCATGTACTAATCCATTCACTGTGCCAAAACCTAATAAATTCACCCAGACACTCTCCTTGCAGTACTCTAATCTTTCAGTCAGTACCCAAGTACTCATCCAGTGACCCAGGCCTTAGTATATGGACTGCTTCAAACCCTTATCCACTATGCATGCAGTCCTCTAAAAACCTACATAATTGTCTTTCACACCTTCAATTCCCTAGTCAGTATCCATACACTTCCAGGAAATACCCTGTCACTCCCTTTGCAGTCCTCTAGTGACCCATTCAGTACCAAGTACTAATCCATTCACTGTGCTAAAGCCCAAACACTTATAAATTCACCAAGATACTATCTTTGCAGTACTCTAATCATTCAGTCAGTGCCTAAGTATTCATACACTGAGCCAGGCCTTAGCACATGGACTGCTTCAAACCCCTATGCACTATGCATGCAGTCTTCTAACCACCTAGACACTTGTCTTTCACACTTTCAATTTCCTAGTCAGTATCCATACAGTTCAGCACTTGTCACTGCCTTTGCACTCCTCTAGTGACCCATTCAGTACCAAGTACTAATCCATTCCCTGTGCGAAAAGCCTAGCACTTATTAATTCACCTAGGCACTCTCCTTGCTGTACTCTAATCATTCAGTCAGTACCCAAGTAGTCAAGCAGTGAGCCAGGCCTTAGCACATGGACTGCTTTAAATGCCTATGCAGTATGGATGCAGTCCTCTAATCACCTACACAGTTGTGTTTCACACCTTCTATTCCCTAGTTAGTATTCATACTCTTCTAGCAAACACCCTGTCACTCACCCAGTGTGTCTCCTTATAGTACTGTAATCATTTAGTCAGTTAGCATGTAGTCTTTTAGTGAGGTAGGCTTTAGGGCATGAACTGCTTCAAAGTAGTGTGCACTATGCATGTAGTGTTTTAACGATCGTCACACTTGTGGTTCAGGGCTATAGTTTCTTAGTCAGTTTTTATATAAAGTGTGTTTGTACAGTAATGGAATAGTATACATTTGAAAGTTATTAATATACATTTATTTGTGATTCTTTTTTACAGATACAGAATTGGAGTGTTTCTCATCTGTTTGCACTCTTCTCGTGCAAGATTGTTTGGATAAAGGGTCCTTAGGTGTTTCATCATACTTGCTGTGCCGCACGAGTATTTTTTGTTAGGATCCCCTCGTAACAGAACTCTTTGGCAAATCTTGCGAGTGACAAAGGTGGCATTGATCTTTGTTTGCCCCTTGGGAAAAGTAAAAAATTTCCTCACCACGGAAGAAAAACGTTGTGGGCGTGGTGCTTTCTGCAAAAAATGTTCCTCAGATTCGTAAATATTTTAAAGCGGTAACATTTACAGTTTTTGTAAGTTAAACTTATAAAATTTTGTTAGCTGTATACATTTTATATATCTGTGATTTGTTTCTTGTGGTATTTTGTTGAGAATACCATGTTGTTTTTTTTTTTTAACAATCTTTCTGATTTTCCAGGTCTGTCGTCGACATCCATGGTCCCCACAGGAGTGTTCCACCTTGTTGTTTTGCATTATTGTTGTTACATTTTGTTTATTAGTTTATTGTTCATATAGATGTTAATAAAAAAAATTAAAGTTTGAAAATAGTTTATCGTTTATATATTTATTATTATAAAAAATAAAGTTTGAAAAAAAATTAATAACGTTTTTGGTTGTTCTCTTAACTGCTGTGTGACTCTTTCTTGTTCTTATTACTGTTATTTGATGGAGTCCACCATGGTGTTAAATTTTGGGGCACTTATCGCTGGAATACTGGTGATATCTGCAGTTTGCACCAACTTCGGAATAGTGTGTTAGATTTATCTCAACTTTACCTCCGTTAAAGTGCTGATAATGAAATGGAGAGTAGCCGTTCCCATGCAAAAAGACACGAGGTGCACCTTTTCGATTTATTCTAAATACTAAAATCCTGTATTGAATTGCACTGAGGTATTGGCTGCACTTACAGTGTACACACAAAATCTATTATGAAATCTCATTGTATTTATATTGATTGGGAATAGTGAGTCAGGTGCTGGATCTTGACGAGATACACTGCTCAGTTCGTATATTGTTCTGCACACGAAAAAAATCACATCACGACTTTCACACCAACTGCAATGCGAAACAAATTACGGCGATAAGACACATTAGCACCAGGGATTTTACACCTGCTTTCTGCTGGTGTTAAGCAGGACAACTACCTGCACCATGAAAGGGAACACAGCCAAGAGCCACACCAGAACACCCACAGGTGCCATAGAGTCAATGAGCATGATACAGGGATACCCATGAGGGCCAGAAGACTCATCTCAACAACTCCAGGACCGCCAATGCCCCCCAAACCCACATCTTAGTAAGTGTGTCCCTGCGGTCATTGTCTTAGCATGATAGGCACGAGCCCTGCAACATCACAGTGTGCTGTCACCTCAGTGTTGGCAGTGAGCCTGGATGTGTGGCTACGCACGCATCCTCCTGCATGCACAACTGGCGTGTGCTGGTCTGGGGTTCACAGGTCAGTGCAGGGGTGTGCCTATCCGGCAAGGGGAACGGGGTGTCTCAGACATGTCCGTGTACAGGAAGTGCGGTAAGTGTGTCTCTGTGTTCTGGTGTGGCCTGCTACAAGAGCCACAGCAGTCGATGTTGTAAAGTGGCATGCACCACCTCCAAACGGCACTGTGATGTTGTAGTTGGAATGTAGCAGGACATGCGCAAATCGGCATTACAATGGTGTGCCGTACGAGTGCACGAGATACAACAGCGCACCATACAAAAGTCTGGGGGCTCGTGGGAGGGAGGAGCAGCCGTTTGGCAACATAACACACAGTGAACTCGACCATGTGCCACATGCTGGGCATCTCATCCATGATGACCACGGTCGCAGACATCCCACAACATCAACGACTGGCCTTTGTACACATCCTGTATGAATGCAGCGTGGTTTTCACTTCTATGCTCGTTCAGTGGTGTGATGTTGGCGGGTTGTGTGACTTGTGCTCCTTGTTGGTGTGTTTCATTTTGGCCATTGTTAGTCTATATATGTGTTGTACTTAATTGTGCATGTGTGCCATTCTGCCCATCTCCCCTCCTCCCCCCACTCCCTGCTTCTTCCTCTTCCTAGTGCTGTTGTGCCTATAATTTTGTTGCTGCACACATAAATACATGTAAACAATAAATTAGAATAGTTCCTTGATTCTTTTAGGTTTCAAAACTTATCTATTGGTTTCTTTTTAATTTTCCATATGAACCGTTTTTTTTATATTCAACAACACATAGAAGTCAGCGTACGTATTCTATCAACACACTTTCTAGAACATTCTACAACACGTGCAGGTTAAAAGTTCATCAATTTTTTAAAACTTAACGATATTTTTTTGTAACATTTTCTTGAACATTTAACGACACATGCAGGTTAAAAGTTGATGATTGTTTTAAGTTCGAACAGTGCCTTCCAAATGCAAGTAGCAGGTGTGGTTGAGCTGAGCAAATTTTATCCTATGATATGTACTCCACGTTGAAACTGCTTTTTCTTAACCAATCACAAAAATGCTTTTCCACAAAACTAATGTGCACCCTACTTTTAAATAAGAATGCTGTTCATGATATCTTTAGAGATAAGTTATAGATAGGAATTAGCATTTAAAAAACCTTTGAAATTCTCTGAAAAAACCATAGGGTTCATGCACGTTATAGTTAGCTGGACATTTCCCTCGTACAAAACCCTAGAAATTCCCCTGTTACAGTTAGTTCAGCTAACTATAACTCGCGCCCCGCAATGCACTGCTGATGACGTCACATATTACATTACTCATTTATTTAGAAATCTGTTTATTGAACTTGTAACAATAGTGATACAGTACGTAATGTAGTAGCTTAGCGTACAGTCACAATTAACGCACGGCATAGACTCATGAGAGTATACAATCAATTGCTGTAATCTGTAACAATGGGGCGGGCGTTCAGTACTGTCTTATATGAAAGGCCCCTGTGGCTGCGAGTGAAACCACCGCAGCACCGCATGCTGTGATGTCGTACCCTATGTGGAGACTATAAAGTAATAGCCTTATTGGTATGCACATTCTTTCCAACAATTCCAGAAGACAGATAACCAATTATTTAGCAATAACCCATCTCTGCAGCCAGGGAGTTGTCTCCTCTACAGAGTAGTAACTAAAAGAACAACAGCAGCTCTCAACATGTGTCTAGGTGCCCCCCCCCATCCCCCTTCTACCAGGTCCCCTAACCCTAGCTCCCGCCTCCCCTATGTAGAGCGTTGTGTCGACAATGGCCCGCGTGTTCCTGTGCCTCACCAACTGTGTCAAAGCTGCAGTACCCTGCGCCGCGATACCCCACCAGGCGAGCCAGTCCCTTGCCAACTAACTCAGCTCCCTCAGCTCACCCCTATCGTCTTCCGTGTCAGCCCCACCCAATTGCAACAGGGATTACAGCATCTCCCCCCACTGGGATGCGATGGGTGTCATCCGGAGCCCCAATGTTTCCTCCCTCTGGAGGGCCACTTCCTCCGCTTTTGCCCAGACTAGGAATGAGCTACGCCATGCTTTCACATGTGGGGGGGTATCTGCCTTCCAGTGCTTAGTGAGGAGCCTCTTCACATATTACATCACTCATGACATGGTCAGTGACATCACTGATGACGCCATCCATGTGATAAATTACTGCATCTTCTCACCCTAATTTAACCGTTGATACACAGACTCAAAATTTCAGACGCCCATTCTCAAAACCATAGATACTCCAATACCAATAACTACATACCCACTTATTAACTCTTAGGTCTACATACACCTCCACTCATTCACCTGTACAGTCACTCATACTTACAGTCACTCCGTACAAGACTATCATATGCATTTATACACCTACATAGACACTCACACACCACCAATCATCCATAGAGGTACTCTCACACCTAGTCAGTCATGCAAATAATTAATTACACTCCCAGTTACTCACCTATGCAGTTATACACACTCAAGTTCACTTACTCATAAAAATAGTACTACATTCTTACGCTCTTATACAATCATTGATACAAGCACACACTCATCCATACAGCCACTCACACAATCACACACTCTCACATATACCCACTTATATACTCTTACACGCATATATACTGCCTTTCACATATGTAGTTAGTCACAAATGTACCACTGAGATATACATTCAATCCCTAACACACCCATACATACACTCACTCAACCATACAGTTCATCACAGATGCAGTCTTAAAACCATGCACCCATAGAATCACCCACTCACACATCTATGCACAGTCACACACAGCCTACGCACACAAACACTCAGGCACCCATACAGATACTCAGACAACCAATCAATAACCCATATAGACACTCATATAGCTATTCACAAAACCATGCAGCCACTTATACACCAACAGACAGACACATACAGACATTCACACAGTTTAGTCACTAGTCTGTAGTAAGATACATTTAATGACTCACTTATAGAGTCAGTTACACACCTACAAAATCATCCATTCACACACTTGTACACCCACTCATTCTTCAACAGGCCTTTCCCTATATATAGTAAACATATTAAAACTTTACAGAAACACATACTCAATGGATGACGTCATCAGTGATGTCATTTGAGATGTCATCAGTGATGTCATCAGTGATGTCACTGACCATGTCATGAGTGATGTAATATGTGACGTCATCAGCAGTGCATTGCGGGGGCGCGAGTTATAGTTAGCTGAACTAACTATAACAAGGGAATTTCTAGGGTTTTGTACGAGGGAAATGTCCAGCTAACTATAACGCCCCTGAAACCTATGTTTTTTTCAGTGAATTTCCAAGGTTTTTTAAATGCTAATTCCTAACTATAACGTGCCTGAAACCTATGGTTTTTTCAGTGAATATATATATATATATATATATATATATATATATATATATATATATACACACACACACACACACACACACACACACACACACACACACACACACACACACACACACACACACAAAGCCGGGATTTAATGGCAATAACTGTAAGAAGATGGACTAAACCTACACCCAAGAGAATCTTATTTTAAATTAAACTACTACAAGTTGCCTGCACATATGTACATACAAACAAACCCACCTTATGTGTTTCTGCATCGTAAAAGAAATTGGACCAGTTTGGATCAGTTTGCATGAAGCGGAACTCAAAGACTTCTTGTAAGCAGAGCCGTAGTATGTTTTGACAGATCTGCAAGGAAACCAATGGAGAATCAGGGCAAGGCATGGTGATCCACATGGTGCTTTCAAAGGTGTACATGGTGCAAATCTGTGGCACAGGCATTTAAAGGCATCTATGGAAAAAAAAATGAGGTAGAGCAGTCAGAGAAAAGTCCTTCATCCATCATTTAGGGAGGGATGCTTACATTCAGATGCTAGTTTGTAAACGGCGTAGAAGTGTTGGTATTGCTCAAGTCGAATAACCAATTGACTGAAAGGTTTCAACACACCACTGACTGGTAGAAGGAAACTTCTTTACCACGACCACTCACCTTCTGACCTCTTCGGTAAAACTGTCAAGGCACATGGCTGTGATGGGGTGTTTTCATGAAGATAACTGCCTACTAGGAACGCCACATATAAACACTGCTGCCACCCAAAGTACATTAGGTTTTCACAACAGAAACAAAACCTCCAAGAGGAAAGGTTGTAAAGAGTCTATGGTGCACAATTGTGGACTTTGTTGGCCTTCTTTATGGCATGCTTTGTTATAATAGGAGATCTAGATCTGCCATAAGCTTGTTTGGCATGCAGTTGAAATCTAAGTTTGATAATGATGGATGCTACTATTTTAACTTCAAAAATGTGTAAAGAACAATACACGAAAAAGCATTCAACCCATGCCACTCACATTTATTCTTATTTCATGACTTAAAATGAAGTCTTATAAGAGGTCAAAATATTTTGTGAATGAAAGTCTCATTATTTAAAAGTCATTTTGACCCTCCATGTTTCTCTATTTACATTCTGTCACTGACTGTGAAACAAAAGACAGAGAAATAAGTATGCACATTTATAGTAAGGTTTGCCTGGCAAGCCATTAGATGATCATATGATTAGTGCTTTTTCGGTCTCACCTACAGACAGCTTCAGCTGTCTGCTGTCAAAAGCCCTACTTGCTCAATACAAATATTTGCAGTGGGATTTGGGATAGCCCATTGCTCATGGTTGGTTTGCTTTCTTGTTTATCTCATTTGCTTGTTTGTTAGTTATTTGATGGTTTTTATTCCCCTTTCTGTATTTGTCCTTCTGCTGGAGCATAGCTGTTTTACAATGTTTGTGATTGCAAAAATTGTATCCTTCCAGTTTACATTTAAGGAACTACTTTATTCTTTCATACTCCTTGGGTCAGCATACGTTTTTCTGCTTTCCACGCCCTATAGCTTGTCGTCAACACAGTGACAGTTTTATGAGATCCAAAAAGGCAGCAGGTCCAGGGATCCTGGGTCTAGATATTAATTCCTAAGATATTGAAGGAACTTAACTCAAAGCTCTGGACCATTCCAGCTTTACAATAACAAGTTAAGATATATGTATGAGTCCTGTGTTCCTTTTTTCCGAACAAATAATTAGTAAGCAACGGGTAAATCCTTATTATGACGTAATATGGTGATCCCAATATATTTATGTCGAGGAAACAGAGGTTTTCATTTTTTTGTGTTCATTCACCGTTCAGTTAGTCCATTACACACAGTTTGATTATAAAAGAGTTTTTTATTTGAGAATTGAAAGGACAGCCGACACGTGTTTCGCCCTTTTTGGCAGATAAGGCCAGGGCTTTCTCAAGGCTAAACAGGTTTAGTGGTCTTGCGCTCAAATGATCTCCATTTGAAAACACAAAAAAAGGAAAACAGCAGTTTCCTCGACATAAATATATTGGGATCACCATATTACGTCATAATAAGGATTTACCCTTGGCTTACTAATTATTTGTTCGGAAAGAAGGAACACAGGACTCATACATATATCTTAACAGTGACAGTTTTAGTTCAGACTTTTCTATTTCCATCTTTCTATCCTTTCAGACTACTATTTCCATTCCTGGCCTTGTTCTGTCACTTTCACTTCTTTCATTGAGAGTGTAATGTTTTAGACATGTAGAAATATTAGAAATATCTGCACCCTATGCACCTGCTCTCCAGGATGGTTTATACATTTTAAATATATCCTATCAATAGAATAATTGCACTGATGCATGTGATGCCATTATTGTCTTATTGCTGATTTAGTGTCTGTTATTTCCATCACTGTTTTCACGATCTAAGATAAGATTGACAATCAGATCCTATAAAAATACAGGTATTGCACTATAGGTCAGAAAATGACTTCGCATCAGGCCTATCGAGGAACGGGTCACACCAGATTGCAGCATCAACCTGAGATGGAGGCGACAGCAGGAAAAAGTGCCTCCAGCAGGCTGCTGTTTATGTTCCAGCATTGAACAAGTTGCAATAGCTAACTTACAATTCCATAATGAAAAGCAAACCACAGGTATGCTGTGCGAGCCATCTCTGAAACAGGCTTGCTTCATTCTCAAACCATAGAAAGATATGAAAACAAGGGGAAAAAAGAAATTGTGAGTTATGTTTTGCAGAATGGACTCGGGCAGATGTTTAGAAGAAGTACCTGCCCAGTCTCAGTCTTGTCCTTTAAAGAAAGAGCACATAGTTCTCAGAGGCGTATGAATCTGACTTACTATTGATATCTGACCGAGCACAATAGAAAATACATTTATATAGTGCTCATTTCTGCAGTCTTACCATTTCGTTATGCTGCAACTAACCTGGTTATTTAAAACAAAAAAAATAACAGTACTCCAACGACCAACCTCGGAAAGCTAAAAGACTGAGGAAGAATTTGGGGTCAGTAGCTGAGATGTAGGACACTATCAAGCAGCCATTAAATGACTTGCCTATCTTCCTAAACAAGGCTTTACCTCCGCCGCCTCCCAGGTACCGCCTGCTGCTTCCTGGTCGCCATCCACGCCGCTACCTTCACTCCTCACGCCCGCTGACCACCGCCACTTACCTGGTCACTCCTTGGGCTCCGTCGCTTCCCGCCGATTTTCCCGCCGTTTTCTCGGCGCCGCTGCCCCAGGCGCACACTCCCACTCCCGCCTCCTCCTTGAGTCCCGCCCCCCCTCCCTGCCCATTGGCCACCCCGCTCCCGCCTCCCGCTGACCCTCCCTCCCGGCTCCTTATTTATGACGCCCCCTCAGCGACCGCGCAGCGGACGCGCGCAGCGGGAGCGCCGATTGAGCGCCGATGGTGCGCCAAAGGTAAGCCCGTTTGCGCCCGTCCGCGCCTGGACCGCGCCCAGCGCCAGACCCCCTGGTTCCCGCGCCCGCCAGCCCCCCCGCAGGACCTACGACTTCGCTACGCTCATCGCACTCAAAACCGCCCGAGCCCCCGGTTGCTACCGAGCGTCCCCGCGACGCACCCATGGACCCTTCGCCTGCCGATCCTGCAACTTCTCTTGCCTCCAAACAAGCACCACGCCCACCAAGACGGACAACAGCAACCACCTCAAGTGCATCCTGCTCAACACCCGCTCCGTCCACAGACACGCCGTGGAACTCTGGAACCTCCTCGACACTGCATCTCCAGACGTCGCCTTCCTCGCGGAAACCTGGATGAACGACTCTTCAGCCCCCGACATCGCCATTGCCATCCCGGACGGCTACAAGATCATCAGGAAGGATCGCGTCAACCAGACCGGAGGAGGCATCGCCATCGTACACAAGAGCACCATTCGCATCTCGACTGACTCCATCGACGTATTCAACGCCGCCGAATACCTGCACTTCCAGATCCACACCGACCCCAAGACTACCCTCAGAGGCACCCTCATCTACAGACCCCCGGGAACACGCGCACAGTTCTGCGAAGACATCGCCGACTTCATCAGCCCTCACGCCCTCCCCTCCGCCGACTACATCCTCCTCGGGGACCTCAACTTCCACCTGGAGAGCAACAATGACCGCAACACCACCGCCCTGCTGGATAACCTCGCCAACCTCGGACTTCAGCAACTGGTCAACACCCCCACCCACTTCGCCGGCCACACGCTCGACCCACTCTTCTCGTCCAGCAAGCACGTCACCTTCAGCCACTCCACCGGACTTCACTGGACCGACCACAGCTGCGTCCATTTCAGCTTCAGAAAGAACACGGTCCACCATCACCCGAAGCAGGCTCCCCACAGAAACTGGAGCAAGATCACCGCCGACCAGCTCGCCACCTCCCTCAGCCAGAGCCCACCTGTCAGGACCACGGACCCTAACACAGCTGCCCTCGACCTCACGCAGTGGCTGACCTCCTGTGCCGACGACCTCGCGCCACTGAAGAACCCCCTCACCAGGCCCAGAAGCAAGAAGGCCCCCTGGTTCACTGACGAACTGAAGGACTCCAAGAAGGCCTGCCGCACCCTCGAGAAGGCCTGGCTCCTCAACAAGACCGCCGACAACAGAACAGCACTGAAACTCGCCACTCGCAGACATCACCAGCTCATCCGCACCACCAAGAAGAAATCTCTGCGGGAACGACTGGACAAGAACGCCCATGACAGCAAGGAGCTCTTCAACATCGTCAAGGAGTTCTCCAACCCCAGCACCGGCAACAACGACATCACTCCCTCACAGGACCTCTGCGACTCCCTCGCCTCGTACTTCCACCGCAAGATCGCCAACATCCACAACAGCTTCGACATTTCACCCCCGCACCCATCGGTCGTACCTTCGCACCCCGCCGCCACCCTCCAGACATGGACCGAGGTGACCCCCGAAGACACGTCACGCATGATGAACACCATCCACTCCGGATCTCCGACCGACCCGTGCCCCCATCATGTTTTCAACAAGGCAGCCTCTACCATCGCACCCCACCTCCGAGACATCATCAACACCTCCTTCAACACAGCAACTTTCCCGGAGAGCTGGAAGCACGCCGAACTCAGCGCTCTGCTGAAGAAACCAACAGCGGACCCGACCGACCTCAAGAACTTCCGCCCCATCTCGCTCCTTCCTTTCCCCGCCAAAGTCATCGAGAAGGTCGTCAACAAGCAACTGGCAGCCTTCCTCGAGACGAACGGATCCCTCGACCCATCACAGTCCGGATTCAGAGCCAACCACAGCACCGAGACCGCCCTCATCGCAGCCACCGACGACATCCGAGCCCTGCTCGACAACGGCGAAACAGCGGCACTCATCCTCCTAGACCTCTCCGCAGCATTTGACACTGTCTGCCACCGCACACTAGTCCAACGCCTCAACGACACCGGCATCCAAGGGAAGGCTCTGGAATGGATCATCTCATACCTCTCCGGCAGAACACAGAGAGTACGCCTCCCTCCGTTCCGCTCCGAGGCCACCGAAGTCATCTGCGGCATCCCGCAAGGATCGTCGCTCAGCCCCACTCTCTTCAACATCTACATGAAACCCCTCGCTGCCATCGCACGCCAACACAACCTCAACATCATTTCCTACGCCGATGACACCCAGCTAATTCTCTCCCTCACCAGAGACCCCGACACCGCCAAAGCCAGCCTGCACGAAGGGATGACAGACGTCGCTGAATGGATGAACATCAGCCGCCTGAAACTGAACACGGACAAGACAGAAGTCCTCATCCTGGGACCATCACCCTCCGCATGGGACGACTCCTGGTGGCCCCCGGCACTAGGCACCGCACCTGAACCGACGGACCACGCACGCAACTTGGGCGTCATACTGGACTCCTCCCTATCGATGACCAGACAAGTCAACGCCGTCTCCTCAGCTTGCTTCCACAACCTCCGCATGCTCCGAAAGATCTTCCGATGGATCCCAACCGAGACCAGGAAGACGGTCACCCACGCTCTCGTCACCAGCAGACTAGACTACGGAAACACCCTCTACGCCGGTACTACGGCCAAGCTTCAGAAAAGACTTCAGCGTATTCAGAACGCCTCCGCCCGACTCATCCTGGACGTCCCCCGACGCAGCCACATCTCGTGCCACCTGAGAGACCTGCACTGGCTCCCGGTCAACAAGAGGATCACGTTCAGACTCCTCACCCACGCACACAAGTCCCTCCACGACCTAGGCCCAGGGTACCTCAACAGCCGCCTCACCTTCTACACGCCCACCCGCCGGCTACGTTCCGCTAACCTCGCCCTCGCCGTCGTCCCTCGCATCCAGAGAGCCACCGCTGGAGGAAGGTCATTCTCCTACCTGGCAGCTAAGACTTGGAACTCCCTACCCGTCCACCTGCGGATGACCCAGGACCACCTGGCCTTCAGGAAACAGCTCAAGACCTGGCTGTTCGAGCAGTAGCAGACCCCCTTCCCCAAGCGCCTTGAGACCCTTACGGGTGAGTAGTGCGCGATATAAGTTCCATGATTGATTGATTGATTGACAGTAAAGATGGGTGAAAAGAGAGTTTCTTTCAAAGAATGACATAAAAGCTCATAGCTAGCTTTTCTGGGATAGACAGTAGATAGAAACAATATATTCTTGGAATGTTGAGTGTAGATGAAGGATAAAAATTAAATTACCTTTCTGGTGACTGCTGCTCATAATCCATTGACTTTTTTCAATGATCAACCTTGTGGGTACTCTGACAACTAATGACGAGACTGGAATATTGGTCTTGACGCTGCTAATTTAGAGTTTTTTCACGGTACTGTGCATTTGGCATCGTTTGAGATATTCTGAAATCCCCGATCCCTACAAGTATGTGTACCCTCACCAGTTCCCTTTGTGAAAAAAGAAGCCAATCAGTGTGTGTGCATGTGTGTGTGTTTTAAGGCAATAGCTAAGGAGTAATAGGACTTAATAGTGCCCTTCATGCCACAATCAGGATCATCAACAATTAAACTTTATTCGGTTAATAAGATCATAACCATACAAGAGCATATAACATTCAAAACCGGTAAATAAGATAAGAACTCCATGCTAAAATTTATCACAAATACATAACAGATTTCACAGTAGCTGCTAAAAACTTGCAACAGAAAAACAAATATCCGGTAATAGTTGCAAATACATCAGGGCAGGGCACTCTTGTGTAAAATTCAACCACGTTAGCAGGAGCAACAAACAATCTTGTGTAGCATTTTATAATATCTACGAAACATAAGGTTCATAGTGTCTGGGGAGAGGAATGATCACATCCACAAGGGACAGGGTGTCTATTAGGCTCAGAGGGATTGCAAACCATAAAGACAATGGAACTCATTAAGCCTAAAGAGGGTCAATTAAAACCAATGATAAGCATTTAAAAACAGCCCAGGATACGGTTCCATACGAAAATCAGTCTACAAGATTGCATGAGCTCTACCTATGGGTTTGATAAGCTCCTTCTGTTCCCTAGTTGAACTTCTCCACCTGAGGTCATTCTCTCGAATCCACAGTAAGTCAGCGTTGACAATCTTATCTGGATTTTCTGGCTACCTCACTGTGATCTATCGAAAGTCACCCTCTGAGCCAAGCACAATGCAGAGGAGCTTCTGGTGGGTGGGTCAGCCGGCCTCTGGGTTGGTGCGTAGAGCCGCTCGCTTGGGAACCAGAGCACAGATGGAAGGGGCCACCTCCATCGCCCTTAGAGCACCGCAGGTTCGCAGGACACAGTGCTAAATCATTCATAGACCTAATTCTGGGTCAGAGTTTCGTAAACAACCACGCAGATACCTCGCTGTCACAATCAGTTATAACTGGAGGTCGTTTCAATTGTGTGGCGGATGGGAAAGCATATAGAAGTGCTCCGCTGCCTTGATTCTAAACAGTATGTGGTATGGGCGCATGAAGAAAGATAAAGCAGGGGCTCTGTTGGCGTGGCTGGTGAACCAGCATCAGGGCAACTTGCAAATACTGGGACTTAGAAACAAACAGGGTAACAGGGTTCACGCACAAGTGGATATTAAAAAAATACGGTTACACGTTATTACAAAACGCTTTACACTGATAGATGCGGGGATCCAGGGGATGAACTCACAGAATTGTTGAGTGACTTACCTTTGCTGAGATTGACACCAGAAGAGTGCTATAACTGGCAAAAATAAGAGCAGCAATAAAAGGGTTGACTCACAGAAAAGTACAGGGATCCAATCACCTAAGGGTCAAATTCTACATAACATATATAAACCAGTTGCCCCCTAAACTAGAGACAGTATATCAAACTGCTTGGGAGAACAAGATTCTCCCACAGATGACTATAGAAGCCTTAGTGAACCCCTTACACAAAACCAGTTGAGACCAAGAGGATGTGACAGCACACCTATCGAGTAGGGTGCTTGCTACAAGACTACTACCTTATATGCTTCATCTTATACAGCCGGATCAGTCCGGATTTATACCTGGCTATAATACAACATAGAATACACAGATACATATAACTTTCTTGACTAACGCCTTAACTATGCATATAGAATCCCTACAGATGATGGTAGACATTGAAAAAGTATACAACATTCTGGCATGGAGATACTTATATGCTGTTATTAACAAATTAGGTCTAAGACGAGATTTAAAAAAAAGACTCTTATATACCATGCCCATGACCAGGGTAAAGACGGGCTAAGTAATTTCGAAAGGGTATACAATAGAAAGGGCCACAATACAGGGATGCCCTGCTGTCACCCCTGCTGTTCGCCCTCGCAGTCAAACCACTAGCATGCAAATCGAGAATATTAATAAAAGGTACAAAGCACTACATATCCCTGTATGTGGAAGGCATGTTATTTCTTAACGGGTGGATATAGAAAAGGAAATCCAACTACTGAATATATTTGGGGATATACTGGGGCTACACATTAATTAGCAAAAACGTAGCATATTTCAGGTTAAACAACCCCAAATCGGAGATGTCCATATAACATAACGTGCATTTGCTAAGCGCACATTCGCCCATAGGCATCTTGGCGCTGAATAACAGATGTTTATTGTTACTCAACTCAATGGAACTCGTTCTATAGATCCCAAAAGGATGAAAGGCTGAGTGGACCCACCGGGATTTGAACCTGTTCACTAAGCCAGCAGACCCAGCTCCTAATGCCAGACATTACTGGTTTGACTTGGGAGCAGACATCAATAAAATACTTAGGATTTCAAATTTATAGATCTGAAACAGATTTAGTGGAAGACAACATAGTGGCCACCCTGGACGAGATGAAAACTGGGATAGCCTTCTGGAAGATGCTCCCAGTGTCAGGGGCTGGGAGAGAGGCAACCGCTATAATGGTCGTGTTACCAAGAATTCTATATTACTTTGATGCGCTGCCAGTGGTGGTAACCAGAGGGAGGTATTGAGAAGTAGATCGCCTACTTACGGATCTAATCTGGGGTCAAAAAAGACAGAGTGGCATTACTGAAATGTCAACTCCCAAAAAACATAAAGTTGATTGGCACAATTTTGAGACTTATTCCCCTGCGGCCCAGCTCTAATGGGCCACTAGATGAGTGGCAGAACAAACTAACGAGAGGGGGGAACTATGGTATGTTGCTGCAGCTGTTGACACAGCTCCTGCTTGACCCAAACAGGAAAGGACTAGAATGCTAAGGATCTTTATAAGTGATTAGGCTCTGTTGGGGAGGAAGCTTACAGGAAATGTGAACATCAGTCCCCTACTCACCAAATATTTCATTATAGTATTTCAATGCATTAACACACAGGTCATTGGAAGAGAAATGGATGGATGCAATATGGAAATGCAAGGATAGGTGATTTATTCAGAGATGTAAACGTCTCAGTTACAAAGACTCAAGGACAGGATTTGGCCTTCCTGCAGGACCGTTTTTCCTATATGGTGCACCAACGGCATCTGTGGAAAACATATACAAGTGAACCCATTGTACACCGAGGAATTCATACTATAAACTCCACCACTGGCACACAAGTCTATAACATTGCTTTGTCAGGTGCTGAGACGTGACATTGTTACACCCTTGGTTTCCCTAAGGGACAAATTTGCAGAAGATATTCAAAAAGCCAATTGTGGACGCAGAGTATGTGAAAATATTGGAAAATGCCTCTAAAATTTCCCAAAATGCACATTTTAAATTGATGCATTTTTATTTCATTTACAGAGCGTATTTCACATCAATAAATTCTTCCAAGTGCAGGCAACATGCCTTTGATGTGGGGAACTCGGACGGAAATGTACCACATGATTCGGGTCTGTTCTAGCCTTGACACACATTTGTATGATATCATTACATTTATTAATGAAACCGCAAACAGGAATATAATGACAACCCAAGAAATGGGAATCCTTGAGATATATCCCCAAACCCCAAAATGTAGAATGGTGTCCAAATTGATAGACCCGTGTTCGATTTTGACAAAAAAGACAGATAAAAATAGAGAGGAAATGATCTAAACCACCAAAATTTAGGGCAGAATATGGAACTATATTACTGCTGCCGGATGCCAAAAGAGGACAAGGAAAATTGGATTTTGCTAAAGCATGAGAGCGCAATTTGGATTTAATAAGTGTGGATGATGACACCGGCGGGAGCCACACCTTCCCGGCAGTCAATTAAGCCTGACAAGGGAAGTGAACGAAAGGAGAGGGATTTCCAAACAGAAAGGTGGACACCAATGGCCTCTCTGTGTCGAGTGGGATACTCAATCATTGTGCAGTATTTGATTTTCTTTTACATGCTCCGTGCCCCCCCACTACTCTGTACATTGTAGATTTGTTCCAATTAAAATATTGGAAACGATGGGTCCATGTTAGATCTCCGCAGTTGGTTGATGGTTTGTTAAGTTTTGCATTTATGTGTTGCGTTAATACATTTGTAAGTTGTAATAGTACTACCAGTAAGAGTGGAACCGACGAACAGATTATTACAAAGAATTAAATGCCATATATAATAGGCTCAATTATCGGACAGAAATGGTACATAGTCTCATATGCAGACAATAAGATGCTGAATGGTTCCAAACTGGCATATAGCTCTTTCCATCTCATATACTTTGTCTGATGCCCCAACAAAGCATTGATTTATACATACCAGATGTAATTAGTATGAGTATTACCTGAAATAATAGTAAACATTTTTGTATATATAAAAAAAAAAATTAAAAAAAAGAAGGTCTCCGTGTTCTATTGAAGGTGCAATGAATGCCTGCCGAGAACTGAAGGC
Source organism: Triturus cristatus (assembly GCF_964204655.1). Lineage (NCBI taxonomy): Eukaryota > Metazoa > Chordata > Amphibia > Caudata > Salamandridae > Triturus > Triturus cristatus. The sequence continues at coordinate 685,439,615 of NC_140592.1, forward strand.
GGTACCACGCCTATGAAGAATGCATGTAGTCTTAGAAGCCTCTGAAGGCACTAGGCTACACTCGGCTAACATGCTCTCATTGCTCAGGGAATGATCAACCAAGGATTCTCCACTGATAGCCCAACACTGCATTAGGTCCCGGTGGTTAGGATTAGACTGAAATTTGTCTACCACCATGTTATTACTCAGATGAGAAAATTGTGTAGGTTGGGACAGCAGAAAACATTCTGCTCTCACGGCAGGGTCGACTCTAGAGCCACAGTGGCCCTGAGGCCAAAATAGAAGGGGTCTTGTTTTTGTAGTGTTGGTTTCCACCGAAGTGAAAGGGAATTGCGACAATTCGGCAAAATTTGATTTCACATACTATGGAAGGAAAAAAGGCTACACTGTATGCAAACACTTAGGTTTGTTTAATTCAAGCCGTTTTCCCGGTAGTAAACGGGTCCAGGGAGACACACATGAAATGTCCCGTTCCTGAGGTTTCTCTGAATCTCGGTCTCCAGGGAGAACCCCTCAAAGGCGCACAAACTACAAAAAACACCCAAAATCCATTGGTTTCCCAGCTTGGCCTGCAGAATGAATACGGGCACATTTTGTACCTGATCTCACTCCAGAGACAAATAAAAAAATAAAAAAAGAGGAATTTGCTTGTTCTGCGAAATAGTATCGCCAGCCCTCGTTGTGAGATTCATGGCCCTTGACTGGCTAAGCACACAAATGAATATTGGCCAGACACTTTTGCAAAAGGGCTTTTATCGTATCTAGATCATCAGTCCAGATGATGAAAGGAGTTGCTTGAGTGAGAAATTGTGGATGCTGACTGGGGCAGCCGGTCTCCAGTGAAGTCCCTTACCCAAAACCACGTTTGAGGTGCAATCAAATCACATCTACCACTGAAAAAAATATCCCTCATCAAAGTCACAACAAGCTCACTCAATAGATGACTCGCAGCAAAAACACAGAGGGTCTGAAATCTGTTGTGGCGAAGGATTCAGAGATTGACTCATTGTTAAAAGATGTTAAAGATTCAGAGAAAACACTATCGCTTGCTGTCAAACTAAATCAATGAAGGTTACGCTGAAGCCTGTCAACCTTTCACTGCCTGCAGGAGGAAGCAATCTAAATGGGGGAGTAATACCAAATTACCCTGTGGCAGAAATTCTCCTTAGATAATCAGCCTCATGACCATTTGTTATATTATATTGGTGTTTTGTGCAGTGATCAAGTATCCGGATCTATATTTCCCTTTGCTCCATTTCCTGTTTACTGCTTTCCAACTGCACCAATGAATAAATGACCCTGTAGATATCAATGGTGGGTGTAGTGGTTTACATCTCACCTTACAGCCTGTGAAAAATCAATGACCATTTGAAAGGCCGACTGAAAAGAAAATGTGGAAATCCCTTAGCCAAAAACGAGGACAAGTTATGAGCATCTTGTCTTTGAATAAAAACAAACTACGAAGTAACTAACTCGTGAATGTGAAGGTCCAAGCTCACTGTCCTCAACTTCCCCCGAGTTAGATTTTACTAAAACCTGAACTTCAGAGTGATCAATTTCAGACCATAAAAGTCGGAATAGGCTACATCATTGACCACACGAGGCATAGACCTCAAATTTGTTAAACATCATTCTATTGATTTCCATCAAGCCTTTGACCACGATAATGAGGTCAAGGGGAACATTATCATGTGCTTCTCTTTGTCTTGATATAGCATTTATATATATATATATATATAGAAAGATCGCAGTCACGTAGAAAGTCAAACCTGAATTAGGCAAGTGCAAGTCATATGCTGGAGATGTACTCAAAAAGCAAAATGACTAAAGGATTTCCTGGTACACCAAACAAAGTGTATGGAAAATATCCTACAATGCATCCATCACTTATTTGGAATGGTGAGGTACGTTATGCTCTATCTAGCCTTTCAAGAATGAGCGTCACAAATTCAGGACTTGCTGGTAAAGCAAGTCTCTCAGCAAGTGAAGAGGAGAGTCTCGCATAGAGAATGTCTAATTATAGATCCAGAGAGATTTCTTCGAGATCTGAGAAACTGAACTGGTGCGTTCACAAAAAGGCTATCGCTGTTACTCTTGCACAGTATATCCCATCTTCCTCACCTTAATGTACAATAAATACAGTGTATGAAATCCAGAGATGGCCTAACCAGCAGTCCAGCTATCAGTCTCCATCTGGAAGAATAGTTGGCTGCAAAAAATATCTAATTGTGTGGCCCCACCATCAGATGTTGCGGTTATGCACGCTAGATCAGAGCAAGGATCTATTATTTTTGCTGAGTGTTGGTATTCAGAAAGTTAGATTAATTGGCTCTATTCGAGAGGAAATAAATCTTACTGTTGGCCTTTTAAAGTATTCGGTGGCTATTCCCAATCAGCAAGACCGTACTCCTTTTTTCAATGGAAATGCACTTTCATTACAACATTAGCACTATCACAAAACACAAAACTACCTTCTGCTAAATATGAGCACAATTTAAAAAAAGAAAAGAAAGATGGCTGGTGTGATTTAGGAAAATGAGTTCGAAAGACAAGAAAATAGACTTTCAGGTTCATCCACACCAAGATGAAGGAAGCAGCAGTGTGAAAAATTACATTTAGGGGCCCTCGAGGAGAAAAGGGTAAAACCCAATGGCATGATGTCTGATCTGATCGTAAGAATAGCAAGATCTGGCAAAGCCAACAAGTCCAGCCTAGGTAAGCGTTCACTTTGTTGTTGTTTTTTTCCAATCACATGCGAAAATTTGACAAACAAAAACAATGTACACATAAAGGAGTGACACAGTAGCCCAGGCACCCCAGCCATGGGATAGAAGTGCAGTAGACAACATGTCGCTGTGCACATGTGATCAGGCAAAATACCACCTCTCACAATGTAGAACAGCCAATGGATGAAGTGGGTTCATCCCCTGGTCGTGCTATATGCTGTGGTGGGCGGAAGCAAAATGTTAATGACAGTCATGAGTGATTTTTCCTCACAGAAACCAATAGAGATGGAATAGAGAAACTTTAGAATTTACTAACTAGGAAAGCTTCACCGATGTCATGGATACATGGGCCCTCCAGAAGGACAACTAAACTTCATGAACTCCAGACTGGAGTTTGCAGATGGCACCAACCTTGGTGGTTACCTTAGAACATCCAACTTTACCTGGTAGAATAACAAATAAAGAATAGCTCTTCGCCATCATCCAAAAGCCTCTACCCGCCCTTTGGGAATATTGTGAGCTGGGATTTTTGGCACGGGTCAAGCAAAGGCAATGAGGCCATCTCTGCATGTGACCATCCTTCTAAGGTCTTCTCCAGTCTGTCTGACTCTGTGCCTCGTCATCGGTAAGGTCCCAGCCGCCTCAGAAAAAGGGTGAACAGGGATTGGCTGCAGAGGGGGAAATAGAACCCCTGCTAGGCGTCTTTTAGGTCTCTACAAATGTGTACTCCCTTGGGGCAACCACAGTGACAGCATGACCCATTCTCCGTGAACCTCTGGATCCCTTGACATCATTCCCTGACCTAATCAGATTTCCTTACCGACACTACTTGAAAAACTCCTGAGTATTCTCACTGCAGTAAAAAGCGACACAAAAACATCCACACCGGCAATTACCATAACTGTTGCTAATGTGGATAATGCAGTTACGTTTCATGGAATGCTCCTGGTCTCACTTTTAACTTCTATATAATATTAATAAAATTACTCTTGGAAAGAACTCAATAGCCCTGATAAAAACTGCATAAACTATTCTGCTCCAATACACCCCTGTCACCATCTACCCATGTATGAAAGGAACTGACCTCATTGCGGACCTCCTGATCCAGATCCTCGCAACGGTCAAGCGGCACGCCACTCACCAACTCCATGGTGAGGACCCTCTTCCTGGTTAGTTCATCAATCACTTCTGGTACACGGAAGAAGGGGTCATCTTGCAGCAGCTGCCTTCACATGAACATTGGCAAGGGGAAGACAGCAGAAGGGAGCAACAAGGGAATTAGAGCACCCCTAGAATGCAGGCTCCATGCAACAGTACAAAGTAGTTGAGAGACCTATATGTCACTAGATCGCATTGATACTATAAATACACCCTCCTGCGAAAATATTAATTTAGGAAGCCTGTATTACTATTGCACCAAAAGTATTTCTACTGCAACACAAGGGTGCATCAGTTTCACAATTTTATCAACATTTGATCTGTGCACACCACATGAAATAATGATGTAATCTACAGGTTCCAATTTTCCCATATTTATGTGTCCTTTCAGGTAGGCGGCAGGTCTGCTTTAAATAAAACGTACTCGAGAGCATTATTTATATTTGATGCAACTTTAAACCCATCTAAGAGTCCATACCTAAACCTTGTGGCACACCGGGCTTCTCTGTTGTAATCACACTCCCAAGCTAGCTCGCTTCGCAGAACTTCAATACTGTTCTCTGCAAAGAGTCCTACAGGAAAGGTGACAGGGAGCAAATAAGCATTTAAACAGCATTACTACTGAAACAAGTGCCATAATATATGATCCATGAAAGATGTTTTGTTTGAATAGTTCCTTCTATTGACTATTACATTTAACAAAATGGTGGTCTTTAAAATAAATAGTTCCACAAAAGCCCCTTAAACAACAGTGATGTATAGTGCAAACACTGCTTTCTGAATTTCATTCAATGATTAGCTTGTGTGCTAAACCAAAATATCTCAATCGGTGAAGCCACATACAAGAGTATTAGGTGTGCCTTGACAGAGTGGCAAAGGAGTAAAGATGAGTAATCAAAAAGATACAAGAAATATTAGGGAATAATACAACACAAAAGCATTCTTTCAAACCAAACACAAATTACTATACCTATACATTGAAGACATTATAAAATCTAAGATGGGAATAGGTTGCTTGTCATTTAAATATCTGTCCTAGTGTATAGGGATGTAGATTCACATGCTCTGCATACTCCTGCCATCTAGTGTTGGGTGCAGGCGTTTAAAACTTGGTTATCTTCAAAATTTCTTTGAGTAATGAGGTATGGTACAACTCCTCCCTAAGTTAGTAATGCACATGGTTACCAGCTCCATTGTTAGATTTTGTTTCACACAGCAGATGAGCATACGGATGAAGCAGCAAGTAGAGACAATATGGTGACCATGCTGATGTTGTGTACACGGTATTAGGAGCTACGTTTGAGAAAATAGCTGAAACAACCACTGGCTCCCAGGGAAGCGTGTGGGCGCACGTGAATCTGCAGCACTACACGCTTCAAACAGATGTTTACAGGGTAACATATTGTGTTCATAGCACGTGTGGCTGTAGATCCATTTGCTCTGGCATGGGGATCTATGGTTATACAAGAGGCCATCTTCCTCTTGAGGCGCATCAACCTTCTGACTGCGAGTTGACAATGTGGGTGGAAAAGAGGTAGTAGGTGCTGGAATGCCTGTACCCTTTGTTGATCAGGGTAGGCCTTGGTAGTGGTTGCATTCAGGAAGGACCTAGAAAATGCTAAATCTGAAGAGGCTGGAGATGGAACTTGGTGGCATTTATGGTGAAACCGAAGTGGTACTGAAGGGAAATGGTGGCTTGGGTGTGGGCAAGGCACGGATGCCTGAGCTTTTGATCAGCCAATCGTCGAGTTAGGGGAGCAGGTGAGTGCACCCCCTTCCGAAGTGGGCAGCTACCATGACTAATCATTTGGTGAACACACTGAGAGCTGTGGTGACCGTGAATGGTAACACCTTGAATTGATAATGCTGGCCACTTATCACAAAGCGGAAGAAGTGGCGATCGAATGGATGAGTATGTGGAAGTAGGCGTCATTCAGATCTAGTGCAATCATGAAGTGGCCTTGCTGCAGCAGCAGGAGGATATCCTGAAAGTTGGTTGTTAGAAATGAGGTAACTAGTTGACAGTGGTCTGCACCCTGTCCAAGTAGGTACCTTCGCTCTAGACAGGGTAAGTTACACACCTGAGATAACCTCTGCACACCCCTTTGGTAGCTTGGCACAGAGCAGTCAGGCTTATCTCAAAGGCAATTCGTAAAGTATTTGTACACACAAACACACGCAAACACACACCCACAGTAACACAGCGAAACACTACAAAAGAACTCCATACTGGTTTAGAAAAATAGCCAATATTTATCTGAATAAAACAACCAAAACGAAAAAAATCCAACATACACGAGTCAAGATATGAATTTTCAAAAATTAAATTAAGTTGTAGATCTTAAAAATCAATGGATGTGCTTGATCAGGAGAAAGTACCTCAGATGCGTCAAAAATCAAAGACGATGTGATGTACAGGGGAGGTAAAGCGTCGAAAAAGCAGGTGATGCGTCTGTTCCTTACTGCTAGATGTGGGAGGTGATGCGTCGTTTGTGGGTACGATACCTCGGTTCAAAACTGCAGTGCGGTGTCAATGAAGAAATCGGCACCCAGGGACGATGCGTCGAAAGTCAAGTTGCGCTGCGTCGATTCCACAGCATTGAAGCAGGGGCTGCGTTGGGGTGATGCGATGCTCAAGACTCACGCAGTAGCAGTTCTGCGGAGGCGCTGCAACGAAAAGCTGGGGCCTTCATTATAAGCCGCAGTCGTTGCATCAAGCGGGGACCATGCTCCGGTGCAGGCAGCGGTGATGCGTTGAGTTTTGGGAGTGCTGCACCAATTCCAAACTACGCTTGGAGTTGATGTGTGGATCTTCTTCTTTAGATCACCAGAACTCATTTCCAAGAGCCCAGGAACTGGGTTTGCCACCACTTGGCAGAGTGGGGCCCACAGCAGCAGAGGCCAGGTGATATCTTTGATGGCCGTGAGACTTCTTAACAGAAGGCAAGCTCAAATCAAGCCCTTAGAGAACCTTGGAAGCAGGATGCAGACAACAAAGACCAGTCCTTTCCCTCCCAGGACAGAAGCAGTAGGCCAACACAGCAAAGCAAAGAGCAAAGTTACAGTTCCTCCTGACCGCAATCCAGCTCTTCTTCCTGGCAGAATGTCCTCAACCCAGAAGTGTTATGACTATATGGTTTCACAGTCCAGTACTTACACCCATTTCGGCCTTTTAAGTAGGCAAACTTCAAAGAAAGGTCTTTGTAGTGCACAAGACCATGCCTTTCCTTGCCCTGGCTCCAGACACAGTGCAGGGGTGGACACTTCTTTGTGTGAGGAGAGGCACAGCCCTATTCAGGTGTCAGTGTCAACTCCTCCCACCACTCAACCTCAGCAAGACCCATTATCCGGGTGATGGGCCATCAGGATATGCAGGGCATACCTGAGCTCCCTTTGTGTGACTGTCTCGAGTGAATGCACAAACAGCCCAACTGCCATCCTGACCCAGACGGGTATTCAGAGACAGGAAGAGGCACAGAATGGTTAAAATTGAAAAAATGTCAACTTTCTAAAAGTGACATTTTCAGACCTGAAATTTAAAAACTAACCACTAAAAGAGGTGTTTTAAAATTGTGAGTCCAAAGACACCAAACCCCAATTTTCTATCAGCTTCCAATTGGCAATACACTCGTAAGATGTTAAAAGGCAGCTCCAATGCTAACCTATGGGAGAGATAGGCCTTGCTGTAGGGAAAAACGAAATTAGAAGTTTTTTTACTACCAGGACATGTAATACAACAGTACATTAATTACCTTTTAAATACACTGCACCCTGCCCATGGGATTACTTGGGTCTATCTTAGGGATGCCTTACATGTAATACAAGGGAAGGTTTGGTCGACACAGCAGTTTAAAACTGCACACACAGACACTGCATCGGCAGGTCTGAGACAGGTTGGCAGGGCTACTCATGTTGGTGGCACAATCAGTGCTGCAAGTCCACTAGCAGCATTTGTATTACAGGCCCTGGGCACACCTGGTGCACTGTACCAGGGGCTTACTAGTAAATCAAATAGACTAATCCTGGGAGAAACAAATAGCATTACATTTTAGTGAGAGAGCATATGCACGTTCAGCACTGGTCAGCAGTGGTCAAGTGCTCAGAGTCCTAAACCTTACAAAAAGGTAAAAAAAAAATAGGAGAAAGAAGGCAATAAGTTTGGGGATAACCATGCAAAAGTGGCAGGTCCAACAGAAGTCATGTGGATATGTTCCGAGAGCATGTACATGTTGAGGGGCCTGGGTTCTAGTATCGGCCTAGGGGATAAGAACGTATATGGAGTAGACCACCTTGCCTTGGTGCTGAGGGGGAACTGGTTATATGATCACTTTGAGGTCGAAGGCCTGAACCTTCTCTTGTAGTAGGAGCAAGTGTTCTGGGCTGAAGGGGTGTGTGCGTGAGGTGGGATGTTTGATGGGACTGAGGTGAGTTGGAGGTAGTAGCTGTGTTCGATGATAGCTATAACCCACCGATCTGAAGTAATTTAATCCCAGAAGGGAAAACATTCCTGAAGTCTCCCCTGCGACAAGTAAGTGATCAGGTGGATGTGGGCAAACAAATTTTGGAGGTGGAGGCTCCCTTGCTGGAGTTCCTCTGCCTCGTCCCTTAGAGTTGTTACCCGGAAGGTACAGCGTGTATATCTTTTATCATACTGCAGGTGGTAGGCTTGCTGCTGTCACTGATATGACTGAGTTTAGTCAGTGGAGGTGGTTTTGGCCCTTCCTCTGGCCTGCTGCCTTCAAAAGGGACCTCTAGTCGTCGGGATTTGAAGAGCACCCATGGCCTTGATTTTGTCTGTGTCCTTTATTTTTTCAATATCTCATCAACTCACAGGCCAAAGAGGTTCCCTTAGTCGAAAGGCAGGTTGATGAGGTGTTGTTTACCTTCTGGCTAGAGGCCTGAAATACGTAGCTGGGAGTGGCAGCGTAGGATAAAGGAGGTGCTTACCCCTCTGGCGGTTGTGTCAGCTGATTCCAAAAAACAACATATGGTTGCATAACAAATAATTTTCCCCCTCCTCTACAATTTCTTCCCTCTTTTTCAGTATTAATCAGGGAGATGCTGCAGTAGCGTGTCCATCGCCTTTCTTTAGGCCCTGTCATAGTGTGACAGGAGGCCCACAGAATTTGTGATGCGCCAGTGGATGGCAGCATCGACTGCCATCTTATTGCCAACTGTCAATGGCTTGATCTCCTGGTCAGGAGGAGCGTCACCTGCAGCTTGTGCCGCAGCTCGCTTAGTGGCAGAGAAGACCAGCAGAGAGTCCAGGGGGATGTGCACTCTGTTTAACAGAGGGTCAGATGTAAAAGGTTTAGCATTCTTTTCTTTCCTGGATGTTACTACCCAAACTTTTACTGGCGGAAAATCTTTGTGCAGTGATTTCCAGCTAGTCTTCCCTGCCGCATTGTGATTTCAGCTCCTCACTGGGTGACGTGCGAAGGGAGCTGAAATTCGGTGGCACTGTGAGAGCTGGCAGGTCTGCTTGTGATAGGCACCAGCATGCTGAATAACCCGATGTATTAGGTGGTGATGTCTGGGATAGGACACCATAACAGGGAAATACCCATGGTCTCCCAGCAGTTCTACACCGTAATCCTCCCATGGGTTGTCTGTGCGATGTGAATAGAGAGGGGCATCAATTTCCTCTAGGTTGGAATAGGGGCTAGGGCTGCCTATGTACAAATAGGAGTGCAGTGACCCCAGTGTTGAACAAGGAGGAGGTAGTGGAGTGGTTGTGAGACTAGGAGGTCGTGAAGGACTGGTAAGCTTGTCCTTGAGTTTTCTGGAGACACCTGATGTGGAGGGGCATCAAGTTATGGAATATCTTTAAAGTTTTCATAGGCAAAGTTGTCCAGGGGTATCGGAGAGCTTGCCAGTGTGAGGTGGATAATGATCCAACTTTGCCTTTCGTGGAGCTCCTATTGAAGCTTCTCGAGGAAGAGCCTTACGGAGTGCTTGAAGCTGGCTGTGGATGGCAGTGGTGGGACAGACTCAAGTTTGAGTTGACAGGGAAGGAGGCACTGACGGAGCCATGTGATTGGGCATCCCGGCGCCAAGATGCCTCTTCGGACTCAAAGACTGATGAAAGAGTACAGAGGAGGAGGGGATGGTTTTGGTGCTCTTGGCTGGATGCCATTTCTGATCCATCTCGGTCCCGACTGGAGCCAGAGGGTGTTGGTATACCTGTAGGTGGTTTACGTACTGGGCTTGTTGCCTGACTCCACTGGGTATGGGGCTCAGCCTCGACGTGTACCCTTGTGTGTATTGTGAGCTTGGGTTTCGCCTGTACTCACCATTCTCACAGGACTCTTAGTACGAGGGACAGTGTCGCTGAGGTGGACAGAGCAATTTTGTCTGCCTCTCCCTCTTCCAGCTCAAAAGATTCTGAGCTTACACCTCGGTGCTGGGCTGGAACATCTAAAGACGCGGCATCTTCCTTCTCCTCAGCGCCAAGTGGGTCCACTTCACTGAAGATGTCTGGTGTTTCCTCTGTCAATTGGTGCATCTTGGAAGGGGCCTAACATCTGCCACTCCGTTGACGAAGGGTCTTCTTGCAACTGAAGGCCAAACAGAAGATGCAGCGTGTGTCATTGTGCTCTGGGGAGTGGTTACAGACACTATGGAGGTCGCCCTAGGGGTATTTTGAGTGGCAGTGTGGACATTTCCTGAACGGCATCTGCTCCATCACCCTCTATGTCTCTTCATTCTCCGGAGTTGGTAGGGAAGGTGGCAGGGACCCAGAGGGCAGGGCATCCGAGGGTCAGGGATCCAGTCTTTGGTGACTGTGTCCGGACTGCGTCAAGGGAGAAGAGGAAAGGGAGAAGAGGAAAGGGATGACCATCTAAGCAAAACCTTTTAGCAATGGAAATGGAAAAAACATTTCCCAGAGCAGTGAATGTTGAGCAGCAAACACATCTAGCCCGGGGGCAATGTTGATACCCGATGGCGGCTAGCAATGGAGCCGGTGCCCATGCACAAAACTAACAAAGGGAGGAGTCGCAGCATGCCTCAAGACTCTAAAGACTTCTTTGAAAAAAAACACAATGTTTAAACGTCTGTGCCCTAAACTAGATGGCAGCAAAATGAAGAGTAACTGCATCTACAGCCTTACACGCCACAAACATAACATTGTATACAACTATACGAAACCTTTCATTTACGAATTCTAAGACAACTATGAAACAGAAGTCCCTTTTATCACGAAGAATCCCAAAGAATAAGTATTCTAGAATGTTGTTTTGTTTGATGACGAAAGCTTGTGTTTTGAGAGCTACTGTGGCATCGTTCTACGGATGCCCCTAAGTATTATTATTGCAACCCATAGGTTCTTCTACGAAATTAGTAATTACTAAAATAATTAATACTTCTGTGCTAGATTTCCTGGTAATTTTTCATTTTCTCCTCAAAATGATTTTCAGCATGTGTAATCCTCGTGAGGAAAACTCTTTGTCTGTGATAAAACCGCACCCCATGTCATTCTGACCATCCAGTAACTGACCCCACTGAAAACAGAGGCGCACTCATAATGGCGCACGCGAGTGGATTCACTGATCAATGGTCATAAATCTAGGAAGCATCATGCTGCTGTGCAGATTTGTGACGGAAGGGACACGCCAAGCAGGTCCTTTGGTAAAGGACCAGTATGTTGTGTGGGGACAAAGCTCACAGCACAAGTGCAGAGCAGCTATGCTCCTTATATGTGTAACAATTGGCCCTGGTCTGCTAACCACACAGGCTGTTTCCCAGCATTCACTTTGGTACTGTGAGCCCATCGTATAGGGCAAGAATATAAAGGTCTCTTCTCTATAATGCTACAACTGTAATTCCGTCCCCTAATAAAAAGGTACATATTCTAGAATTGGTGTACCGACACTTAAGGTATGTGGTAATGGCACATCAGGGATACCTGGACAGACAGGAGTCCAAAATGACCCTTGTCTAATCTGTGTTTTCATCCCCACCTAGTCTAAGCTCGATTAAACTCCATGCAGAGGACATCAGACCCTGGGAGAACACAAGATGTGTCACCAGCTCTTGGAATGCATATGCAAGGGAGCTGGCCATTCTGCCCATCAACTGATGAAATGAGCCACACTTTCACTTGGGGTGCAGGCCTGTGCATTATATAGGTTAACAAACACAAATACATTGGCAAATCGGGGCTAGTGCTTTGTCCTTAGTCTGAGAAATGGGAACAGCCTAAAATCAGTGATTAGTGAACAGCAAGGGAGTGCTTAGGCAGCAATCAAAGTAAAGACAGCAATTTCAGAGGAACATTACAGAGCTGTGAAAGAGCTAGCACTTCACCTTCCGGGAGCACAACACTCATTTTAAGGATGGAGAGCAGGTTTTCAATGTCGCTCCTGATGCTGTCGGCTATACCAGGGTACTGAGAAAGAAGAAACATGAAGTAAAAATCGACAATTTAGAACGACAATATGTCCAACCACTGTACGTAAAAATAAACAACAAAAGGTATAAAGTAATGCATGAATTCGTTTTAACAACTGGCAATCGCTCAGGACGTACTATACATCATACTTTTTACACCCACTATGACATTCTCGACAGAGCAGCCATATGCAAATCAGGCTCCAAAAAGAAAGTTCAGCCGAACTGGCATGCCAGGCTCCTCGGATTGGGAGCACAAGCAACCTTAGACCAGTTTCGGTCAACATAAGCCTCATGGGGGAGGTACAACTGGAGTCCTGAGGGACAGTGAGCACAAGACCCATCTTTTGACACAACTGTCACACTTTATGACTAGTAGGAATACCTGAATTTATTTCAGCCACTGGCGAGCACTTGGGGCCGCATTACAGTCCATAAAGAAAAGAGCATTAATAGGAATCTGTCAGAGGAGAGACCGGGAGGAACTGGCAAGTCAGGTTAGCATAAACCAATGATCTCCACCGCAGGGCTGGCAGAAAATGTTACTCATTTGAAACACCAGTTTCCTAGCAAAGCTTCTGCAATTAAATGAATAAACAGTGAGCAACCCCGGCCACCTGCAGGATTGGGGACACTTTTAAAAACGGAGTGAAAAATTGCACAAATAAGTTGAAACACTCGGGCAAAGTCAACATTTGCTTTCCACATTCTTTATTTATCACAAATACAATTACATAGGAAAACTTCATTATGAAATTTAAAACGGGCTTTAAAGTACATATTGAAGCATTTCTGCCCTAAACCTTTTGATTGTTTTCCTCTTCTAGAGAGAAAAACATGAAAGAGGGACATAGTCATAGACATGCAGTCTCCTAAAGAGGAAAATAAATGGAATCTTGCTCTGCGGCTGCCCATAGACAACCACAAACCCAGGAAGCAGCACAATAAGAGTTAGTCCTTCAATCTATCCAACAGTCTGGCCAAAGACATAAGATATTATAACCAGATTAGCGTTTCCATTTCTTTGCCTCCGGGGGGGGGGGGGGGGGGGGGGGGGGGCTGAAAATAGTTAATACATTTAATGAACTACCTTCAAAAGCAACTTGGTGTTACAGGTAACTTTTTCTTTTCTGTGCAGTGATCTTTATTCATATTAATATTTACTAACACCGAAGAAAAGAGCAAACCTTTTCTTTTGAAAGGCATGCTATTGGTTTATTCTGCTTATAACTTCTTACCATACCCTTATTGACGTTTTTCAGTGACTGTTCGTTTTTTTTGCGGGGATAATATATCTAACTTCCATCACAGCCATTCACGCTCCGGAATCCATGTGCAATGCTAATCCCAGAGTCCATTTCATTACATATGACCAACCCCCGCCAGCACAAGGCCTGCACCCAAATGTCTGCGGATGACCAGTGCGAGCGGATACAAATTTTGGGCCCTTCACCCAATCCTGTGTCAGTAATCAATCTCTTTTTTGCACATCCTTGTGATTGGGAAGCGCCCAGGCTCCCCTGACCAATTACAATGCTGCAATGCCCGAAAGGGCAAGCCAAACAGTCATGCGCACTTAGGAGTGGGCAAACCACTCCTCCTCTGCCTTGCTCTTTCATCTTAACAGCCCCAAACGCGGGAAAACAATTACAATGAGAATAACGTTGTTATTATCATTTTATTTTTCCTTTCTTACACTGCTTAAAAGCAGGGAGCGACTCTCCTCCGCCTTAGCGGAGGACCCTCCACTGGTTATGGGGAAAATTTAAAGGAGTCATTGATTATTGTTGGCATTTGAGGAACGTGTAATTTTCCCTCTGCCTCTTTTTTTAAAATTGTTACCTCTGTAGAAGGTTTTGGTTGTTGAGGTCTGTTTTATACTGTGAACAAGAGGTATCTTTGGAACCTGTTCTTTCCCCTTGTTTGAAATTAGGCCTCCGAAAAGAACCTCTATAGGTGTTAGTTTGTAGAGCTCCCATTGATTTTGCTACCCGTGTCTCCTTTTTCATTTTTTCAAGGACTGTGTCCACCTGGGGGCCAAAGACATGTTCCTTGTTAAACGGGAGGTTCAGTATGGTCTGTTGTATCTCAGGTTTGAAACCGGACACCCTTACCCATGCAGGTCTTCTTCTAAAGACACTAGTATTTATACTCCTAGCAGCAGTGTCAGCTGCATCTAATGCACACTTTATAGAGTTGTTGATGATAAGTTTGCCTTCATTAACAATCTCTTGACCTCTTTTTCTGGGCTCCTTTGGGAGATGTTGGAGAAGCCCCTCCATTTCGTCCCAGTGGGTCCTGTCGTATCTTGCCAACAATGCTTGCTTTTCGCCAAATGCCAATGATTAGCTGCTTGTGCCACAACTCTTTTACCAGAGGCATCCATAATTTGGGATTCCTTTTCTGGTGGTGGTGCTTCTCCAGTGGTTTGGGAGTTAGCCCTTTTCCTAGCATTGGATACTACTAAAGAGTCAGGAGTTAATTGACCTCTAATAAAAATAGGGTCTGAAGGTGGTGGTTTGTAATTTTTTAATCAATGCGAGGGGTAATTATTCTTGCTTTGACTGGTTGTTTAAAAATGTCATCTGCATAAAGTGTCATTCCCTTTAGAAGTGGTAAGTATTGTACCCCTCCTTGTGTATTAGATAAAGTCAAAGAGTTTTCTTCTGAGTGAGACTAGGACTCGAAGTTCTGTATGGAAAGGGATTATTCCTAAGCAGCTGAAGCCGCTTCCTCCTCTTTTTGTCGAATGAAGATGTCAGAGTCATCATCCGTCTACTTGCGCTACATATCTTGTCGTCTAGCCCTTCGACCTCGAAGAGTCTTTTTAGACCGATAAGACTTACAGGCCTTACCGGTGTCCTCTCTATGTTCGGGCGAGAGAAAGAAGTTGCAAATGGGATTTTGGTCGGTGTGAGGGTATTGGGAGTGGCACTTGTGACATAAACGGAACGGAATGCGTTCCATTAGCAGGTCATTCTCGGTCTCATTCGAAATGGAGAAGTGTTTCCCGGCCAGGCGAGGCCTGTAGGCCAAAGAGACGAGTCGAAAACCTGCTACAAAGACTAGTATGAGATGTATACTATACCGATCGAAACAATACCGTCAAGATATATATATATATATATTTTGGTGCCCCAGCAATGTTCAAAATTAATTGTTTGGGGACTCCAGTTGTGGTAAATGGAGCATACAGCAGCGCCCACTGGAGGGTTAAAATCGTGTGGTTTACAGCGCACTACATGGACCAGCATGCCTAAAATCAGCTTAACGAGGCGCCCACCTGGGAAAAACAGTGTTCGTTTAAAAGGCAAGCTTCGTGTTGGCGCACTGCTTTTACCTCGAGTTGCTGTGGCTCTCCTCTGACGAAGGTCAAGATGTGACCGAAATGCATTAGGAAGGAAATGCCACCTTTGAAATAAAACCTTTTAATCACCGGATGGAGTGCGGCTCGTTCCTTTCTCAGGTAGAGGATTTGTTAGATGTTAAAGCGGCTTGGTCCAGCCCTGAGCAACGCACCGCCTCACAAGAGCGCCAGTAATCACCCGACAACGGACCTTGCTTGTGGAAGTGGAAACACGTAAGGTGTTTGGTGCCGCCAAGAAATGGATTTTGGTTTTGGTGCCCCAGCAATGTTCAAAATTAATTGTTTGGGGACTCCGGTTGTGGTAAATGGAGCATACAGCAGCGCCCACTGGAGGGTTAAAATCGTGTGGTTTACAGCGCACTACATGGGGGGTCTCAGGAGCGAGTGAGCAGTGAGAGGCGGAGGAGAAAGTACTTACCGGGGACCTGCTGCAGCGTTCTCTTTCCACCCACGCTGTCAGCCTTGCTGCTGCCTGCCGAAACCTACGGCTTTGCGGGACCCTGGAACTACACTTCCCAGCCTCCCAAGCGCTAACGGGGCACTTCCGCCCGCCGTCGCGCCAGGAGGCGCTGAAAAGCGCGACCCTCCCTCGGTGGAGCGGGGGTCTCAGGAGCGAGTGAGCAGTGAGAGGCGGAGGAGAAAGTACTTACCGGGGACCTGCTGCAGCGTTCTCTTTCCACCCACGCTGTCAGCCTTGCTGCTGCCTGCCGAAACCTACGGCTTTGCGGGACCCTGGAACTACACTTCCCAGCCTCCCAAGCGCTAACGGGGCACTTCCGCCCGCCGTCGCGCCAGGAGGCGCTGAAAAGCGCGACCCTCCCTCGGTGGAGCGGGGGTCTCAGGAGCGAGTGAGCAGTGAGAGGCGGAGGAGAAAGTACTTACCGGGGACCTGCTGCAGCGTTCTCTTTCCACCCACGCTGTCAGCCTTGCTGCTGCCTGCCGAAACCTACGGCTTTGCGGGACCCTGGAACTACACTTCCCAGCCTCCCAAGCGCTAACGGGGCACTTCCGCCCGCCGTCGCGCCAGGAGGCGCTGAAAAGCGCGACCCTCCCTCGGTGGAGCGGGGGTCTCAGGAGCGAGTGAGCAGTGAGAGGCGGAGGAGAAAGTACTTACCGGGGACCTGCTGCAGCGTTCTCTTTCCACCCACGCTGTCAGCCTTGCTGCTGCCTGCCGAAACCTACGGCTTTGCGGGACCCTGGAACTACACTTCCCAGCCTCCCAAGCGCTAACGGGGCACTTCCGCCCGCCGTCGCGCCAGGAGGCGCTGAAAAGCGCGACCCTTCCTCCGCGTCGCGGGACGCGCGCGGGCGGCGCCGGGCGGAGCCCGGGCAGAGGGCGGGCCGTCTGTGGCCGTCCGGGGCAGACCGCGGCAGGGCTGGGCCTCCCCCCTTCGGTTCATACTATTGAATCCTGTTTCGACCCAAGGTGAGTGCACACTCTCATCATGGGGAAACGTTCCGCCACAGCTCCCGGACAGGGTCCCAGATACCCCCCTGTAATTACGTCTACCCTGGAAAACATGCTTGAGAATGCTTTTATGTTGGTCACTTCCGAAATTGAGAACACGGAACGGAGACTATCTTCGGGTCAACTTACATTGGCATCCCCAATATCTCATGGTACCGCTGCTATCGACCCCATAATTTCTGTGCCCTTAACACCTAATATAACAGTTGTTAACCCGATCCATTGTGGAAATTCCCCCAGGGTAACAGAGGCCACAGAGGTTATTACCCCCACCGTTGAAATAGCTGACTCCCAGCCGGTAATTGAAGATGTTCATCTTACCGCTAAACCGGCCTTAAATAACAAGCCTTCCGGGGGAAAAAGAAAAAATGGCAATACTAAAGCACCTATTGCTAAAAGAAAACAACCTCTTCGTATTACCAAAAGCCAACCAACACCCCAAAGTATGTGGTCTCGAGGGAAAACACCTGCAAATGCGGAACCTATCAGTGTAAACACTCATTCTCATGGCCTAACTAAAAGCACTGCTGATGTCATCATAATCGCAGCTGAAACGAACTCCATATGCACACAAACTGAGCTAATAACTGCTAATAGCATGTTGGGAAGGCCTACTGAGAACCTAATTGACACTATTGTGGACTCAACTTTTAAACAACTGAAAAGTCTAATGGACAAACAGTTTAATCTTATTTTTAAACGCCTAGACAGGCTGGAGAGCCTAGTAAAGAAAGAAGATACCAAGAGGAAAGGGACCACGATTATTGATCAAATTAGGGGCGAACGCTTACTAAAGGACATGGAGGCTATTAATAGGGGCACACAAGGCGGCTGTGGAAAATGTACTACAACTAGTGTAGATACTGCACGCGCTAAGTGTAATGGCAGTAAGGAGAGTTTGCCCCACAGCCCCCCTTTGAATAATCTGGCCAGCTTTTCACCCCTCCCAAGAGCCCCTGTGACCAACGAATCCTCCCGTCACAACCCATCTTCAGGGGCTGTCCCTCCCACCCCCTTGGAGATAGCACCTTTAAATCCAACGTCACATACAAATCATGAGCCCATACCCCTTACCCGGCCAAAAATACATGCTAGTGCGGTACTTAATTTGCCTCCGGAAGCATGTCCTTATGTTTTAATTTTGGCCGGAGTACCACCTTTGCAGGAAAATCAAAATGAGTCTTGGGACCAACTCAAGAATAAATGTATAGATTGGTTATGCAAGTTTAAGGGGATGAATATGGGGATTGCTAATGAAATCTTGATGGTGAGACGGGTGGGCTGGGTTGGACCTTCGATAAAAAACATCACAGGTGACTGTATAGTCATGAATTTTAGGTATCCCTCCCTGGTAAAAAGCATATTAAAATACAATTTTATTCACCCTAGCATTGTAACTGCTATAACTTCCTTACCACTAGGCTTCTTTTATAGACCACCTCAAATTAATCGCCATCCCGTTACTCCAATATATCCTGTACAAAACCGATTCAACGTCCTGACGGACTTAGAGGGTCAGGACTGACTCCCGGGCAAATCTTTAAATACTGTAGGGGAGCCATTAATAGCTAAGCTACCTATGGATAAAATCATCCTATTGAAGAACACTCAAACAGTCCGTCCGGCAGAGCCCCCTTTCATGAAACCGGCCATCTGTAAATCCATCTCCCCTGACCAACAATTAAAAATCTTAAGCTGGAACATCGCAGGACTAAAATCAAAGTTGAATATAGTAGAGTGGACACAAATGGTCAGTAGCTTTGATGTTTTAATGTTCCAGGAGACATGGAGTACTACTAGCCTGTTACTTGAGGGTTTCGTATGCTTTAATAGCACTGCTTCTATTCCTGATGTTGGTAGACCCAGTGGGGGCCTATCCACCTGGATAAAAATTACTTCAGGAAGTAGTATAAAACCTCTGGTAACAAATGACAGTCATTTTCAAGCTACAATATATTCAAACGGGATCACGATATGTTTTATACATTTTTATAATAATGATTTTAAATCACTGCCAAATAGGAATTTTATCTCCTTATTTGATTTTATTGATGACATGATAGAGGGTAATGGGTCTGGGAAACTGGATGGAATTTGTTTGGGGGGCGATTTTAATGCTCATTTGTACAAAAAACCGTATAATATTACAGCCTCATCTTCTACGACAATTTCCTGTAAAAGAGGAGAAGAATTGTTTAACCATCTATCCTCCAGGGATTTAACCAATGTGATGGAAAAAGCTGGTGGTACACTCGATATTGAGCATCCGCCTACCTTTATAGGTCGTGGTTGCTCTTCAATCATTGATTATGTTTTTATATCATCAGCCCTTGAGAATTGCCTAGTTAAGGCTGAGGTCCTGCCAACTAGTTATAGCGAACACAACCCTATATTGACAATCATTAAATTTGTAAATAAAATTATTAAACGACAAGAAATAGGGGCTAGGGACTTGGCCGCATCCACCGACAAACTTAGAGTAGTTTGGAAAGGAATAGATAATAAAGCATTACTTGCGCGAATCATAAAACTCTATCCCTTAATGGTGGAAACGTGCTTGTCCAGCGACTGTCAAGATATAGAGATTATCGAGGCCTTTACTGGGTTGTGCTCTGTGATTAAAAAGGAAATCTCAAAACCTATTAGACAACAGAGCAAAAACAAAAGATGGTTTGATAGGTCCTGTTCACGGGCAAATCGGGACCTACGCAAAGCATTGGCCGAAAAACCTCGGAACACCACGCTGGTTTCGGCCCTGAGAAATAGATATAAAAAAGCAATCAAATTACGCACAGATGAGATCCTGAAGGAGAGGTGGGACTCACTGGCATGCACTGCCGCGCTCAAAGATGTTA
Organism: Triturus cristatus; assembly: GCF_964204655.1. Lineage (NCBI taxonomy): Eukaryota > Metazoa > Chordata > Amphibia > Caudata > Salamandridae > Triturus > Triturus cristatus. The sequence continues at coordinate 685,459,580 of NC_140592.1, forward strand.
CAGGGTTCTGGGGCGAGGTAAAAGCTCTGAGGTCCATGGGATCCAATCTAACCCCCATTAACTGTAACATATCAAGTAAATTATGGGAGGAGCACTTCGCGAAAATATATGCAGCCCCTGTAACAACTATCGCTCTCTCTTGCCCTGTACCAAAGGTTAACATATCTATTTTTGAGGTAGAAGATGCAATTACACAAAGTGCAGGTAACAAAGCCCCAGGCCCAGATGGCCTATCCATCGATCTTATAAAATCTGAAATAGATTTCTGGTCCCCACTGCTTTGTAACGTTTTTAACAAACTGTCTAACACCAAAATCCCTGAAACCTGGTCGACCAGCATTATCGTACCTATCTTCAAGAAGGACGATAGATCAAACCCCAGCTGTTATCGCCCTATATCCTTAATAGATAACACACTGAAAATTTTGGGTAGGGTGATTTTTAATAAAATCAGATTTTGGGCAGAGGATAACCAAATTTTACATTCCTGCCAGCTGGGATTTAGAAGTAAAGTGGGAACCGTGGAACAATGTCTGAATTTAAACCTCATATTAGACAAGTACACTATCGCTAAAAAAGTCCCCCTGTACTTGGGCTTCATGGATTTATCTTCAGCGTTCGACCTGGTCAATCGCTCAAAACTATGGGAGATTCTCCTGAATTATGGATTAGACGAGTCACTTGTCTATTTCCTGGCACATCTGCATAGAGACCTCAAAGCTCGTGTTAGGATAAACAATGACGGAGAGGTCTCTGGTGATATTTTAATCGGCAGGGGGGTCAGACAAGGCTGTGTCCTGGCCCCCCTGCTTTTCATTCTATACATAAATGAATTAAATAAATCCCTCTCTAAATCCACATGCGACGTGCCGAAAATTAATGGCAACTTACTCCCAGTACTGTTATACGCAGACGATGCGGTCCTGATAGGCCGCACACCAAAAGCACTACGTACTTTAATCACGGGCTTTGTCTCCTTTATGGCTGGTTTGGACTTATGCACTAACTTCAAAAAATCATATATCATGTCGTGCGGTCCAACTAAACATCGCATTAATCACATAGTCTCAGGAGAAAACATTTTAAAAAGCACTAGCACTTTTCCATACTTGGGCCTGATTTTTTCAGACACTGGTTCATGGGTTGCTCATGCAGCACATGGCAGAAACAAACTCGCAAAGGCAGTTAATTCTATTATTAGCTTACAACAGCCAAAGAGAGCTGAGGTTATGGTGCCCCTAATACAGATCTACAAATCCCAATGCCTACCTACCGCAACATACGGCGCTGAGGTGTGGGGGTACACAAATAGCAGTGGCATTCAAAGAGAAGAAAATAGATTCTGTAGAAAGATTCTGGGGGCTCAAATTTCTTCTCCTACCTATATATGCCATAACGAACTAAACCTGTATTATGTTGAAGATTTTATCAAGTCTCGGCCAGCTCTGTTTTGGCTGAAGATATGGCAAAATCCGGCTGCAATTTTAACACAGGAAATAATCATTGACTGCCTCAAATGCGATAGGGGCAGTTCCATTCCGTGGCTTAACGCTGTGAAGGAAAGTTTAGCTAGTGTGGGGTTGGAACATATCTTTTCTGACCGTTCGAACACAGAGGGCATGAGTATTAAGGCACTGAGAGAGGCATTATTTGACTTATACCGAAGGGAAAGAGAACGTTCAGAGCTTCCTAAACCTTCAATAATCAGATACACTTCTTTCTTGCCTACTTTAGGTTACAAGAAAGACACACTACAAGAATATCTTAAAAAGAATATCGGAAGATGGAATAGGAGCCTGCTCTTCCGCCTTAGGGATGGAAGCATAAAATATTCCCTTTGTTTCCCTCTTGGCTTTACTAAAAACTTAGAGCATTCACTCTGTCCTTGTGGGAACGGCCAAAAACAAACAACTCTACACTTCCTTCTCTTCTGTAACTTTTACAATAGTTATACTAAACAGTATTTTATCCCTTATTTTAAGTCACTTGCTATCACTGACCATAAAACGGCATATAATGAAATATTACGGTTAGGAAGTGACTTGATGATTTTTAGAGTAAGTTCTTTTTTATATTCTGCGGTTCGCTCACGGAAAACAATGGAAACCTCATAGTAGTATTATTCCTGTTTTTCCTGTCATTTTTTTGCTTACAGCTTGCTCATTTGAACATGGTTACAGTTTGGCTGCCGTATGCATAGTGTGCATATTGAAATTGTGAGCACTTTATTGCTAGTTTGCACAACTTTTATGACATTGATGAGATGCTTGTTTATATAAGTGAATTTACTTGCATTCTATTGTCACCCTGCACTTTCTGCCTATGTTTCAACACCATCACCATGTAATTAATCATGTTTTTACCTTTTTATGCTGTATTTTTATCCTATTGGCGGTGATGACTTGTACTTTTATGGATATTTTTATCCGAATAAAGACCATTTGACTTGACTTGACTACATGGACCAGCATGCCTAAAATCAGCTTAACGAGGCGCCCACCTGGGAAAAACAGTGTTTGTTTAAAAGGCAAGCTTCGTGTTGGTGCACTGCTTTTACCTCGAGTTGCTGTGGCTCCCCTCTGACGAAGGTCAAGATGTGACCGAAATGCATTAGGAAGGAAATGCCACCTTTGAAATAAAACCTTTTAATCACCGGATGGAGTGCGGCTCGTTCCTGAAAACAATCTCAATATGGCGTGAATGACCATGCGCAGCATTTCCAAGAGCATGAGTCACACAGCCTCGTTACTCGAAGAAAACTTCTTCGAACAAAAACAACTTGTACTCATCTGAGCCCAACACTAGATGGCGGACTTATGCAAAACATGTGTATCTACAGCACACATGCCTGGAACAGGTGCACAAATGATAACTATTTACTGAACCCTAGTTACACACATTATCATTTGAGTGCAATATGGAATAGTGGAAGAGGTGTGGTTCAGCGGCCAGGGCAGCTGACTTCGGAGCACAGGGCTCACGGTTCGATCCCCGGCTCCCGCGGCAGCACAGCTCAGCACCGTGTGACTCTGGGCAATAGCTCACTTAATTTCCACAACGGCCCCCAGCGCCTTCAGACCCATAAGGGTGAGTAGTTTGCGCTTTACAGAATTCGGATTGATTGAATATAGTTTTATCAGTAAGCCAGTATGCATGTACATGTTTAGTGGGCACTTCAATGGAAAATGTGCTTTCTGTAACTGACCGTGTGCTTCCACACAATGCTTTAGTTACATTGAAAGAAATCACCCGTCTCATGTCCATTAAAGCTAGGTGGGACGCAAACGTTTGTCACTCTAAAAATTGGGTTGTGGTTCTGCAAAGTATAGCAAGTACTGCTTTAATTGGCCCATTCAAAGTGGATGGGCAGATCATGATTGGCTAGCCACAACGTGGAGAATGGTTGTGCCAACCATTACAGGACTCAGTCCCAGAGTCCTCCACAAAAAATAAAAAGTCACATACGAGCCCTCCAACTTAAGTCTAAAGTAAAAACAAATACATATATTTTTCAAGTTGCAGATACCTCTGATCCCAGCGAGATGTACCTTGTGGTGCCGTGATACTGAAAAATATATATTTTTAAACATTACTTACCTTCAGTAACATTTTTCTGATGGATACTCGAACTGCAGATTCCTCAGCTTGACAATATTCCTCTGACGCCAGACTGGAATTGGAAGATTTAAAACAGCATTTCTCCCATATGCTATGTGGTCTCGCTTGGATCTGTGCAGATTTTGTTTAGCCTAGGAAGTGATGAGTGGAACTGCAGACAGCTTTTTTCTTGACTCTATCCGCACCCTCACACAATGAGCCAAACAATAATCACAGGTACCAGTGTGCATATTCCTAAATTGGGACCTTTCAAGATTGGCATAGAGGCCAGTCCTCAGACTGGGGAAGGGCGAGGGCAGTGAACAATTAGTGGTTAGATGGAGTGTCCACCAGAAGGATTATGTTGCTTACTCTGTAAGCATCTGTTCTTGGCATGTAGAGCTGTAGATTCACATGCTTTGCATACTCATGCCATCTAGTGTTGGGTCCGGATGTTTTGCAAGTCGTTTTTCTTCGGAGAAGTCTTATCCAGTCACGAGGTAAGGTGACTCTTCCTTTTTATGATAATGCGTATAGTCATCGGGCCATTGTTAGATTGTTTTCCCGCAAGAGGGCCAGAATGGAGTAAGTAAGTGAAGTATAGAGATGTCTATGCGTACGTAATTAGATAATAAGAACTGCAACAACTACAGATGTCTGGGGAGGAGAAAGAGCACATGTGAATCTACAGCTCTATATGCCAAGAACAGATGCTTACAGGGTAAGTAACAATAATTTCGAGGCATGTGTGCTGTAGATACACATGCTTTGCACAGACTATATAGCAGTATTCTCCCAAAGTGGTGGCTAACCAGTAGGTGTTGCAGTTGTTTGAAAAAGTGTTTTTACACTGCTGGATCAACATGAGCTTGTTGACGTGCTAACACATCCACACAAAAATATTTAGTAAATGTGTGTTGTGTAGACCATGTTGCTGCTTACATATGTCGGCTATGGAAATGTTACCCAAAAAGGCCATAGATGCTCCTATTTTTCGAGTGGAATGCGCTCTAGGAGTTAGAGCTAAACTAATTTTAGCTTTAACATAACACGTTTGGATACATTTAACAATCTATCTAGAAATACCAGTTTTAGATATAGGATTGCCTTTATGAGGTGGAGCAAATGCAACAAAAAGTTGCTTTGTTGTAAGAAAAACTTTTGTCCTCTCAGTATAGTGTAATAGTGCCCTTCTGACATCAAGTGTGTGAAGCGCCCTTTCTGCTACTGAATCAAGTTGTGGAAAGAATACAGGTACCTCAACAGATTGGTTAATATGAAAAGCAGAAATTACTTATGGTTTTTTACGAAGAACCACTCTATGAAGTTGAAAGAAGGGTTCTTCTATGGTTAAAATGCCTGTAGCTCACCAACTCTCCTTAATGAAGTAATAGCAATTAGAAGGGCAACCTTCCGCGAAAAAAACTGTAATGAACAATTATATAATGGCACAAAGGGTGGACGCGTGAGCCGCGTGAGAACGATGTTAAGGTTCAATATGGTGCAGGTGAGACCCTGGGTGGTAACACTCTTTTAAGGCCTTCCATAAAGGCTTTAATTACTGGAACGTTGAATAATGATAAGTGTTGTCTGTTTTGAAGATATGCGGCTACTGCCCCAAGGTGTAGCCAAATGGATGTATAGGCTAATCCAACTCACTGTAGATGCAAAAGGTAACAAATACTTTGTATAGATGCATCTAGCGGATCAATATTGTTGTTGTTACAATATATAACAAATCTTTTCCACTTTGCTTCCTAACATGTTCTAGTGGTAGTTTTTTCTTACCTCTTTAAGAATGGTCATACAATCTGGTGGTAAGTTTAGGTATCCAAACTCTGACTTCAGGAGCCAGATTGCTAGGTTGAGCTCCTTGGGGTTTGGGCGTCTGATTTCTCTATGATTCTGAGTGAGAAGGCTGGAAGTGAGGTGCAGCTTTTGATGTGGAACCACTGACAATTCTAACAGTGTGGTTAACCATGGTTTACGAGCTCATGTGGGAGCCAATAGAATCATTGTGAGTGATGTCTGCCTGAGTTTCTGAACCAGAAACAGAAGGAGAGGGAGAGGCGGAAAAGCATAAGCAAATATCCCTGACCAGTTCATACAGTGGGCATTGCCTTTGGATAGAGGGGGTGGGAACCTGGAGGTGAAATGTGGGCATTTTAAGTTCTCTGCTGTGTGTCAATAAGGAAAGTTTCCTAATGTGACAAAACAAAATGGGGTATATGAGTATAAGATAAAGTAAAAAAGACTGTAATGTTTCATCAGTGTTTTGCATCTCTCTTACTACCAGAGTGATTTCCCTCTTCCTTATGTAGCAACTTAAAGTTTCTTAAAAAAGATCAATATGTTCTGGCTATGGAGAAAAGAAAAATACCAATGAAAACAATGCCCAGAAAGGTTAGAATAAAATGAATACAAATCATAGAATAGTACCCACCTAAGTTAGGCTGGGAGAGACCTTCTGTAATCAGGTACACAAAATAACACCTTACCGACTAATTTTAAATGTGAATACCCGGTTTATACTTGACTTCAGGAAGAGTGACTGGGTATTCTATGTTAATCTTTACAGAAATATCAATATGAGCAAAAATAAAGAAAGACAGATCTCTAGGGACGGAAGACCAGTACTGAGATAAGTGTTCATTCTATATGCCTTTTAAAATAACTTAACAGCTGATGGAAGCACTGTTGCTGTAAATGCGGAATCACTGGTTGTTGGTTTTTCTTTATTCTTTTTAGGTTTTTGGGGACCGGAGCGAAGACCGGAACATGGAACTGAACGGGACGGCAGCGTGGACCACAATGGGGATCTGAGCAGGAGCTGCGTCGGGATCAGGAAGCAGAGTCGTGACCAGGATGCAGGAGGCTGTGGAGGAGAAATCGCCGAAACTGCAAGGAATGGAGGAGAGACGCCGAGATTCCATGATGGACCGGAAGCATTCCGTCCATCAATTGTTTGTTGTAACGCGGTGAGTAACCCGGAAGCAGAGGTTCAAGAACTCCTAAAACACTAGAACGTGAAGCGTTCTAGTAAGGCAGCAGGGGAGCTTTATAATCCTCCTCTGCCGAAGCCTGCACACTAATCGTGGCGGGATTGGCAGGGCTGGCAGGCACAACACTGTGGCAAAGAGATCTATTCATGGGGATCCCCATTTTTGGAAGTATGGAAGGAGAACCTGGCAGGTGTTCTGCTAGAAGATGAACTTTATGATGTATCACCCAAAGCCAAATGACCTGAGAGAGGCGTGACAGTTGTAAAGAGTGTGTCCCCCCCTCCCTATTGGTGTACATAGTACATGGCTGTCATATTGTCTGTGCGGACTAGGACAACTTTCCCTACGAGTTGAGGATGAAAAGCTTTTATTGCTAGATATACATCTGGAAGCTCCAGATACTTGATGTGGAGACTTTTGTGCTTGTTGTCCCAGATACCCTGAATTGTTAGATTCTGTAGATGGTCACCCCAACCTGTGAGAGATGCGTCTGATGTTAGTACAACTTGTGGAATAGGGTTGATGAAGGGTTGCCCTTTTGATAGGTTTTGTGTGTTCCACCACTGCAGAGAGATGGGTGCTGCTATCTACCAACACTAGATCTGTTATTTGACCCGGTGACTGATTCCACTGACGTGCTAAGCATTCCTGTAGAGGATGCATATGTAATCTTGCGTGAGGCACTATTGCAATGCATGATGCCATCATCCCTAGTAGCTGCATGAAAGGCCCTGACTGTTAGGAATTGGTAGGTTTGAAATTGTAGTAACAGAGTTTAAAAATGTTGAATCCTGGCTGCATTGGGAGAGGCTCGAGCTGTGTGATTGTTTAGCATTGCTCCCAGATAGGACTGCACTTGTGAGGGATGAAGATAAGCCACTTGCGTATTGACAGTAAATCCCAATTGATGGAGAAGGTCTATTGTAGTCGGAGTGTGTTGTAAGCACTTCTGTTGTGTGTTGGCTTTGATGAGCCAATCGTCCAGCTATGGGAAGACATGAATGTGTTGTCTTCTTAAATGAGCTGCTACCAACACTCTGGGTGCAGTAGTCACTCACAATGGGAGTACGTTGAACTGATAGTGATTTCCTGCTATCATAAATCTGAGATACTGGCGATGTGCTGGGTGAACAGGAATGCGAAAGTATGCGTCCTTTAAGTCTAGCGTGGACATAAGGTCGCCTTGTTGTAGAAGTGGAGGCACTTGCTGAAGCGTAATCATATGGAAATGTTCTGACACTATATACAGGTTTAACATTCTGAGGTCGTAGGGACCCATCCTTTTTGGGGATTAGGAAGTACAGGGAGTAAACCCCTGACCCTTGGTGTTGTAATGGAACTGGTTCTATAGTTTCTTTTGTTAAAAGAGCTTGCACTTCTTGTTTGAGGAGCTGTTGGTGCTGTAATGAAACTTTGTGAGTGCAAGGTGGAATATCGGGAGGATTGCTAGTAAGCTTCAGGCAATAACATTGTCGGATAACGTCTAATACCCATTTGTCTGATGTTATTGATTGCCAAATAGGAAAGAATTGTTGAAGTCTTCCCCCGACAGGTGTAAAGTGATCGGGGGAATTGTAGGCTGTTTACTGGGAGATGGAGAGGTACGTGTTGGTGTGCCTTTACCTCTTCCCTTGAAAGTGTTTCCTTTGTACCCGCCTTTATCGAAACCTCTAGATGGAGAGGGTTGTGTGTTTAATTTAAAGGGCACATTAGGGTCTGAGGAATTATCCTTGGATCCTCCTCTATAAAAATGAACGGCCAAAGAAGCCTCTCTTAGATGGTGACTGAAGCGCTCCCATCAATTGTGCACCTGTCTTTTTTCATTTTTTCAAGTGCCTCATCAACTTGAGGTCCACAAAGGTGGTGTTTGACAAAAGGAGCATTGAGAATGGATTGCTGAACCTTGGCTAAACGACGCTGCCCACTGTCAAACATTATTGGGTGAATTTTGGGACCTGATGCCTGTAGCTAGTCATCCCCCTGACATCTAGGCTCCCCTCATTTCTTACATTGAACAACCGCCGAAGCCAGCCCCTCCCCAGGCTCCCCAAGCAGTAATTCACTGTCCCCTACTGATTGCACTGCTGCTGCCCCCCACCCCCCTCGCTCCTCTGATCCCCGAGTAATACGTTCACACTTCCGCCTGGCTTTTTGTGCCTGAAATGTGCCCTTTTTCATTCATGCTTTATTTCCTTAGGTTATAGGGTGAAAAAATTATGTAAACCTTGTGACTGGTGCCATTAAGTTATTGTATACTATATTGTGACGCATTTTGCCTTTTTGGTACTGTTTCTTTTGGAAATCGATAAAAGTAAAAAAAATATATATATTTTTTAAAAAGAGAATGGATTGCCGAACCTTTGGTTTAAACCCAGCAATCCTGAGCCATGCATGTCGTCTAAGGAGAATGCTGGTGTTAATTCCCCTTACTGCAGTATCAGCAGAATCTAAAGCATATCAAATGGAGGAATTGGATATTAATTTACCTTCTTGCACTAGCTCATGCCCTCTTTTATGATGCTCCTCTGGGAGTTGTTGGGAGTAGTTCCTCCATTTCGTCCCAGTGGGCCCTATCATATCTGGCTAATAGGCCTTGTGTGTTGGCAATGCGCCCTTGGTTGGCGGATTGAGCAGCTATTCTTTTGCCTGATGCCTATTAATTTAGACTACTTGTCTGGAGAAGGTGCATCTGCTGAAGTCTGTGAGCTTGCTCTTTTCCGAGCATTAGACACTACTAGAGAATATAAAGGCAACTGTCCCTTATTAAAAATGGAGTAAGACGGTGGTGGTTTGTATTTTTGGTCAAACCTAGGTGTTAATTTACGGGCACGTACAGGGTCTTTAAAAATTCCATCGACATGCCTCATCATGCCATTTACCATAGGCAAACTTAGAGTTGTTCTATGTGTAGAACCTAGGGTTTCAAACAAAAAGTCTTCCTCTGAAGATTCTTTGTATAATGTATCACCATGGTATGATGCTGCACTGGAGATCAACTCTTGATATGCTACGTTGTTATCAGTACATGATGGTTTTGCAGGATATAAATCAGGGTCATTATCCATTGGTGGATCAATATTATAGTCATCCCATGGGTCTGTTGGTGGTGTAATGTTGTCATCCTCATCCCCTATATCAGGCTGTGTATGTGGAGAACCCGGAGGTGTTTTGTGTAAAGGATCTGAGCCTGGTAGTGGTGAAGATGGTGGAGGGGATTGAGGATTCATGTAGATAGGACTTGTAGCCATGTCCTTTTTCTTTTTTAGAGGAATTTTGTAGCTAATGTCCTGTGGGATATTTTTTCTCTTGGAAGGTGTTATACCATTAGCCAATATATGTCCAGTATCTGGATTAATATACATTTTCTTTTGCTTAGGGTCAAGTTTCTCCTTCATAATGTGCAAGATAGGTTTCAGAGGCTTCTGAAGGGGATCTTTTGATTTCGGTGCCGAACTGGACTTGTCTTTTTTGTCTTTTGGAGCTGAAGGTTTCAGTTCTGAAGGTGTCTTTTCTCGATTCAGTCCCGAGCCAGAAGGTTTGACTGTCTGTTTCAGTGCCGAGCCAGAGGGTGGGGCATTGGAAGCAGTGCCTCCGTGCCAACCATGGTCAGAAGGTAGTGGTGGTCCGAAGCCTTTTGTTTAATCGAAGAGAGTTTGAGGGGCAAAGGGGCTTTGTTACTCACGGCACCTTGCCCCGCTGGAGCGTCTTCGGACTCTAACTCGATTTACAGCTCCGAATCCGACTCTTGGATAGAGAAGGCGGCCTCCTCTTCTGCCGCCGCCTCAATTTCTTCATGTTCGGTGCCTTCCCTGAAGATATCCGGAGTATGTTCAACGTTTTGTTGCTGCATGTCCCTTCGTGAAGCCCGACGATACTGCAAAGTCTTTTTCGATCGGAATGATCGACAAGTGTCTCACTCTTCTTCCCTGTGCTCCGGTGAGAGGCACAAGTGCAGACTTTATGCAGGTCGGTGCTTAGACACTTGGAGTGGCACAGAGTACAGAATTCAACCGATGCGGCTATGCCCGAAGACGGCCAATGAGATCTTCTTGACCGAAGATGGAGAGTTTTCCGATTTATTCGACACAAGCAGAAAAGTGAAACGCGTACGAAAACAATACCGATGAAAGTACAGTGGGTTAAGCACTGAGGGGATCCTGAAGAACAGTTTCGAACAGGAGGGCTGCAAACCACATCCGAACCTGATGGCGGAAAGAAAACAATCTAACAATGGAGTCGATGACCATGCACATTATCACCGAAAGGAGGAGTCACCTTACCTCTTGACGTGAAAATACTTTTTTGAAGAAAAACAACTTGCAAACATCTGGACCCAACACTAGATGGCAGGAGTATGCCAAGCATGTGTATCTACAGCACACATGCCTCGAACATAGCCTTACCGAAGGTAAGTAACTTGTTCTGCTGCCGATTACTTCTAACCACAGACTCCTCACCTTTAGAGTAGATACCAAAGCAGTACCTCCCAAGGTGATGGGAATGTGGATGGCTCATATTAAAAAGATTTGCAGGACTAAACGGACATAATCCCCTTCCCAACAGAACTGGCAATCTAGGCAGTAGTGCTTTGTGAATATATGCAGTGATGCCCAAGTCATGGACTGATCGATATCAATAACAGACACTCCAAGTGCTTGAGAGGCATCACTTTACTTAAGACTCTTGGTACTCCCTTTAAAAGATAGGGGGGCAGCCCTGGAATTATCAGCTAGACTGCATTAGACAATTTCCTGGAAGCTAGCTGTGTGTATCTCCTCCTTAGATCTTTGGACTATGGAAAGGAATGGGTCTCTTTACCACTCTCCACCACTCCCTTGCTGTCTTCTCGCTACACTTGGATTTCAAAATGCATTTCGGATCTAATTTAGTATATCAAAATTCCCTTCACTCCCTAACTGCTAAAACAAGCCATGGGGTTTCGTCCTTATCATAACCTCAGACCCCATAAGTGTAGACTTTGCCCACTAATTTTGGTCTATGTTACATGATGCACATTTCAGTATGATGCCTTAGATATAACAATTACTTCTCTGATCCACATTTTTGAATAAGCAATGCCATATATTGCAGTCACTCCTGTTTTATAGAGGTCATGGCTTGGTATGATTGTAGCAGAGATGCTTAAGAACATGTAAAATGGAGCGAAGCATTCAACAGTATAGCCACTGCTAGATTCATATTTTTTCAAGGTGATATCCCAGGCAGAAACTTGTGCCAATCTTTGGAGAATATCCTTTAGACAGTACAGCCTTCCATCTTGAACCACAAAATACAATCTCTCATTGCTTACCATAGCCCCAAACAAATAAAACTGTATAATAAACTGCACTCACCTGGATCTTCATAGCCACCTCTTGACCACTATACAGTCTGCCTAGATGGACTTGCCCAATAGAGGCAGCAGCAAAAGGTTTATCTTCAAAAAGGAGCAGTTTGTCCCTCCAGTCTGGGCCAAGCTCCTCCACAAGCACTTTCTGTAAAACCAGGGAGGATCAACTAGTTAATCTGTTCAGTGCTTTTATGGCTTGCAGTCAAAGACCTGAGTCAATAGTGTGCAGAAAGAATTGGAAGACCATGAGAAATGCCAGTAAAAGGACCATGTGAGGATTAGGGGAAACTTTAATGTATATTTCAGCCAAAGAATCCATCATTTACAAGAAAAAACATGAAGCTGAACCAAAGAACCATGCCCTACAAGTATATTAAACAACAATTAAAAAAATATCAAATTCCATGCAGAGAAATATTTGTACACTAAGTAAACATAGAAAAGAGAACATTTTATATTTCTAAATACATAAATGCAACTTAAAACGTCATGAAAAAGCTGAAGTAAACGGATAGGCTTAAATAGAGTCCTAACCCACACCGACAAAATGTAACGCTAAACAATTGCTTAGTAGCTAGCAGATGAGTTGCTAAATAGCTTTCAAATAAGAAGCCATTCGGGATCCAAAATAGTGAAGAGTAGAGTGCTATCCTAACCAACAACACCAGCCTCTCTCCCAGGAAAGTCATTTCACTTCCAAAATAGAGCTTGGGGCTAGCTTCTCTCTAGTGTCCTTCAAGGTCTACTTTTTACAGAGCAATGTGCTTTATGTTCAGAGTAGCGTGAGAGGAAAATTGGCAAAGCACAGTAGCCTTTGTCACAAAGGGACGCACAAATCTTTTGGAATTGCATGGAGGCAAACCACAGTATAGGAGCGTCATAATTTGTTTGCAAGCTACTTTAAAAAAAATTCTAATTAATATACTAGTAAGTGGTATCAAGAGTCAGAAATAACTGGATATTTAAATTTTTACATATACCCAAGTGAGTTATTCGGCATAAGAAATAGATCTTTCATTCGAAAGTGTCAAAAGCCCTTTCAGAGGCCAAGTGGCACGCAGGGCTTACCAGGCCCAACTGTTATGGTTGGGGCCTTTTACTCCGGATGTCCCGTGACCCGGCCTACTATAGAGCCTGAACATCTGGGCCAAGTACCCTATTGCACTTGACTCTCATTGGAAGCTGTGGACGAGCAATCAAGGGCTCCCTTGGAGAGGGCTGTGTGGATAGAGGTTAGTGACAATGACTGATAACTCAAAGGGCGCACAGCAGTATCAATAAGTCAATGTCCAGTCAAATATTTATTTTCATAATATAAAGATGTGTTTTATTTCTACCTCTACACATACAAAGGTAGGTTATGACATTTATAGACAACAAGACATTTACCCCCTTGAGGTCGGGCCTCTAGTGTTGATCTGCCAAGTCCCTGTCCCACTCGCTCCTCGCAATGTGATCAGGGTTATTCTGCATTTACTGGTGGCCGCATCAAGGGAATGCTCACTAGTAGGCCTTAACTCAAGAGTCCACTCTGACTCTTAGAAAATAGTCAAGAGTCTTGGCACCACAGCGCTCTTAGCAGCGAGTCCCTCGGAGGCTGGTAGGTTCGTTACTAGTCTTACCCGTTCCAGCAGAGACGAAGCGTGTGGCGTCTCTGTGGGCGCCCCATCCGTAGGCACCCGCAAGGCTCCGGTTCTGCTAGGTGAGTCAGCTGCACACGGTAAGACAGCAGCACTTGGCAAGCGTATGCTCTCCTCCGAGCCTACAGGTCATCTCTGGTAGCAATCTGAGGTGTTCACGCACTCCTCCTACATGATATGTTCTGCACTCCCCAACCTTGGTGGGTTGATTCTGATGGTCCTTATGTGGGTCCCGGTGATGTGGCGATGCATCCATGGCGTCCTTACTCAGCTCATGGAGTGAAGTCTAGTGCAGTCCTCAATGCTCCTTGTGACCAACGGGTCATCATGGCTTCACAGTTACTGGGCTTCGGCTTGATCCTTACAGCACAATTATTTCTGGCCGCTCCTCCTGGCATATGGGGTTGGTGAACCGCTGCAACCCAGGCATCATCCCCCACCGCATGGTAGTTGGTAGCACAGCAGCCCCTCCTGGCAGACAGGTCACTGCCACTATCTTGCACAGGCTTTGGCCCTCGTTATCAAGCAGTAACTTCCACGGCAGCACCTCCTAGAATACAGGGTTGCTAGAGTGGTGCTGCACCGACTTTGATCTCCCCGCATGGCACACCTGCCACAGCTATCTTCATGGCGGCCCTATCCTGGCATATTGGTGGGGGGGGGGGGGGGGGGGGGGGGGAGTTAGGAGGGGGGGGGGGTCACCGACTTGAATCTGCACACGGGCAAAGAACTAATCGGTGTAGCAGCTGTCTTCTCCTTCTCACACCGTTTGTGTGGCTGCTTGGCAGATGACAATTATTAGGGTGTCAAGCTCCCTTTCCAATAGTCCATTTCCAAACACCAAATACAATTTAGGCCCCTCTGCTTGAGACCATTGTGACTGAAGAGTGCGTTCATGGGGGCGCATAAGTTGGTGAGCATTTGGTACTATGGCTATATAGGACGCCATCATTTCTAGAACGCTCATTACTGTTTTCACTGAGAGCGGAGGTTGTCGTTGAAACCGAGGTAATGTTATTTTGAATATTTGTGTTCCTTATGGACAGGGATACGCTGTGGCTGCGACTGAGTTTAGTGTTGCGCTTAGGAAGGGTTGCACCTGTAGATGTTGCAGATAAGAATTTGGTGTGTTGAGAGAAAATCCAAATTTGTGTAAAAGATTGATTACCTGTTGGGTGTTGAGAAAGCTTTGCTGTTTGGTTGTCCTTTGATGAGCCAGTTGTCTAGATAGGGGAAAACATGTATGCCCCCCCCCCCCCACCTCTGAGATGAGCTTCTCTCACCGCTAAGTATTTGGTAAAGACCCTTGGGGCTGTAGTTACTCAGAATGGTAGGACCTTGATTTGATAGTGCTGCCTGTTGACTTGGAAACGGAGGTAGCGGCGCGGCGCTGCGCTGGATGTACGGAAATGTAGAAATAAACATCTTTGAGGTCTAATGCAGACATGGAATCTGTGTTGTAGCTATGGTATCACTTCTTGCAGTGTGGCCATGTGAAGTGTTCTGAGGAGATGTAACTGTTGAGTGGCCTTAGGTCCAAAAATGGTCTTAAGGTCTTGTCCTTTTAGGGAATGAGGAAATATAGTGAGTATACCACATGTCTATGATGTTGTTTTGGGACTACTTCTATATCTCCCTTATGAAGGAGATCTTGGACTTTGTCCTGTAGCAGTGTGCAATAGACTGTGCTGTTTTTTGTGCTCAGTTCAGTGTTTCTACCCAGAAATCCTGCTCATGCTCAAGTGTATGTAGATCTAATGTTGTGGTAAGAGGTTATATCATCAGGTGGTGATGGTTTTAAGGGAAATAGGTTAGGGTCAGTGTCATATACCAAATCTGCGTCATATATGTTCCATGCGTCCTATATGCTATCTGGATGCCCTCATGGGTCTGGAAAGTATGGCGCGGTGTATGATACCTCCTCCCCAGGATCTATATCACCTGTGGATGAATGCGCAGGTGAGACATGTGGCTGCTCTGAGGGCAGGTGTTCAGGGGAGTGTGGATTGACTGGCAGAGGTTGTGGTAATGGCAGTGTAGGTGAAGCAGGAGGTGGAGGTACCAGTTTTGGAGAAGGAGAAAGAAATGTATAGGTGCCTCTGTCCTTTTTAGGTCTCGCCTGGCGTGGGCTGCGCACATGCGCAGTCTTGCTGGCGAGATTTAATGATTTGGGGTATTTTCTGTAAAGGGCATTAAGCCCCGCCCCTCTTTTGCATTGGCTGGCGTCACCGTTTATACTAAACGGTGGCCAGCCATTGGAAAAGAGCTGTTCAATATGTTTTTGTTTGGCTTTTTGAGCCGTCCCATTTGGACAGGCACCTCTGCCTTCCGTGCGTCGTGTAAGCTTTCTTATCTTTATGGGGCCATGTGTTTCAAACACATGGCCCCATAAAGACAAGAAAGCTTTCACAACGGACGAAAGTGAAAGCGGACCGTGCTTGTTCCCTTTGTGGTTTAGCCTCCGGTCTCTTGTCAGGACACTCGCAGCTCTAACCCCACTTCCAGCTGCATTTTTATGGCGAAGGCTGCATGCACCTTTATCAGTATGGAGAGAGTTCAAAAAATACAGGAGCAGCCTGGAACCAGTCTGGGCAAAGCTCTTGTGAGGCAGCTTATTCACCATAATTCGGTGCATTTTCCTGGATTGCGCTGGACACACCTTTCCAAAGGTGCGCCCAGCGCAATCCATGAAAATGCGCTTCACTGTAATATTGCCCCTGGACTGCAGGGATTGTATCCCTACCTGTGAGTATTTAAGATTAATACATTTGCCACCGTTTTTCTTCCCAAAATCAAACTGTGTAGTCCGCTTTCGTGATGAGCGATATATTAAATCACTGATGTGAGGTACAATAAGGATGAGGTTTAGTAAGGCTGGGTCTTTTCTACGCATTTTTGTGGTCGTCAGTATGTTCAGCTCGCTCGTGCTCCCTTCGTCTGCGCACTTCAAGGGTTGGGGTGCCATGCACACATTAACGGAGCGCCAAGCAAGTGTGCTCCTCAGCAGACACTACAACTTTAGTTTCTGCAGACAATGCTCACAGCTTGAGTGCCGAGTAGTGCTTATCTCTCCCGTTTCGGATGGAAGGGGCTATTTATTATTTTAGAGGGTTGTGACCTGGCCAATGCAATCTAGGAAAGAAAGGCTCGTTTGTGAGCCCTCTGCTGCCACGCGCCCCTCCGCAGCAGGACGCTGTGTTCAGTCTATGTCACGCTGGAGCGTGCTCTATGGGGAGCGCCGTTGCTGCCAGCTCAATGGCACCGCTTCTTGCTGAAGGGGTGAAAAGTTCTGTTTTCTTTCTCTCCTGCCTAATCGGATTACATGAGCGCCGAGTGCGCTCGACTAAAGGTAAATGTGGAGAAACAACTAGGCCTCGGGCGTTCTCTGCTCTCGAGCATACGATCTAAAACTTACACCTGGCTAGCCAAAGGCAACAGCGACTTCGGTATGATTGTGTGCACGGTATGCAAGTCGCTCACCGAAGGTCACACGAGGGAGCCTCTTTCTGATCTAGCAGGCATGGCAGCACCCTCCCACGCTCTTTGGAAGAGCAGACACGGCCTCCGACGCCGCGGCGAGCAGTTGCGCGACCCATGGCGCCTCCACGGAGCCCCGCGCACTCCTTTCATCAAGTAATTGGATTAATACCTGCTTCCTCCGGCTAATACCCAAACGCGGGGGCGCATTATTTAAAATCCTGCGGTATATTCTCCCTTTACATGAAGGAGGAGCACTTTATCCCTCTAGGTGCACTATTAGCTGCTTAACATCAGAACTGATGTGCGTGAGCGACAGCGCCCGTCACCTAGGAACGGCGTTCAGTCTCTGCAGATTCAGAGCTCTAATCCAGCTGCAATCCTGCATTGCATTTTTTTTGCTTCTCTGTAACATTTTCATGACTTGCTATGCACTTGTTGTAGTGATATAGGTTGCATGATTCTAGGAGGAAAAACCATCCGATAAAGTATATGTTAAGCTCATTGGATTTAATTTTTGGGGGTGTGATATTGTGAGAACTAAGCCCTAATGGACACAAAGGGGTCATTAAACAATCCTGGATCTTTTCTCACCTAACCACCTGGTTGTCGGGTCTTTCTTTCCAAAGCAGGTTCACTGACTAAGTGTGATGCTACTGACAGACACTGCAGAGGAAAGCCTGCACAGCACGCCCCCTCAAACTGCAGTTTTATGGCCTATGCAGAGTAGCTGGGTGAGGCAGAAGTTGACGGAGCACTGGCGCATCAAAAATTGTCATTTGCAACTAGCAGAGTGTAACATTTGGGTACAAACCTTGAAATTGGAGTACTCTGCAGATATAGGTTATGTTGGTTGAATTTGTTAAGCACACAAATACCCAAAGGTGTCTTGATGCTATCTACCATGTGCTGTTGAGACCAAATTAACAGATCATACAAAGTTAAATAACTAGGTCTTCAGAGATTTTCTAAAGGCAAGGAGATTTGGCAACGTTTTAATATCATGAGGAAGTATATTCCAGGCAATAGAGGCGCCCAACACAAAGCTGCGACGGCTTCAATTCTGAGACCCTAGATGTCAGGGGATTGTCTGTGCAAGGTATGTTGATGAAGGCACTATAATTGTTCTTATAAATATGAAAGAAAATTGCATTGTTATGAGAACTGGACAATACTTCGCTGGCCAGATAGTTGAGTGGACAAATGCATCAATTGTGCATAACCCGACGGTCACAGGCTCAAATATTTTTTGGTCCAATCAATTGAGGACCATTGAACTTGGCAATAATTAACTTCTGTTAGGAGTGTCTAGAAACCCTCCACATTATGTAAATATATTACTTATTGTCAACTGTCTCTTTACCTATCAATTACCTAAAATCAATAGAGAGCAATTATTAGCTATTGAATTAATAACATCGATTGTTTTCGAAAGGCGGTTTGTGGTTACTGACAGAGTTAACTACGACCAAATTTCACTGGTAGATCTAACACCGACTGTGCCTCTCTGTTGCTCACCCAGAGAGTTATATCAGCATTAAGAAAAACTTGGCCATTTGTATTTATTATTGTGTTGTACAACAATAGGCAGGGCCACTGGAATTATGCGGCAGGTTTGGGCCAGATTATGCAGCAGGGTTGACTAAATTATGCAGCAAGAAAAGGCAAATTATCCTTCATAATGTGGCATATTTTCTGATTCAATTAGTTCATTATTTTTACACATTAACACTGAGTGGGCAAAGGTTGCACCACATTGATACCATGTTAACACTCAAACATAGCAATAAGCAACAGAAAGGTGATGAGTCAATTTTTGCAAATGGCCTTCTACTGCGCTGCAACATGCGTTGCTGTGTTTTAGTAACTGTTGAACCATTTGAGCAAGAAACAAAATATATTTTTTTTGCTAAATTCTGCAGATTATGCAGGAGATGATGGATTATGTGGCAAATGCGGAAATCCATAATTATGCTAAAACGTGGTGGCCCACAATTGTCTAATTCCAGTGACCCTGATAATAGGCAAGTAAATCCACAAATATATTGTTGTTGACATTCATTGTGAAAATGTATGCCACACATATTTGGGAATGTAATATCGAGAGTAGGCATGCATTTGTCTGAATATTCATTATCACACAGAAGCGTGTTTGTAACACTGCAATAGTGTGTGATGCAGCATGTCTTGATGCTGCCAAGGCTGGTGTAATGGTGTAGAAAGCATGAACGCAGCGATTAGCAGGTCCACAGTATGCTCAGATGACATCTTATTCACAGATCTCCAATTAGGGAAGTCATAAGCATTGGGCATGTGAAGACCCCACCAAGAGCATGTTTTCATAAGAGCAATTTCAGGTCCTGCCATCTCTAAGTTCCAAAGCCAAAGAAAACACATTACATGGGGCATAGGATATCCCACTGAGAAGACAGCAAGAGCGATGGGCCAATTAAGAGCATAAGACCAGACCTTGCAGGTCTTCTCTCTACACAACAGCAGCAGCAAGCCTCACAGTGACAGACAGGACAGAAGGAGCAATGGGACAATAAACTGCATAAGGCCATACATTACAGATCTTCACCGTACACAACAGCAGTAGCAGGCATCACACTGACAGAACAGAAGGAGTAATGGGACGATAACAAGCATAAGATCAGACATTGCAGATCTTCACCATACACAACAAACGCAGCAAGCATCACACTGACAGACAGGACAGAAGGAGCAATGGGACAATAAACTGCATAAGACCAGACATTGCAGAGCTTCACAGTACACAGCAACAGCAGCAAGCATCACACTGACAGACAGGACAAAAGGAGCAATAGGACAATAATGACAGTCTGCAATGGATACATCTGAACCACCTGGAAGTAATACTGGACTACAGAAGGTGCTCTAATGCCATATCATTGCCAATTGCATATCTTAACTTAAAAACAAACATTAAAACTGGCACAAAAAGTATGCCCAATGTTTTGTCAGCATGTCAGTCTGTGATGGTTTACTGGTGTTATACACGACCCCTCTGCCTTCCACCACTTGTATCGCTATCATTTATTGTAAGACTAGTGATTGTGGCAGCAAGGGAGAGCAACAGATGGAGAGAAACAGAGAAAGCGCTCTACGGTAAGAAATACAGCTCATGCTAGGGCACGGGTTCAAATGCACACCACCTAAAATAAAGTCAGAGTTATAAGTCCCTGTTTTGTAGGCCCTACGATCCAAGTACACAAATTATCCTTTAACATGCTTCTATCAGCCTTGAAAGATTGACCGATTTTATAACCCTAACCATTGAATATGCTACTTACCAGTATGCATCTGTTCTTGGCATGTAGGGCTGCTGACATTCATATCTGTGCATAGATTGCCGCCTAGTGTTGGGTCCGGATGATTGCACATTGTTGTCCTGGAAGAGTCTTCGAAGTATCACGAGATAGGTGACTCCTCCCCTGGACCACAGTGCGCATGGGCATCCTCTCCATCCTTAGATTGTTTTTCGCCATTGTGGCAGTGATGGAGTAGATATAGTAAGTGATGACCATGCTATACAGTAATTCTGAGTGCTGCAGCCGCTACAGGCGCCGGGGAGGAGGGTGGGCGATATGAATGTCAGCAGCCCTACATGCCAAGAACAGATGCATACTGGTAAGTAGCATATTCAGTTCGAGGCATGTGGGCTGCTGAATTCATATCTGTGCATAGAATAAATAGCAGTACCTCCATTAGTGGCGGCTACCCGTGCCAGCTGCAGCAGTCCGAAAAAGAGTTTTGAGAACAGCCTGTCCTACAGCTGCCTGCTGTTTTGAGTGTACATCTACACAGTAGTGTTTGGTAAATGTATGTATAGTGGACCATGTGGCTGCTCTATATATTTCCTGTAAAGGAATGTTTCCTAGGAAAGCCATGGATGCCCCTAACTTTCGTGTTGAGTGGGCTCGTGGGAGAATCGTTAATGTGCGTTTAGCCTTTTGATAGCAAATTTGAATACATTTAACGATCCATCTGGCTATACCTGCTTTGGAAATGGCGTTGCCCTTGTGTTGTGGAGAAAAGGCAACGAAAAGTTGTTTTGTTTTCCTAAAGTCCTTAGTTCTGTCTATATAGTACATGAGGGCCCTCTTTACATCTAGTGTATGGAGCATTCTCTCTGCGACATTCTGTGGATTTGGAAAGAAAACAGGCAGTTCGATAGTTTGATTAATGTGGAACTGCGATATGACTTTGGGCATGAATTTGGGGTTGGTACGTAGTACAACCCTGTTTGCGTGAACCTGTATAAATGGCTCTTGAATGGTTAGTGCCTGGAGTTCACTAACTCTTCTTAATGAAGTGATTGCCACTAGGAAAGCCACTTTCCAGGTGAGGAACTGAATCTCACATGAATGGAGAGGTTCAAAGGGTGGACCCATTAATCTGGTGAGGACCAAATTGAGGTTCCACACTGGTGCCGGTGGGTGTCTTGGGGGAATTACTCGTTTGAGTCCCTCCAAGAAGGCTTTGATGGCAGGCACTCTGAATAAAGAGAGGTGCTGCCTGTTTTGGAGATAGGCTGCTATCGCGGTTAAATGGATACGTATTGAGTTGTATGCCAGATTGCATCGGTATAGGTGTAGGAGGTAACAAATGATATTTTGAATGGATGTGTCCAGCGGGTTAATGTCATTGTTGTTGGAGTAAATGACAAACCTCTTCCATTTAGCCGCATAGCAAGCTCTGGTAGTGGGTCTCCTGGCCTCCTTGATGATATCCATACAGTCAGGGGGCAGGTTTAGGTAGCCAAACTCTAAGACTTCAGGAGCCAGATTGCCAGGTTCAGCTGTTGCGGATCTGGGTGCTGAATCTCGCCATGGTTCTGCGTTAAAAGTGAGGGTTTGATCCGCAGCCTTTGATGCGGCACCACGGAAAGTTCTAGAAAGGTGGTGTACCATGGTTGGCGCGCCCATGTGGGAGCAACTAGGATGAGTGTTAGTGAGTGTTGTCGCAGTTTGCGTGCCACTAGAGGTATTAGTGGCGCTGGGGGAAAAGCGTACGCAAATATTCCGGACCAGTTCATCCATATCGCATTGCCCTGTGACTGTGGATGTGGGAACCTGGCGGCAAAGCTTTGGCATTTTGCGTTTTCGTTTGTGGCGAATAGGTCTATCTCTGGATGACCCCACTGTTGGAAGTACGGTTGGAGAACTGACGGATGTAGCTCCCACTCGTGCATCTGGTGGCTGTGTCTGCTGAGCAGATCCGCCATCTGGTTGTCCTTGCCGGGGAGGTGTTCCGCCATGAGGAATATGTTCCTCTGAATGGCCCACTTCCACATGCTCTGAGCCAGATGAGACAACTGTGGAGAGTGTGTTCCTCCCTGCTTCTGTATGTAGTACATGGCAGTCATGTTGTCCGTCCGGATCAACACGACTTTGTTGCACAAGTGTACTTTGAATGCCTTCATGGCTAGGAAGATTGCCATCAGTTCCAGAACGTTGATGTGCATCTTCTTTTGTTGCGTTGTCCATAGTCCCTGCATTGTGTAAGTGAGTACATGAGCTCCCCAACCCTGGAGAGAGGCGTCCGCTGTCAGTATTATTTGTGGAACAGGCTCTTGGAACGGTCGGCCCTTGCAAAGGTTTTGTGGAGTCCACCAGTGCAGAGAGTTGTATGCCCGACCGCTCACCAACACTAGGTCTTTTAATTGCCCGTGAGCCTGATTCCATTGATGTGCGAAGCACTCCTGAAGCGGGCGCATATGTAGTCTCTCGTGCGGGACTATGAAAATGCAGGAGGCCATCATGCCTATCAACTGCATGAACACTCGCGCAGGAAGGGTGTGTTGAGGTTTGAACTTTGAGATCAGCAGTTGCATGCTGTTGATCCTCACTAAATTTGGCTGAGCTGTGGCTGCCAGAGTGTTTATGGTCGCGCCCAGGTACTGTCGTATGTGTGCGGGTTGGAGATGTGATTTGGGATAATTTAGTGAGAATCCCAGACTGTGAAGAAGGTGAATGGTGAGGGACATGTGGCTGGCACATTGCTGGGCTGACTTTGCCTGAACAAGCCAGTCGTCCAGGTAAGGGAAGACGTGAATGTGTTGTCTTCGGAGATGTGCCGCCACTGTTGCTAGGCACTTGGTAAAGACCCTGGGTGCTGTTGTTACTCCGAAGGGGAGAACGTTGAACTGATAGTGATGCCCCTGAATGGTGAACCTGAGATATTTCCTGTGTGAAGGGTGTATGGGTATGTGGAAATACGCATCTTTTAGGTCCAGTGTGGCTAGGAAGTCTCCCTGACTGAGTAGCGGGAGAACCTGCTGTAGGGTGAGCATATGGAAATGCTCTGAGAGAATGTATCGGTTGAGGGGTCTCAGGTCTAGTATAGGTCTGAGCGACCCGTCCTTTTTTGGGATTAAGAAGTACAGAGAGTACACCCCTGTCCCCTGCTGGTTGACGGGCACGACCTCTATTGCACCTTTTTGCAGCATACTTAGCACTTCCTGCTGCAATAATGCCAAGTGCTCTACGGACATAGGACGGTGCTTTGGCGGTATGTTGGGTGGAGTGGACGTTAATTCGAGACAGTAACTGTGCTGGATAATGTTCCTGACCCACCTGTCTGTGGTGATGCCTTTCCACGCTGACAGGAACTGTTGGAGTCTCCCCCCGACAGGTGTTATGTGGTCGGGGGGCAGGGAGAGGGCGTCACTGTTTGTTTTTGGAGGAGGACCTGGTGTTGCCGTAACCACGTCCTCTGCCCTTGGTGCTGGAGCCACGATATCCACCTCTGTTGGTTTTATCATAGGTACTTTGTGTGCCTCCTTTAGTGTACTGCTGCTGTGACCCTGACCCCTAGCTGCTCCTCTATTCCCGGGGCGACGAAAGGAGCCACTACGAAACTGCTGCGTCTGCAGAGCCCCCATTGATTTTGCAGTGTCAGTGTCTTTTTTAATTTTCGAGGGTAGTGTCAACTTCAGGGCCAAATAAATAGTCTGGGTTGACCGGTTGATTTAGGATATTGTTCTGAATCTCCGGCTTGAAGCCTGAGATTCCCAACCATGCATGCCGTCTTAACATGACGCTTGTGTTGATTGCGCTCGCCGCTGTGTCGGCTGCATCCAGTGCGCACTTGATGGATGCATTGGTAAGGAGTTGTCCCTCTCTGATGAGGAGCTCCGCTGCCTCTTTATATTCATCTGGCAAATGTTGGAGTAGTGACTCTAGTGTGTCGTAGTGGGACCTATCATAACGGGCCAGGAGTGCCTGTGTGTTGGCAATGCGCCAGATGTTCGCTGCTTGCGCTGCAATCCGTTTGCCTGATGTCTCCAGCACCTTGGACTCCTTGTCTGGGGGAGGAGCATCACCTGTTGTTTGTGAGTGGGCTCTTTTGAGAGCATTAGCAACCACCATGGAGTCCAAAGGTAACTGACCCCTAATGTACATAGGGTCTCCGGGTGCAGGCTTGTATTTTTTTTCAATCCTGGGGTTTAGCACCCGCGCCCTGGTTGTTACTTTAAAAATGTCTTTTGCAGGCTTGAGAACTCCTTTTAACATGGGCAGAGTTTTGACAGTTCTTTCGGAAGAGGCGAAAGTGTCCACCAAGAAGTCTTCTTAGACAGTGTCAGAATGGAGTTCTACTCCATGATTGGCAGCAGCCCGTTCTATGAGGGCATTAAAGGCAGCAGTGTCCTCTGTGGGAGATGTCTTTATGTTATAAAGCTGCGTGTCATGGGTATCTGGTGCGGTACCCTGGTCTGTGGGGTCATCCCATGCCTGATCTGGGTCTTGCAGGTGATCATCAGGATCGATATCCCCAGGGTAGGTGGTATCATCCCCTACATAGTCCTCTACTGCGTCTGCCTCTGAAGGCGTAGTAGAAAAGGATGGTGGATCCTGATGGAAGGGTTGAAAGTGTTCATGAAGCACTGGCTCCGACCCTGCTGGCAATTGTTTGAGAGGAATTTTGTAGGAGTCCAATCCCCTCTCTGGTGTGATTTTCCACTTGCTGAGAATCAACCTACCAGTGTTGGCGTCGATAAATCGTGGCTGTGAAGGCGCGAGATCTGTTTGTCCTGTGGATGGGGACTGTGGTTGGCGGACATGTGTCCGAATCTCGAACAGTTTCGGCGCCGTAGGCGGCGGCAACCCAAACGTGATGTTGGTCGGCGCCGAGGGTGTCTTCGAAGCCTTGTGCGTGTCGGGACCCGACGTAGAGTGGAGGGCTGCCCGTTCTCTGATGCGTTGCAACGATGCCGAGACCTGTTGCACGGTGAACGCAGATGGCTCTTTGGAGCCGGTCGGCACCTTGGAGGTAGGCGTCGAAGCGGCCCCCGACTTTTTTGCAGTCATGGGGTCATCGATCCAAAGGGAGGTATCGACGCTTGTTGGAGTCGATGACTTGGCAGGCGCTGCCGTTTTAGACGTCGACGCAGACTTGGTGGTCGGGGCCGATGTCTTCGGTGCCAGAGGGCGAGGTGCCTTGTGGGGACCGAGGGCCTTTTTCTTTGGCTCGGCACCCGTATCCGCTGCGGTGAGCTCGGCACCGAAATCCCTTTTTGCGCGGTCGGAGCCGATGACCTTTGCCGGCGTAGAAGGAGTGGAGGGCTTTGAGGCCTTCGAGCCGATCACAACCAGTTTCACTTTCGTTTTCGATGGAACTGGCGCGATGGATGGTTTCGGTTTCACTGAATGGAATCCAGTCGTCTTCGATAATAATGGCTCTTGCAAAATGTTCGAGGCGGGGCCGAAGAACCGTGAGATTGATCTCGGGTAAGGCCCGAAGGCGATCCCTCGACCGGAACCTTATGACGATTTATTTGTTCGGCCTCCGTATCGATGGGTGGGCCTAGCTCCTCGCTGGAGCTATCTTCCTCGGCCCCAAAGGCCTCATCGTAGTCTCCGACCTCTTCGACGACTTCTTCTCTCTGAAAGATCACCTCATCGTCGTCTTCCGATCGGGAATCGTGTTCGGAAGCGGGGCTGGAGTCTACGTCTTCCACGCTCTCGGCGTCCTCGTCTTCGGTGCTAAAGATGTTGGTCGGGGCAGGCGCCGATTGCTGCGCCTCCAATCTCGCTGCCCGTCGATTCCGGAGAGTCTTCTTCGAGCGGAATCTGGCACAGGCCATACATTTCGACTCATCGTGATCCGGTGAGAGACATTTGTTGCATACCGGGTGGACGTCGATGTGTGGGTATTTCGCGTGGCATAAAGGACACCTTTTGAATGGAGTCCTCGATTCCATCGTCGATCGAAGTTTGATGTTCGGACCAAGCGGATCCGAAAAGCTGGAAGAAGGTGCTAAAGCACTAAAGAAACTAGTCGACACCGAACGGGAACAGTACCGACGATAACTAAAGACCTTTTGGCCTTAAACTGAATTTTCCTAACTTGAGCTAAGATAAGCGCATCCGAACCCAATGGCGGAAAAAAACAATCTAAGGATGGAGAGGATGCCCATGCGCACTGTGGTCCAGGGGAGGAGTCACCTATCTCGTGATACTTCGAAGACTCTTCCAGGACAACAATGTGCAATCGTCCGGACCCAACACTAGGCGGCGATCTATGCACAGATATGAATTCAGCAGCCCACATGCCTCGAACTCTAGCCTACGCCTCAGCAGGCTGCCTTGTATCAAGCAGAGGGGTGTATTTACTAGAAAATGACGCAGCGCAGTGCTGCAAGCCATCTAGCACCATGGTGCAAGGGTGCCTGCGTTGCAGGGATGATTGTTTTTGTGCAGGAAGGAAGACCTTCCTGCACAAAAACCATCATTGATGGTGTTGTCCTCCTTTTATGTGTGCTGCAGAATGCAGCACACTTAAAAAGAGCAAAAAACGAGGAGAAATAAAGGTATTTCTCCTCGTTACACTACTTTATCGCCTCCCCTGGGGAAGCGTTAGAACCGGACGCATTCCCAGGTTTACGAGATCTTGTACGTCTTGGAATGTGTCAGAATCCATGGATGTTGCATAGGAACACACACAGCAACACCAATGGAACGCCCCTTTCACACAGTAATGCGTGAAAGGGGGGCACATTTACAAGCCCAAGCAAAGCTGCGTACAGTGGCTTTGTGTGGTCTTGTATATACATGGCTCAGCATTGTGCGCAGACGGAGCGTCAAATGACGCTCCGGTGGAGTTGGGCCTTTGTATTATGCCCTAGAAACTTCCAGATATCAGAAGAGATCATGTGACCCAGAATGATAATTAACTCTTACCAAGGTTTATTTTGCTATATTTGACATTTTATTTCTGTCATATCCGTGCTTGCCAATACCCCACAATGCCTGTTTACTCGTTTTTCAAGAGTGTAGCAAAATTCATCCTGAACTCTCTACGAACACCAACAACAAACTTGATATATGGAAAATAGCTATTTTTAGGTCTCGCGCCTAGCGGTGCATGTGCGAGACATTTAGTAGGTGAAAAACGGGGTATTCATGCTGACCTAGCAATCGCACACGCTCGTGTGTGTGCGATTCCTTTTGTGGTACGCGATTGGCCTTCGTGTGCGTCTTTTTATAAAAGACCACGCAATTGGCCAAAGGCGGGCGCATTGCTCCGCCCATGGCCTATTGGTGTCTATTACGCGCTTGGTGCGCGTAATAGACACCAATAGGCCATGGCTCGCAGTGGCGCGCGCGCACCACTCGCAGGCTTGTTTTTTAAGGTGGGTTGATGTTTCGTGACGTGATGGTCACGTGATGTAGCGCCGTTGCGAAGTGTTTTTCCTCTTAGCGGCAACTAGTCACTACGGTGGGTGAAAGGGCGGCTGCGAGGTTCGTGCACAGCAGGTGGTCCCGATGCCGAGGTCAGGAAACCCCAGGTAATGTGGACTCCTAGGGGCAACAGAACGGAATCGGCGTGGCTCTGGAAGGAGGAGCCGAGCTTGGTGGTAGAGACAGTGGGCATAGCTGGAAGGAGTGTGTGTGTGTGGGGTTGTAAGCCGCTGTAAGGACGCAGCGGAAAGGGAGGACTTCAGGCATGCAGTCTGGAGTGGGCAGGTACGAGTTCGGCGGCTCCGAGATCCCTCATCGCTTTTCCGTGATCCTTCACTGGCAGTTGCTGTAGGAGAGAAGAGTTAGGTGATGGGGGGTGGCGGGGTGTAACATTCCCATTCAATGCATGTTACACATATGGCCTCGCCTGCGACCCACACACACTCTACACTGATTATTTGACTGATCCTACGTCTCTCAGAAGAATATTGCATCCATTTCTTTAATATAAACTGTTACTTATGTCTTCCCTTGGAAGCTAATCTTGAACAGCATTTCCCAGGACAAAGTATTGAAGTGGACTGGACTAAATGAGGTTTCTAGTTTGATGGAGCAGATCTCTGAAGGAACCCTGTGTTTGGTCACCCAAATAGATCTCTAGTTGTATTCACCTCACCCTCAAAACCCCTAAAGGGTTTGCACACTGCGGCACCCATGAGAGAGGTCCCTGTATCCCCTTAACCCGTTCAGATTTCTGCCTTTGAGCACCAGTCCAAAGGGAGGTAGAGTCATGTTAAAAAAAAACCTCAGATTCTTTGTATTCGAAGTGTTATTGATTCAGTCACTGGCTTGTATACCTGTGTGCATTTACGTATGCCAGCTGTAGATCTTTCAGAGACTCAACAAAACTGTGTAAATTAGGGAGGGTTTGTTCAGCTACAGTTTCAGGTTGTATACCCGTCTAGCTACCGTCAATACACGTTATAAAACACGATATGACTTGTCCCAGTGATTTAAGTGTTTGTTGTTAGTCCCTCAATTTCTGTGTGAATGAGGAAGTTATTCGATCATTTGCAGCCTCTCGGGATTGCTCGACTGAGGAAGGTGTCTGTTTACAATTCATCAAATGTACCCACATGAATAGTAGGTGTATGACAGCTTTTCAAAGTTATATGGCTACAGGCGGTGTCCCATCTGTAACAACCCTTAGACTTGCATGGGTAAAACAAGCATTTACAATGCAACGGTCTCGGCATTGTTAAAGTTAGAGCTATTGGCATTGCTCATGACAATGCCGTTTCTTTAAATGCTTTAAAAACAAAAAACATAAACAACAATAATGTCATGAGCAATGCCAATAGCTCTAACTTTACCAATGCCGAGACCATTGCATTGTAAATGCACATGAGGCTTAATCATTGGCAGAATGGGGAGTAAAGCACACACCCGCTCTTGAATCACCTCTGCGAGGCTATAAACGGCACACAACACCGCCGCACTGACACAAGGGTGGGACGGCTGGCCTGGCACCCCCGTGACTCTGACTTCTTCCATGTTTATTGTCCCTATAAAACACCACGCCAAAAGAGCTTCTAAACCAACGACTGCAGCACCAAGGCTGCGCTGCACACAGCCTGCACAATTTCGCAGAAAGTTACACACCAGTAAAAACACATTTTGGACCCATTAAACCAAAAAAAAAAAAATATTTTGTAGCATCCCCCTTCTGTGGCAACAGTTTCGGGCGCGATGGGTTTTCAGTCAGGATTATGTTACAGTGACTCTCACACGATCGAAGGAAACAGGAAGGCGTTGACACACAGCAGCAATACGGAGCGTGATTCCTCCCTTCGCCATCCACGGATCAACGGACTCGAGTGGAATCATTCTACTGCGCATTACAAGGAGAAAGGGCGGGTTGCCCAGAATAGAACAGCACCATAACAGAAGCCCAACTATAACACCTTCACCTCCCTTCTGCCCAACAGCAGAGATAAAAAACAAGTTTTACACGTTTACTATATTTACTCAAAACCAAATAAATAAATTTCAAAAAGTATTCGCAATGTAATAATAGGTGTTGCCTGTTTTTAGAGTTAAAGCTCTTGGCGTTGTAATGCGACGGATGGGAACGCACAGTGGGCGCCTCAATAATGTTATTTGAGTTAATGTTACTTCTTTAAAAGATAATTGTGCACCCTACCTTTAAAAAAGCCAATACCACCTCGCTTCCTTGTAAGCTCGCCTCTAAGAACTAATAACAAACACGGCACGCAGCAGGGCCGGGCTCAAAGAATGTTTTGAATAGAAATTGCGGAGTTAAACAAAAGCGTTAGTTAACACACTGCCTTTGTCAAACAGCCCCCGGGAGGGGAAGAGACAACACAAAAAGGGGCGCGGGGAGGAGGGGTGCTGGGTTGTGAAAGTGTCTGCTGCTTAGATAAAGGCTCACTAACGCCGAAATCTTGTAACGACGCGCCTCAAACTGAGCTGGTCTATAGACTTAGGGGACGCCGTGAAAAGACACCGATCCCCTCTCTCTGGGGCAGGGGCGGGAGTGGGGGGTTGGGGGGCTGTCATTAAAGCAGAGATGGAAGATAGCGCATAATTAAAAGTAGGCAAATGTCCCGCAGTGTGTGTGCAGTAATAAAACAGTTCAGGGGGCTGGTTTCTGATTCTAAATATTATGATACGTGTTTACGTTTCTTTACAAAATGGGTAAAGGGAGACTGAACCTGTCAAAGGATAAAAAAAACCTGCTCCCACCAACCACAGCGCCGCGAATCTGCCTCGGGTTAAGCGCTGCTTTTGTATGCGTTTTAAGCTCTGGTCGGATGTCTGCGAAACACGACTTCTTGAACCCATTAAACCAAAAGAAAATAATATTTTGTAGCATCCCCCTTCTGTGGCAACAGTTTCGGGCGCGATGGGTTTTCAGTCAGGATTATGTTAAAGTGACTCTCGCATGATCGAAGGAAACAAGAAGGCGTTGACACACAGCAGCAATACGGAGCGTGATTCCTCCCTTCGCCACCCACGGATCAACGGACTCGCACCGGAAGACACCACCGCCTTTCTCCGAGGCAGAGCAGAAATGCCTCGGAGAAAGGCAGCGTCGTTTTCGGATTTGGGGGCGTGTTTTGCTGTTGTCTCCTCCTTGAGACTTCTTGCAAAAAACACGCCCCCCGATCCGAAAAGGACGTGGCCTAATCTGAATGACTGACCTCTTCTCCAATGGCTGGCCAGCATTCAAGAGGCCAGCCAATGGAGAACAGGGGAGAAGAGGGGCGGTTTCAAGCCCCTCTTCTCCAAGTCATTAAATCTCCGACTTCCGGTTCTGCCTTTCGGCAGACCGGACGTCCTCGACCTAAAAAGAGATGCTGTATCGTCAGAATGGCAGTGGTGTCTATTTACAGCCCTGGCTATTACAGCCACTTAAGTCTGTCTGACACAGAGAGGTGTCTGGTCTAATAAAACCGCTCAGACATGTCTGGAGGATATATCTGATCCTCGCAGTCCTAGAAGTGTCTGACTAAGAGGGGTGTACAATTAAAGACTCTGGATGCGGGGTGTCGGGTGTTTTAATTATTCTCTGCATGAAAACAGGAGTGTGTGCGTGTGGTAACTTGGTTTGGTCGCAGGCGTTTACGTGCGCTGCTGATACTAGTGGGCGTGGTTTGTGGGGACTGCTGTAGTTATGATTTGTGGTGACTGCAGGTCTCCCTCCTCATGCATTGGTGCTCTGGGGCTACACGTCAAAGGATGCGGGCAACCTTTAGATCTGGCTACGTGATTGGGCTCTGTTGCTGGCTGTGGGCAGGCGCTCATCGCAGAAGGTGACCCAGCAGTCCCACTTTTTTGTGTTACTGTTCCTTTGCTGTTGGTTGCAGAGAGACGTACTTCTCCGAGTAGTGGCTAACAGAGGTTTAGCGCACGGTTTGTGACTGAATCTGGTTGTTTCCAGGCAGTGGATCTATGCCCAACAGTGTGGTGATGGTTGTGGGCCTCTGGGGCTGGCTTGTCACCTGTGATTGAGGTCAGTTGGGCGCGAGTCCTCCATCCTTTAGCATTTAATCTGTGGCTACATCTTGTGATGGACGTTATTTTCAGTGAGTGAGCCTTGGGCACAGCGGTCTGTGATCTGCAACTCTTCTCGTTTGCTGGGAGATCCTCCTGATCCCCCAGGACTACACCGTGTGGTGGTTTGGGACCATGTGTTGGGTCCAGGAAGCACACACCCAGCATTCAACCTGTGGTTTGTGAATGGCTCTGTTCGGGTTGATGGTGGCCATCCTTCCATGCCAGCAAGCCTTGGGGAAACAGAGTGTGGTTTGTAGCAATGGTTGGTTACTTGCATGCGTTGCTGATCCATGAGTCTTCATGGCTGCAGTGTGGGTTTGATGACCGTATAGCCAGCCTTTAACTTGTGCATTGTGACTGGGCTCGGGTGCCGTTAGACCGTCCTTTGTTTAATATGGTCGTTCAGTTGTACATAATGCTTTTTTGGTCATATCTAAGGTAACAAAAATGCTTTTGACGCTTCATTATTATAACTCTTCAGCATGCTGCAGACTTCTGTACAGCACAGCTTAAAGACATAGGCAAAGTCAATATCTCTGGCTAAACACTTATAAGTTCCCAAAGGCGAGACCTATTGGCTATGCCAATGCTTGTTCTTCTTGGGAGTTTTAAGTGGTGCTGGTCCCATAATCTCCTCTTCGAAAGTTCTTTATCGTTTATAAAGTGTATGGAATATATATGGCGGTGATTTTGTCCCCAATTTCCCTCTGTCTGGATGTCCTTTGTCCAGTTTGTCTCCAGAATGGGCTGAACTGGATTTTGCTTAAGTTCTGGGCCTGTTTTAGCTTGTTTCAATGTTGAAGATGCTTTGGATGTTGACACGATTTCCGACCCTGCTGTAGGCTTCAGTGTATAGTGTTTGGGCACCGACGGCTTCTCTGTGTGCTTCGGTGCCGGTAGAGCTTGAGGATCTTTCAGCACTGAAGGTTGCTTTAAGTCCGATGTTTGTTGCTTCGGCTTCAACAGTTTGTATTGTTTCAGAGGTGCCAAGCCTTATTGTGTTGGTGCTGGTACTGAGCAGCATGCTAGGGCTTTAAACGTATCGATTGTTTTACAGGCAGAGTGAGTTTGGTATGCTCCTGAGCCTTTTGTTGGAGACCACCATGGCCAGAGGGCAGTGGGGTTCCGAAAGCTGCTTTACCAGTCTTTGTGGGGGCTTGGGAGGCTTTTCCCGATGTACTCACGTGCCCTTGTAGATAAGGATCAGAGTCAGAGCTGTCGCAAATGCTAGCCAGCAGTAAGGGAATGTCTGTTGGCACAGTCTGTGCCTCAGTACCTTCCAATTCTTCTTCGGGATATGGTGACTGGTTCTCAGAAATGTTAGGCAGATCTTCTGTGCTTCATTGCAAGGTGGAGAGGGCCCAACAATGTTCTCTTCGCTATCGAAGTGTCTTTTTAGAACAGAACACCAGGCACACAAACTCTCGCTGTATTCTGGAGACAAAGAGATTGCACACGTTGTGTGGGTCTTGCATGGGGTATTTGGCATGGCACTTGGGGCAGAAGCATAAGGGCGTCTATTCCATCCCTTGCTGCCGTAGAGTGTATGGATTATGGTGACTGTAAAAAAGGCCCGGCAAGAGCGGGCGAATTAAGACTTTGGTAACACCAGCCAGTGTACAGGATTGTCTGTGCAGTGGTTGAAGGAAATGATGCACTGAGAAAGGCCTCGCTGCTGAAATTGAGCTCC
This sequence comes from Triturus cristatus, assembly GCF_964204655.1. NCBI lineage: Eukaryota > Metazoa > Chordata > Amphibia > Caudata > Salamandridae > Triturus > Triturus cristatus. The sequence continues at coordinate 685,493,122 of NC_140592.1, forward strand.
GGTCTCAGAGATGAGATATCGACGTCTGAACCCGATGGCGGGAAAAAACAAAAGGAGCCAAGGAACATGAGCAATACACAATTGAGGAGGAGTCACAACACCTTGTGACTTGAAGACTTCTTCGAAAAAAAACAACTTGCAACGGTCCGGCCACAACACTAGATGGTAGGATATACTAAGCATATGTATCTACCGCCAACACATACTCCGGATATGATTTTTCATTTCTGAATGCATTTGTTTTAGGATTAACACATAGGTTATACATGGTTGAGGGCTGCATTGGGTTGCATAGTATATGCTGAAAGGTAAATCCAAGACACACAATATATTAAACTCTTCTGAGGCAGTAGATGCAGGCTATTAAATCTTTTGCGGAATACTTACTGTCATTTGCCAGGCTGGCATGAAGTCGGCGCTTTGTCTTACACGCTCAAAGATCTTCTGGAGCTGAGGGCTGATGAAGCTGTTATCTACAAGAAGTTAAACCCTTTATAAGAACATCTTGGGATTAGACAAGCAAGAATATCAAAGAAATAATGGCCTCCCTTCTCCCCTGTGGCTCAAGTCCACTAAATCAGAGCAATCAACAAGTACAGTCACTTCCAATTCACCATTCACAAACTGCCAGGGAAAACCATCCCGGTCCACAATCTACCAGGCTCCCTGATCATTTCCCAACAAAAGAAAAACCCACTGCTACAAGACCCAACATAACACACCCTCACTCCAACAGCAGATATAAAGCTCATCAGAAGCCAGGATGAGATAACTCAGACTGCTAACAAGAGATCTTCGGAGGAGTGAGAGAGGATAACTTTAGTAAGACGTCAGAAAACTGCTCATTTCAGCAAAGACAAACAACCACTGATTCTATATCAGACTTTAGCATTAACTTCAAATGGCAAGCTGGGGAGCAAAATCAACAAGTAGTTAACAGGAAATCATATCGGAACAATGATCAAAACAACAAACAGGACCAACCTCACGCAAACAGCAACAGGAAGCTGAGAGGAAGGTGGTGGCCCACGTTCAAAAAGGCAGTGTGGATGACAAAGATAAGGGGTTCCTTGCGATAACTTACCTGAGACGTGGATCTCCTTGGCCCTGGTGACCCGTGGACCTTGCTGCTTGCCGCCGCTCCCTCGTTGCCTGAAGCGGTCCCGGCTCCCGCCGCCGCACTGCCATCTTGCGCGGCCGCAGTGGGGAGACCGGACCGGACCACAACACCCAGGAGCCCTAGCGGTCACGAACCACGTGACCTCGACTTGCGCGCCAGGAGGCGCATAAATTCATGGCGCTGTTCCCGCGTCGCGGGACCGCGCGCGGGCGGCGCCGGGAGAAGCCCGGGACAAGGGCGGGACCGTCTGTGGCCGTCCGGGGCCGGTAGAGGCCGGGCTGGGCCCAGATTCTTGATTATTTACGGACTTGTAAGTAACCAGTTCCACATACATACACCTGTCCCGCAAGTTGTCGCATTTGTTATCATTGATGTCGAAGTCCAAGTCATCTAACCTATCCGGCACAGGGGAAAAGAGGACTATGGATAACTACCTTGTAAAAGTCGTAAACAAGATCAACAAAGATAGGAGACTCTCATTGGGTAGATTGAGCCCTGAAGTATCCCCAGCGGACATATTAGCACCTAATACTAAAACATCTCTTCCTGAAAGTCGTAGGGCTAATACTGACACTGCAGACGCGAACGTCGATGTACCCCCTGATGTGGATAATGCTGAAAGTATGGATGACCCTATTTCCCTAAATGACTCAACCTCCTCACAGATTGTAGTACCCTGTTCAAAGACCACCCCAACTCCTTCTCCTATGCAGAGAAGAGTGCGGGCGTGTAGGAAAGCACCAGTGAAGAGGGTGGTAACTCGTAAGTTAAAAAAGCAAGGTACACCTCAATCAAGCAGGGGGGTTACACCAGACTCACTAAAAGAAACATTAGGGCCTAATGATAAAGCCGAGGGGGTTTTTCTTCATACAGCCTCAATAGGACACCTGGTATCAATCTTAGAGTCCAAACTGGAGGCTTTAATTAGCCCCTTGCTGGCGAAGTTAGATTCAGTTTCCTCAGAAGTAGACAGATTAAAAGGTCTTTTGGATTCTTATGTAATTCGACCTTCCTCTCTGACAACCCCCCCAACCGGCCGTTTCGGCCCCTGTGGACCATAATCCAACAGATTGCGTCCTGGACCCCATTTTGCACCCGTCTGGTACTTACAGTAAGGGAGCTTCCATGGCCCCGGGGGATAGCAGCCAGTTATGTCGGCCTATAAACGCGTCATCTATTGTATTACCAGTACATTCATCATCTACTATAGCCACTTCATCAGGCAAATCACATTTTGTACACACACGCCCACAGAATATTCAGAAGCCTGTAGTTGAGGGAGATGCCATTGGGCCTACTAAACACAAGAGAAACCATATTGTTAACCTCCCACCACAGTGTGCACCTTACACAGTGGTATTGATTAATGTACCTGAGGTCGACTCTTGTATGCTTAACTCCAGGCAGGAAACTCACGATTCTCTAAAAAATAAATCACTTGCCTGGCTTAACAAAAACTGTGGTTTTCCGCTGGCATTTTCTAACGATATACTATCTACTCGCAGAGTTGGCTGGATAGGGGATGGCAGGAAAACTACCAGAGGGGACTGTATTATAGTTAATTTTAAATACCCACAACATGTGGCCACCGTCCTCTTAAGAGCCGCCTCCTTACCCAACCAGGTTAATTTAGTCTCTGTTAGACCTCTAGGTTATTTTTACAGTCATTTGAATTGCACACAACTGCGACGGCCCCAACAGTACGAGCATTATGAACTTGGTTTAATTAGGGGGGGGGTTGGTTGCCCTCCTAACTTGCCACCGAGAGCCACGATGTATTTTAATAGTGGGGATACTCACGGAAACGAGCCACCTAGCAGGCAGAGGGATTATACTCTCCCCCTTTTTAACCGATATTCTGCCCTGTCCTCATTGGAGGAAAACGACTGACTGTTTGATATTACCAGGAAGTCGCACGACAAACAAGCTATCTGTGATTTGTCTAATAAAGCAGCGACTGTTCTCTTGCCCTCTGTACCTGAATCTAATAAAGTGCAAGTTGATGGGGAGAGCATAGGAACCCAACGGACTCGGATTATAACCTTGCCCTCTATCACAGACTCCCTTTTAAATTCAGATCCCTCCCCTGTAGATCCACTAAACGATTGTATAGTGGTTAACTGCGACCCTAATACAGGTTACCGCGTTGTTACGTGGAATATTGCAGGTTTGAAAAGTAAATTAGATTCCCCTTTCTGGAGGGATTTTATTAATATAGGGTATGACATAATATGCCTTCAGGAAACCTGGTGCGAAGAACCCATTTTTATTGAGGGATACTCAGCACACAGTTTGAATGCAGTGAGTTTGACTGCTGGAAGAGCCAAAGGTGGCCTTTTGCTTTTAATATCAACTAAACTAAACTCCTGCAAAATTAAAAGTTGTGTTTCAGTGGATGTCTATTCTCAGGTATTATGTCTAGAGTTTGACAAAGGAAAAGATTTGTTGCTGATAAATTTTTATAATAATGTATTCACTGCTGACAGAGGTAAAATTCTGACCCAGTTAGAAAAAGAAATTGAGAGGACACAGGCAGTTTCAGGCCATCAGTCAATCGTCCTTTGGTTGGGTGATTTTAACATAAGTCCCTGCCCATTTGCCACGAGTAATTTATGCGGATTAAGAAGGGAATGTGGTAATACGGGGGAAACCGATTGTTTACACTTCCCACATTGCGCTTATGGCACGGCCCTAAATATGATGCTAGCTAAGTTTGACTTGGATATGTTAAGTTGCACGAAAAATAGTACTAACGAAAACTGTCCAACTTTTACTGGAAGAGGAGCCAATTCATACATTGACCACATTTTACTTTCTAATGATAGTGCATATTCTAACTTGTGTGTTAATGAGCAAACTTTAAGTGATCACAATAGCATCTCTTTATCACTGCATTGTTGGGGTCACAAAAACATGGATGCCAACAATTGTATTAATCATATCGAGGCAGTAAGACCTAATGGGTTTAGGATCAAATGGACAAAGGTTGTCCCACACAAATTGTTGGAGGAGGTCTTAAGAAAATGCAACATGGAGGTAAATTATTGTATTGGCGATGAGGTACACTCGCATGTTGTACTTAACCACCTATGTACAATTAATGAAACAATCGACAACCTACTTACAAAACCTTATAGGGGGAAAAAAGAAATCAACACTGGATGGTTTGACAAAAGCTGCACTCAGGCTCTCCATGCTATAAAACGCGCTTTGAGCTCCAAACCTCGAAACTCTACAATAATTAAAAATTGTCGTGTTGTTTACAAAACATCACTTATTAAGAGGAAAAAAGCTCTTCAAGAGGAGGCCTGGAACAATCTCAGTTTTGCGGCAGATACAAATGATAGTAAATTATACTGGGATACCATAAATAGTCCCTTTTTGAAAAATGATACAGTGCCTGAAATAACCTCTCATGTTGACTGTAAATCGTGGATGCATCATTTTTTTAATATTTTTAACCCGGATAGGTCAATTTTAGATCCCCCTCAGGATAATGAGCTTACCTGGCCAAGATTACCCTTGGCTATTAGTCTGGACGAAGTCTACGAGGGTCTAAGTAACAGCAAAGGTGGTAAGGCGCCTGGCCCGGATGGGGTCCCGCTGGATTTATATAAATCCGAGTTACATCTGTGGGCCCCCATTCTGACCAGGTTCTTTAACGCAACAGTGGAGGGACAGATGCCAATTTCCTGGGGCCAGTCTATAATCATTCCCCTTTTTAAGAAAGGCTCCAGGTCCGAGGCAAGTAACTATCGTCCCATTTCCCTACTAGACGCATCTATAAAAATTATGAGCAGAATAATTTTAAATAGACTTGAGACTTGGGCCAAGGATAATTCGATAATTTCAAAGGCACAATACGGATTTAGGAAAGGTCTGGGGACGTTGGAGCAGTGCGTTAATCTAGACCTCCTTATACATAAATATACTGTTGCTAAGGATGGCAATCTGTTCCTCTGTTTCGCAGACCTGAGCAGTGCCTTTGATCTTGTAGATCACAATATCTTATGGGACACCCTGTTAGATCTCGGTGCCCCCAAAGAGTGTGTATACTTTTTGGCTCGGCTATACTCCGGACTTTCATGTAAAGTACGTTATGGTCCTATGGGAGAATGTACACCCTTTTTTAAAGTTGCAAGAGGAATTCGTCAGGGGTGCGTCTTGGCTCAGTTTTTATTTTCCTTATTTATTAATGAAATTGATTCGATTTTAAGCAAATTGCCCTCAGACGCCCCTTTGATTGACGGAAGCGTTACCCCAATTTTATTATACGCAGATGATGCGGTTCTTTTATCACGAACACAGAATGGTTTACAACGTCTTATAGATAGATTTGTGCTATTTATTAAAGATAGGAAACTGGTAGTCAATAAGACCAAGACTTTTGTTATGACCTGTGGAAAGAAGGTGAAATCCAAATCTTCCTTCTTTATTGATAAAGTTAAGATACAATCGGTCAACAGTTTCTGTTATTTGGGGATAACATTTTCTGGAGATGGGAAATGGACTAATGAGGACGAGAATGTGAGATTAAAGATGAATAGAAACACCAGTAGTATTTTTAGATTTGCGGCTAAATTAGGGCAAAGGAGAATGAAAGATATGTTGGCTATATATAAAGCCAGGTGTATTTCATCCGCCTTGTATGGGGCAGGAGTATGGGGCCACCATCCTGTTAATAGTTTACAGAACGATGAAAACAAGTTTTTGAAGAAATTGCTATGTGCCCCCCCCCCTCAGTTCCTAATTTTCTAACTCATATGGAAGCCGGTATTGACTTCATTATGGACCTAGCTGCATTACGCCCATTGCTACTTTGGCGCTCCATCTGGTCCAAAACAGAGACAGTATTCACACAAACAATTATCAAGGACTGTTTGAACCTTGATAATTTGTCACGTATACCATGGCTGAGCTATATTTACTACTGGTTTAATTTTCTGTTTGATTGTAATATTCGTCTGAACCCAGAAGCAGCCGCACTGATACCAAAGAAAGATATAAAATTGAGGTTTCTAGCAAACAAGAATGCGGCTAGAGAGAATCAGTCTAGTAATTTAACAACCGTTGCTTCTTACCTTGATTTGAATTTAAGGAGAGGTTTCCAGACATATCTTGCGATTGTGACTTATAACTCCCACAGATTTGTCCTAACCCGCCTAAGGCTAGGGATTGTGCACCATTTAGTCTCATTTCCAGATATGAAGATTAAATCCAATATGCTGTGTCCTTGTGATAATATTTCAAAACAAAGCTGCTGTCACTTTTTATTGTTCTGTAAATTTTATTGTTATTTTAGGAAATTTTATCTTAAACCTATCCTTTTAAAACATAAGATTCGGTCCACCAAATCAGCAATGAAGTTTTTAACAACTCTGGAAAGTCCTGATACCTGTTTTTTTGTGGCATCATATGTGCTAAAATGCATAAATATAAGGAAGTCTTTAGTCTGTGTTGTCTAGTTTTATTTTGTTATGTACTTTGCACATTTAGGCATCGCCCAGACTTTTATATGCACTTTATAGCTTGAGTGAATTCTGGATGAACATTGTATTTTTATTATTGATACTATACATAGCATTTTTTGCACATCTGCACACATTAGACACTTTATATGGAACCTGTACTTTGTTAAAAATATAGTGTAGATGCTTTGTTAGTAAATTCCCAAGTCTAATTCCGAACTGTTCAAGGAAGCACTATGCACTTTAATAATGTTTTTACATATTGTTTTCTGTCATGTTCAGCGTACAAAATACTTTAGTTTGCTATGTATTTTATGTGTTTTGTTCTGCTTATATGGTTGTATTTTACATACCGAATAAAGCTTTTGAATTGAATTGACAAAGATAAGGTGGGGAGGTGAACAAAAGCAGCAAAAGACCTGATGACCAAACTGGAAGCTGAGGAACAAGACTGGACAGCCAACAGACAAGAAAAAATACAGGGAAAAGAACAGTATGCAAAGAGTGGAGGTGGTAGGACCAGCAAAAGAGACGTCACAGCAGATAGAAGGTGGAGAACGTGCAGCTGCAGCAACACTGCACATAAGGAAGGAACCTGCACGGAAAGCAACATACAGGAGAGATCAAGGAAAAAGGTAAAGCTAGTGGCGAGGATGGCAAGTGATGGGAGGATAGCAGACTAAATATTAACTAGGCAAGAGGATAGGAATGAGAAAGGAATTGGCAGTACCCTGTGCCAAACAAGAACAATATGAAGCAAAAAACTGTACTATTAATTGCTGTATAAAAGCAATTTCTTACTGTCATTCTGATAGGCACGGAGCACGAAGTCTGCACGACCTATCTGAGGATGACATTTCAAGGCGTCAGGCTTTATGGAACAAATACCCACAGCCATCGACTGGTGCTTTTCCTAACGAGAACCACGCCGCACTAGTCTTACTTGTGACAACCTGAACTTGCACCTGGGGCTTTCTTACCAGTAATATTTCTTTTCTTACGGAATTGAACTATTTCCCACTACAAACAGCACAATAACAGTGGATTTTCCAATTTCCGAGGAGCACAACAGCATCCTAGCTTCCTGTCGTGAAACACCGGTTCAGCACCGTATTTTATAATTATTTTTTTAAATGCTCACGGTTTTAATTTTGGTCGAGGGGCAATTCAAACCACAATCTGAACTGACATGAGGCACTTTCTATCATGTCATCACGGAGCAGCACAAGTGGCAGAACTGCCACGGGCCGTGAGCACTGCCAGGGCTGGCTTTTGGGCAGTGCGACCAGGTGCCAAGAGCACGCCCCTCAGCCTCGAAAACAGGAAGAGCTGGGAGGGAGTTTTTGTATGTTCGGTTGCTTTGCGACTAGGTTTGTTACACCTGAGTGCTTCCGGTCCCCAGCACTCAGTCCCAAACTTCCCAACAGCACCAGTGCGAGCAGCGGGAGGGATCCTACGCCCGGCACCAACTGCGGGTTCAGAGCAGACGCCCCAGAATGGCAGCTAGCTCCTGCTTCGGCCTCTAGGCGCCGCGCCTGCAAACTGCCCCAAAGTTGGCTGAAAAGGGAGCGATTCTGAGCTGGAAGCGCTAACACCCAGGAAAGAGTAGAGGCGGGCCTGCGCACCGCTTACAGGAGTGAGACACTCTGACTGAGGCCAGGTCGCCCCTCCCACGGAGACCCGGCCCGTGGGAGGCACCAGGCAACAACAATGTAGTCCCTACATTGTAAGATACTGCCCTGCAGCGTAAGGTAACTATAGTTGGTCGATGCTGCTTCCTCCTAAAACGGAAAAAACCCAGAAGTGACGCATCGGCCCACCAGCCAATAATGAGGGAGATAAAAAGACCAATGCCAGATTTAAACCAATGGCAAGGGACAAAACAAAATAAAATGCAATGGGTGGAGTTTCACCCTTAATACTAATTACTTGATGCCTCGTAGAGGCAGCGCATGCATTGCTCTATGCAAGACCTAAAAATAGTTGTGCCTTCACTCCCCCAAGCCTACCTCAGGCTCACCTCTCCAAAACACCCGATACTGCCTTTTTCATTTAGTGTTTTTAAGTCATTAAAAGCATCATACAAACATCTAGCAAGCCATGAATGCAACCTGTGCAACAATCTTTTAGATCAAGGATCAGACTCAGTATCCTTGCCCACCTTGTATGTGTACATACATGATATCTAAGTGCAACACATGAAAAAGAACAGTTAAAATACCTGTCGCTACCACTTACCCTGGATGCTCAGCATCTGTCCAATCTTCAGAGCTGCTCCTCGCACTTTGCAGAGGGTGTCTACAATACGCTCAGCATTTGCTTCCGATAGAAATGGGTTGGAATCCAGCAGTGAGGCATTTTCTGCATAAGGATTAAGAAACAATGCCTGGTTCACTGTAAATTCATACAATAAAACCTCATTCATAAATTCCTTAAGAGTGAGTGTTCCCTTAAGCAGTAGTCACATCTGACCTGTTATCCACTCCTACAATCCCTCATTACCCACAAAATTAAGCTCAGATTATAATCTAATATACCCAATGTCTTGATCATTTGTTCCATCCTTACCTCCTTAATGACCCATAAGGTGTTGACTTAATTAGGATATTTAATAGCAAGGAAGACAAAAAGTCGAAGAGACCATATACAAAGTAGGGGGAAATATATGACACATGATAAGAGAATAATTGTAATGCTGGCCAGGTGGTGCTCAACAGCTTCCATATATATTTAAGGTTCATATAATTGATTTATTGTGATGCTCTGCTGTGGAATCTCTACAGTAAGCAGCATAATAGACTGTGCTACTAATACTTGAGTGGCACGACAGCCATGGCAACAAGTCAGGAGGAAATCAAGGGAAGCAACTAGTATCCCTGACATTGCTTCTTGTACACTGACTTCAACTGCTACCAATGATATAAAGAGCAAGGACCACAGGCGAAAATAAACCGTGCTCTAAGAGCCATGTCTGTAGTCTATAGTGGCCACTCCTTGCATGTCTCCATGCCAGGATAGGGGTGATCAAACTGGGCATCAAATTGCGTCACTTCTGTTAACTCAAACATTTTGTTGAGCCAAGCCAATCAAGAATGGCAGAAAAGCAAACAGATAAATAATGATATAACAAACCAATTCCATTATCACGTTAAGTTTACTGTTTGTGATGGTGCAGCCAACACAATTGCTACCTTTTCTGCAGAACATGAAAGAGTTTTGCCTCTTATGTTTTGCTGATAGGCCCCCATGTTTTACACAGAATGTAAGCAAATAGTGGTGTCCCGAATTACTTGGCATACAGGGCCACATAGTTACAGCTCTTCCAACTGATGCACATTTGCTCATTGCTCTCTGATCATTCTTTTTTACATTTCTTTCAGTGCATATAAGATGTGACCTGAGGTAAAGAGGACTTTTGTCCATTTCACCTCAGATTTTAAACTCACCGACCAAAGCCCAGAGGGGTTCCTGTTCTACTTTGCACCTAGTACATTCTGATGTCACATTCGGTATTCATATGCAGCCATAGGCAGTTTTCATCTGAGCCATTCCCTAACGTTGGCACTCTGAACTGGAAACAGCGACAGCATTCAACAAGTGAGCACAACTAGATAGGGTGCTCTTCCTAGCATGTGGTCACTCGGTCTGTATTTGGTGAACATCTGCCCGTGCCTGGTAGTTGCGTAAGCACTCTGAAGCATTCCCTTTTGTTCTAGAGATATATGCCACCTACATTTAGTGCTATACACAATTATGGTTTCTGTGATGGGTATCTATGGGAAAGTTTTAAAGCATTATCTCTAGGGCAGTGTGGTACTCAAAACATGAAGTTATGACAATTAAACGCTAAGGGGAATTAATAGCTCTTGCATGTGAAGAACAGTACAAATTTGTCACGTTGGCTATAGGCTCACACCGCAGACCTTACATTGCCTTGGTAAAGAGCTCCTAGCTGTTAACATCCTTAACCTAAACCTCGACATGGCAGGAGTTGAAAGGTAAAAGAGGAGTCATGGTGGCACCGTTGTCTCCTGAGGCTTGAGCCGGGAGGTAGTGTTTGCGCTCTTTATTTATGTTGAAATTTTAATTACCTATGCTCACTTGTTCTGTTCTGATCAGTTGTTTTTAGATTGCTTAAACTTGCTGTGCTTTCAAAAACGCCACATTTTGCTTACCTTTGCCAGTCGTTCAGGGTGCTTGGGCACCCCAGCCTCATTAACGGAAGCCGGGGGGACGCCATCTTGGGGGAACTCTGTGCCTTGCACCAGTCTTTTTTTGTCCTGGCAGCACTTAAGCTGATGCCGACAAGGGCGCGCCGCTGGCGCGCCGAAGGTGCGCCCAAGGCAAGCCCGTCTGCGCCCGTCCGCGCCTGGACGTCGCCAGACGCCAGGCATGCTGCCAGTTCCACTTCCGTGACGCTCAGCTACACCAGAGAATCGCTGATATCTATTGGCCAATGTATATACCCCTGCAATCCACAACCTAGATTAGCGACGGAGGGGCCCTTCTGTTGCTATAGGTGTGGGTATAATTCTTACCCCGTACCGCCCTCTTCACCCTCCAACGCGATCAAGACCCCCTTTAAAATTCTATATCTGAATGTGCGCTCTCTCGTTAAGCACTATAACGAGATCTATGATCTCATTGAGCACGAGTCCCCGGATGTGTTCTTTGTCACCGAAACTTGGCTCAATGAGAACACAGTAATCGAACCTGGCCTCGCACTTCCCTTGGGATTGACCATTCGAACCATTAATAGAGAAACCAGAGGTGGGGGTTCGGCGGTGATCTTTAAATCCCCCCTGCACTGTACTTTCGTTAGGGAGGACGTGGTAGGGTGCGAGTGCACCCGCTTTACCTTCTCACTCAACGCTAATTTTTCCATCTTGGGCCTCTTGGTCTATCGCCCTTCTGGTCCCTCAGCAGAATTGAAAGCAGCGATTATGGAAGCTGTCCACGCATTGGCTATGAGAACAGCTAATTTTAGCTTAATTGGCGACTTAAATATTCATTTTGATCATTTGTCAGACTCGGAAGTCAGTTCCTTGATTGCAGATCTTGAAGCCTGTCAACTAAGACAACTAGTACTGAGACCCACTCACATGGCTGGACACTTACTGGATCCAGTTTTTTCCAACATCCCCTCCCTCCAGGTTCAACCTCCCAGCCCAGTTTGCTGGTCCGACCACTACCTCATAGCCATCTCCCTCCCCCAGGTGGGGGCCACGCCTAGAGCTTCCTCCAGGGCTACTCTCAAACGCTGTTGGCACAAACTTAAGCTGGATGATCTGTTGGCCCTTCTGGCTTCCCATCCCCCTATCCTTGATACCAACCCAGATCAAGCTTATAATACTATTTGTGAGTGGATATATGCGGCATTAGACTCTCTTATTCCCACTAAATGGTCTAAGGGTCGTGATTCCGGCTCCAACCCTTGGTACACGGATTCCCTTGCTGCCATGCGGACTGTCTGTAAACAGCGAGAACGAGCCTGGAGGAAGAATTACTGCCCCACAGATAAAAAACAGTACCTGGATGCTATCAAATCTTACCACAAAGCCATACAGTCAACGCGAGCCGCCTTTATCACCAAGATAGCATCTAGCAACAATCCTACTAAATGCATTTTTAAGATTCTCAGTGATCTTAAAAAGAGGAAGGATCTGCCTACCTCTTCCATCACTTCTGAAAAACACTGTGAGGATCTGGCCACCCATTTTGTTCACAAAGTAGAAACCATCTATAAACCCTTCCCTAACTGCCCTATGGTTTTAGAGAGCCCTTTAATACCTATATCTAACGCTATACTAGAGGCTATTCCTTCCATTTCTCAGGAGGGGTTTCTTGCTTTGAGTACCAAAGTTAAGTCAGGCTCTCCTCTTGACCCCATGAGACCGGCTCAATTCAGGGACTGCTTATCCGTACTTCTCACACCTCTACTACTGACCATTAACTCCTCCTTCAGCAAGGCATTGGTCCCCATGTCCTGGAAGCAAGCCAAGGTGCTTCCATTGCTAAAGAAACCGCTACTGGACCCCACTAAGCCTGAAAACTTTCGACCGATCTCTCTCTTGCCCTGGGTTGCTAAAGTGGCGGAGGCCCATGTCAATAAAGTTCTCTCTGACTTTTTAAATAATAATAAGATCTTAGACCGGTCTCAGAATGGTTTCCGCGCCGGCCACAGTACCGAAACAGCACTCTTAGCGGTAAGTGAGCATCTGCGTTCCATCCTAGATGAAGGTCAAACAGCTGCACTCATATTGCTTGATTTGAGCGCCGCGTTTGACATGGTCTCCCATCAGATCCTACTGCGCCGACTAGAGGAAGCTGGAGTAAAAGATCTTGCTCTGGAATGGTTCCGCTCTTTCCTGTCAGACTGATCATTTCAGGTTTATGCACCCCTATCGCTTCTTCCATCCAGCCCATTGAGCAGGGGGTCCCGCAGGGCTCGGCCTTAAGTCCGGCTCAGTTTAACCTTTATGTTCAGCCCCTGGCAGTAGTCGCACGCGACCATGGCCTCACCTTGGTCTCGTACGCGGATGACACCCAGATGGTGGTGGCTCTTTCGGATGATCATGCCAACGGTGCCACCCAGTTTCGGAAGGGCCTCGAGACGGTTGCAGGCTGGCTGACGGAGAACTGTCTTCAGCTCAACGCCAGTAAATCCGAGGTGCTACTGGTGGGGAAGGATAAGGGGCTTTGGAACACTCAGTGGTGGCCTCCTTCTTTGGGCCCTGCCCCTACCCCTAAGCAGGTGGTAAAGAACCTTGGGCTTTGGCTCGATTCTACCCTGGGTTTCCAAGATCACACCAAAAAAAAAATCGCAGGCACCCGTTTTGGTCTTTTGCGTGGTCTAAGGCCTGTTCTAGGGTTCTTTAACTCGACTATACGTCAACTTATAGTCCAGGCTACCATTCTATCTAGACTCGATTATGCGAATTCTTTGCTGCTAGGCGCCAATAAAGCGCAATTGAACCGTCTGCAGCGCGTCCAGAATACAGCTGCACGAGTCTTACTTGGACTCTCTAGAACGTGCTCTGGAACGGATGCTGTTCGCCGCCTCCATTGGCTCCCTATCTCAAAAAGGGACGAATTCAAAACCCTATGCCTCACCTTTAAAATTCTAAAGTTTTCTACACCTGAGATCCTGTCGGGCCTGATTACTCCTTACGTACCTGCCCGCATACTGCGATCATCAGAATTAATCTTGGCTTCTGTCTCCCGAGTTAAGCGAACCAGAGCTGGGGGTAGGTCTTTCCGTCTTCTTGCTGCTAAGCTATGGAACTCCCTCCCCTTGAAGATCCGCAGCTTGGATTCTCTGATATCCTTCCGAAAGGCTATCAAAACTTTTCTCTTTCCCATGGCCTTACCGGACTTCACTTGGAAACTGCTGTCAGCGCCGGGACGCCCCTTCGCCGGGGCAGCTGTGCACTTTATAAATGGCTTAACATTAACATTAACATCCAGGGACAGGTGTGCTTACCAGCAAACTGGGCACCTGGTCACATCCCTATGTCATTCATGGTCTCAGGAGGTGTACTTCGCCACTGGAGGAGGGTGTTTGCCATCACAGAGTATACAACATTATGAAGCTCCACAAAAATGGCAGGGCTGAATCTAGGGATCAATTATGGACACCCAAAAGTCCATTAGCCATACTTTGGCACTAACAAATTATTTTTGCTAATTTAGTTTTTTTAATGTTGATTCAATCTTACCATTTTGGGCTACTTTTCCATTCAGAGACTTTTTGGCTGCATCAGCAAGTGCTCCCATTCCTAGGCTTACCGCCAAACCTGTAAAGAAACAAAACCACTTATAAATAAGATCGTGGAAAAACATGAACATTTATTTATGGGTAGAGTGGGAGAAGGGGAGGACGGCACAGATAACACAACTAAAGTGAGGGGAAAGCCATCTAATATTATGCACTCATACTGCCCTTCCTTCAATTAGAGCATCCAATCCTTCAATTACAACCCACACAATTAGAGTGGTAATGAAAATACCAAGTATCAAGCCATAAAGCACTTGAAAATCCTGTAGGTCTTGCCTATAGCTGAAAGTGCCTCTTCATTGACTGGGAGCTGAGGGGGGGGTTGCATGTGTTATTGTGGGCCGATGAGTGTGCGAGGGATTGTGAGCATGCCAATCTAGGGCTGGACTCTCCTGGGGAAGCACAAATCTCTACGTTTGACAAAAAACAATCCACAGCAAAAGCAGCCCTGCCAAACGGCACACATCACTCGGCTAGGTGGTCATCTAGGTTGTCCCAAGCCCAGACATCACAACCTACCAACCAAAACAGTGTTGTGTGTCCGAAGCAACACAATGTCACTCAGTTGAGGAGGTTCAGGGGCAATCCCTGAAATACAACTCATATGGCACACTGGGTAGTTTGTTTGGTGTTAAAATAAAACATGTGTGCAGTGCTATACAAGGTATCCCTTGGCTGTGAAGGCATATCTGGAGGCTAGTCCAGGTCTCCACTACTGCAGCTGCTTGGTGACAGATGTAGGTCTTAGGAAACATTTTCCTCCCAAAATATATCTTCAGGTATTGACACTACCAAATTACAGGACTTGTTCATGTTAATAGTTACCATGAGATCCCAATATTTAATGTATTTACTGTTGCAAAAGGCATTTCAAAATGGTTCCAATCTGAAAAATCCAGCAGCAGTAGATCTAGGAGTGCTATGAGAGGAACTAATTCAACCTACTCCTTTTTGCAACAGCTAAGTCGAATGAGACTTAGAAAAAAATCAGCAAAGTGAGCACTTCGGAGAACTGGACCGACTGAGCAGGCATGAATCAGAGCTCTTGAGCACACTACAAATGTCACATTTTATTCGATCTACATCGTGGTACAGCAGGTAAAATGCAAAACTCAAAAGTTTGTCATTACGCACAAACTGATTAACTTTATTTGTAAGGGTTTATGTCAGTTTTCTAAAGCTTTTATGTCGATCTCACAAACTTTCCAAACTGTTGCTCTACTAAGAACCAATGAAGGGCACTAAAGGAGAATGGAACAAACAAAGAACCCAGCAAGTGCTAGCTTAGTTTGATCATTCATACTCAAAGCCATACACAGGAGGGAATGGAGACAAGGAAATGGTATATAGATAGGATGGCCAATATTTAGGCTTTCCTGTTTTCAGTTTCTATTTTTGATAAATTCTGGTGGGGGGTTTTCAGTGTTTTCATGTGATTTCAATACCTTAAAAAACAGTGGTTATCAGTGGTTACACATTTTCGCGCCATTAAAAACAACAGAAACAGTGTTTTTCCAGTGTTTATGGAACTTTTTGCTTTTAATTTGCTTGCTTTCTGCACTGATAGTGCATGGTATATAGACAGTGTACATACACTGTAAATGAGGTCCAAATACAACTTTGGAAATCAAACTTATCGTAGTACACCATACACTACTTCTTCAGTGAGTCTTTGGTCATGCACGCTCACTCTTTCCTTCCCATGTAAACGTTTATCTGTGAAAAGGCCCTCTCAACATTAGCACTTGAGACAGGCAACGCCAAAATAGCCTGTATAATATTTGCTAACTCTGACCACTGACATAGCTATCCATGTCAATACTGGCGCACCTGAAGATTGTGATTCTCTGCGACAGGTTCTGCATCATATGCGTTGACCTGGGCGCTAATGCCCTCAGAGTTATTGAAGAGGTCAGAAATGAGGCAGCACTTTTGAAACTCCGGCAAAAAATTCCCTTTACGGAAGGGATCTATAACTTGTGCAGAATACCACAGTGAGGCTTCATTGACTTCAAATGCCATAGTTGGTGAAGAGCTATTTCTCAAACATTGTAAAATAAAAGTTCCTGAATTGCTCCTCAACATTTCTTTGCTTACCAAGTGGCAAGCACTCTAACATGGAATATGTTGCAGTGCCAAAGTCATTAAAAGCGTCGCCCAGACTACTCTCAAGGAGATGTTTCACATCTACACCAATTATGCCGAACACTTGGTAGACAAGGGTGTTTTCAGACTCTAGTTTTTTTATCTTGTCTACTACAGCAGTCATGCTTTCCTGTAAAAATCTAAGAATGCAGTAGAGTGTACTTTTTTTCAAATCACTATCAATATGTGACCAAAGATCCTCACATTTCTTGCCTTTGGCATCATCACTCAGCAAAAGTTCTGTAAACAGTTGCCACATGGATAATCTAGCATTTATGGCCTCTAGGACTGAGAACCACCAGTTAAGTGACACAATTAGGATGACTCTTTCTTTGATCCCACGCAAAGCACAAAATTAGCATTTTAGTTTCCGTGCATAACAAAACAGTGCACCAGAATGGACTAAAAAGTCAATAGCATTCTTCATTAACTCTGAAGATTGTAAAGATGCTTTCAGCATACCATCTTAACAAGTGGCAAGGATCTCTTACAGGGAAGCATTTCAGCTCAGGTATCGATTTTGAGTGTCAAACCAAACGTTTTCATATATGTAGATGAATCACTGCAAACACAAACAAAATCACTTCAATCTTTGTTGAACTTGGTAAGAACTTTTTACAGCAGCATTCCAAGTGACACTGCATTCCATGTTTTCCAAAAGTCTGGTTTTCATGTTTTCACCAGTATACCAGATGCTTTGTGACTGTACTCTTTTCATATATACCTGTCACTATACCTTGCATTGAATGTTTAAAGCCTGAGGTGTTTGGCAATACACCTACTATCAATACTGACTCACTAGAAAAGGGGGCTGATGTATCAAGGGTTTTTACCCATTCTCCGTGGGTAAATGTGATGTTACATATTCGCAAAGATTCACATGAAACCTACATTTTTCCTAACAGTGAAAGATTCAAACATAGCCCAAAAAGTCAAATATGATTTTGATATTTCCCGATTCTCTACAGTTTATAAAATAAATAAACAAAACCTAAAATATGCTTCTAACTCCTGTATCTTTAGACCAGAGACCACAAAACTGAAAAAAGGAAGAAAAAAATATTTTTGTGACATCCCTAAACAACAAAACTCAAGCAGAATAATGTTAGCCCAGTCTTTCTTACTGCTACCTTATAGAACAAAGTTACATTGTATTGGCCCCTTCAGGAAGAAATAAAAATGACTCCTTCACTCTGCTTTTCCTTTCCTTGAATGGCATTTAGTTTGTGGTTGTGCAGGGGGTGTTTTCAGTGTTTATATGTTAGGGCTATTTCCCTTCCGGTGGGGTTTTATCCGTTATTATAGGTTAAAACTTAAAACCAGATAGCCTACCAATATTAAAGAAGAATTACATTTCACAGTTGTTTAGTAAATAACTACAAAAAGATTTAACTAATTCATTTATTCAGTACTCCCTATGTACTTTTATAGATATATGTAATTAATCCATATCTCAGCTGGGTACCTTAACCCCACCACAATGTCTCTAAGGATTTAGTATAAATCTCTTTGTCTTGAAGAGAAATACCACCAATAGCCCAAATACATGCCTTCTACGGAGCACCACAGCTGGGCAGTTGTTTTGGTGTGAATGCAAATAGTAATCTATCTTTTATTTTCTGCAAACATCTGTGGGCAGGATTACTGAAATGCCAAGGAAGCAGTGGTGCTTTTGTGTCTGGTTGGTGAGATTGCTACTACTTAGAGGAGAACCTTGCATGGTGCAAAGGTAGGGACGCAACAGGAAACTCATAGACCAGCTGAAAAATGGCAAAGAACCGAAGACTTCCAAGGTCAAAACTAGCAATGAGGAAAATGTAAACAGCTTATTAGAAGGCCAGAGCCAAACAAATCAATATCCAGTCTCAATCTTGAAAGAGTCCTTCTGTACAACTCTTCATTCTTTATTATTTAAAGAGTTTACATGCCTCCAAAATAAAAGTTGTGGTCCTTAACACAACCTTCAACCATGACATATCTTAGCTTGATTTTTTTTTAACCCTTTAGAAAGCTCCTTAAATTTAACAAAAAGTAGTAACAAATTCCAACTTTCCACCAGTCATAAGTAATTTTCTCATTCTTTTTTAAATATCTAAACAGTGGGGGTTTTTTTGGGTTAAATTGTACTCTAGTGTGCACATTGCATTCGTCCCTCTCTTCCTAAATATATGTACTGCACCTAATATTTTATACATACAGAGTTTTTAGTCCCTACAATTGTTAAAGAAATGTTAATTTAAAAAACAAAAGCAGTAAGAATCAAGCAAAGGGAAGCAATGAAGACATTAACATATGGTCTTCCTGTAAGATGCTGTGCTATCAAATTGTGAATTACATTCCAAGGTTGTTTAGAAACATTACCTCCAAAGTTGGCGAGGCGGCTCACTCTTGATGCAGGTACTTTCCTTTCTCGAGCTCGTTCACTCAGCTTTGGAATCGAAAGGAGAAATACAATAGGGATTATCATATTTTGGGACTAGAGAATCATCTTAAAGGAGCAAGAAACACTGGTATTCCATGCGAAGAACCAGTCACACCTTTACTTGGTGAATTAAAAAGCAAGGATCTTCCAGCAATAAACAACGTTGGCCCTAACTAAGACCAGACAGAACACAAACAGCACTGAATATACCATAATAGCTCAAATATAGGAAGTAAAATGTGATGGCAGAGTTTCAAAGCAGGCTTGAGAAGAAACTACGCATAGATCACATCACTTTTTTGAAGATTCTACCACCTTAAAGTCATAATTAAGGAGGATTTACAGGAGGAAATAATAATTATTCTACAACACTTTTCAACTTGGGAGTGCAGACCATTTCTGTTACTACACATATTCAATACATGTACTCAAATGGTAGAGGACCCTAGCTTAAAATCCACTTACTATCAACAATGGTCCCACACTGCTAAAATACTTCGAAGCTACACTTGCAACACTCGCTCCTGTAGGGACTCTTTTACTTCATGTAGAGATCTTACTCTTTGTGGCTGCTGTGAATTTTGGTCCTAAGTGAAAGTTTTTTGCATTATAAAAGCTATGTGTATAAATCTACAGGCAGTGTGTTTTCAGGAAAGTTGCAGGCACTCATTACATAAAGCCTCAGCTGTATGCAGGAACATTCCCAAAGGAAACAGGCCTGTTGTGTTTGACAGTGAGTAGCAGAGGGTGCAATGGAAGCAGCTTGCATACACAGAAGAAACAAGTTAAAAAAAAACAAGTTGACAGACTTCTTGAAGCTTCTAGAGCTTGTATATATTGCTTTAAATATAGTGAGTGTTAGCAGCTACCTTCTGCCTGGCAGGCTTCACCAGATCTTGTGGCTCTTTGGCTTGCTTAGCATCCCTGGCTTTTCTGATATCCTCTGCTGTTAGTCCCCTTACTGTAGAATAATGACGGGAAGTCCGGCTCTGTCCACTTCTTGTTCCACTCAGATTTCTGGAGCTAAAACTAGTTCCTTGTGTGTGGCCCATGGGCGGTGGATGCTCTGCACTTTGGTCATACTGCCCCGGAGTGTCAGTTTTGAGAGAGGAGGAATCACAATTGGTCTTAAAATCTCCCCCTGACGAAGGTTCTTCTGAGGTGATGCTCCACACAGACACATCTTCCTTCTCAAACGATGAAGGTTCCTTAACTCTCTGGTGGCCCCTCTGAAAGGAAAGCACATACCAATGTTGTCATTACTGTATTTGTTTAAAGTTAGACTGCAATTTACACGTTAACAAGCAAACGCTGAAAGAACATGAAATCATCTTAACTGCAACAGGATCGCTCAGCACTCTGGATATTCAAGAGACTTACAGTTAGAGACCAAGATAGGGAGACAGAGAGAAAAAGCAAGAGAGAGACACAAAGCGAGAGAGAGAGACAAGCGAGAGAGAGAGACACAAAGCGAGAGAGAGAGAGACCGAGAGAGAGAGAGACAAAGCGAGAGAGAGACAAAGCGAGAGAGAGACAAAGCGAGAGAGAGACAAAGCGAGAGAGAGAGAGACAAAGCGAGAGAGAGAGAGAGACAAAGCGAGAGAGAGAGAGAGACAAAGCGAGAGAGAGAGAGAGACAAAGCGAGAGAGAGAGACAAAGCGAGAGAGAGAGGCGAGAGAGACAAGCGAGAGAGATTAATGGGAAACAAAGTTTCAAAGCAAAAAAAAGATCCTCTAATTTACAATGAGGCAGGTAACATGCCTGCAGAGCATCTGATGTTTAACAAGGATTGTTTTATTTATGTTTTAATTATTTATTTATACCGCATGCTTAACGTACTGAACTGTGTTTAAGTACCACAAAGTATTAGTGCATAGTTACGTTTTACTGAACAAAGGCAGAGTACAAGCATGCCAATTAATTGAATAAACATTTTTTTATTAGTTTTACAGAAAGAAAATAGGCATTGTTAATTCGGATTCAAAAATCTGGATACAAGTACAGAACATCTTATTTTTGTTTTTGTGTTCTGTTTGCATTTTGTTTGGGTAGCCTTCGTCATATAGTCATCTATAGCAGTACGTCAGCTGATCCGTCAGCTGGCTATATTCTATTATTTGTTTGCTCGAGATACCAGGAAGCAGAAACAATTTTATATACACCAACTCTTACCAGGCATACCAGGTTACTTTGCAGGGTTTGTGTGATCTGATCCAACTTCTTCCAATCACAGGTGACCTTAAACTGAGTGAATCCATGGCATATTAGCTCTTCAAGTCAGACTATAAACCCCTATCTTCTCAAAATACTTGCAATTACTCCTCCCACCCCCCTACACGGCGATGCAGCTGTTCAGCATAACAAAGTCATTCTGAAATTAATGAATAAATGACACCACAATTCTGGGCCACCACCGCCTCTAAGAAATGAATTTTAGTAATGCAAGCCGTGTACGAAGTTATCTTGTATCTTGTCACGTGATGAAGCGTCATTTGAGAATTTAAACTGAAAGTACAATTTCCAAGGCAAAGTCCTGGGCAAAAGAAAAATCAATTTCGCAAATACATGGAAGACATTTGACTAGAATTATTAAATAATACAGACTATGCACGTGACCGATTCCATTTCAGAAAGTCTACTGACTGGCAAAGTTACAATGCAGATCAACTGCAATTGAGAACTGTGATCATTCAAAATCGCAAATGGCATATTCTTTTCCTGAATGTGTGGAAAGATTTCCATATCTAAAGCTATATTTTATTTTCTAAGGGCATATTTGGCATATACACTCTAGTTTACCTTCCTGG
This sequence comes from Triturus cristatus, assembly GCF_964204655.1. Classification (NCBI taxonomy): domain Eukaryota; kingdom Metazoa; phylum Chordata; class Amphibia; order Caudata; family Salamandridae; genus Triturus; species Triturus cristatus. Next base: position 685,514,861 of record NC_140592.1, read on the forward strand.
CCAAGAGAAAGAGCACTACAAGCAGACAATGATAGCTTGGTAGTTTGCGAGGAGAGGATCTAAAGCTGTGGCCAATGGTCAGCATGGATATGATAAAATGTGATGGTGGCACATTGCTTGCTAAATTCACAGTAAAGGGATGGCCAGTCAATTCACTTTTCTAATTTTCAGCACTCCTGAGGCTACTACCTACCAAAAGAGTACAGTGGAAATTACTGAAAATGGGACAGGATGAATAAACAGAAGGAGCCATCTGGAGTAACAAAGTTCTTAAAACGATGTGGAATGCTGTTTTGAAACTTACCTGTCTGCCTGTAAAGAACGAGCTCACGCAGCCTTCTGTCACAGCTTGTACACTCCTCAGTCCGTCGCCAAACGAGGAGTTACAAGCTATCAAACGAACGTGCTCGCCTTGGGTCTCCACGAAAGCCTGCCCAACGCGGGCCGCTCCCATTACCATGTAACCAACCTCACGCCACATCTTCATGCACTGAAAGAAATTAAAAAAATATTGGTCGATTAGGGAACAGTGAGCAAATGTACAGAAATCTGGCACAGAACAGATTTCTTTTTGAATGAAATCATGAATTCTCCACTAGACATTGCGAGTGTCGTATCTGGGGCGCTGCCAAAGAAAGTTTGAGTCTTAAGAACAGTTAACAGTAAATTCCCATCATTCAAACAGGACAAACTACAGATACAAGTTAGAAAGAAGATTGCAATATAAGTGGAATGATGCTGGTACTTTTGATCTCCTCAGAAGCTGCTGGCCAGGTCCACCATTACTGAAAGCGGCTACCACTTTTTTAGCAGCTACTTAACATAAGGGTTAATGGCTACACTTCAAGTTAAGTCTTCAAGACTTATTAAGGGCCGCAATGTAGAGACATGACTGTAGAACAATATGGTAAGGACACCTGTTCGTAAGCACACGGGTTGCATAGCATTAAATGTGTAAACTTTTCTCCTCAAAGCATTCCTCTTACTGTTATTTACTGCACTTTACAAAGTCCACGTCAGTTTTGCCATCTCAAGTGTCAGATCAGTAAACAGTAGAAAAGAATATGATTACTAACTGAATCCTTTTGAAGTTGAAATTGAAAAAGGTGGTGGAACAATGTTTAGTGAGACCCAGTCTACAACAGACCAGTTCATACTTCCAAAGTCATGACAGATAACTAGGCAGATAATAGTTTCCTTGTCAGCTACGAGTTACTTCAGGGGGAAGGTTCTTTCACTCTCCAGTGGCCTACAAAGCTAATATCACAAGCGCAGCACCCTCCTCGAGTCCCTCTGACATAAAATGTATGCTCCTCACATCATCGAGCTGCTAACATGCCTTGTGATGCTCCTGGTCTGCATTCAACCAACTACCCAGCATTCACCAGAGGAAATTCAAGCCTAAACTGGTTTGCTTTCTGTGCAGGTGTTTTGAAACCTCCGTCCATACATAGAATGATGAAGAAAGTAGTTAATAACTTCAAGAGGCCAAAAAAGTACTGTTTTTATCCTTTGGCATACTTTAGGCTTGAACGACACTAAAGAAGATCCACTCCCAGTCATTTGGGGTTATAAAAGTTACAGTAACTTAGTTTAACTTATATTTTGTGTATATATTGTTAGCCAATGAGGAATGAGAGATGCACTGGAGGGACCCTGGGTCAGGCATAGACAGCGCCCAAACACTCGAGTTGCATATCTCCCAGCGTTTCAAATTTCATCATCAGCAAATTCAGACAGGGCTTTTTATGAAGTTTCCTCCTGCGTGTCAGCTTCCAGAACTGTGACTTCTTTCTGCAGCCTCAACAAATAGGCTGTGAATAGCTGTGCTGAATTCAGCGTCGTTTACGCATCAGTGCTGGGCCTAATCGTTCTTGTGAAGTTCATACTTCTCCTGGACCATCTCTGCTGGGATTTTTCGACTGGGTCTGACGCATCTGCACTGTTTCACACCCGGATCAGGCTCCACACTAGCCCCACTGGACTCTCCAGCATGTTCAATCACAACAGCAGAGGCTACGCCAACACCCTCAATCTGGATCGGCTTCCATTGGTAGCTCTGACCACCCCCCTCTACTAGTTACCTTTTTCACTTAGTGCCCGTAATAAGACCTGGATCTTGAAGGTATTCAACCATTATTTATTTAGCTCACCAAGAAGAGGCCTTATAAAGGAGAGGGGCTACCAGCAACTGCCATTGAAAGAACCTCTTGACCTCAAAGGAATTCTGATTTCAGTATTCTTGTTTCACACAATGCACTACAAATACATGATATTGTGGTATATTTCATCCAGGTGGTGAGCCCAAATCCAGTAATTAGCCCTGAGAAGCGGATACCTCCAAGCATATCTACTTGCCTCTGCGTTCCTCGCAGAAGTGAATCATGTAGCAGAATAACTGTCTCGCAATCTATGGATAGCCACCAATGAGGAAGACGACAAGGGAGCCAATTAGGAGGAGCATGTGCAAATGACGACTGCAGCCACCCGTACATAATACAGCACCTTGAGGAAATCAATCAAGAGACAGCAGCTAACAAGAGCCTCCCACCAATCAGCCACAGTCACTGGTAAACCAAGTGGAAGACACTCCTTGAGGAAAATAGAAAACGGGCCTTGATCTTAAATAGCATGCTAGGGACAATAATGAAAATTTGTTATGCAGATTCTCTCTGTAAAGTGGTTGACCATGGTGGTCTCACACTAGCATAAGAGAGATACAAAGATTAAAGCTAAAAGTAGAGAGCAATTATGGTTTCCATTGAACGATCGCTAGTGGAGTAAGAGGACACAGCCAGTTCAATGGCCGAGGGCCCTCCAAAAGGCATGCATCTATAATCATTGAAATGACGAACAACACTCCTTGGAATCCTGTGCATGTAGGTTTCTGCAATTTTCCTTTTTATCTTAGACGAACACAAATTATACTTCAGGATAACCGGAGGAACCAGCCCGGACACCCTTCCCCTTGCCATTGAAGCAGTGCAGTCAAAGCTGGACAGAATCCTAGACATACATGGAATACCAGCAAATATCAAAATGCACAATGGCCCACCCTACCAATGTCATAAACAGGTTAGTAACCTGGAAAGCCTGGACATTGAGCATCAATGCAACAGGCCACAATAAGGGAATCAGGAGCTAAGTGCAACATGATGACCCTTGAAAAGGTTGTCTGTATTGCAACCAATCGACAGACGGATGTAGGCATAATTTCTGCAATAGAGGACTCCTCAGGCAAATGGCAGAGTAACCAACACCGTCACCACCCCTATGCATCAGGTGGTTAGCAGAACCATACCCTCCCTTTTGTCCCTTGTAAAAGAATCTCTGATACCAGCTCTAGAAACTGGATCGTCTCAGAAATAGCACGACAACTGGAGAGGCATCTGAATGCCAGATGTTTGAACTGGTGATTCCATGAAGGTGATGGACTGCCACCGAAGAGAGACTCTGGGAATGCCCTTTGATCCAGGTTTCTTGGCAATGGCAGAAAAACAGTATAACTGTAGAATGACAAAGAAATACTACCTGTCAGAACATTTACTGAGGTCCTTTCACCTGTAAAATGCCACTGGTGGAAGACTCAATAGATCCCAAAAACATCCCACGGTCCAGCAACCCTGATCGGGACCTAAGGAGGCACGGAGAGAGAACCAAACAACCTTTACCTGTCCCAGCCCGGGTCAGAAATTCAAAGTACCTTAGCCCAAATAGCTAATTGCCCTGCTTCCACTGGGTTCCACAGAGGACTCCTCCTTTACTATTTCTCTGGAAGAACTCAGAGGATGGGCCAGACATTCTCGGTACCTACTGCAGCCCCATCAACTACTGGTACAACTCTGTGCTTTAGAGATAAAGCTACACAACTGAGCGAACTGCAATTTCTAAGCTGAGGTAGCCTTGCTGGTTTGCCATACATTTGGTGGGGGGGGGGGATGATCTTTGTGAGTTGGGATGGGTAGTCGGAATATCAAGTTAACTGCAAAGCAGTGCGCATTATTTCCTGATCCACTAACTTGACATCAGGTGTGGCTTCTAAGGAGAAAGTAAAAAGGTTGTTCCCTCCCCTGTGACTGTGCGATCACTGTCTGTATCACAAGGTCTGTCAAGTTAAGCCTGCTGGTTACGGCATGCGCCTCCAACGAGAACCACAACACATCACAAACAATTGACAATTGATGCACTTTCAAACTCAGCATGTGTATGCAGTGCAGCAGGCTACTTACGTTATCACTCACCATAAATGTCAGTTCAGGAGACACCCAAAATAGATAAACGAGTCAGAAAGGGACAATATTTTAGTTACCCATTGATATGCAGTGCAAAAGTCATATTTTCAAAGGGTTACAAAGGAAAAAACTGAATATAAACATTTTGTTTTTTTTATATTTCTTTTTATCAAACAAAACAAAGATTGACATTACAAGGTATGTCATAGTATAGAATATGCATAGAATATGACATTTAGAATCAGGTATGTGCATAACTTATGATTATAAGCTAGTAACTTAGTTATGGCGATGGTGGATCATCCTGAGTCAGGGTGGTCGGGGGAGTACATATATTGCCTCGAAATACATTTCAGTCATTCCATATGTGTGACCACTTCCTGGGGCATCCCCTTGCTACAAACACTGTCTTTTCTCGGAACATGCCTAATCCATGTCCCTCTTTCATGCTGCAACCGTCGGTGCTTGCCTGACCCCCCAGAGTTGGGCAAAATTGCGATTCGCTACCATCAATCCTAACGTAACTCATATTATGCGTTTGTTGTTAAGGTCTGTGGGCTCCCACACATTCAGCAGGCAACGCTTGGCCTCCGGCTGAATGGGAAGTTCGAGTACTTCACTGAGAATGTCATGTATTTTCCCCCAGTAGTGCTGTATATGTGTGCACTCCCAGAGTATGTGTAGAAATGTTCCCTCATCCCCACAGCTCCTCCTACAGTCCCCGGCTTCCGCCCTCTCCATTTTCACTAGGCATGGCCCTGTTATGTAAATGTGGTGCAAGATTTTATGCTGTACCAGTCGTAGTCTAGTGGATATAGCCACCTCCCACGGGGAGGCCACTGCCACCGTCCAGTCTTCTTCGTCTAGGATAATGCCATCCCTGTCCCATTTCTCTCTGAGGCCTTGGAGGGGCTCACCGGAATGATTAACCAGCTTCTTATAAGTTAGCGAAATGGCTTTTGTCGGCAGATAGCCGCCCAATATCCTGTCCTCGAGAGGAGAGGACTCGGAGGGGGGGGGTGGGTTGGGGCTAGGGGGTGATCGCCTTCTGGAGGTGTGCCTGCAGTGTGTGTCGAACCTGCATGTATCTAAAGTGTTCTGTGGCTAAATATAAACATTTTGGTTACAAAAATGTTTAACAAAATTACTGGAAGTCTACTTCCCAAATAGGGGGAAAGGTGTAGGCATGGATCATTCTGTGTCTGGTTTAGATCCATAAAATATCAATAGCACAAAAAGGAACTTCTTTTCTTCACCTTACTTGCCCCCGCCAGTTTAGACGGGTCAGCCTCTAGCCTGCAAAGAAGCATTATCTCAACAAAGAATGTGGCCAAAAGAATGGCTACTGTTAACATTTGAAGAAAAGACTATTCACTAACTGCCTATCCAATGACCTGTTGTAAAGCTCTGGCAGAAGAATCATGAAGTCAAGCAACATGAACCTGATAGGTAAGACTGCGAAGAAAATGTATAATCACTTGTGATATTATGTGATGTCTGCCATCATCATGGAACCAGAACTTTCAGAGTATTATGAGATGTTTGTTGATCAGAGATGCAGAAGAACTTCAGCAAGAAGCAGATCCTCCAAAGATTCCAAGTTTGTTGTGTTTAACTTTAAACCACGCGCTGACACCGGCATCACGATAGACAGCATGTGGTTGTTATGGTCTTTAAAATAAGCAAATGTTGGGGAGAGTGCTGCAGTTGGGAGTTGGTTGTGAACTTTGTGGTGAAAGGTCATGTAGACCTCTCTCTGCGCATTTCTTAAATAAAGAAGCTAACATGTACCTCTGCATAAATACCATTATTAAGCAACAAGTTTGGTAACGAGTTGGGATCCTGTTTTTCGATGTTTTGCTGTTGAGGTGGATTTGAGTGGCACTAGCGGAGGTGGAGTGTTTGCTTCCTGAGGTGGCCTGTCATGTGGATCTGTGGGGACTTCGAGCACCAGGAGGAGGCCGACCAAAACGCAGCAACACCGCAAAGTATTTGAGGAGGCAGTGGAGAAGTTTGAGGGGTACGCATACATCAGTTTCACAGGAGGCAACCGCAAGGAACAAGGGTTGCTAGGTTACTGGTGATGCGGCCCGACTCATCAATCAATCAATCTCAATCTTTAATCGGAGCATACAAAATGTCCATGAAAGCATACTATAAGATACAATAAAAATGCATTTATAACCAAAAAGAAGCAGCATAATTACATATTTAAAATACACATAATTATATAATTATACATATCATAACGAAAATACACTTTATATTGTTTCATAATTTCTAAGTGAACGAGTTCATTCCTTTGTTTAATTGCCGACATTATATAGCAGATTACTGCATTACAGGCAAATACATTTTCCAAATTTCGTAAACAATTAAAAGCGGCTTTATAGGAATACAGGGATTTTTCTTTAAAAATTGGACGTAAAAATTGTTTTCTAATTTCTATGTAAAATTTTACAAAAAAGTAAAAAATGAAGGGTACTTTGTTTGGACATACCATCACATGGACAGTTTGGAAAATTGGCACCCCACTTTGCCCTTTTTGGAAAGGCAAAAAAATAATGTAATGTGTTCATACGTAGTCTGGTTAAGTAGAATCTATGCTGAACATTTGTTTTAAAAACGAGGTATGGCTGTATACCCTTTGCAATTGGCCCCTCAAAATAGGAGACAATGGTTATCTTAGTACTTGAAACCACATCTCTTGACGCAGTCCTAGCGTTCAAAAGACTCCTTTTTAATTCGACCCTGTTAATTTTTTGAATATCTTCGGGTTGATTCCAATTCAATGCCAAATTGCATTCTTCTAGAAGGCCACTAATATAACTTAACCAGGGTATTTTCTTACATCGGTCTTGGGATAGACAGTCTAATAGAATATCCCTCGTAAAATGAGTTTCTTCCCTACTCCAGACACGGTGCCACAAATTTAGAGTAGCCAAACTAATCAGATCATGAATATATGATGTGCCAGTATCTGTATGCAAAATAATCGAAGGGGTGGAGGCAGGTACGGCTAACAAACATCTTAAAAATTTGTTTTCAAGGGTGTGTATCGGCGTCGTATCTGCCTGACCCCATAAGGCTCCCCCATAGCAACTCCCTGTAATACATTTTGCTTCGTATAACTTCAGGATCTCCCGTACAGGTTTATTGCCAATTTTATGGGAGAATCTGAAGATAGCCTCAACTAATTTCACAAATTTCATTTTGCATAAAGTTATATGTGTGTCCCAAGTGCCCTTACTGTTAAAAAGGATACCTAGATAACAGAAGGTAGATGTTCTCTCAATCCGTATCCCATTAATATAGTGAGTTTTAATTTTAATATTCTTTTTACCACAGGACATGACCAAAGTCTTGCTCAAATTGATTTTTAAGGATTTTTCTGTTATGAAACTAGTAAAATTGTCCATTAAAATTTGTAGACCGTTCACTGTCCTTGAGATTAGGACTGCGTCGTCGGCGTACCTCAAAAGGGGCGTAGGCCGATTACCAATCTTGGGGACATCTGCCCCCCAAGTTCAGCAATAAAACATCAACACCATTTATATAAAGTGAAAACAAAAGAGAAGCGAGGGTACAGCCCTGTCTAATCCCACGTGTACTGTTAAAGTGCTTTGTGCATTCTCCGTGTATTCCGTAACGTATCTTTGCGGAAAGACGAGCATAGATTTGAGATAAGAAACCAATAATGTCCTCGGGGACACCCATCCCTCCCAGCGTCTCCCATAGCTTTGAATGATTTACCAAGTCAAAGCACTGGACAAATCAACAAAGCAGATGTGAAGGCAGCCCTCCCTTGCGGATGTATATTTTCCTATTATTGGTTCTAAATTCAAACATTGTTCAATTGTTCCAACGCCTCGTCTAAAGCCATACTGAGCTACAGATAGAATGTTTTTTGCTCCTACCCATTGTTCCAGTCTGGCCAACAGCATTCTGCCCATAACTTTAGATGTTGAATCAAGCAAAGATATAGGGCGATAACAACTAGCACTACTCATATTTCCTTTTTTGAAAAGGAGGACTATCAAACTTTCCGCCCAGGTGGCAGGTATCACCCTGTCAATTGTGGCATTAAAGTATTTATGCAAAACGGGTAACCAAAAATCCATATTACATTTAAATATGTCTATTGGCACCCCGTCGGGGCCAGCCGCTTTACCGCTAGCGCTGTTCTTGAGGGCTGTTCTTATTTCCTCTTTACTTATGCTTTCTATTTTGGTGTTTTTTTAAATTATGGCAGTTTTATCCTCATTATTTGTGATGTCCTGATGTCTTTCATTAAATATTGCTTCAAAATGGGTTAACCAATCTGCTGGAGTGACTACCGTGTCAATTCTTGCTGATTGGACATCTTTAAAAAAATGGTTGGTCCAAAGTTTTCCAAAAAAGAATCAAATTTTTAGTCTCCGCGGCTTTAAATAGGTTCTCCCAGGCACTTTCCCTGATCTCCAATTTTCTTTCTGTCAGGGCTTCTTTATATGATTTCCGAAGAGAGTTAATCTCATCCCTATTACGCTGAATAGTTTTTAGGGCAGTCTTTAAATCTCTATTTAATCTGGAACATTGGACCATCTTGGGAAATGCGATACATTAGTCTTCGAGTTCCTTCGTAAATTATCAGAAATTACATTAGAAATACTTAGGAAGGCCATGACTATATCGGAACTGTTTGAGCATTTATCAAGGCAGGTTATAATATGATGATTAACTTTTGGCAAGATCCTATTTATAAAAACTTCTGGATCAACACCTGCCCATTTAATTGAAATCCCATTTTCACCCTGCGTTTTTATATCCACGGCATGAGTGCTTAATACAGATTTTTTAAAAGAGGGAGAGTTTAGGGTCAATAACAGGGGGTGATGATCACTCAGTAAACTTGAAGAAACTGTACATTCGAATGTCAGAGACCTGAGATTTATTGAAGTTATAAAGTGATCAATACATGAGGATGATCTTGCTCCTTCATAAGTATGAATAGAACCCCTAGCCTCACATCCACTCCCATTTTTATCCTTCTCTGTAATTTCTAGATTGTGCTTAAACATGACAAGGTTTATACTTTCCCCATAATTATTATGTGGAAAGTGTGCAGAGGCACTACCTAGTTCCTCTTCATAACCGCATTGAATTCCCGATATAAGATTACAGGATTCAATATTAAAATCTCCTGCCCAAATTAAAGAACAATCTGGGCCTGTGCTCTTCATAAAGTCTGTCAATTCTTCATCTAAGGATGAGATAACCTCATGTTTCGAAGCATTAAAAATATTATAAAAGTTTATCACTATTATATCCTGTAGACCTTTTGCCGAAAAAAATAAAAACTGGAAATTTGGTGCCTTAATATAAAAAAAATTAAGAGTCAGCCTAGAAGACAAGGGTATTAATGCTGCTAAGCCCCCACTGGCCCTACCTGCCTTTGAGGGGATAGCATTTGTTGAAATTATCTTAAATCCGTTCACGAAAAAATTATCTGTAGGCCAAGTCTCCTGTATTAAGACCACATCACATTGTTGGATACTTTTGAGCCAGTTTACATCCTGCAATTTATTCCTTACCCCAGCAACATTCTATGTCATTATCTGTAGGTGCTCCTGCTGTAGATCAATTGCAGGGTTTGACTCAGCTCTCTTGATGAGCCCTATACTGCCTCCAGCAATACTCTCCTCGCTAGCAGTAATTCTCTGGTTCAAATTCCTCCCTACATGATGTAGAGTATCCAGCCGGGTGGCCATGTTACTCGCGGATAATACAGGGGGCCAAACAGAACTACTTTCTGACAGGGACGGACTAACATACTGTAGTCAATCACAGCCATCTAGGCCGGACAGAGGAGCAAATCTGTTAACTAGGCTTAAATGGGGTGGTCTCTGTGTGGTTCCATATAATACTCTCTGGTGAATTATTTTACAGGGAGTTGACCACCCTTTCCAAGTTAAATGACGGGGTCTATAAAAGAACCCTAGTGGCAGAAGGGAGATTTTACTGGAATGACACTTTAGTATTCCCTATATATTCTAACAAAAATCTCACAACCTGCCCGTTATTAAAATTTGCAACCACACAGTCCCCTCTCCCAGTCTTCCTAGTATGTCCTATCCAAGCAGAACATCTAGCCATAATCATCTGATTACAGATGTCCCAATCCCGAACCCCCGCTTTCTTCAGTTGGGTTGTAAGCCAATGCATGGTTTTGGCCATCAGCTGATCAGTGGTTTCAATCTGACCATCCTGAAAAGTTGGAACATTTTGCAAGACCACTACCAAGGGGGAGGCAGCTGGAGGGAGATGTAAGGCCTGAGAACAATTTAAGGCTAAGCTATCATCCACTCCCTTATACATCCGTGGGAGTTCTTGGCTTTGAAGTCCCGCTAATGAACTCGGGATGTTATCATCCACAGTCACTGCCGATGTTCTACTTTCCTCCCCTCCCTGGGTACAGGAACTGGCCTGAAAGAGACCACTGGAAATAATCCCTGACGCACCCTCTTTGTCTCCCGCGTACTGTGGAAATTTAGCTCGCAAACTGAACATTATCTGCGCCATCTTGCCCCTCCCCAGCACCACGCGCAACGAATGCACGGCCGCCATTTTAGACACCCCACTCATTGTCAATCGCCAGCGCGGTCCCCTTGGCGCTGCGAGCATCCCCCGCGCGCTGGCCACCCCCGCTCTCTCATACAGGCCATAAACCCTCTCCTTCTGCGCGACCCTGCTACGGAACCACTTCCGACCGACAAACCCATACATGGTCATGCCTCTCCTTTGATAACCCCCTTCCTCTGCGCCCCATTGACCGAACTGGTCCCAGGCCATCACCTAGCCCTGCGGATGCAGTTTATTGCCCCTACTGTAAAGGAAACACCCCACATCAAAGGGATTACAGTAGAATCAAAGCCCCTACCCCCCTGAGACCCGGCCAGTTGCACACACCCCCGGGAATTAGCGGAATTCCCTGCTGCGCGATAGCCATCTCCCACTGCGGGTAGGGTGGGAACTTCTACTGTATCTATGTGTGGGATCGGATCTGAACCGGGGCTTCAGGGGATATTTCCCCGCACATCAAGGGAATCACAAGAATGTACTATGTGTAATAAAGCAATAAACCAGTGTATAAGAGACCAGGTCTCAGAGATGCAGTTAGAGCACCTCGTGACGATACCTTGCTGTCTGATCTGATGTGTTCTGCTCCGACGGAATAAAACCTTGTTTCCTGCCTTCCAGTCTCCGGCGCCTGCCTCTTTTATTGGTAAATTATCGAGTGGTATGAGAGGCGATTATCGCCGGGCAAAATACTTGGAAGATATCGACTGAAACTGCCGCTACCATTTAACAATTGGCGTCCCAAACGTGGGGCCCATCAGCGACACGTGGATCCAGTGGGAGAGGTCCCGACGACAGAGTGAACGACTGCAACGATCGGGAGAGCTCCTGCCCAATAGACCCTCGTCTGGCAGCCGATCATCCGAACTTCACTGGTTCCGAGCAGACCTCTCTCGAGTGATCTACGGTCCTGACTGGGAACCATCAGGAGTGCCGCGGCAAATACGGAGAATAGAGGACGATCGGGCGCTGGAGGCGGAAGACGAGAAACTGTCCATGCGGTCCGGGTAAGGTCGTGAAACACGACAAAAGTGCGAAATAATTGATTGATTGATTGAATACTAGTATTGCTCATTGATTGTGCTCATTGATTGTTCTCTTTTGAGATATTCGCTGTCTACAAACGGGGAGGAGTAGAAATACTCTCTCTCTCTCTCCCTTTGCAGATAGTGAAGGGTAGGTAACGCAGACTTTTGTCCCCGTTGAAACCCGTCGTGCCTATCTTTATCTCCCCATTGATTGATTGTCCGAACATTGATTGTTTTGAAGAATAGTGCTTTTTGAGATATTCTCTGTTTGCAAATAACGTAGAATAGGAATATTCTGTCTAGTCTTTGCAAATAGTGAAGGGTAGGTAACGCAGACTTTTGTCCCCATTGAAACCCGTCGTGCCTATCTTTATCTCCCCATTGATTGATTGATTGATTGTCCGAACACTAGTTGTTCGATATTGGTTCTTTGGAGGTATTCTCTGCTTACAAATAACGAGGAATAGAGATATTCTGTCTAGTCTTTGCAAGCAGTGAAAAGATAGGTAGTGCTGACTTTTGTCCCCGTTGAAACCCGTCATGCCTATCTTCTCCCCACTGATTGGTAGTTGGTTCTGCCCGGACCGCTTATTAGAGGTGAACCACCCGGCTCCACTGGAAGGCACCCCTAATAAGGACATGTTCACTAAATATGGACTAGTCGCCGTGGCTTATAGCAAGCTGTGGCATAAATATACCAAGAAGGAGCCCGAAAGTCAGTGGCCACTGATGGGATCCTTCGACGATCGCAAGATAGAAGCGCTAGAAGTAGCTCTGCGTAGCAATAAGACGACGCCTACTATGCTTGACAGTATTGGCATGTGGCGTAAAGAAGCGACGCAACGGAAAAAGAGGGAAGAAGTAAAAGCAGAAAAGGAATTACGAAAGGCAGCTCACCTTGCCGCTAAAAAGTTAGAAGAAGACATAAAAGAGAGAAGGGAAACTAAGCTAAGCCAGGAGCCCGAAACCTCAGGCCAGTACGCTGTTAGGTCCCCTTCTTTGCTCTACCCTGTGTTGTCCTCCAGGCAGCAAACGAATGACGAATTACTGTTAGGTCCCCCGACCATTTACATGCCCCCTCCGTATGCACCCTCCCAATCAGTAGTGCAACACCCACAACCCCCGAACACGAACGAAAGCAGTACAGGGGCCTCGGCCCTCACGGCCTCCGCGCCGGCTGAACCTCTTGTACTGAACCTAACGTCGACTACAACGCTAGACGACCATGAGATAGGAAAGAAAGAGTCCACCAGAATGAATCGGTTAACTAAAGATGAACGAGCAGGAATTGACAAGATAGTAGGGACGCTGGTGGAGCGAAAAGAAAGTGAGGAGTATATAACGGACGTGTATAAATCGTATGCCGACAGCCGCAGACGACACTTCGTCGTACGGCTCTGTTATCGCACCCTGAATACATATGAGAATAGGTACCACGATAAAGGTCCCGAAGGCCTAGCGGCCCTATATAGGAAGGTAGACATTGGGGAAGAAAGAGAGGGCGATGTAACGAACCTCTTCACTCGTACACTCGAGGTCTACCGACACCTTAAAGAACATGGACAGACAACCACAACGGAAACCCCCATGGCAACTAAGCCCCAGGGAGGAAGGGCCGAGGCCATGATGCCCATTAAAGAAGCTGCCCCCTACTGGGTCCCCCCACGGGGTCAGGGAACACACGACGACATCAACCACCAAGATGCGAAGGGAAGGGTTGTATATAACTGGGTCTACCAGCCGTGGGACCGGCAAGATATTTTGACCTTTAGAAAGACCCTACCCGACTTGAGAAAGAACCCGACTGCCTTCTACACTGAATTAGGTACAGCCTTAGGCTCAACGATAATGACGTTAGCAGATATCGACTTGTTCTTTGGGCTATGTCTGCCGGCTGATGTGTGGAAACAAATCCGGAAAGTTGACCACGCTGAGCCGTTCGGATATACCTGGGTACAACTCGATACCATAGATAAACAGCGAGAACCAGGACAGAAACCCCCTAGAGACCATGCATCTACACCCTACAACGGACGGAGAGACTTAGATGGAAATCAATGTGCATTCTGTAGAGGGTTCGGACACTGGAAATCCCAGTGCCCGGTCCATTTGGAACTGAACAAAAATAGGGACCCCAATAGACACAACCGGAAGTTTGTTGATACCCACCATCAACGTCACCACACTTGATTAGGATCACGTGCAATCGAGCAAATGCCATTTTTTTCCGAATACGCTAACCAGATCGCTGATACGTACAACGCTCCAGCGAAATAGTATGGTCAAACATTTTTTAATAAATTACAAGTATAACAACATTCCGGCAAAATGAACAGGATAAAACACGTTTTAAAAAAAACAACTATTTACATAACAGTCTGCTGCAACCTCCATCCCAAAGCCTTAACGTCCACGTGACACCGTCCTCGCCTCTCCTTCCTCGAAATTGCAACATTGGCCTGTTTTGGGCGGTCCCTCTTAGTTGACTTTGGGCTATAAAAACCATGCAAAAATCCATTGACATCAGTGGCGAGCGATTGTGCGAATAGGCCGGAGGCTATACGAAGCGCCGAAGTTCTGGCAAATACCAAGGCGAAGCCCGCCACGCTGTGCGGACCTTCCCGTTTTCTTTCTTTCTTCAATTATGGCTGCTGCCCTGGCGGGGGGAGGCGACGCGAACGGACCTCCCCCACCTCCCCAGGTGGAGGCTTGCCAGGCATCCCAACCGCCTTTAACTCTCCGGCCAGCTGAGCTGCACCCAGCCATCTTTTTCATCGGCCTGCTGAATTTCACCCTGGCACGCTGTGCGGGTCTTCCCAGTCACTTCTTCCTTCAATAACGGAGGGTGCCCTGGCGGGGGGAGGCGACGCGAACGGACCTCCCCCACCTCCCCAGGTGGAGGCTCGCCATCAGATGAGGGCACCCCAAACCACGCCTTTCACACGTCGGCCAGCTGAGTTGCGCCCTGCCACTTCATTCGCCGTTCGGCTGAGCCGGCACCCCTGCACGCGGCCGCCAGGCAACCACCCAAGGACAGGGTTCACCAGGACTACCGCTAGCACCCGACGCGGGGAGTGGGCCCCCGCAGCCAAGTAAGTAGGGGCCCACTCCGATGATGATGTCCTCCGGATTGCTGTTGTCGCTGCAACTGATGCCACTCCGGTGGCAGCACCACCCGATCTGCTACTGTTACTGCTGCTGGCTCCTCTCCGGTGACTGTACCGAGGAGCTGCTGCTACTGCTGCCCTTGAACTCCGGCGGCCGACCCCTCCGGTTCCAGGCCTGGCCCACCGTGAGACAATTCTGGACTCAAAAGCTTGTTTGCTAGGGCATGGGCCCCACCCTTGACAGAACGCTCCCCTCAGCCTTGCAGAATTGGTTGGAGTCATTTGACATTCGACTCCTGCGGACTTCCGGTAAGGACAAAACCACCGCCATTGCTCTTTTTCCCCCGGGCGGCAGCCGCCTTGCTTCCGCTTGGTGCAGTGAGAAAGTAAAGCGTCGGCGGAAGAACCCGCCTGCTGCCCCCGCCCTAAGAACGAACCATGGCATTGCTACAAGGTTGCAGTGACGCCATGCTGACGCAAAGCTTGACGCTAACGAAGGTTCTCGAACCACCGAAAGGAATTCTGGTTCAACTGCTAAATTCATGGAAAGACTTAGACTGTGCACTGGCCCGACCCCGCCCCAAGATGGCGCTGATGTAGGAGTGGCCTATAACTCCTTGTGGCGTTCCAGCCACGTGACATTTGTGTTAAAAAGACATATATATGTATGCGATACTTTCACACATGATGGTGGGGGAAAGGGGGGAACCAAATTTTTATATTAATCTAGTGTTGCTCATGTTGCTCGACGCCTCTCACACCGTGGCCGATCTATGGCGGCTGTAGGCCCGTATTTCCATACTGACATTGTTTTAAATAAAGGGCTTCTTAAAAAAAAAAAAGGAATTACGAAATCAGTGTCATGACTAATCATCTAGGTTGTTGAAAGTTTTTTCCTTTTTGAACAAATGATTGTTACTCCTAAGCGAAAGCATGCCGATAATACAAACTCGATTTGCCTAACACATTTTTGTTTTACGGAATTTGTACCCACCATGCCTGTCCTTTTCAAAGAGTTGTCAAATCAATGATCAACTATAAGGTATATACCGAACGCAAGGTATGATATCTTGCACCACAATATACGACCAATTGAGAAATACATGTACGACCAGGGAACCCGAATTCAGGAAATGAATGAACTAGAACATCTTCGCATCGACCTAGAGAATAATAAGTCCGTGGTATCACACACTCCTGCGGCTAGCCTGGTACATGGTAGGTAGAACTTTTTCGTGTCTACACGCGCTAAGGTATTTTTACTACTGCACCTCCCCTCCCCTCTTATTTTCCCCTCTATAGGTCACGACGAAGTTCCGACTGAAAGGTGGAGTGGACACGGACCGCACCAAGTTCAATATCAGGGAAACCATAGACAAATGTTGCGAGATAGTGCGAAAAATTACAGATCATCATTGGAAACGTGGAAAACTGTATTGTGCGTGTATACTACGACTATACGATATGAATGTGTATGCATTTCATGTTTGGGTCACTTGAAGAGAGCGTCATTGTATGATTGAAGTGTGCGTCCACCGATCAAAGGGAGGAGAATAAAAGGGTCAGACAACCCATAAGATAAACTACAAAATACTAAAGGTACGCAGCGTGCATAGGAGTAGAGGACAGGAAAGGAGAGGTCCCCGTGCTCGACGCAACCCTGAGTCTCCATCTTGTTGCATGTGCTGTCATACCCTATCCGACATTTGTGTGTACATGATCACCGAATTTATGTCTTTTCCCCGCTTGTGTTTTCTTACATGGAACAGACCCATGCTACCCCATGTTGTATGTGCACCAAGTGGCCTATTATCTTACCCATCTCTCTCTCTCTCGTTTTATGTCGTGTGTATGCCAAAATAGCCTACTTGATGCACCTCTCTCTCTCTCTCTCTCTCTCTCTCTCTCTCTCTCTCTCTCTCTCTCTCTCTCTCTCTCTCTCTCTCTCTCTCTCTCTCTCTCTCTCTCTCTCTCTCTCTCTCTCTCTCTCTCTCTCTCTCTCTCTCTCTCTCTCTCTCTCCCCCTCCCTCGCAAAAGGCTCTCTCTCTCTCTCTCGCCCTCTTTTCTTCTTGAATAAATTAAACGACATACACCCCTTTGGTAAGTGTATAATTGGCCTGAACACAGTGGTGTTCGAACAAATTGACAGAAACAAAAACGACCATACTTTACCACGTTACTACCTCTCCTTTTTACAAACATTAAGCCTAATCGGCTGAGAAGGAAAGGACAGGTAAGACGACTGATGTCCCCCAATCTGACCCACAACACGGGGACTATATGTCAGTGGTTTTTGTTCTTAAAGGACACCATCTCCACCACCCAGAATTACTCCCGCCCAATTACCCCGAAGTAATATGTCTAAAGCACCCTGTTCTCCCAAAGATAACCCCAGCCCTATACTAGCCGCCTCAGAGTATTTCGAACGACACAGCTGATGACCTTATTCACTAATAAAACCTCGCCTAAACTGATAAAGGGTTATCTATTGTCACCAGCAAAAATAATGCTTAGCTTATGTTCCTCCCCGAAATGGATACTCGTGAACCCGCGACAGTAGCACCTCGCACTTTCTTTTTATAAACTTAGCAGTCCTCGGAAAGAAATATGTAGTAACAAAACTTGTGTTGGGACGAACGAGCCTCTGCCGGAGAAGCCGGTTCGAATTTCTTTTTTTATATACTAGGAGGTTGACCGATGTCAGGCTTCCTACAACCAGTATCAGGCGCAGGAATCGACACCTAGGGGGCCAGACGATGGACAGGGACACCCACAGAAACTTGCACCACAACAATAATTGATAAGATTAGTAACGCACACACTATCATCAGAGTTAAGAGACACCAATCATGCAGCAACCGATAAAAACATGTCCGCAACTACTCGGTGGTTGGGAGAGAGGATGAAGTATGTAAATGTCTTCCCTGCCAACTCTCTAAGACTTTTGTTTCTTGTACCCATTTAAAGATAACGTGCTGCCATCGGAAGGGAGGGGTCGGACGTGACGCACAGCCTGGCTGCAGACCTTGGAACATCTATGACATCGACCAAGGGGGAGGCTACGAAGCAAAAAGGGCATGGGACGAGACACCTTTTTCAGGACGATAAGCGCGAGGGGCTACCTCGAGGCCCCCTGCTCACCGACCAGCGTGCCTGAAGTCTCAACCCGTCGGGCCCGATTGATGGGCCCAGTGCTGGAAGATTCTGCTCCCCTTGGTCCACATATTTGATCTGACCCCACTCCACCCCCTCTTCCCTCGGCGTCCCGAAGCACGTCACACCCTTCTCTCTCTCACCATCTTTTATATGGATTATGAATCTGACCCACCCACAGAAGAACAAAAGGCAGGTACCCTGTCTCAAAGTGCCTATGGTGAACTGTGTTAAGGAACAGGGCTGTGATCGGAGAACAATGAATGATCACACCCTGCAACGTGAGAAATTGGATTTGAGCTGGACCTTAGCTCCACCGCCGGTGCTCAACAGTGCCAACGAAAGAAGAACAACAATGAGAGCTTACCAGTGATAGCTCTTTATAAAAAGGACACTGGAAAGAAGAACCCATGTCAAAGTCGAAAATCCTCTCCCAACCACCTTTTTATATTAACTATCTTCTTATCAAGTTTTCATGATGTTGCATCAATCACTTCCGACTGTACACTGAGAAGTTAAGGAAATGTAACTTTGTATAGTAACATTCATACAACACCAGCCATGTACACAACTATACTGCAACTTTGAATGTACTTCCTCCTCGCCTGCTTCATCAAACTGTATGAGACAATGTACAAATGTGTCAGATTACTCCTGCCTACCCTAAAGACTCTGTATCTTTAAAATGTGTGACGAACATTGACGATACTGTAACTGAAAGGCTAACAAAGGCAAATATTGGCCGGACAAGCTGGCGAGATATGTTAAAAGGGAGGACTGTGGAAATTTAGCTCGCAAACTGAACATTATCTGCGCCATCTTGCCCCTCCCCAGCACCACGCGCAACGAATGCACGGCCGCCATTTTAGACACCCCACTCATTGTCAATCGCCAGCGCGGTCCCCTTGGCGCTGCGAGCATCCCCCGCGCGCTGGCCACCCCCGCTCTCTCATACAGGCCATAAACCCTCTCCTTCTGCGCGACCCTGCTACGGAACCACTTCCGACCGACAAACCCATACATGGTCATGCCTCTCCTTTGATAACCCCCTTCCTCTGCGCCCCATTGACCGAACTGGTCCCAGGCCATCACCTAGCCCTGCGGATGCAGTTTATTGCCCCTACTGTAAAGGAAACACCCCACATCAAAGGGATTACAGTAGAATCAAAGCCCCTACCCCCTGAGACCCGGCCAGTTGCACACACCCCCGGGAATTAGCGGAATTCCCTGCTGCGCGATAGCCATCTCCCACTGCGGGTAGGATGGGAACTTCTACTGTATCTATGTGTGGGATCGGATCTGAACCGGGGCTTCAGGGGATATTTCCCCGCACATCAAGGGAATCACAAGAATGTACTATGTGTAATAAAGCAATAAACCAGTGTATAAGAGACCAGGTCTCAGAGATGCAGTTAGAGCACCTCGTGACGATACCTTGCTGTCTGATCTGATGTGTTCTGCTCCGACGGAATAAAACCTTGTTTCCTGCCTTCCAGTCTCCGGCGCCTGCCTCTTTTATTGGTAAATTATCGAGTGGTATGAGAGGCGATTATCGCCGGGCAAAATACTTGGAAGATATCGACTGAAACTGCCGCTACCATTTAACAGTACGTTGCAGCAATAACATGAGTACCAACAACATCCCCGTGCCCCCCCTGATGCCGTTGGCATTGATGGTTTTTGCCTATATACTAAAAGGTTTGGGGGGCGGGGGATTTCCAGCTACCACATCATTCAACTCTTTAGATGTGTTAGCCATTAGCTTGTTACTAGGGACTAAGGAACCCTCTAGGTTACAAAGATTCTTCATAACTTTCAATTCGAAAGTAGTTAGCCTTTCTTCAATTTTTGAGAGCCTGTGGATAATAGGGGACAAAGATGACACAATTAGATTATCCAATTTAGTCCACATAGCATTGTTAGCTTTAACGGAGGAATCACTAGAAAAATCCAAAATCACATCACCAGGCATACATGTCTGCCTGTCCACCATTTTTGGAGATGACAATAATGTAGTTCCTCCGATTTTATTAAACCTTTGGATTTTTGCAGGTTTCTGTCTCTGAGGGCCCCCTCCCCGCTTGCTCTTTTGTGATGAATCTGGAGTTATAGCAGAGGAGTCAGTTTTACCATGGAAGGCAGATCTTGTAGCAATACGTGGGGTAGGACTGTTTCGATTATTTGCTATGGCCACATCAACCAGTTCATCAGATGGTGAAATATTAAGTTGTCCCAGTCCAACTTGCGCCCCCAATGGTTCATGTAAGGACTGTCCAAGATCACTTACTTTATCAGTAATATCGATATCTATGGCAGGAGGAGGACAGTCAGGGGTACGAGCAGAAGCCAGGGCACCCCAGGATGAACGTCTGCTCATTTGTGGCTCAAGTGATAAGTGACGCTATGTCAATGCTATTTCATTCGCAAGGACTGAGCTGGCTCTAATCAGGAATTGATCCAAAGTCCCCACCAGGATACCGGAGGGCTGCACAGTTCTCCCTTTGCCCTCTCGCATATTCATTCTTGCAATACGTATTGGGGGATAGCAATAACACTTTAGAGGATTACTATTTTTCCCAGATGACAACACCTCTCCCACAATATACCATATATCTGGTTAAACTGTTCCTGGACTGACGTTATGGGAGCATCAGGCTTAGGGAGTGGGCCCTGCCCGGCCTCTTCCGGTCACGAATGGGCTCAAACAGGCCCGCCCTTGGCTCGGGCTTCGCAGGGAGCCGCGCGTTGATTTATGCGCCTCCGGGCGCCATAGAATGGCGACAACGCCTCCTGGCAGGCAGCAGGGCAGTGTGGGAGCAGTGGTCCTCCACTCCTCGCGTCAAATGTCTGACTCACACAACATGACTTCCATATTGGATAGTGGTCCGAGGAAGTATCTCAACAGGTGCTCATTGGAGCACAGTTGTTTGGGAGCTCAGAGGCTGTTGAAGATTGCAGGCACTCGCACGCACGCAGAGTCTGGATAGTGGTCCGAGGAAGTATCTCAACAGGTGCTCATCGGAGCACAGTTGTTTGGGAGCTCAGAGGCTGTTGAAGATTGCAGGCACTCGCACGCACGCAGAGTCAGTGCATCTATGGGTGCTTTCAGGAAGTTTTCAGGAAGCAAGACTTATTTAAAAAAAGAAAAGAAATACACAAAAGCAGCTACTTCTCAGGGAAACCGGCAGTGGGTAGAGTGTTTTGCTCGGTTTACTCCTTGTGCTTGCAGCTGGTATGATTTTAAACAGTCTTTAGGAGATGTGGAATCCTTTCTAGCACGACCCAATACCTTGCTTTTGAATGTGTTTTTGACCAACCTTTTGGATATGCTCTGTGTGTTCCATGTGTACGCAGCTCCTCTATTCTTGTGCTAGACAGTGGCGTGCAGTTTTACCTTCTACGGTGGCAGAGCAAGTACAGGGGCTTCATCGCTCAAGAGGATCGCCTTACGTTGGGGCTTTTGGAAGTGACATTACCCTGATCTGTCCTTTAATTGCAATTTGCAAAGCTAATAACCACATTTACTGTGTGTATGGTGGGGGCAATTGTTGAATCATGTGTGCTTCTCATACTTTTCCACTGACTCCACCTCACCATCACCACCATTTGTAACTAATGCAGGTGAGTCACTCATTAAATGGCATGAGTGGAAAGAGTATTTTCTTAACTATATTGATACCATTGAAGAGGAGTTGTCGCAATAAAAAAAAGAGAGGAAATATGCTTGTACTCACTAGGTCCGCATGAGCTCATTGTATACAATACTATGGAGAATAATCCTCGCAGCTCTAGGGACTCTGATGTTTTCAAACATGTATTAGAGTATAAAAATAAATATCACTCGACATCAGTGTGTATTGCGATTGACAGCCACAATTCTTTCAGGAGAAAGCAGAACAAATTGGAGCCTGTGGAAGACTATGTTTCAGCTCTTAAGAGATATGCTCTTACGTGTAGATTTGTGGTTTTGCATGATGAGCTCATTCGTAACCAGATTATTATGTAGGTCAACAACAAGTATATACAGGAGAGGTTATGGATATATGGGGAGGCTTCTTTAGCAGAAGTGATTGTAGTAGTTAAAAAAGCAGAAATTTCTTATGAATGTACTAAGGCGGCTGAGACAACTTCTAAGGAGGAGTCTATGGAGATGGACTGTAAAGTAAAACAGAAGGTCAAGCGGGACAAATCCAAAGTTTAGGATAATACTAAGAAAAGTGTAAATGAAAATAAGGAGAGGCATTGTTATAGGTGTGGGAGTAAGGACCACTTGACGTATAGATGAAACAAATGCCCTGCACAAGACCAAAAATGTATAGAGTGTGGTATAAAGGAGCATTTTGCCAAAGTGTGTAGGAAAGGGAAAGCTACTAAAACTATAGCCAGAGTACAGGAGGACTCAGACTCTGATACAGGCTCGGATGGGTCTGATTCAGAGGCGAACCATAAGCATACAGACTGTGTGCTTGGCATTAAAGAACATTATGATGGTGATCATGTCTCCATTATGATGGTAATAATTTCCTTTGTAAACACTCTAGATCTAAACCAGTGTGCGACATAAAAATTGGCGGGTAGAGATCCCTAGTATGATGGATTCTGGTTCTCCTTACAAAGTTGTGGATAAAAGGGTATGGAAGGGGAAGTTTGCAGGAGTTTTAGGGAACTCATTATCTTAACCAAATATAGCCCCTGAAAGTCTTACAGGAGACTCCATTCCTATGATTGGATTTAGAAGGTTGTCATTTGAATTCAAAGGGAGAAAAGCAATGTGCAAGTTTTACTAGGTAGAAGAGGGGTCTTTAGTTCGTGGTTGGATTGACCACGGGCCCTAAACATACTTTTGGACCCCAACGGTGATGATCAAGTGTTACTTATGGGGGGTGAGGAGCATAAAGGATAGCCTTCAAAGAAATTTACCCAGAAGTGTTTACAGGGAAGATTGGCACACTTAAAGGCGTTTCGTGCAGAATTGAGCTAAAACAAATGCTATCCACAAGGTGCCAAAGGTCAGAGATACTCAGTGGATTTTGATGGAAGAAGTAAATAACAAAATTGAGACGCTACTCCTTGAAGGGTCATTGAACCGGTAGAGGTCTCTGAACCGATTGAACCATTGGTGGTAGCCAGACGCGCCAATGGGAAGAACCACTTGTGTGGGGATCTCGGGAATCTTAACAGCAACATTGTAATTGAGAGACTCTCTGTTTAAAATTAATGAATTTGTGACGGTGACAAACAGCATGGAGTGCTTTCCTTCAAATTATCTGTCCTCTGCTTACCACCAGATAAAGCTTCATAAGGACAGTAAGTCTCTAATCACGTTTATGACACCCCCGAGGATGCTATCAGTTTGTACGCATACCATTTGGACTTGAGTCAGCAGCTGCATTCTTTAAAAAAAAGTGTGCATAAGTTGTTCAAAAAGTAAGTTTGAGGGTCTCTGCTTGAATTACGACGGGTGGAGCCTCTTTATAAGGGTGTGGTGGGATACGTTGTTGAATGATGCTGAGAGGTTGAGGAGGATCAAGGCTTTGATGTCGGTGGCAGCAATAAGGGCGATTTTGGTTCTGTGGTGGTGCAGTATCCCGACTGGGAAACGTCCCGAAAATTGTTGCTCTTCAGGTGTTACGCGAG
This sequence comes from Triturus cristatus, assembly GCF_964204655.1. NCBI lineage: Eukaryota > Metazoa > Chordata > Amphibia > Caudata > Salamandridae > Triturus > Triturus cristatus. The sequence goes on from NC_140592.1 coordinate 685,538,636, forward strand.
TTGGCGGTTGATGGTTCTGAAAGGGGAGCAGGGAGGTGGGACAGACGTTCTTGAGATCGCTGGGGTCGGTGGACAGCTTCTTCAGAAGGGGTTTGACGGTTTGACTTCCATGTGTATCTATTCATTGGGGAGTTCGCTGTGACGATGGATGTGTTGAAGATGGTGTTGAGTTAGTTGCTGATCGACTTGCTCCCGAGGTTGAAGATGTGGTATCGACAGGAGTCCAGGGATGCTTCAGACTGGACTGAGCTCGTGATGGCAAATGTGCCTTGTGTGGTGAGCTGGTCCCAGGTGGTCGGTGTTGGCATCTGTGGGTGCGATGAGACTGAGGAGGTTGGCGGTGGTGGGTTGTGGCTCAATGTTTTTGTACATGTTGGAAAGCGTGTCGTGGTAGAAATCCACTGGGGTGCTGCAGAATTCCTGGGAGGGGGTGATGGTGTTTCCAGTGGCTAAGAGGTTGGAAAACTCGCTGACGATGTTGAGTAGTTCCTTACTGCGGATGGAACTGGCTTTGATGCGAGTGGCAAGGACGCTCCTTTTTGTCCTCCTCAGGAGTGATGGTATTGGTTGAGCAATGTTTTGAGGACAACATCAGAACAAAAGCATCACCACCAAGGTCATTACCAGTCTTTTGCATACAATCATAAATTTCAGCTTGATTTTCAGAAATAGGAACTAATCGATACTTATTCCAGCAACCTTTCAGATGTAATGAGACAGAACTTTTGCTCAACTCAAGAACTCTTATATGTTGGGAGAATTTTGAATCTCTTTCATCACCTTAAAGGGTTTCTTGATAAGAACACAACCACCAAATGTTCTCATTGAGGAACCCTTCTAACATTAAAACCAACTAAGATAGCTGCCTGGACCCCTTCTTTGAGAAAGCGATTGGCTCTTTCCACCAAGCCATTGGCTGCAGGGCTATAAAGAGCAACCTGAAGATGTTTTTTTTACATCATATTGTTTAAGAAAATCTTTCATTTTCTTGGCTACAAACTATGTACCATTTTCAGTAATAAGCTGTAGTACATTTCTAGTATTCGGTAAATCCGCAAAAGAATGATGTATCCAATTAGAAAAGTATATCAATCATCACAATAAGATACCTTTTCTCAGAGGATAAAACTTGGAACAGCTCTGTAAAACCCAAGAAAACCTTGACACATGATCCACCGGGTAATGGAATTGGATGTAAAACTTTCTCCCAATGTTTATGTAAAACTTTCTCCCAATGTTTATCTGATACAATGCACTCTGGACAAGCATTGACAAAAGCTCTAACTTGGGCATTTGTTGATGGCCACCAGTAAAATTCTCTGACCTTTTTACAAGTGGCAGAAATATCAATGTGTCCTTCATGGACAATGCTATCAAATATGTTACTACGGTGATGAAGGATTTCCCTTCTGAAAAAAAGGGCCTGACAGCAGGAGCATTACCCACCAACTTTTTAACATATTCAAATGCTTCACACACCCAATCAAACCTAACCCCCTTTTTCAGAAGGGATCTCAAAGGCTGCACAACCAGTGCATATTGTGACGAAGCATGTGTACATTTGCAAAGTCCCAGGAATGAGCGCAGAGCATCCTTGTCTGAGGGCAGAGGAACCTTCTGAATAACCTCAAGATTAAAGAACTTAGGCTTGATTCCTTCTGCTGAAATGGTACGCCCTAAAAAATCCACCTGCCGAGTCAGTAGCTTACATTCATTGTTTTTTGCAGTCATACCTCTATTGTGCAGGACTTGAACAGACTCTCCAGAACCACTAAATGTTCCTGCTTATCCTTCGTGAAAACAAGAATATCATCCTGAAAGGCTTGTACATTTTTCAACTCGCAAAAGAAATTAACCATAGTCTTTTGAAAGGCGCTTGCGTCAATGGCAGTCCAAATGGAAGCCTCAAACACTGGTAGGCACCAAACAGCGTGGTAAATGTCATGAGATCTTGTGATTCCTCACCAAGGGGAATTTGGTGGTAAGCCAAATGATGATCAATGGTGGAAAGTAATTTCAAATCACCAACATTTGCCAGCATCTCTTGTATGTGGGACAGAGGATGACAATCAACCAGAATATTCTGATTGAATAAACACAAGTCCACACAAATGCAAATCTCCACTTTTATTATTGGCTAAGAGAATGGGAGAAACCCATTTCAGACTAGTTAATGCGCTGAATTACACCTTTCGCACAAAGACTATCAAGCAAGGCTTTGAGGTCACTGCATAGTACAGGCCGTACTTTGTGAGCTATAGGTGTTGCTTCAGACTTAACTTGATGCAGTGCTCAAACGTCCTGACAGTACCTATCTTATTTTTTAATACATAAGGATATTTCTTAACCATAGCCTGCAAGACATCTTCGTGATCATCCATAAACAAAACAGGCATGTTATCAAGGCAAATAGGATTCTCATGCCTCAGTCGCAACAGAAAGCCCAACCTGGCTAGATCTTTTCACTCAACAATATTTTTACCTTTCACAGCAATGTACACTTTGATGCAAATTTCTCTAACCAAATATTCCAGGAGACCCAAAAAATAACCAATCATATCAATATCTTTATCCACAAAAAGCTTTAGGATTGATATCCACTTTATCCAAGGAAAAGGTTTTCGGAAAACATTGTAACCAGCTATGTCAGCCAACATGGTGCTGGGTGCCCCCTTATCAGCCGTCACAACTAGTTTTTGCCCATCTATTTTTCAAGTGTATTGTCAGTTCAAATTCAATAATCCATCGACAAAGTACAAAAGTTACAACATTGCCTTAACATACAATCATCCACACATATTATCAAGCTAAAAACAATAAAAAAAATAAAATATTAGCAGTGTTCAAATGAGCAATATCCTTCTGCTAAATACTCAAATGCCGAGCTTACAAATTAAGCAAATTAATAAGCTACCTTTCCTGTTACAAACACTAGGATCTAATAGAATCGAAAATCTTCTCACGCTTCGGCCATGTGAACTTGATTAATCTAAAGTTCTGAAAGAAAAGGAACACCCGCCCAAAGGTATGTAAAAGGGCCTAAAGGATAGGTCTCTAGATCCAAACAACACTAAACTGGGGCAGAACGAACAGGACAGAGAAGTAAATGCATCAGACAGGATTTATATATACAAAAATATATTTTTTGTTTATTTTGTTTTTTACACACATAGGATATTTTCAAATACTTTTGGTTAATTTTTACATATACATTCATTCAATAATGAAGACAACAAAATTATTAGCCTAAAAATTATTCAATGTCCCACACATAGCTCAACTCATACACACAGACATTCATTCAATAAACATGCTACAAACAAATTCCGGTCAAGATGGAACAACTGTCCAGATATGGTCGTATAGGTGGTCGACTCATGTATCATCCGATTAGACAAAACGATACTATGAGAAACGAAGAGCCGAAAATTCAGGCGCCTTTCAGAACCTTTGACTTACCCCGTTATTACCTGCCCTTCATCATTTTCTAGGGTCCCCCTCTCATAATTAACTTGATTAATCTATCCACTCCAAAGGCCACAGACACCCGTGTGTGCCATTTACATATACTTAGTGAATTAAAATTTTCCATTAGACCCAAAGCTCAACACACTAGGGCAATCCACCTAAGCTTCAGTCTGGAATATGCCATACAAAAAAAATAAAGACGTGCTCCTCCGACTCATAAATACAACAACAGACCGGACAAAGTATTGACTTGTCAGTTGAGGAAGCCCATTGTGAGATCTAGGTAGCAAAAGGGAGGGCACCATAATGACACTGCAAATAAAGTGAATGTACCTGGAGCGGGTTGAAGTAATCCAGGACGTGCTGAAGTTCAAATTCATTATTGTGTGTGAATAAGGCTTTCATCCTGCTACCTGTGGTGTCGGCGGACTCACTAAGTGTAATATTTGCTCAGTATGCCCACTTGACAACGCTTTTAGCTTTGGTGTTAATGGTTGTGGGGGCACTCCACAGACTCCTAGACTGTTAAGGGTCTGTTTGACATACACCAGGCCAAGGGATTTTATGTCAACTTTTTAAGGCAATGACCTCACTTAGGACTTCTCTGTTTGGCTTTGTGGCCTCTATTAGTCATACCCGAATCCATTACAATAAGGGTTACAATCCTGCCTCCTCCGTGATTGGCTTACAGATGAGGTCCAGTCTGAAAGGCAGGAGTGCAGTCCCTCAGCCCAGACAGGAAAAATCCCTTATAAAGTCGCTCTCACCCACTCCAAGAAGCGAGCAGTCGCTACGACGCCACAGCTCAGCGTCGTACAATGCAGCGCTCTTGACTTGGGCTTTGTGAATCTGTGTCACAGGGGAGATCGGGTATGATGGAGTTCTTTTGGTAAACCTCAAGATGGCAAATGCTCTATGATTGATTAATGAGTGTCTCTTTTTGATTTGGGGATCCCAGGACTACTTTTTCAACAGTTTGATCCTCATACAGTTAAATTCCAATACTCTCTCAAGAGGGGCACCACCTAATCCAACAGCACCACCCAATTGCTTCTCATTAAAGTTAAACATGAATTTGGTCTTTAGCTCTAGCCCATATGTGTTGCAAACAAGTAAGAACCTATCCATAAGCGTCTGGAGGCCCATGTGTGTTTTGGAAAGCAACAAAGTGTCATCGGCAAAAACAAAGGCAGTGAACCACCTCCAAAATCAACCATCTTCCAGGGGTGTAGAATTTAATAAAATATCTACTTGTCCATGGGGCAGGTTGCTTCATAAATCTACTTTCCCTGTAACAAAATCCACTTGTCCCTTTCATGCCATGTAGTGTAGTGACAAGTTATGGCACCAATCTCATTATAGAAAGAGCTCTGATAAAGCCTCTCCAATTATCTCAGGGATAATACCATGGTAGGGTTTGAAAACTAGCAATTTCCATTATTTTGCCACCTTTTGGCAGATCTACATACTGGGGTTGAAGGTAGTGCTAGGCGATTGTTCCAGGATTGGAATGCCTTTTTGAGTCTGTGCAAACCTACTAACTTGCATGTTTCAAAGGTTTTCACCAGCTCTTCTGTAATCTTTTCCCATACTGAGAAAGGTTGGAAATTTACTCCTGACAATGGCAGACGTAAACCATGAACAAATCTATACATGCATGTTTAGTCATTCTAAAATGCAGTTCCCAAATATTTTCTAGGACTATGATTTCTTGACCTACTTCTGTAAATTCTTGTGCATTCACGAAAACCATGAACCTGCAAGAATGCCAAGACAAATACCATGGGTGCACTTTTGAGATTTCTTTAATAATGGGCCCCTAATTAGGTCTGGTGTGAACCATGACCTTTTGTGTTTATTAAAATTCTATGTCTCTCTCTCTATAGGCTTGCTTCACTGTGAGTAACAGCATTTTGCTCTTTCACAAGAAGCATATTGGCACAAAAAAGTAGTTTTGTTCCGTGCCAGGAAGTAATGTGGCAATGTGTGCTTTTTGAGACCATATTTTTCCTTTCTCTTTGCCAATGCTTGTGATAATGGCAAGGGCCCGCCAGCTTCCATGCCAGTATGGTTTTACAAAACCATGCCAAAACAAGACACGCATTGACAAAACCAAAAAGCTGACCGCCAATTTTGGGCCCACTGACTTTGCCAATGCTTGTTTATTTTTATGTTTCCTATCATCTTGTCGAAAAAGGTTTAGCTGATTTTCCATTAGGAATCTTTTTTGTAAATACTAGCATGCACCAACACATTTTATAAATGACTCTGCAGGGAAATGCCACCTAAACTTTCACAGTAGTTTAGCTAAATGTTTTTTCCTAGTTTCATATTTTTTGTGAACATTTTATTTTGAAGCAAAGAATCTTGCTGTCAAGCTTCTACAAATATTTGTATCTAATCAGAGAGCATTCTGGGAGCATTACACACAGCCTCATACTGCTAAGCTGTGAAAACGTGTGTACACGTTTATACCGGAACCGCTGTCAGTAGGGCAGTACAAGTTTACAACATTCCCTAATAATAAAGGCTTTACATTAATGAAGCATAAATGCAAGTGTGAACAGCATTAACACACAGGCAAAAATATTACCTTAACTGCAGACATTGCTCTTCCCGGATCCATAATGTGTTACTGTAAACTGGCAGACAGAGTTTGTGCTGTAAGAGGTTAGGCCTACTTGTCCCAAGGACAAAATACACATTAAAACGTATTACCCTTGACCCCAAACAATATGTCCTGGGCGTCAGGCTGTAGGAATTCCACATCCCTAGACACATATTACATGACTTATACCATCTGAAATTATAGCATTAATAACAACACTTATAACATCTGAAATGACAATTTTAGAGAATACAGTACATAGTAGAGTGTCCAGTTACAACTAATGTAGTGTGGCGAGTGAGGTGATAAGACTTTGTACAGAGGTGCGAGATTGTAGCAAATTGAAGGTGGTGCTTAGATTATAAACTAAGGTTATAACTAGTGGTGCGTAAATTTGAAAAGTAACCTAAGGCACTATGACATATGATACTATCTGTCGTTCAGCTAACAGCATACTGAATTGCGGGGCTTGTAGTTTTGCTCCTGATACTGGGCTTGAGACCCAAGCATGCAAAGTTTTGCTGGCTAAAATACCGAAATCGGCTGAGGGTGTTATAAATGAAATGGAGGGACTTGTCAACGATGTTTGAAAATTTTACAAAGTTGTCAAGTCCTTTTGAAAAACAGCTAGCTTTGCAAAACCACAGAAGTAAACACTATTCTCGTGTTATGAGGGTTTACCGTTTTAGTGACATGCCTCAAAACAAGCATCGTCAATGCTAATTTTTTTGAGTAATGCAAAGATTTCTAGTGCGCTGAGTAAAGGACAGGTGACAGTAGCGATAACACATTTATCTCAAACATATAAAATAGGAACCGCTCTGGTAGCTAAAACCGTAATGACAGAGAGAGAGCGGAGATAAACTATTGCACACTCTTTGTAAACATAACCTACAGAAACAGCCACATCTCTTATCGAATTAGAATATATTCTTGTGCCTACATAAGAGGCGGAAACCTCCCCTACCTAGCGTGTTATGGTTCATCAGTAGGTTCTGCATCTAGCACTGGGAAGTATTCAAGAGCACTACTGTTCACTGCTTATACTGTTATATGGTGCCTAGTTTGTTTGTGATGGTGTCCTTTCAGTCTAAATGCTTGCTGTTAAACTATCATACCTATATTACAATAGTATGTGGATGAGCTAACAATGGTTTTTACTGGTGACTCCCTTTCACACGATTAAAAATAGGAGAGCTGAGTAACAGACATGCTTTTCTTTTCAGTAGAAATGTTTCAGCAAATGAATACCATTCCTACAGTGGCCCCCTGGCTCAGAACTCTAGGCATCAGGTATTGTGAAACAGTCCCGGGTACATAGAGCATGTTATACATGCACATTCAATATATCCATTTTCGGTCTCGCCTACGCAGTGTGCATGCACTGCTTGGGAGGACCTTTAGTCGTCGTTCAGCTCTTTTTGGAAGCACATACTCGTGCTTGTGGCGGCATACAGCTTGCGGGAGTGCGCAACAGCGCGCCACAAGCACGAGTATGTGCTTCCAAAAACAGCAGACTGCGCACGCACGCACCACTCCCGGCTTGTCTCTCTCTCGCGCGCACATCGTGCACACTTTAAGCAGCACTGCTGGCGCCGCTGCTTTCCCCTGTAATCCAGACTTGTTTGTCTTGCGATCCGTCTCTCTTGGTACCGCATCTATGATGCACAACGGCAGCATCATTTAATGACACACTGCCCACATTGCGTCGTGTATGCCTTCCTTTCGATATCTGAAACCTCGCTGCTGTAATCTCCCTCAGCTGCAACTTTTCGTGCCTTATTTTAACACTTACTTTTTCTTCCCCCTGGCTCCAGTGGGATCGCTAAAGTACAATTTACAGTCGCTGCAAACCTAGGGCTGCGCCTTCCACTCGCTCTCTGCTGCTCTGGGATTTCCAACTTATTGCTTCTGTTTTATTTCACAAAAATGGTGCCATGTCCCTGTAGATGTGTGTCCGTACACAAAACCTGGCCTGGATTCAGGGACAGTGTGGGCTATTCTGAATGGTTTACGTCGAATTAGAAAACAGCGTTAGCTTTTGCAAGCTGCGGATCACGTCACAAATATTAAACATCATTCTATTTGCCTAATAGTCCGCAAATATTAAAAGAACTTCTAAAAGCATTTGCAAAAAAATTTATTGCTGTCTATTACAGACATTTCCTGAAAATTATGGCATGCATCCGATTAATGTTTTAGTATGGACCCACCCCCTGCAGCCTTAGTGCTCCCCTGAACCCCTGCCACCCCTATGGCCTCAGTGCTCCCCTAACCTGTGGCCTAAGGGCTCCCCGGACCCACTCCCTACAGCATCAGCGCTTGTTTTATTCTGTAAACGGGTCACTTATAAGAAGCTGATTTTGGATTGCGGGGACTTATTTCTATATCTTAATTTGTAAACAGATTTTTTTTTTGTTTATGGCGTGCCTTAAGAACCAGAATAGACTTATTAACCCCTTCGATGCTGCGCAGATTCCGCCGCTGTGCTGACGGAATCTTGCGCGGGTGTGGTCATGACGGAATGGTTCCGTCATGAGCACAGCTCAACCGTGGGTCATGACGGAACCATTCCGTCATGAGCACCGAAGGGGTTAAATGAAAACAATATTAATGTGCTTAAGCTCAGCCTATCCCATTCAGTGCAGTCTGGGAATAAAATTGATTATATTGTATAGCATTTTTGTGCATTTTTAATGTATATCAGATTGCAAACACTTTGCTACTGCGCTCTTTTAAAAATAGGCTGGGGTTGGAACAGCCTGTCGTGAATATGTGGCAAAGTTTTTTTTAAAAACATGTGTCTGTGCCAAACACAAGCAAACACCTGCACAAATTAAGCACTGGTAATCAGCCACAGAAAACTCCACAATAAACAAAAAGAGTGCCAATGCTGCACTTAACTCTACTAGAAATTAAACAGTGAACTGAATGAAACAGTGCCACTAACAACCACTTCTTCAGATGGATTTAATCCAAAATGTTTTTTCACATTACATTAAATTGGTTCTCTATCATCAAAACATAATTTTAGCAAATCAGAGGAAAAACCAACAGTACAACATTAACATAGACATTTTTATATACTGACGTTTTTCATACTTTAATCATTTACGCAACACCACCACTTCCATATCACAATCAACCACATATAATTCTCAGACACACTCATCAGGGATACTCAGTGGACATCATTTATAACAAAGCAATAATTAAATGCAGTAAATGGACATCAAATCCCTCCCTGTTGTGGAGGGATTCGAAACGCGTAGACCTTTCCGCTTTCGGCCAATCTATTCTACATAAAAGAGTGCAGTGTGTCACAATTATGTCAATTTATGTTTGTTGATGGCCTGGATGTCCATTTACTGCATTTAATTATTGCTTTGTTATATATGATGTCCACTGAGTATGCTTGATGAGTGTGTCTGAGAATTATATGTGGTTGATATGGAAGTGGTGGTGTTGCGTAAATGATTAAAGTATGAAAATATCTATGTTAATGTTGTACTGTTGGTTTTTTCCTTTGCTAAAATTATGTTTTGATAATAGAGAACCAATTTAATGAAAGTGGTTGTTAGTGGCACTGTTTCATTCAGTTCACTGTTTAATTTCTAGTAGAGTTAAGTGCAGCATTGGCACTCTTTTTGTTTATTGATGATATTAGGCTCGGCCTTGCTGCCATTCAGCCAAAACCCGGGATTGTTTTTCAGACAGACAACTCTACAGCATCTCTGAATGCAAACATATTACCACCCTCAATCACACATGTTTCTGCCCACAACATATCTCTAAACCTTTTAAGGTTTCGCTCCTCTTATATTAAATGCAATGGTTCTACTTATTCATTCCCTTGTGCCTTGAAGGATAATTTGGAGGGTCAAGGCATGACATTATCAAAGTGTTGTACATGTTAAGCTACATATTTTAACAATGTAAATATGTATATAATGTGTGTATGCATGCATACATGTAGATGTATACAGTGTATACAGTTAACCACAAAACAACAGACCGCTGTAATCATACAGAGGAGACATATTCATGTGAATACACTTATTTTTGTATGTTTAAAGCAATGAGTGAACCTACAAACACAAGCATACTGTATGAATATTTAAAAAAAATACTCATATAGGCTAACATTATAAGTGCGTGTACATGTTCATTGGCATGCTGAAACACAAATTAAGGCATGCTTAAGCTACTTACGTTGTTTTTATTTGTATTTCAACCTATCTTATTGATGTCAGACACATAAAAACATGTGTGACGTGGTACATTACATTTGTAATCATGTTATGTTATACTAGCGTTTAAAGTAGCCTTTTGAGTGCTGTATAAACATAACACATGAACTAAATGCAGGAATGTGGTAAGAACAGTTAGATTTTATCAACTCTAAAGTGCGTGCAAATGGTTAGTTTTGCTTAAAAATGGCTGTGCTTTCCCCGGCAGTTTGTATTTTTACAGCACCGGTAAGGATTTGATGTTAGTGACTAGGTAAGGGGGAGGGGTGACCTTTACTTATGCTAATCACTTAATTTATCACATTCATATTTTCCTCAACAAACAGGCACTTGCCAACGTTAAATGGGTGTGTGGGATTAAGGAGTTTCGCCGCCCCTTCTATCTTACCGCCCCAGGTACATCTCGGAGAGTGTTATATTAAAGGCATGCTCTTTACACCGTTATGTGCAGGGGGGGGGCATGCGTTCCTGTCTCGCTGCTCACCAAACGCTACCCCCTAGCGGCCAGGTATCAGCGGTTTCACTTCCACTTTGCCACCGATGAAGACATTTTATCAACGGACACAGAGTCCTGTCAAAATCACTGAATAATGTCAAACTATGGCTGAAAGGAACAAGCATTGGCATTGCCAATAGGTCTTGCCTTTGAGACCTTATAAGTGTTTAGCCATGCAACAGTTGATGTTGTTGCACCAAGGATATTGTGCTGCATAACTAAATACTTATAAGGCCCCAAAAGCGAGACCTATTGGCTATGCCAATGCTTGTTTCATAAGATAGGGCGACAGTGTGGAAGCATCCATTTTTCATAGAGGAAGGTACACATTGAAAGAAAAAGTGCAAGCGTCCCTCCTTCAAAGGGGGGTACAGCTAGGGTAGCACAAGCTTTTCCTACCATATGACACATGGAAGTCAGGCAGCAATAGTGTAAGCTTTTTTCCTCACACAAAATGTACAGCCATGCAGTAGCAAGGCAAGCTTCCCTGTCTCACAGAAGGCAGCAAATGCAATGGTCCATTCCATGAAGAAGGGACAGATAATTACAAAGATCACTCACAGAACATGTACAGTTAAGGCATGCATGTCATTTAGGTTACAGACAGATCTCTAGAGCGGGTGCGTAACTCACTGAGAGGAATGTATAGGCAAAAAAGTGAGTGAATATCCAAGTTCTAGCATAATTCCCACTCAGATAAAATTCGACATCAGCATTCTTAAAATCCTGCTACTGTCAGAGAGCTGCTGTTTGCGCCGATTCTTTGGTTTTCAATCTACTGAGAAACAGCTCTTACTTGTTAGGTTAGCAATTCTTAACCTTTCGACTTCCCCAAGGAGTCACTACTGGCAGCAGTGAACTGCCATCTCAGCAACCGCTAAGATGTGAACCCCAAAACCATATAGAAAATGACAAACACGAATACACCAAACCATTACCCAAATAGGAAGGTTGCAACTTTTCAATATTTGGTTTCATTTCTAAAAGAAAATATGATATGCTAGACTCTAGCATACCACTTTCTCTTTTTTGTCCTAAATTCATGCTCTTTTTTTGTCGGCGCATGCCAGTGCTTCATCTGAGGCTACTAATCGTCCAAACTAGATTTTGTTTGTTGCACTTGCCTTGCTTCCATGAATCAAGCTAGGGATCTCAACTTAATGTTTGGCCTCGAATTTCTAAATCCTTCACATTTACAGATCACTTAGAATGTTCATTTTAATATTTTGCTTTTTTTATGTGTGCGTACCTTACTAGTCTGCTAAAATAATTTTATTTTCCAAACAGACACGGACTGGACTCCCCGAGTATGCACGGTGGACCTGGATGGGTCCGCAGAACACAGGTTAAGAACCGCTGTATTCAGTCATGTCTGGTGGTTCCTTTGAGCAGGGCCGGCGCTAGGCATGGGCAGCGTGGGCAGCTGCCCAGGGCCCCGCGTCTGCTCGCAGTCGTGGGGCCTCGCACCTTTAACCCCTTCCCCGCTCATGACGGAGCCGCTCCGTCATGAGCCACGGTTGCCGTGTGCTCATGACGGAACGGTTCCGTCATGTCACGGCCGTTGGCGGCCGCTCCGCCTACGCGGCGCTGTTTCCCCGCCTGTGCGGGGGGACAACGCAAATGGGCGGAGTCATGACGGAACCGTTCCGTCATGAGCACAGCTCAACCGTGACTCATGACGGAGCGGCTCCGTCATGAGCACAGCGCCACCGCGCTGCCCCCCGCACCCCCCCAGCGCCGCGGCGGAATTCCCGCCGCGGCGAAAGGGTTAAAGACTCCAGACTATTGAGGCCCAGGGGACCCACTAAGAATTTAAATTTTTTCTTTGCTTGAACTATCTCCCCTGCAGGCCGGTCTCTGTGGGCCTATTGGCTGCATCTCCATGTTGCTGGCAGCAATTAGACAGTTTATTGAAGTGCCCTTGCTGTGAAGGGTGCCCTGCCCCTGTATCAATGAAAAGCAGAATATCCTGCTGGGCGCAGAGCAAAAGATTGAATGGCGATGTTGGCGCAGCACAATGGAAAATGTTTACCTAGGACAAGTGGAAAGGGAGCAGAGAGGGGGATTAAAGGGGTAAGACACACTGAATAGTGTGTGTGTACGGCAGTGAGACAAGCGGTGCACGCAGAGGAAGAGAATCAGAGTGTCAAAGTGGATGGAGCAGGTTTAAAGTGTGCTGGATCACTCGAGTCTCAGATCCGGTAGTGAATTAAAATGGACATTCAAAAGGGGCCCTATATTAATGTCCTTAAGTTCACCTGCAAAAACATTGATCCAGTGTCTGCACAATGAAGGAAAGTTCTGAAAAGAAGGTAATGAGACCGGCCCGCTCTCCATTTTTGCCGTCATCCTCAGAGTGAAACAAGCATTTGCAATGCAATAGGTCTCGCATTTGCGAGATTTTGGAGCTATTGGCATTATAAATGACAATGCCTTTTATTATTGCAGCTTTTTTTAAACACATAAATAAAAAGCATTGCCATTTACAATGCCAATAGCTCAAAATCTCGCAGACGCAACACCAATTGCATTGCAAATGCTTGTTTCTGTTTCCAGCTCTGACCCCTCTATATGCAAGATAAACACACTCCCAAATTAATGTACAAGCTGGCTGCTTACACAAAAACTACTGAAAAGAATCCCTAGTTGACATCTTCGTAATACCTAAAATGTCGAGTGAAAAAAAAAAGATGTCACAGACGAACATTAGACCAAGACGATGCACCGTTGATGAAAACATTTGGCTACTAGGTCCGCATTACGAATGGCCAGTAAATAGGGCCTACAGTGCAGTTAGGATGAGGTATTGGTTCTGGTTATAAAGTAATGTCCATTTGCGAACAAGGAATGGCAAATAGTGCAAATATGTAATTTCCGCATATAGTGCTCCCAGGTGCTGTGTGAGGCACGCACTGATCTAGCAGCATGAAGTCACAGGTTTCTTTCAGAGGCTTCTCCTGGCCCATATGGTGTCGTGCTCGGCGGGCTCCTATTGGAGGGGCCTTGGGGCCTTCAGGAGAGACGCGCGATGGCGCAGTGCCACTACAGGGTCTGTTTCGGCACGTGATCACAGCAGCCAATCAATCAACAGCAGGGCATTAGATGTAAATAGCATCTCTAGTCCTTGTTCTTTAATGAGTTGTAATGTTGCAAAGACATGCGTCGCCGAACCACGCCAGGGCCTGTTTCAGGATGCGCCAACAGCAGGGCTCTGGGTTATATGATTCCGCCATGGTGGCCTGACAGAGTTTACTGCACTCATAAACAGCGTTTAGTGCAAACATCGCCCTTAACCCGTCTTTAGCTCGATAGCAGGGAGTGTCTAATGTGTAAGAGCAACTTTCGTTGGAATTCGCCAGGGCAATGTTGAAGAATTTATTTTTTAATTTTACAATAACAATTCTTCATCGAGCCACTAGATGGCAGAAAAGGCGCTCATATGAATTTAAGGTCAAGCCATGCTGCTGAAAAAACACAAGCAGCTGAAATCGTCCGAGACTAGCAGCTGAGATCGCCAGGGAAGAGACGCCGTGCGCGTGCACTACTTCTGTCACTACGCGTGCACATCTCCTGTCCCACTTTGGACACAAAACCCACAACAATAGATCTCGCCAAGGCGAATCATTCTTTCACAGTCCCATCATGTCAGAACTGGAGCATTTTCAATAGTATATACAAGGAAGCCGTAGATGTTGCCTATTCATCTTATGCAACTAATAACCACTGACAAAGCCAATTGTCCTGGCTTGTTGTAGGTGTAATTTTATTTGTTGCAATATTTTTCTGGAGGCAATGACAGAGGCAGCAAAATACCAGTCAGGCGGCAGACTAGGCTAAGCACAGATTTATAGCTTACATGTTTTTAAGCCACACCCTTAATTACATCAGCAACTCCCCTTTGTAAAACACCCCCAGTTTGTTTCATCCCATCTAAAGCCCTGCTGTCAGGTCAGTATGTAGGCCGTTGTTTTGGCAAGTTGTTGACCTGCTTTATGGTCAGGTGAGACGGTTTTTACTATTGATTTTTATGATAATAAAGCAAACATTGCCTGCACCAAACTCAAATCAGTGCAGTCTTCCATACCTTACAAAAAATGTACGCAGCATATCTTTACAAGTTTAAAAGTGCCCCAGTTTGCTAACATGCGACACTTTTCTAGCTAATTAACTCAGTAATAGTGGGCCCTTTGATTTTGGTACTGGGTCTATTTTCTTTCCCAGTCTGATGCTGCATGTTTGGCAGGGCCACTGGCATTATGCGATTGTACAGCAGCGGTGATTTCTGCAGAATTATGCATTTGATGCTTTTGCCACATAATCGATCATCTGCTGCATAAAATTGCTTTCTATCTCAAACGTTTCAAAAGTTACTAAAAATGCAGCGACGCGTCTTGCTGCATGTGGGAAGGCCCTTTGAAAAGCTGGAATAGTCAACTTTCTGTTTCCCACTGCTAATTTTGGGTGTTAAATTGGTACTAATGGGGTGTAACCAGTGCCCAAACAGTGTTACCAAGTTTTAAAAACTCAAAAAAATGAAGTAATACCATTTCAAAATGTGCCAGATTATGCCGCATGGGCCTTTTCTTGCCATGTAATTTACTCACCCTTCCACATAATTTAGCCCTCTCCTGCCACATAATTGCAGTGGTCCTGATGTTAGGGTAATCAATGGCTTTGATTTTGTTCCTGTTTATATTTCACATGCTTTACTTAATCTTGCATTCCCCTAGAGTGGTAGCTATTTCCAGCATGTGTGTTTCTGTATTTCATATCACAGCATATTACTCTTGGATGATGCTCGCTTTGTACTGAGTAGCCTCTAGGTGTTTATAACAGGCTACAGTTGAGCACCTTGAAGTTAACCAGCCACAGGCCTGCAAATCCCACGTGTCTGGCGGGAAAATGGACTATAAAAGCAGAACAAGAAAATCACACCAGAAACAATCAAACGTGCGTAGCAACATGGATGCACCCTGACCGAGCGCAGAGGCCAACGCGAACCTCACAAGCCCCACAGACCACCAGCAACGAACAACGGGGTCGGGGAAGGCCAAGGAGGAGAGGAAGATGGGGTGCAGTCCGCAGGTAAACAAGAACAGCGTCACGGTGGTGACAGAACACTACCAGCAACTGACCCACAATCAGACTACCTTGAATGCAGCCGAAGTGTCGAGGAGGCGCTGGCATGATGTGAAAACCCAAACCAGGCCCAAAGCCACTGCCAACAGGAAGGCAGCAACGGCGACAGCAGGTGGGAGACCTGCGCCACAGGAGGCGCTGGAGGAAATGGAGGCCAGCCATCAGTGAGGAGACGGTGCAAGGGGGTGGGAGCACGGACACAGCACGAGAGGACCTGATGCAACAAGGACAGGGTGAGTAACGACCAGGGACGGGGGGAGATGGGCACAATGGCACACATGCACAACGATGTGTAGCACACTGCACACCCACAAATACCCAGGCTCATGTCCCTCATCCCCGTGGCACACTGCAGCATACACACATAGCAATAACAGCACATCCACATTGACGACAATGTGGTACAATGTTGAACCCCGACACTGCAGAACAGAGGACACAACTGGCTCCGCACACGCGCAGAAACAGGCCTACTACATCTGACAGAGCTGGAAACTGTGAAATGGAAATGTACGCGTACAACCTCACAACCGTCATGTAGTCCAAATATACACTGTCCCGCATCTAAATCCTGCACCTCCAAAACAGTCACAATGTGCATTGTCATACAGTCTGCATGTAAACAAGAACAATGCGCCAACATACATGTCAACACAATGTCAACATGCATTTCCCCTTCACACTGCAGAGGGACAAACAACACCTCCAGCAGAGCACAGAAGACCACACTTCAGTGATGCCGGAGAGGACCACCACACCTCCGACACTGACGCCCTACAACAGCCCATGGACATCCCACGCAACCCACCACCAGGACCAGGGCAGCCAAGCCACTTAGAGGAGAACCAAGCCACTGCAACAGACCACAGAGCACGAAGCACCCGCAAGCACGGCTGGCTCACAACACTTCACCGACGCCAAAAGGAGGTGGCCGAACAGGTGTGGGTGTGGCCCGAACCCATGGAAAGCAAACTAGATCACATACGTGGGTGTCTATTACCCTTCAGGGACCACCTACACCCCACAAAGGAGACCCACACTGCCATCGAGACACATGCAGATGCACATTCCCAGTACAGAACCACGCCCAGGGGCACGCACATATCAGTCACATACCCACGTTGGCTCGGCGTACGACGGCCCAGTCCACTCCCCTTACGAATTGAGTGGGTGACGACAAAGCTACATGTCCAAGCTCTGACCCGCTGCCTGCGGTTACATGTCTGCATCCGCTGTACACAGCACAATGTAATGTCGTAGGGCCCAGGGCCCTCATGCATACCACAAGACCACAGGGACACATGCAGAGATTATGTTGAACTAGGTTACGGGCACGTGCGCCCGGCCCCTTTATTGGTAGGACCATATGTACAGTGACGCCTGTGCTGGATGTGTGTGGGGTGAGTATAAGCCAGTCCGCACGGAGTGCTTGGCGCTGGCAACAACTTGAACAGTGGACTCCAGTGCAATGGAAACAGAAAACACCTGCATAACAGAGTCAACTGCGGAGCAACATGGAGGTAGCCGGAGCAAGTACAGAGGTCACCCAACATACAAACAGAAGTGTCCGTGAGTTGCAGTGCACTGAGGTTGGGGCACTAGAGAGGAGCGCGCTCATGTGAAAAAAATGTCTAGGATTGTGTTCCTTTGGGTTATGCCTGATGCAGATGCAGTGTTGTATATCAGACCTGCTACAACTTCCCCATCAACGTCCCAGGTCTCCCACACTGCCTGAGGTGACATTGCTGCGCAACCTCTCCACAGCACAAAACTCAATCAGTAACGGTGCACTGAGTCAATGGCACCTGGAGTGCTGAGCAGGGGATCAGGCAGATGATGGCATCCACGACAGGTCTGAGCAACTCTGTTAGTCTGCCAGTACCAATGTTTCGACTCTGGCAGATAGTGGTTGGAGTTGGCCCTGGCGATGGTGGCGTGTGCCTCCTGCAGTGATGCGACGTCCGGGCCGGTCAGGACTCGCTTTGATGTGTGAGCCCTGGTGGTCCGCAGTCGAGGCCGGAGGCAGCGGACAGCGCAGGGCCACATGCACATGGTGTCGATGACCCCAAGACCACCATCACAGAGGTCATCCAATATTCATTCAGACAGGGTCCCTGACTTGAGCTGCACAGTTAGTGGCCCCGGATGAGCAGCGGCCAGCACAGGCACACAGCCACGGGACGGTGACTTGCGGTCCACTGAGGTAGGGCCACGCAGACTGAGTTGGTCCTCATCGATGACAAAGGTGAATGTGGAGGAGGGTTACGGGGGACAGTGGAAGGTGTCCTCCAGGGCATGATGCAGAGGGCAGAAGCTATCCGGAAGCAGCAAATGGAGAAGTGAAAAGCGACAGTCTCGTTGCCACCACCAATTCGGTATCAGCTGCATGAGGATGAAAACTACTCCCTAGTCCATAGACTCAAACGCCACCAATGTACGGCCAGAGAGTGTCCATGAATGTTGAGGTACAGACTAAGTGGCACCGAGGCTGAGAGGGGTTGCAGTCTGCGATGATGCCGGTACACTGATATGAACTCCGGCATTGCCAAATCAAAACTCTGTCACCTACTGGACCGCAGTGTAGGCTAGAGGCAGCGGTCAGCAGTGGGCCACAGCCACGTGTCGTAGGCTCGCAATGCACAGAGTCAGTGACACCAGTGCAGTTGTAGGTAGTGTTCGATCACCTCCGTAACGATGATCTTTTTTCCTACCAAATGCAACGCGTCATCCTCTTACGCCTCTCCTTGAAGGTAATGATATGGACACTGCCTTTGGATAATCAATGTTCAGTTCCAATTCTGTGACCTACTCGAGCGCAGCATAGGCAGAGAGCAGTAGTCCGCGTGGGCCCACAGAATCTGCGGGTGGGATGTACTACTCAGACCTGGTGGTACCACATCCAAGGGTGTATAGTGATATACACTCAGACATAATTAATGTGCTCTGCCATGGTGTAATCAAGACTCAGTTTCCAAATGTATGACCTACTTGTCCGCTTTGTATGCCGGTGGGGTACGTCAACAGGAAAGGAGTGGCTGCCAAGGTCGCAGGGCTCGGGCTTGGAGATTGCACCGGCACGTGGTGGGCCCTCTTTGACAAACGTCGGTGTTGGCAGGTGGGCATTAAGGCCTGGGTGCACAGAGGCGGGCAGGACTGGGTCGGGGACCACCGTCCCAAGGTGCAGCAGGCGCACAGGATCGCTGGAAACTCCGCTCACGGCAACAGCGTCGGCCTCGTGGCCGTGTGAGAGGCGCCCCCCTGGCAGAGACGTTGGGCATTCCGGAAGAGGACCACGCCCAGAGTTACGTGTCTTTTATTCACTCCCCTACGCTGGCCTGGCGTCCGGCGGGCCAGCCCACTCCGCTCACGCTTACGGGGGTGGGGGGGGGGGGGAACACATCACAGGCTACATTTCTGCGATCTTCCCCACTGGCTGGGGTGAAATGGTTGCGTCCACTGTCCACTACACTCCAAACACCAGCGGTGTGTGTCAACATAGATATGTGTGCACTATGCATACTGCAGTCTGGCCAGCACATCCACACCACACTTGGTATTGTGTACAGTCTCATTCATTGGTCACTTGCCTCCTTCACACATGCCTTGTCCCCACCTCTTCTGACATTCTGCTATTGTGTGGCAGAGGTGCCATGCCGTTGATGGCTAATGTACATGGCTGGCCCAGGTTCCCACAGTGAGTTGTGCAGTTGGGTCTAGTGGGTGTGCATGTTGTATGTGAGCTTGTGACGTGTGCATTTCCTGTGTTGTATGATTGTGGAGTTGAGGTGTGTGGTGTGTGCATTTGGTATTGGCCAACGAGCAGTGCATTTCCGTAGGTGCCATCCTGGTGGCGCAGGTTGATGATGGACTGTCGGGAGGTGTAGGAATCATGCACACTGCCTGGGTGGTTTGCGACGGCGTTTGCGGGGATTCCCCGGTGGTCCACTATTGCCTGCACATTGGTGGGATAAGTGTGCTTTCTGTTGTGCTTATTGTGTGCAGTGTTGCCAGGGGCCACTAGTAGAACATGTGTGCCCCCCCCCCACGTGCTGGAAGCCAGCTGTGGCGTACACGCCTTGCTTGGTCTCCCGCTGTTCCTGCGCAGTGTGTGGGAAGTATAGATAGTGGGGTACCAAGCTGATGGTGTCATCCATGACCGTTGTGAGGGACTTGGATTGGCCTAGCTGTGTGACTCCTCCTTCTCAGGCGGATGTTGGTTGGAGGGTACCAGAGGCCAACACGTGCAGCACGGCCATCAGCTTTGTCTGAGGTGGGATGTTGGTTGTGTTGGTACTGTCAGCCTGTGGGCAATGGTGGTTAGGATGCAGAGGATGGTTGTCCCTTTGAGCATGTAGTGGGCAATTACATTCTCTGCTGTTGGGTCTGTGAGGTTGGTGCGTTTTCAGGGGGTCGCTGCCTTTGTCTGCACTGCCTCAGTGTTGGTCGGGGGAGGGGTGCGGGGGGGTGGTGGCGGTGGGTGTTGTGGCCCTCTTGGGTGTCCGGGCCACATATTCAGTGGCTCGAAGGAATCTGTTGGTCTTCATGTGTGGCTGTGGGCTGGGCTCCCTTTTGTGGTGCAGGCTGTCGTCCGACTTTGCACCAGGTCGGAACTGGTGTTAATTTCCTGCAGCCAACGCGCCTTTTCGCATGTTTTGAGGACTTATCGCTGATCTGGCTGGTCGTTGAGAATGTTGAGAAGTGGGGTTGACGTAGCTTTTTGCACGGGAATGCCTACTCTGCATCTCATTAGCGATAGTTGCCGGGTTCATCTGTGGTGATGTTTTTTGCGGCTGCTATCGCAGGTAAACTGGTGCTATGGGCTGTTAGCTTAGCACCGGCTTCTGAATGGGGTGATAAATTTATCGCGACTTTGGCTGCGATAAAGTGCCGATAACTCGGTGATAAGTCCTTGAGAATATGCCCCTTAGTGTGCATTTGGGGAGGGGATAGCTTGAAGCACTTTAATGTATTCAGTGGTATCTCAGCTCAGCAAGAAGTCTGGAGGTCTACTGGTTGACACTCCATTACTCAGCTGCTCTCCGAAGTATTCCTCCATTTGATCGTAAACAGCATACTTGCAGACTTTTAGACGATAGCCATTTAACATCAAGTTCTACTGTCACATAGTCTGACGCAACATTTAGTCACACTTAACGAAGCAAAAATCTCACCAGCGATTTGGAACTTTTCAAGTTGTCAGACCTATGCCTAAAATGAAAAGCTATCATTGCAATTAAAACAAGCATTTGCAATGCAATAGGTCTCGCATTTGCAAAAGTTTAAGCTATTGGCATTGTTCATGACAATGCCTTTTTTAATCTATTTTATAAAAAAACACATAATGGCATTTATTTATCATTTAAAAAGCCAATAGCTAGTGTTGCATTATTCTTAGCAATGCCAGATGCTCACACTTTTATAATGCGAGACCTATTGCATTGCAAATGCTGGTTTACATCTGCCTTTCTTTCTTGATTTAACTTCCTCTACGCTGTATCGTGGCTTAGACTTGTACACAGGGTCTCCAGGTTCACAGATAGCTTAGATGCCACCAGGAATTGTAGTTGTCAAGGTGGCCTTGGTGGACATGTTTGACCTTCTGATGTAGTTTAAAGGTGTGGTTAAAAAAGGTGTGCTATCTTAACAGACCCAGGTTGCATCATCTGTTTCAAATACCCTGGTTGTCCTAAATATATCCAAGCAACCGCTACTGCTTTTAGCTTCCCTGGAACATTCATATGATAGCGTATATGTGTAGGCATTATTACAGGTCACTGTTATTTGGGCACGGTCCCGATGGTGGTGATAAATTTGTCTGCAGCTTTCCATCTACTCATGGAATCTGAGTGTAAAATGTGCAGAAACCAAATGATAAGGGGGGTCAAACCCTACTTTTCTTCAGCTACAGCTCTTCAATCACTTTGACAGATGCAGCTTACCATTCTAGCATCAATGATATTCTGATTGTCCTTTCCCTGTTGGTTGGCAAAGCACAATGCTTTCACCACCTTTGGACCTTGATACATAAAGACTCTTCGGTGTTGGCATTTGTAAAATAAGGCTAGAAACGTAAAGTACCAGAATGCTGCTTTCTCTTTCCTCCTCTGACTAAGAGCATTTTTGCACTTCTTGATGTATAAGTACTCTTGACAATCACGTGCATCGGTCGTTAACTAGAAAATCTTTGAGTGGTGGGTTTGTACCTGTGATATTTCGGGTTTATGTAAATAAACAGATTAGGCCCATTCAGTATTTATCTTTGTTAATGTCAATCTGTACCTACTGCCATTTATTAAAAATTGAAAAGGAGACAGTGCTGTGAATTTGGCAGGAGTACTCATGTTGTACTTTCATGTGGGCGAGAGGAGCATCTGCCTCTGTTAACACTTTAGAAGCAGCAGGCTGGCTTGGATTCCCACTACTAAGGTATTACCCAGGGTGGATTAATGTCCCTGCTGCCCTGAGAGAATGGTACAGCACACCAGCTTTTTTCTAAAGCTAGTCTTCAAGTAGACCGTGTCCGACGTCTGCACATGCAAACCATTTTTGTGGTGAAAGATGAGATTTTGCAATCTATTGCATTCATGTTGTACTGCATGCCAGAATCTAAATAAGAGTTCAATTTGCGCCCCGCTTTAGATTAGAAAGAAGAGCCTCAGTCCAGGTGTGTTATGATGAATCCAGTAGTTTCTGGGTGTGGTCTGGGTTTAGCATAGACAGAACATATTATAAGGGTGTCGGCTTGATATCAAAGAGGCACTTCTGAGAGGCTTTATTTCAACGGTCTTTCAGAGTCTCATTAGAAGAGAACTAAGGGCCTGATGTACAAAGCCATTTTGCATTTTTTTTCAGAATCGCAGAGTTTATGCCAACAATTCATTAAAGCATTTCCAGACTGTAAAATGGTTTTACTGACTCTTTCTGAATTGCCGATAGCAATGGGCATCAAAGGGGCTTCCCTCGCAATTGTGAAACACGATGTATCAATGGCTTGGTTTGTAACACCAGTTGGTGTTGCAAACCATTGATAAGTTACTGAATTATCAAAAAAAGCATTTACAATGCAATGGTCTCGCCTTTTGCATAAATTGGGGCTATTGGTATTGTAAACGACAAACTTTTTTATTTATGGGTTGGTTTTTAAAACAGATAAATAAATGGCATAGTCATTTACAATGCCAATAGCTTTAGCAAAGGCGAGACCTATTGCATCTATACACACACACACACACACACACACACACACACACACCCACACACGCACACGCGCGCGCGCACACACACACACACACACGCACACACACCGAGCCCCACACACACAATCCTTTGGTGAATATGTAGTGTTGGAAGGGGTCCACAGGGGGCACAGCGGTGGGGAAACGAGTGGGACAGAGGGCAAAAGGGGCAAAAAAGGGAAAAAAACGAGTGGCGCAGAAGGGCACAGAAAAACGAAAGGAACAGACGGCAGAAAGGCACAAAAAACGAGGAAAAACGAGTGGCACAGAGGGCAGAAGGGCACAAAAAAACGAGTGGAACAGAGGGCACAAACAACGAGAGGACCAGAGGGCAGAAAGTCACAAAAAAAAAAAGAGGGAAACGAGTGGAACAGAGGACAGAAAGGCACAAAAAAAAGAGTGGAAAACGAGTGGCACAGAGGGCAGAAAGGCACAAAAAAGAGTGGCACAGAGGGCAGAAGGGCACAAAAGACGAGAGAAGCAGAGGGCAGAAAGGCACAAAAAAACGAGTGGAACAGAGGGCAGAAGGGCACAAAAACGAGTGGAACAGAGGGCAGAAGGGCACAAAAACGAGAGGAGCAGAGGGCAGAAAGGAACAAAAAAAGAGGGAAAACGAGTGTAACAGAGGACAGAAAGGCACAAAAAGAGGGAAAACGAGTGGAACAGAGGGCAGAAAGGCACAAAAAACGAGGAAAAACGAGTGGCACAGAGGGCAGAAGGGCACAAAAAAACGAGTAGAACAGAGGGCACAAACAACGAGAGGGGCAGAAAGGCACAAAAAAAAGAGGGAAACGAGTGGAACAGAGGACAGAAAGTCACAAAAAAAGAGTGGAAAACGAGAGGCACAGAGGGCAGAAAGGCACAAAAACGAGTGGCACAGAGGGCAGAAGGGCACAAAAGACGAGAAGAGCAGAGGGCAGAAAGGCACAAAAAAAACGAGTGGAACAGAGGGCAGAAGGGCACAAAAACGAGAGTGGGACAGAGGGCAGAAGGGCACAAAAACGAGAGTTGCAGAGGGCAGAAAGGAACAAAAAAGAGGGAAACGAGTGGAACAGAGGGCAGAAGGGCACAAAAACGAGAGTGGAACAGAGGGCAGACGGGCACAAAAACGAGAGGAGCAGAGGGCAGAAAGGAACAAAAAAAGATGGAAAACGAGTGGCACAGAGGGCAGAAAGGCAGCGCCACAAACAAAACATTTCAAGTAAATTAAAAAAATCGTAAATCACACTGTGAACATATAAATGAAGGCATGCGTTCTGGCAAGATGGATTGGGGAAACTCCATACTTGGGTTTCAAACGTACAAGCACAACAATGTCAATAAATAAAATAAAACTCTGAAAGGAGCCTACCTTTTAAACCAGCGGTGACGGTGGGGAGGGGTGTCGGGCGGGGGCAGCAAGACAGAGACTTGCAGGGTGGGAGGAGAAAGGGAAAACTGAAAGCACGAGTGCACAACAATGTCAACAAGCCCGGCGGAGCGTGGGCGCGAGCGCTTGGGGCGGGGGAGCGGACCCTTTGCGAGTGGAACAGAGGGCAGAAGGGCACAAAAACGAGAGTGGAACAGAGGGCAGACGGGCACAAAAACGAGAGGAGCAGAGGGCAGAAAGGAACAAAAAAAGATGGAAAACGAGTGGCACAGAGGGCAGAAAGGCAGCGCCACAAACAAAACATTTCAAGTAAATTAAAAAAATCGTAAATCACACTGTGAACATATAAATGAAGGCATGCGTTCTGGCAAGATGGATTGAACAATGTCAACAAGCCCGGCGGAGCGTGGGTGCGAGCGCTTGGGGCGGGGGAGCGGACCCTTTGCGAGTGGAACAGAGGACAGAAGGGCACAAAAACGAGAGTGGAACAGAGGGCAGACGGGCACAAAAACGAGAGGAGCAGAGGGCAGAAAGGAACAAAAAAAGATGGAAAACGAGTGGCACAGAGGGCAGAAAGGCAGCGCCACAAACAAAACATTTCAAGTAAATTAAAAAAAATCGTAAATCACACTGTGAACATATAAATGAAGGCATGCGTTCTGGCAAGATGGATTGGGGAAACTCCATACTTGGGTTTCAAACGTACAAGCACAACAATGTCAATAAATAAAATAAAACTCTGAAAGGAGCCTACCTTTTAAACCAGCGGTGACGGTGGGGAGGGGTGTCGGGCGGGGGCAGCAAGACAGAGACTTGCAGGGTGGGAGGAGAAAGGGAAAACTGAAAGCACGAGTGCACAACAATGTCAACAAGCCCGGCGGAGCGTGGGCGCGAGCGCTTGGGGCGGGGGAGCGGACCCTTTGAAGTGCTTCAAAGGAGCCAAAGCTATAGAGAAGGGAGGGGGGAGTGGAAGCAGCTGTGCACGTGCATGTGATCGTGCACTCAAGGTTTAGGCCAGCCAAAACAGTGGGTAGCACTTTGAAAATCCCACATATAAAATGTCTCTTGCGAGACCTAAAAATCATTGCCGTGTTTTGAAATGTGTCTCTGGTAATAGCAAGGGAAACGATACGCTGAGCCAATCGTGCCTTTTAAACAACACCACACAGCATTCACGAACTTCTAGTTTTGAGTTTACGATTTTAAGTACCGGTTTGGATAACTGCACGGAAAGCACTTTTTTCCGTAATGGAAATGTGTTGCGCTTTTTTTAGATTACTTATACAATACATAGCTGCTCAAAAATGCTTTCATTGTAAAGTCTTGATGTATACATAATATGTAATAAACATAACTTATAGCACGCGATTTTTGTGATGTTCATTAAACTTCCACAGATGTCACATAATCCTATTAATGGCTCAGTTTGCGCTCTTTCATAATACAAACCAAATCCCTGGCTCGACGCTCCCCTAAGAGACCTGTGTTTTAGACCGGTGCCAACCTTCTCGAAAAGGTTTTAAATGCATGCGCTCGAGGTAATGTACAATTCCCCTATAGGCGTGGCAACTCTTTAAAACTCTGGGGGTGTCCACTAGTTTTAGTGTTCCTAATTCAATGATGTACAACGCAGTGAGTCGAGACGGCTTCACCCTTTTTCACGAGTAAAGCACTACATTTCGAATGCCTCGCCGCTGTGTATTAAGCAGAATAAACGGACTCACGTGCAGCCCTTCTGCTTAAGAAGTACTGGCGGCTGAGGCAGTCACAACGTGCGGACACTCTTCCTATAATCTCCGGATGTTATATATTCGACCTTCCAGCAAGCGTGCCATTTTCCATTACAGGAACTGCCTGTCGCTCCGGCGCCGGTTGCACGTAACGTGACACGCACAGGGAGCTTGCGCAGTGTGCGGTGTTATGTAGTATTTGTTATCCCCTTGGGGTCGTTTGCCCATTGCTCTTCGACAATCTCCGGAGCTCTGCCCTATTGGCCAGCTCAGACCCCTCTTCTATAGCCCCGCCCCCTCAAGGAGCGAGACATCCCAACTCTGCCTCGGCACGGGCAGACAGAAGTAGCAGAGCACGGAGCAGAGCTGTCTGCTCCTAGAAATTCGCCTGTCAAAAGTTAATAGCGCCCTTCAGTTAGGGGCTCTGTAAAGCGTTAAAGGGGGCTGGTTTGTTTATCTTACCATCAGCTGTCAACACAGGTAACTACAACCTCGTGGGAGAGTAATAATTATAGATAATCAAATGTAAAATAAACGAGGAACGGGGAATCTATGAGAAGACCTTAATACCAAATAAAAAATAAAAATATCTTTACGAAATAAAATTATTTTTTTAACTTGTCTTTATTTGTTACATTGAACAGAGATCATATCACGCATTTGTCATTTACAGGGTATAGTATATTATAGATAGGCTATTGCTTGCAAGTTATATCTTGGCAATCCATTTATCTGTCCATACGTCCCTTTTCTAGATCTAACTGTGGGTACATTATGACCAGTTTGCAGTATGTACAAACCCCACCCTGTTTTTCGAGACGCATTGTTGCATGCAATAGTATTTTCCGTAGTATTAACTGATGGAATGTAGCAGAATAATAAAATAAAGTAATAACCGAACAATAGAAAAACCCTGGCAGTGACTGGCGGCGGAACCCTTCTCATGAATAGGATAAATAGATCATCTAGGGCGTAGTCTAAAACTGAATATTTGTGACTGGGCGGTTGTGACAGCACCCATCTGTGTTCCCCTGCTTAGTGTCATACTTTTCTCTCAGGTGTGAGGCCTCTCACCAATCTCTGTGTCAGGCACCGGTGTGGTATGGCTCTGTGTCTGAGTTGGGCTAACCTCCCCTCAGTCTGATCTGTCTCTGGCTTCAATTCGGTACATGACCAGAATAAAGTGTCTGAAGCATCCAACTTAAAAGCAAGATGGATCTAAGGGCCTCATTATGATGTCGGTCAGAGTTGCCTCCAACCAACATCTCTGTGGCTGCAGGACCGGCTGGCCTTCAGTCGCAATTACGATGCAGCCGCAGATGGGGGCCGAGTACGATGTAAGCAGAAAGCCTCTTCCCAACAGTTGGAATCTCCTTGACCGCATCAGGGCCCTTCGGACTTCCTCGGTCAGTTTACATTCCGACCCTTGATTACAATGTTCGCGGTCCAAACATAAACCACGCGGTTATTCCGAATCGGTTCCGACCAACTCGTGAAGTATCCGTGTTGGTCGGAACAGAATCGTCCACCCCTATGGACAGTGTTTCCGACATCTGGATTACATTGTCGATTTCCAACAGCCTTTCTGCATCGGCCTGTCCAACACGGAAAGGCTGTCGGAAAGTGACTTTGGGGGCCCTGGCAGGGCCTCCTAGCCTCTGCGGCCTGCAGTTGGTGGCCGAGGGGGGTACCTGAGGTACCTCCCTGTAAAACCCTACACTGTGTGGCAGGCACCATGGAGTGCCTGCGACAGGGTGCAGGGTTTTACACACACACACCATTTCCCCATAGGAGCCTGTGTTACGTCCTGTACTTGGGCATAAGATGGGCTCCCATAGGAAACAATGGGAATCCGACCGCATCATAATCGGGCGGTCAGAACCGCTGACCGCAAGTCAGTCCGTCCTGATTCCGAGTCAGGCGGAGGTTTTCCGCCCGACATTGTAATGAGCCCCCTGGTGCGGTTGCAAACTCCCATTTCTCAATGAGAGTTTATGTGACGGTCAAAAACCAGCGCAGCACAAGCTCCCATAGAGAAATGGGAGTTACTGCAAATCCCTGCACCATGAGGCAGGCACCGTGATGTGCCTGCCACACGGTACAGGAATTTACAGGTGGGCACCATAGGTGCCCCCCAGGCCCACAACCTGAGGGCCAGGAGAGAAGGAGGACCTGCTAGGGCCCCTGAAAGTTGCTTTCCGACAGGCTTTCCATGTCGAAAGCTCAACATAGAAAACCTGTCAGAAACCAACTTCATAATTCCGACTGCGGAAACAATGTACATTAGGGATTACGATGTCATTCGAAAGGGCATCAGCTGGCCTGTCAGAGGTGGTCAGTCCAACTGACTCGTCCTCAAATGCAGTTGTTCCGACCGATGCATTATGATGCCCAAAATCCATTACTTACTGACCGGCTCGGTTACTTCGATTCCGACCGGAAAATCCAACAGCAAAGCCTTCGGAAATGCTGAAGAGAGCCGCTTTGAGCGACTTCTGAGTCTAAAACCAGCCACCCCATTACGATGCGTATTTCCTATGTGCCGAATCTGTCGGGCCAACCACCTCGTCAGAGCCGGTGGAAGGGGAGTATTTCAACTCTGAAGCTCGTTACAACATGCTTCCTGCGACCTCTGATGTGCAGTTATTGAGTCCATTGCACATGTAATCCCTCTCCTATACATCTAAGATGACTACTACTACAACCCGAACTGAAGTGGTCGTCGTTGCCGGTATGTAAGACACCTACCCCTACAGATTAACTTAATTACCCTGAGAAAGTCAATAGAGTAGAAATGTTACGTAGCATGTTGTGCATGACAAATCTGAGAATGTCACCATCAGGTATCTACAGTCAGACCGCCAAATACTGGGAGAAACACACATTTTACTTTGGAACAGGAATACCCATAGATACAGATATGTATGTATAACGAAATCAATGAATGAGTATACAACAGCACACAACAAACCATCACAGGGCAACAAAACGTCAATGCACTCACAAAGGCATGTCCACAGAGACATATGCACTGGCACCATGGAGGCACCTACATGCATCATTTCCCTGGGCAGAACCCAAATATCTGAATCGCATATAGAGACCACAACATCTTATGTCTTAGGAAGTCACTTTGCAGGAAGTGACATCATTTATCCTAATTACATTTCCATCTTCCAAACACCACAGCAAGACCACATCATTAATTTTGTATAGCTTGAAATTAACCAACAACATGTATTAACCACACAGGAAAATTAAGTCAAAATATATGGCTGATTTACCAAGTAGCAATACAAAACATCCAGCCAATCAGATGGAAAACCTAGGCCTAGCTTGTTTACCATCTCACACCTCACTTTACCTGATGCACCAATTGTTGACAGATCAATACATGACTCTAAACACCAAATTGACTACTACAGTCCAACCTGGCCTGCCACTCCCCCATCAGCCCAATCGCGCAGCCCCACATCCTGTGACCTGATGAGTACAGCAGTGTCCAAGCAGGTATCCACCAAAGCCTACCTCCACCATTATCTCAGCCTCACTGCAGGGCACATAGCTAGGTCAACATAGGGAGTGACAACCAGAATGGGATTTTGGATGTGACAGGAATAACAACATGTGAAGGATCCAGCACAGATCCAGAGCAAGATTCAGATAGATGAATCACTTACATACAATCCCTAGCATGCACCCAGGTCTGCTAGCATGCACACCGCACTCAAATACATTGGGACCCAACTATCTT
The DNA here is from genome assembly GCF_964204655.1 of Triturus cristatus. NCBI lineage: Eukaryota > Metazoa > Chordata > Amphibia > Caudata > Salamandridae > Triturus > Triturus cristatus. The sequence goes on from NC_140592.1 coordinate 685,568,685, forward strand.
GGCCCCCCCCTATGCTTTGCCAGGCCAGGTTTACACAAACCCATGTTATTCCTCCACCACTGTTCACTGAGGCCAGCCACCAAGGCATGAGAGAGGATGCCTACCTTTACAGTCAGGACATGGTATCAAAATGTCCCACTTGGAGTCACCGCACTCTTCAAACTAAGACAATTTCTCACATACAAAAGACAGAGAGAGGGAAATGTGTTTGCTGGCATATGGCACAATGAATGTCCCTGCACACAAGTGTCAAGCAATTTCAACATCCAAACCAAAACCTTACTATCAGCTCATTATCATGTCCTGGACACACACTGGAATGGATGTAAATCGTCGTTTATTAAGCAGGCAATGCAGATTTGGCCAGATGGGCATAACAAACATTCATCATTGAACAGGAGCATATGGTACACAATTAAACAACAAAATACCCATAACAAGATAGAAGAGCACATAGGGATCAAGTGCATTTAGAAGGTCAGCAACCGACACATGAGGGTGAGACCATGGCCTCTAGTACAGTAGCCATTGTCAACATTGTAATTGTAGTGTATGTGAACTCTAAAAGACACTCCTACATGTGAACAAAGGAAGAAATATCATGCAGCCAGTCTACCTCACATGACAGAGCAGCTGGCTCATCTAGCCATGTCCGGACCACCTCTGATAGGTCTATGACCACGTGTCTGTGACCTCGACCATGGCATGGCGTTTGATGAGCATATACAAATCCATCTTTTCATTGGATACCTTTAAAAGAATCATCTGCAGGAATATCCCTCCCTGCATCCCCTCCAATGGAAGGAGGTTGAACCAAACCCTCACTGTTCCAAGTACATCTGTAACTCGGGAACACAGGTTTGCAGCATACAGCCATGCTCAGAACATATGTATCAAATTCAAAATAGGTGCATTACATTGTGGGCACAAAGGGCAGGACACAGACTTTCAGGGTCAGACATCTGAAGTGAGACATGCCCTGTGCCAGATGTCAAATTGAATGAACTTGAGTTTGGCATCACAAGATATTGTACATCGGTAGTGCCTAGTGTAATGATACTCCTCGGTCGTGGAGGGCTTGTAAAACATCAGTGTCCCATAGCCAGCGAGCAGGTGACTGTGGGTCATTATTTATGTGTTCAAACACATCAACAAAGAAGGTTACCAGTCTCCGAACTCCACCCATGTCATGCAGGGTGTGGGTCAGGGGCAATGTGCTGATTCAGTGTCTGTGACTCTTACCTATCAGTGTGCCATTTGTCAAGAAGTGGCCCCATGGAATGTCAGGATCTCACTTCAAATGGCCAAAGGTAATGTGCTCCTGGACCCTGAATAGGTCCCCCAATGAGCTCAATCCCATGTCTCTCCATGTTTTTAGTCCTTCCCAACAATGCCTTCCATGGAAAACTGCTAGGGAGTGCAGAATAACAGATGGAGACTACAGGCTCATGTCCCTCAGGAGCCACAGGGCCTATAATCCCAAAAATGCACTTTCACCAGCCTGTCAGCTCCACTTCAGGGAACAACATTGACTACGCAACCTCATGTGTCTTGCATGTTGGTAACATGCCCACTTCGTACAACAGCCTCACAAACAAACTTCACACCGGCTATTGCAGTGGTTCTGCCAGATAGAATTCCTCTTAAAATGCATATCCTGGACATCCTTCACTCTGGTAGATGCTGCCTCCACAGAGCCACACTAATCATGCCGCTATTGCAGATCAACCCTCGCAGCATGTTGTCCAAATCCCTGGAGGTGGCACGAGGCATAGCCACTGCTAGGTGATGGCAAAAATACAAGATGCAGGGGAGCATTAACAACTTAGAAAGCGAAATCCATCCTTGGCCTGAAACTAGGAGAGTGATTAAAAAAACATCTGCGGACGTAATGAGGATATGGCTCTGCTAAGTTTCGCACATGGGATACTTTGCATCAAGAGAGTTACAGATCCCTAAGTACCAAAAATCATTAATCTTACGCATCACACTCTGCCCACCCGCCATCACCTCTTGTGGAAGATACTCCACACAGAGGGCAAAAACACAACACTTGGCCCAGTTAACACACAAACTCAACACTTCCTGCAAATCTGATTGTCTCATAGAAATATCTGGAATGTCCCTGCAGATATACTGAATATAGAGCAGCATGTTGTCTGCATCAATTGATACTCCATGTACCTCATTGCCCAGATAAACTCACCATGATTAACACCCCTGACAAATTTGCTGGGCTAGTGGCTACATTGTCGAGGCAAAGAGTAGTGGGGAAAGGGGAGAGCCCTGACAAGTCCCCCTGCACAATCTAAAAGAGGGTGACACTTGACTTGAGTAGGTGGCTTGGTATGAAAAAGACATATGTGTTGCTGCAGATGCCCTGCAATGTCCGATTTGGGACTTAGTGGTAAACATGTATACACAATCAACAGTAGTGAATGCTTTCACTAATTCCAGCACTAAGCAGGCTACATAGGGACACCTCCCCTGGACCAGCTACAGCACCCTATTTTGCATATGAATGTTAAGCGTTGTGGAGCCATCTGGGATAGAAAGGTTTTGGACATCATGCACTAGATGCTGTTGGTGCACCATCAGGTGATGCGCCACTACTGTACTAAGGATTAACAATTCCTTGCAAGCATGGAGAAACGATTTAGAGTGAGGCCATCACTTCTGGTAGGTCACTGTTGGATTTTAACAATGTACATCAAATTGATTGCCGCATGGATTGTGGGTGTTTCCAATCACTCAAGGTGGCTGGAGAGAGATAC